>NC_072479.1:51961250-54892500 GCF_027574615.1 Eptesicus fuscus | reverse complement strand
TTCTCTCACAATCCAGGACTGCTGGCACCCAACCACTCACCTGCCTGCCTGCCTGATTGACCCTAACCACTTCTGCCTCTCAGCCTGATCAATGCCTAACTGCTCTCCTGCTGGCCCAATTGCCCCTAACTGCCCTCCCCTGTCAGCCTGGTCGCCCCTAACTGTCCTCCCCTGCCAGCCTGGTCTCCCCCAACTGCCCTCCCCTGCAGGCCTGGTTCCCCCCAACTGTCCTTCCCTGCAGGTCTGTTCCCCCCATCTGCCACCCTTCAAGCCTGTTCCCCCCCAACTGCCCTCCCCTGCAGGCCTGATCCCCCCAAACTTCCCTCCCCTGTAAGTCTGGTCCCCCCCAACTACCCTCCCCTGCTGGCCATCTTGTGGCAGCCATCTTGTGTTCACATGGGGGCGGCCATCTTTGACCACATGGGGGCAAGCCATCTTGTGTGTTGGAGTGACAGTCAATTTGCATTATTACTCTTTTATTAGATAGGATAAGTTGAAAACATACAGTTGAATGCAAATACTTTGAAAATAATAAAAAACATGGTCTCAGAAATTGCAAATCTTTGCTTCTATCCTTGGCTCTGCCCAAAGAGTGATGTCAGTGGTGGTTATGAGAGGGAAGGAGTATAGAGGAGTAGTAAGGGGGGAAAAGGGTCAAATACATTGTGACAGATAAGAACTGTCTTTGGGTGGTAGGCACCAATACAATAAACAGATGATATATCATAGAATTGTACACTTGAAACCTATATATTCTTATTAACCAATATCATGCCAATAAATTTAATAAAAATTAAAAGAAAGAGTAATGACAGCATTAGGGGCCAGTTAGGAGACATAAAATTTGTTTTGCACTTTCTTGTTCAGTTTGTTCCCATTTAGAACATTATTTGAAGATTCTAACATGATTGTTCAATCCATGTAATACATTCATATTACTTTAGACACCTTTGGCACCCTTATTGAAAAGTGTGTTTCTACAGTGCACAGGAGATATTTTTTTTTCTTTTAATCCTCACCTGACAACGTGTTTTTATTGATTTTTAGAGAGAGGAAAGAAGAGAGAGAAACATAGATGGGTTGCCTCTCATCTGTGCTTCGACCAGGGATCATACTTGCAACCTGGGTATGTGCCAAGAATGGTAATTGAACCTGCAACATTCTGGTGTATGGGATGATGCTCCAACCAACTGTATTACCCAGCCAGGGCAGTAGATGGACTTTATATGGAGTGAAGAATGAGAAAGAATAATAAAAATAGGGAAATAAATTATATTAATAATAAAGTAATTATTTTTTCCAAGGAGGTTAGGGCAAGTCTAGCACACATAATTTTAATTAAAAAAATTTTTTTTTAAAATATATTTTATTGTGTTTTTTTTTTTTTTTTTTTACAGAGATGAAGGGGAAGGGATAGAGAGTTAGAAACATCGATGAGAGAGAAACATCGATCTGCTGCCTCCTGAACACCCCCTCCTGGGGACATGCCCACAACCAAGGTATATGCCCTTGACCAGAATTGAACCCAGAACCCTTCAGTCTGCAGGCAGATGCTCTATCCACTGAGCTAAACCAGCCAGGGCTAATTTTAATTGTGTGTGTGTATGTGTGTGTGTGTGTGTGTGTGTGGTGAGAACATTTAAGATCTACTCTCTTAATCACTTCTAAGTATATGATACTGTATTATAACTATAGTCATCATGCTCTATATTAGTTCCCTATACTTATTCATTTATCTGATTACTAGAATTTTGTACCCTTTAACTAGCATCTCCCCATTTCCCCACCTTCTAGTCCCTGATAATTTTCAATTTGTATATTTGATCCTGTGGTTGCCATAAAATCATAAAAATGAGTTTACCAACTATCATCTATGTGTTTAATATACTATTATAAATATCACATTATCATTTACTATCAATGCAATATAAAAATTTAGTGGTAAAGAAATTGAACATAAATTAATACAATACAGTATTGTCATAAATAAGAGTATTTTCTTCCCTTTTTCAAAAATAAATTAAGCAAGTGAAATAAAAAGAAATCCATGAGGAGGCAAATCAAGTAGGAATACATGAGTAGGAATTGCTAAAATTGTAAGGAAAAAGGAAGAATCTAAAGGGCATTCAGAAAATAAAGATAGACTAGTTACATATGCAAATAATAATTCAACAGCAACTTGGTTATACAAAGTTAGTTTAATATCAAAAATATGAACAAAATATTGCCAAATTAGACTTGTACATGCAACAAAATTATGAAGAATTAGAGCTTAAAAGCATTATAGGCAGAGAAATAGCTGTGACAGTTTTCTGAAAACATCAGAAAAATGATGAAAATATAATCCACAAAATGAGTGGCAATATTTGCAGCCAGAAATGATTAGAATCTGCACAATACTAAAATCCTTCTGTGAAACCATAAGGAATAGAGAAACAATCTATACAAAACTGGCTGAATTTCATGGGGGCATGAAACATCTAAAGATGAGTTTGAACTTCTTTTCTAATTAGGAAAATGTTTAAAACCACTTATGAAGAAATTAATTCCAGAGAGCTTTGAATATATACCAAGACTCACGTGAAAAAGAGCTGGAAGAAATGGGAAATGAAAAACACGCGCTTGACATTAATTGAAAAGATAACAAGATGGGGAAGGATTGTCAGTGCAGTATACATTGAATAGACATACAGAAAATAAGATTGACAATTGGGTTTCATTTTCCCTGACTCAGAGGTGATGACTGAGAAACTGAGGAGAGAAAACTCAATGTTTCTGATCCCTGAGTCCATGGAAAAAGAGAAGACTTGGTGAACACCTCTAATTTTGAGCTGAGAAACTCTAGTAGGTACTATAAAGTTGAACTTCAAATAATCTCATACATGCATTTGCACTGAGATTATCCTGGATTACTAAGGGCCTCACGTGCTTGGCAAAACCAAAACTTAAACATCTCTGGTGGAAATATCATCCCCTTGAGCCACATTTGTTTTACAATTGCACGTCATATAAATGCAGTGAGTACACTTTGTGGTGCTGGGTGATATATTGGTGTGAAATCATGTTATCCTACCTTATAATAGAGAAACATGCAAATTGACCGCACCTCTGCTATGCCCATGATTGGGCCTGCGAGAGGCTGGGGGCGGGACTCCGGGTGGCCTATCCGGCTGTTGAGAAAACCAAGATGGCAGCGCCCAATCCTCTTAGTTCCGGGGTTGCCGGGGGTGATCGCAACCCTGGAGAGGCATGGCCGGGCTGAGCCGGGCACTTCCCGGGTGTCCCGGGGCCCATCGCCACCCCGGGGGGGCGTGGCCCCGCAGAGCCAGGCACTTCCCGGGGGTCCCGGGGCCCATCACCACCTGGGGGGGGCGTGGCCGGGCCCAGCCAGCCGCTCCCGGGGCGGGGGTCCCCGGGTGATCGCCACCCTGGCCTAAATGGCTGGTGCTGAGAGGGATCAATGGGGCCGGTGGAAGGAACAGGTGGTAGTTGACCACCAAGGGCATCTGCAGCAGCCAGATGCAGAGCTCGGGTCTGCGTTCTCCAGGTTGGCCTCCGTGGGGTCCGTGTCGCACCCATAGTGGCCGAGTGGGCATGGTGGCATCGTAGCCCCAGCACGAGGCCAGCTTCCCAAGCCAGGCTGCGGAGGGAGGGAGGGCCTCTGGGCTGGGAGCACTACCCCACCCCAGAGGACAGGGCACAGGGAGGGAGCAGCAGAGAGCTACTAGAGGTGGTGGGTGTGGTGGCCTGGCTTCCAAGAGGCTGGCTTCAGCTGCTGTGGCCTGCGCTGAGGTGGCTGGTGGTGGGGGCAACTGTGGGGGCGCATCCGAGCCTGGGGCACTGGGGGACGTGGGACTGCAGTCCAGAAAGCAAGGCTCCGGAGGACCTGGTCACCGACCCCCGGCATTGAAGCCGCCTCCTACAAGATGTATCCTAGCCTAGGTGTGTGGGAAGCAGGTTCAGGAACCTCTCCCTTTGCGGCGCCAGAGCCCAGGCCTGCCAGCGCCCCAGAGGAGATCCCCACCAGGATCGGGGCATGACCAGTCTCCAAACCAGGGCGGCCATTAGCCCAGGCCTGCCAGCACCCCAGAGGAGACCCCCGCCAGGATTGGGGGCGTGACCGGCCTCCAAACTGCCCGCAGCCCTAGCCCAGGCCTGCCAGCACCCCAGAGGAGACCCCTGCCAGGATTGGGGTCATGGCCAGCCTTCAAACTGTGGCGGCCCCTAGCCCAAGGAGGTCTCCTGGCCGAGGACGCCTGAGTCTGTTCTTGACCTAGGGCCGGGCTCTCCCCGCAAGGGACTCAGAAGCCGCCAGAGTCTAACTGCCAGTCTCTGGGAGTGCATCCACTGTCCACCAAAAAGTAGGGCCATCAAACCATTCAGTCTCAGTGCAGGCACAGGTCCGTGGCTGATGGGGTGGAGGCCAGACCAAAACAAAACAGCAGAAACACCCTGCCCTCCTGGGCGGGTACTGCTGTAGTCCACGTGGCCTGGGCAGTGTAGAAAGCGCTACCTTCTCCCAGGTCCTGTGCTGGCACCGCCGCCTCGCTCACCCTCAAGCCCCCATGAGTCCTGACAGCAAAGTGCGTGGGGCATTCTGCAGGAGTTGTGCCGTTCTGGGTGCTTTTGCCCAAAGACACACTTTGGGATGAATTCAGAGCCACATCTCATTTCCCATGAGACTGGAAGAACCATGTAAAAGGATTTTGACAAAAGCTTTCCACATCTCTGTTTATTCTTTTGAATCCATAAAACGACCTTAAAAAAAGCATCCGGGCCACCTAAGAAAGAATGCACTTTCTGGCCAGAGCACGCAGGATTCTTTTGCCCAACAGGTTAAAGGGAGCAGAGCTGGCACAGTGGGAATGGCCCTGGTGCCCTATGAGGAGACCGGGGGAATGGGGTTGCCGAAATTCCATAAGCCTCTTGCCACCTTCTTTGCAAACCACACCATCCAGATCCACCAGGACTGGAGGCAACTGGGAATCACAGCCGTGATTTGGGACATGGTAAGCAAATCTTGAGGGGCCTTTGAAAACATCTGCAATTGATTATAAGACTGGTCTTTATTTAAAAAGAAATAAAAGAACAGCTTTGTTGAGATATAACCCATATACTGTACATGTCACCTAAAGTGTACAATGAACTGGTTTTTTAAAGTAAATTCAGAGTGGTACAACCATCACCATGCTCAATTTTTAAATATCTTCATGACCCATCCCCTCCAAAAAAAACTTCTACCCACTGGAATCACTTTCCTGATCATCTTCCCCAAAATAGATTGCACTTTAAAGGTAGGTAAAGGAAAGTTGAGGGAAGTTAAAACACTGCACAAAGGATATTGTAAGATGACAAAGCCCAAAGTGAAGATCATGTGTTTTCTTTAAAAAAAAAATATTTTTAAAATTTCAGAAAGGGAGAGGGAGAGAGAGATAGAAACATCAATGATAAGAATCACTGATCAGCTGAAAGCAGTTTGGCTCAGTGGATAGAGCGTCGGTCTGCAGACTGGAAGGTCCCAGGTTCGATTCCGGTTAAGGGCATGTACATTGGTTGCTGGCACATACCCCGGTGGGGGGTGTGCAGGAAGCAGCTGGTCGATGTTTCTCTCTCATCAATGTTTCTAGCTCTCTATCCCTCTCCCTTCCTCTCTGTGAAAAATCAATAAAATATATTAAAAAAAAAAAGAAAGAATCACTGATCAGCTGCCGCCCACAGGCCCCCTACTGGGGATTGAGCCCGAAACCCAGGCATGTGTGCCCCTGATCAGAATCAAACCTGGTCTCTTCAGTCCACAGGCCGATGCTCTCTCCATTAAGCCAAACTGACCAGGGCCATGTGTTTTCTTCAAGTTCTGTGTGGTTGTAATGGTCCCCAAATCTATACTAATAAAAGGGTAATATGCTAATTAGAGTGGTTGTCTTCCAGACATCTTTCCAGACAAAGCTGCAGTGGCTACAAAGGCCAAAGCTCAGGCAGCCATAACCAGCTGCAGTGGCAGCAGCATTGGGGTTATGGGGGTGGTGCCTCCAGAGGGAGGCCAGACTGGGGGCCAAGGCACAGGCAGTTTGGGATGATCAGGCTGATAGGGGAGGGCAAGGTAGGGGCAATCAGGCTGGCAGGAGATCAAGGTAGGGGCGAGCAGGCAGGCAGGCAGTGGGGTTAGGGACAATCAAGCAGGCAGGCAGGTGAGTGGTTAGGAGCCAGCGGTTCCGGATTGTGAGAGGGATGTCCGACTGCTGGAAGTTGGACATCCCTGAGGGGTCCCAGATTGAAGAGGGTGCAGATTGGGCTGAGGGGCACACCCCTACCCCCCCACCCCCCACCCCCAGTGCACGAATTTCGTGCACCGGGCCTCTAGTCTATAATAATAAAAAGGTAATATGCTAATTAGACTGGATGTCTTCCAGATATCATTCCCAACGTCCTTCCTAATGAAGCTGGGGCCGGAGGCAAGCCAGCCCAGGTCCCAGGTGCCAGCTGGCAGCCCATGGGAAGCCAGCCCAGGTCCTGGGTGTCTGCGGGCAGCAGGAGGAGGGAAGCAGCCTGGGTTCTGGGTGCCGGAGGGAAGCTGGTGCAGCCAGCTGGGGGGAAGGAGGCCTACTCTTGCACGGATTTTCGTGCATCGGGCCTCTAGTTATATATAAGGAGAGATTGTAGAAACAAATATAGGTACAAATATTTTTATATATATATGCATTTTGTATACATATATGTGTATTATGTATCTATCTCTATTGTCTATCTATATCTGTGTGTGTGTGTGTGTGTGTGTGTATGTATGTATATATATATCCTTCTGTATATATTTTACAAATGTATAAATTGTGTGTGCATGTGTGTGTGTGTGTGTGCAAATCTGTCCACTATGAGGGCCCCGATAACAATGAGTGCATATGGCACCTAGATCTGGGTTTTAAAATAACTTTTCATTATAAGAACCAGGATTCCTTGAAGAAATGGCTGATACCAAAGTTGGTGCAGAAAAGGTACAAGATGAGCCTAAAGCACTTTGTGGTGCCAGGAAATAAAGAAGTCCATGAAACTTGATGAGGTGTATCAAAAGGAAAGGGACCAATCTTGAAGGCTCAAATCTGGGCAATTGAGAATCAAAGTAAATAATGATAACAATGAATAAAAATGGAAACCATGAGTCTATACTGATATAAAGTAATCTATAGAGCTGATGTTTTACAAAGATTGAGATATTTATATAGAATTCAAAGTATCTATACAAAGTACTTATTAATTACAAAGATAAAAATATAGCTTTATGGTAGACAATTCTGTAATAGTCACGTTAAACAAGAAATAAAAGAAAACAACATCAATAATGAGGAAAAAATGATATTGTGTGATCCTTGATGGGATTTTATGAGGATATCATTACTTCTGTGAGACTCCTATCAAAGATTAATGAATTGAATATAATTATGCAGAAACTTCAGACCAAGATTGAAGGATATATATATATATATAATTTCTGAAAAATAATTTTCAACATTTTTGAAAGTTAAGAAAAGACTAGGGAACTAGTCCAAATTAACCTTTTGCACTCAGATGCCGAGTGTGACTCGACACGGTTAGCATCGGTAGCAGCTCTTTTTATACTCTTTGAATGTATCAATAATTTGAAATATAAAAAAATCCAAATAAATACGTTTGTATGAAAAGAAACTCCAGTTTTTTATTCTACTGCCGTGCTTTGTAAAATCTGGGGTATTTAAAAAAATTAAATCCCGAGTAGAATAAAGGAATTGAGAAAAAAGCAAGCGAGTGCAAAGGGTTAAAAGACACTAAAAAAATATGACAATTATATAAAATGTAATTCTAAACTATATTCTGCTTTCTATGAAAAATAATTTAGACAATTGGTGAAACTTAAATGGAGAATTACATGTTAATAGTATATGTTAATGTTTTGATAATGATTATTGCATTGTGTTTATCTAGTAGAATATTCCTTTTATCATATATACATGCTACTGTATTGAGTAGCAATTGGAGCACCAAATAAATAGTCAAGAATAAAAGATCCTCATTGTGTATTTGTTGTTATTTTTCTTTGTTTTATACTAGAGGCCTGGTGCATGAAATTTGTGCATGGCAAGGGGGCATCCCTGCGGAATCGGGCCTAAACCAGCAGTCAGACATCCCTCTCGCAATGCAGGACTGCTGGCTTCTAACTGCTAGCCTGCCTGCCTACCTGCCTCATCGCCCCTAACCACTTGCCTGCCTGCCTCATCACCCCTAACTGCCTCTGCCTTGGCCCGCGCCATGGTGGTTTTGTTTGGAAGGACATCCGAATGACGTCCAGAAAGTCGTTCAGCTGTCTGGTCTAATTAGCATATTATGCTTTTATTATTATAGATTGTTTCAAAAATAATGGGGAAACATTTAAGACCTGCCTCCCCTTACCCCAATTTTTTTTTTTGGGGGGGGGGTGTCACAACCAAGTTAATGCAATCCTAACACATAGACTAATGGAAATGAGAGAGGCTCTTTTTAGGGTAAACTTTCTTACCAATAGAATTGGCCATATTGTCCCAGTGGAAAATCTGAAATTCTTGTTTGCATTAAGTATAGAGTTTACATTATTTCTAGTTCTCTTTTGGGATAATGTTTTTTAGTTTCATAGTTAAAGCAATTTGCAGTGGTTTTTATTTCCTTCTTTCTTTGTTTCCTCATCTCTCTCTCTTTTTCATAATTGGTATGTCCTGACACTAGTCTCCAGAGGGCATTTCTTTTTCTTTCCTCTTTTTATTTCAATTAATCCCTTGGTGTATTTTATAAGCAAAATAATAAAACTGTGGCTTTTAATGGTATTCAATTGGAAGCAGTTATTCTTTATTACAAATTTGAGTTCCTTTCATTTGAGATTTCCAGAAAATCTAGAGCATCACCTTTTTATTTAGAAGTTTTATGGAAATTTTAAAAAATTAAAATATGTAAGATAAAAACAGAAAAATAATCTTATCTAGCATAAAAGGATATTCTAATGGAATTATCTATAATACCTGGGTCTGTGCTTTTAATGAGTGTGAATGAAGGTGGAAGATATTAGCAGATATATATAATTTTTAGATTGCATTGACTGTTTCAAATTCTTCTTCAAAAAAGGATTGAAATTAAATTTAATCTTGAAATAATGGAATATTTTATAATATTACAAGAGAGAGATACTCACAATTTATTTTGACTCTTGATTTTACCATATTTCCATGAGAGAATTATATCAATATACATTATCATGGTAAGTCACTTATAATTTGGAATAATTATCTTGATCATATATGAAAGCAATTCTGTAAGTATGAGTAAAGTAATATCTACTGACTTTTAAATTATTATATATTTTTCTATTTTAATATAGATTGAATAGTCAAAACCTCCTGATTAAATGCAACTGATGAGAAGAATGATACATTTGAAATTAAAGAAAAATAACAATTACATGAAATGAGATAAAGGAACAATGGAAAAGAATCATATTGAGAAGAAGTAATTAATATATATTACAATATTTCAATCATATAGAGGATATGTAATTTTATTATTTCTATATGTTCCACATATTTAAAAAGTGTTTTGATGAAGTAAGGAATTTTTAATAAACATTGCATATTAACACTGATATAGCTGTGTTAAACTCACCTAAAAATGATCAGCTAAAATTTAAATTATCTTTCAAATGGGGAAAAAAGTAGCATTATAAACAGGTAATTGGTTTAAATGGAACAGTCAATAGAGGCTGCTTAGGTTATCTATGCTATAATTTTCTATATCATCTCTCTTGTCAAATTGAATCAACCTTTTAAACTTCTTTACAATATTTTTTCTATGTCTGTAGTTTTTTAAATTCCTGTTTTTTCCACTTTTATAGTTGTTTTTCTATGTCTATTTAATAGATTCAAATCTGAAATGCAGAATCAGTCAAGCATAGAGTTCATTCTCCTGGGACTTACTGATGACCCTCAACTTCAAATTGTGATTTTTATATTTCTCTTTCTAAACTATATGTTTAGTGTGATGGGGAACTTATCCATAATCCTCCTTACCCTGCTGGATTCCCGTCTCAAAACTCCTATGTATTTCTTTCTGCGAAATTTCTCCTTCTTGGAGGTTTCATTGACAACAATCTGTATTCCCAGATTCCTGATAACCATAGTGACTAAAAACAAAATTATTTCCTATAATAGTTGTGCATCTCAGTTATTCTTTTTCCTCTTATTGGGAGTTACAGAATTTTACCTACTGGCTGCGATGTCTTATGATCGTTATGTAGCAATCTGCAAACCCCTACATTACCTGATTATTATGAGCAACAAAGTGTGCTACCAACTTGTATTCAGTTCATGGGCAGCTGGCTTTCTGATTACCTTTCCACCATTGGTCTTGGGACTGAAACTGGAATTCTGTGCTTCCAAAGTCATTGATCATTTCATATGTGACACTTCCCCTGTGCTGCAGATTTCTTGCACAGACACTCGTGTCCTAGAATTACTTTCATTTGTCTCAGCTGTTGTAACACTCTTGGTCACATTGTTGTTAGTGATTCTTTCCTATGCATATATTATCAAGACTATTCTAAGCATCCCCTCTGCTCAGAAAAGAACAAAGGCTTTTTCCACTTGTTCTTCTCATATGATTGTAGTCTGTCTTACGTATGGTAGCTGCATCTTTATTTACATGAAGCCGTCAGCAAAGGAAAGAGTGACTTTATCCAAAGGTGTAGCTGTTATCTATACCTCTGTTGCCCCTTTATTAAATCCTTTCATTTACACTTTAAGGAATCAGCAAGTGAAACAAGCCTTCAAGGATACACTCCAAAAGATTTCCCTTTTCTTCAAAAAATGAGGGAAAAATTGGAGGAAAAAGGTAAATAAAATTTTTACTAGTTTACTTAATCTGTCTTTAGTGAGTTAGCCCTCTCATAACATTTTAACCTTTTAGCACAATGCACCTTTTCCTTCCTATTTCTCTCTATGATTGGCATTCCTTTCTGTGCTAGAGTAAGAGTCACCTCTTCAAGATATCAACACAAGTATTATATTTTATTTGCTCTATAAGACATGGTAGTGGCCTCCTCAAAACTACTTTAACTACATATTAATCATAAGAGATTTCATAGACAGGAATATAACCACATGCACCAGCACCAGGCTCTAGGAAATACTTCATAGGTCACTGGCAACTAGCACAAACCTTATAATTCAGAGTGCAGATTTTTCAGCAGATCAGCAAGGGTTTAAATCCAGACATATATGTGCACCTGACCACGTTTCTCAAAATTTTTGTTGCTAAAGTTTCTCCAGTTATAAAGTAGATATAATAATAATAATAATTCTTATTTTATAAGGTTATTTTGACAATGAAATGACAAAGTATGTATAAAGTGATTCTAGATTTGCATCTGGCCTAGACAGAATTCTCAATAAATGTTAACTGCCCTGGGGGGAAAAGGTTGCCTCAGTTAAGACAGTATTTAACAGGTAAGAAAAAAAGAGGTAGGCTTCAAATAATAAAAAGCTTGTATGTCCTAACATGTACTAGGACTTTATTTGGTAAATAAACCTGAAAACTTGAAGTGAATGAGTCACCTACCTGATCAGATTATTTTAATGCAAAGTCTCTAGGTTCTCATCCCTAAAATATATTTTTAATTTATCTAGAGTACAGTGTAGAAACATGGACTACAGGTGATTCTCAGGCAGGGGGTTTATATGAGAGTTTTTTTCTAATCTATGATTATGTAATCATATTTTTATTTTAGAAATATTGTTTTGTTGACTGCATTGAGAATTAATCTTTTAGATGTTGGAGTCAGGAAGAAGGCTTATGTATTAAACTAAATGAGTTATTTGAGAGTTAAATTTTAATAGTGGCAATGAATCTGAAGTTCCAGGAGATGTCTCTAGAGATATTTAGGAGACCAAACTAAGTGTAACTGTTAACCTTTTGGATATATGAAATAAATGAAAGGAGCATTTAAAAATGAGTTGAATCTTCTTGGGACTTCCTTTTGGCTCACTCCTGCAAATATTCACTTGTGTATTTAATGCCTTTTAAGAATGGAGTAATATTGATAACCTGTCAAATTAATAAAAAAGAAAGTGACCTGAAAAGAAATCCCTAAGATATATAGAGTTCCGTATTGGATATAAAATGCCATCAGAGAAATACGAATAAAAAATCATTAAAGCATTCTATGGTGTAATGATTATCCATGTGGCCCTGAATAGAAATAATTTAAGTTCAGATTTGTGTTTTGACTCACTTAAAAATTTGGAAGCCAGCACTGCTTTCCTATGGCAAATAGAATGAAGGGAGCCCATGTTATTATCCTCAAAGCCCTGAAAGCCTCCATCCACAGTTTGCCTTCCAATAAGCTTTTTAAAATATACTAGACCATATTAGATATATTATTAGTAAATATTCTTTTTATTCTTTGGGTTGTACTTTTCACTTTCTTGATAGTGTCCTTTGATCATCAAAATTTTAATTTTGATGAAGTCAAATTTACCTATTTTTCTTATTGTTGCTTGTGCTTTTGGTGTCATATATTTAAGAAATCATTGCCTAATCCAAAGTTACATAGATTTATCCAAAACGTTCTATTTCATCACTTTGTATAGTTATTGTTATCCCAGAATCACACTGTCTTAATTACTGTAGCTTTATAGTAAGTTTTGAAATTGAAAAGTATGACTTTTGTTTGTTTGTTGGTTTCTCTTTTTCAGTATTTTGGCTTTTCAGAGTCCCTAACAATTCCATGTATGGTTTAGATTAGCTTGCTCATTTATGCAAAAAGAACAGTAGAAATTTATATAAGAACTAGAGGCCTGGTGCACGAAATTCGTGCACAGAGGGGGTTGTCCCTCAGCCCAGCCTATACCCTCTCCAATCTGGGACCCCTCAAGGGATGTCCAACTGCCCGTTTAGGCCCGATCCCACCTCGGGCCTAAAAGGGCAGTCGGACATCCCTCTCACAATCTAGGACTGCTGGCTCCCAACTGCTTGCCTGCCTGCCTTCCTGATTGCCCCTAACCGCTTCTGCCTGCCAGCCTGATCACCCCCTAACCACTCTGCTGCCAGCCTGTTTGCCCCCAACTTCCCTCTTCTGCCGGCCTGGTTACCCCTAACTGCCCTCTCCTGCAGGGTTGATCACCTCCAACTGCCCTCCCTTGAAGGCCTGGTCCCTCTCAACTGCCCTCCCTTGCAGGCCGGGTGCCTCCCAACTGCCCTCTCCTGCTGGCCATCTTGTGGTGGCCATCTTGTGTCCACATGGGGGCAGGATCTTTGACCACATGGGGGCAGCTATATTGTGTGTTGCAGTGATGATCAATCTGCATAGTATTCTTTTATTAGATAGGATAGAGGCCTGGTACAGGGGTGGGGGCTAGCTGGTTTGCCCTGAAGGGTGTCCCTGATCAGGGTGGGGTTCCTTTGGGGCGTGGGGCGGCCTGAGTGAGGGGTCTGTGGTGGTTTGCAGGCAGGCCACGCCCCCTGGCAACGCAAGCGGAGGCCCTGGTATCTGGAATTTATTTTCCTTCTACAATTGAAACTTTGTAGCCTGGAGCAGAGCCAGGCCTGGGGCTCCCTCCGAGGCCAGCAGCCATTTGTGTTGGGGTTATAATTGAAACTTTGTTGCCTTAAGCGGGTGGGCCCGGCCAGGGTGTGTGGAAAGCTTTGCTTCCCCTGTTGCTGGTGGCAACCCTGGCCTGCTCTCTCAAGCTCCATTCTGCCGCCATTTGTTTGAATTTGTTTACCTTCTATAATTGAAACTTTGTAGCTTGAGTGGAGGCTTAGGCCTGGCAAGGGCAGGCGAAAGCTTGGCTTCCTCTGTTACCTAGGAAACCTTGCTCTCTGTGGCTGTAGCCATCTTGGTTTGGGTTAATTTGCATACTCGCTCTGATTGGATGGTGGGTGTGGCTTGTGGGCATGGCTTGTGGGTGTGTCGGAGGTATGGTCAATTTGCATATTTGTCTATTATTAGATAGGATTATAGTGAACCTATAAATCAGATTGGGAAGTATTGCTATCTTAATTAACATTGTTAGTTTACTATCCATGAACATGAATGTCTTTTCATTTATTCTGAAGCATAGTAAACTCCATCTTGGGAAAAACTGCTGTTTAAAATTTTAACCCCGCTATTCAGGCTTCTGTAAAATTTGCTTGCTTAAATAATGGGGAAAGTAAGTCTACTCCCATTCCAGAGAAGCCATAAACTATGCCTCAGACAGAGTTGTCAGTGCTGGCTCCAGGCCAGGCCTTGAGATATAGTCTCACTGTCCAGTCCTAGCACACAGGACTTTTTCTCAGAAGGTCCGGAAGTTTCATTCTAAATTTGAGAGAGAAAGAGCTGAAAAACGTATAAATAAGGGAGACTTCTACCATATTGGACCCCAGAATTTGAGAAGTGAGATTTCCTCTGGGCCGGTTGGCACTAGCGAAACAGGACTCCAAATAAATTTGGCTTATTGATTAAGGCGTCTTCTGATTTACAATATAACAATTCAGTTCTTTTTTAATGTCTTTTTTAAAAGTTTTGTCATTTCTTTGTGTAAGTACTGCACTTTCTTAGTTAAATTTACTTAAAATAAATCTTAAAAGTGAACAATAAATAGAACAAAAACTCAACAAAAATTGGAAAAGAGCTTCATTGGACATTTATTCAAAGAAGACATATAATTGGGCAAAAAAGCACATAAAAAGATGCTTAAATCAGTAGTCATTAGGGAAATGCAAATAAAAAATATAATAGCCACTTTAGCACTGCTAGGGGATTGATATATTATTGATGGGACCGTGAAATTGTGTAGCTACTCATGAAACAGTTTGACACTTCCTCAAAAAAGTTACCATATGACCCAACAAACTAACAATTCTACTTCTAGGACTTGAAAACACATGTTCACAAAAACAATTGTATGCACATGTGCATAGAAGCATTATGCATAATAGCTAAAAGGTGCACATAACCTGAATATCTTTCAAGTGATGAATGGATAAGCAAAATGTGGCATATTCACACAATGGGACATAATTTGGGCATAAAAAGGAATGAAGTACTGATATAAGCTACAGCATGGATGAACCTTGTAAACATTATATTAGTGAAGAAAGTCAGACACAAAAGTCCACATAATGTGTGATTCTATTTATGTTAAATGTCCAGATTAGGAAGTTCATAGAGACAGAGGGAAATTATTGGGCTAGAGGAAGGGAAGATAGTGATATGGCTCTTGAATGAGCATGGGGTATACTTTTGGGGTTATAAGTATATTCTGTAATGGTACTATAATGGTGAATTTTGCATTACATCGTGTATCAAGTTATGCACCTCATAATGATGTTTTGGTCAACACAGAGAATATTATGCTGAGTGAAATAAGCCAGTCAGAGAAATACAAATATCACATGATCTCACTTATAAGTGGAATCTAATGAATATAATAAACAGACAAACAAAATAGGTCTAGCATGGAGGTATGAGACAGACTGACATATCTCGGGAGGGTGGGGATGTTGGAGATAGGAAGAAATCTAACAAAGGATTTATATACATATATTCCTAACCAATTGGCAGAGACAATAGTGTGGTGAAGGCCTGGGGCAGGACAAGGGCTGGGAGGAAGAGGTAAAACAGCGCGCGGGGGGTGGGGGGGGGGGAGAGGGGGGCATTGGGGCACATTTGTAATACTGTTAACAATACCACTAACAAAAAATCCCCTAATGGAGTAATAAATTTGACAGTAAAATAGTAGTCAAGTTTTCAGGCAAATTTATTTATTTATTTATTTATTTATTTTTAATTTTTTAAAATATTTTATTGATTTATTACAGTGAGGAAGAGAGAGGGATAGAGAGTTAGAAACATCGATGAGAGAGAAACATTGACCAGCTGCCTCTTGCACACCCCCTACTGGGGATGTGCCCGCAACCAAGGTACATGCCCTTGACCGGAATCAAACCTGGAACCCTTCAGTCCACAGGCCGACGCTCTATCCACTGAGCCAAACCAGTTTCGGCTTCAGGCAAATTTAAATTGGCTAGTTGAAACAAGCGAATATTCTAGAAAAATTAATTGTACTGGACAAAAAGGTGTTCCTAAAGTGTTAACTAAAATTTTTATTGGTAGTTCATCTCATGATAAAAATGTGTACCATGTAATGAACCTAAAACAGTAATATTATAGTGCTAAAAATTAAAATTTAAAAGCCATCAAGACTACATTATAAAATTTTCAAAAGCATCCTAATATTTAAATCAAAAAAAGGGGGGGGGTAGTAGAAGAATATCATGTAAGGAAAAATATCCTGTAAGTAATTACATCTAGAAAATTAATACTTTAGAAAATTAATTGTAAGGCTAAAAGCAAGACACCCATGAAAAACACACAAGGTGTCAAAACAAGCCAGAGGAAAATCATTTGGGCAAAAAATGAAATAGGATCCCAAGTCAAATTTATAGAAAAAATTCCTTTATTAACTTTTGGTCGAGAATATGTTTGTATATTTTCAGAAAACAACCCCGAGACCATGTGGATTCCAGCAACAGAGAGGAATCGACAGGACTACTCCAGCCATCAAGACAGAAGAGAAGCAGTCCAGAGATGGAGGACGCTGACGTCGCCTTGCCATACTAGCAGTTAACAGCTGTGAGTCACTACAGGTTGCCCAGGACCAAACCAGAGAGGGTCAGACCAGCATTACCACCATTTGTCCACCATCCAGAACTGAAATGTCATGGCTGACATGTACACATAAGGAACTGTTTGACATTGAAATTGGGTCTCAAAAGAACTGTTGTCCCAGAAAGAAACTCACTACAGACTGATTCATTTGCCTGCCAGCCTAACCATTATTGCTTATCTCATTTTCGGTTCTTATAAGTGTATTTCTAATAGCACATGATCTCACTCATCTAGGGGAAATAATGAACAACATAGACTGATAAACAAGAACAGACCCAGAAACAAGGAGGCATGGATCAGACTGTGGGGCCTCAGAGGGAGGGTAGGGGAGGGTGGGGGTAAAGGGGAGAGATCAACCAAAGGACTTGTGTGCAAGCATATGAGCCTAACCAGCGGTTAAGGACAACAGGGGTGTGGGGGCATGTGTGGGGAGGGGTGTGGGCTGGGAATGGGGGGATGAGGACAAATATGTGATACCTTAATCAATAAAGAAATTAAAAAAAAAATCCCTTGATGCCCTGGCTGGTTTGGCTCAGTGGATAGAGCGCCGGCCTGAGGACTGGGGGTTCCTGGGTGCGGGCTCGATCCCCAGAAACATTATCGTTGATGTTTCTAACACACTCCCCGTCTCTCCCTTCCTCTCTGAAATCAATAAAAATATATATTTAAAAAGTCCCCTGATAATTCTGGAAAAATTCTTTTTTTGTTTGTTGTTGACCAGAGGTAAGCCCTGGTTGGCTTTTGTTTTATTATTTGTTTTTTGTTCGTTCATTCATTTATTCATTCACTTAGTTATTTGTGACAGTAGTACAGATGTCCCCCATTCTCCTATTCTCCTTTACCACCTCCACCCAGCCCTCCACGCCCTCCCTCTGGCTATCACTACACTATTGTCTGTGTCCATGGCATATGTGTTCTTTGGCTAATTAATCTCTTTACTTTCATCCAGTCCCTCCCAATCCCCTTCCCCTCTGACCTTTGTCAGTCTGTTCCATGGAAAAATTCTTAAGCTCTCTGTGGCTCTTTTTCTTCATCTGTATAATGGAAATAAGAGATAAAATTACCAATTTTTAAAGTTTTGTTCATGTAACTTAGAACAATGACTAGCACACATGTAAAGTATGAAAAATTACATAGAATATATGTGCAGTTATCACAATGCTCTTGACACATTGTAAATGGTTACACATGGGAGAAATTTATGTTTTAACTTATCTCTTTCAAAATTGATTCACTCATGAAAAAATAGGAGTTTGACAATAATTTTTATATGGCTATTTTTAATTCCGTCCCCATGATGCAATCATTCCCTATAACAATTGTATGTATAAGAACATTAAATCTTACGTTTTTTTCTTGAAAATAGCATTCAAAAGAGGTTATTTTTACCTAGAGTATAGTTTCCTATCATTTAACTCTGGTAAATGCTTATTTTTGCCTTAAGCCTGCTATGATACCCTCAGAGTATGAATAAATCCTTCCCCTGGACTCCAGTCAACTCATTAACAAGTGACATTCTAATTATTTATTAAGTGACAGTCTAATTATTTATATTGCTATAAAATTAAGTGACCTATAATATTATTGAGGTTATGGATTTCACCTTCTGTCTTGCATTTACCTCAGTGTACTCTCTGTCACACAGCAGAGTATATTGACCATTTATAATGATAATTAAATACAATTAAATATCAGATTAATAAAGTAATACATAATTGGCATGACACTATATTAGTATCAAACCCATCACCATCAACAAAACCCCTTAACATTACCTAAAACCCAGTTCACATTAAAATTTCCCGGTTGTATCTATTGTGTATATGTTTACATATGTGTGTGCATATAGACTGGTTATTTGTCCTTTAGAATACCCCACATTGTGAATTTGATTTATTGCTTTCTCTCTATGTAAATCTTATTGCATTATATCCTTAAACACACACCTAGTGATGCCATAAATATCATTGGCTACATGTAGTAGCTTCTTCCCATTTCCCCTATCTAAATGGTTAACGTTTTTAATAAATGTTGCCATTTGTTATTTCCTTAAGTGTTTTGTTATTTAATTAGGTGTTGAAAAATGCTTATTTTCCAATTTAATTTTTTAAAATATATTTTATTGGGTTTTTTTACAGAGAGGAAGGGAGAGGGATAGAAAGCTAGAAACATCGATGAGAGAGAAACATCGACCAGCTGCCTCCTGCACACCCCCCACTGGGGACGTGCCCGCAACCAATGTACATGCCCTTGACCAGAATCGAACCTGGGATCTTTCAGTCCGCAGACCGACGCTCTATCCACTGAGCCAAACTGGTTTCGGCTAATTTTTTATTCTTTATGTGTATTCCAGAATTATTCTATACAAGAAACTTATTTTACCTAATTACATTTATTTAATTACTCTAAAGTTATTTATATAAGAGAGGAAAAATAAATGTGTCTTTCTATGTATTTATCTGGCACCTTAGTAACCACAAATGTTTACAATATGTTTTCTTTTTTCATGAATTCATGGATTTCCATATATTTCAGGTATGAGTCTAAGAATAAAGTTCAGTTATGACTTATAAATATCCAATTGCTTGGACTATATTTGCTGAGGACTGTTCTATAGCCACTGAGACACCAGAGCAGAACTCTTTTTTTAAAAATATTTTTTATTGAGTTTTTACAGAGAGGAAGGGAGAGGGACAGAGAGTTAGAAACATCTATGACCAACATCAACCAGCTGCCTCTGGCATGCCCCTGCTGGGGGTGTGCCCGCAACCAAGGTAAATGCCCCTGACCGGGATCGAACCTGGGACCCTTCAGTCCGCAGGCCAACGCTCTATCCACTGAGCCAAACCGGTTAGGGCCAGAGCAGAACTCTTGACACAGAAAACAGTAAATACAAAGTCAATTATTTGAGAAGGTAAATATAATTAATGTATCTCTAGTTAGAATTATCAGAGAAAAAAATGACACGGTACAAATTACTGATTTTAAAGTTTATAAATTTGATATTAGGGACAAAATTTTTATCTTCTACTTTTCTAGGTTCTTCTGACTGGTCAAATTATTAAAATGACATGAGATAGATTAACAGGATAAAATAAAATTTAATTTTATATATACATACAGGCTATGAGGCCTATAGGCAGTAGAACAATTGAGGCTTATATATTATTCTAAGCTAAGGAGGAATGGGTTGGGGCCTTGGACTTCAAAGAGGAGGAAGATAATTTACAAGGAGATGAGAACAAGTGTTTGGTAAGGAAATATTTTGTCCTGCCATATGGAGAAGTCTTTCTTATGTAAAAGAAAGTAATCTTTGGTACTAGCTGCCTTCCTGGTGCAGGCTTTATATATAAATTATTTTAGGCAGAAAAGAAGGGTGTTAAAACCTCTCCTGGAGTTTGTTGGGCCTTGATTGTCCTCAGCTCAAAGAAATTCACATGCCAAATGGCACTTTCTGAGGTGAACTGCTCTGAACTCCATCACTACTATAAACACATTTATGCTAAAAAGAATGATTTTTTAATAAATGGACAGAATCCTTGTAAAACACAAATGAATAAAGCTCTCAATAAAAAAAATATAAAACCTGTATAGCCTTATATCTGTTAACATAGTTGATATGTAATTTAAAACCTTACTACAAAAAAAAAAAAAAACAACAACTAAAAAAAGAAAGAGATCTAGACTTAGATGGCTTCCCTAGTGAATTCTACCAAAAATCTAAAAAAATATCAATTATATACAGTCTTTCCATAAATTGAATAGAAGAGAATCCTTTGACATTATTGTTTAGCTAGTAGTTCCAATGTTAATGCCGAGAAGCATGCCTCATCTCCCCTGGTTGCTGCTGGGGGTGGAATTCTTGCAATATCTCAAGAAAAGGAATTTTCTAGGACTCGCAAGGAAGGATGCAATATGGTAGAAAGCTTTATTTCTGTGAAATTCCAGCTTTTGTTTTCCAAAGTCCCATTTCCCTTCGTCCAGTAATGGGAGAAGTGTACTTGGGGGTTCATTAGAGCTACAACCAGGGTCAGTGGCCAGAATCTCCATTCCATGTAGCAGCCAGGTCCAGTTCAGCATCAGGTTAATTCAAGTCCGTTAGTCCATTGCATGTGCAGGGGAGTGCGCCCTCTGCAACAGGAGTTCCAAGAGGACCAAGAGCCAAGAGCCAAGAGAGGGAAATTTCCTTTGTTTACAAGTTTAAATACCCAGCTTCCCACCCTTGCAGTGGCCCTTGTTTTGGCCAATTACTTGTCCCCAGATGTGATTGACAGACAAGGATCTTCCCACCTCACCTAGACCTTACTGGGCATATGTCCAAACTGCTTTTGTCCAGTCTCTTCCCATATTGATCAGTGGGGAACATACTTTGAGAGTGTAAAATTAGCAAAGCATGCCTATATTATCCAGTCTTCCCTTTACTCCTTTCCTGTTAAATAATAACCAGATTATTACAGCATTATCATTTCCACCTTAGAGAATTTAAGAAAGAAGTGCAAAGTAAGCATAAAGCAGCTGGAGGGAAAGATATAATAAATATCATAGCAGAATCAAATGGAATTAAAAACAGAAAAAAGGCCAACAAAGAAAAATCAATGAAACCAACGATTTTTTAAAAAAATGATTAATTAAATTGATAAATATCTAGTAAGGCTAACCAAGGAAAACGAGAAAATACACACACTGCTATCAGGAATGAAGGATAATGCATAACTATGATTCCACAAACATTAAAAGGAAAATAAAGGAAAGTTACAAACAATAATATGCTCATAAGTTTGATAACTTAAATGAAAGGGACTAATTTCTAAAACATATAAAAAACCAAAATTCATGGAAGAAAACATGAATATCTCTGTATCTATTAAAGAATTTTAATTTATAGTTAAAATTCTTCTAAAAATAAAACTCCAGTTTTAATTGGTTTCACTGGTAAATTCCATTAAACTTGTAAGGAAGAAATTATACCAAATCTGTACATCTCTTCCAGAAATCAGAAGAGTAGAGAAAATTTACCAACTATTAAAATAAGACTAACTACCTAATTTGAAACCAAGAATAATAAATTAAAGAAAATTTTAGCCTAATATCTCTAAAGATAGATGCAAAAATTCTTAATAAAATTCTATTAGTAATTCAAATATAGCAATACTAGAGACCCAGTGCACAAAATTAGTGCACGGTGGTGGTGGTGGGGGGGGTTGTCCCTCAACCCGGCCTGCACCCTCTCCAATCTGGGACATCCCTCTCACAAGCTGGGACTACTGGCTCCTAACTGCTTGCCTGCCTGCCTGCCAGTCTCCTCACATCCTAACGACTCCCTTGCAAGCCTGATTGACGCCTAACTGCCCACCCCTGCCATCCTGATTGCCCACAACTGCCCTCCCAGACTGGTTTGATTGCCCCTAACTGCTCTCCCCTGCCAGCCTGATTGCCCCTAACCACTTCTGCCTGCCAGCCTGGTTGCCCCTAACTGCCCTTTCCTGCGGTCCTGATCGCCCCCAACTTCCCTCCCCTGCTGCTACTCGCCTCCTCCACCAGGACCCGCCTCCTCTGCTCAAGGTGGCAGCGACACTGGGTCTGGCCTCCTCCACGCCGTGCAGAGCTGAGGGACCCCCAGGTCTCACCAGGCGGAGTGGCCGTCGGGCCAGGTCTCCACTGTGTGTGCGGCCATCTTGTGACATCACATGAGGGCATGGCGTAAAGGCAGGACACTACCTAGGCTTTTATTATTTGGGATGTATAAAGGATAACACATCATAATCAAGTTTGATATTATGTACCTTTCAGTAGACATATAAATAGAAATTAAGTAAACCAAAGCTCAACTTTAGGTAGCTATTTCACAGAAAAGGGTATATATACAACTGCAATAGAAAAAGATAAAAGAACACTTTTAGAAGAGCAAAGAATAGAAAGCATCTAATTCTTGTTTTGCAACCAAGGAAGATTTCAAAGATTACATGACATTTAGATAAAACCTTAACAAAGTGTGTGTGTGTATGTGTGTGTGTGTGTGTGTGTGTGTGTGTGTGTGTGTGCTGAGAGACGAGAGAGAGAGAGAGAGAGAGAGAGAGAGAGAGAGAGAGAGAGAGAGAGAGAGATGCCTAGCAATCACAAGAAATGGTGAACAATTTGATAAGATCAGAGCAACGCTTGCACAAGACCTAGGTTCCAGAAACCATGCTCTGCACTCAGATAATTCTTTAAGAGAAATAACTGTCCAAAACAATTATTTTCTTGAACATTAATGGAAATGTTCTATAATTTTCTATTCAATTTATTAGCCACTAGACACATTTGACTATTGAGTTCCTGAAATATTATTAATATGACTACCTAGTTTGTTTAAATTCATTTGTATAAGGATGAATTTGTATTTTATTTAATTCATATTTAAATTTAAATGTCTAGAAAGGCTGCTATCTATTTAGCAAGTAAAATATAATTACTGTGACAAAGATGAATCACAGGGCATTATGGAAACATATAAGTGTTTGAGAAAATCAGAGAATGAAGAATACAGTCATAAAGAGAATAAATTTAAAGTAGAATTATGTTTTTTAAAATTTCTTTATTGATTAAGTTATTACATAAGTGTCCTTATCCCCCTATTACACCCCCCCCCCACCGCCCCACTCATACCCTCCATTGGTTAGGCTTATAAGCATGCATACAAGTCCTTTGGTTGATCTCTCCCCCTTACTCCCACCTTCCCCTACCTTCCCTCTGATCAATGCTTCTCTGTCTCTGGATCTGTTTTTCTTTATCAGTTTATGTTGTTCATTATATTCCATAAATGAGTGAGATAATGTGATATTTATCTTTCTCTGACTGGTTTATTTCGCTTAGCATAATGCTCCCCAGTTCCATTCATGCTGTTGCAAATGGTAAGAGTTCCTTCTTTTTTACCGCAACATAATATTCCATTGTGTAGATGTACCACAGTTTTGTAATCCACCCATCTACTGATGGGCACTTAGGCTGTTTCCATATCTTCGCTATTATAAATTGTGCTGCTATGAACATAGGGGTGCATATATCCTTTCTGATTGGTGTTTCTAGTTTCTTGAGATATATTCCTAGAAGTGAGGTCACTGGGTCAAATGGGAGTTCCATTTTTAGTTTTTTGAGGAAACTCCATACTGTTCTCCACAGTGGCTGCACCAGTCTGCATTCCCACCAGCAGTGCACAAGGGTTCCTTTTTCTCCTCATCCTTGCCAACATTTGTCATTTGTTGATTTGTTGATAGCCATTCTGACAGGTGTAAGATGGTATGCATTGTTGTTTTGAATTGCATATCTGGAAAAATTAGTGACTTGGAGCATGTTTTCACATATCTCTCATGTCCTCTTTCGAAAAGTATCTATTTAGGTCCATTGCCAATTTTTTTGATTGGATTGTTTATTTTCCTTTTGTTAAGTTGTATGAGTTCTTTGTAAATGTTGGAGATTAAACCCTTATTGATGATAACATTGGCAAATATGTTCTCTCATGCAGTGGGCTTTCTTATTGTTTTGTTGATGGTTTCTTTTGCTGTGCAAAAGCTTTTTATAACCCATTTGCTTATTTTCTCTTTAGTTTCCATTGCCCTAGGAGCAGTATCAGTGAAGAAATTCTTTCGGCATATGTCTGAGATTTTACTGCCTGTGGATTCCTCTAGTACTTTTATGGCTTCCCGTCTTATATTTAAGTCCTATATCTATTTTGAGTTTATTTTTTGTGTATGGTGTAAGTTGGTGGTCTAGTTTCATTTTTTTGCATGTATCTGTCCAATTTTCCCAACACCATTTATTGAAGAGAATATCCTGACTCCATTGTATATTCATGCCTCCTTTGTCGAATATTAATTGGGCATAGTGGTTTGGGTTGATTTCTGGGTTCTCTATTCTATTCCATTGATTTGTATGTCTGTTCTTGTGCCAGTACCAGGCTGTTTTGAGAACAGTGACTTTGTAATACAGCTTAATATCTAGTATGAGATTCCACCTACATTGTTCTTCTTTCTCAGGATTGCTGGAGCAATTCAGGGTCTTTTTTTATTCCAGATGAATTTTTGGAGAGTTCATTCTAGGTCTGTGAAATATGTCATTGGTATTTTAATGGGGAGTGCCTTGAATCTATAGATTGCTTTGGGTAGTATGGAAATTTTAATGATGTTGATTCTACCAATCCATGAACACAGTATTGTCTTCCATCTGTTTATGTCTTCCTCTATGTTTTTTTTTTTCAGTGTCCTGTAGTTTTTTGCATATAGGTCTTTTACCTCCTTACTTAAGTTTATTCCTCGGTATCTTAATTTTTTTGGTGCAATAGTAAATAGGATTGCTTTTTTAGTCTCTCTTTCTGTAAGTTCACTATTGGTGTATAGAAATGCCATAGACTTCTGGGTGTTAATTTTGTATCTTGCTACATTGCCAAATTCATTTATTAAATCTAATAATTTTTTGATGGAGTCTTTAGGGTTTTCTATGTACATTATCATGTCATCTGTGAATAAGGACAGTTTTACTACTTCTTTTCCAATTTGGATGTCTTTTATTTCTTCTTCTTGTCTGATCACAATGGCTAGTACTTCCAGTACTATGTTGAACAGGAGTGGTGAGAGTGGGCATCCCTGTCTTGTTCCTGCTCTTAGGGGAAATGGTTTTAGTTTTTGCCCATGGAGTATGGTGTTGGCTGTGGGTTTATCATATATGGCTTTCATTATGTTGAGGTATGGTCCTTCTATTCCCACCTTGCTTAGAGGTTTTATCAAGAAAGGCTGCTGGATTTTGTCAAATGCTTTTTCTGCATCAATTGATAAGACTATGTGATTTTTATCTCTCAGTTTTTTTATTTGATGTATCACATTTATTGATTTGTGGATATTGTACCATCCTTGCATCCATGGGATAAATCCTACTTGGTCATTGTGTATGATCTTTCTGATGTACTGCTGGATCCGATTTGCTAGAATTTTGTTGAGGATTTTGACATCTACGTACATGAGGGATATTGGCCTATAATTCTCTTTCATTGTGTTGTCTTTATCTGGTTTTGGTATTAGGGTGATGCTGGCTTCATAGAATGAGCTTGGAAGTGTTCCTTCCTCTTGAATTTTTTGGAATAATATGAGGAGGATAAGTTTTAGTTCTTCCTTGAATGTTTGGTATAACGGCTCTGTGAAGCTGCCTGGCCTCAGGCTTTTGTTTGCTGGAAGCTTTTTGATGACTGCTTCCATTTCTTCTGTAGTTATCGGTCTATTGAGATTTTTAGAATCTTCCTGATTGAGTTTTGGAAGGTTATATTTTTCTAGGAATATGTTCATTTCCTCCAGGCTGTCTAGTTTGTTGGAATAGTGTTGTTCATAGTATTATTTTTAACAATCCTTTGTATTTCTGTGGTGTCTGTTGTTTTTTCTCCTCTTTCATTTCTGATTTTGTTTATTTGGGTCCTTCTTTGCTTCTTGATGAGCCTGGCTAGAGGTTCATCAATCTTGTTTATCTTTTCAAAGAACCAGTTCTTGGTTTCATTGATTTTTTTGTGTGTGTGTCTATGTCATTTATTTCTGCTCTGATCTTTATTATCTCCTTCCTTCTGCTCACTCTGGGCTTTTCTTGTTGCTCTCTTTCTACTTATTTGAGTTGTAGAGTTAGATGATTTCCTACCATTTTTTCTTGTTTTTTTGAGGTAGGCCTGTAGAGCTATAAACTTCCCTCTCAGGACTGCTTTCATTGTGTTCCATAGATTTTGGATTGTTGTGTTTTTATTGTCATTAGCATCCAGAATGTTTTTAATTTGTGCTTTGATCTCTTTTTAACTCAATCATTATTTCATAGCATGCTATTCAGCTTCCAAGTGTTTGAGTTTTTGTGTGTTTTTTTTTTAATATATTTTATTGATTTTTTACAGAGAGGAAGGGAAAGGGAAGAGAGTTAGAAACATCGATCAGCTGCCTCTTGCACACCTCCAACTGGGGATGTGCCCACAACCAAGGTACATGCCCTTGACTGGAATCGAACCTGGGGCCTTTCAGTCTGCAGGCCGACGCTCTATCCACTGAGCCAAACCGGTTAGAGCTGTTTGAGTTTTTTGGATTGTTTTTATTGTAGTTTATTTCTAATATTATACCATTGTGGTCTGAGAAGATGCTTGGTATGATTTCAATCTTCTTGAATTTGGGGAGACTTTGCTTGTGACCCAATATGTGGTCTATTTTTGGAAATGTCCCATGTGCACTTGAGAAGAATGTATATTCTGTGGCTTTGGGGTGTAATGTTCTGAAGATGTCAATGAAGTCCATCTGGTCTAGTGAGTCATTTAGGATTGCTGTTTCTTTGCTGATGTTTTTGTCTAGAGGATTTATCCATTGATGTCAGTGGTGTATTAAAGTCCCCTAGTATGACTGTATTGTTGTCTATCTCTCCCTTGATATCTTCCGGGAGTTTTTTTTTAGTGTTTTTTTTTTTTTATGTATTGACGTGTTCCTTCATTGGGTGCATATATGTTTATCAGGGTTATATCTTCTTGTTGTATCAATCCCTTTAGTATTATGAAGTAGCCCTCCTTATCTCTTGTTATGGCCTTCACTTTGAGGTCTATTTTGTCAGATATAAGTATTTCTACCCCAGCTTTCTTTTCATTTCCATTTGCCTGAAAGATATTTTTCCATCCCTTCACTTTCAGTCTGAGTGTTTCCCTGGTTCTGAAGTGGCTCTCTTGTAGACAGCATATATATGGGTAATTTTTTTTTATCCATTCAGCCACTCCATGTCTTTTGATTGGAGCATTTAGTCTGATTATGTTTAAAGTTATTATTGAAAGTACTTGTTTGTAGCCATTTCTATTTTTTGTGCCTATGCCCCTTATTACCTTTTTATTTCTTCTTTTTACTGCATTCCCTTGAGCATTTCTTGCATTGCTGGCTTGGTAGTGATAAACTCCCTTAGACTATTTTTGTCTCCAAAGCTCCTGATTTCCCCTTCAATTTTGATTGATAGTTTGCTGGATAGAGTATTTTTGGATTCAGTCCTTTGCTTTGCATCACTTTGTATACCTCCTTCCATTCACTTCAAGCTTGCTGTGTTTCTGTTGAGAAATCATTTGATAATCTGATGGGGGATCCTTTGTAGGTAACTCTCAGTCTCTCTCTTGTAGCCTTTAATATTTTCTGTTTGTTGTTAACATTTGCCATTGTAATTATGATGTGTCTTCATGTGGGTCTTTTGGGATTCATCTTGCTTGGTACTCTCTGTACTTGTGTAGTTTTTTTCTTCTCTATATCAGGGAAGTTTTCTGTCATTATTTCTTCAAATAGATTTTCTAATCCTTGCTGCTCTTCTTGTCCTTCTGGCAGCCCTATTATACATATTGGGGTATAATAATATTATACATATTACTTCATTTTGCTTTGTCCCAAAGCTCCCTTAGGCTCTCCTCCTGCTTTTTATTTTTTTTTTCCTGTTGCTGTTCAGATTAGGCTTGTTTCTGTACTTTATCTTCTAACTCACTAATTTGGTCCTCTGCTTCTTCTATTCTACTGTTGAAACCTTCCATGGTGTTTTTGATTGTAGTTATATCACTTTTGATTTCTTCCTGAATTTTGCATAGATTGTTGATTTTCTTGTCCATCTGGTGTATAAACTGTATGACCCTTACTCTGAATTCTTTTTCTGTCATGTTGCATGCTTCCATTTCACTTATTTACTTTCTTGGAGATTCCTCCTTTTCTTTCCTCTGGGGATTGTTTCGTTGTGTCCCCATTCTGACTGTCACCAGAAGGTTCATCTGTCGAGTTGTGGGGGCCTGGGCAGTGTGCAGTGGGAGCTTTGCACCCCCTGAGTGTCACTGAAGAGCTCTGACACCAAGACGTGAGGCTGCCATGGGATGGTGGGAGCCACACTTGCCCAGGATCAGAGTCACAGGTGCTTAGTGTGGCCTCGTATGTGCATCTAGAATCAGGGACCCTGCCTGCACCACACTGAAACAGAGACCCCACCGGCATGTGCCAAAAATCAGAGTCCCCTAGCACGTGTCAGGAGTCAGAGACCCCCTGTGTCCATGGCGAGAATCTAGTATCAGGGTCTCTGTTGCTTGTTGCGGTCTCGCGAGGAGAATCAGAGTAATAAACACAGAAAAAAAAAGATGTTTGGCAAAGAAGAAGGGGTCTTATTTCTCTGCAATATGATGAAGATGATGAAACTTCACTTCCTACAAAGCAACTGGCTTTTCTAAAGATCTCTTGAAGTTCTATGTAGCTTTAAGATCAGTGACCCAAGGAGATAGTTTTATACTTCGAATTTTTATCAGTAACAACATGAATGATTCTTTTAATTAAAACAAGCAAAAGAAGAATGGGTCACAGGTTGATGTAAAATAATTTAATAGATTGGGAAAAATTGCAAATACTGAAGATAATAGTTGAAATATTGTAGACTAGAGGCCCAGTGTATGAAATTCATGCACTTGGGGGTGTGCTTCAGCCTGGCCTTTGCCCTCTCACTCATTTATGGAAAATACAGAACATTATAACCTGATGAAGCATCGAACAGACTGTCAAATTTCAGTAGGAAGGCTGGGGAGTGTTGGGGAGGTGGGGTGGGGAAAGAGATCAACCAAAGGACTTGTATGCATGCATATAAACACAACTAATGGACACAAGACACTGGTGGAGGAGGGTGGGATGAGGGCATGTGCCAGATAGTAGGGGAGGCTGGGGGAAAGACAATGGGGAAAAAAAGGAGATATATGTACTACTATTTGTAATACTTTAAACAATAAAATTTTAAAAAAAGAAACTGAAAAGACAAAAAAAAATTGTGTATCTTTAGAAACACATTAGAGGCTCCAGAGAGGTCAAAGCATTACTGACCTTGCAGTTATTAGATAGAACACATCGCTAACATTTTGTGATTGCTTACAATGAGAATATATTAGCTCCCATCTTCAAAACTGTGTGACAGGTATCATCATGCTTATTTATTAAGAAAAATCTAAAGCATATTTAGAGCCTAAGTAACTTGCTGGTGACAGAAAAAACAAAAACAAAAAAACACCTCATTGATGACAAAATACAGTCCTTTGTTGTCCATGCATCTTTTATATTTTATTAACAAAATGAAGTGGAAATCTCTTCAATCTCATTGCCATTTAGGAGGCAAATGAAATTAGCTCTTTTAAGAAATTTCCATTAAGTTAAGGAAATAACCTATAAAAAAGTAGTCCTTATGAAATGTAGTCCGGTACTTGATTTTTCAAATTAGGTGATTTGAGCATTAAAAATTAGATATAATGACTGATCTTGTGCAAAACAAAATATTTTTATCCTTTCCCAAATTGTTATACCTCAGTGTGACGAAAAGAAAATATTTTTCTGACTAATATAAGTTTCCTTGATAAATATTTATCTAGCACTTGTTTCTGGACAATGTAAATGGTGACCTTATGAATAATTTGTGACTTGTAGGATTATCACTTTTTTGATGTATCAAAATGTTACATAAATTATCCCATACATTTAAAAGAAATATATTCCTTTGTTAGAGTTCAGATTAGCAAGAAATTTAACATAAACTTGATGAATATTAGTGAAATGTTTAAAATCTATATATCTAACCTTGCAATCCACCTCCACTCTGACAGTTATCAGTGTGTTCTCACAATGCAATATACAGATGATGTATTATAGAGCTGTACAATTGAAACCTATGTAATTTTATTAACCAATGTCACTCCAATAAATTCAATAAAAAAGAAGTAAAAAGATAAAATTATATTTCTAAGTAAATAATAAATGGGGCATTGAGAAGAAGTTGAAAGACTCAAATATACATTTTAAATAGGGACCATGTTTTTGTAAGTTGTTTCCATAAAACCATAATACCATGTTAAGAATATTTTATTTGATGATAAAAATTTACATATAAAAAGGTACCCTTCAACTTCCCTATTTGACTTTCTTATCTTTTTTTAAGAAACATTGAATTTGTTGGTTCACAGAACCATATACGTTTCAAGTGTACAACTCAACAACATGTTAGCTGCACACTGCATCATGCACCTATTGCCTCAAGCAAAGACTCTTTCTGTCCCCATTCCTGCCCACTTTGCACACTCCCCAGACCCCTCTCACCTTTCCCTTTTTTACAGATCAACTTCTTCTGAAGGCATCAGATATTAAGTTTATAGGCACAAAATTTTCTACATTATGGATAACAATTACACTTGAGAAAAGTAGTCACAAAATGTTTGACATCTGACATATGCCAGAATTCCTCAGATTTCATGTGGACATTCTTGCCTAAGTCTCAGGTTGTCCCCAAATGCAATTATGTGAATTATTTATTCTACATTTCTATGTTATTTTGCTTTTTGACCAAATATTCATTATATGTGAATGTAAAGTCTATTTAGTTCTTGTTAAAGTTCGTTAAGTAGATAAATATATAAGTAATCCTATAGAATAAAAGAGTAATATGCAAATTGACCATTACTCCAACACACAAGATGGCTGCCCCCATGTGGTCAAATATGGCTGGCCCCATGTGGACACAAGATGGCCACCACAAGATGGCCAGCATGGGAGGACAGTTGGGAAGAACCAGGCCTGCAAGGGAGGGCAGTTGGGGGGACCAGGCCTGCAGGGAATGGCAGTTGGGGGGAACCAGGTCTGCAGGGGAGGGCAGTTGGGTGCAACCAGGCTGGCAAGGGAGGGCAGTTAGGGGTGACTGTGCCAGCAGGGGAGGGCAGTTGGTGGCAACCAGGTCAGCAGGGGAGGGCAGTTAGGGGTGACCAGGCTGGCAGAGGAGTGGTTAGGGGGTGATCAGGCTGGCAGGCAAGCGAGCGGTTGGGAGCCAGCAGTTCTGGATTGTAAGATTGGGCCTCTAGTGAGATCAGGCCTAAACAGGCAGTTGGACATCCCTCTAGGGGGTCCCAGATTGGAGAGGGTGCAGGCTGGGCTGAGGGACACTCCTCCACCCGTGCGTGAATTTCATGCACCGGGCCTCTAGTTTAATATAGATAAAAACTATAATATCATCCCTTTTCCTTTATATCCCAAATAATTATGAATATCTTTTGTAAAATTCATAAATATATTTATTAGGCTTAAGTACTTACACTGCACAGGCCCCCTTTCATCTTTCATTAGTGGGCTATATATAAATAAATAAGAGAAAATGCACAAAAGGAAATCCCAGGCTTAAGGTATAATGGGAAATAATTACTAGAAGTAATTTTCTACTTAATTTGCAATAAATCAGGTGTTTCTGAATAAATTTTTACTTTTGTTAATAGCAAGTATAAGCATCCTATCTAATAAAAGAGTAATATGCAAATTGACCGTCACTCCAAGTCACAAGATGGCGGCCCCCATGTGGTCAAAGATGGCTGCCCCCATGTGGACACTAGATGGCCACCACAAGATGGCTTGCAGGGGAGGGCAGTTGTGGGCATTTAGGGGTGACCATGTCGGCAGAGGAGGGCAGTTGGGGGTGACCAGGCTGGCAGAGGAGGGCAGTTGGGGGTGACCAGGCCTGCAGGGGAGGGCATTTGGGGGTCCAGGCCAGCAGGGGAGGGCAGTTAGGGGCAATTGGGCTGTCCAGGGAGCAGTTAGGCGTCGATCAGGCTGACAGGAGAGTGGTTAAGTGTGATCAGGCTGGCAGGCAGAAGTGGTTAGAAGCAATCAGGCAGAGGCAGGCGAGCAGTTGGGAGCCAGCAGTCCTGGATTGTGAGAGGGATGTCTGACTGCCCATTTAGGCCCGATCCCACCGGTCAGACATCCCTCAAGGGGTCCCAGATTGGAGAGGGTGCAGGCTGGGCAGAGACACTCCCCCTCCCCCATGCACGAATTTCGTGCACCGGGTCTCTAGTGTATTATATATGAACCTATGATTCTCCTATTGTGTTAGACTTTTAAAAATATTAAATTCCCATTTGTGCATCTATTGCTGCCATCTCTGATGTTCCTTTTCCTCTGGAACGTAAAGATAACAAAATTGTTAACAGGTTGTGTTTCACTAATATATATTGAATAAGTGTTAAGAAAAATTGGACTGAAGGCACATCCATTGTCTCTTAAATACCCTCTTGTCTTTGATCTCTGACTTAGCCTCCACATTGCTGTTGGAACACTTCCTAAGATACAAATTGCTCATGGCACTTTCCTCTAAGAAAATTTTAACGTTATTTTTATTGTTGACACTATTACAGATGTTCCTATTTCCCCCCACTTTTGCCTACCTCCAACCAGCTCCCCCCGCTTCCCTCTGGCCATCACCATACTGTTGTCTGTGTCTATGTGTTATACTTACATGTTCTTTGGCTAATCCCTGCTAAGGAATTTTTAAAGGCTTTATATTGCTTACAAAATAATGTTCAAACTCCTCAAGTGTCTTCATAATTTAGCCATTTCTGTTTCATTTCTTAACTTTTCCAATTAGGAATCTTATGCCTTGATCATACTTCATCCAAAATGTGTTGCAAAAATTTTATGCTCTCACATATATAGAGTGCATACTCTTTGCTCAATTCTTCTATAATTGTTTGTAAAACACATCAATTATCAGTTAAAGTTGATTAACATGGAGTCTCCTCTGGAAGACTCTGATCGACAAGGCTGTGGTAGTGATGCCATACTCAAAGTTTCATGGATTTATACCAACTCTCAATATTGCTATTACAACACATGTAATTAACTATATTTCTTTCCTACAGTAGACTCCATTTTCTCAAGAGCAAAACCTACATCGTACATATTCCTACATTCTTATCATTTAAACCACTACCTAGAGAGGAATAAATAAATTATGAAGCAATGAATGACAAGAAATAAGAACAGAGTTAACATGTTTACTAATAAAATAGGAATCAAATGTGGCCTTTGTTAGAGATTAATATAATTCAATCGATGTTGCTATTTAATGAGTGGCAAGATCAGAACCTCCCTTAGTTTTCAAAAACAACTGACATGAGGCTCTGAGGTAAATTTATTTATCGTAGCATGGAAATGCCATGATTTGCTGATCATTACTGAAGCTAAGAATTTAAAACCCCAAGCTTGTCATTTCCTTTCTGTAGATTCTTAGTGTGGTTAGAAGTAGACTTCCTGGCTGGAAGCACTTGTAGTGATTGTATTTCATATGCTTATCATATGGCTCTGTATGACCTACATTCAGTTGAGAACGGTCAGTTTTTAATGCCATGCTCTTTCCAAGTGATGATTTAAGTAACTCTGTCAACACTTGAAGCCATGGACTTCTAACATTCTCATCTTCTTATGGTCACAATATTGCCTTCAGAAGGTCAGATAACTGATTTCAAAATCCCCCCATTAAGGGTATATTTTATGTAACCCACAGTGCAGGAATGATATTTTTTTAGAGTATTTCTATATATCCTGTTTTAGCTCTTGTTTTGGATTATTTTCACAAGATAATTTTATATCATTTAGTCTTGGTAGATAGAGAAAACAGCATATTTCTTCCCTGACCAGTATTACAAAGAACTGTCTCTCAATGTGGCAAGGTTGGGCAGATTTGCTAGTAATATTGTCAGTCTCTTAAGTTTGGGGTTCCTCAACTGTGACATGAACTGATTATATATGTACAACATCCATGTGGGTCCTCTTTACAATGCCCCTGCTGGGGATTAGGAAGCACGTGGAACTGAGCTAACACGAAACTCATTCAACCTCCTGTGATGTAATAACATTTATTGTCTTTGACTCATGAGTCTTGTGCTTTTGTCCAGAATCTATGAAACTGTGGCTGGCTGACCCATTAAAGCCCTTGCAGTTCTGGGCTGTTTTGCTGTGGGGGATGACTTGCTGGAAGAGGAGGGCACAAGGGCCTCCCATAGGCAAGGTTAGGGATAGAAAAGACTCTTTATATCCAGTTGTATATTTTCTTGCACAAGTGCTGAGTGAGGAGGATAAGGGTACCCCAGTGTCACAACAGTCAATGAAGCCAAGGGCAAGGAGGTAAGATTGAAACTAGCTACCTGAGCACTCCTTTTTGTTGTTGCTCACTCCTTTGTAGGAAGGAGGAAGGGCCACAGCCTCCCCACACCTGGCGTTGGGTGTAATGCAATATCAGATGTTTGTATGACCCACAAGCAAACATCTGACTACTCATAATGAAAAGTAATTATGCCCATGACTTCTAATTTTAACTCCAACATGTGAAGTGCTTGAAAGTTATCACTCCCAAATGTATGACCAAAAAGCTGGACAACTGTGAATGACTACTTTTCTCATACCCATTAGAGAACTAAAGATGCAGGGAGAAACTGCTGCCCTGAAATGTGGACAGACTTGCTTCCAGGGAGTCACAGGTGAAATCTGCTTACTTGGCATAGAAACCCCTGCAACAGTAATCGAGTATCAACACTTAAATATTATGTTGGATGAACTCTAGAGCATGAATGTGGATAAGAATGAGAGACACTCCTAGCGGCCACAATATTAAGGGAGGCCCAACAATTTTATGAGCTTTACCTCAAAAAAAAAAAAAACAACACAAAAAAACAAAAAATACTGCTCCAGATTCTCATGGTGAGTCTTTGGGAAAAAGAACAAAAAACAAACAAACAAACAACAACAACAACCCTTGTGCTTTTTGGCAAGGGAAGTGAAGAGTAATCACTGTGAAGTATACCTGGAGCCTTCTCCATAGCAAAGGACCATTGTCCAGAGGAAAAGAATTTGCCAGTGTCTGTGGACAAAGGACATCCACTCACTCTGTTCTGTCACCTAATAGGGGGTGGAGCATAGTCAATGGGTGCCATGCCTTCAAGGAACTAGATTGAGCATGCTGCAGGCACAGAAATAAGTAGAGGCCAATGAGGGGAAAAGATAAACTACTGGAGAAATGCTTGTGAAAGTCAGAGCCCAGGGACAAAGGCTCACTAAAAGACCAGTATTTAATTGGAAGATCAAAGAATGTTCTTTTATTATAGGAGAAAAATGTTCCTCATCTTCTTCCATTATTAGTGGAGGGGGGGGGTTCTTGGGGTACTGCTGGAAGAGCATTTCTTGAGGCCCCACATGGGAAGATGAGATAAGATAAAGCTTTATTTTGTGGAAGGATACCCCTGAGTTTCCAAAGTCCTATTTCTTTTAGTCCAATCATAGAAGAAGTATCGCTGGGGTTTCAGTAAAGGTGAAATCAGAGCCAGTGTCCAGCGCTTCCTTCATATGTTGGAGCTGGGCCCATTCAGCATCAGGCTAGTTACAGTAGTCCATGAGTGTGGGGTTCCCATGGCCACGTGCCATGTGAGCGGATGCAGAGGAGCAGGAGCAAAAGAGCCCCACAAGCCCAGAGTCACATGAGTCCCAAGAGAGCCAGAGAGTTAACTCCTTTGTTTAGGGGGTTATGTGTCCCAAATCCTCATGCCTTTGCAGGCCATTCCCATTCTGGCAACTCTCTCTGTCCCCAGGTATGATTGACAACAAGCACATTCCAGTTGTTCCCCCAGCTTTCCTAGCATGCGTCTATCTTCCCTTTGTCCAGTCCCCTCCTCCAATGTTTGGCAGGGAACATGCCTATAATGTCTGGCCTTTTCTCTGCTCCTTTCCTGTTATTAATAACTTGCTAATTACAACTGTATCACTCTGGCTCCCTCACACATTACCACCTCACCAATAGAGGATCCAGGATAATAACCGTGAATTATAGTTGAAAGATTGTAAGACTCAGGCTCACTTCAGAGAAGGAGTTCTTACAAAAACACAAAGTCAAAAGGGGAAAGAAAATAAGGACAGTAGAAGACGTAGAGCCTCTGGCACGTATAGCTACAGTAAACATTAAACACAACTCAAGTCCTAGAGATAATAACATAAACCCTCACACTGAAGGCCTATTTATCTCCATTCCTATGGTGACACAGAATGTCCAGCTTTTCTCAAAATGTACAAGTGCTAGGAGCAGAAAGAGAAGAGTGGAGACTTGCTATAATTACAAGAAATATTAATCATGCTCTGTAAAATATTAATTAGGCTCTGTTAACTCTACTTGTTCTGTTCTGATTAGAGATAGCACATTCTAACCTGGCTGGGAGTTGAACGCCCGTGGACATGGGAGTTAACCTCCTTTCCCAAGAACTTCCTATCATCAAGGAAAGATTAACAACATTGTTGTTGAAACAATTGGGTCCTACAGGTGCCTTCCCTTTGTGACCCTCCACCCGACAATCTGTATTGCCTGTAACCATTATACCTTGTCGGTTCCCGTGCTTGTAATTCCCACTTTCTCATGTAACCGTTGTCCTTCTACCCAATATAAGCAGCTGCCTGATGAGGGTGGAGTAGAGCAGATTTTTGTGGACATTCTGCTGCTCTCCCATTCTGCCAGCATTACTGGAATAAACACTCATATATGTTTTAACCCTGGCTCTGCTTAATTGGATCAAGTCAACTGGTTGTCCAGTATCATTTTCTGGTGATTCTGTGGGACTACAAGCAGGGAGACTCCTCTGGGTGAATAGCAGGGATCCCATTTGCAGCTTGCCCTTTAGGTTCCTGTGTCGGAGGCCTCTTTTATTCACAGCTGCCTGGAATTTTCCTGTTTTTGAGTCCGAGCTACAGCCTCAGTCATCCCTATCATTTCACCTAAGAGTTAAGTTGAATCGAGTGTTCTATAATTCTGTAATGAGGGGCATCTGTTGTATGTTGCTCTCCCATCTGATGTGAGTCTGATCAATTCCTGGTTGCCACTGGCCTCTCAAGGTCCTTGCCTGGTCTCTGCATTCAATCCTGATGAGCTTAGGATGGAGACATGGGCCTGCATAGCCAAGGACATTCTTTTATGTGTGTTTAGAGAATTATAAAATAACTAGTGGCCCGGGTGCACAAAATTAGTGCATAGGGGGTGTCCTTCAGCCCAGCCTGCACCCTCTCCAATCTGGGACATACCCCTTGCAATTCAGGACCACTGGTTCCGAATCACTCACCTGCCTACCTGGGTGAGAGATCCTGGGAACATGGTATCAGGAAAAGGGCTTCTGGTCCACAGATGGGAGGGCCCACGTCCTGCTGGAGTCAAATGCCAAGGCAGCAGGCCGCCTGGGCAGGAGGCTAAGATCTCGCCACATCCACCTTGCTCCACCCTGCCCACTGCCCAACTGGCGTTCAGTCCAGCCTTTGGTCGTTTTGGACATTACGGACCCTGGATCATTATATATATACTAGAAGCCCAGTGCACGAAATTCGTGCATGGCGGGGGGTTGTCCCTCAGCCCAGCCTGTACCCTCTCCAATCTGGGACCCCTCAAGGGATGTCCGACTGCCCGTTTAGGCCCGATCCTGGTAGGATCGGGCCTAAACGGGCAGTCGGACATCCCTCTCACAATCTAGGACTGCTGGCTCCCAACTGCTTGCCTGCCTGCCTTCCTGATTGCCCCTAGCCTCTTCTGCCTGCCAGCCTGATCACCCCCTAACCACTCTGCTGCCAGCCTGGTTGATGCTTAACTGCTCCCCTGCCAGCCTGTTTGCCCCCAACTTCCCTCCTCTGCCTGCCTGGTCACCCCTAACTGCCCTCTCCTGCAGGGTTGATCGCCTCCAACTGCCCTCCGTTGCAAGCCTGGTCCCTCTCAACTGCCCTCCCTTGCAGGCCGGGTGCCTCCCAACTGCCCTCTCCTGCTGGCCATCTTGTAGTGGACATCTTGTGTCCACATGGGGGCAGGATCTTTGACCACATGGGGGCAGCTATATTGTGTGTTGCAGTGATGATCAATCTGCATATTACTCTTTTATTAGATAGGATAGAGGCCTGGTACAGGGGTGGAGGCCAGCTGGTTTGCCCTGAAGGGTGTCCCTGATCAGGGTGGGGTTCCCTTGGGGCGTGGGGCGGCCTGAGCGAGGGGCCTGTGGTGGTTTGCAGGCCAGCCACGCCCCCTGGCGACCCAAGAGGAAGCCGTGGTATCTGGAATTTATTTTCCTTCTACAATTTAAAATTTGTAGCCTGGAGCGGAGCCAAGCCTGCTGCTCCCTCCAGGGCGGCAGCCATTTCTGTGGCAGTTAATTCACCTTCTACAATTGAAACTTTGTAGCCTTAAGCGGGTGAGCCCGGCCAGGGTGTGTGGAAAGCCTTGCTTCCCCTGTTGCCGCTGGCAACCCTGGTCTGCTCTCTCAAGCTCCATTCTGCCGCCATGTGTTTGAATTTGTTTACCTTCTGTAATTGAAACTTTGTAGCTTGAGTGGAGGCTTAGGCCTGCAACGGCTATGGAAAGCTTGGCTTCCTCTGTTACCTAGGAAACCTTGCTCTCTGTGGTTGTAGCCATCTTGGATGGGGTTCATTTGCATACTTGTCCTGATTGGCTGGTGGGCGTGGCTTGGCTGGTGGGCATGGCTTATGTAGCAGAGTGATGGTTAATTTGCATATTACCATTTTATTAGAGAGGATAGGTGGTGCACTTAGATTGAGGTACAATATTGTCTGCCAGGCTAAATTGTCTATCTCATATTCCCACATTTTATTACTAACTAACATAAACTTTATTTTTTCTTTCAAGTCTTTATCTGGGATTTCAAGACACAAATGTGTGGTAGGTCACACATATGTTAGGGAAATGTACTAGTATACTGAATTCTCTGGAGACATAGTATAAACTAATTTTTAAAAAATTTTTAAGTTCAAAGTAATTTAGTGCCTTGGGAGAATACTTCTATAACAACATATAAATTGGTTTGCTTTGGGAAATGGTGTTCAACAATCTCATATCCACATGAGAATTCTTTGTAATCTAGATAATTTTTCTTTAGAGTACAGAAAGCATAAATACTACATGGGATCAAGTGTTGATTAATCTGTAATACTTAGAATATTCAACATATAATGGGAAAATTTAATTCACTTCATAAAAATCTGTAATAAAATAGTTAATCAAACTCTTTCCAAAGTAGGGGCTAAAAACCAATCATAGATTGTAGAATAGAGTGAAATCCATTAAAAAAAAAATGGAACATTGGTGTGTTCTGTTCAGCTGATGATAAGAGATCTAAGTATTGAAACTGAGACTTTTTGTCAGAATAAATCTGTGGGTATATCTTATTTTAAAAGGTGTTTGAGTTTTTAACTGTTTTTGGTAGACTCGAAAAGATGAAAACAATATTTCTCAAAAGTAATGGCAATGTTCCTGGTAGATATATTTTATCTCACATTTGTTCTATTTTCACCTTTAACCTTGTTTCCCCAACCTTATAAATTTTAAGGTAGGAAAAATGGTGAGGAAGACAAATGAAATATAATGAATGTTTAGCATTGAAATCCTTTTTCTTTTCAAAATCTATCTAATATTTACTGTATCTAATACAAAGAAATATACCTGCATTCATAGGCCTGACTTCTAATGGTTTCATTTTGTCAACTTTGTTGTTGTTTATGTTACAGAATGTGTTGGGAGATAGTTGGTGTGCACAATTGTTGAAGTTGGACAAAGAAATGATTTGACGTGATGAAATTCTTATTTGGGTGATTTAAATATAACTTTTCTACAGTGTTGCCATTATGGTAAGTTGTGTAAATGAGGAAAATTTTGTAACAGGCAGCTTCATAATTATCTGCATGTGGAAGGAATGTCCAGGGAGAAAGACTAGTTTGTTTTCACTCATAAATGTCTATATATTAAACATACATGATTTTGATAATAAACCTCTAATAATTTCCTTTAATGCAATCATGCATATAGTCTTCACTTTCTCTCTGTTCAGGCTGTTTCCTCTCTAAGAAATGAATACCTTCTCTCATTTCTTTATATTCTAAGACCTAACTTTAAATCTAACTTTCCTTCTGTGAACTCATCTAGATATTATTGGAACCAACGTTTATTTGTCCATAAAAGTTTATTTTTATTTCTATATATATGGCTTTTTAATGATAATACATGTTTTAAATAAGTTAGAAATAATAATTTTTGTATTCTCAAACAGAAAACATTATTTTATCATAAGACCTTAATCATTTTATGTGTTAGATGAAGATACTGAGGAAAGAAATTTCCTTAGAGATATTGTTAAGCTTTTTTATTTTAAAGAAATAAGCTATTATCTGGCCCATAGTATTTTGTACAAAATGTATACTTCTAAGGACACGACTTCGAAAATCTTAATGCTGATGTCCAACTTAATAGCTGTGCAAACCTGAACAATCTGTCTCAATATATGCCTCTTGTTGAGACTAGTCATCTATAGATATTTCTTTAACTGTGTTTACCAAATATTTGAATATTCTTATGATAAGAAAATATATACCTCACACTATTCTGTGATTTTTTTTTGTGTTTGAAATTTGCCAAATAATTATCTTCTCTTTCAGGCTATGATGATTTCAAAACTGTTTATGTTTCCGTCTATATTTTAGACAAAGAACAAAACGGTAAGTATAAGAAAGGCAAGCAGATGGAGAGAAGTTGCATTGGTAAATAGTTCCTCTTTACAATTTTACTTACTAATTTACATATTTTTAATCTTCTTTTTACTTTTCCCCTCAAATTCACTATCCTATCTGTCAAAAACCCTTCTTCCCTCTCTAGGTTTCTATAAAGCTTTTTATCTTTGCTCTTATATTTCTCTTTACTCCTTTCATCTCATATGATTTAATGAATCCATACTTATATGCTTATCTCTGCTTCGTTTTTAAATGAAAATTTTTAGAGAAAGAAACTTTGATTTGTTGTTCCTCTTATTTATGCATTCCTTGGTTGATTCTTCTATATGCCCTGACTGGGAACTGAACCCTCAACCTTGGTGTATTAGGATAACACTTTAACCAACTGACCTACCCAACCTGGGCTATTTCTCTAAGCTTTTATATTCCTTATTCTCACACATTAGCAGTTTCTTCTTACACAGACTGACATTACCAGACTGTGCTTGCTGATTTTCTTTTGGGGTACAAATTGGTAAGTGCTGGTTTGCAACAGAGATTGAGGGGATGGACATACTATTGAGAACAGATTTTTTCCCCCCAATACCTCCTGATCACTTACCTGGAATTGGATATCATTAACCATGAAAATAAATGGGACAAGAATCATGCATTTGAATTTGTTTAGTTGAGTAAAATAGTAAATGTATATTAGCCTTGTTTATTGATGATGGCTAGGTTTGTGGTACATGTGTGTGGGGGGCAAATTATAAGCTTGTAGTGACATCATTTTGATTCTAGGATGAAAACTTCTTTATTAAGACAGGAAATGGCATGCCATCCTGACCCTTGAATATTAACAGGAGGAAAAAACACATTTTCATATGCTTTGAAAATCTCTCTAATCTCTCTAATTTACCCACATAAAAACAATCAACAATTACTATTGCTATATAGGTTATTCTCTAGTACAATTTTCAACTACAATTTTAACTACTTTTTTACTGCCCCCCCCCCCCACAAAAAAACATTTTAAAAAAGTAAAAGAGCAATGCATTTTTCTATCTGAAATATCAGTTTGCTAACTTTAGTTTCAACGTTAATTATCATGGTTATTTTTTCATTGGTACCATCATTTTCTTCTTTTTCCCTATTCAGATATAGCAAGTATAGCAATGGGAAATCATACGAGAGTGACAGTGTTTATCCTAGCAGGTTTGACTGATGACCCAAAATGGAAAGTTGTGTTATTCATCTTCCTGCTTCTCATTTACATGCTAAGCATCACTGGCAATCTGATCATCATCACACTCACCCTGGTGGATATTCACCTCAAGACCCCCATGTATTTTTTCCTTCGGAATTTTTCCATTTTAGAAATTTCCTATACTAGTACATGCATTCCTAAATTTTTGCTTACTATAGCAACAGGGGACAAAACCATTTCCTATAATTGTTGTGTTACTCAGGTGTTTTTTGCCTTCCTTTTTGGGGCATCTGAATTTTACTTGCTGGCAGCTATGTCCTATGATCGCTATGTTGCCATCTGCAAGCCCCTGCATTACACAGTCATCATGAGCAATAAAATCTGCACACAGCTTGTCCTCAGTTGTTGGCTTGCTGGTTTTTTGGTCATCTTTCCACCGCTCATCTTAGGCCTGGACCTTGAATTCTGTGACTCCAATATTATTGAGCATTTCTACTGTGACACTACTCCTTTTATGCAGATCTCCTGCACAGACACACAGACTCTTGAGCTGATGGGATTCATCTCAGCTTTGGTGACACTCGTGGTCACATTGATAATGGTGATAATATCATATGCCTTTATTGCCTTGACCATTTTAAGATTCCCTTCAACTAGTCAGAGGAAAAAAGCTTTTTCAACATGTTCTTCTCACATGATTGTGATATCCCTTTCTTATGGTAGCTGTATTTTCATATATGTTAATCCATCAGTCAAACAAAAGGTATCTTTTTCCAAGGGAATTTCCGTGCTCAATATTTCAGTTGCGCCACTTTTGAACCCTTTCATCTACACTTTACGGAACCAACAAGTGAAAAAAGCCTTCATGAGTATGATCCACAGGGTTATTTTTTTCTCAAAGAAATGAATGTCCTATTGCACTCTCTATTAAAGAAATGAACAAAGGAGCCACTAATAATAACCATATATCTAATAGTATCTTCCATACATAGTTTCTCCTTGTTTCTCTTTCTTTTCTAGGATGTTTACCTTTATCTCTTTGAAGCTTTATTTTCACAGAAATCATTGTTCTACATTAATATTCTTTATTTTCTTCAATAGAGATATTTTTTCTCACCTCATTTTGTTTTCCTCTGGATATGTAAAAGAAATTGAACTAAATATTTAATCTGTCTTTTTCTATCTTTCAATTCTAATTAGTCAAGACAATGAAATAATATTTAATTTGAATTATGTTTCATGTAGCATACAATGCAAAGTTTGTTACTGTACTTTAATTATGTTCATTGGTAACTTATTTAAAACTAATATTCATTTACATTTTCTGTAATACTACTGATTTATTGGTGCACTTTCTATTTGAAATAATTAAAAGCAAACTGTAACAGATTTGCAAGAGTGTTGATGCTCATCTTTGAAAATGTTTGTTTATTAAAAATATGATTATTGTTTTAAAGTACATTTTATAAAACTAGTTATTTATAAGAAATATTTGAAAAATAGCAAAGAAATGATATAAAAGATAGGTAGGAAGAAAACTACATAAGGTATATAGTTGACTAGACAATTATATAAGTTTATGTAGCATTTGTAGAATGAACAGGATCTTAAATATATTTGGATCACAGATATGATTTCAGGGAAAATGGTTACTTAAACAATTAATTATATTTTTTCTTTATAATTTTGTTTGTATATACATTTTGATAAAGTTGATTTAATAATCCTAAAACATTATCAAACTTTTAGAAATTTTAAGAGCAAGAAAATGAGAAAAAATATGTATGTTAATTTTGAGCTAATCTAATAAAAATAAAACCTGAGTTTCTCTTATTATTATGATTAATTTTGATTCTGTTATATCTCAGTCAGGATGAGTTCCCTTATCACATCTAAGGTAAACCACTAATTCATCACTGAGCTGTTCTGAAATGCTTTACTTAATAGATATTTAAATGTCTGCCATCTATTAGTTATTTACCATAGAGGATGTTTTGTGACTTTTAATAAGGATCACCAATATTTTTTAAGGTGAAGTCATCTTGGCATGTGATTAGAGTCTATAAAACGTGCAGATAATTCTCCCATAAACGTAAGTTCTAGACAGAAATGTGGTTTATTTCTGAATATTTCAAATGTAAGTTTCTATGGTTTAGAATATATTTATCATCTTGTAGTGCTCTCTTTTTCCCAACATGGCATAATCACTATAATCAGATTGTCTAAAAAATATCTAATTTTAAGTTAGTCAGTCATAATTTGAAATATTTAGTTATACATGTTTTCTTTTCTTACTTAATTTACTAGAATTTTTTATTATTCATGATATTATTTACTAAACATTGAAGTAGGGTTTCCATTGTGATCAAAATACTTGAAATATTCCATTCCTAATAAATATATTTTCTTGCCTGTTTTGTAATATGAATTTGGAAAGTATCATTCTTGCCTACATTTATCTGTTATTCCCTTCGTCAACTTTTACTTCACATTCTCTTCACAGCCATCTTTTACTGGTTTATAAGGCACCAATTCAGTAACCTCTTTTAAACACAGCCTTTCCAGATTAGTCATCTTTTTACTGTCATAGTAATGAATATCAGCATTACTTAGAACAATTGATCTCTGCCTTAATAGTTAAAAGAATTTAGTTGTTTTGATTAAATTAGATTTTATTGTGTGGTTTTCTGTGATTATATGGAAGGTGTTTTTGTTTGTTTATTTGTTTTGTCAATCCTCACCCAAGGTTATTTTTCCATTGATTTCTTAGAAAGAGTGGAAGGGATGGGGCCGGGGGGGGGGGGGCACGATGGGGAGGGGAAGACAGAGAGAGAGAAACATCAATGTGGGAGAGAGACACATTGATTTGTTGCCTCCCCCCGAACACACCCCGACCAGGGCTGGGGATCAACTTGCAACCCAGGTATGTGCCATTGGCCAGAATCAGACCCAGAGCCCTTCAGTCCAGGGGCCAATGCTCTGTCCACTGAGCCAAACTGGCTAGGGCTGGAGGTTTCTCTCTCTCTCTCTCTCTCTCTCTCTCTCTCTCTCTCTCTCTCTCTCTACCTACCCCTACCCCTTCCTCTACCTCTACCTCTACTTCTACCTCTACCTATCTCTATCTCTCTATCTCTATCTCTATCTCTATCTCTATCTCTATCTCTATCTCTATATCTCTCTATCTCTATCTCTATCTATCTCCATCTCTTTTTTTGCTGATTCCCCCGTGCTTGATTCCTAAATATTAGAATCCCCAATGCTCTTCTCTTTATTATCTTTGCAATTTCCCTAATGATGGATCACATTTAATTCCAATAGTGTGTGTGTGTGTGTGTGTGTGTGTGTGTGTGTGTGTGTGTAAAATGGCTGAAAATCTTCTGAAAGTATTGAGAAATGGCAAAACGTAAGTTAAAGAAACTCAGAGAACACAAGAAGAGGAAAACACCCTTTGGGCACAACCATTTAAAGCTGAAAAAAATAACAAGGCAAAAAGAAAATCTTGAAGGCATTCAAGGGGAAAAACACATTTACTACATATAAACACGAATAACAATTAGTTCTGACTTCTCATCAGAAGCAATACAAGCAAAAAAGGTATGTAGTCACAACCTAGAATTCTACATTCAAAGATTGAAAGAGGAATAAAACTCAGATAGATGAAAACCGAGGAATGTATTATCAACAAACCTATGTTACAAGAATGTTAAAGGATTTCCTACTGACAGAAACAAAATATTTTAAATAAAAAATTAAATTTTCTCCATGAAATGAAGAGCTTCAAAACTGGAATAAGGGGAAGTAAAATATAATATTTTTTTCTCATTTCAATTGCTCTGAAAGAAAGTGACCAAGGCAATGATGGTAATGTTTATAGTAAAGGAAAACAGAATTGATAATCTTATTTATGGTTCTGGTCAAGGATGTCTGCCTGTACCTGTGTGCCAGAGCAAATCAAATCCTATTTGTGGGAATAAGTCATCATCCAGGGACTTAACCCTTGTATAGTTTTGAGTAAACAGTAAAAAAGTCACAAACATACCAAGGGAGTTTCCAATGACCAAAACCCATGAAAATAACAGAAATAGAAAGAGACTCAAAAGATCTACATGTATTTAGCACCGTCTGTAAAAACAATTAGAGCATTATTTTCATAGAAGAAGTATAAATTAATGATCTAAAATAATTGGTATTGAGAATTCAAGAAATATTCATACAATAATTGACAGCAGAAGAGGGGTTATGTACTGGAAAAATGGTTAGGAGAAATATCCAGAATTATTTTTATAAAAAGTGCACAGAATACATATTCTTTACTATGGGACTTAGTAAAATGAAATCAGTCCTAGGAAACAAAGAACAGAGAAACACAGGACAAAAGCCTCAGTTGGAAAGATAATTATTAAGAATTTTAAAAACTAATTAAATATATCAGAACACATATGTAATAATACAAAATGAAAAATCTAGAATTCAATATTCAAATAAAATATTTATAATAAAATAAAGATGTGTAACTCAAAAGTGTGTTGTAAACAGTTCTGTCATTAAAGAAAAATATCAGTTAGAAGGCAGCACAGAGATGCAAGAAGGATAATTGTAAAAATTAGATAAAATAAATGAATATTGATTTAATAATAATGGTGTAAGAAGATAATAGGTTCAGGACAACTTTGAGATATGTAGAATTGAAATGCACAACAACAATAACATAAGTGGTAAGAAGAGATAAATTGAGCTAAAATATTCTAAGGTTTTAATAATCTGAAAATTAATTAAGGTAAGAATGTATGCTGTTATCTCTAGGTTAATGTCTGAAAAATAATTAAATATAACAAAGCAATCAGTAGAGGTAAAATGGAATAATAAAATAAAAGTTTGTTATCCCAAGTAAAGGCACTTGAAAGTGAATATAAGGAACAAAAACAGGTCAATCAAATGGATAAAAAGTAATAAAAAGGTAGATATCAGTAATTATATTGAATTTGCATGGATGAAACATTTTTCAAACTAATTTTCATTTCAATTATAAAATTATATGATGATTAAGTTATATTATTATTTTTAAACAGAGAATAAAAGGTTTATTTTTCCATAAACATGGACATGTTTAATATATTCCAGGCATGTTTTGGAATCCTTTACAAATATTGATTCATTTGCTCTGGTTTTCATCATCATTTTACAAATGAAACTGAGGCACAGCGGCACCCATCACTCCCAGAATCACACACGTGATAGCAGGGGCAGGGTCTGCCCTGAGCACTCCAGCTGCAGAGTTCCTGCTCCCCCAGCACCTGCTGCCCCCGTCATGTCCCTGCAGAAATGCTCTTCCAGGCACAGAACCTTCTAAAAGGTCACACTGATCCTGTTGATAGTGTGTTTTTATTTTTTATTGTTTAAAGTATTACAAATAGTAGTACATATGTCTCCTTTCCCCCCATTGACCTTCCCCTGGCCTCCCCGACCCCCTGGCAATGCCCTCATCCCTCTAGTGTCTGTGTCCATTGGTTATGCTTATATGCATGCATACAAGTCCTTTGGTTTTAATATAAAAAACAGAATAGAAAATTATGTAACATGAACATATTAACCAAAAACATAAGTTCTAGCTAGACTAATGGCAGATACAGTAGACTTTACTGAAAAAGGCATTAGCATTGATAAAATGGGATCTTTCATAAACAGAACAAATCCATAAGAAACATCACTATCTGAAGTAAGCATATACTACCTGTATTAATCAGGGTGCTCCAGAGAACCAGAACCAATATGAAATGTATGATAAGGAATTGCCCCACTTGATGATGGAGGCTAAGAAATCTCACAATCTGCTATGCAAGCTGGAGACCCAGGAAAGTATTGATATAACTCTGAGATCCAGGGAACTGATGGTGTAAGTCCCAGTTGAGGACAGGAACAGAGAGAAAATACCACCCCACCCCTCTGCCATTTTGTTCTATTTGGGTTTTTCAGGGATTGGATGATACACCCACATTTGGGTCAGGGCAATCTATTTTACTCAGGCACAGAATCAAATGCTAATCACATCTGGAAACACTCTCACAGAAATCCTATCTAATAAAAGAGTAATATGCAAATTGACCATCACTCCAACACACAAGATGGCTGCCCTCATGTGGTCAAAGATGGCTGCCCCCATGTGGACACAAGATGGACACCACAAGATGGCCAGCAGGGAAGGGCAGATTGTGGGCGATCAGGCCAGCAGGGGAGGGCAGTAGGGAGGGACCAGGCCTTCAAGGGAGGGGAGTTGGGGGCGATCAAGCTTGCAGGGTAGGACAGTTAGGGGTGACCAGGCCGACAGAGGAGGGAAGTTGGAGGCAACCAGGCCTGCAGGGAAGGGCAGTTGGGGGGACCCAGGCCTGAAGGGGAGAGCAGTTGGGGGGGGGGACCAGGCTTGCAGAGGAGGGCAGTTAGGGGCAGTCAGGCTGGCAGGGGAGCAGTTAGGCATCAATCAGGCTGGCAGCGGAGTGGTAAGGGGGTGATCAGGCTGGCAGGCAGAAGCAGTTAGGGGCAATCAGGAAGGCAGGCAGGCGAGCAGTTGGGAGCCATCAGTCCTGGATTGTGAGAGGGATGTCCACCTGCCTGTTTAGGCCCAATCCTCGACATCCTTCAAGGGATGCCAGATTGGAGAGGGTGCAGGCTGGGCTGATGGACACACCCCCCCATGCACGAAATATCTACTTCATGATGATTTACATTAACATCCTAAGTCAACCACAAACAGCATATCCATTTAGATTTTCTTCATATGTTGCACATCACATTTCCCTTAATCTTCAAGGGAATAAATGTGAGTAAACCCCCAAACCCCAATACACAAGGGCTCTCAGATATTTGAGGCAGCAACAATCAACCCCATGATTTCACAAATACACTGAGGATAAAGATGTAGCATCAAGTGATTTCATAGTAAAATCACATTAATATATTCTTCTAAAATAATCCCAAATAGTGTCAATATACAAAGGATACATTTTAAGTAATTACACCTGTCCAGAAATCTGTCTTCCTAATACTTTGAAGCATATTAAAAATTATTATCTACTAGTAAGTTTTAAAACTTTGGATTATCCTCTATGTATTCTAATTTAGCATAATATCTGAAAAATGTTATTGACTTACTACTTTTTAATGTAAATTCTCTAACATTTCAGATTTCATTTTTAATTAAATATTTCCCCACATTTAAAAAAAAAACACCTTTAAAGTCACTTTGCAGCATGAATTCTATGGTGTTTTTCAAAGTATATATTTTGGACAAAGGTCATTTGTTGTGTATTATGAGTGTGGAATTTCCCCCCAATATGCATTCTCTGATATTGAGTGAGGCTATAGGTCCAGCTATAGGGTTTCCCATATTCTTTACACTCCATTATGAATATTCATGTGTGGAGTAAACTGTAAATGGTGAATAAAGGCTTTTCCACATTTTCTATATTTGCAAGGCTTTGTATTTTTCTGCTATGAATTATTCCATGTTGAGTAAGATGTGAATTCTGATTAAAGACTTTGACACATTCTTCATATTTGTAAGGCTTCTCTCCAGTATGGATTTTCTTTTATCTACTGGGACTGGATAATTGAGTAAAGACTTCCACACACTGATTAAATTTGTAAGCATCTTCCCCGGTATGAATATTACCATAATCGCCAAGATTTAAAGACTTGTTCAAAGGTTTGTCACATTCACTATCTTTGTTTTTCTTCTCTGCACTATGACTATTCTAATGTCACCTAATACATTAGAGCTTTGACTAAAGACTTCCCACATTTATAATGGCTTTCTGGAAAATGAGTTCTCAGATATTTTATTAGGATTTGACCCTTAAAGCTTTTCCAAAATTCATTCAATTGATTACTTCTCTCTCCATTACACATAGTATGGTAATAATTGATAAAACTAAAGCCATTAATTTCATTTATGGGGACTTTAATTTTATTAAACGGGTACATTTATTACCAAATAACTATTCTATGATACCTATTGAATCATGATGGTGGTATAAAGACCATCCCAAGTTTATAAAAATTGTATTCTTTAGAGTAAGGAGGGCATTTTTCTCAGTAAAAGAATAAGGAATCCCTTGTTAATATATTCTCAAATGGATCACCTTTTGAATTTCTGTCTTTATTTTTAAATCTCTGATTTTCAGAAATGTTTGACTCTTGTTTAATCTGTTACTACATTTTAAGTGGTCCAAATGATTATTTGTAGCACAGACTAGATGACTTTTCAGATTTTCAAAATTTCCTTTAAAAGAGTATGTGTTTTAAAAAAATTGTTCTGGGTCTTTGCATTCAGAAACACAGTGTTTTGCAAATGTAACTTTTTTAAAGAGATAGTTTCCCTAAAATGGTGTGCATCTTTGATCTCTTTTGGCAACAAGGATTTTATTATTAGTAATTGTCCCGGCATGGCTATGTCTATTATAAGATCTTTCTGCCCTTCACAATTCTACTCAATTCCCAGTCTTTCATTAAGTATACATTCTCAGGCCACAGCTTTCATATCTTACCAGTAGCATTTTGTGTGATGAATCTTCTATGCCTGGCATTGGCAATAAGCCCTGTGTTCACACCTTTGTTTCATTCCCACTAACTTGTGTTATTTGTTTGTTTGTTTTATTTTACTATATTCAACTCACTCCAGAGCTTTCCCTGGACTGAAATGGAGATAATATTCAGATCAGGAAGAGAAATTCCTAGGAAGAGCAGATTTCTGTAGCTCTCCACAATCAAATCTCTGTACAAGGCCCTCTGAGCTGTGTCCAGTCCTTTTTACTCTTCCTGAGAGAATTCTATGACCATATTCTTTTAAAATATATACATGCATTTATTGATTTTTAGAGAGAGTGGGAAGGAGAGGGAGGGAGAGATAGGAACATAGCTGAGAAAGAAACAGTGATCAGCTGCCTCCAGCACACCCGCTAACCAGGCTTGTGCCCTGACCTTGAATAGAACTAGAAATCTCTGTGCTTGAGTTGATGCTCAACCACTGAGTCACATTGGCCTGGCTATGACCACATTCTTGATTGTCACTCATCCCTGAGAAAGAGTCATTGTTGAACACTTTTTGCTTTTTCTTTCTCTTTTTCTGGACTTTTCCTCAGGCAAAAAGATTCTTTATAAGTAAACTAGCGTTCCCGTTGCAGGAAAAATCCTGCAATAGGATTTCCTGCTGCACTCTACCCCGCCTCCGTTCCTCCCTTGTCGCCCGCCCCGCCTTCTCCTCCAGCCCGCCTGCTTTTCCCTTCGCCCCCGGCCCCACCTCCGCTCCGCCCTTGTCGCCCGCCCCGCCTTCTCCTCCAGCCCGCCTGCTTTTCCCTTCGCCCCCGGCCCCGCCTCCGCTCCGCCCTTGTCGCCCGCCCCGCCTTCTCCTCCAGCCCGCCTGCTTTTCCCTTCGCCCCCGGCCCCGCCTCCGCTCCGCCCTTGTCGCCCGCCCCGCCTTCTCCTCCAGCCTGCCTGCTTTTCCCTTCGCCCCCGGCCCCACCTCCGCTCCGCCCTTGTCGCCCGCCCCGCCTTCTCCTCCAGCCCGCCTGCTTTTCCCTTCGCCCCCGGCCCCGCCTCCGCTCCGCCCTTGTCGCCCGCCCCGCCTTCTCCTCCAGCCTGCCTGCTTTTCCCTTCGCCCCCGGCCCCGCCTCCGCTCCGCCCTTGTCGCCCGCCCCGCCTTCTCCTCCAGCCTGCCTGCTTTTCCCTTCGCCCCCGGCCCTGACTTCGCTCCTCCCTTCTCCTCCCCCCTGGCTTGCTTGCTTCTTCGAGGCTTTACTCCCTTCTGCAGCTCTTGGCTTCTTTCGACGCTGTCTTGATATGCAAATTAGCCGCCATATTTGTTGGGGGTAATTTGCATGCTTGTCCTGATTGGTTGGTGGGCGTGGCTTGGCTGGTGGGCATGGCTTAGGTGTAGCAAAGGTGTGGTCAATTTGCATATTTGTCTATTATTAGATTAGATTCTTAGGAGTGTGATATTGACTCCCAGCACTCTGATTCTCTATGTATACCTTTATCCAATTATCTAATGGAGGACACTTAAGTTGTTTTCATGCCTTGGCCATTATGAATAATACTGCAACAAACATTTGGGTACATATATCTTTTTTAAAATTTAAATTCTTTATTATTTAAAGTATTACATAAGTCTCTTTTTCCCCCCATTGATCTCGCTATGGCCGCTCCCACACCCCAGCACATGCATTCACTGCCCTACTGACTGTGGCCATTGGTTATGCTCATATGCATGCATACAAGTGCTCTGGTTGATCGTTTACCACCCCCCACACCCGTCTTCCATCTTAGGTTGGACTGTCTGTTTGATGCTTCTATTTCTGTGGATCTATTTTAGTCATCATATATTTTGTTTATGTTCTTCATTATATTCAACAAATGAGTGAAATAATGTGATATTTATCTTTCTCCAAAGGGCTTATTTCGCATAACATAACACTTTCCAGGTCCGTCCATGCTGTTGCAAATGGTAAGAATTCCTTCTTTTTTATAGAAGCATAGTATTTCATTCTGTAGAAGTACCTCAGTTTTTTAATCCACGCATCTGCTGTTGGGCACTTAGGCTGTTTCCAATCTTCGCTATAATAAATTGTGCTGCTATGAACATAGGGGTACATATATCCTTTCTGATTGGTGTTTCTGATTTTTTTGGGATATATTCCTAGAAGTGGGGATTACTGGGTCTAAAGGGATTTCCATTTTGAGTTTTTTGATGAAACTCCATACTATTCTCCACAGTGGCTGCACCAGTCTGCATTCCCACCAGCAGTACACAGGGTTCCTTTTTCTCTGCATCCTCTCCAGCACTTGTCATTTGTTGATTTGTTGATGATAGCCATTTTGACAGGTGTCAGATGGTACCTCATTGTCATTTTGATTTGTATCTCTCGGATGATTAGTGACTTTGAGTATGTTTTCATATGTCTCTTGGCCTTCTATATATCCTCTTTCGGAAAGTGTCAATGTAGGTACTTTGCCCATTTTTTAATTGGATTGTGTATCTTCCTTTTGTTAAGCTGTATGAGGTGCTTGTAAATTTTAGAGATTAAACCCTTAACAGACATAACATTGGTAAATATGTTCTCACATGCAGTGGGCTTTCTTGTTGTTTTGTTGATGGATTCTTTTGCTGTGCAGAAGCTTTTTATTTTGATGTAGTCCCATTTCTTTATTTTCTCCTTAATTTCCATTGTCCTAGGAGCTGTGTCGGTAAAGATATTCATATGACATTTATTTCTGCTCTGATCTTCATTATCTCCTTCCTTCTACTCACTGGGCTTTTCTTGCTGCTCCCTCTCTAATTCTTTTAGTTGTAGAGTTAGGTAATTTATTACTAATTTTTTGTTTTGTTTTGTTTTGTTTTGTTTTTTTGAGGTAGGCCTGTAATGCTATTAACTCCCCTCTCAGGACTGCTTTTGCTGAATCCCATAGATTTTTGTATTGTTGTGTTTTCATTGTCATTTGTTTCCAGGATACTTTTTATTTCTTCTTTAATCTATTTGGTAATCCAATCATTGTTTAAACATGCTATTTAGCTCCCAAGTATTTGATTTTTTTTTTTCATTTTTTACTGTAGTTTATTTCTAATGTTATGCCATTGTAATCTGAGAAGGTGCTTGATATTTTTTCTATCTTCTTGAATTTGAAGTCATTTTGCCTGTGCCCTAATATGTCATCTGTCTTTGAAATGACCCATGTGCATTTGAGAAGAATGTATATTCTGTAGCTTTCGTGTGAAATATTCTGAAGATGTCAATTTGTTCCATCTGATCTAGCGAGTCATTTAGGAATTTTTTTTCCTGACTTTTGGTTTAGAGAATTTATTCAGTGGTGTCAATGGGGTATTACTACTGAAGTCCCCCACTATGAGTGTATTGCTGTTGATCTCTCCCTTGATATATTCCATAAGTTTTTTTTTATGTATTTGGGTGCTCCTGTATTGGGTGCATATATGTTTACCAGAGTTATATCCTCTTGCTGAATTTCTCCCTTTAGTATTATGAAGTAGCCTTCCTTATCTTTTGTTTTGGCCTTCACTTTGAGGAATAATTTTTTTCAGATATACGTATTGCTACCCCAGTTTTTTTTTTTTTTTTTTTTTTTTTTCATTTCCATTCACCTGAAAATTTTGTTTTCATCCCAGCACTATCAGTCTGTGTGAATCCTTTGTTCTGAGGTGGGTCTCTTGTAGACAGCAGATATATGGGTAATGTTTTCTTATCCATTCAGCTACCCTATGTCTTTTGATTGGAGCATTTAATACATTTTTGTTTAAGGTTATTATTAATAAATACTTATGTGTTGCCATTTTTATTCTTTATGCATGTGTTCCTTCTTCCCTTTCTATTGCTTCTTTTTTCAGCAGTCCCTTTAGCATTTCTTGCATTGGTGGTAATAAACTCCCTAAGCCTTTTTTGTCTGTGAAGCTACTAGGATTTCACCTTTAATTCTGAATGATAGCCTTGTTCTTGGATTCAGTCCCTTGCTTTGCATCACTTTGTATATTTCATTCCATTACCTTCTTGCCTGCTGTGTTTCTGTTGAGACATCAGTTGATAGTCTAATGGGAGATCCCTATGGGTAACTTTCTGTCTCTCTTACTTTGTTGTTGGTGTTTGCCAATTTAATTATGATGTGTCTTGCTGTCAGTCTTTTTTGGGGGGGTTCATATTGTTTGGGATTCTGTGAGTTTTTTTGGACTTCTGTGTGTTTCTTCTTTCCAATATCAGGGAAGTTTTCTGTCATTATTTCCTCAAGCAGGTTTTCTATTCCTTGCTCAGTTTCCAATCTTTCTGGCACCTTTATTATGTGGATGTTGTTTTGTTTTGTGTTGTCTCAAAGCTCTTTTAGGCTCTCCTCCTATTTTTTAAGGTTATTTTTCTCCCCAGTTGCTGCTCTTTCCTACCTTGTCTTCTAGCTCACTGGTGTGGTCCTTACCTTCTTCTAGTCTACTGTTGATGCTTTCTACTGTGTTCTTTATTACAGCTATGCCACTCTTCATTTCCTCCCTGTTCTTCTTAATTTTCTCTTGATTCTTTCACATGTTATTGAATTTGTCTTCCATCCTTTTCAGCGTCCTTATGACCATTGCTCTGAATTCTTTCTCTGACAAATGCTTGCCTCCATTTTGTTTACTTTCTTTTATGGTGATTCCTGCTATCCTTTCATATGTGGCTGTTTCTTTGTCTCCCCATTTTGCTCCCCTTAGGGTGTCTGGTTATGTGGCTCACCTTCTATCATGTTGAACAAAAAGTACAAAATACAACTCGACAAGACACGACACAAAGAGAACAAAATACTAATGTATTCATGACACCAATAACTCCAAATAATGGTGACCACCAGAGGAAATAAAATTGGGGAAGAGAAAAGAGCACAAAAATATTATTGAGAAAAGGAAAAAAGGTAAGAGAGAAAAGAAAAATAATTTAAAAAAGGGGGGGATATATATCTATGGGGAGAAAACTGCACAAAACCAACAACTAAATAAAAAATGCAAACAGCAAACACCCAGAAAAAAAGGGGGGTAGCTGAATCTGAAGAGGCAAAGCTTATTTCCAGAAGGTAAGGTAAAGAAATTAAATGAATGGGGGAATGGTCGTGATTCAGTATAGAGGAGGTAGAAAGAGAATGAGTGTATAATAAGAAAAGTAAAAATCAAAATATTCAATAAGAATAATAATTAAAATATATATTAAACTATATGTGTAAAAATTTTTATATAAAAATTAAAAAAAATCCCCTTTCTTTAATCAATCTATCTATCTATCTATATATTCACCTATTTTTAGGAAAGGAGAATAAAGAGCATATAGGCCTGGGGTTTGGTGAGTGAAACTAATTAAGCTATTAGTAGAAGAAGAGAGTGAGGAGAGGAAAAACAAAAGCATAAAGCAAAAACACAAACTAACAAACAATCAATCAAACAACAATAACAATAAAAAAAATTGGCTAATGAAGAAGAGAAAAGAAAAGGGTACATGGACTTGGAGTAGGGGAGAGGAAATTAGATATATGAGTAAGCCAACAGAGACTACTATAATAGTAATGCATCAATAAAGCAGATAAAGAGGATCAATTTTTAACAAGGAGTAAAAGAAAGGAAAGAGAAAAGCTAAAGCAAGAAAAGGAGAAGATAAACATGATGAAAAAGGGAGAAGTGAGGAAGAAAGAGTTGGCATGAAGGAAAAAATGAGATATAGTAAAATAATGATAAAAAATAAAAATAGGAGGAACCAAGATGGCGCCATAGGTTAAACACCTAACCTGCAGCCGGGCACAACAATTTCAAAAATACAACTAGAGGTCAGAACGGACATCGTCGAGAACCACAGGAAAGTTGGTGGACTGAAATGCCCACAGCTGGGGGGAAGGAGAAGGCCACGGGGACAGTCGGGGAAGCCGTAAAAGCCTGAGGTATGGAGAAACGGGCGGAGACACGAGCACACGCGCCTGCGGGGAGGATGGAACCGGAGAGGAAGGGGCGGCTGATGACCTGGCCGGCTTTCACTGGCAGGAAGGAGATAAAGGCTCCGGAGTGCGCTGAGAACTGGCTCCGATTGCACTGAACCCCATTCCGGGCGAAACCCTGGGAAACTCACTCACTTTCGCAACTCTGCCACCCCCGCAGGCCGCCCGGCCCGGGACGCTGGGGACGCCGCCGCAGCGGCGGCGCCCGGAGCCCGGCGGCCTCCCAGCACCCGTCCCCGCCGCGCAGCCCCCGCGCGCCTGGTGCCGCGGGCCGCGCGCCCCGCACACCGGACTGAGGCCCGGGCGCCCTCTCCGTGCACCTCCCGGCGGCGCTAGACTTCAGTAGAGTTGACTGAAATGAAGGGATTAAGAAGTACAAATTGGGAAGTTTGAAAAAGATGGCGGCGGAGGTTAAAAGCTGTTCTGTTGCCTCGCACCCAGCGAAATCGGAGGGGATGAGGTGTGGAGGCGCGTGGGTCTGGCTGGTGGCGGGGGAAAGGGGCTTTTGTTCCAAACCTAGGGGAGATTAGCTCTCCATCACCCTGAAATCCATCTTCTGGCGAACCGCGGGAGACCCAGATGCCTGCGGGGAGAGGCGGGACTCTTGCGGAGGTGCGCCCAGCAATCAGTGTTTGCTGCGCTGGAGTGCGGAACGAGGGGACTTAGATACGTGGAAGGCAGAAGGACCAGACTCACAGCCATCGCGGCTCGCCGCACCATGGCCTGTTGGACGCCCTGAGACCCCGCCCCGCCCTGGGACCCGCCCCGCACGTTTGGAAGACCTGCCCCGCAAGTCTTGCAGGCACACCTGCGCCCCAAGCAACGGCTTATGCATGTGGGTGGCCTGCCCTCTGGCAGCGGACCAGATGAACTGCTGTTCTAGTCGGACTGCTCCAGGGCCACTCAGACAGGAGGAAGAAACTACAGTTTTTGCTGTAATCCTTGCTGAGTGCCTAAGGCAGTAGCTGATCTACACCCCATTGGAGACCCAGAAACGAGGGCATCTAGTGGTCTGTGGGAGATGACACCAGATTTCAACCACGTGCATAAGGGACACATTCAACAGGAATATTCAGTGAGCGCCAAAGCTTTGCTGCACCAAGACCCGGCCCATAAACGTGTCTCCTGCACAGCAACTCTTCCTTTATAGACAAAGAGAGGCCCCCAGTGACACCAACAACAATCAAGACTTAACTATACAAAGGAGGACCAAGATGGAGGCATAGGGCGGAAGCCTGATTGTTGCCTACCACAACAACTTTGAGACTACGACAAGAGAGCAGAGCAGACACCATCCAAGACCACCATAGGGCTGGCTGAGTAGATGCTCTACAACTAGAATAAAAGAGGGGTATGTGGGATGATGCTGATGCCGGTGACCCAAAGACCACACTTTAAGAACTACGGCTCAGGCGACACAAAAGAACTATGGCTCAGGCGATACAACAGCGGCCTAGAACGTGCTCGGCGCAGTTCCCCCGGCGGTCTCCGGCTGAGGGGACGGCTCCACTGGCAGCCAAGCACGGACAGACGAGCCCCTATGAGACATGGGGTGGGAGACTCCGCGCTTGCTGACCTCCGAGTCCGTCAAGAATCTCAACGCCCCGGAAGCGGCCAGGTGCGCATGCTCGGCGACCGGCCACCGATGCAGACCCAAGGGCCGACGTAGCGACGCCAGACCGGCCCACCACCCTGCACCGGGCGCACCGGAGCTTCGCCGAGCCGCCGCCTGACGAGTTCTGCAGCAGCCATACTGGAGCTCTGGAAGGATGGCCAGGGGAATTGCTGAGGGGGGATTGACCGGCAGGAATTGGGATCGGGAAGACGGGGCTCCGCTGAGACCCGGGTGCGGGCGGGGTTGCGCGCCTCTGGGCTCGGGTGTGGTCACACGCCTCTGGGTATAAGTGAGGCCTCACGTCCCTGGGTCTAGGTGAGGCCACATGCCCCTGGGTCCAGGTTAGGCCGGACTCCGGGTCCAGGTGAGGCCATGTGCCCCTGGACCCAGATGACGCTGGATCCCGTGCCTGGGCGAGGCCAAGCGCCCCTGGGTCTGGGAGAGCCCACACACCTCTGGGTCCAGGCGAGACCATGTGTCCCTGGATGCGGGTGAGACCTCGTGCACCTAGGCCTGGGTGAGGTCACGTGCCCTTGGGTCTGAGAGGCCAAGCGTCCCTGGGTCCGGGTGAGACCATGTGTCCCTGGATCCGGGTGAGGCCGCATGCACCTAGGCCCGGGTGAGCCCAAGTGGCCCTGGGTCTGGGAGAGGCCAAGCGTCCCTGGGTCCGGGTGCGACCATGTGTCCCTGGAGCCGGATGAGGCCTCGTGCACCTAGGCCCGGGTGAGGCCACGTGCCCCTGGGTCTGGGAGAGGCCAAGCGTCCCTGGGTCCGGGTGAGACCATGTGTCCCTGGATCTGGGTGAGGCCTCGTGCACCTAGGCCCGGGTGAGCCCAAGTGGCCCTGGGTCTGGGAGAGGCCAAGCGTCCCTGGGTCCGGGTGAGACCATGTGTCCCTGGATCCGGGTGAGGCCTCGTGCACCTAGGCCCGGGTGAGGCCACGTGCCCCTGGGTCTGGGAGAGGCCAAGCGTCCCTGGGTCCGGGTGAGACCATGCGTCCCTGGATCCGGATGAGGCCTCGTGCACCTAGGCCCGGGTGAGCCCAAGTGGCCCTGGGTCTGGGAGAGGCCAAGCGTCCCTGGGTCCGGGTGAGACCATGTGTCCCAGGATCCGGGTGAGGCCTCGTGCACCTAGGCCCGGGTGAGCCCAAGTGGCCCTGGGTCTGGGAGAGGCCAAGCGTCCCTGGGTCCGGGTGAGACCATGTGTCCCTGGATCCGGGTGAGGCCTCGTGCACCTAGGCCCGGGTGAGCCCAAGTGGCCCTGGGTCTGGGAGAGGCCAAGCATCCCTGGGTCCGGGTGAGACCATGTGTCCCTGGATCCGGGTGAGGCCTCGTGCACCTAGGCCCAGGTGAGGCCACGTGCCCCTGGGTCTGGGAGAGACTAAGCGTCCCTGGGTCCGGGTGAGACCATGTGTCCCTGGATCCGGGTGAGGCCTCGTGCACCTAGGCCCGGGTGAGCCCAAGTGGCCCTGGGTCTGGGAGAGGCCAAACGTTCCTGGGTCTGGGTGAGACCATGTGTCCCTGGATCCGGGTGAGGCCTCGTGCAACTAGGCCCGGGTGAGGCCACGTGCCCCTGGGTCTGGGAGAGGCCAAGCGTCCCTGGGTCCAGGTGAGACCATGCGTCCCTGGATCCGGATGAGGCCTCGTGCACCTAGGCCCGGGTGAGCCCAAGTGGCCCTGGGTCTGGGAGAGGCCAAGCGTCCCTGGGTCCGGGAGAGACCATGTGTCCCTGGATCCAGGTGAGGCCTTGTGCAACTAAGCCCGGGTGAGGCCACGTGCCCCTGGGTCTGGGAGAGGCCAAGCGTCCCTGGGTACGGGTGAAGCCAGATCCTGGGTCCGGGTGAGGCCGTGCGCCCCTGGATCCATCCGGGTGAGGCTGGGTCCCAGGCCCGGGTGAGACCACGCGCCCCTTGGGTATGGGTGAGGCCACGTGCCCCTTAGTCCGGGTGACGCCGTGCCCTGGGTTCGGCCGAGACCAAACCAGAGGGAGTCGGACCTCCATTACCACCATTTGTCCACCATCCAGAGCTGAGGGGTCAGTGCTGACATGTACACATAAGGAACTACTGGACATTGAAATTGGGTCTCAAAAGAACTGTTGGTCCAGGGGGAAGCTCGCTACAGATTGATTCATTTGCCTGTCAGCATAACTATTATTGCTCGTCTCACATTCAGTTCTTATTAGTATATATCTAGTGACATATGATCTCGCTCATCTAGGGGAAATGATGAACAACATAGACTGAGGAACAAGAACAGAACCAGAAGCAAGGAGGCATCGATCGGACTATCGGGCCTCAGAGGGAGGATAGGGGAGGGTAGGGGGAGGGTGGGGGGAGGGGGAGAGTTCAACCAAAGGACCTGTATGCATGCATATAAGCCTATCCAACGGTTAAGTTCAACAGTGGATTGGGGCATGCGTGGGGAGAGGGGTGGGATGGGAATGGGGGGATGAGGACAAATATGTGACACCTTAATCAATAAAGAAATTTAAAAAAATAAAAATGAGAAAAAAAAATAATAAAAATAAAAATAGAAAGTAGAATACTAATACAAATATAAAAATAACTAGAGGCCTGGTGCACAATATTCATGCACAGTGTGTGTGTGTGGGGTGTTCCTTAGCCTGGTCTGCACCCTCTCCCAGTCTGGGACCCCTCGGGGGATGTCCACTGAGGGGTCCTTAGCTCTGCCACAGAGTGAAAGGTTCCTGGTACTGCCGCTGCGCTTGCCAGCCATGAGCCTGGATTGTGGCTGAGTGGCATTCCCCCTGTGGGAGCACACTGACCACCAGGGGGCAGGTCCTGCATTGAGCGCCTGCCCTCTGGTGGTCAGTGCACATCATAGCAAACTGTTGTTCTGCCCTTCAGTCAATTTGCATATTATCCTTTTATTTTATAGGATAATAATAATAATATTAAATAAATAAATATAAAAGAGAAACATGCAAATTAACTATCACTCTGCTACACCCACCAGTCAATCGGGGGCGAGAATGCAAATTAACCTAACAAAGATGGTGGCAGCCACAGAGCTAGAGTGAGCAGGAGGCTTGGGTTGCTCTCAGTGATGGAGGAAGCCAAGCTTCCCACCTGCCGTGGCCAGCCCTGGCCTCTGTTCTATTTATCTTCTATAATTGAATACAAAGTTTCAATTATAGAAGATAAATATATCCCAAATACCTGCTTCCAGCCGGACCGGACCTCCGCTCAAGGAGGGGCTGAAAAAAAAAAAAAAAAAGAGAAAAAGCCCCTTATCCAGTCTGGCCACACCCCCATGGGTGAGGGTCCCCGCTGGGGGGCTTGGCCAGCCTGAAAACAGCCCTCAGCCCCTCACCCAGTTGGCCTTGCTTCCATGGGGTGAGGGTCCCCTCTCGGGGGCTTGGCCAGCCTACGAACAGCCATCAGCCCCTCACCCAGGCTGGCCAGGCACCCTAAGGGACACCCCCACTGTGAAGAGGCTGTGGCCACCTTGAAAACAGCCCTCAGCCCCTCACCCAGGCTGGCCACAACCCCCAGCAGGGACCCTCACCCTATGTGGGCATGGCCAGCCTGCAAACCACCACAGGCCCCTCGCCAAGCTGCCCCATGCCCCAAGGGAACCCCAACCCTGATCCGGGACATCCTTCAGGGCAAACCAGCCAGCCCCAACCTGTGCACCTGGCCTCTATCTATACTAATTAGACTGGGAGACCTTCCAGGAGACCTTCTGGATGTTCTTCTGGACAAAGCCATGATAACGGGGCCAAGGTAGAGGTGGTTAGAGGCCAAGAGGGGAGGGCAGTTGTGGGTGATCAGGCTGGTGGGGGGCGCCATTTGGGGTGATCAGGCTGGCAGGGGAGCACAGTTGGGGGTGAGAAGACCAGCAGGGGGGCTAGTTGGGGGAGAGCAGGCCATCAGTGGGGGTCAGTTAGAGGTCATCAGGACAGCAGGGGGAGGGGCAGTTTGGAGTGAGCAGGCCAGCAGGGGGACAGTTGGGGGCAAGCAGGTTAGTGGGGAGGCAGTTGGGGGTGAGCACACTGCCACAGGGGGCAATTGGGGGTGATCAGGCTGGCAGGGAGGGGCATTTGGGGGTGAGCAGGCCAGCAGGCAGAGTGGTTAGGCACAATCAGGCTGGCAGGCAGACAGGTGAGTGGTTAGGAGCCAGCAGTCCTGGATTGCAAGAGGGATGTCCAACTGCTGGTTTAGGCCTGGTTCCTGTTAACTGGCAGTAGGATATTCTTCGAGGGGTCCCAGATTGGAGAGGGTGCCGGTCAGGCTGAGGGACACCCCTCCCCCCATGCATAAATTTTGTGCACCGGGCCTCTAGTTAAAATATAATTACTGTGACAAAGATGAAGCACAGGGCATTATGGAAACATATAAGTGTCTGAGAAAATCAAAGAATGAAGAATACTTTCATGAAGAGAATAAATTTAAAGTAGAATTATGAATGAGTAGAAGTGATTTGGGATACCAAAAAACCACTTCCCGAGTTGGAAAAACATGTGAGTGTGCATGTCTTGAAGGAGAAGAGGAAGTGTCAGATTATTAAAACAAATAAACAAACAAAACCACAGTACAGATTAATCCTGGAGTGGAAAAATGAGAGTATATGGTATGAAGTGAGTCTGAAATAGTAGGAGTGGGTGTTCAAATCTTTCAGGGATTTAGCTCAGTTAAAATTGGACACTTTATGTTGAGGGCACTAAGAAGAAAATTTCTTGAAATAGAAGTATGAGTTATCAGACTGAAGTTTTCAATGGAATCACTTTTATCTTCAGCTGAAAGATTAGTTGTGCATCTTGTTAATCAAAACACTGGACTGGAAACATTACTAAAAAGTAATAACATGATTTTGGTGCTCTTAGTAACTCACTGTCTAAACTCCTATTGCCTCTAGCTTGATGTTAGGGCAGTTGGTTATTCGTTAAAAAAGCAAGTGAAATAAACCAGTTAGAGAAAGACAAGTACTATATGTTTTCACTTATATGTGGAATCTAATGAACAAAATAAACTAAGAAACAAAATAGAAACAGACTTATAGGTATAGAGAGTACAATGACAGCTGTCAGAGGGGAAGGGAGCTGGGGGTTGGGTGAGAAAGGTGAAGGGATTAATCAAAGAAAAAAAAATCCCTCATAGACACAGACAACAGTATGGTGATTACCAGAGGGAAAGTGGGGTCGGGAGGTAGAAGATAGTAAAGGGAGAATAAATGGTGATGGAAGGAGATGTAACTTGGAGTGGTGAGCACACAATATAGTATACAGATGATGGATTATAGAACTGTACCCCTGAAATCTATATAATTTTATTAACTAGTGTCACCTCCAGTAAACTTAATCAAAAAGCAACAAATATGGATCCATATCTCACAGATGATTAACTCTGTATGGATTCAAGGCGTAAATGTCAAAAGCAAAACCATAAAATATAAACAAATATAAACTTGTTAAATATAAACAAATATCTATGTAATTTTCAAGTATGTGTGGAAGGATGTTCCATAGAGAAGAGGTCACCAAGAATTCATGATAAATTATACTATCTTTCTGAGTTGAACCACACTATAAAAAAGTTAAATAATAAGGATAAGTTCTGGCAGCATTGCAACAGAAACATACCTGAAAGGTTATAACCATAGTACATACATATCTCCTACTAATAAATGAAAAGTCAACATAAGTTATGAATAGGTAATTCAGGGATGAGAAATATAAATATTAAAAATGTTTGATCTATCAATTAAAGAATACTAAAATTTCAATTATAGATAACATTTAGTTCTGAGCACTTACTATATCCTAACTACTTTGCTAAGTACTAGTGATATATTATCTCATTTAATCTTTACAATATCCTATAAATTAAGATTATTAGTCCTCTTACTTTATGACTAGAGAAACTGATAGCCTGAAATGTTAAATAAATTTTGTAAATTTACAAACATATTGAATCTCTTTAAGCTCAAAACCCAGATAGTGTGATCTGGTCTTTATGACACTGCTCTTTATTAACAAGTGAATTGTGTGCTTGCTTTGGCAGCACATATACTAAAATTGAAATGATACAGAGAAGATTAGCATGGCCCCTGTGCAAGCATGACATGCAAATTTGTGAAGTGTTCAATATTTTTTTCATAAACCGGATGGATGAAAATAATCAACAACTTATGTAAGAATCAAGAAGAAATAAAGAGTGATATAGCTGCAATTAAAAACACCATGGAAAGTTTCAACAGTAGAGTAGGAGAAGCGGAGTACCGAATTAGCGAATTAGAAGACAGGGAAGCAAAACACATCCAAACTGAACTGCAATTGGAGAAAAATATTAAAAGACAGGAGGAGAGCCTAGGAGAGCTGTGGGACAACATGAAACAAAGCAGCATACGAATCATAGGGGTGCCAGAACAACAGGAAGAGAAACAAGGGTTAGAAAACCTATTTGAAGAAATTATGTCAGAAAACTTCCCTGATGTGGGGAAGAAAAAAGTCACACAAGCACAGAGAGTCCCAAACAAGGTGAAACCAAAAAGACCCACACCAAGACACATCATAATTATGATGGCAAATGTTCAGGACAAAGAGAGAATCTTAAAGGCTGCAAGAGAGAGACAGAAAGTGACGTACAAGGGATGTCCCATTAGATTATCAAATGATTTATCAACAGAAACACATCAGGCCAGAAAAGAATGAAAGGAAATTTACAAAGTGATGCAAAGCAAGGGACTGCATCCAAGAATACTCTATCCAGCAAGGCTATCATTCAAAATTGAAGGGGAAATAAGGAGCTTCACAGACCAAAAAAAAAAAAAAAGCTAAGTGAGTTTATCACTACCAAGCCAGCAATGCAAGAAATGCTAAAGGGACTGGTGTAAAAAGAAGAAATAAAAAGGTAAGGAACAGAGGCACAAAAAATAAAAATGGCTACAAACAACTACTTATCAATAATAACTTTAAACGTAAACAGACTAAATGCTCCAATCAAAAGACATCGAGTGGCTGAATGGATAAAAAACACACGACCCATAAGTATGCTGTCTACAAGAGACCCACCTTAGAACAAGGGACTCACACAGACTGAAAGTGAAGGGATGGAAAAATATCTTTCAGGCAAATGGAAATGAAAAAAAAAGCTGGGGTAGCAATACTTATATCTGGTCTAGATACACCTTATACTATATATTATGTAATCTTCACCTCTGGCAACTAGAAAGATTATCTCTTTTTTTTAAAAAAAAATCTGTAAATTGATGCTCAGAAAAGTTGAATACCTTGCTAAAGGTCTTGAGCTCTAATAGCCAATATGATAGCCTGATTTTTAAAAATAAAATAAAACAAAACACAAAACTTGTTTTTGCTTCATTTTATACATACTACTTTAAATTCTGTAAGGGCCTACAAGGTTTATGCTGTTTTTACTAATGACCAGCACAAATTTACTGTCATTTTTAATTGAATTTATTGGGATTATACTGGTTAACAAAATTATACAGGTTTCAGGTGCACAATTATACAACACATTATCTGTATACCACTTCACCACTCCAAGTCAAGTCTCTGTCCATCACCATTTATCCCCCCTTTACCCTCTTCTACCTTTCTCCCAACCCCCTCTCCCTGAGGTACCCACACTGTTGTCCATTCCCATCAGTTTTTTATCTTTCTTTTCCTTTTGGGGGGCTTTTAAAACTAACCTTACCTCATTTGGACATGATTATATTATTATAGTTTAGTCACAGAAGGTACTAACTCCTAATATTACATTTGGCATATAAGTTGCAACATGAATCAATCAAAACCAGAAACTCTTCAACTACCATTCCTGGTGAGCAAGACTGAGCAAAAAAAATAAGCATAATACATTAGCAGTATTATGGTACCAAACACTTTTTTGGAAGGCAGATTAAAAATGATAGAGTTAATGAATGTACATAGTATAATGTGATAGATTAAAGATTCATTTTTTTAATGGCATAGAGTATTAGGGAGAGATCTGCATTGGGAATTAAGATATTTGATTGCTAATCTCTGTCTGAAAATAATGTCAAGGAAAACAAACCTCACATTTAGTTTTATTGTTTGCTGGTTGTTATTATTATTTTTTTTTCTGTCGCATGAGCCACTGTCCACCAAGCTTCTTTACAAACTTTAATACTAATATGTATTGTCCATTACACTCATTAGTGTGCTGTATATCTTCCTGTTCTGGCAATTTTGATTCACTAAATTGGTCCCCAGTGTCAGAGAGACTAGATAAAACATTAAGCAGCTTGTGCCAGTAAAATCTATATAGAAACCATTCTAAGAGTTTTAAAACACCTCCTGATCTTTTCTTTTCTTTTATATATTTGATTCTTTCTCACTCTCTATGGTCAAAGTAATATGTCCCCTCTGGGTAAAATGGGATATTTAAGACAAAAACATTGACAATAGAAAGCAAATTGTTAAGTGAGAGGAAATATTTTCAGAAACGTTGATATCCTATTAACAGTGACAGCTGTTAATAGTTTTCACAGTCCAGGCGTTCTGACTGTTGGTGAGCAATTGGAAAATCAGAGGTAAGTGTGGCAGAAAGAAGGCAATGGTGGTCTCCCAAATCTTATCATTGAGTCATCACTTATTAGCCAACTTTTAATTAATTCAAATTACATATTTGAGTTATGTTTTGTAACTGTATATATTGAAAATTAAAAAAAGATTCATATATTTTGTTTTATTATATCAATTCTCTATAAAGGCAGGAAATTATCATTTCTGTGGCTGTGTGTTTCTAATTGAATATAGGCTGTGCAATACTTTAAGAGAACATATTTTCATTTTAGATAGAGTGTAATTATATTTGACATTTCCAGATGTATGAATATGTCTAATGTACATAACCTCTCTGAGCTTCAGTTCTTTATTTGGGAATAAAGATAAAGTTTCATAGGTGTGTTACTAGGGCTAAGTGAAAGAAAATTTAAAAGTCCTTAGTATTTCACTAAAATAAATACTGTTTTGATAAATCACAATTACTGTGAATATCCTTTCCAGAGGTTGAATTAATTCCAACTAAGAGAAAAATAAAGAAAACAGCTCTTCTTAACATATATTAAGTGCCACATAAGTAATTGAGCACTTTTATTTATATTATTCAAATTAATCCTCAAAACATCCTTGAAACTTCATTTTTAAAATTCAATTTATTGGGTAACATTGGTTGATAACATTATATAAGTTTCAACTGCTGGTAGGGATGTAAATTGGTACAGCTACTATGGAAAACAGGAAGGGAGGTCTGCAAATTTAAGAATCCAGCTGTAATATAACCCAGTAATCCCTCTTCTTGATATCTACCGCAAAATTTTGAAAATATTTATTTACAAATTTATATGTACCACTATGTTCATTGCAGCATTATTCATGGTAGTCAGCTTCATTTAAAACAGAGAAAACTGAAGCTTAAAGAAATTAACTCACTTAAAGTCACTAGTCCATTAAGTGGTCCATTTGAATTTTAATCCATATTTCTCTAACTGAAAAATCCATATACTTTCTGTATTAACAATTTAGCCTAGAATGCCATAAATAAAAAATGAATAATGTTTTGATACCAAAAAATTTTATCAATTAACTTTTCCTTTCTTGTCCAAATTACAGATGGCTAACTAATGAATTGAAAGTGTGAAGTTATACCCTGGCCGGCTTTGCTCAGTGGTTAAGGCATCAGCCTGTGGATCAAAGGGCTGCGGTTTTGATTCCTGGTCAAGGGCAAGTACTCAGTTCACCAGCCCCAGTAGGGGCACATGTGGGAGGCAACCAATGGATGTATCTCTCTCATGTCAACGTTTCTCTCTCTCTCTCTCCCCTTGTTCCCTCCCTTCCACTCTCTCTAGAAATCAATGGAAGAAATATCCTCAGGTGAGGAGTAAAAAAAAAAAGAAAAGAAAGAAAGTGTGAATTATTTGACATTTGTCATAAACCCGTACAGATATGAGTGTTACTATTTCTAAAATTGTTATTGAAAGTGATTCAATGATGTCTCCTTTTTCTTGATGTGTTTCTATGAATATTGGTATGAATGCAGGGATTTTAATATCCCCATCATCATTATTGAAATGATGAAATATAAATTATTCAGATTTCTCCAGGAAATACTCACCGAAAGTAATTATGAAAAGGAAAAAAGCATCTAAACAATCTTTCTGACCACTTATTGGGTCTTCCTGAGGAGTCTTTGCTTCATTCAGGCCAAGAGAGGTTCTTAAAGGGTCCGGTGTCATGTTCCAAAGCCCAAATCATGGAGTAGTGCCCAAAATAAATTTAGAGTAATTATGAAGCCAAACTAGAAGTTTCCCACAACACAAATTGAACAATTTTCCTTTTCTCTAAGGTATAGACCTAAACCGAGAACAACTCTTTAAATTCATAAAGTAGAAAAAAACAGAGCAGTATGATCAATAAAGCACAGTGCTGTGGAGATATGATTTACCAAATTTTCCCACTGACCGACCTCAAATGAAGTTGAGCCAAAGAAGAGAGAATTCAATAAACATAGATAAAGTTGAAACAATTAAACTTTCAAAGTTATAGCATTACTAAGGGATATTTCCACCACTGCAACATTTGCCATTATTAAAAACAACAAAACACACCAGAAAAAAATGGAATCAATTAAAGCCTCTTAGTCTCTCTGAGGAACAAACTCTATGTATCCTGTAATATAGAGTTTCTCTGGCTTTAAGCTAATATTTTAAGAAGTTTTCTTTAAAATTATTTAGAAAAATATTTATCTTATTTACATGTCCTTTGTTATAAATGTACTCAATATAGATAATTTAGGCTAAGTATATGACTATATCTTGAAAAGTAGGAAAACACATTTTATAAAACAAAGATACTACTTACATAATATAAAGCCCAGAATTTGACATAAAATGGAGAACTGCACCTGATGGCAATATGTGACTCAGTAATAAACTCAACACCAATAACTAATAAGAAAAGTGTTTATTTTAAACTTACTATGACTACACTAGGCAATGGATTGTGTTTCAATAGCTTTGGAGGTAAGACTGTCCTAACTTGCATAAATGCAAAGAGAGTTCACAAGAGATTTCAGCACAGTATATGTGTTGGGTTGGGAAGAATGAATATAAGATTCTTATAGAACTCATACAATGGGCACTCAACCTAATGTGGAAATAAGAAAGGAGGTGATTTGGGGTGTCACTGAAATTTGCTACCTACAATACTAGTTGCATTCATTTACTTTATTTAATGCAAGCTTCACAATCTTTCTCGGAAAGGTTACTATTACTAGTGATGAACAAAAACAACAACAAGAAAAAGTGGCCACTGGTAGCCATGTTGACATGCTGCAAATATCTAACATGCCTCAAATGTGGTGATCAGGTTCTAGATCAACATAAGGCATGTGGTTTGTACAGAGGAGGTAGGGGGTGGTGGGGTGGAGAGGACAGATACACTATGATGGGAGAGGTCAGCATGCACATAAGTGGAAGAACAGGGCTAAGATTCATTTGTCTAGAATGCCTCACAGAGATTCCTCCTTATTTTTGTCATTGTTTCTATGTGATTCTCTTGGTGCTAAATTCATTCATTATTATTTAAATTAGATATTGGTTTTCACACACGGGCACCATGTTAAGCCCAAAGGTTTTCAGCTCAGTGGTTAGGGAACATCTTTTTCATTGAACAAAAACTTGTGTGGCTTATTTTAAATGCTAAACATTTTTCCAAATGCTTCACGTATATTAACTCATTTAATGTTCACAATAACCTTATGAGATAGGCTTGTATACAGAGGAATAAACTGTATTTATAGAAGAAGCTCAAAGGGACTGATTTTCAGAACTAGTAAGTGGCTTGGATTTAGCCTAGATATCATCACTATTCCTTATGAAAATATCTATGGTAATATCATCTGTTTTATTTAAAAAAAAATGAAACTTAATATTTTAAAAACACAAGAAACTGGCTGGTGTGGCTCAGTTGATGGGAGTGCCCTCCCATAAATCAAAAGGTAGTTGGTTTGATCCCTGGTCTGACACATTCAAGAAGCAACTGGTCTCTCTCTCTCTCTTTCTCAATATCAATTAAAATTAAAAAAAAATAAGTAAAAACACATACAAATAAAGACATTAAACTGTTAAGACCAGCTTTATTGGAGTTATTAAGTATTCCTGGCGATCATTCATCTCACTCTTTAACTGAAAGAACGTTTTAAATAATAATGATAATAATAATATGAAGATTTTAAAAATATAAAAGGAAATGGGTCGCATAGGAATAAAGGTCATACAAATGGCAGATAGGTATGCTGAAATGTCATAAAATAACTCAGATGTAATCAGCCTCAGGTCTAAGTGTTTTCTACTTAGATTATTTTCTGCCTCTTTCTCCCCTCTTTCCCTAGCATCTCAGGTTGCTGGTGGCAATGGAATTAGTGTTTCTGACTACCAATGAAGTGCAGCAGGAGTTGATAAAGCTGAGTGTTCACAAAATTGTTAAGTGGCTAAGGACAAAAGTCACGTTTTACTTAACAATGTATTATCTTTCTCATTTTTTTAGGATTCTCAATGTGATTAAACATTTACACAGAATGGGAAACATTTAGGGACTGGAGCAATAGCACAAAGCTGGTTCTCATTGGGAAGAAACTTTGTGGACACGTCTCTGAAACTTCACAGGGTGTATTTGGGGTCAGAAACGTCTGGGAACAAATCCCGGACCTGCCACTTCAAGATTTGTGATGGTTTGTTCCTCGTGCTTTCTCCTATCGATCTGGCAGGAGAAAAACAAAAAGTAGCAACTGAAGAATGAGAAACCATACAGAAGTAAGAGAGTTTATTCTCCTGGGACTGTCAGATGACCCAAAGCTTCAGGTGGTGATCTTTGTCTTTCTGCTCATCACCTACACGTTGAGCATCACTGGGAACCTGACCATTATCGCCCTTACCCTGCTGGATTCCCACCTCCAGGTCCCCATGTATTTCTTCCTCAGAAATTTCTCCTTATTAGAGATTTCATTCACAACTGTCAGTATTCCCAAGTTCCTGGCCACTATTATTTCAGGAGATAAAACCATTTCCTTTAATGATTGCATTGCTCAGTTATTTTTTTTAATTCTCTTGGGAGTCACTGAGTTTTACCTTCTGGCTGCCATGTCCTATGATCGTTACGTTGCCATCTGCAAACCTCTGCATTACATGACCATCATGAATCGAAGAATCTGTATACTCCTTGTCTGCTCTTCGTGGCTAGTTTCATTCTTAATCATCTTCCCTGCACTCATCTTGCTCTTAAACCTCGATTACTGCAGGTCAAATATTATTGATCATTTTACCTGTGATTATTTTCCCCTGCTGCAACTTTCTTGTTCAGACACAAAATTCCTAGAGATGATGGGGTTTGCCTGTGCTGTGTTTACTCTAATGTTCACTCTGGCACTGATATTTCTATCCTACATATATATCATCAGAACAATTTTAAGAATTCCCTCGACTAGTCAGAGGACAAAGGCCTTTTCTACGTGTTCATCTCACATGATTGTCATCTCTATCTCTTATGGCAGCTGCATTTTTATGTATATCAAATCTTCAGCAAAGGAGAGGGTGTCTTTGAGCAAGGGAGTTGCTGTGCTAAACACCTCAGTAGCTCCCATGCTGAACCCCTTTATTTACAGCTTAAGGAATCAGCAAGTCAAGCAAGCCTTCATGGACATGGCAAGGAAGACTATTCTTCACAAGCAGATGAAATAATGTGGTGTTAGGAATTTGAGAACATTACGAGAAATTGTTAAAATGTAAACATGAAATTTCAGTAGCTTCTACAAATCACAATAAACTCCCTGTCATCCTTTTTATTTCTAACAATTCTGTTTGTTTTATATATTTCCCATTTAATTTAAACTATTTTTCTTATGTCATTCTGACTCTCATTCTTCTGAACACTGTCACAACTTTCTTAAAATGTATTTATTTTCAATTTTTTTTCTTTATTTTATTGTTGACACTGTTGCAGATGTCCCCATTTCCCCCCTCTCTATCCCTCTACCCAGCCCCCAGTGCCCCTTCCCTCAGGCCATCACCACAGTGTTGTCTGTGTCCATGGGTTGTGCATATATGTTATTTGGTGAACCCCTTCACTTTCTTTCATCCAGTAAATTTATTTTTTAATTTATGGGTAGTTGGTATAAATCTTACATTGTTTCTATTAGTTTCAGGTATGCAATATTACAACTTATTAAATAATAATTATTTTTAAAAGTAAAATTATATTTTGAGTTTTGTGTAGGAAAAAATAATCACTAGGAATGACAGTGATACTTATAAAATAGTTATATGATATTTTATTTACTACACATAGAAAATACAATTTTATTTTTAATTTATATTTGACAGATATTCTCTTAACTATATTATAGTTTCTCTGGGAAAATGTAAATACCTTATAATTTAAAATATATATATATATATTTTATTGATTTTTTACAGAGAAGAAGGGAGAGGGATAGAGAGTTAGAAACATCGATCAGCTGCCTCCTGCACACTCCCTACTGGAGATGTGCCTGCAACCAAGGTACATGCCCTTGACCAGAATCGAACCTGGGACCTTTCAGTCCACAGGCCAACGCTCTATCCATTGAGCCAAACCGGTTAGGGCAGTGGTTGGCAAACTCATTAGTCAACAGAGCCAAATATCAACAGTACAACGGTTGAAATTTCTTTTGAGAGACACATTTTTTAAACTTAAACTTCTTCTAACGCCACTTCTTCAAAATAGACTCGCCCAGGCCATGGTATTTTGTGGAAGAGCCACACTCAAGGGGCCAAAGAGCCGCATGTGGCTCATGAGCTGCAGTTTGCCGACCACGGGGTTAGGGCAATACCTTATAATTTATTGAAAATGTAAATGTTTTCATTTAAAAACTGAGAAACAGTACTTTTTCCCCACTTTAATAGAGTATGTCATATAAATTATCTATCAAAAATAGCGGCCATTAGATACAGTAGGTCCTCGGGTTACGTTGGAGACCCGTTCCTATGCTGCAATGTAATGCCAATTTTCGCAGTGAGTCAGAACCCACCTACACAAGCACCTACGTCACTCACATGGAGCACATACACAGCAGTAATGAAGTGAAACAGTAAAAAAAAATTAAAAGAAAGATAACAATTCCTGACCTTTACTTGTGGTAAATACAGTAAATAATAAAAAACATAAAGCACTTCTTTACATATGTTGAAATGACAGAATATTTTTTTATAAATAAATGAGAGATGCTGATGTAACCACGAAACAACATACATCAATTCCAACATAATCTGAAGACTGCCTATATATAGAATAAGTTTATTCTAATTCCATAGAAGGTAAATTCCACTTCTCTGAAGTTTTGGATTTGCTTAAATCTGAGTATATATACAAATTATTTTATATCTAAATAAAATTATTTAAGTTTTATAGAGAATTAAAAACCATAATAAGATATCACCACCTCCAAAAAATGAATTTTAGCAAGGTCATGGAGAAAAGGAATCCTCATAAACATTTGGGGTGGGAATGTAAATTAAAATAGCCATTATGGAAAACAGTATGAAGGTTCCTCAAAAGTTAAAACTACTGTATGATCCAGTAGTCTTACGTTTTTGGGTATATAATTCCAGTAGCCAATGAAATTATATCTGAAAGAGGCATCAGCATCCTCAGTTTTATTGCAGCATTATTCATAAAGGACAAGATATAGAAATACCTATGCCCATCAACTAATAAATGGGTTAAAATGGTTTATATATATAATAAAATATAATTCGGTCTTAAAAATAAGTAAATTCTGTCATATGCTAAAACAGGATGTGAACTGGAAGACATTATAGTAAGTGAAAGACCCAGAAAAATACTGCATAATCTCACTTATATGTGGAATCTTAAAAACTTGAACTCAGAGAGTAGAATGATAATTGACTAATGGAGAGATGTTAGTCAAGGGGAAGAGAGAATCAATTATGTGAGATGCATAAGTTCTGGAGATCTAATGTACTACATAGTATCTATAGTTACTAATAATTGTACTATGTACTTGAAATTTGCTAAAGGTATTCACATTGAAACACACTATAATCAAATTGTCAGAAACAAAATAAACAAACAAAAAGGCAGCAGGAAAAGAGGAAGACCAAATAAGAAGTTAATTGACTCCCTAAAAGAAGTCAAAGGCATGAGTCCACAGGAGCTGAGTGGAGCTATTGAGGACAGGACATGGTAGATATTATTCATTCACAAGGTTACTCAGAGTCTGAGCTAACTTAATGGCACATAACACACATGCACTATCATAGATTTGAGTTATATTTTTCTTCTATTTTCTACACACTCTCTTCTAGTTCCTCTCTTTTAATAAGTAATTCCCAAATAGACATGTCCCAGCCGTGATTTAGTTCTACATTGATGGCTGTATTATTATTTTATTATATAAATTCACTATTGTATTTCTTATATTAAATACATATTTAGTTATTTTTTTAAATATATAACATTGTTACACAATATGTATTAATAACTTATATAATTATACTAGAGGCCCAGTGCAGGAATTCGTGTACGGGTGTGGTCAGGCCATCTTGGCCCCAATTGGGGTGGATCAGGGCCTGGCCTGTTGGGAGGAGGAGATGGAGGGGGGTTGGCTGCCCAGCCCACTCCAATTGGGGCCCAATCGGGCCAGGTTGGCTGGGGGAAGAGGCTATGGGCGATTAGCTGGCAGGCACTGTTCCTAATTGGGGTGGGGTGGCGATGGGGGGCGAGGCTGGCTATGGGTGGTGGGCCGGCTGGTCCCACCCTTGATTGGTGTGGGGGGACAATTAGGGTGGAACTGGCTGGGGGAGGGGCTGTGGGCTGATTGGGGTGATGGGGGCTGATCAGGGGTGGGGCCCGCGATGGGGAGGGACTGTGGGTGGTAGGCTAACCAGCCCCGCCCCCAAATGGGGTGAGGGGGCTGATTGGGGGCCAGCGGCCTGGGGGAGGGGCTATGGGTGGTTGGCCAGACAGCTCTGCCCCTGATTAGAGTGGGGGGAGGGCGATTGAGGGCAGAGCTGGCTGAGGGGAGGGGCTGCATGCTGATTGGGGTGGAGAGGGCCCATTGGGGGTTGGGCCAGCCTGGGGGAGGGGCTGCAGGAGGTTGGCCAACAGCCCCACCCCCTGTTGGGGTTGGGGGGATTGATAGGGGCATGGCTGGCTGGGGGAAAGGGCCACAGGGCGTTGGCCAGCCAGCCCCACCACCAGATCTGGCGGGTTTACTGGCTGCAGTGGGCATCATAGCCACCAGTAATTCTGGTCGTTATGGTGTTCTGGTCGCTGGCTTTTTATATATATAGATAACAAATGCATGGCTTATTATTAACTGATTACATATAATATAATTTTTATAATCAAAATATTTTGGAAACATGAAGAACAATAAATAATGATTATTCCACTTAACATAAAATACTCATTGTGTTTTACCAAATAAATAATATTAACTAAAAAATAATAATTCACTTAATGGAATTTGAAATAAACAAAATGAGTATTTTGTAATATGTCTCATTAGAATGTTAAAAATATGATAAATAAATGTAAAGACCAAGGTGAGAAAAATGATGGACAAAATTAATTATTGCTGTTTATAATGAGGGTTAATTTAGTTAACCTATGTAATCACATTAAAAATTGTCAGAAAATCATTGTGAGCACAATATGTGTATTATAATAGTTATTATTTAACTTAGAATTATGAAATAATACTGTTTCTTGATGCCCCAACACTAAAAAAGCCAAAGGATAAATAAAAGAATATATGTAGAAAACTTTTATATTTCAAGATTATTTAATATAAATAAGGAGTTGTATTTTTGTAAGATAGTGGAGTTCAAAACTATTTTATTACTCATGAAATAGTAAGCAATTGTGATTAATGGAAGTAATTATTTTCTAAAAGGCAACATTTTAGGTCCTCTGTGGGATACAAAGATGAACATAACCATTGGCTAAGAGAAGAGTTAGCCTATTGAAAAATCCAAGGAGGATTTCCAGAAATCCCTCATGGTCTATAATGTAGCCAAGACGTGGCCTGGACTTTGTCTTGTTCCCAAGAGATCAATGCATAACTTTCTTCTGAGGTCAAGACAAGTAGACTTGAAATATTTGAACTACAGTGCCACTAGAAGCCAGATCCTAGTTTCAGAATCTATACTCATAATACCCATTGTTGTCATATCTCTCTCAATTCTCTTTTTTCTAATGTATTATTTTTCTTTTTTTGTTAATCCTCACTTGAGGATATTTTTTTCCCATTGCTTTTCAGAGGAAGTGGAAGGAAGGGAGTGAGGAGGTTGAGAGAGACACACCAACTGGTTACCTCCTGCATGCATCCCAACCAGGGGCTGGGAGCGAACCCACCTCCCAGGTTCGTGCACTTGACTGGGAATCAAACCTGCAACCCTTTGGTGCTCAGGCCAGCACTCTGCCCACTGAGAAACACTAACCAGGGCTCTCTGTTCTCTTTTTAAATGTTGCTTTCTTAAACTTCTAGATCAACATAATTGAAGAGGACTATTGTATATTTCCACATCTTCAGGTTTCTGACTTTCCATTTCTACTTGCTGAGCTATTTCCTTTGAGCCATCATAAAATGGAGAAAGAAATAAAATAAAATTTGATTAGGAATTTGCTAGTGGCTGGCAGAGAAGTGATGGTTTTACATTCTATCCTTCATGGCAGAAATTTGACTATCTAAAATATGAAAGAGGTAACTGTCACAATTTTAGTAAACCACATTTACAGCATGGTCTATCCAACTAGCTGCGAATTAACTGAATAGGTTAGGATGAGTGGGGGAGTGCTTTTTACATATAGTTCTAAAATATCCTTATGGATCAGAGTTCTCATGTAAAAGACAAATGTGGGGCCAAATTACAAAAGAATGAAAGATTTTTTTCATAAACTTTAATAACTCAGAAAAAAGGATGCTCAAAGGGAAAATACACTGGCTACAATCTGAGTGACAGAGCTGCTAAGATCTGAGGCAAGTAGTATTTTTCCAATTTGTACTTCAGTGCAAAATGAAAAATAGATAGATAAATACTGCATATTCCTTTAAGCTCAAAAAAAAAATTTCTCCTATATATATTTCCATAAAGTCATAGAAGATGTCAAACAATGATTTTTATGGAATTATAAGTGAATATGTTCACTATTTGTTAAACAAAATAGATTACTTATTCTATCTTAATGAAAATATACATATTATTACATAATATGTACAGAATGTTTTCATATCATCTTGATATTACACTATAAAAATTAATGTTAAAGATAAAAATGAATAATGTAAAAATATTAATTTATTTTGTAAGAAAATTATTAATTGATTTCTTATAGAAAATTATTTTAGTCTTCTAAGTTTCACTTTTACATTTTGATAGAATTAAGATCATTCTTTTCTGTTTTTAGGTGGCAGTATCCTCTACTAAATACATGACAGGAAAAAAAGAACATGCATATTTCATATGATTGGTTCAAGAAAAATGTAAGATTTGCAAAAAGTATTAATTTTAGTTACCATATCTCAATGATGTGATTTGTTGCATGAATTGTTCCTAACTTCTCCTAGATTTAAAATAAGACATCTAGGTTTAAAATAAAAGAACTAGTACATAAAGCAGAACTCATAAATATGTATTAAGACATAATGCAAACAAGCCAGCCAAAAGAAAATAAAATCTGCACAGATTATAAAAATGTTTTAGAATTTAGTGATGATGATATTGATCATGATGAATCATATCTCTCATCGCCTCTCTTTAATACTTTTTCCACCTAAATATCTTTAAAAGAATAGAAAGAGAGAGACAGATAAATGAACCACACGGTGGTCACAGAGTTTGTCCTCTTAGGTCTTTCTGATGATTTTGACCTTCAGATTATGATTTTTCTTTTTTTATTTATAACATATATACTAAGTGTCGCTGGAAACCTGATTATCATCACCCTAACCTTGGTGGACTCCCATCTACAGACGCCTATGTATTTCTTCCTCCGGAACTTCTCTTTCTTAGAAATCTCATTTACAACTGTATGTATCCCTAGATTTCTGGGGGCAGTTATCACCAGGGATAAGACTATTTCCTATAATAACTGTGCAGCCCAACTATTTTTCTTTATTTTCATGGGGGTGACTGAATTTTACCTTCTAACTGCCATGTCCTATGACTGCTATGTTGCCATCTGCAAGCCCCTTCATTATACAATCATCATGAACAGGAAACTCTGCACCCTGCTTGTGCTGTGTGCGTGGCTGGGAGGGTTTATGACCATTTTCCCTCCCCTTATGCTTCTCCTCCAGCTGGATTACTGTGCTTCCAATATCATTGATCACTTTGTATGTGACTATTTCCCCCTTTTACAACTGTCTTGCTCAGATACATGGCTCCTAGAAGCAATTGGATTTTACTTTGCTTTGGTTACTTTGCTATTCACTTTGGCGTTGGTGATTTTATCGTATATGTACATTATCAGGACTATTTTGAGAATCCCATCTGCCAGTCAGAGAAAAAAGGCTTTCTCCACTTGTTCCTCTCATTTGATTGTCATTTCCATTTCTTATGGAAGCTGTATGTTCATGTATGCTAATCCCTCTGCAAAAGAAAAGGCATCATTGATCAAGGGAGTAGCTATTCTCAATACCTCTGTTGCCCCCATGCTCAACCCCTTCATTTACACCCTGAGAAACCAGCAAGTAAAACAAGCCTTCAAAGACATGGTCCATAAAGTAGTATTTTCTACAAGTAAATGATTTGATATTTTTGTCAGAAATAAAGGGCACTCTCAAAGAGCAATTATGTGAAATCTTGCAATTCCTCAACATCGATGTAAGTATGCATTTTCTCCAAAGTCTCTTTATATGCCATATTATAGTTAATAATTTCCCATTTCTTCGACTTCCATACTGTTTCTCCAATACATTCTTAATTGACTTATTTAAAAATACACTTTAGTTTATTTCTTCTACTGAATGTTCTGGAAATGAAATATATTTCTTTGAGATATATTCTAGAGTGAAATGTAAAAAAAAATAGGTCTAATTCTGTTAACATCAGTCCTTAAAAGATGCATATAATATCACATTGTATATTAAAAGTAGAGTTTCCAAAATAGTGTGTAACTTCTTGTGTGTTATCAAGACATTGATACTTTTTTAACATTTAAAGGATCTAAATGTTCTGATATTATTGCACATTAAATGAGGTTCTATGAGGTAATATGTACTTGTGCATTGCACTTTACATGCAGTGCTTTATACTTTCTGAAAATTAGTTCATATTTTCAAGATAAGTAGCGATCATAATGTTCAGTATTATTTACAGAATTTCTATGTTTCTAGCATTTTAGAGAATATTTTCATTAAAAACATTCAGAATAGATGCAAAAAAAAACCTAAAACACGTGCTGCTGTCCTGAACTCAATCAGCAGGTTTATAACAGTTGTTTTGAATTATTTGTTAGGTGTTCATTTTCCTCCATTTTTTAAAGGGTCTGTTTAATGGAGATTTGTTTTTGTTTCTTTGATTGGGACACTTATCTACACATTTGAAAAAGTCATCACCTCTCCCAGTCTTTTTAAACAGGGTTCGTACAGGGGAAGACCATCACTATTCAGTCCACCTAGACTAGAGATTCTGGGGGCCTCTCTAACCTTTTCTGAGGATGAAGCATCTCAGACTTGTGTTTAGAGATTCTTAATGAGAAGATTTTGCCCATGTAAAAAAATATAAAGAAAGATGACGTTCCTAATCTCTTGCTCTCTCTCTTTCTGTCTGCTGTAACTCAGCTCCTTGTAGCAATGGCATGCCACCCAGCTCAGTATGTTCTCAGCAGCTTTCAGGCATCCTGAGATGTCAGGTACCATGAGGGCTCCAAGATAGGCTAAAGGGACACCAGTCCTAGAAGAGCCACTGAAAACCCCAAACGTTGGACTCATGTTCCACTCTTATCTTTTCTTCCTGGGGGAGGGGCCGCAAGCTGGATTGGCTTCAATCTGCTGCTGTAAATAGATCCTATGAAGCATAAAATTTTCTAAAAATCCTTTTACAGTGTCATAAAGCATACTTTCTTTACCTTAAATCATTCTAAATTAGTTGAATCTCTTTATGGCCTAGAGGATGGTCAGAGATTTGTAAACGTTCCTTGTACATTTGGAATTTATAGGTAATGATAGTTGAGTGCAGTGTTCTATATAAGTCAACTAGGTTAAGTTTATTAACCATATGATTTAAATTTCTACTTTTACTGTTTTTATCATTACTGAGTTATTGAAATGTCCTTATACAGCTCTGGAGTGGTTTCTCTTTGTAGTTATCTCAATTTTTTTATTTAAAAAAATGTTAACACTGTGTTTTTATGCAGACACAAATTTAAAACGGTTATATATATTTTAGTGACCATAACCTATCTTGTCATTATGAAAGAAACACCAATTTCTCTCTTTCTGAAGTGCACTTTCATCAGTAACATCTACATTGACTATTGATATAACTATATTAGCTTTTAAAAAAATAATGTATACATCACTTATATTTTATTGTTTCAATCACTTACTTTTGAGTGGATACTAGCATATTTTACAGAACATCTGCGACTAAGTAAATACTTGTATTTCTCGGTTAACTTGTTATGAGGGACACCCAATAAGGCCATATATATGGATAGAGGAAGAGAACGTAAATGCGGAGAAATTCCTTTTAATGGAGCCTGAATCATCTGTTCATAAGCCTTCCTCGTGCCTTCTGGACCTGCTCAAATCTGATCTCTTAAGTACTGTCTCCCTTTGATGACAGATTGCTGCTATGATAGAATGACCAGCATTATAACTCAGAGGGCCCAATAACATTCAACTCATTAGAGCAAGCTCAAATCTAATCATCAATTGATGATGTCCTATGGTTTGACCTTTAGTCTCTACTAGGTCCCTGTAGTAAGCCAGAAAGTGCTGTTGAAAAGAAGAGTGAATATCTGCAATACGTGGCTCCATAGTCACAGTCTGTGCTATTAATCTTCCCATAGTGGCAAAGCACAAGTGCCATATAGCATCGCTGTTTGTCATTGACACTTCAAGTAGCATTAAAATTTCTTGATCACTTGTGTCAAGTGGAAGAACACTAACACTAAAATCAATACTAAAAGTTATATGGAAAATCAAGCATGCAGTAATAATTAAGTAAAATTGGAAAACAAGCAATATGAGAGGGATAACAATAGAGATATTAAAGTATAATATAAAGCTTCTATAATTAAACCATGCACTCAGGCATGAAGAGTGAGAAATTAATGTAGTAAAAATATAAGTGGTGTGTTTTGAGTATAACTGTTTGAATAGTTTTAACTTTTAAAATTTTCTTATTGTTTCACATATTCCACAGACAAAATTAAATGACCAAGAATGAGAAAAACCTCTATGTATGTGAACATAATCCTACATAATAAAGAGCTAATATGCAAATGGTCATCATGTCCTCACACCATCACGCCGTAATGGCTCAGACACTCAACACTGGGGAGAGAGGAATGGGGACCACCAGGCACAAATGAGCTCGTGGTAGAGGAATGGGGACCAGCCAGGCTGTGGCCTGGGAGAGGGACAAGCCACCTGCCCCAAGGGACCGGGCGCCAGTAGCTGCTCCTTCACCTGTGGCCCAGGAGAGGAACAAGCCGCCCAACCCATAGTCCCAGGCGCCAGCGGCTGCGCCTGCACCTGCGGCCAGGGAAAGGGACAAGCCACACACCCCATGGTCCTGGGCGACAGTGGTTGTGCCTGCACCTGTGGCCCAGGAGAGGGACAAGCTGCATGCCCCATGGTCCCAGGCACTTGGGGCTGCGGCCCAGGCAGAGCCGCCCGCCCACAGGCCCCTGCAGCTGCGGCCGGCCCCAGGCGAAGCCAGCCTGGGTCCTGAGTACCTGCGACTGGCCAGAGGAGGGAATCCTGGGTCCCAGATGCAGAGCGAGACAGGCGGTTAAGGGTGATCAGGCCAATAGGGAAGCAGTTAGGGGCAATCAGGCAGGCAGGCAGACTTGGTTAGGGGCAAATCAGGCAGGCAGAGGTGGTTAGGGGCAATCAGGCAGGCAGAAGGGTCAGGAGAGATCAGGCAGGCAGGCAGGTTAGCAGTTAGGAGCCAGTTGTCCTGGATTGTAAGAGGCAGTCAGACATCTCCCAAGGGGTATCTCATTGGAGAGAGTGCAGGCCGGGCTGAGGGACCCCCCACCCCATGCACAAATTTCATGCACCAGGCCTCTAGTTATAAACTAAATCAATAACTATGGGAAGAATAGAGAATTGATACAATTAATTGTTCAAGATAGTATTTTGATAATTGGTCATAAGTAGTACAGACACTGCAAAAAGTGTTTTGTACTTAATTTAGTAGAGTTTTAAAAATAATAATGGGAGTGTCACAATTCCCATTAAAAATATTCTGTGTGTGTGTTGTAGAATTGATTAATTGACTAGTAAATATATTGTTGGAGTCAGATTTCTTAGTGCTGAGGAAATGAGATGCAAATGTGGTATAAGAGAAAAAAATTATATGTTAATGTACTGGAATACGAAATGTCAATTTAAGACTATTATTTTTATAAATGCATTTTTCTCTGTTGCATGAAAATTCTAAAGAATAACAATAACCCAACAGCAAGGAGCCCGCCAAGCATCCAGATCTTGGGCTGTAGATACCATTTTTTGCTAAAAAATCACCTCTGAGAACTACGGAAATGGCTGATAGACATGTAAAAAGATGTTCAATTGATAATCATCAGGGGAATGCAATCAAAACCACAATGAAATATCACCTCTCACAGTCAGTATGGCTATCATCAAAAAGTCAACAAAGAACATGTTGGCTGTATGAAAGAAGGTGAAGGGATTAACCAAAGAACATATAGGCATTACCCATAGACACACATAATAGTATGGTTGATGGCCAGAGGGAAGGAGAGGGAGGCTGGGTGAAGGTGGATAAAGAACAGGGAGAATTGGGGACAAGTCCGCCCAGCAGCAGCGGCAGTCCAGGGTGTCCGGCTGGGAGGTGCCAGCACCCGGCGCAATCCCCGGCCAGCAGCGGTAGCTTGGGCTGGGGTCTCAGACCGGCAGGGCCGAGCACCCCCACCACGAGATCTTCAGGCCAGCGGAGGCAGCCTGGGCTGGGGTCTCAGCCTGGCCAGGGCACGATCCCCTTCCAGTGGTGGCAGCCTGGGGTCTCAATCATTGAGTCACACCAGCCAGGCAGATATGGAGGAATCTTAAATGTTTCTTTTTTTATAATATATATTTTATTGATTTTTTACAGAGAGGAAGGGAAAGGAATAGAGAACTAGAAACATCTATGAGAGAGAAACATCAATCAGCTGCCTCCTGCACACTCCCCACTGGGTATGTGCCCCCAACCAAGGTACATGCCCTTGACCAGAATCGAACCTGGGACCCTTGAGTCTGCAGGCCAATGCTCCATCCACTGAGCCAAACCAGTTAGGACTGTCCAATATGCTAAAGAAAAAACCCTATCTAATAAAGAGGGAATATGGAAGGGAGGCCATTTGGGGGTGACCGGGATGTCAGGGGAGGGCAGTTGGGGATGATCGGGCTGGCAGGGGAGCATTTAGGCATCTATCAGGCTGGTAGAAGAGTGTTAGGGGGTGATCAGGCTGGCAGGCAGAGAGTTAGGGCAAATCAAGAAGGCAGGCAGGTGAGTAGTTGGGAGCCAGCAGTCCTAGATTGTGAAAGGGATGTCCAACTGCCTGTTTAGGCCCGATCCCATGGACCAAGAGGTCCCAGATTGGAGAGGGTGCAGGTTGGGCTGAGGGACATGCCCCCCCTCCGTGCACGAATTTCATGCACCGGGCCTCTAGTAGTCAATAATATTGTGATAAGTGCATGGTTTTCAGAGAAGTCTTAAAATATTTGGATCCTTTAACCACTCTGATTTAGTAAATTTTGTTTTTGGATTTTGAGCATGTTATGACAAAATATTATTTGTAATTTAATTTCTTCCTCCATTTTCTGTGAAGAGTGAAACCTGGTAGTTGAACTATGTATTTCTCTTTTAATCTTTGCCAGAGGACATGCTTAGAAATAGGAAGGGATGGAGAGAGATTGATGTGAGAGAGAAACATAAATCAGTTGCCTTTCATATGTGCTCCGAATGGGGATCAAACCCAAAAACCAGGTATGTGCCCTGACTTGGAATCACAACCACAACCTTTCAGTGCAAGGACACTCCAACCAACTGAGCTCCTCTTGCAGAGTTGAACTATGTATTTAATTGGTTTAAAACCTAGTCTATTATGAACCAGGAGGTCACAGCTCAATTCCCAGTCAGAGCACATGCCCAGGTTATAGTCATGGCATGCAGGAGGTAGCCAATCAATGATTCTCTCTCATCATTGATGTTTCTCTCTCTCCCTCCCTCTCCCCTTTCTCTCTGAAATCAATAAAAATATACTTAAAAAATAAAACCTAGTCACTGATCAACCTGATAATTACTTGGACATAACTGGATACGATATTAAAAAGCAGATGTCCTACTAGTATGTGGACAGAAGTGTAATGGGTATAAGTCAGTCTAAATCTAGAAAGCTATTAAGAACTAGTAATAAAGAAATAAAAGTAGAAAATAAGAGAGTGAGAGAGTGATCAAGGAAGAGAGGCAGGCAATTTCAGTATCTAGGAGACTGAGAAAAGATATTATGGAAAAGAAACATGTCTAATAGACTTTTTCTAATGAAATGAGGTGCTTTGTGAGATAGAAACTCACTCTCCTTTCCTCTAAGAAAATCAATAAAGGCTGCATTACTCACAAATATGAATGTGTTGAAGATAAGATACGTAACCAACTTCTACCTGTGTCTGATTCTTTATATAAAAAATAATAATACCTCAAAGCTTATTTGTTATCTGTTTGGTAGGGAAATGAGAAAATTTAAGTGTATAATCAAGGCCTGGTAATCAATAAAATCTTAAAAAATATTGCTACATGTATTATTATTAAAAAGTTTAAGATACAAAATATAAATAGATTCAGTATTTGGATAAATATAAAGGCAAATGAAAAGAATTTCCATAAGTAGAAAATTAGTTTCACTATTTCTACTGAAATATGTTTAATAATTTTAATGACTATTTTAATGTATATCAATTATAAATTCAACACATCTTGATGTCTACGTATTGTCCTATGTTGTAACTAGTACTTAGTTCATCCTTTCCTTTCTTTTTCCTTCTACCCCAATTTCATATATTCTCATCTTTTACTCCTGGCATTACATGCACACATAGTTTATGTCCCTATTTATAACTATGAAGTAATAAGGATAACTTGATATACACAATTATACATGTGTATATCCTATATAATAAAGAGGTAATATGCAAGTTGACCATCAGTCCAACACACAAGATGGCTGCCCCCATGTGATCAAAGATGGCCACCACAAGATGGCCAGCAGGGGAGGTCAGTTGTGGGCAATCAGGCCTGCAGGAGAGGGCAGTTGAGAGGGACCAGGTCTGCAGGGGAGGGCAGTTAGGGGGGAAAGGGCCTGCAGGGGAGGGCAGTTGGGGGTAACCAGGCCTGCAGGGGAGGGCAGTTAGGGGGGAAAGGGCCTGCAGGAGAGGGCAATTAGGGGGGAAAGGGCCTGCAGGAGAGGGCAGTTAGGGGTAAAAGGGCCTGCAGGGGAGGGTAGTTAGGGGGGAACAGGCCTGCAGAGGAGGGCAGTTAGGGGGTGACCAGGCCAGCAGGGGAGGGCAGTTAGGGGCCATTGGGCTAGTAGGGGAGCAGTTAGGTGTCAATCAGGCTGGCAGGGGAGTGGTTAGGGGTGATCAGGCTGTCAGGCAGAAGCGGTTAGGGGTAATCAGGCAGGCAGGCAAGCAGGTGAGCAGTTGGGAGCCAGCAGTCCTGGATTGTGAGAGGGATGTCCCAGATTGGAGAGGGTGCAGGCTGGGCTGAGGGACACCCCCCACCCCGTGCATGAATTTCATGCACCAGGCCTCTAGTATAGTATATGAATATTATATTCTAGTTATAAAATTTATATCTCTCATTGCAGAAAGTGTGAAAAATGAGCAAGTTAAAAATATCCAATGCCTGATTTCCAAGTATTTATTTTCTTGGTTTATAAATATTCTCACAATAAAAAGATGCCATATTCACAAATATAGGCAAAGGAATTTAATGTTAGGATTTCATGAAAAAAAATTTTGTTTGTTTTTGTTTTTTAAAATATTTTTATTGATTTCAGAGAGGAAAGAGAGGGAGAAAGATATGGTAACATCAATGATGAGAGAGAACCATTGACCAGCTGCCTCTTGCATACCCACACTGGGGATCAAGCCTGCAACCTAAGCATGTGCCCTGACTGGGAATCAAACCATGACCTCCTGTTTCATCGGTCAATGCTCAACCACTGAGCTACTCCGGCTGGGCATGAAAATAAATGATATGGTGAAGGAAAGTAGTCAAAAGCAATAAACACAACTCATAGCAAATATTGCTATGATATTAGTCATGGGCTATGGGAAGGGTTTCTGTCAATTCAGAGTCAATATTGGGATAAAACTCCTCATCAGTCTTTAACATGTTGTCCATTTCAGAAGACAATCAAGTCATACTAGAAATCCAATGCAGTGTTTTGTACCATTTCATCCTGGTACAGTAAAGAACTCTTCTTTAGTTTGCCAAAATTCAGGACCTGTAAGCACATGAACCTTCCTGAGGTTTACGTCCAGAATCTTTATGAGAAAAAAATAGACTCCTTGGACAATGTTAGAAGAGTCATATTATAAATCAAATTTACACATACTCAATATACATCTTGTTTATATATTTGCCTCATTTACCTCAACCATTTTGGTTTTTAATCTTTATCAATATTTATAAAAATGAATCATCTGTATCTGTTAATGATGCCTCTCCTTGGCACTCCGCTTACTTAATGAACTCCCCTGAGCCAATAAGAAAGACACAGATAAAGTAAGTCTAGTTCCACTCGTATGACATATATAAAGAAGAACATTCCTATTTCCTTTTTCTTCAAACAACATTTGCAGGAAAACATCACAGTCTCTGAAGTATAAGGAAAATATATTTAGATTTTATAGATGTGTAGTCATAGAATTACAAAATATTTTTTGAAACGTTTCCATAAATACAAAGAAAATCTTTAATAAATGTTTTTATTTATTTATTTATTTATCCACCCAGGTGTAATTGATAAATCTCAGGTGAGAGACAAAAGGCAGGAATGAGTTTTGTGATAATATGCTCCAAAAATTTTACAGTACCAGGAATAAAAGATATTGTCAAATATTACTAGTTTTAAAAAAAGAGAGAGAACTATGATCCCTGAGCATCATGAAAAAGTTACCACACTTGTTCTGACAGTACAATAAAAATAAAATAAATTGCTAACTCAATTTATCAGCTCTGAAATTATGTAAATATTTAAGCCAATTAGACAGTTAAATTTGAGACTAAATCATCAAGAAGAACCAAGAAGTAAGTAAATTTGTTATTCTCCAACATAATATTCTATTTTATTCAAATGTTTAAAAATATTATTTACATATGCATTTGTGGACTTACATCCCTTTTTATATTAAAAGTTAAGCAATTGTTTAATATCAAGAAGACTATAAATGGAATCCTAAAGCAGGAATCCAGAAATAAGTTTTGGGTTGTTCGATTACTTTTTCTAAGTTTAATGGTATTCTGTTATAGAAATCAGATTATAAAAAGTGATTCCATATTAAAGCAATACCTCACTCCCATTAAATGTTATTTTGATCATTTACTTGTTTCTTTGCCATAGCAATATTGGAAACCAAAAAAAAAATAAATTATGCATTGTATAAATTAAACTGTTTCTGGGCAATTACTTATTTTAATATCAGAAGTTTGCCTTTCTTGTTCTTCTGGACTTTCTATTAGAAAAGGGGTAGCATCACCCAAACCCCTCAGACAGGAATGTAGAAGAGGATGCCGGCAAAACATTCCCAGGGATAAGCATGCACGCTCCACAGTGAGAGGATTACTATGTTGAGTAGTTGTTTAACTTTGTAAAAGTCTCCTAAAATTATGTAAGCCTAAAACGATAAAACCTAAACTTTTCTCTGCCAACTTTCAAACTCTGTATTTAGGTTATCACAATCTGGACTATTTTTATAATATTGGGGAAAGAAAAACGATCTGTTAGGATATATTAAAAGGACAATATTTTAAAGAATAGTTTCAAGCTTAATTTTAAAGAAACATTAGAAAAATAGCTTTTGTTTAAATATTAGCACAAGATTTCTTTCCACGGTCTGTGTGTTTTCAAAGAAAAGAGATTATATTTAATTTCAGTTAATATTCATTACTTGAATGTATGGTTGATGGAAATTGGAGAGAGTGGCTGAAGGGAAACGTGTTTTTGAATTTCATAGATTATTTATCATCATAGATAGTTTCAAAATTTCATACTCAATCCTCAGTCCTGTTTTAACTTTTTTTATGTTCTGTAGGAGAAACATATTTTCTGTTGTAAAGCAGGGGGAAGGATCGGCAATGAGAAACCGCACAGTACCCTCAGAATTCATTCTTCTAGGACTGTCAGATGATCCAGAGATTCAGATAGTGATTTTTCTCTTTTTAGTCATCACATATATATTAAGTATCTCGGGAAATTTGACCATCATCACTCTCACCTTGGTGGATTCTCATCTACAGACCCCTATGTATTTCTTCCTCAGGAACTTCTCTGTATTAGAAATATCCTTTACAACTGTCTGTATTCCTAGATTTTTAGGCACAATTATCACCAGAGACAAAACTATTTCATACAATACTTGCACAGCTCAATTGTTTTTCTTCATCTTCATGGGCATAACTGAATTTTATCTTCTAACTGCCATGTCCTATGACCGCTATGTAGCCATCTGCAAGCCCCTGCATTATACAACTATCATGAACAAAAGAGTCTGCATATTGCTTGTCTTTTGTGCTTGGCTGGCAGGATTCTTAAATATCTTCCCACCAGTTATTCTCTTTCTCCAGTTAGATTACTGTGGCTCCAATGTCATCGATCACTTTGCTTGTGACTATTTCCCCCTCTTGCAATTATCCTGCTCAGACACCTGGCTCCTGGAAGTGATTGGTTTTTACTCTGCCATAGTGATTCTGCTTTTCACTTTGGCATTAATAATTCTGTCCTACACATTCATCATTAGGACAATTCTAAGACTACCTTCTGCCAGCCAGAGAAAAAAGGCATTTTCTACATGCTCCTCTCACATGATTGTCATTTCCATCTCTTACGGAAGCTGCATATTCATGTATGCCAACCCTTCAGCAAAAGAAAAGGCATCATTGACCAAAGGAGTAGCTATTCTGAATACTTCGGTTGCTCCTATGATGAATCCGTTTATATATACCCTGAGGAACCAGCAAGTAAAGCAAGCTTTTAAAGATGCTTTTCAAAAGGTTATGTTTTTCTCTGGTAAGTGAAAGTACTAGTAACATTAAAAGGATAAAGTTCTTATCAATGACTTCTATTTTTCATACTCTCCTAAAACACTCTTTGCTTCATTACAGTTATTTTCCCTTTGTTATTTCCATATTAAAATTTCCCAAATGTTATACTCAATAAATTTGAAAAAGCTAGATATTGCTTCATAGTATTCTGTGAAATATTTTATTCAAATGTACTTGGATGAAGTAAAAAAAAAAATCTAATGATTATGATTTAAGTAGAAGCCTCTTACTTTTGAAGAGATATAGGGCATTTAATTGGAAAAAATGTCAGGATAGATGTGAAATTTTGAACTTACCATTCTTAGCAGGTAATAGAAATGAATGTTATTGGAAAATTTTTATTTTATTTGGCATTTGCATGAAATCAAATTGTCACCATCACCAGGAGGTTGGGAGCAAAATATAAACATCTACGTACATATATTAAATGATTATAACTCATATATATTAAAATTCTTATCCTATATAATAAAAGCATAGTACGCAAATTGTCCCCTCAACCGGGAGTTGTCCAGGAGTTCGACCAGGGGCCGGGGCTGGCCGGGGGAAGAGAGGGAGGCCCTGGCCAGCAGCCGGCAGCTGCTAGGGACCTCTAGTTAATAATAATTATAATATAATGAGAAGGAGAAGAAAGAGATGTGGAAAATAAAATAAATTTTTTTTCAGCAATTACCAGATGCTAGCGTTATTGTTTTCTTTGTATTGGCTCATTTAATCCTGCCAATAACTTTATGAGGCACCTACAATTATTATCATCTTTTAGTCAGAGGTATTTTTCTTCAGTTAGATTAACTACCTCCAAAAATTAAAATGTATATAGAGAACAGACAATGTAAAATATATCAAGTAAAATGCATGAAACTATAATAAACTGGTAAGAGTTCAATTTTCTGGAGAACTGCGCTTTAGTTGGAGGATCTACAACTAACTTAGTGATTTGGGAATTAAGGAAAGAGAAATTTTAAACATCTGTTTGTAATATTCTGTACACTCTACTTCAATTAGGCAAACTGTACACAATATTTATTTTAAAAAACCTCTTAGAAAGTGAGTATTACTATTTCTAATTTACAGGTGAATGAACAAGAGGAAACTGAGGTCAAGAGTTCTTTGTCACAGAGATTGTAGCTTTCAAACTGGGATTTAAATCACTTTTCTTTAATCTCAAAATCCAGGCTAATAGGATAACTTTCATTTTTGTACTGGCTTTCACTAGTAATAATTATGAGTAGAAGTTCATGTTAAATATAAGAATAGTTAAAGGACTTTCGAATATGTGATTAACTCACTTAGGTTTTACTTACTTATGACAGATGTTGGGGATATAGTGATGACAAATAATGACTCTTGCCCTAGATGGTTTGCTCAGTGGATAGAGTATCCGCCTGAAGACTGAAGGTGCTGGGTTCAATTCCTGTCTAGGGCATGTACCTCAGTTGTGGGCTCCTCCTAGGCCCAGGCCCTGGTCAGGGCTTGTGCAGGAGGCAACCAATCAATGTGTTTCTCTCACATCTATGTTTCTCTCTGTCTTTCCTTCTTTCTTCTACTCTCTTTCTAAAAATCAATGGAAAATATCCTCAGATGAGGATTAAAAATAAATAAATGAAAAATAATTATTCTTGCCCTAAATAACCTCAAATTCTAACAGGAAGCAATATATAACATAATTAAAATTTAATTTGATAAATGCAACAAGTTAGGTCTAAGTTGCCTATAAGCCTGGTAATATTATCATTGACAAAAAATGTCAATTTTACTGTCTCTTCTAGCAGAATTTTGGTCAATTGCACAATAATTGCTAAATATTTGATCATTTTAACCCTTAAGTCACAAGTATTTGATAAACCTTGTCTGCTTTGGCTGTCATCTTAGTTTTCACTTCTATTTTCTTTGTTGGTCATTATCTTGTATATTATTAAACAGTCACATTATTTCCTGATAAAAAAAGGTTGCTGGGAATTGAGTTATAGAAAAACTCTCTCCAATAAGCCTCCCTCTAGTCCAAACTTGTATTGTGAATCATGAATTGATCATCAATTCAATTTTACCTGTGAACCATTCTTTATCTAGTATTCTCTCAGATCTATTTAAAAGAATGTATACAATGAACACAGTCTAGATTTCTAGGAGATGTCAAATTATTTCAAGGACATCTACATCCAGAAAATATGAATGCATATTTCTCAAATTAAATCCATGTGCAAAACAAAGAATATCAATAATAATGCTATATATAGAATAATCTAAGATGATTCCTTGTAAATAATAAAATGTGTTTTCATGCAATATTTTTCTTAAGTTAATATATATATATATGTGAATATAAATAGCTTTGTATATGAAGAATAAGTATCTTGCATATATAATTTCTTTCTAATTCTCACATGATTGTGAAAATTCATTCAGACATTATTTTTTTAAATATTTTAAAGCAACTAAGTTGCAGGCATATACTAGTCATTTGGATTAATAAAATATACCATCTCCACCCTATAGGATTTCAGGTAACAGATAAAATGTAAACATTTATGAGTTAATTTTTTTTAAAGCATTACAAGTACTATCTATACTAATAAAAGAGTAATATGCTAATTAGGGCAGACAAAGCCACAGCATCTGTGAGGCCTGGGGCTCATGGCAGCCATGGGCTCAGGCAGCTGCGAGGCCCGGGGCTCAGGCAGCCTCCAAGGCCGGCAGTGGCAGCAGCAGCAGGGTGATGAGGGCAGCACCTTCCCCTGATCAGCCTAGTCGCCTCCCACTGAGGGAGGCCAGACTGCAGCTTAGGCCCGCTCCCCAGGGAGCAGGCCTAAGCTGTAAGTAGGACATCCCCTGAGGGCTTCCGGACTGTGAGAGGGGGCAGGCCGGGCTGAGGGACCCCCCCAGTGCATGAATTTTCATGCACTGGGCCTCTAGTCTATATATATAAAAGGCTAAGTGTCCTTCCCTCCAACCGGTAGCTATGACACGCAGTGACCATCAGGGGGCAGACGCTCAACACAAGAGCTACAGTGATGTGCACTGGCCATTTAAAAAAAATAGCACCATGGACCTGGAGCTGACAAACTAACACTCGGCTTCCCCCAAGTGGGACACAGGCCCTGACACCACCCCAGAGCGACACTCCACCAAATCGCAGCCAAAACTGCCAAGACCCCATGGCGCAAAATGTGGCCCACAGCCCAGCCCACAAACGATTGCTATGGGCGCTGGGTAATGACGTGAAGTAGCAATGCCCAGCTTCCTCTCCCTAGCAACTAGCCTCCTTGGAGTTTCTTCAGCCCATGAACCCAGCTTGCTTTATAGCAGGTGCAAACATTATACAGTTTAACCAAATGTCTGTGAAGTGTTTTCCTGTGCCTCATCTCATTTGATCCTCACAGAAGTCCTGGAGTAGGTAGATAGGAGACTCAGAAGAATCCATTTTCTTTTCATTAGTAAGACAATGGAGATTTAGAAAGTTTAGAAACTTGACCCAACTGAAAAGAAGTAATAAATGGTGGAAATTGAAAATGACTTCAGATTTTCTCACTGTGCAGAATATAGTCAAACACTGCTATAGTTAAATATTTTACCCTTTTTTCTCCCTTCATGATCTACAATAATAATCTGCTTCGTGTTGATATTTATTGTTATGTTGCTGACAACTACCTGAAAGAGAAGTTGGGGTGCTTCACTGGGATGGAAAAAGTTTAGTTAAATCAGAAAGCAGGTCTAATTAAGCAAGTTTATCTATATATTCTACCTAATAATAAACAAATATGCAAATTGACCATACCACCGACACACCCACACACCCACAAGCCACACCCACCATCCAATCAGAGCGAGAATGCAAATTAACCCAACCAAGATGGCTACAGCCACAGAGAGCAAGGTTTCCTAGGTAACAGAGGAAGCCAAGCTTTCCACCTGCCCTTGCCAGGCCTAAGCCTCCACTCAAGCTACAAAGTTTCAATTATAGAAGGTAAACAAATTCAAACAAATGGCGGCAGAATGGAGCTTGAGAGAGCAGGCCAGGGTTGCCCCCAGCAACAGGGGAAGCAAAGCTTTCCGAACACCCTGGCCAGGCCCAGACCTCTGCTTAAGGCTACAAAGTTTCAATTATAACCCCAACACAAATGGCTGCCGGCTTCGGAGGGAGCCCCAGGCTTGGCTCTGCTCCAGGCTACAAAGTTTTAATTGTAGAAGGAAAATAAATTCCAGATACCAGGGCCTCCACTTGGGTTGCCAGGGGGCGTGGCCGGCCTGCAAACCACCACAGGCCCCTTGTTCAGGCAGCCCCATGCCCCAAGGGAACCCCACCCTGATTAGGGACACCCTTCAGGGCAAACCAGCTGGCCCCCACCCCTGTACCAGGCCTCTATCCTATCTAATAAAAGAGTAATATGCAGATTGATCATCACTGCAACACACAATATAGCTGCCCCCATGTGTTCAAAGATCCTGCCCCCATGTGGACACAAGATGGTCACCACAAGATGGCCAGCAGGAGAGGGCATTTGGGAGGCACCCGGCCTGCAAGAGAGGGCAGTTGAGAAGGACCAGGCCTGCAAGGGAGGGCAGTTGAGAGGGACCAGGCCTGCAAGGGAGGGCAGTTGGAGGTGATCAACCCTGCAGGAGAGGGCAGTTAGGGGTGACCAGGCCAGCAGAGGAGGGAAGTTGGGGGCAAACAGGCTGGTTAGGGGGTGATCAGGCTGGCAGGCAGAAGCGGTTAGGGGCAATCAGGAAGGCAGGCAGGCAAGCAGTTGGGAGCCAGCAGTCCTGGATTGTGAGAGGGATGTCCGACTGCCCTCAAGGGGTCCCATATTGGAGAGGGTACAGGCTGGGCTGAGGGACAACCCCCCTCCATGCACGAATTTCGTGCACCGGGCGTCTAGTAAAAACATAATATACTAATTAGACCGGACATGCTTCCGGACGACCTTCCAGATGAAGCTGTGGCTGCGAGGGAAGCCCTGGTCCCAGGTGCCAGCAGCCAGGGGAAGGAAAGCCTACTCTTGCACAAATTTTGTGCATCAGGCCTCTAGTCAAGAAATAATTTTATGAAACCAATACTTGCTTTCCTCATGTGAATATTGTGTTTTTTTAAATATATTTTATTGATTTTTTACAGAGAGGAAGAGAGAGGGATAGAGAGTTAGAAACATCGATGAGAGAGAAACATGGATCAGCTGCCTCTTGCACACCCCCTACTGGGGATGTGCCCGCAACCAAGGTATATGACCTTGACCGGAATCGAACCTGGGACCCTTGAGTCCACCGGCCGACGCTCTATCCACTGAGCCAAACCGGTTTCGGCATGAATATTTTTTTTATTAATTGCTTTATTGATTAAGGTATTACATATGTGTCCTTATTCCCCCATTACCCCCCACCCTCCCATTCATGCCCTTACCCTCCTGTTGTCTGTGTCCATTGATTAGGCTTATATGCATGCATATAAGTCTTTTGGTTGATCTCTCCCCCTTACCTCCACCGTCCCCTACCTTCCCAGAGGTTTGACGTTCTGATCAATGTTTCTCTGTCTCTGGATCTGTTTTTGTTTATCAGTTTATGTTGTTCATTATATTCCATAAATGAGTGAGATCATGTGATATTTATCTTTCTCTGTTTGGCTTATTTCACTTAGCATAATGCTCTCCAGCTCCATCTATGTTTTTGCAAATGGTAAGAACTCCTTCTTTTTTACTGCAGCGTAGTATTCCATGGTGTGGATGTACCACAGTTTTTTAATCCACTCATCTGTTGAAGGGCACTTAGGCTGTTTCCAAATCTTAGCTATGGTGAATTGTGCTGCTATGAACATAGGGGTGCATATATCCTTTCTGATTCGTATTTCTAGTTTCTTGTGATATATTCCTAGAAGTGAGGTCACTGGGTCAAATGGGAGTTCCATTTTTAGTTTTTTGAGGAAACTCCATACTGTTCTTCACAGTGGCTGCACCAGTCTGCATAACCCACTAGCAGTGCATGAGGGTTCCTTTTTCTCTGCATCCTTGCCAGCACTTGTCATTTGTTGATTTGTTGATGATAGCCATTCTGACAGGTGTGAGAATGGTACCGATTGTTGTTTTGATTTGCATCTCTCAGATGATTAGTGACTTTGAGCAGGTTTTCATATGTCTCTTGGTCTTCTCTCTGTCTTCTTTCGAAAAGCATCTATTTAGGTCAGTTGCCCTGAATATTATTATAAAGTATTATAAATATTTTACCTATGCCTCTAAGATTTTAATAGTCTCTTTAAGTCAATATATTTTTATCTTCCTTTTAAAGAATGAGACATAAAAATTCATAGGAACTTATATGTGGCAAATAAACATTGGAACAGTGATTCAAATCAGGGTTATGATCCCCAAATAAACCATTGTATTAACTCCCTGGGGAGGGGGAAAACCTTACAAAATAAACAAATACAAAGGAATCTTAGAAATTCAGAGTACAATGCTATTTAGATCATTTATTATTTCAGAAAAGTACTAAATGAGTCCATCCAAAAACGCAAGGTTTGGTTTATGACAATTTCCTATCCCCCAAAATTAAAAATTTCAGAAAACAATTACTCTTTTTGAATTAAAACTCATAGACACAGACAATAGCATGGTAGGTTACCAGAGGGAAGGGAGCTGGAGGGTCATAAAGAGTAAGGGGGGTCAAATATATGGAGATGGAAGAAGATTTAACTTTGGGTAGTGGGCACACAATGCTATCAGTGTCATAGAATTGTACACTTGAAACCTATATAATCTCGTTAAATAATGTCACCCCAATAAATTTAATTTTAAAAACTTATATTTCTAAATTTAAATACAGAAAATCACTTTAGCAAAAAAAAAACTCCGAATCCCCCAACTCTTCTATTGGTAACTCAGATGTAATATATACCTGCATGATAATTTAGTCTCTTATGGGCAAGACTCTCTGTCATATTTGGATTGAGCTCGGATTTATCCACACCACTAATGTCAGTCACAGCTGTAGAATATGTGGTTGATAAATCACTATCTCACTCATACATATTAGTTAGTCATTCTCCATCAGTCTGATTTGAGTCACAGCAAACTTGTATTCTTAAGCAATCAAAGCTCTTTCATGTTCATCAAGCCCTAATGTTAGGTCTCCTGTGCTAAAGTTCTCAAACTCAAGTTGCCTTTTTTGCTTCATCAATAGAATTGGACCTGTATTGCTATATTTTACAGTCCATATAAGATTACATGAGCATCAGGGAACAGTGTGGTATGCTTACCAATATGATAGAAAATTTCACAATTCACTAGAATTTCATTTTTCTTGACTATATTAATGGACTATAAGCATTTCTCAAGCAAAGAGGACAGTTTGTTCATTATTGTCTACCAAAGGGCTTATTGTAATGTCATATTGACTAAAAAATTATTAATCAACAAAATAAATGGTAGTCTCTAAATGCCTACTTCCTATTTAAACTGTTAAGATACCTTGCCTTGAAATGATCATTGTTTTGCTCTAACATCTTATTTGAACGAAGTTATATGTCTGGCTTTTTCTAGGACTTCTTGTTTTTCAGAACCATAGATAGAAATTTCTGTAACCCTTCAACAATACTAGTCACTACTTAAACTCCTTATTCAACAGACAGAACCACTCTTTCCTTTTCAGTTCTGCCTCCTCATATCTGCACTGTGGACATATTTAGAACAAAACCCTATGTTTTAATCATTAAGGTAACAGGTGCACCCCTATGATTACATTCCTAGGGCTATCACACTTTTAACGTATTTTTTTAATTGAGATGTTTTTGTATAAACAATAGTAAAATATCACAATGATACCCAATAATATCATTAATTTAGGTAACGTCTCTTGCCCAGGGCTTCCTTGAGGTGGATTTCTTCAAGTCTGAATAGCAGCTCATCTACTCTTTCATCTACTCCATATAATATCAGAAGCACAAATCCATTTCAGTGACCTTGGGGAGATAGCTGGACTCTTAATAAGTCAGTTTCCTAACATGAAAATGAGGGAGATTAATAGTAATTTCTTCAGTAGCAGTTGTCAATATTTATTTAGATAAAGCTTAAAAGAGACTTACAAACAAGTGTGATTCCTTCCAAGTGCTTAGTAAATTATAACTATTAGTATTATCTTAAACAGTAACAGTTTTAATGTAATGGCATACAGCTATCCACATACAATTCACTCAAAATAATTCAGCTTTATGCATCACAATAGTATCAAGAGGACAACTGGCCTTGTGTAGTATATTATGTGGTACCCACTGATCTATATGTAAATTGAGGATTACAATAATGTTTACTTAATTTATTGATGGTAATAATTTAGACTTCTCTTTTGGATATTACTATTCTGAAAACATTTTATTATGAATGTACTCATTTTGCATCTTCCAAATTCCTTCAAATGTGTGTATCCATGTGCAGAGATTGCAGGGACCACATTTTCAGTTGTCTTCAGTAGGATTCTAAATGTGATTTTAGTTCTGCCAATCAGGTACATTCATAAAAGATACGAACTTTAAACTTAGTTATCAAGTATATATATATATATATCGATAGTGTAGATCATAACAGATTCAGATGATCCTAAACCTTATAGAAATAGTACTAGTTTCCTGAGGACTAGAACTAACATAGCACTATATTTCCTTTCTCACAAAAATGGAGATTCAATTTTGTGAATTGGCTTTGAGACCGTTCTAGCAAGTTCATCTTAAAATTTGCCTTCAGCTCTCTTGATAATTCCTTAAGCCATTCATTATTCTGTATTAAATAGATTTATGTTTAAATTGCTAGGGTGGATTCTGCTCTCTGAAACTGCACTTGATATACAAAGAGCATATCCAGGTAACAGACTCTGAAAGCAGTAACAATCTTGGGTTGATTTATTAACCTGGTTAGATCTAGTCAGCAAAAATTCCATTAGGCAATTAAATGCTGGTAGTTTACATTCTCACATTAGGAAGTTAGAGCTTACCTAGAATTAAATGCCTACTAAAAGCAAGTTTGAATAAACTTAAATAATAAATGTAAAGCTAATAAAATAGCCTTTCACATGCATTAGAGAGCTTAAAGAAAGAAAATGTAACTTTAATGTTTCAATCATTTTACAACAGAAGAGGTGACTTAGTTATTAAATACTAATTCTACAGATTCCTTAATTATAAAGTTGATTTAATTCACAAGCTCTCCATATGTCTTCTGTGAATGAATGTTAGGGTATTGATTGGGAAAGAGAGATGAATGAGAATTAGAATGAGTCCTGAATTTGAAAGCACAACCTAGACTATGTTGTCAACAGAAGGATCCATCTTCCGCTGCTTCATGAAGTGGTTCAGGCATTGTTTAGAAACTCTGTGATTACCTAATAAGAAGGAGTTAACTTTAAATTTCTCCTTGTGTATGCATTCACCACTACTAGACTATTTTAGGACCTATAGCATGTATCAGAATAACTGGGCATTATCCAGAAGATGGCAAGCATGCATAAACTAAGAAACAAAAAGTTTACATGTTAAAAGTTTTACAAGATTTTGCTCATTTATTTATTTTTTAATTATTATTTTTTTTTATTTCAGAGAGGAAAGGAGAGGGAGAGAGGGCTAGAAACATGAATGATGAGAGAGAATCATTGATTGACTGCCTCCTGCTCGCCCCCTACTGGGGATGGAGCCTGCAACCAGGGCATGTGCCCTGAATGGAAATCTAACTGTAAACTCCTAGTTCATGGGTTGATGCTCAACCACTGAACCACACTGTCCGAGTTTTGCTCATTTATTTTAACAAAAATATGAAAACTTACGTTTGGATGAATTCTAATATCCCATGTCTAGGGTAGAAGAAACTTAATTTTACATTGAGCTGAAATTATTGAATTTAGTGCATTTACCAGAAATTGTGGATTCTTTATGCATCTTTGAGTAGATGGGAGGCAATTAATAAACGAATGATTCAAAGTTAACCTATAATAAAAAGTTGAAATATTGTTAGTTAATATAGAGGTTTAAATCAATACATTGATGAGATAGGTTGGAATGCATTCAACATTTTGAAGCTATTTATTAATCTCCAAACTATATTCCCTAAGATATCCAGAATTCAAATACATTGTCTTTTATTTTAACTGAGGAAAAGAGGAAGTGGGGTTGATGACGAAAGTGGGACATGCTGCTATTGAAGCCTCCCTGAAGCTTCCCTGACAGTGTCTTCCTTAAGTCTTGGAACGATGGAACCAAGTTATGGTACAGCTCCCAGAAGCCTGTGTAAAGTGGTAATGAAAATGGTAATTCACAGAGATGTACCTTTATTATAGGAGGTTAATCATGAAAGTGTAGGACAGACATAAATGGGAAACCTACTGAGGTAATTTTTACTCAATAATAATAGCAATAACACTAATAATAATAACAACAATAATAATAACATCTTATTAATGGAAGCCTGACTTGAATCAAAAAACTTTCATCCAATCCAGACTTGAATCAGTTTCTAGAAAAAGAACACTTTCTGTGAAGCAAAGTGTCCTGTTGCAATTTATGAAAGACCATGAAGTTTCACCCCACACAAACAATGAATCTCATGATCAGTTTACAGTGGCTAATTACTTAAAATAGCAGCCAATGGCCAACACTGAAGAATTTGAAAAACAAAATAAATAATGATCTATAATAATAAAAGCATAATATGCTAATTAGACTTGACAGCCGAATGACCTTCTGGAAGACGTTCCAGACTACGTTTCAGACAAAGATAGGACTGCAAGGGCCTAGGCAGCTGCCATAGCTGCGAGGGCTGAGGCAAGCCACCATGTCTGAGAGGGCCGAGCCCCTTGCACAAATTTCGTGCATCGGGCTTCTAGTTGAATTATAACTCCCCCCAAAATTAATAAACATTAGTGCATACTGTTATAAATAATTGAGTAATTAATTAAAGGTGGGAAAGGATTAACTTTATTTTTTAAAATATATTTTTATTGTGCCAAAACCGGTTTGGCTCAGTGGATAGAGCGTCGGCCTGCGGACTGAAGGGTCCCAGGTTCGATTCCGGTCAAGGGCATGTACCTTGGTTGCGGGCACATCCCCAGTAGGGGGTGTGCTGGAGGCAGCTGATCAATGTTTCTCTCTCATCGATGTTTCTAGCTCTCTGTCCCTCTCCCTTCCTCTCTGTAAAAAATCAATAAAATATATTTTAAAAAATAAAATAAATAAATAAATAAAATATATTTTTATTGACTAGAGAGAGAGAGAAAAAGGGAGAGGGAGAGAGATACATCTATCAGCTGCTTCATGCATGCCCTGACTGGGGATCAAGCTGGTAACTTGGGCATGTGCCCTGACCAGAAATTGAACTGCAACATATTAATGCATGGGTCAATGCTCAGCCAACTAGCACAATGACCAGGACAAGAATTAACTTTCTTACAAAAGAGCACTAATTAATACATGCAAAAGAAATGAAGAAAATAGATAAGCACAATCTAAAAAAACAGAAAAAGGGGGTTAGGGAGGTTGAAGTAGGTAAAGGTGGGATAAATGATGATGGAAGGAGGTTTTGGGTAGCAAAACACACAATACAATATACAGATGATGTATTACAGAATTTTACACTTGAAATCTATATAATTTTGTTAATGCTTGTCACCCCAATAAATTCAATACAATTAAAAAAATAATGTATTGAAACATAAAATCACATTTTATTCATTTAGTTATTCTTAATTTAATAAATGTAATTATTCATCAAAAAGATTCCAGCAAACAAAAGCCCGGGGCCAGGTGGCTTCACAGGGAAGTTTTACCAAACATTCAAAGAAGAACTAAAACCTATCCTCCTCAGATTATTCAAAAAAATGCAAGAGGAAGGAACACTTCCAAGCTCATTCTATGAAGCCAGCATTACCCTAATACCAAAACCAGAAATAGACTACACAATGAAAGAAAATTATAGGCCAATATCCCTCATGAATATAGATGCCAAAATCCTCAACAAAATTATAGCAAATTGGAACCAGCAGTACATCAGAAAAATCATTCACCACGACCAAGTAGGATTTATCCCAGGGATGCAAGGATGGTACAATATCCACAAATCAATAAACGTGATACATCACGTAAACAAATTGAGAGATAAAAATCACATAGTTATATCAATTGATGCAGAAAACGCATTTGAGAATATCCAACAGCCTTTCTTGATAAAGTCCCTCAGCAAAATGGGAATAGAGGGATCATACCTCAACATAATAAAAGCTTTATATGACAAACCTATAGCCAACATCATACTCAATGGGCAAAAACGAAAACCATTTCCCCTAAGAACAGGAACAAGACAGGGATGCCCACTTTCACTACTCCTGTTCAACATAGTCCTGGAAGTGCTAGCCATAGTAATCAGACAAGAAGAAGAAATAAAAGGTATCCAAATTGGAAAAGAAGACATAAAACTGTCCTTATTCACAGATGACATGATACTGTACATAGAAAACCCTATAGACTCCATAAAAAATTATTAGACTTAATAAATGAATTTGGCAATGTAGAAGAATACAAAATTAATACCAAGAAATCTAAGGCATTTTTATACACCAATAGTGAACTTACAGAAAGAGAGATTTAAAAAAATCCCATTTACCATCCAACCAAAAAATTAAGATGCCTAGGAATAAACTTAACTAAGGAGGTAAAAGAACTGTTTGCAGAAAACTACAGGACATGAAAAAAAAGATAGAGGACAACATAAACAGATGGAAGAACATACCGTGTTCATGGATTGGTGGAATCAACATCGATAAATGACTATACTACCCAAAGCAATCTATAGATTCAATGCACTCACCATCAAAATACCAATGGCATATTTCACAGACCTAGAACAAACTCTCCAAAAATTCATCTGGAATAAAAAAAGACCCCAAATAGCTGCAGCAATCTTGAGAAAGAAGAACAAAGTAGGTGGGATCTCAATACCAGATTTCGAGCTGTATTACAAAGCCACTGTTCTCAAAACTGCCTGGTATTGGCACAAGAACAGACATACAAATCAATGGAATAGAATAGAGAACCCAGAAATCTACCCAAACCACTATGCTCAATTAATATTTGACAAAGGAGGCAAGAACATACAATGGAGTCAAGACAATCTCTTCAATAAATGGTGTTGGGAAAATTGGACAGATACATGCACAAAATGAAACTAGACCACCAACTTACACCAAACACAAAAATAAACTCAAAATGGATAAACGGCTTAAACATAAGATGGGAAACCATAAAAATCTTAGAGGAATCCACAGGCAGCAAAATCTCAGACATATGCCAAAACAATTTCTTCACCGATATAGTTCCTAGGGCAATGGAAACTAAAGAGAAAATAAACCAATGGGACTGCATCAAATTAAAAGCTTCTGTACAGCAAAATAAACCATCAACAAAACAACAAGAAACCCACTGCATGGGAGAACATATTTGCCAATGTTATCACCTATAAGGGTTTAATCTCCAACATTTACAGGGAACTCATACAACTTAACAAACGGAAGATAAACAATCCAATCAAAAAATTGGCAAGGGACCTAAATAGATACTTTTCGAAAGAGGACATAAGGAAGGCCAAGGGACATATGAAAACATGCTCAAAGTCACTAATCATCCAAGAGATGCAAATCAAAATCATAATGTGGTACCATCTCACACCTGTTAGAATGGCTATCATCAACAAATCAACAAACGACAAGTGCTGGAGAGGATCGGGGGGTGGGAAATGAACACTCGTGCACTGCTGGTGGGAATGCAAACTGGTGCAGCCACTGTGGAAAACAGTATGGCATTTCCTCAAAAAACTAAAAATGGAACTTCCATTTGACCCAGTGATCCCACTTCTAGGAATATATCCCAAGAAACTAGAAACACCAATCAGAAAGGATACATGCACCCCTCTGTTCATAGCAGTACAATTTACCATAGCTAAGATTTGGAAACAGCCTAAGTGCCCATCATCAGATGAGTGGATTAAAAACTGTGTTATATCTACCCAATGGAATACTATACTAAGGGTGGAGATAAAAAGAATTTTTACCATTTGCAACAGCGTGGATGGAACTGGAGAGCATTATGCTAAGCGAAATAAGCCAGTCAGAGAAAGATAAATATCACATAATCTCACTCATTTGTGGAATATAATGAACAACATAAACTGATGAACAAAAACAGATCCAGAGACAGAGAAGCATCAATCAGATTGTTAAACATCAGAGGGAAGGTAGGGGAGGGTGAGGGTAAGGGGGAGAGTTCAACCAAAGGACTTGTATGCATGCATATAAGCATAACCAATGGACACAGACACCATGGGGGTGAGGGCATGAATGGGGGCATAGGGGAAGGGGTAATGAGAGGATAAGTACACGTATATAATACCTTAATCAATAAAGAAAAAAGAAATTCCAAACAAAATAAATAAATAAATAAATAAATGTAATTATTTATATTCTGGTGATTTTTATGCATGTTTCTATAATCCATTATTGAAAATATTGATATAAAAGCTAATTGTGTAAAAATTTTGAAAGCATATAATTTGCTATGCTCAATGGAGATATATTTTATTGTTTAAAATTGCCATTAAACGTTTTTGTTTGTCAAATATATGGTGAAAGAATGAGATTAGATTTGGGGTGGTGAGCACACAGTGAAATATAAAGATGATTAATTATAAACTTGTACATATGAAACTTACATAATGTTATTAACTAATGATACCACAATAAATTTAATTTAAAAAGAAGTATGCATTTTGGGTACTGTACAGATTTGTATATTTCCCTTCAAAAATTCATGTTCACCTGGAATCTGTAGATAAGACCTTATTTGTAAATAGGGTCTTTGCAGATGTCCAAGTTAAGATGATGTCTTATATATTAAAGCAATTTATTTAAAATTAAATAAAATTAAAGCATGTATCTTTATTTTATAATAGGTTCTCTATAATGAATAATCCTATCTAATAAAGAGGAAATATGCTAATTGACCCTCATGCCATTGCAAAGATGGTGGCGTCTATAGCCAATAAGGAGGGAATATGCTTATTGACTGCCCTGCCCTCAAAGATGGTAGCAGCCACAGCCAATAAGGAGAGAATATGCTAATTGACTGCCCTTCACTCAAAGATGGCGGTGCCCACAGCCACAAGATGGCAGCGCTCAGTCTCCTCAGCCTGGGCTTGCTCGCACCTGCCTTCGGAGTCCCCCAGTCCCCTCAGCCCCCAGCAGCCCAGGGCTGCCCGAGGCTCAGGTAACCAGGGCTGGCCGAGGCTTGTGCTACCAGCAGTGGCAGAAGCAGAGGTGTGATGGGGGCGTCGCCTTCCCCTGATCGCCATGTTGCCTCCCACCCCTGAGGGCTCCTGGACTGTGAGAGGGGGCAGGCTGGGCTGAGGGCCTCTAGTTTTAAATAATATCAAGGCCTACAAATAAACATCATATAAACACTATTGTGAAATGTTTGTAATTCAACATCATGCTTATGGCACATTATTCAAGTTCTTGATTTTGATTTTCAGTAAAACAATAGATTTTGAGTTTAAACAGCCATTATGCTTTAATGGTCTCTACTTCAGTATACATTTTTGTATTGCTTAACCATATACATTGAATAACTTCGTTTGTCTCCCAAAGAAACAGTAAAAATAACCTTAAAATCTTTGTTCAGAGAGTTTCTAGCATTTAAAATTATTAAATAACCACAATTTCTATTTATTTTAAACTATTTCATGAAACAAAATGTTTTATGAAACTCACAAATTAAATAAAAACTAGATATGTCTCAAATAATGAATGTACCATAAATGGGATATTACAAATGTCTTCTAAGATCAAAGCAGTGAATAATAAGATGATCCTGAGGGAAAATATACCTCATATTACACAGGAAAAAGGAAATCTAAGATTTCAAAAATACTATAATGTAGAATTCTCCCACTTTTCTGTAAGAACTAAAAATTATGCAAAGAGATCAATGGGGGTGGGGGGAAGGAGACATATGTAATGCTTTCAACAATAAAGAATTTTTTTTAAATGAAAAAAATAAATTATGCAAAGAGCTTTCTTTATCACCTTTGCATTCTCAGAAACTAAGCTTGAAGCGCAACACATAAAAAAGATCCAACAAATAATTATTAATGAATATATGATAGTGATTCTATTCATGATCAGGTTTTCTATTTATCATTCAGTGGAAAGATGTAAAACATTAAAGACAAGCCTGACACCTCTGATGGTGCAGAATAATGGAAACCTCAGCCTCTTTCTGAAACATCACGATGACTTATCAATATTTTCCCTAAGATTAGAGAAAACCCCACTTGTTCACAATCTACGTGTTGCCATTTAGAAATTGCTAATGTCTGTTTCATTGTTATTAAGTTTCGTTTTGTGAAATTATTGACCATTATGAAAATGCAAATCCTTCTATATATTTTTGCTCTGATTTGAGGCTACCAGCACTTAAATATTCTATTCTAAATTGTGTAGCAATTCAGACTACTGTTTAATGCTTGGTGTCTTGAGATCACCATCTCTGTGGTGTCTTTTGTTTATTCATCAACTGATCCCCTGAGTCCATTGTAAAGGGAGTGGGTAAAATATGGCTAGCCTGAATAACATTATTTCTGTACAAAAGATCACATCATCTAGCCCACCAAGCTTGGAAGAACATGATATAAGCTTTTATTGCAACTATAGCTTATTTTAAGTATCAAGATAGTACTTCTTTAAGTGGTGTAGGTAGAAAATTCTGGCACCCCAGATCCTTAAGGAAATTTTGTTTTGTATATAGAAATGGTTGATGTATGCCCTTTTTTGTTAATATTGTAGGGGAGCTCTTGGAATTATTTTTTATTATCAACATTTTGGATATTTGGTTAGAAAGCAAATGACAGAGATGAAGCATTGCAAAGGTTTTTGAAAAATCTCAGCACACTTATGTTTAAGCAAGTCAAAGAGGCATTGTAAAGGACATTGATAAATATCAGTCATATTTACCAAAAACGTAAGTACGCCTTTGATAGTTTCTTTCAGGAATATATTTTTGCCTCAAAAGTGTATATTTATGCTTTTTACAAGTAATCTGAAATATGTACAACACTATGTAAAAAGAAACTCAACCTCACAAATTTTACAAAATATATAAATGAGGCAAAATTTAAAATACTATAATTTACTTACTAGTATTTCATGCAACATTATTATTCATTGTGACAAATATTTTGTGGTTGATAACAGTACATGATTTTTGTGTTCTTATCTAGATATCTTCTAATACCATTTTTTAAATAATAAATTCAAGGCCACTGATATGACTCAGTGGTTGAGCATCGACCTGTGAACCAAGAGGTCATGGTTTGATCCTGGTCAGTGCACATGCCAGGGTTGAGGGTTCAACCCCCAGTGGGGGACATGCAGGGGCAGCTGATCAATGATTCTCTCTCATCATTGATGTTTCTAGCTCTCTCTTCCTATCTTAAATAAATAAAAATATATTTAGAAAATAATAATACATACAAGACACCATGTAATCATTTTTTGTACAAGATTCCAGAAACTTTATTTAATGTGCATAAATAGAAGCATATAAAGGGGGGGGGGACAGAAACAATGCAAAAAGAGAACTAATGTTTGAAAGTGGGAATGTATCCATCCCTAAATTTTATATGTAAAAATTTTGAGTAAGTTCATTAACATATTAAGTTAATTGGCTAATCCTGAGAAAATATTATTCCTTTCATAAGCTCTGAAACCCAGGAAGAACATAGAAAACAAACAAGTCATACAGACTTAGGCAGGCTGTCTAAACATTTAAGTATTTTTTTAATGATCTTAGATAACAACACATTCAAAGCTTTTAGGGAAAATAATAACTTAAACTGGAAAAATAATTAAGCAAATCTTGTATAAGGTCAAGAATTATCACTTGTTTCACTCTTCCTCAATTACCTGTAAACCACCCAATCTCACTTCTGAAATCTAATACCCTATTCCCCACCTTTCTCCTTTGTCCAAAAATGTCTTTTATACCTATTTTGTTGCCTCATTGTCTTGGGAATTTTTGTGGATTTATCAATGTCTATGTGAATACCCCATACACATGTATTAAAATATAATTAAACATAATTATCTTGAAAGCCACACATGGAATAAAAAAGGAAAAAGTAATCATCTTTGCCTCCCCAAAACTTAACTTTAATGTTGAGCTATTACCTTTTTTTTTGTTTGTTTTTGGTCTCCTCAAAAAAATAATAGGCAATATTGTGGGAGAGTTCTAAATCATTTTAGAAATAAGTGAGAACACTTGCAGTTTACAAAAATAAAATTAAGACAACTAAAAGTCCTGCTTTAATAACAGGAGCAGACTCAGGATAGGTAGGTGGTGAATAAAAATACACTCAAGAATATACTTACAATTTTACAAAAGACCATTAAACGTATTATTAACTAAAATTAGAATACCTTGCCATGCAGATATTGGAATACATTGGGTACCCTCCCATTCATTAAATACCTCTGTATACTATTATCAGAAACACATTACTGTAACAGGTGGGTAACTGACTTGTCTCCATAGATTGTAAGTTTGAATGGAGAGAAAAAAAAAGAAATGCTTATTCAAGATAATACAATTTAAAAATGTATGCCCTCGCCAGTTTGGCTCAGTGGGTAGAGCGTTGGACCACAGACTGAAGTGTCCCAGATTTGATTCCAGGCAAGAGCACATACCTGGGTTGCAGGCTCAATTCCCAGCTCTGGCCAGGGTGCATGAGGGAGGCAACCAATCTATATGTCTCTCACATAGATATTTCTCTCTGTGTGTCTCTCTCTCACCCATCTACTCTCTCTAAAAAATAAAATCAATGGAAAAATGTCCTCGGGTGAGGATTAACAACAACAACAAAAAGTATATAGAGAGCAACAAAAAATAGATATCTTCAACAACTATGTGGTATAGTAGGAAAAACTCCCAAGAGCTTTATTTTAGTAGGTAATAACCTCTTATTTTATTATTTTCAGGAATTTATCAAAATATTCAGAGGGCAAAGATGTATACTGAAATGTGTAACAATACAATGAAGAAAATACTGGATAGGAATAATGAATTAATATATGCCATAATAAATAAAATAATTTTAAAGTATTTTGTTGCTATGTACTACAAAATTATTTTTCTCTAAAAGAAAAAGACAGCAATGATTTTTTTTAAAAAAAGTGTGCATGTGTGTGCTTCTTTGTTGATGTCATAGCTTTCTTATTTCTTCATCTATTTTACAGCTAAAACTAAGAATATCATTGAAAAGCAGGAACACGATGAGAAATTACACAGAAGTAACAGAGTTTATTCTTCTTGGATTGACAAATGACCCACAGTGGCAGGTTGTACTTTTCACGTTTCTCCTTGCTAACTACATGCTCAGTGTGGCTGGGAACCTGATCATTATTGCTCTCACCTTTTCAGATCCCCATCTGCAGACTCCAATGTACTTCTTCCTTCGAAATTTCTCTGTCCTAGAAATATTATTTACATCAGTCTGCATTCCCAAATTCCTTGTCAGTATTGTGACGGGGGACAGAACCATTTCCTATAATGGATGTGTGACTCAGCTATTCTTTTTCATTTTATTTGGGGTGACCGAATTTTATTTTCTGGCTGCCATGTCCTATGACCGCTATGTGGCCATCTGCAAACCTCTACATTACACCGCCATCATGAGCAGCAAAGTCTGTATGCTTCTTGTCTTTAGCTCCTGGTTTATAGGATTGCTGATCATCTGTCCGCCAATAATTCTGCTACTGCAATTGGATTTCTGTGCCTCCAATATAATTGATCATTTCCTCTGTGACTCTTCTCCAATTCTGCAGCTTTCTTGCACAAACACTCACTTTCTAGAACTCATGGCATTTTTTTTAGCTGTTGTAACAATCATGGTCTCCTTAACACTAGTTACTCTCTCCTATGCATATATCATCCGGACAATTCTGAGAATTCCTTCCATGAGCCAAAGGAAAAAAGCTTTTTCCACTTGTTCTTCCCACATGATAGTTGTCTCCCTCTCTTATGGTAGCTGCATTTTCACGTACATTAAACCTTCTGCAAGGGAGAGGGTGACTTTAAGCAAAGGAGTAGCTGTGCTCAATACCTCAGTGGCTCCTCTCTTGAATCCTTTCATATATACACTAAGAAATCAGCAAGTGAAGCAAGCCTTCAGGAACATGGTCCAGAGAATTGCCTTTTCTTTAAATAAATGAAAGTGATTGTGTGATATGTACCCCTGAAAGCAAATCTGATTTAAAATTCTCTGTTCTTCTCTAGATAAATTCTTCAAACACCTTAATTCTTCCTTTTAGGTAGATAAGTTTATATACCATCAATGCCTAAAAACTAGGTCCTAAGTCTTTAAAGTTATATACATGATGGTAAATCTCTCACCTCTGTAATAAAATTTTAGATAAAGTAATGATCTCCATTGTTTCTCACAGTAAGGTAGATTATAAATTCATTAAAAACATGTAAAAATTGCTATCATATAAGAACTTACTAAAAACCTTATACAAATATAAAATTTATGTGAAATAAAAATATGAGTATTAATTGATATCTCTCCAATGTTTTCTTCTGTCACCAAGAAAATATGTTATATGATTAAAAGAATTATTAAAATGTCTACTTGAATTTATCAATGAGATATAGATAAAACATCAGAAAAATTAAATTAAATAGAAATTAAATAAATATGCTGTCAAATATATTATATTTGCAATTGAAAATGAGGTTGTATTGATTTTTGTATTTGTTTTCCCAGAAAAAAATAGTGAAGTTCCAGTGTAATAGAGGAAACAGAATTTGCCTTGTTTTTCCTTGATAATATTTCATAAAATAATAAATTATTTAACTAAAGATTTCCTTATATGTGCCTATCATGTTCAAAAAGGAAAACTGTGCTCTATAAAGGCAAATTAAGTTATCTTGATAAAATTCACTTTATAATCAGACTCTTTCAAATATTACAAAAAATGGTCTTTTCTATTGACATGAAGAAAATGAGAAACTCAGAATCCAGAATGGTGTGAGATATTGACTCCAGGGAGTATCATAGAAATGATAATATGTAAATTACTTATGCCTTAGGTTTGTTTTGTTTATTAGCAAATATATAGTATTATCTTTATCTTTCCATTTTCTTTTTCAAAGGTGGCTCTATCTCCCTCACTCATATCTGAGAAAATGACTACTGGAGGTCTTTGAGAACTGTAAAAATATGTTCACATCTGGTTCCCATAGTTGATGAGTCCCTCAACTCTAATGAATTACTAAAAAAAAAAAAAAAAAATGGTTGTCTTGGACAGTAGTTTTAATTCTAACTAGATATAGGGTAACTGAATTTGACTTCTTGATTTGCAGCTTGGTCTGATGTATATGTTAACATAAAAAATTCTACATATTTTCCAAGTTCACAATAGAAATGTCCTCTCTTATTGCTCATAGACAAGAATGTCCTTAAGCATTCACCTCTTTCTGACCATTGTATTTTCAAGGAATTAGTTACATTTTTTTCAAACATACTTAGCATATTACTGCCACAAAATGAAAATTAAAACCAATTGATTATTAGAGTTATCTATAAATAAATAAAACAATACAAGTTAGTATTGTTTATTAGAGTTATCTATAAATAAATAAAACAATACAAGTTTGCTTTTATAAGGTTAAACAAGTAAATAGACATGAAAAGTGAAAATCAAGAGTTTGGAAAAGCAATATGCAAATGTTAACTAAATGAATGTACGTTATATGTATGATACATATGATAAACTAAATGAATGTACATTATACGTATGATACATATGATAGACACTGGGGGTAGGTCCCTCAACCCGGCCTGCACCCTTTCACAGTCTGGGACCCCTCGGGGGATGTCTGCCTACCAGCTTAGGCCCGATCCCCAGCAGTCCAGAGCTCTCACAGTCTGGGACACCTCGTTCCTTACCGCCTGCCTGTAGCAGAGGCAGGAGAGGCTCCCACTTCAGCTGCTGCACTCGCCAGCCATGAGCCTGGCTTCTGGCTGAGCAGTGCTCCCCCCTGTGGGAGCTCACTGACCACCAGGGGGCAGCTCCTGCATTGAGTGTCTGCCCCCTGGTGGTCAGTGAGCATCATAGCAACCAGTTGTTCCGCCGTTCAGTTGATTTGCATATTAGGGTTTTATTATATAGGATGGGTATGTAGGTAGACAGGAGAGAAATAAAGAGAGGAAAATAAGAGGGTAAGAAAAGTTGATCCTGTTGAACAATAGGAAATTATTTAAAGAAGTTGATTATCATATTCTAAGTCAATAAATGTAGACATGAAAATCACTATAAATCTTTCCAAAAGAATTATTTTTATGCTTTAAAGTAAAATGCTATGTTTTTATTGATTTTTAGAGAGAGAAGAAGGGAAAGGGAGAAAGAGAGAAGCATTGATGTGAGAGCAGAACATCAATCGGCTGCTTCCCCCTATTGAGGATCCAGCCAGCAACCCAGGCATGTGCCCTGGCCATGAATTGAACTGGCATCCTCTTGGTGCATGGGATGATGTCCAACCAACTGAGCCACACCAGCCAGGGCAAAGTAAAATACTATTTTGAAGTATTGTGAAACAATAAAGTTTTGATTACAAATGTGATGTGTGGTGAGAAATATATCAGATATATTTTGGAAGTCATGTTTTTAGAGGGTTTCAAAAGGTACACTCATATTTAACATCACATTACAATATTTCAAAAATACTTTTCCTTTCTTTAACCATAGGAAAAATTATATGTATGTAATGATCACACAAAATACATTTGTGCCATAACATTTTTTAATTACATGGAATTGCTGTCACATTATTGTGTTGTGATGATAGAAAACAAAGTTATTTTCATTGGTGAATAATCATCTTGAAAGTTGACTCTGACAAGCATAAAGTTAAATAGTCACTTAAAATAAAAGTTTATCAATATTATTGTCAATTTGAACTTCATTAACTCATATTCCCAAGGGTCATTCCTCAAATTCTGGATACTACAGAATGCTCTCAACAGGGTGGTAATCATTCATGGACTGTTGAGTCCCTTGGTATCAAAATAACAAGTGACGATTGGCTGAAGAAAACGTTATAATCATTAAAAGCTACTGATCATAAAATCTCAATAGCAATCAAGCAATAAGAAAATTTTGGGAGGAGGCGGAAGAAGATGGCTGCCGACGGGAAGGCAGACTGCAAGATAGTGCGTGAGTAAGAGAACGAAGAAAGAGTGTGTGGTCACACGGGGAGTGTTTGTTTGTGAGTTGAGAGACATCTATACTCCAGGGGACTGTGGGGGACAGCCGGACGGGTTCCCCTGAACAGGCAGCCTCCACTGCTGCTGGGATCCCTCCCGGAGCAACCAGCTCAGACGCGGAGACCGGGTCATATTGAAGGGGAAAGTGGATGTTGTCAGAAGCCTGATAACCCCAAGAATCTACAACACCGGCATCCAGTGAACAGTGGCGAACCCTGGAACACCGCTTCCCAAGTGGCGTGAGCACACGGATTCGGAGGAGCTCTGCGCCTCCTCACGGAAAGGTCTGATTTCACCTGGGATAAGGAGAGGTCTGTGGTCTGGGCAGGAGAGAGAAATGCGCACGCAGGGAAGTCTGCGCCCAGAAAGAACCCGCGGCCTTTGGGGCTGGTGTGATCCGTGAGTGTGGGAGGGGATCCACGAGGCTGCTAACGAAGGGAACTCTAGAAAGCAGCCCATAGCTGAACTGGGCATAAAAGGGCAGTGTAGGGATTTTAACAGTGTGCCAGCTGCTTGGACCCAAGGGGAAAAAGGACTGCGCGTACTTGCACCACAGTGACAGAGAGCGCACACTTGCTCTGGCTCTTTTTTTTTTTTTTTTTCCTCTTTAAACCCTTGCTTTTGATTGCTAAGCCCAATACATAGGATCACCCAATTGGGGACACTCTGGGAGACTGCAGGGGAAAGGTGTTTTTGTGGAACCTGGGGTTCAGAGCAGGGAATAACGATCAGAGAACCAGCTCTGGGGCAGCCCATTTCTCCAAACCGGTATTAAGTGCCACGGGGAAAACAAAATCTAAACACTAGCTAGAGAGGACCTAAAGACCTGGAGGTCCTCTGCCACCCAGAAACACTGCCACCCAGGGGTTGATTCACAAATTGACTCTTGTGTAAACACAAATAAAGGAGTATAAGAAACAATGAAGTACTACCTGCTTGAAAATCAGGACTGTGGCCTACAACACTGAGGAGCAGTGGAATGCAGGGAACTTCAATACTGTCCTGACTAGGAAACAGGCATGCCAATCAGAACAGTAGAGGAACTGAATAACCTTCACTAATGCACATTTTTATTTTCATTTTTATTTTTTTCATCTTTTACTTAAGAAACTAATTTTTTTTCTTTTTCCTCACTGGATTTTACCTTTTTAATTATGACACTTTTATTTTTAACCAGTATTATTACTACTACTATTTTACCTTTTTTTTAAAGTGTCATTTTATTTTCTCTTTATTTTATTATGGGATTAGTGTTCTACATTCTATTTTCATCTTTCCTTTAGCACCATTTTACTCTATCTCAACTTTACCTTTATGCCAACACTCCCTTCCTCATTTTTCCCCTTTTGTTGTCCTGTTTCTCTTATCTTATTCCTGCTTTAGATTTTCCCTATTTCTTCTTTTTACCCACTGTTAAAATTTCACCGTACTTATATATCTAATTTCCAATCCCCTGCTCTAAGTCCATACACACCTCTCTCTTCTCTTTCTTCACTATCCAAATGTTTTTCTCTCTGCCCTTTTGTTCTTATTTGTTTGATTGTTGATTATATTGGTTTTCTATGCTTGTTTGTGAGATTGTTTCACTTTTTCTTCTTGTTTTTTTTGTTTTGTTTTTGTTTGTTTTTTGCTTCTGTTTTCCCTCGCCTTGCCTAATATTAGTTGTTCTTTGTAGTTTGCATTCATCTTTAGGTATTTGTTGCTGCCATATGCTGGGATTAGTGGCTGTTCTATTGGCGTTTACTCCCCATATAAATAGATTTTTTTCCCTCTTCTTTTTTATTCTCTTTCTTTTCTCTCTTACTTTTTTTTTCCTTTTCCCAGTTTCATTTTTGCACTCATTTTTTTTTCTGTCTTTTTTCTTTTTTTTCTCTTCTTCTTTCATTCTTATCTTCTAATTCTCTTTTCTCTGGTGGTCACCTTTATTTGGGGTTAATAGTATCATGAATATATTTGTGTTCAGTGCTATATGCATTGTGCCTTGTTGTGTTGTATTTTGTGCCTTTAAATCAACGCAGGAGAGAGAGAACTACATAACCAAACACCTGGAGAAGAAAGATCATGGGGAGACAAGAAACAGCCCTCATATGAAAGAAAAGCAGGCATCACCAGTAAGGTAGTAAACAAAATGGAGGCAAGCACCCTGTCAGAAAAAGAATTCAGAGAAATGGTCATAAGGTGGATGAAAAGAAGGAAAGACAATTCAACAATATGAGTAAGAACCAAGAGGAAATGAAGAGGAACCAAGAAGAAATAAAAAATGACATTACTGCTATAAAGAATTCAATAGAAAGACTCAACAGTAGACTAGAAGAAGCAGAGGACCGCATCAGAAAGCTAGAAGACAAGGTAGGAAAAAATACCCAAACTGAGCAGCTTCTAGAAAACAAAAATTAAAAAGCAGGAGGAGAGAGTAAGGGAACTTTGGGACAACACAAAACAAAACAACATCCGCATAATAGAGGAGCCAGAAGGAGAGGAAACTGAGCAAGGAATGGAAAACCTGTTTGAAGAAATAATGACAGAAAACTTCCCTGATATAGGGAAGAAAAAACTCACACAAATCCAAGAAGCTCACAGAATCCCAAACAAAATGAACCCCAAAGACCAACCCCAAGGCACATCATAATTAAATTGGCCAACTCCAACAACAGAGTAAGAATCTTAAAAGCGGCCAGTGAGAGACAGAAAGTTACCTACAAAGGATCCCCCATCAGACTAGTGACAGGTTTCTCAACAGAAACAAATCAGGCAAGAAGGGAATGAAATGGAATATACAAAGTCATGCAAAGGAAGGGTCTGAATCAAAGAATACTGTACCCAGCAAGGCTATCAATAAAACTTGAGGGTGAAATCAGAGCTTCACAGGCAAAAAAGGACTAAGGGAGTTTATTAACAACAAACCAGCAATGCAAGAAATGCTAAAGGGTTTGCTGAGAAAAGAAGAAATAGGAAGCGAAGAAGAACATAGGGGTAAAGAATAAATGAGAACAAACAAGTACCTATCAATAATAACTTTAAATATAAATGGATTAAATGCCCCAATCATAAGACATAGGGTAACAGAGTGGATAAAAAACATGACCCATATATCTGCTTTCTACAGGAAACCAACCTCAGAAAAAAAGATGCACACAGACTGATGGTGAAAGGATGGAAAAAGGTTTTTCGGGCAAATGAAAATGAAAAAAACAACTGGGGTAACAATACTTACATCTGAAAAATTATATCTAAAAGTGAAGGACATAAAAAGAGATAAGGAAGGTCACTTCATAATACTATAGGGAGCAATCCAACAAGAAGAAATAACTCTGGTAAACATATACGACCCAAATACATAAAAAAAAAACTTCTGGAAGATATCAAGGGAGAGATTGACAGCAATACAATCATACTGGGGGACTTTAATACCCCACTATCACCATTGGAAAAATCCTCTAAACAAAAAATCAGCAAAGAAAAATCAATCCTAAATGACTCACTAGATCAGATGGAATTAATAGACATCTTCAGAACATTTCACCCCAAAGCCACAGAATATACATTCTTCTCAAGTGCACATGGGTCATTTTCAAAGATAGACCATATATTGGGTCACAGGCAAAGTCTCTTCAAATTCCAGAAGATAGAAATCATATCAAGCATCTTCTCAGATCACAGTGGCATAAAACTGGAAATCAACTACAATAAAAACAATCCAAAAGAATCAAACACCTGGAGACTAAATACTATGCTATTAAACAATGACTGGGTTACCAGAGAGATCAAAAAAGAAATAAAAAACATCATGGCAACAAACGACAATGAAAACACAACAATCCAAAATCTATGGGACACAGCGAAAGCAGTCCTGAGAGGGAACTTTATAGCTCTACAGGCCTACCTAAAAAACAAACAAACAAACAAACAAACAAGAAAAAATGGTAATAAATCATCTAACCCTTCAACTTAAAGAATTACATAGAGCGCAACAAGAAAAGCCCAGAGTGAGCAGAAGGAAGGAGATAATAAAGATCAGAGTAGAAATGAATGACATAGAGACCAAAAAAAAAAACACAACAAGAATACATAAGATCAATGAAACCAAGAGCTGGTTCTTTGAAAGGATAAATAAGATTGATGAACCTCTAGCCAGGCACACCAAGAAGCAAATAGAGAGGACCCAAAAAAACAAAATCAGAAATGAAAGAGGAGAAATAACAATAGACCTCACAGAAATACAAAGGATTGTTAAAAAATACTATGAATAACTCTATTCCAACAAACTGGACAACCTGGAGGAAATGAACATATTCCTAAAAAAATACAACCTTCCAAAACTCAATCAGGAAGAATCTAAAAATCTCAATAGGCCAATAACTATGGAAGAAATTGAAGCAGTCATCAAAAAGCTTCCAGCAAACAAAAGCCCAGGGCCAGACAGATTCACAGGGGAGTTTTACCAAACATTCAAGGAAGAACTAAAATCTATCCTTCTCAGACTATTCCACAAAATTCAAGAGGAAGGAACACTTTCAAGCTCATTCTATGAAGCCAGCATTACCCTAATACCAAAACCAGATAAAGACAACACAATGAAGAGAATTACAGGCCAATATCCCTCATGAACATAGATGCCAACATCCTCAACAAAATACTAGCAAATCAGATCCAGCAGTACATCAGAAAGATCATACACCATGACCAAGTAGGATTTATCCCAGGAATGCAAGGATGGTACAATATCCGCAAATCAATAAACATGATATATCACATAAACAAATTGAGAGATAAAAACCATATAGTCATATCAATTGATGCAGAAAAATCATTTGACAAAATCCAACATCCTTTCTTGATAAAAACTCTCAGCAAGGTGGGAATAGAAGGAGCATATCTCAACATAATAAAAGCCATATATGACAAAACCACAGCCAACATCATACTCAATGGGCAAAAAATAAAACCATTTCCCCTAAGAACAGGAACAAGACAGGGATGCCTACTCTCACCACTCCTGTTCAACATAGTATTAGAAGTATTAGTCATTGCTATTAGACAAGAAGAAGAAATAAAATGCATCCAAATTGGAAAATAAGAAGTAAAACTGTCCTTATATGCAGATGACATGATATTGTACATAAAATACCCTAAAGACTACACCAAAAAAACTATTAGATTTAATAAATGAATTTGGCAATGTAGCAGGATACAAAATTAATGCCAAAAAATCTATGGCATTTCTATACACCAATAGTGAACTTACAGAAAGAGAGACTAAAAAAGCAATCCCATTTACCATCACACCAAAAACATTAAGATACCTAGGAATAAACTTAACTAAGGAGGTAAAAGACCTATACGCGGAAAACTACAGGACACTGAAAAAAAGAGATAGAGGAAGACATAAACAGATGGAAGAACATACTATGTTCATGGATTGGTAGAATCAACATCATTCAAATGTCCATACTACCCAAAGTAATCTATAGATTCAATGCACTCCCCATTAAAATACCAATAGCATATTTCAAAGACCTAGAAAGAACTCTCCAAAAATTCATCTGGAATAAAAACAGACCCCGAATAGCCACAGCAATGCTGAGAAAGATAACAAAGTAGGTGGGAGCTCAATAGCAGATTTCAAGCTGTATTGCAAAGCCCCTGTTCTCAAAACAGCCTGGTACTGGCACAAGAACAGACATATAGATCAATGAAATAGAATAGAGAACCCAGAAATCGATTCAAACCACTATGCTCAATTAATATTTGACAAAGGAGGCAAGAGCATACAATGGAGTCAAGACAGTCTCTTCAATAAATGGTGTTGGGAAAATGGGACAGATACATGCAAAAAAAAAAAAATGAAACTAGACCACCAACTTACACCATACACAAAAATAAACTCAAAATGGATAAAGGACTTAAACATAAGACAGAAAACCACAAAAATACTAGAGGAATCCACAGACTGCAAAATCTCAGATATATGCCTAAGCAATTTCTTCACCGATACCACTCCTAGGGCAATGGAAACTAAAGAGCAAGTAAACAAATGGGACTACATCAAAATAAAAAGCTTTAGCACAGCAAAGGAAACCATCAAGAAAACAACAAGAAACCCCACAGTATGGGAGAACATATTTGCCAATGTTATCACTGATAAAGGTTTAATCTCCAACATTTACAGGGAACTCATACAACCTAATAAAGGGAAGATAAATGATCCAATTAAAAAATGGGCAATGGACCTAAATAGATACTTTTGGAAAAAAGACAGAAGGAAGGCCAAGAGACATATGAAAACATGCTCAAAGTCAATAATTATCCAAGAGATGCAAATCAAAACGACAATGCAGTATCATCTCACACCTGTCAGAATGCCTATCATCAACAAATCAACAAATTACAAGTGCTAGCGATGATGCAAAGAAAAAGGAACCCTGGTGCACTGCTGGTGGGTATGCAGACTGGTGCATCTACTGTGGGGAAAATTATGGAGTTTCCTCAAAAAGCTAAAAATGGAACTCCCAGTTGACCCAGTAATCCCACTTCTAGGAATATATCCCAAGAAACTAGAAACACTAATCAGTAAGGATATATGCACTCCTATGTTCATAACAGCATAATTCACCATAGCTAAGATTTGGAAACAGCCTAAATTCCCATCAGCAGATGAGTGGATCAGAAAACCATGGTACATCTACACAATGGAATACTATGCTGCTATAAAAAGAAGGAATTCCTACTATTTGCAGCAGCATGGATGGAACTGGAGAGCATTATGCTAAGTTAAATAAGCCAGGCAATGAAAGAAAAATACCACATGATCTCACTCATTATGGAAAATAAAGAACATTATAACCTGATGAACAAAAAGATAGTTACAGAGGCAGTAAAGCATAGAACAGATGGTCAAATTACAGCGGGGAGGTTGGGGAATGTTGGAGAGGGGAGGAAAGAGATCAACCAAAGGATTTGTATGCATGCATATAAGCACAACCAATGGACACAAGACACTGGGGGTGTGGATCAGGGCATGAGACAGGGGGTAGGGGAGGCTGCGGGAAGGTCAATGGGGAGAAAAAAGGAGATATATGTACTACTATTTGTAATATTTTAAACGATAAAAAATAAATATATAAAGTAGACAATCCTTTACTAAATATAAAGAATTATGCACCAGGCAATTTTTCAATAAAAATGTTTTATAATTATTGGTCTTGGTACTATTCTAAAAGAGAAATTCAAACACTTCAAATATATATATTGAATTTTGAATCAGGAGTTACACAAAATTTTCTCTATTTCTGAATTTAATCTGTTTAATCTGTAGTCACATTCAGAATCGAATGAATTATTTTGCAATCACTTTGAATAAAAACAAGAAAAATACTGAAAATATTCCCTTTCTATGAATTCTGCAAGTTTTCTGTTTGCTGATGTGTTGTGAAAATTTTCTTTTGTATCATTCACCAAAAATGTAAGTCCAGGAAATACAAATATATAATTCTAAGGACAAAGAGAATTCAACTTTGGCATCTATAGAAAACATATTGAAAATAAAATGTATCAGATTCCAATTGTCTATTAGGAAAAATTAGATAAAAATAATAGAACAATATTTGAACCTTGCTTGCTAAAAAAAAAAAAGAAAAAGAAGAGATAATACATGTCTACCTGGAAAAACAGATTTTTCAGGTAAACCAACCTCATGAGTTTTATCTTTATATATTAGTCTTTCAATTTTTACTGTATTTTGATGTAGTGCCTATCTACTAACTATATCATGCCTAAAATGTACATTCAATATACTTTTACTAACAAATGAAATGTTTAAGTAGGTCATTTTTTATCCTTGTGGCCTTTTCCTCTTGCTATTATCTGCTTCTTCACAAGTTTACATATAACTGAATTATATTGCCTTGGCATTTATTCCAGTAAAAATAAAATAACAGTTGCCTGGCCGGCATATCTCAGTTGCATCAACCTATGAACAGGAGGTTATGGTTCAATTCCTGGTCAGGGCACCTGCCCAGTTTGTGGGCTGGATTGTCAGTAGGGAGCATGCAGGAGGCAGTTTTCAATGATTCTCTCATCATTGATGTTTCTATCTTTCTCGCCCTTTACTTTCTTTTCTGAAATCAATAAAAATATATTTAAAATTATTTATCTGTATACAAATGAGTTTATTTGGGGTCTCTCAATTCTGTTTCATTGGTCTGTGTGTCTTTCTGCCAACACCATGCTGTTTTGATTATTGTATCTTGGTAATTCGAAGTGAGGAAATGTGACACCTCTGACTTTGTTCTTTTTTCTCAGGATTGCTTTGGCTATTTGGGGTCTTTTGTGGTTCCAGACCAATATGATGATTTTTTTTTGTTCTGTTTCTTTTTAAAACGTTATTGGGACTTTGATGGGGATCACATTAAATATGTATATTGCTTTGGGTGATATGACTGTTTTTAACTATGTTGGTACTTCCAATCCATGAGCATGGGATATCTTTGCATTTCATTGTGTTTTTTTCAATCTCTTTTAATAATTCTTTGTAGAAGTCAGCATACAGGTATTTCACACCCTTTATTTCTAGATGGTTTTTTTTCTTCGTGCAATTGTAAAAGGAATTGCTTTTTTTGTTTGTTTTTTGAAATTTCATTGTTACTGTATAGGAATGCATTAGATTTCTGTACATTGACTTTGTATCCTGAAACTTTACTGTATTTGTTTATTGTTTCTAATAGTATTTTTTTGAGTGGCGTGTTTAGGGTTTTCTACATAAAATCATGGCATCTGCAAAAAGTGACACTTTAACTTCTTTTTCAATTTGGATGCCTTTTATTTTTTTCTCTTGCTTTATTGCTCTGGCTAGGATTTCCTGGATTCTGGTCAATAAGAATGGGAAAGTGTACCTCCTTGTCTTGTTCCTTAGAGGAAGCTTACACTTTTCACCTTTAGCATATATTAGCTGAGGGTTTGTCATATATGGCCTTTATTAAGTTGAGGCACTTTCCTTCTATGCCCATGTTCTTGAGTGTTTTAATCATAAATGGATGTTGCACCTGTTGATAAGATCATAGTATTTTTCCTTTATCTTGTTAACATGGTATATTACATTGATTGATTTGAGTCTGCCGAACCACCCTGGTGCCCCTGCAATGAACCCCATTTGATCATGATGTATTCTTTAATGTTTTATTGGATTCGTTTTACTAGTATTTTGTTTAGAATTTTTGCATCTGTGTTAATCAGAGGAACTGCTCTCTTAGGGTTTCTGTGCGTGTGTTATCCTTGCCAGATTTTGGTTTTGATGGCATGGCCAAGTAGTCTAAGGTGCTGGGTTTAAACTCCTCATTGTTATTTGTACTCTACACCACTCTGATCTTTAATGTTTAAAAAAATAATTTTCCAAGGATACCTAATTAAAATTATTCAACTCAATTTAGAGTGTATTCATCAGTAGCATTCCTCTCTAGAGACATTTTAATTCCATTTCTTTGCAAGAATCCCTTGTGACTATTTTGAGGGGAAAAAAATAACATAAAACCACTCTGTTTTCAAAACAATAGTTAGAAAACCAGGGTTCCTGCTGGAAGGTAAAGAAGGTAAATATATATATATTATAATCCATCTTTCTTTTACTAAAATTACTAAGATTAAGTAAGATTTTTCTAGCATTTAAGGTAAAAATGTTATTTTTATGTAAATTTTGGAAAAGAAGAGCTAACTAAATGCCTGGCTTTGGATTGTGCAACTGGAGATAGTTCTTTATATTGTGAGAATTTTCTTTCTCACAAACTTTTACTCCTGTGCCGTGAAGCTCACCTCTTTTCCATAGTTGTTATTTCATGATTTTCACTCGTGTTTTTGAGCCCTCTTCTTATGAACTAAGAGCTTTACTTAATTAACCAGCAAAATACAGAACTTTCTCAACTCTACCAATTTCACTGCTAAATATTTTCCTGAGCCCCCATTTTTATTTTTATTTTATATATTTAGTTTTTTTAGGCAGTGTTACCCACATTCCAAGAAAATATAGCCTCTGATTCTGCTGTGTCATCAGTTCAAAATTTAAGACAGGGCTCTATTTTTGGTCTTTCAGACTTAATATAGATTAACTACTTGAAACTGCCCATAGAGCTTTAGCCACAATGTCACCAACTCTTTCTTTTTTAAAAAATTCTTTATTGTTTAAAGTATTAGTTACATCTCCTTTTCCCTCTATTGACCTCTTCCGGGCCACTCCCAGCTCCCAGAACATACCCTCAGCACCCTAGTGTCTGTGTCCATTGGTTATGCTTCTATGCATGCACACAAGTCCTTTAGTTGATCTCTTAACACCCCCTCCATGCCTTCCTTCTGAGGTTTGACAGTCTGTTCCATGCTTCTCTGTCTCTGGATCTATTTTTGTTCATCAGTTTCCTTGATCACAAGTTGCAAGATTTCTTGAGTTCTTTTTTTACAGTCTGGATGTAGCACTTTCTACCGGCAACTGGACCACATCATCTTTATTATCAGTGCCTCCTTACTTCAAAAATAATTTTGTACTGGACTTATTCTTCCATACGTTCCATCTCACTCTATGCAACCAGGATCATCTCACCCGTTCCACCAACACACTATATAAGTATGTTATTATATAAGGAAATCAAAGGCAGAAGCAAGTTGTGAAATGTATGAAATGCTCCAACATAAGCATCAAACACTGACAATTAAAGTAAGGCAACAGAATGTTTGGCTTTCAGCAATCAAATTGCTACCACATAGGATTATATAATTGTAAGAAATTTTTCATTTCTCCCTTCATGTATTTTTTTCCTTTTTCTAATCAGCTTATAACTTAGGTCCCTTAACTTTGGCTGTTAGAATCTGTTCTAAAAAGCAATAGGTTATTATTTAATTCATAATGAAAAAAATTACATTCTGTTTGCTTATTTAGTAATATATATGTACTCATATATATATATGTATATGTGTGTGTGTGTGTGTGTGTGTGTGTGTGTGTGTGTGTGTGGTTTTGATGATCCAGATTCTTTTGCTATTATTAATAATCTATATAGGTAAGGCTGTCATGAAACATTCTCAGAAAATTTTTGGGAAAAAACTCTAAAAAACTAAACTTTAAAATGTTTCATTTTTGAAGAATGATTAAAACATGTGGTCATTGGTAAAATAGTCTAATAAAACTACATAATATTTTGCATTTTATACCTAATTTTATACACATATGAACAAATTTTTAAGAGAAGGTAAAACACATTTGGTAAGGATGTTGTTATTTCTTTTAAATATGTTTTTATTGATTTCAGAGAGGAAGAGAGAGAGGGGGGAGAGAGAGAGAGAAAGAGAGAGAGAGGAACATCAATGATGAGAGAGAACCATTGATTGGCTGTCTCTTGCATACCCCTTACTGGGGATTGATCCTGAAACCTGGCATGTGCCCTCACTGGGAATCGAACGGTGACCTCCTGGTTCTAGGGTCAATGCTCAATCACTGAGCCACATCAGCTGGGCAAATATATTTTTCTTGTACAGATGTGTTTATTAGACCTATCAAGTGACTCACTTAATATTAAATGGCTAGTGATCTACAAGGCAGATATTAAGTATAACTTTCTTTGTCCTGGCTCACAAATATTTTCAGAATTCAGTAAAACTTGGTAGCTAATTTATTGGCCCATTATATTAAATACAGTATTTCTTAAGCTGGCAAAGGTGATTTCTTAAAAAGTAATCCTGTACTCACTAAATCATTGTTTTCTCTTTGCATTTACAGATGTGGAAGAAGTTAACAATAAGAAATGAAAAACCAAACATCTGTAAAAGAGTTTATTCTTCTGGGATTAACAGATGACCCAGAGTTAAATGTTTTAATTTTTCTATTTCTATTTTTCACATATATCCTGAGTATAACTGGAAACATAACAATTATCACCCTTACTTTGATAGATTCACACCTCAAAACCCCCATGTATTTTTTCCTTAGGAATTTCGCTTTTCTAGAAATCTCATTTACGACAGTTTGTATTCCTAGATTCCTGGTCAGCATTGCAACAGGGGATATGACCATTTCTTATAACTCTTGCATGGCCCAGTTATTTTTCTTCATTCTCCTTGGTTCAACAGAATTTTTCCTTTTGACTGCTATGTCCTATGATCGGTATGTGGCTATCTGTAAGCCACTGCACTACACAGTAATAATGAATAGCAGAATCTGCAACCTGCTTGTAATTAGTTCTTGGTTGGTTGGATTTCTCATTATCTTTCCACCTGTGATCATGGGACTTCAACTGGATTTCTGTGACTCCAACATCATTGACCACTTTACCTGTGACTCTTCTGCAATGCTACTGATCTCCTGCACAGACACAGCACTGCTAGAGCGCCTGGCCTTTTTTCTGGCGGTATTCACACTTATGATAACCTTAACATTAGTGATTCTTTCCTATGTATTCATCCTTAAAATGATTCTGAGAATCCCCTCTGCTGAGCAAAGGAAAAAGGCCTTTTCCACTTGTTCCTCACACATGATTGTTGTCTCTATTTCTTATGGAAGTTGCATTTTCATGTATGTCAAAACTTCAGCAAAAGAAGGAGTGGCTTTGACCAAGGGTATAGCAGTGCTCAATACCTCTGTTGCCCCAATGCTAAATCCATTTATTTACTCCTTAAGAAACCAGCAGGTAAGGCAGTCCTTTAAGAACTTCATCAAGAAATGTTTCTCAAATAAATTTTCATCATAAATTTATGGCCTGAACTTTATTTAAATGAAACCGTATGCCTAATATAATATGAATATTGTTATATTTCTCCATCCACTGCTGTATTTCCTCTTTCTTCAAGTTTTATTCTCTATTTATACCATTTTGACCTCACTTGGCTCAACTATCTTAAAATTTATATGCCCTGAAATTTTTCTGAGCATGATTAATTTGATGCTGCATAGATGAAAATGACATGTTTTTTTAAATGCCAACATTTAGTTTACAAATCATTGAAGATCTTTTCCTTTGGACAATAATCAAAAGTTAAATAAAGTTATCACCAAGGAATTCTAAAAATATAATTTACCCAGTATATATGCACAGAATATTAAAATAAGATTTCCTGGAGATAAAGTATCCTAAATCTAATGTCCTTATATTTGTCCTCATATTTCCTATGGTTTTTACATTATGAATGTTTATCTATGCTACTTGGGACATAGATGTCATATCTTCATTGTCCATTCCATCCTTTAATATTACAACAGATTTTGTTTAATGATGTTTTTGGACTAAATTTCAAAGTTACTACAAGTATGGTATTGATATTTCTGGAGGACACCATTACTCTTACCAGAAAACATCTCTAATGCATGAACATATAACATCATTTAACTTACCATCAGGACACTCTTCCTTAATATTCTTTTTAATTAAACATTTTCTTTTACTTTTAAAATTTACTTTATTGTTAAAAGTATTACAGATGTCCTGCTCTCCACCCTCCCCCCCTCTTTTTTTTTTTAATTCTCAGTGCTTGGATTCTCTTTTCTCACCATTATAATGTGACTTCTGCCCAACAGGTGAGGCTCAGTGATTGAGCACCAACCTCTGAACCAGGAGATCACGGTTTGATCCCTGTTTAGGAGAAATGCCAGGGTTGCAGGCTCCACACCCAGTGGGGGGTGTGCAGGAGGCAGCCCATCAATGATGCCCTCTCATCATTGATGTTTCTGTCACTCTCTCCCTCTCCCTTCCTCTGTGAAATCAGTAAAAATACATATTTTTAAAAAATATGTATGACTTCTAACAAGTGCTTATAGAAACAGGGTTACCCTGAATCAAAAACAGTAAAAATTAATAAAGTGTGGGAGAGTATTAATGTCTAAAACTTCCATATAATATTTAAATTTTTGTGTTTTAGCAAAAACATTTGCTACATTTGCTTGTAAAAAGTGTTTTTGCTCAATTTGATGGTAACTTCAGTGAGAACTGAGAAGTATAATGGATTCTCTTATTAGGCAGTATAGATATGAATTCTCCTACTATTCCAAAATTATCTTTTTTTTCTCTCTCTTTGCATGACAATGCTTTTCATTTTTGAAGTTGTTACTTTGGAGATTCTGCATAAATCCAAATACTTGCTTTGCATCCATTGATGGAGACATTACTCAAGCAATCTGGAGCTCAATAAAGTCCAGGTCTTTAAATGTATATGGACAGAGAGAAATAGGGTGCTAGTAAGTTTTAACAACTAGTTATCAGAAAAGAATACACAGACGTATTATAAATTTACAAATATAAGTTACAAATAATAAAATATACAATAAACTTCATTGTAAATTCTGTATACTCAATAGATTTTTACAGAATTACTTCATTGATTTTTCCCAATTATATACTAAAAACCTCAATCTTTGCAAATCACCCAGCTAGACAAATGTAGTTTAACTTAACACTATGTAGTTGAATTTAGCACTCAGATGCACAATTGAAGTCAGATGTTTCAGTACTTTCAATAACTCACACAAAAAATTTGAAAAAGAAAACAGGTAAAGATATGGAAGACTTGAACAATATTATGAGCCAAATTGATGTAATTGAAATTTTTAGAATATTCCATCCAACATCAACAGAATACTCATTCTTTCCAGTATCACACAAAACATGAAAGGGAATAATGAAGATCAATGAAATAGAAACTAGAAAAATAAAATTTAAAATATCAATGAAACCAAACCTGGCTACTTAAGAATATCACAAAATTGATACATTTTTCATTGTCTGCCCACCATCCAAAGTAAAATCATCTTCCATCACCATACATTAGGTCCCCTTTTCCTTTATTAACCTTCTACCCCCTTCTCTTTGGGAACCACCACACTATTGTCTGTGCCTGAGTTTCAGTTTTATGTCCCACATGTGAGTGAAATCATATGCTTCTTAACTTACTCTGACTGACTTATTTTGCTTTGTATAATATTTTCAAGGTTCATACATGTTGTCTCAAATGGCAGTATGGGTAGCAGCACACCATGCTGACGTACACAGGTAAACATCTCTCAGGAGATTGAATATCTACCTCCCTAGGATTCTAAAATTCTCATTACCTAACGTTCCCATTTTTTTGACACACACCACTTCTGGTATCTTTATGTCAGGATTGACTAGTTCAGAACAATTAATTCATGAATGCAGTGCTATGCCCGCATAGCTACAGAAATCTTTGGGGTTTGAGAACAGTTCTACTATGGGTTGCATACACATTATTCAATCATTAATTTGTGTTTTAATTCATCAAGTAAAATTGAATTAGAATCTGTGTTAAGCACTAGGAATGGTGCAGTAGGAGACAGACCAAATGCTAACCTATCTACACATACTGCTTATGTAACCTTGGGCAAGTTCCATACCCCCTCAGTACCTCAATTTCATCATTTTCAAAATGAGGTTCTTAACAGGACCTACTCAAAGCATTTTGGGGTACAAGTTAAAGGCTAATTAGATCTTTGGTATAATATAAATAATAATGAATGTGACAATAATAATAAAAGGCATTACATTTTCCTTTAAAATTTATTATTGTTGTTATTGCTGTTGTTATGTTTCTTCCTTCCAATATATTTCTTTTCTCTCTCACATCTTCCAAAACTACAGTTTGGTAAACAGAAAAGTTATCTAATTATTATTTTTGAAAGCTGAGCTTGATAAAGGCTTTAATGTAACAACTTTCTAGAATAATTATTTAATCTTACAAGGAATGTTCTTATTTTTTCATTATTTATATGTCTGATGATATTTAAAGATTCAAAATAGAACGTTTACCATACACCATTGTGTATTAAAAAGGTTTGGCATTGTGTTGTGTGAGCAAATTTTAGTCAAAAAGGAGCAAATAGAATCACTGTAGATTAAAGGCAAATGGGAATGAATTGCCCACCAGTATTGTATTTTCTGCTTAATTTTTACTATAAACAGAAACCAAGACATATTTAGAAAATGATTGTACTCTGACTCAATAATAAATTTTCCACTGGCAAAATTAGCAAGCAGACTTTTATGAATATTAAGTTTTCAAATATACTATGTGTTTCAATAACTTATTTAATCCTCCCAAATGAATTACTTCCACAATGAAGTAAACTAAGTATTTATCATTATTACCTATTCTTATGACTTTAAAAAAACAACTTTCTCTGTGTTAAGTAAGTAATCAAAAATGTATAACAGGGAATTATAAAAGCTGTGATTAAAATCTAAGATTATTAAGTAAAAAAAGCAAATTAATTGCTGATATGAGTTTGCAATTTTGATGGAGAACTATGCTGTCTCTTTTTGTTACTTCATGCTTCATTGTTCTTATTGCAGAATAAGAACACTACAAATGCACTTAAAATCATATCAGGAGTTGACATCTATGATAACTTTTACCTTCAGACCTATGAATTTAGAGTTAAGACATCAATTAGGGAATTCATTCTTCTGGGACTTAGGGATGACACAGAGTTACAAGCTGTGACATTCTTCTTTCTGCTGTTCACCTACTTATTGAGTATCACTGGAAACTTGACCATCTTCATGTTAACACTATCAAATGCCAGTTTGAAGAATCCCATGTATTTCTTCCTCAGGAAATTCTCTGTCTTAGAAGTTTCATTAAAAACAGTCTGTATTCTCAGGATTTTGGTCAGTATCACTATGGGAGATACAACCATTTTCAATAAGGCTGCGTGACACAAGCATTTTTTATCTTTGTGGGTTCTACTGAGTTTTTTCTTCTGTCCTTTGATCACTATGTGGCAATTTGCAAAACTCTACATTACACAACTATCATGAGTAACAAAGTCTGCAACCAACTTGTAATCAACTCCTGGCTGGCTGGTTTCCTCATTATCTGTCCTCTGTGATTATGGGACTCCAACTGGGTTTCTGTGACTTGAGCATTATTGACCACTTCACTTGTGACTCTTCTCCTTTGCGGCTGATTGCTTGCACAAAGTCTCTAGATCCTATGGCATTTTTCTTAGCAGTATTCACACTCATGGTAACTTTGGCCTTGTTGATTCTCTCTTACACACTCATCCTTCCAACAATTCTGAAGATCTCCTCTGCCCAGCAAAGGAAAAAGGCCTTTTCCACTTGTGGCTCCCATATGATTGTGGTTTCTATTTCCTATGGGAGTAGCATGTTCATATATGTAAAAATATCTGCAAAAGAATATGTGACTTTGAGCAAAAGGGTATCAGTACTTAATCTTCTGTTGCTCCCATGCTGAATCTTTGTATTTATACCTCAAGAAACCAGCAAGTGAAACAGGCCCTTAATGATTTCCCCAATAATATGTTGTTGACAAACACTGCCCGTTATGAAATCTGTAGCTGAAACACAAATAAACCACACAGAAATACAGACCATTGTTCTAGGTGGTAGGCATACACAGGGAATAAAGCATGCACAAGTTTCAGCCATTGTGAGGGAACATACATCAAATAGTCAACATAATAGAAAAGTAAATTACCTAGTACTTTAGTGGTGGCAAATGCTATGGGGGAAAAAACTGAAATACTTTAAGAAAATAGGGGTAGAATTCAAATTATATTTGGTGGTCAAAGACTTGAAAGTCATTTTATAGCTTTTTTTCTATTTTATTTTTCTATATTGAAATTATTTTTCTGTATTCTTTACCTTTTTTCTTTTCTGTAATTTTCCAAGTCCATATAGCCATCTATTTCACACATGTAAAACATGAGTGATTGTGAGGTATGACTTTAAGTAAGTATTGATGTTTACTTTCAAAAGATAAATACTAAGCTCTAGATAAACTATTTATGTCCTACATCAAAATAAATGACCAGAAATAAAATGCACAACATACCAGAGTTAGTGATGGAATGAAGACTTAGAAAACTATGCTTTATGATCATGTCTAGCAATGGGCTTGGTGTCCTCCCTATTCTTATTTCCTTATTCTATTGAATCTACTATTCAGAATCTATATAGGGGAAAAAATAGCTTATAAATAATTATCTCCTGATATGAAAATGGGTTATTTGGAGCTGTGAGGTTACTTCCCCACCAACTCTATTCACCAAAAATATTTATCTGCATATTTTTGGGTTACACACCTCCTATTAAACAGTAACTGGATTATACAGGCTGCCGCTGTTGGGAAGGCTGATCTCTTGTGAGTGCTATAAACTGGGTTATTAGAAATGGCTGTTTTTACACTACATGCAGTGACTCTTTTTTAATATATCACATTACAAGAAAATAGAAAGAAGTGAGAAATCATAAAAACTCAGTCATTGAAAATCAATGCTAAATATTCACACATTTATTTAATATGCATATAAGGAGCAGAGAACACATTTTATTGGTACTCAGATAAGGGGAGTTCAAAGATCATTTCCCTTTGCTGTTTTCAAACAATCACCCAATGGAGCTCACTCTATTTAATTAGTAGGACTGAGAATATTGAAATTAAAGGTGAGAGTCAGAACCCTAATAACTGAAAAATAAAAATACATGTGAAAATTCAAAGAAAATAAACATAATAGAGAAATTAATAAAAATAAAGAAAATAGTTGGACTAATGTAAAACCTAATTACTAAAAATAAAAATCTTTTCAATTATAATACTATAAAAATATGAGAGAAACATAAATATTCTAAAGTTATAGTATTTCAAATACTGAGCAAATGTTAAAATTGAATAATTATATGGTAGTAATGTAATTATGGTACTATGTGCAATTATATAAAAACATTCTTATTTTTAACTTTTTAGAATGTTAGTATTACTTAGAAATATTACTTAGTTAGTATTACTTAGAAAACACTCATAAGACAATAGATAATCTTAATGCATATTTTAACCATAGAAGAACATACTAAAAATAAACAAAGTTCTAAGACCTGTGCTATTAGAACTTTCCCAAGACGTTATTGTATAAGGTGTATATATTTTTTAATTTTATTTTATTGTTTAAAGTATTACACATAGTAGTAAATATATCTCTTTTTTTCCCCATTGACCTCCCTCCAGCCTCTGCTACACCCTGTCGCATGCCAACATTTCACCACTCCAGTATCTTATGTCCATTGTTGTGCTTATATGTATGCATACAAGTCCTTCCGTTGATCTCTTTCCCCCCATCCCCAACACTCTCCAGACTTCTCACTTTAATTTGACAGTCTGTTTGATGCTTTACTGCCTCTGTATCTATCTTTCTGTTCATCAGGTTATAATGTTCTTTATTTTCCATAAATGAGTGAGATCATGTGGTATTTTTCATTCATTGCCTGGCTTATTTAACTTAGCATAATGCTCTCCAGTTCCATCCATGCTGCTGCAAATGGTAAGAATTCCTTCTTTTTTATAGCAGCATAGTATTCCATTGTGTAGATGTACCATAGTATTTTAATCCACTCATCTGCTGATGGGCATTTAGGCTGTTTCCAAATCTTAGCTATTATAAATTGTGTTGCTATGAACATAGGGGTGCATATATCCTTTCTGATTGGTGTTTCTAGTTTCTTGGGATATATTCCTAGAAGTGGGATTACTGGGTCAACTGGGAGTTCCATTTTTAGCTTTTTGAGGACATTCCATACTGTTCTCCACAGTGGCTGCACCAGTCTGCATAACCCACCAGCAGTGCACAAGGGTTCCTTTTTCTCTGCATCCTTGCTACCACTTGTCATTTGTTGGTTTGTTGATGGTAGCCATTCTGACAGGTGTGAGATGGTACTGCATTGTTGTTTTGATTTGCATCTCTTGGATAATTATTGACTTTGAGCATGTTTTCATGTGTCTCTTGGCCTTCCTTCTGTCTTCTTTCATAAAGTATCTATTTAGGTCCATTGCCCATTTTTTAATTGGATCATTTATCTTCCCTTTATTAGGTTGTATGAGTTCCCTGTAAATGTTGGAGATTAAACCTTTATCAGTGATAACATTGGCAAATATGTTCTCCCATACAGTGGGGTTTCTTATTGTTTTCTTGATTGTTTCTTTTGCTCTGCAAAAGCTTTTTATTTTGATATAGTCCCATTTGTTTATTTTCTCCTTGGTTTTCCTTGCCCTAGGAGTGGTATCGGTGAAGAAATTGCTTAGGCATATATCTGAGATTTTGCAGTCTTTGGATTCCTCTAGTATTTTTGTGGTTTTCTGTCTTATGTTTAAGTCCTTTATTCATTTTGAGTTTATTTTTGTGTATGGTATAAGTTGGTGATCTAGTTTCATTTTTTTGCATGTATCTGTCCAATTTTCCCAACACCATTTATTGAAAAGACTGTCTTGACTCCATTGTATGTTCATGCCTCCTTTTTCAAATATTAATTGAGCATAGTGGTTTGGGTTGATTTCTGGGTTCTCTATTCTATTCCATTGTTCTATATGTCTGTTCTTTTGCCAGTACCAGGCTGTTTTGAGAACAGTGGCTTTGTAATACAGCTTGAAATCTGGTATTGAGATCCAACCTAATATGTTCTTCTTTCGCAGGATTGCTGTGGCTATTCGGGGTCTTTTTTTATTCCAGTTAAATTTTTGGGGAGGTCTTTCTAGGTCTGTAAAATATGCCGTTGGTATTTTAATGGGGAGTGCATTGAATCTATAGATTGCTTTGGGTAGTGTGGACATTTTAATGATGTTGATTATACTAATCCATGAACATGGTATGTTCTTCCATCTGTTTACGTCTTTCTCTATCTCTTTTTTCAGTGTCCTGTAGTTTTCCGCATATAGGTCTTTTACCTCCTTAGTTAAGTTTATTCCTAGGTATCTTAATGTTTTTGGTGTGATGGTAAATGGGATTGCTTTTTTAGTCTCTCTTTCTGTAAGTTCACTGTTGGTATATAGAAATGCCATAGATTTTTTGGCATTAATTTTGTATCCTGCTACATTGCCAAATTCATTTATTACCTTATGTCTAATAATTTTTAGATGGAGTCTTTAGGGGTTTTTTATGTACAATATCATGACATCTGTGAAAAAGGACAGTTTTACTTCTTCTTTTTCAATTTGAATGCCTTTTATTTCTTCTTCTTGTCTAATCACAATGGCTAGTACTTCCAGCACTATGTTGAACAGGAGTGGTGAGAGTGGGCATCCCTGTCTTGTTCCTGTTCTTAGGGGAAATGGTTTTATTTTTTGCCCATTGAGTATGATGTTGGCTGTGGGTTTGTCGTATATGGCTTTTATTATGTTGAGGTATCCTACCTCTATTCCCACCTTGCTAAGAGTTTTTATCAAGAAAGGGTATTGGATTTTGTCAAATGCTTTTTCTGCATCAATTGATATAACTATTTGATTTTTATCTCTCAATTTGTTTATGTGATGTATCATGTTTATTGATTTGCAGATATTGTACCATCCTTGCATCCCCGGGATAAATCTTACTTGGTCATGGTGTATGATCTTTCTGATGTACTGCTGGATTTGATTTGCTAGAATCTTGAGAATTTTGGCATCTATTCATGAGTGATATTGGCCTGTAATTCTCTTTCATTGTGTTGTCTTTATCTGGTTTTGGTATGAGGGTGATGCTGGCTTCATAGAATGAGCTTGGAAGTGTTCCTTCCTCTTGAATTTTGTGGAATAGTCGGAGGAGGATAGGTTTTAGCTCATCCTTGAATGTTTGGTAAAACTCCCCTGTGAAGCTATCTGGCCCTGGGCTTTTGTTTGCTGGAAGCTTATTGATGACTGCTTCAATTTCATCCATAGTTATCAGCCTATTGATATTTTTGGATTCTTCCTGATTGAGTCTTGGAAGGTTATATATTTCTAGGAAAATGTCCATTTCCTCCAGGTTGCCCAGTTTGTTGGAATAGAGTTGTTCATAGTATTTTTTTAACAATCCTTTGTATTTCTGTGGTGTCTGTTGTTAATTTTCCTCTTTCATTTCTGATTTTGTGTATTTGGGTATGCTCTCTTTGCTTCTTGATGAGCCTGGCTAGTGGTTCATCAATCTTGTTTAGCCTTTCAAATAACCAGCTCTTGTTTTTTTTTAATCTTTTGTATTGTGTTTTTTTGTGTGTGTGTGTCTTTTTTTTTTTTTTTTTGGTCTCTATGTCGTTTATCTCTGCTCTGATCTTTATTTCCTTCTTTCTGCTTACACTGGGCTTTTCTGGTTGCTCTCTTTCTAACTATTTGAGTTAGAGTGTTAGGTAATTTATTACCATTCTTTCTTGTTTTTTGCAGTAGGCTCGTAGAGCTGTGAGCTTCCCTCTCAAGACTGCTTTTGCTGTGTCCCATAGATTTTGGATTATTGTGTTTTCATTGTCGTTTGTTGCCATGATGTTTTCTATTTCTTCTTTGATCTCTCTGGAAACCCAGTCATTGTTTAATAGCATGCTATTTAGTTCCAGGTGTTTGATTTTTTTTTAGATTGTTTTTATTGTAGTTGATTTTCAGTTTTATGCCATTGTGATCTGAGAAGATGCTTGATATGATTTCTATCCTCTTGAATTTGAAGAGACTTTGCCTGTGACCCAATATATGGTCTATCTTTGAAAATGACCCATTGGCACTTGAGAAGAATGTATATTCTGTGGCTTTGGGGTGAAATGTTCTAATGATGTCAATTAATTCCATCTGATCTAGTGAGTTATTTAGGATTGATGTTTCTTTGCTGATTTTTTGTTTAGAGGATTTGTCCACTGGTGTTAGTGGGATATTAAAGTCCCCTACTATGATTGTCTTGCTGTCAGTCTCTCCCTTGATATCCTTCAGAAGTTTTTTTATGTATTTGGGTGGTCCTCTATTGGATGTATATATGTTTACCAGAGTTATTTCTTCTTGTTGGATAGCTCCCTTTAGTATTATGAAGTGGCCTTCCTTATCGCTTTTATGTCCTTCATTTTGAGATCTAATTTATCAGATGTAAGTATTGCTCTCCCAGTTGTTTTTTTCATTTCCATTTGCCTGAAAAACCTTTTTCCATCCCTTCACCGTCAGTCAGTGTGCATCTTCTTTTCTGAGGTGAGTTTCCTGTAGACAGCAGATATATGGGTCATGTTTTCTTATCCACTCAGTTACCTTATGTCTTTTGATTGGGGCATTTAATCTATTTACATTTAAAGTTATTATTGATAGGTACTTGTTTGTCCTCATTTATTCTTTACCCCTGTGTTCCTTCTTCACTTCCTAATTCTTCTTTTTACAGCAGACCCTTTAGCATTTCTTGCATTGGTGGTAATAAACTCCCATAATCCTTTTTTGTCTGTGAAGCTCCTGATTTCACCCTCAATTTTGATTGATAGCCTTGCTGGGTACAGTATTCTTGGATTCAGACCCTTCCTTTGCATGACGTTGTATATTCAATTCCATTCCCTTCTTGCCTGATTTGTTTCTGTTGAGAAACCTGTCACTAGTCTGGTGGGGGATCCTTTGTAGGTAACTTTCTGTCTCTCTCTGGCCACTTTCAAGATTCTTACTTTGTCGTTGGAGTTGGCCAATTTAATTATGATGTGCCATGGGGTTGGTCTTTTGGGGTTCATTTTGTTTGGGATTCTGTGAGCTTCTTGGATTTGTTTGAGTTTTTTCTTCCCTATATCAGGGAAGTTTTCTGTCATTATTTCTTCAAACAGGTTTTCTATTCCTTGCTCAGTTTCCTCTCCTTCTGGCACCCCTATTATTAGGATGTTGTTTTGTTTCTTATTATCCCAAAGTACCCTTAGGCTCTCCTCCTTCTTTTTAATTTTTTTATCTAGAAGCTGCTCTGTTTGGGTATTTTTTCCTACCTTGTCTTCTAGCTCGCTGATGCGGTCCTCTGCTTTTTATTGTCTACTGTTGATGCTGTCTATTGAGTTCTTTATAGCAGTGATGTCATTTTTCATTTTCTCTTGGTTCTTACACATATTGTTGAATTTGTCTTTCATTCTTTTCATCCACCTTATGACCAATTCTCTGAAATCTTTCTCTGGCAGTATGCTTGCCTCCAATTTGTTTACTTCCTTTTCTAGTGATGCCTCCTTTTCTTTCAGATGTGGGCTGTTTCTTTGTCTCCCCATTATCTCTCTTCTCCGGATGTCTGGTTATGTAGTTCTCTCTCTCCTTTCTGTGAGGAGGTGCATAGCTCCTCAGAATCTGCATGTTCATGCTGCTTGGGGACCGGTGTTCCTGGGTTCACCACTGTTTGCTGGGTGTTGTTGTTATAGATTCCCGGGATTTAGGCTTCTGATAACATCCACTCTCCCCTTCAAGATGGCATGGTCTCCTTGTCAGAGCCATTTGCTCCAGGAGGGATTTCAGCAGCAGTGGAGGCTGCCAGGTCAGGGGAACCCCATATGGAAATCTCCTACAGTCCCTTGGAGTATAGCTGTCTCTCAACTCACAAATAAACACTTCCCGTGCGACCACACACTCTCCTTTCATTCTCTCACTCACGCACTATCTTGCAGTCTGCTTTCCCATTGGCAGACATCTTCAATTCCTCCAGATGTATATATTTTAGGTACAAAAATCATTTATTTAAACTATGTGAGTAGGGGGAAGGAATGATTCCACAAACTGCAGTTAGTAAAGTTTACCAGAGTTAACATACCAGAACACACAGTGCAAGGAACTGAAAACCTTCATAAATTAAATGACTGGGTTCTGCACTTTATACATGTTTTATAAATTTTTGACACCAAAAGACAGAGTCTATATTCCTATATTTTGGTAGAAGATTGGTGTAGGATAAATGATCAGGAAGAGCTCTGGGCGAGTAGCTCAACTGGTAAGAGAGTTGTCCGGATATGCCCAGGTTGTGATTTCAATCCCCACTCAGGGCACATGCAAGAATCAACCAATGAATGCATGAATAAGTAGAACAACAAATCAATGTTTCTCCCTCTTTCTCCCACTCTCTCTCTTAAAATCAATAAAAAGATGAAAAGTGAATAAAAAAATAAAATGACCAGTAGGAATTAATAAATATTTCTCAATAGTCTCAAGCATCAAGGAAACAAAATGTTTAGAATAACAGAATTTTTCATCCAGAGGGAATTATAGATCTTTTCTCATGCAGGGATAGCATATAAAGGAGATATGCCTCTAACTTCCCTATGCCATGGTTATATCAAACAACTGAAAATCAGTTGCATAATTATTTCTTAAAGAGTGAGGATCTGACCTCAGAATTCTTCTCGATACAGTACCAATACAAAAGTTGGCTTGTGAGATGACATTAATTTGTATCCCTGATATAATCACAGTTTCTCACGTATGAGATCAAGAAAGTGAAACTCAGAATGGGGAAAGCAACTATTGAAGGTGAATCAGGGCAAATTTAACTTTTTTATTATTTTTAATTTATTTATTGATTAAGGTATTACATATGTGTCCTTATTCCCCTCTTGGCCCCCACTTCCCCTTCTCATACCCTCACCCCCCTGTTGTTTGTGTTCATTGGTTAGGCTTATATGCATGCATACAAGTCCTTTGGTTGATCTCTCTCTCTTACCCCCACCGTCCCCTACCTTCACTCTTAGGTTTGATGGTCTGATCAATGCATCTCTGTCTCTGGATCTGTTTTTGTTCATCAGTTTATGTTGTTCATTATAATCTATAAATGAATGAGATCATGTGATATTTATCTTTCTCTGACTGGCCTATTTCGCTTAACATAATGATCTCCAGTTCCAATCATGCTATTGTAAATGGTAAGAATTCCTTCTTTTTTACCGCAGCATTCCATTGTGTAGATGTACCACAGTTTTTTAATTCACTCATTTGCAGATGGACACTTAGGCTGTTTCCAAATCTTAGCTATGGCGAATTGTGCCGCTATGAACATAGGGTTGCATATATCCTTTTTGATTGCTGTTTCTAGTTTCTTGGGATATATTCCTAGAAGTGGGATCACTGGGTCAAATGGGAGTTCCATTTTTAGTTTTTTGAGGAAACGCCATACTGTTCTCCACATAGCTGCACCAGTCTGCATTCCCACCAGCAGTACACAAGGGTTCCTTTTTCTCCACATCCTCACCAGCACTTGTCATTTGTTGATTTGTTGATAATAGCCATTCTAACAGGTGTGAGATGGTACCTCATTGTCATTTTGATTTGCATCTCTCAAATAAATACCATATTTTCCGGCGTATAAGACGACTGCGCGTATAAGACGACCCCCAACTTTTCCAGTTAAAATATAGAGTTTGGACTCTATATAAAATATATAGTCTTATAGTATAAGACTACCCCTCTTCTAACACACACCAAATAAAAATTAAAAAAACATTAGATTTGATATCAATATGGTAATTTTAATTCAAATGCTAATGACATGCAGGTACTTAGCAGGAAAACTGTCACTTATAAACATAAGGCTGTTTGTCATCAAACATCCTATCTAATAATAGACAAATATGCAAATTGACCGTACCTTCGCTATGCCCACGATTGGCCAGGAGGCGCGGGGGGGCGGGACTCGGGGTGGCTGGGGTGGCTGATTGGGATGGCGGGACGCTGAGCTCGCGTCGCCAGCGGCAGCGTGAGCTCAGTGTCTGCGCCATGGCTGTGCTGCGGCACAGAAGGGGCCTCTGGGGCAGCGAGCTCACGTCCCACCGCAGACCATCAAAAGCGGGGGAGCTGGGTGCCTGTCCGCTCAGGCACCAGGCCTTTCAGAAGCCTCCGCCCCGCCGGAGGCTTCTGAAAGGCCTAGTGCACCAGCGGACAGGCCCCCAGCTCCCCCGCTAAACGTGCATAATTCAACCATGCACTGGGCCTCTAGTGTAAACATAAAACAGTACAAGTGGATTAAACTTTTCCTAATTCACTCTAAAGCTGAAAGGAAGGATAAGACAATAAACCCATGGGAGATGCCATGCTGTTTGTTTTCTAAGCTGTCAACCAAACTGGAACTGATGATGATAGGAGGAAGATAACAAACAATAGAGAGAGAGCAAGTGCCAGGCAAGTCCCTGGCAAGTTAGCAACGCAGCTTCACTGCAGTCCTCAGGAGCGAGATCTGAGAGGCAGAGAAGGAGGTACGGTAACAGGATACAAGGGCGGGCCAGACGGGTGTAAGAGAGAAAAGCACACAAGTAAACTGTTCCCAAGATTAAAGAGACAGACAGGCAAATACAAGTCATCATGATTTACCAGAGCACAGACTCATAGAGAAGCCACTCTAGGAAGCATGGCCTGGCAGGAAAACATGAACTGTAATTTATGAACGGCTGGAGGCTCAGTGTGGACAACTCTGAGACCTAAACACCTCAGGGGAACATAGGCATAAGGAGTTCTACAGCAGCGGTTCTCAACCTGTGGGTCTCAGGGTCGCCTAAGACCATCAGAAAACACAGATATTTACATTACGATTCATAACAGTAGCAAAATTACAGTTATGAAGTAACAACGAAAATAATTTTATGGTTGCGGGTCACCACAACATGAGGAACTGTATTAAAGGGTCACGGCATTAGAAAGGTTGAGAACCACTGCTCTAAGGGATCAGTGTGTAATATTGGTGATGTGTATGGAGGGCGCTGGTTAAGGAAGAGGTCAGGTCAACCATGACCAAGTAGTGTAGTGCCAGTGTAAGGTGCTTGGACTTGATCCTGCCGGCAAAAGGGAGTCATTGGTGTGTTTTTTCACACGGAAGTGACAAGATTCAATGTCAGTGGCTAGTATCCTGGCTCAAGGAGTGGCTGTTTTGCTGAAGGTGATCTTAACAAGCCAGTGTGTGCTGGAGGAGTTTTTTAGTTCAGTCTTTTTAGGGAGATACGTTTTCTCTGAACCTGGCTCAGGGAGACTTACTCAGGGCCTCCTTGATGGATAAGGAGGGGGTTGGAGGCAGGTGTGGCTCATCCATGTTCTGTCCCCAGACCCTGGATTCCTTTCCTGTCTCCACAGGCCCATGAGAAACTTTCTCAAGGTGCCAGTCTGGTATTCATACCCCATCTGTCACGATCTCAGTTGTAGTCCTGACTCTCATTAGAGGGGTGGGCAGCCCCTTTCAGGACTATCTCCACCTCCCTCTCACCAGCCTCCACACCCAAACAATCTGACTGAGTCCAACTGTTATAATGGCATCTACATTAGGACAATTATACAATAGTTGTGGCATCTTTGTGTTCTAAGAGCTGACATTTAAAGAAGAAAAATGTAATTTCATACCCCAGTTTTGGAGGAAATAAGACATAGTTTTATCATTTTTTAATTAAATTTATTGGGATGACATCCCTTATATAAAAGGCCCATGACTATCATGCCATAATGCCATCACGACCAAATGAGTGGCAACTCTCACAGCGGGTGGGGTGGGGCGTGAGCTACTGGCAGTGGAGAGCTATAAGCAGCGGAAGGTGGGGCAGCGAGCAACAGAGAGCTATGAGCAGCAGAGGGCAGGGCAATGAGCTACGAGCAGTGATGGGCAGGGCAGCCAGCTGAGGCAAGCAGAAGCGAGCTACTCATGCACAATTTTGTGCACACTGGGCCTCTAGTTACTTAATAAAATTATACAGGTTTCCAGTGTACAATTACATAGTATACCATCTGAATATTGCATTGTGTGCACACTAGCCAAAGCCAAATCTTTCATTACTATATATTGGGTCCCCTTTGCCCTTTACTACCACCCTACTCACTTCCCTCTGATAACCACCATACTGTTATCTGTGTCTGTAACTTTTCATTTGTTTTTCCAGTTTGTTCATTTGTTGCCTTAAGTTTTATATCCCACATATGAATGATATCATATAGTACTTAACTTTTTCTGTCTGACTTAATTACACTTAACATAATATTCTCAAGGTCTATTCATATTGTTGCAAATGGCAGTATTTCATCTTTTTATGACTGAGTAGTATTCCATTGTGTATCTGTGATAGGAGCAGAAATAGAATATTGGGAACCAGCTATAATTGTAAAAAATATTAATCATGTTCTGTTAACTGTGATTGTTTTATTCTAATTAAAGAAGGCACATTCTAGCCTGGTTGGCAGCTGCCTGTGGGACCTGGGAGCTCACCTGAAAATGCAGCCCATCCTCCTCATCAGGGAGGTGCCTAGTCTCATGGAAAGATTAACAACCTTGTTGCAGAAACCAGAGCTGCCAGCCCTTTGAAGACCCCCAGGCTTTTGAAAATTCCCAGCCCTTTGGTTTTTATTAGCCCTTTGAAGACTCTGAGCCTTTGCATACTTGAAGGCCATTGCAAATCTCCAGCCCCCATTACCTGTAAACTGACCATTTGGCATATCCTTCCCAATGTAATCTTTATCCTTCTGCACAAATATAAGCAGCTGGCTTATGGTGGGATACAGAGCATATTTTTGTGGATGACCTGCTGCTCTCCCATACTGCTGGCAGTTTTGGAATAAGCCCTCATTTATGATTCAATCCTGTCTCTGCTAAATTGGCTCAAGTAGTACGAGGCAGCATGGACCCATTGATTGTCCAGTTACATATGTACCACATCTTCTTTATCCAATCATCTATCAAAGGACATTTTGGTTATTTCCGTATCTTGTCAACCGTGAATAATGCTTCAATGAACAAAGGGGTGCATATGTCTTTGCAAATAAATGCAGTTTTATTTTTAAAGCAGTCATTTGAATTTTGAGAAACTGATATTTTATATCATTGACAGTGGGAAACAACACAGAATTAAAAACTAATAATTATATAACAGGTCATAAAATTCATCATCTATTCCTGCTTATTTAATTTATTAATTGGCATATTCAAGAGATTAAACTTCCTTATATGTTCTTAAAAATTGTGTGAGAAATCAACTACTTGTCTATTAAATCATATTTTATTTTTATTGAAATTTTTTAAATCTACCCAAATAATAACCTAAATAAAATCACACAAATGAAATGTATGACTCATTTAAAGGAAATTATGCTTTATTACTATGTTGACAATTGACATTTCAAAAAGTCACTTTATAAAATAATTCTTTAAATTATTATTTTAAAGTACAAAATCTCTTAAAGCATCTTAAGCATTTTTCATAATGGCAAATTTCATTTTATCTAAACATTTTCAAGAACATGGCTTTTAAATAAAACATGGCATATTTATTTACAGCTCTTAGAGAACTTATAGTCTATAATAAAATCAAAATTTTCACTCATTTTATTCTAACATGCTTTTAGAGAAAATAAATTTTGCAATTCTATTTTCTAACATAGTAAGGTTTCACTTTGAAGAAAAGAACATTAAATTCAGAATGTATACAATAGAGTTTCTAAGCTTGAGTAAACTAAAGAAATCTAACTAAATTATTAGAGATTAATTCTTAAACTAGAAGATGCAAAATTGGTTTTGTTCCATGTTCCTTTATGTTTTTATTTTAATTCCTTTAATAAATAATATTACTTGTCTAAAGCAGGAAGAACCTTTCTAAACATATCTCTGAAGGCTTGTTTAACTTGCTGGTTCCTCAGAGTATAAATGAATGGGTTCAACAGAGGAGCAACTGAAGTATTGAGCACAGCTACTCCTTTGCTTAAAGTGGTTCTTTCATTTGCTGATGGCCTTATGTAGATGAATATACAACTACCATAAGTGATGGTTATAACAATCATGTGAGAAGAGCAGGTAGAAAAGGCTTTTTTCTTTTGGTGAGCTGAAGGGAATTTTAGGATTGTTTTGATGATGTAAGAGTAAGAAAGGATTACTAGAAACAATGTGACAATAAGGGTCATCACAGCTAAGAAAAAAGTAATCAGTTCCACTAAGTGTGTGTCTGAGCAAGAAAGTTGCAGGACAGGAGAAATGTCACAAATGAAATCATCAATTATATTTGAAGCACAGAAATCCAAATTAATAACCCAAATCAATAAAAGGAAGCTGACCAGGAATCCAGTTGCCCAAGAACTGAGTATAAGCTGATGACAAACTCTGCTGCTCATGATGGATGTATAATGCAAAGGTTTGCAGATGGCAACATAGCGGTCATAGGACATAGCCGCCAAAAGGAAAAATTCTGTAGCACCCAAGAATATGTAAAAAAATAACTGAGATATACAACCATTATAGGAAATGGTCTTTTTTCTGGTTACAATGGTGATTAGGAATCTGGGGATGCAAGCACTTGTGAATGAAATTTCCAGAAAAGAGAAATTTCGGAGGAAGAAATACATTGGGGTCATGAGATGGGAATCCAGTAGACAGAGGACAATGATGGTTAAGTTTCCTATCATGCTCAGCATATAATTCAGAAATAGAAAGAAAAAAATTACAATCTGTAACTGGGAATTATCTGTCAGTCCCAGAAGGATAAACTCTATCTGCGTTGTATGATTCCCCATTTCTCTTCTGAGATTTCAAATTCTAGAAATAAAATGATACAAAAATAAGAAACTAGAGATCAACCAAAGGACTTGTATGCATGCATATAAGCCTTACAAATGGACACAGACAACAGGGGGGTGAGGGCATGAATGGGGGGTTTGGGGAGGGGGCAATGGGGGATAAGGACACATATGTAATACCTTAATCAATAAAGAAAAAATTAAAACAATAAGAAACTACATGAGTGGCTTTATAACCAGGGAATCAATATATATAAAAGCCTAAGTGACGGTTACAACCAGTGGACCGAAAAACCAGTTGCCTGGTCACTATGATGCTCACTGACCACCAGGAGGTATATGCTTAATGTAGGAGCGGTGGTCAGTGCGCTCCCACAGCCAAACTCCCATGCCAGCCAACCTCCCTCTCACTGGCCATCTGGTCCCGATTAGCCCCTTTTGGAACTGGGCGAGAAGGCCCAGATCGGGCCCAATTGCCAGCAAGGCTGAGGGACCCCTGCCATGCACGAATTCGTGCACTGAGCCTCTAGTAATATATAAAGAGATCCATATTCACAAGCAGACTCATTTATAAGGTAATGCTCTGTGATTTTGAAGATATAATCCAGAACTGTACAATAGAAACTATTTTAAAAATCACCATTGAAGTCAACTCAGTTTTTGAAATTGACCAGCAAAATCCAAAATAGTTGTGTGAGTTTTATCCTTTCTAAAAAACTTTTAGTCATTTGTAACTAATTTCAAATGTTTTCATTTGAGAAATAAGGTAGATAAAATATTGGTTTGAGATTCAAAAGTAATCCATTCATTTTTAATTATTAACTTCATCAAAATAAAACTATACCAGAATATAATGAATTAAGATCCATAGTTTTGAATTCATATTTAAGTGACATTTGATTAGTGCCCCATTGTAGCCTCTTGCAATGTCTCTATGAACTACAGATGAATACATAAGAAATTACCCCCCAAAAATGCCATAAGACAAAATAAATACTAGCTGGATCTAAAAAAAATTAAAACAATATAAAGCAGATATAGCCACATTTACAAAAAAAATAATAATCTATTCAGGATTTCAAAAATTTGCACATGTAACTTACACCATAAAAATAAAAGAGAAAATACACAAAATGCATTGCATTTCTTCACAATCTCCACTCATTTAGAGTATCTAGAATCTAAACCTACTTTCCAGGTACAGCTCTGTGACAGTGAAAAATCAGTTTTCTTGTCACATTGCCTGTGTCCTCATGTCCCCAGCAATCACTCATATAATTAATCAGAGACTATTAATCCAAGGAAGTATTGGCCAAAGGAAAGTGTGTGGTGATTTGAATGGGACTATTTTATGTATTTAATTAGAGGTTTTTAGAATCTTGAATGGCAAATAATGAAAACAGAGTAAGTAATGCAGCTGAAGCACAGCAATGGTGGGAGTCTGTTAGGAATTAGAAACAATTTAAAACTGTGCTAATTCATACAAAATCCAGCTATATATCTGAGAAACAAAAACATTAATGGCTAATGAGACAAACAAAAATGCACTATTAAGGTTAAAAGTTTGGATATGCTTTTTTATTGTTTAAGAATGAAATTTTAAAGTTAAGTATACACACACAAAATAAAACATAAGAAACGTGTAAGTGAGATTTATTCTGGGGATGCAACCAATAAACATGATATATCACAGACACAAAATGAAGGACAAAAATCATTTGATCATATCAATAGATGCAGAAAACATATTCTACAAAATACAGCACCCATTTTTTGTAAAAACTCTCAGCAAGGTAGGAGTCAGGGGAACATACCTCAATGAAATAAAGGCCATATATGAAAAACCTAAAGCCAACATCATTCTCAATGGGCAAAAACTAAAGTTTTTCACTTAAGATCAAGAACAAGACAAGGTTGTCTGCTTTCACCACTCTTGTTCAGCATAGTACTAGAAGTCCAAACCACAGTGATCAGACAAGAAGAAAAAGATAAAAGGGATCCAAATTGAAAAGGAAAAAGGAATAGTGTCATAATATTGTACATAGAAAATACTAAAGACTCCATCAAAAATCTATTAGATTTGATAAATGAGTCCAGCAAAGTAGCAGGATACAAAATTAACATCTAGAAATCTATGGTATTTTTATGCACAGATAATGAACTCTCAGAAAGAGAAACAAAAAGAACAACACCATTAACATTGCAACAACAAACAAAAATAAGAAACCTAGGAATAAACTTAAACAGAGAGGGTAAAAGACCTGTACTTGGAAAACTAGAGGACATTGAAAAAAACAGGGGAAGATGCAAACAAGTGGAAGAATACATGTGTTCATGGATTGGAAGTATTAACATCATTAAAATGTCCATACTACCCAAAGCAATCTATAGATTCAATGTAATTCCCATTAAAATACCACCAGCATGTTTTACAGATCTAGAACAGATATTTCAAAAATTTATATCAAACCAAAAAAGACACCAAATAGCCTCAGCAATCTTGAGAAAGAACAAAGTTTGAGGGATCACAATACCAGATATCAAACTATACTACAAAGCCATTGTAATCAAAATACCCTGATATTGGCAAAATACCCTGATATTGGCAAAGCCATTGTAATCAAAATACCCTGATATTGGCATGTAGATCAATGGAACAGAACAGAGAACTCAGAAATCAACCCACAACATGCTCTATTAATATTTGACAAAGGAAGCAAGAACATACAATGGAGGGCAGACAGTCTCTTCAATAAAAGGTGTTGGGAAAATTCAACGGTGCATGCAAGAGAAGAAGGAGGGGGAGGAGGAAGAGGAGGAGAAGGAGGAGGAGGAGGAGGAGGAGGAGGAGGAGAAGAAGGAGAAAATAAATTAGAGCACCAATTTACACCATACACAAGAATAAACTCAAAGTGGATAAAATATGTAAATGTAAGTCGGGAAACCATAAAAAACAAAAAACAAACAAAAAAAAAACCTAGAAAAAACATATGCAATAAAATCTCAGACATCCCACATACCAGAATTTTTGCGGAAACATCTCATAGGGCAAGAGAAACAAAGAAAAAAATAAACAAATGGGACTAGATCAAACTAAAAAGCTTCTGCACAGCAAAAGAAATCATTCTCAAAATGCAAAGGAAACCCACTATATGGGAGAACATAAATTGTCCATCAATAGATGAGTGGATAAAAAAGATATGGTGCATTAATACAATGGAATACTATCTTTAATAATAAAAGCATAATATGTTAATTAGACCAGACAGCCAAATGACCTTCCAGACGTCATTCTGAACGTCCTTCCAGACGAAGCCGGCAGGGGCCAAGGCAGAGGTGGTTAGGGGTGATGAGGCAGGCAGGCAGTGTGATTAGGAGCAATCAGGCAGTCAGGTGAGAAGTTAGGGGTGATCAAGCAGGCAGGCAAGTGATTAGAGGTATCAGGTTGGCAGGCAGAGTGTTTAAGGGTGATCAGGCAGGTATAGGCAGTGAGGGGCAATCAGGCAGGCAGGAGAGTGTTTAGGGGCAATCAGGAAGGCAGGCAGGAGAACAGTTTAGAGCCAGTGGTCTCAGATTGTGAGAGGGTACAGGCCGGGCTGAAGGACCCCTCCTCTCCATGTGCATGAATTTTGTGCACCAGGCCTCTAGTCTATATATATAAAAGCCTAATGTGCAAAGTGTTCCCTCAGGAGGTCAACCAACCAGTTCAATTGCTTGCTATGATGTGCACTGACCACCAGGGAGTAGCACAGAATGAAGGAAGGCCCCAGCCAGCAGCCAGCACCTGGGGAAAGGAGGTCCCGGCCAGCATTCTGCAGCCTGGGAAGAGAAGCCCCGGGTTGCAGCCGGCAGATGGCAGCCACTAGGGACCCTACTCATGCATGAATTTTGTGCACTGGGTCTCTAGTAAAGCTATAAAAAAAGAAGGATCTCTTACCCTTTGAGATAGCATACAGGGACCTAGAAAGTATTATGCTAATCGACATAATCCAGAGAATGACAAGTATCACATGATCTCACTCACGTGTAGAATCTAATGAACAAAATAAACTGATGTACAAAATAGATACAGGGATATAGAAGCATGGAACAGACTGAGGAATCCAGAGGAAAGGGGGTTGAGTATGTATAGGCAGTGGACATGAAGAGATTAACCAAAGAACTTATATGCATACCTGAGACCCAATGTATGAAGAATCATGCAAGAATGGGCCTTCCTTCTCCTGGCTACTGGCACTGCCTTTGCTCCCACCCAGAGCCGTCTTTCCACCTTCCCATGCTGCCCAGAGGCTCTGAGCAGCTGGGGCAGTGTGGAATGCCTAAGTCCCAACCCCCACACTGCTCATGGTCTGTGTATGCAAATTAACCCACCATCTTTGTTGGGTTAATTTGCATATTCACTTCTGATTGGTGGGCATCACGAAGGTATGGTCAATTTGCATCTTTCTCTTTTATTAGAGTAGATATGCATAGCTCATGGACAGAATCTATAGTGTAGTGAAGGACGCAGGTGGGGTGGGAGCAAAGGGGGAAAATGGGAGACATCTGTAATACATCAATAAAAATAAATATAGAAATATAGAAACAGTGTTAAATGACTAAGTTAAGAGTTTTAGAATCAAAAAGAGATATTTTTGCAAATTTTACTTTATCACTTATTACTAGTTTTGTGGTCTTGAGAAAATCAATTTCCTTGTTTTAAAATTTCACCTACAAAATAATAGATAAAATAATTTTGACCTAAATTATAAGGATTAAATGAGATGTGCATAGAATACATTAATGATTACTAACTGCTTAATAATCAGTGAAGAGATCAGTACACATAAAAACCATAAATGTGTAGTAATATTTTAAAGGATGTCACTTCATACTTTAACATCCTTAATTAAAGCAATACTAATGTTTCTGAGAATAGAAGTACTATGGAGGTGGGCATTAATAATTAACTAAATTCTAGCAGATATTTTTTTTTACTGGAATCAGACCTACACAAGGGTGCTGACAAAACCTATTGTTGAATAAAATTCTAAAATCTCTAACCAATTAAACAAGATTAGAAAGAGAAATTATAAATTATTCAGGTAAACACTTGATTGGTAAATAAAGTAAACTTACTTTCTATTGATCTGATTGTTGCCTTAAAATATCCAATTAATAAATTGAAACTATTATAACAATAATATAGTTAGTTCAGTAATGTGAACAGACTAAATAACTTTCTAAGGAGGAATAAATGTTTAGAATATAATGGAAAATTTACCTTTCTCAAAAAGCAATTCAACATCCATCTTAGACTTAAGCTATATGTCATGATATACTTTCAGAATAAAAAATAGAAAACAATCTAGTTAAAAATAAGCAATTCTTCAAATAATCTTATTCATTCAGGTAATTATATTTTAAAATAAGGACACTGGTGAATATGTATTTTTATAAAATATTCTAGAAATATTTTAGATGTAAAATTATAAAAATATTTATACAAATTGACCCCATTTTATAATGTCTAATATGATACATGCAGATATGATTCCTACAAATACATAAAAATAGTAATAATACTTTCAGTGGGATATTAAATCATAGTGCATTTATATTTTTCATAAAAATTCATTTATTATTAATAACATCTTACCAAAAGATATTATCCAATAATACATGTTTTTTCAACTTCTCTAATTTAAAAAACTGTTAATGAATTCAGAACACTGATTGCCAAATATTTTATAGCCATACTTTCAACTAAAATAAATCCAGTGACACATTTAATTTTCTTCTGAAACTGAGGAAAATCTTTGTTGCCAATTTGCAAAATAGATAAACTATTTCCAAATGAACTTAGAACATAAGCACTGATAGAGGTAAAAAATAAACATCATATAGCATAAAACGTTTTTATTTAAATAAAAAGTATTTAAATTACATTCCTTCTTACCAATTAAATTTTGCCAATCAATACCATTGCCTGTTTTGAAGTTTGTCTTCCTTTTATTATTAATAACATATTATTTTTCCTTCTACATGATTTAGCCCATCAGTTCAAACATGAATTCACAAACCCACATTATTTAGATTAACCATTTTATTTTTCTTCTCTTATTTTAATTTTCCAGTGTATTACCTCTGGGCTGTTGATGGAAATGGTAGACCTTAGAGAATCATAGAATCAAAATCTCTCTTCCTGGATCTCATCTTCTTTTGGCCCTGCTCATTTTTAATATGTCCTTGCTCTAACTTCCACTCTTTCTGCTAAACACATTGAGCATTCCTGAAGATGCAATGTTGGTATCAAAGTAATTTCAAACCACAAAGCAGATATTTGTTCTGCAACCAGTGCAGATTTGGCAATCGATAATTATCAGTTATAAGTTGTCTTTGCTCAAAGAGTTGATTAAAATTTGCACTTCCAGGCCTGGCCAGGTAGCTCTCTCTCTCTCTCTCTCTCTCTTTCTCTCTCTCTCTCTCTCTCTCTCTCTCTCTCTCTCTCTCTCTCTCTCTCTCTCTCTCTCTCTTCCCCCACCCGTTTTTCTCTGAAATCAATCAATAAAAAATATTATTTTTAAATTTTAATTAGTACTTCCAAAAAACTGTATCTTTTCTATTTTTAAAAATGTAGCAAAATATGTGAAGGCAATTCTCCAGGAAAAAATATCCTCCAACCTCGTCATTTTCTATTGACTTCTAGGGTCGTTCAGGCTTTTCTGATATAGAGAGCAATAAAACAAACACCATTCTCTCCACCATCCTACAGTGCATTGTCTGGTTTAAACACTGATGTATTAGAAATGCAGGTGCAAGCGCATAAATCAAAAACACATGCTCTTGCATTATGATTTATAAAATAGCACATAAAATAATTAATGTTTTATTCAAAAAGGAATATTAAAGTATCATCTTCAAATCACTGATATTTATTTGTATGTAACTTACATGGTATTTATAATTATTCTTAAATTTTTGAAAGAAAAGTATCAGCACTATTTTACTTACCATTTGCAGTATATGTTGGTTATCTTTTTCTTTTTCTCTAGATTATGTGAGCAAGGATCAACTATAGTGAAAGGCAAACATACATATTGGAAAATAATATTTAACTTTGTAGGTAGGAAAATTAATGCAAAATAATTTATCTCGTTAATTCAAATCACTGACCTAAAGTGTGACTATTTTAATAATGCAATTATTCTTCACTATCATATATATCTGAACATTTGGAAATATCTATGTCTTGAATAATAAAGATTTCTGATAAACTCCTATTTTTTGATACCCAAATAATTTATAAGATGTGTGTCCAACTAATCCCACTTTGCAAACATTCATAAAAATTGTCGTAGCTGAGATGATTAGCTTGAAACTTGGGAAACATTTGCTGGTTTCAAATTATTTAAAAGGAGTGAATGCTGCTCTATACTAGTAAGAAATCTAAGGGGATAGTGTCTCTAAGGAGAAATAGGAAAGGTGAGAAAATACTCAGTAGAGCCTATTCCAGTTGGCCTTTGTTTTTATCATTAATTGTTAAAAGCTTATTGTTTTAAGAATGATGACATAAAATACCATTAGGGTTGTGACATTTAAAAATATTCATTTTAAGACAATCATGTAGACACTGCAAACTAGCAGACTATTTTGAAACATAAGAAATACATATGGGCCAAGACACCAACATAATTAATTCCTTTTGAGGATTTGGCGGGGGGGGGGGGGTTCCCCAATATGTAAATCTCTCACTCAGAGAACAGCATGTGGGTCCTAGCACAAATACTACTTCTACATATTTTTTAAAAAGCAACTGTATTCAATATTAAGAAAAAATAGAACTCTGAATACTACTATGATTTAAGAAAGAATATTTTCTTCAGCAATTTGAGAATGTGCACCTAAGCTCAACAACCATCTTGAAATATTACTAACTACATAGCACCTATCATATATTGAACATTTACTATGCATGAAGTATTTGCTAATTGTTGTACATATATTATTCAATTTATCATCATAATAGGCAAAACACACAATTATGAACTCTTTTGAAAAACACACAATTATGAACTCTATTGAAAAAACTGAGAATTGGGAAAGTTATATCACTTGCTCACACTCATGATAAAATTTATATTATGGAGATAAAATTGCAGTCAGATCTTTAACAAGTGTAGTTTGTTAATCATTATATTGTACATTCACTTAAGTAGGTGGTTAGATGACAGGTTAATGATTGATTATAGACAGATAGATAAATAGGATAAGATAATGATGATAGATAGATAATGTTACAGAAAACTGGAATAAATCAAGCAATGCTCAGAGAGTTTGGAGTCACACTTTATTCACTGTGGTGGACTTAGAGAAAACGAATTCAAATTCTAAGCAAAGCTACAAGCAGAACTTCCCTTTTTATTAAAGAGCCAGCCCAATGTGCGCTTAGTGGTTATCTCGCTGCTGGCCTTGAAAACAACACACTTCTATCCAATTAAAAAATGCACCTGGCATGGCATTGAGAGTATGGGCGTATCTAGTCTCTGGCCTACAAGGTCAGACAGCTAAGTTTATCTTCCTCATTATTCAAGCAGGCTAAAGCGGGCTAGAAAGCAAAGTTATTTTTTTAGAATAAGAGGCCGTCTAAAAAATAGCAGAGAATTCCAAACAGTAGGTTTACAAAATAGGGGTTAGCCTTCTCATTACAAATAGATTTTAATAAATTTTCAACCTTTTTCATCTCATGGCACCCATAAACTAATTACTAAAATTCTGTGGCACACCAAGAGGTATAATTTTTGCTGGTCAGAAAAAAAAAAACTTCACATAGTGTGTGCATCATTCATAGTACTGATGGAATGATTCTGATTTGATTTTGTATAAATTTTAACATTGGGAAAATTCATATATATATATATATATATATATATATATATATACATATATATATATTAATAATGAGGACTAGGAATCTCACTGTAGAAAAAAAAGGGGGGAATCAAATATGAATGGGAGAAGAATTCAGTGTTAGATTTAGAATTAGAGGCAGCAATGTAAAATAATGAATTTTTTTTATTTTAAGAGCTACCATTTATTATGCCAATGCTATGTTAAATTATTTTTTCTGATTTTTATTTAATGTATTGGAGTGAAATGGGTTAATAAAATTAGATAGGTTTCAGGTATACAGTTTTATAAATGTACCACCTACGTCTGTGGGCCGTCTATGCTTTCCTGCTGTTTCATCTCCCCGTTTATTCCCAGTTCCCACCTTTAGATGTTTTAATGCATGGATCTTTCAGGCATGGCTCTGTATTGAGCAGGAATTTCTTTGTTGAATTATAGTTGGTTAACTTGTTGAAATTTCAGGGGGAGAGGCCAAGGGGCTCTCTCATGTTGCCGTTCCTCTGATGTCACTCTGTTTGTTTTCTTGTTTGTGCATTTATTGCTCTCAGTTATAAAACCCACATATAAGTAAAATCATATGGTTCTTGGCCTTTTCTGTCTGACTTATTTGGCTTAGCATAATATTCTCAATAGCCATCCATCTTGTTACAAATGGCAACATGGATATCACATCTTCTATATCCAGTCATCTATCAAAGGACACTTTGGTTGTTTCCAGATCTTGGCCACCATGAATATACATTTGCTTGTTTTTTAAAAAGAACATAGGTTGACAATCTCGAGATTAGATTTCAGCTTTTGTCCTTGAACACAGTACACTGAGTTTATAATACTAGATAGCCAGATAATTCCAACTTCTGGAGACACTATTTGTTTCTGTATTTATCAGTGTTTTTTTCTTGATTGTTTCATGTCTGACTTTTTTGCTGGTCACTGTTTGAAGTTATTCTTTTCTTTTCAATTTTTTTATTAAGGTATTATATGTGTACATATCTTACCATTGCCACCCCACCCCACTCCCATACATGCCCTCACCCCCAGAGTTTTGCGTCCATTGGTTATGCTTATATGCATGCATAAAAGTCCTTCACTTGATCTCTTATCTCCCCCACCTCTCCTTAACCTTCCCGCTGTAATTTGATAGTCTGATGCTTTACTGCCTCTGTATCTATCTTTTTGTTCATCCTACCTAATAATAGACAAATATGAAAATTGACCATACCTCTGCTACACCCAAGCCACGCCCACCAGCCAATCAGAGCGAGTATGCAAATAAACCGAACCAAGATGGCTACAGCCACAGAGAGCAAGGTTTCCCAGGCAACAGAGGAAAACAAGCTTTCCGCCTGCCCTTGACAGGCCTAAGCCTCCACTCAAGCTACAAAGTTTCAATTATAGCAGGTAAACAAATTCAAACAGAATGGCGGCAGACACGGAGCTGGAGAGACCAGGCCAGGGTTGCCCGCGGTAACGGAGAAAGCAAAGCTTTCTGCACACCCTGGCTGGGCTCAGGCCTCTGCTTAAGGCTACAAAGTTCCAATTATAGAAGGTGAATTAACTCAAACAGAAATGGCTGTCGGTGGAGCATGCAGGAGGCTTGGCTCTGCTCCAGGCTACAAAGTTTCAATTGTAGAAGGTAAATAAATTCCAGATACCTGGCCTCCGCTTGGGTCTCCAGGGGGCGTGGCTGGCCTGCAAACCACCACAGGCCCCTTGCTCAGGCTGCCCCATGCCCCAAGGGAACCCCCACCCTTATCTGGGACACCCTTCAGGGCAAACCAGCTGGCCCCCACTCCTGCACCAGGCCTCTATCCTATCTAATAAAAGAGTAATATGCAGATTGACCACCACTCCAACACACAATATGTCTGCCCCCATGTGGTCAAAGATCCTGCCCCCATGTGGCACAAGATGGCCACCACAAGATGGCCAGCAGGAGAGGGAAGTTGGGAGGCACCCACTGGGATCAGGCCTAAATGGGCAGTCAGACATCCCTTGAGGGGTCCCAGATTGGAGAGGGTACAGGCTGGGCTGAGGGACACACCCCCCCCCTCCGTGCATGAATTTCATGCACCGGGCCTCTAGTAAGTTTATAATGTTCTTTATTATCCACAAATGAGTGAGATCATGTGGAATTTTTCTTTCATTGGTTGGCTTATTTCACTTAGCATAATGTTCTCCAGTTCCATCCAGGTTGCTGCAAATGGTAAGAATTCCTTCTTTTTATGGCAGCATAGTATTCCATTGTGTAGATGTACCATAGTTTTCTGATCCAGTCATCTGCTGACGGGCACCTAGACTGTTTCCAAATCTTAGCTATGGTGAATTGTGCTGCTATGAACATAGGGGTGCATATATTCTTTCTGATTGGTGTTTCTAGTTTCTTAGGATATATTCCTAGGAGTGGGATTACTGGGTCAAATGAGAGTTCCATTTTTAGTTTTTTGAGGAAACTCCATACTGTTCTCCACAGTGGCTGCACCAGTCTGCATTCCCACCAGCAGTGCACAACGGTTCCTTTTTCTCCACATCCTCGCCAACACTTGTTGTTTGTTGATTTGTTGATAATAGCCATTCTGACAGGTGTGAGATGGTACCGCATTGTCATTTTGATTTGCATCTCTTGGATAATTAGTGACTTTGAGCATGTATTCATGTGTCTCTTGGCCTTCCTTCTGTCTTCTTTCGAAAAGATTCTATTTAAGTCCATTGCCCATTTTTTATTGGATCATATATCTTCCTTTTATTAAGTTGTATAAGTAGCCTGTAGATGTTGGAGATTAAACCTTTATCAGTGATAACATTGGCAAATATGTTCTGCCATACAGTGGGATTTCTTGTTGTTTTGTTGATGGTTTCTTTTGCTGTGAAAAAGCGTTTTATTTTTATGTAGTCCCATTTGTTTATTTTCTCTTTAGCTTCCATTGCCCTAGGAGCAGTATCAGTGAAGAAGTTCTTTCAGCATATGTCTAAGATTTTGCTGCCTGTGGATTGCTCTAGTATTTTTATGGTTTCCCATCTTATGTGTAAGTCCTGTATCCATTTTGAGTTTATTTTTGTGTATGGTGTAAGTTGGTGATCTAGTTCCATTATTTTTGCATGTATCTGTCCAATTTCCCCAACACCACTTATTGAAGAGGCTGTCTTGACTCCATTGTATGTTCATGCCTCCTTTGTCAAATATTAATTGAGCATAGTGGTTTGAGTCGATATCTGGATTCTCTATTCTATTCCATTGGTCTATATGTCTGTTCTTGTGCAATTAACAGGCTGTTTTGCGAACAGTGGCTTTGTAATACAGCTTGAAATCTGGTATTGAGATCCCTCCTACTTTATTCTTCTTTCTCAGGATTGCTGTGGCTATCCGGGGTCTTTTTTTATTCCAGATGAATTTAGAGAGTTCGTTCTAGGTCTGTGAAATATGCTGTTGGTATTTTAATGAGGAGTACATTGAATCTACAGATTGCTTTGGGTAGTATGGACATTTTAATGATGTTGATTTTACCAATCCATGAACATGGTATGTTTTCCTTCTGTTTACATCTTCTTCTATATCTTTTTTCAGTGTCCTGTAGTTTTCCACATATTGGTCTTTTACCTCCTTAGTTAAGTCTATTCCTAGGTATCTTAATGTTTTTGGTGTGATGATTTGGATTGCTGTTTTAGTCTCTCTTTCTGTAAGTTCACTATTGGTGTACAGAAATGCCATAGATTTTTTGGGATTAATTTTGTATCCTGCTACATTGATGAATTCATTTATTAAGTCTATTAGTTTTTGATGGAGTCTTTAGGTTTTTTTTTATGTACAATATCATGTCATCTGCAAATAAGGACAGTTTTACTTCTTCTTTTCCAATTTGGATGCCTTTATTTCTTCTTGTTGTCTAATTGCAATGGCTAATACTTCCAGTACTATGTCAAACAGGAGTAGTGAGAATGGGCATCCCTGTCTTGTTCCTGTTCTTAGGGGAAATGGTTTCAGTTTTTGCCCATTGAGTATGATGTTAGCTGTGGGTTTATCATATATAGCTTTTATTATGTTGAGGTATGATCCTTCTATTCCCACCTTGTTGAGAGTTTTTATCAAGAAAGGGTGTTGGATTTTTTCAAATGCTTTTTCTGCATCAATTGATATGACTATGTGATTTTTATCTCTCAATTTGTTTATGTGATGTATCACATTTATTGATTTGCGGATATTATACCATCCATGCATCCCTGGGTCATGGTGTATGTTCTTGGTCATGGTGTATGTTTTTTCTGATGTACTGCTGGATCTGATTTGCTAGAATTTTGTTGAGGATTTTGGTATCTATGTTCATGAGGGATATTGGCCTGTAATTCCCTTCCATTGTGTTGTTTTCATCTGGATTTGGTATGAGGATGATGCTGGCTTCATAGAATGAGCTTGGAAGTGTTCCTTCCTCTTGAATTTTTTGGAATAGTCTGAGGAGGATAGGTTTTAGTTCTTCCTTGAATGTTTGGTAAAAATCCACTGTGAAGCCATCTGGCCCTGTGCTTTTGTTTGCCAGAAGCTTTTTGATGACTGCTTCAATTTCTCCCATAGTTACTGGCCTATTGAGCTGTTTAGATTCTTACTGATTGAGTTTTGGAAGGTGATATTTTTCTAGGAAAATGTCCAGTTCTTCCAGGATGTCCAGTTTGTTGGAATAAAGTTGTTCATAGTATTTTTTAGCAATCCCTTGTATTTTGGTCAGGTCTGTTGTTATTTCACCTCTTTAATTTCTGATTTTGTTTTTTTGGGTCCTCTCTCTTTGCTTCTTGGTGAGCCTAGCTGGAGGTTCATCAATCTTGTTTATAGTTTCAAAGAACCAGCTCTTGGTTTTGTTGATCTTTTGTAATGTTTCTTTGGTCTCTATGTCGTTTATCTGCACTTTGATCTTTATTATTTCCTTCCATCTGCTTACACTGGGCTTTTGTTGTTGCTCTCTTTCTAACTATTTGAGTTGTAGGGTTAGGTAATTTATTACCATTGTTTCTTCTTTTTTGCAGTAGGCTTGTAGAGCTATGAACTTCCCTCTCAAGACTACTTTCGCTGTGTCACATAGATTTTGGATTGTTGTGTGTTCATTGTCATTTGTTGCCAATATGTTTTTTATTTCTTCCTTGATCTCTCTTGTAACCCAGTCATTGTTTAATAGTGTAGTATTTAGTCTCCATCAGTTTGATTTTTTGGGATTATTTTTATTGTAGTTGATTTCCAGTTTTATGTCACTGTGATCTGAGAAGATGCTTGATATGATTTTTCTCTTCTTGAATTTGAAGAGACTTTGCCTGTGACCCAATATATGGTCTATCTTTGAAAATGACCCATGTGTACTTGAGAAGAATGTATATTCTGTGGCTTTGGGGTGAAATGTTCTGAAGATGTCAATTAATTCCATCTGGTCTAGTGAGTCATTTAGGATTGATGTTTCTTTGCTGATTTTTTGTTTAGAGGATTTATCCAAAGGTGATAGTGGGGTATTAAAGTCTCCTACCATGATTGTATTGCTGTCAATCTCTCCCTTGATATCCTCCAGAAGGATTTTTATGTATTTGGGTGCTCTTGTATTGGGTGTGTATATGTTTACCAGAGTTATTTCTTCTTGTTGGATTGCTCCCTATAGTATTATGAAGTGGCCTTCCTTATCTCTTTTTATGTCCTTCACATTGAGATCTAATTTGTCATACATGAGTATTGCTACACCATTTTTTTTTTTATTTCCATTCACCTGGAAAACCTTTTTTCAATTCCTTGTCTGTGAGCATCTTTTTTTTCTGAGGTGGGTTTATTGTAGAGAGCAGATATATGGGTCTTCTTTTTTTATCCAATCCGTTACCCTATGTCTTTTGATTTGGGCATTTAATCCATTTACACTTAAAGTTATTATTGATAGGTACTTATTTGTCGTCATTTTTTTTCTTTACCCCTGTGTTTCTTCTTCGCTTCCTATATATATGGGTTTTGTGGGGTTTTTTTTACAGCAAACCCGTTAGCATTTCTTGCATTGCTGGTTTGGTGGTAATAAATTCCCTTAGTCCTTTTTTGTCTATGAAGCTCCTGATTTCACCTTCAATTTTGATTGATAGCCTTGCTGGGTACAGTATTCTTGGATTCAGACCCTTCCTTTGCATGACTTTGTATATTTCATTCCATTCCTTTCTGGCTTGATGAGTTTCTGTTGAGAAATCAGTTGCTAGTCTGATGGGGGTTCCTTTATATATAAATTTCTGTCTCTCTCTGGCCGCTTTTAAGATTCTTACTTTGTCATTGGTGTTTGCCAATTTAATTATAATGTGCCTTGGCATCAGTCTTTTGGGGTTCATTTTGCTTGGGACTCTGTGAGCTTCTTGGATTTGTGTGGGTTTTTCTTCCTTATATCAGGGAAGTTTTCTGTCATTATTTCTTCAAACAGGTTTTCTATTCCTTGCTCAGTTTCATCTCCTTCTGGAACCCCTATTATGCAGATATTGTTTTGTTTCATGTTGTCCCAAAGTTCCCTTAGGCTCTCCTCCTGCTTTTTAATTTTTTTTACCTAGAAACTGCTCTGCTTGCGTATATTTTCCTACCTTGTCTTCTAGCTCGGTGATGCGGTCCTCTGCTTCTTCTAGTCTCCTCTTGATGCTTTATATTGAGTTCTTTATAGCAGCAATGTCATCTTTCATTTTTTTCTTGATTCTTCTTCATTTCCTCTTGGTTCTTACTCATATTGTTGAATTTCTCCTCCATTATTTTCATCCACCTTATGACCATTTGTCTGAATTCTTTTTCTGACAGGGTGCTTGCCTCCATTTCGTTTACTTCCTTTTCTGGTGATGCCTGCTTTTCTTTCATATGCAGGCTGTTTCTTTGTCTCCCCATGGTCTCTCTTCTCCGTATGTCTGGTTATGTAGTTCTCTCTCCTGTGTTGATTTAAAGGCACAAAATACAACACAACCAGGTACGACACACAAGGCACTAAATAGAAATGAATTCACAATATTAATAATCCCCAATAAAGGTGACCACCAGAGAAAGGCAAATTAGGGGATATGAGAGAAAGAAGAAGAGGAAAAAGAAAAAAAAATGGAGTGCCAAAATGAAATTGGGAAAAGAAAAAAAAAGTAAGAGATAAAAGAAAGAGACTTTTTCTGACAGGGTGCTTGCCTCCCTTTCGTTTACTTCCTTTTCTGGTGATGCCTGCTTTTCTTTCATATGCAGGCTGTTTCTTTGTCTCCCCATGGTCTCTCTTCTCCGTATGTCTGGTTAAGAAAGAAAAGGGGAACATACTATATATATGGGGAAAAAAACACCAAGAGAAGAGCCACTAATTCCAGCAAATGCCAGCAATAAGTACCTGGAGATTAATACAAACTAAAAAACAACAACTAATATCAAGCAAGATGAGGGAAAACAGAAGCAAAAAACAAACAAAAACAAAGCAAGCAAAAAAAAAAGAATAAGCAAAACAATCTCACAAAAAAGCATAAAGAATTGATATAATCAACATTCAAGCAAACAACAACATAAGGACAGAGAGAAAAACAATTTTTTGGATAGTTAAGACAGAGAAGAGACTGGTTTGTATGGACTTGAAGTAGGAGTTTGGAAATTAGATATATAAGTAGGGTGAAATTTTAACAGGGGGTAAACAGAAAGAATAGGGAAAACCTAAAACAGGAAAAGGGTAGGAGAAACAGGACACCAAAAGGGGAAAAGTTAGGAAGAGAGTGATGGCATAAAGGTAGAGTTGAGATGGAGTAAAATGATGCTAAAGGAAAGATGAAAATAGAATGTAGAAAACTAATCCCAAAGTAAAATAAAGAGAAAATAAAATGACACTTTAAAAAAATATATGGTAAAATAGTAGTAGTAATAATACTGATTGAAAATAAAAATGTAATAATTAAAAAGGTAAAATCAAGTGAGGAAAAAAGAAAAAAGTTTCTTAAGTAAAAGATGAAAAAAATAAAAACAAAAAATAAAAAAATAAAATGTGCAGTAGTGAAGGTCATTCACTTCCTCTTGTTCTGTTTGTCACGCCTGTTTCCCAGACAGGACAATATTGCAGATCCCTGCGTTCCGCTGCTCCTCAGTGTTGTAAGCCAGTCCTGATTTTTAAGCAGGCGGTGTCTTAATTTCTCGTATTCCTTTATTTTTTATTACACAAGCTTCAATTTGTGATTCAGACCCCGGGTGGCAGGGTTTTTGGATTGACTTCCGGGTCTATATGGCCTCTCTAGCCTGTGATTAGATCCTGCTTTCCCTGTGGCACTCAATACCGGTTTGTGGGACTGGGCTGCCCCAGAGCTGGCTCTCAGATGGTTACTCCCCACTCTGATCCCCAGGTTCCAGAAAAACAACTTTCCCCTGCAGTCTCCCAGGGTGTCCCCAACTGGGTGATCCTGTGTATTGGGCTTAGTAATCGGAAGCAAGGATTTGAAGAGGAAAAAGCCCAAGTGTGCGAACAACGGGGCTGCAGACACGTCTGCACAGACCGCTTTCCCCCTTGGGACTAAGCAGCTGGCACACTTTTAAAATTTTTAGGCTGTCCTTTTGTGTCAGAACAAAATGGGTTGCTTTTTAGAGATTCCTTCTGTTAGCAGCTCTGAGGACCCCCTTCCACATTCACGGATCACGCTAGCCCCAACAGCCACGGAATTTTCTAGGCACAGATTTCCCTCATTCCTCCAGCTCCCGCAGTGCATGCGTTTCACTCTCCCGCCGGGACCAGAGACCTCACCTTATCCCAGGTGAAATCTGACCTTTCCATGGTGGAGTGTAGAACTCCTCTGAATCCGCGTGTTTGCCCCAATTGGGACCGGTGTTCTGGGGCTCGCAGCTGTTTGGTGGTTGCCGCAGTTGTACATTTTCAAGCTTCCGATAACATCCACTTTCCCCTTCAAGATGGCGCAGTCTCCGCGTCCGAGCCCATAGCTCCAGGAGGGGACCCAGCAGCAGTGGGGGCTGCCAGGTTAGAGGAACCCCCTCCAGCAGTCCCCCACCTTCTCCTGGAGTATAGCTGTCCCTTAACTCGCCAACAAATACTCCCCATGCGACCCTCAGCTGTTCTTTCTTTCTGCTCCTGGACAAGGCTCGGGACCCCTCTGTCTATTCTGCCACCATTTTTCTTCCCTCTCTGAAGTTATTCTTACAGAAAAAACGCTGAGGACTATATATATGATTTTATCTACTCCAGAGAGAATTTTTTCTTTTTTTTTTTTTCCCCATGGGGCCAGAGAACATTGACAGCCTTTTATTTGCCTGAAACCCTTTCTGCACTTTATTTTCTTAATGCCCTTCTCACCTGGTGATTGTCCCTCCTACCTCACTGTGTGCTCTGTCTACATATTTTCTGCTGATCCCTCCTTATTTTTCTGACTTCTGTATGTTGAATTGGTCCAAGGTTCGGTCTCTCAGTCTGTTTTCTTTCTATGCTTATTCCCAAGGTGCTCTTATTTGGTCTCATGTTTGAAAACTCCATCTATATATTGGAACCTAACCACCTCTCACCATTTCCATTGCCACTTTTCTGGTAAAAACCATATTTATGTATTATTTATTTATTTGTTTGAAATTTTACTATTTTAGTATGCAAAGATGTTGAAATTGAACTCAAAATATGAGGAACTAGTGTTGATATACTGTGTGATTTTTAATTTTCAACTTTAGTTAACATATTGATAAATGTTAGCATTTTGTATAACAGTGCAAATTATCACCACAGGCTTTTCTGCTCAGATTTTATCTTTCTCAACCTTAAAGAGAATCAGACTACAGTATGTGGTAGATTTGAAGAGAGGGTGGTGGAAAGAAAATACAAGATGCCAATAGGCAATGAGTAATATTTTGAGGGGAAATAAGTGTCAAGGGAGAAAAGGAAAACAAAATGAAACTATCAGAGAAGCTTGATATGTGTGTGTGTGTGTTGTGGGGAGAGGGAGGTTAGGTAAGAGTCAATTGAAGAAAGAGATTGTATGAAGTGTGGCAGTGGATTATGCATTAATATTTTCAATGTTTTACTCAAGACATTTAATTAAATTTAATTTTAGCTCTTTCTTCTGGCTTTGAGACGTTCTGTATTAGACTTTAGTATCAGTATGAAACTAGACCACATCCAATTTCACTATAGTCCAGTTACATCTAAATGAAATATAAGTAGGTATTTTCCTTTTTCATAATTTAAAATGATGCTTTTGTTTACTTCAATATTCCACCTGTTCTGAACATTGAAAATGCTACCATTTTATCTGACATAAGTTGGACATCAAGACCTTCTCTAATGATATGAAATAGTGGTTTGGAAGGTACATAGTTTTTCTTTATTTTTTTTTACTGTAAATAATTTTTATTTTTTAATTACAGTTAATATACAATATTGTATTAGTTTCAGGTCTACAACCCAGTGATTAGACATTACATAACTTATTAAGTGATCACCCTGATAAATCTAGTAGCCAACATTTATTACAATATTATTGACTATATTCCCCATGCTATACTTTACATCTTTGTGACTATTCTATAACTACCAATCAGTACGCCTAACTACCAATTGGTACATAGGAATTTTGATATCCCTTCTTGATAGAATAATGACTTAGAATTTCTAATAAGTTACTCGCATCTATTATTAATGTTTTTAGTAATTCCAAGTCTAGACCCATGTAATTTCTATTTGTTAGTTTTATACTCTATTTGCTCCCCTTCTCATTCAACAACAAAACCCCCTCATTACAATTCATTATATCTTGCTTGAATCATGACCCTGCACTCCCTTCTTTTGTCTTACCATGCTTCCTTTACACCAATCTTTCTCCATGAAGTGATCAATTTACACGTACAAAGAATATATTTTTATTCTTTTGTTGTTGTTGTTCGTAATCCTCACCAGAGGATATTTTTCCATTGATTTTTAGAGAGTAGAAGAGGAGGGAGAGATAGGGAGAGAGGAACATCAATGTGAGAGAGACACATCGATTGGTTGCCTCCCACACACGCCTCGACCAGGGCCAGGGATTGAGCCTGCAACCGAGGTATGTATCCTTGACCAGAATTGAACCCAGGACCCTTCAGTTTATGGGCCAGCACTCTATCTCTGAGCCAAGCCAGCTAGGGCCATCTTTTTGTTCTTGACCCTAATAGGATAATCAAGTATTGGATATCAAGTATCCTTTCTCTTTTCCCTTGGTTCCCATCCAGTAATGATAAAAATAAGATGAAGATGATATAAATGTGGAGTGAAACTGAGATGAGGATATACAGGGAAATTATCTTCTTTATGTATTTTAGAAACTCTTTAAAATCTGTGGGCTGATTATGGTTCCCTTTCTTTCTTTACAAATAAATAATTTTAAGATAAATTCTAAAAGAAACTTCAAAGATGAAACCGACAAAGAAATATAATGGTTTCCCAGCTGTTGTGGCTCAGTGGCTGTGCGGAGATAGAAGAAGGGAGCTAGGTAGAGAAGAACAGAATTACGGGGGCTCGGAAGTGGAACAAGCATCGCAGACACAGCCAAATATAGCTTGTTGACCACGCCTAGTTCTGAGAAAAACCACAGAGACAGACAAGACCTAGAACTAGACCCAACTGGGCCGGGAAGACTAGACCCAGCTGGGCAGGGAAATAAGGGTGCACACAAGAGATATGAGTTTTAGAGAACCCTCCTCCACAGTTGGTGGGAATGCAGACTGGTGAAGCCTCTGTGAAAAACAGTATAGAGTTTCCTCAAAAAGTTAAAAATGGAACTCTCATTTGACCAGTGATCTCACTTCTAGGAATATATTCCAAGAAATCAAAAACACCATTCAGAAAGGATATATGCACCCCTATGTTCATAGCAGCACAATTCACCATAGCTAAGATTTGGAAACAGCCTAAGTGCCCATCCGAAGATGAGTGGATTAAAAAATTGTGCACATCCCTTCTCATGCTTCTATCTTCAGTGCAAATGCCATTTTCTCAGAGTTAGGACTTTCCTATCATGCTAAGGAGATTCTCCCTTCCCAGCCCCATTATTCTTGATCACAAGTAGAGATCACTATCGCTACTACTATGCTTCCTCATAGGAATTATTATAGTCTGTTATGCTATATATTTCTTTGTTAGCTTGTTTATTATCAGAATTTCCACATTTGATCATGGAGCCATGTTTTCTCTATTCACAACACACACCTAGAACCTACTAAGCTAATGCAGTGCTAACCACATGCCAGGTGCTCATTGTTGAATAAATGAAACCATATTTCCTAATGCTATTACCAACTCATTTGTGTTTTTGTCAGTGTAAAGAAATAAAAATTTTATTTGTGTTTCTCTGGTAAAAAAAAAAAATTGTGCACATCTACAAAATGGAATACCATCCAGCTGTAAAAAAAGAAAGAAATCTTACAATTTGCAGCAACATGGATGGACCTGGAGAGCATTATTCTAAGCAAAATAAGCCAGAAAAAGAGAAGTATCACATGATCTCACTCATCTGTGGAATATAATGAACAACATAAATTGATGAACAAAAATAGAACCAAAAACATAAAAGCACCGAACAGACTATCAAACCTCAGAGGGAAGGCAGGGGAGGATAGGTGGGTGGGAAGAGATCAACCAGTTAACTTGTATGCATATATGCATAACCCATGGACACAGACAGTGGGGTGGTGAAGGCCTCGGGTGTGGAGCAGGGAAGAGTTAGGAGAGGTCAATGAGGGGAAAAGGAGACATATGCAATACTTTCAAGAATAAAATTTTTAAAAATAATTTTCAAAAAAGAATAATCCAAAAGAAAAAAATGAACAAAATAAAATGTATCAATGTTATTAAGACAGGCAGCTTGCAGATAACCAATCACAAGGCAGTGAGACATATTACCAATCCCAAGGAAGTTGCTAAGGCAGAATTTTTTGAAAGGACCAATCAGGAGCTAGCAAAGCATGTATCTACCCCTAGACAAAACAAAAGTGTGCTCTTCCTCTCCTTCTCTCTCTCCTCGCTCTCTGTCTTGCTGGGTTCCAGGAATGTGCTCCCCTGCACGCAGGTGGCTCATGGCCCTGTGGGCCTCCACACATGGAGTAATGGACTTTAATGAGCTTGGATACTGAACTACACCCAACTGCAACATGGAACAGAAGCTCTGGACACTGGCTTACTTTTTACTCTCCTGGAACCCCAGCTGCACCTTTTCTTGGACTGCTGGCTTCTTTCTCTCTCTCTCTCTCTCTCTCTCTCTCTCTCTCTCTCTCTCTCCCTACCCCCCTCCCCTCTCTCTCTCTCTCTCTCTCTCTCTCTCTCTCTCTCACTTTGGACTGGCTCCTCTCAATAAACTTGCTTCCACTAACCGTTTTTGTCTGAGACTTCATTCTTTGATTTCACAAGACAATGAACTAGGATCAGAACCCCTCATTTTGGTTTCAGTTGAATGTCCACCTTTAAACCAGGAGGTCACGGTTTGATTCCCAGTCAAGCACATGCCCAGGTTGTGGACTCAATCCCCAACAGGGAGTGTGCAGGAGGCAACCAATAGATGATTCTCTCTCATAATTGATATTTCTATCTTTCTCTCCCTCTTCCTTCTTCTCTGAAATCATTAAAAACGTATTAAAAAGAGAAATATAATAGTTTATTTTTAATTAAATGACATTTGAATAACTGCTTAATCATTTTGGGAGAATTCAATATATTCATACCTTATGCCAACAATAATCCAGATAGAATGCAGATGTTAATGTAAATAAAGTAAGTCATAAAATTATTGGAAGAAAATATAGACAAGATTTAGATGAGTAGTGTCTCAAATAATCACAAGAGATTCTGAGATAATATAACAAAATGGAAATATGTTTTACTTCATAGAAATAAAATTTTCTGTATAACACCATCATAAATTGTCTTAACTGTTAAATAACAAATCATTCCATAGGATTTGTAACATATAATACCTGCAAAGATGTAGCATCATGAATATGCAAGTATCTTAGAAAAGGATAAGGAATTATTTTTTTTGCAAAAGCAATGAAAGGGTAGTATTATTCTGTTCATAAATAAAGCATAAATTACATTTAACATTTGAAAAACTACTATATGTCATTAAAAATCTACACAATTATCCTGTTCATAAATAAAGCATAAATTACATTTAACATTTGAAAAATTACTATATGTCATTAACAATCAACACAATGGGACTTAAAATGAGCAAAAGAACAAAATATTACTTGGATCATCATTTCAGTAAAGATTTAAGTACACTGATAATACATTTAGATATTGGTGTTATTAATGTGTTTTCCGGTCTCCAAAGACAGAGTCCCAATTCCTAGGTGCATTAGTTAATTTTGTTTTGTTTTATTTTTCCATATTAATTATATGTTACATTCATTACTCACTTTGAAGCAGAGTCACCAATGACACTTTTTTTTTTAACTTAGTTAATATTACCTAATACAAGTTAGCCATATAAAGCATCCTCAATCATATCTGTGATGAAACTTTTTAAGGGAGGCTTTCTGTGTTAAAATACTTGGGTCAAATCATCAACTTTTCAAGAAGCAAAGAGAATTTCTCATTTTCCTTTGCCTGTTTACTAGTCTTTCCTTCTATCTAGCATTCAGATTATGTAGATATAGAGTAGTTCCTTTTTAATTTAGATTGGTATTATAATTCATAATAAGTGTTAGACATAAGGATTCAAAAGTTGATACATTGTGTGGGTGCATTTCCACTGCTACCTTGGAGTGAAACTTAAGTGAGAAAGAATTACTAGATTATATCTGCATCGCTACTAATAATTCTTGTTCCATTGTGAGTTCCACTAGGGATCTATGAGTAAAACAAAAACTGAAGCCCGAATGAGAGACTAAAGAGTAAGTATGTTCGTATTTCTCAAATTAATGTTTTTCTATTCTGAAATTTGAAAAAATAATTAAAATATTTTCTGTCACTCTTCTAAGTGTGCATGTGTGTGTGTGTATAGGTGTGTATTTTATAAAATTTGGATAGTTCATAAAGATATGAGAAATTAATTTCATTTTTTGACTGTCATTTTTTTCAAGAGTATTAATCATGGAAACACATGAGGAAGTTTCTATGCCTGGTTTATGTTATTTATGTGGGCAATAAAATAGTCAAATTTGATGGGCACATAACACATCTTCTGGTATTGCCCCCATTGCTACCACACATGCCTGTTAGTGCACACAACAATCTCAATTATATAAATACATCTGCTTCGACTTAATGAAATTATGTTTGACATTTTATCCAAAAAATCTTGTCTTTTTAAAAACATAAATACTTTTTGATGTATAGGCATATCAAACAAAAATTAATAAGTTACACCTGCAATATAATTAATTTATCAGGATATTTCTGAGACATGATTCTGAAGTAGGCGATTAGAAGAACAAAACGGTTGTTTTGCATCCTGGGATAATAACCAGGATCAGCAGGGACTTTTGCTAGAAGTTCCAATAGAGCATGAAGAGAAGAAAGGAAGAAAGGAAGGTGGGCTCTGGGAAACAACAATCTTGTGTTTCTCAATTTGAGCGATTGCAGACAACACAATGCTTGTCCTTTCCAATGGTGTCTAGATACTCTGAATGCTGCTTTTGTTACATAGGTTCCATCTAAGACCATTTTTGTCAAAGGAAGAGCCTAGGAGCAAGATTTGGTTGAAACTGGCCATTTAATAACACAATTAGCAATTCTTAAAAGAAATGCTAATTCTCGTCTATTTGGACCATAGTCTAAGTAGTTTTCCCTATATACTACCAGTAAAATTGAAAAGCATAACCCCACAATACTAAGGAAATTTCTAGAAAAAGGATCCGGTAAATATAATACAAAGAAAAACAATCACTAGCTCATATCTAGACCTTTCTTAAGATGTCATTACCTTATACTTTTTTATATCCCCCTTTTTTCACATGGTCTGTATTAGAAAAAAATTAAATAAAAAATCCTGTGGGCTTTTTACAATCTGAGTGACTATATTTTATCTTTCAAAAAGTGGTGCCCTAAAGGGTCAGGGAAATATGATACAAAGTATTAGATATACTATATTGAAAGAAGTACCTTCAACATTAGTGTAGTATCTTCTAGATGAACCACAGCAATAAACTTCTATCAAGTAGAATGTTGAAATATAAGTAAAGAGTATATCCTGGTCTTTGTTTATAAATATCTATGTGTTTAATTACTATACATAGAAACTATTATATTCCAGGAAATGTGATAAGACCTGAATATACTATTGAAAACAAGATAGGCCCTGACCTCAAGACTATCACTGTCTAATTGGGTGACAAATAAAAAATAAGCAATATGATACCATTCTGATATAAGGATGAGGGATACAGAAACACATTGGAGCTATATCTAGCCTAGTATGGAGGAATTAAGATAGTGTCTCAGAACTCATTGTAGACACAGTGAGGAGACAGGAAGTCCAGTTAGAGCATGAATGTTTCATATTGAGTGTGAGAACTCTCCCTGTTCTTGCATGTTGACATATTATTTTATCTTCATTGATATATTCTTCCATTTTATGAATATATCACAATTTAAAAATTGTTTCCATCATTAATGAACATTTTGAATTTCTATGTCTTGAGATTATTGATAATAATACTCCTATAAACTTTCTTAATCATGTGTATATTTAATGTACACATGTACACATTTCTATTGGGTAAATACCTAGAATTGTAATTTCCTTTTTATAGATATCTGGACATTCAGCTTAATAAATATATTTTAAAATTTTTATAGTGTTTATAGGAATGTATACACTAATCTTTAAGATATTAGTATTCTAGTTACCCATGCTCTCAAAATAGTTGGTATGACTCACCTATTTAATGTTAGTTATTCTGAAGGTTGTTTATTAGTTGTAAATTTAATGTATTTCTTCCTAAATACTAAACATCACATTTTCAATATGCTCACTGGCCTTTAGATATATTCTTTTGTGAAGAAATGTGTCTAATTATTATTATTAGGTTAAGTTTTATTTTCTCTTTAATTAGTAGTAGTATTTTATAAATGCAGGTTATCATCCTTAACAGTTGTTGCAGATATCTTCTCCCATTCCATGACGTCTTGTTTAAATCAATTTTATTAAAGTACAACATACATACAATAAAAGGCTTGTGTTTAAAGTATAGCATTCCAATGGGTTTTGAAAAATGTCTATATACATCCTTAAAACAACAATGAAATCAAGATATATAAAAAATGTTTGTGCTCCTTCTTAATCCCTCATAATAGATTGCTTTGTCTTTTCTAGAATTGCATATAAATTAAATTTTATAGTACTTTGTCTTTATTGCGTATGTATTTTTCCTTAAAATACTATTTTAGAATTTATCCATGTTTCACACATGAACTTTTTATTCTTTTTATTGCTACATAGCATTCAGTGTATAAATATATCACATTGTGTTTACTTATTTTCTATGTTTAGTTGTATTTCATTCCACTTTTGGTTATTATGAATAAAGTTGCAATTATAAAGTCTTTCTGTGGACATATGTAGTTTTTTTCTTTTTGGGTAAATCTGTCACAATGGATTTACCATGTCATATAGTAGGTATGTTTTTTATTTTATGAAAAATTATAAAATTAATACTGCCAAGCTGTATTTCCAAGTGGTTTCATTATTTTATATTTCTATTAGCAATATATAAAAATCTCAATTGCCTTGTTATCCCACACTTGCTCATGTTAGTACATTTAATTTGGACTCTCCTAATGCATGTTTAGTAATATCTTATTGTCATTTTAGTTTTATTTCCTTAATAACTAATGTTGTTGAGCATCTCTTCTTGTGCACATTTGCCACTCATGCATCTTCCTTTGTGAAGTTATGCTCAAATCTTTGGCCATTTTTTATTGGACTGTTTGTCTTTTATTAGTAAACTAGAGGCCCGGTGCACAAAATTCATGCACTCATGGGGGTGGTCCCTCAGCCTGGCCTGCACCCTCTCACAGTCCAGGAGCCCTTAGTGGATGTCCAACAGTCAGACATCCTTAGTGCTGCTGTGGAGGCTTCTGGCTGAGCAGCGCAGTGCACTGACGACCTCTGGGCAGCTCCTGCATTGAGCATCGGCCCCCTGGTGGTCAGTGCATGTCATAGAGACCGGTCCTTCCACCATTTGGTTGATTTGCGTATTAGCCTTTTATTATATAGGATTGTGTGTCTACATATACATATATACAGGTATATTTCTTTGTATTTTTTGTAGTAAACATATCATATGTATTTACTAACATGTATTTATATTTCATACATATATGTGAAATACATGATCTTTGTCAGATAATATTTTCTAGTATGTATGACTTTTCCAATACAGGACTTTTCCTTTCATATTCTAACACTGTCTTTCAAAATACAGAGAGTTTTTAATTAGGTCTATGTCCTATTCCAATTTTTGTTGTTGTTGTTGTTGTATATTTTATGGTAGCAGCACCATTTATAAGACTTAGTTTACCCTCAGTTTGTCTAATGTAACTCTATTTCAGTATGCATTGTTCTTTTCCAATGAATTACATATTTATCCTTATCACTTTTTTGTAATTTCCATTACATTGCTATTCTAATTTGTTCAATTAATCACCAAGTATTTCATGTTTAAAGATGCTGTAAATGGCAGTTTAAAAAACTCAAGTTCCATTATATTCACCAGTTTATTCTGTTCATCAGATTTTTAATTCACTTGATTTTTAGATTCATTTGTTGATAGATATGCATTTGTTGTTCATAATTTTTATCTTTACCTTTTTCTTTTTCTTCTTCTTCCTCTTCTTAAAAAATACAGTAGAATCAGGGGCATAAAAAGGGAGTGGACTGAAAATTCTCAGGTGGAAAGGGGTGTGAGGGGTGCTGGAAGAGACTGGACAAAAATCGTACACCTATGGATGAGGACAGTGATGGGGGGGGAGGTAAGGGCAGAGGATGGGGTGGGAACCGGGTGGAGGGGAGCTATGCGGGGGAAAAAGAGGAACAATTGTAATAATCTGAACAATAAAGATTTATTAAATTAAAAAAACCTCAAGTTCCAAGTGCTCATTGTTGGTATTCATGAATACAATTTCATTATATATATTGATTATCTATCTTGTGACTTTGCTAAACTCAGCTATTCAGGTAGTTATTTTTTAAATTACTTTGGACTCTATATCTACCTAATTATGCCTTCTACAAGGGAAAACAATTTAACTTCTTTATTTCTAATCACAATGCCATCATTTGTTTTTCATTTTATTAGCTAGGAATATGAGTTATGAAGTAGTCATCGTTTCATAGCTCATTTTAGGGGAAAAGTTTCAAGTTTTTTTCTTTATATTTGATATAAGCAAAAGTTATGTTTTGTTTTTTTAAGTAGGTGTTCTTTATCACACTAAGAGAGTTTCCTCTACTTTTACTTTACTGAAAGATTTTTAGCATAAATGGATTTTGAATCTTGTCAATTTTTTTCTGGAACTATTCAGAAGAAAATACAGTTTCTCTCTTTTACTGTTATTATGGTGAATAAAATTGACTGATTTAAAATATTAAACCAATCTTGAACTCCTAGGATAAATGTCACCTTCTCATGAGGTATTATACTTACAATGTTATTGCTGAATTTTATTGCTAATTTTAAATATATTTTTATTGATTTTAGAGAGTGAAGAAGGGAGAGGCATAGAAAGAAACATCGATAAGAGAGACACATTGATCGGATGCCTTCTGCACACAGACACACCCCCACTAGGGACCAAGCCCACAATGCGGGCATGTGCCCTAACCGAGTATTGAACCCAGGACCTCTTGGTTCATGGGGTGACATCTAACCACTAAGCAACACCAGCCAGGCTATTTGCTATTTTTTATGGAAATTTTAATCTATGTTCATAGATGGTTTTGTTTAGAATTTCTTTCTTTTTATTTTTTTTTTTGCAATGTCTTTTTTTTAATTTTGGTATTGCAGTAATACTTGCCTTATAAGAGGAGATGAAGTGTGCTAATAATTTCTGTTTTCTGAAGAAATCTATCCATTATTATTTTAAGCAGCATACTATCTTAATTATGGTTTCTTTAAAATAAATCTTAATATCCATAGTATGAATTCCACAGCATTCTTTATGGTCTTCAAATGTGACCTTTAATTTTGGCCCTTCCATTTATATTCATTTTACAATTGTTTTAAATCCTCAAAAAATAAGGTGATATACGTTCTCTACCCCTGTTGTCTTGAAGAGATTGTGTAAAATTGGTGATGTTTTATGTTTAAATATTTAGTCCTATAAATTTTGCTTTGTTAACTATATGTTCAATTTATTTAATAGTTGTAGCACTATTAGGCTGTCTATCTCTTCTTGGATGTGTTTGTGGACTTTAAATTTTCATCTGTTTCATTTAAGTTGTCCAAAATATTTGTGTGAGTTGTTCATATATCTTCTTATTATCCTTTTAGTATCCAAGATCTGTATTGATATCTTTCATTTCTGATATTTCTAGTGTGTTTTTTCTCCCAGTGCTTTATTTTGCTTATGAGTCTGATTATAAGTTCATCAACATTATTAATCGTTAAAGAACCAACTTTTGGTTTCACTCACTTTCACTATGTTTTTTTTTGTTTCCAATTATTGATTTCTGGTCTTTATCTTTTCTTCCCTCATGTTTTGGGCTATTTCACTCTTTTGTACTAGTTTATTTTTAAAGATTATATACTTGAGTGAAATATTTCTTATTTTGTAATATAAACATTTAACATTAAATGTGTGTTGTTGTCTATGAGTTATAATATACAAGTGAACATTTCACATACCTCTTAGATCAATATTTAACCATTGGATCCATGGAAGGTAGAATGTAGTATATATATCACTCTATAAAACCATTTAGTCTTCCTCTTTCTATTGTGCTTATTATTTATATTATTTTTATATACATTGGAAACTCCACCAGATAATGTTATAATTTTTTATTTCAACAATTTATTGTATGAAAAGATTTGTGTAGAATTGTTATTTTCATTTATTTTTCAATGTTTTGTAAAAACTTTGGTAGAACAATAAGTAGAGCAATTTGTTAGAATAATAGTAGAGACATCTGTACCTGGAGTTCTCTTTTCAGGACGATTTAAATATATATTTATTTACTTTAACAAATATACGGATATATAGGTTAGATATTTTATCTTGAATTAGCTTTGGTAGATTAAATCTTTTAAATAGCTCATTTTATTTAAGTTGCCAAACCTACTTTTCAGAGCTTTCCAAAATATTCTATTTGATCATTTTAATATCTGTATAACCTAAAATTATGTCATATTTCTAATTCCTGATACATTTTATGTTTTTCCAGATCACTTTCACAATAGTTTTATCAATGTTATTCATCCTTTCTAAGAAATCAGCTTTTGATTTCATTAATCTCTTATTTTTGTTCTCTTTTTCATTGATTTTTGCCTTATGATTTTCTTTCTTCTGTTTAGATGCTTCTTCTCTGGCTCTTTTACATGTAGATTGCCTGTAACATCAAAGGTAATAATGAGAAATCGCACAACAATAACAAAATTTATCCTGTTGGGACTTACCGAAGACCCACAGCTGCAAGTTATGATTTTTATCTTCTTATTTCTCACCTACATGCTGAGCATTACTGGAAATCTGACCATTATCATTCTTACACTCATGGATTCTCATCTTAAAACACCTATGTATTTTTTTCTTCGAAATTTCTCTGTCTTAGAAATCTCATTCACAACGGTCTGTATTCCCAGATTCCTGTATAGCATATCAACTGGGGACAATACTATTACTTATAATGCTTGTGCTAGTCAAATATTTTTTATTGGACTCTTTGGGGCCACAGAATTTTTTCTCCTGGCAGCCATGTCCTATGACCGCTATGTGGCCATCTGTAAACCCCTTCATTACATGACCATCATGAACAACAGAGTCTGTACCATCCTTGTCCTCTGCTGCTGGATCTCTGGGTTAATGATCATCAGCACACCGCTTTGTATGGGCCTCCAACTGGAATTCTGTGACTCCAATGCCATTGATCATTTTGGCTGTGATGCATCTCCCCTTTTTAAGATTTCATGCTCAGATACATGGTTCATAGAACAAATGGTTATAACCTGTGCAGTGTTAACATTCATTATTACACTCATGGGTGTCATTCTTTCATACATCTATATTATCAGGACAATTCTAAGATTCCCTTCTGCTCAGCAAAGAAAAAAAGCTTTCTCCACTTGTTCTTCTCACATGATTGTTGTTTCCATCACCTATGGCAGCTGTATTTTTATCTACATCAAGCCTTCAGCCAAAGAAGAGGTGGACATCAACAAAGGAGTATCAGTGCTCACTACATCTGTTGCCCCTTTGTTGAACCCCTTCATTTATACCTTGAGGAACAAGCAAGTGAAACAAGCTTTCAATGACACGATAAAAAAAAATTGCATTTACTTTACACAAATAAGAGCACACTGATTTTGAACAATCAAATGGAAATGAAAGACTCATTTCTTAACATTTTTCTGGAAGTCCTAATTAGTTCAGTAAGGTTAACCTTTTCATAATCCTTAAAATATTGATTTGTGAACCTACTTGGAACAAATAACTTCATTCTCTCTTTAATCTTAATCAATATTGTTTCTATCAATAAAAGAACATGAGAATTTGTTTCCAGTGACTAAAATCTTCCTTCATCTCTCATTAAGCTTTTCTAATTATTATTCAAAAAGAACTTGTATAACATGTTAAATATAGTATTTACATTTCCTGGAAAACCTTTGCTAAACTTCTTTAATTTATATATGTAAATATGCTGAAAGAAACATTTAAAATACAGGAAGAAATATTCACCTCTGTTTTATTGTATTATGACAAATTTTAAAATAAAAGAACTCAAATAGAAATATCAAGTAAAATTGAAACATATTCTATCCAAAGTAAAAAAAATAAATACCATGAATCTGGAAACAAACATGATATACTAAAGATATAAGCAAGCCAGAATATTTAGAAGAGTTACTTAGAAACAAGAAAAATTTAGAGCACAGCTGCTTTACAGTAACATGCAAGTATTCATGCATGTGTACACACATAAAACAAGATTAAAAATGAAAGAATTTTGCTTACAGCTCTCTCAGAATAACTAGTTTGAGCCCATGTTTCCTGCTTTAAATAATCATAAAACTGAATCTACTATGTAAGGAAATTTTTGACAAAAAGCAGCTCAAAACTGTATCCCTCTGAAAAAGGGAAATTCAGTAAATGAGTTCATAATTAGCACTAGCTCAGTCCACATTATGAGTTGGAGATTAAGCCCAATATGATTGTCTCTCTAAGTTTTGTTAGCAGAGATCAGGTCAGCTGAAGTGATTAATATCCTCACTCAGGTCAGGACCACGTTGAGCTGGGATCTTGGCAGAAGTTCCCCATGGCTGAGTGACTGACTGAACACATGTAGGACAAGTGTAGTCCTGATTTACCAGTGATTCAGCTGAGGTTTCAACAGAAATACTAGAGGTCATGCAGTCTGTGGGCTTCAAGTTTGGGCCCACCCCAAGTGAAGAGCACAGGCTTCTAACTGGGAAAGTCACTTAGGAGTACCTTAGGAGCAAGGACCACATTCTAGAACATGAGACAGAGAACTAAGGCCTGAGGGTAAAATTCATCCAACACTGGTTATTACTGTAAATAACATTTCATTGTAACATGTTTACTCCCACTCATTTACGTATTTTCTATGGCTGATTGTAATGGCAGAGTTGAGTAGCTTAACAGGGACCACATAGTCCAGAAGGACAAAAATGTTTACTATCTGGCCTTTTGCAGAAGTTTGCCCATCTCTGCTGGAGAATGAACTTTCCATTTCTACAATTTTGAATCATTTGAAATAATGAGAAATAATGAGAGGTAGGTTGCTATACAGCTATAGTCTCTTCATCTACCCAAAAGTCTTTAGGGAGCAACTCTTAAAAGTGTTGAACAGCAAAAAGAATTCAATTAGTTCATCCCTCTGAAATATCCTCTTTACTTCTTATAAGTACTTCAAAACAAATTTTGAAAAAATGTAAATTTTGGGAAGCCTATCTATTCTGTCCACCTAGGTCTAACTAACATTGAAAGTTGCAACCCAGGAGTGTTTTATAATAAATGGGGAATTCACTTGCTTTGCCATTTAACAGAAATTTTTGTGCAGCCTATCAAATCTTATAAATGAATGTCACCTCAGACTCCTAAAAATAACAAACTTATTCTCAGCTCCCAAAGTTGTATGTGTGCAATTCAAAATCAAGCCGCAGGAGAACACTCCCTGTAGCTACTGTTGGGCCATCTGCATGAATTCCCATCATTTGGTTAATCCTTTATGTGCCATAAATGTAAGGCACTGTCTCTGAAGTTTGCCTCTCAAGTGCTATTTGGTTAAAGAATCACAAGTTCAGTCTGTCCTGCACTCACATAAAAGTAGCCTTTCATTTTTGGACACAGCCACCTCAAGATGAAGGGTCTATCCAAGATAAAAATTATATAATACTAGTTCTTATTAAATTCTGCTGGAAATTTTTAACTTTTTTTAATGAGAGTACATTTACTAATTTTTATGTTATATTTTATCTCATTTTTTTTAAAAGAATATTTTTTGTCCCTGATATTTAAAGTAGATACTGGAAGTTTCTGTTTTAAAATAAAATTCAGTATGCTACATCTCAAAGTTAGATAATTGATTAAGATGATTAAAAGCTGGCATTTGTTTTTCTCTCTTTGATAGAATATTAATCATTTTTATTTTATATTTTAAGAACCAAAATAGACAACAGCACATATTGGTTATAAAAACTAGATTCCTATTTATTTGATTAGTGCCTCAAAGTATTTGCTTTCTCGTGTGAATAGTAAAAAAAAAAGAAAAAGTGAATAATCAACAAATCTCTTCATATAAACTACTTGAAAACTTTATTAACCAAAAGGTTCATTTAGCTTTTTTATTTTTTTCATAAGTAAGTGTTCTGAAACTATTGATTGTTAATGAGTGAACAACAATTAATTAGATCTACTTAATGCAAAATTTATACTTTTTACAGAAAAATGTCTGTTCTCTAGTTGGAAATGAATCCTATATTCTCTGAATATAAAAGAAGATAGCCATGTGTTACAGAAATTAAAGTAGAATTTAGTACAAGTTTATATTAGCAAGATTAAGAGCATAACATAAAGATGTTTTTCAAAGAGTAAAAGTCTTAGTTAGCTTTCCTTAAATTTACCTCTGGTACTCTAAGATTCACCAAATAATGGAAAACCTGCAAGTAATTCTTAAGTGAAAGAACACCACACCATACTACCTAGTGATTGCATTATTCTTAGACATTTATCCCTGATAAAACATAAATATTCATAGCAACTTTATTAAAACCAAAAATTGTAAACAACTCAGATGTCCTTCCAAAAGTTGAAAGTTGATCAAACTATTACATATCTATACCATGAAATACTACTTGTATTATAAATAAACAAACCATTGATATTAAAGGACATGTGGGTTGTCATCAATTGTTAGTTATTATAAAGTCATATAAAGAAACAAACTATTGATACAGAAAACAATTTGGATGAATCTCTAGGGAATTATGTCAAATTGAAAATGCCAATCCCAAAAGTCATATACACTATGATTTGTTTTTATTTGTTTTAAAATGAGGGATCCTTATGGTAATGAAACTCTTTTGTACTTCCATTGTGTAGTTCTCAATATCCTGGCTGTGCAAGTGCACTGTATTCTTATAAGATATTACCATTGGAGGAAATTGGCTAAATCATATATAAATTCTTTCTGCATTATTTCTTATAACTGAATGTGCATGAATACTTATCTCGGTAGTAGATAAAGATCGCTGCAAGATAGTGTGCAAGTGAGAGAATGAAAGGAGAGTGCTTGGACATGCGGGGAATGTCTGTATTCCACGGGACTGCTGGGGACTGGCAGACCGGGCTCCCCTGGCTGGGCAGCCTCTACTGCTGCTGAAATATTTCCTGGAACAGTCAGCTCTGCGCAGAGACCATGCCAACTTGAAGGGTAGACTGGCTGTGATCAGAAGCCCAGCCTTACCTTCAACCGGGGAGACCTCAGATACCTCCAGGGACCCTACAACCACAAAGCTCAGGGACTAGGTGCCTCAGCTGTGAACCTAAGAACACCAGGACTCCAGCCTCCCCAACTGCAGGTGCCTATAAAGTCTGTCCAAGGGGAGACAAAGCGGCACTGAATACACAAACGGGCCCTGTGCCTTCTCACAGAGCAGAAAGAAGGAACAGCTGGATCGAACAACACCCACCTGAAACTGGTGAATTAAACACAGCTGGTGAGGCAATACATGGATGGAAAGTTCAAATATCGCCTAGAGAAAGTCAACACAAGAGAGAGAGAGCTACATAACCAGACACCCTGAGAGGAGCAATCATGGGGAGAAAAAGAAACAGCCCACATACAAAAGAAAATGAGGAATCACTGGAAAAGGAAGTAAATGAAATGGAGGCAAGCAATAAGTCAGAGAAAGAATTCAGAGCAATGGTCATAAAGACACAGAAAATGTTGGAAGACAAATTCAACAATATGTGTAAGAACCAAGAGGAAATGAAGAAGAATCAAGAAGAAATGAACAATGACAACACTGCAATAAAGAACTCAATAGAAAGCATCAACAGTAGACTAGAAGAAGCAGAGGACCGCATCAGTGAGCTAGAAGACAGGTAGGAAAAAATACCCAAGCAGAGCAGCATCTAGAAAAAAATTTTGAAAAATATTAGGAGAGTCTAAGTGAACTTTGGTACAACATGAAATGAAACAACATCCGCATGATAGGGGTGCCAGAAGGAGAGGAAGCAGAGCAAGGAATAGAAAACCTGTTTGAAGAAATAATGACAGAAAACTTCCCTGATATTGGGAAGAAAAAACTCACACAAGTCCGAGAAGCTCACAGAGTCCCAAACAAGATGAACCCCAAAAGACCAACACCAAGACACATTATAATTAAATTGGCAAACACCAACGACAAAGTAAGAATCTTAAAGGCTGCTAGAGAGAGACAGAAAGTTACCTACAAGGGATCTCCCATCAGACTATTGACTGATTTCTCAACAAAAACACATCAGGCCAGAAGAGAGTGGAATGAAATACACAAAGTCATGCAAAACAAGGGTCTGAATCCAAATACTTTACCCAGCAAGGCTATCAATTAAAGTTCAGGGTGAAATCAGGAGCTTCACAGACACAAAAGGACTAAGGGAGTTTACTACCACTAAACCAGCAATGCAAGAAATGCTAAAGGGTCTGCTGTAAAAAGAAGAAATAGGAAGGGAAGAAGGAACACAAGCATAAAGAACAAAAATGGTGACAAACAAGTACCTTTCAATAATAACTTTAAATGTAAATGGATTAAATGTCCCAATCAAAAGACATAGAATAGTTGAGTGGATACGAAAACATGACCCATATGTTTGATGCCTAAGGAGACCCACCTCAGAACAAAGAACTCACACAGACTGATGGTGAAGGGTTGGAAAAAGGTTTTTTAGGCAAATGGAAATGAAAGAAAAGCTGGGGTAGCAATACTTACATCTGACAAATTAGACCTCAACGTGAAGGCCATAACAAGAGATATGGAAGGCCACTTCATAATACTAAATGGAGCAATTCAATAAGAAGATGTAATTCTGGTAAACATATATGGGGTATGCACCCAATACAGGAACACCCAAATACATTAAAAAAAAACTTCTGGAGGATATCAAGGGAGAGATTGACAGCAATACAGTCATAGTAGGGGACTTTAATACCCCAGTAATACTACTGGACAAATCCTCTAAACAAAAAAATCAGCAAAGAAACATCAATCCTAAATAACTCACTAGATTACTTGGAATTAATTGACATCTTCAGAATATTTCACCCCAAAGCCAAAGAATATACATTCTTCTCAAGTGGACATGGGTCATTTTCAAATGTAGACCACATATTGGGACACAGGCGAAATCTCTTCAAATTCAAGAAGATAGAAATCATATCAAGCATCTGCTCAGACCACAATGGCATAAAATTAGAAATCAACTACAATAAAAAACAATAAAAAAATCAAACACCTGGAGGCTAAATAGCATGCTATTAAATAATGATTGTGTTACCAAAGAGATCAAAGAAGAAATAAAAAGTATTATGGCAACAAATGACAATGAAAACACAACAATCCAAAATCTATGGGACACAGTGAAAGCAGTCTTGAGAGGGAAGGTCATAGCTCTTCAGGCCTACCTCAAAAAACAAGAAAAAAATGGCAATAAATTATCTAACCCTACAACTCAAAGAGTTAGAAAGAGAGCAACAAGAAAAGCCCACCGTAAACAGAAAGGAAGGAAATAATAAAGATCAGAGTGGAAATAAACAACATAGACACCAAAAAATAAAAAATAAAAAAGATCAACAAAACCAAGAGCTGGTTCTTTGAAAGGATAAACAAGATTGATGAACCTCTAGCCAGGCTCACCAAGAAGCAAAGAGAGAGGACCCAAATAAACAAAATCAGAAATGAAAGAGGTGAAGTAACAACCAATCACACAGAAATACAAATGATTATGAAAAAAGACTATGAACAGCTCTACTCGAAAAAAATAGACAACCTATACAAAATTGACATATTCTTAGAAAAATACAAGCTCCCAAACTCAATCAGGAAGAATTAAAAAACCTGAGTAGGCAGATAACTACTGAAGAAATTGAAGCAGCAATAAAAAATCTTCCAGCAAACAAAAGCCCTGGTCCAGATGACTTTACAGGGGAGTTCTACCAAGCGTTCAAAGAAGAACTAAAACCTATTCTCCTCAGACTATTCCAAAAAATTCAAGAGAAAGGCACACTTCCAAGCTCTTTCTATGAAGCCAGCATTACCTTAAAATCAAAAACAAATAAAGACACCACCAAGAAAAAGAACTACAGGCCAATATCCCTGATGAACATAGATTCTAAAATCCTCAACAAAAATTCTTGCAAATCAGATTCAGCATTGTATTAGAAAGATCATACACCATGACCAAGTCAGATTTATTCCGGGGATGCAAGGATGGTACAATATCCACAAATCAATAAATGTGATACATCACATAAACAAACTGAGAGACAAAAATCACATAATCATGTCAATTGATGCAGAAAAAGCATTTGGCAAAATCCAACACCCTTTCCTGATAAACACTATCAGCAAAGTGGGAATAGAGGGATCATACCTCAACATAACAAAAGCCTTATATGACAAACCTACAACCAACATCATACTCAATAGGCAAAAACTAAACTCATTTCCCCTAAGAACAGGAACAAGACAGGGATGTCCACTTTCACCACTCCTGTTCAATACAGTACTGGAAGTGCTAGCCATAGCGATCAGACAAGAAGAAGAAATAAAACACATCCAAATTGGAAAAGAAGAAGTAAAACTGTCCTTATTTGCAGAGGATATGATACCATACATAGAAAACACCAAAGACTCCATAAAAAAAATCTACTAGACCTAATAAATTATTTTGGCAATGTAGCAGGATACAAAATTAACACCCAGAAATCTATGGCCTTTTTATACAACAATAATGAACTCACAGAAAGAGAAATTTAAAGAACAATCACATTTACCATTGCAACAAAAAAATTAAGCAACCTAGAAATAAAGTTAACTAAGGAGGTAAAAGACATATATTCAAAAAACTACAGAACATTGAAAAAAAAATAGAGAAAGACATAAACAAATGGAAGAAGCTACCATGTTCATGGATTGGTATAATCAACATCATTAAAATGTCCTAAACAATCTATAGATTCAATGCAATCCCCATTAAGATACCAACGGCATATTTTACAGACCTAGAACAAACTCTCCAAAAATTTATAAGGAATAAAAAAAAGACCCCTTAATTGCCCACAGCCTGTAAATCTTTTACCTGTGACTCTAGGTAAGCACCCTCACCTGTGGCCATTTGCCCTCATGGGCTCCATCCTACTTGACTAACCCCTCCTTCACCCTCAGGGGACAGGTTCTTTAATATGCACCTGTGCCTCTGGGTGCTTGACTCCTTGTCCCTGCCTCCCTCCCAGCTGGTAACATTGGCAGAGTCCCCCTGTAGAGGGCCAAGTGCCTTGTGTGGAGAACACCCCGCCTCACCTCCCCCTGTGGCTTAGATTCCAAAGTACCATAATTTTCCCTGGGTGCAGCTTTGCCCACCTGTCTCCCCTGGCAGATTTTGTTTTACCTCATGAAGAAACTGATTCGAGGTCTGCACACGGGCTGACTAGCCCCATTCACTCTCTGAGATGGGGCTCTGGCCAGTTGCCGCCTGGGACAAGTTCCTGATGCCACCCCACCTCCTCAGCCACATCTCTCATCCCCTGGAAAACGCATGTAGTGAACAGCACACTCAGAGCTCCTCCACAACTCTAGGAACAAACTAATTCTGGGCCCCAGCCTGTTACTAGATGCCAGGTCTTACCTGCAGCCAGGATCCTCAACCCAGTCTAGGAGTGGAAGTCTGTTGACCCCTTAGACAGAGGGGTGCAGACATCAGGTGGGAACTCAGCCCCACTCCCAAATGTTCACGAGGCCACGCCCAGAGATCACTTGCCGACTTCAGGCCATCAAGTGGTCGTGCCCCCTGATCAGGTGCCCACTTCTGGCCATCACAGGCCCTACCCCGTGTTCAAGTGCCCACTTATGGCCATCATGGGCCCCATCCTCTGCTTAGGTGCCCACTTCCGGCCATCAGGTGGCCCGAACTTGATCACATGCCCACTTCTGGCCCCCAGATGAGTTGCCCACTTCCGGCCTATTATGGACCCCAAACACTGATCAGGTGGGCACTTCCGGCCAGCAGGAGGCCAGACCCTGATCACATGCCCACGTCCAGCCCCCAGATCAGGTGCCCACTTCCGTCTTTGCCGCCTGTCATGAGGCCCCCCCGAGCTGAATTTGAACGCTTGGTTGCCCACAGCCTGTAAATCCTTTACCTGTGACCTCTGGGTAAGCACCCTCAGCTGTGGCGTGTGTGTGTGTGTGTGTGTGTGTGTGTGTGTGTGTGTGTGTGTGCGCGCGTGTGTGTGTGTTGTTTGTTGATGTCATAGAAAAGGAATCATATTGTATCTATCTTTTGAGCTTCATTTTTTTCACTTTGCAAAACGTTTTTGAGATTCATTCATGTATTTGTATGTATAATTGGATTATTCCTCTTTTGCTCTATAGTATTTAATTGCATGGATACATGAAGTCACCAGTTAATGGAAATTATTTATTTTTACACAATATAGATTTCAAAATTAATATGTAAACTTCAAGTTGAAATTTTTACATGGAAATTATAATTTACTTACTAAATAGTTTTGTCATTTTCAATTTAAAGAATAGTTTTATCATTGCAAGAAATATTTTACATTCAGTAATATTAAAGTAAGCAATTCTTTACTAAATACAAAGGCAATTTTTCAATAAAAACTTTTGATAATTATTGGTCATGGTACTATTCCAATACACAAATTCAAATACTTCAAATATATATATTAAATTTTGAATCAGGAGTTACACAAAATTTTCTCTATTTCTGAATTTAATTTGTCTAATCTGTAGTCACACATTCAGAATAGAATGAATTATTTAGCAATCACTTTGAATAAAAACAACAAAAAATACTGAAAATAGTCACTTTCTATGAATTCTGCAAGGATTCTGCTTGCTGATGTGTTGTGAAAATTTTCTTTTGTATCATTCACCAAAACTTAAGTCCAGAAAATACAAATATATAATTCTAAGGACAAAAAGAATTCAACTTTGGCATCTATAGGAAACATACTGAAAATAAGATGTACCAGATTCCAATTGTCTAGTGGGAAAAATTAGATAAAAATAATAGAACAATATTTGAACCTTGATTTCTTCATTTTTTTTTAATGTGAAAAAATCAATACTTAATGAGATTTTTCAGGTAAACCAATCTCATGATTTTTATCTTTATACTAGAGGCCCAATGCATGAAATTCGTGCAGAGAGGGGGTTCCTCAGCCTGTTCTGCACTCTCTCCAATCTGGGACTCCTCGGGGGATGTCCAACTACGGGTTTTGGCCTGATCCCTTTCACAATCTGGGACTAGTTCCTAACCACTCACCTGCCTGCCTGCCTGATCGCCCCTAACCCCTCTGCCTTTCGGCCTGATCACCCCTACCTTGCCCCCCCCACTGGCCTGATCACCCCTACCTTGCCCCCCTGCCAGCCTGATCACCTCTACCTTGCCCCACTACTGGCCTGATCACCCCTACCTTGTCTCCCTGCCAGCCTGATTGCCCCTACCTTGCCCCCCTGCCACCCTGATTGCCCCTAACCTCTCTGCCTGCCTGATTGCCCCTAATTGCCTCTGCCTGCCTGCCTGATTGCCCCTAACTGCCCTCCCCTGCCGGCCTGATCTCTCCCCCAACCTTTCTCTTCTGCCGGCCTGATCTTGATCCCAACTGCTGTCCCCTGCAGACCTGATCTCACCCCCAACTACCCTCCCCTGCTGGCCTGATCTCGCCCCCAATTGCCCACCCCTGCCAACCTGATCACCCCTAAATGCCTCTATCTCGGCCCCCATGACCATGGCTTTGTCCGGAAGGAAGTCGGACATCTGGAAGTGGCCGGTTGACCCGGTCTAATTAGCATATTACCCTTTTATTAGTATAGATAGATTATATAGGATAGGATTGCTTAAATGGGGGAGGGAAGCCTTTTTCAGCAGGAGGAGATGCTCTTGGCAGACTAAAATACATAATCCCTATATCTGGACTGATAGCCAGCCATATGCACTATACTGCCAAACTGGTCATTAAAAAATTGAATAACTTACACCAAACAGCTGTTGCCCTTAAAACCCCTCCTCAGCCCACACCTTAGGTTCTGCCTTCACAGTTCACCCAGAGTAGGTTCTGATTGGTCGGTTTCTATGCAAATCAGTGTCAAAAGCTCTACCTCCTAGGCAGCAATTGGCTCCTCACACTTCACCCAGATTTGGTTCAGATTGGTCGGTTTCTATTACAGTCAGTGTCAAAAGCCCTGCCTCCTAGGCAGCCATTGGCTCCTCGCAATTCACCCAGATTTGGTTCTGATTGGTTGGTTTCTATAACAGTCAGTGTCAAAAGCCCCGCCTCCTAGGCAGCCATTGGCTCCTCACAATTCACCCAGATTTGGTTCTGATTGGTCGGTTTCTATGCCAGTTAGCATCTCTGGCCAATCTCCAGGCCTGATCATGGAGGAGGGGCTGATCAGCAGCTGCCCCAGACTGCAGCCAAGGGGGCTGAACTGCTGACCTCTGGGAGAGAGAGAGATTCTTGGCTGCTGGCAAGGCTATGAGAGAGAAGCAGGGCCTGATCACCCTGCTTCTCTCTCCGGGCCTCGCCAGCAGCTGCTGCTGCCGCTGATCATCCCCACCTCTCTCTCTCAGAGAGAGCAGCAATTCACCCACCTGCTGTGCATGCAGCCTGGTGATCAGTGGAGCCTTCAGTCATTTTGGATGTTACAACCCTGGCTCATTATATATGTAGATACTAGTCTTCCAATTTTTACTGTATTTTGATGTTGTGCTTATCTACTTATTATATCATGCCTACAATGTACATTCAATATACTTTTACTAACTAATGAAATATTTAAGTAGGTCATTTTTTATCCTTGTGGCCTTTTCCTCTTGCTATTTTCTGCTTCTTCACAAGTTTGCATATAACTGCATTATATTGCCTTGGCATTTATTCCAGTAAAAATAAAATAACATTTGCCTGGCTGGCATGGCTCACTTGCATCGACCTATGAACCAGGAGGTCATGGTTTGATTCCTGGTCAGGGCACATGCCCAGGTTGTGGGCTGGATCACCAGTAGGGAGCATGCAGGAGGCAATGAATCAATGATTCTCTCATCATTGATGTTTCTCTTTTTCTCGCCCTCTACTTTCTTGTCTGAAATCAATAAAAATATATTTAAATATTTATTTGTCCATATACAAATGGGTTTATTTGGGGTCTCTCAATTCTGTTTCATTGGTCTGTGTGTCTTTCTGCCAATACCATGCTGTCTTGATCATTATAATTGAAATGAAGGAATGTGACACCTCTGACTTTATTCTTTTTTCTCAGGATTGCTTTAGCTATTTGGGGTCTTTTGTGGTTCAAGACAAATCTGATGATTTTTTTGTTATCTTTTTTTTTCATGCTATTGGGACTTTGATGGGGATTACATTAAATTCGTATATTGCTTTGGATAATATGACTCTTTTAAACTATGTTGGTTCTTCCAATCCATGAGCATGGAATATCTTTGCATTTCATTGTGTCTTTTTCAATCTCTTTTAATAATGCTTTGTAGAAGTCAACATACAGGTTTTTCACACCCTTTATTTCTACGTATTTTTATTTGTTTTTTGTGCAATTGTAAAATGAATTGCTTTTTCTGTTTGTTTGTTTGTTTGTTTGTTTGTTTGTTTGTTTTTTGAAATTTCATTGTTAGTGTACAGGAATGCATTGGATTTCTGTACATTGATTTTGTATCCTGAAACTTTACTGTATTTTTTTATTGTTTCTAATAGATTTTGGTGGCGTGTATAGGGTTTTCTATATAAAATCATGTCATCTGCAAAAAGTGACATTAACTTCTTTTTCAATTTGGATGCCTTTTATTTTTTCTCTTGCTTTATTGCTCTGGCTAGGATTTCCAGGACTCTGGTGAATAAGAGTGGGAAGGTGTACCTCCTTGTCTTGCTCCTTAGAGGAAGCTTTCACTTTTTCACCTTTGAGTATATATTAGCTGAGGGTTTGTCATATATGGCTTTTATTAAGTTGAGGCACTTTCCTTCTATGCCCATGTTCTTGAGTGTTTCAATCATAAATGGATGTTGCACCTGTTGATAAGATCATAGTATTTTTTCCTTTATCTTGTTAACGTGGTATATTACATTGATTGATTAGAGTCTGCCGAACCACCCTGGTGCCCCTGCAATGAACCCCATTTGATCGTGATGTATTCTTTAATGTTTTATTGCATTCGATATAATAGTATTTTGTTTAGAATTTTTGCGGCTGTGTTAATCAGAGGAACTGCTCTCTTAGGGTTTCTGTGCGTGTGTTATCCTTGCCAGGTTTTGGTTTTGGTGGCATGGCCAAGCAGTCTAAGGTCCTGGGTTTAAACTCCTCGTTGTTGTTTGTACTCTACACCTCTCTAGTGTTTAATGTTTAAAAACATAATCTCTAAAGGATACCTAATTAAAATTATTCAACTCAATTTAGAGTGTATTCATCAGTAGCATTCCTCTCTAGTGACATTTTAATTCCATTTCTTTGCCAGAATCCCCTGTGACTATTTTGAGGGGAAAAAAATAACATAAAACCACTCTGTTTTCAAAACAATCGTTAGAAAACCAGGGTTCCTGCTGGAAGGTAAAGAAGGTAAATATATATATATATATATATATATATATATATATATATGTATGTATGTATTATAATCCATCTTTCTTTTACTAAAGTTACTAAGACCAAGTAAGATTTTTCTAGCATTTCAGGTTAAAATGTTATTTTTATGTAAATTTTGGAAAAGAAGAGCTAACTAAATGCCTGGCTTTGGATTGTGCAACTGGAGATAGTTCTTTATATTGTGAGAATTTTCTTTCTCACAAACTTTTACTCCTGTGCCATGAAGCTCACCTCTTTTCCATAGTTGTTATTTCATGATTTTAACTTGTGTTTTTGAGCCCTCTTCTTATGAACTAAGAGCTTTACTTAATTAACCAGCAAAATATAGAACTTTCTCACCTCTACGGATTTCACTGCTAAATGTTTTCCTGAGCCCCCATTTTTCTTTTTCTTTTATATATTTAGTTTTTTAGATGGTGTTACCCACATTCCAAGAAAATATAGCCTCTGATTCTGTTGAGTCATCAGTTCAAAATGTAAGACAGGGCTCTATTTTCAGTCTTTCAGACTTAATATAGATTAACTACTTCAAACTGCCCATAGAGCTTTAGCCACAATGGCAACAACTCTTTTTTTTTTTTAATTCTTTATTGTTTAAAGTACTACATATGTCTCCTTACCCCCCTCCCCCATTGACCTCACTCCAGCCCCTCCCATCCCCCAGAACATACCCTCAGCCCCCTAGTGTCTGTGTCCATTGATTATGCTTCTATGCACGCATACAAGTCCTTTAGTTGATCTCTTAACATCCCCTCCATGCCTTCCCTCTGGGTTTGACACTCTGTTCCATGCTTCTCTGTCTCTGGATCTATTTTTGTTCATCAGTTTCCTTGATCACAAGTTGCAAGACTTCTTAAATACTTTGCTTACAGTCTGGATGTAGCACCTTCTACCAGCAACTGGGACTATGTCACCTTTCTATCAGGGCCTCCTTACTTCAAGAACAGTTTTGTACTGGACTTATTCTTCCATATGTTCCATCTCACTCTTTGCAACCAGGATCATCTCACCAAATTCCACCAACACACTATATAAGTGTGTTATTACATAATAAAATCAAAGGCAGAAACAAGCTGTGAAATCTATGAAATGCTCCAAATTAAGCATCAAACACTGACAATTAAAGTAAGGCAACAGAGTGTTTGGGTTTCTGCAATCAAATTGCTACCACATGGGATTATATTATTGTAAGAATTTGTTCACTTCTCACCTCATTTATTTTTTTCCTTTTTCTAATCAGCTTATAACTTAGATCCCTGAACTTTAGCTGTTAGAATCTCTTCTCAAAAGCAGTAGGTTATTATTTAATTCATTAAGAAAAAATTTACATTCTGTTTGCTTGTTTAGTAATATATATGTACGCATATATATGTATGTGTGTGTGTGTGTGTGTGTGTGTGTGTGTGTGTGTGTGTATTTGTGTAGTTTTGACGGTCCTGATTCTTGATTCTTTTGTTGTTATTAATTATCTATATAGGTAGGGCTGACATGAAACATCCTGAGAAAATTGGGGGGAAAACTCTCTAAAAAACTAAACTTTAAAATGTTTCATTTTCAAAGAATGATTAGAACATGTGGTCATTGGTAAAATATTATAATAAAACTAATATAATATTTTGCATTTTATACTTAATTTTTATACACATAGGAACAAATTTTTAAGAGAAAGTAAAACACATTTGATAAGAATGTTTATATTTCTTTTAAATATGTTTTTATTGATTTCAGAGAGGAAGGGGGCTAGAGAGAGTGAGAGAGAGAGAGAGAAACATCGATGATGAAAGAGAATCAGTGATCAGCTGTCCCTTGCACACCCCTTACTGCAGATCGAGCCCACAACCAATGCAAGTTGCCTGACTGGGAATCAAATTGTGACCTCCTGATTCATGGGTCAATGCTCAACCACCGAGTCATACCAGCTGGGCAAATATATTTTTCTTGTACAGATGTGTTTATTAGACCTATCAAGTGACTCACTTAATATTAAATGGCTAGTGATCTACAAGGCAGATATTAAGTATAACTTTCTTTGTCCTGGCTCACAAATATTTTCAGAATTCAGTAAAACTTGGTAGCTAATTTATTGGCACATTATATTAAATACATTATTTCTTAAGCCGGCAGAGGTGATTTTTTTAAAAAGTAATCCTGTACTCACTAAATCATTGTTTTCTGTTTGCATTTACAGATGTGGAAGAAGTTAACAATAAGAAATGAAAAACCAAACATCTGTAAAAGAGTTCATTCTCCTGGGATTAACAGATGACCCAGAGTTAAATGTTTTAATTTTTCTATTTCTATTTTTCACATATATCCTGAGTATAACTGGAAACATGACAATTATCACCCTTACTTTGATAGATTCACACCTCAAAATACCCATGTATTTTTTCCTTAGGAATTTCGCTTTCTTAGAAATCTCATTTACAACAGTTTGTATTCCTAGATTCCTGGTCAGCATTGCAACAGGGGATATGACCATTTCTTATAATTCTTGCATGGCCCAGGTATTTTTCCTCATTCTCCTTGGTTCAACAGAATTTTTCCTTTTGACTGCTATGTCCTATGATCGGTATGTGGCTATCTGTAAGCCACTGCACTACACAGTAATAATGAATAGCAGAATCTGCAACCTGCTTGTAATTAGTTCTTGGATGGCTGGATTTCTCATTATCTTCCCACCTGTGATCATGGGACTTCAACTGGATTTCTGTGACTCCAACATCATTGACCACTTTACCTGTGACTCTTCTCCAATGCTACTGATCTCCTGCACAGACACAGCCTTCCTAGAGCGCCTGGCCTTTTTTCTGGCGGTATTCACACTTGTGGTAACGTTAACATTAGTGATTCTTTCCTATGTATTCATCCTTAAAATGATTCTGAGAATCCCCTCTGCTGAGCAAAGGAAAAAGGCCTTTTCCACTTGTTCCTCACACATGATTGTTGTCTCTATTTCTTATGGAAGTTGCATTTTCATGTATGTCAAAACTTCAGCAAAAGAAGGAGTGGCTTTGACCAAGGGTATAGCAGTGCTCAATACCTCTGTTGCCCCCATGCTAAATCCATTTATTTACTCCTTAAGAAACCAGCAGGTAAAGCAGTCCTTTAAGAACTTCATCAAGAAATGTTTCTCAAATAAATTTTCATCATAAATTTATGTCCTGAACTTTACTTAAATGAAACCGTATGCCTAATATAATATGAATATTGTTATATTTCTCCATCCACTGCTGTACTTCCTCTTTCTTCAACTTTTATTCTCTATTTATACCATTTTGACCTCACTTGGCTCAACTATCTTTTAAAATTTATATGCCCTGAAATTTTTCTGAGCATGATTAATTTGATGTTACATAGATGAAAATGACATGTTTTTTTAAATGCCAAAATTTAGTTTACAAATCATTGAAGATCTTTTCCTTTGGACAATAATCAAAAGTTTAATAAAGGTATCACCAAGGAATTCTAAAAATATATTTCTCCCAGTATGTATGCACAGAATATTAAAATAAGATTTTCTGGAGATAAAGTATCCTAAATCTAATGTCCTTATATTTGTCCTCATATTTCCTATGGTTTTTACATGATGAATGTTTATCTATGCTACTTGGGACATAGATGTTATATCTTCATCATCAGTTCAATCTTTTAATATTATAACATATCTTGTTTAATAATTTTTGGACCAAATTTCAAAGTTACTACAAGTATGATATTGATATTTCCTTTTTTAAATATATTTTATTGATTTTTACAGAGAGGAAGGGAGAGGGATATAGAGTTAGAAACATTGATGGGAGAGAAACATTGATCAGCTGCCTCCTGCACACCCCCCACTAGGGATGTGCCCGCAAACAAAGCACATGCCCCTGACCTGAATCGAACCTGGGACCCTTGAGTCTGTAGGCCAACGCTCTATCCACTGAGCCAAACCGGTTAGGGCATGATATTGATATTTCTGTAGGACCCCACTACTCTTACCAGAAAACATCTCTGATAAACTACATTGATGATTGCTCCATAGCCCATCACTTTCTTTTAATTTGTTTATGCTGGACCTGGAGCTCATCTGAGGTTCCCTTGGGAATAACCTGGACTGTCTTTAGGTTTCTTAAGATGCAATACCCTCTCTTGACTTTTTAGTTTTCCATCTCTACTGTAAAAAATTACTACAAGCATAGTGTCTTTAAAAACACTACCTGATAGACTTTAGTAGTTAAATGCCCAGACTCTTATTGGGCTAAATATTGTAATCAGTCAAACTCACAGACCCTTGAGCCCAAATCTTTAGGTTAAAATTATTTCTGCACTACTTCCTTCTTGGCAACCTAGGGCAAATTATTTGCCTTTCTATGATTCAGTTTCTCCAACTATAAATAAAAATAATCATAGCACCTGTTACACAGGTGAAGATTACATAGCACATATTAATTTTTAGTTATTGACATTATTACCCTTAGCACCTAGTAAATACTTAATAAATGGTAGCCATGCCCTGGCTATTTTGGCTCTGTGGATGGAGCGTCAACCTGTGAACTGAAGGGTTTGGGGTTCAGTTCCAGTCAAGGGCAAATACTCGGGTTTCAGGCTGGATCCCCAGTAGGGGGCATGCAAGAGGCAGCTGATCAATGATTTCTCTCATCATTGATGTTTCTATCTCTCTCTCCCTCTCCCTTTCTCTATGAAATCAATGAAAAAAAATAATAGCCATAATGCCATTATTGCTACATGTATATTTCTATAATGGTATCCATAACACATTACTGACCTTGTTTTTCTATTTACCTTCTCTCTCTTAGACTGTAAATTTTTTGAAGCCTGATGTCACCTAATTTATAATTTTATTCACAGGACCTTGCAAAGTATCCAGCATCCTATCTAATAAAAGAGTAATATGCAAATTGACCATCACTCCAACACACAAGATGGGTCCCCCCAATGTGGTCAAAGATGGCTGCCCCCATATTGACACAAGACGGCCAGCACGCGAGTGCAGTTGTGGGTCATTAGGCCAGCAGGGGAGGGCAGTTAGGGGTGACCAGGCCAGCAGAGGAGGGCAGTTGGGGGGGACCAGGCCTGCAGGGGAAGACAGTTAGGAGGGACAAGGCCTGCAGGGGAGGACAGTTGTGGGCGATCAAATAGCAGAGGAGGGCAGTTGTGGGGGGAACAGGCCTGCAGGGGAGGGCAGTTGGGGGGTTACCCAGGCCTGCAGGGGAGGGCAGTTGGGGGGGACCAGGCTTGCAGCTGAGGGCAGTTGTGGGTGATCAGGCCAACAGGGGAGGGCAGTTGGGGGTGACTGGGCTGGCAGAGAAGGGCAGTTGGGGGCGACCAGGCCTGCAGAGGAGGACAGTTGGGGGTGACCAGGCTGGCAGAGGAAGGCAGTTGGGAGAGACAAGGCCAGCAGGGGAGGGCAGTTGGGGGGGACCAGGCCTGCAGGGAAGGGCAGTTGGGGGGACCAGGCATGCAGGGGAGGACAGTTGGGGTGTTACCCAGGCCTGCAGGGGAGGGAAGTTTGGGGGGGACTGGCATGCAAGGGAGGGCAATGGGGGCAACTAAGCCTGCAGGAAAGGGCAGTTAGGGGTGACCAGGCCTGCAGGGGAGGACAGTTGGGGGTGACGAGGCCTGTAGGGGAGGGCAATTGGGGGGAACCAGGCCTGCAGGGAGGACAGTTAGGGGCAATCAGGCCAGCAGGGGAGCAGTTAGACATCAATCAGTCTGGCAGGGGAGTGGTTAGGGGGTGATCAGGCTGGCAGGCAAAAGTGGTTAGGAGCAATCAGGCAGGCAGGCAGGCAAGCGGTTGGGAGCCAGCAGTCCTGGATTGTGAGAGGATGTTCCAGATTGGAGAGGGTACAGGCTGGGTTGAGAGACACACACACCCCTATGCACAAATTTCACATACCAGGCCTCTAGTGTGTGTGTGTATAAATATATATATATATATATATATATATATATATATATATATTAGAATTTTTGTGGACATTGAGGGTGTGGATTTAAGTGTTTGCTCTGTTCAAACCTTGACACACATCTTTTCTATAAGAAGTTCTTAATTATAGCTTTGTACTTTTAAGAATAAACTTCATTCAATATTCATCCATTTGCCTCTTTGCTATTTTCTTTCACAAGTGATTCATGAACATATAAGATCATTTAAGTTACCATCAGGACATTCTTCCTAAATATTCTTTTTTACTAAACATTTTATTTTACATTTTCAATTTACTTTATTATTAAAAGTATTACATATGTCCTCCCCCTCCTTTTTTTTTTTTTTTTTTTAATTCTCAGTGCTTGGATTCTCTTTTATCACCATTAAAATGTGACTTCTGCCTAACAGGTTAGGCTCAGTGATTGAGCATCAACCTATGAACCAGGAGGTCACAGTTTGATCCCCGTTCAGGACAAATGCCAGGGTTGCAGGCTCAACCCCCAGTGAGGGGTATGCAGGAGGCAGCCCATCAATAATTCTCTCTCATCATTGATGTTTCTGTCGCTCTCTCCCTCTCCCTTCCTCTGTGAAATCAGTAAAAATATATATTTTTTAAAAATATGTATGACTTCTTCTAACAAATGCTTATAGAAACAGGAAACAGGGTTACCCTTAATCAAAAACAGGTAAAAATTAGTAAAGTGTGGGAGAGTATTAATGTCTAAACCAACCATATAATATTTAAATTTTGTGTCTTAGCAAAAACATTTGCTACATTTGCTTATAAAAAGTGTTTGCTCAATTTGATGGTAACTTCAGTGAGAACCAAGAGTATAATGGACTCTCTTATCAGGCAGCACAGACATGAATTCTCCTACTATTCCAGAATTACGTTCTTTTCTCTCTCTTTGCATGACAAGGCTTTTCATTTTTGCAGTTGTTACTTTGGAGATTCTACATAAATACAAATACTTGCTTTGCATCCATTGATGGAGACATTACTCTAGCAATCCAGTGCTCAATAAAGTCCAGGTCCTTCAAGGTATATGGGCAGAGAGAAATAGGGTGCTAGTAAGTTTTAACAACTAGTTATTAGAAAAGAATACACAGACATATTACAAATTTTACAAATATAAGTAACAAATAATAAAATATACAATAAACTTCACTGTAAATTCTGTATACTCAATAGATTTTTACAGAATTATTTCATTGATTTTTCCCAATTACATACTCAAAACCAACCAATCTTTGCAAATCAACCAGCTTGACAAATGTAGTTTAACTTAACACTATGTAGTTGAATTTAGCACTCAGATGCACAATTGGAGTCAGATGTTTTAATACTTTCAATAACTTACAAAAAATTTTGAAAAAGAAAACAGGTAAAGATATGCAAGACTTGAATAACATTATGAACCAAATTGATCTAATTGAAATTTTTAGAATATTCCATCCAACATCTACAGAATACTCATTCTTTCTAGTATCACACAAAACATGAAAGGGAATAATGAAGATCAATGAAATAGAAACCAAAAAAATAAAATGTAAAGTATCAATGAAACCCAACCTGGCTACTTAAGAATATCACAAAATTGATACATGTTTCATTGTCTGCCCACCATCCAAAGTAAAATCATCTTCCATCACCATACATTAGGTCCCCTTTCCCCATTATTAACCTCCAACCCCCTTCTCTTTGGCAACAACCACACTATTGTCTGTGCCAATGAGTTTCAGTTTTGTGTCCCACATGTGAGTGAAATCATATGGTTCTTAACTTACTCTGACTGATTTATTTTGCTTTGTATAATATTTTCAAGGTCCATACATGTTGTCTCAAATGGCAGTATGGGTAGCAGCATGGTGTAGCACCATGCTGACGTACACAGGTAAACATCTCTCAGGAGACTGAGTACCTACCTCCCTAGGATTCAAAAATTCTCATTACCTAACGTTCCCATTTTGTTGACACACACCACTTCTGGTATCTTTATGTCAGGGTTGACTAGTTCAGAACAATTGATTCATGAATAAAGAGGTATGCCCGCATAGCTACAGAAATCTCTGGATTTTGAGAATAGTTCTAATATGGATTGCATACACATTATTCAATCATTAATTCGTGTTTTAATTCATCAAGTAAAATTGAATTAGAATCTGTGTTAAGCACTAGGAATGGTGCAGTAGGAGACAGACCAAATGCTAACCTATCTACACATACTGCTTATGTAACCTTGGGCAAGTTCCATACCCCCTCAGTACCTCAATTTCATCATTTTCAAAATGAGGTTCTTAACAGAACCTACTGAAAGCATTTTGGGGCACAGCTTAAAGGCTAATTAGATCTTTGGTACAATATAAATAATAATGAATGTGACAATAATAAACCTCATTACATTTTCTTATAAAATTTATTATTGTTGTTATTGCTTTGTTATGTTTCTTCCTTCCAATATATTTCCTTTCTATATCATATCTTCTAAAACTACAGTTTGGTAAACAGAAAAGTTATCTAATTATTATTTTTGAAAGCTGAGCTTGATAAAGGCTATAATGTAACAATTTTCTAGAATAATTATTTAATCTTACAAAAAAATGTTCTTATTTTTTTTTATTTTTTCTACATCTGATTATATTTAAAGATTCAAATGGAACTTTTACCATACAACATTGTGCATTAAAAAGGTTTGGCATTGTGTTGTGCAAATTTAAGTCAAAAAGGAGCAAATAGAATCACTTTAGACTAAAGGCAAATGGAAATGAATTTCAATGAATTGCCCACAAGTATTGTATTTTTCTGCTTAATTTTTACTATAAACAGAAACCAAGCCATATTTAGAAAATGATTGTATTCTAACTCAATAATAAATTTTCCACTGGCAAAATTAGCAAGCAGATTTTTATGAATATTAAGTTTTCAAAAATACTATGTGACAATAACTTATTTAATCCTCCCAAATGAATTGCTTCCACAATGAAGTAAACTAAGTATTTATCATTATTACACATTCTTATGACGTTAAAAAAACAACTGACTCTGTGTTAAGTAAGTAATCAAAAATGTATAACAGGGAATTATAAAAGCTGTGATTAAAATCTAAGATTGTTAAGTAATAAAAAGCAAATTAATTGCAGATATAAGTTTGCAATTTTAATGGAGAACTATGCTGTCTCTTTTTGTTACTACATGCTTCATTGTTCTTTTTGCAGAATAAGAACACTACAAATGCATTTACAATCATATCAGGAGTTGACATCTATGATAACTTTTACCTTCAGACCTAAGAATTTAGAGTTAAGACATCAATTAGAGAATTCATTCTTCTGGGACTTAGGGATGACACAGAGTTACAAGCTGTGACATTCTTCTTTTTGCTGTCCACCTACTTATTGAGTATCACTGACCATCTTCATGTTAACACTATCAAATGCTAGTTTGAAGAATCCCATGTATTTCTTCCTCAAGAAATTCTCTGTCTTAGAAGTTTCATTCAAAACAGTCTGTATTCTCAGGTTTTTGGTCAGCATCACTACAGGAGATACAACCATTTTCTATAAGACTTGTGTGACACAAGCATTTTTTTATCTTTGTGGGTTCTACTGAGTTTTTTCTTCTGTCCTATGATCACTATGTGGCAATTTGCAAAACTCTACATTACACAACTATCATGAGTAACAAAGTCTGCAACTCCTGGCTGGCTGGTTTCCTCATTACCTGTCTTCTGTGATTATGGGACTCCAACTGGGTTTCTGTGACTTGAGCATTATTGACCACTTCACTTGTGACTCTTCTCCTTTGCAGCTGATGGTTCACGAGGCCCCGCCCCCAGATCACCTGCCCAGTTCAGGCCATCACATGGCCGTGCCCCCTGATCAGGTGCCCACTTCGGGCCAATCACGGGCCCCACCCCCTGACCAGGTGGTCACTTCAGGCCATCAGGAGGCCCCACCCTGATCATATGCCCACTTCAGGCTCCCAGATCAAGTGCCCGCTTCCGGGCATCATTGGCCCTGCACACTAATCAGCTGCCCACTTCCAGCCATCAGGAGGCCTGAACGTGATAACATGCCCACTTTGGTCTCCAGATTAGGTGCCCACTTCCGGCTTATCAAGAACCCCCCCTCCTCCCTGAATTGGAACCCTTGGTTGCCTACAGCCTGTAAATCCTTTACCTGTGACCTCTGGGTAAGCACCCTCACCTGTGGCCATTTGCCATGATGGATTCCATCCTTCTTACCAAACCCCTGCAGCCCCAGGGTCCTCAAACCAATCTGAAAGGGGAAGTGTGTTGACTCCTTATGAAGAGGGGTGCACACATTAGGTGGGAACTCAGCTCTACTCTCAAATGTACACGAGGCCCTGCACCCAGATCACCTACCCTCTTCAGGCCATCAGGAGGCCAGAACCTGATCACATGCCCACTTCTAGCCCCAAAATTAGGTGCCCACTTCCAGCCATCACAGGCTCTGCCCCCAGATCAGTTGCCCACTTACAGCCTACCACGGGCCCCGCCCACGGATCAGTTGGGCACTTCCGGCCATCACAGGCCCTGCCCCGTGATAGGTGCCCACTTCCAACCCTTCTGCACTCACCAGCCAAGAGCCCAGCTTCTGGCTTAGCAGCGCTCCCCTTGTGGGAGCGCACTGACCACTAGGGGGCAGCTCCTGCATTTACCATCTGCCCCCAGTGGTCAGTGAACATCATAGCAACCAGTCATTTTGCTGGTCATTCTGCTGTTCTGTCAATTTGCATATTAGGGTTTTATTATATAGGATGGGTAAGTAGGTACACAGGAGAGAAGTAAAGAGAGGAGAATAAGAGGGTAAGAAAATTGATCAATAGGAAATTATCTAAAGAAGTTGATTTTCATATTCTAAGTCAATAAATGTAGACATATGAAAATCATTATAAATCTTTCCAAAAGAATTATTTTTATGCTTTAAAGTGAAATGCTATGTTTTTATTGATTTTTAGAGAGAGAAGAAGGGAAAGGAGAGAGAGAGAGAAGCATTGATGTGAGAGCAGAACATCAATCGGCTGCTTCCTTCATGCCCCCTATTGTGGATCCAGCCAGCAACCCAGGCATGTTCCCTGACCGAGAATCAAATTGACATCCTCTTGGTGCATGGGATGATGTCCAACCAACTGAGCTACACCAGCCAGGGCAAAGTAAAATACTATTTTGAAGTATTGTGAAACAATAACGCTTTGATTGCAAATATGATGTGTCATGAGAAATATATCAGACATATTTTGGAAGTCATGTTTTTAGAGGGTTTCAAAAGGTATACTCATATTTAATATCACATTATAATATTTCAAAAATACTTTTCTTTTGACCATAGGAAAAATTATACATATGTAATGATCACACAAAATACATTTGTGCCATAACATTTTTTAATTACATGGAATTACTGTCACATTATTGTGTTGTGATGATAGAAAACAAAGTTATTTTCATTGGTGAATAATCATCTTGAAAGTTGACTCTGACAAGCATAAAGTTAAATAGTCACTTAGAATATAAGTTTATTAATATTATTGTTAATTTGAACTTCATTAACTCATATTCCCAAGGGTCATTCCTCAAATTCTGGATACTACAGAATGCTCTCAACAGGGTGGTAATTATTCATGGACTATTGAGTCCCTTGGTATCAAAATAACAAGTGACGATTGACTGAAGAAAAAGTTATAATCATAAAAGCTACTGATCACAAAATCTCAGTAGCAATCAAGCAATAAGAAAATTTTGGAAACCCTTATTTTGTCTTAAATGTAAAAATAATAAGTCAGTTAGAGAAATACAAGTATCACATGATTTCACTCATATGTGGAATCTAATGAATAAAATAAACTGATGAACAAAAGAGATACAGAGACATAGAAGCACCAAAAAGACTGTTGAATCTCAGAGGGCAGGCAGGCGAGGGGAGGTCAGTGGAAAGAGACCAGCCAAAGAACTTGTATGCATATGTGCATAACCCATGGACACAGACAATAGTGTGGTGAAGGCCTGGGGTGGGGGCAGGGGTGGGCTAGAAGGGGTCAACAGTGGGGGAAAGGGGACATATGTAATACTTTCAACAATAAAGATTTAATTTAAAAAAATAAAAATACTCAGAAGGAAAAGTGAGCAAAAAATTAGATAATTAGAATAGAAACATAGAACACAAATTATTTTTTACTGTCGATCATATTTCTGCCTTGATCATAACCAGACTTCCTGCACTTAATTAAGTTCCTTTAAGGAAGAATAGAACAGATGTTATAACATTTTTCTAAGATAGTTTACTCACTTGAGTTTCTATAAGAAGTAAACCCCCTTTTTTTATTTAGAAGCAACTTTGTAACTCATGAGTGATGATAGCATGTTTCAGTTCTCTATAACTACATTTTATATTATCCATTTTTTTCATAATTACTTACTTCTAATTCATATAATGCTCAGGGAAATGTTTTAATATAGTCTTTTAATGATTCTATCTTCAACCCCTCCTTACATATATATATAAAAGCCTAATATGCAAAGTGTCACCTTGGCAGTTCTACTGACACGGATTTCGATTGCTTGCTATGACATGCCCTGACCATCAGGGGGCGGCACAGAATGAAGGAAAGCCCTGGCCAGCAGCCAGCATCCACTAGGAACCCTACCCTTGCACGAATTCCTTGCACTGGGCCTCTAGTTAAAATATAATGGTGAATAGACAGGGGAGGAATTGCCTAAGAGCACAGGAAGAATGTCAGTTTTTGCTTTGAATAAGGATTTGAGTGGGATAGCCAAATGAAATTAATTTTCATTTGAAATAACATTTAGAGAATACTGAATAAAGCATGGTTTGCTTTCTTTCTTTATGTGGCCAAACATACTATTAAACAAACTCCTCATGAAAGAATTACTGTTACAGACTATGCATTAGTTAGGAACTATGTGAATAGATTTTATAGCATATTCAATTGCTTAAATTTTGCTCCTTTTATTTTTACTAAGGAGATTATTTAAAAGCATTAAATATTTCTTAAGAAATTCATTGATTTATAAAGTTGAGTGATCTGATGATTTTCTAAGTTAAAGAGGCTGAGTACTCTTAGATAAGAGCAATATGCAGTCTGAATGAGGCAAAACTTTATATTATTAACCATGTTACAAGGAAGTGGGGAAGAAAAAGGTCCTAATATATGGTGATGGGAGAAGATTTGACTTTGGGTGGTGGGCACACCATGCAATACACAGTTCTTGTAACATAGAAACCCATACCTGAAACTTATATGATCATGTTGACCGATGTCACCCCAACAACTTTAATTTAAACAAAAACCCTGTTCTCACATGACACCTTAACTTCTCCATTGGGGGACCTTACTCATAATAAGAGTTATCACCAGAAATAAGTATTTATGTCCTGTCTGTATGTCAGGACAAGCCTCTACTTCCTGAACTGCTCTTCTTATGCTTTGAGCTTCCCTCTGAAGGCCCAACCCCTGCCCCATTCCTTAATTCAAAATGGCACCTGTACCTCACTGTACCTTTCTGTCTGCAAACCTCTCAAGCATGGAACATTCCTGTATATACAAAATTAAATCTGTTTTCCCCCATTAATCTGTCTCAAATAAATTTGACTAATAGACCACCAATGGAGCCTTTGTAGGGCAGAGGAAAATTCTTCTTTCCCAATAGATTCAATATTCCTATACTTCACTATTTAATAAAGGAAGAGAAAAAAGAAAAACCATTAAAATAGTATCAATAAATTCCCCAGAGGTACTTAGATATAGACATATACATAAATGTATACACATATACATTTATACATGCAAATACTTGCACTTCAATATATACTATAATATATATAAATTTATAGACACACAAAATGCGCGCGTGCGCGCGCGCGCGCGCGCGTGTGTGTGTGTGTGTGTGTGTGTGTGTGTGTGAGTTCAAATAAATGCAATCTTTATATAAAGTTTTGGGAGCTGCAGGAGTACATGCATGTATTTTTTAGATGAGTTGAAGGTTATAATACAATGGGTCTTTAGCTTCTCGATAAAGAGAGGAAACTCTCATCTACATATACTGTGAGTCACATATTGGCACTACTATAATAACCACACAGTGACATTTAACATTAAAAATTATCATTCTCAATTTCAGAAACTTCCTAAAACTGCTTCTAAGCACCAAGTTGGGTTTTTTGTTTTTTTTTATAATAAAGGAGAATCACTGAAGGATTTTAGTACGTAGAAAAATAACTCTGGTTGCAATGCCCTAGGGCAGAATGAGGGAAGATTAGGGTTTTGCAATAGTCCAAACAAAGAATGGTAAGATCCAATACTAAGATGTTAGTATTGAGGATGAAAAAGTAAACACAAGAAGACATTTTCAAGAAATTTGAAATTTACTTGAGGTGAGAGTAGGGCAAAAATTGCAAGTTTTTGGCTAAAAATAAAGCAATGACATTCACGAATCTGGTTTAAGAGACATAATTCATTGTGAGTGTTTTCAGAAGATGGGGAATGTCAGTAGATAGATGGTACAGAGAAGCAATGAGAAAAGGCCAAATGCTGCAAGGACAGTTTTAGGATGAGGTAGTAATAAGAAATAAACTACATGCAGGAATTTTGAATTACATTATGACATCAGGTGAGAAATATGGAATGAATTTAAATACATAAAATTATCTCTTCTAATACCAGTCCTTAGCCATACTTGGGGTTGAATGTATTATTCTCCAAAGACTGACTCCCAGGCAGCCTGTCTGCACATTTGAGAATGTCATTATATTCACCCTTGAGCTGCCTTAACAGAGAATACTTTGAATTAATATGGATGGCTTGGTATAAAATGGCAGGTATTTTAAAATTAATCGGGAAAGTGGGAAGTGGAGAGAAGAGGCTGTCAGGGAAGAAAGGTCTGTCTTCAGAGCTGCCCCATTTCGTAGGCCGCTGCTTCCTGATTTCTTTAAAATATTTAGCAAATGATTCATCTCTTCCAAAATGAAATGAATCTTCTAAAAGCACACTGAAATCAGTGTCCAGCCTGGAGGTTTGATTCAACATATAAATTACATAATCTGGACACATCATAAGCCTTGGAACAATATTATATAGTCAATTCCATAACCATGTAAGGGACAGTATTACTCATGCAATAGCATTGAAAAAGTTTTGTTTTTATTTTGATAACAACAACCAAGAAAACCTTAGGCCAAAGTATGAACTAACTAACCCAAACTGCATTAACATGGATCACAATAAGTTCCGTGTATTAAACGCTAACAATGCAAAAAGCATTTAAAATTGCACAATCACTATATTGTATTCTTATTTATTATTCACAATCATCTTATTATCAATGCAATATTCCAAGTAAAATCAGTTTGCCTTTCCTGTTTCCCATGTTCCCCAACCACCAACCATGTGATAAAATGATGTTCCTATGATCACACAGTATTGCAAAGACTTTGAGAGGACAGGGACTCTAGTAGAATTAAATTTCAAAAGATGTCACGCTTGTAAGGGGAAGAGCTGGAACTCAAAGTCAGTTTTCTACACAAAAAGGATTCACACACATTCATAAGTGAAAAACACTACAGCTTTTAATTAATTCTATCTAAAAATAATCTGAGAATAAACTCTGTGACTTATTTCAAAGTTTAATTTAACATTTTTATTAAAACATAAGTAGATCCAAAATTAGATAATCTGGATATGTTAGAAATATTGACATTTATAATAAAACTCTCACATCCCAATGTTTTGCTTTTTATTGTTAAATGTGTTCCACATAGAGTAAAGCATATGAAGTCAATGATATCAATTTAAAATAACCCCCCAAAAATACATACATCTACTTCCCAGGTTAATGTACCAAAACCATCAATAACATAGAAACCCTCAGCTTTTGTCTCAAAACATGTTGATCTCAAAAGACACATCAAATATACTGGCACTGCTTTTCACACCATCAAGATTAACTCTTTGTTTTTGTTTTGTTTTCTGGTCAGGTTTAGTGAAGTAAACATTGCAAACAATAAATTTCAGATATATACTTTTATAGATCTCAACAAATGTATGCAATTGTGCATACACAAGCATACTAAAAGATATATATATATATACTAGAAGATATATATATATATATCTTCTGTGGATGAAGGGTAGGGGTTGACTACAAAAGAGAATAAGGAAAATTTTTGGACTGATGGATATATATATATATATATCCATCAGTCCAAAAATTTTCCTTATTCTCTTTTGTAGTCAATATCCATCAGTCCAAAAATTTTCCTTATTCTCTTTTGTAGTCAACCCCTACCCTTCATCCACAGACCTTGAATAATCTACTGATCTAGGGTGTGTGTGTGTGTGTGTGTGTGTGTGTGTGTGTGTTGTTGTTGTTTGTTAATATCGTAGAAAAGGAATCATATAGTATTTAGCTTTGTAGCTTCACTTTTCTCACTTTGCAAAATGTTTTTGAGATTCATTCATGTATTTGTATGTATGATTGGATTATTTCTCTTTTGCTCCATAGTATTTAATTGCATGGATACATGAAGTCACCAGTTAACAGAAATTATAAGTCTTTATGTCTCACATTTAGGTAGAAGATCTATATTCTTTGGTTCAGAATTTTGCTTACAGAAGGCCATAAAAAATAACAAACACAAATAAATGGGCTCAAATTCAAACAGGAAAGTTTAGATGGGCTCTAAGAATGTCTAAAGGCTATACAAGTCTTCAGGAGGAAAATGCATGAATGAATCTCAAAAACTTTTTGCAAAGTGAGAAAAGTAAAGCTCCAAAGCTAAATACTATATGATTCCTTTTCTACAATATTAACAAACAACACACACACACACACACCCTAGGACAATGGATCAGTGTCCTAAATAACAAGACATTCATAAATAAATGCATAAATAAGTGAGTAAAAATAAAAAGATAACCTGATTAAAATTTCCTCTGAAGTCTCTATCTGTGAAAGAATAGAATTCTTGTAGATACACAAAATGATGAAAAATCTTTCAATGAACATATATTTTAAAGGCTTAAAAGAAAGATCGGTAAAAAGAAAGTTCAGAAAAAAAATAAACTAAAATGGAATTACAACTCAAATAAATAAAAATCCAAAACTCTGATGTTGAATCAAAAGTTTAAAAACATTAAAAAACTCTATCAAACCCTGACCGGTTTGGCTCAGTGGATAGAGCATTGGCCTGCAGACTGAAGGATCCCAGGTTCGATTCCAGTCAAGGGCATGTACCTTGGTTGCAGACACATCCCCAGTAGGGGGTGTGCAAGAGGCAGCTGATCAATGTTTCTCTCTCATTGATGTTTCTAACTTTCTATCCCTCTCCCTTCCTCTCTGTAAAAAAAAAAATCAATAAAATAAATTTTTAAAAAGAACACATCAAAATTCAGAACAATTTTTAATGATGGAAAAGAATTTAATATATCTGGAAAAGAAATAATGAAAAGTTTAAAATGTGGAATTTTAGTATTATTATAGGATAGAAAATAAGCAATGGAAAAGAAGAGATAATGCATGTCTACTGGAAAAACAGATTGTATATGCAAGATATAATTACAAATTTAGATTTAAAAATAGATAATAGATAAAGATAGAGAGATATTATGTTAAACTATGATGAACAATGTGTAATAGTTATTAAAGATAAACATTATCAGATTGAGTTGAAAATGGTAATTTAAATGAACTATTGGTACCCTCAATTAAAATATAGAAAGCATTGCCTTGCAAGTAGTGAATACAGCTTATTGTTTACATTAACAAAATACATAAAACTTTTCAAAAATTTCTGACTAAAATTATTGAGAGATGATAATATAAATATTTTTTAAAATTAAAGATACCATAATTCTAGCCAGAGTTGGTACTTATTTATTTAACAAACATAGTGAGCACTACTCTGTGCCATATAGTGCACTAGGCTTTGAGACCAGTGTATTGAAGAAATCACAGCCCTTACATTCACTAAGCTTACATTGCACATGTGAAACCGATTATTAAATCACTGATATTTGTATGTGTATTTATATTTATATGTAAGTCTGTAGGGGTATGTGTATCATAGCAATTATATTTTTCTTAAAAATTAATCTAGATAAAGAGAGAATTATGAAGCTGGATTTCAATGAATTGAATTTAAAGCAATAAAATGCCATGCTTTTTGTCATCAGATTGTCTTAATGATGTTTGCATTATTAAAAGGACTTTTTGTAACTAATCTATATATATAACAGCTTTTGACCATTGGACCGTCCGACCGGTAGCAATGATGCGCAATGACCACCAGGGGGCAGATGCACTGACCATTAGCTATGATGCGCACTGACCACCAGGGGGCAGATATTCAATGCAGAAGCTGCTGAGTTGCAATGACTTGGCAACTGCAATTCTCAGGTGATGCACCTGGAACCATAGAGGGGGGAGCCCGATTCCGGAGTGCTTCCCCAAGAACCCCCCTCTCACAATCCGGAACCCCTCAGAGGATGTCGAGAGCCGGTTTTGCCCCAATCACGGGATGCCAGGCCTAGGGACCCCACCAGTGCACGAATACATGCACCAGGCCTCTAGTCTTTTAATGGTTATTTTCTGATAAAATATTTCTGGTTAGTCTTGGGTTCCTTGGTACTGGCAAATAGAACGTTCAATGGAAATTTTAATAAAATTTTACACAATATATATTTCAAAATTAGTATGTAAATTTCAAGTTGAAAGTTTTACATGGAAATTATAATTAACATACTAAATAGTTCTGTCATTTTCAATTTAAAGAATAGCTTTATCATTGCAAGAAATATTTTACATTCAATAATATTAAAGTAGTCAATCCTTTACTAAATATAAAGGCAATTTTTCAAAAAAATCTTTTGATATATATTGGTCATGGTATTATTCCAATACACAAATTCAATCACTTCAAATATATATATTGAATTTTGAATCAGGAGTTACACAAAATTTTCTCTATTTCTGAATTTAATTTGTTTAATCTATAGTCACACATTCAGAATAGAATGAATTATTTAGCAATCACTTTGAATAAAAACAACAAAAAATACTGAAAATATTCACTTTCTTTGAATTCCGCAAGGATTCTGTTTGCTGATGTGTTGTGAAAATTTTCTTTTGTATCATTCACCAAAAATGTAAGTCCAGAAAATACAGATATGTAATTCTAAGGACAAAGATAATTCAACTTTGGCATCTATAGAAAACATACTGAAAAGAAAATGTACCAGATTCCCATTGTCAAGTAGGAAAATATAGATAAAAATAATAGAACAATATTTGAACCTTGCTTGCTTTGTGTTTTTTTTCTATGTGAAAGAATCAATACTTAATGAGATTTTTCAGTTAAACTTATTTCATGAGTTTTTCTTTATATATTAGTCTTTCAATTTTTACTGTATTTTGGTGTAGTGCCTATCTACTAACTATATCGTGCCTAAAATGTATATTCAATATATTTTTACTAACAAATGAAATGTTTAAGTAGGTCATTCTTTATCCTTGTGGCCTTTTCCTTTTGCTATTTTCTGCTTCTTCACAAGTTTACATATAACTGGATTATGTTGCCTTGGCATTTATTCCAGTAAAAATAAAATAACACTTGCCTGGCCAGCATAGCTCAATTGCATCAACCTATGAACAGGAGGTTATGAATCAATTCCTGGTCAGGGCACCTGCCCAGTTTGTGGGCTGGATCTCCAGTAGGGAGCATGCAGGAGGCAGTTTTCAATGATTCTCTCATCATTGATGTTTCTATCTTTCTCACCCTCTACTTTCTTCTCTGAAATCAATAAAAATATATTTAAAAATTATTTGTCCATATACAAATGGGTTTATTTTGGGTTTCTCAATTCTGTTACATTGGTCTGTGTGTCTTTCTGCCAATACCATGCTGTTTTGATTATTGTATCTTGGTAATTCAGAGGGAATGTAATACCTCGGACTTTATTCTTTTTTTCTCAGGATTGCTTTGGCTATTTGGGGTCTTTTGTAGTTCCAGACCAATCTGATGATTTTTTTTTTGTCCTGTTTCTTTTTAAAATGTTATTGGGACTTTGATGGGGATTACATTAAATCCATATATTGCTTTGGGTAATATGACTGTTTTTAACTATATTGGTACTTCCAATCCATGAGCATGGGATATCTTTGCATTTCATTGTGTCTTTTTCAATCTCTTTTAATAATACTTTGTAGAAGTCAGCATATAGGTATTTCACACCCTTTATTTCTAGATGGTTTTTTTTCTTCATGCAATTGTAAAAGGAATTGCTTTTTTTGTTTGTTTGTTTTTTGAAATTTCATTGTTACTATATAGGAATGCATTGGATTTCTGTACATTGACTTTGTATCCTGAAACTTTACTGTATTTGTTTATTGTTTCTAATAGATTTTTTGTGGCGTGTTTAGGGTTTTCTAAATAAAATCATGTCATCTGCAAAAAGTGACACTTTAACTTCTTTTTCAATTTGGATGCCTTTTATTTTTTCTCTTGCTTTATTGCTCTGGCTAGGATTTCCAGGATTCTGGTCAATAAGAATGGGAAAGTGTACCTCCTTGTCTTGTTCCTTAGAGGAAGCTTTCACTTTTCACCTTTGAGTATATATTAGCTGAGGGTTTGTCATATATGGCTTTTATTAAGTTGAGGCACTTTCCTTCTATGCCCATGTTGTTGAGTGTTTTAATCATAAATGGATGATGCACCTGTTGATAAGATCATAGTATTTTTTCCTTTATCTTGTTAACGTGGTATATTACATTGATTGATTTGAGTCTGCCGAACCACCCTGGTGCCCCTGCAATGAACCCCACTTGATCTTGATGTATTCTTTAATGTTTTATTGCATTTGATTTACTAATAGTTTGTTTATTATTTTTGCATCTGTGTTAATCAGAGGAACTGGTCTCTTAAGGTTTCTGTGCGTGTGTTATCCTTGCCAGGTTTTGGTTTTGATGACATGGCCAAGCAGTTTAAGGTGCTGGGTTTAAACTCCTCATTGTTGTTTGTACTATACACGTCTCTGGTGTTTAATTTTTAAAAAATAATAATTTCCCAAGGATACCTAATTAAAGTTATTCAACTCAATTTAGAGTGTATTCATCAGTAGCATTCCTCTCTAGTGACATTTTAATTCCATTTCTTTGCAAGAATCCCCTGTGACTATTTTGAGGGAAAAAATAAAATAAAACCACTCTGTTTTCAAAACACTAGTTAGAAAACCAGGGTTCCTGCTGGAAGGTAAAGAAGGTAAAATATATATATATATATATATATATATATATATATATATATATATATATATATATATATATCATAAACCATCTTTCTTTTACTAAAGATACTAAGACCAAGTAAGATTTTTCTAGCATTTCAGGTTAAAATGTTATTTTTATGTAAATTTTGGAAAAGAAGAGCTAACTAAATGCCTGGCTTTGGATTGTGCAACTGGAGATAGTTCTTTATATTGTGAGAATTTCCTTTCTCATAAATGTTTACTCCTGTGCCATGAAGCTCACCTCTTTTCCATAGTTGTTATTTCTTAATGTTCACTCATGTGTTTGAGCCTTTTTCTTTTTTATTTATTTTTTATTATTTAAAGTATTACATATATTAGTACATATATCTCCTTTTTTTTCCCCATTGACCTTCCCCCAGTCTGCCCTCATCCCACCCCCCGCAGTGTCTTGTGTCCATTGATGTGCTTATATGCATGCATACAAGTCCTTTGGTTGATCTATTTCCCTCCCCCGCAACACACCCACTGTAATTTGACAGTCTTCCCACTGTAATTTGACAGTCTGTTCGGTGCTTTACTGCCTCTGTATCTATCTTTTTATTCATCAGGCTATAATGTTCTTTATTTTCCATAAATGAGTGAAATCATGTGGTATTTTTCTTTCATTGCCTGGCTTATTTCACTTAACATAATGCTCTACAGGTCCATCCATGCTGCTGCAAATGGTAAGAATTCCTTCTTTTTTTATAGCAGCATAGTATTCCATTGTGTAGATGTACCACAGTTTTCTAATCCACTCATCTGCTGATGGGCACTTAGGCTGTTTCCAAATCTTACCTATGGTGAATTGTGCTGCTATGAACATAGGGGTGCATATATCCTTTCTGATTGGTGTTTCTAGTTTCTTGGGATATATTCCTAGAAGTGAGATTACTGGGTAAAATGGGAGTTCCATTTTTAGTTTTTTGAGGAAACTCCATACTGTTCTCCACAGTGGTTGCACCAGTCTGCATTCCCAGCAGCAGTGCAGGAGGGTTCCTTTATCTCCACATCCTCACCAGCACTTGTCGTTTGTTAATTTGTTGATGGTTGCCATTCTGACAGGTATGAAATGGTACCGCGTTGTCGTTTTGATTTGCATCTCTCAGATAATTAGTAACTTTGAGCATGTTTTCATATGTCTCTTGGCCTTCCTTCTGTCTTCTTTCAAAAAGATTCTATTTAAGTCCATTGCCCATTTTTATATTGGATCATTTATCTTCCTTTTATTAAGTTGTATAAATTCCCTGCAGATGTTGGAGATTAAACCTTTATCAGTGATAACATTTGCAAATATGTTCTCCCATACAGTGGGCTTTCTTGTTGTTTTGTTGATCGTTTCTTTTGCTGTGCAAAAGCTTTTTATTTTGATGTAGTCCCATTTGTTTATTTTCTCTTTAGCTTCCATTGCCCTAGAGCAGTATCAGTGAAGAAATTGCTTCGGCATATGTCTGAGATTTCTCTGCCTGTGGACTCCTCTAGGATTTTTATTTGAGCCTTTTTCTTATGAACTAAGAGCTTTACTTAATTAACCAGCAAAATACAGAACTTTCTCACCTCTACCAATTTTACTGCTAAATATTTTCCTGAGCCCCCATTTTTCTTTTGCTTTTATATATTTAGTTTTTTAGATGGTGTTACCCACATTCCAAGAAAATATAGCCTCTGATTCTGCTGTGTCATCAGTTAAAAATTTAAGACAGGGCTCTATTTTCAGTCTTTCAGACTTAATATAGATTAACTACTTGAAACTACCCAAAAAGCTTTAGCCACAATGTCACCAACTCTTTCTTTTAAGTCTTTATTGTTTAAAGTATTACGTATGTCACCTTTTCCCTCCATTGACATCTCCCTGGCCCCTCCCAGCCCCCAGAACATACCCTCAGCACCCTAGTATCTGTGTCCATTGGTTATGCTTCTATGCATGCATACAAGTCCTTTAGTTCATCTCTTAACACCCCCTCCATACTTTCCCTCTGGGTTTGACACTCTGTTCCATGCTTCTCTGTCTCTGGATCTATTTTTGTTCATCAGTTTCCTTGATCACAAGTTGCAAGACTTCTTGAATACTCTGCTTACAGTCTGGATGTAGCACCTTCTACCAACAACTGGGACTATGTCACCTTTCTATCAGGGCTTCCTTACTTCAAGAACAGTTTTGTACTGGACTTATTCTTCCATATGTTCCATCTCACTCTATGCAACCAGGATCATCTCGCCAAGTTCCACCAACACACTATGTAAGTATGTTATTACATAATAAAATCAAAGGCAGAAACAAATTGTGAAATCTATGAAATGCTCCAAATTAAGCAACAAACACTGACAATTAAAGTAAGGCAACAGAGTGTTTGGGTTTCAGCAATCAAATTGCTACCACATGGGATTATATTATTGTAAGAATTTTTTCATTTCACACCTCATTTATTTTTTCCTATTTCTAATCAGCATATACAGTAACTAGGTCCCTTAACTTTGGCAGTTAGAATCTCTTCTAAAAAGCAATAGGTTATCATTTAATTCATAAAGAATAAATTTACATTCTGTTTGCTTATTTAGTAATATATATGTACTCATGTGTGTGTGTGTGTGTGTGTGTGTGTGTGTGTGTGTACTTTTGATGGTCCTGAGTCTTTTATTGTTATTAATTATCTATATAGGTAGGCCTGACATGAAACATCCTCAGAAAATTGTGGGGGAAAAACACTCTAAAAAATAAATTTTAAAATGTTTCATTTTCAAAGAATGATTATAACATGTGGTCATTGTAAAGTATTCTAATAAAACTAATATAATGTTTTGCATTTTATACCTAATTTTCATACACATATGAACAAATTTTTAAGAGAAAGTAAAACACATTTGATAAGAATGTTTTCATTTCTTTTAAATAGGTTTTTATTGATTTCAGAGAGGGAAAGAGAGAGAGAGAGAGAGAGAGAGAGAGAGAGAGAGAAGACAGAAACATCAATGATGAGAGAGAATCATTGATTGGCTGTCTATACCACTTACTGAGGATTGAGCTCTCAACCAGGGCAAGTGCCCTGACTGGGATTGGAACTGTGACCACCTGGTTCATGGGTCAATGCTCAACCACTTAGCCACACCAGCTGGTCAAATATATTTTTCTTGTACAGATGTGTTTATTAGACCTATCAAGTGACTCACTTAATATTAAATGGCTAGTGATCTACAAGGCAGATACTAACTATAACTTTCTCTGCCCTGGCTCACATATATTTTCAGAATTCTGTAAAACTTGGTAGCTAATTTATTGGCCCATTATATTAAACTAGAGGCCCGGTGCACGGAATTCGGTAGGATCGGGCCTAAACAGACAGTCGGACATCCCTCTCACAATCCAGGACTGCTGCCTTTCAACTGCTTGCCTGCCTGCCTTCCTGATTGCCCCTAACCACTTCTGCCTGCCAGCCTGATCACCCCTTAACCACTCCCCAACCAGCCAGATTAATGCCTAACTGCCCTCCCCTGCAGACCTGGTCACCCCTAACTGCCCTCCCCTGCAGGCCTGGGTCCCCCCCCAACAGCTCTTTCTTCAGGCCTGGTCACCCCCAACTTCCCTCCACTGCAGGCTTGATTGCCCCCAACAGCCCTCCCTTACAGGCCTGATCCCTCCCAATTGCCCTCTCCTGCTGGCCATCTTGTGGAAGCCATCTGGTGTCCACATGGGGGCAGCCAACTTGACCACATGGGGGCAGCAATCTTGTGTGTTGGAATGATGGTCAATTTGCATATTACTCTTTTATTAGATAGGATAGAGGCCTGGTGATTGTGTGGAGGCCGGCTGGTTTGCCCTGAAGGGTGTCCCAGATTGAGGTAGGGGTTCCCTTGGGGCATGGGACAGCCTGGGAGAAGGGCCTGTAGTGGTTTGCAGGCCAGCCACACCCCCAGCGACCCAAGTAGAGGCCCTGGTATTGGGTATTTGTTTATCTTCTATAATTGAAACTTTGTAGCCTTGAGCGGAGTCCAGGGCCAGCCAGGGTGGGTGGGAAGTTTGGCTTCCTCCATCACAGGGAGCAACCCAAGCCTCCTGCTCTCTCCAGCTCTGTGGTTTTTGCCATTTTTGTTGGGATTTATTTATCTTCTACAATTGAAACTTTGTAGCTTTGAGTGGAGGCCAAGGCCGGCCAGGTGGGCGGGAAGCTTGGCTTCCTTCATTGCCAGGGAAACCCAAGCCTCCTGCTTGCTCTGTGGTCACAGCCATCTTGGTTGGGTTAATTTGCATACTCGCTCCTGATTGGATGGTGGGCATGGCTTGTGGGCATAGCAGAGGTATGGTCAATTTGCATGTTTCTCTTTTATCAGTGTAAATACAGTATTTTTTAAGCCAGCAGAGGTGTTTTTTTTTTAAAAAAAAAATCCTGTACTCACTAAATCATTGTTTTCTGTTTGCATTTACAGGTGTGGAAGAAGTTAACAATAAGAAATGAAAAACCAAACATCTGTAAAAGAGTTCATTCTCCTGGGATTAACAGATGACCCAGAGTTAAATGTTTTAATTTTTCTATTTCTATTTTTCACATATATCCTGAGTATAACTGGAAACATGACAATTATCACCCTTACTTTGATAGATTCACACCTCAAAACACCCATGTATTTTTTCCTTAGGAATTTCGCTTTCCTAGAAATCTTATTTACAACAGTTTCTATTCCTAGATTCCTAGTCAGCATTGCAACAGGGGATATGACCATTTCTTATAATTCTTGCATGGCCCAGGAATTTTTCTTTCTTCTCCTTGGTTCATCAGAATTTTTCCTTTTGACTGCTATGTCCTATGATCGGTATGTGGCTATCTGTAAGCCACTGCACTACACAGTAATAATGAATAGCAGAATCTGCAACCTGCTTGTAATTAGTTCTTGGATGGCTGGATTTCTCATTATCTTCCCACCTGTGATCATGGGACTTCAACTGGATTTCTGTGACTCCAACATCATTGACCACTTTACCTGTGACTCTTCTCCCATACTACTGATCTCCTGCACAGACACAGCACTGCTAGAGCTCCTGGCCTTTTTTGTGGCGGTATTAACTCTTGTGGTAACCTTAACATTAGTGATTCTTTCCTATGTATTCATCCTTAAAATGATTCTGAGAATCCCCTCTGCTGAGCAAAGGAAAAAGGCCTTTTCCACTTGTTCCTCACACATGATTGTTGTCTCTATTTCTTATGGAAGTTGCATTTTCATGTATGTCAAAACTTCAGCAAAAGAAGGAGTGGCTTTGACCAAGGGTATAGCAGTGCTCAATACCTCTGTTGCCCCAATGCTAAATCCATTTATTTACTCCTTAAGAAACCAGCAGGTAAAGCAGTCCTTTAAGAACTTCATCAAGAAATGTTTCTCAAATAAATTTTCATCATAAATTTATGTCCTGAACTTTACTTAAATGAAACCGTATGCCTAATATAATATGAATATTGTTATATTTCTCCATCCACTGCTGTACTTCCTCTTTCTTCAACTTTTATTCTCTATTTATACCATTTTGACCTCACTTGGCTCAACTATGTTTTAAAATTTACATGCCCTGAAATTTTTCTGAGCATGATTAATTTGATGTTATATAGATGAGAATGACATTTTTTTTAAATGCCAAAATTTAGTTTAAAAGATCTTTACCTTTGGACACTAATCAATAGTTAAATAAAGTTGTCACCAAGGAATTCTAAAAATATATTTCTACCAGTAGATATGCACAGAGTATTAAAATAAGATTTTCTGGAGATAAAATCTCCTAAATTTAATGTCCTTATATTTTTTCTCATCTCTCCTATGATTTTTATATTATGAATGTTTATCTATGCTACTTGGGACATAGATGTTATCTCTTCAATGTCAATTCCATCCTTTAATATTATAACATATCTTGTTTAATGATTTTTTTGGAGCAAATTTCAAAGTTACCACAAGTGTGGTATTGATATTTCTGTTGGACCCCACTACTCTTACCAGAAAACATCTCTGATAAACTACATTGATGATTGCTCCATAGCCCATTACTTTCTTTTAATTTGTTTATGCTGAGCCTGGAGCACCTCTGAGGTTCCCTTGGGAATAACCTGGACTGTCTTTTGGTTTCTTAATATCCAATATCCTCTCTTTGACTTTTTTTGTAATTAAAACCATATGCTTTCCATCTCCCAGACAGTTCTTACATTGTATGTCAATGATACCCTAAAATGTTTTTGATTGTTTGAATGGTTTCATTATTTTTAAAATATATATCTCTCATTCAGATTTTTTGTGGACATTGATGGTGTAGATTTAAGTGTTTCCTCTATTCAAATCTTGAGGCACATCTTTTCTATAAAACGTTCTTAAATATAGCTTTATACTTTTAAGAACAAACTTCGTTCAATATCCATCCATTTGCCTCTTTTCTATCTTATTTCACAATTGATGCATGAACATATAACATCTTTTTATTTACCATCAGAACACTCTTCCTTAATATTCGTTTTTATTAAAAATTTTATTTTTTTTTAATTTACTTTATTGTTAAAAGTAAAAGATGTCCAGCCCCTCCCCCTTTTTTAATTCTCAGTGCTTGGATTCTCATCACTAAAATGTGACTTCTGCCCAACAGGTGACACTCAGTGATTGAGCATCAACCTAGGAACCAGGAGATCACGGTTTGATCCCCATCCAGGAAAAATGCCAGGGTTGCAGGCTCAACCCCCAGTGGGGGGTATGCAGGAGGCAGCCCATCAGTGATTCTCTATCATCATTGATGTTTATATCTCTCTCTCCCTCTCCCTTCCTCTGTGAAATCAGTAAAAATAGTTTTTCAAATATATGACTTCTTCTAACAAGCACTTAAAGAAACAGGGTTACCCTTAATCAAACACAGGTGAAAATTAATGAAGTGTTGGAGAGTATTAATGTCTAAACCATCCATATGATATTTACATTTTTGTGTCTTAGCAAAAACATTTGCTACATTTGCTTGTAAAAAGTGTTTTGCTCAATTTGATGGTAACTTCAGTGAGAACCAAGAGTATAATGGACTCTCTTATCAGGCAGCACAGACATGAATTCTCCTACTATTCCAGAATTACGTTCTTTTCTCTCTCTTTGCATGACAAGGCTTTTCATTTTTGCAGTTGTTACTTTGGAGATTCTACATAAATACAAATACTTGCTTTGCATCCATTGATGGAGACATTACTCTAGCAATCCAGTGCTCAATAAAGTCCAGGTCCTTCAAGGTATATGGGCAGAGAGAAATAGGGTGCTAGTAAGTTTTAACAACTAGTTATCAGAAAAGAATACACAGACATATTAAAAATTTTACAAATATAAGTTACAAATAATAAAATATATAATAAACTTCATTGTAAATTCTGTATACTCAATAGATTTTTACAGAATTATTTCATTGATTTTATCAAAACCAACCAACCTTTGCAAATCAACCAGCTTGACAAATGTAGTTTAACTTAACACTATATAGTTGAATTTTGCACTCAAATGCACAATTGGAGTCAGATGTTTTAATACTTTCAATAACTTACAAAAAAAATTTGAAAAAGAAAACAGGTAAAGATATGGAAGACTTGAACAACATTATGAACCAAATTGATCTAATTGAAATTTTTAGAATATTCCATCCAACATCAACAGAATACTCATTCTTTCTAGTATCACACAAAACATGAAAGGGAATAATGAAGATCAATGAAATAGAAACCAAAAAATAAAATGTAAAGTATCAATGAAACCCAACCTGGCTACTTAAGAATATCACAAAATTGATACATTTTTCATTGTCTGCCCACCATCCAAAGTAAAATCATCTTCCATCACCATACATTTGGTCCCCTTTCCCCATTATTAACCTCCTACCCCCTTCTCTTTGGCAACAACCACACTATTGTCTGTGCCTATGAGTTTCAGTTTTATGTCCCACATGTGAGTGAAATCATATGGTTCTTAACTTACTCTGACTGACTTATTTTGCTTTGTATAATATTTTCAAGGTTCATACGTGTTGTCTCAAATGGCAGTATGGGTAGCAGCACACCATGCTGACCTACACAGGTAAACATCTCTCAGGAGACTGAATATCTACCTCCCTAGGATTCAAAAATTCTCATTACCTAAGGTTCCTATTTTGTTGACACACACCACTTCTGGTATCTTTATGTCAGGATTGACTAGTTCAGAACTATTGATTCATGAATAAAGAGGTATGCCCTCATAGCTACAGAAATCTTTGGGGTTTGAGAACAGTTCTAATATGGATTGCTTACACAGTATTCAATCATTAATTTGTGTTTTAATTCATCAAATAAAATTGAATCAGAATCTGTGTTAAGCACTAGGAATGGTGCAGTAGGAGACAGACCAAATGCTAACCTATCTACACGTACTGCTTATGTAACCTTGGGCAAGTTCCATACCCCCTCAGTACCTCAATTTCATCATTTTCAAAATGAGGTTCTTAACAGGACCTACTGTAAGCATTTTGAGGCACAGGTTAAAGGCTAATTAGATCTTTGGTACAATATAAATAATAATGAATGTAACAATAATAATAAAACCCATTACATTTTCTCATAAAATTTATTATTTTTATTATTGCTGTTGTTATTTTCTTTCTTCCAATATATTTCTTTTCTCTCTCACATCTTCCAAAACTACAGTTTGGGAAACAGAAAAGTTATCTAATTATTATTTTTGAAGGGTGAGCTTGATAAAGGTTATAATGTAACAACTTTCTAGAATAATTATTTAATCTTACAAAAAATATTCTTATTTTTTTCATTATTTATATGTCTGATTATATTTATAGATATAAAATGGAACTTTTACTATACAACATTGTATATTAAAAAGGTTTGGCATTGTGTTGTGCAAATTTTAGTCAAAAAGGAGCAAATAGAATCACTTTAGACTAAAGGCAAATGGGAATGAATTTCAATGAATTGCCCACCAGTATTGTATTTTCTGCTTAATTTTTACTATAAACAGAAACCAAGACATATTTAGAGAATGATTGTACTCTTACTCAATAATAAATTTTCGACTGGCAAAATTAGCAAGCAGACTTTTATGAATATTACGTTTTCAAAAATAGTATATTGTGAGTGCCCCACGTTGGGCTGCCAGTTGTGACTGTCCCCCCCACGTCCCGTGTGGTTCAGGGTTCAGGTTCAGGGTTCGGGCTCTGGAGGAGGCCGCACACAAATGAAAGAGACTAGATAAGAAAGTATAAATTTGGGAATATTGGGGGCCAGGCGGGAGCCCAACTCAAGTGGAAGGACTCCACTTTGCTCCAGCCTAGCAATCCCTTTTATTAAGACTATGAGATACACCCATAGCCTTTAGGCAGGCAATTCCAATAATAGCCAATCAGCAAGAATTTACATAAAACTAAAAGGTGGAAGTTGCTTTAGCTACCATTGTCTCAACTAAACAGTGGGTGTTTGGCTCTGACCTTTCAGAGCTTCAAGGTTGAAGAGCCTTCCTGGTTCCTTGTCCACACCCCTCTGCTAGTGAAGGCAATGGGCGGCTTCCAACACTATATGTTTCAATAACTTATTTAATCTTCCCAAATTAATTACTTCCACAATGAAGTAAACCAATATTTATCATTATTACCCATTCTTATGACTTTAAAAAAAAACAACTTTCTCTGTACTAAGTAACTAATCAAAAATGTATAACAGGGAATTATAAAAGCTGTGAATAAAATCTAAGATTGTTAAGTAAAAAAGCAAATTAATTGCTGATATGAGTTTGCAATTTTAATGGAGAACTATGCTGTCTCTTTGTTACTGCATGCTTCATTGTTCTTTTTGCAGAATAAGAACACTACAAATGCATTTAAAATCATATCAGGAGTTGACATCTATGATAACTTTTCCCTACAGACATAAGAATTTAGAAGTAAGACATCAATTAGAGAATTCATTCTTCTGGGACTTAGGGATGACACAGAGTTACAAGCTGTGACATTCTTCTTTCTGCTGTTCACCTACTTATTGAGTATCACTGGAAAACTGACCATCTTCATGTTAACACTATCAAATGCTAGTTGAAGAATCCCATGTATTTCTTCCTTAGGAATTTCTCTGTCTTAGAAATTTCATTCTAAACAGTCTGTATTCCCAGGTTTTTGGTCAGCATCACTACAGGAGATATAACTGTTTTCTATAAGGCTTGTGTGACACAAGCATTTTTTTTACTTACCTTTATTTTTTTAATAAATCTTCATTGTTCAGATTATTACAGTTGTTCCTCTTCCCCCACACCATAGCTCTGCTCCACCCAGTTCCCACCTCACCCCATGCCCTTACCCCCACACTGTCCTCGTCCAAAAGGTGTAAGATTTTTGTACAATCTCTTCCCTCACCCCCCACACTCTCTTCCCCTGAGAATTGTCAGTCCACTCCCTTTCTATGCTCCTGATTCTATTATATTCACCAGTTTATTCTGTTCATCAGATTTTTTATTCACTTAATTTTTAGATTAACTTGTTGATAGATATGTATTTGTTATGCATAATTTTTATCTTTACCTTTTTCTTCTTCTTCCTCTTCTTAAAGAATACCTTTCAGCATTTCATATAATACTGGTTTGGTGGTGATGAACTTCTTTAGCTTTTTCTTATCTGTGAAGCTCTTTATCTGACCTTCAATTCTAAATGATAGCTTTGCTGAGTAGAGTAATCTTGGTTGTAGTTTCTTGCTGTTCATCACTTTGAATATTTCTTGCCACTCCTTTCTGGCCTGCAGAGTTTCTGTAGAGAAATCAGCTGACAGTCGTATGGGTACTCCCTTGAAGGTAACTAACTGTTTTTCTCTTGCTGCTTTTAAGATTCTCTCTTTTTCTTTTGTCCTTGGCATTTTAATTATTATGTTTCTTGGTGTGGTCCTCTTTGGATTCCTCTTGTTTGGGGTTCTCTGCATTTCCTGGACTTGTAAGTCTATTTTTTTCACCAGGTAGGGGGAAGTTTTCTGTCATTATTTCTTCTAATAGGTTTTCAGTAGCTTGCTCTCTCTCTTCTTCTGGCACCCCCATAATTTGGATGTTTGTACGCTTGAAGTTGTCCCAGAGGCTCCTTACACTATCTTCATATTTTTGGATTCTTTTTGCTTTTTGCCTTTCTGGATGGGTGTTTTTTGCTTCTTTGCATTTCAATCTTTGACTTAACCCTTTGCACTCGCTTGCTTTTTTCTCGATTCCTTTATTCTAATGCTAACCGTGTTGAGTCACACTCAACATCCGAGTGCAAAAGGTTAATTCTTGGGATTCTCTAGTCTGCTTTTGGATCTCTGTATATTATTCTTTATTTCAGTCAGTATATGCTTAATTTCTAATTGGTCCTTTTTCATATACTTGAGGGTCTCAACTATATTTCTCAGAGGTTTCTAGAAGATTCTTGAAAAACCTTATAACCGTGGTTTTGAACTCTATATCCAGTAGTTTGCTTTCCTCCATTTCTTTCATTTGCAACCTGTTTCTTTGTCTCCGCATGTTGGCTGCTTCCCTGTGTTGATACAGTGGCCTTGTGTACTAGCTGTCCTATAGGGCCCAGTGGCTCAGCCACCCCAATTACCTGAGGTGGACACTCTTGGTGCACCCTTTGTGGGTTGTGTGCACTGTCTTGTTGTAGTTAAGCCTTGATTGCTGTTGGTATCACTGGGAGGAATTGACCTCCAGGCCAATTGGATGTGAGGATCAGCTGTGTCTACAATGGGAGAACTGCTGTGCTGGAGACACCCTTATGGGGCAGGACTTGCTTCAGTGGGGCTTTGGTGCTCACTGAGTCTGTCCCTTGAGTATGTCGCTTATGGATGTGAAGAGTTGCAATCTGGTATGGTCTCACACTGACCACTGGGTACACTGGCTCTTGGATCACCAAGGAGGTGCAAAGTCAGCCACTACCTGAGGCCACCCAGCAGGAGCTACAGAGAGATCTGCAGATTCCTCCTCTTTGTTTGAGGACCAGCTGTGAAGCAATGCAGGCTGCTGCTGAAGAGCCTTAGACCTTCTTTTGGAGGCTTAGGAGCTCTCTGACCCAGCTGCTGTTTGTTATGTTTTAGGTTTCAAAATGACAGGCCATTCATATGTAAAAGCAAGTGCGTACAGCTTGGGTGGGGTTGTAAATTGGGTGGGGCGGGGTCTCAGGGAATCACCAGGCAGAGCAAACAGCAATGGCTGCCAGTCAGCCCTGCCCCAGAGAGGTCCCCAGGTCTCTGTGTTCTGCATTCCCATGCAGGAACAATGATCACTGCAAGCACCTCTGAGAGAAAGCCGCCCTCATGTTCAGGTCCAATGCCCAATGCCAGACAGTCCATTTTCTCCCTGTATGAGTCTGGGTCCCCAGAGTCTCACCCAAAACTGGAGTTCAGAGCAATTTGGAGCTTGTAGCTCCCTCCCAATTGAAGAAAACAACAGTGCACCCAGTTGCCAGCCTGTTGTGAGAGCGCCTCCATACCTCCACACTTATGCACCTCCGCACCTCCTACCAGTCTCAATGCGCTTTTTTCTTTCCTTCAAGTTGTAGAACTTCCACTCAGCCAGTTTTCCTGTGATTCTGGATGATATTTGTTTTGTCTTTTAGTTGGAGTTTTGATGTGGTTATGAGAGGCAGCAAGTACAGGTATTTACCTATGCTGCAATCTTTGTTGTCTGACACAAGCATTTTTTATCTTTGTTGGTTCTACAGAGTTTTTTCTTCTATCCTATGATCACTATGTGGCAATTTTCAAAACTCTACATTACACAACTATCATGAGTAACAAAGTCTGCAACCAACTTGTAATCAACTCCTGGCTGGCTGGTTTCCTCATTATCTGTCCCTCTGTGATTATGGGACTCCAACTGGGTTTCTGTGACTCAAGCATTATTGACCACTTCACTTGTGACTCTTCTCCTTTGCGGCTGATTGCTTGCACAAAGTCTCTAGATCCTATGGCATTTTTCTTAGCAGTATTCACACTCATGGTAACTTTGGCCTTGTTGATTCTCTCTTACACACTCATCCTTCCAACAATTCTGAAGATCTCCTCTGCCCAGCAAAGGAAAAAGGCCTTTTCCACTTGTAGCTCCCATATGATTGTGGTTTCCATTCCTTATGGGAGTAGCATGTTCATATATGTAAAAATATCTGCAAAAGAATATGTGACTTTGAGCAAAAGGGTAGCAGTACTTAATCCTTCTGTTGCTCCCATGCTGAATCTTTGTATTTATACCTTAAGAAACCAGCAAGTGAAACAGGCCCTTAATGATTTCCCCAAAAATATGTTGTTGACAAACAAACACTACCCGTTATGAAATCTGTAGCTGAAACACAAATAAACTACACATAAATATAGACCATTGTTCTAGGTGGTAGGCATACACAGGGAATAAAGCATGCACAAGTTTCAGCCATTGTGAGGGAACATACATCAAATAGTCAACATAATAGAAAAGTAAATTACCTAGTACTTTAGTGGTGGCAAATGTAATGGGGAAAAAACTGATATACTTTAAGAAAATAGGGGTAGAATTCAAATTATATTTGGTGGTCAAAGACTTGAAAGTCATTTTATAGCTTTTTTTCTATTTTATTTTTCTATATTGAAATTATTTTTCTGTATTCTTCACCTTTTTTCTTTTCTGTAATTTTCCCAAGTCTATATAGCCATTCTCAGTATTTCACACATGTACAACATGAAGTGATTGTGAGGTATGACTAAGTATTGATGTTACTTTCAAAAGATAAATACTAAGCTCTAGATAAACTATTTAAGTCCTACATCAAAATAAATGACCAGAAATAAAATACACAACAAAGCAGAGTTAGTGATGGAATGAAGACTTAGAAAACTATGCTTTATGATCATGTCTAGCAATGGGCTTGGTGTCCTCCCTATTCTTATTTCCTTATTCTATTGAATCTACTATTCAGAATCTATATAGGGAAAAAAATAGCTGATAAATAGTCATCTCCTGATATGAAAATGGGTTATTTGAGCTGTGAGGTTACTTTCCCACCAACTCTATCCACCAAAAATATTTATCTACATCTTTTTGGGTTACACACCTCCTATTAAACAGTAACTGGATTATATAGGCTGCAGCTATTGGGAAGGCTGATCTCTTGTGAGTGCTATAAACTGGGTTATTAGAAATGGCTGTTTTTACACTACATGCAGTGACTCTTTTTTAATATATCACATTACAAGAAAATAGAAAGAAGTGGGAAATCATAAAAACTCAGTCACTGAAAATCAATGCCAAATATTCACACACCTATTTAATATGCACATAAGGATCAGAGAACACATTTTATTGGTACTTATATAAGGAGAGTTCAAAGATCACTTCCCTTTACTGGTTTCAAACAATCACCCTATGTAGCTCACTCTACTTAATTAGTAGGACTGAGAATATTGAAATTAAAAGTGAGATTCAGAACCCTAATAACTGAAAAATAAAAAGCCAACATGTGAAAATTCAAAGAAAATAAACATAATATGTAAATTAATGAAAAGAAAAAGAAAATAGTTGGACTAATGCAAAGCCTAATTACTAAAAATAAAAATGTTTGCAATTATAATGTTATAAAAATGTGAAACATAAATATTATAAAGTTATAATATTTCAGATGCTGAGCAAATGGTAAAATTGTATAATTATATGGTAGTAATGTAATTATGGTACTATGTGCAATTATATAAAAACATTCTTATTTTTAACTTTTTAGGATGTTAGTATTACTTAGAAATATTACTTAGTTAGTATTACTTAGAAAATACTCTTAAGACAACAGATAATTTAAATGCATATTTTAACCATAGAGAACATACTAAAAATAAAGTTTTATGAGCTGTGCTAGCAAAATCTTCCCAATATTTTATTGTATTCGATGTATATATTTTAGATACATAAACCATTTATTTAAACTATGTGTGTCAGGGGGAAGGGGTGATTCCACAAACTGCAGTTAGTAATGTTTACCAGAGTTCACATACCAGAACACACAGTGGAAGGAACTGAAAACCTTTATAAATTGAATGACTGGATTCTGCACTTTATACATGTTTTATAAATTTTTGACACCAAAAGACAGAGTCTATATTCCTATATTTTTGTAGAAGATTGGTGTAGGATAAATGATCAGGAAGAGCCCTGGGCGAGTATCTCAATTGGTAAGAGAGTTGTCCAGATATGCCCAGGTTGTGGATTCAATCCCCACTCAGGGCACATGCAAGAATCAACCAATGAATGCATAAATAAGTAGAACAACGAATCAATGTTTCTCCCTCTCTCTCCCACTCTTTCTCTAAAAATCAATTAAAAGATAAAAATGAATAAAAAATAAAGTGACCAGTAGGAATTAATAAAATATTTCTAGTCTCAAGCATCAAGGAAACAAAATGTTTAGGATAACAGAATTTTTCATCCAGAGGGAATTATAGATCTTTTCTCATACAGGGATAGCATATAAAGAAGATATGTCTCTAACCTCCCTATGCCATGGCTATACCAAACAACTGAAAATCAGTTGCATAATTATTTCTTAAAGAGTGAGGATCTGACCTCAGAATCTTTCTCAGTACAATACCAATACAAGAGTTAGCTTGTGAGATGAGATTAATTTGTATCCCTGATATAATCCCAGTTTCTCACTTATGAGATCAAGAAAGTGAAACTCAGAAAAGGGAAAGGAACTCTTGCAGGTGAATCAGGGCAAATATAACTTTTTAAAAAATAATTTTATTGGGGTGACATTGGTCAACATAATCATATAGGTTTTGTGTGTGGGTTTCTATATTACAAGATCTGCATATTACACTGTGTGCCCACCACCCAAAGTCAAATCTTCTCCTGTCACCATATATTAGGACCCCCTCTTCCCCCCAACCTCTTCCCTCTGACAAACACCATGCTGCTATTTGTGTTCACAAGTTTCCAATGAATCAGGGCAAATTTAGATCTACATTCCAATTCCATTATCTTTTTATACATCACACTGCCTACCTATTTATTCCTTTCCTGGTCATGGCTCCTACAATAACATATGAAATAAAACAAATCATGCTTGCTAAAAAACTAGGAGCAATGTATGGGAGCACATATAATGTCAAACACAGAAAGAAGATTTATGGTCTGTATGTTCCCCGGAGTTGAAAAAACAGCATTCCTCTCCCCATCACCATAAAACGGTTTCTGATTGCCAAACATTATCCTAAACCAGTGGTCGGCAAACTGCGGCTCGCGAGCCACATGTGGCTCTTTGGCCCCTTGAGTGTGGCTCTTTCACAAAATACCACATGTGGGCGAGCACATACAGTGCAATTGAAACTTCGTGGCCCTTGCGCAGAAGTCGGTTTTCAGCTCTCAAAAGAAATTTCAATCGCTGTACTGTTGATATTTGGCTCTGTTGACTAATGAGTTTGCCGACCACTAACCTAAACTAATCACAGGCTTTTATATTGGATGTCAGCCTATTCTCTATTCCCTTATATGGCTTCACCTCCCTGTAGGCATCCCGTCAGAAATTACCTTTGCTGAAAATCTTTAGGCATCTGACATCTCCTGCCTATTGCTGCTTATACCTCAAGATTGCACAGATATTGTCTGGGGCTGCTTAGGAGTCTACAACCTGGGTTCCAAATGTGCTTCTTCCCTCTTCCCTCTAGTGAAGCTGTTTGTAGAGCTTCCCATAAGAGAACGTGAAAGGGCCCCTTTTATTTACTTATTTGTTTGTTTGTTTATTTATTTATTTATTTATTTTGGAGAGAGAGAGAGAAGAAAGGAGAGAGAGATTGGAACATCTATCAGCTGCCACCTGCATGCCTCCTATTGGGGATCAAGCTTGCAACCCGGGCATGTGCCCTGACCAAGAATCAAACTGGTGACCTCTTGGTGCATGGGTCAACACTCAACCACTGAGCCACAATGGCTTGGTGAAAGGGGGCCCCTTTCCTTAATCAAAAGAAGAGCACTTACCATGAGATTTACCCTCTTAAGAAATTTTTAAGTGCACAGTGCAGTATTGACAACTGAAGGCACCATGCTGTACAGCAAATCTCCTCCCCTCAGACCAAACAACCACTATTCTACTTTCTATTTCTATGATGTTGACTAGTCTAGGTACTTCATATAAGTGAAATTATACAATATCTGTTCTTTTGTGATTGGCTTCTTAAATGTAAGTCAAAACCATAAATATTCTAGAAGAAAACATAGGCAGCAAAATCTCAGACATTTCTCGTACCAATATTTTTTCTGATATACATTTCCTTGAGCAAGAGAAACAACAACAAATAAACAAATGGGACTACATTAAACTAAAAGCTTTTTCACAGTAAAGGAAACCATCAACAAAATGAAAAGGCAACCCACTGACTGGAAGAAAGCACCAGCCAATGATACATCTGATAAAGAATTAATTTTCCAAAATTTATAAAAATCTTATACACCTCAACATCAAGAAAACAAACAATCCAATTAAAAGAATGGGCAAAATAGCTGAATAGACACTTCTCCATAGAGGACATACAGATGGCAAATAGACATGAAAAGATGCTCAACATCACTAATCATCATCATAAAGATGCTCAACATCACTAATCATCAGAGAATCAAAAATTAAAACTACAATGAGCCCTGGCTAGTGTGAGTCAGTGGTTAGAGCATCAGCCCTTGCACCTAATGGGGTACTTAAAAAACAGAGGTTTAATTAATAATTGAATTATTAGAGACTTCATCACCGGACAAGTATTATTTTAGAAACAAATATAATTTTATAAAAATTACAATGTGGATCTTTTCATTTTAAAGAAGTTGTCTTCATATGTACTAGTATATGTGTTTGTGTGCATATATATAATTTTAAGCACCTGATATCTAATTAGGAAATGTTCACTTTAAGCAATAGGTAATCATTTGATATAAACTAACACATTTCCAGCATCAGTGTTTTGTTTTTTTCATTTTTATTGGGGTGACATTGGCTACACAATGTCACAAAAAGTTTTTTTAAATATCCTAGTTTTCATTTATAATATATTCAACAATAAGATACTATGTCAAAAAAGTTATATTTTTTAGCATTGAATGTATTCACTATCAAATGAACTATGTTTAATTTTCTTATTGGTAAGGAATAGCTTTATTAAAACATATCCTGGGTTTATGCCAATGTTGAAATTACATAGAAATGTAAAGGTGAAGTTAGAGTTGTTTCCTCACTAGTCCTCTACCTATTTTGCCTTGCATATTTTAAACTGATTGGCCACTGTGTTAGAATGATACATGGGTCACAGGAATATGAGCATCCAAAAATGTTGGTTTATTTTTGCTAAGTTTCCCCACTTCCCCAAATATCTGAGCAGGATGAAGAGTAAAAACAAAAACGAAAGGCCCCATGAATTCATCAATTAAGGATAGAGAGGAATGTAATTAGAGATGGACAAAGAGGAGGTTTCTAAGGTACAGGTAATGTTCTATCTTTAAAATATTCTCAGATGGGTTCCTTTTAAAATATAAAAATATTTCAAAATTTCAGGGGCAGATATTTCAAAGCCAAAATCATTAGATCAGTGGTTTTTAAATGAGTGAACTGTTTCTGAGTCATCCATGTAACAATGGTCTTAAAAAGTATCATCTGTAGGCAGAATAAAGAATATATATGTCATATTTCTCCAGTTTTTCAAAAGCAGATAAATGCTTCTATGATTAAAAAATATACATTTAATCTACAATATCATTAAATACATAGGAATTCTTCTCAATGTGTATTTTCATATTAAATAAAGACTTTACAAGCAATTATATCATGGGAAATTAGGTAAACCAAAATATTTCAGCTATTAAAATTGCTTATACTTATATCAGGCTTGTGCTTATTTTTATTACTAGGATGAGCACCTGGCCTCTGTCTAATGCTATTGTTCTATCTTAGTGTCTCAAAGGACAGCATTCCTGATGCTGCTATTTTAGTTGCTTTGCCAAAGTTTATGATGCAAAAGATTTATTAGTGAGATTAGAACCTAGGTCTCCAATGATTCTTTATTTTATTCACTCAGTTGATCCCAGTGCACCTCCAGAAGACTGAGCAGAAAAACATAAATATAATTATTTGGGGAGTAGGAAAGCCAACTTCCTGCTCAAAGCCATCATAGTTTTTCCAAAACCCAGAGGAAGTTCTTTTATTCTCCTCCCTTGCCTTAGGTTTTCTTCCCTTTGTGACGGAGATCAAAGGGAAATGTTTCCAGCATTTACAGTAAGAAAGAGTAACTAATGAGAGTCTTAATATGATGTGAAATGAGAAATCTGAAGAACTGGAAAGGCTCCAGAAGATCCCCGGAGAGTGAAGGTGGGTTGATGACCCTGTTAGACCAGCGTAGAGACATGTCTCCCCTAACAGGGCACAGTTACAAACAATGAGGAGCTGCTGGCGGGAACCATGAAAAATTATCAAAAGGATAAGGGTCATAAGGTAGACATGTGAGTTACTTTCCCTTTTGAGTGATAAGAAAAAAGAGTATTTGTTGGCATATCTTTCTGTAACATGGTTAATTAAGCTTATATCAACTTTTAATATGGAAAATTGTAGAAGAAATGTTATGAATTATACAATAATCCTTTCTGAGACTAAGGGCAAAGGCAGGGTTATATTTTTTATCCATAAGTAGCCACCCATGTAGTGCAATATCAAGAACATACAGAAATATACTTTCCAAATCCCTGGAATTTATACCCAAAAGAATATTACATTGCTTAAAATATGAATGATTTCTTTTTTTTCCAAATAAGATATATATTTTTATTGATTTCAGAGAGGAAGGGAGAGGGAGATAGAAACATCAATGATGCAACAGAATTATTGATCGGCTGCGAATTGAGCCTGCAATCCAGGCATGTGCCCTTCACTGAAATCGAACCGGGATGCCTCAGTCCCCAGGCCAACACTCTATCCACTGAGCCAAACTTTTAAGATGTGAACAATTTCTTTTTTAAACAAATGTTATTGATTGATTTCAGAGAAAGAGAAAGAAACATCAATTTGTTGTTCCACTTATTTATGCATTCATTGGTTAATTCTTGTGTGTGCCCTGACCCAGGATGAAATCTGCAACCATTGTGTATCAGGACTACACTCTAACCAACTGAGCTACCCAGCCAGGGCAAGTTTGAACACTTTCTAACTTGTTAATATCTTTTTATTATTAAAAACTTAAGCATATGCAATTCCATCCTTCCTACACATTTATTAGTTCAACAGAAATGTTCCTTTAATATCTAAATTACTCACCAGAGTAATTCAATGACTGAGAGACACTTTTCGTTGCACAAGATAGCAGCAAGATTGAAAATAGTCTCTCTCTCTCTCTCTCTCTCTCTCTCTCTCTCTCTCTCTCTCTCTCTGTCTGTGTGTGTGTGTGTGTGTGTGTGTGTGTGTGTGTGTGTTAACTATATGATTCTATTTTTTGAAGTACCTAAAACAAATTACTAGAAATAGAAAGAAGAATACTGTTTGCCAAAGGCTGGGGAAAGAGGAAAATAGGGAGAAAAAAAGTGATTTTAAATACACCTGGCAATCATTTGCGAGCCTAAGAGGGTGTTGCTTAAGAAGTACTCTGCAGAGGTGTAATAAAACTGTATTGGTACAAGAAGCAGGACCCACTTAGGGTTATGGAAGCATGATCACACACATTCACATACTATTCTGGTCCTTTTTTTTATTAAACTCTCAAATAACTGCTCTCTCTACAATTTCCAAGAATAAAACACATTTTTCCAAAATTGAAAAGATTATTTCACTAAGACCATTTTTGCCTGTTGTGTATTCAAAGGAGGAAGTATGGAAAAGAAGATGAGAGCAAGGTTGTCAATTTTTAGTTACTTCATAGTTGGTTCTATTTAGTGCCCTTTTTATGGTCCTAGAGTAATTGGGAGAAAAATATTTCCAAGATAAATCAAATTTAAGGAAAAAGCAAAGAATAAGTAAAGCATAGTAAATTTTTAGCACACAATTTCACTTTGTTGGCCTTAAACAAATACACAGCCAGATATTTCACCAGAAAAAAAATTGATTTATTTGGGAACAACAAGGAATCACAATTTGGTATTCAACATTTAATTTCATGTTTGTTGCTGTGACACAAAGTTGGTGTCATTCTTGGATTAAAATGTTGGATTTCTTGTTAATATACTGAAAACTGTAACCAGTAATAACACCCTTAATATTTTTATTATATATGATATTTTATTTAAATAAATTTAAATATCTAGACCACAAAAAATTACTATTTGGGGCATGTGATCTAATGGCCATCCTTGTGCTCATCCAAAGAAACAAAAGAGAGGAGGTTCTTTTATAGAGAAAAATGGGAATTCAGAGGGGCTTTTGTAAACAAAAAGTCCATGGCAGTTTAACATCTAGTGGCTTTTCATTGGCTGATTTTTAACCGTCTTTCCTTGGCTGAGTGATTGTCTATTAAGGCGAAGATCTTCCTTCTTCCTGTTAGAGGAGGAGAATAGAAAAACATCTTGTTGGAGGTAAGACAATGACTGGTAGGTAGGGTGTGATCTTCACCTACAGGCCCTCTCAATGCTAATTTAAATGAGGTTTAATCTTCACAACTTGCATGTAAGAAAAATCATTATTAAACTGATCTTATCTAACAAAAGCAAAAATAGAATTTGCATAGAGAAAGAGGGTGATGGGGTACGAAAAAATCTCAGATTTCCTTGTATAAGCTATTGATTGAAGGCTCAAAAAGAGATCACTCCTTTGGGAGTAGAAGGATCATCTAAGGAATCTGTTTTCGTTATTAATCTATTTCTTGAGAAACCTGGAAGGTTTAAGACATGAGGTAAGTATATGTGACAGACTGTCATTATATAATGTTGGCTTGTAACTTTGTTATTGTTTCCATCTTAGTGGTGTCAACTTTGCATCGTTTCCCTTATTAGAGTCGGGCTTTTTTCATAGATTCCCCTGCATTAGTGTCCATTTTCCTGTGTTTGTGCCTTCAAAGCAAGATTGGCTTTGCTATATGTGTCTCATGGGATTTTATAAGACACATGTCCATAGAAACAAAGGAATCAATTTTCCAGACTCAGAGGGCCATTATTTGTAGGATATATTTTAAAGCAACTGAGTGAAAAAGCATTCATATAACAAACTAATTCATGTCTCCTGGGAGATCCCATTTTATTCAGTGAAGGAAAAAAATAACAGGAACCCTAAAGACTATGTATTCAGATAGGACATATTTTCATAGTTATCATTCTAAATAATTAATGATGGTTAATGATGAGGAGCAATCAGAAATAGAGTCTCTTCCTCTTGCTAAATAATATACATAATGCTCAAAAATAATATCAACAAAATAAGACTCATAATACAGGGAAAAGAAGCCAGTTAGTATTCTACTCATCCTTCATGTGTATCTGAAATTATAATGTAAATATAGAACTTAAGTGGTTACAATGATATAATGAACAGCACCGATTGGGAGGGAGTTGTGGATATACACTGAGTGGCCAGATTATTATGATCTCTGAACACATAATAATCTGGCCACTTAGTGTGTGTGTGTGTGTGTGTGTGTTGTGTGTGTGTGTATATATATGTATGTATATAGGGTCCGGCCAGCCTGGCCAGGGGGAGGGGACATGGGCGGTTGGCCAGCCTGCCTGCTGGTCAAGGGGACAATTTGCATATTAGCCTTTTATTATATAGGATATACACTGAGTGGCCAGATTATTATGCATTCAGAGATAATAATAATCTGACCACTCAGTGTATGTGGTGATGTAAAGTTTGGGCAACAACTTCCTTATCTGTCTGGATGGATCTCAAATATTAATATGCATATGAAACACTTGATTATCATACCAATATTATTCTGATTTTTAATTTCTCCACTGTCACCTAACCCCTCTTCCCCGGTACCTGGCTAAAATGAACTAAAGTGAATATTTTTGTATAACTTAAATGAGGTTTATAATACAGTATTATAATAGCAATGAAGTTCCTGTAGGTTTTAGAAAATCAGTAAGGAGGGGTTGGAAGTGAAAGTCAGGTTGCAGAGGCTTAAAGCCTAAACTAAGTAGAGGTAAGAGGAAAAGGTAGAACTACTACTGCTCTCTTTTTAAAGAAATTATAAACATAATGCAAAAGGCACCACCTGGAAGACTATACTGTAGTTAGTGATATTAAATGTAATTTTAGCTTTGGGTTTTGAGAGAAAAGATACCAGTCAATTAACTGAAAAAGAACATGAATGCATATGAAGATACTCCTTTGTAAACATCTTGAACACAACATTTTCTAACACCATAGATAATATAATTATCCATTGAACCATCTTAGGGTTAAGAAGAAGAAATAAAAGTGAAGAAGAATAAATAGACAAAGAAAAATCTCAAGATTCATTATCATATTTTGTTGTCATTGTTATTTGTTTGTTTTCCAGGAGAAATGCAGCTTACTCTTAAAACAATCCTTTGATTGGAACAATTGAAGAGAATTCATGTTCTTAATCATCTGGATATGTCCTATATCTAAGGTTTGTCTTGGATAAAGAAGGCTTAAGCAATATCATCATTTTTCCTAACTTATTTGTAAATCCAATTCATATAATGAATTATAATAAACTACATTTATAAATTTTGAAGAGTAAATAATGATCTGAGAAAAAGTTGGATTATTTAACAAAAACAGGAATCCTGAAGGAATAATCTACTGCTTATACAAGTAATATTCTGGAAGTTTATTGGAATAGTGGCAATATTGATTACAATGAGAAAGGAGAAAATAATAAATGTAGACTGCTTTGCTTGGTTTTTAAATATACTCTTTTGCTACAGAATTTGAATACCTATGTCGTCATAAAAATCTCTTATTTTTACATGCTGATTGGGTAGATTTCAAAAGTCAGTGATGAGAAACCACACACCAGTAACAACTTTTATCCTGCTGGGACTAACAAATGACCCGCAATTACAAATTTTGCTTTTTATCTTTCTTTTTCTCACCTACATATTCAGTGTGACAGGGAACCTGACTATTATCACCCTCACACTGCTGGACTCCCATCTTAAAACTCCTATGTACTTTTTCCTCAGAAATTTTTCCTTCTTAGAAGTCTCATTTACCACTGTCTGCATTCCTAGATTCTTGTACAGTATATCAACTGGGGATCATACCATTAGCTATAATGCTTGTGCAAGCCAAATATTTTTTGTTATTTTCTTTGGAGCAACAGAATTTTTTCTCCTGGCAGCCATGTCCTATGACCGTTATGTTGCTATCTGTAAACCACTTCATTACATGACCATCATGAACAATAGGGTATGTACTTTATTGATCCTCTGCTGTTGGCTGTCTGGCTTGATGATCATCCTCCCACCCCTTAGCTTGGGCCTCCAGCTTGAATTCTGTGACTCCAATGCCATTGATCATTTTAGCTGTGATGCTGGTCCCCTCCTAAAGATCTCATGCTCAGATACATGGGTAATCGAACAAATGGTTATCCTTGTGGCTGTATTTGCACTCATTATCACCCTCCTATGTGTGGTTCTATCCTACACATACATCATTAGGACAATTTTGAGATTCCCCTCTGTCCAACAAAGAAAAAAGGCCTTTTCTACTTGCTCATCCCACATGATTGTGGTCTCCATCACCTATGGCAGCTGCATCTTCATCTATATCAAGCCCTCAGCAAAGGATGAGGTGGCCATAAATAAAGGTGTTTCTGTGCTCACTACTTCTGTTGCACCTTTGTTGAACCCCTTCATTTACACCCTGAGGAATAAGCAAGTGAAACAAGCTTTCAATAACTTCGTAAAAAGGATAATATTTCTCTCAACGAAATAGAAGTTTGGATGAATCCGAGTAAAATGAAAGAAGAAAGTCTTCTAAATAGTTAACAGCTTCTAACTTATTTCATTGCTTTGTGCCTATAATTTACTCATAGTAATCTTCTCAAAGGCATTTAATACTGCATCTCACCTTAATCAAACTCCTTCCTCTTCTTTCAAACCAAGCTCAAACATCATGTTTTTCCTCATTGTGAACCTATAAAATGTATTTCCAAGTAATTGAACTTGCCTTCATTTCTGACCTAGTCCTTTTGTCAGTGCTCTGTAAAAAAATGAAATAATGAAATTTAAAAGTACATAAATTATATAGATGATACATTGTGTAGTAACATTACTAGTTTTTCTCTCTAAGACAAATTTATGAAAGTTAATATTATAAATCTAAGAGTCAAGTAAAAATTAAAAAACAGCAACAGGAAAGATGTATTAAAATAAGTTAAGTCAAATAAGACATTCCAGGCTAATTAAAATAATGGAAATAGCAAAGTGGAAATGAAGATATCAGTGGGAGTTTGGGAATAATCAGAATTGAAGAAGTAGAAACATCTTCAGAATCACTAATAAGATGTACAGTAGTCCCCCATATATAGAGGGCATATGTTCCAACATCCTCAATAGATTCCTGAAACCTCAGATAGTACTGAACCCTATACATACTATGGTGTTTTTCCTATGCATACATAACTTTTCACTTAAAAGAAGGACTTCATAGCTTCTCTTTGGGATATTCAAATTGCCAGCATCACTACTTTTATGCTTTGGAGCTATCCTATATAATAAAGAGCTAATATGCTAATTAGACTGAACAGCCCAATGACCTTCCGGCAGTCCTTCTGGATGACCTTCTAGACGAAGCCAGGGCTGCAAGGGCTGGGTGAGGCTGCAAGGGCCGGCCAAGGCAGCTGGGACTGTGAGGGCCGAGCCCCTTGCACGAATTTCGTGCATCAGGCCTCTAGTTTGTAAATAAAATAAGAGTTACTTGAACATAAGCACTGCAATACCACAATAGTTGATCTGATAAGTTAGACGGCTACTTGGAGATAATTGGCAGGTAGCACATATAGTGTGGAAAGAGGGATAATTCAGGTCCAGATGGGACAGAGATGGATGGCATGAGATTCCATCACAGTGCTCAGAAGATGAGCAATTTAAATCATATGGTTTGTTTATTTCTGTAATTGTCCTTTTAATATATTTTTTAATTTATTATTTTATATTTTTCTTTATTGATTAAGTTGTTACATATGTGTCCATATTCTCCCATTACCGCCCCAAACCCCGTACTCATGCCCTCACCCCCCTGTTGTCTGTGTCCATTGGTTAGGCTTATATGCATGCATACAAGTCCTTTGGTTGATCTCCCCCGCTTACCCCCACCCTCCCCTACCTTCCCTCTGAGGTTTGATGGTCTGATCTATGCTTCTCTCTCTCTGGATCTATTTTTGTTCATCAGTTTATGTTGTTCATTATCTATATATATAAAACCCTAATATGCAAATATTCTGAACTGAGGAACAACCAAACAATTGGTCGCTATGACGTGTGCTGACCACCAGGGGGTGCACACACAACATGGTGAGCATCAGCAGTGGTGGGATGGTGGAGCAGGTAAGTTGGAGTGCCAGACCAATGCAAGGCACTGGTCGCTGTCATCGGGGCAAGCCTCTGGTGGTTACTGAAAATTCTTTTCTCCTGTGCACTTCGGTCCTGCTAGGCGATCACACCTGCTGCCAGTGCTGGCCCCACTCACATCCTCAGCTGGCAAAGAAGCCACCACTCACACCTGTTGCCATCACCTGGCACTGGTACCGATCACTCAGCACTTTCAGCAGATACAAGCAGTGTCTGCCAGCCCCGATCACCCCTGAGGACTTCTCCATCTCCTGCTCATGAGGTGCAAAGAGTGCAGCAGCCTCTGCTCGCATCCGCTGACAATGCAGACCCCCGGCCCTACTCCCACCTGCTGCTGGTGCTGGCCCGAATAGTGCTGTGCCATCAGCAGGTGCAAGTAGGTCCTGTGACTTCAGCACCTGGGAGCAGCTGCAGAAGGAACTAGGCTGCAAGCAGAGTGGGTACCAGGGCCCACAGCAGGAGTGGCCAGGTGAGGGCGGGGGGGGCAGACGATGGTGTGAGACTCGCCCCTGTGCCCACTGCAGCCTCATGGCCCAAGTTCCTTTCAAGGTGCACAAATTTGTGCACTGGGCCCCTAGTATTCCATAAATGAGTGAGATCATGTGATATTTATCTTTCTCTGACTGGCTTATTTCGCTTAGCATAATGCTCTCCAGTTCCATCCATGCTGTTGCAAATGGTAAGAACTACTTCTTTTTTACTGCAGCATAGTATTCCATTGTGTAGATGTACCACAGTTGTTTAATCCACTCATCTACTGATTTGTTTCCAAATCATAGCTATTGTAAATTTTACTGCTATGAACATAGGGGAGCATATATCCTTTCTAATTGATATTTCTAGTTTCTTGGGATATATTCCTAGAAATGGGATCACTGGGTAAAATGGGAGTTCCATTTTTAGTTTTTTGAGGAAACTCCATACTGTTCTCCACAGTGGCTGCACCAGTCTGCATTCCTACCAGCAGTGCACGAGGGTTTCTTTTTCTCCACATCCTTGTCAGCACTTGTTGTTTGCTGATTTGTTGATGATAGCCATTCTGACAGGTGTGAGATGATACCTCATTGTCGTTTTGATTTGCATATCTCAGATGATTAGTGACCTTGAGCATCCTATCTAATAAAGAGTAATATGCAAATTGACCTCACTCCAACACACAAGATGGCTGCCCCCATATAGTCAAAGATGACCACCCCCATGTGGACACAAGATGGCCACCACAAGATGGCCAGCAAGGGAGGTCAGTTGGGGGAGACCCAGGCCTGCAGGGGAGGGCAGTTGGGGGGGACCAGGTCTGCAGGGGAGGGCAGTTGGGGGTGACTAGGCCTGCAGGGGAGGGCAGCCAGGCCTGCAGGGGAGGACAGTTAGGAGCAACCTGGCTGGCAGGGGAGGGCAGTTAGGGGTGACTAGGCTTGCAGGGGAGGGCAGTTAGGGGCAATTGGGCCAGCAGGGGAGCACTAAGGCATCGATCAGAATGGAGAGGGTGCAGGCTGGGCTGAGGGTGCATGGGGAATCTAGTGTTTTCATATGCCTCTTGGCCTTCCTTCTGTCTTCTTTCAAAAAGTATTTATTTAGGTCTGTTGCCCATTTTTTTGATTGGGTTGTTTATCTTCTTTTGTTAAATTATATGAGTTCCCTGTAAATGTTGGAGATTAAGGCCTTGTCTGTCATAACATTGACAAATATATTCTCCCACGCAGTGGACTTTCTTGTTGTTTTGTTGATGGTTTCTTTTGTTGTGCAAAAGCTTTTTATTTTAATGTAGTCCCATTTGTTTATTTTCTCTTTAGTTTCCATTGTCCTAGGAGCAGTATCAGTGAAGAAATTGCTTGGGCATATGTCTGAGATTTTACTGCCTGTGGATTTCTCTAGTATTTTTATGATTTCCAGTCTTATGATTAAGTCCTTTATCCATTTTGAGTTTATTTTTGTGTATGGTGTAAGTTGGTGGTCTAGTTTCATTTTTTTGCATGTATCTGTCCAATCTTCCCAACACCATTTATTAAAGAGACTGTCTTGACTCCATTGTATGTTCATGCCTCCTTTGTCAAATATTAATTAAGCATAGTGGTTTGGGTTGATTTCTGGGTTCTCTATTCTATTCCATTGATCTATATGTCTGTTCTTGTGCCAGTACCAAGCAGTTTTGAGAACAGTGACTTTGTAATACAGCTTGATATCTGGTATTGAGATCCCACCTACTTTGTTCTTCTTTCTCAGGATTGCTGCAGTATTCAGGGTCTTTTTTTATTCCAGATGAATTTTTGGAAAGTTCATTCTAGGCCTGCAAAATATGATATTGGTATTTTAATGGGAGTGCATTGAATCTATAGATTGCTTATGGTAGTACGGACATTTTAATGATGTTGATTCTACCAGTCCATGAACACAGTATGTTCTTCCATCTGTTTATGTTTTCCTCTATTTTTTTTTTCAGTGTCCTGTAGTTTTCCGCATATAGGCCTTTTACCTCCTTAGTTAAGTTTATTCCTAGGTATCTTAATTTTTTTTTGGTGCGATGGTAAATGAGATTGCTTTTTTAGTCTCTCTTTCTATAAGTTCATTATTGGTGTATAGAAATGCCATAGATTTCTTGGCATTAATTTAGTATCCTGCTAATTTTCCGAATTCATTTATTAAGTCTACTAATTTTTTTATGGAGTCTTTAGGGCTTTCTATGTACAGCATCATGTTATCTGCAAATAAGGACAGTTTTACTTCTTATTTTCCAATTTGGATATCTTTAATTTCTTCTTCTTGTCTGATCGCAATGGCTAGTACTTCCAGTACTATGTTGAAAGGAGTGGTGAGAGTGGGCATCCCTGTCTTGTTCCTGTTCTTAGGGGAAATGGTTTTAGTTGTTGCCCATTGAGTATGATATTGGCTGTGGGTTTGTCATATATGGCTTTTATTATATTGAGATATGATCCTTCTATTCCCACCTTGCTGAGAGTTTTTATTAAGAAAGGGTGTTGGATTTTGTCAAATATTTTTCTGTGTCAATTGATATGACTATGTGGTTTTTATCTCTCAATTTGTTTATGTGATGTATCACGTTTATTGATTTGTGGATATTGTACCATTCTCGCATCCCCGGGATAAATCCTACTTGGTCATGGTGTATGATCTTTCTGATGTAATGTTGGATTCGATTTGCTAGAATTTTGTTGAGGATTTTGGCATCTATGTTCATGAGGGATATTGGCCTGTAATTCTCTTTCATTGTATTGTCTTTATCTGGTTTTGGTATTAGGCTGATGCTGGCTTCATAGAAGGAGCTTGGAAGTGTTCCTTGCTCTTGAATTTTTTGGAATAGTCTGAGTGAGGAGGATAGGTTTTAGTTTTTCCTTGAATGTTTGTTAAAACTCCCCTGTGAAGCCATCTGGCCCTGAGCTTTTGTTTGCTGGAAGCTTTTTGATGACTGCTTAAATTTCTTCCATAGTTATTGGCCTATTGATATTTTTAGAATCTTCCTGATTGAATTTTGGAAGGTTGTATTTTTCTAATAATATGTCCATTTCCTCCAGGTTGTCTAGTTTGTTAGAATAGGTTGTCTAGTTTGTTGGAATAGAGTTATTCATAGTATTTTTTAACAATCCTTTGTATTTATGTGGGGTTTGTTGTTATTTTGTCTCTTTAATTTCTGATTTTGTTTATTTGGGTCCTCTCTCCTTGCTTTTTGCTGAGCCTGGCTAGAGGTTCATCGACCTTGTTTATCCTTTCAAAGAACCAAGTCTTTGTTTCATTGATCTTTTGTATTGTTTTTTTGGTCTCTATGTCATTTATTTCAGCTCTGATCTTTATTATCGCCTTCCTTCTGCTCACTCTGGGATTTTCTTGTTGCTCTCTTTCTAATTATTTGACTTGTAGAGTTAGATGGTTTATTACCATTTCTTCTTGTTTTTTGAGGTAGGCCTGTAGCGCTATAAACTTCCCTCTCAGCACTGCTTTCATTGTGTCCCACAGATTTTGAATTGTTGTGTTTTTATTGTCATTAGTTTCCAGGATGTTTTTAATTTCTTATTTGATCTCTTTGGTAACCCAATCACTATTTAATAGCATGCTCTTCAGCTTCCAAGTGTTTGAATTTTTGAGGCTGTTTTTGTTTTAGTTTATTTATAATATTATGCCATTGTGTTCTCAGAAGATGCTTGATATGATTTCAATCTTCTTGAATTTGGGAAGACTTTGCTTGTGACCCAATATGTGGTCAATTTTTTAAAATGTCCCATGTGCACTTGAGAAAAAATATATTTCGTGGCTTTGGGGTGAAATGTTCTGAAGATGTTAATTAAGTCCTTCTGATCTAGTGAATCATTTAGGGTTGCTGTTTCTTTGCTGATGTTTTGTCTAGAGGATTTATCCAGTGATGTCAGTGGTGTATTAAAGTCCCCTACTATGATTGTATTGTTGTTGATCTCTCCCTTGATATCTTCCAGGAGGTTTTTTATGTATTTGGGTGCTCCTGCATTGGGTGCATATATGTTTATCAGGGTTATATCCTCTTGTTGTATCAATCCCTTTAGTATTATGAAATGGCCTTCTGTATCTCTTGTTATGGCCTTCACTTTGAGGTCTATTTTGTCAGATATAAGTATTGCTACCCCAGCTTTTTTTTTCATTTCCATTTGCCTGAAAGATATTTTTCAATTCCTTCACTTTCAGTCTGTGTGAGTTCCTTGTTCTGAGGTGGGTCTCTTGTAGACAGCATATATATGGGTCGTGTTCTTTTATCCATTCACTCACTCAAAGTCTTTTGATTAGAGCATTTAGTCCATTTATATTTAAAGTTATTATTGAAAGGTAATTCTTTGTAGCCATGTTTATTTTTTGTGCCTGTGTTCTTTCTTACCTTTTTATTTCTTCTTTTTATACCAGGCCCTTTAGCATAAACTCCATTAGCTATTATTTTTCTCTATAAAGTTCCTTATTTCCCCTTCAATTATGAATGATAGCCTTGCTGGATAGAGTATTCCTGGATTCAGTCCCTAGCTTTGCATCACTTTGTAAATTTCCTTCCATTCTTTTCTGGATGATGTGTTTCTGTTGAGAAATCATTTCATAATCTAATGGCAGTTCCCTTATATGTAACTTTCTGTCTCTCTCTTGTAGCCTTTAAGATTCTCTCTTTGTCCTGAACATTTGCCATCATAATTATGATGTGTCTTGGTGTGGGTCTTTTCGGGTTAGTCTTGTTTGGGACTCTCTGTGCTTGTGTGACTTTATTCTTTCCTACATCAGGGAAGTTTTCTGACATTGTTTCTTCAAATAGGTTTTCTAACCCTTGTTCCTCTTCCTGTTGTTCTGGTATCCCTATTATTCGTATGTTGCTTCATTTCATGTTGTCTCATAGCTCCCTTGGGCAATCCTCCTGTCTTTTAATTTTTTTCTCCAATTGCAGTTCAGTTTGAGTGTGTTTTGCTTCCCTGTCTTCTAATTTGCTAATGTGGTCCTCCACTTCTCCTGGTCTACTGTTGAAACTTTCCATGGTGTTTTTTATTTCAGCTATATCACTCTTCATTTCTTCTTGATTCTTACATAAGTTGTTGATTTTTTCATACATTTCTTCTTGATTCTTACATAAGTTGTTGATTTTTTCTCCTACATCCAGTTTATGAACTGTATGACCCTTATTCTGAATTATTTTTCTGACATGTTACTTGCCTCTGTTTCACTTATCTGCTTTTCTGGCAATTCCTCCTTTTCTTCCCTTTGGGGGTTTCTTTGTCTACTCATTTTTGGTCTCACTGACTGATCTAGATGTCCAGTCGTGCAGGAGCTGCTCCTTGGGTGGCAGTGGCTCCTCAGGCTGTGGTTGCTCCTCAGGCAGTTGCTGAAGTGGCTGCTCCTCAGTTGGCAGCAACTCCTCTGGTGGGTGCTGTTTGCAGCAGTTGTGTCTCCTCTGGCTGGTTGGGGAGGCTGCTCACGCAACTGCTGTTCCTTGGATGGGGGCAGACTGCTCACGTGGCTGCTGCTCCTTGGATTGGGGCTGGCTGCAGATGGGCCTGGCTGCTCGTGAGGCTGCTGCTTCTTGGACAGGGGATGGGTTGCTTGTGTTGCTGCTGTTTCTCAGGTGGGAGTAAGCTGCATGTGCGGCTGCTGCTCCTCGAACGGGGGCAGGCCGCTCACCCAGCTGCTGCTTGTCAGACAAGTGCAGGCTGCATGTGGCTGTTGCTCCTCGGACCAGTGCAGGCTGTGCAGGATTGCCGCTCCTCAGACGTGGGTGATCTTCTCATGTGGTTGCTGCTCCTCGGTCCAGGGTAGGCTGCTTGGGCAGCTGCTGCTCCTCGAATGGGGGCATGCTGTTTGCAGTGCTGCTCTTCCTCGTATGGGGGTGGGCTGCTCACACAGCTGCTGTTCCTCAGATAGTGGAAGGCTGCTCGTGCAGCTGCTGCTCCTCAGTCTGGGGCGGGCTGCTTGGGCAGCTGCTGCTCCTCAAATGGGGGCAGGTCGCTCACACAGCTGCTGCTCCTCGGACAGGTGCAGGGGAGCGAGCCTAAGCCGTCACTAGGACATCCCCTGAGGGTTCCTGGATTGTAAAAGGGAGCAGGTTGGGCTGAGGGATATCACCCTCAGTGCACAAATTTTTGTGTACCAGGCCTCTCATTTCATATAAATTGAATTAGATACTATATGTGGCCTTTTTTGTCTGGCCTCTTTAACTTAGCTTAATGTTTTCAAGATTCATTCATATTGTTGAATATATCAATACTTCATTCCTTTTTATAGATGAACTACAGGCCTGGTGCACGAATTCATGCACAGGTGGGGTCCCAAGGTGGGTGTTGGGCTGGGATATGATCGGGCGGCAGGTGGTGGGACTTCCTTGCCAGCACAGGATCTGGATCCATCCTGCTGATATTTGTGCTGGTTGTTGGGAGCCACCTGGTGGCCACTTTTATATCCTTTCTTCCTTGCAGAGCATCAAAGGAGGACAAGTGGCTGTGGTACCTGAGGCTGACTTACAGGAAGCTTGCAGCGCTGTCAGGAACATGCTGGTGGCACTGGTCCATCAGTCCCTGGCCCATTTTCCAGAGATTGGACCTGCAGAACTACTGAGCTAGTGGCTGCTGCCAAGCTGGTGGGCTGCCAGGATGGGTCTGTTAGCTGAGCAGTGCTCCTGCTGTGGGAGTGCACTGAGCACCAGGGGGCGGCTCCAGTGTTGAGAGTCTGCCACCTGGTGGTCAGCGTGCATCATAGCGACTGGTCGTTCTGGGCGTTCTAGTCATTCAGTCGTTTGGTTGCTTAGGTTTATATATATATATATATATATATATATATATATATATACTAGAGGCCTGGTGCACAAAATTCTTGCATGGGGGAGGGTGTGTCCCTCAGCCCAGCCTGCACCCTCTGCAATCTGGAACCCCTCGAGTGATGTCCCTCTCACAATCCAGGACTGCTGGCTCCCAACCGTTCACCTGCCTGCCTACCTGATTGCCCCTAACCGCTTCTGCCTGCCAGACAGATCACCTCCTAACCACTCCCTGACAGCCTGATCGATGACTAACTGCTCCCCTGCCAGTCTGGTCCCCCCCCAACTGTCCTCCCTGCAGGCCTGATTGCCCCCAACTGCCCTCTCTTGCAGGCCTGGTCCCCCCCAACTGCCCTACCCTGCAGGCCTGGGTCACCCCCAACTGTCCTCCCTTACAGGCCTGGTTCCTCCCAACTGCCCTCCTCTGCTGGACTGGTCACCACTAACTGCCTCCCTTTCAGGCCTGATCACCCCCAACTGCCCTCCATTGCAGGCCTGGTCCCCCCGAACTGCCCTCTCCTACAGGCCTGGGTCCCCCTCAACTGTCCTCCCTTGCAGGCCTGGTCCCTCCCAAATTCCCTCCCCTGCAGGCCTGATCACCCACAACTGCTCTCCTTTGCCGGCCCGGTCACCCCTAACTGCCCTCCCCTGCTGGCCTGATCACCCACAACTTCCCTCCCATGCCGGCCATCTTGTGGCAGCCATCTTGTGTCCACATGGGGGTGGCCATCTTTGACCATATGGGTCAGCCATCTTGTGTGTTGGAGTGATGGTGAATTTGCATATCACTCTTTTATTAGATAGGATTGTATGGCTATAGCACATTTGTTTATCCAACCATCAGTTGATGGACATTTAGGTTGTTTCCACATTTTAGCTATTACGAACAATGCCACTATGAACATTTATGTAAAAGCTTTTATTGAATCACAGCACATTTAGATGTGATTTCTAATATTTAGAAGACCCAATTGTTATATTAAAGGGGTATAAAGAAATAGAGGAATGATCATATACATTCCTTTCTGCTTTCAGAGTTAGCTACATCACTTTTGCAATAATATGTAAATGAATTATATTTGATTTGAAATGCAAATGTCTAGTACCTGAAAATCTTAGTAAAGAAATTTATAATTAAATATTGTTGCTACATGCCATTATTATTACTATGTGCTCTTAAAATTATCCAAAAAAAATCAAAAAAGAATTAATTAATAAGGGTGAACTTAATCAAACAATAGTTTCACATTAAAAAGAGAAATAATAACAAACAAAAACTCCAATAAACACTATAGATAATTGGAAAATAAAGCATCATTTCCTAAAGTTATGAGAACATTTAAGGACAGGTAAAATTTTTCCCACATGTTGTATAACATCCAAGCATCTTAATGAAATATCAAATATTAAACCTCAACAAACTCTAATAATCTAATATTTTTATCTGAACATGAAATTCTAGAAACTCTTAATGAGTCAGTTATTAAGGTGTTCTGCTGGAGGCTAAGAAGTCTGTTAGAAGGCTAATGGACTTTGATATTCAGCAAGGGCTGAAAATCAGCATTATATTAACCTACTGCTGGCTGAATGGCTGAAGGCAATCCCCTAAGCTGATAATCCTTTTATTGTTTACCAAACCTTACCATTGATATGCCTGTTTGCTTTGCTAAAGGGCAAATGTGTATGCTAGTAAATAAAAATCTGATGGGTCCAGAGACTCAGGGAGCTTCTCCGCTAGAGGGAAGTTATCCACCTGGATCTCCATGCCTTCTAAATTTATATTTTTTGTCTAGTGTATCCATTTGTGCATCAACCCCTTCTACAGACCTTGAACCATAGCCACAAATGGATGTGGTGTTCATATCTGGCACCTCAAAAAGGGACATGGAAAAGAAGACTCGCCGGAGCAAAAAAAGAAGAAAATTCACCGGAAAGGTGGGATCACTGGAAAGGTGGGGAGATTCACTGCACACAAAGCCTGTACCAGCTTCAGAAGTCACAAGCCATAACTGGGTGGGTATGTCTTTTATTTCAAGCCAGGGTATAATGAGGAAGAATTTGAGTAAAAGGAAAAAAACATCATTTTAAATTTTTAGCTTGGATGCTCAAGGATAAAGAAATTAAAATGTCAAAAGGTACTCTCTTAAATTGGGCTCAAGGAAAACAAATGCCCTTGTCATATTTAACTATGTGGGCTCTTGTTCAAACTGCATTATGCCTAATTCATATTGGGGATAAAAAGTCTGTAATACCTAAGGCCCCGGATCCTCCATCTCTAGTGTGAAAAGGCTCAACAGCTAGAGAAAATGGGGCTATCCATAATTTTACAAAAGGATTTTTTAATGCTTTGTCTGAAAAATTACCATATGACACCTTGGGACAGGCAGATTTTAGCTAAAATGACTTTAGATGCCAGTCAATGCTATAAAGAGCAAATGTAAAACATCTGAATAAACATTTACAGGCAAATGTAAAACATCTGAAAAAATTCATGAAAAGAACTCTGATTTATTAAGTCTTGCCTATATGTTATGGGCACTTGTCTGTTGATTGTATTTTTTATCTGTCTTTGCTGTCTATTGTTAGTCTATTAAGCATGCCTTTAATTTAATTTAATTTAATTTAATAAGAAAAGAAACCTATGTGGCCAGGCCATTTACTGAATTTCCCCAGAGAAAACGGGATGTGGGGGTAGGAAGACACGTGGCCGATGCACATGTATTAGGAGACAAAGGGATGTAGACTTAAAAAAAAAAAAAAAAAAGGCCCCAGCCAATTAATTACTAGGACTTTTGGTGATCCTGTAAAATGGACGCCCACTCTTAAGAGTGCTATTAAAAGTCTCATTTTCTCCATGTTTCCATTTTCCAGTCCGTCATTTGAAATTTGGATGGATAAGACATTTCTCACAATTTAAAGGGATACGTCTTGGATTTCTGTATCCATGAAGGAAAAGTGCTAGCTTAAGAGAAAGCACGCCCCACTGGATTTTGGGTGGCCTCTTGACTGAGCCCCATCTCTTTACAGATGCTATAGAATAAACCCAAGATTGTTTTTCTTTAAAAGATGGCAAAAATGACACAAGAAAAATATACAGGCTGGGTTTAGGGAACAAGATTAGTGTTTCCATAATAAACACTAATTCTTGTTCTTGAACAATAATAGACTGCATTCCAAGGTTAACATTAAAGCAACTGAAAGTAAATAAGTTATCTCTGTTACAGAATTTGCCAAAGAAAATGCCTTGGGTAATAATAATTGGCTTTAAAATCTCAAAATTGTTAAAACATAAATAAATAAATAAATAAATAAATAAATAAATAAATAAATAAATGTAACTAAATGAAGGATTTGTGGTGGACCTTTTCAGTGATATTTATAGGCATATTGATAGAGGGGGTCAAATCAAGAGGATATTGGCTGTGCTCTCTGTTGGAGAAAGGGCCAGTCTCAGAGAAACCACAGCAGCAACCTTAGATGTTATTTCTAAGGAAGAATGTGGCAGTTTTAAATTCAAGTGGAGTGATCTGGAGGCCTGCTTCCCTCCCTCCCTTCTAAACATACTTTTCCAAAGTCTTTGGTAACTCAAAACTTTGGAGTTTGCTGAATTAAATAATAAAAAGTATTAAATATCTAGGTATTTTAAAATGACAAAATACTGAAATATTAATCCGAGTTTGCCTCATATAAAAGAGGCAAACCTAGAAGACAGAATTGAATCTATTAATTAAATATGTCTTGTATTTTTGAAATATATCTTTAAAAATGTGAAGGTATTACGAATCTGAGAAATGCTAAGTATTTAACTTGCCACCTGAAATTTGAGGCTTCAAAGAGTTAAAAGTTCAAATTAAGTTGGGAGAAATTATATGGTTGTGATAACAAAATGCATAAAGTATAGAAATTCATTTTTAAGAAAAATAATTCTTGCATTTTCTCTGGAGAAATTAGTAGTTCAAAATATATTGTAGTCCTTATGTATACTATGTTTGGTAAAATTTCAACCTAGGATATAATATTTTATTGGCCTAATTTAAAAAGGAGAATTAATTCTATGGTCTGAACCAAATTTTTAATATAAAAATCAGTTTAAATTTAATTAGTATCTTTTAGAATAATTACAAAAAGTATATTAGATAATTTTTGTGTGATATATATTTGATAGTCTTTCCAAATTAAATTTTAAGACTTTAACCGAGAAATAGCTTTGGGACATTTCAAAAGCCCTGGAATGATTCAAGGATTTATTCTCTCTTCTTAAAAGAAATATTTTTGAACTAAATTAGGCTGATTTAATATACTTGAAATCATGTGGGAAGCTTTATCAAATAAAAGTTAATAACTGTATTCTATTTATATACATATATTTTAAATGTTATAAAGGTTTCAACCTCTAAGCTTGGCAGGACAATGGTGCTGAATACTTAAGCAGAACCGGATTATTCAGCAATGAAATTTTAAGATAAGAATCCTCAGACATCCTGCTCTTTAGCTAGGCTGGAGAGTGGGGCTGCATTTGTACTTCATAGGTCAAATGTATAAGTACACTTACTTCACTTTTTCAATAAAGATGCCTACTTTAATTACTTAATAAATTAGCTTTCTACAACATAACCAAGGTCTCATATAAACTCATTTATATGAGAAGCCAATATTTTATGAGCAAATTGGTTCTAACAAAGTCCAAAGTAAAATTTGAATACATATGCAAATGAGTACTAGCCAAAAAGAATGCTGTTTAAAAATAAATTTTAAGCTTAATAAAAAGGAGAAATTTTAAAATCTCTTCCACTACTATTTACAAAGTAAACTACAAGTTATTATTCAAGAATTATATCTCACCATTAATAAGACATCATAAGTAAAAAGAGAGTTACTTTTACTTGATATATATGCATTGCAGTAATGGCCAGCATACCCCTCACCTATTGGTATTTCTAAAAAGCAACCAAATTTGTTGCTCTGTTTGAAAGAAAGAAAAAGGCTCATTAAGAAAACAAAAAGGGGGGGGGAATAGTGGAGGAATCTCCTGTAAATAAATTACATCAATCCTTGATTACTTTAAAATTTTTCACTTTAAATTTTTTTACTTGTAATGCTGATGGCAAGACACCCAATGAATTATACTGGAGGCAGAATAAGCCAAAGGAAAATGGTCTGGTTAAATGGAAAGATCCTGAGTCTGGTATATGCAAGGGTTCATTTATTAACCTTTGGTCAAGGATATGCTTGTGTATTTCCAGAAAACTCCTCCAAGCCCATGTGGAAACTGCAACAATGGATCTGAAAGAGGAACTGCTCACTCTGTACCTGTGGCTGCAGACGATCGACTACTCCAACCACAGATAGCAGTAGCCCCAATCAACTCACTGACAAGACAGAGGAGAAACAGTCCAGAGATGGGGGATGGTAAAGACGCCTTGCCATGCTAGCAGTCATCAGCTGTGCGTTGGCACAGGTTGCCCTGGACAAAGTCAAAGAAGGTCGGACCTGCATTGCCATTGCCCACCATTTGTCCACCATCCAGGACTCGAATATCATTGCTGTCATATCACAGGGGACAGTGATTGGGAAGTGACTCAAAGAACTGATGGCCCAGAAAGGAGCCTACTGCAAACTAGCTCCTTAGATGCCTGGCAGCAATTTAAAATGACATGAAAGAACTCAATCCTTTTCATTGAATCTAAAAGTCTTAAAAGGACTTACACCCTACAAATGGCATACACCTTTCTAAATTTATTAAGAAAACAAAAAGGGGGAAATGCTGGAGGCTAAGACCAACAAGTAGTTAGCATAATTATGCAAGAAGTCTGCTAGAAGGCTAATGGACTTTGATATTCAGCAAGGGCTGAAAATCAGCATTATATTACCCTGCTGCTGGCTGAATGGCTGAAGGCAATCCCTTAACCTGATAATCCTTTTATTGTTTACCAAACCTTACTATTGATATGCCTGTTTGCTTTGCTAAAGGGAAAATGTGTATTCTAGTAATAAAAAGCTGATGGGTCCGGATATTCAGGGAGCAGCTCCGTTATAGAGTAAGGTCTCCGCCTGGCTCCCCAGGCCTTCTAAATTTATATTTCTTGTCTAGTATATCCATTTGTGCATCAGCCCCTTCTCCAGACCTTGAACCCTAGCTGCAAATGGATACAGTGTTCACAGTGTTCAATAGCTTTCAGTCATTTGTAAGTAAACTACTCACAAACGAAGAACTGACTTGGTAATTTTAGTATAGTCCATAGTCCATCATGACTGCATTTATAAGGCAAACATACTAATCATATTATATTTTGAGAATGGTTGATTAAGTGCAATCGTGTTTATGTAACATTTTTTTTTAATTTAAACTTAAATGTTCCTAAAATATTAAAAGTACTCCATATGCCCTTTATCTAGAGTCATAATTGCTTATATTTTATGTGATTTATCATATCATTATCTTTTCCTCTCTCTCATACATATGTACATATATATACTTTATATACTATACTAGAGGCCCGGTGCATGAAAACTCATGCACTTGAGGGGGCGGTCCCTCAGCCCAGCCTGCCCCCTCTCAGAGTCTGGCAGCCTTCAGGGCCAGGAGGTGACCTGGCGATCAAGGGAAGGCGATAACCCATCACACCTCTGCTGCTGCCACTGCCAGGAGTGCAAGCCTTGGCCAGCCCTTGTTACCTGCGCCTCGAGCAGCCCTGGGTGACTAGGAAGCTGCCATCTGAGACTTGCCTGTACCAAGGGCTGGCCCTGGGCTGCTGGGCAGCCGCCATCTGAGGCTTGCCTATGTCTCAGGCCAGCCCTGGGTGTCTAGGGAGCTGAGGGGACTGGGAGACTCCAGAGGCAGGTGCTCAGAGCAGCCGGGCCTGCCTAGTGGCAGGCCCAGACTTGCTGTGTGCCTGCCACCCTGGCGGGGCTGAGGGGACTGGGCGCTGCCATCTTGTGCCAGTGGGTGCAGCCATCTTTAAGGAAGGTGCAGTCAATTAGCATAGACCCTCCTTATTGGCTGTGGGCGCTACCATCTTTGTGATAGCATGAGGTCAATTAACATATTCCCTCTTTATTGGATAGGAATAGTGGCCCGGTGCATGAAATTCATGCACGGGGTGGGTGTCCCTCAGCCCAGCCTGCACCCTCTCCAATCTGGAACCCCTTGGGGGATGTCCGACTGCCCGTTTAGGCCCGATTCCACGGATTGGGCCTAAACGGGCAGTCGGACATCCTTCTTGCTGGCTCCTAACTACTCACCTGCCTGCCTGCCTGATTGCCCCTAACCACTTTGCCTGCCGGCTTGCTTGCCCCCAACTGCCCCCTCCCATCAGCCTACTCACCCCCAGCTGCCCCCCTGCTGGTCTGCTCACCCCCAACTGCCCCCCGATCCTGATCACCCCCAACTGACCCCCACTGATGGCCTGCTCCCTCCCAAATGGCCCCCCTGATGGCCTGCTCACCCCCAACTTCCCCCCCCCACTGGCCTGATCACCCATAACTGCATACCATCCTGGCCTGATCACCCATAACTTCCTTCCCCTCTTGGCCCCTAACCACCTCTACCTCGACCCTGCCACCATGGCTTTGCCCAGAAGAATGTCGAGAAGGTCTCCTGGAAGGTCTCCCAGTATAATTAGCATATTACCCTTTTATTAGTATAGATAGAGGCCTGGTGCATGGGTGGGGGCCGGCTGGTTTGCCCTGAAGGGTTTCCCGGATCAGGTGGGGGTTCCCTTGGGGGGCAGGGTGGCCTGGGCGAGGGTCCTGTGGTGTTTTGCAGGCCTGCCATGTCCCCATTGGATGGGGATCCCCAGTGGGGATGGTACCAGCCTGGGTGAGGAGCTGGGGCCGTTTGCAGGCCAGCCACGCTCCCATGAGTGAGGGACTGAGGGCTGTTTTCAGGCTGGCCACACCCCCTTCAGGGTGGGGGTCCCCGTTGGGGTGCCTGGCCAGCCTGGGAGAGGGGCTTATGACTGTTTGCAGGTTGGCCACACCCCCCAGCGGGGACCCTCACCCCAATGGTGGCATGGCAAGCCTGGGTGAGGGGATGAGGGCCGTTTGTAGGCCCCTCCCTTGGCGGCCGGCCTGGGCGACCCAAGCTTCCCACTCACTCTGGCCTGCTCCGTGGCCGCTCCCCACAGGCCCCTCCTTTGGCAGCTGGCCCAGGCGGGTGGGAAGCCTAGCTATGATGCACAATGACCACCAGGGCAGATGCTCAATGCACAAGCATGGAAACATGGAACAGCCTGATGAAACTCAGAGGGAAAGGGGGAGGAGGGAGGGCAGGAAGAGATTAACCAAAGATCTTATATGCATACTAGAGGAATGGTGTACAGATTCATGCACTGGTGGAGTCCCTTGGCCTGGCCTGAGAGGATCGGGCTGAAACTGGCTCTCTGACATCCCCTGAGGGATCCTGGATTGTGTGAGGGTGCAGACCAGTCTGAGGGACCCCACTGGTGCATGGGCCTCTAGTTTTACTATAAAGACAATATTTTTCCAGTGTATATTATTTATTTATTGTAAAGCAGAATTGACTAAAAGATTCTTAGTTTACTTAATAAGTTATAATCCATTAATATTAACATTTATGTTGATATAAAAATTATTCAAATATGGTTAAGTCAGCACCTCATTTACTTAGCTTCTGAACTTTGTTTATATGTACTTTTAAGTTTTTGAGTACTTCCTTATAACAAAATAATTTAAGCTCTCTTACTTTTCTTGATCTAGCCCTGAGTAAGACAGCCATTCTTCCAAGAATCTCAGATTTTTTTCAGTTAATAATGATATTTAAAAACCAAGATGTGGGTACTAGTTATATTGGTGGGTTGTTGCTTGTAAGCCCTCTCAGAAGACAGTGTGCATGTATACTGTATATAGACATTTATGTATTTATTTATATATGATGTATTCATATTGATACCTCTAATTCTAATACAACAATATAGAGTGTACTTTTAAAAACTTTCTGTCTGTGCTTGTGATTTCTTACTCTTAGGATGAGAAACTTCAGTGTCATTTTCTTCAATGCCAACTTGCATAAGCCTTGGGTATAACAAAGCATTTACAGAATTGATAATCCATACCACTATAAGAAGCAAATATCTAAAATTCAATTTTTTAACAGTTCTTTCTTAAGTAAAATTTATATCCACTGAAATGCACAAATATTAATTATCCATTTTGGTGAATTTTGACAAATATAAGCTATATTTCTATTAATTAGAAAGATCAATTGATTGTATGTTTCTACTTTGAGATGTGAATTACTTTTGGTATAATTTCTATCGGGAAAAAAATGGCTATTGAAAGCATCTATATGTCAGAGACCACTATTAAAAACTACTTCAATGCTTTATTGCATAAAGCAATCATTTACTATGCTGACAGATTCTGTCGTCAGGAATTTATACAGAGAGTATAGCAGATCTCATTTCTCCTTCCTGATGTCTGAGGACTTACATCAAAAACTTGGAGGACTGAAAAGTGGAGTCATCTTAAAACACCTCCCTCACATGTCTTCCAGCTGAATCTGGTTGTTAGTTTGAGGCCTCAGTTTTTGTTTTTTTAATATGCACTTCTCTATGTGTTCTCTTCTTAGAGGCAGTTTGGGGTTTTTCCACAGCATGGTGATTGGATTTCAAGGATAAGTGTCTCAAAATAAAGAGATCTAGACAGGAAATGTATTCGTTTTATGACCTTGCCTTGGAATCACATGGCATCAGCTCTACTAGTTGGCATCACTAGCTTCTGCCCAAATTCAAGAGAAACAATTTACCCTATCTCTTCTTGGAAGGAGGGTCAAAGTCATATAGTAAGAGAATGTTGGATGGAAGATATTGTTTAAGAAAATCTTATCTGCCACAGAGGTGAACGTGGAATACAGAACACAACACATTGCTTTATTTCTTATCTAATGAGGCTGTACAGATAACAAAAACTTATGGGGAGTTTATGCAGCATACCACTCTATGTATTTATATCCTGCAGTTATTCTAGGCATATTGGCAGCAACAATCATTATCTTTATGTTTGAGAAATAGTCTTTTTAACTGCATATATCTTTCTAAAGATCCTTTTCATATTATGTTAGTGTGAAAATAGAAGTCCACTGATAATCTAGTAATAAACTTTAGTTGACCCATTCATGTTTTCCCATTGTCATGAAAATTAATAAATATTTTCAAAAATATTGACTAGAGAAATGTGTGATAACTGTAAACATAGACAAGAACAAATAGCACTGGCACACATAGAAGATAATTTTATGCTAATAGCTTAATCACCACTATGGCGTAAACCAACTGTTATAATGGCATCTACATTAGGACAATTATAAAAGAATTGTGGCATCTTGGTGTACCAAGAGCTGACACTTAAAGAAGAAAAATATAATTTCCTACTCAAGTTTTGGAGGAAATAAGACAGCTTTGTCATTTTTTTCTTTTTATTAAATTTTTGGGATGACATTAGTTAATCAAATTATACAGGTTTCCAGTGTACAATTCCATAGCACACCATCTGTATATTGCATTGTGCACACTACCCAAAGTCAAATCTGAATATTGCATTGTGCACACTACCCAAAGTCAAATCTTCCATTACTATATATTGGATCTCCTTTACCTTTACTACCTCCCCACTCACTTCCCTCTGATAACCACCATACTGTTGTCTGTGTCTATGACTTTTTGTTTGTTTTTCCAGTTTTTTCATTTGTTGCTTTAAGTTTTATATCCCACATATGGATGAAATGTGGGATATAAAACTTACTAAAAAAACTTCTAGACGTTTGTAACTAATTTCAATTGGTTTGAGTTACTTGACTTTTTCTGTCTTAATTATGCTTAACATAATATTCTCAAGGCCTATCCATGTTATTGCAAATGGCAGTATTTCATCTTTTTATGACTGAGTAGTATTCCATCGTGTATCCGTGATAGGGGCAGAAATAGAATATTGGGAACCAGCTATAATTGTAAGAAATATTAATCATGTTCTGTTAACTGTGATTGTTTTATTCTGATTAAAGAAGGCACATTCTAGCCTGGTTGGCAGCTGCCTGTGGGACCTGGGAGCTCACCTGAAAATGCAGCCCATCCTCCTCATCAGGGAGCTGCCTAGTCTCATGGGAAGGTTAACAACCTTGTTGCAGAAACCAGAGCTGCCAGCCCTTTGAAGACCCCCAGGCTTTTGAAAATTCCCAGCCTTTGGTTATCACTAGCCCTTTAAAGACTCATTGACTAAACCCTCATTTATGATTCAATCCTGTCTCTGCTAAATTGGCTCAAGTAGTACGAGGCAGCATGGACCCATTGATTGTCCAGTTACATATGTACCACATCTTTTTTATCCAATCATATATCAAAGGACATTTTGGTTATTTCCGTGTCTTGGCAACCATGAATAATGCTTCAGTGAACAAAGGGGTGCATATGTCTTTGCAAATAAATGCAGTTTTATTTTTAAAGCAGTCATTTGAATTTTGAGAAACTGACATTTTATATCATTGAGAGCAGGAAACTTAACACAGAATGAAAAACTAATAATTATATAACAGGTCGTAAAATTCATCATCTATTCCTGCTTATTTAACATATTAATTGGCATGTTTAAGAGATTAAACTTGCTTATATGTTCATGAAAAATTGTGTGAGAAATCAACCACTTGTCTATTAAATCATATTTTATTTTTATTGAAATTTTTAAATCTACCCAAATAATAACCTAGCTAAAATCACACAAATGAAATGTATGATTCATTTAAAAGGAAATTATGCTTTATTACTATGTTGACAATTAATATTTCAAAAGATCACTTTATAAAATAATTCTTTAAATTATTATTTTAAAGTAAAAAATCTCTTGAAGCATCTTAAGCATTTTTTATAATGACAAATTTTATTTTATCTAAACATTTTAAAGAACATGGTTTTTAAATAAAATATTTACAGCTCTTAGAGAACTTATAGTCCATAATAAAATCAAAATTCTTCATTCATTTTATTCTAACATGCTTTTAAAGAAAATAAATTTTGCAATTCTATATTTCTAACATAGTAAGGTTTCACTTTGAAGAAAAGAACATTAAATTCAGAACGTATAAAATAGAGAGAGTTTCAAAGCTTGAGTAAACTAAAAAAAATCTAAATTATTAGAGATTTATTCTTAAACTAGAAGAGGCAAAATTTATTTTGTTCCATGTTCCTTTATGTTTTTATGTTAATTCTTTTAATAAATAATATTACTTGTCTAAAGCAGGAAGTACCTTTCTGAACATATCTCTGAAGGCTTGTTTAACTTGCTGGTTCCTCAGAGTATAAATGAATGGGTTCAACAGAGGAGAAACTGAAGTATGGAGCACAGCTACTCCTTTGCTTAAAGTGGTTCTTTCATTTGCTGATGGCCTTATGTAGATGAATATACAACTACCATAAGTGATGGTTATAACAATCATGTGAGAAGAGCAGGTAGAAAAGGCTTTTTTCTTTTGGTGAGCTGAAGGGAATTTTAGGATTGTTTTGATGATGTAAGAGTAAGAAAGGATTACTAGAAACAATGTGACAATAAGGGTCATCACAGCTAAGAAAAAAGTAATCAGTTCCACTAAGTGTGTGTCTGAGCAAGAAAGTTGCAGGACAGGAGAAATGTCACAAATGAAATCATCAATTATATTTGAAGCACAGAAATCCAAATTAAGAATCAAAATCAATAAAAGGAAACTGACCAGGAATCCAGTTGCCCAAGAACTGAGTATAAGCTGATGACAAACTCTGCTGCTCATGATGGATGTATAATGCAAAGGTTTGCAGATGGCAACATAGCGGTCATAGGACATAGCCGCCAAAAGGAAAAATTCAGTAGCACCCAAGAATATATAAAAAAACAACTGAGATATACAACCATTATAGGAAATGGTCTTTTTTCTGGTTACAATGGTGATTAGAAATCTGGGGATGCAAGCACTTGTGAATGAAATTTCCAGAAAAGAGAAATTTCGGAGGAAGAAATACATTGAGGTCATGAGATGGGAATCCAGTAGACACAGGGCAATGATGGTTAAGTTTCCTATCATGCTCAACATATAATTCAGAAATAGAAAGAAAAAAATTACAATCTGTAACTGGGGATTATCTGTCAGTCCCAGAAGGATAAACTCTATCTGTGTTGTATGATTCTCCATTTCTCTTCTGAGATTTCAAATTCTAGAAATAAAAAGATACAAAAATAAGAAACTACATGAGTAGCTTTATAACCAGGGAATCCTACCTAATAATCCTACCTAATAATAGAGTAATATGCAAATTGACCATACCTTCGCTATGCCCATGATTGGCCAGGAGACACGGGGGGGTGGAACTCGGGGTGGCCGGGGTGGCCAATTGGGCCAGCGGGACGCTGAGCTCCCATCGCCAGTGGCAGCGCGAGCTCAGCGTCTGCGCCATGGCTATGCTGTGGCACAGAAGGGGCCTCTGGGGCAGCGAGCCCACATCCCGCCACCAACCATCAAAAGCGGGGAGCTGGGTGTCTGCTCCGGCACCAGCAGACAGATGGAAAGCGAAAGCGGGGAAGCTGGGTGTCTCTCCACTCTGGCACCAGGCCAAAAGCCTCCGCCGGAGGCTTTTGAAAGGCCTGGTGCACCAGCAGACACCCAGCTCCCCCGCGATCGAAAGCGGGGAGTTGTGTGTTCGCTCCGGCACCAGCGGACCCCCCTGCCATCAAAAGCGGGGAGCAGGCTGCTAGCAGTATCCGCGGAGCGTGCTAGGCTTTGCGGGGCAGTGGATATGGCCTGGATGGCAGGTTAGGCCTAGGGGACCCTACACGTGCATGATTTAATCATGCACTGGGCCTCTAGTAATATATAAAAGGATCCATATTCACAAACAGACTCATTTATAAGGTAATGCTCTGTGATTTTGAAGATATGATCCAGAACTATGCAATAGATACTATTTTAAAAATCACCATTGAAGTCAACTCAGTTTTTGAAATTGACCAGCAAAATCCAAAACAGTTGTGTGAGTTTTATCCTTACTAAAAAAACTTCTAGACGTTTGTAACTAATTTCAAATGTTTCCATTTGAGAAATGTTAGATAAAATATTGGTTTGAGTTTCAAAAGTAATCCATTCATTTTTAATTATTAACTCCATCAAAATAAAATTATACCAGTATATAATGAATTAAGATCCATAGTTAAATTCTAAAAAGTTTTGATTTCATGTTTTTTAATATATTTTATTGATTTTTTTACAGAGAGGAAGGGAGAGGGATGAGAGTGAGAAACATCGATGAGAGAGAAACATCGATCAGCTGCCTCCTGCACACTTCCTACCGGGGATGTGCCCGCAACCAAGGTACATGCCCTTGACTGGAATCGAACCTGGGACCCTTGAGTCCGCAGGCCGATGCTCTATCCACTGAGCCAAACCGGTTAGGGCTTGATTTCATATTTAAGTGACATTTGCTTAGAGCCCCATTGTAACCTCTTGCAACTTCTCTATGAACTATAGATGAAAACATGAGAAATTACCCCCAAAAAATGACATAAGACAAAATAAATACTAGCTGGATCTAAAAAAAATTAAAACAATATAAGGCAGATATGGCCACATTTACAAAAAAATAATAATCTATTCAGGATTTCAAAATTTTGCACATGTAACTTACACCATAAAAATAAAAGAGAAAATACAGAAAATGCATTGCATTTCTTCACAATCTCCACCCACTCAGAGTATCTAGAATCTAAACCTACTTTCCAGGTACAGCTCTGTGACAGTGAAAAATCAGTTTTCTTGACACATTGTCTGTGCCCTCTTGTCCCCAGCAATCACTCATATAATTAATCAGAGGCTATTAATCCAAGGAAGTATTGGCCAAAGGAAAGTTGTGTGGTGATTTGAATGGGACTATTTTATGTTTTCAATTAGAGGTTGTTAGAATCTAGGATGGCAAATAATGAAAACAGAGTGAGTAATGGAGCTGAAGCATAGCAATGTTGGGAGTCTGTTAGGAATTAGAAACAATTTAAAACTGTGCTAATTCATACAAAACCCAGCTTTGTATCTGAGAAACAAAAACATTAATGGCTAATGAGACAAACAAACATTCACTATTAAAGTTAAAAGTTTGGATATGCTTTTTATTGTTAAAAATGAAATTTTAAAGTTAAGTACACACACACAAAATAAAACATAAGAAACAGTGTAAGTGAGATTTATTCTGGGGATGCAACCAATAAACATGATATATCACAGACACAAAATGAAGGACAAAAATCATTTGATCATATCAATAGATGCAGAAAACATATTCTACAAAATACAGCACCCATTTTTTGTAAAAACTCTCAGCAAGGTAGGAGTCAGGGGAACATACCTCAATGAAATAAAGGCCATATATGAAAAACCTAAAGCCAACATCATTCTCAATGGGCAAAAACTAAAGTTTTTCACTTAAGATCAAGAACAAGACAAGATTGTCTGCTTTCACCACTCTTGTTCAGCATTGTACTAGAAGTCCAAGCCACAGTGATCAGAAAAGAAGCAAAAAATAAAAGGCATCCAAATTGAAAAGAAAAAGTAAAACTGTCATAATATTGTACATAGAAAATACTAAAGACTCCATCAAAAAACTATGAGATTTGATAAATGAGTCTAGCAAAGTAGCAGGATATAAAATCAACACCTAGAAATCTATGGTATTTTTATGCACCGATAATGAATGCTCAGAAAAAGAAACAAAAAGAACAACACATTAACCATTGCACAACAAACAAAAATAAGAAACCTAAGAATAAACTTAATCAAGAAAATAAAAGACCTGTACTAGAAAACTAGAGGACATTGAAAAAAATAGAAGAATATGCAAACAAGTGGAAGAATATATGTGTTCATGGATTGGAAGGATTAACATCATTAAAATGTCCATACTATCCAAAGGAATCTATAGATTCAATGTAATCCTCATTAAAATACCACCAGTATATTTTAGAGATCTAGAACAGATATTTCAAAAATTTATATGGAACCAAAAAAGACACTAAATAGCCTCAGCAATCTTGAGAAAGAACAAAGTTGGAGAGATCACAATACCAGATATCAAACTATACTACAAAGCCATTGTAATCAAAATAGCCTGATAATGGCAAAAGAACAGGCATGTAGATCAATGGAACAGAACAGATAACCCAGAAATAACCCACACCATGTTCTATTAATATTTGACAAAGGAGGCACAAACATACAATGGAGGGCAGTCTCTTCAATAAATGGCGTTGGGAAAATTCAACAGGTGTATGCAAAAAAAAGAAAGAAAGGAAGAAAAGGAAGGAAGGAAGGAAGGAAGGAAGGAAGGAAGGAAGGAAGGAAGGAAGGAAGGAAGGAAGGAAGGAAGGAAGGAAGGAAGGAAGGAAGAGGAAAGGGAAGGAAAGAAAAAAGAAAAGAAAAAAGAAATTAGACTACCAATTTACACCATACACAAGAATAAAATCAAAGTGGATAAAATATGTAAATGTAAGTCAGGAAACCATAAAAACCCTAGAAAAAACATAGGCAATAAAATCTCAGACATCCCACATACCAGAATTTTTGTGGAAACATCTCCTAGGGCAAGAGTAACAATGGAAAAAATAAACAAATGGGACTACATCAAACTAAAAAGCTTCTGCACAGCAAAAGAAACCATTCTCAAAATGCAAAGGAAACTCACTTTATGGAAGAACATATTCATTAATGATACATCTGATAAGAGGTTAGTTTCCAAAATATATATAATTTCCAAAAACATAGTAATTTCCAACTCAAAAAAAGGAAGACATCCCAAATAAAAATGGGCAAAGTACCAAATGAATATGCATTTCTCTAAAAAAGAACATACAGATGACCAGTAGACACATGAAAAAATGCTCAATGTCACTAGTAATCAGAGAGAACCAAATTAAAATGACATTGAGGCATTCTCTCACACCTGCCAGAATGACCACTATCAATAAATCAAAAAACAAGTTCTGACCAGGATGTGGGGAAAAGAGGATCCTATTACACTGTGGGTGGGAATGCAGACTGGTGCTGGCAGCCACTGTGGAAAACAGTATAGAATTTCCTCAAAAAATTAAAAATGAAACTGCTGTTTCACTCAGGGATCCCACTTCTGGGAATATATCTTAAGAATCTTGAAACACCAATCAGAAAGGACTGTGTGGGTGGACATTAATAATTAACTAAATTTTAGCACCCCTATGTTCATAGCAGCACAATTTACATTAGCTAAGATTTGAAAACAGCCCAAGTGCCCATCAGTAGATGAGTGGATAAAAAAGATGTGGTGCATTAACACAATGGAATACTATCTATAATAATCTATAATAATAAAAGTGTAATATGCTAAATAGACCAGATAGCCAAACAACCTTCTGGACATCATTCCAGATGTCCTTCCGGATGAAGCCATGGTGGTGGGGGCCAAAGCAGAGGTGATTAGGGGTGATGAGGCAGGCAGGCAAGCCATTAGGGACAATCAGGCAAGAAGGTAGAGTGGTTAGGGGTGATCAGGCAGGCAGGCGAGCAGTTAGAAGCCACCAGTCCCAGCTTTGAGAGGGTGCAGGCTGGGCTAAGGGACACCCCACCTCATGTGCACAAATTTGGTGCACTGGGCCTCTAGTCTATATATACTGGTATAAAAGCCTAATATGCAAAGTGTGCCCTCGGGAGTTTGACTGACCAGGAGTTCAATCGCTCGCTATGATGTGCGCTGACCACCAGCAGGGGGTAGCGTGGAATGAAGGAAGGCCCTGGCCCACAGTCAGCAGCCTGGGAAGGAAGGCCTCAGACAGCAGCCGGCAGCTGCTAAGTACCCTACCCGTGCATGAATTTTGTGCACTGGGTCTCTAGTAAAGCTATAAAAAAGAAGGATGACTTACCCTTTGAGATAGCATACAGGGACCTAAAAAGTATTATACTAATCAAAATAATCCAGTCAGAGAATGACAAGTTTCACATGATCTCACTCGTGTGGAATCTAATGAACCAAATAAACTGATGAAAAGATACATACAGAGATATATAACCATGGAACAGACTGAGGAATCCAGAGGAAAGGGGGTCAGGGTGTGTGTGTGTGTGTATGGGGGGGGGGGTGATATGAAGAGATTAACCAAAGAATTTATATGCATATATGCATAGCCCATGGACAGAATCCATAGTGTAGTGAAGGACTCAGGTGGGGCGGAAGCACAGGGGGGGAAATGGGAGACATCTGTAATACATCAATAAAAATAAATATATAAAAATAGAAACAGTGCTAAATGACTAAGTTAAGAGTTTTAGAATCAAAAAGAGATATTTTTGCAAATTTTACTTGATCACTTATTACTAGTTATATGGTCTTGAGAAAATTAATTTCCTTGTTTTAAAATTTCACCTACAAAAAATAGATAAAATAGTTTTTACCTAAATTATAAGGATTAAATGAGATGTGCATAGAATACATTAATGATTACTAACTGCTTAATAATCAGTGAAGAGATCAGTACACATAAAAACCATAAATGTGTAGTAATATTTTAGAGGATGTCACTTCATACTTTAACATCCTTAATGAAAGCAATACTAATGTTTCTGAGAATAAAAGTACTATGGAGGTGGGCATTAATAATTAACTAAATTCTAGCAGATATTTTTTTTTTACTGGAATCAGACCTACACAAGGGTGCTGATGAAACCTATTGTTCAATAAAATTCTAAACTCTCTAACCAATTAAACAAGATTAGAAAGAGAAATTATAAATTATAAAATTCAGGTAAACACTTGATTGGTAAATAGACTTATTTTCTATTGATCTGATTGAGGCCTTAAAATATCCAATTAATAAATTGAAACTATTATAGCAATAATATAGTTAGTTCAGTAATGTGAACAGACTAAATAAATTTCTAAGGAGGAATAAATGTTTAGAATATAATGGAAAATTTATCTTTCTCAAAAAGCAATTCAACATCCATCTTAGACTTAAGCTATATGTCATGACATACATTCAGAGTAAAAAATAGAAAACAGTCTAAATAGTTAAAAATAAGCAATTCTTCAAATAATTTTATTCATTCAGATAATTACATTTTAAAATAAGGACATTGGTGAATATGTACTTTTATTAACTATTCTAGAAATATTTTAGATGTAAAATTATAAAAACATTTATACAAATTGACCCCATTTTATAATGTCTAATATAATACATGCAGATATGATTTCTGCAAATACATAAAAATAGTAATAATACTTTCAGTGGGATATTAAATCATAGTGCATTTGTATTTTTCATAAAAATTAATTCATTATTAATAACATCTTACCAAAAGACATTATCCAATAAAGTATGTTTTTTTAACTTCTCTAATTTATAAAAACTGTTAATGAATTCAGAACACTGATTGCCAAATATTTTATAGCCATACTTTCAACTAAAATAAATCCAGTGACACATTTAATTTTCTTCTAAAACTGAGGAAAATCTTTGTTGCCAATTTGCAAAAAAAAAAAGAAAACTATTTCTAAATAAACTTAGAACATAAGCACTGATAGAGGTAAAAAATAAACATCATATAGCATAAAATGTTTTTATTTAAATAAAAAATATTTAAATTACATTCCTTCTTACCAATTAAATTTTGCCAATCAATACCTTTGCCTGTTTTGAAGTTTGTCTTCCTTTTATTATTAAGAACATAATATTTTTCTTTCTACATGATTTAGCCCATCAGTTCAAACATGAATTCACAAACCCACATTATTTAGATTAACCATTTTATTTTTCTTCTCTTATTTTAATTTTCCAGTGTATTACCTCTGGGCTGTTGATGGAAATGGTAGACCTTAGAGAATCATAGAATCAAAATCTCTCTTCCTGGATCTCATCTTCTTTTGGCCCTGCTCATTTTTAATATGTCCTTGCTCTAACTTCCACTCTTTCTGCTAAACACATTGAGCATTCCTGAAGATGCAATGTTGGTATCAAAGTAATTTCAAACCACAAAGCAGATATTTGTTCTGCAACCAGTGCAGATTTGGCAATCGATAATTATCAGTGATAAGTTGTCATTGCTCAGATAGTTGATTAAAATTTGCACATCCAGGCCTGGCCAGGTAGCTAGCTAGCTCTCTCTCTCTCTCTCTCTCTCTCTCTCTCTCTCTCTCTCTCTCTCTCTTTCTCACCCTACCCCCAACACACACCTCTTTTTCTCTGTCTCTGAAATCAATAAAAAATATTTTTTTTAAATTTTAATTAGTACTTCCAAAAAACTGTATCTTTTCTATTTTTAAAAATGTAGCAAAATATGTGAAGGCAATTCTCCAGGAAAACATATCCTCCAACCTCATCATTTTCTATTGACTTCTAGGGTCTTTCAGGCTTTTCTGATATAGAGAGCAATAAAACAATCACATTCTCTCCACCATCCTACAGTGCATTGTCTGGTTTAAACACTGATGTATTAGAAATGCAGGTGCAAGCGCATAAATCAAAAACACATGTTCTTGCATTATGATTTATAAAATAGCACATAAAAATAATTAATGTTTTATTCAAAAAGGAATAATAAAGTATCATCTTCAAATCACTGGTATTTATTTTTATGTAACTTACATGGTATTTGTAATTATTCTTAAATTTTTGAAAGAAAAGTAGCAGCACTATTTTACTTACTGTTTGAAGTATATGTTGGTTATCTTTTTCTTTTTCTCTAGATTATGTGAGCAAGGATTAACTATAGTGAAAGGCAAACATACATATTGGAAAATAATATTTAACTTTGTAGGTAGGAAAATTAATGTAAAATAATTTCTCAAGTTAATTCAAATCACAGACCTAAAGTGTGACTATTTTAATAATGCAATTATTCTTCACTATCATATATATCTGAACATTTGGAAATATCTATGCCTTGAATAATAAAGATTTCTGATAAACTCCTCTTTTTTGATACCCAAATAATTTATAAGATGTGTGTCCAACTAATCCCACTTTGCAAACATTCATAAAAATTGTCGTAGCTGAGATGATTAGCTTGAAACTTGGGAAATATTTGCTGGTTTCAAATTATTTAAAAGGAGTGAATGCTGCTCTATACTAGTAAGAAATCTAAGGGGATAGTGTCTCTAAGGAGAAATAGGAAAGGTGAGAAAATACTCAGTAGAGCCTATACCAGTTGGCTTCTGTTTTTATCATTAATTGTTAAAAGCTTATTGTTTTAAGAATGATGACATAAAATACCATTAGGGTTGTGACATTTAAAAATATTCATTTTAAGACAATCATGTAGGTACTTCAAACTAGCAGACTATTTTGAAACATAAGAAATACATATGCACCAAGATACCAACATAATTAATTCCTTTTGAGGATTTTGTGGAGGGGGGGGGGTCCCCAATATGTAAATCTCGCACTAAGAGACAAGCATATGAGTCCTAATACAAATACTACTTCTACCTATTTTTTAAAAGAAACTGTATTCAATATTAAGGAAAAATAGAACTCTGCATACAACTATGATTTAAGAAAGAATATTTTCTTCAGCAATTTGAGAATGTGCACCTAAGCTCAACAACCATCTTGAAATATTAATAATTATATAACACCTATCATGTATTAAATATTTACTATGCATGAAGTAGTATGCTAATAGTTGTACATACATTATTCAATTTATCATCCTACTAGGCAAAACACACAATTATGAACCCTTTTGCTATTGAAAAAACTGAGAATTGGGAAAGTTCTTCACTTGCTCACACTCATGATAAAATATATAAATTATGAAGATAAAATTGCAATCAGATCTTTAAGAAGTATAGTTTGTTAATCATTATATTGTACATTCAGTTAAGTAAATAGGTGGTTAGATGACAGGTTAATGATTGATATATAGACAGATAGATAAATAGGATAAGATAATGGCAATAGATAGGTACAAATAGATTTTCAGCAATTTTCAACCTTTTTCATCTCATGGCACACATAAACTAATTATTAAAATTCTGTGGTACACCAAGAGGTATAATTTTTACCTGTCAGACAAAAAAACTTCACATAGTGTGTGCATCATTCATAGTACTGATGGAATAATTCTGATTTGATTTTGTGTAAATTTTAATATTGGGCAAATTGATAAATATATTAATAATGAGAACTAGGAATCTCATTGTAGAAAAATGGGGGAATCAAATATGAATGGGAGAAGAATTCAGTGTTAGATTAGAATTAGAGGCAGCAATGTAAACTAGTTTTTATTTTATTTTAAGAGCTACCATTTATTATGCCAATACTATGTTAAATTAAATTTTTCTGATTTTTATTTAATGTATTGGAGTGACATCTATAATAATAAAAGCATAATATACTAATTAGACCGAACACCCGAACGACCTTCCAGACGTCATTCCAGATGTCCTCTGGATGAAGCTGCAGTGGCGGGGGCCAAGGCAGGGACAGTTAGGGGCAATCAGACAGGCAGGCGAGCAGTTAGGGGCGATCAGGCAGGCAGGCAGAGTGGTTAGTGGCAATCAGGCAGGCAGGTGAGTGGTTAGTGGCAATCAGGCAGGCAGGTGAGTGGTTAGGGGCAATCAGACAGGCAGGTGAGCAGTTAGGGGTGATCAGGCAGGCAGGTGAGTGGTTAGGGGTGATCAGGCAGGCAGGCAGGCAAGCAGTTAGGAGCCAGCAGTCCTGGATTGTGAGAGGGTGCAGGCCAGGCTGAGGGGACTCCCCTCCATGCACAAATTTCATACACCGGGCCTCTAGTTGGTTAATAAAATTATATAGGTTTCAGGTGTACAGTTTTATAAATGCACCTTGGCCCCCGCCACTGCAGCTTCATCCAGAGGACATCTGGAATGATGTCTGGAAGGTCGTTCGGGTGTCCGGTCTAATTAGTATATTATGCTTTTATTATTATAGACTAGAGGCCCAGTGCATGATTAAATCATGCACGTGTAGGGTCCCCTACACACTTTCGATTTCGATCGCGGGGGAGCTGGGTGCCTGTCTGATGGTGCACCAGGCCTTTCGGAAGCCTCCGGCTCGGCGGAGGCTTCCTAAAGGCCTGGTGCCGGAGCGGACAGGCATCCAGCTCCCCCGCTTTGATGGTCCGTGGCGGGACGTGAGCTCGCTGCCCCAGAGGCCCCTTCTGTTCCGCAGCACAGCCATGGCACAGATGCTGAGCTCGTGCCGCCACTGGCGACGCGAGCTCAGCGTCCTGCCGGCCCAATCGGCTACCCCAGCCACCCCGAGTCCCACCCCTTGCCCTCCCTCTGGCCCAATTGTGGGCGTAGCGGAGTGATGGTAATTTACATATTACCATTTTATTAGGTAGGATGTCACTCCAATACATTAAATAAAAATCAGAAAAAAATAATTTAACATAGTATTGGCATAATAAATGGTAGCTCTTAAAATAAAATAAAAATTAGTTTACATTTATAAAACTGTACATTTATAAAACTGTATCTACGTCTGTGGGCCGTCTATGTTTTTCTCCTATCTCATCTTCCTGTTTATTCCCAGTTCCCACCTTTAGGTGTTTTAATGCATGGATCTCTCAGGCATGACTCTGTATTGAGCAGGAATTTCTTTGTTGAATTATAGTTGGTTAACTTGTTGAAATTTCAGGGGGAGAGGCCAAGGGGTTGTCTCATATTGCCATTCCTCTGATATCACTCTGTTTTCTTTTTTGTGCATTTATTGCTTTCAGTAATATAATCCACATATAAGTAAAATCAGATGGTTCTTGTGTTGGAAGCTATCCATTGTCTTCACTATCAGAGAAGTGTAAACAAGGAGCCTGGAACGCTGGTGAACCTTGAGCCCTGGCAAGGGCCAGAGCTATGCACTGACTGTTTAGTCGAGACAATGGTGGCTCAAGCAATTTCCTGACCAAATAGTCTCAGAGTAAATCTTTGCTAATATTTACTGACCTTTAAGATAGTCTGTTTGTTACTGGAATTGCCTGACTAAGGGCTTTATGTGTATCCAAAATTGAATAAAAGGTTGGCAAGGCCTGGGTACCAGTGAAGTCCTTTCTCTTGCATTGGACTTTCCGCCTGGCCCCCATTATTTCCAAATTATTATTTCTTGCCTCGTCTCTGTCATTTGTGAGCGGCCCTTCTCCAGATTTCGAACCCTGAACCACGCGGGACATGGCTCACACATTCTTGGCCTTTTCTGTCTGACTTATTTGGCTTAGCATAATATTCTCAATATCCATCCATCCTGTTACAAATGGCAACATGGATATCACATCTTTGATATCCAGTCATCTATCAAAGGACACTTTGGTTGTTTCCAGGTCTTGGCCACCTTGAATATACATTTGCTTTTTAAAAATGAAAGAACAAAGGTTGACAATCTAGAGATTAGATTTCAGCTTTTGTCCTTGAACACAGTACACTTAGTTTATTATAGTAGCTAGCCAGATAATTCCAACTTCTGGAGACACTATTTGTTTCTGTATTTATGGGTGTTTTTTCTCGATTGTTTCATGTCTGATTTTTTTTTTTTTTTTTTTTTTTTTGCTGGACACTGTGTTTGAAGTTATTCTTACAGAAAAAAGCTGGAGACTATAATATGATTTTATCTACTCCAGAGATAATTTTTTCTCTTTTCTTTTTCCACTGGGGCAGAGAACATTGACAGCCTTTTATTTGCCTGAAACCCTTTCTGCACTTTATTTTCTTAATGCCCTTCTCACCTGGTGATTGTCCCTCCTACCTCACTGTGTGCTCTGTCTACATATTTTCTGCTGATCCCTCCTTATTTTTCTGACTTCTGTATGTTGAATTGGCCCAAGGTTCAGTCTCTGGGTCTGTTTTCTTTCTATGCTTATTCCCAAGGTGCTCTTATTTGGTCTCATGTTTGAAAACTCCATCTATATATTGGAACCTAACCACCTCTCACCATTTCCATTGCCACTTTTCTGATTAAAACCACATTTGTGCATTATTTATTTATTTTTTTGAAATTTTACTAACTATTTTAGTAGGCAAAGATGTTGAGATTGAACTCAAATTATGAGAAACTAGTGTTGATATACTGTATTATTTTTAATTTTCAACTTTAGTTAACATATTGATAAACATTAGCATTTTGTATAACAGTGTAAATTATCACCACAGGATTTTCTGCTCAAATTTTATCTTTCTCAACCTTAAAGAGAATCAGACTACAGTATGTGGTAGATTTGAAGAGAGGGTGGTGGAAAGACAATAAAAGATGCCAATAGGCAATGAGTAATATTTTGGGGGAAAATAAGGGTCATGGGAGAAAAGGAAAACAAAATTAAACTATCAGAGAAACATGGTATGTGTGTGGGGGGGGGTCAGGAAGGGTGGTAGGTAAGAGTAAATTGAAGAAAGAGATTGTATGAAGTGTGGCAGTGGATTATGCATTAATATTTTCAATGTTTTACTCAAGACATTTAATTAAACTTAATTTTAGCTCTTTCTTCTGGCTTTGAGACTTTCTGTATTAGACTTTAGTATCAGTATGAAACTAGACCACATCCAATTTCACTATAGTCCAGTTACATCTAAATGAAATATAAGTAGGTATTTTCCTTTTTCATAATTTAAAATGATGCTTTCATTTACTTTAATATTCCACCTGTTCTGAACATTTAAAATGCTACCATTTTATCTGACATAAGTTGGACATCAAGACCTTCTCTAATGATATGAAATGGTGGGTTGGAAGGTACATAGGAGTTTTTCTTTCTTTTTTTACTGTAAATAATTTTTATTTTTTAATTAGTTAACCTTTTGCACTCAGATGTCGAGTGTGACTCGACACAGTTAGCATCGAGATTAAAATTACTCTTTGAATGTATCAATAATTTGAAAAATAAAAAAATCCAAATAAATAAGTTTGTATGAAAAGAAACTCCAGTTTTTTATTCTACTGCTGCGCTTTGTAAAATCTAGGGTATTTAAAAAATTAAATCCCGAGTAGAATAAAGGAATCGAGAAAAAAGCAAGCGAGTGCAAAGGGTTAATATACAATATCATATTAGTTTCAGGTCTACAACCCAATGATTAGACATTACATAACTTATTAAGTGATCACCCTGATAAATCTAGTAGCCAACAGTTATTACAATATTATTGACTACTAGTATATTCCCCATGCTATACTTCACATCTTTGTGACTATTCTATAACTACCAATTGGTACTCCTAACTACCAATTGATACATAGGAGTTTTGATATCCCTTCTTGATAGAATAATGATTTAGAATTTCTAATAAATTACTTGCATCTATTATTAATGTTTTTAGAAATTCCAAGTCTAGGGCCATGTAATTTCTACTTGTTAGCTCTATACTTTATTTGCTCCCCTTCTCATTGAACAACAACAAAACCCCACATTACAATTATTTAATTACTAGAGGCTTGGGTCACAAAATTCGTGCATGGGGTGTGTGTCCCTCAGCCCAGCTGTACCCTCTCTAATCTGGGACCCCTCAAGGGGCATCCCTCTCACAATCCAGGACTGCTGGCTCCCAACCACTTGCCTGCCTGCCTGCCTGCCTGATTGCCCCTAACCGCTTCTGCCTGCCAATTGGATCACCCCCTAACCACTCTGCTGCCAGCCTGATCGACACCTAACTGCTCCCCTGCCAGCCAGATTTCCCCTAACTGCCCTCCCCTGCCAGCCTGGTCACCCCTAACTGCCCTCCCCTGCAGGCATGGTCCCTCCCCAACTGCCCTCCCCAGCAGGCATGGGTCCCCGCCAACTGTCCTCCACTGCAGGCCGGGTCCCCCCCAATTCCCCTCTTCTGCCGGCCCAGTCACCCATAACTGCCCTCCCTGCTGGCCCGATTGCCTACAACTGCCCTCCCCTGCATGCCTGGTCACCCCTAACTGCCCTCCCCTGCTGGCCTGGTCACCCCTAACTGCCCTGCTGGCCTGATCACCCACAACTGCCCTCCCCTGCAGGCCTGGTCTCCCCAACTGCCCTCTTCTGCTGGCCTGGTCACCCCTAACTGCCCTCCCTGCTGGCCTGATCACCCACAACTGCCCTCCCCTGCAGGCCTGGTCTCCCCAACTGCCCTCTTCTGCTGGCCTGGTCACCCCTAACTGCCCTCCCTGCTGGCCTGATCACCCACAACTGCCCTCCCCTGCAGGCCTGGTCCCCCCCAACTGCCCTCCCCTGCAGGCCTGGTGCCCCCAACTGTCCTCCCCTGCAGGACTTGTCCCTCCCAACTGTCCACCCCTGCAGGCCTGGTCCCCCCACAACTGCCCTCCCTTGCAGGCCTGGTCCCCCCCAACTATCCTCCCCTGCAGGCCTGGTCCCTCCCAACTGCCCTCCCCTGCTGGCCTGATCACCCACAACTGCCCTCCCCTGCCGGCCATCTTGTGGTGGCCATCTTGTGTCCACATGGGGGCAGCCATTTTTGACCACATGGGGGCAGCCATCTTGTGTGTTGGAGTGATGGTCAATTTGCATATTACTCTTTTATTAGATAGGATATCTTGCTTGAATCATGACCCTGCACTCCCTTTTATTGTCTCACCATTCTTCCTTTACACCAATCTTTCTCCATGAAGTGATCAATTTACACTTACAAAGAATATCTTTTTATTCTTTTTTGTTGTTGTTGGTAATCCTCACCAGAGGATATTTTTCCATTGATTTTTAGAGAGCAGAATAGGAGGGAGAGACAGGGAGATAGGAACATCAATGTGAGAGAGACACATCAATTGGTTGCCTCCTACATGCCTCCCGACCAGGGTCAGGGATTGAGCCTGCAACCGAGGTATGTGTCTTTGACCAGAATTGAACCCAGGACCCTTCAGTTTATGGGCCAGCACTCTATCTCTGAGCCAAGCCAGCTAGGACCATCTTTTTGTTCTTGACCCTAATAGGATAATCAAGTATTGAATATCAAGTATCCTTTCTCTTTTCCCTTGGTTCCCATCCAGTAATGATAAAAATAAGATGATATAAATGTGTAGTGAAACTGAGATGAGGATACACAAGGAAATTATGGTCTTTCTCTATTTTAGAAACTATTTAAAATCTGTGGGCTGATTATGGTTCCCTTTCTTTCTTTACAAATAAATAATTTTAAAATAAATTCTAAAAGAAAATTCAAAGATGAAACCGACAAAGAAATATAATGGTTTCCCAGCTGTTGTGGCTCAATGGTTGTGCAGAGATAGAAGGGGGCTAGGTAGAGACAGTAATATAAGGCTTGTAGTGCCACAGCCATGGAAGCCTTAAATAAACTTACCTTTATCTTTATCACCATCTTCATCTACTTCATCATTGTCATCGTATTTCTAAAACATTCAAGTTTATGAATAAAACAGATTTAAATTTCTTGTTGACAAATGAAATCACTATATCTGCTTATTTATTTTCTGATAATCTATTTTTGAAAAAGGAAAATATTCTTGTTTACAACAGTACTGTATTGTCTTAAATGATGTTCAATTTCTTTAACACTCAGTTTTTATACTCTACTAATAGCAAATTATAATGTATTTTGTAATAATATATTAAACATAAAGATGATAACTGACAAACACATTTTTATGATTCTGTATCAAGCATGGGATCAATATACAAATTAAAATTTTCCAGAGACTAGAAGATGGGAAAATGAGGAGATGTTGTTCAAAGGTACAATATTCTAGTCATAGGATAAGTGAATAAGTATGGGGATCTAATATACAACATAATGACTATAGTTACAATATGGTCTTATATACTTAAAAGTGATGAAGAGAGTAGATCTTAAATGTTTTCACCACAGAAATTTTTTTAAATCTTTATTGTTGAGATTATTACAGGTGTCCCTCTTTTTTCCTCCCATAGCTCCCCTCCACCTGGTTCCCACCCCACCCCAGGCCCTTGCCACCCTATTGTCTGTGTCCATAGGTAATGCATATGTGCATATAAGTTCTTGTCTAATCTCTTCCCACACCCCCCTCCTACCCCCTTCCCTACTACAGTAGAGTATCGACAGTCTGTTCCATTTCCATGCCCCTGATTCTATTATATTCACCAGTTTATTCTGTTCATCAGATTTTTTTATTCATTTAATTTTTAGATTCACTTGTAGATAGATATGTATTTTTTGTCACTTTGTTGCTCATATTTTTTATCTTTACCTTTTTCTTCTTCTTCCTCTTCTTAAAAAAATACTTCAGCATTTCATATAATACTGGTTGGGTGGTAATGAACTCCTTTAGCTTTTTCTTGTCTATGAAGCTCTTTATCTGACCTTCAATTCTAAATGATAGCTTTCCTGGGTAGAGTAATCTTGGTTGAAAGGATAGACCATTCGTATTCACCACTTTGTATATTTCTTGCCACTCCCTTCTGGCCTGCATAGTTTCTGTTGAGAAATCAGCTGACAGTCATATGGTCACTCCCTTGTAAGTAACTAATTGTTTTTTTCTTGCTGCTTTTTAAGATTCTCTCTTTGTCTTTTGCCCTTGGCATTATAATTGTGATGGGTCTTGCTGTGGTCCTCTTTGGATTATTCTTGTTTGGGGATCTCTGTGCTTCCTGGACTTGTAAGTTTATTTCTTTCACCAGGTAGGGGAAGTTTTCTGTCACTATTTCTTCAAATAGGTTTTCAATATCTTGCTCTCTCTCTTCTTCTGGCACCCCCATAATTCAGATGTTGGTATGCTTGAAGTTGTCCCAGAGGCTCCTTACACTATCTTCATGTTTTTTAATTCTTTTTTCTTTTTGCTCTTCTGGTTGGGTGTTTTTTGCTTCCTCATATTTCAAATCATTGACTTAATTCTCATGATCCTCTAGTCTACTGTTGAATTTCTATATATTATTCTTTATTTCAGTCAGTGTATGCTTAATTTCTGACTGGTCCTTTTCCATATTTTTGGCATTCTCACTAAGATCTTTGAAGGTCTCACTAAGTTCCTCAGCAGTTTCTAGAGTGACCTTATAATTGTGATTTTGAACTCTATATCCAGTAGTTTGCTTTATTCAATTTCTTTCATTTGTGACATGTTTCTTTGTCTCCACATTTTGGCTTGTTCCCTGTGTTTGCTTCTATGTATTGGGTAGCTGCTAATTGAGTTGATAGAGGGGCCTTATGTAGTAGGTGTACTATAGGGCCCCGTGGCTCGGCCTCCCCAATCACCTGAGGTGGACACTGTTGGTGCACCCCTTTGTAGGCTGTGTTCACAGTCTTGTTGCAATTGAGCCTTGATTGCTGTTGGTGTCACTGTGGGGAATTGATCTCCAGGCCAGTTGGCTGTGGGGACCAGCTGTGACTTCAGTGGGAGAGCTGCTGTGCAGGAGACACCCTTATGGATTAGGACTTGCTTCAGTGGGGCTTTGGTGCTCACTGAGTCTGCCCGTTGAGTGTGTAGCTTATGGATATGTAAAGTTGTAATCTGGTATGGTCTCACACTGACCGCTGGGTACACTGGCTCTTGGGTCTCCAGGGAGATGCAAAGTCAGCCACTGCCTGGGCCACCCAGCAGGAGCTACAGAGAGATATGCAGATTCCTCTCCTTTGTATCAGGTTTGGAAGTGTCCATGCAAGGCCCAGCTGTGAAGCAAGGCAGGCTGATGCTTGAGCCAGCGTTGCAGCTTTTATTGATAGGTTTGGGGATCCCTGACCCAGCTGCAGCTTTTTTGACAGGTTTTAGGCTGAGAAAGGATAGATCATTCATATACAAAAGCGGCTGCGCACAGCTTGGGTGGGGTTGTAAATTGAGTGGGGCGGTGTCTCAGGGAATCACCAGGGTGGAGCAAACAGCAATGGCTGCCAGTTAGCCCTTCATGGGGGAGGTCCCAGCAGGGGAACAATGACTGCTGCAAGCACATCCATCTGGAAGAAAGCTGCCCCTGAGTTCCTGCCCCGATGCAAAACAGCTCAGTTTCTCCCCGTATGTATCTAGGTCCCCCAGAGCCTTGCTCGGCACTGAAGGTCAGAGCAAGCAGGAGCTTGTAAATTCAGTTCACGGTGCTGGCCTTTTAAGAGGAGCAGCTGGGTCTCCAGCAGCATGTGTGTCACTCAGCCCCAATCTGCACTGGTTTTTACAGTCCATAGTTCTTATGGCTTGTAGGGACTTCTTTCCCCAGCTCTGGGACCCTGGACTGAGGCTCTGGTGTGGGGCTGGGACTCCTTGCTCCTCCAGGTGGCCTCCATAGAGGCAATCTCCCTCCTGATTTAAAAAGCAGCACACCCGGTTTTGGACCAACCCGTTCCGTGCCTCTACACCTCCTACCAGTCTCATTATGCTTTCTTCTTTACCTTTCTAGATGTAGTACTTCCACTCAGCCTGCTTTCCCGTGGTTCTGGATGATAGTTGTTCTTTATTTTAGTTGTAATTTTGACATGGTTGTGGGAGGCAGCAAGTACAGACGTTTACCTATGCTGCCATCTTGGTTCTCTCCTCACCACAGAAATTTGTAATTATATATATTTGACTTGTGCTAGCCTCCTGGTAATATAATTACTTTAATCCTATATAATAAAAGGGTAATATGCAAACTGACTGAATGGCAGAACTACCAATCACTGTGATGCACACTGACCACCAGGGGGCAGACACTCAACGGAGGAGCTGCCCCCTGGTGGTCAGTGCGCTCTCACAGGGGGAACGCTACTCAGCCAGAAGCCGGGCTCAGGGCTGGCTAGCACAGCGGCAGTGGAGGGACCTTCTCCCACCTCCACGGCAGCCCTAAGGATGTCCAACTGATGCCTTAGGCCCGCTCCCAACGGGCCTATTTTGATATGGTTGTGGGAGGCAGCAAGTACAGGCATTTACCAATGGGGAGCGGGCCTAAGCCATCAGTCGGACATCCCCTGAGGGCTCCTGGACTGCAAGAGGGCACAGGCCGGGCTGAGGAACACCCCCCCCCCCAGTGCACGAATTTCGTGCACCAGGCCTCTAGTAGTAATATGTTATTTTCTTACTTTTATATCTCCTTTTTCCTCATTCTTTCCTCCATATAAAGCCCATATACTGTGCCCTGTAGAAACATAGTTTTCAACAGGGTGCCAAAAGTGTCTGAAGTAATATGAATGTATTACATGGATTGAAGCATCCACAATGTAAAACCTTCAAGTACTATTGTATTTAATGGGATAAACTGAACAAGAGGTACAAAACAAATCTTATCTCTTTAACTTGCCCCTAACACTGACATCATTCTTTGACACAGCCAGAGATAGAAGTAATGATTTGCAATTTCTAAGCCCATGTTTTTGGTTATTTTCAAAGTATCTGCATTGAATTGTCTGTTGCCAACTGATCACATATGACTTTCTTAGTTGTTCTCTGAGTGCCGGGGAAACAGGATACCATTTTCCAGCATCCTCTTCCCTGTGTGGTTCAAATGTAGTTTATCAATGAGAGGACTTTGTGAAAAATTTGTAAAATGGAAAAACATCAGAGGCTGGCTTTTTACATTTATTTTTATTGTTGACACTATTATTGATGTCCTCATCTGCCCCCCTTTTGCTCACCTCCACCCAGCCCCTGTCACCCCATCCCTCTCACCATGACCACACTGTTGTCTGTGGGTTATGCATCTATGTTCTTTGGCTAATCCTTTTATCTTCTTTCATCCATTCCTTCCATTCACTCCCCTTCTGATAGCTGTCAGGCTGTTCCATGTACCCATGCCTCAATTTCTATTGTGTTCATCAATTTATTTTGTTCATTAGGATTCCACATATAAATGAGATCATATGGTATTTTTCTTTCTCTGATTTACATATTTCACTTAGCATAATAATCTCCAGGGCTGTTTTGTAGTCAGACTGGTGAGCAGACAGGAGATCCATAGTGGTTTTATAGCATGTGAGAACTACCTACCTTACTGCTGAGAATATTGATAGATGCTTTCTCAGAAATTACTGCCTTTCCCACCATCTTTCCTGAACCAGTCTCCAAAGGACTCCAACCTGAGATATATGCTATTAGTTTCCTCAATATTCTATCTGGTGTTCAAACATGATTTCCCTAGCTCTTCAAAAGCAAGTTGAGTTTTGAGGTCTGTTGCAATGGACACAAACAATAGTGTGGTGTAGGCCTGGGGAGGGGGTGGGAACAGAGAGGAAGGGGTCAATTGGGAGAAAGGGAGGGACATCTGTAACATTTCCAACAACAACAAAAAATTTTAATTTTTTTCAAAAAAAATCATAGGAGTTAATTTGGAACACAGATGGGATTCTAAAATGAGCAACAAAATGTCCTGGTATTCCTCCACATGTATCCTTCTTCTTCTCCTCTAGGGGCAGTCCCAATTTTCCAACTTCCTTAGAGAATGGAAAGTGAAGAGTAGAGTTACCAAGACATGGAGAAGCATTCCCTTTTATCTCTTTCTCTTTGGCAGACAGCTTATTTCAAAGGACATTGTGGGATGATAACAGCTTTCAGCGATTGGACTTTCAGAATATGGTACAGCCTGATTTTCACACTGGTCAGTCTCAGGGAGAGATTCCTCAGAGAATAAGGATGTCAAGGTGTAGGACTAGGGGTGAGAAAGCAAGCTATGACTCAAGGACACCAGAGATTTTACTAAATCACATCAGCAAAAAGGAATGAACTAAGGATGCATGCAATAGTATGGGTACACCTCAAAAACATTATGCTTCTTAAATTTGATTACACTGATAGATCCAAAATGGGTCAGTAATTCTTAATTTGAAAATAGTTTAAAATATATAGAAAGATCCCCAGCCCCATATGTAAATAAATTATACCTAAATTTCTTTCATGGGTTACTATCATTTGTAGGCCTAATACTGCAATGCAATACAAGTAATTTTAATCAAAGCCTGGAGTTCAATTATTTCTACACCAAACAATACCTAATAATGTTATAAATACCATATGCTCAATCACTGTATGCTCATCATCTGCCCGACACCCCATACCCCTACAGGAGTCCTATGGCAAGACAACCCCCTCTTATGGATCCACCTACCCTCTTCCCCGTCTAAAGTTCTTACTACATATCCCTTCTTAGTTACTAAACTCATAAAATTAGGTAGAGAAAAAAGTCGCCAATATTTTGGCAGAGATCCTGACCAACTCATTCTCCCCTACACCAAGGAACAAATAAACTGGCTCTCTCAAAATGAGGATGATTGGATTATATCCCTCTCTTCATTTCAGGGTAATATTGATAATCACTACCCCTCTCATAAACTCCTTCAATTTACCCGACTACATCCATTCATCTTCCCTAAAGTAACCTCCATCACCCCTTTAAAAGAAGCTTCCTTGGTTTTTTCTGATGGGTCCTCCTCCGGCATGGCAGCATATGTTATAGACTCACAGTGCTACAGCACTAAATCCCCATTCCAATCTGCCCAGCTTGTAGAACTTTTTGCCATTTTACAGATTTTTAAAATCCTAGATAATACCCCTTTCAATCTCTATACAGACAGTGCCTACATAGCACTTTCAGTCCCTTTACTTGAAACAGTCCCCTACATTAAACCGTCTACTAATGCTGTCCCTCTCTTTCACCAACTTCAATCCCTTATCCTGAAAAGACAAACTCCCTTCTACATTGGGCATTTAAGAGCTCATACCGACCTCCCCGGCCCCCTCTCCCAAGGTAATTCACTCGCAGATAAAAGCACCCGCCTAATATGTTCCCTCACCATAAATTCTGTTGCTAAGGCCGAGCACTGCCATGCTCTCCATCACCTTAATGCCCATACGCTCCGCCTTCTATTTAAAATTACCAGAGAACAAGCCAGACAGATTGTTAAAAACTGCCCAGGATGTGTTACCCTCCTGCCACTCCCTCATTTAGGGGTTAATCCAAGAGGTCTACTCCCCAATGAAATATGGCAAATGGACGTTACCCATATCTCTGAGTTTGGCAATCTCAAATATGTCCATGTAACCATTGATACCTATAGTGGATTCATCTTCGCCACTCTCCATAGCGGCGAAGCTTCTAAAAATATCATAGCACATGTCCTTCAGTGTATCACCACTATAGGTAAACCTCAAAAAATTAAAACAGACAACGGGCCTGGATATACCTCCCAAGCATTCCAAAACTTCTGCCATCAATTCCAAATCAAACATGTCACTGGCATTCCCTATAACCCTCAAGGGCAGGGAATAATAGAGCGGGCTCACCAAACCCTTAAACATACTATAACTAAACTCAAAACAAACAACATTTATCCTACAAAAGGCTCTCCCCGCAATATCCTTAATCACGCATTATTTACCCTCAATTTTCTACAACTAGATAGAAATGGAAAATCTGCTGCAGACCGTCTTTGGCACCAAGAAACAAAAAATCAATATGCTAAGGTTATGTGGAAAGATCCACTAACCTCTAAGTGGCATGGTCCCGATCCGGTCCTCATTTGGGGACGAGGGTCCGCCTGTGTCTATGATACACAAGAGGAAGGACCGCGATGGCTACCTGAACGCCTCGTCAAGCCAATTAACCCCCCAAAAGAAAAATAATCTCACATCCAGGGAAATTATCCCTGAGACAAATTTATCTACAGGTCATGAAAACAATTATTGAAGTCCTACTGCTGGTCCTAATACCAATGACCTACAGCGGTTTTGGACCTCCAGTTAACCATGAGAAACTACTCTTAAAAAAAAAAAAAAAAAAAAATGTTTGGCAATCCCTGTGAATCTAGCCTGTTCCCTTACCCAGTCTTGATTACATTGCTGGGCGTAGTAAATGGGCTGTCCAATTCATCCCCTTACTCGTTGGTCTAGGAAGAGGGTTAGATTTGCTCACGGCAGAACAGGGAGGGATATGTTTGGCTCTACAGGAACGATGCTGCTTCTACGCCAACAAGTCTGGCATCGTCCAAGACAAGATCAAGAAGCTACAAGAAGACCTCGTCAAGAATGGACTCCTCCCCTACCCTCCTCCCCATCCTTGGTCCCCTGTCCCCTTGTTGGTTTTCTCCTTATTCTTACATTTGGCCCTTGGGCATTTAGAAAAATAACCGACCTCGTAAAACAGCAAATAGATTCAGCTTTAGCAAAACCCATTCAGATTCATTATCAACGCCTGGAAATGGCCAATAGGTGGGGCTCGGTTTACCAAGAGCACGAGCACCTCCGGACCAAGACTCGCTCCTTCCCTACGGGGACAGCATCTTAACCAGAGGGATGCTTACCTATGCTCTAGCCAGAGCCAGAGGTATGGGTATCGAACCGGGTGCAGAGCAAAGCATTGCAAGGGAAGGTTGGGATATTTTTCCAACCTCCTCTGGATTTCCCTGAGAGTATACCTGGTTTGCATAGAGGTTGACATCGATAAAAATAATGGCTCTGCCTCTCCTCCCCAAAAGATGTCAAGAGCCACACACGGTGGGTATGCAAAGCCCACGGGAGGAACCAGGTCAATGTCTCCTCGGTCGATTAATGCCCACTCCCGTTTCTTAAACAGAGAGGGAGGAGATGTCAGGAACCAAGAGTCGGTCAAAGGATTAACTCTGACCTTCAGTAAGTTACTGTAACTAGGCCCACTTCCTCTTGCCTGAGGACAAAGCATTTCTTCTGTAGCCGCCCTTCAACCGCCACACCCTTTATCTATAGTTACGACTTTAGCCGATTATCTAAGTCAGCCCCCACCCCTCCTAGGCATCCACCCTTCTAGAAATCACATAAGGAACGCTGTAAAAATAAAATTTTGAGGCTTGATCAGAAACCCCTTTGTCTTGCCTCCATTCTTTGCGTCCCTTGTCTGTTTCTCATTCTCTTAGGTGCGCCGCCTCGGTACCCCCGTTAAGACCCCGCAGGTCGGGGAAAACTCTCCTTTTCACATTTTATATCTCTGATTATAGAACCCTTGGAATCTTTTATTTCCTTATTCAACTTTCAAGTTTCAGCATAAATAACTTTTTGAAAAGCTACCATGATCCTTAAAATTATTTAATCTTTTTCATCACAATAGCAATTATTGCATGTTATAATTATCAGATTTTGAGTTTTATCTCACATTTTAGCTGAGAAAATACTTAAGATCACATGCAATGCTTAGTAATTAGCACACACATGTTGAAATAATTAACCACATATATCTTGCAAGGTTTAGTTTTTGAAAGGATTCAGTACATGAAAGTATTTATGGGAAGAGATATTTCTACTCAAAGATAGAATTTAATATTTTGAATTGGAGAAGGCAGTTTACCACTAAAGAGTAAAAAGATCTATTCAGAAAGAACAGAGAGAAGTACAGAGATCGGGAAGACTTAGTAAGCCTAATATGATATAAATCATTGAGGGGAAAAATGGCATAGCTATGAACAAATGAACTGAAAATTGTTTTCAATTTTCCCCATTCATGTTTGACAACATATTACTTACACCCCAATTTTGTCTCATTGTTTTCAAAATAACAAAACCTTTGAAGCATATCCTTGAGAGCTTCTTTCACCTGCTGGTTCCTTAGAGTGTAAATGAAGGGGTTTAGTAAGGGAGCAACAGAGGTATTGAGCAGAGCTACGCCTTTAGTTAAAGACACCCATTCTCTTGCTGAAGGCTTCATATACATAAAGATGCAACTCCCATAAGTAATAGAGACAACAACCATGTGTGAGGAACAGGTGGAAAAGGCCTTTGTTCGCTGTTGAACAGAAGGGAATTTTAGAATGGTTTTGATGATGTACACGTAGGAGAGGACCACTAACAACAAAGTGATGACAAGTGTCACCACAGCTAAGACAAAGGCCATCAGTTCTATGAAATGTGTGTCTGTACAAGAGATCTGCAATAAAGGAGAAGTGTCACAGAGGAAGTGATCAATAGTTTTGGAAGCACAGAAATCCAGCCTGAGTCCCAAGACCAAAGGGGGAAATATGATTAGGAATCCAGATATCCAAGAGCTGAGTACAAGCTGACAGCACACTTTGCTGTTCATAATGATGGGGTAATGCAGTGGTTTGCAGATGGCAACATAGCGGTCGTAGGACATGGCAGCCAGAAGGTAAAATTCTGTAACTCCTAATAAAATAAAAAAGAACAATTGAGTTACACAACCACTGTAGGAAATTGTTTTGTCTCCAGTCAGGATGCTTATTAAGAATCGCGGAATGCAGATGGTTGTGAATGAAATCTCTAAGAAGGAGAAATTTCGGAGGAAGAAATACATTGGAGTCTTGAGACGGGGATCCAGCATGGTGAGGAGAATGATAATTAAGTTTCCCGTCAGGCTCAGGATGTAGTTGAAAAATAGAAACAGGAAAATCACAATTTGCAACAGAGGGTCATCTGTCAGTCCAAGCAAAATGAACTCTATTTCTGTTGACTTGTTCATTCCTTTTTTGTTTTCCTATCAAAGCTAGAAAAAAAAATTAAAGCACAAGTGAGAAAATAGGTTTCTTTATTCTCAGCCATAGAATGTTTCACATTCAGAAACTTATCAATGTGTAAATATTTTCACAAATCTACTTTGAGTTCGTCAAAATGAACATGTCCTCTAAAGTCAGTCATCTTTATAAAAATGCTGAGTATTTTCCTTTGACAAGATTGAAATAAGTCTTACTGTGGTTTATCAGTCATTCAAACTTTACCTCCACAATTTAACATTGATTTTATATCATCTTTCAAAGACTTTACCCTAATAGACTATTTAAATAGTTCAGATATTCTATTTTCTGAAATTAGCAAATATTTTGAGTAATTTTATTCATCACTAAGTTCATTTAATATGTCCTTTCCTTTATTTTTTTTGTAGCATTTCCTTTACCTTTTTCAACTCCATCTGCTTGCCTATTCATACATTTTACCAGTGGCCTTTAGATTCAACACTTAGAAAATTCCCAGTTAAATCAGTAACAATTATTCAAATCTGGATGACTTAGGAAATAAACAAACAGAAAAACTGAAATAAGTCTTCCTATATTTTAATCTATTTTTACTTTATTCAATTATAGTGGTTTTATATAACCTTCTTTATGGTTGTGCAGATTACATTAAGAAGCTGTAGCTTTCTGTTTGCATATAAAATGATCTCAAGCACAGTCACAGTTCTTCTCACTGACTACTGTTATAACAATATTCCATAGTTACTAATTACAATTTGTTTTCTGTTAATTATATTATTTGTAATAGAGCATGACTCTTTGTCTTAGCCAATTTTCAGAATTGCCAGATGATATTCAAAAGTCTTTCTTCTTCCCTCATGTTTTAAAAATATAAACTATAATAGAAAAAATATCAAATGTTACATAAATACTTTTATTTCTTATCAACTAAGTTTATTCAAATATATTCCTCTACTTTTCTAGATAACCTGATATTATTTTATTCATACATATTCTTTTTAAAGTTACTAAATCCCTAGAATCTTTGTGTTAAACATATCTGAATGCTTGCCACCAGTTTTAAGCTGTTTATTGTCTATGAATAATGTTAGTCCTTGCATTTCCACATAAATATTTCTATTTGATTGTTCCTTAAGTTTTTCCATTAATCACTTTTTTTCATTAAAATATAAATCTACATTTCTTATTCATTACCTGTGGAATTTTATGACATGGTAGGCTAACTATAACTAGTAAAGACATTATTTCATCATTTTCTAGTTTTAATAATCTTCTGAGTTTTGTTAAACACACCGATTGTGTTTAAATTTGAACTGGGTGTAAATGTTTTGTTAGATTTCCTCAAGAAGTGAAAAATAGCTCCTTCTAATTTATCTAATGCAGTTATAGTTCATAGGGTTAGATAAAGAAAATGAATTAGTCATTTATCTATGAAAATACCTGTTATATTTATATATGTTCATAGCAAAACTTTATAGAAGTTTTTATTTCTCCATCAAAAAGAATGAATCAATAAGACAATTTAAAGACAAGTTCAGTTATCTTGTACTTCCTAAATATTTTCTTAATTTCTGATTTTAAAAAAGACATGTTAAAATTTGACTTACCTTGCACAGGGCATATTGGGATTTTCCTTTTTGTTATGGCATATAGTGGAATATATGAACTAATTAAATTAAGAGTGATGATAATCAGATAATCATTTCAGGACTTCATTCAATTATTAAAAGGATGTTTTACAAAAATCAATGTTTTTTTCGAAAGGATTCAAATAAAAAGTGAAATGTTTTTTATTTCTTTTTAAAAATATTTTCCATTTTTCACTTAAGTTCACACTCACAACATATCTCACTATTCAAATACTAAAGAACATTGATGTATCTCTACCATCCCTTCCAGTTTGGTTAAATTTTTACTGTTTTTCTTAGTCTTTAACTGGAAGTGTTATATCACAGGTGATTAAAATCTAAGAAGAAATATGCTTAAGTACAGAAATTTAACATATCCCATGAGTCAAACTAAATTTTATCTTTTAGCTCAATAAGGACCCAAGGGACCCTATTGAAATCAGCAAACAATATTCCCCTAAATACGTATTCAGAAAGTACAATTTATGTGCCAATAAAAAAAAAATTCCACTCAGTTGTGTGTTTTTTTTTAATCTTGGAAATATGAAACAAAAATATGAATTGTTTCATAGTCTAAAGACAATATAGGAAAACCTTCTGGTCTTTAGTAAAAAACTTTCTTTCGCTGTTACTAAAATAATAATAGTAATAATAATAATAGGCCCATAACAGATTTTAATGTTGCAAATAAATTCAATTTAAATAAGAGTTTTAACTGTATATTACTAAAATATTTCTGAGGTTTCTCTTTTAATTTTAAGAGAGTGGAGTGTTTTTGTTATAGTTGTTGTTTAGAAATATGGGGAAAATAAACGTATGGTGTTACATTACTTTTATGGCAAGAGGACCTATTCAGGAGAATTCACATATCTGAAACTTTTTTAAAAATTTCTTTATTGATTAAGGTATTGAACTGTATTGATATAAAAGATTCTGCTCAAGTTAAGCAAAGTGGATTGGTTACATATATTAGACATGCAAATTATTATGAAACAAATTCCCTGATGATTTTGTCATTATCCAAATAAAAGTTGTCAAAAGGAAGTGTTTTTGAGAGAGAAACCAAGATGGCGGCATAGGTTAAACACCTAACCTACAGCTGGGCACAACAATTTCAAAAATACAACTAAAAGTCAAAACGGACATCATCCAGAACCACAGGAAAGCTGGCGGACTGAAATGCCCACAACTAGAAGGAAAGAGAAAACCACAAGGATAATCAGAGGAGCCGTAAAAGCCTGAGGTATGGAGACACGGGCGGAGACACAAGCACGCGCGCGTGCGGGGAGGACGGAGCCGGAGAGGAAGGGGCGGCTGACGGCCTGGCCGGTGTTCACTAGCAGGAAGGAGATAAAAGCTCCAGATTGCGCTGAACACCAGCTCCGACTGCACTGAACCCCAGTTCCAGGCAAAACCCTGGGAAGCCAGGCGCACGCTGGGGGAATGAATCTGGGCTGTGGGGCGCAGGCACAGAGGAGCGGCGGAAGGCAGAGCTCCAGAGGCGCGCACGGGAAGGTGCGCAGAGGACGGACTGTTGCCTGTGCTGCTGAATTGCCCTGGTGGGAAGGAGACAAAAGCGCCAGACTGTGCTGAGACCCAGTTCCAACTACACTGAAACCCAGTTCCAGGCGAGAATCTGGGAATCCAGATTCATTAGGGGAGAGACTAGACTGTTTGGCAGCGGGCAAAACTCCAGGGCGCGTTTCTCTCAGAGGTGTTTGCAAGGAGTACAGAGGGACACAGACACAGGAACCTCATAGGGCGGGGCTGACAGGAAGCCAAGGTTGTAGGCTCCACCCTGTAACTCCGCCCCATCCAAGCTGAGCACAGAGGCTTTTCCCTGCTGAGTGCCTCAGGCAGTAGCTGACCTACACTACATTGGAGACCCAGAAATGAGGGCATCTAGTGGTCGGTGTGAGATGACACCAGATTTCAACCACTCGCATAAGGGATACATTCAAGAGGCAGACTCAGTGAGCGCCAAAGCATTGCTGCACCAAGACCCGGCCCATAAACATGTCTCCTGCACAGCAACTCTTCCTATATAGACAAAGAGGGTCCTCAAGGCCAATTGGCCTGGAGGACAATTCCTCCCAGTGACACCAACAACAATCAAGACTTAACTATACAAAGGAGGACCAAGATGGAGGCATAGGGCGGAAGCCTGATCGTTGCCTACCACAACAATTTTGAGACTACGACGGGAGAACAGAGCAGACACCATCCAGAACCACCGGAGGGCTGGCTGAGCAGATGCTCTACAACTAGAATAAAAGAGAGGGGTACGCGGGATGATGCTGATGCCGGTGACCCAAAGTCCACACTTTAAGAACTACGGCTCAGGCAACACAATGGCGGCCTGGAACGTGCTCGGCGCAGTTCCCCCGGCGGTCTCCGGCTGAGGGGACGGCTCCACTCGCTGCCAAGCATGGACAGACAAGCCCCTGGGAGACATGGGGTGGGAGACTCCGCGCTTGCTGACCTCCGAGTCCTTCAAGAATCTCAACACCCCAGAAGCGGCCAGGTGCGCACGCTCGGCAACTGGCCACTGCTGCAGACCCAAGGGCCGATGCAGCGACACCGGACCAGCCCGCCGCCGTGCACCTGGCACACCGGAGCTTCGCCGAGCCCGCCGCCCAATGAGTTCTGCGGCAGCTGCCCTGGAGCTCTGAGAAAATGGCTGAAGGAATTGCTGAGAGGGAATTGACCAACAGGAATTGGGATCAAGAAGACGAAACCCCGCTGAGACCCGGGTCCGGGCGAGGCTGCGAGCCTCTGGGCTCAGGTGTGGTCACACGCCCTTGGGTCTAGGTGAGGCTTCACGCCCCTGGGTCCGGGTGAGGCCACGCGCCCCTGGGTCCAAGTGAAGCCGGATTCCGGGTTCGGGTGAGGGCATGCGCCCCTGGGTCCGGGTGAAGCTGAATCCTGGGTCCAGGTGAGGCCGTGTGCTCCTGGATCCGGGTAAGGCTGGGTCCTGGGTCCGGGTGAGGCCGTGCACCCCTGGATCCGGGTGAGGCCACGCGACCAGGGGTCTGGGAGAGGTCACGCGCCTCTGGGTCCGGGTGAGGCCACGTGCCCCTGGGTCTAGGTGAAGCTAGATCCCGGGTCCGGGTGAGGCCGTGTGCTCCTGGATCTGGGTAAGGCTGGGTCCCGGGCCCGGGTGAGGCCATGTGCCCCTGGGTCCGGGTGAGGCCACGCGCCCCAGGGTCTGGGTGAAGCTGGAGCCCGGGTCCGGGTGAAGCCATGTGTCCCTGGATCCGGGTGAGGCTGGGTCCCGGGTCCAGGTGAGGCCACGCGCACCTAGGTTCGGGTGAGGCCACGCGCCCCTGGGTCTGGGAGAGGCCACGCGCCCCCGGGTCCAGGTGAGGCCACGCGCCCCTGGGTCTGGGAGAGGCCACGCACCCCTGGGTCCGGGTGAGGCCATGTGTCCCTGGATCCGGGTGAGGCCTCGCGCACCTAGGTCCGGGTGAGGCCACGCGCCCCTGGGTCTGGGAGAGGCCACGCACCCCCAGGTCCAGGTGAGGCCATGTGTCCCTGAATCCGGGTGAGGCTGGGTCCCGGGTCCGGGTGAGGCCACACGCCCCTGGGTCTGGGAGTGGCCACGCGCCCCCAGGTCTAGGTGAGGCCATGTGTCCCTGGATCCGGGTGAGGCCGGGTCCCGGGTCCGGGTGAGGCCTCGCGCACCTAGCTCCGGGTGAGGCCACGCGCTTCTGGGTCTGGGAGAGGCCACGCGCCCCCGGGTCCGGGTGAGGCCAGGTGTCCCTTGATCCGGTTGAGGCCTCACTCACCCAGGTCCGGGTGAGGCCACGCGCCCCTGGGTCTGGGAGAGGCCACGCACCCCTGGGTCCGGGGGAGGCCACGTGCCCCTGGGTCTGGGTGAAGCTGGATCCCGGGTCTGGGTGAGGCCACGCGCCCTTGGGTCCGGGTGAGGCCGTGTGCCCCTGGATCCGGGTGAGGCCGCACGCCCCTGGGTCTGGGTGAAGCTAGATCCCGGGTCTGGGTGAGGCCGTGTGCCCCTGGATCCGGGTGTGGCTGGGTACCTGGTCCGGGTGAGGCCGCGCGCATCTAGGTCTGGGTGAGGCCACGCGCCCCTGGGTCTGGGAGTGGCCACGCGCCCCCAGGTCCAGGTGAGGCCATGTGTCCCTGGATCCGGGTGAGGCTGGGTCCCGGGTCCGGGTGAGGCCTCGCGCACCTAGCTCCGGGTGAGGCCACGCGCTTCTGGGTCTGGGAGAGGCCACGCGCCCCCGGGTCCGGGTGAGGCCAGGTGTCCCTTGATCCGGGTGAGGCCTCACGCACCCAGGTCCAGGTGAGGCCACGCGCCCCTGGGTCTGGGAGAGGCCACGCACCCCTGGGTCTGGGAGAGGCCACGTGCCCCTGGGTCTGGGTGAAGCTGGATCCCAGGTCTGGGTGAGGCCACGCGCCCCTGGGTCCAGGTGAGGCCGTGTGCCCCTGGATCCGGGTGAGGCCGCACGCCCCTGGGTCTGGGTGAAGCTAGATCCCGGGTCTGGGTGAGGCCGTGTGCCCCTGGATCCGGGTGTGGCTGGGTACCTGGTCCGGGTGAGGCTGCGCGCATCTAGGTCCGGGTGAGGCCACGCGCCCCTGGGTCTGGGAGAGGCCATGTGTCCCTGGGTCCGGGTGAGGCCTTGCGCCCCTGGGTACAGGTGAAGCCGGATCCTGGGTCTGGGTGAGGCCGTGTGCCCCTGGATCCTGGTGAGGCTGGGTCCTGGGCCCGGATGAGGCCACGCGCCCCCTGGGTCTGGGTGAGGCCACGTACCCCTGAGTCCGGGTGAAGCCGTGCCCCTGTGTCCGGCCGAGACCAAGCCAGAGGGAGTCGGACCTCCGTCACCACCATTTGTCCACCATCCAGATCTGAGGGGTCAGTGCTGACATTTACACATAAGGAACTGGTGGACATTGAAATTGGGTCTCTAAAGAACTGTTGGTCCAGAAAGAAACTCACTACAGACTGATTCATTTGCCTGTCAGCATAACTATTATTGCTCGTCTCACATTCAGTTCTTATAAGTATATCTCTAGTGACACATGATCTCGCTCATCTAGGGGAAATGATGAACAACATAGACTGATGAACAAGAACAGAACCAGAAACAAGGAGGCATTGATCGGACTATCGGGCCTCAGAGGGAGGATAGGGGAGGGTGGGGGGAGGGGGGAGAGATCAACCAAAGGACTTGTGTGCATGCATATGAGTCTATCCAACGGTTAAGTTGGTTAAGTTCAACAGGGGGTTGGGGCATCCGTGGGGAGGGGTGTGGGATGGGAAGGGGGGGATGAGGACAAATATGTGACACCTTAATCAATAAAGAAATTAAAATAAATAAATAAATAAAATAAAATAAAATAAAATAAAATAAAAAAAGGAAGTGGTTTTTTTTGTTTTTGTTTTTTGGTTTTTTAAAAAATATATTTTATTGATTTTTTTACAGAGAGGAAGGGAGAGGGATAGAAAGCTAGAAACATTGATGAGAGAGAAACATCAACCAGCTGCCTCCTGCACGCCCCCTACCGGGGATGTGCCCGCAACCAATGTACATGCCCTTGACCGGAATCGAACCTGGGACCTTTCAGTCTGCAGACCGATGCTCTATCCACAGAGCCAAACCAGTTTCGGCTCAAAAGGAAGTTTTAAAAGACTTGCTATTGGTATTTAAATATGAAGAAAATTTCTTTTTTTTTAATATTTTTTAATTTTAAATTTTTAAAAATTTAAGTAGAGCTAATATACAATATTATATTAGCTATATTAGTTTTGGGTGTACAATATAGTGATTTGATATGTCTATACTTTACAATGTGATTGCCCCACTAATTCTAGTTATCATCTGTCAGTGTGCAAACTTACATCAATATTAAGAAAATTTCTTAAGAAAGCTTCAAGTCAACTATCAGAATTCACAGATTTGAATGGCAGTCCAAACATTGCTCTTATACAACAAACACAACATCAGATCAATGTCTATAGAAACTTACAGTTTTTCAACTGATTTGAATTCTTGTTTAAAAATCAGTTACTCCTAGAAGTGGGATCACTGGGTTAAATGAGAGTTCAGAAACACCAGTCAGAAAAAATATATGCACCCCTATGTTCCTAGGAGCACAATTACAATAGCTAAGATTTGGTAACATCCCATCAGCAGATGAGTGCGTAAAAAAAGTTGTAATACATTAATACAATGGAATGCTATGCAACAGCATGGAGGGACCTGGAGAGTATTGTGCTAAGCAAAATAAGCCAGTAAGAGAAAGAGAAGTAGCACATAATCTCACTCATATGTTAAATCCAATGAACAAAATAAACTGATGAACAAAATAGATCCAGACACAAAAAAGCATGAAACAGACTGATGAATCTCAGAAAGAAGGTGAAGGTAGGGGTGTTGGGAGAGTGATTAACCAAAGAAGCTGTAATACATTTACACAATGGAATGCTATGCAGCTGTAAAAAAGAAAGAACTCTTACCATTTGCAACAGCTTGCCTGCCTGCCTGCCTGCCTGATCACAACCTAACTGCTTGCCTGCCTGGCTGCCTGCCTGCCTGCCTGATCACCCCTAACTGCTTGCCTGCCTGCCTGCCTGATTGCCCCTAACCACTCTGCTTGCCTGTCTGATCACCCCTAACCACTCTGTCTGCCTGCCTGATCACCCCTAACTGCTTGCCTGCCTGCCTGCCTGCCTGATTGCCCCTAACCACTCGCCTGCTTACCTGATCATCCCTAACCACTCTGCCTGCCTGCCTGATCTCCCCAACCACTCACCTGCCTGCCTGATCACCCCTAACTGCCTCTGCCTGTCTGCCTGATAACCCATAACTGCTTGCCTGCCTGCATGATTGCTCCTAACTGCTCTCCTGCCTGCCTAATTGCCCCTAACTGCCCGCCTGTCTGCCTGCCTGATCACCCCTAACCACTCGCCTGCCTTCCTGATTGCCCCTAACCACTCTATTTTCTGCCTGATCATCCCTAACTGCTTGCCTGCCTGCCTGATCACTCCTAACCACCTCTGCCTCGGCCCTGCCACCAAAGCTTCATCCAGAAGAATGTCCAGAATGATGTCCAGAAGGTCGTTCGGCTGTCCAGTCTAATTAGCATATTATACTTTTATTATTATAGATGCATAATCCATGGACAGAGACAATAGTTCGGTAAAGGCCAGAGCAGGGAGGAATAGGGGGTGAGGAGGGCCAGGTGGACAGGGTCAATGGGATAAAAAAGGGGACATATTTAATACTTTCAACAATAAAGATAAATTTAAAAATTGAATGGGGAAATATATTTTGGTATCTATACTAATAAAAGGGTAATATGCTAATTAGACTAGATGTCTTCTGAATATCCATATGGATGTCCTTCCAGACAAAGCCATAGTGGCGGAGGCCGAGGCATAGGTGGTTAGGGGTGATCAGGCCAGCAGGCAGAGGCAGTTAGGGGTGATCAGGCCAGTAGGCAGAGGCAGTTAGGGGCAATCAGGCCAGCAGGGGAGGGTGGTTACGGGCCACCAGGCTGGCAGGGGAGGGTGGTTAGGGGTGACCAGGCTGGCAGGGGAGGGTGGTTAGGGGCAATCAGGCCAGCAGGCAGAGGTGGTTAGGGGCTATCAGGCAGGCAGGGGAGGGTGGTTAGGGGTGACCAGGCTGGCATGGGAGGGTGATTAGGGGCGAGCAGGCTGGAAGAGAAGGGCGGTTAGGGGTGATCAGGCTGGCAGGCAGAGATATTAGGGGAGATCAGGTAGGCAGGCCGAGGCAGTTAGAGGCAATCAGGCAGGCAGGGGATCAGTTAGGGGCATCAGGCAGGCAGGCAGGTGAGCAGTTAGGAGCCAGCGGTCCCGGATTGCAAGAGGGATGTCCTACTGCCAGCTTAAGCCTGATCCCTAAACTGGCAGTTGGACATTCCCTGAGGGGTCCCGGATTAGAGAGGGTGCAGGCCGGGCTGAGGGACACCCCTGACCCCTGTACACAAATTTCATGCACCAGGTCTCTAGTCCTATATAATAAAAGGGTAATATGCAAATAGACTGAATGGCAGAACAACCAATCAAAGCATAATATGCTAAGGCTGTTCAATTGCTCGCTATGACATGCACTGACCACCAGGGGGAAGATGCTCTGATCAGTAGGTTAGCTTGCTGCTGGGGTCCAGCCAATCAGGACTGAGCGAGATGGGCCAGACATGCCCTGGAGCCCTCCCGATCATGCATCAATGGGGTCACTCAGCCTGGCCTGTGCCTTCTTGTAATCCAGGACCCCTCGGGGTATGTTGGAGAGCTGGTTTCAGCCCAATCCCGCAGGCCACTCCCCTTGGGAGGGTGCCAGACGCAGGGCTCATGGCTGACGAGCACTACTGTGGCAGCGTGAGCCTCTCCCAATTGGGACTGATTGGGCACGAGCCCGTGGCAGGCACAGTGGGGCTGGGATGAGCAGGAGTAGCAGGTAGGAGCTGCAGGCAGCATTGGACTGCAGGTTTCAGCCTGATCCCTGCAGGCCAAGCAGAGGGATTCCACCCATGCACGAATTTGTGCACCAGGCCTCTAGTCCTATATAAAAAATAGGTAATATGCAAATTGACCATCACACCCTCACAAGATGGCTGCCTACGACCAGGCTGGCAGGGGGGTTAGTGAGGGATGACCAAACGACTGAACAAGCAGGCCATGTGGGGTGACCAGGCCAGCGGGGGGACTGTGATGGGTGACCAGGCCAGCAGGGTGGCAGTTGGGGGCAACCAGGCCAGCAGAAGGGCAGTAAGTGGTGATCAAGCCAGTGGGGGGGGCAGTGAGGGGCAACCAGGCTGGCACGGGGGCAGTAAGAGGTGACCAGACCAGTGGAGGGGACAGTTAGGGGCGACCAGGCCGGCATGGGGGCAGTTGGGAGCAATTAAGGTGGCTAGGGGGCATTGAAGGGCAACTAGGCTGGCAAGGGGGGACATTTGGGGGTGACCAGGCCAGCACGCAGAGGCAGTGAGAGGTGATCAGGCCGGAGGGGGGCGGGCAGTTAGGGGCAACCAGGCAGGCAGGCAGGTGAGCGATTAGGAGCCAGTGGTCCAGGATTGTGAGAGGGATGTCGGACATCCTCCAAGGGGTCCCAGATTGGAGAGGGTGCAGGCTGGACTGAGGGGAACCCCCCCATGCACGAATTTCATGCACTGGGCCTCTAGTATTCATATAATAAAAAACTACTAGCTACATACAAAAAGGAATAAACTGTTAGAAAAAAAAAAAATAAAATTTCAAAAACATTATGCTGAGTGAAATATTTCAGACACAAAATAGTACATGCTGCATTCCATACATTTATAATTCTACAACAGAAAAAAACAAATTTATAGTGACAGAAAGCAGGTCAGTGATTGAAGGAGATCTGAGAGAGAATGTTTTGAGATAACAAAGATATTATACACCTAGTGGGGGGTTGATTACTTGGATGGATATTTTCAAACTTTCTCAAACTTTACTCTTAAAATGGATGCATTTTATTATGTATAAATTATATCCCAATAATTTTTATTTAAAAAGCAAAGAGAATAAGCAAAATAACTTCAGGTACTTCACATAATGGAATACATTCACAAACAATTAAAAATTTAGGTATAGATCCTAGCCAGGTAGCTCAGTTGGTTGGAGTGTCATTATGATATGCCAAAGTTGTGGTTCAATCCTGGGTTAGGGTATGTACAAGAATCAACCAATGAATGCATAAATAAGTGCAAAAACAAATTGATGCTTTCTCTCTCTCTCTCTCTCTCTCTCTCTCTCTCTCTCTCTCTCTCTCTCTCATAAATAAAGTTTTTTTTTTTAATTTAGGTATGTTATCACCAGCAATGTCTGCATATGTAAACAAAAATCATGAATAAGATAGTCTTATCTGTACTATTGAAAATAAGCAGGAGCTGGCAACTTTAATGTACATTAAGAGTAATACAAATAGCCCTAGCCAGTTTGACTTAGTGGATAGAGTGTCAGCCTGTGGACTGAAAGGTCCCGTTTTCGATTCCGGTCAAGGGCATGTACTTGTGTTGCAGGCTCGATCCCCTGTAGGGAGCATGCAGGAGGCTGCCAATCAATGATTCTCATCATTGACGTTTCTATCTCTCTCTCCCTCTCCAATCCTCTCTGAAATTAATAAAAATATATTTTTACAAAAGAGTAATACAAATAAATTGGCATATTTCTAAATTGAGATGTAGTACAATATTGAAAATAAAAAAACTGCTGCTATATGTCATAAGTTTTGGGTGTCACAAAGAAAAATATTGTACAAAAGAAGATTGATGCAAATACATAGTGTATTAATTCCTTCACATGAAGTTCAGACACAAGCCAGAGTCTTGTATCTACACTAATAAAAGAGAAAGATGCAAATTGACAGTACCTTCATGACGCCCACCAGCCAATCAGGAGTGAGTATGCAAATTAACCCAACAAAGATGGTGGGTTAATATGCATACTCAGGCACCTAGCAACCGGGGGCGGAGCGGGATGCTTGTGTAGTCGCCATGGTGACAACGCAGGTGTTCTGCACCGCCCCAGTGGCTCAGGGCCTCTGGGCAGCGTGGGAAGGTGGGGCCGGAGCAGAAAGAGGCCGCTCCGGGCCTGAGCAGAAAGGCAGGCCCACAGCCAGGGAAAGGAAGGCTCATTCTAGCATGAATCTTTGTGCATCAGGCTTCTAGTATAATAATAAAAGCTAGAACAGTGGCTACTTTTGGTTGAATCTTGACTGACAGAGGTAAGTTGTCTTAATCACTGGTAATATTCTATACCTTGTTCTGTGTAGTGGTTATATGGTTGTATATATTAGTAAAGGTTAATTAATCAGTAAAATTTAATTTGTGCCCATATTGTAAATGTGTTATATAGCAATATATTATTAAAAGTGAAACAGAAATTTCCAAAACACAAAATTTAAGTGAATTCATCATCACTATACCTACAAAAGAAGAAATAATAAAGTGTTCTTTATAACTAAGAAAAATAATGACATGTATTCTTATTTTTCAGCTACAGTTGGCATTTTATTTTAGTTTCAAATGTACAGCATAGTGGTTAGACATTTATATAATGTATGAATAGACCCTCCCGATAAGCCTAGTATCCACCTGGCACCATACATAGTTATTACAATATTATTGACTATTTTCCCTGTGCTGTACTTTCCATCCCCATGACTACTTTGTAACTACCAATTGTACTTCTTATTCGACTTCCTTCACCTTTTCCACCCAAGTCCCAACCCCTCTTCCCTCTGGCAACCATCAGTTCTCTGTATTTATGATTCTGTTTCTGTTTGTTTATTTTATTCTTTATGTTCCATATATAAGTGAAGTATTGCTATTTGTGTTTCTCTGTCTGACTTATTTTACTTAAAATAATAGCCTGTAAGTCCATCCAGGTTGTCATAAATGGTAAAATTTCATTCTTTTTATAGCTGAGCAAAATTCCATTATACATATACATTTTTTATCTGATTGTCTTGGTAGGCTGTTTTCATGTAATGGCTCTTGTAAATCAGAAATGCATATATCTTTCCAAATTAGTGTTTTGGATAAATACCCAGAAATGCCATTGCTGGGTCATAAAGTAGTTATATTTTTAATTTCTTAAGGAACATCCACACTGTTTTCCAAAGGGGCTGCACCAGTTTGCAAACCTACCAACAATGCACTAGAGTTCTCTTTTCACATTTTCATCAACACTTCTTTGTTGATTTATTGATGATAGTCATTCTGACAAATGTGAGGTAATATCTCATTGTGGTTTTAGTTTGCATTTCTCTGATGATTAGTGATGTTGAAGGAATTTTCATATATCTATTGGGCATCTGTTTGTCCTCTTCAGAGAAACTTAATGACATATTCTTGCAGAAAAGCAAATAAGAGAATAAATTGGAAAGTTAAATATACATTTTCTCTATAAAATAGTAATAAAAATGCCTTAGAGGTTTTAAAATAGAGATAATTTTAAAAACAATAAATATTTCTGAAAAAATAGTATTTCCTGAGATAACTGCTACAAAGATTGTGGGGTTTTAGTAAATTTCCTATATGCTATAAATCAATCAATCAATCAATCAATCAATAAATAAAGTGGTATAATAAATTCATTGGTTTAAGTATTACCTCAGAATCTTTAAAAGTGGACAAATTAGACTCTCACATCTTTTAAGTCCTTCAAGGAAGTAATCCAATTTAAAAGATGCCAATTTAGGCTTTAGCTTTTGCAAAAAATCCAAATTCTATCTAAACATCAAGTACTTTCTACTTAAAAATAAAGGTGATGGATATGTTCATTACCTTGGTTGTAGTGATGGTTTTCACAGATGAATGTATAGGTATAAACTCATCAAATTGTATACATTAAATATGTGCATGGTTTAAAATGTCAGTTATAGAAGCTTTTTATTTTGATGTAGTCCCATTTGTTTAATTTCTAAAAGCTTCTGCAGAGCAAAATAAACCATCAACAAAATCACAAGAAAGCCCACTGCATGAGAGAACATATTTGCCAATGATACATCCAATAAGGGGTTAACTTCCAAAATTTACAGGGAACTCATACAACTAACAAAAGGAAGACAAACACCCCAATTAAAAAATGGGCAAAGGACTTAAATAGACAATTCTCCAAAATGGACATACAAAAGGCCAAGAGACATATGAAAAAATGCTCCAAGTCACTAATCATCCAAGAGATGTAAATCAAAATGATAATGAGATACCACCTCACACCTGTCAGAATGGCTATCATCAACAAATCAACAAACAACAAATGTTGGCAAGGGTATGGAGAAAAAGGAACCCTCATACACTACTGGTGGGAATGCAGACTGGTGCAGCTTCTGTGGAAAACAGTTTGGAGTTTCCTCTAAAAATTAAAAATGGAACTCCCATTTGACCCAGTGATTCCACTTCTAGAAATATACCCCAAGAAATCAGAAATACCAATCAGAAAGAATATATGCACCCCTATGTTCCTAGCAGCACAATTTACAATAGCTACGATTTGGAAACAGCCTAAGTGCAGATCAGCAGATGAATGGATTAAAAAGCTGTGGTACATCTATATAATGGAATATTACGCATCTGTGAAAAAGAAAGAACTCTTGCCATTTGCAACAGCATGGATGGAACTAGAGAGCATTATGCTAAATGAAGTAATCCAGTCAGAGAAAGATAAATATCACATGATCTCACTCATATGTGTAATCTAATGAACAACATAAACTAATGAACAAAAATAGGCCCAAATACATGGAGACATCAATCAGACTATCAAACCTCAGAGGGAATGCAGGGGAGGATGGGGACGGGGGAGAGAACAACTAATGAACTCATGTGTATATGTGCATAACCCATGGACACAGATGGTAGGTTGGTGAGAAATTGGGGGAGAAAGAGGGTTGGCAAGGGCAATAGGGAAAAAAAGGGGACATATGTAGTACTTTCAACAATAAAGATTTATTAAAAATAATAAAATAAAAGATTCAGATGTTATCAAAAAATAAATAAAATATCAGTTATATCTCAATAAGCTGTTTTTAAAAGAATGAACATCCTCTTCAGCACTTGTCATTTGTTGATTTGTTGATGATAGCCATTCTGACAGGTGTGAGATGATACCTCATTGTCATTTTGATTTGCATCTCTCAGATGATTAAGTTGCCACAACCTTTTGCAGCGAGGATTCAGGATCTGGAGAAGGGGCTGTACTTAAATGGATACACTAGACAAGAAATATAAATTTAAAAGGCATGGGAGGAGCTAGGCAGAGACCTTACTCTCTAGTGGAGATGTCCCCCGAATCTCCAGACCCATAGCTTTTTATTAACTAGAATATACATTTGCCCTTTAGCAAAGCAAACATGCATATCAAAGTTAAGGTTTGGTAAACAGTAAAAGATTATCAGGTTAGGGGATTGCCTTGAACCACCATTGTCTCGACAGAACAATCGGTGCATAGCTTTTAGCCCTTGCTAAAGCCCAAAGTCCATCAGCCTTCTGTGTTCCCTACTGCACTTTCATGATAGTGTAGACAATGGATAGCTTCCAGCAATTAGTGACTTTGAGCATGTTTTTATATCTCATCGCCTTCTGTATGTCTTCTTTCAAAAGGTGTCCATTTAGGTACTTTGCCCATTTTTTTATTGGATTGTTTATCTTCTTTTTGTTAAGTTGTCTGAGTTCCCTATAAATTTTGGAGATTAAACCCTTATCAGACATAACATTGGCAAATATGTTTTCCCATGCAGTGGGCTTTTTTGTTGATTTGTTGATAGTTTCTTTCACTGTGCAGAAGCTCTTTATTTTTATGTAGTCCAATTGTTTATTCATTTGTTTATTTTCTCCTGAGTTTCCATTGCCTTAGGACCATGGTCAGCAAACTGCGGCTCGCGAGCCACATGCGGCTCTTTGGCCCCTTGAGTGTGGCTCTTCCACAAAATACCACGGCCTGAGTTAGTCTATTTTGACTAAGTGGCGTTAGAAGAAGTTTAAGTTTTAAAAATTTTGCTCTCAAAAGAAATTTCAATCGTTGTTCTGTTGATATTTGGCTCTGTTGACTAATGAGTTTGCCGATCACTGCCCTAGGAGATGTATTTGTAAATATATTGCTACGACAAATGTCTGATATTTTGCTACCTATGCCATCTTCTAGGATTTTTATGGTTTCCTATCATATGTTTAAGTCCTTTATACATTTTGAGTTTATTTTTGTGTATGGTGTAAGTTGGTGGTCTAGTTTCATTTTTTTGCCTATATCTGTCCAATTTTTCCAACACCATTTATTGAAGAGACTGTCTTGACTCCATTATATGCTCTTGCCTCCTTTGTCAAATATTAATTGAGTATAATGGCTTGGGTCAATCTCCGAGTTCTCTGTTCTGTTCCATTGGTCTATATGTCTATTCTTGTGCCAGTACCAGGCAGATAAAACTGGTATTTTAATCTCCATTTACTTGCCTACTTTTTGCTCTCTTGTTGACTCAAAGCTCAAGCAAGGAATAAGGGTGGGATTCCTTCAGATCCCACAATGCCAATAGTGGCACAGAGAGACCCAAACATGGTGTGTATTGCACATTGGAAGCTAAATGTGGCAATACACTTCAAAATTCTAATATGTAAGTGGGCTTTGCATCAGAAATTGCTCTTCTGATCATTTAAACAGAAAAAAAAACAATGATGTTTATAAAAAACTAGCATATTCCCTCTTTATTATATAGGATGATATTTTTAATATATAAGTTTTAATAGTGAAATACTGGAAGCTTTATTTGATAACTAGAGGCCCAGTGCATGATTAAATCATGCACGTGTAGGCTGTCTGTCTGCTGGTCAGGACCCGGTGTGGCTGGCAGCTCCAAAGTCCCTGGGCCCCTAAGGCGAGGCGGGGCAGGGGCGTGGCCCTCTGGAAGCCGGAGCCCGGGCCGGGGTCTTGCCTTCGCCTCCCACCCAGGAAGGCTGGGGCCACCGCCTCCTCTGCCTTCGGGCTCCCTCATGAGCCCTCCCTTGGCCGGCCCGGGCTGCGCGAAAACCCGTGTCCTCTGCGGACACCACCGCGCTCCTGCGGCCCAACTGCCGCCAGACTCCTCCCCCGGAAGCCGCGCCGCCCGCCCGCACTGCCTCATCAGCTGGGGCCTCCAAACGCCCGGCTTGCTGCCCCAGAGGCCCCTTCTGTGCCACAGCACAGCCATGGCGCAGACGCTGAGCTCTCGCTGCCGCTGGTGACGCGAGCTCAGCGTCCTGCCGGCCCAGTCACCACCCCAGCCACCCCGAGTCCTGCCCCCTGCGCCTCCCACTGGCCCAATCGTGGGCGTAGCGGAGTGATGGTAATTTACATATTACCTTTTTATTATGTAGGATGGCTTACACATAAAAAGAGTATAATACAGAAAATTATGATACAAACATATTTTTACCATTGGAAAGTAGTATGTACAGTTGTTGGATTAGAACAGTGTTTATACTACTTTCAAGGTTTGTTTGTTCATTTTTTCATAGAAAAGGCAGACAAAGCAATTTTGTTGTCCTTTGATAATACTTTGTTATCTTTTCATCATACAATTATTGTTCTGCACTTGGAATGTGTCTCTTAAAATTGTTGCATCTTATTGTCTCCAAGGACACTATTCCCACTGCTCCCTCTAGGTATTTTGCCAAAATTCAGTGCATATTAAAATCATTAGTCATGTTTGACCTTGGTCACGAAGGGCCCTTTACTTATCCACACAGACGGCCCCTGTACATCCGTAAGAGTCTGTAAAAAATCTTTCCCAGAGAAATCAGAAATCATCTTTCAAAATCTTCTAAAAAACAACCTTATATTTTTCAGACATTTAAAATAAAGGACTTTTTATTTCAGCTTTCAGATATAAGAAATTGTTCCCTAGGTTTAAAGTGAAATAGAATCTTTAGTGAGAGTCTTTTGGCACTTTCTACTAGAAAACAATTATCCGTGAATGTGTATGTCTTTATGAGAGGAGCATTTCGGCACATTAACTGACCCCACTTATACTTTCAGTTTCACCTTCGGGACAACCAGGATTACACAGTCAACTGAAGCCATGATTACCTTCCATAAGAGTAAGTATGTTCTTGTTTGGCAATTCAGTTTCTTTCTTCATTCAAAATTTTAGTTCCTTAGTCTCTGGAAAATATAAGACTAAGTCTATTTACAAATCAGAGATGGCAATACTAGGTGTCTCTGAAAAATAAAATAGTTATTTCTAATGTTAGTTTGTATTATAAAAAAGAAATCTGAATGGATTATACTCATGTGAAATATTTATTACATGTGTCACTAGAGAGGGGTCAGTACCTATTCACTCTTTTTATCCTTAATATCTATAGCACTACCTATCATATCATAGGTTTTCAATAAATACGTTCTGAAGGCATTCATGAGTATTCATAGCAAGAGGCTCTATGTATATATAACTATATCTTCCATTATTATCAGAAATGTTATTATTAGTGATCAATGAGCTCATTATAATTGCAAATATTCTTTTAAATATACTAAATAGAAAATTCACCTGAATGAAAGTCGTCCACCAGAACATTCACTTAAATTTTGGTATCACATGAGGTAAGTATTGGTGATTGGAAAGGGAGGAGAGTTTAGGAATGTGGAACAATGCCCTGAGTTAAAATGCCACAGTGAAGTATTGAGAGCTTAAGAATTTTCTCAGTTTGGTTCAAAAGGTCAATTCCTATATGACCCTATCTAAAAAGGTACCTGATTAGCAGCTAATTATTTCTCCCCCTCAGCCTAGATTAGTGCTCCTTTTCTGCAGAGATGCCTGCATATCATAGGTAATTCTGTCTTCAGCACTCTAATGCTGTTATTTGTTACTGCCTTGATAGTAACAAATAACAGCATTCTATTCACCTGACCTCTATTCACCAGACCTTAGGAAAACACCACTCTAGCTTCTTGTGGGATAGAGATTGCTAGAAATAAGTGAAGCCATTAATATGCCAAACTAATTAAATTTTTCATGGGAAATTCTTTTCTTACTTGGAATGCAGAGAAAACAAAAGACTTGGAGTCTTTATGTACAAAAGGAAATAGCTGCCCATGTGATTAAGTGTCAATGGGGGTTGAGAAAGAAATGTGAAGTACCTATTGCCTCATGTTCAAAATTGCAGTCTCTAAGCTCTGCCCTTAGTATTTCTCCACAGAACAATGAACAGGTAATCAGAGGCACCAAAATTCATAAGCTTTATAAAGAATGCAGGAAATGCCTTGGTCAGTGTTGCTCAGTGGTTAGAGCGTCAGCCCACACACTGGAGGGTTTTGGATTTGAATCCTAGTGAAGGGCATGTACCTAGGTTGCGGGTTCACCCAGGGCCACAGATGTGGCACATGCCAGAGGCAAACAATTGATGTGTCCCTCTCTCGTTAATGTCTCTCTCACTCCCACTCTGTCCAAAAATCAATGGAAAAAAATATCATCTGGTGAGGATTAACAACAAAAAAGAATGCAGAAAAAAACACAATAGCTGTAGTGGTTACTGATTAGTGCCCTCACACAGTATCATATATACTAGAGCAGGTTATAGAGAAAAAAGAGGAGGAGGCGAAAGAAGGAGAGAAAGTAGAGGTAATGGCGTTTACTTATCATCTACCAGGCACTTTGCGTGGACTATCACAATCAACAATCACAATAATTTCATGAACTACATATTATGGAGGAAACTGAACCCAAAAAGAAAAAGAGAAATGAGAACTTCCCAGTCATATTCCAGGGACTGTGTAAGAAAGACAGGAAGTATATTTTCTCTTACTAGGCACCAGTCCACATGAAAACAGTAGTCAGTCACACCTACATAACACTAAAGGCAGTCTTTAAAAATCAGTTCATTTTTATCAATCAGCTTAAGTAAAAACTAAAACAAATATTTAAAGTCATTTTAAAGACCTGCTAAATCATTTTAAAGAAAATACCTTTAAAACAACTTTTAAAGAAAATAAGGCAAATATGATAGTCCTTTATTTCCACAAACTTTTAAGGAACATCTACTATGCCCCCTGGAGGTATGCTTGCTGCTTGGAACACAATAATGTCAAAATAAAATTTGTTTATACAGTTTGACAATTTAGTCATAAGAGCAATAATAAAAAATAATCATAGGCTACAATGGGACTAGTAAAGGAAAAGCTACCTCTATCTTAAAAAGTTATAGATAGATTCCTGGTGGAATTAGTACCTAAACCAAAACTTAAAAGAAGGATAGGAAGGTTAGAGACTACCATTGGAGAGATCATTAAAGACAAAAGGAGCAGCATCTGAGAATCTCCACAGGTAATTTTAAGCATCGCCTTTAATGGAAACCGCTAGTAGATAAATTTAGGGAAGCAAATTGAATCAGGAGAGATGACACCAGCAGCCTGACTCCATAGGCCCGTGGTCGCAAACTGTGGCTCGCGAGCCACATGAGGCTCTTTTGCCCCTTGAGTGTGGCTCTTCCACAAAATACCACAGCCTGGGCGAGTCTATTTTGAAGAAGTGGCGTTAGAAGAAGTTTAAGTTTAAAAAATTTGGCTCTCAAAAGAAATTTCAATCGTTGTACTGTTGATATTTGGCTCTGTTGACTAATGAGTTTGCCGACCACTGCCATAGGGCATGCTCTTGATCACTATGGTATCCTATCTCTCGCTAGCAGCCAATGCAAGTATCTTTGTAGGACAGAACAAGAAATGAGGGAAATTGTGTGAACTGATACTGAAAATATTAGAAAGATCTCCATATGCTAACTAAGAAGCTTAAGTTTTATAATGAATGCAAAAAATGAATGATTGAAAGAATTAAAATTAATGTTTCAGTTACAAAACTCCATTTACACTCTGAAAAGAAAAATTTTTTTTATTAACTTAATATCAGTCCTCTCTACCTAACTCCACCACCTCGCTCTAGTGAATCATCTACATATATATCTGTGCTGCCTCCCTCAACCCAGGTTCATAGTAATTCTGGAACACCTACGTTGTTCCACTGTGTTAAGAAGTAAAGATGTCAGTATCCATCATCTCTTCTGGTCCTCAAACATCTATTCATGTGCATCACTGTCCTGGATCATTTGTTTCCCTTTCCCATGTTACTCTTAAGTTCTGGTCGTTCTCTGTATAAGTTATAAGACCCATTTAGTATTCCTGAGGCAAATTGCAGTGCAGGAAAATTTATCAAGGAGCTAATTTTTTCATGTCATGCTAGACATGTCACGCTAGACATGAGAACACCCTTCTAATGTGACTTTCTAAGGCTTTTTTAGCCTATGTTCAATGAGCAACTTAATTATTGTTGTTGTTCCCCTTAGATCTCTACAAGGAGAAGAAACTGTAGAAATCTCTCTTATTTTTCTTTCCTTCTGCTACTCTGGCTCCATATTAGTGGAAGATAACAAAGGTACCCAAATATTGAGATCTTATTCAGAACCACTCAATCCTTTAGCCTATCCCCCAACTCTCTTATCCCCTGATAAAGAAAGTTTACAAACTCTCTAAGGATGAGAAACTTTGTCCTTAATCATTACTCTGAATAAAATATGTATTGCCTAAAGTATTTCATTAATCTAAATGTTTAATGCATTTGAAACTGAGAACTCATGAATGCATTCATTTTTCTCCTTTTCTCAATTCTTATCTAAAGTCAAAATGAATTATATTCCATTTAACTGAGAGATAGAACAAGAGTTTCTAGGAAATACATAGCATGGGATGAATGTCAGTTCAAAAATATTTTCCACAATACATAGGAGAGAGATAACCACATCTGGGCTTTAGAAAAAAATGGTTCTGATTGCATTGATTTTAAAATAATGAATGGGAAAAGCAAATATATATGTTAGTCATATGTTAACATGTTTTTACAATATTTCAGATGTAAGGTAAAGACACCGAGACTAAATGTAGAGTTGTGAATGAGAGAATAAAAGGAATAAATCAGCGCAGCCAGGGTGGCTCAGTGGTTGAGCATCAACCTATGAACCAGGAGGTCACGATTTTGGTTTGGTACAGACTCAGTCCCCAGTAGAGGATGTGCAGGGAGCAGCAGATCAATGATTCTCTCTCATCATTGATGTTTCTATCTCTATTTTCCTCTCCCTTCCTCTCTGAAATTAATAAAAATATGTTAAAGAAAAAAGGAACAAATTAAAAAGATAACAGAAATGGCAAGACACTGTGATAAACTGAAAGTGGGAGTAAAGAAAAAAGAATGGTAAATAATGTTTTTAATTGAGACTTAGTGTCGACAGGGAAGGAAAAATAGTCATGAGTGCCACATTAAAAATCATGAAATGTGCACATTTGGAGGACTCTCGATAGGAAATCATAAGATAACAAAATAAGCATGCCTAATACTGTGAATAGTAATAAATGTCCACCTCATTTCAGATGTGGCTATACATATTTTATCTATATTATCTAAATTTTTCATTATAACCCTAAGATGTACATATTATTTTATCTGAAGTTTGCATGCATACACATACAAATAAAAAAAGAAACACAAGATAAAGAAATTACTCATGGACTCTCAGATAGGAAAAAGGAAATACATATTTGCACTAATTCAAACTCTCTAAGTCTGATCTAGATGTCCAAGAATAAGTTAAATGTTGAAGTCAGAATTGTGCAGATATAAATTTAGGAATCATCAGCCTATTTGAAGTCACCTTATTTATTAGGACCTCCTAGAGAGAGAGCAGAATGAAAGAGAATGTTGCCTAGAAAAAAAGATTTCAGGTGTACCAACAACCCTAGAAATTAGAAAAGAAAAAGCTGCTAGGAGGAGAATGGAAAAATATACATAAAGTGAGAGGAAGAAATTCAGGATAATGTGAGATGGTAGATATTAAGCTGTAAAGACTTTCATAAATTCACAGTTTATATGTAGAAGAGAACTTGAGTTAAATCAAGTCTGAAGTTTGTTTAATGATTGAAACAAGAGGGAAGCTAGTGATGACCTTGGCTGAAGCAGTTTAAATGATGCAAAGACCACATGAATTGATGTATAAGTGGTTAATAAGACAATTATCAAGAAGGTGAAATTTAAGAGAGAATGAAGTATGTTTGAAAAATTGCTAAGCCTTGTTAAACCTGATATTGCTAAATGTCATTTATAATGGGTGGTAGAGTGTGTTTCAAGCTAAAATAGGTTGACCAAAAACATTTAAAAATCAGGATATTTCTCTTTAAACATACGCTAAATGTCCCCTTATTTGTCTGTCATAAATTTTGAATTTAATTCCTGCAATACATTCAAGGAGTGAAAATATGTCATTGACAAATGTGTTTACAAGGAAATAATGGAAAAACATAAATAAGAAAACATTTAATATAAAAAATCTAGTCTTAACTAGAAGCCTTTGGTAGGAAAAAAAAAAAACTTTTAAGATCCAAAGAATATGAAACTATAGCAGAGAGTTAAAGGGCATTAGGGTTTTCACTGTCAGAGGAATTTAAAAAGAAATTAATTAACCAGAGAATACAGTTTCAGATTTCTGCTTGTATGCTGGGGGGGGGGAAAAATTCTTTGTAGCACTAGAATATTCTAAAAAGCATAAAAATGTATATAACATTGATATTCTAACAGTAGAAGTAAAATATAGCCAAGAATAACATTAATAATCTAAAATACATGCAATTGAAATAAATTTTCTGTGAGGAAAACCTCAAAAAGTTTGGACTGTGTATCCAGCCCTAGCCAGTTTGGCTCAGGGGTCCTCAAACTTTTTAAACAGGGGGCCAGTTCACTGTCCCTCAGACCGTTGGAGGGCCGGACTATAGTTTTTAAAAAAATATGAAAAAATTCCTATGCACACTGCACATATCTTATTTTGAAGTAAAAAAACAAAATGGCAAAAACACCCGCATGTGGCCCGCGGGCCGTAGTTTGAGGACGCCTGGCAGAGTCAGCCTGGGGACCAAAGGGTCATGGGTTTGATTCGGGTCAAGGGTACCTCAGTTGCATGCATGCAGGAGGCAACCAATCCATGTGTTTCTCTCACATGGATGTTTTTCTCTGTCTTTCCTTCTCTCTTTCACTCTCTTTAAAATCAATGAAAAAATATCCTCGGGTGAGGATTTTTAAAAGTAATAACTAACTAAATAAAAACAATAACTTCTTAAAAAAATAAAAAAGAACATGAATCCAGTAAAAATGTTTTAAACACACCTCAGAGGAACTACATTAGAGAGGATAAAACAGAATAAACTATGTGATAAGCATTCATTGTCAGTTAAATTGCTAATACAATGTAAACTTTAATGCAAGGATTTTCTTCACAAAGACCATTATTCGGTTTTGTGGGGGACTTTGCTAGAAACATGTCTGAAGTTAGGAAGTAGGAGGAAGAAAGAACAGTAGAACCAAAAGTAACTTTTAGGACTTGTTTTTCAATAATGTTTATAAGATAATATGTTGAACTGACAATAATTATGGCTAAATTGCAGCAGTGTGAATAAGTGATTTAAATATGAACAGTTTGTTTGACACAAAGAGGCATGTCTTAGGTGCTGAATCCCAACTGGCGAATTGTTTGGGGATCACTGTCAGATTTACTTCTCTTGAGGTAGAAGATAACCAGTTAACCTTATTGTTTCAAGCAGAATGGGCAAAAGGCAATAATCAAGGATGAAAAACAAAACTACACTAACAACCTTCATCTTGCTGGGACTGACTGATGACACTCCACTGAAAATATTGCTTTCTATCTTTCTGTTTCTTTCCTACATGTTGAGTCTATCTGGAAACCTAACCATCATCACCCTCACTCTGATTGATCCCACCCTAAAAACACCTATGTATCTGTTCCTTCAAAATTTCTCCTTCTTGGAAATTTCTTTCACAACTGCCTGTGTTCCCAGATTCCTATATAGCCTATTATCTGGGGACAAGTCCATTACCTATAATGCTTGTGCCAGTCAACTCTTGTTTACAGACCTCTTTGCAGTAACGGAATTTTTTCTTCTGGCTGCCATGTCCTATGATCGCTACGTGGCCATCTGCAAACCCCTGCATTACACCACCATCATGAACAGCAGAGTCTGCAAGAACATCATTTTCTCCTGTTGGGTAGCAGCACTGATCATCATTCTCCCACCACTCAGTCTGGGTTTGGGCCTGGAATTCTGCGATTCGAACGTCATTGATCATTTTTGCTGTGATGCATCTCCCCTCCTGAAGATCTCTTGCTCAGACACCTGGTTGATAGAACAGATGGTTGTCGTGTGTGCCGTGTTGACATTCATCATGACCCTCATATGTGTGGTTCTTTCCTACATTTATATCATCAGGACTATTCTAAGGTTTCCCTCTGCCCAGCAAAGGAAAAAGGCCTTTTCCACGTGTTCTTCCCACATGATTGTGGTTTCCATTACTTATGGAAGCTGCATCTTCATTTATGTCAAACCTTCAGCCAAGGACGAGGTAGCTATAAATAAAGGGATTTCACTCCTTATTAGTTCCATTTCACCCATGTTGAACCCCTTTATTTACACACTGAGAAACAAGCAAGTAAAACAAGCTTTCCATGACTCAATTAAAAAGATGGCATTCCTCTTAAAGATGCAGAGGAAAAAGGAGTCAGTGAATCCAATTAAAAGGAGAGATAAATAGGCTGGAAACCAGAAGCTTCTAATATTATTTGTCTCTGCATGACTTATTCTCTAGTCATATTGACATTCTTGCTCTGTTGTTAGACTTGCTTACTGTAAACCTTGGCTATTTAATTTTTTACTCCATTAAATCTAAATTCTAAGATGTTTACACTTACTATCTGGCAGAAATTTCTCTTTTTGCCAAACATTTTGGTTGCTATCCCTGGAAATACTGTAGGCCATATTTTTCTGCCATATTTCTACCCTGTCAGATGTGACCATGTAGCCTATATTGTAGCAAACAGAATGAGTGTGGAAGTGATATGCACCATTTCCAGACCTGCTCTAGCAAATATTCAATAGGTGATCCACCACCCCTTTTCTCCGCCTACTGGCCAGATATGCATGCTTCAATGACTTTGTAAGCTTCATGTTGATAATGAATGACCTTGAACTTCCAACTCAGGTATAGTCTTCACCCAAAGGACAGGCAATCACAGCTAGTTGGATAAAGCTTCTCCTCTGCTCCACCTCCAGTCAGCTGTCATCTGATTTGAGAGGTAAAGTATCACAGAGCTATCCCTGCCACTTACTAAGGGAGCAATATTGAGAGTCAGCTCCAATTTGACTACATGGGTGCAAGTATGACCACCCTCAACTTAGAAATATATCCTGTTAAATTTAATGGTATAGACATTATGTCTTGACTATTGGCATACTCCTACTCAGCCAGCCATAAAGTCAAACCTGGCCCAGGACAATCATATGAGGAAAAATAGTATTAAAAGTAATATACACGAAGTTGTAATACCACCCACCCTTCTTCAAATCTCCTGTCTTATAAACCTTTCCAGTGAAGTTCCTCTGTTACTTCCTCTTATATTCGCTGTGAGGTAGAAATTAGCTAAATAAAATTTTAGGTATTTAATATTTTTCAAACACTTGTTTAAAATAAACCAATGTTTACATTACCCTTTTCACTCTTTAATGAGTCTATCGCATTGAGAACATTGTGGAAAAAACGTGGCTCTGAAATATTTAGTTTTTCTTGACTCTATGTCCATTGGTAGCAGTAAAGTATGTAATTTTATCAGAAGTATATTTAAGATACCCACAAAGGTTTGTGCAGAAAATGTTGAGCCCTCAGTCAATCTCCTTCAGATTCCATAAGCTTAAATGAGGGAGTAAATTTAGCTCCATGTACAAAAATTTGCTATTTTATATTGCAATACCCAATACATCTGAATTCTTACAGGCTATGATAAATGGAATAAATCTGAAATGTGTATGTGGAGCTAAGGTAGTTTTCTCACACCCAACAATTGATATTTCACTATTAATTCTTTGGTGACATATTTATAAATAATCTGTTTTCATATTATTCTGAAAATGTATGTGTTTCTAGAGGTCAGGTACATAACTTCAAATAACTACCTTGCAGCCATTTTAATAAAGAGTTTTTAAATATGCAAAAACATAGATTGTTTTAAAAAGTAATAGAACATTGATAAATTAAGAACTATATACAGGAATTTTTATGTTAAAGCTTTTGTGGCTTATTGAAGTGACATTTAGTTCCCTATGTTTATAAATCTAAAATATAGAACTTCATGTTTTACTTTTATAAATTGCTCCTATATTTTAAACATACTTAATAAATATCCACATGGATATGAAAATGTATGAATGTACATATTCAAAGTATCGATCTCTCTGCCATGTGTGATTTTACATGTACTTTCTTTTTTTTCAGATTTATTTTTATAATTAAAATTAAGTATTCATAAAAATTAGTAAGTAAGGAAAATTGTTTCCTATTAATTTTTAAAGACCTATGGTGATGTATTTTGCACATTCCCTGTTTCTGATGCTCATGTCTACTTCTGTCCCCAAGAACACAGTTCCCACTGCTGCCTTTAGGAGCGTTTCTTTTGCCAAAAGTTATTTACACACTAGAATTCTTAGTCACTTTTGAATCAGAGGCACCAAGGACATGAGTGTTTATTTATTTACTTACAGAGTTCATTTTTTTAAATGTGCTAGTGTGCCCAAGGCATCATATCTTCAAGTTCTCTAAAAACCAAAAAGAGGTCCTACACACTCTACTAGCTTTTTTTTTCCTTTTTCTTTTCATTTTTTAATTAAATTTATTGGGGTGACAGTGATTAATAAGATTGTATAGGCTTCACGTGTACCTTACTTTTCTATAAAACCTGATCTGTATATTGCATTGTGTGCCCACCACCCAAAGCCAAATCATCTTTTGTCACCAGATATTGCCCCTTTACTACCCCACCACCTCCATTCCCCTGGTAACCACTGTCTATGAGTTTTTGTTTGTTTGTCTGGTTTGTTCACTTGTTGCTCTCAGTTTTATATCCCACATATGAGTGAAATCTTATGGTACTTGACTCTGTCTGACTTATTTTCCTTAGCATGATATTCTCAAGGTCCATGTTGTCACAAATGGCAGTATTTCATCTTTCCCTATGCCTGAGTAGTAATCCATTGTGTATACGTACCACATCATCTTTATCCAATCATTCATTGAGAGATACTTTGCTTGTTTCCATGTCTTGGCCACCATAAATAATGCTGCAATGAACATAGGGGTGCATACATCTTTGCAAATAAGTGCTTTCAAGTTTTGGGGGTAGATACCCAGAAGAGGAAATTCTGGATCATATATAAACTCTATTCTTAATTTTTTGAGAAGATGCCATACTATTTTTTCATAGTGGCTGTACCAGTCGACTAATGCAGGTGGTCTTAATCCAACATCTAGAAGAGTTCAGGAATCTGGAGAAGGCACTGTGTGTAAATTGATTAAAGAGTCCAGAGACAAAACATAATTTTGAAAGGCATTTTGGGGAGTCAGAGAAGACTTAACTAAAGGAACTAAGTTCTCCCTTGTCTCAGGACCCCTTGCTTTTTCTTAACACAAATTGTCCTAAGGCAAGGTAGATATACACTTCAAAGGCCAGGGTTTAGTACACAGAATCCATTGTCATATTGGAATTACCTCCGGCTATTCAGGTGTTTGGCCAGGAGGAGGCAATAACATGTAGATTAAGATGCCCTCAACTGTCTGGCAGTAAGCAATCATTCATATATCCCTTTCAGGTTTGGGGAAATGCCCTCAGCCATTTCCAGATGAGTCAGCCCTGCTGATATGCTGGAATTGGCTTCCAGCATCTCACCCTTTTTTATTTTATAAATTTAACAAGAATGTATGTTTTAAGATTTTTAAATTCAATGGAAAGGATAGAGTTCTATCAAGTCCCTTTAAATTGCTGCTAGGCATTAAAGGAATCAGTCTGTAGTCAGTGTCTTTGTGGGCCAACAGTTCTTTGAGTCCCAATTTCAATGTCCAACAGTTTTTTATGTGTATATGCCAGCAATGATATTTTAGTTCTGGATGGTGGACAAATGGTGGCAATGCAGGTCTGACCTTCTCTGGTTTGGTCCTGGGCAACCTGCAGCGACGTATAGCTGCTGACTGCTAGTATGGCAAGGCTTCTTCACCATCTCCATCACTGGGCTGTTTCTCCTCTTGTCTTGGGGGCCACTGCTATTTTGTTGTTGGAGCAATCTGGTCAATTCCTCTAGAATCCGTTGTTGCAGGAATCCAAATGGGCTTGGAGGAGTTTTCTGGAAATATACAAACATATTCTTGACCAAAGTTTAATAAAGGAATCTTTTCTATAAATTAGACTTGGGATCCTTTCATATTTTTGCCCAAACGATTTTCCTTTGGCTTATTTTGACACCATGTGTGTTTTCATGCGTGTCTTGCTATCTGCATTACAAATGAAGAATACTTTTCAAAGTAAAAAATTTAAAGCAATTAAGGCTTGATATAATTTTCTTATAGGATATTTTCCCACTACCCCCCTTTTTTTATTTAAATATTAGGAGGCTTTTGAAAATTTTACAATGCAGTCTTGATAATTTTTAATTTTTCTGTTCAGAAATATGACTGCTTTGCATTCATTGCATGTTAAGTAGTTTTTACCATGAGATGAAGTATCAGTAAAAAAATTAGTTAATGCTTCAGGAACAGTTTCCTTCCCAGTACAATTAAGTTTTCTTGAATATTCACTCATTTTAATTAGCCAGTTTAATCAATCTGAAATAAGGTTTATTTTTTAACTTTACTTGTCCTTGGCCATGGACAATAAATGACAATTAATTAAATTTCTGCTATTAGTCTTTAAGTAATTATACATTAGCTTTGTTTTGGGAGGCAAAAACACAAATTATTTACTTTAGTTTATGAGGCCTAATATATTGACTTTTAATTACAGTTCTTCAGATGTTTGAAGGAAACCTCTCTTTATTTCCTTCCAGAATAATTTTTAGGCTATATTTAGAGAGTTTCTTTTAAGAGTTTTCATCTTTCTATTTTACAACAAGCAGCCTACAGGGCCATTGCTTGGATACTGGGTCATGCCGCCAAATAGCTATATTTCAATGACTCTCTTTACATTATGTTGACTACTATTTATGATCAGATTTAACACTTGAATAACAATTTTCAGTTAACCCTGTAATATTAGTGGAAGAGATTTCAAAATTTTTAAATTTCTCCTTTTTATTAAGCTTAGAATATATTTTTAAAGCGTACTCCCTTTGGTTTATTTGCATATACAGAGAGATTATGGGAAGTCTTAGTAATTTTCTTAGAAGACTTTAGTAGGATTCAATTGCTTACAAAAATATTGGTTTCTCATATAACTTAATTTATATGAAACCTTGATTATATTTTAAAAAGCTAACTTATTAAGTAATTTAAGTAGGCATTTTTATTAAAAAAGCAAAATAAGCAAACTTAGTAAACTTATACATCTGATTCACCAGGCACAAATGCTGCCCCACCTCCAGCCTATTTAAAATGCAGGTGGCTAGAGGCTTTTTGTCTTTTAAATTTCCATTGCTGAAAAATTTGGCTGTATTTAAGAAATATATTGTTACTTTATTTTGCCCTTCGTTGAGGCCAAAACTTTAATAACATTTAAAGTATATGTATATAAGTAAAATATAGTTATTAACTTTTATTTGATAAAGTTTTCCATGTGATTTCAAGTACATTGGATCGGTTAAGTTTCAAGAATTTTTCTTTTAAGAAGAGAGAACAATTTCTTTGAAAACATTTCAGGGCCCATAAAGTGCTCCAAAGTTATCCCTTAGTTAATGTCTTGAAATTTAACTTGGAAAGACTATATATATATATTTAAAGATTATATACTTTTTATAATTATCTTAAAAGATATCAATTAAATTTAAATTGGTTTTTGTAATAAAAATTTGGTTGAAATCACAGAATTAATCCTCTTTTTTAATTAGACCAATAAGCAATATATTTTGAATTCCTAATTATTTCAGAGAAAATACAAAAATTATTTTCTCAAAAATAAATTTCTATACTTTAGGGATTTAGTTACCACAACTATATAATTTCTCCCAATTTAATTTGAACCTTAAACTTTTAGAGCTGGCAAGTCAAATATTTGGATTATTTATTTAATTTAGCAAACTCCCAAAGTTTTAAGCTGCCAAAGGACTTTGGAGAAAGTCTGTAGCTATTCAAATTCAAAATCATCACATTCCTTCCTTAGATATTGCCGTGGGAAGCTAGCCTTCTTAATTAACAAAGGGCATAGCCAGTCTTCATCTGGTCTACTTAAATTTTTATAAAATATATTATTTATATATGTTTAAACAATTTTTGAGATTCTAGAGCCAATTATAATTTTCCAAGTCACTTTCTTTGGCAAATTTTTGTGACAGAGACAATTTATTGATTTTCTTGGCAGCTTTAATGTTAACTTTTGAACGTGGTCCATTATTACTTAAATAAATTACTCTTTATTATGGAAATACCAATCTTGTTGCTAGAACCTAGCTTATATTTTTCCCAGGGTCAAATCAGCCATCTTTCTGAGGAAAAAACAGTCTGCGATTTTATTCTGTAGCATTTGCAAAGAGAGTCAAGTTTAGCTCAAAACTCTAAAATCTGAAATCAGACTATGTGCGCATTTGTTTTTAAGCTAACTTCTCTCTTTACACATGCACAGAAATCCCAGACACATTTCTAAATTTTGTAAAATTTTTCATGGCGAGAATGAGACTTTTTAAAATAGCATACACGGGGAGTGTGCATCCATACAGGATCACCACGTGTCTCCCTTCCCCCACATCCTGCTTGCTTTGGGGGAAATTTCAATAACTGATTCTGCCACATTTCTTTTCCCAATTAAAGGCATGCTTAATAGAAAAAGACAGATTTTAAATTTTTTCCTATTTTGCTTTCCAAAGTAATGACTAGCCTTAAGGTTATTTTTGCCAACATTTGCTTATCCCAACACGTTCTTCCGTAATTTTTAAACAAAGCATTAGAGAATCTCTTTGCCGGAGAGCTGATTGCTCCACCCTCTCCAGCCACTTTTGAGATCAGAAGCGGAGGATCCCATGGCTTTTTAGAAATTACAGATTTTCAATCCTCAAAACAAATTATGTATTTTATGATTTGTATAAGAAACCACATTTTTAAATATGACAACAGCACTTTTTCTTGAGCCTAATTTAAAAAAGTACCTTTTAATATTCCAATTTAATTTTGCCTTTTAATCAAAGTCTTCCCCATTATAATCTGACTTAAAACAAAAGACTCTTCTTGCCCACTCTGGTTCATGACTTCCAAAGCTTGCTATAAGGTTTACACACAGTTCAATCTTACCACCATACCGGTGTTGTTTCTGCTCAGGCAAATTCTTCATCTCCAGATGTCCATACTTCGGGCACCAATTAATGCCAGTGGTCTTTTTTTTTTATTAATATATATATTTTATTGATTTTTTTAAAGAGAGGAAGGGTGAGGGATGGAGAGTTAGAAACATCAATGAGAGAGAAACATCGATCAGCTGCCTCGTGCACACCCCCTACTGGGGATATGCCCACAACCAAGGTACATGCCCTTGACCTGGAATCGAACCGGGGACCCTTCAGTCCACAGGCCGATGCTCTATCCACTGAGCCAAACCAGCTAGGGCAATGGTCTTAATCCAGCATCTAGAAGGGTTCAGTAATCTGAAGGTGCTGTGTGTAAGGTGCTGTGTGTAAATTGATTAAAGAGTCCAAAGACGAAACATAATTTTGAAAGGCATTTTGGGAGTCAGAGAAGACTTAGCTAAGGGAACTAAGTTCTCCCTTGTCTCAGGACCCCTTGCTTTTTCTTAACACAAATTTTCCTAAGGCAAGGTAGATGTACACTTCAAAGGCCAGGGTTTAGTACACAGAATCCATTGTCAGATTGGAAGAATTACTTCCAGCTGTTCAGGTGTTCGGCCAGAAGGAGGCAATAACATGTAGATTAAGATGCCCTCAGCTGTCTGGCAGTAAGCAATCATTCATGCATCCCTTTCAGGTTTGGGGAAATGCCCTCAGCCACCTCCAGATGATTCAGCCCTGCTGACATGCTGGAATGGGCTTCCGGCAGTTGACATTACCAAGAGCAGTGAATATAGGTTACTTTTTCTCCACAACTTATCCAACAAATGTTATTACTTGCCTTGTTGATAATAGCCATTTAACAGATGGCTATTATGTGAGGTCTCATTATAGTTTTGATTTGAATTTCCTTGATAGCTAGTGAAGTTGAGCATCTTTTCATTTATCTGTTGACCATTTGTATGTCTTCTTAGAAGAAATGTCTGTCAGGTCCTCTGCCCATTTTGTAATTGGCTTGCTTATTTGTTTAGCATTTTACTTAAAGGGAGTACAAGAAAATATTGCTTTGATTTAAAGTGAGATCAAAATCATGTTGATGAAAATCTCCAAAATACTTTAAAGATGGAACACTCAGGGAAATCCTGCCTTTGAGTGTGACTAAGGGTTCAGAAAAAAATGAGTGATTGGCAGTGCAACTACCTATCTCTGCTGACACATGTCTGGTCAGCTTTTGTCACTCTGAGGAATTTGGGGATTAAGTGACCATCTGAGGTTATGATTGTCAGAAGAGTATTTTATCTTTGTCATTTATCATCTACATACAATGATGTTTGCTTTTGAAAACTAAGATGATGTGATACTTTGTTTAAAAATTCCTTAGTAAATTAAGGCAAGTAATTTTTTATTATTTTTCTTCTTTTCTTTTTTAATCCTCACCTGAGGGCTTTTATTGTTGTTGTTGTTTGCCACTGTTTTTCAGAGAGAATGGAAGGGAGGAAGGGAGGGAGGGGAAGGGAGAGAGAGAGAGAGGCATCAATGTGAGAGGGACAGATCAACTGGTTGCCTTCCACATGTGCCCCAACCGGGGTCAGGGAATGAGCCCTTAAGCCAATTATGTGCCCTTGACCAGGAATCAAACCCACCACCTTACAGTGCCCATATAGAGCCTCTAACTACTGAGCCATGCTGGCCAGGGCAAGGCAAGTAATTTTTAGGTAATGAAATATACGTTAAAATTAATAGATGCCTGATTATGCATTTGTTAAATGAAAGATATCTCAATGTAACCAGAAACAGTCTTGTCAACGTGTTATTCGTACCTGAAAATATATATCTAAAGAGAGAAACACATATAGATGTGTGTACATATGTATGTGTGTGTACACAAACATAGACATACACTTTCCTCAATAAAATGACATATTTATTAGTGTTCCAACAGTTTCTTCCCCTACTCACTTGTAAATTTAATAGGAGTCATTTCTGCAAGATAGACATCAAACCCTTACACTTTACTATCAATTTATTTGTCAAAATTGTGCTCTCTGTATCGAGGCGAAATAATGTGCATACATATGTAGAATAAAAATGACTCGAACACAAAATATTTTTGCAACAAGGAACACTGTTCTGCAAACAGTGTGCCCATAGAGGAAAGGTAAGTGTGAGTTAAGAAGAGATGAACTGAGAAGAGGTTACCAGGCTTCAGATACATTTCATTTCTATAACTCAGTATGAGCTGCTGTGGTTGGTTTCCCTGTGGTCTTAAAATACTGCCTCTCGGCAATTAACTTAGTTCTGTTTCCTTAACATGGTGTTTTAAACAGTAGAGATTGAACAGTGGAAGCTGAACACCAAGGGGGCCTGATTGGGGCCTTTACTTTCGTAGGAAAAAAGAAACTAAGTGAAACTGTTTATAGAGCCTCCACTGAATGCTTTTTTATAAGCAATTTAGGAAAATTACAACCCTTGAGATACCAACTGCAGAGACAAAACATTTGAGTATTCAAGGGTGAGTGATTAGTTATATGTTAGCATCAAATAGGAAACAGCTAGTAATGAAAACAGGATTGCAAATCCTTGGCTTCTGCTTTAATATCTCAATGAGGTGTTTTGAGAAGATATGTGGCATCTTAAAAAAGAGAAAACTAAAAAAATTAGAGGAAGGGAGCTATCTCTTTGGTCATTAGAAGGAGCTCTCAGCATCAATATAATTGCCCAAGGTTTAGTGATAACTCCTCCACCAAAGCAAAACTATATCAATAGCTGCCATGTTCAGTCAAGGACATGGAAAACTTTTGTTAAAGATATTTTAAAAGGGAGTACCAATTGCATTGATCAAGAAACCTAGAAGTGTATTGAAGTCAGTAGGTTACATAATCAAATCACATATTATAGGGCAAAATTTTTTTTGAGAATTTGATTGTAAGTCTGGAATTCTGCTAATAGGATGATATAATTTGAATAAATCATAGTCCCAAATCTCAACAAAGTACTTCTTCCTGCTGAATGCTAACAGAGTAATAAACAATGTTCCAAGATGGCACAAAAGAGAGGCACTTAACCCAGACAAATGGCTGAAGATAATTTTTCAAAGGAAGTGATCCCTAAATCAATGAAGTATATTATCAGTGTTAGCAGCTGGCGACTGTGGTTGAACGTTAGATATTATTATTACTACTAGAGGCCCAGTACATGAAATTCGTGCACAGGGGGCAGGGCGGGGGTGTCCCTCAGCCCCGCCTGCACCCTCTCCAATCTGGGACCTCTCAAGGGACGTCTGACTGGCAATTAAGGCCCGATCACCGGTGGTAAAGCTTTAAATCTATTTATATTTTCAGTATTTTACCTTCTCTGTTTCAATGCATCAGACTTTAATTAGTATACATATGATTTTTAACATATTGCTGGATTCAGTTTCCAATATTGTGTTGAAGATTTTAGCATCTATTTTCATCAAGGATATTCGCCTATAATTTTCTTTCTGTGTAGTGTCTTTATCTAGGTTTGGAATTAGGATAATGATGACCTTGGAAGTGTTCCTTCCTCTTGAATTATTTGGAATAGTCTGAGGTGGATAGATTTTAATTCTTTTTGAATGTTTGGTAAAACTTGCCTGAGAAGCCTGGCAGTCCAGGCTTTCGCTTGCTGAGACTTTTTTTTATTATTACTGCTTCAACTTTAGTAGCTGTTAGTGGTCTATTCAGATTTTCTGAATTGAATTTTGGAAGATTATATGTTTCAAGGAATTTATCCATTTCACCCAGATTTCCCAATTTGTTGGCATATATTTTTATAGTATTTTCTTACAAGCCTTTGTATTTCTGTGAAGTCAGTTGTTATTTTACCTCTTTCATTTCAGATTTTATTTATATGGGTCCTCTCTCTTCGTTTCTTAATGAGTCTGGCTAAAGGTTCATCAATCTTGTTTATCTTTTCAAAGGACCAGCTCTTGGTTTCATTGATCTTTAGTGTTGTTTTTTTAGTCTCTATGTCACATTGGCAACATGATCACTTCAAGATAGTCATGTCAATTTGCTTGGCTTTTGTAGCCAGTGTTGAAAGCTCATTCAAGTGTCTGAATTTTTCATGCAAATGGGAAGGAAATAGGATACATAATGAGAAACCACACAATAACAACATTAATCCTGTTGGGACCCACAAATGATCTTTATTCCAATACATTTTTGATTTATAGTCATCTTTACAAATTATTCAGCCAATTATACCAGTTATTATTCACCTATTTTTAATTGATGCATATAACATTTAAACAAGTTTGTTGATTTATAACCTGAAAGGATATTTACCAAAGGGGTAACATTATTACTGCATTATATCATATATATATTTTATCTGATTAATTTTTTAAATAATTTTATTTATTCATAAAGTAATAGGTAAATACAAGAAAAAATCAGGGGTTCTTGATCTTCAACGTGATTTGGATGATATAAATTTAAATCAAAATTATGTAGAATAGTGCATTATCTCATTCTTGTTGCCTATTTTCCAGTCTCTAAGCTGTTTCATCTTCTTTCCTCTGAGAATATCCTTCTCCTCAGAGTTGCATGCATTTGGCTTTTGGCCAAGATTATGACACAAAGGATTTAATGCTAAATAAACACCAACCTTATTAATGCGCAAATCTTTGCTCAGGGATGTCAGAATATCATGATCTTTAAAACCAGAGAGAGTTATTGATAATTCTCAACTCTTAGAACAACTTTATATTTCCAGGTATAGGCAGCATGAGGAAATACTCCTTGGGTTTATAGTGAATAGAATTCTTTGTGATAAAAATTTTCATAATTTTTGTTGATATCAGAAAGATCTATGCATTTCCAAACCGCACATAAACATACAGTGAAATAATGAACAATAGAGAACAGATATGCAAAAATAAATTTTAGTCTTATGAACTAATGTTGCTAAACAACAACCTGAAGTTATGATTGACTGACAAAAAAAAGTAAGTACAATGAAATTTTTCTTTAGTGCTCCCTTTGTAAAATGTCATAAATTTCTGTGTAAAAATGCATTGTATCTGTCTTTATCAAACAAAAGCTGTTAGTAATTTTGATATTTTGTAATGGGACCAAATATTATTTATTATGTCATCTTTAAATTTTATTTTACTAGAATAGATAAAAATCATGGCAGGTTGATATTTATGCAATAGTTAATTTAGGATACTTTGAGACATATCAAGACAATAAACTCCTCCTTTCTGCTCAATCATAACAACAACAAAGAACATACACATACACATTCACTCACTCGCAGATAATATGATCATACTCCCATGTAAAATATAGTGATAACAGTCATGATTTATCTCCTCATTTGACACCTCTCCCTTCATTACAAATGCTGATTCATTAGTATGTTAAATAAACAGAAGTGGATCAATCACATTCGAGGGTCATTTACTTTCTAAATTCCTGATTTGTAGCTTCTAGGATAAACTGAGTTTCATGGATAAACTGCACCGATTGAAAAAGAAACCATGTTTGTTTTAGAACACTGAAACCTGACTGGAATGTGAAAGCCCGAGGTCCGTATCACAGTGATACTGTGCCTATATGCCCATGACTTTAGGAGAAGAGGAAGTAAAATAGCTGTAGAAGTGTTCTTAGCAGCCTACCAAATTCATCTACTGTGGTTGAACTGGGAGTAGCCCTTAATTTAGGGGAAGCTTTCAGCCCTCAAGCAAAGATTAAAACCAAAACAATTTCCTTCTCTCTGATAGTGTCTATAAACCTTAAGGTTTAACTGAAGACACTATAAATTTTTTGTGAAAGTTGATCCTGGTCCCACATTAGTAGGAAGAGTATATTTTAAATAAAGACTGTAAAAGTAAAATCACATAAAATAATTCAGGTCTGCAGTGGAAGATCTTAATTGTTCATTGACATAGGGGTTCCAAGCCCTAGAGACACTGACTACAGATTGAAAACAATTAAATTTCTTTGTAATTAATTGATGAAAGATTTTTAAAAAAATAACTTTGGAAAATTTCTCAAAATTACAAAGTATTTGAGCACTAGCTTCCATTACTCGTGGGTAGTATGCTAAGCTAAAACTATTGGTAACAAGATGAAACTATAAGATGGAAGATAAGGTGAGGATGAAAATACAGTTACTGCTCATATCCACAATAAAAATATTACACATAGACAAGATGATCACTTCAATATAGTCATGTCAATTTGCTTGTCATTTATAGCCAGTATTGAAAGCTCATTTTGGTTTCACTACACTCTATTTAAGTGTCTCTGAATTTTTCATGCAGACTGGGCAGAAAGCAGGAATCCATGATGAGAAACCACACAGTAACAACATTCATCCTGCTGGGACTGACTGATGACCCACAACTGAAAGTTCTGATTTTCATCTTTCTTTTTTTTACCTACATGTTGAGTGTAGCTGGGAACCTGACCATTATCTTCCTCACCGTCATAGATTGCCATCTTAGAACAGCCATGTACTTTTTTCTCCAAAATTTCTCTTTCCTAGAAATCTCATTCACAACTGCTTGTATTCCCAGATTTTTGTACAACATATCAACTGGTGACAAAATCATTACCTATGAGGCTTGTGCTGTTCAAATATTCTTTACTTATCTTTTTGGTATAACAGAATTTTTTCTTCTAGCCAGTATGTCCTTTGACCGCTATGTGGCCATCTGCAAACCCTTGCATTATATGACCATCATGAATAACAGAGTCTGCAACAGACTTATCATCAGCTGTTGGATGGTTGGTTTGTTAATCATAATCCCGCCACTTAGCCTGGGCCTCGATCTGGAATTCTGTGACTCTAACGTCATTGATCACTTTTTTTGTGATGCCACTCCTCTGCTAAAGATTTCATGCTCAGACACCTGGTTCATAGAGCGAATGATTTTAGTGTGCGCTGTGTTGACTTTTATCATGACCCTTTTATGTGTTGTTCTGTCCTACATTTATATCATGATGACAATTCTAAGACTCTCTTCTGCTCAGCAAAAGACAAAGGCCTTTTCTACCTGTTCTTCCCACATGATTGTGGTTTCCATCACCTATGGCAGCTGCATCTTCATTTATATCAAACCTTCAGCAAAGGAAGAGGTGGCTCTTAACAAAGGAGTTTCCCTGCTCATTTCTTCTATTTCACCTATGTTGAACCCATTCATTTATACCCTAAGAAACAAGCAGGTGAAGAAAGCCTTGAATGACTCAATCAAAAGGATTGCATTCTTCTTAAAGAAAAGGAAAAAGTAGTTGATTAATTAAAATAAAGGATGAATATTTCCTCAACTTTTGGGGTAAAATTTTAATCATATTTTGTCTTAATAACTTCTCTTTCAGTTTTATTAACATTTTACAATTTCTCTTACTATACTGATGGGGTAGTCTTACAAATTAATTCCTCTATTTCAAGTCTATTTAACAATTTCATTCACATGGATATAATTCTTTAATAAAATTTGGGTTAAAAGTTATAAATAATGTGTAATGCAGAAATAAAAAGCACAAGCTTTTATGCAAATATAATACCAGAATGAGAAAAATATGGTAGACTAAAAAATGGAAAAGTACTACCAATGCAAACACCTGGAAAATTGTCAATACAATTTAACAACTATTATTTTCAATGTAAACCTTATCTTATAGCAAATAGGTGGCAGATATAAAGAGGATACTGAAAACAGACAGCCAAAGCCCATATATAAACTGTCATATATAAACTAGCATAGATTACAGAAAAGTAAATAAAGATATGTCAGAATATATCAAGCTGAATGAATTTAAATATGGATGAATATAAAGATGGAATATGAGATTTCAACAGCCACATGATGAAAAAAATTTTAGAACTAGCACAACAACATGAAACTAAAATTACCATCTTGATGTACATCTAATGAAAGGGAAATTTTTTAAAACCATCTGCCTACCTACATATTCACAGCTAAGTTTAAACATTTTTGGCTATCAGCTTAAAAAATGAAAAGAGCAGAAAAGGTTCCCTAATGTAACTAAAAACCCTGATTGGAGACTCACACAAAGAAAGTTTTTAAAATCTATAAATCATATGTAAAATTAAAAATTAGAAATAAGTTTCCAAAGGCACAGATTTAAGTATAAAAATGTTGAATCACTATATTATACACCTGAAACTAATATAACCGATATAAGATTATCAACTACACTTAATAAAGTAATAATGAAACTGTGTTGCTGAGCTTATAACGCATAAAGACATAATTTGTATAACAATAATAGTACCAAGGTAGGAGGAGGCAGCAGAGCTGTATTTGATCAGTTTTGCACAGTATTAAAATTAATTTTGTTTATTCAGAACTAGATTGTTAAAAGTTAAGATGTTCTTTGTAATACCCAGGAAAACAGCTAAGAAAATAATTCAAAAACATACAGTTTAAGAAACAAGAGAATTAAAATGGAATACTAGAAAAATATTTGATTTAATGCAAAAAAAAGAAGTAATGAAAGAATAAAAGAACAAAAAAGATAGCAGACACACAGAAACATAATAGCAAAATGTTAGACTTACAACCTATCTTATCAGTAATTATATTAAATATGAATGGAATAAAATCTCTAATAAAAAAGCAGAGATTGAAAGAAGGCATTTTATTTATTTATTTTTTGTTGTTAATCCTCACCTGAGGATATTTTTTCCATTGATTTCTAGGAAGAGTAGAAGGGATGGAGGGGGAGAGGGAAATAGAAAGAAAGAGAAAGAGAAACCTCAATGTGAAAGAGACACATGGATTGGTTGCCTCCCACACTCACACCTACAACCCATGCACATGCCCTTGACCAGAAATCAAACCTGCAACCCTTCAGTGCAGGAGCACAACACTCTAACCACTCAGACACACCGGCCAGAGCAACAGAATGCATTTTTAAGTGCTCTATTCTACACTGTCTACTCTTTACCAACTTAAGATTCAAAACCCAAGTAGGTTTTAAATAAGAGGATAAAAAAAAATACCACCCCAAAGAGACCTGAAGTAGCTATCTTAATATCAGACCAAAAGGATTATATGACAAAAAAAGTGTTACTAGAAGCAAAGAGAGATCTTTTATAATAATTTTAAAAAGTATAAAAAACACATAATAATTATAGACATACTAGAGGCCTGATGCACGAAATTCGTGCATGGGTAGGGTCCCTAGACCTGGCCAGTGATCAGGGCCTATCTGTGGGGTGACCAGCAAGGCAATCGGGAGGCTGGCCAGACCCACCCTCTGCCGTTGTACCTGCTTACCGGCCACCTCACACACCCCTCTACCCCCGCCAATGGTCACCTCCCTCTGGGGGGTGACCAGGATGATTGGGGGCCCCACGCTGACACCTGCCTTGGCTGGCATGGGTCCTGGGGTCTGGAGGCAGCTTATGCATTGAGCGTTTGTCCCCTGGTGGTCAGTGCATGACATAGCGACCGGTCATTTCAGCTGTTGTTCTATTTGCATATTAGGCTTTTATTATATAGGATATTCAACTGGGAATAAAGCACCAAAATCCATAAATCAAAATCTGAAAAAAATGAAGTATGAAATAGACAATTCAAAAATAATAGTGGGAAATTTCAATGCTTCACTTTCAATAATGAACAATGATGCAGAAGATTACTAGGTAAATAAAAAATATGACCAATACTATAAACCAAGTAGAGCTAACAGACATCTATTTAACATTCCACCAAACAGCATCAAGATACACATTCTTCTCAAAGACACATGTAAAGTTTCTAGGACAGATCATATCCTAGGCCACATAACAATCATTATCTTAAAAGTTATTTAAATCACACAAATTATGCCCTCCAAACACAATGTAAGAAAAATATAAATAAATAAAATTTGTGAAATTTACAATTATATGAAAAGTAAACAAGGCACTTCTAGATTACCAATGGATTCAAGAATAAATCACATGAAAAATGAGAAAATACTTTGAGATGAGTGAAAGCAGAAACACAACATATCAAAACTTACATAATGCAGCTCAAGGAGTGCTTAAAGAGAAATTTGTAGCACTAAACACCTATATTAAAAAGTAAAATCCCAAATCATGAACCTCACCTTCAAGATTAAGAATCCTGCAAAAGAAAAGTAATCCAAAGCCAAAGCAAGCAAATGGAAGAAAATAACAATAGGGCAGAAATTAATATAGCCACTCCAGCTTTTTTATTATTGTTAATACTAGAGGTCTGGTGCATGAAACTCATGCACGGGGCTGTGTCCCTCAGCCCAGACTGCACCCTCTCCAATCTGGGACATCCCTCTCATAATCCAGGACTGCTGGCTCCCAACCACTCACCTTCCTGCCTGCCTGATTGCCCCTAACCACTTCTGCCTGCCAGCCTAATCACCCCCTAATCATGCCCCTGCCAGCCAGATTGACGCGTAACTGCTCCTCTGTGGCCTGATTGCCCCTAACTTCCCTCCCCTGCTGGCCTGGTCCCCCCCAACTGCCCTCCCCTGCAAGCCTGGTTGCTCCTAACTTCCCTCTCCTGCCGACCTGGTTGCCCCTAACTGCCCTTCATGCAGGCCTGGTCCCCCCCAACTGCCCTCCCCTGCAGGCCTGATACCCCCCAACTGCTCTCCTGCAGGCCTGGTTCCTCCCAACTGCCCTCCCCTGCTGGCCATCCTGTGGTGGCCATCTTGTGTACACATGGTGGCGGCTATCTTTGACCGGATGGGGGAAGCCATCTTGTGTGTTTGAGTGACAGTCAATTTGCATATACTCTTTTATTAGATAGGATGATATATCTTTCTTCGACCCTTTACTTTTATCTACCCAAGTCAATTTATAAAGTTGATTTCTTATAGACAATATCTATATTAATAATAGACAAATATGTAAAATGACCGTACCTCCACAATGCCCATAGCCAATCAGGAGTGAGTATGCAAATTAACCCGACAAAGATGGCGAGCCTGTGGGCAGAGTGCCCTCACACAGTCGCCGAGTGGCCGGAGGTGGGGCAAGACACCCACCCTCTCTCCATGTTGTCAGGGCGATGCGACGGGCATCCCTGGGACCCCGCCTGCTTCGAGCCTGTGGCAGCGCATGCACACACCGGCGCCGAGCAGCCTTGGTCCCAGGGATGCCACTGGAGTGTCTGGTCCTGTCAGCCAGGCCTGGTGGTGGCTGGAGATCACAGTCCTTTTGGTTTGTGCAGCCCTTGGACTGGAAGCGGAAACCAAGAGTGCGGGGAGCACTAGGAATTCTGGGAATCATAGTTCTGGTGGCAGACACCTTGCGGGATCTCCTAGACACTAGAGCAAAGTGAGCCTGGAGCAAGTTACTGTTGCGGGTGGGAGATGGAGAAAAAGCAAAGGTGAGAGACATAAGTAAAGTCAGAGTGTCGAGGAAAAATTAAAGGGAAGATATCCTGCAACTTCTAGGAAATCTCCACCAATGGAGCAAAGAAAAAAAAAAAAGACCTCTATTGTTCTGTGAGCACCAAACCAAACTGGGTTGGGGTCTCAGACAATTCGCTCATATGATTGCAAAGACAGACAGAAACTCCCAGATTGGAGAGGGCTCCCCTGACGGCTCCCAGATTGGAGAGGGTGCAGGTCAGGCTGAGGGACCCATCCCCCATGTACAAATCTTTGTGCACCAGGCCCCTAGTATAGGAATAAAAAGAGAAGAGAGAAGAAAAGAAAGAAAGGAATAGAAGAAATCTTTAACATTTCTCACAGGGCTTTTGCTTTTTAATTCACTGTGGCAATCTCTGTCTTTTAATTTATGTATTAGGCCATTAACATTTAAAGTGATTTTCTTAGATCATTTTAAGCTTTGAAAGGCCCACAGGGCAAAGAAAAGTGACTCTTAAAGATCAGGTGTTTGGCAAATGTTTTTCTTTCTGACTAACCCTTAATTTTTTAGTAAAGAACATTCTATGGTCTGTTCTCCCCTACTGGGAATCCTAACCCTTGTTTGTTTTCACTTTTCATACAATAATGTAAAATTATATAAAGTTAATACAAAGCCAAGGATTTAGGAGCAAGCAAGAAATGATTGTCTTCTAAGCAGTATAAGTAAAATAGTGACCATAAATATCTTAAATGTCCCCCAGGCACATCCTGCAGGAGTCCTCACCATGGGACCTTTCCTGTGTACTCTTGTACTAAACCTTTCAGTGACCCTGCTCGTTAGTTGCTCTGCCCATAATTTATCTTTATGCACAATTTTATTTTTCCAAAACACTCTTTAATAACAAAAAGTATTTCCACATAAAAAACTGTCTGCCCTAAAAGAAAAAAGGGGAGAATTCTTCTATACCTCTTTCAGAATCTGGTGGCCCCTAGAACTCTTTGACTTGCAGCTGCATGATTCTAATTTTAGCCGCCATCTTCCATGGCTTTCTTTCCTATGTCTTTTTGTACACTCTTCCCTTCTTACAAGGTCAGCAGTCATTGGAGTTAGGGCCTCCTACATTTCCAAAAAGGTCACAATTGCAAGTTCTGCAGATTAAAACTTGGACATATCTTTTTGAGGAACCACTAAAATGGTCAACTGGTATATAACAAAGGTGCCAAGACAATTCACTAGGAAAAGAATAGTCTTTTCAACAAATGGTGTGAGAAAACTGGATAACCATATGCAAAAGAATTTAGTCATCTTCATCATGCCATACAAAAATAAACTCAAAATAAATCATAGAACTAAGGATAAAAGCTAAAACTCAAAAACTCAAAAATAAACTGTTAAAAGAAAACGTAAGAGTAAATCTTTGTGACCTGGGATTAGACAATGGTTTCTTAGATATGACACTGAAAGCACAAGTGGTAAAAGATAAGCAAAAGTCAATTTGACTTCATCTAAAAAAATTGTAGTTCAAAATACACCATTCAGAAACTGTGAAACCCACACAATAGGAAAAAATAGTCAAAATTATTCTCTGATAAAAGACTTGTACCCAGATAGATAAAGAATTCTCACAGCTCAACAAAAGGAAAACAGTCAAATTAAGAAATAAGCAACTAACTGCTTTTTGTTATTGCTTTTAAGATTCTCTCTCTGACATGAACCTTTGGCATATTAATTATGATGTGTTTTGGCGTGGGCCTCTTTAGGTTCATCTTGCTTGGGACTCTGCTTTCTACTTCTAGTAGTTGCCACATAAATCCCTCCAACTTCAAAACCAGAAATAGAAAAATGTCTTCATGTTAAATCTCACATGCTTCAAATCTCTTTCAAGAGCTTCCATTCTTTTGAAGGGCTCATTTGATTTGACAAGGGCCACCAAGGATAATTTCCTTATCTTAAAGTCAGCTATTTTGGACCTTATTATGTATGCAAAATCCCTTTACAATAACACCTATATTCTTGTATGGTTGAATAACTGTCAGAAATTGTGTACATCACAGGAGTCTTGGGGCCTGAGGTGATTAATTTTATGTGTCCACATTACCTCCGATGGGCACAGTTCAGTGGGGAAGGAGGAACAGCTTAGAGAAGGACAGTCCAATAGTAATAATCTCAAGGACTATTGTTTGGGACAAAGTGGCAGGCAACATGCTCACGGGAATCTGTTTTGAGCCCAAGCCAGCTGAAACTGCTCACACAGAAAAGGCAATAGGCTGTATCCAATCTGAATCTTCATCAAGCCATTTTAGAGGGAACTAGAGTTGAAAGATATGGTAGGGACTGAGGAGTCAGCTTTGAACCAGAGATTAATTTCCCCTCATTGAGTGCCTGGTGGTGAAATCTCTAAACTACACTAGCCAGCATCTGCCCTAAAGACTCTCTTCAGAAGACACCGATAACCACAGAGGGGAGGTGGAATAACTGACAAGAGGAGGCAGTCCACAGAGAATCACAGACAGGCCAGCTATAAAAAGACACTGAGAGCCAAATATGAACAGCTCCTGAGATTGGCTGACACAAAAGTACCTACCAGGAGGCATGAAATTAGCATACAAAACAGTGAGCCTCAGACATCATAAACTGCCCAGGTGAACTTCACTTGGTTGGATCCTTTATTTTTTTTTGTCTATATTGTTGTTGATGTTTTGTTTTATGTCTTTTTAATTTTTTCTCTTTTTGTTTTGTTTTGCTTTGCTTGTTTTTTATTATTTTTTCAGCATTTTCTTCATATTCTCTGCTTTATTGTTTTTCTCTCTAATTTCTTCTATATCTCTTATTGGCCTCCTTCTTTACTTTTTTCTCTTTTACTCCCATTTTTCTTTCTCATGCTTTCTTTTGCTTTACCTTTCTCCCTCTTCTTGATACCATTGCACAATTTTTTCTTTCTTTCTCAGACTTGTCTTTTTTAACATTTTCCTATTCCTACCTTCTCCTCTTAATTTTTGCTATTTCAGCTTTCTTTTCAGAATCTTTTGCCTGCCACTTTTACCTCCCAGTAGCTTCTTTATTATTATTTTATTATTATTATTATTTTACTATTAGTAATAATATCCTTTTCTCTCTTAAATTTTTGCCTTAGTATTTGTGTTCTCTCTTCTCTTTCATAATTCTCTTTTTTCTTGGGTTATTTTCATTGTGGTCTTCAGTATATTTTGTATGTTCCAGTTTGTTTCCTGTCAGTTACGTTTTGTTTTGTTTTACCCTGTCAGCACCTATAAAACAGCTCACACAACGTGGTAGCAGCCAAGCGTCACAGTTAGCCAACCTGAAAGGAGAGTCCTCCCATGATTGGGACAACAAAAATCCAGACAGAAGTGTCTAAATAACCCACAAAAGGGGCATAACTAGAGCATACAGTTCAAAAATACAAGAAAAATACACCTCTAGGTCCCACAGAACATAGACCACCCCACAAGACTGGGATTCATAGCAAATATATCTACTACATAGAAACAAACACAAAAAAACAACTAAAATGGTGACACAAAGGAGGAATCACCAAAGACCTATGAGATATGGAGGGGAAGCAAGTTATCAGACATAGATTTCAGAGTAATGGTTATAAAGATGCTCCAATTAAGTTTCAACTTAATTGGAACCTCCAGGAACTTAGTGAGAATTAAAGGAACTTAGTGAAAGGTACATCAGCATGAAAGAAGATATAGATATTATGAATAAGAACCAGTCAGAAATGAAGAATACTATATCTGACATCAAGAATATGCTGGAAGGAATTAAAAGCAGGCTCGGTGAAGTGGAGGATGAATAAGTCAATAAGAAGTTGCCGAAACCGGTTTGGCTCAGTGGATAGAGCGTCGGCCTGCAGACTCAAGGGTCCCAGGTTCGATTCCGGTCAAGGGCATGTACCTTGGTTGCGGGCACATCCCCAGTAGGGGGTGTGCAAGAGGCAGCTGATCGATGTTTCTCTCTCATCGATGTTTCTAACTCTCTATCCCTCTCTCTTCCTCTCTGTAAAAAATCAATAAAATATATTTAAAAAAAAAAAAAAAAAGAAGAAGTTAAGGTAAGAAAAAAACAATCAGAGCAGAAAAAAGAAAATATTTAAAAAGCATGAGGACAGTTTAAGGGAATTTTGGAACAACATGAAATGAAACAACATTCACCTCATAGAAGTGACAGAAAGAGAGAAAAAAAGTGAACAAGGTATAGAGAACCTGTTGGAAGAAATAATGACAAAAACTTCCTTAAGCTGGTGAAGAAAAGAGCCACACAATATCAGGAAGCCAGAGGGTACCAAGTAAGAGGAACCCAAAGAGATCCACTCCAAGGCACATCATAATTAAAATGGCAAATGTTAAGAACAAAGAGAGAATCTTAAGGACCACAAGAGATATATGGTCAGTGATCTACAAGGGAGCTCCCATAAGGCTATCAGATGATTTCTCAACAGAAACACTACATGCCAGAAGGGAAGGGAATGAAGCATTCCAAGTAATAAAAAGCAAGGATCTGAAACCAAGACTACTCTATCCAGCTAGGCTACCATTCAAAATAGGTGGGGAATTAAAAGTTTCCCAGACAAAAAAAAAGGTTAAAGGAGATTATTACCACCAACCCAGCACTGTAAGAAATGTTAGAGGGACTGCTATAATAAGAATAAGAAATGTATAGAGAAAGAAAGAGAAACATAGAGGGAAAAAATGAAAATGACAATGAATAAATATCTAGCAAAAATAACCTTAAATGTAAATGGATTAAATGTTCCAATCAAAACACATAGGGTAGCTGAATAGATAATAAAGCATGACCCACATATATGCAGTCTACAAGAGACCCACCTCAGAACAAAAAACTGACAAAAGATGAGAGGGAAGGTATGAAAAAAAAATTTCTCCATGCAATGGAAACAAAAACAAAAACAAAGCAGGAGTAGCAATACTTATATATGACAAAATAGACTTCAAAGCAAAGGCCATAATAAGAGACAAAAAAATAAAAAAAGACTATTACATAATACTAAAGGGATCAATCCAACAAGAAGATATAACCCTGGTAAACACTTATGCAACCAATATAGGACCACCTAAATGTATAAAAAATCTCTTGGAAGACATTAAGGTAGAGATCAAAAGCAATACAGCCCTAGTGGGGGACTTTAGCCCCTCCACTGACACCACTGGATAAATTTTCAGACAAAAACTCAACAAGGAAATACAGACCTTAAATGGTACACTAGATAAGATGGATTTAACTGGCAGTTACAAAACATTCCACTCCAAAGCTGAAGAATATACATTCTTCTTAAGTGCACATGGGACATTCCCAAAAATAGACCATGTGTTAGGACACAAAGTAAGTCTCTACAAGTTCAAGAGTATTGAAATCATATCAAGCATCTTCTCAGACGACAATGGCATGAAACTAGAAATCAACCAGAATAAAAACATTCAAACACATGGAGGCTAAATAGTATGTTACTAAACAATGAATGGGTTACCAATAAAATAAAAAAGAAATCAAAAACTTTCTGGAAACAAATTAACACAAAACAACCCAAAATCTATGGGACACAGCAAAATCAGTTTCAAAAGGGAAGTTCATAGCATTACAGGCCTACCTCAAGAAATAAGAAAAAACTCTAATAAACTATCTAACACTACAATGAAAAGAAATAGAAAGAGAACAACAAGAAAAGCCCAGAGTAAGTAGAAGGAAGGAACTAATAAAGATCAGAGTGGAAATAAATCTCATAAAGACTAAAAAAATAACTTTAAAAAATACAAAAGATCAATGAAACTAAGAGCTGGTTCCTTAAAAAGAACAAGATTGATGAACCATTAGCTATACTAATCAAGAAACAAAGAGAGAGGACCCAAATAATAAGATAAGGAAAGAAAGAGGTGAAGTAACAACTGACACTACAGAAATACAAGGGATCATAAGAAAATACTATGAACAACTATATGCCAAATTGGACAACCTGGACAAAATGGACAAATCCCTAGGAAAAGACAATCTTCCCAAACTGAAACAGAAAGAATCAGAAAACCTAAATAGGCCAATAACAACTGATGAAATTGAATCAGTAATCAAAACACACCCAGCAAACAAAACCTCTGGTTTGGATGGCTTCACAGGGGGCTTTAACAAAACATTCAAAGAACTAAGACCTATACTCCTCAAATTACTCCAAAATATCCGAGAGGAAGGACCACTTCCAAGCTCTTTTTATAAGGCCAGCATTATGCTAATTCCAAAAGCAAATAAGGACACTACAAAGAAAGAGAATCTGCGCTCAGTGGATAGAGCTTCGGCCTGAGGACAGAAGGATCCCTGGTTTGATTTCATTCAAGGTTAAGTACCTCAGTTGCAGGCTCCTCCCTAGCCTCAGGCCCTGGTCAGAGCCCTTGCAGGGGGGCAATCATTTGATGTGTTTCTCTCACATCGATATTTCTCTCTGTCTTTCCTTCTCTATTCCACTCTTTCTAAAAATCAATGGAAAAATATACTCAGGTGAGGATTTTGAAAAAAAAGAAAGGAAGAGAATTATAGGCCAGAATCCCTGATGAACATAGATGCTAAAATCCTCAACAAAATATTAGCCAATCAGATCCACCAATATACTTAAAAGATCATATATGAAACTTGTTCCAGGGATGCAGGTCAGTACAATATTCACAAATCAATAAACATGATACATAACATAAACAAGTTGCATTATCATACCAATAGATGCAGAAAAATGATTCGACAAAATCTAATACCCTTTACAGATTAAAAAAAAATCTCAGCAAAATGGGAATAGAGAGATCATATCTCAACATGATAAAGGCTATATATGGCAAACTGACAGCCAACAGCATGCTCAATGAGGAAAAACTAAAAGCATTCCCCCTAAAAACAGGAACAAGACAGGGATGTCCACTTTCACCACTATTATTCAAATTAGTACTGGAAGTCCTAGCTACCAAGATTAGATAAGAAAAACATATAAAAGGCATGCAACTTGTAAAGAAGGAAGAAAAACAGTCTTGATTGTAGATGACATGCTATTGTACACAGAAAACCCTAAACACTCCATCAAACACTATTAAATTTAAAAAAGGAATTTGGCAATGTAGCAAGATAAAAACGTAACACCTAGAAATTGGTGGCATTTTAATACATCAATTATGATCTCTCAGAAGAGAAACTAAAAAAAAAATACCATTTACTGTTGCAAAAAAAAAAAATAATAAGATACCTAGGAATAAACGATTAGTACTCAGAAAACTACAGGATGTTGAAAATAGAAATAGAGGAAAACATAAAAAAATGGAAAAATATACCGTATTCATGGATTGGTAGAATCACCATCATTAAAATGTCCATACTACCCAAAACAATCTATAGATTTAATGCAATCCCCATTAAAATACCAATGGCATATTTCAAAGGCCTAGAACAAACTCTCCAAAAATTCATGTGGAATAAAAAAAGACCCCTAATAGCCACAGCAATCCTGAGAAAGAAAAACAAAGTTGGAGGGAGCACAATACCAGATATCATTTATATTACAAAGCCACTGTTCTCAAAACTGCCTGATACTGGCACAAGAACAGACATATAGACCAATGGAACAAAACAGAGAACCCAGAAATTGACCCAAGCCATTATGCTCAATTAATATTTGACAAAGGAGGCAAAAGCATACAATGGAGTTAAGACAGTCTCTTCAATAAATGTTGTTGGGAAAATTGGTCAAATACAATTAAAAAAATGAAACTAGACCACCAACTTACACCATACACAAAAATAAACTCAAAATGTATGGACTTAAACATAAGATAGGAAACCATAAAAATTGTAGAAGAATCCATAGGCAAAAATAGCAGACATATGTTGTAGCAATATATTTACCAATACAGCTCCTAGGGCAATGGAAACTAAAGAGAAAATAAACAAATGGAACTACATCAAAATAAAAAGCTTCTGCACAGCAAAAGAAACCATCAACAAAACAAGGAAGTCCCAAGCATGGGAAAACATATTTGCCCATGTTATCTCTGAGAAGGGTTTAGATTCCAAAATTTACAGAGAACTCATACAACTTAACAAAAGGAAGATAAACAATCCAATCAAAAAATAGGCAGAGAACCTAAATAGACACTTATCGAACGTGGACATACAGAAGACCAAGAGACCTATGAAAAATGCTCAAAGATACTAACCATCTGAGATATGCAAATCAAAACAACAAAGCAGTACCATCTCACACCTGTCAGAATGGCTATAATCAACAAATCAACAAAGGACAAGTGCTGGAGAGGATGGGGGGAAAAAGGAACCCTCATGCACTGCTAGTGGGAATGCAGACTGGTGCAGCCACTGTGGAGAACAGTATGGCGTTTACTCAAAAAATTAAAAATGTAACTCCCATTTGACCCAGTGATCCCACTTCTAGAAATATATACCAAGAAACTAGAAACACCAATCAGAAAGGATATATGCACCCCTATGTTCATAGCGGCCCAAATTACCATAGCTAAGATTTGGAAGCTGCCTAAGTGCCCATCAGCAGATGAGTGAACTAAAAAACTGTGGTACATATACACAGTGGAATACTACACTGCTATAAAAAAGAAGGAATTCTTACCATTTGCAACAGCATTGATGGAACTGGGGAGCATTATGCTAAGCGAAATAAGCCAGTCAGAGAAAGATAAATACCACATGATCTCACTCATTTATGGAATATAATGAACAACATATACTGATGAACAAAAACAGATCCAGAAACAGAGAAGCAGATTTCAGACCATCAAACCTCAGAGGGAAGGTAGGGAAGGGTGGCAGTAAGGGGGAGAGATCAACCAAAGGACTTGTATGCATGCATATAATAAGCCTAACCAATGGACACAGAAACTGGGGGGTGAGGGCATGAGTGGGTGGGTTGGGGGTAATAGGGAGATAAGGACACATATGTAATACCTTAATCAATAAAATAAAATAAAAATTTATAGGTTTTTTTAAAAAGAAGACATATGTAATAATTTAAACAATTAAATAAATAAATAAATCAAATGGCCATAATACCCAAATCAATCTATACATTCAGTGCAATCCCCATTAAAATATCAATGGTATATTTCACAGATCTGGAACAAATACTCCAAAACTGTATGTGGATCCAAAAAAGACCCCAAATAGCTGCAGCCTTATTAAGAGAGAAGAACAAAGTTAGGGGGATCACAATACCAAATATCATGTTATACCACAAAGATGGGATACTCAAAATAGCCTGGTACAGGCACAAGAACTGGCATATAGATCAATGGAACAGAGCAGAGAACCCAGAAGTCAACACAAGCCATTATGCTCAATTAATATCTGACAAAGGAAGCAAGAGCATACAATGGGGTAAAGACAATCTCTTCAATAAATGGTGTTAGAAAAATTGGACAGGTACATGCAACTTACACCATAAACAAGAATAAACTCAAAATGGATAAAAGACTTAAATAAAATACATGAAACCATAAATATCCTGGAAGAAACCATAGGCAGCAAAATCTCAGACATCTCTCTTAGCAATAGGTTTCCAGATATATCTCCAAAACAAGAGAAACAGAGGAAAAAATAAACAGGACTACATCAAAATAAAAAGTTCCTACACAGCAATAGAAACCACAACAAAATGAAAAGGGAGCCCACTGCATGGGAGAACATATTTGCCAATGATATATCTGGTAAGGGGTTAATTTCCAAAATATATAAGGAACTCATACAACTTCACATCAGGAAGACAAACATTCCAATTTAAAAATGGGCAAAGGACATAAATAGACACTTCCCCAAAGTAGACATACAGATGACAAGGAAACATGAAAAAATGCTCAGTCACTAATCATCAGATAAATGCAAATCAAAACAACAAGGAGGTATCACCTCACACGTGTCAGAATGGCTACCATCAACAAGACAACAAATAACAAGTGCTGCCAAGGTTATGGGGAAAAGCAAACCCTAGTACACTGCTGGTGGGAATGCAGACTGGTGCAGCCATTATGGAAAACAGTATGGAGTTTCCTCAAAAAATTAAAAATGCAATTGCCATTTGAGCCAGTGAACCCACTTCTAGGAATATATCCTAAGAAACCCAAAACACCAATCAGAAAGAATATATGCACACCTATGTTCATAGCAGTGCAACTTACAATAGCTAAGATCTAGAAACAGCCCATGTGCCCATCAGTAGATAAGTGGATTAAAAATGGTGGACATTTACACCATGGAATATTATGCAGCTGTAAAAAAAAATCTCTTACACTTTGAGACAGCATGAAGGGTCCTAGAGACTATTACGCTAAGTGAAATAAGCCAGTCAGAGAAAGACAAGTGTCACATGATCTCACTCATATGTGGAATCTAATGAACACAATAAACTGATGGACCATATAGATCCAGAGACATAGAAGCATGGAACAGAGTGATGAATCTCAGAGAGAAGGTAAGGGACGTTAGGGGGAGGGTAGGAGTGATAAACCAAAGAACTTATATGCATATATGCATAACCCATGGACACAGACAATAGTGTGATGAAGGCCTGGAAGATGGGCAGGGCTAGGTAGAGGGGGTCAATTAGGAAAAAGAGGGGGACATCGATAATACTTTCAATAATAAAGATAATTTTTTTAAAATAGAAGACTACTGTTCAGTATCTGATAGATATTGAACTGGCTAATATCCAATAGTGCCCTAAAACTATGATCTTTAGGCTATGTTTTCTACTGAACATAAATCTATAGTTAATGTATCACTTTCACAGTGTCTGGAGTTTCTGGAAAAGTACATAGCCAAGTCAAATGCCTGTGCATTTTCCTGCATAATTAAATAATTATTGAATGGCCCTGTTAAATCATGACATGGTAAAGACAGACAGTCATTCTTCTGATTTATTTCTAAAATTTGGAGGATTTTTATCAATAAACCTCCACTCTCCTATTATCCCTCCCCTGGGGTTGAACACAGACTTACCTGAGAGGTAATATTCCCTCTCCTGTTTTATATGGTTTTTTCTACACATAGATATCAGACTGTTCAAATTCATGAAACAAAAGGGCCTGCCAAGTGGTGGGATAGAGTTGGGTTTCTAGAACTGTCTATCTGAGAGATATGGCTAACTCAGGAGGTTCTTATCAGGATGTTCAAAGGGACATTTTAAATATTTCTATCTTTAATAAAATTGGTATTTTAATCTCCATTTACTTGCCTACTTTTTGCTCCTTTGTTGACTCAAAACTCAAGCAAGGAATGAGGGTAGGATTCCTTGAGAACCCACAGTGCCAATAGTGACACAGAGAGACCCAAACATGGTGTGTATATCATGCGGAATTATACATTGGAAGCAAAATGTGGCAATACACTTCAAAATTCTAACATGTAAGTGGGATTTACATCAGAAATTCCTCTTGTGATAATTTAAACAGAAAAAACAATGATGTTTATTAATAGTGAGATTTTTTATATAATGGCTTACACATAAAAAGAGTTCAATACAGAAAACTTGTGATACAAACATATATTTTTACCCTGGGAAAGTATGTACAGTTGTCAGATTAGAAATTGTGTCTATATTATTTTAAGATTTTTTTTTTATAGAAAAAGCAGACAAAGCAATTTTGTTGTCTTTTGTTAACACTTTGTGATCTATGGGTTGAAGAGAAGCCAGAAATCTTTTCATCAGACAATTATTGTTCTGCACTTGGAATGTGTCTCTTAAAATTGTTGCATCTTATTGTCTCCAAGGACACTATTCCCACTGCTCCCTCTAGGTATTTTGCCAAAATTCAGTGCATATTGAAATCATTAGTCATGTTTGAACTTGGTCACAGAGGGCCCTTTACTTATCCACACAGAGGGCCCCGGTACATCTATAAGAGACTGAGATTATAAAAGTCATCTTAATCTTTCTTCACTGTGTAAAAATCTTTCCCAGAGAAATCAGAAATCATCTCTTTCAAAATCTTCTTTAAAAATTACCTTATATTTCTCAGACATTTAAAACACATGACTTTTTATTTCAGCTTTCCTATATAAGAAATTGTTCTCCAGGTTTAAAATGAAATAGAATCTTCTTTAGTGAGAGTCTTTTGGCACTTTCTATTAGAAAACAATTATCCATGAATGTGTATGTCTTCAAGAGAGGAGAATTTAGGCACCTTAACTGAACCCACTTACACTTTCAGTTTCATCTTCGGGACTACCAGGATTACACAGTCAACTGAAGCCATGATTACCTTCCATAAGAGTAAGTATATTCTTGTTTGGCAATTTTTGTTTCTTTCGTCATTCAAAGTTCTAGTTCCTTAGTCCTAGAAAATATGACTAATCTGCTTAAAAATCAGAGATGGCAATATTGGGTATCTCTGAAAAGTAAAATAGTTATTTCTAATGTTAGTTTGTATTATAAAAAAGAAATCTGAAGGGATTATACACATTTGAAATATTTATTACATGCACCCGTAGCAAGCGGTCATGCACCCGTAGCAAACATGCTCACTCTTTATGTTTAATATCTATAGCACTACCTGTCATATCATAGATTTTCAATAAATACCTTCTGAATGAATGCATGAGTATTCATAGCAACATTATACACATTATCAGAAATGTTCTTATTAAAGATCAATGATTCCATCATATTTGAAAATATTCCTTTAAATATAATAAATAGAAAATTCACCTGAATGAAAGTCGTCTACGAGAACATTCACTTAAATATTGGTATCACATGAGGTAAGTATTGGTGATTGGAAAGGGAGGAGAGTTTAGGAATATGGACAATGCTCTGAGTTAAAATGCCACAGTGAAGAATTGAGAGCTTAAGAATTTTCTCAGTTAGGTTCAAAAGGTCAATTCCTTTATGACCCTGATTAACAGCTAATTATTTCTCCCCCTCAGCCTAGATTAGTGCTCCTTTTCTGCAGAGATGCCTGCAAACCATAAGTAATTCTCTGTCTCCAGCACTCTAATGCGTTATTTGTTACTGCCTTGATTGAAACAACTTGACTCAATTCACCAGACCTCAGGAAAACACACCTGTAGCTTTCATGTGGGGTAGAGATTGCTAGAAATAAGTGAAGCCATTAATATACCAAACTAATTAAGTTTCCCATAGAAAATTCTTTTCTCTTTGAAATGCAGAGTAAACCAAAGACATAGACTTTTTACAGCTATTTACAAACAGAAATAGCTGCCCATGTGATTAAGTGTTAATGGGGGTTGAGAAAGAAATGTGAAGTACCTATTGCCTCATGTTCAAAATTGCAGTCTCTAAACTCTGCCCTTAGTGTTTCTTCACAGGACATTGAACAGGTTATAAGAGGCATCAAATTTCACAAGCTTTATAAAGAATGCAGGAACTGTCCTAGTCATTGCTGCTAAGCGGTTAGAGTGAAGGGTCTGGGGTTTGATTCCTGCTGAAGGGGTGGTATCAGGGTTGCAGGTTCTTCCCAGGCTTGAGACAGGGCACATGCCAGAGGCAACCAATGCATGTGTCTCTCACTCACTTCCCACCGCTCCCTCACTTCCACTCTCTCTACAAATCAATGGAAAACATAGTCTATGGTGAGGATTAACAAACAAACAAAAGGATGCAGAAAAAACAATAGTGTGGTGGTCACTGATGAGTGCCCTCACACATTAGCCTAACTATTACAGCAGGTTATGGGGGCAGGAGGGGAGGAGGAGGAAGTGAAAGGAGAGAGAGCTTTAACTTACTATCTGCCAGGGACTTTGCCTGGACTTCAGCAATCACAATCACAAGGGTTCCATGAACTAAATATCATGGAGGAAACTGAGCCCGAAGAGGCAAAGGGAAATGAGAACTCCACAGTCTTATTCCAGAGACTAAAATACCTTTAAAACACTTTTTTTTTTTAAATAACGCAAATATGATAGTCATTCTGTCTTTATTTCCACAAACTTTTAAGGAACTCTTACTTTGCCCCTGGAGATAAGCTGGCTGCTTGGGACAAAACAATGTCAAAATAAAATTTGTTTATGCAGTTTGACAATTTAGTCATCAGAGAATAATAAATAATAATTATAGGCTACAATGGGAAGAGTAAGAAGAAAAGATACATCTATCTTGAAAATTTATAGATAGATTCCTGGTGGAATTAATGCCTAAACCAAAACTTAAAATAGAGATAGAGAACTTAGATACTACAACTGTAGAGATCTTTAAAAACAAAAGGACCGGCATCTGGGAATTTCCAAAGGTAATTTTAAGCATCACCTTTAATGGAAACAGCTAGTACATAAGTCTAGGGAAGCAAATTGAATCAGGAGAGATGACACCAGCAGCCCGACTCTATAGGTCATACTCTTAATCACTATGATATAGTGTCTCTTGCTGGTATATGGTATGAGCCAATGCAAGTACCCTAGTAGGAAAAAACAAGAAATGAGGGAAATTTTGTGGACTGATAGCAGAAATATTAGAAAGCTCTGCATATGCTAACTAAGAAGCTTAATTTTTATAATGAGGGCAAAAAACAGTGATTGAAAGAATTAAAATTAATGTTTCAGTTACAAAACTCCATTTCACTCTAAAAAAGTAAATATTTTTATTAACATAATATCAGTCTTCCCTTCCTACCAAACTCCACCACCTCACTCTAAGGAATCATCTTCATGCCTCCCTCAACCCAGGCTCAGCTTGGTTCTGGAGCAATTACATCATTTCAATGTGATAAGAAGTAAATGTGTCAGTATCCATCCTCTGTTCTGGTCCTCAAACATCTATTCATGTGCATCACAGCCTGGGACCTTTTGTTTCCCTTGCCCATATTACTCTTAAGACCTAGTAGTTCTCTGTATAAGTTATAAGACACCGATAGTATTACTGTGGCAAATTGCAGTGCAGGAAATTTGTCAAGTATCTAAGGTTTGTCTTTAGTTTCACGTCACACTAGACAGGAGAACACCCTTTTGCTAATTCTATACCAATCTTTGGAATGGGAAGACTGTGTGACGTTCTGAGGCTTTTTTGCCTGAGTTCAAGGAGCAACTTAATTATCGTTCCCCTTAGATGTCTACAAGGAGAAGAAATTGCAGAAATCTATCTCATTTTTCTCTTTCTGCCATTCCCACTCCATGTTAGTGGAAGACAGTAAAGGTCCCCAAACATACAGATCCTATTCAGAACCACTAAATCCTCTAACCTATTCCTCAACTCACTTATACCCTGATGTAGAATTTTTATAAATTCTCCAAAGATGACAAATTTTGTTCTTACTCATTACTCTGAATAAAATATTTATTGCCTGGAATATTTCATTAACCTAAATGCTTGCATTTGAAACTCAAACCCATTAATGCATTCCTCTTTCTCCTCTTCTCAACTCTTACCTAAAGCCAAAATTAATTAACTTCCATTTAACTGAGAGGTACATCTACAGTTTCAAAGAAATACATAGTATAAGGTAAATGTCAGTTCAAAAATATTGTCCACAACACATAGGGGAGAGTTAATCACATCTGGGCTTTAGAAAAATGATTCTGATTGCACTGATTTTAAAATACTGAATGGGAAAAGTAAACATATATGTTAACCATATGTTAACATGTTTCTGCAATATTTCAGCTATGAGATAAAGACACCAAGAGTAAAAGTAGTGTTGTGAGTGAGAGAATAAAAGGAACAAATTAAAAAGCAAACAGAAATGGCAAGACATGCAGACAACTGAAAATGGGAGTCAAGAAAAAAGAACAATAAACAATGTATTTAAATGAGACTTATTGTTGACAGGGAAGGGAACACAGTCATGAGTGCCACATGAAAAATCTTGAAATATGCACATCTAGAGGACTCTCAATAGGATAAAATAAGAATAACCAATACTGAATAGTAATGAATGGTCGCCTAATTCCAGATGCAATTGTACATATTTTATCTATATTATCTATATTTTTCTTTATAACCCTAAGATGTACATATTATTTTATCTCAAGTTTGCACACATACACACACAAATAAAAGACACAAGTTAAAGAAATTAATCAAATTGCTCAAGGACTCTCAGATAGAAAAAAGGAAAAGTGTAAGATCCAACCATATAAGTCTGATCTAGATGTCTAAGAATAAGTTGAAGTCAGAATACTGTAACATTGTCCTGCAGATGTAAATGCAGGAATCATCTGCCTACTTAAAATCACCTTATTTATTAGAACTTCCTAGAGAGAGGGCAGAGTAAAAGAGATATTGCCTAGAAAAAATAGTTCAAGTGCACCAACAAATCAGAAAAGGAAAAGGAGCTATGAAGGAGAATCAGAAAAAAATAGACAAAATGATAGGAAGAAATTCAGGATAATGTGAGATGGTAGAAATTAAGCTGTAGACTTTCATAAGTTCACTGTTCATATGCAGAAGAGAACATCAGTTAAATCAAGTCTAAAGTTTGTTTAATGATTGAAACAAGAGGGAGGCTAGTGGTGATGTGGGCTAGAGTAGTTTAAATGATGCAAAGACCTCATGAGTTGATGTATAATTGGTTAATAAGACAGAGAAAACAATTATCAAGTAGGTAAAATTTAAGAGAGAAAGTTGAAGTATGTTTGAGAAATTGCTAAATCTTGTTAAACCTGATATAGCTAAATGATATTTAAAATGGGTGGTAGCTTATATTTCCAGCTAAAATAGGTTGACCCAAAACATTAAAAAATCAAGATATTACTCTTCAGCTCTATAAATATATTTCAAATGTTCCCTTATTTGTCTGTCACAAATTTTGAAGTAAATATATACAATGAATAGTGAAAATATGTCATTGTCAAATGTGTTCAGAAAAAAATAATGGAAAAACATAAATAAGAAAAAATTCAATATCAAAGCTCTGGTCTTAATTATAATGCTTTGATGGGGAAAAGGCTCTCAAAATCTAGAGAAAAATGAAACTATAGATGTACCACAGTTTTTTAATCCTCTCATCTGCGGATGGGCAGGTAGGCTGTTTACAAATCTTAGCCATTGTAAGTCGTGCTGCTATGAACATAGGGATGCATATATTCTTTCTTATTGGTGCGGCTGATTTCTTGGGATATATTCCTAGAAGTGGGATTACTGGGTCAAATGGGAGTTCCATATTTAATTTTTTGAGGAAACAAAGCAGATAGTTAAAGGGCATTAGGATTTTCACTGTCAAAGGAATTTAAAAGGAAATTAATTACCCAGAGTATACAGTTCCAGATTTCTGCTTGTAAGCTGGGGAAAATTTCTTTGTAGCACTAGGATATCCTAAAAAGCATTAAAATGTAAAACACAGGTATTCTAATAGTAGAAGTAAAATATAGCCACGGATAATATTAATTACTTAAAATATATATATTTGAAATAAATTTCCTCTGTGGAAAAGCTAAAAAAGATTGGATTGTAACACATTTAATGAATCTTTGAGAGCATGTATTTAATAAAAATATTTTAAACACACCTCAGAGAAACTCCACTGGATAAGTTGAAACAGAATAAACTATGTGATAAGCATTCATTGTTAGTTTAGTTGCTAATACACATGTAAATTTTAATGCAAGGATTTTCTTAGCAAAGGCCATGGTTAATTTTTTTAGGGACTTTTCTGCTAGAAGCATTTCTGGAGTTCAGAAGTAGAGGAAAGTCAGAATAGTAGATCCAAAGCAACTTCTAGGAAGTAGGGGGAAGTAAGAATAGTAGATCCAAAAGCCATTTTTAGGACTTGCTTTCATTGATGTTTATAATATAACTAGACGCCCGGTGCTTGAAAATTCATGCACTGGAGGGGGGTCCCTCAGCCCGGCCTGCCCCCTCTCACAGTCCAGGAGCCCTCAGGGGCGATCGGGGGAAGGCGACACCCCCATCACACCTCTGCTTCTGCCACTGCCAGCTGTGCAAGCCTGGGCCAGACCTGGTTACCTGAGCCTCGGGTGGCCCTGGGCGGCTGGAAGCCCACATCCGAGGATTGCCTGCATTCGGACCGGCCCTAGGTGGCTGGGCAGCTGACACCCGAGGCTTGCCTGCACCTCAGGGTGGTTCTAGGTGGCTGGGCAGCTGCCATCAAAGATTTGTCTTTGCCTCCGGCTAGCCCTGGACGGCTGGGACACTGAGGGTGGGTCTGGCAGCAACTTGTACCTGCAACCCCCCTGGCTGGGCTGAAAGGACTATGGAACTCCTGCAGGGCTGAGGGGACTGGGCACTGCCATCTTTTGGCTATGGACGCCTCCATCGGTGTGATGGTCAATATGCATATTCCCTCTTTATTAGATACTAGAGGTCCAGTGCATGATTTTATGAACAAGTGGGATCCCTTGGCCTGGCCAGCAATCAAGGCCTATGTGGGGGGGAGGGGGGGTTGAGGGGGGGGCGGCCAGCAGGAGGGAGGATCCCTGGGAGATTGGCAGGCCACAGGAAGGGGCCATGGAGTATAGCTGGCCACCCTCCCCGAATCGGGGCTGATGCGGTGGTCGGCCAGTTGGGGAAGGGGCTGCGGGTGAGGGAGCCACCTGGGAGGAAGGGCCATGGGGGGGAGCGGGGCTGGCCAGCTGGGGTGGGGCTGGGGACAGGGGAGGCTGTCTAGCCGGATGCCACTATCGGGGCCAACCAGAGGAGGAGCAGGGGGAGTGCACTGACCATCAGAGGACAGCTCCTACACCTAGCATCTGCCCCCTGATGTTCAGTGCATGTCATAGAGACTGGTTGACTGGTTGCACCGGTTGTTCCGGTCATCGGTGATAAAGGTCGCTTATCCTTTTATATATATAGATTAGATAGGATATGACAAAGTGACACCAATTACAGTTAAACTGTAATTATAAGCAGCAGTGCAAATATGTGATTTAATTATGAATAGTTTATGTGACACAAAGAGATAATCAAACATTGGCATGTATGATATGCTTACTTCCACACTGATCTAGGAATCACTCACTGATTTACTTCTCTTGAGGTTAGAAGATGACTAGGATTCTGGAGTTCCTCATATAAAGTCTTTCTATTTGAAGCAGAATGGGCAAAATAATCAAGGATGAAAAACAAAACTACACTAACAACCTTCATCTTGCTGGGACTGACCGATGACACTCCACTGAAAACATTGCTATCTATCTTTCTATTTCTTTCCTACATGTTGAGTCTATCTGGAAACCTAACCATCATCACCCTCACTCTGATTGATTCCCACCTAAAAACACCTATGTATCTGTTCCTTCAAAATTTCTCCTTCTTAGAAATTTCATTTACAACTGCCTGTGTTCCCAGATTCCTATATAGCACATTGTCTGGGGACAAGTCCATTACCTATAATGCTTGTGCCAGTCAACTCTTGTTTACAGACCTCTTTGCAGTAACGGAATTTTTTCTTCTGGCTGCCATGTCCTATGATCGCTACGTGGCCATCTGCAAACCCCTGCATTACACCACCATCATGAACAGCAGAGTCTGCAAGAACATCATTTTCTCCTGTTGGGTAGCAGCACTGATCATCATTCTCCCACCACTCAGTCTGGGTTTGGGCCTGGAATTCTGCGATTCGAACGTCATTGATCATTTTCTCTGTGATGCATCTCCTCTCCTGAAGATCTCTTGCTCAGACACCTGGTTGATAGAACAGATGGTTGTCGTGTGTGCCGTGTTGACATTCATCATGACCCTCATATGTGTGGTTCTTTCCTACATTTATATCATCAGGACTATTCTAAGGTTTCCCTCTGCCCAGCAAAGGAAAAAGGCCTTTTCCACGTGTTCTTCCCACATGATTGTGGTTTCCATTACTTATGGAAGCTGCATCTTCATTTATGTCAAACCTTCAGCCAAGGACGAGGTAGCTATAAATAAAGGTGTTTCACTCCTTATTACTTCCATTTCACCCATGTTGAACCCCTTTATTTACACACTGAGAAACAAGCAAGTAAAACAAGCTTTCCATGACTCAATTAAAAAGATGGCATTCCTCTTAAAGATGCAGAGGAAAAAGGAGTCAGTGAATCCAATTAAAAGGAAGGATAAATAGGCTGAAAATCCCAAGCTTCTAATAATATTTTTCTCTGCATGACTTATTCTCAAGTCATATCGGCATTCTCACTTTGTTGTTAGACTTGTTTACTGTGAATCCTGACTATTCAATATTTGCCTCCCCATTAAAACTAAATTCTAAGGTATTTATGCTTACTATCTGGCAGAAATTTCTGTTTTTGCCAAACATTTTGGTTGCTATCCCTGGAAACACAGTAGAACACATTTTTCTGCCATATCTGTACATTGTAAGATGTGACTATGTAGCCTATATTATAGCTAACAGGATGGGTGTGGAAGCGATGTGCACTGTTTCTGGACCTGCGCTATGCCAATATTCAATAGGTGATCCACCACCCCTTTCCCCACCTACTGGCCATGGTAAGCTTCATGTTGATAATGAATGAGCTTGATCTTCTATCTCTGGTATAGTCTTCACCCAAAGGACAGGCTATCACAGCAAGTTTGATAAAGCTTCTCCTCTACTTCAACTCCCCTCAGTTGTCATCTGATTTGACAGGTAAAGCATCACAGAAGAATTCCTGTCACTTACTAAGGGAGCAATACTCAGAATTAGTTCTAGTACAATTATGACCCATCCTCAAGTATTGTTAGAAATATATTCTGTTAACCTTTTTAATATGCTTTTATTTTTATTTTTTATTTTTATTGATTTCACAGATAGGAATGGAGATGCAGAGAGAGAAAGGTCAATGATGAGAGAGAATCATAGATCAGGTGCCTCTGCAAGCCTCCCACTAGGGGTGGAGCCCATAACCCTGGCATGTGACCTGACCAGGAATGAAACTGTGACCTCCTGCCTCATGGGTCAATGCTCAACCACTTAACCACACTGCCCAGGCCATACTGTTAAATTTTATGTTATAGACATTATATCTTGATTATTGGCATACTCATACTCAGACAGCCATAAATTCAAACCTGGCCCAGGACAATCATATAAGAAAAAATTGTATTAAAAAAAATATACACAAGTTTGTAATACCACCCACCCTTTTTCAAATCTCCTATCTTATAATCCTTTCCAATGAAGTTCCTCTGTTACTTCCTATCATATTTCCTGAGGTAGAAATTAGCTAAATAAAATTTTAGCTATTTAATATTTCTTATATATATTTTTATTTATTTTAGTCAGGAAGGGAGAGGGGGAGAGAGATAGAAACATCAATGATGAGAAAGAATCATTGATAGGCTGCCTCCTACACTCCCCCTACTTGGGATCGAGCCCACAACCAGGCATGTGCCCTTGAGCAGAATCAAACCCGGGATCCTTCTGTCAGCAGGACAATGCTCTATCCACTGAGCCAAACCAGCTAGGGCTAGCTATTTAATATTTTTCAATCACTGTTTAAAATAACCAGTGTTTACATTACCCTTTTCACCTTCTGATGAGTCTATCACTCCGAGAACATTATGGGGGTGCAGGGGGGAAATGGCTATGTAATATTTTGTTTTTCTTGACCTTTTATGTACATTGGTAAAAGTAAAGTATGTGACTTTATCAGAATAAGTATATTCAAGATACCCCACAAAGGTTTGTTCATAAAATATTGTTCCCTCTGTCAATCTCTTTCAGATTCAGGAGTAAATTTAGCCCCCATGTACAAAAATTTGCTATTTTATATCGCAATACCCAATACATCTGAATGCTTATAGACTAGGGTAAATGGAATAAATCTGAAAATGTGTAGGTGGAGCTACAGTAGCTCTCTAACACCCAACAATTGATATTTCACTATTAATTCTTTGGTGACATCCTAATAAATAATCTATTTTCATATTATTCTGAACAAGTATGTTTCTGTTGAGGTCTTTCAAATACAAAACTTCAAGTAAATACCTTGCAGCCATTTTTTTAAAGAGTTTTTAAACTATGTAAAAACATAAATTATTTTAAAAATTAATGAAGCATTCATAAATTAAGAACTATACCCAGGAATTTTTATGCTAAAGCTCATGTTTAGTTTCCTGTGTTTATAAAGCTAAAATATAGAATTTTATGTTTTACTTTTTTAAATTGCTCCTAGATTTTAAATATGCTTAATAAATATGCTCATGGATATACAAAATGCGTGGATGTACATATTCAAAATACTAGCAGGAGAAGAAAGAAACCAAGATGGCAGCATAGGTAAACCCCTGAACTTGCTGCCTTGCACAACCACTTCAAAACTACAACTAAAAGACAAAATGGACATGATCCAGAACCACAGGAAGGCTGGCTGAGTGGAAATTCTACAACCAGAAGGAAAGAGAAAAGCACACTGAGACTCAGAGGAGGTGTGGCAGTAAAGTGCAGAGGTACGGAGGCGCGTGCGCGCCTCAAAGGCTGACAACTGAGTACACGGTTGTCTTTTTCAATCGGGAGGGAGACACAAGTTCCCGACTGCTCTGAATTCCAGTTCCAGGTAAGATTCTGGGGACCCAGACTCATACAGGGAGAAACTGGACTGTCTGGCTTCGGGCGGAACTTGAGGGCAGCTTTCTCTCAGAGCTGCTTGCAGCTATTACTGAGGGACACTGAGACCCGGGGCCCTCTTAGGGCAGGGCTGAGGATCAGCCATAGCTGTTTTCTCTGCCATGTTGATTCCCTGAGACCCCGCCCCACCCAAGCTGTGTACAGAGGCTTTTGCATATGAGTTGCCTAGACCTTCACAATCTAAAATTACCTAGCAAACTGCAGCTGGGTCAGAGAGCGCCAGAACTTCCGAAAGAAGGCCCAAGGCCCCACAGCAGCTTGCATTGCTTCACAGTTGGGCATAATTTGGGCACCTCCAAACCCCAAACAAAGATGTGGAATCTGCAAATCTCTCCTTAGCTCCTGCTGGGTGGCCTCAGGCAGACGATAAATTTGCACCTCCTTTGAGATTCAAGAGCCAGTGTACCCAGTGGTCAGAGTGAGACCATCCAGATTACAATTCCTCAGATCCATAGGGACACAGTCAAGGGGCAGACTCAGTGAACACCAAAGTCCCACTGAAGCAAGTCTTGCCCCATAAAGGTGTCTCCAGCACAGAAGTTCTCCCACTGTAGACACAGCTGAACCTCACAGCCAGTTGGCCTTGAGGTCAATTCCTCCCAGTGATACCAACAGCAATCAAGGCTTAACCACAAGACTGTGCACACAGCCCACAAAGGGGTGCACCGAGAGTGTCCACCTCAGGTAATTGGGGAGGCTGAACCACTGGGCCCTATAGGACACTTAGCACACAAAGCTGCTCTATCAACACAGGGAAGCAGCCAAAATGCAGAGACAAAGAAATAGGTCACAAATGACAGAAATGGAGGAAAGCAAACTACTGGATATAGAGTTCAAAACCACGGTTATAAGGTTTTTCAAGAATCTTCTAGAAACCACTGATAAATTTAGTGAGACCCTCGAGGATATGAAAAAGGACCAACTAGAAATTAAGCATACACTGATTGAAATAAAGAATAATATACAGAGATCCTACAGCAGACTAGAGGATCACAAGAATCAAGTCAAAGATTTGAAATATGAAGAAGCAAAAAACACCCAACCAGAAAAGCAAAAAGCAAAAAGAATCCAAAAATATGAAGATAGTGTAAGGAGCCTCTGGGACAAATTCAAGTGTACAAACATCTCAATTATGGGGGTTCCAGAAGAAGAGAGAGAGCAAGATATTGAAAAACCTATTTGAAGAAATAATGTATTTCTTTCCCCTACCTAGTGAAAGAAACAGACTTACAAGTCCAGAAAGCACAGAGAACCAAAAACAAGAGGAATCCAAAGAGGACCACACCAAGACACATCATAATTAAAATGCCAAGGGCAAAAGACAAAGAGAGAATATTAAAAGCAGCAAGAGAAAAACAGTTAGTTGCCTACAAGGGAGTACCCATACGACTGTCAGCTGATTTCTCTACAGAAACTACCCAGGCCAGAAGGGAGTGGCAAGAAATATTCAAAGTGATGAATAGCAAGAACCTACAACCAAGATTACTCTACCCAGAAAAGCTATCATTTAGAATTGAAGGTCAGATAAAGAGCTTCACAGATAAGAGCAAGCTAAAGGAGTTCATCACCGCCAAACCAGTATTATACGAAATGCTGAAGAGTATTCTTTAAGAAGAGGAAGAAGAAGAAAAAGGTAAAGATAAAAATTATGAACAACAAAGTGACAACAAATACATACCTATCAACAAGTGAACCTAAAAATCGAGTGGATAAAAAATATGGTGAACAGAATAAACTGCTGAATATAATAGAATCAGGGACATAGAAATAAATTGAACTGACAATTCTCTGGGGAAAGGGATGTGGGGGGTGCAGGAAGAGACTGGACAAAAATTATACACCTATAGATAAGGACAGTGGGGGAAGGGAGGGGGTAAGGACAGAGGGTGGGGTGGGAACCGGGTGGAGGAGATCTATAGGGGGGAAAAAGAGGAACAATAGTAATAATCTGAACAATAAAGATCTATTTTTAAAAAATACTAGCAAGAGCTATCTCTATACTATGTATGATTTTACATGTATTTTCTTTTTTATTATCAGATTTTTTAACAATTAAAAATATGTATTTATAAAAATTGATAAAAAAGGAAAATCACTCCCTATTAATTTTGAAAAACCTATGGTGATGTGGTTTGCATAACTTCTGTTTCTGATGCTCAAGTCTACTTCTGTCCCAAGAACACAGTCCCCACTGCTGCCTTTAGGACATTTCTTACGCCCACAGTTATTTAGAAACTAAATTTACTGGTGAGTTTTGAATCAGAGTCACCAAGGATATGAGTAGTTATTTACTTATTTACATACTGAGTACATTTTTTAAAATGTGCTAGTGTGCCAAGGGCATCATATCTTCAAGTTCTCTAAAAACCAAAAAGAGGTCCTACACACTCTAGCTTTTTTTCCCTATATTTTCTTTTCATTTTTTATTTAAATTTATAGGGGTGAGAGTGATTAATAAAATTGTATACGTTTCAAGTGTACATTTCTATAAAACATGATCTGTATGCTGCATTGTGTGCCCACCACCCAAAACAAAATCATCTTCCATCACCATATATTTGTCCTTTTACTACCCCACCACCACCTCCTTCCCCTGGTAACCACCATACTGTTGTCTGTGTCTATGAGTTTTTGTTGGTTTGTCTGGTTTGTTCACTTGTTGCTTTCAGTTTTATAACCCACATATGAGTGAAATCTTATGGTACTTGACTCTGTCTGACTTACTTTGCTTAGCATGATATTCTCAAGATCCATTCATGTTGTCACAAATGGCAGTATTATATCTTTCCCTATGCCTGAGTAGTAATCCATTGTGTATATGTTCCACATCATCTTTATCCAATCATCTGTCAAAAAATACTTTGGTTGTTTCCATGTCTTGGCCATCGTGAATAATGCTGCAATGAACATGGGAGTGCATATGTCTTTGTAAACAAATGCTTTCAAGTTTTGGGGGTAGATACCCAGAAGAAGAAATTCTGGATCATATGGTAACTCTACCCTTAATTTTTTGAGAAAATGCACTGTTTTCCATTGTGGCTATACCAGTTTACATTCAGCAATGAGCAAAGGTTCCTTTTTCTCCACAACCTCACCAACACTTGTTATTACTTGCCCTGTTGATAATAACCATTCTAACAGATGGCTATTATATGAGGTATCTCATTGTAGTTTTGATTTGCATTTCTCTGATAATTAGTGAAGTTGAAAATCTTTTCATATATCTGTTACCCATTTGTATGTCTTCTTAGGAGAAGTGTCTGTCAGGTCCTCTGCCCATTTTATAATTGGACGATTTGTTTGCTTGTTTGTTAAGCATTTTACTTAAAGGAAATACAAGAAAATATTGCTTAGATTTAAAGTGAGATCAAGATCTTGTTGATAAAGTCTCTAAGAGATTTTAGAGATAAATAAATCCTGCCTGTGAGGTTCAGTAAGGTTTCTAAAAAATATGTGACTGGCCGTGCACCTACCGATCTCCACTGACACATTTCTTGTCAGCTTTTGTCACCCTGAGGAATTTGGGTATTAAGTGACTATCTGAGACTATGATTGTCAGAAGAGTATTTTCTTTGTTGTTTATTATCTACATAAATTATACAATAATGTTTTGCTTCTGAAATGTAAAGCGATGTGATATTTTGTTTAAAATTCCTTCATAAATTAAGACCAATAATTGTTGTTGTTATTATTGTTGTTAATTCCCTCCTATGGACATTGCTTTTCAAAGAGATTAGGAGGACATACAGAAGGCCAAGAGACATATGTAAACATGCTCAAAGTCACTAATCATCCAAGAGATGCAAATCAAAACAACAATGAGGTACCATCTCACACCTGTCAGAATGGCAATCATCAACAAATGAACAAATGACAAGCGCTTGTGAGGATTCTGAGAAAAAGAAACCATTGTGCACTGCTGGTGAGAATGGAGACTGGTGCAGCCACTGTGGAGAACAGTATGGAGTTTCCACAAAAAAATAAAAATGAAACTCCCATTTGAACCACTGCTCCCACTTCTAGGAATATATCCCAAGAAATCAGAAATACCAATTAGTAAGGATATATGCACCCCTATGTTCATAGCAGCACAATTTACAATAGCTAAGATTTGGAAACGGCTCTAGTGCCCATCAGCAGATGAGGGGATTAGGAAACAGTGGTACATCTACACTGTGGAATACCACGATGCTATAAAAAGAAAGGAACTCCTGCTATTTGCAACAGCATGGGATGGGCCTGGAGAGCATTATGCTAAGCAAAATAAGTCAGTTCGAGAATGTTAATATCACATGATCTCACTCATTTGTGGAATATAATGAACAACATAAACTGATGAACAAAAACAGATCCAGAGACCGAGAAGCATCTTTCAGACCATCAAACCTCAGAGGGAAGGCAAGGGAGGGTGGCAGTAAGGGGGAGAGATCAACCAAAGGACTAGTATGCATGCATATAAGCCTAACCAAAGGACACAGAAAACAGGAGGGTGAGGGCATGAGTGGGTGGGTTGGAGGCAATAGGGAGATAAGGACACCTATATAATACCTTAACCAATAAAAGAAAAGAAAAATTTATAGGTTTTTTAAAAAGAAGACATATATAATATTTTAAACAAATAAACAAAATTACCATAATACCCAAATAAATCTATACATTCAGTGCAATCCCCATTAAAATACTAATGGCATATTTCACAGATCTGGAAGAAATACTCCAAAAATGTATATGGAACCAAAAAAGACCCCAAATAGCTGCAGCCATCTTGAGAAAGAAGAATAAAGTTAGGGCGATCACAATACCAAATATCATATTATACCACAAAGATATGATACTCAAAATAGCCTGGTACTGTCACAAGAACTGGCATATAGATCAATGGAACAGAGCAGAGAACCCAGAAGTCAACACAAGCCATTATGATCAATTAATATCTGACAAAGGAGGCAAGAGCATACAATAAAGACAATCTCTTCAATAAATGGTGTTGGAAAAATTGGACGAGTACATGCGACTTACACCATATACAAGAATAAACTCAAAATGCACAAAAGACTTAAATGAAAATCTGAAACCATAAAAATCCTGGAAGAAACCTTAGCCAGCATAATGTCAGACTTCTCTCCTAGCAATAGGTTTCCAGATATATCTCCAAGGCAAGAGAAACAGAGGAAAAAATAAATGGACTACATCAAATCAAAAAGCTCCCACACAGCAATAGAAACCACAACAAAATGAAAAGGGAGCCCACTGCATGGGAGAACATATTTGCCAATGATATATTTGATAAGGGGTTAGTTTCCAAAATATATAAGGAACTCATACAACTTCACATCAGGAAGACAAACATTCCAATTTGAAAATGGGCAAAGGACATAAATAGACACTTCCCCAAAGTAGACATACAGATGGCAAGGAAACATGAAAAAATGCTCAGAGTCACTAATCATCAGATAGATGCAAATCAAAACAATCAGGAGGTATCACCTCACACGTGTCAGAATGGCTACAAGACAACAAATAACAAGTGCTGCCAAGGTTATGGGGAAAAGCAAACCCTAGTACACTGCTGGTGGGAATGCAGACTGGTGCAGCCATTATGGAAAGCAGTATGGAGTTTCCTCAAAAAATTAAAATGCAATTACCATTTGAGCCAGTGAACCCACTTCTAGGATTATATCCTAAGAAACCCAAAACACCAATCAGAAAGAATATATGCACACCTATGTTCATAACAGTGCAACTTACAAGAGCTAAAATCTAGAAAGAGCCCAAGTGCCCATCAGTAGATAAGTGGATTAAATATGGTGTACATTTACACCATGGAATATTATGCAGCTGGGAAGAAAAAAAAAAGGATCTCTTACACTTTGAGACAGCATGAAGAGACCTAGAGACTATTTTTTTTAATTTCTTTATTGATTAAGGTGTCACATATTTGTCCTCATCCCCCCATTCCCATCCCCCACCCCTCCCCACGGATGCCCCCACCCCCCTGTTGTCCTTAACCATTGGTTAGGCTCATATGCATGCACACAAGTCCTTTGGTTGATCTCTCTTCCCTACCCACACCTTCCCCTACCCTCCCTCTGAGGCCCAACAGTCTGATCGATGCCTCCTTGTTTCTGGGTCTGTTCTTGTTCATCAGTCTATGTTGTTCATCATTTCCCCTAGATGAGTGAGATCATGTGTTACTAGAAATATACTTATAAGAACCGAATGTGAGACGAGCAATAATAGTTATGCTGACAGGCAAATGAATCAGTCTGTAGTAAGTTTCTTTCTGGACCAACAGTTCTTTTGAGACCCAATTTAAATGTCCACCAGTTCCTTATGTGTACATGTCGGAACTGACTTTTCAGCTCTGGATGGTGGACAAATGGTGGTAATGCAGGTCAGACTCCCTCTGGTTTGGTCTCACCCAGACGCAGGGGCGCGGCCTCACCCGGACCCGGGACCCAGCCTCACCCGGATCCAGGGGCGCACGGCCTCACCCAGACCTGGGATCCAGCTTCACCCGGACCCAGGGGCACGCGGCCTCGCCCGGACCCGGGGGCGCGCAGCCTCACCCGGACCCGGGATCCAGCTTCACCCAGACCCAGGGGTGCGTGGCCTCACCCGGACACCGGGGTGCGTGGCCTCTCCCAGACCCAGGGGCGCGTGGCCTCGCCCGGACCCGGGACCCAGCCTCACCCGGATCCAGGGGCACACAGCTTCACCCAGACCCAGGGGCGCGTGGCCTCGCCCGGACCCAGGACCCAGCCTCACCTGGATCCAGGGGCACATGGCCTCACCCAGACCCGGGACCCAGACTCACCTGGATCCAGGGGCGCATGGCCTCACCCGGACCCGGGACCCAGCAGGGCTTCGTCTTCTTGATCCCAATTCCTGTCAGTCAATTCCCTCTCAGCAATTCCTTCAGTCATTTTCTCAAAGCTCTGGGGCGGCTGCCGCGGAACTCGCTGGGCGGCGGGCTCAGCGAAGCTCCAGTGCGCCCAGTGCACGGCGGCAGGCTGGTCCGAGGTCGCTGCGGCGGCACTCGGGTCTGCAGCAGCGACCAGTCGCCGGGCGAGCGCACCTGGATCCGGGACCCAGCGGGGCCTCGTCTTCCCGATCCCAACTCCCATCGGTCAATTCCTTCTCAGCAATTCCTCCGGCCATTGTTCTGGATGGTGTCTGCTCTGTTTTCCAGTTGTAGTTTCAAAATTGTTGTGGTAGGCAACAATCAGGCATCTGTCCTATGCCGCCATCTTGGTCCTCCAGAAAATTTTTAAGTAACCTTATAAATGTGGTTCTGAACACTGTGTCGTCCATTAGTTTACTTTCCTTCATCCCTTCTATTCATGACCTGCTTCAGTGTCTTCACCTTTTGGCTGCCTCCCTATAGCTCAGCTTCCCCAATCTCCCTAGGTGGTCACTCTTGATACCCCACTTTGTGGGCTGAGTGCAAAGTCTTGGTGTTGTTAAGCCTTGATTGCTGTTGGTACACTGGGAGGATTTGACCTCCAGTCCAATTGGCTGTGAGGATCAGCTGTGTCTATGCCAGGAGACAGCCTTATTCAACTAGACTTGCAAGATTGTAAAAGCCTCTGTGCTCAGCTTGGATGGGGCGGAGTTTCAGGGTGGAGCCTACAGCCTTGGCTTCCCGTCAGCCCCGCCCTATGAGGTTCCTGTGTCTCAGTGTCCCTCTGTACTCCCTGCAAACACCTCTGAGAGAAAAGCGCCCTGGAGTTTCGCCCACTGCCAAACAGTCTAGTCTCTCCCCCAATGAATCTGGATTCCCAGATTCTCGCCCGGAACTGGGTTTCAGTGTAGTCGGAACTGGGGCTCAGCGCAGTCTGGCGCTTTTGTCTCCTTCCCACCAGGGCAATTCAGCGGCACAGTCAACAGACCATGCTCTGCGCGCATTCCCGTGCGTGCCTCTGGTGCTCTGCCTTTCGCTGCTTCTTTGCATTTCCACCTTACAGCCCAGATTCCCCCAGTATGAGCCTGGCTTCCCAGGGTTTCGCCTGGAACTGGGGTTCACTGCAGTTGGAGCTGGGGTTCAGCACAATCTGGAGCTTTTATCTCCTTCCTGCTAGAGAACGCCGGCCAGGCTGTCAGCCGCCCCTTCCTCTCCGGATCCGTCCTCCCCACACGCGCGCGTCCTCATTTCTCCGCCCCTGTCTCCATACCTCAGGTTTTTACAGCTCCTCTGATTTTCCTTGTGATTTTCTCTTTCCTTCTAGTTGTGGGCATTTCAGTCAGCCAGCTTTCCTGTGTTTCTGGATGATGTCCGTTTTGACTTTTAGTTGTATTTTTGAAATTGTTGTGCCAGGATGTAGGTTAGGTGTTTAACCTATGCCGCCATCTTGGTTTTTCACCTGGAGACTATTATAGTAAGTGAAATAAGCCAGTCAGAGAAAGACAAGTGTCACATGATCTCACTCATATGTGGAATCTAATGAACACAATAAACTGATGAACCATATAGATCCAGAGACATAGAAGCATGGAACAGAGTGATGATTCTCAGAGAGAAGGTAGGGGATATTGGGGGGAGGGGAGGAGGGATAAACCAAAGAACTTATATGCATATATGCATAACCCATAGAAACAGACAATAGTGTGATGAAGGATGGAGGTTGGGCAGGGCTGGATAGAGGGGGTCAATGGGGAAAAAGAGGGGGACATCGATAATACTTTCAATAATAAAGATAAATTTTTTAAAATAGAAGACTGCTGTTAAGTGTCTGATAGATATTGAACTGGCTTATATGCAATAGTGCCCTAAAACTATGATCTTTAGGATATGTTTTCTACTGAACACAAACCTACAACTATAGTTTCACTTCACAGTGTCTGGAGTTTAGGCAAAAGTACACAGTCACATCAAATGCCTGTGCATTTACCTGCATAATTAAATAATTTATTTACAGCTATTTACTCCAGCTATTATACTCATTAAGTCACTCTTCTGATTTATTTCTAAAATTTGGAAGACTTTTATCAATAATTTATTTGTGTAACCTCCTGGCCACTCTCCTACTATCTTTCCCCTGGGGTTGAAAACAGACTTACCCGAAAGGTGGATTGTGAATACAATATTCCCTCTCCTGTTTTATATTGGGGTTTTTTTCTACAGATAGATAGATGTCTGACTGTTCAAATTCATGAAACAAGAGTCTGACCCAAGTGGTTTCTAGAACTCTCTGTCTGAGAGATATGGCTAACTTGGGAGGTTCTTATCAGGATGTTCAAAGCCATGTTTTAAATATTTCTATCTATAATAAAATTGGTATTTTAATCTCCATTTACTTGCCTACTTTTTGCTCCTTTGTTGACTCAAAACTCAAGCAAGGAATGAGGGTAGGATTTCTTCAGATCCCACAGTGCCAATAGTGACACAGAGAGACCCAAACATGGTGTATATATCATGCAGAATTATACATTGGAAGCAAAAGGTGGCAATACACTTCAAAATTCTAATATGTAAGTGGGTTTTACATCAGAAATTCCTCTTGTGATAATTTAAACAGAAAAGAATGATGTTTATTAAAAATGAGATTTTTAATATATAAATTTTAATAATAAAATTTGGGAAGATTTATTAGATAATGGCTTACACAAAAAAAGAGTACAATACAGAAAACTTGTGATACAAACATATATTTTTACCCTGGGAAAGTATGTACAATTGTCAGTTTAGAAATTGTGTCTATATTATTTTCAAGATATTTTTTATAGAAAAAGCAGACAAAGCAATTTTGTTGTCTTTTGTTAACACTTTGTGATCTATGGGTTGAAGAGAAGCCAGAAATCTTTTCATCAGACAATTATTGTTCTGCACTTGGAATGTGTCTCCTAAAATTGTTGCATCTTATTGTCTCCCAGGACACTATTCCCACTGCTCCCTCTAGGTATTTTGCCAAAATTCACTGCATATTGAAATCATTAGTCATGTTTGAACTTGGTCACAGAGGGCCCTTTACTTATCCACACAGAGGGCCCCTGTACATCCGTAAGAGTCTGAGATTATAAAAGTCATCACAATCTTTATTCACTGTGTAAAAATCTTTCCCATAGAAATCAGAAATCATCTCTTTCAAAATCTTCTTTAAAAATTACCTTATATTTCTCAGACATTTAAAATACATGACTTTTTGTTTCAGCTTTCCTATATAAGAAATTGTTCTCTAGGTTTAAAATGAAATAGAATCTTTAGTGAGAGTCTTTTGGCACTTTCTACTAGAAAACAATTATTGGTGATTGTGTATTTCTTCATGAGAGGAGCATTTGGGCACTTTAACTGACCCCACTTATACTTTCAGTTTCACCTTCGGGACAACCAGGATTACACAGTCAACTGAAGCCAGGATTACCTTCCATAAGAGTAAGTATGTTCTTGTTTGGCAATTTCAGTTTCTTTTGACATTCAAAGTTCTAGTTCCTTAGTCCTAGAAAATATGACTAATCTGCTTAAAAATCAGAGATGGCAATATTGGGTATTTCTGAAATATAAAATTTATTTCTAATGTTAATTTTTATTATAAAAAAGAAATCTGAAGGGATTATGCTTATTTGAAATATTTATTACATGCATCACAAGAGAGCGGTCAGTACCTGCTCACTCTTTATGTTTAATATCTATAGCACTTCCTTTCGTATCATAGATTCTCAATAAATACCTTCTGAATGAATGCCTGAGTATTCATAGCAACATTATACACATTATCAGAAATGTTCTTATTAGAGATCAATGATTCCATCATATTTGAAAATATTCCTTTAAATATAATAAATAGAAAATTCACCTGAATGAAAGTCGTCTACTAGAACATTCACTTAAATATTGGTATCACATGAGGTAAGTATTGGTGATTGGAAAGGGAGGAGAGTTTAGGAATGTGGACAATGCTTTGAGTAAAATGCCACAGTGAAGTATTGAGAGGTTAAGAATTTTCTCAGTTTTATTCAAAAGGTCAATTCCTATATGACCCTATCTAAAAAGGTATCTGATTAACAGCTAATTATTTCTCCCCCTCAGTCTAGATTAGTGCTCCTTTTCTGCAGAGATGCCTGTAAACCCTAGGTAATTCTCTGTCTCCAGCACTCTAATGCTGTTATTTGTTACTGCCTTGATTGAAACAACTTGCCTCAATTCACCTGACCTTAAGAAAACACACCTGTAAATTTCATGTGAGGTAGAGATTGCTAGAAATAAGTGAAGCCATTAATATACCAAACTAATTAAATTTCTCATGGAAAATTCTTTTCTCTTTGAAATTCAGAGAAACCAAAGACATAGACTCTTTACAGCTATTTACAAATGGAAATAGCTTCCCATGTGATTAAGTGTCAATGGGGGTTGAGAAAGAAATGTGAAGTACCTATTGCCTCATGTTCAAAATTGCAGTCTCTAAGCTCTGCCCTTAGTATTTCTTCACAGGACATTGAACAGGTTATAAGAGGCACCAAATTTCACTAGCTTTATAAAGAATGCAGGAACTGTCCTAGTTATTTATGCTCAGCGGTTAGAGTGAAGTGTCTGGGATTCGATTCCTGCTGAAGGGGTGGTATCTGGGTTGCAGGTTCATCCCAGGCCTGAGACAGGGCACATGCCAGAGGCAACCAATGCATGTGTCTCTCTCACTCACTTCCCACCGCTCCCTCACTTCCACTCTCTCTACAAATCAATAGAAAACATAGTCTATGGTGAGGATTAACACACAAACAAAAGGATGCAGAAAAAACAATAGTGTGGTGGTCACTGATGAGTGCCCTCACACATTACCATAAGTATTACAGCAGGTTATGGGGGCAGGAGGAGGAAAAGGGGGGCCAAGGAGGAAGTCACTGGAGAGAGAACTTTAACTTACTATCTGCCAGGAAGTTTGCCTGGACTATAGCAATCACAATCACAAGGGTTCCATGAACTAAATATTATGGAGGAAACTGAACCCGAAGAGGAAAAGGGAATTGAGAACTCCACAGTCTTGTTCCAGAGACTAAAATACCATTAAAACGCTTTTTTTTTTAAATAACGCAAATATGTTAGTCATTCTGTCTTTATTTCTAAAAACTTTAAAGCAACTCTTACATTGCCCCTGGAGATAAGCTGGCTGCTTGGGACAAAACAATGTCAAAATAAAATTTGTTTATACAGTTTGACAATTTAATCATCAGAGAATAATAAATAATAATCATAGGCTACAATGGCAAGAGTAGAAGAAAAGATACATCTATCTTTAAAAGTTATAGATTCCTGGTGGAAGTAATGCATAAACCAAAACTTAAAATAGGGATAGAGCAGTTAGAGACTACAAGTGTAGAGATCTTTAAAAACACAAGGACCAGCATCTGAGAATCTCCACAGGTAATTTTAAGCATCACCTTTAATGGAAACAACTAGTAGACAAGTCTAGGGAAGCAAATTGAATCAGGAGAGATGACACCAGCAGCCCGACTCTATAGGTCATACTCTTAATCACTATGATATAGTGTCTCTTGCTGGTATATGGTATGAGCCAATGCAAATACCCTAGTAGGAAAAAACAAGAAATGAGGGAAATTTTGTGGACTGATAGCAGAAATATTAGAAAGCTCTCCATATGCTAACTAAGAAGCTTAATTTTTATAATGAGGGCAAAAAACAGTGATTGAAAGAATTAAAATTAATGTTTCAGTTACAAAACTCCATTTCACTCTAAAAAAGTAAATATTTTTATTAACATAATATCAGTATTCCCTTCCTTCCAAACTCTACCACCTCACTCTAGGGAATCATCTTCAGGTATTGGTGCTGCCCCCCTCAACCCAGGTTCAGCTTGGTTCTGGAGCAATTACATCATTTCAATGTGATAAGAAGCAAAGGTGTCAGTATCCATCCTCTGTTCTGGTCCTCAAACATCTATTCATGTGCATCACAGCCTGGGACCTTTTGTTTCCCTTGCCCATATTACTCTTAAGACCTAGTAGTTCTCTGTATAAGATATAAGACACCGATAGTATTACTGTGGCAAATTGCAGTGCAGGAAATTTGTCAAGTATCTAAGGTTTGTCTTTAGTTTCACGTCACACTAGACAGGAGAACACCCTTTTGCTAATTCCATACCAATCTTTGGAATGGGAAGACTGTGTGACGTTCTGAGGCTTTTTTGCCTGAGTTCAAGGAGCAACTTAATTATCGTTCCCCTTAGATGTCTACAAGGAGAAGAAATTGCAGAAATCTATCTCATTTTTCTCTTTCTGCCATTCCCACTCCATGTTAGTGGAAGACAGTAAAGGTCCCCAAACATACAGATCCTATTCAGAACCACTAAATCCTCTAACCTATTCCTCAACTCTCTTATTCCCTGATATAGAATTTTTATAAATTCTCTAAGGATGAGAAATTTTGTTCTTACTCATTACTCTGAATAAAATATTTATTGCCTGGAATATTTCATTAACCTAAATGCTTGCATTTGAAACTCAAACCCATTAATGCATTCCTCTTTCTCCTCTTCTCAACTCTTACCTAAAGCCAAAATTAATTAACTTCCATTTAACTGAGAGGTACATCTACAATTTCAAATAAATACATAGTATAGGGTAAATGTCAGTTCAAAAATATTGTCCACAGCACATAGGGGAGAGTTAATCACATCTGGGCTTTAGAAAAATGATTCTGATTGCATTGATTTTAAAATACTGAATGGGAAAAGCAAAGATATATGTTAACCATATGTTAACATGTTTCTGCAATATTTCAGCTATGAGATAAAGACACCAAGAGTAAAAGTAGTGTTGTGAGTGACAGAATAAAAGGAACAAATTAAAAAGATAAAAGAAATGGCAAGACATGCCGACAACTGGTAATGGGAGTCAAGAAAAAAAGAATAATAAACAATGTTTTTAAATGAGACTTATTGTTGACAGGGAAGGGAACACAGACATAAGTGCCACATTAAAAGTCTTGAAATATGCACATCTAGAGGACTCTCAATAGGAAGTCATAAGATAAAATAAGAAGAACCAATACTGAATAGTAATGAATGGTCGCCTAATTCCAGATGCAGTTGTACATATTTTATCTATATTATCTAAATTTTTCATTATAACCCTAAGATGTACATATTATTTTATCACAAGTTTGCACACATACACACACAAATAAAAGACACAAGATAAAGAAATTAATAAAATTGCTCAAGGACTCTCAGATACAAAAAAAGGAAAAGGGTAAGTTCAAACCATCTAAGTGATCTAGATGTCTAAGAATAAATTGAAGTCAGAATACTGTAACATTTTCCTGCAGATGTAAATGTAAGTATCATCAGCCTACTTTAAATCACCTTATTTATTAGAACTTCCTAGAGAGCGGGCAGAGTAAAAGAGATATTGCCTAAAAAAAATAGTTCAGGTGCACCAACAAATTAGAAAAGGAAAAGGAGCTATGAAGGAGAAAGGAAAAAAAATAGACAAAATTATAGGAAGAAATTCAGGATAATGTGAGATGGTAGCAATTAAGCTGTAAACTTTCATAAGTTCATGGTTTTTATGCAGAAGAGAACTTGAGTTAAATCAAGTCTAAAGATTGATTAATGATTGAAACAAGAAGGAGGCTTGTGGTGATGTGGGCTAGAGTAGTTTAAATGATGCAAAGACCTCATGACTTGATGTATAATTGGTTAATAGGACAGAGAAGACAATTATCAAGTAGGTAAAATTTAAGAGAGAAAGTTGAAGTATGTTTCAGAAGTTGCTAAACCTTGTTAAAACTGATATTGCTGAATGATATTTAAAATGGGTGGTAGTGTTTATTTCCAGCTGAAATAGGCTGACCCAAAACATTAAAAAATCAAGATATTGCTCTTCAGCTCTATAAATATACTTCAAATGTTCCCTTATTTGTCTGTCACAAATTTTGAAGTAAACATATACAATGAGGAATGAAAATATGTCATTGTCAAATGAGTTTAGAAAGAAATAATGGAAAAACATAAATAAGAAAAAAATCAATATCAAAACTATGGTCTTAACTCTAATGCTTTGATGGGAAAAGGGCTCTCAAAATCTAGAGAAATATGAAACTATAGATGTACCACAGTTTTTTAATCCTCTCATCTGCGGATGGGCACGTAGGCTGTTTCTAAATCTTAGCTATTGTAAATCGTGCTGCTGTGAACATAGGGGTGCATATATTCTTTCTTATTGGTGCTTCTGTTTTCTTGGGATATATTCCTAGAAGTGGGATTACTGGGTCAAATGTGAGTTCCATATTTAATTTTTTGAGGAAACAAAGCAGATAGTTAAAGGGCATTCAGGTTTTCACTATCAAAGGAATTTAAAAAGAAATTAATTAACCTGAGTATACAGTTCCAGATTTCTGCTTGTAAGCTGGAGGAAATTTCTTTGTAGCACTACGATATCCTAAAAAGCATTAAAATGTATAACACAGGTATTCTAACAGTAGAAGTAAAATATAGCCACAGGTAATATTAATGATATAAAATACATATATTTGAAATAAATTTCCTGTGAGGAAAACCCCAAAAGTTTGGATTGTAATATACTAAATGAATCTTTGAGAGCATGTATCTAATAAAAATATTTTAAACACACCTCAGAGAAACTCCACTGGATAAGTTGAAACAAAATAAACTATGTGATAAGCATTCATTGTTAGTTTAGTTGCTAATACACATGTAAATTTTAATGCAAGGATTTTCTTAGCAAAGACCATTGTTAGTTTTTTTAGGGACTTTTCTGCTAGAAGCATTTCTGGAGTTCAGAAGTAGAGGAAAGTCAGAATAGTAGATCCAAAGCAACTTCTAGGAAGTAGGGGGAAGTAAGAATAGTAGATCCAAAAGCCATTTTTAGGACTTGCTTTCATTGATGTTTATAATATAACTAGACGCCCAGTGCATGAAAATTCATGCACTGTCGGGGGGTGGAGGGGGTCCCTCAGCTCGGCCTGCCCCCTCTCACAATCCCGGAGCCCTCAGGGCCGGGAGGTGACCTGGTGATCAGGGGAAGGCGATGCCCCCATCACACCTCTGGCTTCTACCACTGCCAGCTGCGCAAGCCTCTGCTGGCCCTGGTTACCTGAGTCTCAGGTGGTCCTGGGAACCTGGGCGGCCACCATCCGACACTTGCCTGCACCTCAGACCCGCCCTGGGCAGCTGAACAGCCGACTCTGAGGCTTGCCTGCATTCGGGCCGGCCCTAGGTGACTGGGCAGCCACCATCTGAGGCTTGCCTGGGCCTCCTGCCAGCCCTATGCGGCTAGGGGCTTAGGGCAGGTCTGGCCACACCTTGCGCCTGCCACCCACTGTCTGGACTGAAAGGACTGTGGAACTCTGGCGGAGCTGAGGCGACTGGGAGCTGCCATCTTGTGGCTATGGGCACTCCCATCAGTGTGATGATCAATTTGCATATTCCTTCTTTATTAGATACTAGAGGCCCAATGCACAAATTCGTGAACAAGTGGGATCCCTTGGACTGGGACAGTGATCAAGGCCTATGGGGGAGGTGGGGGAGCGGCCAGCAGGAGAAAGGAACCCCGGGGGATTGACAGGCCATGGGATGGGGCCGGGGAGGTTGGCTGACCAGTAGGGGAAGGGACTGCAGGAGAGGGAGCCAGCTGGGTGGAAGGGCCACGGGAGGGGGCTGCGGGAGAGGTTGGCCAGCTTGAGGGTGGGGCCATGGGAAGCTGGCCAGCTGGCCCCACCTATTGGGGCCAACCACGGGGAGGAACAGGGGGAGTGCACTGACCATCAGAGGACAGCTCCTACATTGAGCGTCTGTCCCTGATGTTCAGTGAGAGTCATAGCGACGGGTTGACTGGTTGCGCTGGTTTTCCAGTCACCAGTCATAACAGTTGCTTAGGCTTTTATATATATAGATTAGATAGGATATGTCAAACCAACACCAATTACAGTTAAATTGTAATTACAAGCCACAGTGTAAATATGTGATTTAAATATGAACAGTCAGTTTATGTGACACAAAGAGATAATCAAACATTGGAATGTATGATATGCTTATTTCCCCACTGATCTAGGAATCACTCACTGATTTACTTCTCTTGAGGTTAGAAGATGACTAGGATTCTGGAGTTCTTCATATAAAGTCTTTCTATTTGAAGCAGAATGGGCAAAATAATCAAGGATGAAAAACCATACTACACTAACAACCTTCATCTTGCTGGGACTGACTGATGACACTCCACTGAAAATATTGCTTTCTATCTTTCTATTTCTTTCCTACATGTTGAGTATATCTGGAAACCTAACCATCATCACCCTCACTCTGATTGATTCCCACCTAAACACACCTATGTATCTGTTCCTTCAAAATTTCTCCTTCTTGGAAATTTCATTTACAACTGCCTGTGTTCCCAGATTCCTATATAGCATATTATCTGGGGACAAGTCCATTACCTATAATGCTTGTGCCAGTCAACTCTTGTTTACAGACCTCTTTGCAGTAACGGAATTTTTTCTTCTGGCTGCCATGTCCTATGATCGCTACGTGGCCATCTGCAAACCCCTGCATTACACCACCATCATGAACAGCAGAGTCTGCAAGAACATCATTTTCTCCTGTTGGGTAGCAGCACTGATCATCATTCTCCCACCACTCAGTCTGGGTTTGGGCCTGGAATTCTGCAATTCGAATGTCATTGATCATTTTCTCTGTGATGCATCTCCTCTCCTGAAGATCTCTTGCTCAGACACCTGGTTGATAGAACAGATGGTTATCGTGTGTGCCGTGTTGACATTCATCATGACCCTCATATGTGTGGTTCTTTCCTACATTTATATCATTAGGACTATTCTAAGGTTTCCCTCTGCCCAGCAAAGGAAAAAGGCCTTTTCCACGTGTTCTTCCCACATGATTGTGGTTTCCATTACTTATGGAAGCTGCATCTTCATTTATGTCAAACCTTCAGCCAAGGACGAGGTAGCTATAAATAAAGGGATTTTACTCCTTATTACTTCCATTTCACCCATGTTGAACCCCTTTATTTACACACTGAGAAACAAGCAAGTAAAACAAGCTTTCCATGACTCAATTAAAAAGATGGCATTCCTCTTAAAGATGCAGAGGAAAAAAGAGTCAGTGAATCCAATTAAAATGAGAGATAAATAGGCAGAAAATCTAAAGCTTCTAATATTATTTGTCTCTGCATGACATTCTCTAGTCATATTTGCATTCTCACTTTGTGGTTAGACTTGTTTAGTGTGAATCCTGACTATTCAATATTTGCCTCCCCATTAAAACTAAATTCTAAGGTATTTATGCTTACTATCTGGCAAAAATTTCTGTTTTTGCCTAACATTTTGGTTGCTATCCCTGGAAACACAGTAGAACACATTTTTCTGCCATATCTGTACATTGTAAGATGTGACTATGTAGCCTATATTATAGCTAACAGGATGGGTGTGGAAGCGATGTGCACTGTTTCTGGACCTGCGCTATGCCAATATTCAATAGGTGATCCACCACCCCTTTCCCCACCTACTGGCATTGTAAGCTTCATGTTGATAGTGAATGAGCTTGATCTTCTATCTCTGGCATAGTCTTCACCCGAAGGACAGGCTATCACAGCAAGTTTGTTAAAGCTTCTCCTCTACTTCAACTCCAGTCAGCTGTCATCTGAATTGATAGGTAAAGTATCACAGAGCTATCCCTGCCACTTACTAAGGGAGCAATACTCAGAGTTAGTTCTCACTTGGCTACATGAGTACAATTATGACCCATCCTCAAATAATGTTAGAAATACATTCTGTTAACTTTTTTAATATGCTTTTATTTTTGTTTTTTAATATTATTGATTTCAGAGATCTGAAAGGAGATGCAGAGAGAGAAATGTCAATGATATGAGAGAATCATTGATCAGGTGCCTCTTGTGCGCCCCCAACTAGGATGGAGCCCATAACCCTGGCATGTGACCTGAACAGGAATGAAACTGTGATCTCCTGGTTCATGGGTCAATGATCAACCACTTAGCCACACTGCCCAGGCCATACTGTTAAATTTTATGGCATAGATATTATGTCTTGACTATTGGCATACTCCTACCCAGAGAGCCATAAATTCAAACCTTGCCCAGGACAATCATATAAGGAAAAATAGTATTAAAAATAATATACAGAAGTTTGTAATACCACCCACCCTTCTTCAAATCCCCTGTCTTATAAACCTTTCCAGTGAAGTTCCTCTGTTACTTCCTCTCATATTCACTGAGGTAGAAATTAGCTAAATAAAATTTTAGCTATTTAATATTTCTTAAATATATTTTTATTGATTTCAGAGAGGAAGGGAGAGTGAGAGAGAGATAGAAACATCAATAATTAGAAAGAATCATTGATTGGCTGCCTCCTGCACTCCCCCTACTGGGAATCGAGCTTAAACCGAGCAAGTGCCCTTGAGCTGAATCGAACCTGGGATCCTTCTGTCAGCAGGCCAATGCTCTATCCACTGAGCCAAACCAGCTAGGGCTAGCTATTTAATATTTTTCAATCACTGTTTAAAGTAACCGGTGTTGGAAGATGGAGACTGGAAGGAAGGTAGGGAGGGAGAGAGTGTGAGACAGTGAGGAAGCAATAGCAGAGTCTGTGGACGTGTGTGGCGTGTGTGTGTGTGTGAATAAGCTAGGGACAGTTAGATTCTGCAGGTCTTCCAACGGGCTTCCAAACAGGGCAGTCTTAGATGGCCTAGCCCCGCGCGCAACAAGGACACTTCTGGGTGGCCAGTGCGGGCACAGAGACCACACCATCTTGAGAAACAGAGCTGCTTAAGTCTAGGATCCTGGCCTTAGCACCACCCAGTCTGGTCTCAGACGCAAACCAGGACCCTGCAGCCACTGGGAACAGAGACCTGTGACCACAGCTACAGACCAACAGAAAATAAGAATCCAGACATCCCAGCTGCAGATTTCTGTGAGTCAAGGAGCCTATCCCCCTCTCCACAGGCTCACAGGCAGCACCATAGTAACTGATAGGACTGCCCCTCGCACAGGCCACAGGGTAGCTACAGGAATTTGAGCGTGGGAGCGTGGACACTGAAAATCTGTTCCCTGCAAGGCAATCCGGCGACCAAACCCAAAGCCCACGCAAGGAGGCAGACTTCCATTCTGGGCAAGCGCACACAGAAGTCTGTTTTCCGCAGCACAGGAGCAGACCTCCTGCCAACACAGTGCTACTGTGCAACCCAGTCCCCCAAGCTGACCGGGACCCCGATTCTCCAGGTGGGAGGCAGCACTGAGCACCACTGACTTGACTCTGTTTCTTATCGCATGCGCCTGGGATCCCTGACTCCCAGTTCATTCACACTAAGAGCCAGTGACTCCAATTATTTGTGCATGCGCACACAGGGAACCTGATTCTCAGCAAGAGGCTGCACGACACAACAGAGACTCTGATACTCGATTCTTGGTGCAGACACTGGGGAACTCTGAATCCTGCATGCACTAGGGGACTCTGATTTCAGCACACGCTAACAGGGTCTCTGTTTCAGCGCGGTGCAGGTGGGGTCCCTGATTCTAGGTGCGCACATGAGACCACACTGAGCGCTGGTAACACTGACCCTGGGCGAGCCTGGTTCCCACCAACCCAAGGCAGCCACATGTCTTACTGTCCGAACACTTCAGTGACACCTAGGTGGTGCGAAGCTTCAACTGCACACGGCCCAGGTCCACGCAACTCGATGTTTGAACCTTCTGGTGATAGTCAGAATGGGGAGATGACACAATCTCCAGAGGAAAGAAAATGAGGAGTCACCAAGAAAGGGAATTAATGAAACTGAAGCATGCAACATGACCGAAAAAGAATTCAGAGTAATAGTCGTGCAATTCATACATCGGATGGATGAGAAAATCAACAACCTATCCAAGAATCAGGAAGAAATGAAATGTGATATAGCTACAATCAAAAACACCATGGAAAGTTTCAACAGTAGACTAGAAGAATCAGAGGACCAAATTAGTGAGTTAGAAGATAAGGTAGAGAAAAAAGCTCAATCTGAACAGCAACTGGAGAAAAAAAATTAAAAAGCAGGAGGAAAGCCTAAGGGAGCTTTGGGACCACATGAAACAAAGTAACATACGTATAATAGGGCTGCCAGAAGGACAAGAAGAACAGTAAGGATTAGAAAATCTATTTGAATAAATAATGACAGAAAACTTCCCGGATATCGGGAAGAAAAAAGTTACACAAGTACAGAGAGTCCCAAGCAAGATCAATCCCAAAAGACCCACACCAAGGCACGTCATAATTTCAATGGCAAATATTAACGACAAAGAGAGAATCTTGAAGGCTACAAGAGAGAGACAGAGAGTTACCTACAAAGGATACCCCATCAGATTATCAAATGATTTTTCAACAGAAACACATCAAGCTAGAAGGGAATGAAAGGAGGTATACAAAGTGTTGCAAAGCAAAGGACTGAATCCAAGAATACTCTATCCTGCAAGACTATCAATCAAAATTGAAGGGGAAATCAGGAGCTTCGTAGACAAAAAAAAAAAAAGGCTAAGGGAGTTTAGCAACACCAAACCAGCAATGCAAGAAATGCTAAAGGGAATGCTGTACAAAGAAGAAATAAAAAGGTAAGAAGGAACACAGGCACAAAAATAGAAATGACTACAAACAAGTACCTTTCAGTAATAACTTTAAACGTAAATGGACTAAATGCTCCAATCCAAAGACATCGAGTAGCTGAATGAATAAAAAAACACGACCCATATATATGCTGTCTACAAGAGACCCACCTCAGAACAAGGGACTCACACAGACTGAAAGTGAAGGAATTGAAAAATATCTTTCAGGCAAATGGAAATGAAAAAAAAGCTGGGGTAGCAATACTTATATCTGACAAAATAGACCCCAAAGTGAAGGCCATAACAAGAGATAATGAAGGCCACTTCATAATACTAAAGGGATCAATACAACAACAGGATATAACCCTGATAAACATATATGCACCCAATGCAGGAGCACCCAAATACATTAAAAAAAAACTCCTGGAAAATATCAAGGGAGAGATCAACAACAATACAATCATAGTAGGGGACTTTAATACACCACTGACATCACTGGATAAATCCTCTAGACAAAAAATCAGCAAAGATACAGCAATCCTAAATGACTCACTAGATCAGATGGACTTAACTGACATCTTCAGAACATTTCACCCAAAGCCTCAGAATATACGTTCTTCTCAAGTGCACATGGGACATTTTCAAAAATGGACCACATATTGGGTCACAAGCAAAGTCTCCCCAAATTCAAGAAGATTTAAATCATACCGAGCATCTTAAACCACAACGGCATAATATTAGAAATAAACTACAATAAAAACAACCCAAAAAATTCAAACACTTGGAAGCTGAATAGCATGCTATGAAATAATGATTGGGTTACAAATGAGATCAAAGAAGAAATTAAAAACATCCTGGAAACTAATGACAATAAAAACACAACAATCCAAAATCTATGGGACACAGTGAAAGCAGTCCTGAGAGGGAAGTTTATAGCTCTACAGGTCTACCTCAAAAAAACAAGAAAAAAATGGTAGTAAATCATCTAACTCTACAACTCAAAGAATTACAAAGAGAGCAACAAGAAAAGCCCAGAGTGAGCAGAAGGAATGAGATAATAAAGATCAGAGCAGAAATAAATGACATAGAGACCAAAAAAATAATACAAAAGATCAATGAAACCAAGAGCTGGTTCTTTGAAAGGATAAACAAGATTGATGAACCTCTAGCCAGGCTCACCAAGAAGCAAAGAGAGAGGACCCAAATAAACAAAATCAGAAATGAGAGAGGCGAAATAACAACAGACCACACAGAAATCAAAGGATTGTTAAAAAATACTATGAACAACTCAACTTCAACAAACTGGACAACCTGGAGGAAATGGACATATTCTTAGAAAAATATAACCTTCCAAAACTCAATCAGGAAGATTCTAAAAATCTCAATAGGCCAATAACTATGGAAGAAATTGAAGCAGTCATCAAAAAGCTCCCAGCAAACAAAAGCCCGGGGCCAGATGGCTTCACAGGGGAGTTATACCAAACACTCAAGGAAGAAGTAAAACCTATCATCCTCAGACTATTCCAAAAAATTCAAGAGGAAGGAACAATTCCAAGCTCATTCTATGAAGTCAGCTTTACCCTTATACCAAAACCAGATAAAGACAACACAATGAAAGAGAATTACAGGCCAATATCTCTCATGAACATAGATGCCAAAATCCTCAACAAAATTCTAGCAAATTGGATCCAGCAATACATCAGAAAGATCATAGATCATGACCAAGTAGGATTTATCCCGAATTATGCAAGGATGGTACAATATCTGCAAATCAATAAAAGTGATACATCACATAAACAAATTGAGAAATAAAAATCACAGTCATATCAATTGACACAGAAAAAGCATTTGACAAAATCCAACACCCCTTCTTGATAAAAACTCTCAACAAGATGGGAACAGAAGGATCATACCTCAACATAATAAAAGCAATATATGACAAACCCACAGCCAACATCATACTCAATGGACAAAAACCAAAACCATTTCCCCTAAGAACAGCAACAAGACAGGGATGCCCAGTGCTGAGCGTGGAGGCCACGGGGGCATAGGGTACCAAGGAGACAGAACTGAACCTCACATCACCCTGCTTGGCCCTGGAGGATGGCTGGTTAACCAGAGACGGGTAAGATTCTTCAGGGAAGGAACAACCTAAGACAGGCACAGTCACAGACGGGCCATCAGGAGAGAACTAGGGGGTCAACAGAGGTGGGGCACAGACCCTCACCCCCCTAACTTTGCAGGGGCCTGAACCCTCACCCCTTCTGAAGGAAGTCTCCTGCCCCCATGGTTGCTTAACTTCCCATGCCCAGCTCAAATCGGGACCTGGGTAACAGACAGAGACTTGGCCGACAGCAGCTGCCCTCTCACTGCAACAAGAATTGTTTGAGTTTTCTTGAACCCATGGTGTGGGGAAGAGGGTGTTTGATATCTAAATCCAGCCTACCACCAGGAATGCTCAGGGCCTACTCAAGAAGGCAAATAATCCTTTCCACTAATATTTACAGGGTAAAATAAGATTGTTGTTAGAGTAATAAATTTGACAGTAAAATAGTAGTCAAGTTTTCAGGCTAATTTAAATTGGCTAATTGAAACAAGCAAATATTCTAGAAAAATTAATAGTACTGGACAAAAAGCAGTTCCTAAAGTGTTAACTAAAATTTTTATTGGTAATTCATCTCATGATAAAATTGCGTAACATGTAATGAACCTAAAGCAGTCATATTATAGTGCAAAAAATTAAAATTTAAAAGCTATCAAGACTACATTATAAAATTTTCAAAAGCCTCCTAATATTTAAATCAAAAAGAGGGGGATAGTAGAAGAATATCATGTAAGGAAAAATATCCTGTAAGTAAATTATATCTAGAAAATTTGTAATTCAGAAAATTAATTGTAATGCTAACAGCAAGACACCCATGAAAAACACACATGGTGTCAAAACAAGCCAGAGGAAAATCATTTGGGCAAAAAATGAAAAAGGATCCCAAGTCAAATTTATAGAAAATATTCCTTTATTAACTTTTGGTCGAGAATATGTTTGCATATTTTCAGAAAACAATTCCTAGACCATGTGGGTTCCTGCAACAGAGAGGAATTGACAGTACTACTCCAGCCATGAAGACAGAAGAGAAGCAGTCCAGAGATGGAAGACACTGACGTCGCCTTGCCACACTAGCAGTCAGCAGCTGTGCGTCACTGGAGGTTGCCCAGGACCAAACCAGAGAGGGTCAGCTGCATTACCACCATTTGTCCACCATCCAGAACTGAAATATCATTGCTGACATGTGCACATAAGGAACTGGTGGACATTGAAATTGGGTCTCAAAAGAACTGTTGGCCCAGAAAGAAACTCACTACAGACATCATGATTCATTTGCCTTTCAGCATAACCATTATTGCTTGTCTCATTTTCAGTTCTTTTCTAGTAGCACATGATCTCATTCATCTAGGGGAAATGATGACAACATAGACTGATGAACAAGAACAGACTCAGAAACAAGGAGGCATGGATCAGACTGTCGGGCCTCAGAGGGAGGGTAGGGGAGGGTGGGGATATAGGGGAGAGATCAACCAAAGGAATTGTGTGCATGCATATGAGCCTATCCAGTGGTTAAGGACAACAGGGGGGTGGGGGAATGCATGGGGAGTGGTGTGGGATGGGAACGGGGGGATGAGGACAAATATGTGATACCTTAATCAATAAAGAATTTTTTAAAAAAATAAAGCAAAAAAAATAATATAAAAGTTTCAATGGAAGAGGACAAATGAGTTTAGGAAAAGCATATTTAATATGCCTATTTTAAAATACAAATAATAGAATGTAAAGTTCAAAATCATCATTGTGGTAGAGAGGTTACACAGAAAAGGGTGAAAAAATACTTTGTTTCTGGTAATGTCTCCAGACGTTTTCTATTAAAATTAATAAATAATAGCTTGTGAGAATTAGCTGTCACATTGGAAAGCAGAGTGGGGCCTTAAGGAAAAAGCCCTTGTAAGTTCTGATGTACAAGGCGTGGGTTGGAATGGGTCCATACTTAAGGGAATCCAGGCTGGGAGCTATTGTGGCCAGCCATTGGCAGTTTCATGGCAATTACAGTGGACTACACCAACGTGGGCTTAGAGGAGAGGAACTGAGATAAATAAAAAAAAGAAACTTGGAAGAAAACCAAATAAAAAAACTTTATTTAGTTCGAAAAAAAAAAAAAAAGATAGTCTCACCACTCCTGTTTGACATAGTAGTGGAAGTACTAGCCATTTGCAATCAGACAAGAAGAAGAAATAAAAGGCATCCAAATTGGAAAAGAAGTAAAACTGTCCTTATTCACAGATGACATGATACTGTACATAGAAAACCCTAAAGACTCCATCAAAAAATTATTAGACTTAATAAATGAATTTGACAATGTAGCAGGATACAAAATTAATGCCAAGAAATCTATGGCATTTATTTACACCAATAGTGAAGTTACAGAAAGAGAGACTTAAAAAGCAATCCCATTTACCATCACACCAAAAAAAATTAAGATACCTAGGAATAAAGTTAACTAAGGAAGTAAAAGACCTATATGTGAAAAACTACAGAACACTGAAAAAAGAGATAGAGGAAGACATAAACAGATGGAAGAATATACCGTGTTCATGGATTGGTAGAATCAATATCATCAAAATATCCATACTATCCTAAGCAATCTATAGATTCAATGCAATCCCCATTAAAATGCCAATGGCATATTTCACAGACCTAGAACAAACTTTCCAAAAATTCATCTGAAATTTAAAAAAAAAGACCCCATATAGCCACAGCAATCCTGAGAAAGAAGAACATAGTAGGTGGGATCTCAATACCTGCTACCAAGCTGTATTACAAAGCCACTGTTCTCAAAACAGACTGGTACTGGCAGAAGAACAGACATATAGATCAATGGAATAGAATAGAGAACCCAGAAATTGACCCAAACCACTATGCTCAATTAATATTTGACAAAGAAGGCATGAACATAAAATGAAATCAAGACAGTCTCTTCAACAAATGGTGTTGGGAAAATTGGATAGATACATGCAAAAAAAAAATGAAACTTGACCACCAACTTACACCATACATAAAAACAAACTCAAAATGGATAAAGGACTTAAACATGAGCCGGGAAACCATAAAAATACTAGAGGAATCCACAGGCAGTGAAATCTCAGACATACACTGAAGCAATTTCTTCACTGATACTGCTCCTAGGGCAATGGAAACTAAATAGAAAATAAACAAATAGGACTAAATCAAAATAAAAAGCTTTTTCACAGCAAAGGAAACCATCAACAAAACAACAAGAAAGCCCACTGCATGGGAGAACATATTTGCCAATGTTATCACCAATAAGGGTTTAATCTCCAACATTTACAGGGAACTCATACAACTTAACAAAAGGAATATAAACAATCCAATCAAAAAATGGGCAATGGACCCAAATAGATACTTTTTAAAAGAAGACAGAATGAAGGCCAAGAGACATATGAAAACATGCTCAAAGTCACTAATTATCCAAGAGATACAAATCAAAATGACAATGCGGTATCATCTCACACCTGTCAGAATGGCTACATAAACAAATCACCAAAGACAAGTGTTGATGAGGATGCGGAGAAAAAGGAACCCTCATGCACTGCTGGTGGGAATGCAGACTAGTGCACCACTGTGGAGAACAGTATGGAGCTTCCTCAAAAAACTAAAAAGGGAACTACCATTTGACCCTGTGATCCCACTTCTAGAAATATACCCCAAGAAGCTAAAAACACCAATCAGAAAGGATATATGCACCCCTATGTTCATAGCAGCACAATTCACGATAGCTAAGATTTGGCAACAGCCTAAATGCCCATCAGCAGATGAGTGGATTAAAAAACTGTGTTACATCTACACAATGGAATACTAAAAAAGAATGCGGTAAAAAAGAATGAAATCTTGCCATTTGCAACAGCATGGATGGAACTGGAGAACATTATGCTAAGCGAAATAAGCCAGTCAGAGAAAGATAAGTATCACATGATCTCACACATCTAGTGGAAATAATGAACAACATAAACTGATGAACAGGGACAGATCCAGAAAAAGAGAAGAATCGTTCAGACTGTCAAACCTCAGAGAGAAGGTAGTGGAGGGTGGGGGTAAGAGGGAGAGATCAACCAAAGGACTTGTATGCATGCATATTAGGCTAACCACTGGACACGGACACCAGGGGGGTGAGGGCATGAGTGGGAGGGGTGTTAATGGAGGGATGACGACACATATGTAATACCTTAATTAATAAAGAAATTAAAAAAACAAAAACAAAAGAAACAAAAACAAAAAATTTAAAACTCATTAAAAATTTTAATTAAAAAATATACTAAATAAGTAAATAAAATAACCGGTGTTTACATTACCCTTTCCACTTTCTGATGAGTCTATCACTTTGAGAACATTATAGGGGGAAAATGGCTATGTAATATTTTGTTTTTCTTGACATTTTATGTACATTGGTAGAAGTAAAGTATGTAATTTTATCAGAAGAAGTATATTCAAGATACCTCACAAAGGTTTGTGCATAAAATATTGTTCCCTCTGTCATACTCTTTCAAATTCCATGAGCTTAACTGAGGAAGTAAATTTAGCTCCCATGTACAAAAATTTGCTATTTTATATCGCAATACCCAATACATCTGAATACTTATAGACTAGGATAAATGGAATAAATCTGAAAATGTGTAGGTGAAGATAAAGTAGCTTTCTCACACCCAACAATTGACATTTCACTATTAATTCTTTGGTGACATCCTAATAAATAATCTATTTTCATATTATTCTGAACAAGTGTGTTTCTGTGGAGGTCTTTCAAATACAAAACTTCAAATAAATACCTCGCAGCCATTTTAATGAAGAGTTTTTAAACTATGTAAAAACATAAATTATTTTAAAAAGTAATGAAGCATTTATAAATTAAGAACTATACCCAGGAATTTTTATGCTAAAGCTTATGTTTAGTTCCCTGTGTTTATAAAGCTAAAATATAGAATTCTTTGTTTTACTTTTATAAACCGCTGCAGACCCGAGCGCCATCGCAGCGACCTCGGACCAGCCCGCCACCGGGAGTTGGGAGCGATGGGAGTTGGGATTTTAAATATGCTTAATAAATATGCTCATGGATATACAAAATGTGTGGATGTACATATTTAAAATACTAGCAAGAGCTATCTCTATACTATGTATGATTTTACATGTATTTTCTTTTTTATTATCAGATTTATTTTTTACAACTAAAACTATGTATTTATAAAAATTGATAAATAAGGAAAATCACTCCCTATTAATTTTAAAAGACCTATGGTGATGTGGTTTGCATACCTTCTGTTTCTGATGCTCAAGTTTACATCTGTCCCAAGAACACAGTCCCCACTGCTGCCTTTAGGACATTTCTTACGCCCACAGTTATTTACAAACTAGATTTATTGGTGAGTTTTGAATCAGAGTCACCAAGGATATGAGTATTTATTTACTTATTTACATACTGAGTACATTTTTTTAAATGTGCTAGTGTGCCAAGGGCATCATATCTTCAAGTTCTCTATAAACCAAAAAGAGGTCCTACACACTCTAGCTTTTTTTCTTTTCATTTTTTATTTAAATTTATTGGGGTGACAGTGGTTAATAAGATTGTATACGTAAAAGTGTACATTTCTATAAAACGTGATCTGTATGCTGCATTGTGTGCCCACCACCCAAAATCAAATCATCTTCCATCACCATATATTTGTCTCTTTATTACCCCTGCCATCACCTCCTTCCCCGAGTAACCAACATACTATTGTGGTGTCCATGAGTTCTTGTTTGTTTGTCTGGTTTGTTCACTTGTTGCTTTCAGTTTTATAACCCACATATGAGTGAAATCTTATGGTACTTGACTCTGTCTGACTTATTTTGATTAGCATTATATGCTCAAGATCCATTCATGGAGGAGGACCAAGATGGCGGCATAGGGCGGACGCCTGATTGTTGTCTACCACAACAATTTTGAAACTACAACTGGAAAACAGAGAACCACCATCCAGAACCACCGGAGGGCTGGCTGAGCAGATGCTCTACAACTAGAATAAAAGAGATGGGGACGCGGGATGATGCTGATGCCGGTGAGCCAAAGATCACACTTTAAGAACTACGGCTCTGGCGACACAATGGCAGCCTGGAACGTGCTCAGCGTGGTTCCCCCAGCGGTCTCCGGCTGAGGGGACGGCTCATCTCGCTGCCGAGCACGGACAGACGAGCCCCTGGGGGACATGGGGTGGGAGACTCCACGCTTGCTAACCTCCGAGTCCTTCGAGAATCTCTGCGCTTTGGAAGCGGCCAGGTATGCACGCCTGGCGACCGGCCACCGCTGCAGACCCGAGCGCCATCGCAGCGACCTCGGACCAGCCCGCCGCCGCGCACCAGGCGCACTGGAGCATCGCCGAGCCCGCTGCCCGGCGAGTTCTGTGGCAGCCGCCCCGGAACTTTGAGAAAATGACCGGAGGAATTGCTGAGAAGGAATTGAGCGATGGGAGTTGGGATCAAGAAGACGAGGCCCCACTGGGTCCCGGGTCTGGGTGAGGCCGCGTGCCCCTGGGTCCGGGCGAGGCTGGGACCCGGGTCAGGGTGAGGCTGAGTCCCGGGTCTGGGTGAGGCTGCGGGCCCTTGGGTCTGGGCGAGGCCATGCGCCCCTGGGTCCAGGTGAGGCCGCGCACCCCTGGGTCTGGGTGAGGCCGCACACCCCCAGGTCTGGGTGAGGCCGCGCGCCCCTGGTTCCAGGTGAGGCCGCGCGCCCCTGGGTTCAGGTGAGGCCACACCTCCCTGGGTCTATGTGAGGCTGGATCCCGGGTCCGGGTGAGGCCACATGCCCCTGGGTCCCAGTGAGGCCACGCGCCCCGGGGCCTGGGTGATGCCAGGTCCCGGGTCCGGGTGAGGCCGTGCGCCCCTGGGTCCGGGCGAGACCAAACCAGAGGGAGTCAGACCTGCATTACCACCATTTGTCCACCATCCAGAACTGAAAAGTCAGTGCTGACATGTACACATAAAGAACTGTTGGACATTGAAATTGGGTCTCAAAAGAACTGTTGGTTCAGAAAGAAACTCACTACAGACTGATTCATTTGTCTGTCAGCATAACTATTATTGCTCGTCTCACATTCGGTTCTTATAAGTATATTTCTAGTAACACATGATCTCACTCATCTAGGGGAAATGATGAACAACATAGACTGATGAACAAGAACAGACCCAGAAACAAGGAGGCATCGATGGGACTGTCGGGCTTCAGAGGGAGGGTAGGGGAGGGTGGGGATAGGGGGGAGAGATCAACCAAAGGACTTGTGTGCATGCATACGAGCCTAACCAATGGTTAAGGACAACAGGGGGTGGGGGCATCCGTGGGGACGGGTGTGGGATGGGAATGGGGGGATGAGGACAAATATGTGACATCTTAATCAATAAAGAAATTTTAAAAAAAAGAAAAAGAAAAAAAATAATAGATTTCCAGATCTCTAAAAAAAAAGATCCATTCATGTTGTCACAAATGGCAGTATTTTATCTTTCCCTATGCCTGAGTAGTAATCCATTGTGTATATGTACCACATCATCTTTATCCAATCATCTGTCAAAAAATACTTTGGTTGTTTCCATGTTTTGGCCTTCGTGAATAATGCTGCAATGAACATGGGGGTGCATATGTCTTTGCAAACAAATGCTTTCAAGTTTTTGGAGTAGATATCCAGAAGAAGAAATTCTGGATCATGTGGTAACTCTACCCTTAATTTTTTGAGAAAATGCACTGTTTTTCCATTGTGGCTACACCAGTTTACATTCAGCAATGAGCAAAGGTTCCTGTGTCTCCAAAACCTCACCAACACTTGTTATTACTTGCCTTGTTGATAATAACCATTCTAACAGATGGCTATTCTGTGAGCTGGTATCTCATTGTAGTTTTGATTTGCATTTCTCTTATAACTAGTGAAGTTGAGCATCTTTTCATATATCTGTTGGACATTTGTATGTCTTCTTAGGAGAAGTGTCTGTCAGGTCCTCTGCCCATTTTATAATTGGACTATTAGTTTGCTTGTTTGTTTTGCATTTTATTTAAAGGGAGTACAAGAAAATATTGCTTAGATTTAAAGTGAGATCAAGATCTTATTGATAAAGTCTCTAAAAGATTTTAGAGATAGAGAAATCCTGCCTGTGAGGTTGAGTAAGGCTCAAAAAAAAAAAATATGTGACTGGCAGTGTACCTACCTATCTCCGCTGACACATTCTGGTCAGTTTTTGTCACCCTGAGGAATTTGGGGATTAAGTGATTATCTGAGACTATGATTGTCAGTAGAGTAACTATTTTCTTTGTTGTTTATTATCTACATAAATTATACAATGATGTTTTGCTTCTGAAATCTAAGGTGATGTGATATTTTGTTTAAAATTTCTTACTAAATTAAGACAAGTAATTGTTGTTGTTATTTTTCTTTTTTTTTTTTTGACTTTAAAAAAATATTTTTTTTTATTGAGTTATTATATGTGTACATATCTTACCATTATGTTGTTATTTTTCTTAAGTCCCTCCTGTGGACATTACTTTTCAAAGAGATTAGGAGGACATACAGAAGGCCAAGAAATATACGAAAACATGCTGAAAGTCACTAATCATCTGAGAGATGCAAATCAAAATGACAATGAAGTACTATCTCACACCTGTCAGAATGGCTATCATCAACCAATCAACAAATGACAAGTGCTGGGGAGGATGTGGAGAAAAAGGAACCCTCCTGCACTGCTGGAGGGAAGGCAGACTGGTGCAGCCACTGTGGAGTACAGTATGGAGTTTCCTCAAAAAACTAAAAAAGGAACTCCCATTTGACCCAGTGCTCCCACTAGAAATATATCCCAAAAAATCAGAAATATCAATCAGAAAGAATATATGCACCCCTATGTTCATAGCAGCACAATTTACAATAGCTAAGATTTGGAAACAGCCCTAGTGCCCATCAGCAGATGAGGGGATTAAAAAACAGTGGTACATCTACACTGTGGAATACCACAATGCTATAAAAAGGAAGGAACTCCTGCTATTTGCAACAGCATGGATGTGCCTGGAGAGCATTATGCTAAGTAAAATAAGTCAGTTCGAGAAAGATAAACATCACATGATCTCACTCATTTGTGGAATATAATGAACAACATAAACTGATGAACAAAAACAGATCCAGAGACAGAGAAGCATTTTTCAGACCATCAAACCTCAGAGGGAAGGCAGGGGAGGGTGGGAGGAATGGGGAGAGATCAACCAAAAGACTTGTTTGCATGCATATAACCCTAACCAATGGACACAGACAACCGGTGGGTGAGGGCTTGAGTGGGTGGTTTGGGGGGAAATGGGGAGATAAGGACACATATGTAAAACCTTAATCAATAAAAAAAAATTTATAGATTTAAAAAATAAGACATATGTAATATTTTAAATAAAAAAATAAATAAATAAACAAAATGGCCGTACTATCAAAATCAATCTATAGATTCAGTGTAATCCCCATTAAAATACCAATGGCATATTTCACAAATTAGAACAAATACTCCAAAAATGTTTATGAAACCAAAAAGACCCCAAATAGCCGCAGCCATCTTGAGAAAGAAGAACAAATATGTGAATACAATACCAAATATCATGTTATACCACAAAGATATGATACTCAAAATAGCCTGGTACTGGCACAAGAACTGGCATATAGATCAATGGAATAGAGCACAGAACCCAGAAGTCCACACAAGCCATTATGCTCAATTAATATCTGACAAAGGAGGCAAGAGCATACAATAGAGTGAAGACAATCTCTTTAATAAATGGTGTTGGTAAAATTGGACAGGTACATGCAACTTACAACATAAACAACAATAAACTCAAAATACACAAAAGACTTAAATGAAAATAAGAAACTATTAAAATCATGGAAGAAACCATAGGCAGCAAAATCTCAGACATCTCTCCTAGCAATAGGTTTCCAGATATATCTCCAAGGCAAGAGGAACAGAGGAAAACATAAACAGGACTACATCAAAATAAAAAGCTCCCACACAGCAATAAAAACCACAACAAAATGAAAAAAGGAGCCCACTACATGGGAGAACATATTTGCCAATGATATATCTGATAAGGGGTTAATTTGCAAAATACATAAGGAACTCATACAACTAAACAACAGGAAGACAAACATTCCAATTTAAAAATGGGCAAAGGACATAAATAGACACTTCCCCAAAGTAGACATACAGATGGCAAGGAAACATGAAAAAATGCTCAAATCACTAATCATCAGATAGATGCAAATCAAAACAACAAGGTATCACCTCACAGGTGTCAGAATGGCTACCATCAACAAGACAACAAATAACAAGTGCTGCCAAGGTTATGGGGAAAAGCAAACCCTAGTACACTGCTGGTGGAAATGCAGACTGGTGCAGCCATTATGGAAAACAGTATGGAGTTTCCTCAAAAAATTAAAAATGCAATTGCCATTTGAGCCAGTGAACCCATTTCTAGGAATATATCCTAAGAAACCCAAAACACCAATCAGAAAGAATATATGCACACCTATGTTCATAGCAGTGCAACTTACAAGAGCTAAAATCTAGAAACAGCCCATGTGCCCATCAGTAGATCAGTGGATTAAAAATGGTGGACATTTACACCATGGAATATTATGCAGCTGTAAAAAAAAATCTCTTACACTTTGAGACAGCATGAAGGGTCCTAGAGACTATTACGCTAAGTGAAATAAGCCAGTCAGAGAAAGACAAGTGTCACATGATCTCACTCATATGTGGAATCTAATGAACACAATAAACTGATGGACCATATAGATCCAGAGACATAGAAGCATGGAACAGAGTGATGAATCTCAGAGAGAAGGTAAGGGACGTTAGGGGGAGGGTAGGAGTGATAAACCAAAGAACTTATATGCATATATGCATAACCCATGGACACAGACAATAGTGTGATGAAAGCCTGGAAGGTGGGCAGGGCTAGGTAGAGAGGGTCAATTAGGAAAAAGAGGGGGACATCGATAATACTTTCAATAATAAAGATACTTTTTTTAAAATAGAAGACTACTGTTCAGTATCTGATAGATATTGAACTGGCTAATATCCAATAGTGCCCTAAAACTATGATCTTTAGGCTATGTTTTCTACTGAACATAAATCTATAGTTAATGTATCACTTTCACAGTGTCTGGAGTTTCTGGAAAAGTACATAGCCAAGTCAAATGCCTGTGCATTTTCCTGCATAATTAAATAATTATTGAATGGCCCTGTTAAATCATGACATGGTAAAGACAGACAGTCATTCTTCTGATTTATTTCTAAAATTTGGAGGATTTTTATCAATAAACCTCCACTCTCCTATTATCCCTCCCCTGGGGTTGAACACAGACTTACCTGAGAGGTAATATTCCCTCTCCTGTTTTATATGGTTTTTTCTACAGATAGATATCAGACTGTTCAAATTCATGAAACAAAAGAGCCTGCCAAGTGGTGGGATAGAGTTGGGTTTCTAGAACTGTCTATCTGAGAGATATGGCTAACTCAGGAGGTTCTTATCAGGATGTTCAAAGGGACATTTTAAATATTTCTATCTTTAATAAAATTGGTATTTTAATCTCCATTTACTTGCCTACTTTTTGCTCCTTTGTTGACTCAAAACTCAAGCAAGGAATGAGGGTAGGATTTCTTCAGATCCCACAGTGCCAATAGTGACAGAGAGAGACCCAAACATGGTGTGTATATCATGCGGAATTATACATTGGAAGCAAAATGTGGCAATACACTTCAAAATTCTAACATGTAAGTGGGATTTACATCAGAAATTCCTCTTGTGATAATTTAAACAGAAAAAAAACAATGATGTTTATTAAAATTGAGATTTTTAATATATAAATTTTAATAATGAAATTTTTTATATAATGGCTTACACATAAAAAGAGTACAATACAGAAAACTTGTGATACAAACATATATTTTTACCCTGGGAAAGTATGTACAGTTGTCAGATTAGAAATTGTATCTATATTATTTTAAGATTTTTTTTATAGAAAAAGCAGACAAAGCAATTTTGTTGTCTTTTGTTAACACTTTGTGATCTATGGGTTGAAGAGAAGCCAGAAATCTTTTCATCAGACAATTATTGTTCTGCACTTGGAATGTGTCTCTTAAAATTGTTGCATCTTATTGTCTCCAAGGACACTATTCCCACTGCTCCCTCTAGGTATTTTGCCAAAATTCAATGCATATTAAAATCATTAGTCATGTTTGAACTTGGTCACAGAGGGCCCTTTATTTATCCACACAGAGGGCCCCTGTACATCTATAAGAGACTGAGATTATAAAAGTCATCTTAATCTTTCTTCACTGTGTAAAAATCTTTCCCAGAGAAATCAGAAATCATCTCTTTCAAAATCTTCTTTAAAAATTACCTTATATTTCTCAGACATTTAAAACACATGACTTTTTATTTCAGCTTTCCTATATAAGAAATTGTTCTCTAGGTTTAAAATGAAATAGAATCTTCTTTAGTGAGAGTCTTTTGGCACTTTCTATTAGAAAACAATTATCCATGAATGTGTATGTCTTCAAGAGAGGAGAATTTAGGCACCTTAACTGACCCCACTTATACTTTCAGTTTCACTTTCGGGACTACCAGGATTACACAGTCAACTGAAGCCATGATTACCTTCCATAAGAGTAAGTATATTCTTGTTTGGCAATTTTTGTTTATTTCGTCATTCAAAGTTCTAGTTCCTTAGTCCTAGAAAATATGACTAATCTGCTTAAAAATCAGAGATGGCAATATTGGGTATCTCTGAAAAATAAAATAGTTATTTCTAATGTTAGTGTGTATTATAAAAAAGAAATCTGAAGGGATTATACACATTTGAAATATTTATTACATGCACCCGTAGCGAGCGGTCAGAACCTGCTCACTATTTATCCTTAATATCTGTAGCACTACCTGTCATATCATAGATTCTCAATAAATACCTTCTGAATGAATGCATGAGTATTCATAGCAACATTATACACATTATCAGAAATGTTCTTATTAAAGATCAATGATTCCATCATATTTGAAAATATTCCTTTAAATATAATAAATAGAAAATTCACCTGAATGAAAGTCGTCTACGAGAACATTCACTTAAATATTGGTATCACATGAGGTAAGTATTGGTGATTGGAAAGGGAGGAGAGTTTAGGAATATGGACAATGCTCTGAGTTAAAATGCCACAGTGAAGAATTGAGAGCTGAAGAATTTTCTCAGTTAGGTTCAAAAGGTCAATTCCTTTATGAACCTGATTAACAGCTAATTATTTCTCCCCCTCAGCCTAGATTAGTGCTCCTTTTCTGCAGAGATGCCTGCAAACCATAAGTAATTCTCTGTCTCCAGCACTCTAATGCCTTATTTGTTACTGCCTTGATTGAAACAACTTGACTCAATTCACCAGACCTCAGCAAAACACACCTGTAGCTTTCATGTGGGGTAGAGATTGCTAGAAATAAGTGAAGCCATTAATATACCAAACTAATTAAGTTTCCCATGGAAAATTCTTTTCTCTTTGAAATGCAGAGTAAACCAAAGACATAGACTTTTTACAGCTATTTACAAACAGAAATAGCTGCCCATGTGATTGTTAATGGAGGTTGACACTTAAAAGTACCTATTGCCTCATGTTCAAAATTGCAGTCTCTAAACTCTGCCCTTAGTGTTTCTTCACAGGACATTGAACAGGTTATAAGAGGCACCAAATTTCACTAGCTTTATAAAGAATGCAGGAACTGTCCTAGTCATTGCTGCTAAGCGGTTAGAGTGAAGGGTCTGGGGTTTGATTCCTGGTGAAGGGGTGGTATCAGGGTTGTAAGTTCATCCCAGGCCTGAGACAGGGCACATGCCAGAGGCAACCAATGCATGTGTCTCTCACTCACTTCCCACCCGTCCCTCACTTCCACTCTCTCTACAAATCAATGGAAAACATAGTCTATGGTGAGGATTAACAAAGAAACAAAAGGATGCAGAAAAACAATAGTGAAGTGGTCACTGATGAGTGCCCTCACACATTAGCCTAACTATTACAGCAGGTTATGGGGGGAGGAGCTGGAGGAGGAGAAGTGAAAGGAGAGAAAACTTTAACTTACTGTCTGCCGGGGACTTTGCCTGGACTATAGCAATCAACAATCACAAGGGTTCCATGAACTAAATATCATGGAGGAAACTGAGCCCGAAGAGGAAAAGGGAAATGAGAACTCCACAGTCTTATTCCAGAGACTAAAATACCATTAAAACATGTTTTTTAAAAAATAAGGCAAATATGATAGTCATTCTTTCTTTATTTCCACAAACTTTTAAGGAACTCTTACTTTGCCCCTGGAGATAAGCTGGCTGCTTGGGACAAAACAATGTCAAAATAAAATTTGTTTATGCAATTGACAATTTAGTCATCAGAGAATAATAAATAATAATTATAGGCTACAATGGGAAGAGTAAGAAGAAAAGATACATCTATCTTGAAAATTTATAGATAGATTCCTGGTGGAATTAATGCCTAAACCAAAACTTAAAATAGAGATAGAGAACTTAGATACTACAAGTGTAGAGATCTTTAAAAACAAAAGGACCGGCATCTGGGAATTTCCAAAGGTAATTTTAAGCATCACCTTTAATGGAAACCACTAGAAGATAAGTCTAGGGAAGCAAATTGAATCAGGAGAGATGACACCAGCAGCCCGACTCTATAGGTCATACTCTTAATCACTATGATATAGTGTCTCTTGCTGGTATATGGTATGAGCCAATGCAAATACCCTAGTAGGAAAAAACAAGAAATGAGGGAAATTTTGTGGACTGATAGCAGAAATATTAGAAAGCTCTCCATATGCTAACTAAGAAGCTTAATTTTTATAATGAGGGCAAAAAACAGTGATTGAAAGAATTAAAATTAATGTTTCAGTTACAAAACTCCATTTCACTCTAAAAAAGTAAATATTTTTATTAACATAATATCAGTCTTCCCTTCCTTCCAAACTCCACCACCTCACTCTAGGGAATCATCTGCAGGTATTGGTGCTGCCCCCCTCAACCCAGGTTCAGCTTGGTTCTGGAGCAATTACATCATTTCAATGTGATAAGAAGCAAAGGTGTCAGTATCCATCCTCTGTTCTGGTCCTCAAACATCTATTCATGTGCATCACAGCCTGGGACCTTTTGTTTCCCTTGCCCATATTGCTCTTAAGACCTAGTAGTTCTCTGTATAAGATATCAGACACCGATAGTATTACTGTGGCAAATTGCAGTGCAGGAAATTTGTCAAGTATCTAAGGTTTGTCTTTAGTTTCACATCCCACTAGACACGACAACACCCTTTTGCTAATTCTATACCAATCTTTGGAATGGGAAGACTGTGTGACCTTCTGAGGCTTTTTTGCATGAGTTCAAGGAGCAACTTAATTATCGTTCCCCTTAGATGTCTACAAGGAGAAGAAATTGCAGAAATCTATCTCATTTTTCTCTTTCTGCCATTCCCACTCCATGTTAGTGGAAGACAGTAAAGGTCCCCAAACATACAGATCCTATTCAGAACCACTAAATCCTCTAACCTATTCCTCAACTCTCTTATTCCCTGATATAGAATTTTTATAAATTCTCCAAAGATGAGAAATTTTGTTCTTACTCATTACTCTGAATAAAATATTTATTGCCTAGAATATTTCATTAACCTAAATGCTTGATGCATTTGAAACTCAAACCCATTAATGCATTCCTCTTTCTCCTCTTCTCAACTCTTACCTAAAGCCAAAATTAATTAACTTCCATTTAACTGAGAGGTACATCTACAGTTTCAAAGAAATACATAGTATAAGGTAAATGTCAGTTAAAAAATATTGTCCACAATACATAGGGGAGAGTTAATCACATCTGGGCTTTAGAAAAATGATTCTGATTGCATTGATTTTAAAATACTGAATGGGAAAAGCAAAGATATATGTTAACCATATTTTAACATGTTTCTGCAATATTTCAGCTATGAGATAAAGACACCAAGAGTAAAAGTAGTGTTGTGAGTGACAGAATAAAAGGAACAAATTAAAAAGCAAACAGAAATGGCAAGACATGCAGACAACTGAAAATGGGAGTCAAGAAAAAAGAACAATAAACAATGTATTTAAATGAGACTTATTGTTGACAGGGAAGGGAACACAGTCATGAGTGCCACATGAAAAATCTTGAAATATGCACATCTAGAGGACTCTCAATAGGATAAAATAAGAATGACCAATACTGAATAGTAATGAATGGTCGCCTAATTCCAGATGCAGTTGTACATATTTTATCTATATCACCTAAATTTTTCTTTATAACCCTAAGATGTACATATTATTTTATCTCAAGTTTGCACACATACACACACAAATAAAAGACACAAGTTAAAGAAATTAATCAAATTGCTCAAGGACTCTCAGATAGAATAAAGGAAAAGTGTAAGATCCAACCATCTAAGTCTGATCTAGATGTCTAAGAATAAGTTGAAGTCAGAACACTGTAACATTGTCCTGCAGGGATCATCTGCCTACTTAAAATCACCTCATTTATTAGAACTTCCTAGAGAGCGGGCAGAGTAAAAGAGATATTGCCTAGAAAAAATAGTTCAAGTGCACCAACAAATTAGAAAAGGAAAAGGAGATATAAAGGAGAATCAGAAAAAAATAGACAAAATGATAGGAAGAAATTCAGGATAATGTGAGATGGTAGAAATTAAGCTGTAGACTTTCATAAGTTCACTGTTCATATGCAGAAGAGAACATCAGTTAAATCAAGTCTAAAGTTTGTTTAATGATTGAAACAAGAGGGAGGCTAGTGGTGATGTGGGCTAGGGTAGTTTAAATGATGCAAAGACCTCATGACTTGATGTATAAGTGGTTAATAAGACAGAGAAAATAATTATCAAGTAGGTAAAATTTAAGAGAGAAAGTTGAAGTATGTTTGAGAAATTGCTAAATCTTGTTAAACCTGATATAGCTAAATGATATTTAAAAGGGGTGGTAGCTTATATTTCCAGCTAAAATAGGTTGACCCAAAACATTAAAAAATCAAGATATTGCTCTTCAGCTCTATAAATATATTTCAAATGTTCCCTTATTTGTCTGTCACAAATTTTGAAGTAAATATATACAATAAATAGTGAAAATATGTCATTGTCAAATGTGTTCAGAAAAAAATAATGGAAAAACATAAATAAGAAAAAATTCAATATCAAAGCTCTGGTCTTAATTATAATGCTTTGATGGGGAAAAGGCTCTCAAAATCTAGAGAAAAATGAAACTATAGATGTACCACAGTTTTTTAATCCTCTCATCTGCGGATGGGCAGGTAGGCTGTTTACAAATCTTAGCCATTGTAAGTCGTGCTGCTATGAACATAGGGGTGCATATATTCTTTCTTATTGGTGCTGCTGATTTCTTGGGATATATTCCTAAAAGTGGGATTACTGGGTCAAATGTGAGTTCCATATTTAATTTTTTGAGGAAACAAAGCAGATAGTTAAAGGGTATTAGGACTTTCACTGTCAAAGGAATTTAAAAGGAAATTAATTACCCAGAGTATCCAGATTTCTGCTTGTAAGCTGGGGAAAATTTCTTTGTAGCACTAGGATATCCTAAAAAGCATTAAAATGTAAAACACAGGTATTCTAATAGTAGAAGTAAAATATAGCCATGGATAATATTAATGATTTGAAATATATATATTTGAAATAAATTTCCTCTGTGGAAAAGCTCGAAAAGATTGGATCGTAACACATTTTAATGAATCTTTGAGAGCATGTATCTAATAAAAATATTTTAAACACACCTCAGAGAAACTCCACTGGATAAGTTGAAACAGAATAAACTATGTGATAAGCATTCATTGTGAGTTTAATTGCTAATACACATGTAAATTTTAATGCAAGGATTTTCTTAGCAAAGACCATTGTTAGTTTTTTTAGGGACTTTTCTGCTAGAAGCATTTCTGGAGTTCAGAAGTAGAGGAAAGTCAGAATAGTAGATCCAAAGCAACTTCTAGGAAGTAGGGGGAAGTAAGAATAGTAGATCCAAAAGCCATTTTTAGGACTTGCTTTCATTGATGTTTATAATATAACTAGACGCCCGGTGCTTGAAAATTCATGCACTGGAGGGGGGTCCCTCAGCCCGGCCTGCCCCCTCTCACAGTCTAGGAGCCTTCAGGGGCGAGTGGTGAACTGGCGATCAGGGGAAGGCGACGCCCCCATCACACCTATGCTTCTGCCACTGCCAGCTGTGCAAGCCTGGGCCGGACCTGGTTACCTGAGCCTCGGGCGGCCCTGGGTGGCTGGAAGCCCACATCCGAGGATTGCCTGCATTCGGACCAGCCCTAGGTGGCTGGGCAGCTGACATCCGAGGCTTGCCTGCACCTCAGGGCGGTTCTAGGTGGCTGGGCAGCCGCCATCAAAGATTTGTCTTTGCCTCCGGCTAGCCCTGGATGGCTGGGACACTGAGGGTGGGTCTGGCAGCAACTTGTACCTGCAACCCCCCTGGCTGGGCTGAAAGGACTATGGAACTCCTGCAGGGCTGAGGGGACTGGGCACTGCCATCTTTTGGCTATGGACACCTCCATCAGTGTGATGGTCAATTTGCATATTCCCTCTTTATTAGATACTAGAGGTCCAGTGCATGATTTTATGAACAAGTGCGATCCCTTGGCCTGGCCAGCAACCAAGGCCAATGTGGTGGGGAGGGGGGGAGGGGGGCGGCCAGCAGGAGGGAGGGTCCCTGGGAGATTGGCAGGCCACAGGAAGGGGCCATGGAGTATAACTGGCCACCCTCCCCCAATCGGGCTGATGCGGTGGTCGGCCAGTTGGGGAAGGGGCTGCGGGTGAGGGAGCCACCTGGGAGGAAGGCCATGGGGGGGGGCGGGGCTGGCCGGCCAGGGTGGCGCTGGGGTCAGGGGAGGCTGCCTAGCCAGATGCCACTATCGGGGCCAACCAGGGGAGGAGCAGGGGGAGTGCACTGACCATCAGAGGACAGCTCCTACACTGAGCATCTGCCCCCTGATGTTCAGTGCATGTCATAGAGACTGGTTGACTGGTTGCACTGGTTGTCCCGGTCATCAGTGATAAAGGTCGCTTATGCTTTTATATATATAGATTAGATAGGATATGACAAAGTGACACCAATTACAGTTAAATTGTAATTATAAGCAGCAGTGCAAATATGTGATTTAATTATGAATAGTTTATGTGACACAAAGAGATAATCAAACATTGGCATGTATGATATGCTTACTTCCACACTGATCTAGGAATCACTCACTGATTTACTTCTCTTGAGGTTAGAAGATGACTAGGATTCTGGAGTTCCTCATATAAAGTCTTTCTATTTGAAGCAGAATGGGCAAAATAATCAAGGATGAAAAACAAAACTACACTAACAACCTTCATCTTGCTGGGACTGACTGATGACACTCCACTGAAAACATTGCTATCTATCTTTCTATTTCTTTCCTACATGTTGAGTATATCTGGAAACCTAACCATCATCACCCTCATTCTGATTGATTCCCACCTAAAAACACCTATGTATCTGTTCCTTCAAAATTTCTCCTTCTTAGAAATTTCATTTACAACTGCCTGTGTTCCCAGATTCCTATATAGCACATTGTCTGGGGACAAGTCCATTACCTATAATGCTTGTGCCAGTCAACTCTTGTTTACAGACCTCTTTGCAGTAACGGAATTTTTTCTTCTGGCTGCCATGTCCTATGATCGCTACGTGGCCATCTGCAAACCCCTGCATTACACCACCATCATGAACAGCAGAGTCTGCAAGAACATCATTTTCTCCTGTTGGGTAGCAGCACTGATCATCATTCTCCCACCACTCAGTCTGGGTTTGGGCCTGGAATTCTGCGATTCAAACATCATTGATCATTTTTGCTGTGATGCATCTCCTCTCCTGAAGATCTCTTGCTCAGACACCTGGTTGATAGAACAGATGGTTGTCGTGTGTGCCGTGTTGACATTCATCATGACCCTCATATGTGTGGTTCTTTCCTACATTTATATCATCAGGACTATTCTAAGGTTTCCCTCTGCCCAGCAAAGGAAAAAGGCCTTTTCCACGTGTTCTTCCCACATGATTGTGGTTTCCATTACTTATGGAAGCTGCATCTTCATTTATGTCAAACCTTCAGCCAAGGACGAGGTAGCTATAAATAAAGGGATTTCACTCCTTATTACTTCCATTTCACCCATGTTGAACCCCTTTATTTACACACTGAGAAACAAGCAAGTAAAACAAGCTTTCCATGACTCCATTAAAAAGATGGCATTCCTCTTAAAGATGCAGAGGAAAAAGGAGTCAGTGAATCCAATTAAAAGGAAGGATAAATAGGCTGAAAATCCCAAGCTTCTAATAATATTTGTCTCTGCATGACTTATTCTCTAGTCATATCGGCATTCTCACTTTGTTGTTAGACTTGTTTACTGTAAATCCTGACTATTCAAATTTTTACTCCCCATTAAAACTAAATTCTAAGGTATTTATGCTTACTATCTGGCAGAAATTTCTGTTTTTGCCAAACATTTTGGTTGCTATCCCTGGAAACACAGTAGAACACATTTTTCTGCCATATCTGTACATTGTAAGATGTGACTATGTAGCCTATATTATAGCTAACAGGATGGGTGTGGAAGCGATGTGCACTGTTTCTGGACCTGCGCTATGCCAATATTCAATAGGTGATCCACCACCCGGTCCCCACCTACTGGCCTATGTAAGCTTCATGTTGATAATGAATGAGCTTGATCTTCTATCTCTCGTATAGTCTTCACCCAAAGGACAGGCTATCACAGCAAGTTTGTTAAAGCTTCTCCTCTACTTCAACTCCAGTCAGTTGTCATCTGATTTGACAGGTAAAGCATCACAGAAGAATTCCTGTCACTTACTAAGGGAGCAATACTCAGAATTAGTTCTAGTACAATTATGACCCATCCTCAAGTATTGTTAGAAATACATTCTGTTAACATTTTTAATATGCTTTTATTTTTATTTTTTATTTTTATTGATTTCACAGATAGGAATGGAGATGCAGAGAGAGAAAGGTCAATGATGAGAGAGAATCATTGATCAGGTGCCTCTTGCAAGCCTCCCACTAGGGGGGAAGCCCATAATCCTGGCATGTGCCCTGACCAGGAATGAAACTGTGACCTCCTGCCTCATGGGTCAATGCTCAACCACTTAACCACACTGCCCAGGCCATACTGTTAAATTTTATGGTATAGATATTATATCTTGATTATTGGCATAATCATACTCAGACAGCCATAAATTCAAACCTGGCCCAGGACAATCATATAAAAAATAATTGTATTAAAAATAATATACACAAGTTTGTAATACCATCCACCCTTTTTCAAATCTCCTGTCTTATAACCCTTTCCAATGAAGTTCCTCTGTTACTTCCTGTCATATTTCCTGAGGTAGAAATTAGCTAAATAAAATTTTAGCTATTTAATATTTCTTATATATATTTTTATTTATTTTAGTCAGGAAGGGAGAGGGGGAGAGAGATAGAAACATCAATGATGAGAAAGAATCATTGATAGGCTGCCTCCTACACTCCCCCTACTGGGGATCGAGCCCACAACCAGGCATGTGCCCTTGAGCAGAATCAAACCCGGGATCCTTCCATCAGCAGGCCAATGCTCTATCCACTGAGCAAAACCAGCTAGGGCTAGCTATTTAATATTTTTCAATCACTGTTTAAAATAACCAGTGTTTACATTACCCTTTTCACTTTCTGATGAGTCTATCACTCCGAGAACATTATGGGGGTGCAGGGGGGTGGGGGGGGAATGGCTATGTAATATTTTGTTTTTCTTGACCTTTTATGTACATTGGTAAAAGTAAAGCATGTGACTTTATCAGAATAAGTATATTCAAGATACCCCACAAAGGTTTGTTCATAAAATATGTTCCCTCTGTCAATCTCTTTCAGATTACATGAGCTTAACTGAAGGAGTAAATTTAGCCCCCATGTACAAAAATTTGCTATTTTATATCGCAATACCCAATACATCTGAATGCTTATAGACTAGGGTAAATGGAATAAATCTGAAAATGTGTAGGTGGAGCTACAGTAGCTCTCTAACACCCAACAATTGATATTTCACTATTAATTCTTTGGTGACATCCTAATAAATAATCTATTTTCATATTATTCTGAACAAGTATGTTTCTGTTGAGGTCTTTCAAATACAAAACTTCAAGTAAATACCTTGCAACCATTTTTTTGAAGAGTTTTTAAACTATGTAAAAACATAAATTATTTTAAAAATTAATGAAGCATTCATAAATTAAGAACTATACCAAGGAATTTTTATGCTAAAGCTCATGTTTAGTTTCCTGTGTTTATAAAGCTAAAATATAGAATTTTATGTTTTACTTTTTTAAATTGCTCCTAGATTTTACATATGCTTAATAAATATGCTCATGGATATACAAAATGCGTGGTTGTACATATTCAAAATACTAGCAGGAGAAGAAAGAAACCAAGATGGCAGCATAGGTAAACACCTGAACTTGCTGCCTTGCACAACCACTTCAAAACTACAACTAAAAGACAAAAGGGACATCATCCAGAACCACAGGAAGGCTGACTGAGTGGAAATTCTACAACCAGAAGGAAAGAGAAAAGCACACTGAGACTCAGAGGAGGTGTGGCAGTAAAGTGCAGAGGTACGGAGGCGTGTGCGCGCCTCAAAGGCTGACAACTGAGTACACGGTTGTCTTTTCAATCGGGAGGGAGACACAAGTTCCCAACTGCTCTGAATTCCAGTTCCAGGTAAGATTCTGGGGACCCAGACTCATACAGGGAGAAACTGGACTGTCTGGCTTCGGGCGGAACTTGAGGGCAGCTTTCTCTCAGAGCTGCTTGCAGCTATTACTGAGGGACACTGAGACCCGGGGCACTCTTAGGGCAGGGCTGAGGATCAGCCATAGCTGTTTTCTCTGCCATGTTGATTCCCTGAGACCCCACCCCACCTAAGCTGTGTACAGAGGCTTTTGCATATGAGTTGCCTAGACCTTCACAATCTAAAATTACCTAGCAAACTGCAGCTGGGTCAGAGAGCACCAAAACTTCCAAAAGAAGGCCCAAGTCCCCACAGCAGCTTGCATTGCTTCACAGTTGGGCATAATTTGGGCACCTCCAAACCCCAAACAAAGAAGTGGAATCTGCAAATCTCTCCTTAGCTCCTGCTGGGTGGCCTCAGGCAGACGATAAATTTGCACCTCCTTTGAGATTCAAGAGCCAGTGCACCCAGTGGTCAGAGTGAGACCATCCAGATTACAATTCCTCAGATCCATAGGGACACAGTCAAGGGGCAGACTCAGTGAACACCAAAGTCCCACTGAAGCAAGTCTTACCCCATAAAGGTGTCTCCAGCACAGAAGTTCTCCCACTGTAGACACAGCTGAACCTCACAGCCAGTTGGCCTTGAGGTCAATTCCTCCCAGTGATACCAACAGCAATCAAGGCTTAACCACAAGACTGTGCACACAGCCCACAAAGGGGTGCACCAAGAGTGTCCACCTCAGGTAATTGGGGAGGCTGACCCACTGGGCCCTATAGGACACTTAGCACACAAAGCTACTCTATCAACACAGGGAAGCAACCAAAATGTGGAGACAAAGAAACAGGTCACAAATGACAGAAATGGAGGAAAGCAAACTACTGGATATAGAGTTCAAAACCACGGTTATAAGGTTTTTCAAGAATCTTCTAGAAACCACTGATAAATTTAGTGAGACCCTCGAGGATATGAAAAAGGACCAACTAGAAATTAAGCATACACTGATTGAAATAAAGAATAATATACAGAGATCCTACAGCAGACTAGAGGATCACAAGAATCAAGTCAAAGATTTGAAATATGAAGAAGCAAAAAACACCCAACCAGAAAAGCAAAAAGGAAAAAGAATCCAAAAATATGAAGATAGTGTAAGGAGCCTCTGGGACAAATTCAAGTGTACAAACATCTCAATTATGGGGGTTCCAGAAGAAGAGAGAGAGCAAGATATTGAAAACCTATTTGAAGAAATAATGACAGAAAACTACCCCCACCTAGTGAAAGAAATAGACTTACAAGTCCAGGAAGCACAAAAAACCAAAAACAAGAGGAATCCAAAGAGGACCACACCAAGACACACCATAATTAAAATGCCAAGGGCAAAAGACAAAGAGAGAATATTAAAAGCAGCAAGAGAAAAACAGTTGCCTACAAGGGAGTACCCATACAACTGTCAGCTGATTTCTCTACAGAAACTACCCAGGCCAGAAGGGAGTGGCAAGAAATATTCAAAGTGATGAATAGCAAGAACCTACAACCAAGATTACTCTACCCAGAAAAGCTATCATTTAGAATTGAAGGTCAGATAAAGAGCTTCACAGATAAGAACAAGCTAAAGGAGTTCATCACCACCAAACCAGTATTATACGAAATGCTGAAGAGTATTCTTTAAGAAGAGGAAGAAGAAGAAAAAGGTAAAGATAAAAATTATGAACAACAAAGTGACAACAAATACATATCTATCAACAAGTGAACCTAAAAATCGAGTGGATAAAAAATATGGTGAACAGAATAAACTGCTGAATATAATAGAATCAGGGACATAGAAATAAATTGAACTGACAATTCTCTGGGGAAAGGGATGTAGTGGGTGCAGGAAGAGACTGGACAAAAATTATACACCTATAGATAAGGACAGTGGGGGAGGGGAGGGTGTAAGGACAGAGGGTGGGGTGGGAACCGGGTGGAGGAGATCTATCGGGGGGGAAAAAGAGGAACAACTGTAATAATCTGAACAATAAAGATTTATTTTAAAAAAATACTAGCAAGAGCTATCTCTATACTATGTATGATTTTACATGTATTTTCTTTTTTATTATCAGATTTATTTTTTTACAACTATGTATTTATAAAAATTGATAAAAAAGGAAAATCACTCCTATTAATTTTAAAAGACCTATGGTGATGTGGTTTGCATAACTTCTGTTTCTGATGCTCGACTCTACTTCTGTCCCAAGAACACAGTCCCCACTGCTGCCTTTAGGACATTTCTTACGCCCACAGTTATTTAGAAACTAAATTTACTGGTGAGTGTTGAATCAGAGTCACCAAGGATATGAGTATTTATTTACTTATTTACATACTGAGTACATTTTTTAAAATGTGCTAGTTTGCCAAGGGCATCATATCTTCAAGTACTCTAAAAACCAAAAAGAGGTCCTACACACTCTAGCTTTTTTCCCCTCTATTTTCTTTTCATTTTTTATTTAAATTTATAGGGGTGAGAGTGATTAATAAAATTGTATACGTTTCAAGTGTACATTTCTATAAAACATGATCTGTATGTTGCATTGTGTGCCCACCACCCAAAACAAAATCATCTTCCATCACCATATATTTGTCCCTTTACTACCCCACCACCACCTCCTTCCCCTGGTAACCACCATACTGTTGTCTGTGTCTATGAGTTTTTGTTGGTTTGTCTGGTTTGTTCAGTTGTTGCTTTCAGTTTTATAACCCACATATGAGTTAAATCTTATGGTACTTGACTCTGTCTGACTTACTTTGCTTAGCATGATATTCTCAAGATCCATTCATGTTGTCACAAATGGCAGTATTTTATCTTTCCCTATGCCTGAGTAGTAATCCATTGTGTATATGTACCACATCATCTTTATCCAATCATCTGTCAAAAAATACTTTGGTTGTTTCCATGTCTTGGCCATCATGAATAATGCTGCAATGAACATGGGGGTGCATATGTCTTTGCAAACAAATGCTTTCAAGTTTTGGGGGTAGATACCCAGAAGAAGAAATTCTGGATCATATGGTAACTCTACCCTTAATTTTTTGAGAAAATGCACTGTTTTCCATTGTGGCTATACCAGTTTACATTCAGCAATGAGCAAAGGTTCATTTTTCTCCACAACCTCACCAACACTTGTTATTACTTGCCTTGTTGATAATAACCATTCTAACAGATGGCTATTATATGAGGTATCTCATTGTAGTTTTGATTTGCATTTCCCTGATAATTAGTGAAGTTGAAAATCTTTTCATATATCTGTTACCCATTTGTATGTCTTCTTAGGAGAAGTGTCTGTCAGGTCCTCTGCCCATTTTATAATTGGACGATTTGTTTGCTTGTTTGTTAAGCATTTTACTTAAAGGAAGTACAAGAAAATATTGCTTAGATTTAAAGTGAGATCAAGATCTTGTTGATAAAGTCTCTAAGAGATTTTAGAGATAAATAAATCCTGCCTGTGAGGTTCAGTAAGGTTTCTAAAAAATATGTGACTGGCCGTGCACCTACCGATCTCCACTGACACATTTCTTGTTAGCTTTTGTAACCCTGAAGAATTTGGGTATTAAGTGACTATCTGAGACTATGATTGTCAGAAGAGTATTTTCTTTGTTGTTTATTATCTACATAAATTATACAATAATGTTTTGCTTCTGAAATGTAAAGCGATGTGATATTTTGTTTAAAATTCCTTCATAAATTAAGACCAATAATTGTTGTTGTTATTATTGTTGTTAATTCCCTCCTATGGACATTGCTTTTCAAAGAGATTAGGAGGACATACAGAAGGCCAAGAGACATATGTAAACATGCTCAAAGTCACTAATCATCCAAGAGATGCAAATCAAAACAACAATGAGGTACCATCTCACACCTGTCAGAATGGCAATCATCAACAAATGAACAAATGACAAGCGCTTGTGAGGATTCTGAGAAAAAGAAACCATTGTGCACTGCTGGTGAGAATGGAGACTGGTGCAGCCACTGTGGAGAAAAGTATGGAGTTTCCACAAAAAAATAAAAATGAAACTCCCATTTGAACCACTGCTCCCACTTCTAGGAATATATCCCAAGAAATCAGAAATACCAATTAGTAAGGATATATGCACCCCTATGTTCATAGCAGCACAATTTACAATAGCTAAGATTTGGAAACAGCTCTAGTGCCCATCAGCAGATGAGGGGATTAAAAAACAGTGGTACATCTACACTGTGGAATACCACGATGCTATAAAAAGGAAGGAACTCCTGCTATTTGCAACAGCATGGATGGGCCTGGAGAGCATTATGCTAAGCAAAATAAGTCAGTTCGAGAATGTTAATATCACATGATCTCACTCATTTGTGGAATATAATGAACAACATAAACTGATGAACAAAAACAGATCCAGAGACTTAAAAGCATCTTTCAGAACATCAGACCTCAGAGGGAAGGCAGGAGAGGGTGGCAGTAAGGGGGAGAGATCAACCAAAGGACTAGTATGTATGCATATAAGCCTAATCAATGGACACAGAAAACAGGGGGGTGAGGGCATCAGTGAGTGGGTTGGAGGCAATAGGGAGATAAGGACACCTATATAATACCTTAATCAATAAAAGAAATGAAAAATTTATAGGTTTTTTAAAAAGAAGACATATATAATATTTTAAACAAATAAACAAAATTACCATAATACCCAAATAAATCTATACATTCAGTGCAATCCCCATTAAAATACTAATGGCATATTTCACAGATCTGGAAGAAATACTCCAAAAATGTATATGGAACCAAAAAAGACCCCAAATAGCTGCAGCCATCTTGAGAAAGAAGAATAAAGTTAGGGCGATCACAATACCAAATATCATATTATACCACAAAGATATAATACTCAAAATAGCCTGGTACTGTCACAAGAACTGGCATATAGGTCAATGGAACAGAGCAGAGAACCCAGAAGTCAACACAAGCCATTATGATCAATTAATATCTGACAAAGGAGGCAAGAGCATACAATAAAGACAATCTCTTCAATAAATGGTGTTGGAAAAATTGGACGGGTACATGCGACTTACACCATATACAAGAATAAACTCAAAATGCACAAAAGACTTAAATGAAAATCTGAAAACATAAAAATCCTGGAAGAAACCTTAGCCAGCATAATCTCAGACTTCTCTCCTAGCAATAGGTTTCCAGATATAGCTCCAAGGCAAAAGAAACAGAGGAAAAAATAAATGGGACTACCTCAAATCAAAAAGCTCCCACACAGCAATAGAAACCACAACAAAATGAAAAAAGGAGCCCACTGCATGGGAGAACATGTCAGGAGCCAAGAGTTGGTCAAAGGATTAACTCTGACCTTACTTCAGTAAGTTACTGAAACTAGGCCCACTTCCTCTTGCCTGAGGACAAAGCATTCTTTCCATAGTTGCCCTTCAACCTCCATATTCTCTATCTACCTTAGTCAATTATCTAAACCCACATGACCCGTTCAGCCCCTACCCCTCCTAGGCATCTCCCCTTCTAGAAACCACATGTAAGGAACGCTGTAAAAAATAAAATTTCGAGGCTTGATCAGAAACCCCTTTGTCTTGCCGCCATTCTTTGCGTCCCTTGTCTGTCTCTCATTCTCTTAGGTGCGCCGCCTCGGTACCCCCGTTAGAAGACCCCGCTGGCCGGGGCATTTCTGGCGCCCAAACGTGGGGCCCGAGTGTCGGCTCTCCGGGGAACATCTGCACATCGGTCCGGCCGGACACCCTCTTGAGTCGCAGCGGAACGCGCCGTGAGTGAAGACTCATCCCTTGATCGCCGCGGAGCTGCCCGTCCGTGAGTATGATCGCAGTTGAGTTTTGCAGATGATCTTTTCAGACAAAGATTTAAGAGTGAATTCCTTGTGAGAACGAATTTTTATGCCCTTTGACGGATTTCCTACACTTTGAGCTTCTCGATTCAACCCCCAGTCCGCTAATAAGCACTCGTCTTGCCGATCCGGGAAGAGTTAAGGGTACCGCGATCTGGCTGAGCGAGAACTCTGAATCACCCTGAGGAGTATTTTGTCTCTGGTCAGTTCCTCGTCACGTCTCTCGCAAACCCTGAGCTCGCTTTGTCTTAGTGGTCGTTAACCTGGCATGGGGCTTATACATCCCGACCTATGATACGTGAGCAGGGGCCTTTGGGCAAACGGAGATCGTTGACGAGACAACTGTCCTAGGCACAACGGAAACTCAGGGCTGACCTGGTACGGGGTTTATACGTCCCAGAGGCTTACGCGGAGGAGGCAAAAAATTGAGAAGCTCCCGCATCGACATGGGCACCTCTCTCAGTTCTCACAAGGTATTCCTCGGTGGGCTCAAGGAGTCCCTCAGGATGCGAGGAGTAAGGGTAAAAAGAAAGGCATGAAACATGTCCCTGGTTTCCACTAGAGGGCACCATCGATTCAAAGCCATGGAAAAGAGTGGGCGACGCCCTTCAGGATTATTATGAGACTTTTGGCCCAGAGAAAATCCCTAAAGGTTTAAATAAGACCCCCTTAGATGATAAACTCTCCCCGGAAGATCAAGAAACCCTTGATGAACAGGCTGCTCATTGCCACGACGGTGAAGATCCCTGGGTTCTCACTGCTCCTGCTCTTCAAGAGCCTCCTAATAAAGCTTACAAACTCCCACCCTACAACCCCCTCACCATTTACTATCCTCCTCCTTTCCGTGCTACAGCTCCAAATCTACCCTTTAATTCTGACCCCATCAGACAAGCTAAAGTCTCTCTTACCCGAGACATATCCTCTTTAAAAGAAATCCTCCAACAAAAACGAGAACACCTCCAGCTTATTAAAGAAGTCCAAGCCCTCGAGGCAGAACTTATCACCCTCTCTACTAACCCAAACCCTTCCAAAACCGTCCCAAAAAACCTGAAATCAAAAACCACCCTCCACGCTTTTCCCGTCACCCACAGTCAGGGTTCCCGCCCTATGGTCGTTGAGGAAGAAGAAGAAGGCTCTGACTCTCAAACTCAAAATCCAGACTCAGACAATGAAGCTTCAGACACTGAAGACCCCAACCCTAGCCAGAGTAACACATCTGAACAAAAATACCACCGCCTTAATCTTAAACATCTTAAACATCTTAAAGATCTTAAAGCCGTGGTCAGTAACTATGGCCCTACGGCCCCATTTACCATCACCCTTCTCGAAAGCTTAAGTGACAAATGGCTCACACCTAATGACTGGCTATCCTTAGCTCGAGCCACGCTTTCAGGAGGTGATTATGTCCTTTGGCGTACAGACTTTGTTGAAAACTGCCGAGAAACAGCCCAACGTAATAATGAAAGTAAAAACTCCCGCTCGTGGACCAGAGATAAACTTCTTGGCAGACCCCCCTATGAAACCAATGAAGTCCAGGCCAAATTTCCCCCTGGTTTACTAGCCCAAATCCAAGTCGCCGGTCTTAAGGCTTGGCGCCGTCTCCCCCCTAAGGATTCTGCCACTACCTCGCTAGCCAAAATTCGCCAAGGAGCTGAGGAGCCTTACAGTGATTTTATCAGCCGCCTCACGGACACCGCTGAAAGATTAGTTGGGGGAGGTGAAACGGAAAGTGCCTTTGTGAAGCATCTCGCTTATGAGAATGCTAACCCTATCTGTCAAGAGACGATAAGACCTCATCGATGTGGCAATCTCTCTGATTATATTAAACTTTGCTCCGGAATAGGTACCTCCCACACCATTGGATTGGCTATAGGAGTGGCTCTAGAAAATTATACCCAAAAACAGCCAAATACACAACAAAAAAACCTGCTTTAATTGCAAACAGCCAGGACACTTCATAAAGTATTGCCCCAGTGGCAAACAACCACGGGCTCCCCCAAAGACCGCTTGCCCTCGGTGCCGACGCGGTCTCCACTGGGCTAATGAATGTCACTCAAAAACAGATATCGAGGGTAAAGCCCTTCCACCCCGGCAGGGAAACTCCTCGAGGGGCCAGCCCCTGGCCCAGAATACGGTGCCGAACCAAGGGGCCATCAGGTTCGTCCCACAACAGATCCTTCCCGCCCAGGCATCAGCTCCCTCTGCGGCGCAACCCCAGGAAGCGCAGGACTGGACCTCTGTTCCGCCTCCGATACAATATTAATACCAGATCAAGGCATTCAACTTATTTCCACTGAGGCTTTTGGACCCTTACCTCCAGAAACATTTGGTTTGATCTTAGGGCGTGGTAGTTCCTCCTTGGCCGGCCTTCAGGTTACCCCAGGGGTCATTGACAATGATTACACAGGACAGATTACCATTCTAGCTTCAGCCCCCTCAGGGCCCATATCCATTTCCAAAGGACAAAGAATAGCTCAGCTTATCTTACTTCCCCTAAACTCCACCAATAAAAGTAATATTCAACAACCTAGGTTGGATTCTGCCTTCGGTTCCTCTGATATCTATTGGGTTCAACAGATTACCACTGAGAAGCCACTATCATAGCTTTAAATGCCTCCAACCCTCACCTTGCTGGAGACTGCTGGCTATGCATGACTATTGGAACTCCCATGCCTACAGCTATTCCAGCATCCAATTCCTCCATCACTGAAGGTACCAATTGTAGTCTTAATGTCCCCTTCAGGGTTCAACCCGTAGGTTTCAACCTTTCTATCTGCTATCAAAGAACATTCCAAAATGACAGTTATGATCTAGATGTGGGATTTATAACCTTTTCTAACTGCTCCAAAATCACTAACTCCTCTGAGTCCCTATATCCTGCCCCCGGGCAAGTTTTCCTTTGTGGCAATAATCTAGCCTATACAGCCCTGCCAACAAATTGGACTGGACTTTGCTTACAAGCTAACATTCTCCCAGACATCTCCATTATTCCAGGGGATGAGCCTGTCCCCTTACCCAGTCTTGATTACATTGCTGGGCTTAGTAAACGGGCTGTCCAATTCATCCCCTTACTCGTTGGTCTAGGGATCTCTGGAGCCGTAGCTTCCGGCACAGCAGGTCTAGGAGTAGCAATACACTCCTACACAAAACTCTCTAATCAATTAATTGATGATGTCCAAGCTCTTTCAGGGACCATTAGTGATCTTCAGGACCAAATTGATTCTTTAGCAGAAGTCGTATTACAAAATAGAAGAGGGTTAGATTTGCTCACGGCAGAACAGGGAGGGATATGTTTGGCTCTACAGGAACGATGCTGCTTCTACGCCAACAAGTCTGGCATCGTCCGAGACAAGATCAAGAAGCTACAAGAAGACCTCGTCAAGAGATGAAAAGAGCTATTTGAGAACCCACTCTGGAGTGGACTTAATGGACTCCTCCCCTACCTCCTCCCCATCCTTGGTCCCCTTGTTGGTTTTCTCCTTATTCTTACATTTGGCCCTTGGCATTTAGAAAAATAACCAACCTCGTAAAACAGCAAATAGATTCAGCTTTAGCAAAACCCATTCAGATTCATTATCAACGCCTGGAAATGGCCGATAGGTGGGACTCGGATTACCAAGAGCGAGAGCACCTCCGGACCCAGACTCGCTCCTTCCCTACAGGGACAGCATCTTAACCAGAGGGATGCTTACCTACGCTCTAGCCAGAGCCAGAGGAATGGGTATCGAACCGGGTGCGGAGCAAAGCATTGCAAGGGAAGGTTGGGATATTTTTCCAACCTCCTCTGGATTTCCCTGAGAGTATACCTGGTTTGCATAGAGGTTGACATCAATAAAAATAATGGCTCTGCCTCTCCTCCCCAAAAGATGTCAAGAGCCACACACAGTGGCAAAGCCCACGGGAGGAACCAGGTCAATGTCTCCTCAGTCGATTAATGCCCACTCCCTTTTCTTAAACAGAGAGGGAGGAGATGTCAGGAGCCAAGAGTTGGTCAAAGGATTAACTCTGACCTTACTTCAGTAAGTTACTGAAACTAGGCCCACTTCCTCTTGCCTGAGGACAAAGCATTCTTTCCATAGTTGCCCTTCAACCTCCATATTCTCTATCTACCTTAGTCAATTATCTAAACCCACATGACCCGTTCAGCCCCTACCCCTCCTAGGCATCTCCCCTTCTAGAAACCACATGTAAGGAACGCTGTAAAAAATAAAATTTCGAGGCTTGATCAGAAACCCCTTTGTCTTGCCGCCATTCTTTGCGTCCCTTGTCTGTCTCTCATTCTCTTAGGTGCGCCGCCTCGGTACCCCCGTTAGAAGACCCCGCTGGCCGGGGCAAGAACATATTTGCCAATGATATATTTGATAAGGGGTTAGTTTCCAAAATATATAAGGAACTCATACAACTTAACATCAGGAAGACAAACATTCCAATTTAAAAATGGGCAAAGGACATAAATAGACACTTCCCCAAAGTAGACATACAGATGACAAGGAAACATGAAAAAATGCTCAGAGTCAATAATCATCAGATAAATGCAAATCAAAACAATAAGGAGGTATCACCTCACACGTGTCAGAATGGCTACCATCAACAAGACAACAAATAACAAGTGCTGCCAAGGTTATGGGGAAAAGCAAACCCTAGTACACTGCTGGTGGGAATGCAGACTGGTGCAGCCATTATGGAAAACAGTGTGGAGTTTCCTCAAAAAATTAAAAATGCAATTGCCATTTGAGCCAGTGAACCCACTTCTAGGAATATATCCTAAGAAACCCAAAACACCAATCAGAAAGAATATATGCACACCTATGTTCATAGCAATGCAACTTACAAGAGCTAAAATCTAGAAAGAGCCCAAGTGCCCATCAGTAGATAAGTGGATTAAAAATGGTGGACATTTGCACCATGGAATATTATGCAGCTGGGAAGGAAAAAAAAAGGATCTCTTACACTTTGAGACAGCATGAAGAGACCTAGAGACTATTTTTTTTTAATTTCTTTATTGATTAAGGTGTCACATATTTGTCCTCATCCCCCCATTCCCAGCCCCCACCCCTCCCCACGGATGCCCCCACCCCCCTGTTGTCCTTAACCATTGGTTAGGCTCGTATGCATGCACACAAGTCCTTTGGTTGATCTCTCCCCCCTACCCCAACCCTCCCCTACCCTCCCTCTGAGGCCCGACAGTCCGATCGATGACTCCTTGTTTCTGGGTCTGTTCTTCTTCATCAGTCTATGTTGTTCATCATTTCCCCTAGGAGAGTGAGATCATGTGTTACTAGAAATATACTGATAAGAACCAAATGTGAGACGAGCAATAATAGTTATGCTGACAGGCAAATGAATAAGTCTGTAGTAAGTTTCTTTCTGGATCAACAGTTCTTTTCACACCCAATTTCAATGTCCACCAGTTCCTTATGTGTACAGCTCTGGGTGTAGCTGAATCCTGGGTCCGGGTGAGGCCGTGTGCCCCTGGATCCGGGTGAGGCTGGGTCCTGGGTCTGTTTCAGCTCTGGATGGTGGACAAATGGTGGTAATGCAGGTCCGACTCCCTCTGGTTTGGTCTCGCCCAGACGCAGGGGCGCGGCTTCACCCGGACTCAGGGGCGCGCGGCCTCACCCGGACCTGGGACCCAGCATCACCCAGGCCCCGGGGCGCGTGGCCTCACACGGACCCAGGTGTGCGCGACCTCACCCGGTTCCGGAATCCAGCCTCTTCCGGACCCAAGGGCACGGCCTCACCCGGACCCGGGACCCAGCCTCACCCAGATCCAGGGGCACACGGCCTCACCCGGACCCAGGATTCAGCTACACCCAGACCCAGGGGCGCGTGGCCTCACCCAGACCCAGGGGCGCTTGGCCTCTCCCGGACCCAGGGGAGCGGCCTCACCCGGATCTGGGACCCAGCCTCACCCGGATCCAGGGGCGCACGGCCTCATCCGGACACGGGTTCCAGCTTCACCTGGACCCAGGGGCGCGTAGCCTCACCCAGACCCCGGGGCACGTGGCCTCACCCGGACCCGGGACCCAGCCTAACCCGGATCCAGGGGCACATGGCCTCACCCAGACCTGGGACCCAGCCTCACCCGGATCCAGGGGCATATGGCCTCACCCGGACCCGGGAACCAGCAGGGCTTCATCTTCTTGATTCCAATTCCTGTCGGTCAATGCCCTCTCAGCAATTCCTTCGGCCATTTTCTCAAAGCTCCGGGGCGGCTGCCGCGGAACTCGCTGGGCAGCGGGCTCAGCGAAGCTCCAGTGCGCCCAGTGCACGGCGGCAGGCTGGTCCGAGGTCGCTGCGGCGGCACTCGGGTCTGCAGCGGCGACCAGTCGCTGGGCGAGCGCACCTGGATCCGGGACCCAGCGGGGCCTCGTCTTCCCAATCCCAACTCCCATCAGTCAATTCCTTCTCAGCAATTCCTCCGGCCATTGTTCTGGATGGTGTCTGCTCTGTTTTCCAGTTGTAGTTTCAAAATTGTTGTGGTAGGCAACAATCAGGCATCTGCCCTATGCCGCCATCTTGGTCCTCCAGAAGATTCTTAAGTAACCTTATAAATGTGGTTCTGAACACTGTGTCGTCCATTAGTTTACTTTCCTTCATCCCTTCTATTCATGACCTGCTTCGGTGTCTTCACCTTTTGGCTGCCTCCCTATAGCTCAGCTTCCCAAATCTCCCTAGGTGGTCACTCTTGATACCCCCCTTTGTGGGCTGAGTGCAAAGTCTTGGTGTTGTTAAGCCTTGATTGCTGTTGGTACACTGGGAGGATTTGACCTCCAGTCCAATTGGCTGTGAGGAACAGCTGTGTCTATGCCGGGAGACAGCCTTATTCAACTAGACTTGCAAAATTGTAAAAGCCTCTGTGCTCAGCTTGGATGGGGTGGAGTTTCAGGGTGGAGCCTACAGCCTTGGCTTCCCGTCAGCCCCGCCCTATGAGGTTCTTGTGTCTCAATGTCCCTCTGTACTCCCTGCAAACATCTCTGAGAGAAAAGCGCCCTGGAGTTTCGCCCACTGCCAAACAGTCTAGTCTCTCCCCCAATGAATCTGGATTCCCAGATTCTCGCCCAGAACTGGGTTTCAGTGTAGTCGGAACTGGGGCTCAGCGCAGTCTGGCGCTTTTGTCTCCTTCCCACCAGGGCAATTCAGCGGCACAGTCAACAGACCATGCTCTGCGCGCATTCCCGTGCGTGCCTCTGGTGCTCTGCCTTTCGCCGCTTCTCTGCATTTCCACCTTACAGCCCAGATTCCCCCAGTATGAGCCTGGCTTCCCATGGTTTCGCCTGGAACTGGGGTTCAGTGCAGTTGGAGCTGGGGTTCAGCGCATTCTGGAGCTTTTATCTCCTTCCTGCTAGAGAACGCTGGCCAGGCCGTCAGCTGCCCCTTCCTCTCCAGCTCCGTCCTCCCCGCACGCGCGCGTGCTCATGTCTCTGCCCGTGTCTCCATACCTCAGGTTTTTACAGCTCCTCTGATTTTCCTTGTGATTTTCTCTTTCCTTCTAGTTGTGGGCATTTCAGTCAGCCAGCTTTCCTGTGTTTCTAGATGATGTCCGTTTTGACTTTTAGTTGTATTTTTGAAATTGTTGTGCCAGGCTGTAGGTTAGGTGTTTAACCTATGCCGCCATCTTGGTTTTTCACCTGGAGACTATTATAGTAAGTGAAATAAGCCAGTCAGAGAAAGACAAGTGTCACATGATCTCACTCATATGTGGAATCTAATGAACACAATAAACTGATGAACCATATAGATCCAGAGACATAGAAGCATGGAACAGAGTGATGATTCTCAGAGAGAAGGTAGGGGATATTGGGGGGAGGTGAGGAGGGATAAACCAAAGAACTTATATGCATATATGCATAACCCATGGACACAGACAATAGTGTGATGAAGGCTGGAGGTTGGGCAGGGCTGGATAGAGGGGGTCAATGGGGAAAAAGAGGGGGACATCGATAATACTTTCAATAATAAAGATAAATTTTTTAAAATAGAAGACTGCTGTTCAGTATCTGATAGATATTGAACTGGCTAATATCCAATAGTGCCCTAAAACTATGATCTTTAGGATATGTTTTCTACTGAACACAAACCTACAACTATAGTTTCACTTCACAGTGTCTGGAGTTTAGGCAAAAGTACACAGCCACATCAAATGCCTGTGCATTTTCCTGCATAATTAAATAATTTATTTACAGCTATTTACTCCACCTAGTATACTCATTAAGTCACTCTTATGATTTATTTCTAAAATTTGGAAGACTTTTATCAATAATTTATTTGTGTAACCTCCTGGCCACTCTCCTACTATCTTTCCCCTGGGGTTGAAAACAGACTTACCCGAAAGGTGGATTGTGAATACAATATCCCCTCTCCTGTTTTATATTGGGGTTTTTTCTACAGATAGATAGATGTCTGACTGTTCAAATTCATGAAACAAGAGTCTGACCCAAGTGGTTTCTAGAACTCTCTGTCTGAGAGATATGGCTAACTTGGGAAGTTCTTATCAGGATGTTCAAAGCCATGTTTTAAATATTTCTATCTATAATAAAATTGGTATTTTAATCTCCATTTACTTGCCTACTTTTTGCTCCTTTGTTGACTCAAAACTCAAGCAAGGAATGAGGGTAGGATTCCTTCAGATACCACAGTGCCAATAGTGACACAGAGAGACCCAAACATGGTGTGTATATCATTCAGAATTATACATTGGAAGCAAAAGGTGGCAATACACTTCAAAATTCTAATATGTAAGTGCGTTTTACATCAGAAATTCCGCTTGTGATAATTTAAACAGAAAAGAATGATGTTTATTAAAAATGAGATTTTTAATATATAAATTTTAATAATAAAATTTGGGAAGATTTATTAGATAATGGCTTACACAAAAAAAGAGTACAATACAGAAAAATTGTGATACAAACATATATTTTTACCCTGGGAAAGTATGTACAATTGTCAGTTTAGAAATTGTGTCTATATTACTTTAAGATTTTTTTTATAGAAAAAGCAGACAAAGCAATTTTGTTGTCTTTTGTTAACACTTTGTAATCTATGGGTTGAAGAGAAGCCAGAAATCTTTTCATCAGACAATTATTGTTCTGCACTTGGAATGTGTCTCTTAAAATTGTTGCATCTTATTGTCTCCAAGGACACTATTCCCACTGCTCCCTCTAGGTATTTTGCCAAAATTCAGTGCATATTGAAGTCATTAGTCATGTTTGAACTTGGTCACAGAGGGCCCTTTACTTATCCACACAGAGGGCCCCTGTACATCCGTAAGAGTCTGAGATTATAAAAGTCATCACAATCTTTATTCACTGTGTAAAAATCTTTCCCAGAGAAATCAGAAATCATCTCTTTCAAAATCTTCTTTAAAAATTACCTTATATTTCTCAGACATTTAAAATACATGACTTTTTGTTTCAGCTTTCCTATATAAGAAATTGTTCTCCAGGTTTAAAATGAAATAGAATCTTCTTTAGTGAGAGTCTTTTGGCACTTTCTATTAGAAAACAATTATCCATGAATGTGTATGTCTTCAAGAGAGGAGAATTTAGGCACCTTAACTGACCCCACTAATACTTTCAGTTTCATCTTCGGGACTACCAGGATTACACAGTCAACTGAAGCCATGATTACCTTCCATAAGAGTAAGTATATTCTTGTTTGGCAATTTTTGTTTCTTTCGTCATTCAAAGTTCTAGTTCCTTAGTCCTAGAAAATATGACTAATCTGCTTAAAAATCAGAGATGGCAATATTGGGTATCTCTGACAAATAACATAGTTATTTCTAATGTTAATTTGTATTATAAAAAAGATATCTGAAGGAATTATACTTATTTGAAATATTTATTACATGCATCACAAGAGAGCGGTCAGTACCTGCTCACTCTTTATGTTTAATATCTATAGCACTACCTGTCATATCATAGATTCTCAATAAATACCTTCTGAATGAATGCCTGAGTATTCATAGCAACATTATACACATTATTATCAGAAATGTTCTTATTAGAGATCAATGATTCCATCATATTTGAAAATATTCCTTTAAATATAATAAATAGAAAATCCACCTGAATGAAAGTCGTCTACTAGAACATTCACTTAAATATTGGTATCACATGAGGTAAGTATTGGTGATTGGAAATGGACAAGAGTTTAGGAATGTGGACAATGCTCTGAGTTAAAATGCCACAGTGAAGTAGTGAGAGATTAAGAATTTTCTCAGTTTGATTCAAAAGGTCAATTCCTATATGACCCTATCTAAAAAGGTACCTGATTAACAGCTAATTATTTCTCCCCCTCAGCCTCGATTAGTGCTCCTTTTCTGCAGAGATGCCTGTAAACCCTAGGTAATTCTCTGTCTCCAGCACTCTAATGCTGTTATTTGTTACTGCCTTGATTGAAACAACTTGCCTCAATTCACCTGACCTTAAGAAAACACACCTGTAACTTTCATGTGAGGTAGAGATTGCTAGAAATAAGTGAAGCCATTAATATACCAAACTAATTAAATTTCTCATGGAAAATTCTTTTCTCTTTGAAATGCAGAGAAACCAAAGACATAGACTCTTTACAGCTATTTACAAATGGAAATAGCTGCCCATGTGATTAAGTGTCAATGGGGGTTGAGAAAGAAATGTGAAGTACCTATTGCCTCATGTTCAAAATTGCAGTCTCTAAGCTCTGCCCTTAGTATTTCTTCACAGGACGTTGAACAGGTTATAAGAGGCACCAAAATTCACAAGCTTTATAAAGAATGCAGGAACTGTCCTAGTTATTTTTGCTCAGCGGTTAGAATGAAGAGTCTGGGGTTTGATTCCTGCTGAAGGGGTGGTATCTGGGTTGTAAGTTCATCCCAGGCCTGAGACAGGGCACATGCCAGAGGCAACCAATGCATGTGTCTCTCTCACTCACTTCCCACCGCTCCCTCACTTCCACACTCTCTCTACAAATCAATGGAAAACATAGTCTATGGTGAGGATTAACAAACAAACAAAAGGATGCAGAAAAAACAATAGTGTGGTGGTCACTGATTAGTGCCCTCACACATTACCATAAGTATTACAGCAGGTTTTGGGGGCAGGAGGGGGAAAAAAGGGGCCGAGAAGGAAGTCACTGGCGAGAGAACTTTAACTTACTGTCTGCCAGGAAGTTTGCCTGGACTATAGCAATCACAATCACAAGGGTTCCATGAACTAAATATTATGGAGGAAACTGAACCCGAAGAGGAAAAGGGAATTGAGAACTCCACAGTCTTGTTCCAGAGACTAAAATACCATTAAAACACTTTTTTTTTTAAAATAACGCAAATATGTTAGTCATTCTGTCTTTATTTCTAAAAACTTTAAAGCAACTCTTACATTGCCCCTGGAGATAAGCTGGCTGCTTGGGACAAAACAATGTCAAAGTAAAATTTGTTTATACAGTTTGACAATTTAGTCATCAGAGAATAATAAATAATAATCATAGGCTACAATGGCAAGAGTAGAAGAAAAGATACATCTATCTTTAAAAGTTATAGATTCCTGGTGGAAGTAATGCCTAAACCAAAACTTAAAATAGGGATAGAGCACTTAGAGACTACAAGTGTAGAGATCTTTAAAAACACAAGGACCAGCATCTGAGAATCTCCACAGGTAATTTTAAGCATCACCTTTAATGGAAACCACTAGTAGATAAGTCTAGGGAAGCAAATTGAATCAGGAGAGATGACACCAGCAGCCCGACTCTATAGGTCATACTCTTAATCACTATGATATAGTGTCTCTTGCTGGTATATGGTATGAGCCAATGCAAATACCCTAGTAGGAAAAAACAAGAAATGAGGGAAATTTTGTGGACTGATAGCAGAAATATTAGAAAGCTCTCCATATGCTAACTAAGAAGCTTAATTTTTATAATGAGGGCAAAAAACAGTGATTGAAAGAATTAAAATTAATGTTTCAGTTACAAAACTCCATTTCACTCTAAAAAAATAAATATTTTTATTAACATAATATCAGTATTCCCCTCCTACCAAACTCTACCACCTCACTCTAGGGAATCATCTTCAGGTATTTGTGCTGCCCCCCTCAACCCAGGCTCAGCTTGGTTCTGGAGCAATTACATCATTTCAATGTGATAAGAAGCAAAGGTGTCAGTATCCATCCTCTGTTCTGGTCCTCAAACATCTATTCATGTGCATCACAGCCTGGGATCTTTTGTTTCCCTTGCCCATATTACTCTTAAGACCTAGTAGTTCTCTGTATAAGTTATAAGACACCGATAGTATTACTGTGGCAAATTGCAGTGCAGGAAATTTGTCAAGTATCTAAGGTTTGTCTTTAGTTTCACGTCACACTAGACAGGAGAACACCCTTTTGCTAATTCTATACCAATCTTTGGAATGGGAAGACTGTGTGACGTTCTGAGGCTTTTTTGCCTGAGTTCAAGGAGCAACTTAATTATCGTTCCCCTTAGATGTCTACAAGGAGAAGAAATTGCAGAAATCTATCTCATTTTTCTCTTTCTGCCATTCCCACTCCATGTTAGTGGAAGACAGTAAAGGTCCCCAAACATACAGATCCTATTCAGAACCACTAAATCCTCTAACCTATTCCTCAACTCTCTTATTCCCTGAAATAGAATTTTTATAAATTCTCTAAGGATGAGAAATTTTGTTCTTACTCATTACTCTGAATAAAATATTTATTGCCTGGAATATTTCATTAACCTAAATGCTTGATGCATTTGAAACTCAAACCCATTAATGCATTCCTCTTTCTCCTCTTCTCAACTCTTACCTAAAGCCAAAATTAATTAACTTCCATTTAACTGAGAGGTACATCTACAATTTCAAATAAATACATAGTATAGGGTAAATGTCAGTTCAAAAATATTGTCCACAGCACATAGGGGAGAGTTAATCACATCTGGGCTTTAGAAAAATGATTCTGATTGCATTGATTTTAAAATACTGAATGGGAAAAGCAAAGATATATGTTAACCATATGTTAACATGTTTCTGCAATATTTCAGCTATGAGATAAAGACACCAAGAGTAAAAGTAGTGTTGTGAGTGACAGAATAAAAGGAACAAATTAAAAAGATAAAAGAAATGGCAAGACATGCCGACAACTGGTAATGGGAGTCAAGAAAAAAAGAATAATAAACAATGTTTTTAAATGAGACTTATTGTTGACAGGGAAGGGAACACAGACATAAGTGCCACATTAAAAGTCTTGAAATATGCACATCTAGAGGACTCTCAATAGGAAGTCATAAGATAAAATAAGAATAACCAATACTGAATAGTAATGAATGGTCGCCTAATTCCAGATGCAGTTGTACATATTTTATCTATATTATCTATATTTTTCATTATAACCCTAAGATGTACATATTATTTTATCTGAAGTTTGCACACAAACACACACAAATAAAAGACACAAGATAAAGAAATTAATAAAATTGCTCAAGGACTCTCAGATACAAAAAAAGGAAAAGGGTAAGTTCAAACCATCTAAGTGATCTAGATGTCTAAGAATAAATTGAAGTCAGAATACTGTAACATTTTCCTGCAGATGTAAATGTAAGTATCATCAGCCTACTTTAAATCACCTTATTTATTAGAACTTCCTAGAGAGCGGGCAGAGTAAAAGAGATATTGCCTAAAAAAAATAGTTCAGGTGCACCAACAAATTAGAAAAGGAAAAGGAGCTATGAAGGAGAAAGGAAAAAAAATAGACAAAATTATAGGAAGAAATTCAGGATAATGTGAGATGGTAGCAATTAAGCTGTAGACTTTCATAAGTTCATGGTTTTTATGCAGAAGAGAACTTGAGTTAAATCAAGTCTAAAGATTGATTAATGATTGAAACAAGAGGAAGGCTTGTGGTGATGTGGGCTAGAGTAGTTTAAATGATGCAAAGACCTCATGACTTGATGTATAAGTGGTTAATAGGACAGAGAAGACAATTATCAAGTAGGTAAAATTTAAGAGAGAAAGTTGAAGTATGTTTCAGAAGTTGCTAAACCTTGTTAAAACTGATATTGCTAAATGATATTTAAAATGGGTGGTAGTGTTTATTTCCAGCTGAAATAGGCTGACCCAAAACATTAAAAAATCAAGATATTGCTCTTCAGCTCTATAAATATACTTCAAATGTTCCCTTATTTGTCTGTCACAAATTTTGAAGTAAACATATACAACGAGGAATGAAAATATGTCATTGTCAAATGAGTTTAGAAAGAAATAATGGAAAAACATAAATAAGAAAAAAATCAATATCAAAACTATGGTCTTAACTCTAATGCTTTGATGGGAAAAGAGCTCTCAAAATCTAGAGAAATATGAAACTATAGATGTACTACAGTTTTTTAATCCTCTCATCTGCTGATGGGCACGTAGGCTGTTTCCAAATCTTAGCTATTGTAAATCGTGCTGCTATGAACATAGGGGTGCATATATTCTTTCTTATTGGTGCTTCTGTTTTCTTGGGATATATTCCTAGAAGTGGGATTACTGGGTCAAATGGGAGTTCCATATTTAATTTTTTGAGGAAACAAAGCAGATAGTTAAAGGGTATTAGGATTTTCACTGTCAAAGGAATTTAAAAGGAAATTAATTAACCTGAGTATACAGTTCCAGATTTCTGCTTGTAAGCTGGGGAAAATTTCTTTGTAGCACTAGGATATCCTAAAAAGCATTAAAATGTAAAACACAGGTATTCTAATAGTAGAAGTAAAATATAGCCATGGATAATATTAATGATTTAAAATATATATATTTGAAATAAATTTCCTCTGTGGAAAAGCTCAAAAAGATTGGATTGTAACACATTTTAATGAATCTTTGAGAGCATGTATCTAATAAAAATATTTTAAACACACCTCAGAGAAACTCCACTGGATAAGTTGAAACAGAATAAACTATGTGATAAGCATTCATTGTGAGTTTAATTGCTAATACACATGTAAATTTTAATGCAAGGATTTTCTTAGCAAAGGCCGTTGTTAGTTTTCTTAAGGGACTTTTCTGCTAGAAGCATTTCTGGAGTTCAGAAGTAGAGGAAAGTCAGAATAGTAGATCCAAAGCAACTTCTAGGAAGTAGGGGGAAGAATAGTAGAGCCAATAGCCATTTTTAGGACTTGCTTTCATTGATGTTTATAATATAACTAGACGCCCGGTGCATGAAAATTCATGCACTGTCGGGGGGTGGAGGGGGTCCCTCAGCTCGGCCTGCCCCCTCTCACAATCCCGGAGCCCTCAGGGCCGGGAGGTGACCTGGTGATCAGGGGAAGGCAATGCCCCCATCACACCTCTGGCTTCTACCACTGCCAGCTGCGCAAGCCTCGCCTGGCCCTGGTTACCTGAGTCTCAGGTGGCCCTGGAAACCTGGGCGGCTACCATCCGACACTTGCCTGCACCTCAGACCCGCCCTGGGCAGCTGAACAGCCGACTCTGAGGCTTGCCTGCATTCGGGCCGGCCCTAGGTGACTGGGCAGCCACCATCTGAGGCTTGCCTGGGCCTCCTGCCAGCCCTATGCGGCTAGGGGCTTAGGGCAGGTCTGGCCACACCTTGCGCCTGCCACCCACTGTCTGGACTGAAAGGACTGTGGAACTCAGGCGGAGCTGAGGGGACTGGGAGCTGCCATCTTGTGGCTATGGGCACTCCCATCAGTGTGATGATCAATTTGCATATTCCTTCTTTATTAGATACTAGAGGCCCAATGCACAAATTCGTGAACAAGTGGGATCCCTTGGACTGGAACAGTGATCAAGGCCTATGGGGGGCGGGGGGGAGCGGCCAGCAGGAGAAAGGAACCCCGGGGGATTGGCAGGCCATGGGATGGGGCCGGGGAGGTTGGCTGACCAGTAGGGGAAGGGACTGCAGGAGAGGGAGCCAGCTGGGTGGAAGGGCCACGGGAGGGGGCTGCAGGAGAGGTTGGCCAGCTTGAGGGTGGGGCCATGGGAAGCTGGCCAGCTGGCCCCACCTATTGGGGCCAACCACGGGGAGGAACAGGGGGAGTGCACTGACCATCAGAGGACAGCTCCTACATTGAGCATCTGTCCCTGATGTTCAGTGAGAGTCATAGCGAAGGGTTGACTGGTTGCGCTGGTTTTCCAGTCACCAGTCATAACAGTTGCTTAGGCTTTTATATATATAGATTAGATAGGATATGTCAAACCAACACCAATTACAGTTAAATTGTAATTACAAGCCACAGTGTAAATATGTGATTTAAATATGAACAGTCAGTTTATGTGACACAAAGAGATAATCAAACATTGGAATGTATGATATGCTTATTTCCACACTGATCTAGGAATCACTCACTGATTTACTTCTCTTGAGGTTAGAAGATGACCAGGACTCTGCAGTTCCTCATATAAAGTCTTTCTATTAAAAGCAGAATGGGCAAAATATTCAAGGATGAAAAACCATACTACACTTACAACATTCATCTTGCTGGGACTGACCGATGACACTCCACTGAAAATATTGCTTTCTATCTTTCTATTTCTTTCCTACATGTTGAGTATATCTGGAAACCTAACCATCATCACCCTCACTCTGATTGATTCCCACCTAAACACACCTATGTATCTGTTCCTTCAAAATTTCTCCTTCTTGGAAATTTCATTCACAACTGCATGTGTTCCCAGATTCCTATATAGCATATTATCTGGGGACAAGTCCATTACCTATAATGCTTGTGCCAGTCAACTCTTGTTTACAGACCTCTTTGGAGTAACGGAGTTTTTTCTTCTGGCTGCCATGTCCTATGATCGCTACGTGGCCATCTGCAAACCCCTGCATTACACCACCATCATGAACAGCAGAGTCTGCAAGAACATCATTTTCTCCTGTTGGGTAGCAGCACTGATCATCATTCTCCCACCAATCAGTCTGGGTTTGGGCCTGGAATTCTGCGATTCGAACGTCATTGATCATTTTCTCTGTGATGCATCTCCTCTCCTGAAGATCTCTTGCTCAGACACCTGGTTGATAGAACAGATGGTTATCGTGTGTGCTGTGTTGACATTCATCATGACCCTCATATGTGTGGTTCTTTCCTACATTTATATCATCAGGACTATTCTAAGGTTTCCCTCTGCCCAGCAAAGGAAAAAGGCCTTTTCCACGTGTTCTTCCCACATGATTGTGGTTTCCATTACTTATGGAAGCTGCATCTTCATTTATGTCAAACCTTCAGCCAAGGATGAGGTAGCTATAAATAAAGGGATTTCACTCCTTATTACTTCCATTTCACCCATGTTGAACCCCTTTATTTACACACTGAGAAACAAGCAAGTAAAACAAGCTTTCCATGACTCCATTAAAAAGATGGCATTCCTCTTAAAGATGCAGAGGAAAAAGGAGTCAGTGAATCCAATTAAAATGAGAGATAAGTAGGCAGAAAATCTAAAGGTTCTAATATTATTTGTCTCTGCATGACATTCTCTAGTCATATTGGCATTCTCACTTTGTGGTTAGACTTGTTTAGTGTGAATCCTGACTATTCAATATTTGCCTCCCCATTAAAACTAAATTCTAAGGTATTTATGCTTACTATCTGGCAGAAATTTCTGTTTTTGCCTAACATTTTGGTTGCTATCCCTGGAAACACAGTAGAACACATTTTTCTGCCATATCTGTACATTGTAAGATGTGACTATGTAGCCTATATTATAGCTAACAGGATGGGTGTGGAAGCGATGTGCACTGTTTCTGGACCTGCGCTATGCCAATATTCAATAGGTGATCCACCACCCCTTTCCCCACCTACTGGCATTGTAAGCTTCATGTTGATAGTGAATGAGCTTGATCTTCTATCCCTGGCATAGTCTTCACCCGAAGGACAGGCTATCACAGCAAGTTTGTTAAAGCTTCTCCTCTACTTCAACTCCAGTCAGCTGTCATCTGAATTGATAGGTAAAGTATCACAGAGCTATCCCTGCCACTTACTAAGGGAGCAATACTCAGAGTTAGTTCTCATTTGGCTACATGAGTACAATTATGACCCATCCTCAAATAATGTTAGAAATACATTCTGTTAACTTTTTTAATATGCTTTTATTTTTGTTTTTTAATATTATTGATTTCAGAGATCTAAAAGGAGATGCAGAGAGAGAAATGTCAATGATATGAGAGAATCATTGATCAGGTGCCTCTTGTGCGCCCCCAACTAGGATGGAGCCCATAACCCTGGCATGTGTCCTGACCAGGAATGAAACTGTGACCTCCTGGTTCATGGGTCAATGATCAACCACTTAGCCACACTGCCCAGGCCATACTGTTAAATTTTATGGCATAGATATTATGTCTTGACTATTGGCATACTCCTACCCAGAGAGCCATAAATTCAAACCTTGCCCAGGACAATCATATAAGTAAAAATAATATTAAAAATAATATACAGAAGTTTGTAATACCACCCACCCTTCTTCAAATCCCCTGTCTTATAAACCTTTCCAGTGAAGTTCCTCTGTTACTTCCTCTCATATTCACTGAGGTAGAAATTAGCTAAATAAAATTTTAGCTATTTAATATTTCTTAAATATATTTTTATTGATTTCAGAGAGGAAGGGAGAGGGAGAGAGAGATAGAAACATCAATAATTAGAAAGAATCATTGATTGGCTGCCTCCTGCACTCCCCCTACTGGGAATCGAGCCCAAACCGAGCAAGTGCCCTTGAGCTGAATCGAACCTGGGATCCTTCTGTCAGCAGGCCAATGCTCTATCCACTGAGCCAAACCAGCTAGGGCTAGCTATTTAATATTTTTCAATCACTGTTTAAAGTAACCGGTGTTGGAAGATGGAGACCGGAAGGAAGGTAGGGAGGGAGAGAGTGTGAGACAGTGAGGAAGCAATAGCAGAGTCTGTGGACGCGTGTGGTGTGTGTGTGTGAATAAGCTAGGGACAGTTAGATTCTGCAGGTCTTCCAACGGGCTTCCAAACAGGGCAGTCTTAGATGGCCTAGCCCCGCGCGCAACAAGGACACTTCTGGGTGGCCAGTGCGGGCACAGAGACCACACCATCTTGAGAAACAGAGCTGCTTAAGACTAGGATCCTGGCCTTAGCACCACCCAGTCTGGTCTCAGACGCAAACCAGGACCCTGCAGCCACTGGGAACAGAGACCTGTGACCACAGCTACAGACCAACAGAAAATAAGAATCCAGACATCCCAGCTGCAGATTTCTGTGAGTCAAGGAGCCTATCCCCCTCTCCACAGGCTCACAGGCAGCACCATAGTAACTGATAGGCCCGCACCTCGCACAGGCCACAGGGTAGCTACAGGAATTTGAGCGTGGGAGCGTGGACACTGAAAATCTGTTCCCTGCAAGGCAATCCGGCGACCAAACCCAAAGCCCACGCAGGGAGGCAGACTTCGATTCTGGGCAAGTGCACACAGAAGTCTGTTTTCCGCAGCACAGGAGCAGACCTCCTGCCAACACAGTGCTACTGTGCAACCCAGTCCCCCAAGCTGACCGGGACCCCGATTCTCCAGGTGGGAGGCAGCACTGAGCACCACTGACTTGACTCTGTTTCTTATCGCATGCGCCTGGGATCCCTGACTCCCAGTTCATTCACACTAAGAGCCAGTGACTCCAATTATTTGTGCATGCGCACACAGGGAACCTGATTCTCAGCAAGAGGCTGCACGACACAACAGAGACTCTGATACTCGATTCTTGGTGCAGACACTGGGGAACTCTGAATCCTGCATGCACTAGGGGACTCTGATTTCAGCACACGCTAACAGGGTCTCTGTTTCAGCGCGGTGCAGGTGGGGTCCCTGATTCTAGGTGCACACATGAGACCACGCTGAGCGCTGGTAACACTGACCCTGGGCAAGCCTGGTTCCCACCAACCCAAGGCAGCCACATGTCTTACTGTCCGAACACTTCAGTGACACCTAGGTGGTGCGAAGCTTCAACTGCACACGGCCCAGGTCCACGCAACTCGATGTTTGAACCTTCTGGTGATAGTCAGAATGGGGAGATGACACAATCTCCAGAGGAAAGAAAATGAGGAGTCACCAAGAAAGGGAATTAATGAAATTGAAGCATGCAACATGACCGAAAAAGAATTCAGAGTAATGGTCGTGCAATTCATACATCGGATGGATGAGAAAATCAACAACCTATCCAAGAATCAGGAAGAAATGAAATGTGATATAGCTACAATCAAAAACACCATGGAAAGTTTCAACAGTAGACTAGAAGAAGCAGAGGACCAAATTAGTGAGTTAGAAGATAAGGTAGAGAAAAAAGCTCAATCTGAACAGCAACTGGAGAAAAAAATTAAAAAGCAGGAGGAAAGCCTAAGGGAGCTTTGGGATGACATGAAACAAAGTAACATACGTATAATAGGGCTGACAGAAGGACAAGAAGAGCAGTAAGGATTAGAAAATCTATTTGAAGAAATAATGACAGAAAACTTCCCGGATATCGGGAAGAAAACAGTTACACAAGTACAGAGAGGCCCAAGCAAGATCAATCCCAAAAGACCCACACCAAGGCACGTCATAATTTCAATGGCAAATATTAACGACAAAGAGAGAATCTTGAAGGCTGCAAGAGAGAGACAGAGAGTTACCTACAAAGGATCCCCCATCAGATTATCAAATGATTTTTCAACAGAAACACATCAAGCTAGAAGGGAATGTAAGGAGGTATACAAAGTGTTGCAAAGCAAAGGACTGAATCCAAGAATACTCTATCCTGCAAGACTATCAATCAAAATTGAAGGGGAAATCAGGAGCTTCATAGACAAAAAAAAAAAGGCTAAGGGAGTTTAGCAACACCAAACCAGCAATGCAAGAAATGCTAAAGGGAATGCTGTACAAAGAAGAAATAAAAAGGTAAGAAGGAACACAGGCACAAAAATAGAAATGACTACAAACAAGTACCTTTCAGTAATAACGTTAAACGTAAATGGACTAAATGCTCCAATCCAAAGACATCGAGTAGCTGAATGGATAAAAAAACACGACCCATATATATGCTGTCTACAAGAGACCCACCTCAGAACAAGGGACTCACACAGACTGAAAGTGAAGGAATTGAAAAATATCTTTCAGGCAAATGGAAATGAAAAAAAAGCTGGGGTAGCAATACTTATATCTGACAAAATAGACCCCAAAGTGAAGGCCATAACAAGAGATAATGAAGGCCACTTCATAATACTAAAGGGATCAATACAACAACAGGATATAACCCTGATAAACATATATGCACCCAATGCAGGAGCACCCAAATACATTAAAAAAAACTCCTGGAAAATATCAAGGGAGAGATCAACAATACAATCATAGTAGGGGACTTTAATACACCACTGACATCACTGGATAAATCCTCTAGACAAAAAATCAGCAAAGATACAGCAATCCTAAATGACTCACTAGATCAGATGGATTTAACTGACATCTTCAGAACATTTCACCCAAAGCCTCAGAATATACGTTCTTCTCAAGTGCACATGGGACATTTTCAAAAATAGACCACATATTGGGTCACAAGCAAAGTCTCCCCAAATTCAAGAAGATTTAAATCATACCGAGCATCTTAAACCACAACGGCATAATATTAGAAATAAACTACAATAAAAACAACCCAAAAAATTCAAACACTTGGAAGCTGAATAGCATGCTATTAAACAATGATTGGGTTACCAAAGAGATCAAAGAAGAAATTAAAAACATCCTGGAAACTAATGACAATAAAAACACAACAATTCAAAATCTATGGAACAAGGTGAAAGCAGTTCTGAGAGGTAAGTTTATAGCTCTACAGGCCTACCTCAAAAAAAACAAGAAAAAAAATGGTAATAAATTATCTAACTCTACAACTCAAAGAATTACAAAGAGAGCAACAAGAAAAGCCCAGAGTGAGCAGAAGGAATGAGATAATAAAGATCAGAGCAGAAATAAATGACATAGAGACCAAAAAAATAATACAAAAGATCAATGAAACCAAGAGCTGGTTCTTTGAAAGGATAAATAAGATTGATGAACCTCTAGCCAGGCTCACCAAGAAGCAAAGAGAGAGGACCCAAATAAACAAAATCAGAAATGAGAGAGGCTAAATAACAACAGACCACACAGAAATCAAAGGATTGTTAAAAAATACTATGAACAACTCAACTCCAACAAACTGGACAACCTGGAGGAAATGGACATATTACTAGAAAAATATAACCTTCCAAAACTCAATCAGTAAGATTCTAAACATCTCAATAGGCCAATAACTATGGAAGACATTGAAGCAGTCATCAAAAAGCTCCCAGCAAACAAAAGCCCGGGGCCAGATGGCTTCACAGGGGAGTTATACCAAACACTCAAGGAAGAACTAAAACCTATCCTCCTCAGACTATTCCAAAATATTCAAGGGGAAGGAACACTTCCAAGCTTATTCTATGAAGCCAGCAGCACCCTTATACCAAAACCAGATAAAGACAACACAATGAAAGAGAATTACAGGCCAATATCTCTCATGAACATAGATGCCAAAATCCTCAACAAAATTCTAGCAAATTGGATCCAGCAATACATCAGAAAGATCATAGATCATGACCAAGTAGGATTTATCCCGAATTATGCAAGGATGGTACAATATCTGCAAATCAATAAACGTGATACATCACATAAACAAATTGAGAAATAAAAATCACAGTCATATCAATTGACACAGAAAAAGCATTTGACAAAATCCAACACCCCTTCTTGATAAAAACTCTCAACAAGATGGGAACAGAAGGATCATACCTCAACATAATAAAAGCAATATATGACAAACCCACAGCCAACATCATACTCAATGGACAAAAACCAAATCCATTTCCCCTAAGAACAGCAACAAGACAGGGATGCCCAGTGCTGAGCGTGGAGGCCACGGGGGCATAGGGTACCAAGGAGACAAAACTGAACCTCACATCACCCTGCTTGGCCCTGGAGGATGGCTGGTTAACCAGAGATGGGTAAGATTCCTCAGGGAAGGAACAACCTAAGACAGGCACAGTCGCAGACGGGCCATCAGGAGAGAACTTGGGGGTCAACAGAGGTGGGGCACAGACCCTCACCCCCCTAACTTTGCAGGGGCCTGAACCCTCACCCCTTCTGAAGGAAGTCTCCTGCCCCCATGGTTGCTTAACTTCCCATGCCCAGCTCAAATCGGGACCCGGGTAACAGACAGAGACTTGGCCGACAGCAGCTGCCCTCTCACTGCAACAAGAATTGTTTGAGTTGTCTTGAACCCATGGTGTGGGGAAGAGGGTTTTTGATATCTAAATCCAGCCTACCACCAGGAATGCTCAGGGCCTACTCAAGAAGGCAAATAATCCTTTCCACTAATATTTACAGGGTAAAATAAGATTGTTGTTAGAGTAATAAATTTGACAGTAAAATAGTAGTCAAGTTTTCAGGCTAATTTAAATTGGCTAATTGAAACAAGCAAATATTCTAGAAAAATTAATAGTACTGGACAAAAAGCAGTTCCTAAAGTGTTAACTAAAATTTTTATTGGTAATTCATCTCATGATAAAATTGCATAACATGTAATGAACCTAAAGCAGTCATATTATAGTGCAAAAAATTAAAATTTAAAAGCTATCAAGACTACATTATAAAATTTTCAAAAGCCTCCTAATATTTAAATCAAAAAGAGGGGGATAGTAGAAGAATATCATGTAAGGAAAAATATCCTGTAAGTAAATTATATCTAGAAAATTTGTAATTCAGAAAATTAATTGTAATGCTAACAGCAAGACACCCATGAAAAACACACATGGTGTCAAAACAAGCCAGAGGAAAATCATTTGGGCAAAAAATGAAAAAGGATCCCAAGTCAAATTTATAGAAAATATTCCTTTATTAACTTTTGGTCGAGAATATGTTTGCATATTTTCAGAAAACAATTCCTAGACCATGTGGGTTCCTGCAACAGAGAGGAATTGACAGTACTACTCCAGCCATGAAGACAGAAGAGAAGCAGTCCAGAGATGGAAGACGCTGACGTCGCCTTGCCACACTAGCAGTCAGCAGCTGTGCGTCACTGGAGGTTGCCCAGGACCAAACCAGAGAGGGTCGGACCTGCATTACCACCATTTGTCCACCATCCAGAACTGAAATATCATTGCTGACATGTGCACATAAGGAACTGGTGGACATTGAAATTGGGTCTCAAAAGAACTGTTGGCCCAGAAAGAAACTCACTACAGACATCATGATTCATTTGCCTTTCAGCATAACCATTATTGCTTGTCTCATTTTCAGTTCTTTTCTAGTAGCACATGATCTCACTCATCTAGGGGAAATGATGACAACATAGACTGATGAACAAGAACAGACCCAGAAACAAGGAGGCATGGATCAGACTGTCGGGCCTCAGAGGGAGGTGATGGTGGGGATATAGGGGAGAGATCAACCAAAGGAATTGTGTGCATGCATATGAGCCTATCCAGTGGTTAAGGACAACAGGGGGGTGGGGGAATGCATGGGGAGTGGTGTGGGATGGGAACGGGGGGATGAGGACAAATATGTGATACCTTAATCAATAAAGAATTTTTTTTTAAATAAAGCAAAAAAAATAATATAAAAGTTTCAATGGAAGAGGACAAATGAGTTTAGGAAAAGCATATTTAATATGCCTATTTTAAAATACAAATAATAGAATGTAAAGTTCAAAATCATCATTGTGGTAGAGAGGTTACACAGAAAAGGGTGAAAAAATACTTTGTTTCTGGTAATGTCTCCAGACGTTTTCTATTAAAATTAATAAATAATAGCTTGTGAGAATTAGCTGTCACATTGGAAAGCAGAGTGGGGCCTTAAGGAAAAAGCCCTTGTAAGTTCTGATGTACAAGGCGTGGGTTGGAAGGGAATCCAGGCTGGGAGCTATTGTGGGCAGCCATTGGCAGTTTCATGGCAATTACAGTGGACTGCACCAACGTGGGCTTAGAGGAGAGGAACTGAGATAAATAAAAAAAAGAAACTTGGAAGAAAACCAAATAAAAAAAACTTTATTTAGTTCGAAAAAAAAAAAAAAAAGACAGTCTCACCACTCCTGTTTGACATAGTAGTGGAAGTACTAGCCATTTGCAATCAGACAAGAAGAAGAAATAAAAGGCATCCAAATTGGAAAAGAAGTAAAACTGTCCTTATTCACAGATGACATGATACTGTACATAGAAAACCCTAAAGACTCCATCAAAAAATTATTAGACTTAATAAATGAATTTGACAATGTAGCAGGATACAAAATTAATGCCAAGAAATCTATGGCATTTATTTACACCAATAGTGAAGTTACAGAAAGAGAGACTTAAAAAGCAATCCCATTTACCATCACACCAAAAAAAATTAAGATACCTAGGAATAAAGTTAACTAAGGAAGTAAAAGACCTATATGTGAAAAACTACAGAACACTGAAAAAAGAGATAGAGGAAGACATAAACAGATGGAAGAATATACCGTGTTCATGGATTGGTAGAATCAATATCATCAAAATATCCATACTATCCTAAGCAATCTATAGATTCAATGCAATCCCCATTAAAATGCCAATGGCATATTTCACAGACCTAGAACAAACTTTCCAAAAATTCATCTGAAATTTAAAAAAAAGACCCCATATAGCCACAGCAATCCTGAGAAAGAAGAACATAGTAGGTGGGATCTCAATACCTGCTACCAAGCTGTATTACAAAGCCACTGTTCTCAAAACAGACTGGTACTGGCAGAAGAACAGACATATAGATCAATGGAATAGAATAGAGAACCCAGAAATTGACCCAAACCACTATGCTCAATTAATATTTGACAAAGAAGGCATGAACATAAAATGAAATCAAGACAGTCTCTTCAACAAATGGTGTTGGGAAAATTGGACAGATACATGCAAAAAAAAAAATGAAACTAGACCACCAACTTACACCATACATAAAAACAAACTCAAAATGGATAAAGGACTTAAACATGAGCCGGGAAACCATAAAAATACTAGAGGAATCCACAGGCAGTGAAATCTCAGACATACACTGAAGCAATTTCTTCACTGATACTGCTCCTAGGGCAATGGAAACTAAATAGAAAATAAACAAATAGGACTAAATCAAAATAAAAAGCTTTTCACAGCAAAGGAAACCATCAACAAAACAACAAGAAAGCCCACTGCATGGGAGAACATATTTGCCAATGTTATCACCAATAAGGGTTTAATCTCCAACATTTACAGGGAACTCATACAACTTAACAAAAGGAATATAAACAATCCAATCAAAAAATGGGCAATGGACCCAAATAGATACTTTTTAAAAGAAGACAGAATGAAGGCCAAGAGACATATGAAAACATGCTCAAAGTCACTAATTATCCAAGAGATACAAATCAAAATGACAATGTGGTATCATCTCACACCTGTCAGAATGGCTACATAAACAAATCACCAAAGACAAGTGTTGATGAGGATGCGGAGAAAAAGGAACCCTCATGCACTGCTGGTGGGAATGCAGACTAGTGCACCACTGTGGAGAACAGTATGGAGCTTCCTCAAAAAACTAAAAAGGGAACTACCATTTGACCCTGTGATCCCACTTCTAGAAATATACCCCAAGAAGCTAAAAACACCAATCAGAAAGGATATATGCACCCCTATGTTCATAGCAGCACAATTCACGATAGCTAAGATTTGGCAACAGCCTAAATGCCCATCAGCAGATGAGTGGATTAAAAAACTGTGTTACATCTACACAATGGAATACTAAAAAAGAATGCGGTAAAAAAGAATGAAATCTTGCCATTTGCAACAGCATGGATGGAACTGGAGAACATTATGCTAAGCGAAATAAGCCAGTCAGAGAAAGATAAGTATCACATGATCTCACGCATCTAGTGGAAATAATGAACAACATAAACTGATGAACAGGGACAGATCCAGAAACAGAGAAGAATCGATCAGACTGTCAAACCTCAGAGAGAAGGTAGTGGAGGGTGGGGGTAAGAGGGAGAGATCAACCAAAGGACTTGTATGCATGCATATAAGGCTAGCCACTGGACACGGACACCAGGGGGGTGAGGGCATGCGTGGGGAGGGGTGTTAATGGAAGGATGATGACACATATGTAATACCTTAATTAATAAAGAAATTAAAAAAACAAAAACAAAAGAAACAAAATAAAAAATTTAAAACTCATTAAAAATTTTAATTAAAAAAATACTAAATAAGTAAATAAAATAACCGGTGTTTACATTACCCTTTCCACTTTCTGATGAGTCTATCACTTTGAGAACATTATAGGGGGAAAATGGCTATGTAATATTTTGTTTTTCTTGACATTTTATGTACATTGGTAGAAGTAAAGTATGTAATTTTATCAGAAGAAGTATATTCAAGATACCTCACAAAGGTTTGTGCATAAAATATTGTTCCCTCTGTCATACTCTTTCAAATTCCATGAGCTTAACTGAGGAAGTAAATTTAGCTCCCATGTACAAAAATTTGCTATTTTATATCGCAATACCCAATACATCTGAATGCTTATAGACTAGGATAAATGGAATAAATCTGAAAATGTGTAGGTGAAGATAAAGTAGCTTTCTCACACCCAACAATTGATATTTCACTATTAATTCTTTGGTGACATCCTAATAAATAATCTATTTTCATATTATTCTGAACAAGTGTGTTTCTGTGGAGGTCTTTCAAATACAAAACTTCAAATAAATACCTCGCAGCCATTTTAATGAAGAGTTTTTAAACTATGTAAAAACATAAATTATTTTAAAAAGTAATGAAGCATTTATAAATTAAGAACTATACCCAGGAATTTTTATGCTAAAGCTTATGTTTAGTTCCCTGTGTTTATAAAGCTAAAATATAGAATTTTATGTTTTACTTTTATAAATTGCTCCTAGATTTTAAATATGCTTAATAAATATGCTCATGGATATACAAAATGTGTGGATGTACATATTTAAAATACTAGCAAGAGCTATCTCTATACTATGTATGATTTTACATGTATTTTCTTTTTTATTATCAGATTTATTTTTTACAACTAAAACTATGTATTTATAAAAATTGATAAATAAGGAAAATCACTCCCTATTAATTTTAAAAGACCTATGGTGATGTGGTTTGTATACCTTCTGTTTCTGATGCTCAAGTTTACATCTGTCCCAAGAACACAGTCCCCACTGCTGCTTTTAGGACATTTCTTATGCCCACACTTATTTACAAACTAGATTTATTGGTGAGTTTTGAATCAGAGTCACCAAGGATATGAGTATTTATTTACTTATTTACATACTGAGTACATTTTTTAAAATGTGCTAGTGTGCCAAGGGCATCATATCTTCAAGTACTCTAAAAACCAAAAAGAGGTCCTACACACTCTAGCTTTTTTTCTTTTCATTTTTTATTTAAATTTATTGGGGTGACAGTGGTTAATAAGATTGTATACGTTTCAAGTGTACATTTCTATAAAACGTGATCTGTATGCTGCATTGTGTGCCCACCACCCAAAATCAAATCATCTTCCATCACCATATATTTGTCTCTTTATTACCCCTGCCACCACCTCCTTCCCCGAGTAACCAACATACTATGGTTGTGTCCATGAGTTCTTGTTTGTTTGTCTGGTTTGTTCACTTGTTGCTTTCAGTTTTATAACCCCCATATGAGTGAAATCTTATGGTACTTGACTCTGTCTGACTTATTTTGATTAGCATTATATGCTCAAGATCCATTCATGGAGGAGGACCAAGATGGCGGCATAGGGCGGACGCCTGATTGTTGTCTACCACAACAATTTTGAAACTACAACTGGAAAACAGAGTAGACACCATCCAGAACCACCGGAGGGCTGGCTGAGCAGATGCTCTACAACTAGAATAAAAGAGATGGGGACGCGGGATGATGCTGATGCCGGTGAGCCAAAGATCACACTTTAAGAACTACGGCTCTGGCGACACAATGGCGGCCTGGAACGTGCTCGGCGCAGTTCCCCCGGCGGTCTCCGGCTGAGGGGACGGCTCATCTCGCTGCCGAGCACGGACAGACGAGCCCCTGGGGGACATGGGGTGGGAGACTCCACGCTTGCTAACCTCCGAGTCCTTCGAGAATCTCTGCGCTTTGGAAGTGGCCAGGTGTGCACGCCTGGCGACCGGCCACCACTGCAGACCCAGGCACCATCGCAGCGACCTCGGACCAGCCCGCCACCGCGCACCGGGTGCACTGGAGCCTCGCCGAGCCCGCTGCCCAGCGAGTTCTGCGGCAGCCGCCCCGGAACTTTGAGAAAATGACCGGAGGAATTGCTGAGAAGGAATTGAGCAATGGGAGTTGGGATCAAGAAGACGAGGCCCCACTGGGTCCCGGGTCTGGGTGAGGCCGCGTGCCCCTGGGTCCGGGAGAGGCTGGGACCCGGGTCAGGGTGAGGCTGAGTCCCGGGTCTGGGTGAGGCTGCGCGCCCCTGGATCTGGGTGAGGCCGCACCCCCCTGGGTCCGGGTGAGGCTGGGTCCCGGGTCCGGGTGAGGCCGCACACCCCAGGGTCCGGATGTGGCTGTGTCCCGGGTCCGGGAGAGGCCGCGTGCCCCTGGGTCCAGGTGAGGCTGGGTCCCGGGTCCGGGTGAGGCCACGACCTGGGTCCGGGAGAGGCCACGCGCCCCTGGGTCCAGGTGAGGCCGCGCGCCCCTGGGTCTGGGTGAGGCCGCACGCCCCCAGGTCTGGGTGAGGCCGCGCGCCCCTGGTTCCGGGTGAGGCCACGCACTCCTGGTTCCGGGTGAGGCCACGCGCCCCTGGTTCCAGGTGAGGCCGCGCGCCCCTGGGTTCAGGTGAGGCCACACGCCCCTGGGTCTGGGTGAGGCTGGATCCCGGGTCTGGGTGAGGCCACGTGCCCCTGGGTCTGGGTGAGGCCATGCGCCCCGGGGCCTGGGTGATGCCGGGTCCCGGGTCCGGGTGAGGCCGCGCGCCCCTGGGTCCGGGTGAGGCTGGATCCCGGGTCCGGGTGAGGCCACGTGCCCCTGGGTCCGGGTGAGGCCGCACACCCCTGGGTCTGGGTGAGGCCGCGCGCCCCTGGTTCCGGGTGAGGCCGCGCGCCCCTGGTTCCAGGTGAGGCCGCGCGCCCCTGGGTCCAGGTGAGGCCACGCGCCCCGGGGCCTGGGTGATGCCGGGTCCCGGGACCGGGTGAGGCCGCGCGCCCCTGGGTCCGGGCGAGACCAAACCAGAGGGAGTCAGACCTGCATTACCACCATTTGTCCACCATCCAGAACTGAAAAGTCAGTGCTGACATGTACACATAAAGAACTGTTGGACATTGAAATTGGGTCTCAAAAGAACTATTGGTCCAGAAAGAAACTCACTACAGACTGATTCATTTGTCTGTCAGCATAACTATTATTGCTCGTCTCACATTTGGTTCTTATAAGTATATTTCTAGTAACACATGATCTCACTCATCTAGGGGAAATGATGAACAACATAGACTGATGAACAAGAACAGACCCAGAAACAAGGAGGCATCGATCAGACTGTTGGGCCTCAGAGGGAGGGTAGGGGAAGGTGTGGGTAGGGAAGAGAGATCAACCAAAGGACTTGTGTGCATGCATATGAGCCTAACCAATGGTTAAGGACAACAGGGGGTGGGGGCATCCGTGGGGACGGGTGTGGGATGGGAATGGGGGGATGAGGACAAATATGTGACATCTTAATCAATAAAGAAATTTAAAAAAAAGAAAAAGAAAAAAAATAATAGATTTCCAGATCTCTAAAAAAAAAGATCCATTCATGTTGTCACAAATGGCAGTATTTTATCTTTCCCTATGCCTGAGTAGTAATCCATTGTGTATATGTACCACATCATCTTTATCCAATCATCTGTCAAAAAATACTTTGGTTGTTTCCATGTTTTGGCCTTCGTGAATAATGCTGCAATGAACATGGGGGTGCATATGTCTTTGCAAAAAAATGCTTTCAAGTTTTTGGAGTAGATATCCAGAAGAAGAAATTCTGCATCATGTGGTAACTCTACCCTTAATTTTTTGAGAAAATGCACTGTTTTTCCATTGTGGCTACACCAGTTTACATTCAGCAATGAGCAAAGGTTCCTGTGTCTCCAAAACCTCACCAACACTTGTTATTACTTGCCTTGTTGATAATAACCATTCTAACAGATGGCTATTCTGTGAGCTGGTATCTCATTGTAGTTTTGATTTGCATTTCTCTTATAACTAGTGAAGTTGAGCATCTTTTCATATATCTGTTGGACATTTGTATGTCTTCTTAGGAGAAGTGTCTGTCACGTCCTCTGCCCATTTTATAATTGGACTATTTGTTTGCTTGTTTGTTTTGCATTTTACTTAAGGAGAGTACAAGAAAATATTGCTTAGATTTAAAGTGAGATCAAGATCTTATTGATAAAGTCTCTAAAAGATTTTAGAGATAGAGAAATCCTGCCTGTGAGGTTGAGTAAGGCTCAAAAAAAAAAAATATGTGACTGGCAGTGTACCTACCTATCTCCGCTGACACATTCTGGTCAGTTTTTGTCACCCTGAGGAATTTGGGGATTAAGTGATTATCTGAGACTATGATTGTCAGTAGAGTAACTATTTTCTTTGTTGTTTATTATCTACATAAATTATACAATGATGTTTTGCTTCTGAAATCTAAGGTGATGTGATATTTTGTTTAAAATTTCTTACTAAATTAAGACAAGTAATTGTTGTTGTTATTTTTCTTAAGTCCCTCCTGTGGACATTACTTTTCAAAGAGATTAGGAGGACATACAGAAGGCCAAGAAATATACGAAAACATGCTGAAAGTCACTAATCATCCGAGAGATGCAAATCAAAATGACAATGAAATACTATCTCACACCTGTCAGAATGGCTATCATCAACCAATCAACAAATGACAAGTGCTGGGGAGGATGTGGAGAAAAAGGAACCCTCCTGCACTGCTGGAGGGAAGGCAGACTGGTGCAGCCACTGTGGAGTACAGTATGGAGTTTCCTCAAAAAACTAAAAAAGGAACTCCCATTTGACCCAGTGCTCCCACTAGAAATATATCCCAAAAAATCAGAAATACCAATTAGTAAGGATATATGCACCCCTATGTTCATAGCAGCACAATTTACAATAGCTAAGATTTGGAAACAGCCCTAGTGCCCATCAGCAGATGAGGGGATTAAAAAACAGTGGTACATCTACACTGTGGAATACCACGATGCTATAAAAAGGAAGGAACTCCTGCTATTTGCAACAGCATGGATGTGCCTGGAGAGCATTATGCTAAGTAAAATAAGTCAGTTCGAGAAAGATAAACATCACATGATCTCACTCATTTGTGGAATATAATGAACAACATAAACTGATGAACTAAAACAGATCCAGAGACAGAGAAGCATTTTTCAGACCATCAAACCTCAGAGGGAAGGCAGGGGAGGGTGGGAGGAATGGGGAGAGATCAACCAAAAGACTTGTTTGCATGCATTTAACCCTAACCAATGGACACAGACAACCGGTGGGTGAGGGCTTGAGTGGGTGGTTTGGGGGGAAATGGGGAGATAAGGACACATATGTAAAACCTTAATCAATAAAATAAAATTTATAGATTTAAAAAATAAGACATATGTAATATTTTAAATAAACAAATAAATAAATAAACAAAATGGCCATACTATCCAAATCAATCTATAGATTCAGTGCAATCCCCATTAAAATACCAATGGCATATTTCACAAATAAGAACAAATACTCCAAAAATGTTTATGAAACCAAAAAGACCCCAAATAGCCGCAGCCATCTTGAGAAAGAAGAACAAATATGTGAACACAATACCAAATATCATGTTATACCACAAAGATATGATACTCAAAATAGCCTGGTACTGGCACAAGAACTGGCATATAGATCAATGGAATAGAGCACAGAACCCAGAAGTCCACACAAGCCATTATGCTCAATTAATATCTGACAAAGGAGGCAAGAGCATACAATAGAGTGAAGACAATCTCTTTAATAAATGGTGTTGGTAAAATTGGACAGGTACATGCAACTTACAACATAAACAACAATAAACTCAAAATACACAAAAGACTTAAATGAAAATAAGAAACTATTAAAATCATGGAAGAAACCATAGGCAGCAAAATCTCAGACATCTCTCCTAGCAATAGGTTTCCAGATATATCTCCAAGGCAAGAGGAACAGAGGAAAACATAAACAGGACTACATCAAAATAAAAAGCTCCCACACAGCAATAAAAACCACAACAAAATGAAAAAAGGAGCCCACTACATGGGAGAACATATTTGCCAATGATATATCAGATAAGGGGTTAATTTGCAAAATACATAAGGAACTCATACAACTAAACAACAGGAAGACAAACATTCCAATTTAAAAATGGGCAAAGGACATAAATAGACACTTCCCCAAAGTAGACATACAGATGGCAAGGAAACATGAAAAAATGCTCAAATCACTAATCATCAGATAGATGCAAATCAAAACAACAAGGAGGTATCACCTCACACGTGTCAGAATGGCTACAAGACAACAAATAACAAGTGCTGCCAAGGTTATGGGGAAAAGCAAACCCTAGTACACTGCTGGTGGGAATGCAGACTGGTGTAGCCATTATGGAAAACAGTGTGGAGTTTCCTCAAAAAATTAAAAATGCAATTGCCATTTGAGCCAGTGAACCCATTTCTAGGAATATATCCTAAGAAACCCAAAACACCAATCAGAAAGAATATATGCACACCTATGTTCATAGCAGTGCAACTTACAATAGCTAAGATCTAGAAACAGCCCAAGTGCCCATCAATAGATTGGTGGATTAAAAAATGGTGTACATTTACACCATGGAATATATTGCAGCTGTAAAAAAAAAAAAAAAAAAATCTCTTACACTTTGAGACAGCATGAAGAGACCTGGAGACTATTATAGTAAGTGAAATAAGCCAGTCAGAGAAACACAAATGTCACATGATCTCACTCATATGTGGAATCTAATGAACACAATAAACTGATGAACCATATAGATCCAAAGACATAGAAACACAGAACAGAGTGATGATTCTCAGAGAGAAGGTAGGGGATGTTGAGGAGAGGGGAGGAGTCATAAACCAAAGAACTTATATGCATATATGCATAACCCATGGACACAGTCAATAGTGTGATGAAGGCCTAGAGGGTGGGAAGGGCTGGGTAGAGGGGGTCAATTAGGAAAAAGAGGGGGACATCGATAACCCTTTCAATAATAAAGATAAATTTTTTAAAATAGAAGACTGCTGTTCAGTATCTGATAGATATTGAACTGGCTAATATCCAATAGTGCCCTAAAACTATGATCTTTAGGATATGTTTTCTACTGAACATAAACCTACAGCTACAGTTTCACTTCACAGTGTCTGGAGTTTAGGCAAAAGTACCTAGCCAAGTCAAATGCCTGTGCGTTTTCCTGCATAATTAAATAATTTATTTACAGATATTTACTACAGCTATTATACTCATTATGTCATTCTTCTGATTTATTTCTAAAATTTGGAAGACTTTTATCAATAATTTATTTGTGTAACCTCCTGGCCCCTCTCCTACTATACTTGCCCTGGGGTTGAAAACCGACTTACCTAACAGGTGGATTGTGAACTACAATATTCCCTCTCCTGTTTTATATTGATTTTTTCTACAGATAGATGTCAGAATGTTCAAATTCATGAAACAAAAGGGTCTGCCCCAAGTGGTGGGGTAGAGTTGGTTTTCTAGAACTTTCTATCTGAGAGATATGGCTAACTCGGGAGGTCCTTATCAGTATATTCAAAGCCACTTTTTAAATATTTCTATCTACACTAATAAAAGAGAAACATGCAAATTGACCATACCTCCGTAATGCCCACAAGCCAATCAGGAGCGACTATGCAAATTAACCCAACCAAGATGGCTGTGGCCACGGAGTGAGCAGGAGGCTTGGGTTTCCCCGGCAATGGATGAAGCCAAGCTTCCTGGCCGGCCCTGGCCTCCGCTCAAGGCTACAAAGTTTCAATTATAGAAGATAAATAAATCCCAACAAAAATGGCGGCAGCCACAGAGCTGAAGCAAGCAGGAGGCTTGGGTTACCCCCAGTGACAGAGGAAGCCAACATTCCTGGCTGGCCCAGGCCTCCACTCAAGGCTACAAAGTTTCAATTATAGAAGATAAATAAATCCCAGATACCAGGCTCCACTTGGGTTGTCGGGGGGCATGGCCAGCCTGCAAACCACCACAGACCCATCACCCAGGCCGCCCCAAGGGAACCTCTACTCTGATCTGGGACACCCTTCAGGGCAAATCAGCCAGCCCCCACCCGTACACCAGGCTTCTATCCTATCTAATAAAAGATTAATATGCAAATTGGCCATCACTCCAATACACAAGATGGCTGCCCCCATGTGGACACAAGATGGCACCCACAAGATGGCCAGCAGGGGAGGGCAGTTGGGAGGGACCAGGCATGCAAGGGAGGGCAGTTGGGGTCAATGAAGCCTATAGGAGAGGGCAGTTAGGGGTGACCAGGCCAGCAAACGGGGAAGTTGGGGGCGACTGGGCCAGCAGGGAAGGGCAGTTGGGGGAACCCAGGCAGACAGAAGAGAGCAGTTGGGGGGGACCAGGCCTGCAGGGAGGGCAGTTGGGGGGACCAGGCCTTCAGGGGAAGGCAGTTAGGGTTAATCAGGCTAACACGGGAGCAGATAGGCATCTATCAGGCTGGCAGGGGAGTGGTTAGGTGGTGATCAGGCTGGCAGGCAGAAGCGGTTAGGGGCAATCAGGAAGGCAGGCAGGCAAGCAGTTGGGAGCCAGCAGTCCTGGATTGTGAGAGGGATGTCCCAGATTGGAGAGGGTGCAAGCTGTGCTGAGGGACACCCCCCTAGTGCACGAATTTCATGCACCGTGCTTCTAGTCTATAATAAAATTGGTATTTTAATCTCCATTTACTTGCCTACCTTTTACTCTCTTGTTGACTCAAAACTCAAGCAAGGAATAATTGTGAAATTCCTTCAGATCCCACAGTGCCAATAGTGACACGGAGATACCCAAACAGGTATAACTTGTTAACACTTTGTTATCTATGGGTTGAAGAGTTACCAGAAATCTTTTCATCATACAATTATTGTTCTGCACTTGGAATGTGTCTCTTAAAATTGTTGCATCTTATTGTCTCCAAGGACACTATTCCCACTGCTCCCTCTAGGTATTTTGCCAAAATTCAGTGCATATCAAAATCATTAGTCGTTTGAACTTGTTCACTAGGGGCCCTTTACTTATCCACACAGACGGCCCCTGTACATCTGTAAGAGTCTGAGATTATAAAAGTCATCACAATCTTTATTCACTGTGTAAAAATCTTTCCCAGAGAAATCAGAAATCATCTCTTTCAAAATCTTCTTTAAAAATTACCTTATATTTCTCAGACATTTAAAATACATGACTTTTTGTTTCAGCTTTCCAATATAAGAAATTGTTCTCTAGGTTTAAAATGAAATAGAATCTTTAGTGAGAGTCTGTTGACACTTTCTACTAGAAAATAATTATCCATGAATGTGTATGTCTTCATGAGAGGATCATTTGGGCACGTTAACTGACCCCACTTATACTTTCAGTTTCACCTTCGGGACTACCAGGATTACTCAGTCAACTGTAGCCAGGATTACCTTCCATAAGAGTAAGTATGTTCTTGTTTGGCAATTTCAGTTTCTTTTGATATTCAAAGTTCTAGTTCCTTAGTTCTAGAAAATATGACTAATCTGCTTCAAAATCAGAGATGGCAATATTGGATATCTCTGAAAAATAAAATAGTTATTTCTAATGTTAATTTTTATTATAAAAAAGAAATCTGAAGGGATTATGCTTATTTGAAATATTTATTACATGCATCACAAGAGAGCGGTCAGTACCTGCTCACTCTTTACCTTTAATATCTGTAGCACTACCTGTCATATCATAGATTCTCAATAAATACCTTCTGAATGAATGCCTGAGTATTCATAGCAACATTATACACATTATTATCAGAAATGTTGTTATTAGAGATCAATGATTTCATCATATTTGAAAATATTCATTTAAATATAATGAATAGAAAATTCACCTGAATGAAAGTCATCTACTAGAACATTCACTTAAATATTGGTATCACATGAGGTAAGTATTGGTGATTGGAAAGGGACAAGAGTTTAGGAATGTGGACAATGCTCTGAGTAAAATGCCACAGTGAAGTATTGAGAGCTTAAGAATTTTCTCAGTTAGGTTCAAAAGGTCAATTCCTATATGACCCTGATTAAGAGCTAATTATGTCTCCCCCTCAGCCTCGATTAGTGCTCCTTTTCTGCAGAGATGCCTGTAAACCCTAGGTAATTATCTGTTTCCAATACTCTAATGCTGTTATTTGTTACTGCCTGATTGAAACAACTTGCCTCGAGTCACCTGACCTTAGGAAAACACACCTGTAACTTTCATGTGGGGTAGAGATTGCTAGAAATAAAGGAAGCCATCAATATACCAAACTAATTAAATTTTTCATGGAAAATTCTTTTCTCTTTGAAATGCAGAGAAAAAAATAGACTTAGACTCTTCACAGCTATTTACAAACGGAAATATCTGCCGATGTGATTAATTGTTAATGGGGGTTGAGAAAGAAATGTGAAGTACCTATTGCCTCATGTTCAAAATGCAGTCTCTAAACTCTGCCCTTAGTATTTCTTCAAAAGGTATCGTATAGGTTATAAGAGGCACCAAAATTCACTAGCTTTATAAAGATTGCAGGAACTCTCATAGTCATTGTTGCTCAGCTGTTAGAGTGAAGTGTCTGGGGTTTGATTCCTGCTGAAGGGGTGGTATCTGGGTTGTAAGTTCATCCCAGGCCTGAGACAGGGCACATGCCAGAGGCAACCAATGCATGTGTCTCTCACTCACTTCCCACCCGTCCCTCACTTCCACTCTCTACAAATCAATGGAAAACATAGTCTATGGTGAGGATTAACAAACAAACAAAAGGATGCAGAAAAAACAATAGTGTGGTGGTCACTGATGAGTGCCCTCACAAATTACCATAAGTATTACAGCAGGTTATGGGGGCAGGAGGGGAGGAGGAGGAAGTGAAAGGAGAGAGAGCTTTAACTTACTATCTGCCAGGGACTTTGCCTGGACTATAGCAATCACAATCACAAGGGTTCCATGAACTAAATATCATGGAGGAAACTGAGCCCGAAGAGGAAAAGGGAAATGAGAACTCCACAGTCTTATTCCAGAGACTAAAATACCTTTAAAACACTTTTTTAAAAAAAATAACGCAAATATGATAGTCATTCTTTCTTTATTTCCACAAACTTTTAAGGAACTCTTACTTTGCCCCTGCAGATAAGCTGGCAGCTTGGGACAAAACAATGTCAAAATAAAATTTGTTTATACAGTTTGACAATTTAGTCATCAGAGAATAATAAATAATAATCATAGGCTACAATGGGAAGAGTAAGAAGAAAAGATACATCTATCTTAAAAAGTTATAGATTCCTGGTGGAAGTAATGCCTAAACCAAAACTTAAAATAGGGATAGAGCACTTAGAGACTACAAGTGTAGAGATCTTTAAAAACACATGGACCAGCATCTGAGAATCTCCACAGGTAATTTTAAGCATCACCTTTAATGGAAACCACTAGTAGATAAGTCTAGGGAAGCAAATTGAATCAGGAGAGATGACACCAGCAGCCCGACTCTATAGGTCATACTCTTAATCACTATGATATAGTGTCTCTTGCTGGTATATGGTATGAGCCAATGCAAATACCCTAGTAGGAAAAAATAAGAAATGAGGGAAATTTTGTGGACTGATAGCAGAAATATTAGAAAGCTCTCCATATGCTAAGAAACTTAATTTTTATAATGAGGACAAAAAAAGTGATTGAAAGAATTAAAATTAATGTTTCAGTTACAAAACTCCATTTCACTCTAAAAAAGTAAATATTTTATTAACATAATATCAGTATTCCCTTCCTACCAAACTACACCACCTAACTCTAGGGAATCATCTTCATGCCTCCCTCAACCCAGGCTCAGCTTGGTTCTGGAGCAATTACATCATTTCAATGTGATAAGAAGCAAAGGTGTCAGTATCCATCCTCTGTTCTGGTCCTCAAACATCTATTCATGTGCATCACAGCCTGGGACCTTTTGTTTCCCTTGCCCATATTACTCTTAAGACCTAGTAGTTCTCTGTATAAGTTATAAGACACCGATAGTATTACTGTGGCAAATTGCAGTGCAGGAAATTTGTCAAGTATCTAAGGTTTGTCTTTAGTTTCACATCACACTAGACAGGAGAACACCCTTTTGCTAATAACATACCAATCTTTGGAATGGGAAGACTGTGTGACTTTCTAAGGCTTTTTTGCCAGTGTTCAAGGAACAACTTAATTATCGTTCCCCTTAGATCTCTACAAGGAGAAGAAATTGCAGAAATCTATCTCATTTTTCTCTTTCTGCTATTCCCGTTCCATGCTAGTGGAGACAGTAAGGTCCCCAAACATAGAGATCTTATTCAGAACCACTAAATCGTCTAACCAATTCCTCAACTCTCCTATCCCCTGATACAAAAATTTTATAAATTCTCTTAGGATGAGAAATTTTGTTCTTACTCGTTACTCTGCATAAAATATTTATTGCCTGTAATATTTCATTAACCTAAATGCTTGATGCATTTTAAACTCAAACCCATTAATGCATTCCTCTTTCTCCTCTTCTCAACTCTTACCTAAAGGCAAATTAATTAACTTCCATTTAACTGAGAGGTAGATCTAGAGTTTCAGAGAAATACATAGTATGTTATAAATGAGAGTTCAAAAATATTGTCCATAAAACATAGAGGAGAGTTAATCACATCTGGGCTTTAGAAAAATAATTCTCATTGCATTGATTTTAAAATACTGAATGGGAAAAGCAAAGATATGTGATAATCATATGTTAACATTTTCTGCAATATTTCAGCTATGAGATAAAGACACCGAGAGTAAAAGTAGTGTTGTGAGTGAGAGAAAATAAGGAACAAATTAAAAAGATAACAGAAATGGCAAGACATGCCGACAACTGAAAATGGGAGTCAAAAAAGAAGAACAATAAACAATGTTTTTAAATGAGACTTATTGTTGACAGGGAAGGAAACACAGTCATGAGTGCCACATGAAAAATCTTGAAATATGCACATCTAGAGGACTCAATAGGAAATCATAAGTTAACAAAATAAGAACGCCCAATACTGAATAGTAATGAATGGTCACCTAATACCAGATGCAGTTGTACATATTTTATCTATATTACCTAAATTTTTCATTATAACCCTAAGATGTACATATTATTTTATCTGAAGTTTACACACAGACACAAATAAAAGACACATGATAAAGAAATTAATCAAATTGCTCAAGGACTCTCAGATAGAAAAAAGGAAAAGTGTAAGATCAAACCATCTAAGTCTGATCTAGATGTCTAAGAATAAGTTGAAGTCAGAATACTGTAACATTTTCCTGCAGATGTAAATGTACGGATCATCAGCCTACTTGAAATCACTGTATTTATTAGACCTTCCTAGAGAGAAAGCAGAGTAAAAGATATATTGCCTAGAAAAAATAGTTCAGGTGCACCAACAAATTAGAAAAGGAAAAGGAGCTATGAAGGAGAATGGGGGGGAAATAGATAAAATGATAGGATGAAATTCAGTATAATGTGAGATGGTAGAAATTATGCTGTAAAGACTTTCAAGTTTACGGTTTATATGCAGAAGAGAATTTCAGTTAAATCAAGACTAAAGTTTGTTTTATGATTGAAACAAGAGGGAGGCTAGTGGTGATGTTGGCTAGAATAGTTTAAATGATGCAAAGACCTAATGACTTGATGTATAAGTGGTTAATAAGTCAGAGAAAACAATTATCAAGTAGGTAAAATTTAAAAGAGAAAGTTGAAGAATGTTTGAGAAATTGCTAAATCTTCTTAAACCTGATATTGCTAAATGATATTGAAAATGGGCGTAGTGTGTATTTCCAGCTGAAATAGGCTGACCCAAAACATTAAAAAATCAAGATTCAGCTCTATAAATTTACTTCAAATGTTCCCTTATTTGTCTGTCACAAATTTTGAAGTACATATATACAATGAGAAGTGATAATATGTCATTGTCAAATGTGTTTAGAAAGAAATAATGGAAAAACATAAATAAGAAAAAATTCAATATCAAAGTTCTGGTCTTACTTATAATGCTTTGATGGGAAAAGGGCTCTCAAAATCTAGTGAATAATTAAACTATAGATGTACCACAGTTTTTAATCCTCTCATCTCCTGATGGGCAGGTAAGCTGTTTCCAAATCATAGCTATTGTAAATCGTGCTGCTATGAACATAGGGGTGCATATATTCTTTCTTATAAATGATTCTGGTTTCTTGGGATATATTCCTAGAAGTGGGATTATTGGGTCAAATGGGAGTTCCATTTTAGTTTTTTTGAGGAAACAAAGCAGATAGTTAAAGGGCATTCGGGTTTTCACTGTCAAAGGAATTTAAACGGAAATTAATTAACCGGAGTATACAGTTCCAGATTTCTGCTTGTAAGCTGGGGGAAATTTCTTTGTAGCACTAGGATATCCTAAAAGGCATTAAAATGTATAACAAAGGTATTCTAACAGCAGAAGTAAAATATGGCCAGGGGTAATATGAATGATATAAAATACATATATTTGAAATAAATTTCCTGTGAGGAAAACCTCAAAAAGATTGGATTGTAATACATTTAATGAATCTTTTTTTTTTTTTACATTTAATGAATCTTTGAGAGCATGTATCCAATAAAAATATTTTAAACACACCTGAGAGAAACTCAACTGGATTAGTTGAAACAAAATAAACTATGTGATAAGCATTCATTGTTAGTTTAGTTGCTAATACACATGTAAATTTTAATGCAAGGATTTTCTTAGCAAAGGCCATGGTTAGTTTTTTTACGGATTTTTCTGCTAGAAGCATTTCTGGAGTTCAGAAGTAGAGGAAAGTCAGAATTGTAGATCCAAAGCAACTTCTAGGAAGTAGGGGGAAGTAAGAATAGTAGATCCAAAAGCCATTTTTAGGACTTGGGGAAGGGGCTGCAGGAGAGGGAGCCAGCTGGGGGGAAGAGCCATGGGCAGGAGGGGGATGGCTGGCCTGGGGAAGCCATGGGTGGCTGCCTAGCCCACTTCCCCTATCAGGGCCAACCAGGGGGAGTAACAGGGGGAGTGCACTGACCATCAGAGGACAGCTCCTACATTGAGCAACTGCCCCCTGATGTTCAGTGCGTGTCTTAGCGACTGGTTGCACTGGTTGTTCTGGTCATCAGATCATAACGGTCGCTTAGGCTTTCGTATATATAGATTAGATAGGATATGTCAAAGCAACACCAATTACAGTTAAATTGTAATTACAAGCAGCAGTGCAAATAGGTGATTTAATTATGAACAGTCAGTTTATGTGACACAAAGAGTTAATCAAACACTGGCATGTATGATATGCTTACTTCCCCATTGATATAGGAATCACTCACTGATTTACTTCTCTTGAGGTTAGAAGATGACGAGGACTCTGCAGTTCCTCATACAAAGTCTTATTATTTGAAGCAGAATGGGCAAAATAATCAAGGATGAAAAACAAAACTACACTAACAACCTTCATCTTGCTGGGACTGACCAATGACACTCCACTGAAAATATTGCTTTCTATCTTTCTGTTTCTTTCCTACATGTTGAGTATATCTGGAAACCTAACCATCATGATCCTCACTCTGATTGATTCCCACCTAAACACACCTATGTATCTGTTCCTTCAAAATTTCTCCTTCTTGGAAATTTCTTTCACAACTGCCTGTGTTCCCAGATTCCTATATAGCCTATTATCTGGGGACAAGTCCATTACCTATAATGCTTGTGTCAGTCAACTCTTGTTTACAGACCTCTTTGGAGTAACGGAGTTTTTTCTTCTGGCTGCCATGTCCTATGATCGCTACGTGGCCATCTGCAAACCCCTACATTACACCACCATCATGAACAGCAGAGTCTGCAAGAACATCATTTTCTCCTGTTGGGTAGCAGCACTGATCATCATTCTCCCACCACTCAGTCTGGGTTTGGGCCTGGAATTCTGCGATTCGAACGTCATTGATCATTTTCTCTGTGATGCATCTCCTATGCTGAAGATCTCTTGCTCAGACACCTGGTTGATAGAACAGATGGTTGTCGTGTGTGCCGTGTTGACATTCATCATGACCCTCATATGTGTGGTTCTTTCCTACATTTATATCATCAGGACTATTCTAAGGTTTCCCTCTGCCCAGCAAAGGAAAAAGGCCTTTTCCACGTGTTCTTCCCACATGATTGTGGTTTCCATTACTTATGGAAGCTGCATCTTCATTTATGTCAAACCTTCAGCCAAGGACGAGGTAGCTATAAATAAAGGGATTTCACTCCTTATTACTTCCATTTCACCCATGTTGAACCCCTTTATTTACACACTGAGAAACAAGCAAGTAAGACAAGCTTTCCATGACTCAATTAAAAAGATGGCATTCCTCTTAAAGATGCAGAGGAAAAAGGAGTCAGTGAATTCAATTAAAAATAAAGATAAATAGGCAGAAAAACCGAAGCTTCTAATAATATTTGTCTCTGCATGACTTATTCTCAAGTCATATCGGCATTCTCACTTTGTTGTTAGAATTGTTTACTGTGAATCCTGACTATTCGATATTTTACTCCCCATTAAAACTAAATTCTAGCCGAAACCGGTTTGGCTCAGTGGATAGAGCGTCAGCTTGCGGACTGAAAGGTCCTGGGTTCGATTCCGGTCAGGGGCATGTACCTTGGTTGCGGGCACATCCTCAGTGGGGGTGTGCAGGAGGCAGCTGATCAATGTTTCTCTTTCATCGATGTTTCTGACTCTCTATCCCTCTCCCTTCCTCTCTGTAAAAAATCAATAAAATATATATTTTTTTTAAAAAAAAACTAAATTCTAAGGTATTTATGATTACTATCTGGCAGAAATTTCACTTTTTGCCAAACATTTGGTTGCTATCCCGGGGAACACAGTAGAACACATTTTTCTGCCATATCTGTACATTGAAAGATGCGACTATGTAGCCTATATTATAGCTAACAGGATGGGTGTGGAAGCGATGTGCACTGTTACTAGACCTGCACTATGCCAATATTCAATAGGTGATCCACCACCCCTTTTCCCCACCTACTGGCCATTGTAAGCTTCATGTTGGTAATGAATGAGCTTGATCTTCTATCTCTGGTATAGTTTTCACCCAAAGGACAGGCTATCACAGCAAGTTTGATAAAGCTTCTCCTCTACTTCAACTCTAGTCACCTGTCATCTGAATTTATAGGTAAAGTATCACAGAGCTATCCTTGCCACTTACTAAGGAGCAATACTCAGAGTTAGTTCTCACTTGGCTACATGAGTACAATTATGACCAATCCTCAAAAAATGTGAGAAATACATTCTGTTAACTTTTTTAATATGCTTTTATTTTTATTTTTTAATATTATTGATTTCAGAGATCTGAAAGGAGATGCAGAGAGAGAAACCTCAATGATGAGAGAGAAACATTGACCAGGTGCCTCCTGAGTGCCCCCCACTAGGGATGGAGCCCATAACCCTGGCATGTGACCTGACCAGGAATGAAACTGTGACCTCCTGACTCATGGGTCAATGCTCAACCACTTAGCAATTCTGCCAAGGACATACTGTTAAATTTTATGGTATAGACATTATGTCTTGAATATTGGCATACTCCTACTCAGACAGCCATGAATTCAAACCTGGCCCAGGACAATCATATAAGGAAAAATTGTATTAAAAATAATATACAGAAGTTTGTAATACCACCCACCATTCTTCAAATCTCCTGTCTTATAAACCTTTCCAGTGAATTTCCTCTGTTACTTCCTCTCATATTCACTGAGGTAGAAATTAGCTAAATAAAATTTTAGCTATTTAATATTTCTTATATATATTTTTATTGATTTCTAGAGAGGAAGGGAGAGGGGGAGAGAGATAGAAATATCAATGACAAGAAAGAATCATTGATTGGCTGCCTCCTGCACTCCCCTTACTGGGAATCTAGCCCAAACCAGGCAAGTGCCCTTGAGCAGAATCAAACTCGGGATCCTTCCATCAGCAGGCCAATGCTCTATCCACTGAGCCAAACAAGCTAGGGCTAGCTATTTAATATTTTTCTATCACTGTTTAAAATAACCAGTGTTTACATTACCCTTTTCACTTTCTGATGGGTCTACCACTTTGAGAACATTTTGGGGGCGGGGGTAAATAATTATGTAATATTTTGTTTTTCTTGACCTTTTATGTACATTGTTAGTAAAGTATGTGACTTTATCAGAAGCAGTATATTCAAGATACCTCACAAAGGTTTGTGCATAAAATATTGTTCCCTCTGTCAATCTCTTTCAGATTCCGAGTTTAACGCAGGGAGTAAATTTAGCCCCCATGTACAAATATTTGCTATTTTATAGCGCAATACCCAATACATCTGAATGCTTATAGACTAGGATAAATGGAATAAATCTGAAAATGTGTATGTGGAGCTAAAGTAGCTTTCTCACACCCAACAATTGATATTTCACTATTAATTCTTTGGTGACATCCTAATAAATAATCTATTTTCATATTATTCTGAACAAGTGTGTTTCTGTGGAGGTCTTTCAAATACAAAACTTCAAATAAATACCTCGCAGCCATTTTAATAAAGAGTTTTTAAAATATGCAAAAACATAAATTATTTTAAAAAGTAATGAAGCATTCATAAATTAAGAACTATATTCAGGAATTTTTATGCTAAAGCTTATGTTTAGTTCCCTGGTTTATAAAGCGATATTATAGAATTTTATGTTTTACTTTTTTAAATTGCTCATAGATTTTACATATGCTTAATAAATATGCTCATGGATATACAAAATGTGTGGATGTACACATTCAAAATACTAGCAAGAGAAGAGAGAAACCAAGATGGCAACATATGTAAACACCTGAACTTGCTGCCTTGCACAACCACTTCAAAACTACAACTAAAAGACAAAAGGGACATCATCCAGAACCATAGGAAGGCTGGCTGAGTGGAAATTCTGCAACCAGAAGGAAAGAGAAAAGCACACTGACACTCAGAGGAGCTGCAGAAGTAAAGTGCAGAGGTACGGAGGCGTGCGCGCGCCGAAAGGGCTGGCAACTGAGTACATGGTTGTCTTTTTCAATCCAGAGGGAGACACAAGCTCCCAACTGCTCTGATCTCCAGTTCTGGGTGAGGCTCTGGGGACCCAGACTTATACGGGGAGAAACTGGACTGTCTGACTTCGGGCGGAACTTGAGAGCGGCTTTCTCTCAGAGGTGCTTGCAGCGATTTATGAGGGACACTGAGACCCGGGGCCCTCTTAGGGCAGGGCTGAGGATCAGCCATAGCTGTTTTCTCTGCCCTGTTGATTCCCTGAGACCCCACCCCACCCAAGCTGTGCACAGAGGCTGTTGCATATGAATGGCCTGGCCCTTCGCAACCTAAAATTACCTAACTAACTGCAGCTGTGTCAGAGAGCGCCAGACCTTCCAAAACAAGGCCCAAGGCCCCACAGCAGCTTGCATTTCTTCACAGCTGGGCCTCATCTGGGCATCTCCAAACCCCAAACAAAGAAGAGGAATCTGCAGATCACTCCATTGCTCCTGGTGGGTTGCCTCAGGCAGAGGCTAAATTTGCACCTCCTGGGAGATCCAAGAGCCAGTGTACCCAGTGGTCAGAGTGAGACCATCCAGATTACAATTCCTCAGATCCATAGGGACACACTCAAGGGGCAGACTCAGTGAGCACTTAAGCCCCACTGAAGCAAGTCTTGCCCCATAAAGGTGTCTCCAGCACAGAAGTTCTCCCATTGTAGACACAGCTGATCCTCACAGCCAATTGGCCTGGAGGGTCAATTCCTCCCAGTGATACCAACAGCAATCAAGGTTTAACTACAACAAGACTGTGCACACAGCCCACAAAGGGGTGCACCAAGAGTGTCCACCTCAGGTAATTGGGGAGGCTGAACCACTGGGCCCTATAGGACACCTAGCACACAAAGCTACTCTATCAACACAGGGAAGCAGCCAAAATGCAGAGACAAAGAAACAGGTCACAAATGACAGAAATGGAAGAAAGTAAACTACTGGATATAGAGTTCAAAACCACGGTTATAAGGGTTTTCAAGAATCTTCTAGAAACCGCTGATAAACTTAGTGAGACCCTCAAGAATATGAAAAAGGACCAACTATAAATTAAGCATACACTGACTAAAATAAAGAATAATATACAGAGATCCAACAACAGACTAGAGGATCACAAGAATCAAGTCAAAGATTTGAAATATGAAGAAGCAAAAAATACCCAACCACAAAAACAAAAAGAAAAAAGAATCCAAAAATATGAAGAATGTGTAAGGAGCCCCTGGGACAATTTCAAGTGTACAAACATCCGAATTATGGGGGTGCCAGAAGAAGAGAGAGAGCAAGATATTGAAAACCTATTTGAAGAAATAATGACAGAAAACTTCCCCTACCTGGTGAAAGTAATAGATTTACAAGTCCAGGAAGCGCAGAGAACCCCAAACAAGAGGAATCTAAAGAAAACCACACCAAGACACATCATAATTCAAATGCCAAGGGGAAAAGACAAAGAGAGAATATTAAAAGCAGCAAGAGAAAAACTGTTAGTTGCCTACAAGGGCGTACTCATACGAATGTCAGCTGATTTCTCAACAGAAACTATGCAGGCCAGAAGGGAGTGGCAAGAAATATTCAAAGTGATGAATAGCAAGAACCTACAACCAAGATTACTCTACACAGAAAAGCTATCATTTAGAATTGAAGGTCAGATAAAGAGCTTCACAGATAAGAACAAACTAAAGGAATTCATTACTGCCAAACCAGTATTATATGAAATGCTGAAGAGTATTCTTTAAGAGGAGGAAGAAGAAGAAAAAGGTAAAGATAATAATTATGAACAACAAAGTGATAACAAATACATATCTATCAATAAGTGAATCAAAAAATCAAGTGAATAAAAAATATGATGAACAGAATAAACTGCTGAATATAATAGAATCAGGGGCATAGAAAGAAAGTGGACTGACAATTCTCAGGGGGAAAAGGATGTGGGGGTGTGGGAAGAGACTGGACAAAAATCAAACACATATGGATAAGGACAGTAGGGGGTGAGGATGAGGACAGAGGTTGGGGTGGGAATTGGGTTGAGGGGATCTATGGGGGGAAAAAGAGGAACAACTGTAATAATCTGAACAATAAAGATTTATTTTTTAAAAATACTAGCAAGAGCTATCTCTATACTATGTATGATTTTACATGTATTTTCTTTTTTATTATCAGATTTATTTTTTTACAACTATGTATTTATAAAAATTGATAAAAAAGGAAAATCACTCCTATTAATTTTAAAAGACTTATGGTGATGTGGTTTGCATAACTTCTGTTTCTGATGCTCATGTCTACATCTGTCCCAAGAACACAGTCCCCACTGCTGCCTTTAGGACATTTCATACACCCACAGTTATTTAGAAACTAAATTTACTGGTGAGTTTTGAATCAGAGTCACCAAGGATATGAGTATTTATTTACTTATTTACAAACTGAGTACATTTTTTTAAAATGTGCTAGTGTGCCAAAGACATCATATCTTCAAGTACTCTAAAAACCAAAAAGAGGTCTTACACACACTACCTTTTTTATCCCGTGTTTCTTTTCATTTTTTATTTAAATTTATTGGGGTGACAGTGATTAATAAAATTTTATATGTTACAAGTGTACATTTCTATAAAACATGATCTGTATGCTGCATTGTGTGCACATCACCCAAAACCAAATCATCTCCCATCACCATATATTTGTCCCTTTATTACCCCACCACCACCTCCTTCCCCGAGTAACCAACATACTATTGTGGTGTCCATGAGTTCTTGTTTGTTTGTCTGGTTTGTTCACTTGTTGCTTTCAGTTTTATAACCCCCATATGAGTGAAATCTTATGGTACTTGACTCTGTCTGATTTATTTTGCTTAGCATGGTATTCTCAAGATCCATTCATGTTGTCACAAATGGCAGTATTTTATCTTTCCCTATGCCTGAGTAGTAATCCATTGTGTATATGTACCACATCATCTTTATCCAATCATCTGTCAAAAAAATACTTTGGTTGTTTCCATGTCTTGGCCATCGTGAATAATGCTGCAATGAACATGGGGGTGCATATGTCTTTGCAAACAAATGCTTTCAAGTTTTTGGAGTAGATATCCAGAAGAAGAAATTCTGGATCATATGGTAACTCTACCCTCAATTTTTTAGAAAATGCACTTTTTTCCATTGTGGCTATACCAGTTTACATTCAGCAATGAACAAAGGTTCCTTTTTCTCCACAACCTCACCAACACTTGTTATTACTTGCCTTGTTGATAATAACCATTCTAACAGATGGCTATTATGTGAGTTGGTATCTCATTGTAGTTTTGATTTGCATTTCTCTTATAACTAGTGAAGTTGAGCATCTTTTCATATATCTGTTGGCCATTTGTATGTCTTCTTAGGAGAAGTGTCTGTCAGCTCTTCTGTCCACTTTATAATTGGACTATTTGTTTGCTTCTTTGTTTAGCATTTTACTTAAAGGGAGTACAAGAAAATATTGCTTTATAAAGTGAGATCAAGATATTATTGATAAAGTCTCCAATTGATTTTAGAGATAGAGAAATCCTGCCTGTATGTTTCAGTAAGGCTTCAAAAAAGTATGTGACTGGCCGTGCACCTACCTATCTCCGCTGACACATTCTGGTCAGTTTTTGTCACCCTGAGGAATTTGGGGATTAAGTGACTATCTGAGACTATAATTGTCAGAAAGGTAAGTATTTTCTTTGTTGTTTATTACCTACATAAATTATACAATGATGTTTTGCTTCTGAAATCTAAGATGATGTTATATTTTGTTTAAAATTCCTTAATAAATTAAGGCAAATAATTGTTGTTATTATTGTTATTAATTCCCTCCTGTGAATATTGCTTTTCAAAGAAATTAGGAGGAAATACAGAAGGTCAAGAGACATATGAAAATATGCTCAAAGTCACTAATCATCTGAGAGATGTAAATCTAAACAACAATGAGGTACCATCTCTCACCTGTCAGAATGGCTATCATCAACAAATGAACAAATGACAAGCGCTGGCGACGATGCGGAGAAAAAGAAACCATCGTGCACAGCTGCTGGGAATGGAGACTGGTGCAGCCACTGTGGAGAACAGTATGGAGTTTCCACAAAAAACTAAAAATGGAACTCCCATTTGACCCAGTGCTCCCAATCCTAGGAATATATCCCAAAAAATCAGAAATATCAATCAGAAAGAATATATGCACCCCTATGTTCATAGCAGCACAATTTACAATAGCTAAGATTTGGAAACAGCCTAAGTGCCCATCAGCAAATGAGTGGATTAGAAAACTATGGTACATCTACACCATGGAATACTACACTGCTATAAAAAGGAAGGAACTCCTGCCATTTGCAACAGCATGGATGGGCCTGGAGAGCATTATGCTAAGCAAAATAAGTCAGTTCGAGAATGTTAATATCACATGATCTCACTCATTTGTGGAATATAATGAACAACATAAACTGATGAACAAAAACAGATCCAGAGACAGAGAAGCACCTTTCAGACCATCAAACCTCAGAGGGAAGGCAGGGGAGGGTGGGGGTAATGGGGAGAGATCAACCAAAGGACTTGTATGCATGCATATAAGCCTAACCAATGGACACAGAAAACAGGGGGGTGAGGGCATGAGTGGGTGGGTTGGGGGCTATAGGGAGATAAGGACACATATGTAATACCTTAATCAATAAAATAAAATGAAAATTTATAGATTTTTTTTAAAAGATGACATATGTAATATTTTAAACAGATAATCAAATAAATAAATAAATAATAAATAAATAAATAAATAAAATGACCATAATACACAAATCAATCTATACATTCAGTGCAATCCCCATTAAAATACTAATGGCATATTTCACAGATCTGGAAGAAATACTCCAAAAATGTATATGGAACCAAAAAAGACCCCAAATAGCTGCAGCCATCTTGAGAAAGAAGGACAAAGTTAGGGGAATCACAATACCAAATATCATGTTATACCACAAAGATATGATACTCAAAATAGCCTGGTATTGGCACAAGAACTGGCATATAGATCAATGGAACAGAGCAGAGAAAACAGAAGTTGACACAAGCCATTATGCTCAATTAATATCTGACAAAGGAGGCAAAAGCATACAATAAAGACAATCTCTTCAATAAATGATATTGGAAAAATTGGGCAGGTACATGCGACTTACACCGTAAACAAGAATAAACTCAAAATGCAAAAAAAACTTAAATAAAAATCTGAAACCATAAAAATCCTGGAAGAAACCATAGCCAGCATAATCTCAGACATCTCTCCTAGCAATAGGTTTCCAGATATATCTCCAAGGCAAGAGAAACAGAGGAAAAATTAAACAGGACTACATCAAAACAAAAAGTTCCGACACAGCAATAGAAACCACAACAAAATGAAAAGGGAGCCCACTGCATAGGAGAATATATTTACAAATTAGATATCTTATAAGGGGTTAATTTCCAAAATATATAAGGAACTCATACAACTTCACATCAGGAAGACAAACATTCCAATTTAAAAATGGGCAAAGAACATAAATAGACACTTCTCCAAAGTAGACATACAGATGGCAAGGAAACATATGAAAAAATGCTCAAAGTCACTAATCATCAGATAGATGCAAATTAAAACTACAACGAGGTACCGCCTCACACGTGTCAGAATGGCTACCATCAACAAGTCAACAAATAACAACTGCTGCCAAGGTTATGGGGAAAAGCAAACCCTAGTACACTGCTGGTGGGAATGCAGACTGGTGCAGCCATTATGGAAAACAGTATGGAGTTTCCTCAAAAAATTAAAAATGCAATTGCCATTTGAGCCAGTGAACCCACTTCTAGGAACATATCCTAAGAAACCCAAAACACCAATCAGAAAGAATATATGCACCCCTATGTTCATAGCAGTACAACCTACAATAGCTAAAATCTAGAAACAGCCCATGTGCCCATTAGTAGACAAGTGGATTAAAAATGGTGTACATATACACCATGGAATATTATGAAGGTGGAAAAAAAGAAGGATCTCTTACACTTTAAGACAGCATGAAGGGACCTGGAGATTATTGTGCTATGTGAAATAAGCCAATCACAGAAAGACAAATGTCACATGATCTCACTCATATGTGGAATCTAATGAACACAATAAACAGATGAAACATATAGATCCAGAGATATAGAAGTACAGAACAGAGGGGAAGGTATATAAGTTCTTTGGTTTAACACTCCTCCCCTCCCCACTGCCTTCAGAGAGAAGTTAGGGGATATTGTGGGGAGGGGAGGAATGATAAACCAAAGAACTTATATGCATACTAGAGGCCCAGTGCAAGAAATTCATGCACCCACTGCACCCACTCCAATCTGGGACCCCTAAAGGGATGTCCGACAGCCTTCTCACAATCCAGGACTGTTGGCTCCCAACTGCTCACCTGCCTGCCTTCCTGATTGCCCCTAATCGTTTCTGCCTGCCATCCTGATCACCTCCTAACCACTCTCCTGCCAGCCTGATTGTTGCCTAACTGCTCCCCTGCCAGCCTGTTTGCCCCTAACTGCCCTCACCTGCAGGCCTGGTCACCCCTAACTGCCCTCCCCTGCAGGGCTGGTTCCCCCCAACTGCTCTCTCCTGCAGGCCTGAGTCCCCCCCAACTTCCCTTCCCTGCAAGCCTGGTCACCCCCAAATTCCCTCCTTTGCCAGCCTAGTCACCCTTAACTGCCCTCCCCTGCAGGCTTAATCACCCACAACAAATCTCCCTTGCAGGCCTGGTCCCTCCCAACTGCCTTCTCCTGCTGGCCATCTTGTGGTGGCCATCTTGTGTCCACATGGGGGCAGGATCTTTTACCACATGGGGGCAGGATCTTGTGTCCACATGGGGGCAGCCATCTTGTGTGTTGGAGTGATGGTCAATCTGCATATTACTCTTTTATTAGATAGGATTGAGGCCTGGTGCTGGGGTGGAGGAAGCTGTTTTGCCCTGAAGGGTGTCCTGGATCAGTGTGGGGGCTCCCTTGGGGCATGGGGAGGCCTGGGCGAGGGGCCTGTGGTGGTTTTTGCAGACCAGCCATGCCCCCTGGAGACCCAAGCAAAAGCCCTGGTATCTGGGATTTAATTATATTCTACAATTGAAACTTCGTAGCCTGGAGCAGAGCCTTCTGCTCGCTCCGTGATGGCAGCCATTTCTGTTGGGATTTATTTATCTTCTATCATTGAAACTTTGTAGTATTGAGTAGAGGCCTGGGCCAGCAAGGGCAGGTGGAAAGCTTGGCTTGCTCCATTGCCGGGAAACCCAAGCCTCCCTCCTGCTCTCTCTGGCCACAGCCATTTTGGTTGGGTTTATTTGCATATTCGCTCCTGATTGGCTGGTGGGTGTGGCTTGTGAGTGTAGCTTAGGTATGGTCAATTTGCATATTACTCTTTTATTAGATAGGTTATGCATAATCCATGGACACAGGCAATAGTGTGATGAAGGCTTGAAGGGTGGGCTGGGCTAGGTAGAGGGGATCAATGGGGAAAAAGAAGGGGACATCGATAACCCTTTCAATAATAAAGATAAATTTTTTAAAATAGAAGCCTGCTGTTCAGTATCTGATAGATATTGAACTGCTTATATCCAATAGTGCCCTAAAACTATGATCTTTAGGGTATGTTTTCTACTGAACACAAACCTTTCTACAGATAGATAGATGTCTGACTATTCAAATTCATGAAACAAGAGTCTGACCCAAGTGGTGGGGTAGAGTTGGGTTTCTATAACTGTCTATCTGAGAGATATAGCTAAGTCAGGAGGTTCTTATCAGGATGTTCAAAGCCACGTTTTAAATATTTCTATCTGTAATGAATTGGTATTTTAATCTCCATTTACTTGCTTACTTTTTGCTCTCTTATTGACTCAAAATTCAAGCAAGGAATAAGTGTGAAATTCCCTCAGATCCCACAGTGCCAATAGTGACAGAGAGAGACCCAAACATGGTGTGTATATCATTCAGAATTATACATTGGAAGCAAAAGGTGGCAATACACTTCAAAATTCTAATATGTAAGTGGGTTTTACATCAGAAATTCTTCTTGTGATGATTGAAACAGAAAAAAAAATGATGTTTATTAAAAATGAGATTTTTAATATATAAATTTTAATAATGAAATTTGGGAAGCTTTATTAGATAATGGCTTACACATAAAAAGAGTACAATACATAAAAATATGATACAAACATACATTTTTACCCTGGGAAACTATGTACAGTTGTTGGATTAGAAATTGTGTCTATATTACTTTCAAGATTTTTTTTTATAGAAAAGGCAGACAAAGCAATTTTGTTGTCTTTTGTTAATACTTTGTTATCTATGGGTTGAAGAGAAGCCAGAAATCTTTTCATCATACAATTATTGTTCTGCACTTGGAATGTGTCTCTTAAAATTGTTGCATCTTATTGTCTCCAAGGACACTATTCCCACTGCTCCCTCTAGGTATTTTGCCAAAATTCAGTGCATATCAAAATCATTAGTCATGTTTGACCTTGGTCACGAAGGGCCCTTTACTTATCCACACAGAGGGCCCCTGTACATCGGTAAGAGTCTGAGATTATAAAAGTCATCACAATCTTTATTCACTGTGTAAAAATCTTTCCCAGAGAAATCAGAAATCATCTCTTTCAAAATCTTCTTTAAAAATTACCTTATATTTCTCAGACATTTAAAATACATGATTTTTGTTTCAGCTTTCCTTTTTAAGAAATTGTTCTCTAGGTTTAAAGTGAAATAAAATCTTTAGTGAGAGTCTTTTGACACTTTCTACCAAAAAACAATTATCGATGAATATGTGTGTCTTCATGAGAGGAACATTTGGGCATGTTAACTGACCCCACTTATACTTTCAGTTTCACCTTCGGGAAAACCAGGATTACACAGTCAACTGAAGCCAGGATTACCTTCCATAAGAGTAAGTATGTTCTTGTTTGGCAATTTCAGTTTCTTTGGTCATTCAAAGCTCTAGTTCCTTAGTCCTAGAAAATATGACTAATCTGCTTAAAAATTAGATATGGCAATATTGGGTATTTCTGAAATATAAAATTTATTTCTAATGTTAATTTTTATTATAAAAAAGAAATCTAAAGGGATTATGCTTATTTGAAATATTTATTACATGCATCACAAGAGAGCGGTCAGTACCTGCTCACTCTTTACCTTTAATATCTGTAGCACTACCTGTCATATCATAGATTCTCAATAAATACCTTCTGAATGAATGCCTGAGTATTCATAGCAACATTATACACATTATTATCAGAAATGTTGTTATTAGAGATCAATGATTTCATCATATTTGAAAATATTCATTTAAATATAATAAATAGAAAATTCACCTGAATGAAAGTCATCTACTAGAACATTCACTTAAATATTGGTATCACATGAGGTAAGTATTGGTTATTGGAAAGGGAGGAGAGTTTAGGAATGTGGAACAACGCTCTGAGTTAAAATGCCACAATGAAGTATTGAGAGCTTAAGAATTTTCTCTGTTTGGTTCAAAAGGTCAATTCCTATATGACCATATCTAAAAGGTACCTGATTAACAGCTAATTATGTCTCCCCCTCAGCCTAGATTATTGCTCCTTTTCTGCAGAGATGCCTGTAAACCCTAGGTAATTATCTGTCTCCAATACTCTAATGCTGTTATTTGTTACTGCCTTGATTGAAACAACTTGCCTCAATTCACCAGACCTCAGGAAAACACACCTGTAGCTTTCTTATGGGGTAGAGATTGCTAGAAATAAGGGAAGCCATTAATATACCAAACTAATTGAATTTCTCAAGGAAAATTCTTTTCTCTTTGAAATGCAGAGAAAACAATAGAAATAGACACTTTACAGCTATTTACAAACGGAAATAGCTGCCCATGTGATTAAGTGTTAATGGGGGTTGAGAAAGAAATGTGAAGTACCTATTGCCTCATGTTCAAAATTGCAGTCTCTAAGCTCTGCCCTTAGTATTTCTTCACAGGGCATTGAACAGGTATAAGAGGCACCAAAATTCACAAGCTTTATAAAGATTGCAGGAACTCTCATAGTCGTTGTTGCTCAGCTGATAGAGTGAAGGGTCTGGGGTTTGATTCCTGGTGAAGGGGTGGTATCTGGGTTGCAGGTTCTTCCCAGGCTTTAGACAGGGCACATGACAGAGGCAACCAATGCATGTGTCTCTCTCACTCACTTCCCACCCGTCCCTCACTTCCACTCTCTCTACAAATCAATGGAAAACATAGTCTATGGTGAGGATTAACAAACAAACAAAAGGATGCAGAAAAAACAATAGTGTGGTGGCCACTGATTAGTGAATTCACACATTAGCATAAATATTACAGCAGGTTTTGGGGGAGGAAGGGGAGGAGGAGGAAGTGACAGGAGAAGAGCTTTAACTTACTATCTGCCAGGGACTTTGCCTGGACTATAGCAATCACAATCACAAGGGTTCCATGAACTAAATGTTATGGAGGAAACTGAACCCGAAGAGGAAAAGGGAAATGAGAACTCCACAGTCTTGTTCCAGAGACTAAAATACCATTAAAACACATTTTAAAAATATTAAGGCAAATATGATAGTCATTCTTTCTTTGTTTCCGCAAACTTTTAAGGAACTCTTACTTTGCCCCTAGAGATAAGCTGGCAACTTGGGACGAAACAATGTCAAAATAAAATTTGTTTATACAGTTTGACAATTTAGTCATCAGAGAATAATAAATAATAATCATAGGCTACAATGGCAAGAGTAGGAAGAAAAGATACATCTATCTTAAAAAGTTATAGATTCCTGGTGGAATTAATGCCTAAACCAAAACTTAAAATAGGGATAGAGCAGTTAGATACTACAAGTGCAGAGATCTTTAAAAACACAAGGACCAGCATCTGAGAATCTCCACAGGTAATTTTAAGCATCACCTTTAATGGAAACCACTAGTAGATAAGTCTAGGGAAGCAAATTGAATCAGGAGAGATGACACCAGCAGCCCGACTCTATAGGTCATACTCTTAATCACTATGATATAGTGTCTCTTGCTGGTATATGGTATGAGCCAATGCAAATACCCTAGTAGGAAAAAATAAGAAATGAGGGAAATTTTGTGGACTGATAGCAGAAATATTAGAAAGCTCTCCATATGCTAACTAAGAAGCTTAATTTTTATAATGAGGACAAAAAAAGTGATTGAAAGAATTAAAATTAATGTTTCAGTTACAAAACTCCATTTCACTCTAAAAAATGTATTTTTTTTATTAACATAATATCAGTCTTCCCTTCCTACCAAACTACACCACCTCACTCTAGGGAATCATCTTCATGCCTCCCTCAACCCAGGTTCAGCTTGGTTCTGGAGCAATTACATCATTTCAATGTGATAAGAAGCAAAGGTGTCAGTATCCATCCTCAGTTCTGGTCCTCAAACATCTATTCATGTGCATCACAGCCTGGGACCTTTTGTTTCCCTTGCCCATATTACTCTTAAGACCTAGTAGTTCTCTGTATAAGATATCAGACACCGATAGTATTACTGTGGCAAATTGCAGTGCAGGAAATTTGTCAAGTATCTAAGGTTTGTCTTTAGTTTCACGTCACACTAGACAGGAGAACACCCTTTTGCTAATTCCATACCAATCTTTGGAATGGGAAGACTGTGTGACTTTCTAAGGCTTTTTTGCCTGAGTTCAAGGAGCAACTTAATTATTGATCCCCTTAGATCTCTAAAAAAAGAAGAAATTGTAGAAAGCAACTTCTAGGAAGTAGGGAGAAGTAAGAATAGTAGATACAAAAGCCATTTTTAGGACTTGCTTTCATTGATGTTTATAATATAATATGTCAAACGAAAACCAATTACAGTTAAATTGTAATTAAAAGCCATAGTGCGAATATGTGATTTAAATATGAACAGTCAGTTTATGTAACAAAAAGAGATAATCAAACATTGGAATGTATGATATGCTTACTTTCCCACTGATCTAGTAATCACTCACTGATTTACTTCTTTTGAGATTAGAAGATGACCAGGACTCTTGAGTTCCTCATATAGAGTCTTATTTGAAGCAGAATGGGCAAAATAATCAAGGATGAAAAACCAAACTACACTAACAACCTTCATCTTGCTGGGACTGACCGATGACACTCCACTGAAAATATTGCTTTTTATCTTTCTGTTTCTTTCCTACATGTTGAGTCTATCTGGAAACCTAACCATCATCACCCTCACTCTGATTGATTCCCACCTAAAAACACCTATGTATCTGTTCCTTCAAAATTTCTCCTTCTTAGAAATTTCTTTCACTACTGCCTGTGTTCCCAGATTCCTATATAGCCTATTATCTGGGGACAAGTCCATTACCTATAATGCTTGTTTCAGTCAACTCTTGTTTACAGACCTCTTTGCAGTAACGGAATTTTTTCTTCTGGCTGCCATGTCCTATGATCGCTACGTGGCCATCTGCAAACCCCTGCATTACACCACCATCATGAACAGCAGAGTCTGCAAGAACATCATTTTCTCCTGTTGGGTAGCAGCACTGATGATCGTTCTCCCACCACTCAGTCTGGGTTTGGGCCTGGAATTCTGCGATTCAAACGTCATTGATCATTTTTGCTGTGATGCATCTCCTATGCTGAAGATCTCTTGCTCAGACACCTGGTTGATAGAACAGATGGTTGTCGTGTGTGCCGTGTTGACATTCATCATGACCCTCATATGTGTGGTTCTTTCCTACATTTATATCATCAGGACTATTCTAAGGTTTCCCTCTGCCCAGCAAAGGAAAAAGGCCTTTTCCACGTGTTCTTCCCACATGATTGTGGTTTCCATTACTTATGGAAGCTGCATCTTCATTTATGTCAAACCTTCAGCCAAGGACGAGGTAGCTATAAATAAAGGGATTTCACTCCTTATTACTTCCATTTCACCCATGTTGAACCCCTTTATTTACACACTGAGAAACAAGCAAGTAAAACAAGCTTTCCATGACTCAATTAAAAAGATGGCATTCCTCTTAAAGATGCAGAGGAAAAAGGAGTCAGTGAATCCAATTAAAAGGAAGGATAAATAGGCTGAAAATCCCAAGCTTCTAATAATATTTGTCTCTGCATGACTTATTCTATAGTCATATCGGCATTCTCACTTTGTTGTTAGACTTGTTTACTGTGAATCCTGACTATTCAAATTTTTACTCCCCATTAAAACTAAATTCTAAGGTATTTATGCTTACTATCTGGCAGAAATTTCTCTTTTTGCCAACCATTTTGGTTGCTATCCCTGGAAACACAGTAGAACACATTTTTCTGCCATATCTGTACATTGTAAGATGTGACTATGTAGCCTATATTATAGCTAACAGGATGGGTGTGGAAGCGATGTGCACTGTTACTAGACCTGCGCTATGCCAATATTCAATAGGTGATCCCACACCCCTTTTCCCCACCTACTGGCCATTGTAAGCTTCATGTTGGTAATGAATGAGCTTGATCTTCTCTCTCTGGTATAGTTTTCACCCAAAGGACAGGCTATCACAGCAAGTTTGATAAAGCTTCTCCTCTACTTCAACTCCAGTCAGCTACCATCTGATTTGACAGGTAAAGTATCACAGAGCTATGCTTACCATTACTAAGGGAGAAATATTCAGAATTAGTTCTAGTACGATTATAACCCACCCTCAAGTATTGTTAGAAATACATTCTGTTAACATTTTTTAATATGCTTTTATTTTTATTTTTTAATTTTATTGATTTCAGAAATAGGAAAGAATTGCAGAGATAAACGTCAATGATGAGAGAGAATCATTGATCAGGTGCCTCTTGTATACCTCCCACTAGGGATGGAGCCCATAACCCAGGCATGTGCCCTGACCAGGAATGAAACTGTGACCTCCTGACTCATGGGTCAATGCTCAACCACTTAGCAATTCTGCCAAGGACATACTGTTAAATTTTATGGTATAGACATTATGTCTTGACTATTGACATACTCCTACTCTGTCAGCCATAAAAAACTGTCCCAGGACAATCATATAAGGGAAATTTGCATTAAAAAATAATATATACAAGTTTGTAATACCACCCACCCTTCTTCAAATCCCCTGTCTTATAAACCTTTCCAGTGAAGTTCCTCTGTTACTTCCTCCCATATCCACTGAGGTAGAAATTAGCTAAATAAAATTTTAGCTATTTAATATTTCTTAAATATATATATATATAAATATATATATATATATATATATATATATATTTTAGTGAGGAAGGGAGAAGGAGAGAGAGATAGAAACATCAATGATGAGAAAGAATCATTGATAGGCTGCCTCCTACACTCCCCCTACTGGGGATCGAACCCACAACCAGGCATGTGCCCTCGAACAGAATCAAACCCGGGATCCATCTGTCAGCAGGCCAATGCTCTATCAACTGAGCCAAACCAGCTAGGGCTAGCTATTTAATATTTTTCAATCACTATTAAAAATAACCCGTGTTTACATTACCCTATTCACTTTCTGATGAGTCTATCGCTTCGAGAACATTATGGGGAGGAAATGGCTATATAATATTTTGTTTTTCTTGACATTTTATGTACATTGGTAAAAGTAAAGTATGGGACTTTATCAGAAGAAGTATATTCAAGATACCCCACAAAGGTTTGTTCATAAAATATTTTTCCCTCTGTCAATCTCTTTCAGATTCCATGAGCTTAACTGAAGGAGTATTTTTAGCCCCCGTGTACAAATATTTGCTATTTTATATCGCAATACCCAATACATCTGAATCCTTACAGGCTAAGATAAATGGAATAAATCTGAAAATGTGTATGTGGAGCTAAAGTAGCTTTCTCACACCCAACAATTGATATTTCACTATTAATTCTTTGGTAACATCCTAATAAATAATTTATTTTCATATTATTCTGAACAAGTGTGTTTCTGTGGAGGTCTTTCAAATACAAAAGTTCAAATAAATACTTTGCAGCCATTTTAATGAAGAGTTTTTATAAAATAAAAAAACATAAATTATTTTAAAAAGTAATGAATCATTCATAAATTAAGAGCTATACCCAGGAATTTTTATGCTAAAGCTTATGTTTAGTTCCCTGTGTTTATAAAGCTATAATATAGAATTTTATGTTTTACTTTATAAATTGCTCCTAGATTTTAAATATGCTTAATAAATGCGTTCATGGATATACAAAATGTGTGGATGTACATATTCAAAATACTAGCAAGAGCTATCTCTATATTATGTATGATTTTACATGTATTTCCTTTTTATTATCAGATTTATTTTTTTACAACTAAAACTATGTATTTATAAAAATTGATAAATAAGGAAAATCACTCCCTATTAATTTTAAAAGACCTATGGTGATGTGGTTTGCATACCTTCTGTTTCTGATGCTCAAGTTTACATCTGTCCCAAGATCACAGTCCCACTGCTGCCTTTAGGACATTTCTTACGCCCACAGTTATTTACAAACTAGATTTATTGGTGAGTTTTGAATCAGAGTCACCAAGGATATGAGTATTTATTTACTTATTTACATACTGAGTACTTTTTTATTTAATGTGCTAGTGTGCCAAGGGCATCATATCTTCAAATTCTCTAAAAACCAAAAAGAGGTCCTACACACACTACCTTTCTTATCCCTTTTTTCTTTTCATTTTTTAATTAAATTTATTGTGGTGACATTAGTTAATAAGATTGTATAGGTTTCAAATGTATATTTCTATAAAACGTGATCTGTATGCTGCATTGTGTGCCTACCACCCAAAACCAAATCATCTTCCATCACCATATATTTGTCCCTTTATTACCCCACCACCACCTCCTTCCCCTGGTAACCACCGTCTATGAGTTTTGTTTGTTTGTCCGGTTTGTACACTTGTTGCTTTCAGTTTTATATCCCACATATGAGTGAAATCTTTTGGTACTTGACTCTGTCTGACTTATTTTGCTTAGCATGATGTTCTCAAGGTCCATTCATGTTGTCACAAATGGCAGTATTTTATCTTCCCCTATGCCTGAGTAGTAATCCATTGTGTATATGTACCACACCATCTTTATCCAATCATCTGTCAAAAAATACTTTGGTTGTTTCCATGTCTTGGCCATCGTGAATAATGCTGCAATGAACATGGGGGTGCATATGTCTTTGCAAACAAATGCTTTCAAGTTTTTGGAGTAGATATCCAGAAAAAGAAATTCTGGATCATATGGTAACTCTACCCTTAATTTTTTTTAGAAAATGCACTGTTTTTCCATTGTGGTTATACCAGTTTACATTCAGCAATGAGCAAAGGTTCCTTTTTCTCCACAACCTCACCACTTGTTATTACTTGCCTTGTTGATAATAACCATTTTAACAGATGGCTCTTATGTGAGCTGGTATCTCATTGTAGTTTTGATTTGCATTTCTCTGATAATTAGTGAAGTTGAAAATCTTTTCATATATCTGTTGGCCATTTGTATGTCTTCTTAGGAGAAGTGTCTGTCAGGTTCTCTGCCCATGTTATAATTGGATTATTTGTTTGCTTGTTTGTTTAGCCTTTTACTTAAAGGGAGTACAAGAAAATATTGCTTTATAAAGTGAGATCAAGATCTTATTGATAAAGTCTCTAAAAGATTTTAGAGATAGAGAAATCCTGCCTGTCAGGTTCAGTAAGGCTTCAAAAAAATACATGACTGGCCATGCACCTATACCTATCTCCGCTAACACATTCTGGTCAGTTTTTGTCACCCTGAGGAATTTGGGGATTAAGTGACTATCTGAGACTATGATTATCAGAAGAGTATTTTCTTTGTTGTTTATTATCTACATAAATTATACAATGATGTTTTGCCTCTGAAATCTAAGGTGATGTGATATTTTGTTTAAAATTCCTTAATAAATTAAGACAAGTAATTGTTGTTGTTATTGTTGTTAATTCCATCCTGTGACATTCCTTTTCAAAGAGATTATAAGGAGGACATACAGGAGAAACCAAGATGGCGCCATAGGTTAAACACCTAACCCGCAGCCGGGCACAACAATTTCAAAAATACAACTAGAGGTCAGAACGGTCATTGTCCAGAACCACAGGAAAGCTGGCGGACTGAAATGCCCACAGCTGGGGAGAAGGAGAAGGCCACGGGGACAGTCGGGGGAGCCGCAAAAGCCTGAGGTATGGAGAAACTGGCGGAGACACGAGCACGCACGCCTGCGGGGAGGATGGAGCCGGAGAGGAAGGGGCGGCTGACGGCCTGGCCGGCGTTCACTGGCAGGAAGGAGATAAAGGCTCCGGATTGCGCTGAGCGCCGGCTCCGACTGCACTGAACCCCGTTCCGGGCGAAACCCTGGGAAGCCAGGCGCAGGCTGGGGGAATGAATCTGGGCTGTGGGGCGCAGGCACAGAGGAGCGGCGGAAGGCAGAGCTCCAGAGGCGCGCGCAGGAAGGGGCGCAAAGGACGGACTGTTGCCTGCGCCACTGAACTGCCCTAGCGGGAAGGAGACAAGGGCCCCGGACCGCGCTGAACCCCAGTTCCGACTGCACTGAACCCCAGTTCCGGGAGAAACCCTGGGAAGCCAGGCACATGCTGGGGGAATGAATTTGGCCTGTGGGGCAGAGGCACAGAGGAGCGGCGGCTCCAGAGGCGCACACGGGAGGGCGCGCAGAGGAGGGACTGTTGCCTGCGCCACTGAATGGCCCTGCTGGGAAGGAGACAAAGGCGCCAGACTGCGCTGAGACCCAGTTCCAACTGCACTGAAACCCAGTTCCAGGCAGCGGGCGAAACTCCAGGGCGCGTTTCTCTCAGAGGTGTTTGCAAGGAATACAGAGGGACACAGACACAGGAGCCTCATGTCTCCTGCACAGCAACTCTTCCTATATAGACAAAGAGGGTCCTCATGGACAATTGGCCTGGAGGACAATTCCTCCTAGTGACACCAACAACAATCAAGACTTAACTGTAGATACTCAATCAGTTTCGCAACTGCGCCGCCCCCGCAGGCCGCCCGGCCCGGGGCACTGGGGACGCCGCGGCGGCAGCGGCGCCCGGAGCCCGGCGGCCGCCCAGCGCCCATCCCCGCCGCGAGGCCCCCGCGCGCCTGGTTCCGCGGGCCGCGCGCCCCGCACACCGGACGGAGGCCCAGGCGCCCTCTCCGTGCACCTCACGGCGCCACTAGACCTCAGTAGAGTTGACTGAATTCAAGGGATTAAGAAGAACAAATTGGGGAATTCGAAAAAGATGACGGCGGAGGTGAAGGCTGATGTGTTGCCTCACATGACAGTTTCGGAAATACAACTGGAACATGGACTAGTGAGGGTGGCGACTGCTGCTCGCGTCTCCCCAGACCGGGTGGCTGCTCCTCTCAGTCAGCACCGCAGCCGGGGCCATGGGCTCGTGGGCGCCGCAGCAGCTGCTGTGGCGGCGGCCGCGGACTCAGCGCAGCGGCTCTCTGTGAAGGAAGAGACCATCTTTCTGCAGGAGGGGCGCATCCGCGCCACCGACCTGGCCGAACTGCGCAGTGAGATCCTCGAGGCCCCGGAGGCCACCAACACCGATTTGGAGGATTCTTAGGAGTTCTCATCTTACATTCAAGCCCTTTAAGCCATTTTGACAGAGGAGAATCAAGAAGGCGGCTAAGTTAAACAAAGGAACTGCGAACTCCACCGCGCACAGCAATTTCAGGGGCACGAATGGAGGACAGAGCCTCTGCCATCCAGAACTACAGGAGAGATGGCTGAATGGTAGATTTATAGCTAAGAGGGAAGAGGAAACCAGCGAAATCGGAGGGGATGAGGTGTGGAGGCGCATGGGTCTGGTTGGTGGCGGGGGAAAGGGGCTTTTGTTCCAAACCTAGGGGAGATTAGCTCTCCATCACACTGAAATCCAGCTTCTGGGGACCCGTGGGAGACCCAGATGCCTGCGGGGAGAGGCGGGACTCTTGCGGAGGTGCCAAGCGCCCCTGGGTCTGGGGGGGGCCGCGCTCCCCTGGGTCCGAGTGAGGCCAGGGGTCCATAGATCCAGGTGAGGCCTCGCGCATCTAGGCCCGGGTGAGCCCAAGTGGCCCTGGGTCTGGGAGAGGCCAAACATCCCTGGGTCCAGGTGAGACCATGTGTCCCTGGATCGGGTGAGGCCTCGTGAACCTAGGCCCGGGTGAGCCCAAGTGGCCCTGGGTCTGGGAGAGGCCAAGCGTCCCTGGGTCCGGGTGAGACCATGTGTCCCTGGATCCGGGTGAGGCCTCGTGCACCTAGGCCCGGGTGAGCCCAAGTGGCCCTGGGTCTGGGAGAGGCCAAGCGTCCCTGGGTCCGGGTGAGACCATGTGTCCCTGGATCCGGGTGAGGCCTCGAGCACCTAGGCCCGGGTGAGGCCACGTGCCCCTGGGTCTGGAAAATACCAAGCGCCCCTGGGTCCAGGTGAGACCATGTGTCCCTGGATCCGGGTGAGGCCTCGTGCACCTAGGCCCGGGTGAGCCCAAGTGGCCCTGGGTCTGGGAGAGGCCAAGCGTCCCTGGGTCCGGGTGAGACCATGCGTCCCTGGATCCGGATGAGGCCTCGTGCACCTAGGCCCGGGTGAGCCCAAGTGGCCCTGGGTCTGGGAGAGGCCAAGCGTCCCTGGGTCCGGGTGAGACCATGTGTCCCTGGATCCAGATGAGGCCTCGTGCACCTAGGCCCGGGTGAGCCCAAGTGGCCCTGGGTCTGGGAGAGGCCAAGCGTCCCTGGGTCCGGGTGCGACCATGTGTCCCTGGATCCGGATGAGGCCTCGTGCACCTAGGTCCGGGTGAGCCCAAGTGGCCCTGGGTCTGGGAGAGGCCAAGCGTCCCTGGGTCCGGGTGCGACCATGTGTCCCTGGATCCAGATGAGGCCTCGTGCACCTAGGTCCGGGTGAGCCCAAGTGGCCCTGGGTCTGGGAGAGGCCAAGCGTCCCTGTGTCCGGGTGAGACCATGTGTCCCTGGATCCGGGTGAGGCATCGTGCACCTAGGCCCGGGTGAGCCCAAGTGGCCCTGGGTCTGGGAGAGGCCAAGCGTCCCTGGGTCCGGGTGCGACCATGTGTCCCTGGATCCAGATGAGGCCTCGTGCACCTAGGTCCGGGTGAGCCCAAGTGGCCCTGGGTCTGGGAGAGGCCAAGCGTCCCTGGGTCCGGGTGAGACCATGTGTTCCTGGATCCAGATGAGGCCTCGTGCACCTAGGCCCGGGTGAGCCCAAGTGGCCCTGGGTCTGGGAGAGGCCAAGCGTCCCTGGGTCCGGGTGCGACCATGTGTCCCTGGATCCGGATGAGGCCTCGTGCACCTAGGCCCGGGTGAGCCCAAGTGGCCCTGGGTCTGGGAGAGGCCAAGCGTCCCTGGGTCCGGGTGAGACCATGTGTTCCTGGATCCAGATGAGGCCTCGTGCACCTAGGCCCGGGTGAGCCCAAGTGGCCCTGGGTCTGGGAGAGGCCAAGCGTCCCTGGGTCCGGGTGCGACCATGTGTCCCTGGATCCGGATGAGGCCTCGTGCACCTAGGCCCGGGTGAGCCCAAGTGGCCCTGGGTCTGGGAGAGGCCAAGCGTCCCTGTGTCCGGGTGAGACCATGTGTCCCTGGATCCGGGTGAGGCCTCGTGCACCTAGGCCCGGGTGAGCCCAAGTGGCCCTGGGTCTGGGAGAGGCCAAGCGTCCCTGGGTCCGAGTGCGACCATGTGTCCCTGGATCCAGATGAGGCCTCGTGCACCTAGGTCCGGGTGAGCCCAAGTGGCCCTGGGTCTGGGAGAGGCCAAGCGTCCCTGTGTCCGGGTGCGACCATGTGTCCCTGGATCCAGATGAGGCCTAATGCACCTAGGCCCGGGTGAGCCCAAGTGGCCCTGGGTCTGGGAGAGGCCAAGTGTCCCTGGGTCCGGGTGAAGCCAGAGCCTGGGTCCGGGTGAGGCCGTGTGCCCCTGGATCCATCCGGGTGAGGCTGGGTCCCAGGCCCGGGTGAGACCACGCGCCCCTTGGGTATGGGTGAGGCCACGTGCCCCTTAGTCCGGGTGACGCCGTGCCCCTGGGTTCGGCCGAGACCAAACCAGAGGGAGTCGGACCTCCGTTACCGCCATTTGTCCACCATCCAGAGCTGGGGGGTCAGTGCTGACATGTACACATAAGGAACTACTGGACATTGAAATTGAGTCTCAAAAGAACTGTTGGTCCAGGGGGAAGCTCGCTACAGACTGATTCATTTGCCTGTCAGCATAACTATTATTGCTCGTCTCACATTCAGTGCTTATTAGTGTATATCTAGTGACATATGATCTCGCTCATCTAGGGGAAATGATGAACAACATAGACTGAGGAACAAGAACAGAACCAGAAGCAAGGAGGCATCGATCGGACTATCGGGCCTCAGAGGGAGGATAGGGGAGGGTAGGGGGAGGGTGGGGGGAGGGGGAGAGTTCAACCAAAGGACCTGTATGCATGCATATAAGCCTATCCAACGGTTAAGTTCAACAGGGGATTGGGGCATCCGTGGGGAGAGGGGTGGGATGGGAATGGGGGGATGAGGACAAATATGTGACACCTTAATCAATAAAGAAATTTAAAAAAAAAAAAAAAAAAGGAGGACATACAGAAGGCCAAGAGACATATGAAAACATGTGCAAAGTCACTAATCATCCAAGAGAAGCAAATCAAAACAACAATGAGGTACCATCTCACACCTTTCAGAATGGCTATTATCAACAAACTAGAGGCCAGGTGCATGATATTCATGCATGGGTGGGGTCCCTAGCGGCTGCTGGCTGCCAGCCAGGGCCTCCCTTCATTCCATGCTGCCCCCTGGTGGTCAGTGCACATCACAGCAAGCAATCAAACTCCCGGTTCACTTAGCGGGGAGAGGGTGTCCCTCAACCCAGCCTGCACTCTCTCGAATCTGGGACATCCCACTTACAATCTGGGACTGCTGGCTCCCAACCACTCACCTCCCTGCCTGCCTGATTGCCCCTCATCTCTTCTGCCTGCCATCCTGATCACACCCTAACTACTTACCTGCCAGCCTGATTGATGCCTAACTGCTCCCCCGCTGGCCTGATCACCCCCTACTGCCCTCCCCTGCCAGCATGGTCCCCCCCAACTGCCTTCCCCTACCTGCCCTGACACCCCCAACTTCCCTCCCCTGCTGGCCTGGTCACCCCTAACTGCCTTCTCCTACAGGCCTGGTCGCCCCCAACTGCCCTCCCCTACCGGCCATCTTGTGCCCACATGGGGGTGGCCATCTTGTGAGTGTGTGACAGTCACTTTGCATATTATCTCTTTATTATATAGAATGACAAGTGCTGGTGAGGATGTGGAGAAAAAGGCACCCTCGTGTGCTGCTGGTGGGAATGCAGACTGGTTCATCCACTGTGGAGAACAGTATGGAGTTTCCTCAAAAAACTAAAAATGGAACTCCCATTTGACCCAGTGCTCCCACTTCTAGAAATATATCCTAAGAAATCAGAAACTCCAATCAGAAAGGACATATGCACCCCTATGTTCATAGCAGCACACTTTACCATAGCTAAGATTTGGAAACAGCCTAAGTGCCCAAAGCAGATGAGTGGATTAGAAAACTGTGGTGAATCTACACTGTGGAATACTACGCTGCTGTAAAAAGGAAGGAACTCCTGCCATTTGCAACAGCATGGATGGGCCTGGAGAGCATTATGCTAAGTGAAATAAGTCAGTTGGAAAAAGATAAATATCACATGATCTCACTCATTTGTGGAATATAATGAACAACATAAACTGATGAACAAAAACAGATCCAGAGACAGAGAAGCACCAATCAGACCATCAAACCTCAGAGGGAAGGCAGGGGAGGGTGGGGGTAAGGGGGAGAGATCAACCAAAGGACTTATATGCATGCATATGAGCATAACCAATGGACACAGATACTAGGGGGGTGAGGGCATGTGCGGGGAGAGGGGGGTAATGGGGAGAAAAGGACACATATGTAATACTTTAATCAATAAAGAAAATAATAAATAAATAAATAAATAAATAAATAAATTAGAAGGGAGGGAAGGAGAGAAATTGGGAGAGAGAGAAAGAGAGAGAAACATCAATGAGAGAGAGAGGCATATAGACTGGTTGCCTCCCACACATACCCTGATCAGGGATGGGGACAGAACCTGAAACCCAGGTAAGTGCCCTTGACCAGGAATGGAACCAGGGACCCTTCGGTGCGGGCCAACATTCTAACCAGTGAGCCACACCATGCTGACAAGTAATATTTAAGTAATTAAATATATATATATTAAAATTTATTGACACCTGCTGATGGATTAGTAAAATTTAAAGATATCTCAATGTAGCATGGTTTTTTAACATCCAGAAGCAACCTGTGTCAAAATGTTATTCATACCTGAAAACATGTATCTAAAAAGGGAAACACATAATTGTAGTTGTGTGTATACATGTGTGTACACAAACATAGACATACACTTTCCTCAATAAAAGGACATATTTGTTCATGTCCCAATAGTTTCTTCCCCTACTCACTTGTAAATTTAACAAGAATCATCTCTGCAAGAGAGATAGGCATGGAGCCCTTACACTTGACTATCAACTAGTTTGTCGAAGTTGGTCTCTTTGTATCTAGGCAAGGAATAAACATGGCTCAAAGACAAAATATTTTTGCAATTAGGAACGCTGTTCAGCAGTGTGCCTATAGAGGAGAGTGAGTTAAGAAGAGATGAACTGAGAAGAGGTTACCAGGCTTCAGATATATTTCATTTCTATAACTCAGTATGAGCTACTGTGGTTGGTTTTTCCCTGTGGTCTTAAAATACTGCCTCTCAGCCGGGCTGGCATGGCTCAGTAGTTGAATGTTGGCCTATGAATCAGGAGGTCATGGGTTCCCAGTCAGCGCACATGCCTGGGTTACAGGCTCCATCCCCAGTATGGGGTGTCAGAGAGGCAGCCTGGTGACTCCCTCTCAAAAAATACTGGCTCTCAGGAATTAACTTGGTTCTGTTTCCTTAACATGGTGTTTTAAATATTAGAGGCTGAACAGTGGAAGCTGGGCACTAAGTGGGGGGAAGTTCCTGCCTTCACTTTAGTAGGTAAAAATAAAAATATGCCCTAGCCAGTTTGGAAGAGTCCCAGGTTCATTTCCAGGCAAGGGCACATACCTTGGTTTCAGGATTCTTCCTGGCCTGGGACCTGGTCAGGGCTCGTGCAAGAGGCAACATCAATGTTTCTCTCTGTCTTCCCTCTCTCTTCCACTCTCTCTAAAATCAATGGAAAAATATACTCAGGTGAGGATTTTAAAAAGTAATAATAAATAAAAGGAACTAAGTGAAACTATTTATAAGGCCTCCACTAGATGCTTTATTAATAAGCAATTTAGGAAAATTACAACCCTTGAGATACATACCAATTGCAGATACAGAATATTTGAGTATTCAAGAGTGAGTGATTAGTTATATGTTAGGATCAAATAGGAAACAGCTAGTAAGGAAAACAGAATTGCAAATCCTTGGCTTCTGCTTTAATATCTCAATGAGGTGTTTTGAGAAGATATGTGGCATCTTGAAAAAGAGAAAAATAAAAAATTAGAAAGAGGAAGGGAGCTATCTCTTTGGTCATCAGAAGGAGCTCTCAGCATCAATGGGTCATTGCATAATATAATTGCTAAAGGTTTAGTGATAACTCCTCCACCAAAGCAAAACTATATCAATAGCTGTCATGTTCAGTCAAGGACATGGAAAACTTTTGCTAAAGATATTTTAAAAAGGTAGTGCCAATTGCATTGAGGGAGAAAGCTAGTGATTTGGAGGTCAGTAGGTTAAACATGCAAGTCACATATTGTAGGGTAAAATTTTTTTGAGTATTTGATTGTAAGTCTGGAATTTTGCTAAGAGTGTGATATAATTTGAATAAATCATAGTCCCAAATCTCAACAAAGTACTTCTTCCTGCTGAATGCTAACAGAGTAATAACCAGTGTTCCAATATGAAGAAAAAGAGGGGTACTTAACCCAGACAAGTGGCTCAAGAGAGTTTTTCAAAGGAAGTGATCCCTAAGTCACTGAAGTATATTATCAGTGTTAGCAGTTGGCGACAGTGATTGAATGTTAGATATTATTGTTACTATTCCCTAAATTGGATATTCTCCCATCTAATTCAGAACTGGATTAACTTAGAGCATGTTTCCCTTTCAGGGAATCTCATCTTTAAAGATGATTTTTCCTTGTCTTCTAGCTTGCATTTATTCTGGTGAGGAATCTGTGATCATTCTATGTCTGTCCCAGTAGCTGCTTTTTGAAGGTTTTTTAATCACTTGTTCTTAGGAATTTCATTTTTATTATCGTTGGTGTGATTCTTTTGTGTTTCTTCTTCTTGATGATTATCAAACTTTTTGTTATCAAATTTGTACAGTTTCATTCATTTTCTTTAATTTCTTTGAATATTTTTGTCATCCCTGCCCAGCCCTGTAGTCTTTCTTTATTCTCACTCCAGTTACATGTGCATTAGATCAGTTAATATTGTCTTACAGGCTTTAAATCTATTTATATTTTCAGTATCTTCCCCTCTCTGTTTCAGTGTATCAGATTTTAGTTGCTCTACGTAAAAGTTCTTTTCTTTTGCATTATCTATAAGACTATTAATATCATCCAGTAAATTCTTCATTTCAGGTATTGTATTTCTGAAAAATAAGTTCTCTCCTAGAATATGTTAACTAGAGTACAAAAATATTTTTAGTAAAACTATAATAGAGAATCTTCTTTAAAACTTATAAAAATGGCCCTAGCTGGTCGGCTCAGTTGATAGAGCATCAGCCTGCGGACTGAAGCGCCCTGGGTTTGATTCCAGTCAAGGGCACATGCCCGTGTTGTGAGCTTGATCCCCAGGAGAGAGTGTGCAGGGGGCAGCTGATCAATGATTCTCTCTCATCACTGATGTTTCTATCTCTCTCTCCCTCTCCCTTCCTCTCTGAAGTAAATAAAATATATATTTTTTTAAAAATTATAAAAGTTGAATACATAATTTTGTTTTATTTGATGAAAATAATTATATTCCTATCTATATATATAATAGACTTATATGCTAAGTGTCCCTCCGACCATCCGACCAGTCGCTATGACAAGCACTGATCACCAGGGGGCAGACGCTCAATGTAGGAGCTGCCATGAAGTGCACTGGCCATTTACAAAGAAATGGCACCACGGACCTGGTGCCCACAAAGCAACACTGGGCTTCCCCTAAGTGGAGCACAGGCCCCACCACCACCCTGGAGTGACAGCCCACCAAATGGCAGCCAATGCTGCTGAGACCCCATGGCACAAATGCGGCACACAGCCCAGTCCCTCCCAAAAACAGTCACTATGGGGATTGGGTAATGATGTCACATAGCAATGCCCAGATTCCTCTTCCTAGTGACAACTGGCCTCCTTGCAATTTCTTCAGCCCAGGAACACGTCTTGCTTTATAGCCAGGTGCAAACATTTCACACTTTAACTAGATGTCTGTGAAGCGTTTTCCCGTGCCTCATCTCATTTGATCCTCATAGAAGTCCTGGAATAAATAGATAGGAGACTCAGTGGAATCCTATTTTCTGTTCAGCAGTGGGAAAACAGAGATTTAGAAAGTTTAGACACTTGACCTGACTGAAAAGAAGTAAAAAATGGTGGACCTTGAAAATGACTTCAGGTTTTCTAACTGCCAAGAATATAGCCCAACACTGCTGCAGTTAAATATTTTACCCTTTGTTCTCCCTCCGTGATCTACAATAATAATGTGCTTCGTGTTGATATTTATTGCTGTGTTGCTGACAGTTACCTGAAAGAGAAGTTGGGGTGCTTCACTGGGCTGGAAAAGGTTTAGCTAAATCAGAAAGCAGGTCTAATTAAGCAAGTTTATATATATATATATATATATATATATATATATATATATATATATAGCTCTCGCTGGTGCCAATTGCATGTGTGTAAAAGGAATGAGAGAGGTGATATAACTATAGTTTTTATACATATTAAGAAAAGCATAAGGGATTGTTATTAAAAGTGCATATCATAAGCTGACAACTTAGGTAAAATTTATATTATGTAATAAGATGTTTAAATACATAAACATGTATGTTTCTTATTGTAGTAAAATATGCATAACACAGAATTTACTATTTTGACCATTTTTAAGTAAGATTCAGTGGCACTTAGTATATTTATATTGTTGTGCAACTATAAAAATATGTATTGTCTCCAGTTATAAGATATGGTTGCAAATTTTATACATTTGTGAATAATGCAGTCAGTGTGTTTGGAGAAAGAAAAATCTGGAAGGATAAGATCTATCTGTAAGCATTAGCCTTATACAGGGAGGAGCAAAAGTATGTTTACAGTTGTTCATATGGAAAATATACCTGGCCAGTGTTACTCAGTGATTGAGCATGGACCTATGAACCAGGAATCCACAATTCAATTCCCAGTCAAAGCACATGCTCAGGTTTTGGGCTCAATCCCCAGCATGGGGGATGCAGGAGTAGTCAATCCATGTTTATCTTGTATCAATGTTTCTATCTCTTTATCCCTCTCCTTTCCTCTCTCTCTAAAAAAAAAAAAAAGAAAAACAATCAGTTAAGAAATGAACTGTGTAATTTAAATGACACAGTTGTCCTGCCATTTTTCAAAGCAATGCTATTTACAATAGCTAAGTGCTGGAAGACAATTCCAGCATGTCAGCAGGGCTGAATCATCTGGAATTGCTAAGGGCATTTCCCCAAACCTGAAAAGGATGTATTAAATGATTGCTTGCTGTTCAGCAGTGGGATATTTCAGACAGCTGTTCAGACAGCTAAGGGCATATTAATCTACTGGCCAAACACCTGAACAGCCGTAGGCAATTTTCCCCAATCTAACAATGGATTCTGTAAGAAACCCTACCCATTGATGTGTATATCTCCACCTTGCCTTAGGACAAATTGTGTTAATAAAAAGCAAGGGGTCCTGAGAGAAGGAGAACTTAGTTCCTTTAGCTAAGTCTTCTCTGACTCCCCATGATGCCTTTCAAAATTATGTTTCGTCTCTGGACTCTTGATTAATTTATGCACATTGCCTTCTCCAGGTTCCTGAACCCTTCTAGATGACGGATCAAGACCACTGGCAGCTAAGATCTGGAAACAGCCCAAGTGCTCATCAGTAGGTGAGCAGATAAAAAAGCTGTGGGACTTTTACACCATGAAATACTATGCAGCAGTAAAAAATAAGGATGTCTTACCCTTTGAGACAGCATGGAGGGACCTGGAGAGTATCGTGCTAAGCGAAATAAGCCAGTCAGAGAAGGACAAGTATCACATGATCTCACTTATATGTGACATCTAATGAACAAAATACACTGAGGAGCAAAATAGATCCAGAGAATGGAAGCATGAAACAGAATGATGAAGCTCAGAGGTAAGTGGAGAGTGGGGGGTGAAGGGTGGCAGGAAGTGAGTAACAAAAGAACTTATATGCATAACCCATTGACACAGACAATATGCAGTGAAGGATTGGGGAGGGGACAGGAGCAAGTTGGAGGAGGTTAATGGGGGGAAAGGGGAACATCTGTAATACTTTCAAAAATAAAGATACATTTTTTAAAAATAAAATAAATTCTCCTGCAACATCTTCATATCTCCAAGGAGACAGTCCCACTGAAGCCTGCTTCATTGTGTATTTACCAAACTTCATTTCTCATAAAATTAATTAACAATTCTTGATTGTAGGTCACGAAGGACCATTTGCTGTTTTCACTTAATGACTTTTTCTGCAAATTAAAAAGAAAAGTCACATTTGATATCATAAAAGCATTTCACTCTGTCTTGATTATTTACATTATTATCACTTCCACCAGTGGAGAGAGTTCTCAGCATTTAGAGTAATTTTTTTTTCAATGATGGAGACTATAGTCTTAATATTGCTATGTTTAAATAGCCAACAGAAGTTCTGATTTACTAACAGAAAAGTAAGTATGATAGTTTGTCTCTTTGATTTTAGGATCTAGATTATAATTTCCTCTGACAAGTAAATGGATTTATATGATAGTGGTAGTTTATATACTCCTAATGTGTTTAAGATATATTTATTAAATTCTTTTTTTGAGAATGAATTTCCTTCATGTGAATAAATGTCATTGTCTGGGAGGTTCATGCATAAGACACATAAACAAACCTGTGTCTTGCTTAATGTGAGAAATATTCAGGGTAACTTTGTATAGACTATTCAACCACAAATTAAAAATAATAAAGTATCTTTCTATAGAAATATACAAGCATGCCCTTTGCATTCCTCTTTCCACCCCAAAAAGAATAACAAAATGACTGAAGTCATAGCATCTCATTACAGATTCCTGTGTCCATTTTGAGCATTTCTTTGGAAGATAAAATAAACATAAATCAATTAGTTACATGTTCTGGTCAGTCTGTTTATTGACTTCTATTATAAAATAAATTGCAAAATCATGGAGAAAACATATTTTCAGCATTGAATAATGTTCAAAATCTGAAGGACAAGTCAGATTTCACAGTGGCACACAAATGTGAGAGTGTAGGAGAAAAGATGGAAGGTAGGTGAGCTGCAAAAATAAAAAATATGTACATATATATCATTTCTACATCTCAATTTAATATAAGTACTTGATAGTTGTTGAATGAGTGACTAAATTTCCTAAATGGATTCTGACTATTGAGTAACCCATGATCCTCAGTTAGTGATTTTTCTTTATATTGGAAGTTTTGTGAACTGGATGGTCACTATAATTCTGCCCCAACATCCACAGGAACAGAACACAATAAGATAAACAATAAAGTGGGCATTCTCATAAAACAAGTAAACTAGATACACAAGAAGAACATATTTTTTATTAATTAATGTCAGAAAAATGTCAATATTTGACACATTGATTGAATAGTAGGAACATTTGAGTCCCTGCTTAGTGTAGTATACTGAAGATAATTCATTGACTACAAGGTGAGGGAGGGAAGAGAAGATAATCATCATTTGTGTCAGCAACAAAGGTAACACACATAGTCAGGTAATGCACATAATCAAGGGGGGAAATAGAGGGAGTGTGTAATGGGGAATAGGGGCCAGCCACAGTGCTTAAGGTTGGTCATAAAAATTAAGTTTTAGAACAGTTAAAATAAGCTATAATCTATCAGAAAATTTCTCTGAATATCACATACAGATTGAAACAAGTCGGAAGTCCATGATGAGAAACGCTACAGTGACAACATTCATCCTGCTGGGACTGACAGATGACCCTCAGCTGAAGGTTCTGATTTTTATCTTTCTATTTCTCACCTACACCCTGAGTGTAACTGGAAACCTGACCATCATCACACTAACCTCTGTGGATTCTCACCTAAAAACACCTATGTACTTTTTCTTAAAAAATTTCTCCTTTTTGGAGATCTCATTCACATCTGCCTGTATTCCCAGGTACATGTATAGTATTGCAGCAGGTGACAAGGTCATTACCTACAATGATTGTTTCATCCAAGTGTTTTTTACTGACCTCTGTGGAGTGACAGAATTTTTTCTTCTGGCTGCCATGTCCTATGACCGCTATGTGGCCATCTGCAAGCCCCTGCATTATACGACCATCATGAGCAGCAAGGTCTGCCAGACTCTTATCCTTAGCTGTTGGATGTCTGGTTTATGTGTCATAATGCCACCACTTAGCCTGGGTTTAACTCTAAAATTTTGTGACTCTAACATGATTGATCATTTTACCTGTGATGCATTTCCCTTAGTGAAAATCTCATGCTCAGACACATGGCTCATCGAACAGACAGTCATAATCTGTGCTGTCCTGACCCTGAATATGACTCTTACTTGTGTTGTTCTGTCATATGCTTCCATTATCAAGACAATTTTGAGATTCCCTTCTGTTCAGCAAAGGAAAAAGGCCTTTTCCACCTGTTCTTCCCACATGATTGTGGTTTCCATCACCTATGGTACATGCATTTTCATCTATATGAATCCTGCAGCAAAGGAGCAAGTGACCATTAATAAAGTAGTTTCACTGCTCATTTCTTCTATTTCACCTATGTTAAACCCATTTATTTATACACTGAGAAACAATCAAGTTAAGAAAGCCTTCAAGGATTCCATCAAAAGAATTGTTTTGCTCTCTTCTAATAAAAGGAAATAATATTTTCAGACATCTCAAAAACAAGGATACATTGTATTTTTGAAGTTTGTAATCTCATATGTTTTTTAACAATATATACATGAGTTGCATTAATTTTCTCAACATTTCTTCAACCAAACTTCCATTGAGCCCTGTTCAAGCCATTTTTGTATCTTCATTTTTTCAAACTAATATATGATAGTTTTCTATGTCAATTTATTTAAATTTTTAAAAATAAATTAACTTCCTGCCGAAACCGGTTTGGCTCAGTGAATAGAGCATCAGCCTGCGGACTCAAGGGTCCCAGGTTCAATTCTGGTCAAGGGCATGTACCTTGGTTGCGGGCACATCCCCAGTAGGGGGTGTGCAAGAGGCAGCTGATCGATGTTTCTCTCTCATCGATGTTTCTAACTCTCTATCCCTCTCTCTTCCTCTCTGTAAAAAATCAATAAATATATATTTTTTAAATAAATAATTAATTAATTAATTAACTTCCAAATACTATTTTAATATATATAAAAGTCATTTCTTGGGAAAATATAGGGTGAAATGCTTTGTAGCTGTACTTGAAATGCACACAATAGTGATACCTAAACACATGTAAAAGAGTAATTTTGTGTATAATGTCTAAAACAGATGAAAAGTCACAAGTTAAAATACATGTGAAATATTTATAGCACATTTAATATTGAGAAAACAGAAGAAAATATTATTACCATGAACACAGAAATACTGGATAAAAATGAATAAATATTCATTGGAATCTATAGCTAAAATCATTGCAAACTCATAATAGGAGATGTCAGAATTATTCAACTCTTAGTAGAGCAATAATGTGTAAAATGACTTGTGGGTGCTCAGAAGATTATAGACTGGGGATGGGAATAGGAGATTGCATTATGGATCACAAAGGTTTAGGTTTAAAGTCTCAGGATTAGTGGAGCACTTGAAATGACACAATAGCTGCGCATGCAATGAAAGTCTGAATTAGAAAACCATGCTAGAGTAAGTATAAAAATTCTTGGTTTATTTCTTCTTATCCACCCATCCCCACATCAAGGTATGCCAGTCTGTTCCATGCCTCCATGCTTCAGGTCTTATTTTGCTGGTCAATCCATTTTGTTCATTAGATTCCATAAATAAGTGAGATCATGTGGTATTTGTCTTTCTCAGATTGGCTTATTTCACTTTACATAATAGTCTCCAGGTCCATCCACGCTGTTCCAAAGGGTAAGAGATCCGTCTTTTTTACAGCTGCCTAGTATTCCATTTAGTAAAAGTCCCAAACTGTTTTATTCATTCATCTACTGATGGGTATTTGGGTTGTTTCCAAATCTTAGCTATTGTAAGTAACACTGCTGTGAACATAGGGATGCGTATATTATTCCTGATTGGTGTTTCAGGCTTTTTAGGACATATTCCCAGAAGTGGGATGGCTGGGTCAAACGGAGGTTCCATTTTTAAATTTTGAGGAAACTCCATACTTCTTTTCATAGTGGCGACACCAATCTGCATTCCCACCAGCAGTGCACGAGGGTTTCCTTTCTCCACATACTCACCAGCACTAGTTGTTGTTTTTAATAGTGATACACAGCTTAATTGTATTTCTTACAATTCATGCTGTCTTCAAAATGATGAAATTTGGTATATCTGTTTTTTATCCAGAGGACATATTTACATATCCTGAAAACTCAAGAACTCTAATAGAAAATTAGTGGAATTAATAAGGGAATTTGATGTTTTAACTGAAAAAAGTTAATAAATATTTTTAAATCAGTGGACTTGAATAACAATAAACAACAGGAAATCAATCAGCAAATATTATTTCAGTCACACAGTCATAAAAACGTAATTACCGCCCTAGCTAGTTTGGCTCAGTGGATAGAGCGTCGACCTGCAAACTGAAAGGTCCCAGGTAAGATTCTGGTTAAGGGCACATGCCCGGGTTGTGGGCTCGATCCCCAGTGCAGGGTGTGCAGAAGGTAGCCAATAAATGGTTCTGTATCATCATTGATGTTTCTATCTCTCTCTCCTCCCTTCCTCCCTTCCTCTCTGAAATCAATAAAAATATATATTTTTTAAAACTTAATTACCAAGAGAATAAATTTAACAAAAAGTACAGTGTACATATAAATAAAGTATAATATCTATTCAAAAATATGAAATGTGATTAAAACAAAAAAGAGCAATCAATATTCTTGGTTGGAAAATTTAAATATGAGCATGTATATGTGTGTATGTATATATTATTTAGGTATGGTAGGAACATTTATTTATTTATTTGTATGTAGTAACTAAGCACATAGAATATTAAAGGAAGGCAAATTTTAATGCAGGTTATCTGAAGCAGAAACTAAGAGATACAATCAGAAAGACAAAAGGGAAAAAATCAAGCATGATTCACAGTGGCCAACACATGGAAACAACCAAAGTGTCCTTCAATAGATGATTGGAAAAAGATGTTGTGGTACATATATACAATGGAATACTACTCAGCCACAAGAAAAGATTAAATACTGCCATTTACAATAATATGGATTGACCTTGAGAACATTATGCTAAGAAAAATAAGTCAATCAGAAAAAGCTAAGAACCATGTGATCTCCCTCATATGTGGGATATAAAACAGAAACTCATAGACACAGACAGCAGTTTGGTGGTTACCAGAGGGGAGGGGACTGGGGAAGTAGTAAAGGGTAAAGAGGGCCAAATATATGGTGATATAATGTGATTTGACTTTGGGTGGTGAACACACAATGCAATATATAGATGATGTATCATAGAAATGTACACTTGAAACCTATATAACCTTATTAACCAATGTCATCCAAATACATTGACTTTAAAAATAAGTAAGCCCTAGCCAGTTTGGCTCAGTAGATAGATCATCAGCCTGTGGACCATAGGGTCCTGGGTTTGATTCCAGTCAAGGGCAAGTAATTTGGTTGCAGGCTCCTCCCCGCCCAGGCCCTGATTGGGGCGCATGTAGGAAGCAACCAATCTATGTATTTCTCTCACATCACTATTTCTCTCTGTCTTTCCCTCGCCCACTCTCTCTAAAAATCGATGGGAAAATATCCTTGGGTGAGAATTTTTAAAAAATAATAATAAAAAAAAGAAAGGAAGGAAGAAAGGAAGGAAGGAAGGAAGGAAGGAAGGAAGGAAGGAAGGAAGGAAGGAAGGAGGTATAATCCCAGTTATATACATTTTTTTCTTTTCAAATAGATTTCCATCTACACAATGATAGAATATCAAACATCTGTTACCAAGGAAAAAAGATATGCTGTAATTTATTTTGTTAACACTAATTCAGTATAAATACATTTAAAATGTAAAAAATAAAAGTCCTTTGAACATGTAAATGTTACATAGTATACAGTGGAATATTATTCGACCATAAAGAGAAAAAAAATATGCCATTTGCCACAACATGGATGGATCTTGAGAATATCATGCTAAGAGGAAACCAAGATGGCGGCATAGGTGAAACACCTAACCTGCAGCCGGGCACAACAATTTCAAAGGCACAACTAGAGGTCAGAACGGACATCGTCCAGAACCACAGGAGAGCTGGCGGACTGAAATGCCCACAGCTGGGGGGAAGGAGAGGGCCACGGGGACAATCGGGGGAGCCGTAAAAGCCTGAGGTATGGAGAAACTGGCTGAGACACGAGCGCGCGCGCCTGCGGGGAGGATGGAGCCGGAGAGGAGGGGGCGGCTGACGGCCTGGCCGGCGTTCACTGGCAGGAAGGAGATAAAGGCTCCGGAGTGCGCTAAGCGCCGGCTCCGACTGCACTGAGCGCCAGTTCCGGGCGAAACCCTGGGAAGCCAGGCGCAGGCTGGGGGAATGAATCTGGGCTGTGGGGCGCAGGCACAGAGGAGCGGGGGAAGGCAGAGCTCCAGAGGCGCGCACGGGAAGGGGCGCAAAGGACGGACTGTTGCCTGCGCCACTGAACTGCCCTAGCGGGAAGGAGACATAAGCTCAGGACCGTGCTGAACCCCAGTTCCGACTGCACTGAACCCCAGTTCCGGGCGAAACCCTGGGAAGCCAGGCGCACGCTGGGGGAATGAATTTGGGCTGTGGTGGCGGAGGCACAGAGAAGCGGCGGCTCCAGACGCGCGCACTGGAAAGTGCGCAGAGGACGGACTTTTGCCTGCGTCACTGGGTGGCCCTGCTGGGAAGGAGACAGGGACGCCAGACTGCGCTGAGACCCAGTTCCAACTGCACTGAAACCCAGTTCCAGGCGAGAATCTGGGAGTCCAGATTCATTAGGGGAGGGACTGGACTGTTTGGCAGTGGGCGAAATTCCAGGGCGCGTTTCTCTCAGAGGTGTTTGCAAGGAATACAGAGGGACACAGACACAGGAGCCTCATAGGGCGGGGCTGACAGGAAGCCAAGGTTGTAGGCTCCACCCTGTAGCTCCGCCCCAGCCAAGCTGAGCAGAAGCTTTTTCCTGCTGAGTGCCTCAGGTAGTGGCTGACCCACACTGCATTGGAGACCCAGAAACGAGGGCATCTAGTGGTTGGTGGGAGATGACACCAGATTTCAATCACTTGCATAAGGGAGGCATTCTAGAGGCAGACTCAGTGAGCGCCAAGGCATTGCTGCATCAAGACCCGGCCCACAAACATGTCTCCTGCACAGCAACTCTTCCTATATGGACAAAGAGGGTCCTCACGGCCAATTGGCCTGGACGACAATTCCTCCCAGTGACACCAACAACAATCAAGACTTAACTGTACAAAGGAGGACCAAGATGGAGACATAGGGCGGCAGCCTGATCGTTGCCTACCACAACAATATTGAGACTACGACGGGAGAGCAGAGCAGACACCAGCCAGAAAGACCGGGGGGCTGGCTGAGCAGATGCTCTACAACTAGAATAAAAGAGAGGGGTACGCAGGATGATGCTGATGCCGGTGACCCAAAGTCCACACTTTAAGAACTATGGCTCAGGCGACACAATGGTGGCCTGGAACGTGCTCGGCGCAGTTCCCCCGGCGGTCTCCGGCTGAGGGGACGGCTCCACTCGCTGCCGAGCACGGACAGACGAGCCCCTGGGAGACATGGGGTGGGAGACTCCGTGCTTGCTGACCTCCGAGTCCTTCAAGAATCTCAATGCCCCGAAGTGGCCAGGTGCGCACGCTCAGCGACTGGCCACCGTTGCAGACCCAAGGGCCGACGCAGCGACACCGGACCAGCCCACCGCCGGGCACCGGGCACACCGGAGCCTTGCCGAGCCCGCCGCCCAACGAGTTCTGCGGCAGCCGCCCTGGAGCTCTGAGAAAATGACCGAATGAATTGCTGAGAGGGAATTGACCAACAGGAATTGGGATCAAGAAGACGAAACCCCGCTGAGACCCGAGTCCAGGCGAGCCTGCGAGCCTCTGGGCTCAGATGTGGTCACACGCCTCTGGGTCTAGGTGAGGCCTCACGCCCCTGGGTTTGGGTGAGGCCACACGCCCCTGGGTCCAGGTGAAGCTGGATTCCGGGTTCGGGTGAGGCCATGTGCCCCTGGGTCCGGGCGAATCTGAACCCTGGGTCCGGGTGAGGCCGTGGGCCCCTGGATCCGGGTAAGGCTGGGTCCCGAGTACGGGTGAGGCCGTGAGCCCCTGGATCCGGGTGAGACCACGCGACCAGGGGTCTGAGAGAGGTAACGCGCCCCTGGGTCCGGGTGGCTTCGTGCACCTAGGTCCAGGTGAGGCCACGTGCCCCTGGGTCTGAGAGAGGCCACGCACCCCTAGGTCCGGGCGAGACCATGTGTCCCTGGATCCGGGTGGGGCCTCGTGCACCTAGGCCCGGGTGGGGCCGCGTGCCCCTGGGTCTGGGGGAGGCCAGGCGTCCCTGGGTCCGGGTGAGACCGTGTGTCCCTGGATCCGGGTGAGACCTCGTGCACCTAGGCATGGGTGAGGTCACGTGCCCCGGGGTCTGAGAGGCCAAGCGTCCCTGGGTCCGGGTGAGACCATGTGTCCCTGGATCCGGGTGAGGCCGCGTGCACCTAGACCCGGGTGAGCCCAAGTGGCCCTGGGTCTGGGAGAGGCCAAGCGTCCCTGGGTCCGGGTGCGACCATGTGTCCCTGGAGCCGGATGAGGCCTCGTGCACCTAGGCCCGGGTGAGGCCACGTGCCCCTGGGTCTGGGAGAGGCCAAGCGTCCCTGGGTCCGGGTGAGACCATGTGTCCCTGGATCCGGGTGAGGCCTCGTGCACCTAGGCCCGGGTGAGCCCAAGTGGCCCTGGGTCTGGGAGAGGCCAAGCGTCCCTGGGTCCGGGTGAGACCATGTGTCCCTGGATCCGGGTGAGGCCTCGTGCACCTAGGCCCGGGTGAGGCCACGTGCCCCTGGGTCTGGGAGAGGCCAAGCGTCCCTGGGTCCGGGTGAGACCATGCGTCCCTGGATCCGGATGAGGCCTCGTGCACCTAGGCCCGGGTGAGCCCAAGTGGCCCTGGGTCTGGGAGAGGCCAAGCGTCCCTGGGTCCGGGTGAGACCATGTGTCCCTGGATCCGGGTGAGGCCTCGTGCACCTAGGCCCGGGTGAGCCCAAGTGGCCCTGGGTCTGGGAGAGGCCAAGCGTCCCTGGGTCCGGGTGAGACCATGTGTCCCAGGATCCGGGTGAGGCCTTGTGCACCTAGGCCCGGGTGAGCCCAAGTGGCCCTGGGTCTGGGAGAGGCCAAGCGTCCCTCGGTCCGGGTGAGACCATGTGTCCCTGGATCCGGGTGAGGCCTCGTGCACCTAGGCCCGGGTGAGCCCAAGTGGCCCTGGGTCTGGGAGAGGCCAAGCGTCCCTGGGTCCGGGTGCGACCATGTGTCCCTGGATCCGGATGAGGCCTCGTGCACCTAGGCCCGGGTGAGCCCAAGTGGCCCTGGGTCTGGGAGAGGCCAAGCGTCCCTGGGTCCGGGTGAGACCATGTGTCCCTGGATCCGGGTGAGGCCGCGTGCACCTAGGCCCGGGTGAGCCCAAGTGGCCCTGGGTCTGGGAGAGGCCAAGCGTCCCTGGGTCCGGGTGAGACCATGTGTCCCTGGATCCGGGTGAGGCCGCGTGCACCTAGGCCCGGGTGAGCCCAAGTGGCCCTGGGTCTGGGAGAGGCCAAGCGTCCCTGGGTCCGGGTGAGACCATGTGTCCCTGGATCCGGGTGAGGCCTCGTGCACCTAGGCCCGGGTGAGCCCAAGTGGCCCTGGGTCTGGGAGAGGCCAAGCGTCCCTGGGTCCGGGTGAGACCATGTGTCCCTGGATCCGGGTGAGGCCTTGTGCACCTAGGCCCGGGTGAGCCCAAGTGGCCCTGGGTCTGGGAGAGGCCAAGCGTCCCTGGGTCCAGGTGAGACCATGTGTCCCTGGATCCGGGTGAGGCCTCGTACACCTAGGCCCGGGTGAGCCCAAGAGGCCCTGGGTCTGGGAGAGGCCAAACGTCCCTGGGTCCGGGTGCGACCATGTGTCCCTGGATCCGGATGAGGCCTCGTGCACCTAGGCCCGGGTGAGGCCACGTGCCCCTGGGTCTGGGAGAGGCCAAGCGTCCCTGGGTACGGGTGAAGCCAGATCCTGGGTCCGGGTGAGGCCGTGCGCCCCTGGATCCATCCGGGTGAGGCTGGGTCCCAGGCCCGGGTGAGACCACGCGCCTCTTGGGTATGGGTGAGGCCACGTGCCCCTTAGTCCGGGTGACGCCGTGCCCCTGGGTTCGGCCGAGACCAAACCAGAGGGAGTCGGACCTCCATTACCACCATTTGTCCACCATCCAGAGCTGAGGGGTCAGTGCTGACATGTACACATAAGGAACTACTGGACAGTGAAATTGGGTCTCAAAAGAACTGTTGGTCCAGGGGGAAGCTCGCTACAGATTGATTCATTTGCCTGTCAGCATAACTATTATTGCTCGTCTCACATTCAGTTCTTATTAGTATATATCTAGTGACATATGAACTCGCTCATCTAGGGGAAATGATGAACAACATAGACTGAGGAACAAGAACAGAACCAGAAGCAAGGAGGCATCGATCGGACTATCGGGCCTCAGAGGGAGGATAGGGGAGGGTAGGGGGAGGGTGGGGGGAGGGGGAGAGTTCAACCAAAGGACCTGTATGCATGCATATAAGCCTATCCAGCGGTTAAGTTCAACAGGGGATTGGGGCATGCGTGGGGAGAGGGGTGGGATGGGAATGGGGGGATGAGGACAAATATGTGACACCTTAATCAATAAAGAAATTAAAAAAAAAAAAAAAAAAGAATATCATGCTAAGAAAAATATGTCAGAGAAAGTTAAGGATCATATGATCTCATTCATAATCAGGATATAAAACAGGAAGAAAATCTGACTTTGGGTGGTGGGCACACAATGCAATATACAGATGATGTATCATAGAATTGTACACTTGTAATCTTATGAACCAATGTCATCCCAATAAATTTAAATTTTAAAAAATTGATGCCAGGCTCAAAAACATACATATGGTTTAATTCAACTATATAAAACTCTATAAAACCCAATATACTTTGTATTACTGAATCTATAATTACAGAAAGTAGGTGGCTAGTTGCCTGGTGCTGAAGATGGGGTAAATGATAAGAAAGGACATAAAATTGATGGGGAAAGATGGAATTATTTGGCTTTATTGTGATTCTGGTTGTAGAGACATATGCATTTGTCAAAACTCATCAAACTGTACAATTAAAATTAGTGCATTTTATTCTATGTAAATTACATCTCAAAAAAAGTCTGAAACCCAACCTTGATCTTGACCAGTTCTTGGTTAAAATGAGGTAATAATCCTTATATTCTATAAAGGAAAATGGTAATTAATAATATAAATATATATCCAAAAGTACTCTGATATTCTTAATTTGAAAGAATATCCTAATTACTTTATTAGCCATCCAATTCATTGAAGAAATGTTGCTTCTAGTGATTATTCTGACATTATTCTGAAAAATATAAATTGTACAAGTAGATCTTTCTTGTAGATCTTTCTATAATTGTGAAAAGTAGAAAAGAATTTACAATAGTTCAGAAGGGACTAAAGTGGTGGATAACTCTAGAACTACATTTTTTTTTAAATTCTGAAACATTGTAAAGAGCATATATTCAAAGTTTGACTTAAGCTCTGATGCTACACTTGTAGGGTGCACTGAAATTAAATGGAATTAAAATGATGCATGGCAATTATTATTAAGTTAAAACTAGATTCATATATATCTAAGTATAATGCAATTTACAATGTATCAAAGAATTATACACTCAAAATCTATATAATCTTATTAATGTTGCCCCAATCAATTTAATTAAAACTAAACAAATAAAATAGCATGCGGCAAACTATACACTGAGTGGCCAGATTATTATGATCTCTGAACGCATAATAATCTGGTCACTCAGTAAATATATCCTTCTGTCTAATAAAAAAGTAATATGCAAATTGATCATCACTCCAAGACACAAGATGGCCACCCCATGTGGTCAAAGATGGCTGCCCCTATGTGGACACAAGATGGATGCCACAAGATGGCCTGCAGGTGAGGGCTATTGTGGGCAGTTAGGAGTGACCAGGCCAGCAGATGAGTGCAGTTGGGAGTGACCAGGCCAGAAAGGGAGGGCAGTTAGGGAAGACCTAGGTCTGCAGGGGAGGGCATTTGGAGGGGAACAGGCCTGCAGGGGAGGGCAGTTGAGGGGGACCAGGCCTGCAGGAGAGGGCAGTTGTGGGCAATCAGGCCAGCAGGGGAGGGCAGTTGGGTGGGACCAGGCCTGCAGGGGAGGATATTTGTGCGGTACCAGGCCTGCAGGGAGGGCAGTTAGGGGTGACCAGGCCAGCAGGGGAGGGCAGTTAAGGGTGACCAGGCCAGCAGGGGAGGGCAGTTAGGGGTGACCAGGCTGGCAGGGGAGGGCAGTTGGGAGCGACCTGGCCTGCAGGGGAGGTCAGTTAGGGGTGACCAGGCTGGCAGGGGAGGGCAGTTGGGAGCGACCCGGCCTGCAGGGGAGGTCAGTTAGGGGTGACCAGGCAGGCAGGGGAGGGCAGTTAGGGGCAATCGGGCCAGCTGTGGAGCAATTAGGCATCGATCAGGCTGACAGGGGAGTGGTTAGGGTGTGATCAGGCTGGCAAGCAGAAGCAGTTAGGGGCAATCAGGCAGAGGCAGGCGAGCAGTTGGGAGCCAGCAATTCTGGATTGTGAGAGGGATGTCCAACTGCCCGTTTAGGCCCAATCCCAGATTGGATAGGGTGCAGGCTGGGCTGAGGGACACCACTCCAATGCATGATTTTTGTGCACCAGGCTTCTAGTATATATACACATTATATTAGAGGTCCAGTATATGAATTCATGAATGGGTGGGGTCCGGCCAGCCTGGCCAGGGGGAGGGGACATGGGCAGTTGGCTGGCCTGCTAGCTGGTCAAACTCCTGATTTAGGGAACAATTTGCATATTAGCCTTTTATTGTATAGGATGTACACTGAGTGGCCAGCTTATTATGCATTCAGAGATCATAATAATCTGGTCACTCAGTGTATATCTCAATTTTATATGTTTTAATTAATGTTCACACATTTGCAAATATGATATGTCATATGTATGGACATATTTGCAGGAGGAAATTTATGGAAGGTTATGCTCCAAAATATTAGCTTTTGTTATCTTTTTTTTTTTTTTTTAGTTATTTTCCTTGTACTTTTGCCTAGCATTTTTCCTTATTTTATCAAATGTCTTAGGAATATACTCATTTCATAAATATTAGTAAAGGAAAAAATGAATTTCTATGACCTTTTAACTACCTTACATGACAAAGATTAATTTTAAAAAAGAGAACTAATTTTTTTATTAGATTCGTATTATTTTCCTACCAGTCTCATTTAAATGATTCTGTTGCTTTTGCCTGTCCCTAAAGACTGTGTTGTTTGATTTTTTTTTCCCAAAAGTTTATTACACAAATGATTCATTAGTGATTTTTGAACTTGGTCACCAAGGGCCCGTCACCAAGGGCCCTTTTGTTAAACAACTTTGCTGCAGACTTGGCAAATTAACAAATATTAAGCTTGAAATTGGAAAAACCTCTCTCCAAGAGAAGATAGTTCAGAACATCAACCTTCCAAAACTACTGGAGCTTTCTCTGTACTGGCATTTCTTTTTACCAATCAAGACTAAAAGAAAATATTTTTAGGGCTATGCAGCACATCTGTTGTGAAGAAATGTATGCAATTGATTGAAGATGGGAACGCAAGTCATTCCAGACTTCTGTAACTGTGGGCCTGGATTCAGTCAGTAGTGAGCAGAAACTCTCATGCAAGTTTTCAACATTACATTCATTTTCAAATTTGTATCTGTAAGAATAATAATGGTAGTTAAACATCTCATAAAAAAAGAGTCTATGACTAACTGTTAGAAGTATAAATATGCTATTTTCTATCTTTTCAGTTATATTCTCTCTGGATGAGATTGGGTCATATTTGTCTCTAAGAAATAGATTTTCTCTTACTGTATAAAACTGAAAGATGTGAGTTTTAATGAAATGTTATTTTTAGAAAGCATTATTCTTGGATAATTTGTATTAATTGGTGTGACCAGTTTTTAACTTTATTGTTGATGCTATTACAGATGTCCTCATTTTCTCCCCTTTGCCCATCTCCACCCAAGCCCTGCGCCCCTTTCCTCTAGCCATCACCACACTGTTGTCTGTGTCTATGGGTCATACATATATGTTCTTTGACTAATCCCTTTACCTTCTTTCATCCAGTCCCCTCTTCCCCCTTCCCCTCCAAAAGCTCAGTCTGTTCCATGTATCCATGACTCTGTTTCTATCTTGTTCGTCAGTTTATTTTGTTCATCAGATTCCATAAATGGTGTGACCATGTTTATGCCACAACAAGTAGGACATCATCTAAAGGTAGTATAACTTGAGGGACATGAAGAAGCAATACTCCCCCCAAAAAAAAAAAATCAATTGACAAATTGGCTCACATTGCATCATCTCATTAGAAATAAAAAAAATTTAAGTTCTTTAACTATAATAGAAACAATAACCAGGCAATAATAATCTAAATAAAACATTACTTAACACCTGCATTATAATAGAGTTCTCATGGAGGGGAAAAACGTTTTAGAGACTAGAAGAAAAAGTGATATTATAACGAAATACTATTCAAAGTCAGTTGGGCTGCATTAGTTGCCTCGGAGAAGCAAAGGAAGCGAGGATCCTTCAGTGCGTCTCAAAATGATCTGTTGTAAATTTCAGGTGTGGAGCGACATTCCCCGGGAGCATCCTAGGGCTGAAGCAAACCATGAGCAAGTCCACGCCCCTTCTCTGTGATAGTGACTTCCATTACTGGGATTTAACTCCAGAACTTACACACATGGTCAAAGTTGACATTTTCCCTGCTCCATATGGGGGGAATATCATAAAGTAATACAGCAAAACTTTTCACATAATCAACCAATCAGTGGCTCCAGCACAAATTGTAGGCAGCTTTTTCTTTTGACTCAATTTTTTAAATATTTTAGAAGCTGATACAGTATTCAGTCTGTGCTAGTTGAGAAAAAAAAACTGTAGGCAACATACTGCCACAAATTTAGAACGTCAAAGTCCTCAACTTCCGGTTTTAACACTCTACTGGGAGCTGCATCAGGAAAGTGAAAGCAGGGTCAACGAATATACAGCTATTCCTCTGACTGGCAGAAAAGGCAAGGAGGGGAAGACAATTATCGCTTTTTTTTTCAGGAATAAAGGTAATGGATTTGATCTGATAAGATCAAATGATAAGAATTACTACACTAGCCAGGAGGGAAAAAAAACTTCAAAAAAGTCTAAATGTTAGACTCAAATTATAGCAAATTAAATAAGTAAATTCACCTCAAATATGAATAATGTAGTTTCAGGTGGAAATTTTTACTTAAATTTTTACCAGTAATGATTTTAGGCATTGAATATATATGGAAATGTGTTACTTATAGGTGCTGTTCTAGTTAAAAAGCACCAGTTAAATCTCAAAGCAATGTACATCCACAGAGTAGTATTAAAATTGGAGTAAGAATTGATTGCTATGGATGACACCCAACCTGTTTCAGAGTTTCATTAAACTCCAGAAAGAATAGATACTTAAACAAACAACAACAACAACAAAACAAAAAAATAATGACCAAAACATTTGTATCTCAAGTGGAACTGGGTTTTGGGGAACAGAGGTAAGTGAAGAAAAAATTACTCCAGATAGGCAAACCATGTAAAGTGATTACTTTGATGCACAGCCAAATGTATTAGATTAATTATAAGAAACTCAAGGACACATATGTAATACCTTAATCAATAAAGAAATTTTTTTTTTGGAAAAAGAAACTCAAGGAAAGAAACAGGAGGGAAGTGTGGACATTCTTATGTTTGAGGTTTATTTGACTACATTCCTGACATTCTAAAGAGCAATTATTTTTGGCGATCAAGCAACAAGCATTCAAGAGAATATCCACTAACTGTACTTGTTAAAGGAACTAAAAGAAGAGACTGAAAACATGAACATAATAGAGACAAGAAAGAAGAAAAATATCCAGAAATTAGAAATTTAAAAGTGGGGGGAAAGGTGGATGTTAAGATAAATTATAGCCAAAGAACATATATGCTTAACCCAAGGACCCAGACAACAGTGTGGTTATGGCCTGAGGGAGGAGTGTGGGGGCCGGGTGAAGGTGGGTAAAGCTGTGGGGGGTGGGGGGAGCAATGGGAGACATCTGTAATAGTATCAACAATAAATAAATGAAAATTCTCACCATCTGAAGGGGAAAAAAGATAAATTAAGAGAATGTTATGAATAGTGTGGTCAAAAGTACTCATTCCACATAGAAGCCTATAACTATTTTATACAAAAAAAAAATAGGTATTTGATCAACTTTAGCAAAAATCATATCATTAGAATGGTGGCAGCAAAAGTGTGATTACAATATGGTGAAAAATGAATGATTGGTGAATAACAAAAGGAAAATAACTCAGAACCAGGATGTGGAAATAGTGAGAATATATTTATTAGTTATTATGAGTTAGGCACTTTTCTAAATTTCAGATAAATTTAATTTCTTTAAACAGCATTTAAAGTGGGGAATGTGACTAGTATTTATACCTGATTTTTTTGTACTTTAGTAACATTTGTACCAAGATGTTGGAATGTATACATCTTAGCTAAATAGATGAAAGATTAAAAAACAGTGGTGATGATGTCAAGTCTCACCCAACATAGCTTAACATTCTAAACAATATATTTCTCACCAGAATACTATGTTCTGTGCATAGACAGTGACTATAAATCTTAAAAAAAGAAAGTCTAAGAGAGAGGGAGAGACCAGAATAAATGAATGTTGAAAATGTTGCTTAGAGATTAAAACATGAGTTTAAAAAATTATAATAATGCTAAACAAAACCTTAAGCAATGGGCTGGAAAGCCCGTACAGTAAGCCCCAAACTATTTGTATTATATTTGCACTTTATCAATATTCAACTACAAAGAAAAACATTGAAGTGTAAGATTTGGCTTCAGGGTTTAACTTTAGTTAGCAGTAAAATATAACTATGTCATTCCAAACCAGTGTGCAGATAAAAATAAAACATAAATTAGGAATAAAAAGTGGAAAGGGACTCATAATTCATGATTTTTTTGGAATGTGGTATACAGAAAGTAATCTGATATTTTAAAATATTCCTTGAAATTATCAAAACATACACTGTGGAACCTAATAATAATAAAGATAATAATATTGTAAAATTATAACCAAAAGTTTTTAAATTTCATGTCAGATGGTTTTGAATCGGTTGTTGAGCAACTAATTCTTGCTATGTGATGTTAACATCATTCTCCTCATACCAAGTATCTCTGAATTATAAATGCAGATTGAATAGAAATCAGGACTCAATGATGAGAAACCACACAGTAACAACTTTTGTCCTCCTGGGACTGACTGACAACCCACACCTGAAGACTGTGATTTTCATCTTTCTATTTCTCACCTACATGCTGAGTGTAACTGGGAATCTGACAATCATCTCCCTAACCTTCATAGATTCTCACCTTAAAACTGCAATGTACTTTTTTCTACAAAATTTTTCCTTCTTAGAAATCTCATTTACATCTGCTTGTATTCCCAAATATTTGTACAACTTATCAGCAGGTGACAAGACAATCACGTATGACAGTTGTGTCATTCAAATATTTTTTACAGACCTCTTTGGGGCTACAGAGTTTTTTCTTCTTGCCACCATGTCCTACGACCGATATGTAGCCATCTGCAAACCCCTGCATTATGTGACCATCATGAACAACAGAGTCTGTAGAAGACTCATCCTTTGGTGCTGGACAGCTGGCTTGTTGATCATGATCCCACCACTTAGCCTGGGCCTAAATCTGGAATTCTGTGACTCTAATGTTATTGATCATTTTGTCTGTGATGTATTCCCCCTCCTAAAGATCTCATGCTCAGAAACATGGCTCATTGAGCAGGTGATCACAGTGTGTGCTGTGTTGACCTTTATCATGACCCTGGTATGTATAATTCTATCCTATATGTGCATCATCAAGACTATTTTACAATTCCCTTCTGCTCAGCAAAGAAAAAAGGCATTTTCTACCTGTTCTTCCCACATGATTGTCATTTCCATCACCTATGGAAGCTGTATTTTTATCTATGTTAAACCTTCATCAAAGGAATCAGTGGCTATTAATAAGGGTGTGGCAGTTCTCACGGCTTCCATCGCTCCTATGCTGAACCCCTTCATTTACACCTTGAGAAACAAGCAGGTAAAACAAGCTGTCAATGACTCCATCAAAAGAATATCATTGTTCTTTAAAAAATAAAGGAACTGCTAATGTGGAAGAATCAAGTTTTTATTTAAAAAAAATCAGAAATCCATAAGCTTTATCTTTACACTTTTAATCCTTTCCTTCCTCACAATGAAGCTTTATTGGGATTACATTTCTCAATAAGAAAACATAATGCATTTCCAAGAAACAAAAGAATAACTTCACATGTAACCAAGCCTTAATAAAACAACAAACAGTACAAAGCAAACAGAAACAAGGAATTCACCTTAATATTTTGGATTTAGTAATTGTGCCAGTGTTTTATTTATTTCTGAGATCCCAGAAATAAATCCATGTATATAGGCATATAATTTTCAGCAAAGGAGCAAAAAACATACAATGGAGAAAAGAAAGCTTCTTCCATAATTGGTGCTAGGAAAATTAGAAAACCACATGCAAAAGAATGGTTCTAGATTACTGTTTGTCCCTATGTACAAAAATTAACTCAAAATGGATCAAAGACCTAACTATAAGACCTGAAACAATGACTTAATAGGAGAAAACATAGGTACTAAAATTATGGACCTTATTCATAGGATTTTATGAATTTGACCCCAAAGGCAAGGGAAGTAAGGGCAAAAATAAATGAATGGGACCACATCCAATTAAAAAGCTTATGCACAGCAAAAGACACCACCAACAAAACTGGCAACCAACCAAATGGGAGAAGGTATTTGCAAACTACAGCTCTGACAAGAGATTAATATCCAAAATATATGAGTTTTTAAATTGTAAAATATTATTTGTTTGCACCCTCGAGAGCTTCCAATATGAAATCTGAAACAGACCCCCATACATGGAGGGAAAAGAGAAACCTAAGAGAGAGGTGCACCACTCCAGATGAGTAGGTAGCAAGTTTATAAGCAAGGGAATTTACGTACAAGGCTTGTCTTGGGAGGCCACAAGAGGAGATACTCACACCTGCCCACTAGAACCTTAAATGTTTATATAGAGGCCTTAACTGCATTCAGTCACATGTACCATTCAGATGGTCTCAACAACACATTGCTCTCTCAATTGTGTCCTTGAGACAGTGGTCAGGATGCTTATTCCAAGGACAGGGGAGCAGGTGAGGAGCTTCCAATTGCCCGGAGACCAGCTCACCATCAATTGACAGTCACATCCTCTCAATGACCTTCTCCAAAAAGCTGGACATAAAGAGGACTTTGTTTTAGTCATTAGTTAATCCGTGATAAACATTTCAAGAGCATTTATTTTTTATTTTAAATTATTCTTTTCAGCTTTACTGAGGTATAATTGAAAAACAAAATTATAAAATATTTAAAGTGTACATCATAATGATTTGCTAAATGCATATATTATGAAAGGGCACTTTCCATCTTCATAATTAATACATCCATCACTATATAGATAACATTAAAATTTTACTGTCTTAGCAAATTTTAATTTTACAATACAGTGTTATCAGCTATAGTCATTACATTAAACATTAGATTCTTTTGTCTTGCAGCTGAAGGATTGTACTATTTTACCAACTCCTCCCTATATCTCCCACTCCCTTGTTCCTGGAAACAAATTTTCTACTATCTGTTTTTTACTTTTACTTTTTGTTTATATTCTACATAATATAAATAGAGAGTAGGCAGAAAGCAGTAGGGGGGAGGCAGAGAGGATTAGAAAAAAAGTGTGGTGATTGTCAGGGGATGTGGAGCTAAAGGAGGGTATAGTGGAATTATTAGTGATGGAAATACTAAATTTATTAAATTAAAAGCTTGATATTATAAAAATAAAAGTAATATTGGGTATTTATCTTTCTCTCTGTGTCTTACTTATCTTACTTAGCATAATGCCCTCAAGTTCCATCTTTGTGGTCACAATGGCAGGATTTCATTCTTTCTGAAGGCTTGAATATTCACATGTTGCATTTTGTGCCTGTGGCAATCCAGTTTTCCCAACACCACTTATTGAAGAGACCGTCTATCCTTATTGTATATTTTGGCTCCTTTGTCATAAATTAATTTACCATAGTATGGTGGAAAATTTTAAATAACATGGGTATATTGTATATTGAATTTTAGATCAGATGGAACTTCAAGATATTGAACATAAATACAGTGACATGTCTAGAAGTTTAATAATATTAATGTATATGTCCAGTTATACAAATTGTGTTGTCATTTTTAAATAGTATCTATAGATATATTGATATATCTGAAGAGAAAAGTCTGAATGTTTGATTACTATAATTAAGCACTATGGGTTATATTTTACATATATTTCCTTTTTCGTCTCTTAGTTAAACTTCCCAAGTGCAATGTTATTCATATAACAAACCAGTAATTGATAAGTGTGATGTCTTTATGATACTCCCATATGGTATGTCTCAGCTTATGTTACATAATAGCAAAAAGGAGCTGAAGTTGCATTTTATAACCAGATTCTTTGGTTGTCCTACTGGCCTTTATTTGCTGCTGCATCCTCCAATCTCCAAGGACACTGTCTCGGAAGAAGCCATAGTTAACATACTTTTTTACCCTTATTTTATTACTCAGAGGATTCATTAGTGGCTTTGTTCTAGGGTCACCAGGGACTCTTTGTTTATTCATTCAGCTGAATTTTTATCAAATAAAGACAATGCCAAACTAGATATAGTAAATGTGCTCCCAGCCCTGAGCCCATAATAGCCCATAATAACAACTTTCCTAAAAATGGAGAAGATTTCTGACATTACACAATTCTCATTTTAGATTGTTATTGTTATTTGATAATTTTTATATTTTTAGTAGGTTTAAAATAATACAAGAAGGATATCCATGTGATTGGTAAAGATGGATTCTTCTGCGGGGTCTACGCATCTTAGAACTTCTGTGACTATAACAGTGGATTTGTAAGCAAAAGTGACCAGACTACCATTTTCAATTTAGGAGTTTTAAGATTTCATGTGCTTCAACAACCAGCAGAAACTATGATTGACAATCATAATAGTAAGTGAGATAAAATTTATCATTATAATTATACTTACCTTTGTGTGGTTTTTATCATGAGTTTCATCATGCTTGGGAAAACATAATTTACCTTTTGTTTTAAAATTGGAAATGTAAATGATAATTTTTATATTGGTGAAGCATACATGTTTTTATTTTTTTAGAATGCAGTTTCTTTGCCATTTACTTGGAGATTTTTATGCACACAAAAAAATATAAAAGGATTAAAATTGGATATTTATCAAGAAATATATTATCTATATCATCAACCTCACATTTAAAAATAAGATATATATTCATCTATTTGTATAGTCATTCTTTGACTCCCAAAAGAATGACAGGGCTGAAAGATTACTCAGGAAGATGATGCCTGAGAGATTAGAAAGAGGGGAAGAAAGACAGTAGATGCCAGCAGAAATATTTCTCCAATCTCCAGTTGATCTAATACAGTCATTGAATGTATCTCCTGTTCCCTTGGTGTGTTCTGTCAGGAAACCATTAGCCTAGTTTAGTTCTTCTTCCTTACGTTGGTACTGTATCCCTGAGGCCTTAACTGCATTCTCTACTAGATAATCAGAGCTGACCCTGTCTCACATCGGTAGAGCAACACATTAGTATTCACAATAAAGTGAGTCTACATACAAATAAATTGGGGTCTCCAAGGAAAGCTTTTCATAATTCACTGTTGTAGTGATATTCTAACCTGAAGACTTATTTTAGAATAAAAATATTTGAGTCCCTGCTAATGTAATTGCCAATGCCTTAAAATAATCTATTAAAAAGTTATTAACACAAACTCAGAATAAAAAAAGACCATGTCCTCTGGATTTATTGTCTTCCACATAGGTGCTCTCCATGCAAAAATTGCATCAACAGAATTTTGCTGGTAGGTAGAGCAGAGAACACAGTTTATCTTCATCTGCTGAAGATGATAAACAAAAGCAGAAAAGTTGATCCTTTTTGAAAGCAAAAGAAAACATTCAGCAACAGATTCTAACATAGAAAAAAAATTTTGAAATCCAATAATTCATTTAATCAAAATTTCACATTTTTAAGATTTAAAAAGTGAACATCCTGGTTATACAGCCTCAGGTTTCAGGACAAAATGAGCTCTTTTTAAAATAACCTTTATTGGAGTGACATTGGTTAATAAAATTATATAGGTTTTGAGTGTACAATTCTATGATACAGCATCTGTATATTGCACTATGTGCCCCAAGATTAATAGCAAAGAGCTTTGAATTATAAATCCAAACAGAAAGTAAAATAGCTTCATAGGTGTCTTGAAAACATGCATAGATAAATTCATTTGGAAACATTTATTGGACAGTTGATAACATATCTGGGGCTGGGTTAGTTGTATGTGAAAATGACACACATTTAATGATCCCCACAAATTAGTATTTCTTCTTATGTGTTAAAATAGTAGCAAGCGTTGTTTTCCATGGAAACCCAGTGACAAAGATTACAGCTAACAGTTACCAGACCTGTAGGAAACTTTCCAGAGGATTTAAAGAGGAAGTTGAAAACCAATGGAAGTATAGAAGTTATTCAGAACATATGTTCTGTGAGAAATGTTTACTAAAATACCTGTCACATAAAATGGGCTTCATAAATATAGCTATTACTTTTATTGAAAGAAACATATTAAGAAGAAGAGGAGGAAGAGGGAAAGAGAAGATCATCGGTTTTATTTGTGACAATGGATTTGACGTCCATGTGTAATGTTCAAATAGGTATGTCAGGTAGCATCTGAAAATCAGGAAGGACTATTACAAAATAAAGATACTGATTTAGTAATAATCACCTGAAAGATGATATTTCAAAACATAGGAATTGATGAAAATACAGAAAAATATCAGTATGGTGAGTAGTGAAAAGAGATGAAGAAAACACTAACAGACATAAAATGGTCAAGAGAAATATACCATCTGTAGTAATATCTTTGAAATTTATCAGAGCACTTCATAAAAGTATAAACGCATACTGTGCATAAGTATAAATATGTTGTGCATTAAGATAGTTTGTATCTTGCACCACTGTGAATTATAAAGGATTACTTAGGGACAGAGAAACTATAGAGAGAAGCAGTCAGGAGAAGAGCTGAAAAAATGTGTGTGTGTGTGTGTGTGTGTGTGTGTGTGTGTGTGTGTGTGTGTGCGCGCCCTCAGGCATGATAGAGTTTAGAGGTGTTCAGGAGAAAAACACACACGTATGTAAAAAACAAAAATGGAAAACAAATTTCTTTAATCGTAGAACTGGAACAGAGACTTAGAGTGACTACAGAGAGTTCATAGAGAACAAAGGGTATCTCACATATATTAATATTTTAAAAAGCAAAATGTCAAGACATTCTGCTCCTATTTAAGGACAGACCCATAGGCAAGAAAAGCAGCCCTTTACAAAGCAGCATTTAAATTGTAAATATGCGTTTTTGTAAATATGTTTAAATAATGGATTTTTAAAACCTGAATATGATAGATTTCATACTTTTTAAATAATCTATAAGATGTCTCAATGTTACATGCAGATATAACTGAAGTCAAGAATCAGCTATGGGAAACCGTACCATAACAACATTCATTCTGCTGGGCCTGACAAATGACCTTCAGCTGCAGACTCTGATTTTTGTCTTTTTCTTTCTCACCTACATGCTGAGCATAACTGGGAACCTGATTATCATCTCCCTCATCTTACTGGATTCTCATCTTAAGACAGCCATGTATTATTTCCTACAAAATTTCTCCTTCTTGGAGATCTCATTCACATCTGCTTGCATTCCCAGATACTTGTATAACATAGCAACAGGTGACAAGCTCATTACCTACAATGCCTGTGCCAGCCAAGTGTTTTTTACTGACCTCTTTGGTGTAACTGAATTTTTCCTCCTGGCGGCCATGTCCTATGACCGCTACGTGGCCATCTGCAAGCCCCTGCATTATGTGACCATCATGAGCAGCACAGCCTGCAGAAGACTTGTCTTCTGTTGTTGGGTAGCTGGTCTGTTCATTATAATCCCCCCACTTAGTCTAGGCCTAAACCTGGAATTCTGCGATTCTAATGTCATTGATCATTTTATCTGTGATGCAGCTCCCCTCCTGAAAATTTCTTGTTCAAATACTTGGTTCATGGAACAGACTGTTATGATTTGTGCTGTGCTGACCCTTCTTATGACACTCATGTGTGTAGTACTGTCCTACATTTATATCATCAAGACAATTTTGAGATTCCCTTCTGTTCAGCAAAGGAAAAAGGCCTTTTCCACCTGTTCTTCCCACATGATTGTGGTCTCCATCACCTATGGCAGCTGCATCTTCATCTATATCAAACCATCAGCGAAGGAATCAGTGGCTATTAACAAGGGTGTGACAGTACTCACTACATCCATTGCTCCACTGCTCAATCCTTTCATTTACACCTTGAGAAACAAGCAAGTAAAACAAGCCTTCAATAACTCAGTCAAAAGAATTGTGATATTTTCAAGAAATAAGAGAATGTGAAGCCAAATACACTAAATACCTATATAGCGAACTTAAAAATTCTATACTCAGGTTCACTTATTCAAAACACTTATTCATCCTGATCTAGTGCCATCTTCCTCACAACTTTCTTTTGAGACCCTTCTATACACAGGCATATTAATAGCGTCTTTATCTTTATTGTTGAAACTATTACAGAATTCCCCTTCCCCCACCACCGTTGGCCCCCTCCACCCCACTTCCGCCCGCTCCCCAGGGTCCCCAAGCCTCCTCCACACTATTGTTCATCCATGGTCTATGCACATATGTATATAAATTATTTGTTTAATCTCATCCTGCACCACCACCCCCAAACAGGGGATTCTGTTTCATGTTTCAATGTCTCTGAAATCTGTTTTGTTTATCAGTTTATTTTCTTTAAAATTAAATCCTGATTTTGCCTCCAAATTAGGAATACCAAAATAAAATAAAACAGAAGTATATCTCCAAATTAGAAATATAAAAAGAGAAATACATAGGTTAGTAAAGATTTCCATTTTCCAGCAAGAGAGTATGTAACAGTGGCCATTGTTTCATCCAATCCAAAACTTTCAAATGATTTATTCACTGATTCACTTAACAAATATGTATTGGGTACTGTCTTTGAAACAGCTACTGTTTTAAGCACTAAAAACAGAGAAGGGTCAACCAACCAGCAAAAACTTATTCCCCTATACCCTCAGGGATAAACAAAACCAATTCTTTCTTTTTTTTTCTATGTTAAATAAAGCAAAATGGTTAACTTGCACTCAATAAATGTTTTTTCACAGAAGGGGATATAAATCTCATAATGATGGGGAAACATCTGAAGTACTAAAGCTTAAAAATTATAAGATTTGTGTCAATATCAAATTGCTAATAACCAAAACGTTTAACTGTTATACCCTTTCCTCAAAAAATCCATAAACTTAAAGGAAAGATAGTAAAACAATAGATAATTACTATTTTGAGAAATTTAAATATTTTGGTATTACAAAAACTCTGCCAGATGTAGACACATATACTGAATTGGCAACACAGAATGTCACTAAAAACGAACAGTTTTCAAAAGGAATATGGAAAGCTGTAATTAAGTAATTACGGTATTACATCTTTCATGATATGAAAAGTTATACATGGGAAGAACACAAACTCTTTACCACATTTCCTCCAAAAAAATTGAAGCTCATAGTTCATCATCTGTAGCTATTTCTCCCATCCCACTACACTTAAGACTCCAAAAATTTGAACCGACATTGTCCTCTGCTTTCATGTCAAGTCTTTTTCATATGCTATTTCTATGTCAAAATATTTTCTTCATTCTTTGTTGACTCAGGTTTCTCCTTAATTTTCTTTAATTTTTTATTGTTGAAAGTATTACATATGTCTCCTTTTTCCCCCATTGACCTCTCCCCACCCACTCCCACCCGTTCCCACACCCTAGCACAGGCCCTCATACCCCTACTGTCTGTGTCCATTGGTTATGCTTATGTACATGCATACAAGTCCTTTGGTTGATCTCTTACCCCACCTCTCCCACCCACTTTTCCCTTCCTTCTGAGGTTTGACAATCTGTTTGATGCTTCTATGTCTCTGGATCAATTTTTGTTCATCAGTTTTATGTTGTTCATTATATTCCACAGATGAGTAGATCATGTGATATTTATCTTTCTCAGACTGGCTTATTTCACTTAGCACAGTGGTTGGCAAACTCAGTCAACAGAGCCAAATATCAACAGTACAACGATTGAAATTTCTTTTGAGAGCCAAATTTTTAAAACTTCTAACGCCACTTCTTCAAAATAGACTTGCCCAGGCCATGGTATTTTGTGGAAGAGCTACACTCAAGGGGCCAAAGAGCCGCATGTGGCTCTCGAGCCGCAGTTTGCCGACCACGGGCTTAGCATAATGCTCTCCAGGTCCACCCATGTTCTTGCAAAACTGGGGTTCCTCAGTCCAGCCTCCACTGTCTCCAATCTGGGACCCCTCGAGGGATGTCCAACTGCCGGTTTAGGGATCAGACCTAACTGGCAGTCAGACATCCCTCTCACAATCTGGGACTTCTGGCTCCTAACTGCTCACCTGCCTGCCTGATTGCCTCTAAACCTTCTGCCTGTGGGCCTGATCGCCCCTACCTTGCCCTCCTGCTGGCTTGATCCCCCCTGCCTTGACCCCTGCCTACCTGATCAACCTTAACTTTCCTCCCCCGCTAGCCTGATCACCCCTAACTTGCCCCACTGCCAGCCTCATCACCTCTAACTATCTCTGCCTCAGCCCCCAGCCTGGCCTCCCTCTGCAGGAGGCAACCTGGTGGATCAAGGGAAGGCACTGCCCCCATTATGCCGCTGCTGCTGTCACTGCCAGCCTGAGCCTCAGCCCTTTGCAGCCCTTCGCAGCCGCTGTGGCTTTGTATGGAAGGACATCCAGAAGACATCCACTCTAATTAGCATATTACCCTTTTATTAGTATAGATTTGGGTACCATTACAACCATGTAGAACTTAAAGAAAACACATGGCCCTGGCCGGTTTGGCTTAATGGAGAGAGCATCAGCCTGTGGACTGAAGGGACCCAGGTTTTATTCTGGTCAGGGGCACATGCCTATGTTGCGGGCTTGATCCCCAGTAGGGGGCCTGCGGGAGGCAGCTGATCAGTGATTCTTATCATTTATGTCTCTCTCTCTCTCTCTCTCTCTCTCTCTCTCTCTCTCTCTCTCTCTCTCTTCCTCTCTCCCTCTCTCCCTCTCCCTTTCTCTCTGAAATCAATAAAAATTTTTTTTTAAAGAAAACACACGATCTTCACTTTGGGCTTTGTCATTTTGCAATATGCAATATCCTTTGTGCAGAATTTTAACTTCCTTCAACTTTCCTTTACCCACACTTAAAATACAATCTATTTTGGGGAAGATGATCAGGAAAGTGGTTCTAGTGGGTAGAAGTTTTTTTTGGAAGGGATGGGGTCGTGAAAATATTTAAAAATTGAGCATGGTGATGGTGGTACCACTCTAAATTTACTTTAAAAAACCAGTTCATTGTACACTTTAGGTGTCATGTACAATATATTAATTATATCTCAATAAAGCTGTTCTTTTATTTCTTTTTAAATAAATACCAGTCTTATAATCAATTGCAGATGTTTTCAGAGCTTCCCCCCCCCCCCACCCCCACCCCAGGATTTGCTTACCATGTCCCAAACCATGGCTGCAACTCCCAGTTGCCTCCAGTCCTGGTGGATCTGGATGGTGTGGTTTGTGAAGGAAAAGGTGGCAAGAGGCTTGTGGAATTTCTGCAACCCCATTCCCCCGGTCTCCTCATAGGGCACCAGGGCCATTCCCACTGTGCCAGCTCTCTACTTCCTTCAACCTTTTGTTGGGCAAAAGAATCCTGCATGCTCTGGCCAGAAAATGCATTCTCTCTTAGGTGGCCTGAATGCTTTTTTTTTTTAAGATCGTTTTATGGGTTCAAAAGAATAAACAGAGATGTGGAAAGCTTTTGTCAAATTCCTTTTACATGGTTCTTCCTGTCTTGTGGGAAGTGATATATGGCTCTGAATTCATCCCAAAGGGTGTCTTTGGGCAAAAGAAGCCAGAATGGCAGAATTCCTGCAGGATGCCCTACACACTTTGCTGTCAGGACTCAGGGGGGCTTGAGGGCTAGGGGCTGCCCGTGGTTTGAATGCTGGCCATACCCCCAATCCAGGCAGGGGTCCCCTCATAGTGACTGCTCGTCCCTCTCCCTCAGCTCCCTAGCCTGCTATGTGGTCTTCCATCTGGTAGATTTGGTCGTTATGGCCCCTGGCATTTTATATATTAGGATAGATGCACGAAATTTGTGCACGGGGAGGGGGGGGTTGTCCCTCAGCCCAGCCTGTACCCTCTCCAATATGGTACCCCTCAAGGGATGTCCAGTGGGATCAGGCCTAAATGGGCAGTCGGACATCCCTCTCACAATCCAGGACTGCTGGCTCCCAACTGCTTGCCTGCCTGCCTTCCTGATTGCCCCACTTCTGCCTGCCAGCCTGATCACTCCCTAACCACTCTGCTGTCAGCCTGTTTGCCCCCAACCTCCCTCCTCTGCCAGCCTGGTCACCCCTAACTGCCCTCTCCTGCAGGGTTGATCACCTCCAACTACCCTCCCTTGCAGGCTTGGTCCCTTTCAACTGCCCTCCCTTGCAGGCTGGGTGCCTCCCAACTGCCCTCTCCTGCTGGCCATCTTGTGTCCACATGGGGGCAGGATCTTTGACCATATGGGGGCAGACATATTGTGTGTTGGAGTGATGGTCAATATGCATATTACTCTTTTATTAGATAGGATAGAGGCCTGGTACAGGGGTGGGGGCCAGTTGGTTTGCCCTGAAGGGCATCCCAGATCAGGTGGGGTTCCCTTGGGGTGTGGGGCAGCCTGAGCGAGGGGCCTGTGGTGGTTTGCAGGCCGGCCACACCCCCTGGCAACCCAAGCAGAGGCTCTGGTATCTGGAATTTATTTTCCTTCTACAATTGAAACTTTGTAGCCTGGAGCAGAGCCAAGCCTGGGGCTCCCTCCGAGGCCGGCCGGCAGCCATTTGTGTTGGGGTTATAATTGAAACTTTGTTTCCTTAAGCGGGTGGGCCCGGCCAGGGTGTGCGAAAAGCTTTGCTTCCCCTTTTGCCGGCGACAACCCTGGCCTGCACTCTCAAGCTCCATTCTTCCGCCATTTGTTTGAATTTGTTTACCTTCCTTGATGACATGATATTACCTTCTATAATTGAAACTTTGTAGCTTGAGTGGAGGCTTAGGCCTGGCTAGGGCAGGCAGAAAGCTTGGCTTCCTCTGTTATCTAGGAAACCTTGCTCTCTGTGGCTGTAGCCATCTTGGTTTGGGTTAATTTGCATACTCACTCTGATTGGATGGTGGGCATGGCTTGTGGGCATGGTTTGTGGGTGTGTTGGAGGTATGGTCAATTTGCATATTTACCTACTATTAGAGAGGATAGTATTCCATTGTGCAGATGTACCACTGTTTTTTAATACACTCATCTACTGATAGGCACTTAGGCTGTTTCCAAATCTTAGCTATTGTAAATTGTGCTGCTATGAACATAGGGGTGCATATATTCTTTATGATTGGTGTTTCTGATTTCTTGGGATATATTTCTAGAAATGGGGTTACTGGATAAAATCGGAGTAATTTAATTTTTTTTTTTTTTTTTTTAGGAAACTCCATACTGTTTTCCACAGTGGCTGCACCAGTCTGCATTCCCATCAGCACTGTATGAGGGTTCCCTTTTCTCCACATCCTTACCAGCACTTGTAATTTGTTGATTTGTTGATAATAGCCATTCTGACAGGTGTGTGGTAGTACCTCATTGTTGTTTTGATTTTCATCTCTCGGATGATTGGTGACTTTGAGCATTTTTTCATATGCCTCTTGGCCTTCTGTTTGTCTGCTTTTGAGAAGTATCTATTTAGGTCCATTGCCCATTTTTTTATTGGATTGTTAAACTTCCTTTTGTTAAGTTGTATGAGTTCCCTATTAATTTGGGAGATTAGACCCATATCAGATGTCACATTAGCAAATATGTTCTCCCATGAAGTGGGATTTATTGTTGTTTTGTTTATTGTTTCTTTTGCTGTGCAGAAGCTTTTTATTTTGCTGTAGTCCCATTTGTTTATTTTCTCCATAGTTTCTATTATTCTAGGAGCTGTATCAGTAAAGATATTGCTACAACATATGTCTGATGTTTTGCTGCCTATGATTCTTCTAAGATTTTTATGGTTTCCCATCTTACATTAAAGTCTTTTACCCATTTTGAGTTTATTTTTAAGTATGGTTTAAGTTGGTGGTCTAGTTTCATTTTTTGCATGTATCTGTCCAATTTTCCCAACACCATTTATTGAAGAGACTGTCTTGACTCTTGCCTCCTTTGTCAAATATTAATTGGGCATAATGGTTTGGGTCAATTTCTGGGTTCTCTGTTCTGTTCCATTGATCTATATGTCTGTTCTTGTGCCAGTACCAAGATGTTTTGAGAACAGTGGCTTTGTAATATAGCTTGATATCTGGTATTTTGATCCCTCCAACTTTGTTCTTTTCCCTCAATGTTGCTGCAGCTATTTGAGGTCTTTTTTTATTCCATATAAATTTTTAGAGAGTTTGTTCTAGGTCTGTGAAATATGCCGTTGGTATTTTAATGGTGATTGCATTGAATTTATAGATTGCTTTTGGTAGTATGAACATTTTAATGATGTTGATTCTTCCAATCAATGAACATGATATATTCTTCCACTTGTTTATATCTTCCTCTATCTCTTTTTTCAACATCCTGTAGTTTTCAGAGTACAGGTCTTTTACCTCCTTAATTAAGTTTTTCCTAGGTATCTTAATTTTTTATTGTTGTTGCAATGGTAAATGGGATTATTTTTTAGTATCTCTTTCTGTGGGTTCATTATCCTATATAATAAAAACTAGCAACCATAATGGCATAACAACAGAGCAACCACTTGATCAGTCTCTATGTGGTGCATTGACCATCTCTCTGTCCCTCTCCTCCACCCCCGGCCCGCAGGCTTCGATTGCTGGATGGCGAATGGGGAACCACAGGGAACTGGGATGGGTTGTGGCAGGGTGAGACTGGGAACTGACAAGCAGGCAGAAGATGGCCCTGATCACAGGCAAGGCCAAGGGACCCTACATGTGCACAATTTTGGGTGCTGGGCCTCTAGTTGGTAAATGAAAATGCCATAAATTTCTGGGTGTTAATTTTGTATCCTGTTACATTGCTAAATTTATTCATTAAATCAAGTAGTTTTTTTTTTATGGAGTCTTTAGGGTTTTCTATGTATAATATCATGTCATCAACGAATAATGACAGTTTTACTTCCTTCTTTCCAATTTTGATGCCTTTTATTTCTTCTTCTTGTCTGATTGCTGTGGCTAGGACTTCTAGTACTATATTGAATAAGAGTGGTGAAAGCGGTCATCCCTCTCTTGTTCCTATTCCTAGGGAAATGGTTTTAGTTTTGCCCATTTAGTATGATGTTCACAGTAGGTTTGTCATTTAAGGCTTTTGTGATGTTGAGGTATGAGCCCTCTATTCCCACTTTTCTAAGAGTTTTTATCAAAAAATGGTGTTGGATTTTGTCAAATGCTTTTTCTGCATCAATTGATATGATCATATGGTTTTTGTCTTGCAATCTGTTTATGTACTTTATCATGTTTATTGATTTACAGATATTTGTACCAACCTTATATCCCTGGGATAAATCCCCCTTGGTCATGATATATGATCTTTTTAATGTATGGCTGGATATGGATTGATAAAATGTTGTTGAGGATTTTAGTGTCTATGTTCACCAGGGATATTGGCTTGTAGTTCTCTTTCTTTGTAGCGTTTTTATCTGGTTTTGGGATTAGGGTAATGCTGGCTTCATATAATGAGCTTGAAAGTTTGCTTTCCTCTTTGATTTTTTTTGAATAGTCTGAGGAGAGTAGGTTTTAGTTCTTTGAATGTTTGGTAAAACTCCCCTGTGAAGCCGTCAGGACTAGGGCTTTTGTTTGCTGGGAGAACTTTAATTTTATCAGTAGTTATCAGCCTATTCAGATTTTCTGGTTCTATCTGATTGAGTTTGGGAAGATTATATTTTTCTAGGAATATGTTCATTTTCTCTAGGTTGTTCCATTTGTTGGAATAGAGTTGTTCATAGTATTTTTAATAATCCTTTGTACTTCTGTGGTGTCCCTTGTTATTTCAGCTCTTTCATTTCTGGTTTTGTTTATTTCGGTCCTCTCTCTTTGCTTCTGAGTGAGCCTGATTGAGGATTATCAATATTGTTTGTCCTATCAAAAAAACCAGCTCTCAGGTCTATTGATCTTTTGTATTCCTTTTTTTTTTTCTCTACGTCATTTATTTCTGCTCTGATCTTTATTATTTTCCTTCTACTTACTCTGGGCATTTCTTGTTGTTCTCTTTCTAATTCTTTAAGTTGTAGGTTAGATAATTTATTACCAGTTTTTCTTATTTTTTGAGGTAGGCCTGTAGTGCAATGAACTTCCCTCTCAGGACTGCTTTCACTGTATACCATAGATTTTTGGATTGTTATGTTTTCATTGTTATTTGTTTACACAATGTTTTTTATTTCTTCTTTGATCTCTTTGGTAGCCCAATTATTATTTAATAGCATGCTATTTAGCTTCCAAGTATTTGATTTTTTTCTTATTGTTTTTATTGTAGTTGATTTCTAATTTTATGCCTTTGTGATCTGAGAAGATGCTTGATATGATTTCAATCTTATTGAATTTAAAGAGATAGCCTGTGTCCTAATGTGAGGTCTATCTTTGAAAATGTCCCATGTGCACTTGAGAAGAATGTATATTCTGTTGCTTTCGGGTGAAATGTTCTGAAGATGTCAATTAGTTCCACCTGATCTAATGAGTTGTTTAGGCTTGATGTTTCTTTGTTGATGTTTTGTCTAGAAGATTTATTCAGTGATATCAATGGGTATTAAAGTTTCCTACTATGATTGTATTGCTGTTGATCTCTCCCTTGAAATCTTCCAGAAGTTTTTCATATATTTGGGTGCTCCTGTATTGGGTGCATATATGTTTACCAGAGTTATATCCTCTTGTTGTATTGATTCCTTTAGTATTATAAAGTGGCCTTCCTTGTTTCTTACTATAGCCTTTACTTTGAGGTCTAATTTGCCAGATATAAGTATTGTTTCCCCAGCTTTTTTTTTTTTTCCTTTCCATTTGCCTGAAAGATATTTTTCCATCACTTCACTTTCAGTCTGTGTGAGTCCCTTGTTCTGAGGTGGGTCTCTTGTTGACAGCATTTATATGGCTCATGTTTTCTTATCTATTTAGCCACCCTATGATTTTTTGATTGGGGCCATTAATCCATTTATGTTTAAGATTATTATTGACTAGAGGCCCAGTGCACAAAATTCGTGTACCAGGGGAGTGTCCCTCAGCCCAGCCTGCACCCTCTCCAATATGAGACCCCTTGAGGAATGTCTGACTGCAATCGAACATCCCTCTCACAATCCAGAACTGCTGGCTCATAACTGCTCGCCTGCCTGCCTGCCTGCCTGCCTGCCTGCCTGATTGTGACTAACCACTTCTGCCTGCCAGCCTCATCACCCCCTAACCACACCCCTGCCCACCTGATCAATGCCTAACTGCTCCCCTGCCAGCCCAATGCCCCTAAGTGCCCTCCCCTGCCTGCCTGGTCACTCCTAACTGTCCTCCCCTGACAGCCTTGTTGTTCTCAACTGCCCTCCCCTGCTGGCCCGATCACCCCTAACTGCCCTCCCCTGCTGGCCTGATCACCCCTAACTGCCCTCCCCTGCAGGCCCGGTCACCCCAACTGCCCTCCTCTGCAGGCCTGGTTTCCCCTCAACTGCCCTACTCTGTTGGCGCAGTCACCCCTAACTGCCCTCCCCTGTAGGCCTGATCACCCCAACTGCCTTCCCTTGCAGGCCTGGTCCCTCCCAACTACCTGCCCTGCTGACCTGTTCACCCACAATTGCCCTCCCCTGCTGGCCATCTTGTGGTGGCCATCTTGTGTCCACATGGTGGTGGCCATCTTTGACCACAGGGTAGCGGCCATCTTGTGTGTTGGAGTGATGGTCAATTTGCATATTACCTCTTTATTATATAGGATTATATAGGATAGGTACTTGTTTTTGCCATTTTTATTCTTCATGCCTGTGTTTCTTGTTCCCTTCCTATTTCTTCTTTTTACAACAGTCCTTTTAGCATTTCTTGCATTGCTGACTTGGTGGTATTAAACTCTTTTAGCCTTTTTTCTCTGAAAAGCTTCTGATTTCACCATCAATTTTGAATGATACGCTTGCTGGGAGAGTATTATTGGGTCCAGTCCCTTGCTTTGCATAACTTTGTATACTTCATTCCATTCTCTTTGTGCTGATGAGCTTCTGTTCTGAAATCATTTGATAGTCTAATGGGAAATCCCTTGTAGGTAACTTTCTGTTTCTCTCTTGCAGCCCTTAAGATTCTTTCTTTGTCGTTAACATTTGTCATTGTAATTATGACATGTCTTAGTGTGGTTCTTTTTGGGTTGATCTTGTTTGGGACTCTCTGTGCTTATGTCACTTTTTCTTTCCTAAGTCAGGGAAGTTTTCCGTCATTATTTCTTCAAATAAGTTTTATATTCCTTGCTCCTCTTCTGGTCTTTCTAGCACCTCTATTATGTTTATTTTGCTTTGTTTCATGTTGTCTCAAAACTCCCTTAAAATCTCCTCCTGCTTTTTAATTTTTTTCCAGTTTGCTGTTCACCTTGGGTGTTTTTTTCCTACCCTGTCTTCTAATTCGCTGATATGTTTCTCAGCTTCTTTGGGTTGAATGTTGGAACATTCCATTGTGTTCTTATTACAGCTACATCTTTCTTCATTCTGTCTTGATTCTTACATATGTTGGTAAATTTCCCATCCAGACAGTTGAGCATCTTTGTAACCATTACTCTGAATTCTTTCTCTGTCACATTGCTTGACTCCATTTTGTTTTGTTCCTTTTCTGGTGATTCTTCCTTTTCTTTCCCTTGGGAATTGTTTCTTTGATTCCCCATTTTTCTGTCTCTTTCTGGCCCTGAGCAGCCTGCTTGGGGTCCAAGAGGCAGAAGCCCCTAGTGGTCATATGGTCCAGGACTCACTAGCTTGCAGACCTGGTCTGCCTTGAGTCTCCTGCCTTTATTGATTCTACTCTGAGTTGTACCCCCTTCTCCCATGGATGTGGTCCCTCCATTGTCTACTTCAGATGTTCTAGGTCAGCAGGGGTGTGTGCACAGATCCTCTGGTGTGCAACTCACTCTGAGGACCCAGAGCTCTCTAGCCTGCAATTCACTGTGCAGCCTTGCTAGGACACCACCAAGTTCCTGGGCCCAGGGCAGGCATGCACTGGGTAGCTCCAGGTAACATGAGCAGCACTGTCCTGAAGTCAGGGTTGGGCAGTTTTTAGGCAGCTCCCAGTCACTGCAGCCACACTGACCTGGGGCTAGAATTGGGGCAGTGGCTGGTGGCTCCTGGTTGCTATGGCAGCACTGTCCTGGGGCCAGGGATGGGGCAGTTGCAGTCATAGGGGCATCCTGGGATGCTGGGTCCATGCATGTTGGCAAGGAGGCACCAACGGGAGGTCTCTCTGGCGAGTACTCACTACAGACATCTAGGAGCTCACAGGGAGGTATTGGGAGCCTCACTGCAGGGGTACAGTGGTGGTCTTATGGGGGTTATGTCTGACAAGTGGCTACCTGCAGGGGTCCAGCATGGCCTCCACTGCTCCCTTCTACAACATGGCATGGGCTCAGTACCAAAAAGTCTTGCCCAGCCTGGGAGTGCCTCTGGTGGTAGCAGGAGCTCACTATCTAGGAGAGCCCAATCTGCCAGTCCCTGAGACTCCTGTGAGATCTAACTGTATCTCACTCACCCACATACACACACACACACACACACACACCCACACACACACACACCACAAGTCTACACACACCCCACTCGCTCTTTTACTCACACTTTCTCCCTCCTTGCTGTCCTGCTGGCTGCCATGTAGCACACTCACATTTAGTCTCTGTTGAAAACAAAAATTTGATCACACAAAATATTTAGAGAAGGATATTTACTATTCAATACTCTGTAAATTTATCCCATCTGTTCAACCAGAACCAGGACTAGAACAAGCTCTACCTAAAGTAGCTATATAACTTGACTCTGTCTTTCCTGAATAATCCTACTCATGAGCAGTATGCTGAATAACCACAACCCCAAAGATGCCCTAATTCTCTGAACCTGTGACTATTATCTTACATGGCAAAAGGGACTTTATAGATGTCATAAAGTTATGGATCTTAAAATGAGAAAAAAAATGAAATTATCCTGGATTATTCAAGAGTCCCCCATGTAATCACAAGGAATCAGGAAAATCAAACCATTAGTAGGAGATGTGACAATGAAAACAAGAGGTTGGAATAATACAAGGAAGGGACCAGGAGCCAAAGAATGCAAGCAGCCTCTAGAAGCTAAAAAACATATTTTAAAAAAAAATTTTTTAAAGCAAAGAAACAGTTTCTCTCCTAAAGCCTCCAGGAGAAATGTACCCCTACCCATAACTTGGTTTTAGACTTCTGACCTGCAGACCTATAAGAGAACTCATTTGTGTTGTTTTAACCTTTTGCACTCGGATGTCGAGTGTGACGGTTATTGAATGTATCAATAATTTGAAATATAAAAAACTCCAAATAAATAAGTTTGTATGAAAAGGAACTCCAGTTTTTTATTCTACTACCGTGCTTTGTAAAATCTGGGGTATTTAAAAAATTAAATCCCGAGTAGAATAAAGGAATCGAGAAAAAAGCAAGCGAGTGCAAAAGGTTAAGCCACTAAATTTGTGGTAATTTGTTTCAGCAATAGGAAACCTCTAATACATTAAGAAATAAATGGATAGGACCAAAAAAATGGCAGCAGAATAGACAGATGAGTCCCGAGCCTTGTCCCAGAGCAGAAAGAAAGAACAGCTGAGGATCACACAGGGAGTGTTTGTTGGCAAGTTAAGGGACAGCTATACTCCAGGAGAAGGTGGGGGACTGCTGGATGGGGTTCCCCTGACTAGGCATCCCCCACTGCTGCTGGGTTCCCTCCCAGAGCCACCGGCTTGGAGGCGGAGAACGCACCATCTTAAAGGGGAAAGTGGATGCTATCGGAAGCTTTAAAATCTACAACTGCAGCACCCAACGAACAGCTGCAAACCCCAGAACACCAGTCCCCAATTGGCGCAAACACACAGATTCAGAGGAGCTCTACATTCCACCAAGAAAAGGTCAGATTTCCCCTGGGATAAGGTGAGATCTCTGGTCCCGGCAGGAGAAAGAAACGTGTGCACTACGGGAGCTGGAGGACTGGGGGAAATTTACACCTAGAAAAATCTGTGGCTGTTGGGGCTGGCATGATCCATGAATGTGGAAGGGGGTCCTCAGAGCTGCTAACAGAAGGGCTCTCTAAAAAGCAACCCATTTTGATCTGACACAAAAGGACAGCCTAAAAATTTTTAAAGTGTGCTGGCTGCTTAAACCCAAGGGGGGAAAGGGGACTGCGCAGACTTGCCTGCAGCCCCGTTGTTCGCACACTTGGGCTTTTTCCTCTTCAAATCCTTGCTCCTGATTACTAAGCCCAATACATAGGATCACCCAGTTGGGGACACACTGGGAGACTGCAGGGGAAAGTTGTTTTTCTGGAACCTGGGGATCAGAGTGGGGAGTGACCATCAAAGAGCCAACTCTGGGGAAGCCCACTCCCACAAACCATTATTGAGTGCCACAGGGAAAGCAGGATCTAATTACAGGCTAGAGAAGACCTATAGACCCGGAGGTCAATCCAGGAACACTGCCACCCAGGGTCTGAATCACAAATTGACTCTTGTGTAATCACAAATAAAAGAATACAAGAAATTAAGACACTGCCTGCTTAAAAATTAGGACTGGCTTACAACACTGAGGAGCAGTAGAATGCAGGGAACTGCAATACTGTCCTGGCTGGGAAACATGCATGCCAAACAGAACAATAGAGGAAGTGAATGACCTTCACTGCTGCACATTTTATATATTTTTATTATTCTTTTTTTCATCTTTTACTTAAGAAACTAATTTTTTTATTTGTTCCTCACTTGATTTTACCTTTTTAATTATTACATTTTTATTTTAAATCAGTATTATTACTACTACTATTTTACCTTTTTTTTTAAAAAAAGTGTCATTTATTTTCTCTTTATTTTACTTAGGGATTAGTGTTCTACATTCTATTTTCATTTTTCCTTTAACATCGTATTACGCTATCTCAACTCTATATTTATGCCATTACACTCTTCATAACTTTTCCCCTTTTGGTGTCCTGTTTCTCTTACCCTATTCCCGCTTTAGATTTTCCCTATTCTTTCTTTTTACCCCCTGTTAAAATTTCACCCCACTTATATATCTAATTTCCAATCCCCTGCTCCAAGTCCATACAATCCTCTCTCTTCTCTGTCTTAACTATTAAAAAATTGTTTTTCTCTCTGTCTTTTTGTTGTTGTTTGCTTGAATGTTGATTATATTGATTTTTTATGCTTTTTTGTGAGATTGTTTTGCTTACTCTTTTTTTGTTTTGTTTTTTTGTTTGCAATGTTTTTGTTTGTTTTTTGCTTCTGTTTTCCCTCACCTTGCTTGATATTAGTTGTTGTTTGTAGTTTGTATTAATCTCCAGATACTTGTTGCTGGCATTTGCTGGGATTGGTGGCTGTTCTATTGGAGTTTTCTTCCCATACATATAGTTTGTTCCCCTTCTCTTTTTTATTCTCTTTATTTTCTCTCTTACTTTTTTTTTCTTTTCCCAATTTCATTTTGGCACTCGTTTTTTGTTTGTTTGTTTGTTTGTTTGTTTGTTTGTTTTTCCTCTTCTTCTTTCTCTCCTATCCACTAATTTGCCTTTCTCTGGTGGTCACCTTTATTTGGGGTTATTAATATCATGAATAAATTTCTGTTCAGTGCCTGTGTGTTGTACCTGGTTGTGTTGTATTTTGTGCCTTTAAATCAATTCAGAAGAGAGAGAACTACATAACCAGACATCTGGAGAAGAGAGACCATGGGGAGACAAAGAAACAGCCCATATATGAAAGAAAAGCAGGCATCACCAGAAAAGGAAGTAAACGAAATAGAGGCAAGCAACCTGTCAGAGAAAGAATTCAGAGAAGTGGTCATAAGTGGCTGAAAAGAATGGAAAACAAATTCGACAATATGAGTAAGAACCAAAAGGAAATGAAGAAGAACCAAGAAGAAATGAAAAATGACATCGCTGCTGTAAAGAACTCAATAGAAAGCATCAACAGTAGACTAGAAGAAGCAGAGGACCGCATCAGTGAGCTAGAAGACAAGGTGGGAAAAAATACCCAAGTAAGAGCAGCTTCTAGAAAAAAAAATTAAAAAGCAGGAGGAGAGCCTAAGGGAACTTTGTGATAACACAAAAGAAAATAATATCCGCATAATAGGGGTTCCAGAAGGAGAGGAAACTGAGCAAGGAATAGAAAACCTATTTGAAGAAATAATGACAGAAAACTTCCCTGATATAGGGAAGAAAAAACCCACACAAATCCAAGAAGCTCACAGAGTCCCAAGCAAAATGAACCCCAAAGTCCGATGCAAAGGCACATTATAATTAAATTGTCAAACACCAACGACAAAGTAAAAATCTTAAAAACTGCCAGAGAGAGACAGAAAGTTACATACAATGGAACCCCCATCAGACTAGCAACTGATTTCTCAACAGAAACTCATCAGGCCAGAAGGGAATGGAATGAAATATACAAAGTCATGCAAAGGAAGGGTCTGAATCCAAGAATACTGTACCCAGCAAGGCTATTAATCAAAATTGAAGGTGAAATCAGGAGCTTCACAGACAAAAAAGGACTAAGGGAATTTATCACCACCAAACCAGCAATGCAAGAAATGCTAAAGGGTCTGCTGTAAAAAAAAAAAAAAAAAAAAAAGAAGGAAAAGAAAGAAATAGGAAGCGAAGAAGGAACACAGGAGTAAAGAAAAAAAATGATGACAAAAAAGTACCTATCAATAATAACTTTAAATGTAAATGGATTAAATGCCCCAATCAAAAGACATAGGGTAATGGATTGGATAAGAAAACAAGACCCATATATCTGCTGTCTACAAGAAATCCACCTCAGAAAAAAAGACGCTCACAGACTGAGGGTGAAGGGATGGAAAAAAGTTTTTCAGGTGAATGGAAATGAAAAAAAAGCTGGGGTAGCAATACTTATTTCTGACAAATTAGATCTCAAAGTGAAGGACATAAAAAGAGATAAGGAAGGCCACTTCATAATACTAAAGGGAGCAATCCAACAAGAAGAAATAACTCAGGTAAACATATATGCACCCAATACAGGAGCACCCAAACATATGAAAAAAGCTCCTGGAGGATATCAAGGGAGAGATTGACAGCAATACAATCATAGTAGGAGACTTTAATACCCCACTAGCAACATTGGACAAATCCTCTAAACAAAAAATCAGCAAAGGAACATCAATCCTAAATGACTAACTAGACCAGATGGAACTGACATCTTCAGAACATTTCACCCCAACGCTACAGAATATACATTCTTCTCAAGTGCACATGGGTCATTTTCAAAGATAGGTCACATGTTGGGACATACGCAAAGTCTCTCCAAATTCAAGAAGATAGAAATCCTAACAAGCATCTTCTCAGATCACAGTGGCATAAAACTGGAATTCAACTATAATAAAAACAATCCAAAGAAATCAAACACATTGAGACTAAACAGCATGCTATTAAACAATGGCTGGGTTACCAGAGAGATCAAGGAAGAAATAAAAAACATCATGGCAACAAATGACAATGAAAACACAACAATCCAAAATCTATGAGACACAACGAAAGCAGTCTTGAGAGGGAATTTCATAGCTCTACAAGCCTACTGCAAAAAACAAAAAACAATGGTAATAAACTACCTAACCCTACAACTCAAAGAGTTAGAAAGAGAGCAACAAGAAAAGCCCAGTGTAAGCAGAAGGAAGGAAATAATAAAGATCAGAGTGGAGAAAAAGGACATGGGAGACCAAAGAAACAAAACAAAAGATCAATAAAACCAAGAGCTGGTTCTTTGAAAGGATAAACAAGATTGATGGACCTCTAGCCAGGCTCACCAAGAAGCAAAGAGAGAGGACCGAAATAAACAAAATCAGAAATGAAAGAGGTGAAATAACAACAGACCCCACAGAAATACAAAGGACTGTTACAAAATACTATGAAGAACTCTATTCCAACAAACTGGACAACCTGGAGGAAATGGACATATTCTTAGAAAAATATAACCTTCCAAAACTCAATCAAGAAAAATCTAAACATCTCGATAGGCCAACAACTATGGAAGAACTGGAAGCAGTCATCAAAAGCTTCTGGCAAACAAAAGCCCGGGGCCAAATGGCTTCACAGGGGAGTCTTACCAAACATTCAAGAAAGAACTAAAACCTATCCTCCTCAGAGTATTTCAAAAAATTCAAGAGGAAGAAACACTTCCAAGCTCATTCTATGAAGCCAGCATCACCCTAATATCAAAACCAGTTAAAGATAACACAATGAAAGAGAATTACAGGCCAATATCCCTCATGAACATAGATGCCAAAATCCTCAACAAAATTCTAGCAAATCAGATCCAGCAGTACATCAGAAAAATCATACACCATGACCAAGTCAGATTTATCCCAGAAATGCAAGGATGGTACAATATCCGCAAATCAATAAACATGATACATCACATAAACAAATTGAGAGATAAAAATCACATACTCATATCAATTGATGCAGAAAAAGCATTTGACAAAATCCAACACCCTTTCTTGATAAAAACTCTCAACAAGGTGGGAAGAGAAGGATCATACCTCAACATAATAAAAGCTATATATGATAAACCCACAGCTAACATCATACTCAATGGGCAAAAACTAAAACCATTTCCCCTAAGAACAGGAACAAGACAGTGATGCCCACTCTCACCACTTCTGTTCGACATAGTACTGGAAGTATTAGCCATTGCAATTAGACAAGAAGAAGAAATAAAAGGCATCTAAATTGGAAAAGAAGTAAAGCTGTCCTTATTTGCAGATGACATGATATTGTATATAAAAAACCTGAAAGACTCCATCAAAAAACTAACAGATTTAATAAATGAATTCAGCAATGTAGCAGGATACAAAATTAATACCAAGAAATCTATGGTATTTCTATATACCAATAGTGAACTTACAGAAAGAGAGACTAAAAAGGCAATCCCATTTACCATCGCACCAAAAAAATTAAGATACCTAGGAATAAACTTAACTAAGGAGGTAAAAGACCTATACGCAGAAAACTACAGGACGCTGAAAAAAGAGATAGAGGAAGATGTAAACAGATGAAAGAACATACCATGTTCATGGATTGGTAGAATCAACATCATTAAAATGTCCATACTACCCAAAGCAATCTACACATTCAATGCACGCCCCACTAAAATACCAATGGCGTATTTCACAGACCTATAACGAACTTTCCAAAAATTCATCTGGAATAAAAAAAAGACCCCAAATAGCTTCAGCAATCCTGAGAAAGAAGAATAAAGTAGGAGGGCTCTCAATACCAGATTTCAAGCTGTATTACAAAGCCACTGTTCTCAAAACTGCCTGGTACTGGCACAAGAACAGACATATAGACCAATGGAATAGAATAGAGAATCCAGATATCAACCCAATCCACTATGCTCAATTAATATTTGACAAAGGAGGCATGAACATACAATGGAGTCAAGACAGTCTCTTCAACAAACGGTGTTGGGAAAATTGGACAGATACATGCAAAAAATGAAACTAGACCACCAATTTACACCATATACAAAAATAAACTCAAAATGGATACAGGACTTAAACATAAGATGGGAAACCATAAAAATACTAGAGGAACCCACAGGCAGAGAAATCTCAGATATATTCTGAAAGAACTTCTTCACTGATACTGCTCCTAGGGCAATGGAAGCTAAAGAGAAAATAAACAAATGGGACTACATCAAAATAAAAAGCTTTTGCACAGCAAAAGAAACCATCAACAAAACAACAAGAAAGCCCACTCTATGGGAGAACATATTTGCAAATGTTATCACTGATAAAGTTTTAATCTCCAACATCTACAGGCAACTTATACAACTTAATAAAAGGAAGATAAATGATCCAAGAAAAAAATGGGCAATGGTCCTAAATAGAATCTTTTTGAAAGAAGACAGAAGGAAGGCCAAGAGACACATGAAAACATGCTCAATGTCACTAATTATCCGAGAGATGCAAATCAAAACGACAATGAGGTACCATCTCACCTGTCAGAATGGCTATCATCAACAAATCAACAAACGACAAGAGTTGGTGAGGATGCAGAGAAAAGCAACTGTCGTGCACTGCTGGTGGGAATGCAGACTGGTGCAGCCACTATGGAGAACAGTATGGAGTTTCCTCCAAAAACTAAAAATGGAACTCTCATTTGACCCAGTGATCCCACTCCTAGGAATATATCCTAAGAAACTAGAAACACCAATCAGAAAGGATATATGCACCCCTATGTTCATAGCAGCGCAATTCACAATAGCTAAGATTTGGAAACAGCCTAGGTGCCCGTCAGCAGATGACTGGATCAGAAAACTATGGTACATCTACACAATGGAATACTATGCTGCCATAAAAAAGAAGGAATTCTTACCATTTGCAGCAACCTGGATGGAATTGTAGAACATTATGCTAAGTGATATAAGCCAGTCAATGAAAGAAAAATACCACATGATCTCACTCATTTGTGGATAATAAAGAACATTATAAACTGATGAACAAAAAGATAGATACAGAGGCAGTAAAGCATCAAACAGACTGTCAAATTACAGCGGGAAGGTTAGGGAGAGGTGGGGGAGGTAAGAGATCAACCAAAGGACTTGTATGCATGCATATAAGCATAACCAATGGATGCAAAACACTGGGGGGTGAGGGCATGTATGGGAGTGTGGTGGAGGGGCAATGGTAAGATATGTACACATATAATACCTTAATAAAAAAAATGGGGAAAAAAAAGAAATAAATAAAAAGAAGCATTTCTTCCAAACAGTTATGTAAACACATCCAGACTGGCTTTTGCTAGATTTATTTAATTAGATGGTCTGGGCAGTGGTCGACAAACCATGGCTCGCAAGCCACATGCGGCTCTTTGGCCCCTTGAGTGTGGCTCTTCCACAAAATACCACAGCCCGGGTGAGTCTATTTTGAAGAAGTGGCATTAGGAGAAGTTTAACTTTAAAAAATTTGGCTCTGAAAAGAAATTTCAATCGTTGTACTGTTGATATTTGCTTCTGTTGACTAATGAGTTTGCCGACAACTGGACTAGGGTGACAATAGTTACTAAAACTATATAGGTTCCAAGTACAATTCTATGATATTCCATTTGTATATTGCATTGTGTGTCCACCACCCAAATTCAGAACTTCTTCTATCACCATATATTTGACCCCTTTACTCTCACTAGTCCCCTCGCCCCGGCTTCCTGCTGATAAGCACAATACCATTGTCTGTCTATGAGTTTTTGTTTGTCTTGTTTATCCATTTGTTGCTTTCAGTTTTATATCCCATATTAATGCCCCGGTGCACAGATTCATGCACATTGAAAGGAAATTCATTAAAAGGTGGCCACTGGGGCGGGATTGGCTGAGACAGGCTGGACACGCCCTGGAGTCAACCTCCTGTGGTCCCTCCCCAGCCAGCTGCATATGGGGCAGTGCTGTGGCTCAAAGAGTGTCTGTGGAGTGAGCAGGGCCCCTCTGGCAGGTGGGGTCCCTCAGCCTGGCCTTCAGGGATCAGGCTGAAACTGGCTCTCCAACATCACCCAAGGGGCCCAGATTGCGAGAGGACGGTTCTCAGGTGATGCACCCCGGAATCAGGCTCCCTCCTCTATGGTGCATCACCTGAGAACTGCCGTTGCCAAGTCACCACAGCTCGGCAGCTCCTGTGTTAAGCATCTGTCCCATGGTGGTCAGTGTGTGTCATACCTACCTGCCAGTTGGACAGTCAGATAGTCACTTAGCCTTTTATATAAATAGGTATGAGTGAGATCATATGGTACTTGACTTTTTGTTGGACTTAGTTTTATTTAGCATGACATTCTCAAAGTCCATCCATGTTGTTGCAAATGTCAGTAGTGTTTTGTCTTTTCTTATGGCTCGTTAGTATTCTATTGTATATGTGTACCACATCTCCTTTATCCAATCATCTATTCAAGGAAACTTTGGTAGTTTCCATTTCTTGGCCACTGAAATAATGCTGCAATGAACATAGGGGTGCATACACATTTGCAAGTAATTGCAAGTAATTGCAACCTCAGAAGAGAGGTTGCTAAGTCATATGGTAACTATGTTTTTAAATTTTTTAAATATATTTTTATTGATTTCAGAGAGGGAGAGAGAGATAGAAACATCACTGATGAGAGACATGATCGGGTGCCTTCTCCATGGCCCCTACTAGGGATCGAGCCTGCAACCTGGGCAAGTGCCCTAACTGGGAATCGAACCACTGAGCCACACCAGCCAGGCTATTCTTAAATTTTTGCAGAATCACCAAACTATTTTCTTTTTAATTAAATTTATTCGGGAGACATTGGTTAATATTATTGCTTAAGTTTCAAGTGTACAATTCTATAATACATTGTCTGTGTATTGTATTGTGTGCTCACCCAAAGTCTAATTTTCTGCTGTCAACATATACTTGACTCCTTTTATCCTCTTTATCCTTTCCCCAACACCTTTCCCCTTTGGTAACCACCATACTATGTTCATGATTTGGAGGAACCACCCAATTGTTTTCCATAGTAGCTGTTCCAGAGTGCTGGTTCCTTTTTTGCCACAACTTCTCCAAAACTTGTTATTGCTTGTCTTGTTGATAGAAATAACCTATTCTAACAGGTATGTGGTGGTTTTTCATTGTAGTTTTGATTTGCATTTCCCTAGTAGCTAACAAAGTTGAACATCTTTTAATATAGATATTCGTCATTTGAATTTCTTCTTGGGCGAAGTGTCTGTTCAGGTCCTCTACCCATTTTTTAATTAGATTGTGTTACAAAAAAAATCATCAGATATGTAAGGAACCACAAAATATTTTGAATAGTCAAAGCAACCCTAAGAAAAAAGAACAAAGCTGGAAGTATCACACTACCTCTCTTCAAATTATACTGCAAAGAAACAATAATTAAAACAGCATGGTTTGGCAGAAAAACAGTCACACAGATTAAAGGAACAGAACTGAGAGCCCAGAAATAAACCCATATATATATACTAGAGGCCCGGTGCACGAAATTCGTGCACGGAGGGGGGTTGTCCCTCAGCCCAGCCTGTACCCTCTCCAATCTGGGACCCCTCAAGATTCCTGGGATCGGGCCTAAACGGGCAGTCGGACATCCCTCTCACAATCCAGGACTGCTGGCTCCCAACTGCTTGCCTGCCTGCCTTCCTGATTGCCCCTAACCGCTTCTGCCTGCCAGCCTGATCACCCCCTAACCACTCTGCTGCCAGCCTGTTTGCCCCCAACTTCCCTCCTCTGCCAGCCTGGTCACTCCTAACTGCCCTCTCCTGCAGGGTTGATCACCTCCAACTGCCCTCCCTTGCAGGCCGGGTGCCTCCTAACTGCCCTCTCCTGCTGGCCATCTTATGGTGGCCATCTTGTGTCCACATGGGGGCAGGATCTTTGACCACATGGGGGCAGCTATATTGTGTGTTGCAGTGATGATCAATCTGCATAGTACTCTTTTATTAGAAAGGACAGAGGCCTGGTACAGGGGTGGGGGCCAGCTGGTTTGCCCTGAAGGGTGTCCCTGATCAGGGTGGGGTTCCCTTGGGGTGTGGGGCGGCCTGAGCGAGGGGCCTGTGGTGGTTTGCAGGCCGGCCATGCCCCCTGGCAATGCAAGCAGAGGCCTTGGTATCTGGAATTTATTTTCCTTCTACAATTGAAACTTTGTAGCCTGGAGCAGAGCCAAGCCTGGGGCTCCCTCCGAGGCCCGAATCCATTTGTGTTGGGGTTATAATTGAAACTTTGTTGCCTTAAGCGGGTGGGCCTGGCCAGGGTGTGTGGAAAGCTTTGCTTCCCCTGTTGCCGGCGGCAACCCTGGCCTGCTCTCTCAAGCTCCATTCTGCCGCCATTTGTTTGAATTTGTTTACCTTCTATAATTGAAACTTTGTAGCTTGAGTGGAGGCTTAGACCTGCAATGGCTGGCAGAAAGCTTGGCTTCCTCTGTTACCTAGGAAACCTTGCTCTCTGTGGCTGTAGCCATCTTGGTTTGGGTTAATTTGCATACTCGCTCTGATTGGTTGGTGGGCGTGGTTTGTGGGTGTGTCGGAGGTGTGGTCAATTTGCATATTTGTCTATTATTAGATTAGATAGGCATATAATTTTCAGCAAACGAGCAAAAAACATACAATGGAGAAAAGAAAGCCTCTTCCATGAATTGGTGATGGGAAAATTGGAAAACCACATGCTAAAGAATGAAACCAGACTACTATTTCTCCCTTATATAAAAATTAACTCCAAATGGATCAAAGACCTAAATATAAGGCCTGAGAAACCAAGATGGCGGCATAGGTTAAACACCTAACCTGCAGCCGGGCACAACAATTTCAAAAATACAACTAGAGGTCAGAACGGACATCGTCCAGAACCACAGGAGAGCTGGCGGACTGAAATGCCCACAGCTGGGGGGAAGGAGAAGGCCACGGGGACAGTCGAGGAAGCCGTAAAAGCCTGAGGTATGGAGAAACGGGCGGAGACACGAGCACACGCGCCTGCGGGGAGGATGGAACCGGAGAGGAGGGGGCGGCTGATGACCTGGCCGGAGTTCACTGGCAGGAAGGAGATAAAGGCTCCGGAGTGCGCTGAGCACCGGCTCCGATTGCACTGAACCCCATTCCGGGCGAAACCCTGGGAAACTCACTCACTTTCACAACTCCGCCGCCCCCGCAGGCCGCCCGGCCCGGGACGCTGGGGACGCCGCCGCAGCGGCGGCGCCCGGAGCCCGGCGGCCTCCCAGCACCCGTCCCCGCCGCGCAGCCCCCGCGCACCTGGTGCCGCGGGCCGCGTGCCCCGCACACCAGACGGAGGCCCGGGCGCCCTCTCCGTGCACCTCCCGGCGGCGCTAGACTTCAGTAGAGTTGACTTAATTCAAGGGATTAAGAAGTATAAATTGGGGGGGACGCCGCGGCGGCGACGTCCGGAACACGGCGATGGCGGTGCCTGGAGCTCGGCGGCCGCCCAGCGCCCGTCCCAGCCGCGCGGCCCTCACACGCCTGGTTCCGCGGGACGCGCGCACCGCGCACCGGACGGAGGCCCGGGCGCCCTTTCCGTGCACCTCCCGGCGGCGCTAGACTTCAGTAAAGTTGACTGAAATGAAGGGATTAAGAAGTACAAATTGAGAAGTTTGAAAAAGATGGCGGCGGAGGTTAAAGGCTGTTCTGTTGCCTCGCACCCAGCGAAGTCGGAGGGGATGAGGTGTGGAGGTGCGTGGGTCTGGCTGGTGGCGGGGGAAAGGGGCTTTTGTTCCAAACCTAAGGGAGATTAGCTCTCCATCACCCTGAAACCCATCTTCTGGCGAACCCCGGGAGACCCAGATGCCTGCGGGGAGAGGCGGGACTCTTGCAGAGGTGCGCCCAGCAATCAGTGTTTGCTGCGCTGGAGTGCGGAACGAGGGGACTTAGATACATGGAAGGCGGAAGGACCAGACTCACAGCCATCGAGGCTCGCCACACCATGGCCTGTTGGCGCCCTGAGACCCCGCCCCGCCCTGGGACCCGCCCCGCACGTCTTGAAGACCTGCCCCGAAAGTCTTGCAGGCACACCTGCGCCCCAAGCAACGGCTTATGCATGTGGGTGGACTGCCCTCTGGCAGCGGACCAGATGATCTGCTGTTCTAGTCGGACTGCTCCAGGGCCACTCAGACAGGAGGAAGAAACTACAGTTTTTGCTGTAATCCTTGCTGAGTGCCTAAGGCAGTAGCTGATCTACACCCCATTGGAGACCCAGAAACGAGGGCATCTAGTGGTCTGTGGGAGATGACACCAGATTTCAACCACGTGCATAAGGGACACATTCAACGGGAATATTCAGTGAGCGCCAAAGCTTTGCTGCACCAAGACCCGGCCCATAAACGTATCTCCTGCACAGCAACTCTTCCTTTATAGACAAAGAGAGCCCCCCCAGTGACACCAACACCAATCAAGACTTAACTATACAAAGGAGGACCAAGATGGAGGCATAGGGCGGAAGCCTGATTGTTGCCTACCACAACAACTTTGAGACTACGACAAGAGAGCAGAGCAGACACCATCCAAGACCACCATAGGGCTGGCTGAGTAGATGCTCTACAACTAGAATAAAAGAGGGGGATGTGGGATGATGCTGATGCCGGTGACCCAAAGACCACACTTTAAGAACTACAGCTCAGGCGACACAAAAGAACTATGGCTCAGGCGATACAACAGCGGCCTGGAACGTGCTCGGCGCAGTTCCCCCGGCGGTCTCCGGCTGAGGGGACGGCTCCACTGGCAGCCAAGCACGGACAGACGAGCCCCTATGAGACATGGGGTGAGAGACTCCGCGCTTGCTGACCTCTGAGTCCGTCAAGAATCTCAACGCCCCGGAAGCGGCCAGGTGCGCATGCTCGGCGACCGGCCACCGATGCAGACCCAAGGGCCGACGCAGCGACGCCAGACTGGCCCACCGCCATTCACCGGGTGCACCGGAGCTTCGCCGAGCCGCCGCCCGACGAGTTCTGCAGCAGCCATACTGGAGCCCCGGAAGGATGGCCAGGGGAATTGCTGAGGGGGGATTGACCGGCAGGAATTGGGATCGGGAAGACGGGGCCCCACTGAGACCCGGGTGCGGGCGGGGTTGCGCGCCTCTGGGCTCGGGTGTGGTCACACGCCTCTGGGTATAAGTGAGGCCTCACGTCCCTGGGTCTAGGTGAGGCCACATGCCCCTGGGTCCAGGTGAGGCCGGACTCCGGGTCCGGGTGAGGCCAAGTGCCCCTGGACCCGGATGACGCTGGATCCCGTGCCCAGGCGAGGCCAAGCGCCCCTGGGTCAGGGAGAGCCCACACACCCCTGGGTCCAGGCGAGACCATGTGTCCCTGGATCCGGGTGAGGCCGCGTGCACCTAGGCCCGGGTGAGCCCAAGTGGCCCTGGGTCTGGGAGAGGCCAAGCGTCCCTGGGTCCGGGTGAGACCATGTGTCCCTGGATCCGGGTGAGGCCTCGGGCACCTAGGCCCGGGTGAGGCCACGTGCCCCTGGGTCTGGGAGAGGCCAAGCGTCCCTGGGTCCGGGCGAGACCATGCGACCCTGGATCCGGATGAGGCCTCGTGCACCTAGGCCCGGGTGAGCCCAAGTGGCCCTGGGTCTGGGAGAGGCCAAGCGTCCCTGGGTCCGGGTGAGACCATGTGTCCCTGGATCCGGGTGAGGCCTCGTGCACCTAGGCCCGGGTGAGCCCAAGTGGCCCTGGGTCGGGGAGAGGCCAAGCGTCCCTGGGTCCGGGTGAGACCATGTGTCCCTGGATCCGGGTGAGGCCTCGTGCACCTAGGCCCGGGTGAGCCCAAGTGGCCCTGGGTCTGGGAGAGGCCAAGCGTCCCTGGGTCCGGGTGAGACCATGTGTCCCTGGATCCGGGTGAGGCCTCGTGCACCTAGGCCCGGGTGAGCCCAAGTGGCCCTGGGTCTGGGAGAGGCCAAGCGTCCCTGGGTCCGGGTGAGACCATGTGTCCCTGGATCCGGGTGAGGCCTCGTGCACCTAGGCCCGGGTGAGCCCAAGTGGCCCTGGGTCGGGGAGAGGCCAAGCGTCCCTGGGTCCGGGTGAGACCATGTGTCCCTGGATCTGGGTGAGGCCTCGTGCACCTAGGCCCGGGTGAGCCCAAGTGGCCCTGGGTCGGGGAGAGGCCAAGCGTCCCTGGGTCCGGGTGAGACCATGTGTCCCTGGATCCGGGTGAGGCCTCGTGCACCTAGGCCCGGGTGAGCCCAAGTGGCCCTGGGTCTGGGAGAGGCCAAGCGTCCCTGGGTCCGGGTGAGACCATGTGTCCCTGGATCCGGGTGAGGCCTCGTGCACCTAGGCCCGGGTGAGCCCAAGTGGCCCTGGGTCTGGGAGAGGCCAAGCGTCCCTGGGTCCGGGTGAGACCATGCGTCCCTGGATCCGGATGAGGCCTCGTGCACCTAGGCCCGGGTGAGCCCAAGTGGCCCTGGGTCTGGGAGTGGCCAAACGTTCCTGGGTCTGGGTGAGACCATGTGTCCCTGGATCCAGGTGAGGCCTTGTGCAACTAAGCCCGGGTGAGGCCACGTGCCCCTGGGTCTGGGAGAGGCCAAGCGTCCCTGGGTACGGGTGAAGCCAGATCCTGGGTCCAGGTGAGGCCGTGCGCCCCTGGATCCATCCGGGTGAGGCTGGGTCCCAGACCCGGGTGAGACCACGCGCCCCTTGGGTATGGGTGAGGCCACGTGCCCCTTAGTCCAGGTGACGCCGTGCCCCTGGGTTCGGCCGAGACCAAACCAGAGGGAGTCGGACCTCCATTACCACCATTTGTCCACCATCCAGAGCTGAGGGGTCAGTGCTGACATGTACACATAAGGAACTACTGGACATCGAAATTGGGTCTCAAAAGAACTGTTGGTCCAGGGGGAAGCTCGCTACAGATTGATTCATTTGCCTGTCAGCATAAATATTATTGCTCGTCTCACATTCAGTTCTTATTAGTATATATCTAGTGACATTTGATCTCATTAATCTATAGGAAATGATGAACAACATAGACTGAGGAACAAGAACAGAACCAGAATCAAGGAGGCATCGATCGTACTATCGGGCCTCAGAGGGAGGATAGGGGAGGGTAGGGAGAGGGTGGGGGGAGGGGGAGAGTTCAACCAAAGGACCTGTATGCATGCATATAAGCCTATCCAACGGTTAAGTTCAACAGGGGATTGGGGCATGCGTGGGGAGAGGGGTGGGATGGGAATGGGGGGATGAGGACAAATATGTGACACCTTAATCAATAAAGAAATTTAAAAAAATAAATAAATAAATAGTTTGAGGACCCCTGTAAAAAAAAAAAAAATAAAAAAAATAATAAAAAAAAAAATAAATAAATATAAGGCCTAAAACAATCAATAACTTACATAGGAGAAAACATAGGTACTAAACTTATGGACCTTAATCTTAGGATTTTATGAATTTGACCCCAAAGGCAAGGGAAGTAAAGGCAAAAATAAATGAATGAGACTACATCCAATTAAAAAGCTTATGCACAGCAAAAGACACCACCAGTAAAACTGGCAATCAACCAAAACTACAGCTTTGACAAGAGATTAATATCCAAAATATATTAATTTTTTACTTGTAAAATATTGTTTGTTTACAACCTCTTAAACTTCCAGGGTGAAATCCCATAAATAGAGGGAAATGAGAACCCTAAGAGAAAGGTGGACCACTCCAGATTAGTAGGTAGCAGGTTTATGAGCAAGAGAATTTACATACAAGGCTTGTCTTGGGAGGCCACAAGAGGAGAGATATTCATACCTGCTCGCTAGAATCTTAAAAGTTTATATAAAGGCCTTAACTGGGTTTAGTCACATGTACCATCCAGATGGTCTCAACAACACATTGCTCTCTCAAGTCTGTGTCCTTGAAATGTGTTCAGGATGTTCATTCCAAGGACAGAGGAGCAGATGAGGAGCCTCCAATTGCCCGGAGACCAGCTCGCCATCAATTGACAGTCACAGCCTCTCAATGACCTTCTCCAAAAAGCTGGACATAAAGAGGACTTTGTTTTAGTCGTTAGTTCATCTTTGGTAACACATTTCAAGAACATTTATTTTTTATTTTAAATTATTCTTTTCAGCTTTATTGAGGTATAATTGAAAAACAAAATTATAAAATATTTAAAGTGCACATCATAATGATTTGCTATATGTGTACATTGTGAAAGGACTCTTTTCATCTTCTTAATTTATTCATCCATCACTATATATATAAACATTAAAGTCTTAGCAAACTTTAATTTTATAATACAGTATTATTCACTATAGTCACCATGTTATACATTAGATTCTCAGAATTTACTTATCTTATAACTGAAGGTTTATACTATTTTACCAACCCCTCCCTGTTTCTCTCACTCCCTCATTCCTGGAAACCAATTTTCTACTATCTGTTTTTGACTTTTACTTTTTCTTTATATTACATATATAAATAGAGAGCAGTGAGATAGCTCTGGGCAGTAGTGAGGGGTGAATTGGGGGGTGGGAAAGGAAATGAAAAGAGAACTCATGGGCATGGATAACAGTGTGGTGATTGTGGGGGGAGGGGAAAAGGTGGAAGAGGGCATACTATCTAATAAAAGAGTAATATGCAAATTAACTGTCACTCCACAACAAAGGTGGTGGCGCCAATAGCAGCTGGGGTGGATGCTGGAGCCGGCAACCCAGCAATGCAAAAACAGCATCTTTTCCTTGGCCGCAGGGGGAGAGGGCCCTCTGGTTAGAGGCCAGGGCGAGGGACACATCCCCATCCCAGCTGCACTGAGGGAGGAGAGGACCCAGAAAAATGGATCTACCCAGTTCCTGACGCTGACAGAACCCTATGGGTGCCAGGGTCCTTCACCCGCAGCCCCTAGTCGCAGCCCGGCAGCCCCAGTCGCAGAAGCGGAAGCCCTCTGCCCACAGTGTGGACGCAACCAGCATGGCGCCATGGTGGGGGGGGGGGGTCCAGTGGGCGTGCTACAGACATCAAAACACTGCCGCCACAGTCACCCCCCCGCATGCACAAGTAGCACAGTTAGAGGGGGCAGCTCCTGAGGCCAGGATCCTGAGGCAGCTGATGCACACTGCGCCAGTGGAGAAGCGGGACCTGGGAGGCCAAGTCCCAAAGTACCTGAGCTGCCGGGCATCATGGGCCAGGCCCTGAGGAGACTCCAGGACAAGCATCTTCCCAGAGGCTGTGTGGAGGGAGGTGAGGAGCCTCTAGCCAGAGGCCATGGTGAGGGACGCTGACGTCATTGCAGGCTGGGCTGAAGGACCGCCCCCGCTCCCCGTTCCTCCGTGAACGAATTTCATGCACTGGGCCTTTAGTAGAGGAAATAAATGGTGAAGAAAAAATAAAATTAAAGCTTGATATTTAAAAAATAAAAGTGATATGCTGTATTTATCTTTTTCTGACTTATCTTACAGCATAATTCCATCTTTGTTGTCACAAATGTCAAGATTTCTTTCTTTCTGAAGGCTAAATAATATTTCATTATATATATGACATTTTATATTTATTCATGTTACATTTTTTTGCCTGTGGCAATCCAGTTTACCCAAGACCATTTATTGAAGAGATTATCCTTCGCTATTGTATATTTTGGCTCCTTTGTCAAAAATTAATTCACCATAAGAGCATGAAAATGTTTAAATGACATGGATATACACTGAGTAGCCAGATTACTATGATCTCTGAATGCATAATAATCTGGCCACTCCATATATATATATATATATATATATATATATATATATATATATTTATATATATATATTTATATATTTTATTTATATTTATATATTTTATATATATATCTATATCTATATTTATATTTGAGGACTGGTGCATGAATTCGTGCATGGGTGGGGTCCGGCCAGCCTGGCCAGGGTGAGGGGACATGGGCAGTTGGCTGGCCTGCCTGCTGTTTGAACTCCTGGTCGAGGGGACAATTTGCATATTAGCCTTTTATTATATAGGATATACACTAAGTGGCCAGATTATTATGTGTTCAGAGATCATAATAATCTGGCCACTCAGTGTATAGTATATTAAATTTTAGTTTGATAGAACATCAAGATATTGAATATAAATATGGTGAAATGTCTAGAAGTTTAAGAATATTGAAGTATATAGGAAGTTATACAAATTATGTTGTTATTTTTAAATAATACCTATAGATATATTGATATATCTGAAGAGAAAAGTCTGAATGTTTGATACTATAATTAAGCACTATGGGTTATATTTTACATATATTTCCTTTTCCTTATCTTAGTTAAACTTCCCAAGTGCAATGTTATTCATATAACAAACCAGTAATTGATAAGTGTGATGTCTTTATGATACTCCCATATGGTATGTCTCAGCTTATGTTACATAATAGCAAAAAGGAGCTGAAGTTGCATTTTATAACCAGATTCTTTGGTTGTCCTACTGGCCTTTATTTGCTGCTGCATCCTCCAATCTCCAAGGACACTGTCTCGGAAGAAGCCATAGTTAACATACTTTTTTACCCTTATTTTATTACTCAGAGGATTCATTAGTGGCTTTGTTCTAGGGTCACCAGGGACTCTTTGTTTATTCATTCAGTTGAATTTTTGTCAAATAAAGACAATGCCAAACTAGATATAGTAAATGTGCTCCCAGCCCTGAGCCCATAATAGCAACTTTCCAAAAACTGGAGAAGGTTCCTCACATTCCACAAACCTCATATAGTATTATTATTATTATTATTATTATTATTTTATATTTTTAGGAGGGTTAAAATAATACAACAGTATTTACATGTAACTGGTTAAAGATGGATACTTTTGAGAGGTCTAGGCATCTTAAAGCTGCTGTGACTATAACAGTGGATTTGTAAGCAAAAGTGACCAAACATTCATATGAAAATTTTCATCCCAACTATCATTTTCAATTTAGGACTTTTAATATTTCATGTATTTCAACAACCAGCAGAAACTATGATTGACAGTCATAACAGTAAGTTCTATAAAATTTATCATTTTAATTAGTTTTGTGTAGTTTTGACCATGAGTTTCATTATGCTTGAGAAAATGTAATGTATCTTTTGTTTTAAAATTGGAAATGTGACTGACAATTTCTCAATCAGTGAAGCTTACATATATTTACTTTTTTAGAATGCAGTTTCTTTGCCATTTACTTGGAGATTTTTATGCACAAAAATATATTGGCATTTAAAAGGATTAAAATTGGATATCTATCTAGAAATATATATCATCATATATATCATCACTTAAAAATAAGTTTTATATTCATCTATTTGTACAGGCATACTTCTTTGCCTCCCAAAAGAATGACAGGGCTGAAAGATTACTCAGGAAGATGATGCCTGAGAGATTAGAAAGAGGGGAAGAAAGATAGTAGATGGCCAGCAGAAATCTTTCTCCAATCTCAAGTTGATCTAATACAGTCATTGAATGTATCTCCTGTTCCCTTGGTGTGTTCTGTCAGGAAACCATTAGCCTAGTTTAGTTCTTCTTCCTTACATTGGTACTGTATCCCTGAACCCTTAACTATATTCTCTGCTAGATAATCAGAGCTGACCCTGTCTCACATCAGTAGAGCAACACATTAGTATTCACAATAAAGTGAGTCTACATACAAATAAATTGGGGTCTCCAAGGAAAGCTTTTCATAATTCACTGTTGTAGCGAAATTCTAACCTGGAGACTTATTTTAGAATAAAAATATTTGAGTCCCTGCTAATGTAATTGTCAATGCCTTAAAACAATCTGTGAAAAAGTTATTAACACAAACTCAGAATAAAAAAAGACCATGTCCTCTGGATTTATTGTCTTCCACATAGGTGCTCTCAATGCAAAAATTGCATCAACAGAATTTTGCTGGTAGGTAGAGCAGAGAACACAGTTTCTCTTCATCTGCTGAAGGTGGTAAACAAAAGGAGAAAAGTTGATCCTTTTTGAAAGCAAAAGAAAACATTCAGCAACAGATTCTAACATAGAAAAAAAATTTGAAATCCAATAATTCATTTAATCAAAATTTCACATTTTTAAGATTTAAAAAGTGAACATTCTGGTTATATAGCCTCAGGTTTCTTAGTCAGTTCAGGACAAAATGAGCTCTTTTTAAAATAACCTTTATTGGAGTGACATTGGTTAATAAAATTATATAGGTTTTGAGTGTACAATTCTATGATACATCATCTGTATATTGCATTATGTGCCTCAAAGTCAATATCAAAGTGCTCTGAATTATAAGTCCAAACGAAAGAAAAATAGCTTTGTAGGTGTCTTGAAAACATGCATAGATAAATTCATTTGGAAACATTTATTGGACAGTTGACAACATATCTGGGACTATGCTAGTTGTATCTGAAAAAGACACATTTAATGATCCCCACAAATTAGTATTCCTTCTTATGTGTTAAAATAGTAGCAAGCATTGTTTTCCATGGGAACCCCGTGACAAGGATTACAGCTAACAGTTATCACACCTGCAGGAAACTTTCCAGAGGATTTAAAGAGGAAGTTGAAAACCAATGGAAGAATAGAAGTTATTCAGGTGAGTTGAAGGCAGAACATATGTTCTGTGAGAAATGTTTACTAAAATACCTGTCACATAAAATGAGCTTGATAAATATAGCTATTACTTTTATTGAAAGAAACACATTAAGAGGAAGAGGAGGAGGAAAAGGGAAAGAGAAGATCATCGGTTTTATTTGTGACAATGGATTTGAAGTCCTTGTTTAATGTTCAAATAGATATGTCAGATTGCATCTGAAAATAAGGAAGGACTATTACAAAATAAAGGTACTGATCCTATATTATAAAAGCCTAATATGCTGAGTGTCCAACTGTTCATTTGACCTTTCGACCAGTCGCTATGATGAGCACTGGCCACCAGGGGGCAGATGCTCCAACTGGTAGGTTAGCATGCTGCTGGGGTCCAGCCGATTGGGACTGAGAGAGATGGGCCTGACATGCCCTGGAGCACTCCTACAGTCCCTCCCAGCCCTGGGTGCACCAGTGGGGTCCCTCAGCCTGGCCTGCATTCTCTCACCATCCAGGATCCCTTGGGGGATGTCGGAGAGCTGGTTTTGGCCTGATCCCCACAGGCCAGGTCGAGGGACCCCCATCAGTGCATCCAACCTCTAGTTTAGTAATAATCACCTAAAAGATGATATTTTAAAACATAGGAATTGATGAAAATACATAAAAAATATAAATATGGTGAAAAGTGAAAAGAGATGAAGAAAACAAACAGATAAAAAGGTAAGAGAAATATACCATCTTTGAATTTTACAAGAGCAATTCATAAAAGTATAAATGTATACTGTGCATAAATATAAGTATATTGTGTATTAAGATAGTTTATATTCTGCACCACTGTGGCTTATACGTGATTACTTAGGAACAGATAAACCATAGAAAGAGACAGTGTCAGGAGAAGAGCTAAAAAAATATGTGTGTGTGTGTGTGTGTGTGTGTGTGTGCAGGTATGATAGTTTAGAGGTGTTAAGGAGAGAAATACACAAGTATGCAATAAACAAAAATAGAAAACAAAATTCTTTAATCATAGAGCTGGAACAGAGACTTCAAGTGACTACAGCGAGTGCATAGAGAACCCAAGTTATCTGACTAATATTGAAACTTTAGGGAACAAAGCGTCACGCAAATACATCAAACAGAATTCTTGAAAGTCAAGATATTTTGTTCCTATTAAAAGACAGACCCGTAAGTGTGAAAAGTAGTCCTTTTCGAAGTAGCATTTAAATTGTAAGTATTTTTAAGTAATGAATTTTTTAAAACCTGAATATGATAGGTTTCATATTTTTTAAATAATCTATAAGATGTCTCAATGTTACATGCAGATATAACTGAAGTCAAGAATCGGCTATGGGAAATGGTACCGTAACATTCATTCTGCTGGGCCTGACAAATGACCTTCAGCTGCAGACTCTGATTTTTGTCTTTTTCTTTCTCACCTACATGCTGAGCATAACTGGGAACCTGATTATCATCTCCCTCATCTTACTGGATTCTCATCTTAAGACAGCCATGTATTATTTCCTACAAAATTTCTCCTTCTTGGAGATCTCATTCACATCTGCTTGCATTCCCAGATACTTGTATAACATAGCAACAGGTGACAAGCTCATTACCTACAATGCCTGTGTCAGCCAAGTATTTTTTACTGACCTCTTTGGTGTAACTGAATTTTTCCTCCTGGCGGCCATGTCCTATGACCGCTACGTGGCCATCTGCAAGCCCCTGCATTATGTGACCATCATGAGCAGCACAGCCTGCAGAAGACTTGTCTTCTGTTGTTGGGTAGCTGGTCTATTCATTATAATCCCCCCACTTAGTCTAGGCCTAAACCTGGAATTCTGCGATTCTAATGTCATTGATCATTTTATCTGTGATGCAGCTCCCCTCCTGAAAATTTCTTGTTCAAATACTTGGTTCATGGAACAGACTGTTATGATTTGTGCTGTGCTGACCCTTCTTATGACACTCATGTGTGTAGTACTGTCCTACATTTATATCATCAAGACAATTTTGAGATTCCCTTCTGTTCAGCAAAGGAAAAAGGCCTTTTCCATCTGTCTTTCCCACATGATTGTGGTCTCCATCACCTATGGCAGCTGCATCTTCATCTATATCAAACCATCAGCGAAGGAATCAGTGGCTATTAACAAGGGTGTGACAGTACTCACTACATCCATTGCTCCACTGCTCAATCCTTTCATTTACACCTTGAGAAACAAGCAAGTAAAACAAGCCTTCAATAACTCAGTCAAAAGAATTGTGATGTTTTCTAAGAAATAAGAGAATGTGAAGCCAAATAAACACCTATATAGTGACCTTACCAAATTCCATACTCAGGTTCACTTATTCAGAACACTTATTCATCCTGATCTAGTGCCATCTTCCTCACAACCTTCTTTTAAGACCCTTCTATACACAGGCATATTAATAGCTTCTTTATCTTTATTGTTGAAACTATTACAGATTCCCCTCCCCCCACCATGGTTGACCCCCTCCACCCCACTTCTGCCCACTCCCCAGGCCACTACACACTATTGTTTGTCCATGGTCTATGCATGTATGCATATAAATTAATTGTTTAATCTCTTCCTACCCTTCCTACCCCCCCCCGCCCCTGCCAACAGGGCAGTCTGTTGCATGGAATGTCTTTGGATCTGTTTTGTTCATCAGTTTATTTTCTTTAAAATTAAATGCTGATTGGCCTCCAAATAAGGAATACCAAAATAAAATAAAATAAAATAAAATAAAGTAAAATAAAATAAAACAAAACAGAAGTATCTCTCCAAATTAGAAATATAAAAAGAGAAATACATAGGTTAGTAAAGATTTCCATTTTCCAGCAAGAGAGTATGTAACAGTGGCCATTGTTTCATCCAATCCAAAACTTTCAAATGATTTCTTCATTGATTCACTTAACAAATATGTATTGGGTACTGTCTTTGAAACAGCTACTGTTTTAAGCACTAAAAACAGAGAAGGGTCAACCAACCAGCAAAAACTTATTCCCCTATACCCTCAGGGGTAAACAAAACCAATTCTTTCTTTTTTTTTTTTAACAAAACCAATTCTAAGTTAAATAAAGCAAAATGGTTAACTTGCACTCAAATAAATGTTTTTTCACAGAAGGGGATATAAATCTTATAATGATGGGAAAACATCTGAAGTACTAAAGCTTAAAAATTATAAGATTTGTGTCAATATCAAATTGCTAATAACCAAAACTTTTAACTGTTATACCCTTTCCTCAAAAAAAATCCATAAAGTTAAAGGAAAGATAGTGACAATAGATAATTATTATTCTGAGGAATTTAAACATTTTAGTATTACAAAAACTCTGCCAGATGTAGACACATATACTGAAATGCCAACAGAGAATGTCACTAAAACATAACAGTTTTCAAATGGAATATGGAAAGCGTAGTTAAGGTATTACATCTTTTTTTATATGTGAAAAGTTATACATGGGAAGAACACAAACTCTTTACCACATTTCCTCCAAAAAAATAGAAGTTCATAGGTTATCATCTGTAACTATTTCCCCCATTCCACTGATGGGGAAAATAAGACTTTTTTTTTTTTGGGGGGGGGGGGGACTAGCAATCTGAATCTGTGCCAGTAAACTAATGTACATTCTTGATAGCCTATAATTAAGTCACTGCCCCTTTCTCCCCAATCTGGTCTTGCAAGACCTGTTGACCTAAGTACTCCCATTTTACAGAGGCCATAAACCATGGACAATACACAACCCCAGAGGGAGTTATCAGCGCTGGCGCCAGGCCAGGCCTTTTGGTGTGGTCTCACGGCCCCCATCCCAACACACGGGGCTTTTTGAAAAGCCTGAGAAAGGTCCAGAAGTCCCATCCATATTTGGGGGACAAAGAAACCAAAGGGTATAAAGGGAGAGCTTCCTCCATATTGGTTTGCTCAGGAGTTGAATCACTGTATATAGTACATGGGAAACATCTGAAAATAAATGGGTTTTTCCTGTATCTCCAAGTACTCCTGAGTATTTTCCAGTTGCCTGGTAAATTCTGTAACACCACTACACTTGAGACTCCAGAAATTTGAACCTACATTTTCCTTCTGCTTTCATGTCTAGTCTTTTCTATATTCTGTTTCTCTGTCAAAAATATTTTCCTCCTTGCTGAAACCGGTTTGGCTCAGTGGATAGAGCATCGGCCTGCGGACTGAAAGGTCCCAGGTTCGATTCTGATCAAGGGCATATACCTTGGTTGCAGGCACATCCCCAGTAGGGGGTGTGCAAGAGGCAGCTGATCGATGTTTCTCTCTCATCGATGTTTCTAACTCTCTATCCCTCTCTCTTCCTCTCTGTAAAAAATCAATAAAATATATTTAAATATATATATATTTTCCTCATTCTTTGTTGACTCAGTTTTCTCCTTAATTTTTTTTAATTTAGAAGTCACTCAGGTTATTTAAAAATTAAATATAAAACTGCTATGTGAGCCAGCAACTCTACTTCTGAGTATTTATCCAAAAGAATTTAAATCAGGAAATTAAAGAGACATCTACACTCCTATATTCATTACAATACTATTCACAATAACTAAGATGTAGAAACAACCTAAATATCTATCAACTGGTTAATGGATAAAAGAAAAATGTAGTATAAACATAGAGCAGAATAGTATTCATACTTTAAAATTTTGCTCTGGCCAGGTGGCTCAGTTGTTTTAATTATTGTCCCATTAACCAAAAAGGTTGTGGGTTTGATTCTTGGTCAAAGCACATACGTTGGTTCCATGTTCTATCCCCAGCTGGTGTGTATACGGGAGACAAAACAATCAATGATTCTCTCTCACATGGATGTTTCTCTCTCTTTCTATCTTTCTTCTCCTCTCTCTAAAAATCAATAAACATATCTTCAGGTGAGGATTTAAAAATAAAGAAAAAGAAGAAAATTTTGCAACATGCAACAACATGGATGGACCTTAAAGACATTATGCTAAGTAAAATAAGCCAGACACAAGACAAGTATTTTATAAACCCACTTACATGAAGTATCTAAAAAGTCAAATTTATAAAATTAAAAACTAAGATGGTGGTTATCAGGTCCTGAGGGATGGGGAATTAATAATAAACAAGCATATGTTTCAGTTAATATTAATAAGAACTAAAGGTCTGCTTTACAACACTGTACCGTAAGTCAAAAATAATGTACAATTTTTAAGAGGAAAGATTTCATTTTCAGTGTGAATTTTTTAAGAGGAAAGATGTGTTAAGTGCTCTTGCCACAATAACTTTTTTTCAAAACCACACACACATTTTTTTAAATAATAAAGAAACAAGCACATATAAATACAAATTTAAGGAAATACCAAAATCTAGCTTGATGCTAGTTAATTTGCCTACATTTGATTACCAAAAGGTTGTGGATTGGATTCTCAGTCAGAACACATACCTAGGTTGCAGGTTCTATTCCTGGTTGGGATGTGTATGGCAGGTAACCAATAAATATTTCTCTCTCACCTCAGTAAATTTAACTTAAAAAAGACTCACAACAACAACAAAAAATGTCCTAATCAGATAGCTTCACAGGTGAATTTTGTGAAGCATTCAAAGAACTAACACCTATCCTTCTCAAATTATTAAGGGGAGGAAGGACTCCTGAGCTCAATTCATGGGGCCAGAATTATTCTAATACAAAACCACATATGAAAACTACAAAGAAACAAAGTTATATGCTAACATTCCTGATGAACATAGATTCAAAAATCCTCAACAAAATATTAGCAAACAGAAATCAGCAATACATTGAAAATATCATACATACACCATCATCAAGTGAGGTTCATTCCTGGGATGCAAGGTTGGTAATCTGCAAATCAATGAACAGACTGATTGATTTATGTGAAAAGTCACATAAATAAAATGAAGGATAAAAATTATATGATAATATCAATAGATGCAGAAAAAGCATTTGACAAAATCCAGTACCAATTTATGATAAAAACTCAGCAAAATGGGAACATACCTCAACATATGTCATACCATATATAACAAACCCACACACAACATGGAAAAATTTAAAGTGTTTCCCTTACTATCAGGAACAAGACAGGGATGTCCTTTTTCATGACGTTTATTCAACACAGTATTTGAAGTCCTTTGGTTGCCAAAGGGGAAGGGGTTCAAGAACTGATGAAAAAGGTAAAGGGATTAAGAAGTACATTGGTAGTTACAAAATATTCATAATGTATAGGGAATATAGTAAAAAATACTGTAATAATTATGTATGGTGCCAGGTGGGTACTGGAAATATCAGGGTGAACACTTTGTAAAGTACATGCTTGTCTAACTACTATGCTGTATACTTGAAACTAATACAAAATAATATTGAATGTAAACTGTAATTGAAAAATAAATTTTTTAAAAATACAAGGTGACAGGAGACTAGACTCCAGGTAGTGAGCACACAATAGAGTATACAGATATAGTATTATAAAGTTCTACACCTGAGATTTATATGTTATAACCAATGTTATCCCAGTAAATTTATTTTTTTAAAATACTATCTTGCCCTGGTCGGTATGGCTCAGTTAGTTGAAGTGTTGGCCCCGTGCACCGAAGTGTCACTGGGTCAATTCCCAGTAAGGGTGCATACCCAGGTTCCAGGTTCGACCCTGTAGGGGTGCATACAGGAGGCAACCATGCAATATTTCTCTCTTATATCGATGTTTCTCTCTCTCTCTCTCTCTCTCTCTCTCTCTCTAAATAAAAACATATCCTCAGATGAGGATTAAAAACATACTATCTTTACATAAATTCATACATGTCCATTGCTGGAGGCTAAGACCAACAAGTAGTTAGCATAATTAGGCAAGAAGTCCTCTGGAAGGCTAATGGACTTTGATATTCAGCAAAGGCTGAAAATCAGCATAATATTGCCCTGCTTTGGCTGAATGGCTGAATGGAATCCCCTAACCTGATAACCCTTTATTGTTTACCAAATTTGACCATTAATATGCCTGTTTGCTTTGCTAAAGGGCAAATGTGTATTCTAGTAAATAAAAATCTGATGGGTCCGGGGATTCAGAGAGCCTCCGCCTGGCTCCCCCAAGCCTTCTAAATTTATATTTCTTGTGTAGTGTATACGTTTGTGCGCAGCCCCTTCTCCAGACCTTGAACCCTAGCCGCAAATGGATGCAGTGTTCACAACCATATCTTAGGAAATGGAAATAATAGTATTTTTGTTTTTTAAATATTCATACATATTCATATCGTTCTTTAAACTGTAAAAAAGAATTATCACTTGCTTTGAGTTTTCTAATTTTCTATTTTGTTATCTTTTATAATGATTGAGAAAAATAGCAGGTGGAATAGAGCCGTGTGATCTTTCAGCATCCATAGATAGTAGGGAAGAAATACAGCAAAGGCAGACCACTTCGTGACCTTTGGTTTTTTATTATTTTATCTTGACCTGTGCCTGTTGCTATTGTCACATCTTTGTGTCTCTAGGGACAGTGCCCCCACTGCTGCATCTTTCAGTATTTTTGCCCTAGTTCATTACAAAGGAAACTCATTAGTGCTGTTCGAACCTGTGTCACCAAGGACCCAGTTGTTTAATATTTAGTTTGAGGTACAGCAAATAAATCAAATATCAGTCTTAATAGTGTGAAAGCCTCTTATCCTACCCAGAAAAGTCATAATATCAATGATTTCAATGCAAAAAGGGGAAATAGTTGAACAATATTTTACTTTCAACCAAGAAGGAGTAGAAAACATTTCCTAGGCATCAAGTTCTTCGTTTGAAAATCTTCTCATGTTGGAGATGAAAAATTCAAAGAGTCCTAAATCCTCCCAGAGCACGGTTCAGGGTAAGTAGAGTCATAAACTTAAAGAAAATTTTGCACAAACCTTTTCTAATAGATTCTCTTCCTCAAATTAGCCCTTAGGATTCTGGTTGCTAAAGAATCGGCCGAAGCTATTAACTTTCAGAAGAGTAAGTACATTAGCTATTTCATTTACTTTCATCTTTGGTAAATCTATGTGTTGATTTTCTGTGAGAAGATTTGATATTGACTTACCAAAATCAGATGTAATTAATATTTGAATTATTATATGAAGATCCACAGATTTTTCTGAATTGTATCGTTCAATACTGCTTTTTATAGTTTACATAAAGATACTGTGAATTTATATGCCGTGAGAAGTTATTTCTGCCACACTCTCACTTTCCTCTTTAAAGAGAAAAGTGTATATCTACATTAAAATCACCTGATATGACAGCTCATAACATAATTTTGGAAAAATTAGCTTTCTTTGTACTTTTTAAAATATAAAAATATTTAAAAGATGCAAACTATTTTTGTAAACTTTGTCTCTTAAAAACTAGCATTGATAAATGGCATAAATAAAAAATATTTTGCAACAAGGGCTGCCACACAGGGTAGAGGAAAGAGCATGTTACCGTGTAAAGTTCTAGGAGCCACTGGGTTACAAAGTACATAGCGGAGTAAGGAGGTTAGGAAGGCTGAAAAGAGCATCCTTTCCTTTAATTAAAATTATCTACTTAGTTATTATGTTGTGTCCTTACAATTCCTTAGAATGTTAAAGTTCTTCAAAAATATCATTGTCATCTCTTCTTTCGAAGGATGTGACAGTAAACGTTGGGGTTTAACTGTATTACCCAGTCATACAGTGAGAGATGACCTTGCTCTAATCTCTGGAGAAAAGGAATCTTTTAAAGGAACAAATGACAGCCAATCACATAACAACTTACTAGAGTTTTGCTAGGAAATTGAAAAGCAACTTGTTTTTTATTCATTTATATGAGACATTCAAATCCTGGAGATACTATTTCAAAACTAAAAATGTATTTGAGTATGTTAGTACAACTAAGTGTCATAGCTGAGGGAAAGCTATAGAATAACCATTAAGCCAAAGCAATAATTAGAAAGTTCTAGGACTCTGGTTTTAAAGTACTATTAAAATATGCACTAAAGAGACATAAATGTAAAACTAAGAAGGGAAACATCTTTATCTGCAACAAGACAAGGAGGAAATCTTTAAATGTAGACTGAACAGATAAATATTCCATGGCGTAAATTGTGAATATTTAGTGGCACCAAAACCTGTTTCAAATAAAAATGTCAACAAACTTGGGAAAAGGCACATGAAACATCATAGTCATTACAGTGTGGATACAGTCACACTTTGAGTTGAAGGAAAAGGTTGATACAAAGTTTATTAATCATAACTTGGTAAATGATTACAAAAGTTCTAAATTATTATCTCCTTTTTTCTTAAAATTTCATTTCCAGGAATTATTATGAAATTATGCAATAATGTTTATAAAAAGGTACTTTTGAAGCATTGTAACAATTATAGAAAACAAAGAGAGACATAAAAGTGTGTTGGAAATTGATTTTAAACTTGTGGTACATTCATAAACCTATTTCAATGTAGGTGACATTTTGAAATAAGAACAAAAATAAAGAGGGATTTAAAAACTGGAGTCACACAAATACCCTAGATTGAAATTAAATAGAATTAAATTAAATAAATTTACATTTCTAAACTTATAGAAATGTAAAATATTTATAATGTAAAATGAATAGCATGTGAACAAATTACATATTCAGACATGCAAATTCCTTGACCTCCAGTTTAAATATCTTATAGATTTCCTCAAAGAAACAAAAAATAGCCACCAAGAAAGATACAACTATCTGCTTGAGAGCTAAAGCAAGGAAGAGATGCCAGTTAACAGTTTGGTAAGCAGGGAAATAATGACATAAGCAAAAAGAGTGATATTTCAAGGTATGCATGACTTTAGTCACCAGCAAAACTGTTGTTTCAAATGCAAAAAAATCCTCAGTGTTAAATACAAGCATATGTAAAATTTACAAGTAAAAAGTAAAATAAGTGTGGCAAAGGACTTTCAAGATGAAACTTGAATATAGGTTTGAATGTGTAGGCAAATGAATAATATATATACATATATATGTGTGTATATAATTTACACAACAATATGTCTTACCATGGACTCTGAGTCTCGGATTGTTAGTTTTGGTAGCTATCCCAGTAAAGAAGACAAATCCCTGATTTCAACAAACTCACTTCTCAGAGGAAGTGCTAAAGTGGAAATAACAGTTATTTGTATGGAAGCACAAATGAGGACCACTTAACACAGACAATGGAGTGCCCAAGGACTTTCCAGTAGAAACGATGCTCAAGTGAAAAATCACAAATATATAGTTATACCTGGATATTTTGAGAGACTGGGAAGAAAGGATGGAATGTGGAAAGAGAGAGATAAGAGATTTTTTTTTCAGACAGATAATCAATATGAAGTGCTTACAAGAACTACCACATAGTAAATTCTCAATAAATATAATTCATTCTTTCTATTTGAAGGAACATGGAGTAGAAAGAAGACTATATGGGTTATACAAAGTGTTAAGTCCCACTTGGGATTTTGAGTTCACAGCACATAAATTATCTGTAAGAAGCCAGAAAATAACAACTGCCATATATGAAGCATGTACCATGTATGAGATTTTATACAAAGAGATACATAAAAGTGTGTTGGAAATTGATTTTAAACTTGTGGTACATTTATAAACCTATTTCAATGTAAGTGACATTTTGGAATAATAGAACAAAAATACAAAAACAAAAAGGAATTTAAAAACTGGAGTCACACAAATACACTGGATTGAAACTGAATAGAATTTAATTAAATGCATTTATCTTATAGAAATGTAAAATATTTATATTTAAAGATTATCATTTTAGGTGAATATGGCAGATACTGTTTTTATCTCCATTTTGTAGGTTAACGTACTGAATGCCTGAGAAGTTGGAAAACTTGCCAACAGTCATACAGACGAAGGCGGAAAAGCAGGTATTGAACGATGGAGCTCTCGATCTGCTCTTAATCTCGATGTACTGCCGCTAAGGCTAAGACTGAGGGAAATGATAAGACATGTGCATGGAGAGTATATTTAGTAATTTAGAGTTGATTTTGAACTTAGTAATAGGGACAAAAAGGTGCTTAACTAAACAGAATGAAAGCATTAAAAAAATGTGAGTTTTTCCCAGCTGTACATCTTTGGGCCTGACATTTCTTCTCCTACAGCAAATACATCATGCAGCAAAATACTCTGTATTGTATATCCTGTAGACACTGAGTGTAAATTACACACTAGCAGAGAAACATAAGGAGCGTCAGAGGAGTCATCCAACAATGGTTAAGCTACATGTTAAAACATAAAAACAAAAGAACATAAACACATTGGGTCATAGTGGCAAAATATAAAATTAGTTCTTACATGTTTACATTTTATCATGACCAGATCTTCACGGAAAGACATGAAAAGGGTATTACATTTAAATATTCACCTTTGAGATAAGAAATCTTAGACATAAGAAGAAATCATAATTTTGTTGAATCACAAAACATTATATACGTCAAAACTAACCACATGAGAAAGTTCAGTCTTTGGTATAAGTTAAAACTGAAATAAAGAAAGGACAATGGTGCTAAAACAATTTTTTTATTTAAAATATGTTTTAAAATCTATCACAAAACTGCCAAAATAATAACATAAAATAAGCAATTAAGTAGCAAGGCCCACCAGAGTGTTGGCAGTATCAGCTACTAATTTATCGAAGACACTGCATGTGAATTAGTTTGCTATCTCTAATAGTCACTGTTGATCTTTATCTGGCTTTGATACCACTCTATTCAAATAGAATATCTCGAAACTTTACATGAAATTAAATAAAATTCGGTAATGAAAAACCACACAATAACAACTTTCATCCTCTTGGGACTGACAGATGACCCTCAACTTCAGGTTCCAATTTTTACTTTTCTATTTCTCACTTACATGTTGAGTATAACTGGGAATCTGACCATCGTATCCCTCACTTTAGTGGACTCCCACCTTAAAACACCCATGTACTTTTTCCTACAGAATTTTGCCTTGTTAGAAATCTCATTTACATCTGCTTGCATCCCTAGATATTTGTACAACATAGCAACAGGTGACAGATCAATTACATATAATGCTTGTGTTGTTCAATTGTTTTTTACTGATGTCTTTGGAGTAACTGAATTTTTCCTGTTAGCTGTGATGTCCTATGACCGCTATGTGGCCATCTGCAAACCCTTGCATTATGTAACCATCATGAGCAGCAGAGTCTGCAAGAGCCTTGTCCTCTGTTGTTGGATGGCTGGCTTATTGATCATACTCCCACCATTTACTTTGTTCCTAAATTTGAAATTCTGTGATTCAAATGCCATTGATTATTTTGTCTGTGATGTATCTCCTTTGCTGAAGATTTCATCCTCAGACACATGGCTCATCGAGCAGCTGGTTATTGTCTGTGCTGTGCTGACCTTCATCCTGACCCTTGTGTGTGTTGTTTTGTCCTACATTTACATCATTAAGACCATTCTAAGATTGCCCTCTGCCCAACAAAGGAATAGGGCCTTTTCCACCTGTTCTTCCCATATGATTGTGGTTTCACTCACTTACGGAAGCTGTATTTTCATCTATATCAAACCTTCAGCCAAGGAATCAGTGACTATTAATAAGGGTGTGACAGTGCTAATGACATCCATCGCTCCCATGTTGAACCCATTCATTTACACTCTGAGAAACAAACAAGTGAGACAAGCTTTCAGTGACTCATTCAAAAATATTGCATTGGTCTCAAACAAGTAAGAGAATGTTCAAGTAAAAAAATAAAATATCAAGCTAAGCATAAACCATTAAGCTACAAATCTGTTTGTCTCTTTTTGATCTGATCCCTATTCACATGAACTTTCTCAAACATTAATTGCACCCAGAATGAACGCCCTCCACCATGTGGGTTCACTCCTTTAATCCTCCTGCAAGCAAACCTCTTTCAGGGTAAGATCCCAATTAGAAGAGATGATAATAATTTTCTAGTAAGTGTAAGCCTGATGTTACTTATAATCTATAAAGTTGAAATGAAGAAAACTAAAACAAATATAAATCAAACAAGGAAACAAACAGTTGTTGTTGTTTATTTTCTTCGACTTGAAAGAAAATAATTGATTTAAACTGTTCTTCCAGTCTTCCCATCAAAATATTGCTTACCCTTTGAGATAGCATGGAGGGACCTGGAGAGTATTATGCTAAGCAAAATAAGCCAGTCAGAGAAAGATAAGTATCACATGATCTCATTTATATGTGGCATCTAAAGAACAAAATAAACTGATGAACAAAATAGATCCAGAGACATAGAAACTTGGAACAAATTGATCAATCTCAGAGGGAAGGTGGGGGTGGGTGGGTGGCAAGAGATTAACCAAAGAATTTATATGCATATATGCATAACCCATGGACAGAGACAGTAGAGTGGTGAAGGCCCAAGGTAGAGGGAGGGGGCAGACTGGAAGCGGTCAATGGGGGGGGGGGCAGGGGGGGGGGAGTCTGTATTACTTTCTCATTTTTTCTTCTTCTTTTTTTTTTTTACTTTCTGTGGGGAAGCATGGAACTTGGTTGGGAAGTTTGTAAGAAGGAATCTCCAAAAGATCAGGAGCCTCCAGGGGGAGCTGGCCAAAGGTGGCTGCCCCTGCCTTGACTTTTCCACACAAATCTGAGCCCCCGGGTGTTTTACTGGAATCTTTATGTTTAGTCTTTAGATGATTTTGCTTAAAGGACACCGAAGACGCATGTGTTCTCTCAAGGATGCTTACCTTACTGATAGTATCGAATAGTTAATTTTAGTTCAAGCTGTTGTTACAATAAAAGCCTGAGGAGGCAGGCAAATGGGGCTGTTTGGTTCCTATAGCCGAGCAGTCCCTTAGCCCTCTCTTTCACAGAAACCTGTGTCAGAGTAATCATTCATCTGTAGCTCAGGGTCTGCTGATCAGCACTGGCAAGTGGTGCCCCATGTAAGGAGGAATGCAATGAAACGTGGCAGAAACCTCGAAAATGAAGAGTAAGAAAATGAAAGTAACTGTGCAGTAAGTCATTGGAGCCTGCTTGGGATTTCCAAATTCTAGGGCAGTGGTAGGCAAACTGCGGCTCACGAGCCACATACAGCTCTTTGGCCCCTCGAGTGTGGCTCTTCCACAAAATACCACGTGCAGGCGGGCAGGTACAGTGCGATTGAAACTTCATGGCCCATGAGCAGAAGTCAGTTTTCGGCTCTCAAAAGAAATTTCAATCGTTGTACTGTTGATATTTGGCTCTGTTGACTAATGAGTTTTGCCGACCACTGTTCTAGGGGATTGTTTCTCAGCTAAGGTTTCACAATGGGACAAGAGCTGTTCACAGAAAAACAGCAATATATCACAGTGCTTAAATAGTTATTAAAAGCAGGTGGTGCCTATGTTACAGAACAATTAATGAGCCTGTTACAGACTCTTATAATTTATAATCCTTGGTTCCCTGATGCTGGAACACTAGACCTTAATCTCTGGGAACAAGTGGGCAAGAATTAAAGAGAAATCAGGCTCAGGGAAAATGAGTGCCCTTGTCATCTTTAACTATGTGGGCTCTTGTTCGAGCTGCACTATGCCCACTTCATATTGAGGATCAAAAGCCTACAGAACACCACGAGGATTTATCACTGCCCCCTCCTCCTGAAGTAGAGCCTATAGAGCCTGTAATATCTAAGACCCCCGATCCTCCGCCTCTGGTGTGGGAAGGCTCATCAACTAGATCCTCAGTGATGGGATCATGTGTCAGGCAACCTATGTTAGAAGGAGAGCTTTTGGCTTGCCCAGTTATGCAAGATCAGCAAGGTAATTGGATACGTGAACCACTCTCCTTTAATACCTTTAAAGAAATAAGGAAAAGTATTAGAGAAAATGGGGCTAACAGTCCATTTACAAAAGGACTCCTTAATGCCTTGTCCGAAAATTACCATATGACGCCTTGGGACTGGCAGATTTTGGCCAAAACAACTTTGGATGCCAGTCAATATTTATGATGGAGAGCAGAATATGATGAGATCTATGAACAACAGGTGGTTTGTGGATGTTCACTGGCAACCCCACCTGGGAGCCCTCTGGGCCGCATTCTGGCTGTAAGTCCCGGGCACTATAAGACATTTTCTGAAAGATCCATGGAAAGAACTCTGATTTATTAAGTCTTGTCTGTGTGTTATGCACCCCTGTAAATATCATATATGAGTGTTTCTGTTAATTGTTGTTTTGTGTCTTTGTTGTTTGGTTTAATTTGTTTTAAAATGAGGCATATTTCACTTTGCTAGGGGCCCCAGCTACTTGTGGCAGGCTGAACACATGGCAGGGATTGCAGGAACTTCCCAGCAGCTGCCAAAAATTCTTAATCTTGGGGATCCTTCTTGCTCTCCCTCTCAAGGCATCAACCACGAGAAACTCTTAGCTAGTGGAAATTCTTGTCTGTCTGTAATGTAATTTGGTTACTGATTGATGTTCTTTGCTTGCTTTCTTATCTTTGAGGGACTTAGTTTGCACTTCGCCATTTTATGAATATAGGGAATCTTCTGTCTCTGCTGTTTTGGTGCCACTCAGAACTCATTTGCTGTGCTGAGTTAGTGTGAGATAAGATTCTTTTGTTTCTGTTTTTAAGATCTCTTCTTATATGCAACATTTCATACTGTTAGTCTACTCAGAAAGAGAAAAATATGGGAAATAATTATTTAAACTCCCCAAGTATTTGTTGTAGCGGACCAGAGCTACAGAAGTACCCTTAAATAGGCTGCAGAAGCAGCAGCAGCGGGGTGGGGGGGACACTCTCCTTGTGAAGGGAGAAAAATAAGTACTTTTACACTAAAGCTGTTAGAGGCCCAGGAGTCATTGCAGTCTTGGGAACAAACCCCAGGACCTGCTATCTCTCCACAAACACACCCACCCTTTCTCCAGCCTCCTGAGAGTTGTCAAGGTCATGTTATCTCTGTTATGATTCTTAAGAATATGAGTATATTTTTTCATTGGAAAAATAAGCCTATTTCTGAAAGTAAGCGGGAAAATTTTTTCCTGTATTTGCCTAGGAAGCAAAGGTTTTATATATATACTAGATGCCCGGTGCACGAAATTTCATGCACGGGGGCGGGGGGAGATGGGGGACCGCTCAGCCCAGCCTGCGCCCTCTAGCAGTCCAGAACCCCTGGGGGGATGTCTGACGGCCAGCTTAGGCCCACTCCCCAGAGAGCAGTCCTAAGCCGGCAGTTGGACATCCCTCTTGCAGTCTGGGACCCCTCGCTCCTTACCGCCCACCTGCAGCGAAGGCAGGAGAGGCTCCCGCCACAGCTGCTGCGCTTTCCAGCCATAAGCCCAGGTTCTGGCTGAGCAGCGCTCCCCCTGTGGGAGTGCACTGACCACCAGGGGGCAGCTCCTACATTGAGCATCTTCCCCCTGCTGGTCAGTGAGTGTCATAGCAACTGGTCATCTCACTATTCGGTTGATTTGCATATTAGGGTTTTATTATATAGGATAATTAAAATGATGATGTTATGTTAATCAAGAACTTGATTACTTTAAATGAATAAATTACTTAATACTGTTTAATAATAATAATAATAATAATATAATCTTTTAGTCTAATGTATTTGGCTATCTTCTCAAGGTTTGAATTTTAAGAAATTTTTCCTTGACCTAGAATTGGCTTTAGATCATTCCAATAGGCTCTAAAATACCTCAAGTGTTTGCTTTCTCTCTCATGAAGGAAAATTTTCTGCTTAAGGTACATGGGAAGCTTTGTCAAATAATAATAACTATATTGTGCTTTCATTTATAGCTCTAATTGTTATTTTGGAATATTGTGTTTTGCAGAAAGGACAAGATTCCATGTCATTTGCATTACTCCATAAAGTATCTAGATTTATAGAAGTACTGGCAGGAAAAATCAGGAGAAACAAAAATTTTATTATGGGGCTGAATGAGTAGAAAATAATTATATAGTTTTTGTAACTTCTGCTGAAAATATTGTTGATTCTTAAACTTTGTGTTTTTCAAATATAAGGAAGCATTTTTAAAGCAATTTGGAAAATTATATATTTCCTTCCCTACCTGTCCCTCCAGAATTCTTAATAAGTGGCAATATGTTTATTTGCATGACTTCAGTAAGACCTGTTTCCAATTGTAGCTATATTAACCAAGATAAAAACTGATAATGGGCCTGCTTATAGCAGCCATGGCTTCACCACCTTTTGCAGAACTTGGTCCATTCAGCATTCCATGGGAATCCCTTACAATCCACAGGGGCAGGCCATTGTCAAGCATGCCCATCTACATTAAAGAGCATGTTAGTAAAACAAAAAAGGGAGAATAAGGGACTCAAGGACCCAGCTATGATGCTATCCAAAGCACTGTTTACTCTTGATTTTTTTTATTTGAATGCTTGCTTTCTATTCCCCATAGAGCATCACTTTACTTCTATAGCACCAGCTCAGAAACCACAGGTCTTGTGGCGAGATTGTGGACACTAATAACTTGGAAGGACCCAATGAATTATTAACATGGGGGAGAGAATATGTGTGTGTTTCTACCCATATAGGGTCACTGTGGATTCCAGTTCATTGGATTAAACCCTACCATGGCATGGCATGGGACCAATCTGCTCCCATAAATGAAGACTCTGAGCCTGGATGCTGGAGGCTAATTCCAGCATGTCATAAATGCAAGAAGTTTCATCAAAAGGTTGATGGAACTTGAGGCTTCAGCAGGACTGAAGATACATATTATTGCCTGCTGGAATAGCTGAAAGCATTTCCCCAAACCTGAAAATCTACATCAGGCATCCTCAAACTATGGCCCGCGGGCCACATGCGGGTGTTTCTGCCGTTTTGTTTTTTTACTTCAAAATAAGATATGTGCAGTGTACATAGGAATTTGTTCATAGTTTTTTTTAAACTATAGTCCGGCCCTCCAATGGTCTGAGGGACAGTGAACTGGCCCCCTGTTTAAAAAGTTTGAGGATCCCTGATCTACATGTTATTACCTGCTGCTGGCCAAACAGTTGAACAACCGAAGGCAGTTCCCCCAACCTGATAATACTTTACTGCTTACCAGGCCTTACCTCTGATATGTATATCTGCTTTGCTATAGGGCAAAATATGAGAATAGAAAGCCCTGGATGCAGAGATAGAGAGAACTTGGTTACTATAGCTAAGTCTCCTCTGGCTCCCCCATGTATTCCAAATTTATATTTCTAGTCTCTTTATTAATTTATGCGCAGCCCCTTCTCCAGATTTCTGAACCCTTCTAAATGCCGAAAAAGACCCCGGCACCTGGGGACTCCACAGCCCCAAATAACACACCTCCACTGGACCCAGATGTCCCCGGAATAGCCTGGGGAATGATGAAGAAGCTGATGGCAGAGACTGAGCAACTTTTGAAGCATACTAATGCTATATGCACCTCAGATAACCTTTTTCTTGCTATGACTTCCTTGATTCACCTCAACTCCTGTGCAATATTGTTTGGCATTTTTGCCCGGCTTTGGGCACCAGCATCTGCCACCTTATTTTGGACCTACATTATAGACCTACCTTTCTTTTGACCTCTCACTTGTGGGGACCCCCTCTTATCCTGTATCTAACAACATAACATTCCACTTAAGAGGAGTAGACTTGGGCAATCTTGAGAATGGGATGCATTGGACACCTGTCCCTCCCAATACCTCTTTTCATTCCAATTTTCTACCCTTATGTGTTACCTCCTCCAATTCACCTCTGTACTGTATGAGAGCTCATAATCAGATTTGGTTACATATAATTCCTAAACATGATCAGATTAAAGCCCAACTAACCTTTTTCTCAGCAGGCAGTCTGGCTTGTAGCAATCTAATGCTACTGTGCCTCCCATCCCTCCATGTAAGCAAAGTAAGCGGTGAGACCCCTCTGCTGAAGCATTCCATTGGGAACTTTGTCAAGAAAATCATGCTCAACAGATAGATACAGAGGTAGTAAAGCATCAAACAGTCTGTCAAATTATAGCAGGAAGGTTAGGGAGAGGTGGGGAAGATAAGAGATCAACCGAAGGACTTGTATGCATGCATATAAACATAACCAATGGATGCAAAACTTGGGGGGTGAGGGCATATATGGGAGTGGGGTGGGGGCAATGGTAAGATATATACACATATAATACCTTAATAAAAAAGTGATTTATAAAAAATAATAATAATTGCCGGAAACCGAACATTGTCACTTGGTAGTTATGTGAAAAGGGAACCCGGGAAGGCTGGTCAACCTTGAAGCTAAAGGTCAGAGCAAACCACTCCCTATCTAATTGAGACAATGGTAACTGACCTGCCCCTGGAATTGGTGCTAGTGAAAACCAGCCTTGGTGCTCTGACAGGCCCCTCCCATGCACACCAACAGCCCTCAAAGGCAGCTACAACTGGTGCTTTGTAGCTCCAAACAGGTAGCCCAGGGCCTATCACTTACTGTCAATGCCTGACATTTATGGGCACTGGATCCTCTCCCAAAAGTCCCCAGAACCAATACAACCAGTGGTTCAGGCCACATCAGAGCATGAACCAATTTAGCTAAACAAAAGGCACATACAAAAGGAGATCTTGGCCGACACCAGACCCTGTTGGGGCAAATTCAGCTTTGTGGAGCCAACCCCCACATAACAGCTCACACATTACTCTGGGGTTACTGCCAGCTGCAGGGGCAGCCCCACCCACAGAGCCATTAAGACTCAACTACTACAGGTTGACTTACATAACCCACACAAGCCACTTTCCTAGAGCAACTAGCTGGGCGACGAAGGAGACTATGCCTCTGAGCCCCAAAATCTTTATATAACCTATTGCATAAGGTTATACAAAAACATAGCAAATCTACCTAATTCACAGAAACAAATACAAAGAGGCAGCCAAAATGGGGAGATAAAAGAAAAATAAACAAATGGTATTACATCATACTAAAAAGTTCTGCACAGCAAAGAAAACCATCAACAAAATGAAAAGGCAACCTACTGAATGGGAGACAGGATTCACCAATGATATATCCACTAGGAATTAATATTCAAAATTTATAAAGAACTCATACTACTCAATACCAAAAAAAAAAATCCAATTTTAAAATGGGCAGGGGAACTGAATATACACTTTTCTAAAAAGGACATACAGATGGCCAAGAGACATGAAATGATGCTCAACATCACTAGTTGTCAAAGAAATGCAAATTAAAACCACAATGAGATATCACCTCACACCTGTCAGAATGGGTATCATCAATAAACACACACGGTGAGGATGTGGAGAAAAGAGAACCTTTGTGCACTGTTGATGGTAGTGCAGATTGGTACAGCCACTATGAAAAACAGTATGGAGATTCCTCAAAAAGTTAAAAATGGATCTGCCTTAGGACTCAGTGATTCCACTTCTGGGGATTTATCCAAAGAAAAACAAAACACTGCTTCAAAAGCATATATGCACCCCTAATTTCATTTCAGCATATTTACAATAGCCAAGCTATGGAAACAACCCAAGTGCCTATCAATAGATGAATGGATTAAAAACTAGTGGTGCATATTTGCAAGGAAATATTACTCAGCCATAAAAAAAGAATTAAATCTTTCTATTTGCAGCAGCATGATGGACCTAGAGAGTATTATGCTCATTGAAATGTCAGTCAGAAAAAAAGACAAATAACATATGATTTCATTTACATGTAGAATCTAAAGAACAAAATAAATAAACAAACAAAATTGGAATACACTTATAGACACAGAGAATGAACTTGCTGTTGCCAGAGGCAGGAGGGTTGCAGGACCAGGTGAAAGAGGTGAAGGATTAAGAAGCATAAATCAGTAGTTACAAAATTGTGATGGGGTCATAAGTAAAGCATAGGAAGTACAGTCAATAACATTGCCATAGCTATGTATGCTGCCAGTTGGGTTATTGGAAATATCAAGGGGAACACTATGTGAAATATTTGATTATCTAACCAGTAAACTGTACACTTGGAACCAACACAAAGTAAAACTGAAAGAAAAATAATAATAAAATAAAATATACTTTTAAAATTATGGAAAATTCTAATCAGAAAATCTCAATTTTTTGACTATTTGAAAATTGGATATTCATCAGATAACAAAACAAATTCATCCATGTGGGGCTGAGGGGACTGGGCACTGCCATCTTTGAAGATGGGGAAGTCAATTAGCATATTCCCTCCTTATTGGCTGTGGGCACCGCCATCTTTGCGACAGTGTAGGTCAATTAGCATGTTCCCTCTTTATTAGATAGGATGGTTCTAATTTTTCCACATCCTTAACAACACTTACTACCTTTTGTTTTTTCAGCATTTTTTGTGGGTTTGTTTTTTATACTAGCCATCCTAACAGGTGTGAAGTGATATTGTGTTTTGACTTGCAATTCCCTGATAATTAGTGTTGATCATCTTTTCATACAACTGTTGGTACACCTGCTTTGAGATATGTCAACTGAAGTTCTTTGCCCACTTATGAATCAAGTTATTTGCTTTTATTATTATTGAGTTGTAGGAGTTTCTTTTATATTTTGGGTATTAACTGCTTATCAGATATATGATATATAAGTATTTTCTTCCATTCAGTAGGTTGATTTATAATTTGTATTGATGTTTTACTTTGCTGTGCAAAGCTTTTGTAATTTGACGTAGTCTCATTTGTCTATTTTTGCTTAGCTGCCTGTGCTTTTAGTGTCATATCCAAGATTATCGTCAATACCCACGTAAAGAAATTTGTAGGAGTTTTATGGTTTCAAGTCTTAAATTGTCTTTAGTCCATTTTAGGTTGATTTTTGTGGGTGATATGACATAAGAGCCAAATTTCATTCTTCTCCAAGTGGATAACCAGCTTTCCCAACACTATCTTTCCTTTCTTGTTTATTAGCACCCTTATCAAAGATCAGTTGACCACATTTTCATAAATTTATTTCTGGGCTTTCTATTCTGTTCCATTTGTCTAGATGTCTGTCTTTATGCTGGTACCATACTGTTTTGATTACTGTCACTTTATAATATGCTTTGAAATCAGTAAGTGTGGTGTTTCCAGCTTTGTTATTCTTTCTCAAGATTGATTTGGCTAGCCTGGCTTGTATTGCTCAGTGGTTGAGCATCAACTCATAAACCAGGAGGTCATGGTTCAATTCCGGGTCAGGACACATGCCCAGGGAGCAGGATCAATCCCAGTCCCTCTCATCATTGATGGTTCTATATCTCCCTCTCCCTTCCTCTCTCTGAAATCAATAAAAACATATTTTTTAAAAACAGATTGCTTTGACTATTCAGGGCCTTTTGTGTTCCATATAAATTTTAGGATTGTTTTTCTATTTCAGTAAAAAAAAATGGCATTGGGATTATTTTTTTATACTTTTATTGATTTCAGAAAGGAATGGAGAGAGAGAGAGAGAGAGAGAGAGAGAGAGAGAGAGAGAGAATCATTGATTGGCTGCCTCTTTCATGCCCCCTACTGGGTATTGAGCCCACAACCCATGTGCCCTGAGCAGGAATTGAACTGTGACCTACTGGTTCATAGGTTAATGCTCAAACACTGAGCCACCACTACCAGTGGCATTGGGATTTTGGTGGGGATCTATAGAGCACTTCAGGTAATATGGATATTTTATAATATTATATCTTCCAATTTATGAACATGGGATGTCTTCCCATTTATTTGTGTCTTCTTTCATTTCTCTAATGGTTTTTACAGATTTCAATGTACAAGTCTTTCACTGTCACTTTCTCCTATTTTATTCTTATTGATGATATTGTGCATGGAACTGTTATCTTAATTTCCATTTCAGAGAGATCATTGTTTGTATCTAAAAATGCAACTGATTTTTGCATATTACTTTTCACCCTGCAACTTTACTGAATCTGTTTATTAGTTCTAACAGATTTTAGTGGCGTCTTCAGGGTTTGCTATATATAAGATCAAGTCATCTATATACAGATCATTTTACTTAATTTCCTGTTTTTATACCTTTTATATCTTTTTCTTATCTGATTGCTGTGGCTAGGACTTCCACTACTATTTTGAACAGAACTGACTACAGTAGATATCTTTGTCTTGTTCCTGATAATAGAAGAAAATTTTTCATTTTTTACTATTGAGGATGATATTAGCTAAGGCTTCACATATTGCCTTTGTTTTGTAAGATAGCTTCCTTCCATTCATACTTAATGCAATTTTTATGTCTAAATTTAAAACTGTCACCTAGCTAATTGTCTTCTATTTGTACCATCTGTTACTAGTTTCCTGTTTTCTCTGTTTTATACTTACTATTAAATTAAGTGGATTTTTTATACTTTGATTTTATATATTGTTTACTCTCCTACTACTGCTGTAACAACACAATTAGTGGCTTAAAACAACAGAAATTTATTATCTAACTATCCTTCAGATTAGAAGTCCAATATGAATCTCAGTGGGTTAAAAATCAAGGTGCCCCTTTCTGGTTGCTCTAGGCGGGAATCCAATTCCTTGAATCCAACTTCTAGTGGCTGCTCCCATGGTTTAACTAATGGATCCCTTCCTCCATCTTCAAAGTCAGCAACATTGTATCTTTCTGAATTTTTTCACTAGTCAAATATTCCTGTGACTCTCTTTTTTTATGCCTCCCTCTTCCACTTAAGGATCCTTGTTATTGCTTTGAGCCCACCTAGATAATCCAGGATAAATTCTCTCTCTTAAAGGCAGATGATTAGCAACCTTAATTCCATCTGTAACTTTAATTTTCCTTTGAAATTTTAAGATAACGTTCATAGGTTTTTGGATTAGGATATGGGCATCTTTGGGGGCAGGGGAGAGAGGAAGACATTATTCTGCCTACCACATCTCTTTTGATGGGTTACTAGCTATAATCCTTTGTTTTGTTATTTGAGTAGTTGATTTACGATTTATAGTGTACATCTTCAGTTTGCCACAGTTTACTTTCACGTAACAGCATATCATTTTTCAGGCATTATAATAACCTAACAACATAATTCTATTTCTCCCAATTTATCATTTGTGTTATTCCTGTTATGTATTTTACATTATTATTATTAAGTTTATGAGCAATCACCTTTTTAAAGTTTAAATAATAAAATACTGTATTTATCCATTTGTTACCATTTCTGGTGCTCTTCATTCCTCTGTGCAGATCTACATTCCCATCTATAGCACTTTCCTGTTAGTCACATGATATTTTCACTATAATACTCATTGGATTGTACACTTGAGATTTGTGTCTCCCTTGTTATGTATATTTTAATTTAATTTTACAATTAAATTTAATATAATGATTAGAAATATATAATAGGAAAATATAGGTAATTCATGAACTAGGATTGTGTACATAAAGGGATATATTACATTTCAGAGGGAATATAGATAATATATACAAGTCTCAAAAAGTGAACATATTTTAACTGAAATTCACTTCTAGAAATTTGGATTTTCATAAATATATGGTTTTATAACAATGTTTTTGTAACATTTTTTTCATAATATTTAAAAATGAGAAAAATGTCAATTTTAAAGGTTGTATAATCATATAAAGACATTTATAAAGACATTTTAATAATAAAGAAAATTACCATTTGGTTTCCAAATTTAGAATGATTTAATAATATAATGGAATAGTTAAAATACATAAAAGGAACTCTCAAAATGTTTATGTATATTCATAAATTCTTCATAAATATAAGAACTTGTCATTTTGTTAAGAAAAATTGCAAGTTATAAAAATGTAAAATAGATTTCTATATTTATTATTCCTATAAACACAGAAGTATCTGAGATTTAAACATGAAATTGATTATATATTTATATTCATTATAATACCTATATAAATATGTTGGTTATAAATTCTATATTTTATTAGAAATATAGAAATATATTTGATTGAACCATATGAACATTTTTTTTACCCTTATGAAATTCTTATGGTTAACTGTTTTCTCCTTTAAAAAGGGGCAGTGCATATTTTAATTTGTTCATATAAAGCACTGTTATATTTATCAAAAAATATTTTAAATATATATTCAAAAATAGTAAATAAGTATATTAACTTACAAGTATTTATTATCTGCATTTTTACTTTTTAAGTAAATATAGTAAAAATAATAAGAAAATAATCTTTTATGATTATTTAGCTGCTATAAACAATGACAACAAAATAAAGAGAAGTCAGTCTGGTTCTGAACTAATTTTCACTGTTTTGAAGTAGACTGTGTGTGATATTATTGTTGAATTTTCATGTCTCTAAGGAACTGTCCCCACTGTTACATCTTTCGGGATTCTTGCTCGTGACTTACACAAGGGATTCATTAGTAATTTTTTAATCTGAGACACCAACAACCCTTTTGTTTATATACTTAGTTTTAGTCTTGTCAACAACATCTTTTTCCAAAGAAAGGCATTCTATAAAATTAAAATGATGAGGATTACCAACTCTTCCAACCAAAGTTGGTTGGAAGCTTCTCATAGTCTGGAAGCTTTTGACTAGTATTTTATTTTCAAGTGGTGAGAGAACTAAAAGATATTTCCCATTAAAAAATGATAAGATCTCAGTGAGAAAATATTTGCAATATGTTGGAGAAAAACAATTCACAGTAGGCTATCTCAGAGCACCTGTGAATACGATTGTGAGCTCATGAATAAGAGGGACTGGAAATACACATATAAGCCTATGTTAACATTTTCCTCTTTGTCTTTTTAACCTTCAGGGATATTATGGTAGATCAATCAGCTGAAGCTATTACTGGCACTCAGAAAAGCAAGTATGATGTTTGGATTTCACTTATTTTTCCTTTTAAGATATCTAGATGACAATTTCCTCTGAGTGACAGATTTGATTCAGTTCCACCAATACTGTGATAAGAATACTATTTTAAAAATTGTAAAAACAGTCATAAAAATCTTTACTGATTGAAATGTTTTCATCACAGGTGCATAATATTTTTGTACATTGTTTACCAAAATATTATAATTTCATTACATGTATGTAGATATGATATATATAGACATAGATATAGATGGTATAAAATGTATTTAATGACATAACCTAACATTGATTTATTTAGAGACCCATGAACTCTTTTAAAATGAAAAAAAATCTTTGAAAGCCAATGGAGTAAATATAATTCAATCCTTCACAATTGTTATATTTCAGTATACAATATTTCTGGGTATAAGTATATAATATTTCAGGGTTAAGTATTTTCCCAATAATAAGGTTGAAAATAAAAGAGAGTAAAGAAAAAGGAAAAGAAAGATTTGTTAGATATTGCCCAGGTCAATCTGGGCTGAAAACATCCTATGTAATAAAAGCCTAATATGCAAATCAACTGAATGGCAGAACCACCAGTGGAATGACTGGTTGCTATGATGTGCACTGACCACCAGGGGGCAGACGCTCAATGCAGGAGTTGCCCCCAGCCCACAGGCCCCCACCAACAGTGGCGATGGGCGGGGCTGGTGAATGGGTGGCACCATGCCAGCCAAGGTGGGTACCAGCAGGGGGCCCCCCAATCATCCCTCTGGTCGCCCTGCAGATCAGCCCTAATCTCCAGCCAGGCCTAGGGACCCTACCCATGCATGAATTTCATGCACCAGACCTCTAGTTATCACGTAATTCTCTAGAAACTTCTAGACTGAGAATAGGTTGATGGATGAATGTGGGTGGATTGTAAAGTTAGTGCCTTCAAGTTTATCACACAGAGAGGCCTGGTGAGTGTGACAGCTCAGCAGAAAACTATGGCTCTAAGTTCGTTCTCCTTCCCTAACATGATAGCAGTTTATCTATAGCAACTGGACAAAGAGTGGAAATTGACAGAGCCAATATCAATAGAAAGGGAATATTTTAAAACAACTAATTAAAACCATTGACATAACTAACTAAATGGGGTCTCCAGGGAAAATTTCTTTAAACTCATCAATTTAAGAAAGCTGTGACCCCCTAGAGATACTTACTCAAGATTGAAATTTTTTATTAGTTGCTTGCTAATTTGTTTTGTTTTATGTGAAAATTTCATGCACAATATGAATAGGTAAGCATTTCATGGGTGATTTCAGAACCACTCACAATTCCTATACCAAAGTACCAATGCACTTTAAAACTTTTTTTAAGAAATAGCATGCAATAGTAATTTTTGTAAGCAAAATCAAACTTTCATACCATAGAGTTGAAATATAATATTGATAAAAACATAAGAATGTCAATGTTACAACCCTCAAAAGTTTTTAAAAAATAAATACATCCTTGTCCTAGAAATTCCACTAATATTATTATGACATGTGTGAAATGGTTGAACAATGATGCTGTTGAAAAATTTCATGTAATTTTTTAGAAGCAAAAATGAAGAGAAATCTAAAAATTATAATTAGTCATGACTTAAAAATGAGACATATTACCACATTAAAATGAAGAATTCTTGGGAAAAGAACACAAAGTCTTAACCTGGGAATAAGTTTTAAAATACGATGATAAATATACACAGAGCCTGAAATTAAATATATGCATACTCTTATTATTGAGATGTAAATAGGAGCACAAAATATTTTAAGGATAATATGATATGTGACAAGTGATGTATTTAATTATATGTAACACATTTACTAATTACATTAGTATAGAATTTTTCTAGTGACCATTGCAGAAGACAAAGTTGGGAAAGATATGCCTCAAAATATTTGGATTAGTTATTTCTATCCAATGTGATTTTACATTATTTTTTCTTTTGGCTTATCAGATTAAGGTGTTTCAATTATATACATTATTTCTATAATAAAAATCATAAAAATTGCCTCGCAATTTTTCCAACACTTTACATGATAGAAAGAATAAGCTAAACTTTTATGTTAAAATATGGCCCTATTTTTTTGTTCTACTATCTTGTGTCTGCTATTTCCATTGCATTCTCCTGTATTTGAGAACATGTTTCCCATTGTTCCCTGTGAAACAGAAAATTTTCATCATGTCTTTGGTATCTGGGCCTCCAAAGGCATAAATAAATTAAGTTTATTAATTTATTTGCATGTTTTGCAAGTAAAACAAATGTTAAATTTGATATTGTGAGAATATTAACATTTACAATTAAAGAGAACTTATTATGTTCCTAAGCCATTTGAAATAGACTTTCTTGTAAATGTTGGAGAGTATAAGTATTTATCCTATATAATAAAAGGGTAACATGCAAATTGACCCTAACGGCAGAACGACCGCTGGACCAGTCACCATGAGGTGCACTGATCACCTCTTGGTTCCTTTCCCTGACCAGCAGGCTCCGATTGCCTGATGGCCACCAACGGTGGGGGCGGGGCTGGCGAGTGGGCGGGAACAGCCTACCTCTCAGTCCCCTTCCCCAGCCATCAGACACTGATCACCTGATGGCGAACAGGGAACCAGGGGTGGGTGGCGGCAGGGGGCAGGGCGGCTGCGGGCAGCTGTGGAAAATGGCCCTGATCGCAGGCCAGGCCTAGGGACCATACCCACACACGAATTTCATGTGCCAGGCCTCTAGCAGATTTATAATTGCACAAAATCAATCAAAGGGAAATTGCAATTATTGAAGGAGAAAAACTGAGGAAGAAGTGGGCAATTATTACTTTGCTCTCCAGTAAGGTACTGCACTCAGTATTTCAGCATTTGAAGTAAATTATGTGTTGAAATGATTTCTGTGTATATTATACTGAAAAGGAAAATGGGGCGGTGGGGGTGAGGGGAAGCTTGCAACCTAGTTCAGTATCTGGTTAAAACTGTAGTCTTACTTCCCCACTCTGACTGACTTGGGCGGAGCTGTAGAGCCTAACCCCTGGGCCTGCCACAGCGGACTTGGGCGGAGCTGCAGAGACCCTCAATGGCCCGCCACAGCAGGAGATATAGAGGCCAGAGCCTCCCCACAAGTTCAGTTCAGGATTTGGACCCGGAATTCCCCTGGACTAGTAGATCTGTGAAATAAAAGGTAAACTTTCCTCCCTCAGAGTGCTGGCTGATCGTTCTCCTGTGCGTTCTGCCACTGCAATACTACAGACAAACATTCGAAAGAGTCAGAGAAGGGAACCCGAAAACTGATGTTTCTCTTTAAAATAAAAACTACCTTTGGTCACAGTGCTGAAACAGAAACCTCACTTTAAAAATAAATCTAAAAAGCCTGTTTAATGCAGTGCAACTATTCATCATGGAGCTTTATTTTATCAAGTTCCAAAATTTCCAGCAAAAGCATAATACTGCTTATGAAGATTATCAACTAGTGCCGTGGTCGGCAAACTGCGGCTCGCAAGCCACGTGTGGCTCTTTGGCCCCTTGAGTGTGGCTCTTCCACAAAATACCACGGCCTGGGCGAGTCTATTTTGAAGAAGTGGCGTTAGAAGTTTAAGTTTAAAAAAATTTGGCTCTCAAAAGAAATTTCAATCGTTGTACTGTTGATATTTGGCTCTGTTGACTAATGAGTTTGCCGACCACTGAACTAGTGAATAGAAAAGTTTCTTGGGTATAAATACAAGTAATATTACAGTACCTGTAAATCCTTTACCTGTGACCTCTGGGTAAGCACCCTCACCCTGTGGCCATTAGCTCACCTGTCAACAGTCCTTTTGCCAAAGTCCTCCCAAGAAACACTTCCTGCTTTCTCTCTCTTTCGTGAGGGACTCTGACAGCTGGGATTGGAAAGGAGACAGGAGAGCAGTGGCTTATCCAGGGTCCATGAAAGAGGTCCAGAGGGTCCTGTAAAGTCCCGGGAAAGCTGGGGGAGGGGAGGGTGGTGAGGCCGGGGTGCTGACTAGGAAGCTTTCGGAAAGCCTACAAAAAAGTTACACAATTGAGAATTTTGGTCAAACAGTATATAGACAATTTAGAAATATAATGAAGAAATTACAAATTTTGCTTAGCTTTACTAATCATTTTTATCATGTCTGGACTTTTTAAACTACTGTTTTATTGAGTTATAATTCATATACAATAAGATGCAAATATTTTACATGTTCTTTAAGTTTTGATTATTGTAAATACCAAAGCAACCCACCATCCAAAAGAAGATATGGACTTCTACCACAACGGAAAGTTTCTTTATGCCACTGTTCTGAGAACTACCTCCCACCTGCCCATCACAGGCGATCACAGCCGATTGTTATCCATAAATATCTTTTACCTGTTCGTAAACTTCATATAAATGCAATAAGATGGTATTTTTCTGAGTTTTAGTACTTTTACTCAGCATAACAGTATTGGAATTCATAATTTTTTTTGCATTTTTGTTCATTTTAATCTCTGAGTATATCCCATAATACCAATATACCATAATTTGTTTATATACTCACCTTTTGATGGAGGGCTATTTCTAGTTTGGAGTTATTGAAAATAAGGTGGCTATGAGCATTCTTGTACAAATGCTGATATAGCCAAGCATTGCCATTTCTACTAGTAAAAGCCAAAGGGAGGAATTTCTGGGCTATATGATAGGTGTTTGTTTAATTGTATAAAGAGTTTTGCAAAGTACCATTTTCATTCTCATGAGAAATATATTAGTTTCAGTTGCTCCAAATCCTCATCAATATTTTGTATTGTCAGTCTTAAGATTTTAACTATCCCAGTGATTCTGAAAGGAGATTGTATTGCGATTCTAATTTACATTATTCTGGTGACTTATGATGTTGACAATTTTTCATGTGTTTATGAGTCATTCATATAGTAACTGTTGTGGAGTGCCCAAGTATTTTGTCCAATTTGACTGAAATATTTGTCTTTTGATATTTGATATGTAAAAGTTCTTTATATATACTCATTGTGAATCCTTTGTCAGATATACAGTGCAAATATTTTCCCATGTTTACCTGTTTATTTCTTTAATGACATTTTGTGTGAAAAAAAATTAAATTTCTGATGTTACCTAATTTATAAGGTTATTTTTTTTTCTTTTATGGTTAACATTTTTTGTGTTTTTGTCCAAGAAATCTTGCTTACTTTGAGGTTACAAAGATTTTCTCCTAGGTTTTCTTATAGATTCTAAGAAAATGGAGGCTTTTATAGTTCCAAATTCTGATGGCTTTTATTTCTACATACCTAGTTTCCATCTGGTGTCATATATTTTCAACACAAAGAACTTTTTAGTATTCTTGTAAGTGCAGCTCTGCCAGAAATAATTTATCTCAGTTTTTTTCTGTATAACAATGTTTTATTTTGCCTTCGTAACTGATGGATATTTCTGCTGAGTAAAGAATTTTAGATTGACAGTATTTTGTCATTGCCCCTTTCAGCATTATAAGGATGGCATTCCATTTTCTTCACACTGGTGATTTTGCTTTTCAGTCCTTCTGTCTGGGTCATAGGAGATTTTTCTGTCTTGCTAGCTGCCCCCATTTATGGAGATTGGCTATCCTGCATCTTGTGTAGATTTGAAATATTTTGGAAGGTTTCTCAGAACTCTGCCCCATTCCTCATCCTTCTGTATTGGAAGGCTTGAAATGTATTCGGACTTGTGTTAGGGACAATACTGGTTCCTTCTCCAAAGCGTTGATATACTACCTCAAGTACCGGGTGTGAATTTGTGGGAAAGAATGTAAGTAAAAATTCACTCTGACTGGGAAATTTTAGAGTTACAACCCGTCAGAAAAGCCCTTATTCAGACACTATAAGTTCATTAACATTTTGGCTGATTTCTTTTTACTCCTACCTTTGGCAAACCCCTCCACCTTCATCCTCTTTGCCATAGGTGAGAGTAGTGCAAAGTCATTTCTCTCCTATGAAGAGTACATTACTTTATGTAGTTTATTTTATTTAGGTTTCTTTGGGTCCTCAGACCTCTGAGAGGATTTTTTTAAACTATGGTTTCATCACTAATCCGGTTTGTTTTGGTTGTAGAGGAGGAAGCAACAGAACGTGACTCTCTCCACCCTAACAAGAGATGGTATTTCACACTTGCCTTTGATACTACTCTGTTCACTTGAAATCTCTCTGAACTGTTCTTGAAAATAATAAAGGAACTAGAGGTCAATCATGAAAAACAAGACAATAACAACGTTCATTCTCCTTGGATTGACAGATGACCCTCAACTTCAAGTTCTAATTTTTATTTTTCTATTTCTCACTTACATGTTGAGTATAACTGGGAATCTGACCATTATATTCCTCACTTTAATGGACTCCCACCTTAAAACACCCATGTACTTTTTCCTTCAGAATTTCGCCTTGCTAGAAATTTCATTTACTTCTGCTTGTATTCCTAGATATTTGCACAACATAGCAACAGGTGACAGGTCAATTACATACAATATTTGTGTTATTCAAGTGTTTTTTATTGATGCATTTGGAGTAACAGAATTTTTCCTCTTAGCCATGATGTCATATGATCGCTATGTGGCCATCTGCAAACCACTGCATTATGTAACCATCATGAACAACAGAGTGTGTGGAAGGCTTGTTCTCTGCTGCTGGACAGCTGGGGTATTGATCATACTCCCACCACTTATAATAATAGTAAATCTAGAATTCTGTGACTCTAATGTAATTGATTATTTTTTCTGTGATTCATCTCCTATCTTAAAGATTTCATGCTCAGACACATGGCTTTTAGAACAGATGGTGATAGCCTGTGCTGTACTGGCCTTCATCACAACCCTTCTAGGTGTAGTTTTGTCCTATATTTACATTATCAAGACCATTCTAAAATTCCCTTCTGCCCATCAAAGGAAAAGAGCCTTTTCCACCTGTTCTTCCCATATGATTGTGGTTTCTATCACCTACGGGAGCTGTATTTTCATCTATATCAAGCCTTCTGCAAAAGAATCAGTGGCTATTAATAAGGGTGTGACACTGCTAATGACATCCATTGCTCCCATGTTGAACCCATTCATTTACACTCTGAGAAACAAACAAGTGCGACAAGCTTTCAGTGACTCATTCAGAAGAATTGCATTGCCCTCAAAGAAGTAAAAGAATGCTGAAACCTAGGAATCAAGTTTTCAAAAAAATCAGAGATTCCTAAATATAAATTTTTTGAATAAATCTTTATTGTTCACATTATTACAGTTGTTCCTCTTTTTTCCCCCTATAGCTCCCCTCCACCCAGTTCCCACCCCACCCCATGCCCTTACCAACCCCCCACTGTCCTCATCCATAGGTGTAAGATTTTTGTCCAGTCTCTTCCCGCCCCCCCCACACCCCCTTCCCCCTGAGAATTGTCAGTTCACTCCCTTTCTATGCCCCTGATTCTATTATATTCACCCTAAATATAAATTTTCTAAGTTACAAAATCATTCTGTCCTCCTCATCTGTGTTCTAATTCAGGTTAACTTCCTCAAAGCATCCTAAAACCAAAATATTAGTTATTTTTACTCTTTTTATAAATGAACCTCTGTCAAGATAATCTCTCTTACCAGAAAACATGACTATATATTTTATAGTAAATATGTTAAATATTGTAACTTCTAAAGCTTAATCAATATTTCAAAAATGTTAAATGATAGAAAAAATATAACACAAAACAAAATTAGTGCCTAATTTATAAGAAATGTGTTCAGGGGGGAAAAAAATTCTACTCTGATAGGAAAGTAGTATTCTAAAAATAGTCTTAAAATAAAAAGACGCAGCATCACTCCCTCAGGCATATGCATATACTTGATATTTTAAGATCTGGGCTGTTGGATGGAACTAAGCCCTATCATAAACCTGCCAATAAGCCCTAATCATTGATTGACCAAACATACAATAGCACTAAAATGAACATATGACCCAAAACTCCAGAATATTTTTATTATTTTCTCTATGTCTATGAGACTTACCTTATGAATTCCACAAGTGGATTCCCTTGATCTCTGGCTTCAAGGAGAGTTTAACCAAAGTAAGGATCTGACTAGAGATTAGAGTTCAAAAGGAGAGTGGAGTTGGGTAACTATTTTGTCCATTTTATTTGGTTGGAGTTGGCAGTGGTTGGCTGCATCCTTGTACTAAAAGCCAGAGTTGCTGTAGTACATCCCTCCTACACTAGAGTCACTTTCTCCACATTCCAGAAACTGTTTCCTCATCTTTTCAAAGGAGTATTAATGGCTTCTCCTGTTGCTATACTTGCAGTACTACATCATCTCTTTCTTGTTTCCTTTAATACTGACTACAATTTTATTAAAAGTCTCTTAACAAAACATGCTGTACATAAGTACCCTATCTCTTTTCTGCTCTTACATTCTCTAATATGCCATAGAACTGACAATACTTTCGTAGTTTTTCTTGATGCTTGAGTCCCTGTTATCAAATAGTTTACACCTAGGTTTTAGATGTATAAATAACATAAGTATCTGGAAAGTGAATAGACTTTAATCCTAGATAGTCTCAGTGATCATGAAGAACATTGAAAATTACTTAATCTTTGTTCTTTCTGACAGTTCTGGGAGTTTAATGTTTTGATGTCTAAATCAAATGTTTTTACAGTTTTTAATGCAAATATGTATTAAATCAAAAAATATAAACACTATCTTTATAGTCTACTAGAGGCCCAATGCACAAAATTCCTGCAAGGGGCTCGGTCCTCACAGCCCCTGACAGCCCTGACAGCCCTGGCTGCCTTGGCCGGCCCTCACAGCCCAGAGGGTCATCCAGACAGTTGTTCTGCTGTTCGGTCTAATTAGCATATTAACTCTTTATTATATAGGATACTAGATAATATCCTAGGTCCCTCAGCCAGGCCTGTGCCCTCTCACAGTCTAGGAGCCCTCAGGGGATGTCCCCTCCCTCTACCCACTGGTACTTCCCTTGGCTGGCCTGGCGCCGCCTGCTCGCCAGCCCCACCCCCCGCCGACTGGTCATTCTACAGTTCAGTCAATTTGCATATTATACTTTTATTATATAAGGTAGTCTATACTCTAGACTGTTTCTAGAAAAAAAACAAGTGGGGTGGTCTAACTTCTGCTTAAGATTTTAAAAGTTTTTAGAATCCCTGAGACAAAAAGACTACCATCATCTATAACAACATGTCATCTTTTTGGTTCAAGAATTACTGATGATGTAACTTATAGGCCCATCTAATTAAAGTCAAAGGACAAAGAATTTGGAAAGCTTCAGAAGACAACTTTAGCTTATTTTTAGTCTGTATTTCTATTATCACTTTTTTAAATCACTCGTCATTAAGAAGGAATGTGAAGGCCCTAACCAGTTTGGCTCAGTGGATAGAGCGTCAGCCTGTGGACTCAAGGATCCCAGGTTCGATTCTGGTCAAAGGCATGTACCTTGGTTGCGGGCACATACCCAGTAGGAAGTGTACAAGAGGCTGCTGATCGATGTTTCTCTCACATCAATGTTTCTAACTCTCTATCCCTCTCCCTTCCACTCTGTAAAAAAATCAATAAAATATTTTTTTAATTTAAAAAAAAAGAAGGAATGTGATGAGTTAATGATTGATATTTATGTCCTCAGTTATGTCACTATCTAGCACCATATATCCTGACATGAATATTGTTTGACAAACTACGACTTACCATAATGGACATTTTTCTGAATGCATTCAAAGCTAGAATTTTATCATATGTGTAAAGGAAATAAATAAAATTTTATTTATTTGATTAATCTAAAAAATAAAAATATTTAAAAGGTGAGATAAGAATTTATTAGTGACTTTCTTATAGTAAATGTTGAAAAATAGAATGCTTTCATCCTAAGATCATGGTATCCTCATTCAACATATCTCTTTAACACTATACTGAAGGTTCTCACCTATGAAATAAGAAAAGGAATCAAGTATTAAGAATGGACAAGAAGAAAGGAATCCCTCTTTATTTGCAGATCAGATGGTTGTCTATGTAGAAAATCCAATGGGATTTTTCAAACAACTACTAGAACTAATAAGTGAATTTAGCAAGTCTCAAAATATAAGATCAATATACAATAATCACTTTTTGTTTTTATGTACTGGCAACAAACAATCAAAAATTGAAGTTATAAAATAATACCATCAATAGGAAGGTAACCAATCAATATGTCTCTCTCATATCGATGTCTCTCTCTGTTCCCCTTTCACTCTATCTAAAAACAATGGGAAAATATCCTTAGGTTATGATTAACAAAAAATATAGGATGTAGATAGGTAGATGACAGATAGATAGATGATTGATAATAGATAGATAGATAGATAGATAGATAGATAGATAGATAATAGATAGATAGATGATAAGTAGGTAGATAGATGATAAATAGATAGATAGATAGATAGATAGATAGATAGATACATAGATAGATAGATAGATAGATAGATAATAGATAGATAGATAGATAGATCATAGATAGATAGATAGATAGATAGATAGATAGATGATAGATAGATAGATAGATAGATAGATAGATAGATAGATAGATGATAGATAGATATGAAATAGGAATAAATCTGACAAAATATGTGCAAGATCTGTACACAAATCTAAAAGACATGGGTGAGAGAAATTTTAAAAGATTAAAATAAATGGAGAAATATACCTTGTTCACAGATTTCAAGAGTTGATATTGTTAAGATATCAACTTTCCTCAAAATTTTCTGTATATTCAATATAATTTCTATCAAAATCTCAGTAGATATATCAGTAAAAATTGGCAAGCTAATTCTAAAATTCAGATAAAGAAACAAAGGATATAGAATACCTAAAATAGTTTTGAGAGAGAACAATATCGGAGGACAAATACTCCTTAAATTCGAGACTTATAATGCAAAATAAATAAAAAAATTGACCACCAACTTACACCATACGCAAGATAAACTCAAAATGGATAAAAGACTTAAATGTAAGATGCAAAGTCATAAAAAGTCTAGAAGAAAACATAGGTAGTAAAACCTCAGATATCTTCATAGCAATACTTTTGCTGATATGCCTCCTAAAGCAAAGGAACAAAGGAAAAAATAAATAAGAGGGACTACATCAAACCAAAAGATTTCCACACAGCAAAAGAAACCATCAACAAAATGAAAAGGTAACCCACTGTATGGGGAACATATTCGCCAATGATACATCTGATAAAGGGGTTAATTTCCAAAATGCAGGGTGTCCCAAAAAATATATATACACACTGTAATAGCTGATAGTTCAATTTTGAAAATGAAATGTATTTTAATAAACACTGCATTTATAATTATTCAAAGTGTGTGTATACATTTTTGGGGGGACATTCTATGAATAAAGAACCTATAAAACTCAACACCAGAAGACAAACAATCCAATTTTTAAAATGGGCAAAGCACCTGAATAGACACTTCTCCAAAGAGAACATACAGATGCCCAATAGACATATGAAAAAATGCTCAACATTGCTAATCATCAAAGAGATGCAAATTAAAATCACATGAGATATCACTTCATACCTGCCAGAATGGCTACCATCATAAATCAACAAACAACACTTGTTGGCAAGGATGTGGAGAAAAGGGGACCGTTGTTTGGGGGAATGCAACTGGTGCAACCATGTGGAAAACAATAGGGAGTTTCCTCAAAAAATTAAAATGGAACTATCTTTTCACCCAGCAATCCCATTTATGGGTATATATTCTAAGAGTCCTAAAACACCAATTAAAAAAAATGCACCCATATGTTCATAGCACCCATAGTTATTTACAATAACCAAGATCTGGAAACAGCCAATCAGTAGATAAGTGGGTTAAAAAATTGTGGTACATTCACACAATGGAATACTATTCAGCCATAAAAAAGAAGGAACTCTTACCTTTTGGGACAGCATGGATGGAACTGGAGATTATTATGCTAAGTGAAATAAGCCAGTCAGTAAAAGACAAATACCACATGATCTCACTTATATGTGGAATCTAATGAACAAAATAAACTGACAAATAAAATAGAAACAGAGGCGTGTATGCAAGTAACAGACTAATGGCTATCAGAAGGGTTAGGGGAGGTGGGGAATGGATGAAAAAAAGAGAAGGGATTACCCAAAGAACATGTATACATAATACATAGACACAGACAATAATATGGTGATAGCCAGAGGGAAAGAAGGGTGGAGGCTCTGTGGAAGTGGGCAAAGGGGAAGAAAATAGAGATGGAAAGAGACTTTGCTTGGGGTGATGGGCACACGATGCAGTGTGCAGATGTTTTATTGAATTGATGCTTGAAACCTGTATGGTTCTGCAAACCATTGTGACACCAATAAACTCAATTTAAAAAAATATATATATATATAAAGGAAGAACTCTTGCCATTGGTGACAACATGAGTAGACCTTGAAGGCATTATGCCAACTGAAATAAGTCAGACAGAGAAAGACAAATACTATGTAATCTTACTTAATTGTAGCCTTTAAAATAAAATAAAATAGCTAACAAAGAGAACAGATTGGAGGATCCAAGATGGCAGCTGACAAAACAGCAGTGAGGGAGAGAGTATGAGTAAGTGAGGGAGTGAAAAGGGGAGTGCGTGGACATGTGGGGCATGTGTGTATATGTGACTAAGGGACAGCTATATTCCACAGGACTGTTGGGAGCTGGTGAACCAGTCTCCCCTAGTCAGGCAGCCTCTGCTGCTACTGCAATGTTTCCCAGGGCAACTGGTTCTGCCACATAGACTGCACCATTTTGAAGGGAAGAGTGGTGACTGGGAGCCCAGCCTCACTTCTACCTAGGGAGACCTTGGACACCACCCAGGACCCTACAGCCACACAAGCCAGGGACCAGGTGCCTCAGCTGCGAACCCACAAACACCGAGACTCTAGCCTCCGCAGCCTCAGGATCCTAAAAAGCTTGTCCAGGGGGAGACAAAATGGTGGTTGAATAGGCGGACGTGTCCATCACCTTGTCATGGAGCAGGTAGAAAAAACAGCTGAATCAAATAACATCCACCCGGAATTGGCGATTAAACACAGCTGGTCATACAATTCATGGCCAGAAGGGATGGGGGACACCTGGAGAATGGTAGGATTGGGGATCTGGGCTGAAGAGAGAGACACACACAAATAGGACTGGAGGGTCAAAAGGAAACTGCGCTGCACCAAGTCCACGTCCTGTGGGGACACGCATAACACTCAACTGTGGAAGGGTGTCAACAGGGCTGCTGGCAGCTGCGGATTCTAGATCTAACTCCACAGCCATGGGAGGCTGTGCCCAGAAAGACAGCCTGAAGTTCTGCACGGGCCATGCAGTGTCCCAGGAAGGGAGGGGGGGAGCGCAGGGAGGGGGGGAGCGCAGAGAGAGACACACAGCCACGCGGGGGTTCTGTCTTTATATTTTCCTTGCTTTTACTGGCTAAACCCAGTACATGGGATCTTTCAATTACAAACACTCACTGAGACTCCAGTGCAGGGGAAGGTGGCTTTGTGGAAGCTGGGGAGTAAAATAGAGAGAAGTAAATAGGAAGGCAGCTCTGGGACAGTCTGGTCCCTCCAACCCTGAACAGGCATTTTTCTCTTGAAGACCAGACTCCTCCCAGCAGCGCAGCCACACCCAGCCTTGAGCTCGGCAGGGAAACAAGGTTTCTGAGTACCCCCAGGGAACCCTCGGGGACTGGGTAGAGGGGCCATTTGGTCCCGGAAACTAATACAGCAACACCACCACCTAGAGCCCATGTCAGAAATAGATGCTGTGTAAATATAAATGAAAGCAGGCCAAAAAACAAAGCAGCCAGATTGATCCTCCCTACTTGAAACCAAGGTTGTAGAGTCTGACACAGAGGAGCAATGGATGCCTGGGAAGTTCAACATGGTACTGACTACCTAACAGGAAACTGAGACGTGGCAGACAGACAGTAGAGAGGGTTTTAAACCAGCTCCCATGGGACATTAAAACTCAGTTGAACCCTAACTGGTTTGCTCAGTGGATAGAATGTCGCAGACTGAAGGGTCAGAGGTTCAATTCCGGTCAAGGGCATGTACCTTGGTTGTGGGCACATCTCCAGTAGGGGGTGTGCAGGAGGCAGCTGATCGATGTTTCTCTCTCATCAATGTTTCTAACTCTCTATTTCTCTCCCTTTTTCTTTGTAAAAAATCAATAAAATATATATTTTTAAAAACTCAACTGAAGTTTTCACTTTTTTATTTTTTATTTTTACTTAAGAAATTAAAATTTTTTCCATTTATTTTATTTTTATTATTTATTTATTTGTTTATTTTTATTATTTTTTAACCTGTTATTTCTTTTGGACTAGTGTTTTACATTCTATTTTTATTTTTTATCATTATTTAACTTTATCTCATTTTTTCCTTTTTGCCAACCTTTTCTTCCTCACTTCTCCCTTTTTCATCCTGTTTCTCTACTCAAGTTCCTGCTTTATTTTTTCTCTCTCCTTTCTTTTTACTCCTTGTTAAAAAATTGATCTTCTTTATCTGCTTTATTGAAATATTACTATTATAGTAGTCTCTGTTGCCTTACTCATATATCTAATTTCCTCTCCCCTGCTCCAAGTCCATCCACCCTGCTCTTTTCTCTTTCTGCACTAGTCAATTTTTTCTTGTTGCTGTTGTTTGTTTTATTGTTTGTTTCTTTGTTTTTATTTTTATTTTATGCTTTTGTTTTCCCCCTCCTTAGTTGCTCTCTTCTTACTAATAGCTAAATTAGTTTCACTCACCAAATGTAGACCTATCTGCTCTCTACTCTATTCTCCTTTTCTAAAAATAGATGAATAGTTACATAGATAGATTAAAGAAAGGGAAAATTTTCTCATATATATATTTTTTATATATATTTTTAATTTTTTAATTAATTATTTTTTATTTTATTGAGTATTTTATTTTTTACTTTTCTTCCTATACACTCATTATCTTTCTACCTCCTCTATACTTAATTGTGGCCATACCCCCATTCATTCAATTCCTTTACCTTACCTTCTGGAAATAAGCTCTGCCTCTTCAGATTCAATCCTTCCCTTTTTTTTCTGGGTTTTCGTTGTTTGCATTTTTTGGTTAATTGGTGGTTTTGTGGAGTTTTATCCCCATATATTTATATCTTTTCCCCTTCTTTTTTCTTCTTTTTCTTTTCTCAAAATCATTTTTGCACTCTTTTCTCTCCCCTAATTCTTGTTTCTCTGGTGGTCAACTTTATTGGGGGTTATCAATGTCAAGAATACACTCATGTTTTGATCCCTCTGTGCTGTGGCTTGTCAAGTTGTTTTTTGTGCCTTTTGGTCAACGTAGTAAAGACTGAACCACATAACCAGACACTGTGAGAGGAGTAAAAATGGAGAGACAAAGAAACAGCCCCCATATGAAAGAAAATAAGGAATCACCAGAAAAGGAAGTAAACTAAATGGAGGCAAGCAATTTGTCAGAGAAAGAATTCAGACCAATGATCATAAAGATGCTGAAATGGATGAAAGACAAATTCAACAACATGTGTAAGAATAAAAAGGAAATGAAGAAGAACCAAGGAGAAATGAAGAATGACATAGCTGCAATAAAGAACACAATAGAAAGCATCAACAGTAGATTAGAAGAAGCTTAAGACCACATAAATGAGCTAGAAGACAAGGTGGGAAAAAATCTGCAAGCAGAGCAGCAACTGGGGGGAAAAAAAAAACTTAAAAAACAGGAGGAGAGCCTCAGGGAACATTGGGACAACACAAAACAAAACAACAACCACATAATGGAGGTGCCAGAAGGAGAGGAAACTGAGCAAGGAATAGAAAACCTATTTTAAGAAAAGTTCCCTGATATTGGGAAGAAAAAACTCACATAAGTCCAAGAAGCTCACAGAGTCCCAAACAGATGAACCCAAAAAGATCAACACCAAGACACATCATAATTAAACTGGCAAACAGTAATGACAAAGTAAGAATCTTAAAGGCTGCCAGGGAAAGACAAAATGTTACCTATAAGGGATCTCCCATTAGACTATCAACAGACTTCTCAGCAGAAACACATCAGGCCAGAAGGGAATGGAATGAAAGTGATGCAAAACAAGGGACTGGATCCAAGAATACTGTACCCAACAAGGCTATAATTCAAAATTGGAGGTGAAATCAGGAGATTCACAAATAAAAAAGGGCTAAGGGAGTTTGTTACCACTAAACCAGCAATGCAAGAAATGCTAGAGGGACTGCTGTAGAAAGAAGAAATAGGAAGAGAAGAAGGAATACAGGCATAAAGAATAAAAACGGCAACAAACAAGTATCAAGCAATAATAACCTTAAACATAAATGGATTATATGCTCCAATCAAAAGACATAAGTTAACTGAATGGATAAGAAAACATGACCCATATATCTGTTGTCTACAACAGACCCACCTCAGAACAAAGGACTCACACAGACTGATAGTGAAGGGATGTAAAAATATCTTTCAGGCAAATAGAAATGAAAAAACAAAAAAGCTGGAGTAGCAATACTTATATCTGACAAATTAGACCTCCAAGTGAAAGCCATAACAAGAGATAAGGAAGGCTACTCCATAATACTAAAGAGATTGATACAACAATAGGATATAACTTTGGTGAACATATATGCACCCAATGCAGGAGCACCCATATACATTAAAAACTTCAGGAAAGTATCAAAGGAGAGATGGACAGAAATACAATCATAGTAGGGGACTTTAATACCCCATTGACATCACTGGATAAATCCTCTAAACAAAACAAAAAAAAATCAGCAAAGAAACACCAATCCTAAATGACTCACTAGAACAGATGGAATTAATTGACACCTTCAGAACATTTCACCTGAAAGCTACAGAATATAAATTCTTCTCAAATTTCACACAGGACAATTTCAAAGATAGACCACATATTGGGACACAGGCAATGTCTCTTCAAATTCAAGAAGATAGAAATCATATCAAGCATCTTCTCAGATCACAATGGCTTAAAATTAGAATTCAACTACAATAAAAACAATGACAAAAAAATCAAACAGGTTGAGGCTAAATAGCATGCTATTAAACAATGATTGGGAATCAAAGAGGTCAAAGAAGAAATAAAAAACATCCTGAAAACAAACAACAATGAAAACACAACAATCCAAAATCTATGGGACACAGTGAAAGCAGTCCTGAGAGGGAAGTTTATAGCATACAGGCCTACCTCAAAAAAACAAGAAAAAATGGTAATAAATCATCTAACTCTGCAACTAGGAGGATTAGAAAGAGAGCAACAACAAAAAAGCCCAGGGTGAGCAGAAGGAAGTAAATAATAAAGGTCAGAGCAGAAATAAATGACATAGAGACCAAAAAAAAATACAAAAGATCAATGAAACCAAGAGTTGGTTCTGTGAAAGGATAAACAAGATTGATGAACCTCTAGCCAGGCTCACCAAGAAGCAAAGAGAGAGAACCTAAATAAATAAAATCAGAAATGAAAGAGGAGAAATAACAACAGACTCCACAGAAATACAAAGAATTGTAAAAATAAATAAATAAATACTATGAGCAACTCTATTCCAACAAACTGGTCAACCTAGAAGAAATGGACATACTCCTAGAAGAATACGACCTTCCAAAACTCAATCAGGAGGAATAAAAAAAATCTGAATAGGCCAATAACTATGGAGTAAATTGAAGCAGTAATTTAAAACCTTCCAGCAAACAAAAGCCCTGGACCAGACAGCTTCACAGGGGAGTTTTATCAAACATTCAAAAATAAAAATAAAACCTATCTTCCTCAGACTATTCCAAAAAATTCAAGAGTAAGGAATACTTCCAAGCTCTTTCTACGAAGCCAACATTACCCTACTCCCAAAACCAGATAAAGACAATACAAAGAAAGAGAATTACAGGCCAATATCCCTCATGAACATAAATGCCAAAATTCTCAACAAAATTCTAGCAAATCAGATCCAGCAGTACATCAGAAAGATCATACACCATAACCAAGTGGGATTTATTCTGGGGGTGCAAGGCTGGTACAATATCTGCAAATCAATAAATGTGAGACACCACATAAACTGAGAGAAAAAAAACACATAATCATATCCATTGATGCAGAAAAAGCATTTGACAAAATTCAACATCCTTTCCTGATAAAAACTCTCAGCAAGGTGGGAATAGAAGGATCATACCTCAACATAATAAAAGCCATATATGACAAACCCACAGCCAACATCATACTCAATGGGAAAAAACTAAAACCATTTTCCCTAAGAACAGGAAGACAGGGATGCCCACTCTCACCACTCCTATTTGACATAGTACTGGGAGTACTAGCCATTGCCATCAGATAAGAAGAAGAAATAAAAGGCATCCAAATTGGAAAAGAAGAAGTAAAACTGTCCTTATTCCCAGATGACATGATATTGTACATAAAAAACCTGAAAGACTCCATAAAAAAACTACTAGACTTAATGAATTCGGCAATGTAGCAGGATACAAAACTAACACCCAGAAGTCTATGGCTTTTTTATACACCAATAATGAACTCACAGAAAGAGAAACTAAAAAAGCAACCCATTTACCATTGCAACAAAAAATTAAAATACCTAGGAATAAATTTAACCAAGGATATAAAGAACCTGTACTCTGAAAATTTCAGGATGCTGAAAAAAGAGATAGAGAAAGACATGAACAAATGGAAGAATATACCATGTTCATGGATTGGTAGAATCAACATTATAAAAATGACTATACTACCCAAAGCAATCTATTGATTCAATGCAATCCCCATTAAAATACCAATGGCATACTTCAAAGACCTAGAACAAACTCTCCAAAAGTTCATCTGGAATTTAAAAAAAGACCCCAAATAGCTGCAGCAATCTTGAGAAAGAAGAACAATGTTGGAGGGATCACAATACCAGATATCAAGCTATACTACAAAGCTACTGTTCTCAAAACTGCCTGGTACTGGCATGAGAACAGACATATAGACCAGTAGAACAGAACAGAGAACCCAGAAAGTGACACAAGCCATTATGCTCAATTAATATTTGGCAAAGAAGGCAAGAGCATACAATAGAGTCAAGACAGTCTCTTCAATAAATGGTTTTGGGAAAATTAAACAGGTACTTGCAAAAATGACACTAGATCACCAACTTACACCATACACAAAAATAAACTCAAAATGGATAAAGGACTTAAACGTGAGATGGGAAACCATAAAAATCTTAGAAGACGCCGTGGCCAGCAAAATAGCAGACTTTTGTCGTAGCAATATATTTACAAATACAGCTCCTAGGGCAATGGAAACTAAAGAGAAAATAAACAAATGGGACTATCCTCTCTAATAAAATGGTAATATGCAAATTAACCATCATTCTGCTACATAAGCCACACCCACCAGCCAAGCCACGCCCACCAGCCAATCAGGGTGAGTATGCAAATTAACCCCATCCAAGATGGCTACAGCCACAGAGAGCAAGGTTTCCCAGGTAACAGAGGAAGCCAAGCTTTCCGATAGCCGTTGCAGGCCTAAGCCTCCACTCAAGCTACAAAGTTTCAATTATAGAAGGTAAACAAATTCAAACAAATGGCGGCAGAATGGAGCTTGAGAGAGCAGGCCAGGGTTGCCGCTGGCAACAGGGGAAGCAAAGCTTTCCGCACACCCTGGCCAGGCTCACCCGCTTAAGGCTACAAAGTCTCAATTGTAGAAGGTGAATTAACTGCCACAGAAATGGCTGCCACCCTGGAGGGAGCAACAGGCTTGGCTCCGCTCCAGGCTACAAAGTTTCAATTGTAGAAGGAAAATAAATTCCAGATACCAGTGCCTCTGCTTGGGTTGCCAGGGGGCATGGCCGGCCTGCAAACCACCACAGGCCCCTCGCTCAGGCCACCCCATGCCCCAAGGGAACCCCACCCTGATCCGGGACACCCTTCAGGGCAAACCAGCTGGCCCCCACTCCTGCACCAAGCCTCTATCCTATCTAATAAAAGAGTAATATGCAAATTGACCATCACTCCAACACACAATATGTCTGCCCTCATGTGGTCAAAGATCCTGCCCCCATGTGGACACAAGATGGACACTACAAGATGGCCAGCAGGAGAGGGCAGTTGGGAGGCACCTGGCCTGCAAGGGAGGGCAGTTGTGAGGGACCAGGCCTGCAAGGGAGGGCAGTTGAGAGGGACCAGGCTTGCAAGGGAGGGCAGTTGGAGGTGATCAACCCTGCAGGAGAGGGCAGTTAGGGGTGACCAGGCCGGCAGAGGAGGGAAGTTGGGGGCAAACAGGCTGGCAGCAGAGTGGTTAGGGGGTGATCAGGCTGGCAGGCAGAAGCAGTTAGGGGCAATCAGGAAGGCAGGCAGGCAAGCAGTTGGGAGCCAGCAGTCCTGGATTGTGAGAGGGATGTCCGACTGCCCGTTTAGGCCCGATCCCAACGGGCAGTCGGACATCCCTCCAGGAGTTCCAGATTGGAGAGGGTACAGGCTGGGCTGAGGGACAACCCCCCGCCGTGCACAAATTTCATGCTCCGGGCTTCTAGTATCAAAATAAAAAGCTTCTGCACAGCAAAAGAAACCATCAACAAAACAACAAGAAAGCCCACTGCATGGGAGAACATATTTGCCAATGTTATCACCAATAAGGGTTTAATCTCCAACATTTATTGGGAACTCATACAACTTAACAAAAGGAAGATAAACAATCCAATCAAAAAAAGGGCAAAGAACCTAAATAGACACTTTTTGAAAGATGACATACAGAAAGCCAAGAGACATATGAAAACATGCTCAATGTCACTAATCATCCGAGAGATGCAAATCAATACAACAATGAGATACCATCTCACACCTGTCAGAATGGCTATCATCAACAAATCAACAAATGACAAGTGCCAGAGAGGATGCAGAGAAAAAGGAACCCTCGTGCACTGCTGGTGGGAATACAGACTGGTGCAGCCACTGTGGAAAACAGTATGGAGTTTCCTCAAAAAACTGAAAATGGAACTTCCATTTGACCCAGTAATCCCACTTCTAGGAATATATCCCAAGAAACTAGAAACACCAATCAGAAAGGATATATGCACCCCTATGTTCTTAGCAGCACAAATTATAATAGCTAAGATTTGGAAACAGCCTAACTGCCCATCAGCAGATGAGTGGAATAGAAAACTGTGGTACATCTACACAATGGAATACTATGCTACTGTAAAAAAGAGGGACTTCTTACCATTTGCAACAGCATGGATGGAACAGGAGAACATTATGTTAAGTGAAATAAGCCAGTCAATGAAAGTAAATACCACATGATCTCACTCATTTGTGGAATATAAAGAACAATATAAATTGATGAACAAAAAATAGGTACAGAGGCAAAGAAGCACCAAACAGACTGTCAAACTACAGCAGGAAGGCAGGGGAGGGTTGGGGGGACAGTAAGAGATCAACTGAATGACTTGTATGCATGCATATAAGCATAACCAATGGACGCAAGACACTGGGCGTGGTGGGTGAGGGTATGTGGTGGGGGTTAGGGGAGGCCGGGGGGAGGTCAATGGGGAAAAAAAGGAGACATATGTACTACTATTTGTATTACTTTAAACAATAAAATTAAATTTAAAAAAAAACAACTTAGATTATAGAAAGAAAAAAGAAAAGGAATAAAATCATAGTTGCTTTTGAGAAGCAATTCTCTAAAAGATTATTTGAAATATCTTACCAAGAAATACCTTAAGAAAGTTACTCTTCGTGATTGGCTTCGTGTGGTTGCATCTGACAAGGAGACATATGAACCTTGTTACTTCCAGATATGTCAAGATGAAAATAGATCTGAGTCTGAGGTCTAGGTGAAGGCACCTTATGTAGGTCTTTGCTTACTAATAAAAACAAATGAGAAACATCTAGAAATGGACTCTTAGTTTATCAGAGAATAAAAAAGATAACACTAAAAAAATACACACACAATGATAACACTAAATAAAATGTTGGACTAGCCATATTAACATTAGACAAAGTAGAATAGATCAAAGAATATTATTGGAATAAAAAGTGTCATTTTTCAATGGCAAAGGGGTCTATTTTTAAGAAACCTAACTGCTTATGCATATAATAAAGACCTTCAAAATACATAAAACAAAAAAACTGATAAAATTGCAAGGAGAAAAGAAACACCCACAATTATAGTAAAAAAAAATTTCAACATGCCTATCTCAATATTTGATTGAATCATTACCCAAAAATTCACTAAGTATACATAAGACAACATTATCTATTAACATGATCTAGCATGTATAGAACACTCCAAGAACAAAAAGAATTGTTCTAAGGTTCACAATTGTTCTAAGGTTCTATTTGCCAAGCTAAACAATATTTAGGACTCTAAAAACAGCCTTGTTAAATTTTACACAATTCAAATTATACAGTGCGCTATCTGGCCAAATGGAATTAAATTAAAAGAGTTATGCATCCCTATGTTCATTGCAGCATTGTTTACAATAGCCAAGATTTGGAAGCAGCCCAACTATCCATCAGTGGATGAGTAGATAAAAAAAAAAAAAAAGCTATGGTATACAGTATTTACACAATGGAATACCAGTTGGCCATAAAAAATAAGGAAATATTACCCTTTGCCACAGCATAGATGGACCCGGAGAGCATTATGCTAAGTGAAATAAGCCAGTCAGAGGAAGACAAGTACCATATTATTTCACTTATGTGTGGAATCTAATAAACAAAATAAATGAACAAACAAAATAGAAACAGACTCATAGATAAAAACAGACTGACAACTATTAGAAGGGAGGGGGGTTGTGGGACTGGATGAAAAAGGTGAAGGTATTAAGAAAAAAAACAACCTCATAGACACAGACAACCGTATGGTGATTACTAGAGGGAAAGAGAGGTGGAAGGAGGTACAAGAAGGTAAAGGGGGGATAAATGGTGATGGAAGGAGACTTGACTTGAGGTGGTAAACTCACAATATGATATACAGATGATGTATTATAGAATTGTACACCTGAAACCTATACAGTTTTATTAACCAATGTCACCCCCAATAAATTCAGTATAAAATAATATAAATAAATTCTTTTTAAAAAATTAAATTTCACCGAGAAACACCATAATTGGAAGAAAATATAATAATTTGTGAGATGCAACAAAAGCAGTATTTTTAAGGAAATTTATGGCTCTCTACTAATAATAGTGATTTAAGTAACTGTAACATATCTTAGTCACACACCCATATCATTTGTAAAGGAGGCTGGGTAAATTTTTACCTGGGCACTTTGCACTAAGTATAAAACTGGGATTCAGTTGCTATGGACAAGGAAAGAAAAATACCAGACAGGAAATTACCAGTCTCTGTCATAGCCCATGAGGATGTTCTTCAAAAATTCACTGTAAATATATAGAGATATCTTCTTCCTCCCCAGACTACCCCCCAGCCAGGAAAAATTATCAATCACTTTCTGCCAATAGGGAATGACAAAAAGGTTTGATGTAGCATTGCTAGTCAGTGTGAGAAACCTCAGTAGAGTAGTGAGTGGACAGAGTGCAGGGACAACAGAGGCACCTGCTTCAGAAAAGGTAGGATCACCCTCTGCTCTATCATTTGACACCAGTATCAAGATAAGCAGCAGAGTAAGAATATCCAGAAATAACAGCAGATAGTCAAAGAAAAGGTTTTTTTCAGGGTCATTGGACAGTCATAAGTCATATTCCTGTCCAGGGAAACATCCTGGAACCAGGCAATTTTTTATTCAGTGCTTATGATGCAAAACTCTCCATTGCTTCAAATACCAAAAGTGGTTTCATTGTCTAGGTAAAGTCATAAGTAGAAGGAGACAGGATGAAAACACAGGCCAGGTAGCACTGGAAGAGCATCTAGTTGAAATTTTTTTTCTTTCAATTTTATTTTGTATTGGTTTCAGGTATATAGTTTAGTGGGTTAGACAATCATATTTACATAGTGTTCTCCTTGATATTTCCAGTACCTAACTGGCATCATACATCGTTATCATAACACTAGAGGCCCAGTGCATGAAATTCGTACATGGGTAGGGTCCCTAGGCCTGGCCAGTGATCAGGGCTGATCAGGGCCTTCTGGCTGTCGGCCAGGGCCTTCATTCGTTCTGCGCCGCCCTCTGGTGGTCAGCACACATCATAGCAAGCGGTCAAACTCCCAGTTGGTCAAACTCCCAAGGGGACAATTTGCATATTAGCCTTTTACTATATAGGATTATTGACTATATTCCCTCTGCCTTTTACATCCCCTTGACTATTTTGTAACTACCAATTTATACTTCTTAATCTTCACCTCTTTCACCCAGCCCCCTCCCTTCTGGCAAACATCAATCAATTCTCTAAGTCTGTTTCTATTTTGTTTATTTGTTTATTTTGTTCTTTAGACCAACATGTAAATGAAACCATTTTCTATTTGAGTGCTGGTAAGCCTCTTAAATATTGGGACAAGTAGCTAGGGTAGAATGGAGAAAGAATCAGGACTTTTGTGTTCAGGTCAATTTTTGTTCAAAACGTGCACCACTCCAAAGAGCATTCTGTCCAGTCATTCCTCTGCTTCTCAGTTTCCTCATCTGTAAAATGAATATAGTTTGGGGTCTTTTTTTTTTTTTAATTTACCTAAGATTTACATCAAAGATAAATAATATATGTATAAAGTGCCAAATAGAGTGTCTAATTCTAGGAGAATTATAAAGATTCAACCAAGAAATCAAAATGGAATTCAGATAATGCCAGCTCACCTTCCATGTCTCTGAGGACCTTGTTCCCATTGCTACGTGTGTTTTTACACTGCTGATTAAACTACCGTCAGTTCATTAGTAACTTTTGAAACGGGGTCACCAAGGACTATTTGGTTGTTCACTCCCATGTTCCCTGTGCATTGGTAGCAGACTAAACATATAAAAGAAATGTTGTTGTTATACAATTTGCAGGAAAGCCTGCCTCTGCCCAGGAAATTCAGAGATGCCCCTCTGACAAAACTAGAGAGAAACCTTCCTTATCTCTGCACCACTCTTTCCTTCCTTTGAACAGAGTAACTGAGAAATCTAGTAACAAATGGCATTTAGACTCAGTGATGGAAGAGGAGGCTGAGACTGGGCTTAATTATATCAGATATATACAAATCTAGAAGAGTTCTGTCTCATATGCACATGCACACACACACACACTCACTCACACATACACACACAAATATGCTTGTGTGGAGGGTGAGACTGGGTGTGGAAATAGGTGGAATGTGAGATCAGGAGCAGAAGTACACATAAAACTCACAAATTGAATGTTCCTCAAATTGTGGTTCCATCAAGGGCCTCGTACAAAACTGTCAGAAAAGTAAGTATATAGCCCAGCTGGCGTGGCTCAGTGGTTGAGCGTTGACCTATGAACCAAGAGGTCATGGTGCGATTCCCAGTAGAGCACATGCCCAGGTTGCAGGCCAGTTCCTTAGTGTGCGGTGTGTGGGAGACTGCCGATCCATTATCTTCTCTCATCATTGATGTTTCTATCTCTCTCTCCCTCTCCCTTCCTCTCTGAAATCAATAAAAAATGTATTTTTTTAAAGAAAAGTAAGTATATTGTTGTCGAGACATATTTTTCCTAATTCTCTAAACATAGGCAGAGGATGAATACAGTCAGTTTTAAAATCCGGAATTCAGTTCATTATAATTGGCACTAAAGAAAAGGATTTAACAATCATTCTGATATGTTGTTATCTCAGGGAACATAAAATTAGAATTTGCTGCCATAGTCACTTTAGCCTTTGAAAGAGCCAGTTATAACTATGAGTTGAGGAAGATGAGACAGAATAATAAAAGGTGATGGGGTGGGGGGTGGCAATGGTAAAATATGTACACATATAATACCTTAATAAAAAAAATTGGAAAAAAAAAGAATAATAAAAGGTGATGGGAAAGACATCACCACCTAATAATATCCACTGGTGTCCTAGAAGTAAAATGATATCAGCTTATAAATTATCTAACGGGGAACCTCATCTTATTTTCCATCTGCTATTTACGTCCTTTTTGCCTTTTTTTTTTTCAGGGAGTAGGGCATTGGGGGCACAGCATTCATTCTTCTTAAATCTCTACTATCCAGTCCACAGGCAGTCTGTCCCAAATGAAGACGGAATGAGGCTTGTTCCAAACAAAGGTGAGGTCAGAGTGTCTCAAATATATTTTAATTAACTCAATAGGAAATCAATGAAAGGAAGAAATGAATCTCAATCACTCACCCAGCTCCCTAACCTGCAGCAAGAGTAGGTAGTTGTGCACAGGTTAAATCATCAAGGCCTACCTATGAATGTTAATTAAAATGTTAATTAACACTACTTATAGGAGGGAGGTGGTGAAATTTGTTATTTACGTAATGAAATTGTTTCAAACTTTTATTGATCCAATCTCAAAATAAATAAATAACTCATTCTCCCAGGAAAACTTTCCCAAAATAAGAGAGAACGTCACTATGGTTGCTGGTAAAGGCCAGCAATTTCTTTGAAGTTGTTTGAATTCGTCTGAAGCAGTTTTATCTATCCAAAGGAGCTGCCACCACAGGCTTAATTCTATTACTACAAGGAGTGTTTATTTAACAAGCTTCATGGATTAAAGCACGATGCTGATAAAGGTTCACACACATCACATTAGCCATTTTAAAACATTAAATTCATGATCTCCAAAATGCTATAATGGTTGAGTTCACCGGTCTTTCCTACCAATACAGAAGAACAAGAGTTTTGATAAGAGAAGCAGGGGGTAATTTTAGATTCTAGGAACATCATAGGACAGGGGGAGCTGGAGTTAACAATGCCAGTAGCCAGTACAAGGATTTAATTCTTCTACAATAGGAGAGAGGGAAATTAGGAGTGCAGGCATAAACCTGACCTATCATTTAATTTGGTCTATCAGAGTCTTCCCCTGAGAAGTATATGGTAAGCGTTTTACCCAGGAGCTAAGGGAAGGTTTTCTCTGTTCCAAAATCATATCTGTGACCTCTGAGCAATGCACTTTGCCAACTCAGCTTGTGGTGACAGATGACATTGACAACTTTAGTAAAAAGAACCGAGAGACACTGAGTGAATGTAGGAAAATATGAACAGCTACTAAGATAACTAAGAATGATTGCCGAGGAGTAATCTTGAAGCAGTTATCCCAAGTTCAAAGTTGCATTTTCACTGTTTTCTTGTGTTACCATGTCACTGAACATGCACTAAAATGAAATATCATTTCCTACTGGTATAGCCTGAAAGCTTTTGGTTTTTTTTTTTTCTTTTTATTAAATTTATTGGGCGACTTGGTTAGTAAGATTATATAGGTTTCAAGTGCACATTCCTATGACACATGATCTTCATATTGCACTGTGATTTGACCCAAAGTCAAATCATCTTCTGTCACCATATATATGACCCCCTTTACTACCCCCATACCCCGCTTCCCTCTGGTAATTACTGTTGTCTGAGTCTATGAGTTTGTGTTTGTTTGTTTATTTGTTCATTTGTTGCTTTCAGTTTTATAATCCCACATATGAGTGAAACTATATGTGGGATTACTGATATTATGTTTTTTAAATAATAGGTGCTTTTTAAATATTTTAATGAATAAATGTAGATTATTTACTTGAGCAATAAAAAATAAGAGTACCCTAATGTATTTTTTACATTTTATATAACACACACATTGGGTACAATTGCTTATACACATAAGAGATTAGTTTTGCCTGATATGTAGAAGTGTGTAGTGTTTTCCTATAAACCCTTGAGTTATGCCTAAATTTTCCTGTTTTACCGTTAATCCTCCCTAATAAAACACAGAGACATATTATAGGCCAATAGATTGAGTTATTATGAACTACTGATATGCCCAGTGAGAATGCACTTACCAGGTCTTCTTTTACAGATGGATACCTGAGAGTAGTTGCTTGAAATATGAATCTCAATGAGGGTAAGTTTTGACATGAAAGAGGGGGGAATTTCCTGAGCCTCTATGGGATTCCTGAAAAAAATGTAACTTAGAGTACCAGGGAGGCTTAAAACTCCTGGGAAGCACTGAAATGGACAGCGATATATGCAATGAGAATACCAAAAAATACAATAGGGTCCTTTATAATTTGTTTGCAAAGATTGGCTCAGGTGTGTCCATTTGGATGGATGTTGCTTCAGCAAGTTACCATATCAAAACTCAGAGAACAGCCCTGCCAGGGTGGCTCAGTGTTTGAGCATCAACCCATGAACTAGAAGGTAACGGCTCAATTCCCAGTCAGGGCACATGCCAGAGTTGCAGGCTTGATCCCCAACAGGGGTCATGCAGGAGGCAGCCTGACGACGATTCTCTCTCAATGATATTTCTGTCTCTCTCCCTCTCCCTTCCTCTCTCTGAAATGAATAAAACTGTGTTGTTGTTTTCTTAACTCAGAGAACATAGCTGGTTGGTAAATTAGTGGGGAGAGTTGAATCGAGGAGGGGAGCAGTAGCAATTATTCAAAGAAGTCACTAAGATATATCCTGAGACAGATTCTGATGGCTGAGTGCTGCGAAAAGCACAGGATTGACCAGATTGCCAAAGAAAGCAAAGCCACAGATCAGTCTCTCTGGGCTCCGTCCATGACCCAAAGCTCCAGAACAGGACTAATTGTGGTTTATATCCAGGTTTCAGAACAATTCTTTATACCACTTCAGGAAACCCACTGGGTAAGCAGTCCCACAACTGGCTTAGGCATACTTTCATTTGCCTAAATATAGGCTAAAAAAAACATAGGTATATCTGTATTGTAATCTTTTTATCTCTCAATCTAGAGATAATTTGAATTACAGAGAGTAGAACTAACACTTTCAAATGAATGTGCTGCTGTTAACATTTAGCATAACAACATAATATGATTAACGTAAAATACTAATTAAAACTTTGTCCAATCCCATAGAATGTACAACACCAAGAGTAAACCATAATGTAAACTATGGACTTTGGTGCGTCCATGTAGGTTTATTAGTTGGAACAAGTGGACCACATAGCAGGAGCCCATTGCTAGTGGGGAAGGCTGTGCATGTGTGACAGCGGGAGGTACAGGGGAACTCTCGGTATCTTCCCCTCAATTTTCCTGTGATCCTAATATTGCTCTAAAAAAGTTTTATTTGAAACACAAAAATACTCATTAACAGATCGTTCTTGGTTTTGAAAATGGAACATTTCAGTATGGTGTGGAAAAACAAAGAAAAACAAGGATGGGGGGAAAAAACTTCAAAAATGACTATTTCTTTCATGATAAAGACAAATAAAATCTGTACTACAAGGCAATATTGTTGAAGAATTGCAAAACAGACTGGTGATTTATGTTTTTTTGTTTTGTATTGTTTTTAATTGACATCTTTGTACATGTGCTTTCTAATCAGAGAATTATAAGCATTAGATCTATATTAGATATTTCCTATATATGACTCAGTACGATGTCAAGGGCACTATATTAAAAAATTGCTTAGTAAGCAAAAGAATAAAGTGATCTAGCTTGTTGGTGAGTTTTCATTTACATTCCGCTGCCAACTTCTTATGACACTTCTCTCTTCAGGTGGAATTACATTTGACGTGGCACAAGGCAGGGATGAAAAATTATACAGCAATAACCACATTCATCTTGCTGGGACTGACAGATGACCCAAAACTGCAAGTTCTGCTTTTTGTATTTTTGTTTCTCACCTACATGTTGAGTGTGTCTGGGAACCTCACCATCATCACCCTCACACTTTTGGATTCCCATCTTAAAACTCCCATGTACTTTTTCCTCCGGAATTTCTCTTTCTTAGAAGTTTCCTTCACCACCGTCTGTATTCCCAGATTCCTGTATACTATGATAACTGGAGATAATAATATCACCTACAATGCTTGTGCCACCCAAATATTTTTTGTTGTCCTCTTTGGAGCAACAGAATTTTTTCTCCTTGCCGCCATGTCCTATGACCGTTACGTGGCCATTTGTAAGCCCCTGCATTACACAACCATCATGAACAACAGAGTCTGCACTACACTCGTTCTCTGCTGTTGGTTTGCTGGCCTGTTGATTATCCTCCCACCTCTAAGCTTGGGCCTCCAGCTGGAATTCTGCGATTCGAATGTGATTGATCATTTTGGCTGTGATACATCTCCTATTTTACAAATAACCTGTTCGGACACAGCGTTAATAGAGAGAGTTGTTTTGAGTTTTGCCGTGCTGACACTCATTATTACCTTAGTGTGTGTAGTACTTTCCTACACATACATCATCAGGACCATTCTAAGGTTCCCTTCTGCCCAACAAAGGAAAAAGGCCTTTTCCACCTGCTCTTCCCACATGATTGTGGTTTCCCTCACCTATGGCAGCTGCATCTTCATCTACATCAAACCTTCAGCGAAGGAAGGAGTGGCCACAAACAAAGTGGTGTCTGTGCTCACCACTTCAGTTGCCCCTTTGCTTAACCCATTCATTTACACCCTTCGAAACAAACAAGTGAAAGACGCCTTCAAGGACACAGTGAAATGGATTGTATTTCTCACAAAGAAGTAAGAGACGATTAATGTTTTTAGAGGTTATTAAATTAAGTTTAAATCTAACCTATGAGTGACATTCATTAATTTGCCAAATAAATGGTTTCTTCTTATTCTGAGATTCATCGAGCTGTTCTGCTCCCAGGAACCTTTGTCTCTTAGAATGCAAAAGCCAAAATCAAGCTCTTTATTTCTCTTTTCTTTAAGTTTATTTCATTCTGAATGGTTTCTTCAATAAATGCACATTTCAGAGACTAGATTCTCAACATACTCAGTGTCATAAAAAGAAAATGCAAATAAATAAAGTTGTTTGTCTGGCCATAAAGCCTTCTCCTGATGTGGAGTATAAATGCCCAGAGACCATTTCTCACTTGTTGAGAATACTTTAATATCGAGCCTCTGATTACACAAAAGTAACGGAAGATTCTTTACTGAAGCTTTAAAAGTGATCTCAAAGGAAAGTGTGCATTCCAGAGCTCTTCTTCTCATTTTAAAATGTCCATTTTTCAGGAATGAGAAGATGTTAATAGGGCAATTTCAAAATCAGTGAAAATAATTATATTTTTTTCTTTAAGCCAATTTACCCACACCAAAAAAAAAAAGAAAAGTGTTTCTATTGGCCTTTCTGGAAGACTACTGCATGTGAAATATGAGAAGAAAAAAAAAACAGGACTTCCAAGTGCTGGATACCTTCCACTAACATTAACATCGATGGTGCCAAGTCATAGACTCAAGGAGAATAAGCCTGAATTTAGGGGTAGAATGACTAAATCTTGGTTAAATAAGTTCTCCAATATTCAGACTTACATTGTTTCTTGATTTAAGAAGAATGTTAGAGATTAAGAGAATTAATCAAAATATCAAAAGAGCTCATAATTTGGGAAAGACATCCTGAGAGGCATTTGATGGCTGAAGATCAAACCCAGATATAGTGTGGAAAAAAAAGATAAACTTAGAAAAGAGGGAGAGAGGTGGAAAAATGGGTAATAGTCATGTAGGAACCTTGGACCAAATAATTGAAATTCTTGCCATTAAATAGTTAAAAAGTCATTTTATTGTTTTCATATTTTATAACTGTGAAAGTAAAATTGTGTGCTTTTACAGTACATATGCAACTATTACCTATGTCTATTAACATCATCTAGTTACTTGAGTGTACCTTTTATTTTTATCATATTTTCAGTTGTTCCTATAAGATAATGGCTAAAATATAAGTACAGTCATCTTTTAGACTTCACAAGTATTCAGGGAAAGTAGGACTCTACTCTCCAAGGCATTTCTTCTTTTTTCATTTAAAATTTCTAAACTCCTAGAGCCCATACTGATATAAATAAATGATTTTTTAAATTAAAAAATGAGAGAGAAGAGAGAAAGCTCCTGTGTAGAAGTATTCTAAATAATTTATGTAGACACTCCATCCAAAAGAAGGGGAAACTTTACAGAGGAGAAACTGACAAACATTATCTCAATCAGGCAATCAAGGTCAACATCAATAGCCATAAGTCATGCCTTGGTGGGTTTGGCTCGGTGGATAGAGCATCGGCTTGCAGACCAAAAGATCCCGGGTTCCATGCAGGTCAAGGGCACCTACCTTGGTTATATGATCCTCCTTGGTCCCAACCCAAGACAACTAAATGTAATGTGGTATCCTACAGGGGATTGTGGAATAGGGGGCGGTGGGGGGAGAGGGAGAGAGATTAGGTGAAAACTACAGAAATCTGAATAAACTATGGACTTCATTTAATGATAATGATTCAAGTCATTCACTCTGCCCTCAAAGAAGCTCTTCTGCCAGGGCTGGTAGCTACAGCTTTCAGCCACACACACTCAGGAATCAAAATTGGTTTTATAATTAAATATACTCAAAACATTTTGAGATCCAAGATGGCAGCAGATTAGGTAGAAGCTACACTCACCACCTCTCAGGACCAAACTAAATTATAGAAAAATCATCCTGAAGAAGAGCTGCAGAGAAGCCTTGTAACCATGGACTTATAGAAGAAGCCACAGGGAGACTGATAGGAAGTGTGAAGGAGCAAGAGGATTGGCAGGGCTCCCACAGGTGGCAGCTGAGGTTCCGGAGGTATATGTCAGCTGCGGGGTGTTCACCATGAGAACTGGGGGTCTAAATCCCAAGCCAGACTCCCCAGCCCAGAGCACCAGAGCCAGAAAGTACATAGCATCTGGCTATGAAAGATGGCTCTTAAAGGCTTCTGCCACCACCAGGAAGAGATGGCTCTTAAAAAGGCAGTGCATAAAAATCCATTCACAGTCACTCACTTTGGGCTCTGGCAGAGGGAAGGCAGAGCAAACTAGAGCCACAGGAGGAGAGTCTGGGGTAGGTGACTCTCAGGGGGGAGCACTGAAGGGTAAGCCACCAGGATCTCTGTACTGAGTCATTCCCCCACTGCACAAGCCATCTTTCTCAGGCAGAGCACTCTCCTCCATGAGTTAGCAGCCTAAGGGAAAGCAATAGCTCCACCCTGTGGAATTCATCTCACCCCACCCTGTGAAACTTATGCCCTATTGAGGAGTATAGCCAGAGGCTCTTTCAGTGCCTAAACTAAACAGGCTGTGTTCTTTGAGAACTTTGCTGCCTTTCCCCAAGCCCAGCTGCTAAAAACCAAACTTAGTGTGCAACTTGGTCCTTTCTGCACACAGACACCCAGATCCAGCAGAAGCAGCCAAAAAATGGATCATTCATAGCTCCAACAGGTTTCCCAGGGCCAGTCACAGGCAATGTCTGACATTGTCCTACATCAGAGTCCCCACAAGAGACCCATATGCAATACACCCAGTGACTAGCTTCAGACAACAACAGAGCAGGATCCAATAAGCTTCACACACAGTATATACAAAGTAAGATCTCAGCAGACACCAAAATCTGCTGAGGCAAATACCACATCATATGATCAGCACCTGAACAGAAGCTCTCATGCCATGTTGGGGTTTGAGCCTCACAGTCAGCCAGCCTAAGTATGGATCCCATGCATGAACACCCCAATAGCAATCATGATTCAATTACAACAGGGGAGCCTACATAGCCCACACAAGGAACATTCCTAGAGCTCCAGGTCATGTGATCAAAGAGACTACACCACTGGGTTCCATAGGACACCTACAACATGAGGCCACACTACCAAGGTAGGACTCATAGCAGATCTACCTAAAACAGAAATAAACACAAAGAGGCAGCCATATGGGGAGACAAAGAAACAGATCCCAAATGCAAGAACAAGAGAATTCTCCAGAAGAAGAGTTAAATAAAATGGAGGCAAGCAATTTACCATATATAGAGTTCAAAGCAATGATTATAAGGATGCTCAACAGCATGAAAAAGGACATAGAGGCCATAAAAAAAGGACCGGTCAGAAATGAAGAATTCAATATCTGAAAAAAAAAAAATACATTTCACGGACCTGATCAAATGGCTCAGTTGGTTGGAGTGTCATTCTATACACCAAAAAGTTGTGCGTTTGATTCCTGCTCAGGTCACATACCTAGGTTGCTGGTTCGATCCCTGTATGGGAGGCAACTTTCTTCTCTCTCTCTCTCTCTCTCTCTCTCTCTCTCTCTCTCTCTCTCTCTCTCTCCCTTTCCCCTCTCTCCAGAAAATCAATTAAAAGTATATCCTTGGCTGAGGGGTTTTTTTTAAAATACATTGGAAGGAATAAATAGTAGGTTGGATGATGCAGAAGTTCAAATCAGCAATTTGGAAGACAAGGTAGAAAAACACCCAATCAGAGGATCCTATTTGAAAAAATAATGACCAAAAACTTCCCTAACCTAGTGAAGAAAAAAACACACACAAGCCCAGGAAGCACAGAGAGTCCCAAGATGGGTCTAAGGATGTCCACACCAAAACACATCATGAAAAAGAAAAAGTAAAACTGTCATTATTTGAAGATGACATGATACTGTATATAGAAAACCTAAAACATTCCACACAAAAAAGAAACTACATATTAGAACTGATAAATGAATTGAGTAAAGTAGCATAATACAAAATAAGTATCCAGAAGTCATTGCATTTTTATATGCCAATAATGAACTTTCAGAAAGGAAAACTAAAAAACAATCCCATTCACAATTGCTTCAAAAAGAATAAAATTACCTAGGAATAAATTTAACCAAGGATATAAAATACCTATATTCAGAAAATTATAAGATGCTGAAGAAAAAAATTGAAGAAAATACAAATAATTGGAAGCATATACCGTATTCATGAATTGAAAGAACTAACGTCATTAAAATGCCGTTACCACCCAAAGCAATCTACAAACTCAATACAATTCCTATCAAGATACCCATGAACAAATATTACAAAAATTTACATGGAACCACAAAAGATCCCAAATAGCAACAACAATCCTGAGAAAAGAGAACAAAATTGTAGGAATCAAGCTAACTAATATCAAACTATACTGCAAGGCCATAATTATCAAAACATCATGGCACTGGCATTAAAATAGACATGTAGATCAATGGAACAGAATAGAGAGCTCAGAAATAAATCCATACCTATATAGTCAATAGTTGACAAAAGAGTCAAAAACATTAAATGGACTAATGATAGACTATTCAATAAACATTGTTGGAAAAATGACAGATACATGCATAAAAATGAAATTAGACCACCTTCTTACAACACACACAAGAATAAACACAAAATGGATAAGGACTTAAATGTTAGACTCAAAACCATTAAAATTCAAGAAGAGAACATAGGCAGTATAACCTCAGACATTTCTTGTAGCAATAATGTTTCTGATATATGTACTCGGGCAAGGGGGAAAAAATTAAAATTTTAAAAATGGAACTACATCAAACTAGCACAGCAAAAGAAACCATTAACAAAATGAAGAAACAACCCATTAAATGGGAGAGCATATTCACCAATACATCTGATAAGGACTTCATATCCAAAATTTATGAAAAGCTTATAAAACTCAACACCAGAAAACAAGAATCCAATTTAAAAATGGACAAAGGACCTAAGTAGACATTTTTTCAAAGAGGACATACAGATGGCCAATAGGCATATGAAAAGTGCTCAAAGTCACTAATCATGGGAGAAATACAAATTAAAACCACAATGAAATATCACCTCACACCTGTCAGAATGGCTATCAACAATAAATCAACAAACAATGAGTGTTGGTGAAGATATGGAGAAAAGGGCACCCTTATGCACTGTTGGTGGGAATGCAGACTGGTGCAACCACTGTGGAAAGCAGTGTGGAATTTCCTCAAATAAATAAAAATGGAACTGCATTATAACCCAGAGAACTCACTTTTAGGAATTTATCTAAAGAAACCCCAAACACCAATATGAAAGAACATATGTGCCCTATGTTTATTCCACTATTATTTACAACTAGTGGCCCAGTGCATGAAATTCATGCATGGAGAGGGGGTTTCCTCAGCCCAGCCTGCACCCTCTCCAATCAGGGACCCCTTAGAGGATGTCCAACTGATGGTTTAGTTGAACATCCCTCTCACAATTGGGACCACTGGCTCCTAATTGCTCACCTGCCTGCCTGCCCAATCACTCCTAACTGCCTCTGCCTGCCGAACTGATATTGCTCCCAACTGCCTCTGCCTGCCTGATATCACCCCCAACTGCCCTTCCCTGCTGGCCTGATCTCGCCCCCAAATGCCCTCCCCTATCGGCCTGGTTGCCCCCAACTGCCCTCCCCTGCCAGCCTGATCTCGCCCCCAACAGCCCTCCCCTGCCAGCCTGATCTCTCCCTCAACAGCCCTCCCTGCCAGCCTGATCTTGCCCCCAACTGTCCTCCCCTGCAGGCCTCATCTTGTCCCTAATTACCCTCCTATGCCAGCCAATTTGATTCTGATTGGTTGGTTTCTGTGCCAGTCAGCATCAAAAGCTCCACCTCCTAAGCAACCATTGGCTTCTCACACTTCACCCAGATTTGGTTCTGATTGGTCTGTTTCTATGCCAGTCAGTGTCTCTGGGCCTATCAACAGGGCCTGATCAGAAAGGCAAGGTTGATCAGCAGCCCCAGTGGAGGCCTGGAGAGAAATGAAGGTGTGGCTCCTGGCCAGACTGGGAGAGAAAGAGAGGCAAGTGCTGATCAAAAGCTGCCACAGAGGCAATGGATCAGTCCCTGCTTCTCTCTTTGGGCCTCTCTCTGACCCTGATTGACAGCCTCCTCAGCAGTCAGTGCTGGGGCACTGTACCTGCAGCAGAAACAGCCTGGGTTGACACAGCAACCCAGAGCTGACTGCAGGACTGACTTCCCGTTGGCTGAGCTCTCTTATTAATGGACATTATGACCCAGGGTTTTTATATATTAGGATAGCCAAGATCTGGAAACAGCCCAAGGTTCCATCAGTAGGTGAGAGGATAAAATAGCTAAAGTATATTTACACAATGGAATACTACTTGGCCATTAAAAAGAAGGCATTTTTACCCTTTGCAACAGTATGGATAGACCTAGAGCACTTTATGCTAAGATAAATAAGTCAGTCAGTGAAGACAAGCACCATATGATTTCACTCATATGTGGAATCTAATGAACAAACTAAATTAACAAGCAAAATAGAGACAGACTCATAGATAGAGAGCAGGCTGACAGCTGTACAGGGGTGGCAGCTGGGGGTTGGAGGGATTGAGCAAAAGAGAAAAAAAGAGAAAGAATTCATTGACAGGGACAACAGTGTGATGATTGTGGTGGTGATAGGAGGGGGAATGGAGGTGGAAGAGGGTATAGGTGGGATAAATGGTGATGGGGGAATTTAATTCAATTTAAAAAATAAAAGAATGAAAAATAATATTGAAAAATAATGATTTTGGTTTTGGTTTATTAATTGCAACAAATACATCATACTAATGTAAGATATTAATACAGGAAGCTTAGCATATGATATACAGGAACAATCAATACTATCTTCTCAATTGTTCTGTAAATCTAAAATATTCTAAAGTAAATAAGGTCTATTAAAAATAAATAGAATCCTCAAGTTAAATGACAACCATTTTCTTTATGCTGAGAAAATCTATGGCTACTTAAATGATGGATTTGAAAGAAAATTTAAAGATCTCTTTTGCAGGCCATTCAATGCGAGGATGCCCTTCAACCTCATTAGTCCATCTCTCATCCTTCTCCTTAACCTGCTGGTGACCTGTTTGATGCTCCCATTGTACCTTCCTCGCCAGTCTCTGTTGGCTGCCTTCTGCTAAGCAACTATTTAATTTTTATTCTTTAAGACAACAAAAGGTCTTTATCGGTCCCTCAGAACCAGGACCCCTAGGGAATGCATTGTTTGTCAGCACAATTGATCCCAAAGTGGCCAGATCTGAGGAGAGACAAAGTGTGTTACTTTGGATCTTTAAAAACCTCCAAAATGCTAATGTGGCTCTTGCTGAGGAAATCAGTTCTCCTAGGAAAAGAAAAAGCCCTAGAAATTATCTGTCCTTCAATACCATTTGTTCATAATTTAACAAGTATTTGAATATGTGTTTTGCATTTTGCTATGCAGTATAGAAAATTCAACAAAGTTGATCTGCCCAAGGCAACAATACAATATATAAAATATACAACCATGAAAAAAGTTAACATTACAGAAATTGCACAGGGCAACATATATTTAAGTGCCATGTGAATGACACAGACTATGTGTCCTTTCAATACAGAAGGGAGATCCCTGTGGTCAAGTGAAATAATAAAAACACTTATAGTATTTACTATGTGCCAGGCATTGCTCTAAGTAATATGTGTGGTGATAATAGAATTTATTAGAAAACCTATATATTGCATATTACTATTATCATCAACATCTATATATATACACATACATACATAATATATATATGTGTGTGTATATATATATATATATATATATATATATATATATATATATATATATATATATATATATATATATAAGCTTAATATGCTAAGTGTCCAACCAATTGGTCGATTGTTTGGTCGACCGCTCAACTAGTCACAATGATGCACATTGACCACCAGAGAGCAGGCACTCTGACCAGTAGGTTAGCTTGCTGCTGGGGTCTGGCCAATTGAGACTAAGTGAGATGGGCCAGACATGCCCTGGAGCCCTCCCCAGTCCCTCTCCAGTTGGCCCCGATCATACATCGGTGGGGTCCCTCAGCCTGGCCTGCACCCTCTCACAATCTAGGATCCCTCAGGGGATGTTGAAGAGCCGGTTTCATCCCAATCCCAGGCAGAGGGACCCCACTGGTACATGATTTGTGCACTGGGACTCTAGTCCTATATAATGAAAGGCTAATATGCAAATTGTCCCCTCAACTGGGAGTTTGACCAAGAGGTGGGGCCTGCCAGCCAACTACCTGGGGCCCCTCCCCCCAGCTGGTCCCACCCATGATCAGCCCCCCCACACACCGATCAGGGTGGCTGGCTGGACCCCAACCGTGCACAAATTCATGCACTGGGCCCCTAGTTAATAATAACATGCTACCATTATCATTATACTATTGCAAATAAGCAAATTGAGGCATAGAGCCTAAGATACACAACTAATAGACAGAAAAGCTGAGATTTGAACCTAGGTCACCTAGATCCAGAGTTCATGTATATGACCAGAACACAATATCCTGCTTCCTATTCTGGCAGGCCCTCTGAAGAGATAGAACTCTCAGACCCAGAACACATTGAGAAAGGTGAAAAAGTAAGCAGAGAGCCTTTCTTACAAGAAAACTGTATCAAATGAATGAGACTGTGCTTCAAAATTCTTTGAGCAAATCTTACTACCTGGGTAAAATGTTTAGGGCAGACACAGACGTTAGAAATGGTTATGATATTTACTGACTGATTAATATCAAATAAAAGGAAAATAAAGTCATTCGCAGAGTTTAAATCTGGATGACTGGAAATACACTGTTCTTGACACAAATAGATAAAGAACATGGAGAATCAGTATTGTAAAAGACCTCCCACCAATGTTATTCTTATTCTAAATTGTTTTTTACCTAGGTCCTTTGCTTTTACATATAAATTTATAAATACAGCTTGTCAAATTTTCCTTAAAAAGAGAGCTTGTTTCATTTTTTTATTGTGATTGTGATGACTACATATATCAATTTGGAGAACTGTAGTCTTCACACTATTAAGTCTTCAGATCCATGAACATGGTCCATCTCTCCACTTATTTAGGTCTTCTGTATTCCCCTATCAATGACTTGTAGTTTTAAGCATTCAAAAATGACACAGATTTATCCCTAAGTAATTCATGTTTTTATATAAACTGCTTTTTATTTTCAAATTCTAATTGTTCATTTTTAGTCTATTGAAATGCAATTGTTGTTTCTATATTGACATTGTACCTTATTCCTGCCCTAAGCTCAACTTGTTAGTTTTAATAGCTATTTTATATTTCCCTTTATTTTCCATAACGATGTTCATGTCATCTGAAAATAAAAACTATTTTAATGCTTTATTTCCAATCAGGATGGATTTTATATTTTCCTTCCTTATTACATTGATTAAAAGCCCATATATACAATGTTAAAAATAAATGGTGAAGAAGACATACAAAAGGCCAACAGATATATGAATGCTCAATTTCACTCGCTATTAGGGAAATGCAAATCAAAACTATAATGAGATACCTCCTCACACCTGTTATAATGGCTATTACCAACAACACAAGTAACAAATGTTGGAGAGGTTAAGGAGAATCCAGAACCCTTATTCACTACTGGTGGGGTATGTAGACTGGGACCACCACTATGGAAAATAGTATGGAGGTTCCTCAAAAAATTAAGAATAGAGTTACTATATGACCCAGCAACCCTTCTTCTGGGTGTCTACCTAAAAAATGCAAAAACATTTATTTGCACCCCTATGTTCATTTCAGTATTATTCACAATAGTCAAGACATGGAAACAATCAAAGTGTCCTTCACTAGATGATTGGATAAAGAAGATGTGCTACATATATACATTGGAATACTACTCTCCATAAGAAAAAATGAAATACTGCCATTTGTGACAACATGGATGGACATTGAAAATATCATGCTAAGTGAAATCAGTCAGAAAAAGCTAAGAACACACACACACCAAAAAAAGCTTAGGACACAAGCAAGTCTCAATAATTTTAAGAAGATTAAAATCATATCAAGCATCTTCTCTAACCATAATGCCATGAAACTTACAACCAATTACAAGAAGAAAACTGAAAACACACAAAGGCATGGACACTAAATAACATGTTACTAAACAATAATGGGTTAACAATGAGGTCAAGGAAGAAATCGGAACTTGAAACAAATGGAAATGAGAACACAACCCAAAATCTGTGAGAAACAGGAAAAGCAGACCTAAGAGGGCCTACCTCAAGAATAAAGAAAAACCCAAACAAACAATCTAACTTTACATTTATGGGAATTTGAAAAAGAACAACTAACAAAGCCCAGAGTCAGTAGAAGGAAGGAAATAATAAACAGCAGAAATAAATTAAATAGAGTCTTAAAAAAAAAACCAATACAATCAATCAATGAAACCAAGAGCTGGTTCTTTGAAAAGATAAACAAAATTGGTCAACCTTTAACCAAACTCATCAAGAAAAAAAGAGAGTGAACCCAAATAAATAAAATCAGAAATGAAATAGAAGTAACAACTGACACCAAAGAAATACAAAGAATTGTAAGAAAATATTATGAATAACTGTGTGTCAACAAATTGTACAATCTGGAAGAAATTGATAAATTTCTAGAAACTTACAACCTTCCAAAACTAAATCAGGAAGAATCGTATAATTTGCATAGATAGATTACAACTAGTAAAATTGAAGCAGTAATCAAAAAACTCCCAAGAAACAAAAACCAAGTAGGGGAAGTTTTCTGTAAATATTTCTTCGAATAGGTTTTATAAATACTGTAAATGGTGCTGAGAAATTTGGTCAGATACATGCAAAAAAAATGAAACTAGATCACCAAGTTACACCATATACAAAGCCAAACTCAAAATGGCTAAAGGACTTCAATGTAAGATGGGAAACCATAAAAATCCTACAAGACTCCATTGGCAGCAAAATAGCAGACATATGTCTTAGCAATATCTTTCAAATAGCTTTTTAATTATCTTGCTCTCTCTCTTCTTCTGGCATTCCCATAATGTGAATGTTGATACACTTGAAGTTGTCCCAGAGGCTCCTTACACTATCTTTATATTTTTTAATTCTTTTTTCTTTTTGTTCTTCTGATTGAGTGTTTTTTGCTTCCTCATATTTCAAATTTTTTATTTGATTCTTGGAATCCTCTACTCTACTGTTGAATCCTTGTATATTATTCTTTATTTCAGTCAGTGTGTGCTTAATTTCTGACTGATCCATTTCCTTTTTTTTTCTTTTTTTTTTTTTTTAATCTCACTAAGATCCTTCAAAGTTTCACTAAGTCCCTTAGAGGTCTCAAGAAGATTCTTGAGTAACCTTATAACTGTAGTTTTGAACTCTATATCCAGTAGTTTGCTTTATTCCATTTCTTTCATTTGTGACATGTTTCTTTGTCTCCACATTTTGGCTTCTTCCCTGTATTTGTTTCTATGCATGGGATAGAGCTGCTATGTCTCTTTGAGTTGGTAGAGTGACCTTGTGTAGTAGGTGTCCTATAGGTCCCAGTGGCTCAGCCTCCCCAGTCACCTGAGCTGGGAGCTCCAGGTGCACCCCTTTGTGGGCTGTGAACACAGTCTTGAGACTTGATTGCTGTTGGTGTCACTGGGAGGAATTGACCCTTAGGCCAATTGGCTGTGGGGACCAGCTGCAACTACAGTGGGAGAGCTACTGTGCAGGAGACACCCCTATGGACCAGGACTTGCTTCAGTGGGGCTTTGGTGCTCACTGAGTCTGCCTCTTGAGTGTGTAGCTTATGGATATGTAGAGTTGTAATTTGGTATGGTCTAATTCTGCCCCCTGTGTGCACTGGCTCTTGGGTATCCAGGGAGGTGCAAAATCAGCCACTGTCTGGGGCCACCTAGCAGCAGCTACAGAGAGATCTGCAGATTCCTCCTATTTTTATTGGGTTAGGAAGTACCCAGTCAAGGCCAAGCTCTGAAGCAAAACAGGCTGGTGCTAGTGCCAGGTCTTGGGCCTTTTATTGATAGGTTTGAGGCTCCCTGACCTAGCTGCAGTTTGTTTGAGAGATTTTAGCAAAGTCTGAAGCCTGAAGAAGAACAGGCCGTTCATATTCAAAAGTCGCTGAACACAGATTGAGTGTGGCTGCAAATTGGATGGGGGCAGGGTGTCAGGGAATGACCAGGGCAGAGCAAACAGAAATTTTTGCCAGCATAGGAACAATAACACCTGTCAGCACCTCCCTCTGGTAGAAAGCCACCACCAAGTTCCTGTCTGAATACAGACAATCCAATTCCTCCTTGTATGTGTCTGGGTCTCCCAGAGCCTTTCCCTGGCCCTGGAGCTCAAAGGAAGCAGAACCTTGTAAGTTCAGTTCATGTGCAAGCCCTTTAAAAGGAACACCTGGGTCTCCAACAGCCTCCATGTTACTGAGCTGAAATCCCCACTGGTTTTTATAGCCTGTAGTTATGGGGACTTCTCTTCCCAGCTCTGGAAACCTGGGCTAGGGGTCTGGTGTGGGGCTGGGACCCCCTTGCTACTCACAGGGGGCCTCCACAGAGATGATCTCCTTCCTTATCAAAAAAGCGACACACGTGGGTGCCGGACCAGCCCATTCCACGCCTCCACTTCTCCTACCCACCCCAGTGTGCTTTCTTATTTGCTTCTCTAGTTGTAGGACTTCCATTCAGCCAGATTTCAAGAGGTTCTGGATAATGGTTGTTCTGTATTTCAGTTGTAATTTTGATGTGGTTGTGGGAGACAGTGAGTACAGGCATGTACCTATGCCACTATCTTGGTTGGGGAGCTACCTTTAACCTTTTGCACTCGGATGTCGAGTGTGACTCGACACGGTTAGCATCGGTAGCAGCTCGTATGTCAAGCCACACCCGTAGTTTCACCACGGGGGGGGAAAGGGGATTTTTGTCTATTTTTCCAGTAAAATTATAGAGATTAAAATTACTTTTTGAATGTATCAATAATTTGAAATATAAAAAAATCCAAATAAATAAGTTTGTATGAAAAGAAACTCCAGTTTTTTTTATTCTACTGCCGCGCTTTGTAAAATCTGGGGTATTTAAAAAATTAAATCCCGAGTAGAATAAAGGAATCGAGAAAAAAATCAAGCGAGTGCAAAGGGTTAAAAATTAAAAATGGAACTACCTTATGCCCAATGATTCCACTTCTGGGAATTTATTCAAAGAAACCAGAAATACTAATTCAAAAGAAATGTGTACCCCTGTTCTCATTGCAGCATTTTTTATAATAGCCAGGATTTGGAAGCAGCCCCAGGGTCCATCAGTAGATGAATGGATAAAATGGCTGTGGTACATTTACACAATAGAATACTATTTGGCTGTAAAAAGAAGGCAATATTACCCTTTATTCATCAATCTGTTTCATGGATGAACCTGGAGAATCTTATGCTAAGTGAAATAATCCAGTCAAAAAGACAAGTACCATATGATTTCACTCACATGTTGAATTTAATGAATAATCTGAACTACAAGGCAAAATAGAGACAGACTCATAGATAGAGAGCAGGCATACAACTCAGGAGATGGGGGTGATTGGGCTGTTAGGGGGTGAGGGGATGGAGGTAGAAGAGGGAATAGAAGGGATAAATGGTGATGGAAAAAATAAAATTAAATAAATAAGTAAAATTTATTTATAAGCATATGCTTTGGTCCTTGCCGGTATGGCTCTGTGGATAGAGCACTGGCTGGGGACTGCAAGATCCTGGGTTCAATTCTGGTCAAGGGCACATACCTCAGTTGCAGCCCTAGTGGGGTGCATGAGAAAGGCAACCAATCAATGTATCTCTCTCACATCAATGTTTCTCTCTGTGTGTCTCTCCTCCTCCCTTCCACTCTATCTAAAAAAAAAAAATCAATGGTAAAATATCTTCAGGTGAAGTTTAACATATATATATATATATATATATATATATATATATATATATATGCTTTGGTAGCCCAGATTCTTAAATCTAAGATTATGGCAACTAAGTGTCTTGCAAACTTTAATAATAATCCTTGTCTTAGAATGTTGTCTGCCTTGCAGAACCTGATATATAATGTACAACATGATGGCTATCTATATATATAAAAGCCTAAGCCTTCAACCATTTGACCATTTGACCGGTAGCTATGATGCACACTGACCACCAGGAGGCAGACACTCAATGCACAGGCATGGAAACGTGGAACAGAGTGATGAATCTAAGAGGGAAGGGGGAGGGGAAGGTAGAAAATGGGAAGAGATCAATCAAAGATCTTATATGCGTACTAGAGGCCCCGTCCACCAGTGGGGTCCCTTGGCCTGGCCTGCACCCTCTCGCAATCCAGGACCCCTCAGAGGATGTCGGACTGCCAGTTTCAACCTGAACCCCCAGGCCAGGCTGAGAAACCCCATCAGTGCATGAATCCATGCACCAGGCCTCTAGTAGTTAATAATATTGTGTTGTATATTTGAAAGTTGCTAAATAAGTATATTTTAAAAGTTCTCATCACAAGAAGAAACAAATCTGTAACTCTGTATAATGAAGGATGTTAATTAGATTTATTGTGGTAATCATTTCTCAAAATATACAGATACCAAATCATTATGCTGTACACCTGAAACTAGTAATATAATGGACTTAAAATTTATAAATGAGGAACAAATAAATATTGAGTCTATTTTAAAGCAGGAAGTGCTGCTGAAAGGGAAGTATCGGTTCCTTACTGCATCAGGTATAAATCATCCTTGGGCTGATGAGTAATGTCCTGAAATTTTACTGAAGTAAATTTCACAGGATGCAATGGCCCAACCCTGACTGGAAAGTTCTGTGACAAGTGTTTGTAGTCCCTTGTCAGTGAATATTGTTTGAATTTCCTTGCAAGAGGATGTTATCAATATAATGTAACACCTGTGTTCCTGGAATGAGTTGGATGTGCTTAAGATCTTGCCTGTAAAAGTATGTGCACTGACAGGACTGTTGAAATATCCCTTGGGGAGTTGAGTGAAAATGTATTGTTTCTTCAAAAGTAAAAAAACTGCTTCTGAGGGACTGTTGAACTATGCATAGAATGGAACATACTAGCCAAATTTATAAAAACAAAATATTTTCTAGTTGATGAGTAGAGTATTAATTTGAGTAATATTGACTATAATATTGAGTATTAATTTGAGTATGCAGATCTTAATGAAGGATTCCATGGTATTAAGATGGTTGTAATCCACTGTGAAGTGACATCCTTTTATACCAAGATTGAGCACTGGCCAAATTTGGTTATTAAAGGCAAAAATAATAGGAACAATGCATAATAGGAACTATGCATTGTCAGGCATACCAATTCCCAGGGGTCTCACTACATTGCTCTCAATTCCACAAACCTCGTGGCTGTGGCAGAGATTTTCATGGAACCCTTATCATGGTCTCTCAGGAACTTCTCTCTGCAGCCATATGTTGGCAACTTGTTCTCAAAATTATCAACACTTGAGTTTTATTTGCACATTTGGAACTTGGGTCCACAGGGCATCTTTAGCTTCTTCAGGAAATTGATCCCCATGTGCCTGTACTAAAAAAAAAAAAAAAGCCGATAAAACCTGTGTCACTCTGGCTAATATAGACTCTGCAAAGTTCATGCCTTGCCTTCTAAGGACTTCACAATAATCTCTCTTAAAACAGAAATATTAAGGAATTTTCAGTCTATTGTAGTCCTCTCTTCTAATTCTGTCATTGCTAGGAGAGGGGTAGCTTATTTACTTTTCCTTTTTATTACATATGTGCAGGACTGTGTCTCTCAGAAACTGTGATTTGATTCTGGTTTGGATTCATAGAATGGAAGGTAATATACTTCCTTCCTAGTTAAGTTCTACAAACTCGGTTACTTCCATTAAGAAAATGATAGAATGTGGATGGGAAGACAATAGAAAACATGTGACATTTCATACAATTCGGAGATTCACATGGCATATTTCACCTTTGATTTACCTCTTAGGAACAGTAAGATAAACAGCCCTCTGCAGTCATTCAGATTGTCGAGGATGTATGTTTTTAAAGTCACTGATGTTATTCCATAAAAGTGGATCATGAACTCAATCAATTGTGAAAATCTGGATGTAAACGCAGTACTTGCCAAAGACCACAGGTTAGTACAAACAGAGAAGGGAGGGCTGTAGGGGATTCAGATAAATGTTTAACATCACCTAGTTTCTCCAAAAGCTGTATGGGATAATGGGGAGATTGACAAGAATGATTGCGAGGATATGATTTTTCTAACCTATATGCATGTGAATTGTCTTTGCCTCTTAATCAGAAAAACCTAAAGATGAACACAAAATGCCTCCATCAAAGTTTCCTTCCTTGAGGATTACCAATTTATCCACAAAAGAATCTTATTGTTAGAAACTTGGATCTCCCTCTTCCTGATTCTGTATCCCAAGAATTGAAGACAGGAAAGTTTAAGGCATAATAAATTGTGGTCCTTGGTTTGCCACTGAGGATCCTTTAAGACTGGGACAAAATCCACTCTGAGATGCTGCCTGTGGCTCTCTAGAGATCTCTTTTCTCGGAGAGAAAAATAAATTCCTAGGACACTCTGAATGTAACAGAGAAACATGTAAAAATGCTAATTAATATTATTTATTGATGCCTGAGCCTTGTTCATGTAGACAAAAATGCTCATGGCATAAAATAAGATAGCGTTGGACCAAGATCTTAAAAGTTCTAACGGCCTATTACAAATTCATCCCACAAAAGAAGTGGAGCTACAGAGAAACTCACTTATATATCAAAACCTTCAGCATAATCTGTGTGGGGAAATTCCCATTGGTGCACGAAACAAGGAAATCAGAGATGTGGACAGTAAGGGAGAGGGGGATCTATGACATATATCCAGTGAAGCATCAAATAGTACAGGGAGAAGAAAAAATATACAAAGGGGAAAATGCACAGGGAAAGGAAAAGAAAGCACAGAAAACAGAATGAGATAGAGATATTTCTACCAAGAGCACAGAAGTAGGAGAGGCTAATAAGAGTCAGAGAAAAGTGATTTAAATGTGGAGATTTCCTGAAGATTTTAGGGGGAAAGGATAGGTTCCAAAACATATTCTTCTGAAAAAAAAATAATTTTTCTGTAACATATTCTGTTAAGAGTACAGGAATAGATGGACTTGAGGAACTATAAGACTTAGGAAAAGGTCACTTCTGTAGAAGACCTGGGGCGTCCATGGTGTCTAGTCCAGTCCAATGGGACACTGGCTTGAGTCAATTAGATGGAGAGTAATGAATATATGACCTGATTCTATTAGTTACAGTCACCTTTATCTCTCCCAGCCTGAGAAAATTCCGTTTTCATCTTTCTCGTCTTTTTCTTTAGATCTACTGAAGGTCAACAATGAAAAACAGGACCATGTTTACTGAGTTTATTCTGTTCGGCCTCACAAACCAACCTGAAATCCAGGTCATGATATTCACCTTTATGCTCCTCACATACATGCTAAGTGTTCTAGGAAATCTGACCATCATCATACTCACACTGGTAGACCCACACCTCCAGACCCCCATGTATTTCTTCCTCCGGAATTTCTCTGTCTTAGAAATTTCCTTCACATCCATTTTTATTCCCAGATTTCTGATCAGCATGACAACAGGAAATAAAGTCATCAGCTTTGCTGGGTGCTTGATTCAATATTTTTTTGCTATATTTCTTGGGGCAACAGAGTTTTACCTCCTGGCCTCCATGTCCTATGATCGCTATGTGGCCATATGCAAACCTCTGCATTACCTGACCCTTATGAGCAGCAGAGTCTGCATACAACTTGTGTTTTGCTCCTGGCTGGGGGGACTCCTAGCTATCTTACCCCCAATCTTCCTGATGAGCCAGGTGGATTTCTGTGCCTCCAATGTGCTGAATCACTATTACTGTGACTATGGGCCCCTCCTGGAGCTTGCCTGCTCAGATACACGTCTCTTAGAACTGGTGGTTATCTTCGTGGCTGCTGTCACTCTAGTGGTTACGCTGGTATTGGTGACACTTTCTTATACGTATATTATTAGGACCGTTCTGAGGATCCCTTCTGCCCAGCAGAGGACAAAGGCTTTTTCCACTTGTTCCTCTCACTTGATTGTCATCCTTCTCTCTTATGGCAGCTGCATGTTTATGTACATTAATCCCTCTACAAAAGAAGTAGGTGCTTTCAACAAAGGAATAGCTGTGCTGATCACTTCAGTTACTCCCTTGTTAAACCCCTTCATTTATACTCTAAGGAATCAGCAAGTGAAGAAGGCATTCAAGGACACCATCAGAAAGATTGTGAAACTTTAAAAAAAAAAAAGGATATATTTTAATGTATTGAGTGTACCATATTTTAAGTGCTGAACTGGCTTTTGAAGGTAAAAATATGAAAAGCATCTCTCCTAATTTCAAGGAATTTATAGTCTAGTGTGATAGAAAGGTGTATGAACTGTAAATTTGTGTAATGAGTTTATTTTTCAAATAAAATAACATGGTGTTATTAGAGAAGGATGAATGAGAATTTATAGAAAACAATTGGAGAAATTAACTGTTTTCCAGAAATTGTTTGACATATAAGAATAAAAGCAGATTACTAATTTAGGAGACTAGGAAGATATGAAAAAGAGAGGCCAAATTATGACGGTATTCAATTACTAGCTATAGAGTTACTTGAAGTTTTAAGAAAGGAAGTTATTGTCTTGAAGGAAATCTAGCATTGACATTGCTCTTCATTGTGGAACCCTGGAGACTATGCTTCTAAGTGTCAATAATTTTTATTCTCCTCCCCTTTTGCACTTATTTTCCAAACTGTAGCCATTACAACTTCCATCTTTCCACAAAGAAAGAGTTTCTTAAAGGATATACATTCGCTCCATTTTTCTCCAAATGAAGCAAAAATAATCAAGATTTTTGTCAATTCACATTTATTTTTCTAGAAGTTATGGTTCAAAGAGGTTTCTAGAGGCAAGGTGAGAAGCCTTTCACATACCTTAAAAGGATATATTGTTGCTTTTCTTAGCTGATATCCTTTTAAGTTAATAGCTGATATCTCCTGCTCTCTCTTTTTGGTAGATTCTGGTGATTTTTTGTTAATTGTGATTTTATTTTTATCTTTTTGCCTACTTTTGTTAGATATTAGAATGGACAAATCCTGTGACATGGCTCCATTCTTTTAACTTTTCCACAAGTTTTTGCTTTTCTTTTTAACATAAGCCTTGGATGCCTGTTTCATAAAGTGAAAAAAAATTAGTAATATCAATACAGTTTTATATCTAGAATGTTCCAAATTAGTCTTAGCAACCAACTAGGAATAGACTATCCTACCAAGAACTCCACACATGGATCAGTGTAGCAACTTAAATTTGAATAGGTGGTGGAAGGGGCTCTATGGAACCAGGAACATTTTGGAAGTCTGAGTACTTGCACATCTATATATATAAAAGCTTAAGTGACCGTTTGACTGTATCTATGATGCACACTGACCACCAGGGGGCAGAAGCTCAACACACAGGCATGGAAACATGGAACAGACTAATGAATCTGAGAGGGAAGAGGGGAGCAGGGAGGGGAAGGGCAGGAAAAGATTAACCAAAGATCTTATATGCATACTAGAGGCCCAGGACAAGGATTCATGCCCTGGATATCTCTGAGTATGCTGAGGTAAGAAAGAACATTATTTGGTGTAAGCCACAGTTTAAGAACACTAGCCAGGGCTTCACCCAGCCTTTACAATATAAGTATTTAGAAATTAATTTGAGAAGGAATGTAACTCCTTCTAAATGAGCTTGCACAAGAAAAATATGTCATGTTTTTATGAAACTATTCATTGAAGCTGGCTTATGTTAATACATACTTGGAACATAATGCAAGATATAGTTAAGCAAAGAAATAAAATTACTGATTCTGCACCTGAGCTATTGGAATGTTCAATGCCTAAATGTAAAGTTGGTGGGTTTTATTCCTCCTATTATTACTGTGGACAAGAATCAAAAGAAACAGTTTCACCTGCCTAGTATTCTGAGGACAATATCCAGGCAGTGCTAGAGTAAGGAGATAAAAACAGTGGCTTCTCTGCTACTCTTGGGGCATCATTTTTCTATTCTCTCTCCATAATCCCTCAGAGGCTGTGGGCTTATGGGTTATAAATCTAAACAGTTAGTCTTGTCCCAATGCTGCTTCTTACAATAAAATGAAATTCAAAAGATAAAAAGAGAATTTTTTAAGAAGGCAAGTAAGATAAGAGCGGTTCTATAATGACTTGAGATCTCTGGGCTGAGGATCATCTTTTTCATTTCTTTAAATTCATTCAGAATATCACAAAATAGGGCTTAAGCTTCTGTCCATACACATTACTAGACAGTATAGCTAAAGATACAGAGGTCATGAGTTCAGAACCAAAATAACTCCCCTCTGAAAAATATATCCACTGCGGATGAGGGGATAGGAGTAGAAGGAGACAAGGTAACACACCAGACCACATATGATCCAAAAAAATCATAGAAGAAACATCAAGAATATAAAATAAATATAATTTCCTCAAATATATAAGAATAATATTGATAAAATGAAAACAAAAGATTATAAAAATAACTAGGTAAAAAATACGAGGTAAAAAGCATAATCCTATCTAATAAAAGAGAAACATGCAAATTGACTGTACCTCCTCTACACCCACAAGCCACGCCCACCAGCCAATCAGGAGCGAGTATGCAAATTAACCCAACAAATATGGTGGCTGCCACAGAGCTGGAGAGAGCAGGAGGCTTGGGTTGCCCCCAGCTATAGAGGAAGCCAAGCTTCCCACCCGCCCTGGCCTGCCCTGGCCTCTGCTCAAGGCTACAAAGTTTCAATTATAGAAGATAAATAAATCCCAGATTCCAGGACCTCCGCTTGGGTCGTCGGGGGGCATGGCCAGCCTGCAAACCACTTCAGGCCCCTCGCCCAGGCCGCCTCACGCCCCAAGGGAACCCCCACCCTGATCCGGGACACCCTTCAGAGCAAACCAGCCGGCCCCCACCCGGGCACCAGGCCTCTATCCTATCTAATAAAAGAGTAATATGCAAATTGACCATCACTCCAACACACAAGATGGCTGTCCCCATGTGGTCAAATATGGCTGCCACCATGTGCACGCAAGATTGCCCCCACAAGATGGCCAGCAGGGGAAGGCAGTGGGAGGGACCAGGCCTGCAAGGGAGGGCAGTTGTGGGGGACCAGGCCTGCAAGGGAGGGAAGTTGGGGACGATCAAGCCTGCAGGGGAGAGCAGTTAGGGGTGACCAGGCCCACAGAGGAGGGAAGTTGGGGGCGACCAGGCCTGCATGGAAGGGCAATTGCGGGGGGTTGGGGACCCAGGCCTGCAGGGGAGGGCAGTTAGGGGTGACCAGGCCTGCAGGGGAGGGCAGTTAGGGGCAAACAGGCTGGCAGGGGAGCAGTTAGGCATCAATCAGGCTGGCAGGGGAGTGGTTAGGGGTGATCAGGCTGGCAGGCAGAAGCAGGTTAGGGGCAATCAGGAAGGCAGGCAGGCGAGCAGTTGGGAGACAGCAGTCCTGGATTGTGAGAGGGATGTCCGACTGCCCGTTTAGGCTCAATCCTACCAGGATCACCTACCAGGACCAGGCCTAACCAGGCAGTCAGACATCCCTCGAGGGGTCCCAGATTGGAGAGAGTGCAGGCTGGGCTGAGGGACACACACACCCGTGCACAAATTTTGTGCACCAGCCTCCAGTAAATGAAATAAAAAGAAAACAGATGAAAATGATACCAGGAGAGATAGAACCAAGTTGGTGAAGATGTGGGAACTCTGTAAACAGTTGGTGGAAATGTAAATTGTTGCAGCCATGATGGAAAACAGTATGGAAGTTTATCCTATATAATAAAGAGCTAATATGCTAATGGTCAGGGTGCCATCACACCGTAACGAACGTTCAGCAGGAGGCTGCATGCACGGTGGGGCAGAGCCGCCAAGTTGCTCAGGAGACAGGGTGGAAGCAGGGAGGCGCCCAGAGGAGGCAGGACCATCCCATGGCAGGAAGAGCGGGAGTGAGAGCCCCTAGCGCCCCCCTCACCAGTTCTTGGCCACCTACCACTCACACTCAGTGCACTGGCTGCCCTCCTGCCAGGGGAAGGAGCACAGCACATGCGCCTCCAGGAAACGGCACTGGAAACTCCACAGCAGGCGGGAGGCTTCCACGCTCTCCTCCAGCACAATGCTCCAGAGACTGGGCGGAAGCAGGGAGGTGCCCAGAGGAGGCTGGATCAGCCCAAGGCGATTCCTGGGACCAAGTGCGGGGCTTGAAGCAGCCAGAGAAGGCTGGAGGGGTTGGGGGCAGGGCCAGGCACGCTCGAGCTCTGGGTGGAGAGGTTAGGTTGTCAAGGCAGGGCAGTGGGCAGGTGGGTGGGGCACACGCGGATGGGCAGAGCCACACAATTTTGCATGCCGTGTCACTAATATATATCCTATCTAATAATAGAGTAATATGCAAATAACCATCACTCCGCTACACCCACGATTGGGCAGCGGGAGGCTGGGGGGGCGGGACTCAGGGTGGCCTATCCAGCCATTGAGAGGCGCAGGGAGCGGGACTCGCGAGTCCCGCCCCCTGCACCTCTCAACGGCCGGATCCGTCAGCATTCGTGGGTCGGAGCAGTGGCGGTGGTGGTGGTGGCGCTCCTGGACCCGCAACACTGAGGGGTCTTCCGGGGGCGGCGGCAGTGGCAGCGGCGGCGGCAGCGGCGGCGCCTGGACCCGCCTCCATGCACCTGCACTGGGGGAGGGTCTGGTCAGCAGCCGCTGAGGCTGCTTCAAGGGCAAATGAGGGAGGCAGGGCCAGACCCCAGTGGCTGCAGCTGCTGTGGGGCCCGGGGAGCCAGGCAGGGCTGGACAGGCAACCTCAGGGTGGGCCTGGGGGTGGGTCCAGTGGCGCAGCTTGACAGCAGACAGCAGGCCCTGCTTGGCTATTGCTGCGGCAACCCAGGAGCAGACAAGCGCAGCTGCAGGCAGCACCCAGCAGGGCTTGCTTGCCCATTGCTATGGTGTGAAGCAGGCAAGCCCCTCAGAGAGTAGAGAACCACAGGGAGCAGGCCTGAACGAAGTCCAGCTGTTGTTCACTTAGCAGTACATCTAGAAAATGGACAACGCATTTATTTCACAGCTGCAAATGTGCAACAAATAGCCCTGAATCCATCGACTACAACGTTAAATGCTTTCTTCACGGTATGTCAAAATGATGCGTTTGTGAAAACACTGCTGAATTCAGAAGTGCCTACATATTACACATGGAATGCGGGTAGAAAATCATTTGAACAAACGACACAAACGAGGAGACCGAGTCGACGGACAACCTGGCATATTCAAAGGAACTACAATGAGCAGACTGTACACCGTGCATCCCAATCAAGATGAATGCTTCTTTCTTCGCATGCTGCTGGTAAATGTGCCCGGTCCAACGTCTTTCCAGCAATTGAGAATTGTCAACAGTGTCACACAAGCCACTTTCCACAGTGCATGTCAAGCTCTAAATTTATTGGAGAATGACCAACACTGGGATGTGTGCATTAATGATGTGTGCAACATGTCACATCCAAATCAAATTCGTGCATTGTTTGCAATCATATTGACCACCTGCTCTCCTTCATCTCCAACAGAGTTATGGGAGAAATATAAATCTCACATGGCTGAAGATATTTTTCATAGAATACGCAGGGAAAATTCAAATATGAACATGGATTTCACAGCAGAAAATCTACAATGAAGTGTTGACAATGATTGAAGATTTGTGCTTAGAAATCGCGAACAAAGTTCTCAATCAACTGGGAATGCCATCACCCAATCGATCTGCTGCTGCTTCGTTCGATGTAGAATTGCGTTGTGAACAAAATTACAACACAGGTGATCTTTTGTCGTATGTGCAATCAAATATTCCTAAGCTAACGCTTGAGCAAAAAGGCATTTACGATCAAATAATGCAAACTGTCAATAACAGGGTTGGAGAAATCTTCTTCTTAGATGCACCAGGAGGAACTGGTAAAGCGTTCCTAATTAGATTGATTCTGGCAGCAATTCGATCTCAAAATGACATAGCCTTAGCTCTTGCGTCGTCCAGAATAGCTGCGACATTGCTACCAGGTGGAAGCACTGCTCATTCCGCTTTGAAATTGCCATTGAACATGCAATTCATTGAAACTCCCACGTGCAACATTTCCAAAGCATCCGGCATGGCAAAGGTATTGCAGAATGCAAACTTATTGTTTGGGATAAATGCACAATGGCCCACAAAAAAATCGCTCGAGGCACTTTATCGATCATTGCAAGATTTGCATGGAAACATCAGACCATTTGGGAACGCATTAATATTGCTTGCAGGAGATTTCAGGCAAACATTACCTGTAATTCCTCGATCGACACCAGCGGATGAAATAAATGCTTGCCTGAAATACTCTACTTTGTGGCGACACATAAAGACATTAAAATTAACTACAAATATGTGTGTCCAGCTGCAAAATGATCAATCAGCTGAGATATTCTCACATCAATTGCTGGAAATTGGGAACGGAAAGGTGCCGGTTGATCTGACCTCAGGATGAATTTCATTGCCTCATAACTTCTGAATTCAGTGACGTCAAAAGAAGAATTAGTTGAAAAAGTATTTCCCAATATTCAAACCAATTATAAGAATCACGATTGGCTGAGTGAACGAGCTATTCTTGCGGCCAAGAACAAAGACGCCTATGAACTTAACAATATTCTTCAGTCTAACATTCAAAGAGAGGCAGTCACATACAAGTCCACCGACACTGTTGTGGAAGCAGATGAAGCGGTTAATTATCCAACAGAATTTTTGAATTCACTCGATCTGCCAGGGATGCCACCGCACATACTGCAATTGAAAATCGGTGTGCCAATTATCATGTTGCGAAATATCAACCAGCCAAAGCTTTGCAACGGCACGCGGCTTACAGTAAAAATATTAATGAGCAATGTCGTAGAAGCAACAATCTTGACAGGACCTATCAAAGGTGAAGAAGTCCTCATTCCTCACATTCCTATGATTCCAACGGATGTGCCGTTTCAATTGAAGAGATTGCAATTCCCAATTCGATTGGCGTTTGCAATCACCATCAACAAAGCTCAGGGCCAATCTTTAGAATTGTGCGGTTTAGATCTAGACACGGATTGCTTCTCATATGTTGCGTGTTCTAGAGTCGGCAAACCAGACAATCTCTATATCTGCACAGGCAATGGAACAACAAAAAATATTGTATACCCACAAGCATTGTGAAATTAAACATATTAGAAACGTACGCTTTCTCTTTTCTTTCTTTTCCATTTAACCAGACTGAGCCACAGCAACGTGTGGCCGGGTACAGCATATATATATATATATATATATATATATATATATATATATATATAATAGAACCTCTAAATGTCGTTTTGAGAATTAGCAATAACATATAAAATGTCAAACACTTAATAGTTGACTGAAAACTAGCTGTCTTAGTCAATTTAGAATTCCTCCATTACATATATTTCCTCCAGACTTCTATAATTCTCATCATATTCTTTGAAAATGCGAATATTTTCATTGGGCTGAAGTTATTTTTGATCCATTATTTTTATATCTGAGTTTTAAAGTTTTATGAAGTTTTCAGTTAACAGTCTTTGAAATATGCCATACAGTAAGAAAGAAAAAACTCAAAATTCTAGTTTGAAGATTTTTCGTACAGACCTCTCAAATGTGCAATATGGTTCCGTCAGCCTATCGAGACCACCAAGGGTTCTACTGGTTCTCTGGTAGCCCACTGCCCAGGCAAAGCACTTTCCCTGTATCTTATTTTTGAATACCTATTGCTGTGTAATATATCACCCCAAATTTTAGTGGATAAAACAATTTTCTGTCACTCATCGTTGCAAGAGCAGACAGGGCAGCTAAGTGGTTCTCACATGAGTCTTTCATTTAGTTGCAATCAGTGGTGATTGGATTTGGAATCATGTCAAGGCTCAACTGAGCTGATGTTCAAGATGGCTTTTTTTAGTCATAGGTCACCGTGGCTGAGATGGCTACAGAAGATGGGGGTTGACCTAGTAGCTCTCTCTACCAGCTTCTCAGCAAGCTAACTTGGCATTGCAGGCAATGTCAGGGTATTTGAACTTCTCACGTGACTCCTGGATTCCTCCAGATCATATGTTCCAAAAAAAGAAGATGAAAGCTACAAAACTTCAATTACCTAATCTCTGAGGTCACACGACTTCACTTCTACCACATCCTAATGGTCAAAACCAAGTCATAGAGACAGTCAAGATTAAAGGGGAGATGAAAGAAAATACATCTTCTGATTGGGAAAATTAATAAAGAATTTTCCATTATCTTTAATCCACTATAGCAGTGATGGCGATAATATTTTCTTGATAATATTTTCTTGATCACAATTAAATCTACAAAGCCAACCAATGGTAGTTGCTCAATAATTAGTTGTTGAATAGATGAATGAATGATGGATGGATGGATGGATGGATGGATGGATGGATGGATGGTCAAATGAATGAGGGAACCCAGAATTAAATATTTTTTAAGGTGAAGAAAATTGATCAGTTGAGAATTTATATACTGTGAGCAATGAATTAGCAAGTCATACCTCATATGGACTTTTTTAGGTCATGAGACTCCTATGACTAATAATATGCCAATAATTTAGACAATCCAGAAGAAATGCATAATTCCTAGCAACATATAATCTACCAAATTGAATCATGAAAACCTGAACAGACCAATAATGAGTAAGGAGATATGATCAGTAATAAAAAACTTTCCAAGAAAGTAAAGCTCAGGACAAGATGGCTCCATGGGTGAAGTCTACCAAACACTTAAAGGAAGAATTAATGCCAATCCTTCTCAAACTGCTTCAAAAAGTTGACAAGGATGGAACACTCCACATTCACTTCACCAGGTCAGCATTACACTGATAACAAAGCCAGACAAGGATACTACAGAAAAAGAAAACTATAAGCCAATATCACTTATGAATATAGATGCAAACATTCTACTCAAATACTAGCAGACCAAATTCAATAGCACATTGAAAGCATCATATGGCATGATCAAGTAGTATTTATCCCTGGGGTGCACAGGGAGTTCAATAGAAGCAAATCAATAAATGTGATACATCACATTAACATAATGAAGAATAAAAGTCACATGATCATCTCAATAGGTGCAGAAAAACACAGCATCCTTTCATGATAAAAACTCTCAACAAAGAGGGCATAGAAAGAGCAGATTTCAACATAATAAAAGCCATATGTGGCAAGCCTACAGCTAATATCATACTCAACAGTGAAAGGTTGAAAGCTTTTACTCTAAGATTAAGAACAAGACCTGGTGTCCACTCTCACCACCCCTATTCAACATAGCACTGGAAGTCCTCGCCAGAGCAATTAGGTAAGAAAAATAAATAAAAGGTATTCAAATCAGGAAGGAAAAAGTAAAATGACTCTGTTTGCAAATGACATAACCTTTATATAGAAAACCATAAAGACTCTAATGTTAGAACTAATCAACAAATTCAGTAAAGCTGCAGAATACAAAACCAACATACAAAGCCATGTTCTATGAACATACAAAAGTCAGTAAAGGATTGAACTTCTCTGCGCTAACAATGCATGATTGAAAGGGAAATTAGGAAAATAATCCCTTTTACAATAGCAAAAAAATACAATAAAATACTTAGGAATTAATGTAAACAAGAAGATGAAAGTTCTGTACACTGAAAGTTATGAGACATTGATGAAAGAATTGAAAAAGACACAAATAGATGAAAATATATTTTGTGTTCATAGATTGGAAATATTATATTGTTAAAATCTAATCAGTACTACTCATAATGATCTATATTTTCAATGCACTGACTATCAAAATTTTCCCTGGGCTCCAACATACAAATCCAGCTATTTCAGTCTGAATACATACATTGTACTGTAATCACAAACAACCTGAAACCTCAGAGGTGTACAAACACAAAGCTTGATTTCTTTTTTTTATTAAATGTATTGGGTGGCATTAATTAATAAAATTATACAAGCTTCAAGTCTACAGCTGTGTAATACATCGTCTGCATGTTGTATTGTGTGTCCACCACCCCAAGTCAAGTCTCTGTCCATCACCATTTATCCTCCCTTTCCTTCTTCGACTTGCCCCTGCCCTACATTCCCTCTGGAAATCACCATGCTGCTGTCCATGTCTATGAGGTGAGTTTTTGTTTTTTTGCTTAATCCCTTCCCCTTTTTCACCCAGCCCCCCAACTCCCCTCCTCTCCAATAGCTGTCAGCCTGTTCTTTGTATCTATGAGTCTGTTTCTATTTTGTTCTTTAGATTCCACATATAAGTGAAATTATATGGTATTTGTCTTTTGTTCATTATGCATGCATGCCCACTGTGGTAGCTCTACTGCACATTATTTTTATTCAAGTGTCTAGACTTAATGAAGTAGCTTCTAATTGGAACATTGCTATCCTGTCATGAAGGGAAAGAGTGGACCCTATGTTGGCTCTAAAGCCTCTGCCCCAAAGTAATGCACATCGTTCCACTCACACTTGATTAATTAACACTAGTTAAAGCAATCCATTAGATCAAGCCTGATGTCAGTAGGGTGAGGGATTCTAAAGCCCAGGGAGAAACAAATAAATTTTTTGAATAATATGACCTGTCACACAAACTAGTTTCACTTTAGACACTCAACTCACACATTTATTGCTCATGCGTTCCTGAATCTTACACTCTAAGTCATAAACTTTGTCAGAGTAAAAAATAATTTGGAGGCGGGGTTCCGGGTGCAGAGACCACGGGCGCCCCGATGGAGGCAGCCCCGCAGGCAGGGTCCGGCACCCCGCAGCTGCAGCCACAGCCGCAGCCACAGGCGCAGGGATCCCTGAACCCGGTCGCCTGCCGGCCACTGCACCGGCTGCCGGGCTATCTCTTCACCTGGAATATTTTGAAAACAATTGCCCTGGGTCAGATGTTGTCCTTGTGTATATGTAGAACAGCCATCACCAGCCAGTATTTGACAGAAAAATACAAAGTGAACACCCCCATGCTTCAGCGCTTTATCAACTACTAGAGGCCCAGTGCATGATTGAATCATGCACGTGTAGGGTGCCCTACACGCTTTCCCTTTCGATCACAGGGGAGCTGGGTGCCTGTCCACTGGTGCACCAGGTGCCGGAGGCTTCTGAAAGGCCTGCTGCCTGAGCGGACAGGCACCCAGCTCCCATGCTTTCCTTTCCATCACTGGTGCACCAGGCCTTTCAGAAGCCTCCGGCACGGCGGAGGCTTCTGAAAGGCCTGGTGCCTGAGTGGACAGGCACCCAGTTCCCCCGCTTTTGATGGTCCACGCAGCGGGACGTCAGCTCACTGCCCCAGAGGCCCCTTCTGTGCTGCAGCACAGACATGGCGCAGATGCTGAGCTCGTGCCGCTGCTGGCGACGCAGCTCAGCGTCCCACTGGCCCAATCAGCTACCCCGGCCAACCCAAGTCCCGGTCCCCCGCGCCTCCTGGCCAATCATGGGCATAGTGAAGGTATGGTCAATTTGCATATTTGTCTATTATTAGGTAGGATTGCTTGCTGATTCTAGTTTATACAGTGATGCTGGCATTTCAATCAGGTATGCTGAGTGTGGGAATTCACCTTTCCAATGAACTATCTTCATTAAAAAATGTGGCTTTTAGGCATTTAAAAAATAAATCATGAAGCAAAAGTAAGAACAGAAAAAAACTACTGCTGCCTTTATAAAAGTCATTAGAAAAGTATGACACCTCTGTAATTCTGTGAAAGTACTGATTAGAGATGCATGCATAATCTCTGACATTGCTGATTAAAATAAGAAGCACCAAACTGGAAGAGTAGAAGTTGTCAGAAAAATTAAAAGTGTAAATGCTATTACAAGTTAGGTTGATAAGATTAAGAGAAAATATTAAAAACACTTCAACAATGAGATACCATCTCTCTCACACCTGTCAGAATGGCTATCATCAACAAATCAACAAAGGACAAGTGCTGGCGAGGATGTGGAGAAAAAGGAACCCTTGTGCACTGCTGGTGGTCAATTGTAGGTGGTCAATTTACCCACCCAGACTCTGTACCTAACTGCAAATTTCAAAAAAGAGACTATAATCGACTCCATTTGGTTTCTATCTATACCTAGTCATTCTCCTCTGGCCAAATTCTCCTATAGGAAACTGGGGACTAGGAGAAAAATAAGATCTGTCATATCTAATATAAAATTATCTCTCTGTCTAGCATTCAGACATCAAGGATAACTCACAAATAAATGCCCTCTCCCCTAAAGCTCTAGACTAGATTGCATTAATCCGTTCTTTTGAAAATTATACTGCTCTTATTCTGCTACTCCATGATTCTTGCCTTTTCCCTATCACCTATTTTCCTGGTGTATATGTTATTGACTTCAATAATCTCTCAGGACTACCTATGTTGATCTTTCCTAAAGAGCTCCATGATGTCATAGCACATTAGCTTTCTCAAAAATCTACATTTTCCATGCTCATCCATTAGTTTCTCTGTCTAAAGCCAAACTGGGAACAGGGGGAGAGATTGCTCACACAGGTGGCTGAAGGTAAATCTTAACCACAGGCTGTTTGTCTAGAAACAACCCCAATAGACACATTCTTCTCACCAAACATAGTTTGAAAATTAATGTCATATCACCTAGGGTCTTGGTTGAAGTCAATCGCTGATCCCTCTAAGATCATATTCCTCTGCTTCATGCAATCTGAAAATTCTTCTGTCAAGGAGCTTCTTATTTGAAAGCTCTTGAAGAGCCACATGACAATTACCATTTCCATGTAAAGATGTAGAGGTTGAGACTGTGTGGATTTGAAAAGGTTTGCGTGGGAGTGGCGGTGAACAGGGAAAAGGGTTTTCCAGCCTTGTAGAGGAGATAGAGGAAGGACACAGGGCTCCAGTCTTCCATCAGAGAACACTTATCAGGGCACCAAAGACTAATGGGAAGAAAAAGATACTAATGGAGAAAATGCTAAACCCTCCTTGTATCTCATGTTACTTGACCAAGATAACATCACCACAGCAACAGAAGACAAATGCTCTAACTGCTACTATCTTGCTCTTGAGGAGTATATGGGTGTTATGAAAGGTAACAAATAATAAATGTGTAGTTTATTCAGTGTTACTTGTCTGTGATTATAGAACATAAAATGCTACAACTGTGACTTTTTCATTTCTTATCTGGCATTGTACTGTGACTTTTTTAATATTATCCAGCATTGTACTTAAATAAAATAAAGACATGTTGTTTGGCATTATGCCCAGCATGAAGTAAAGTGCTCAAAATGAATGTGTTTTTCTACTTTCTGTGGTTATTTTTGATCATTATCATTACTGCAGTTTCCACAAAGCTTTCTTACTATCCTGATGTTCTCCTGTTAAATTCCTTGGCGTCTCTTTGGACTTCTTCCCCAATCTCCTATTAAAGGTTCAGTTCCAGAGTTCTCAACAAATAGGGTTCATTAGCATACTCTCAATATGGGCCTCCTGGGATCTTTCATTTCTTTCCTCAGCTAATTATCTTCAGGTCTCCCTAAATACAAACATTTTAAATATGTTTCAGCCTCGTGTAAAATCAGAAGCAGCATATATCCCGGCTCAAACAAGTCAGAACAGAGGAAATAAGACTTTGAAGTGAGGGTGCTCTTATTATCACTACTATAAGTATGCTTAACTTAAATAAGTCACATCTCAAAGGGTTACTTTACTGGCCAGGGTACAATTTATTTTTTTTATTTTTTATCAAATTTATTGAAGTTACATTGCTTAATAAAATTATATACGTCAGAGTGCATTTTAAATTAATGTGGAAGTAAGAAGTGGCAAGTGACAGATAAGCTCATATATGGCAGGACCAGCGGGATTCTTTCTACTACATTTTCATAAGCTTGTACGTTTCTGTGAATAATTAGGTCAATAAGTACTGGTGGGAAAGCAAACAAGTTCAGTTTTATGCCACCTTTCACTCACCTCTGACTTCGAACTTGTGACTCAGCCCACGACATGGACGGGTAAAACCCCACATCACTGCCCTGAAGTCAAGTGTAAGTATATTCTCAGCTTATAGTTATATAAGTGTTATTTGTCCATGATTGTAGGATATAAAATCTTATAACTGTGACTTTTTTATTTAAAATGAACTTATACTTGTTTTATAACCTTCATACAATATAGGCAGGTATGAAGATATGAAAGTATAAAGTAAAAAGGGACAGCTCCCTGTATGGCCCCCACTTCATCATTTAACTTCATTGAAGTAATACTGTTTATTTTTTTCAGACAATATGTGACAATATACATAAAAATATAGTTTTATATCATATAAAAGATGTTTATATACATATATGTATTTTTATATATCTTTATTGATTTCACAGAGGAAAGGAGGGGGAGAGAGAGAGAGAGAAACATCAATGAAGAGAATAATTGATCAGCTGCCTCCTGTAGATCCTCTACTGAGGACTGAGCCTGCAACCCAGGCATATGCCCTGACTGACCAGGAATCAAACCGTGACCTCCTGGTACATAGATTGATGCTCAACCACTGAGTCTCTGCAGCTGGGCTGCATATATGTCTTTTTAACAAAATGGGATCATACAATACACCATTGTTAACATATTAAGATTAATTTGAGAGGAAAACATACAAAAAAATGAGAGTTAAAAATATGGGAAATCGTAAACCTAAGGATGAGGACAGGGGTGGGGGGGAAGGACAGAGGGCGGAGAGAACCGGGTGAAGGGGAGCTATGGGGGGGAAAAAGAGGAACAACTGTAATAAGCTAAACAATAAAGATATATTAAAAATATGGGAGAATTAATAATTCAGGCCTAGAAATATTTATTTGAGAGTCAGCATGAGACACCTACAGGTCAGGATGGTTTCACTCATTTGGAAACTAGAGCAAGCAAGAGCAACTTCTGAAAAATGTGTGTTTAGAAAAAAAAAAGTAAGACATGCATCTTTAGAGTTCGAGGAAAGGAGGAAAAAAATATGAAGGACCTATTAATTAAAACCGGAGATTAAGAATATATGAGAGAGAAAAAAACAAAAGAAGATATTAGAAGAAAAAAATCAAAGATAATGTAGAGGCCAAATATAAATATGCAGAATATTTTTCAATATGCAATCACCATTTAATAAATTTGTTAAGAAATAAAGAAGCAAGTTTGGTCCTCATGTGTCTTAGATTCGGAAGAATGTGCTAGCTGTGTGTTCTTGGTCAAAGCACTTAAACTTTCCCAGCCTCAGTTTCACCATCATTACCATTATTATCCTTACAGTATAATTAATCCACATTATCTCATCGGTAAGGTTTAGATAATGATCATAATCGCTCTACCCCTGTGTGAGGATGGGAAATCAGCACAACCTGGGAGTCAAGTGTGCAGACTGTGGAATCAGGTGGCACTGGGTCAGACTCCACAGTACACTAGCTGTGGAAGTTGGAACAATTTAACAACTGCTCCAAAACTCAGTTTCCCCATCTGCACAATGGGGATAGTAAAAATACCTTTCTCAAAGGATTATTATGGGAATCAAATAAAATAATGACAAAACTTGGCACATAGTAAGTTCTCAATTAATGGTAATTATTTATTGTTATTATAATTGTAACCAAATAAATCAATGTACATTAAATGCTTTTTGATTTAGAAGATGGTAAAATGTTTACTAGTTTCTATTTTCAAGAGTCAGAGAGGGACCAACCTTGAAACAAAAGGGGTAATCAACTCTTCTGAACAGAGTATGAAAAGATGAGTGTAGGACAGAACTGTCTTGAAAGAAGAAAGGTAAAGAGGAGGATCATGCCAGAGAAAATTTTACTAATTATCAATAAAATGTAGGTGAGTTATCTGCTGAGAATAGTTTTGAGAATTTGAGAACCATGGAGAAGAATAAATAAAAGTGAAATATAATTTATATAAAATTGTACAATAGCTATGTAAATATTAAGAACCCTATTCCTCAGCTATAAACAACAAATAATTACTTGAATTCTCTAAGTATGGTATAAATAGCCCCCTAGTCATTTATATTCTTCATTAGAAACTCCCAACCCTAGCCAGTTTGGTTCAGTGGATAGAATGTAGGCCTGTAGACTAAAAGGTCCCAGGTTCAATTCCAGTCAAGGGAACATGCCTGGGTTGAAGGCTCAATTCCCAGTAGGGGGCATGCAAGAGGCAGCCTATCAATGATTCTCTCTCATCATTGATGTTTCTATCTCTCACTCTCCCTTCCTCTCTGAAATCAATAAAAATATATGTTAAATTAAAAAAGAAACTCCCAAATGACACTTGCAACTGTTTAAAATTTTTTTATTGAATTTATTGGGGTGACATTTGCTAATAAAGCATACAGGTTTCAAGTGTGCAACTCGATAGCACATCATCTGCACACTGTATCATGTGCTAACCACCCCAAGTATCACCACCATTATCCTCCCTTGGCCCTCTTCCACCTCCCTCCACGTCCTTTCCCCATGGCAATCACCATACTACTGTCCATGTCTATGTGTGTTTTTTTCTTCTTAATACCTTCACCTTTTTCACCCCCCGCACCTCTGACAGCTGTCAGTCTGTTCTCATTATCTGTAAGTCTGTTTCTATTTTGTTAGTTTATTTTGTTCATTAGATTACACATATAAGTAAAATCATGCGGTCTGACTGGCTTATTTCACTTAACATAATATTCTCCAGGTCCATCCATTCTGTCCCAAAAGGTAAGAGTCCCTTCTTTTTTACAGCCACAAGCATTCCATTGTGTAGATGTATCACAGCCTTTTTTATCCACTCATCTATTGATGGGCACTTGGGCTGCTTCCACATCTTGGCTATTGTAAATAAAGCTGCAAGGAACAAAGGGGTGCATATATTCTCTTGAATTAGTGTTTTGGGTTTCTTCTGATAAATTCCAAGAAGTGGAATCACTAGGTCATAAGGCAGTTCCATTTTTAATTTTTTGAGGAAACGTCATACTGTTTTCCACGTAGCTGCACCAATCTGCAATCCCACCAGCAGTGCACAAGGGTTCCCCTTGCTCCACATCCTTGCCGACACTTGTTTGCTGATTTATTAGTTATAGCCATTCTGACAGCTATGAGGTAAAATCTCATTGTGATTTCAATTTGCATTTCTCTGATGATTAGTGACCTTGAGCATCTTTTCTTATGTCTACTGGCCATCTGTATGTCCTCTTTGAAGAAGTGTCTATTCAAGTCCTTTGCCCATTTTTTCAATGGGTTGTTTGTTTTCTTGGTGTTGAGTTATATAAGTTCTTTATAAATTTTGGAAATTGACCCTTTATCAGATGTGTCATTGATTAATATGTACTCCTATTCACTGGATTGTCTTCCATTTTCCTGAATGTGTCCTTTGCTGTGTAAAAGTATTTTAGTTTGATTTAGTCCCATTTGTTTAATTATTTTGTTTCCCTTGCCCATGAAACATATTAAAAAATATCGCTATGAAAAATGTCCAATATTTTGCTGCCTCTGTTTTCTGCTAGGTTTTTTAAGGTTTCATGACTTACATTTAAGTCTTTAAATCCCTTTTGAGTTTATTCTTGTGCATGGTGTAAGTTGGTGATCTAGTTTCTTTTTTCTTTCTTTTTCTTTTCTTTTCTTTTTTTTTTTTTTTACATGTATCTGTCCAACTTTGCCAACACCATTTATTGAAGAGACTGTCTTTACCCCATTGTATGTTCTTGCTTCCTTTGTCAAAAATTTTTTTAATTTCTTTATTTCTTTCTTTATTTATGTTTTGTTAATCCTCGCCCGAGGATATTTTTCCATTGATTTTTAGGGAGAGTGGAAGAAAGAGGGAAAGACAGAGAGAAACATCATGTAAGAGAAACACATCGATTGGTTGCCTCCTGCACAAGCACCCACCTGGGCTGGGTCAGGAAGGAGCCTGCAACTGAGGTATGTGCCCTTGACTGGAATTAAATCCGGGACCCGTTGGTCCATAGGCTGACACTCTATTCACTGAGCCAAACCAGCTAGGACTCCTTTGTCAAATACTAATTGACCATAAAGCTGTGGCTTTAGCTCTCTATTCTGTCCCATTGATTTACATGCCTGTTTTCATGCCAGTATCATGCTGTTTTGATTACAATGGCCTTGTAGAATAGTTGGATGTCAGATAGCATGATTCCTCCCACCTTGTTCTTCTTAACTCAAGATTGAAGAGACTATTCTAGGTCTTTTGTGGGTCCATATAAATTTTTGGAATATTTGTTCAAGTTCTGTGAGATATGCCATTGGTATTTTAATAGGAATTGCATTGAATTAATAGATTGTTTTGGGTAATATGTGCATTTTAATATGTTAATTATTCCTAACCATGAACACAGAATATGCTTCCACACATTTGTATCTTCCTCAATCTCTTTCTTTAGTATCCTATAATTTACAGAGTATAGGTCTTTTACCTCTTTGGTTCAATTTATCCCTAGGTATCTTATTGTTTTTGTTGCAATTGTAAATGGGATTGTTCTCTTAGTTTCTCTTTCTGATTCTTCATTATTGGTATATAAAAATGCCCCCAATTTCTGAATGTTAACTTTGTTTAACATCTGAATTTTAATTTTGTATCCTGCTACTTTACTGAATTCATTAGTCAATTGTAGTTGTTTTTGGTAGCATCTTTAGGGTTTTCTATATACAGTATCATGTCATCTGCAAACTGGGACCTGAGGGAAAGCAGACACTGACTGAAAAGATTTAGAGACTGATATTAGGCACAATTGTCCACAAATTCTAAAAATCTAAGGGAATTTGGGGATCTCTTTGGATACACAGTTAAAACAGTATTGCTTATTCCCTCCTAAAGGTCCCTCAACTAAGAGCTAACATAGTTAGCTTTTCTTCTCACACTAAGACCAAGAGAGTGATGGAAAGGAGACACCACTGCCAAATTAGCAGATAAAAGGTCAAAAGTCAGTGCTCAAAGAGACACTAAATGGAGAAAATGATAACTTAGGCATTGGGTTAGAAGATACGCTAGGAAAGTACATGAAGAGCCTGAAAAGGAGCCATGGAGAAAAATCCTCCTATGTGGGAATTTAACAAAAATTCTTGTGAAGAGGCAGCCTCTATCCAATAGAAAACCTCATTTGAGTCAATTTGACGGGGGGTGGGGGTTGAGGGTGTTGAATCAATTCAACAAAAAAACCTTAGCCTCTCCTGAATGCTCCTGCACTCTTCTTTCATTCTAAACACCAACTTTGTTTCTTTGTACCTTCCTAGGCTGTAAAAGTTAACGATGAAAAACCAAACCTTTCCGACAGAATTCATTCTTCTGGGACTAACAGACATCCCAGAAATTCAACTTGTCCTCTTTATCCTTCTCTTCCTGACCTACATGTTTAGTATTATTGGAAACCTGACCATCATCACCCTCACACTACTGGACTCCCACCTCCAGACTCCCATGTATTTCTTCCTCCGGAATTTCTCCTTTTTAGAAATTTCCTTCACAACCACTTTTACTCCTAGGCTACTGTTCAGCATCTTAACTGGGAAGAAGAGCATCAGCTTTGCCGGTTGCTTCACTCAGTATTTCTTTGCCATACTCCTCGGGGCCACAGAATTTTACCTTCTGACTGCCATGGCTTATGACCGCTATGTGGCCATATGTAAACCCCTGCATTACACAACCATCATGAGCAGCAGGGTTTGCACCCAGCTGGTTCTCTGCTCCTGGCTAAGTGGTTTCCTGATCATCATATCCCCAATCATCCTAACCAGTCAGCTGGATTTCTGTGCCTCCAATATACTGGATCATTATTATTGTGACTATGGGCCCCTCATGGAAATATCATGCTCAGACACAAGACTCCTGGAGATAGTTGACTTTATTTTAGCATTTGTGACCTTGGTGGTCACTCTGGTGCTGGTGAGTATCTCCTATACAAACATCATCTGGACTATTCTGAAGATCCCCTCTGCTCAGCAAAGGAAAAAGGCCTTTTCCACGTGTTCTTCCCACATGATTGTCATCTCCCTCTCTTATGGCAGCTGCATATTCATGTACATAAAACCCTCAGCAAAAGAAGGAATTGCCTTCAATAAGGGAGTGGCTCTGCTCAATAACTCAGTAGCCCCTTTGTTGAACCCATTCATTTACACTCTAAGGAATAAACAAGTAAAACAAGCTTTCAAGGATGTGACCAGAAAGATTATGACACTTTAATGAACATAAAGAACTATGCTGAAGGATAAAGCAAACAGCAATTAGCACAAAAAATGCAAGAGAGATATTGCAAGGCCAATGGACTGCCTTCCTGTGATTGCAATGGCTCAAGGTAATTTCCTGACCTGATATTTTACATTGTATACCAAACTTTACCTTTGATCTGCCTGTATGCATTGCTAAAGGGAAAATGTGTACTCAACGTGAATAAAAAGCAGACGGGACTGGTCTTGGGTGCCTCATCAAGAAAGAGACTCCATATGGCCTCCACCCCTTAATAATTCATATTTTCGTCTAGCATTTTCATTTGGGCATTAGTCCCTCCTTCAGATCCTGAATCCTGCCATGCAGGTTGCGGCATACCTCAAACCCAAAGAAAATTTTAACCCATTTATGAAGTTCCTCTCCATGAAAACACAGGAGAACTTCTCTAACAACCACCTTATTAAAACAATATCTAAGATTAATTTATTAAGTAAAGATATCAAAGTTATATTTTAAACTTGACAATGAGGGGGAAATCTTAAAAAAAAAAAAAACCCAGTTTAAATATTTCTCTCTAGTTGTGAGCACTTCCAGCGCCAGGCAGTCACCATGAAGTCCAACCCCTTCGTGACCTCGGACCACAGCAAAAAACCGCAAAACCCACTTCAATGCCCCCTTGCACATGCGCCCCAAGATCACGTCTTCCCCGCTCTCCAAGGAGCTGCAGCATAAGTACAACATCAGCTCGATGCCCATCCGCAAGGACGACAAGGTCCAGGTGGTTCGAGGACGCTACAAAGGACAGCAAATCAACAAGGTAGTGCAGGTGTACAGGAAGAAACATGTCATCTACATGGAGCGGGTGCAGCGTGAGAAGGCTATGGCACACCTGTCCACGTGGGCATTCACCCCCCAAGGTGGTTATCACCAGGCTAAAACTGGACAAAGATCGGAAAAAAAATTCTTGAACAAAGCCAAATCTTGACAAGATGGAAATGAAAAGGCAAATATAAGGAAGAACTTACTGAGAACATGCAGGAATAAATGTAACCTGTTGGGCAACCATGGTTTAGCTGTAGGTTTTTAGCCTGGTGTGTATTCTTTTAAAATTGTTCAAAATGTCTCTGGAATATTTTGTTTCCTTCCTGGTTTGTCATTGATATGTGGCTCTGTATATCTCTTCTGCTGTTTGGATTAATTTTATGAATAAAAATTGGAAATGTTTCTTAAAAACAAATATATCTTTCTAGCAAATAGATTTTTGAACTAGACATTTTGAAAATTTTCAAAAATGTGAAACAATACCACTCTTCTCATTCTTTTTTGGAGATTACAGACGATCCTCAGGTTATGTCTGACTCGATGTACATCATTTTGTTGTTACATCGCCATTTCCCATTTATTTGTAAAAGAAAAATGTTCCGTAATTTTGATGAATGTACATATGTGCTTTATGTTTTTTATTATTTACTAGTGGGCCAGTGCATGAAATTCATGCACAGGGGGTGTCCCTCAGCCCGGCCTGCACCCTGTCCAATCTGGGACCCCTCGGGGGATGTCCAACTGGGAATGGGCATCTCTCTCACAATCCGGGACCACTGGCTCCTAATCACTCATCTGCCTGCCTGCCTGATACCCCTAACCACTCTGTCTGATGGCCTAATCGCCCCCAAGTGCCCCCCCTTCTGGCCTAATGACCCCTAACTTCTCCCCCCCCCCCGCCAGCCTGATCGCCTCCAACTGCCCCCCCTGCCGGCCTGCTCACACCCAACTGCCCCCCCTATGCTGGCCTGCCTGCCCACAACTGCCCTACCCTGCAGACCTGATCACCCCCAACTGCCCTCCCCTGCCAGCTTGATCATGCCCAACTGCCCTTCCCTGCTGGCTTTCTCGCCCCCAACTCTTCCCCCCACCCCCACCGGCCTGTTCCCCCCTACGACACGCCCTGCCATCCTAATTGCCCCCAACTGCCCCCCCTGCAGGCCTGATCACCCCCAACTGCCACCCTGCCAGCCTGCTTGTCTCCAATTTCCTTCCCCTGCTGGCCTGATCTCCCCTAACTGCCTCTGCCTCAGTCTTGCCACCATGACTTTATCCGGAAGGACATCTGGAAGGTCTCCCAGTCTAATTAGCATATTACCCTTCTATTAGTATAGATTTACCACAAGTAAAGGTCAGGAATTCTTATCTTTCTTTTAAATTTTTTTATTGTTTCACTTCATTACTGCTGTGTATGTGCTCCATGTGAGTGACATAACTGCTTATATAGGTGGGTTCCTCCTTACGGGGAAAATCACATTACATCACGCCATAGGAACGGATCTCCAACGTAACCCAAGGACCTATGGTATAATTATGTTAAATTAAAATATATTATTTGTGTTTTAAGATGTGTTTATTTTTTAATTTCTTTATTAAGTTATTACATATGTATCCTTATTCCCACATTACCCTCCCATCCCCCTGCCCACTCATGCCCTCACTCCCCTGTTATCTGTGTCCATTGGTTAGGCCTATATGCATGCATACAAGTTCTTTGGTTGATCTCTCCCTGCTGTCCCACCCTCCCCTACCTTCCCTCTGACGTTTGACAGTCTGATCGATGTTTCTCTGTCTCTGGATCTGTTTTTGTTCATCAGTTTATGTTGTTCATTATATTCCATAAATGAGTGAGATCATGTGATATTTATCTTTCTCTGACTGGCTTATTTCACTTAGCATAATGCTCTCCAGGTCCATGCATGCTGTTGCAAATGGTAAGAACTCCTTCTTTTTTACTGCAGCGTACTATTCCATTGTGTAGATGTACCACTGTTTTTTAATCCACTCACCTACTGATGGGCACATAGGCTGTTTCCAAATCTTACCTATATGCTGCTAAGAATTGTGCTGCTATGAACATAAGGTACATATATCCTTTCTAATTGGTGTTTCTAGTTTCTTGGGGTATATTCCTAGAAGTAGGATTACTGGGTCAACTGGGAGTTCCATTTTTAGTTTTTTGACCTCGGACCGCAGGAAACTCCATACTGTTCTCCACAGTGGCTACACCAGTCTGCATTCCACCAGCAGTGCACAAGGGTTACTTTTTCTCCGCATCCTCGCCAGCACTTGTCGTTTGTTGATTTATTGATGATAGACATTTTGACAGGTGTGAGATGGTACCGCATTGTCATTTTGATTTGCATATCTCAGATGATTAGTGACTTTGAGCATGTTTTCATATGTCTCTTGGCCTTCTTTCTGTCTTCTTTCGAATAGTATCTATTTAGGTCCATCGCCCATTTTTGATTGGGTTGTTTATCTTCCTTTTGTTAAATTGTATGAGTTCCCTGTAAATGTTGAAGATTAAACCCTTATTGGTGATAACATTGGCAAATATGTTCTCCCATACAGTGGGCTTTCTTGTTGTTTTGTTGATGGTTTCTTTTGCTGTGCAAAAGCTTTTTATTTTGATGTAGTCCCATTTGTTTATTTTCTCCTTAGTTTCCATTGCCCTAGGAGCAGTATCAGTGAAGAAATTTCTTCGACATATGTCTGAGATTTCTCTGCCTGTGGATTCCTCTAGTATTTTTATGGTTTCCCATCTTATGTTTAAGTTCTTGATCCATTTTGAGTTTATTTTTGTGTATGATGTAAGTTGGTGGTCTAGTTTCATCTTTTTTGCATGTATCTGTCCAATTTTTCCAACACCATTTATTGAAGAGACTGTCTTGACTCCATTGTATGCTATTGCCTCCTTTGTCTAATATTAATTGAGCATAATGGCTTGGGTCAATTTCTGAGTTCTCTATTCTATTCCATTGATCTATATGTCTGTTCTTGTGCTAGTACCAGGCTGTTTTGAGAATAGTAGCTTTGTAATAGCTTGATATCTGGTATTGAGATCCCACCTACTTTGTTCTTCTTTCTCAGGATTTCTGCAGCTATTCAGGGTCTTTTTTTATTCCAGATGAATTTTTGGAAAGTTCTTTGTAGGTCTGTGAAATATGCCATTTGTATTTTAATGGGGAGTGCATTGAATCTATAGATTGCTTTGGGTAGTATGGACATTTTGATGATGTTGATTCTACCAATGCATGAACACGGTATGTTCTTCCATCTGTTTACATCTTCCTCTATCTCTTTTTTCAGTGTCCTGTAGTTTTCTGCGTACAGGTCTTTTACCTCCTTAGTTAAGTTTATTCCTAGGTATCTTAATTTTTTGGTGCGATGAAAAATGGGATTGATATTTTAGTCTCTCTTTCTGTAAGTTCATTACTGGTATATAGAAATGCCATAGATTTCTTGGTGTTAAATTTGTATCCTGCTACATTGCAGAATTCATTTATTAAGTCTAATAATTTTTTATGGAGTCTTTAGGGTTTTCTATGTACAGTATCATGTCATCTGCGAATAAGGACAGCTTTACTTCTCCTTTTCCAATTTGGATGCCTTTTATTTCTTCTTCTTGTCTGATTGCAATGGCTACTACTTCCAGTACTATGTCAAACAGGAGTGGTGAGAGTGGGCATCCCTGTCTTGTTCCTGTTCTTAGGGGAAATGGTTTTAGTTTTTGCCCATTGAGAATGATGTTGGCTGTGGGTTTGTCATATATGGCTTTTATTATGTTGAAGTATGATCCTTCTATTCCCACCTTGCTGAGAGTTTTTATCAGAAAAGGATGTTGGACTTTGTCAAATGCCTTTTCTGCATCAATTGATATGATTATTTTAATTCTGTCTCTCAATTTGTTTATGTGATGTATCACGTTTATTGATTTGCAGATATTGCACCAGCCTTGCATCCCTGGAATAAATCCCACTTGGACATGGTGTATGATCTTTCTAATGTAATGCTGGATTCGGTTTGCTAGAATTTTGTTGAGTATTTTAGCATCTATGTTTATCAGGGATATTGGCCTGTAATTCTCTTCCATTGTGGTGTCTTTATCTGGTTTGGGGATTAGGGTAATGCTGGCTTCATAGAAAGAGCTTGGAAGTGTTCCTTCCTCTTGAATTTTTTGGAATAGTCTGAGAAGGATTGGTTTTTGTTTTTCTTTGGCAGTACAGTAAAACTCTCCTGTGAAGCCATCTGGTCCAGGGCTTTTGTTTGCTGGAAGATTTTTTTATTACTATTTCAATTTCATCAGTAGTTATCGGTCTATTCAGGTTTTTTTATTCTTCCTATTGACTTTTGGAAGCTTGTATTTTTTTGGAATGTATCCATTTCATGGAGGTTATTCAGGTTGTTGGAGTAGAGGTGTTCGTAGTATTTTATTTTTTTTTACAACCCTTTGTATACCAGTGAGGTCAGTTGTTACTTCACCTCTTTCATTTCTGATTTTATTTATTTGGGTTTTCTCTCTTTGATTCTTGGTGAGCCTGGCTAGAGGTTCATCAATCTTATTTATCCTTTCAAAGAACCAGCTCTTGGTTTCATTGATCTTTTGTATTTTTTTTTTTTTGTCTCTATGTCGTTTATTTCTTTTCTGATACTGTAGGCTTTTCTTGTTGCTCTCTTTCTAATTCTTTAAGTTGCAGGGTTAGATAATTTATTACCATTCTTTTCTTGTTTTTTGAGGTAGACCTGTAGAACTATGAACTTCCCTTCCAGCGCTGCTTTTATTGTGTTCCATAGATTTTGGATTGTTATGTTTTTATTGTCATTTGTTTTCGGGATGCTTTTTATTTCTTCTTTGATCTCCCTGGTAACCCAATCATTGTTTAATAGCATGGTATTTAGCCTCCAAGTGTTTGATTTTTTTTCATTGTTTTTATTATACTTGATTCCTAGTTTTATGCCATTGTGATCTGAGAAGATGCTTGTTATGATTTCTATCCTCTTGAATTTGAAGAGACTTTGCCTGTGTCCTAATATGTGGTTTATCTTTGAAAATGTCCCCTGTGCACTGGAGAAGAATGTATATTCTGTGGCTTTGGGGTGAAATGTTCTGAAGATGTCAATTAGTTCCATCTGATCTAGTGAGTCATTTAGGATTGATGTTTCTTTGCTGATTTTTTGTTTAGAGGATTTATCCAGTGGTGTCAGTGGGGTATTAAAGTCCCCTACTATGACTGTATTGCTATCGATCTCTCCCTAGATATCTTCCAGAAGTTGTTTTATGTATTTGGGTGCTCCTGTATTAGGTGCATATATGTTGACCAGAGTTGCATCTCCTTGTTGAATTGCTCCCTTTAGTATTATGTAGTAACTTCCTTATCCCTTGTTATGGCCTTTACTTTGAGGTCTATTTTGTCAGATATAAGTATTGCAACCCCAGCTTTTTTCTCATTTCCATTTGCCTGGAAATATTTTTCCATTCCTTCACTATCAGTCCGTGTGAATCCTTTGTTCTGAGGTGGGTCTATTGCAGACAGCAAGTATATGGGTCATGTTTTCTTATCCATTCAACTACCCTATGCCTTTTGATTGGAGCATTTAATCTATTTACATTTAATGTTATTATTGATAAGTACTTGTTTGTCATCATTTTTATTCTTTTTTTAATTTCTTTATTGATTAAGGTATTACATACGTGTCCTTATCCCCCCACTAACCCCCACCCACCCCCACTCATGCCCTCACCCACCTGTTGATTATATCCCATTGGTTAGGCTTATATGCATTTGTCAAATAAATGCTTTCTTCTTATTCTGAGATTCATCAAGCTATTCTGTCCCCAGGAACCTTTGTCTCTTATCATGCAAAAGCTAAAATCAAACTCTTTATTTCTCTTTTGTTAGGTTTATTTCATTCTGAATGGTTTCTTCAATAAATGCATATTTCAGAGACTAGATTCTCAACATACTCATTGTCATAAAAAGAAAATGCAAATAAATAAAGTTGTTTGTCTGGCCATAAAGCCTTCTCCTGATGTGGAGTATAAATGCCCAGAGACCATTTCTCACTTGTTGAGAATACTTCAATATCGAGCCTCTGATTACACAAAAGTAACTGAAGATTTTAACTGAAGCTTTAAAAGTGATCTCAAAGAAAAGTGTGCATTCCAGAGCTCTTCTTCTCATTTTAAAATGTCCATTTTTCAGGAATGAGAAGATGCTAATAGGGCAATTTCAAAATCAGTGAAAATAATTATATTTTATTCTTTAAGCCAATTTACCCACACCAAAAAAAAAAAAAAAAAGTGTTTCTACTGGCCTTTCTGGAAGACTACTGCATGTGAAATATGAGAAGAAAAAAAAAAAACAGGACTTCCAAGTGCTGGATACCTTCCACTAACATTAACATCGATGGTGCCAAGTCATAGACTCAAGAAAAAAAAAAAACTGAATTTAGGGGTAGGATAACTAAATCTTGGTTAAATAAATAAGTTCTCCAATATTCAGACTTACATTGTCCCTTGATTTAAGAAGAATGTTAGAGATTAAGAGAATTAATCAAAATATCAAAAGAGCTCATAATTTGGGAAAGACATCTTAAGAGGCATTTGATTGCTTAGCATAGACTGACTACTGAATATCAAACCCAGATATAGTGTGGAAAAAAAGGATAAACTTAGAAAAGAGGGAGAGAGGTGGAAAAACGGGTAATAGTCATGTAGGAACCTTCGACCAAAAATTGAAATTCTTGCCATTAAATAGTTAAAAAGTCATTTTATTGTATTCAGGTTCTATAATTGTGAAAGTAAAATTGTGTGCTTTTACAGTACATATGCAACCACCACCTATGTCTATAAACATCATCTAGTTACTAATGGTTAAAGTATAAGTACAATCATCTTTTAGACTTCACAAGTATTCAGGGACAGTAGGACTCTATTCTCCAAGGCATTTCTTCTTTTTTCATTTAAAATTTCTAAACTCCTAGAGCCCATACTGATATAAATAAATGATTTTATAAATTAAAAAATGAGAGAGAAGAAAGAAATCTCCTGTGTAGAAGTATTCCAGATAATTTATGTAGATACTCCATCCAAAAGAAGGGGAAATTTTACAGAGGAAAAACTGACAAACTGACAAACACTATCTCAATCAGGCAATCAAGGTCAACATCAATAGCCATAAGTCATGCCTAGCTGATTTGGCTCAGTGGATAGAGCGTCGGCTTGCAGACCAAAAGATCCCGGGTTCCATGCAGGTCAAGGGCACCTACCTTGTTTACAGGATCCTCCTCGGCCCCAACCCAGGACAACTAAATGTAATGTGATATCCTACAGGGGATTGGGATTGTGGATAGGAGGCAGTGGGGGAGGGGGGATATTAGTGAAAACTACGGAAATCTGAATAAACTATGGACTTCATTTAATGATAATGATTCAAGTCATTCACTCTGCCCTCAAAGAAGCTCTTCTGCCAGGGCTGGTAGCTACAGCTTTCAGCCACACACACTCAGGAATCAAAATTGGTTTTATAATTAAATATACTCAAAACATTTTGAGATCCAAGATGGCAGCACAATAGGTGGAAGCTACACTCACCACCTCTCAGGACCAAACTAAATTATAGAAAAATCATCCTGAAGAAGAGCTGCAGAGAAGCCTTGTAACCAAGGACTTATAGAAGAAGCCACATCGAGACTGATAGGAAGTGTGAAGGAGCAAGAGGATTGGCAGGGCTCTGACAGGTGGCAGCTGAGGTTCCGGAGGTATATGTCAGCTGCGGGGTGTTCACCATGAGAACTGGGGGTCTAAATCCCAAGCCAGACTCCCCAGCCCAGAGCACCAGAGCCAGAAAGTACATAGCATCTGGCTGTGAAAAGCAGCAGGGCTTCTGCCCACCAGGAAGAGATGGCTCTTAAAAAGGCAATGCATAAAAATCCATTCATAGTCACTCACCTTGGGCTCTGGCAGAGGGAAGGCAGAACAGACTAGAGCCACACAAGGAGAGCATGGGGTTGGTGACTCTCAGGGGGGAACACTGAAGGGTAAGCCTCCAGGATCTCTATACTGAGTCATTCCCCCACTGCACAAGCCATCTTTCTCAGGCAGAGCACTCTCCTCCATGAGTTAGCAGCCTAAGGGAAAGCAATAGCTCCCCCCTGTGGAATTCATCTCACTACACCCTGTGGAGCTTATGCCCTATTGAGGAGTACAGCCAGAGGCTCTTTCAGTGACTAAGGTGAACAGGCTGGGTTCTTTGAGAACTTTGCTGCCTTTCCCCAAGCCCAGTGCTGGTAAAAGCCAGACTTGGTGTGCAACTTGGTCCTTTCTGCACACACACCCAGGTCCAGCAGAGGCAGCCACAAACTCTGGATGATTCATACCTACAAACAGATTGCCCAGGGCCAGTCACAGGCAACATCTGACATTGTCCTACATCAGAGTCCCCACAAGAGTCCCATATGCAATACACCCAGTGACTAGCTTCAGACAACAACAGAGCAGGATCCAATAAGCTTCACACACAGTATATCCAAAGCAAGATCTCAGCAGACATCAAAACCTGCTGAGGCGAATACCACATAATATGATCAGCACCTGAACAGCAGCACACATGCCATGTTGGGGTTTGAGCCTCATAGCAGCCAGCCTAAGTGTGGATCCCATGCATGAACAGCCCAATAGCAATCAAGATTCAGTTACAACAGGGGAGCCTACATAACCCCAAACACCAATTTGAAAGAACATGTGCACCCTATGCTTATTGCACTATTATTTACAACTAGTGGCCCGGTGCATGAAATTCGTGCATGGAGTGGGGGTTCCTCAGCCCAGCCTGCACCCTCTCTAATCGGGGATCCTTGGGGAATCAGGCCTAAACCAGCAGTCGGACATTCCTCTCGCAATCCAGGACCACTGGCTCCTACTTGCTCACCTGCCTGCCTGCCTAATCACCCCCAAATGCCCTCCCCTGTTGGCCTGATCTCACCTCTAACTGCCCTCCCCTGCAGGCCTGATTGCCCCCAACTGTCCTCCACTACAGGTCAGATCTCACCCCAATGGCCCTCCCCTGCCAACGTGATCTTGCCCCCAATGGCCCTCTCCTGCCAGCCTGATCTCACCCACAATAGCCCTCCCCTGCCAGCCTGATCTTGCCCCCAACTGTCCTCCCCTGCGGGACTGATCTCATCCCTAACTGCCCTCACGTGCCGGCTAATTTGGTTCTGATTGGTCAGTTTCTCTGCCAGTCAGCATCAAAAGTTCCACCTCCTAGGTAGCCATTGGCTCCTCACACTTCACCCAGATTTAGTTCTGATTGGTCGGTTTCTATGCAACTCAGTGTCAAAAGCTCTACCAACTGGATAGCCATTGTCTCCTCACAGTTGACCCAGATTTGGTTCTGATTAGTCAGTTTCTATGCCAGTCAGCATAAAAAGCTCCTCCTCTAGGCAGCCATTTGCTCATCACACTTCACCCAGATTTGGTTCTGATTGATCAGATTCTATGCCAGTCAGTGTCTCTGGGCCTATCAACGGGGCCTGATCAGAAAGGCAGGCCTGATCAGCAGCCCCAGTGGAGGCCTGGAGAGAAATGGAGGTGCGGCTGCTGGCCAGACTGGGAGAGAAAGAGAGGCAAGTGCTGATCAAAAGCTGCCACAGAGGCAATGGATCAGTCCCTGCTTCTCTCTTCAGGCCTCACACTGTCCCTGATTCACAGCCCCCTCAGCAGTCAGTGCTGGGGCACTGCACCTGCAGCAGAAGCAGTCAGCCTGGGTTGCCACAGCAACCCAGCACTGACTGCAGAAGTGACTTCCCATTGGCCGAGCTCCCTTGTTACTGGACATTATGACCCAGGGTTTTTATATATTAGGATAGCCAAGACCTGGAAACAGCCCAAGGTTCCATCAGTAGGTGAGAGGATAAAACAACTAAAGTATATTTACACAATGGAATACTACTTGGTCATTAAAAAGAAGGCATGTTTACCCTTTGCAACAGCATGGATAGACCTAGAGAACTTTATGCTAAGATAAATAAGCCAGTCAGTGAAGACAAGCACCATATGATTTCACTCATATGTGGAATCTAATGATAAAACTAAACTAACAAGCAAAATAGAGACAGACTCATAGATAGAGAGCAGGCTGACAGCTTTACAGGGGTAGCAGCTGGGGGTTGGAGGGATTGAGCAAAAGAGAAAAAAAGAGAAAGAATTCATTGACAGGGACAACAGGGTGATGATTGTGATGGTGATAGGAGGGGGAATGGAGGTGGAAGAGGGCATAGGTGGGATAAATGGTGATGGGGGAATTTAATTCAATTTTAAAAATAAAGAATGAAAAATAATATTAAAAAATAATGATTTGGTTTTGGTATATTAATTGCCACAAATACATCATACTAATGTAAGGTATTAATACAGGAAGCTTAGCATATCATATACAGGAACAATCTATACTGTCTTCTCAATTGTTCTGTAAATCTAAACCGTTCTAAAGAAAATAAAGTCTATTAAAAATAAATACAATCCTCAAGTTAAATGACAACCATTTTCTTTATGCTGAGAAAATCTATGGCTACTTAAATGATGGATTTGAAAGAAAATTTAAAGATCTCTTTTGTAGGCCACTCAATGTGAGGATGCCCTTCAACCTCATTAGTCCATCTCTCATCCTTCTCCTTAACCTGCTGGTGACCTATTTGATGCTCCCATTGTACCTTCCTCGCCAGTCTCTGTTGGCTGCCTTCTGCTAAGAAACTATTTAATTTTTATTCTTTAAGACAACAAAAGGTCTTTATCGGTCCCTCAGAACCAGGACCCCTAGGGAATGCATTGTTTGTCAGCACAATTGATCCCAAAGTGGCCAGATCTGAGGAGAGAGACAAAGTTTGTTACTTTGGATATTTAAAAACCTCCAAAATGCTAATGTGGCTCTTGCTGAGGTAATCAGTTCTCCTAGGAAAAGAAAAGGCACTAGAAATTTTCTGTCCTTCAATACCATTTGTTCATAATTTAACAAGTATTTGAATATGTGTTTAGCATTTTGCTATGCAGTACAGAAAATTCAACAAAGTTGATCTGCCTAGGGCAACAATGCAATATATAAAATATACAACCATGAAAGTTAACTGCAAGAAATTGCACAGGGCACCATATAGTTAAGTGCCATGTGGATGACACAGATTATGTGTCCTTTTAATACAGAAGGGAGATTCCTGTGGTCAAGTGAAATAATAAAAACAATTAGAGTATTTACTATGTGCCAGGCATTGCTCTAAGTAATATGTGTGGTGAAAATAGAATCTATTAGAAACCCTATATATTGCATATTATTATTATCATCAGATCTATATATAAAAAAGCTTAATACGCTAAGTGTCCAACCAATTGGTCGATCATTCAGTTGACCTCTCAACTAGTAGCTATGATGTGCATTGACCACCAGGGGACAGACGCTCTGACCAGAAGGTTAGCTTCCTGGTGGGGTCTGGCCGATCAGGACTGCACGAGATGGATCAGACATGCCCTGGAGCCAACCTCCCACAGTGCCTCTGTGGTTTCTAAAATATTTCTTCTCATTAATTTCCTTTCAATGTGCACAAATACGTGCACCAGGCCACTAGTATTATTATAATCCTACCTAATAATAGACAAATATGCAAATTGACCACACCTTTGCTATGCCCAAGCCACGCCCACCAGCCAAGCCACGCCCACCAGCCAATCAGGATGATTATGCAAATTACCCCAACCAAGATGGTGGCTAATTTGCATATCAAGACAGCATAGAAAAAAGCCAAGAGCTGCAGAAGGGAGCAAAGCTGCGGAGAAGCAAGCAAGCCGGGGGGAGGAGAAGGGAGGAGTGGAGGCGGGGCCAGGGGAAAAGGAAGGAGAGCAGGTGGGCTGGCAGAGACATAGTACTGGAAGTATTAGCCATTGCAATTAGACAAGAAGAAGAAATAAAAGGCATCCAAATTGGAAAAGAAGTAAAGCTGTCCTTATTTGCAGATGACATGATATTGTACATAAAAAACCTGAAAGACTCCATCAAAAAAGTATTAGACTTAATAAATGAATTCAGCAATGTAGCAGGACACAAATTTAATGTCAAGAAGTCTATGGCATTTCTATACAACAAAAATGAACTTACAGAAAGAGAGACTAAAAGAGCAATCCCATTTACCATCGCACCAAAAAAATTAAGATACCTAGGAATAAACTTAACTAAGGAGGTAAAAGACCTATACGCAGAAAACTATAGGACACTGAAAAAAGAGATAGAGGAAGATGTAAACAGATGGAAGAGCATACCGTGTTCATACATTGGTAGAATCAACATCATCAAAACATCCATACTATCCAAAGCAATCTATAGATTCAATGCACTCCCCATTAAAATACCAATAGCATATTTCACAGACCTACAAAGAACTCTCCAAAAATTCATCTGGAATAAAAAAAGGCCCCAAATAGCCAGAGCAATCCTGAGAAAGTAGAACAAAGTACGTAGGATCTCAATACCAGATTTCAAGCTGTATTACAAAGTCACTGTTCTCAAAACAGCCTGGTACTGGCACAAGAACAGACATATAGACCAATGAAATAGAATCGAGAACCCAGATATCGACCCAAACCACTATGCTCAATTAATATTTGACAAAGGAGGCATGAACATAATATGGAGTCAAGACAGTCTCTTCAATAAATGGTATTGGGACAATTGGACAGATACATGCAAAAAAATGAAACTAGATCACCAACTTACACCATACACAAAAATAAACTCAAAATGGATCAAGGACTTAAACATAAAACGGGAAACCATAAAAATACTAGAGGAATCCACAGGCAGAGAAATCTCAGACATATGTCGAAGCAATTTCTTCACCGATACTATTGCTAGGGCAATGGAAACTAAGGAGAAAATAAACAAATGGGACTACATCAAAATAAAAAGCTTTTGCACAGCAAAAGAAACCATCAACAAAACAACAAGAAAGCCTACTGTATGTGAGAACATATTTGTAAATGTTATCACTGATAAAGCTTTAATCTCCAACATCTACAGGGAACTTACACAACTTAATAAAAGGAAGATAAATGATCCAATAAAAAAATGGGCAACAGACCTAAATAGAATCTTTTCGAAAGAAGACAGAAGGACAGCCAAGAGACATATGAAAACATGCTCAAAGTCACTAATTATCCGAGAGATGCAAATCAAAACCACAATGTGGTACCATCTCACACCTGTCAGAATATCAATCATCAACAAATCAACAAATGACAGGTGCTGGTGAGGATGCAGAGAAAAAGGAACCCTCATGCACTGCTGGTGGGAATGCAGACTGGTTCAGCCACTGTGGAGAACAGTATGGAGTTTCCTCAAAAAACTAAAAATGGAGCTCCCACTTGAACCAGTAATCCCACTTCTAGGAATATATCCCAAGAAACTAGATACACCAATCAGAAAGGATATATGCACCCCTATGTACATAGCAGCACAATTCACCATAGCTAAGATTTGGAAACAGCCTAAATGCCCATCAGCAGATGAGTGGATTAGAAAACCATGGTACATCTACACAATAGAATACTATGCTGCTATAAAAAAGAAGGATTTCTTACCATTTGCAGCAGCATGGATGCACTGGAGAGCATTATGTTAAGTGAAATAAGCCAGGCAATGAAAGAAAAATACCACATGATCTCACTCATTTATGGAAAATAAAGAACATTATAACCTGTTGAACAAAAAGATAGATACAGAGGCAGTAAAGCATCGAACAGACTGTCAAATTATAGCGGGAAGGCTGGGGAGTGTTGGGGATGGGGGGAAAGAGATCAACCAAAGGACTTGCATGCATGCATATAAGCACAACCAATGGACACAAGACACTGTGGGTAGGATGAGGGCATGCGACAGGGGGGGAGGAGAGGCTAGGAAGGTCAATGGGGAAATAAAGAAGATATATGTACTACTATATGTAATACTTTAAACAATTATATATATATATATATATATATATAATATATTGCATATATATAATAAAATGTCCATAAACTGTCAAAAAATTAAAATAAATATTTTTTTAAAAAGAAATAAGAGAAACCAAGAAGGTAGCATAGGTAAACACCTGAACTTGACGCCTCGCACAACAACTTCAAAACTACAACTAAAAGACAAAACAGACATCATCCAGAACCACAGGAAGACTGGCTGAGTGGAAATTCTACAACTAGAAAGAAAGAGAAAAGCACAATGAGACTCAGAGGAACTGCAGAAGGTAGAGGTACCAAGGTGCGCGCAGAGAGGGTGGGGAACTGAGTACGCGGCTGGCTTACTCAAATGGGAGGGAGACAAAAGCTCCCGTCTGCAATGAACTCCAATTTCAGGTGAGACTCTGGGGACCCAGACTCATTCGGGGAGGAACTGGACTGTCTGGCAATAGGCAGAACTCAAAGGCAGATTTCTCTCAGAGGTGCTTGCAGCAATTACCACGGGACACTGAGACACAGGGGCCTATTAGGGCAGGCCTGACGGGAAACCAATGCTGTCTGCTCCGCCCTGAGACTCCACCCCATCCAAGTTAAGGACAGAGTCTTTTGCAAGTCTTGTCTCATAGGGTGTCTCCAGCACAGAAGTTTTCCCATCGTAGACACAGCTGATCCTCACAGCCAATTGGCCTGGAGGTCAATTCCTCCCAGTGATACCAACAACAATCAAGGCTTAACTACAACAAGACTGTGCACACAGCCCACAAAGGGTGCACCAATAGTGTCCACCTCAGGTAACTGGGGAGGCTGAGCCACTGGGCCCTATAGGACACCTAGCACACAAAGCCATTCTATCAACTCAGGGAAGCAGCCAAAATGCGGAGACAAAGAAACGGGTCACAAATGAAAGAAATGGAGAAAAGCAAAGGACTGGATATAGAGTTCAAAACCACAGTTATAAGGTTTTTCAGGAATTTTCTAGAAAAGGCTGATAAATTTAGCGAGACCCTCGAGGATATGAAAAAGGACCAACTGGAAATTAAGCACACACTGACTGAAATAAAGAATAATATACAGAGATCCAACAGCAGACTAGTGGATTGCAAGAATCAAGTCAAAGATTTGAAATACAAAGAAGCAAAAAACACCTAACTGGAAAAGCAAAAAGAAAAAAGAATCCAAATATATAAAGATAGTATAAGGAGCCTCTGGGACAACTTCAAGTGTACCAACATCCGAATTATGGGGGTGCCAGAAGGAGAGAGAGAGCAAGATATTGAAAACCTATTTGAAGAAATAATGACAGAAAACTTGCCCCACCTGGTGAAAGAAATAAACTTACAAGTCCAGGAAGCACAGAGAACCCCAAACAAAAGGAATCCAAAGAGGATCACACCAAGACACATCATAATTAAAATGCGAAGAGCAAAAGACAAAGACAAAATCTTGAAAGCAGCAAGAAGAACAACTGTAATAATCTGAACAATAAATATTTATTTAAAAAAGTAAAAAATAAAGTTCTAAGTCAAAAAAATAAGAAAAAGAAAATTAATGTCATATCACCTAGGGTCTTGGTTGAAGTCAATCGCTGATCCCTCTAACATCATATTCCTCTGCTTCATGCAATCTGAAAATTCTTCTGTCAAGGAGCTTCTTATTTGAAAGCTCTTGAAGAGCCACATGACAATTACCATTTCCATGTAAAGATGTAGAGGTTGAGACTGTGTGGATTTGAAAAGGTTTGCGTGGGAGTGGCGGTGAACAGGGAAAAGGGTTTTCCAGCCTTGTAGAGGAGATAGAGGAAGGACACAGGGCTCCAGTCTTCCATCAGAGAACACTTATCAGGACACCAAAGACTAATGGGAAGGAAAAGACACTAATGGAGAAAATGCTAACCCCTCCTTGTATCTCATGTTACTTGACCAAGATAACATCACCACAGCAACAGAAGACAAATGCTCTAACTGCTACTATCTTGCTCTTGAGGAGTATATGGGTGTTATGAACGGTAACAAATAATAAATGTATAGTTTATTCAGTGTTACTTGTCTGTGATTATAGAACATAAAATGCTACAACTGTGACTTTTTAAATATTATCCAGCATTGTACTTAAATATAATAAAGACATGTTGTTTGGCATTATGTTCAGCATGAAGTAAAGTGCTCAAAATGAATGTGTTTTTCTACTTTCTGTGGTTATTTTTGATCATTATCATTACTGCAGTTTCCACAAAGCTTTCTTACTATCCTGATGTTCTCCTGTTAAATTCCTTGGCGTCTCTTTGGACTTCTTCCCCAATCTCCTATTAAAGGTTCAGTTCCAGAGTTCTCAACAAATAGGGTTCATTAGCCTACTCTCAATGTGGGCCTCCTGGGACCTTTCATTTCTTTCCTCAGCTAATTATCTTCAGGTCTCCCTAAATACAAACATTTTAAATATGTTTCAGCCTCGTGTAAAATCAGAAGCAGCATATATCCCGGCTCAAACAAGTCAGAACAGAGGAAATAAGACTTTGAAGTGAGGGTGCTCTTATTATCACTACTATAAGTATGCTTAACTTAAATAAGTCACATCTCAAAGGGTTACTTTACTGGCCAGGGTACAATTTATTTTTTTTTTTTTTATCAAATTTATTAAGGTGACATTGGTTAATAAAATTATATACGTCAGGGTGCATTTTAAATTGATGTGGAAATAAGAAGTAGCAAGTGACAGATAAGCTCATATATGGTAGGACCAGCGGGATTTTTTCTACTAAATTTTCATAAGCTTGTACGTTTCTGTGAATAATTAGGTCAATAAGTACTGGTGGGAAACAAACCAGTTCAGTTTTATGCCACCTTTCACTCTCCTCTGACTTCGCACTTGTGATTCATCCCACGACATGGACGGGTAAAACCCCACATCACTGCCCTGAAGTCAAGTGTAAGTATATTCTCAGCTTATAGTTATATAAGTGTTATTTGTCCATGATTGTAGGATATAAAATCTTATAACTGTGACTTTTTTATTTAAAATGAACTTATACTTGTTTTATAACCTTCATACAATATAGGCAGGTATAAGGTTATGAAAGTATAAAGTAAAAAGGGACAGCTCCCTGTATGTCGCCCACTTCCTCATTTAACTTCATTGAAGAATACTGTTTATTTTTTTCAGACATATGTGACAATATACATAAAAATATAGTTTTATATCATATAAAAGATGTTTATATACATGTATGTCTTTTATTAATATATCTTTGATTGATTTCAGAGAGGAAGGGAGAGGGAGAGAGAGATAGAAAGATCAATGGAGAGAATAATTGATCAGCTGCCTCCTACATGTCCCCTACTGGGGATCGAGCCTGCAACCCAGGCATATGCCCTGACCTGGAATCAATCCGTGACCTCCTGGTTCATAGATTGATGCTCAACCACTGAGTCACCACAGCATGGCTGCATATATATCTTTTTAACAAAATGGGATCATAAAATATACCATTGTTAACATTTTAAGGTTAATTTGAGAGAAAAACATACAAAAGAAAATGAGAGTTAAAAATCTGAGGCTGAAAATGAAATAAGAATTCAGGCCTTGAAATATTTATTTGAGAGTCAGCATGAGACAGCTACAGGACAGGATGGTTTCACTCATTTGGAAACTAGAGCAAGCAAGAGCAACTTCTGGAAAATGTATGTTTAGAAGAAAGAAGAGTAAGACATGCATCTTTAGACTTTGAAGAAAGGATGAAAAATTATGAAGGACCCATTAGTTAAAACCAGAAATTAAGAAGATATTAGAAAAAAAAACAGAAGAAAATATTAGAAGAAAAAATCAAAGATAACGTAGAGGCAAAATATAAATACGCCAAATATTTTTCAATATGCAATCACCATTTAATAAATTTGTTAAGAAATAAAGAAGCAAGTTTGGTCCTCATGTGTCTTAGATTCGGAAGAATGTGCTAGCTGTGTGTTCTTGGTCAAAGCACTTAAACTTTCCCAGCCTCAGTTTCACCATCATTACCATTATTATCCTTACAGTATAATTAATCCACATTATCTCATCTGTAAGGTTGAGATAATGATCATAACCGCTCTATCCCAGTGTGAGGATGGGAAATCAGCACAACCTGGGAGTCAAGTGTGCAGACTGTGGAATCAGGTGGCACTGGGTCAGACTCCACAGTACACTAGCTGTGGAAGTTGGAACAATTTAACAACTGCTCCAAAACTCAGTTTCCCCATCTGCACAATGGGGATAGTAATAATACCTATATCAAAGGATTATTATGTGAATCAAATAAAATAATGACAAGACTTGGCACATAGTAAGTTCTCAATTAATGGTAATTATTTATTGTTATTATAATTGTAACCAAATAAATCAATGTACATTAAATGCTTTTTGATTTAGAAGATGGTAATATGTTTACTAGTTTCTAATTTCAAGAGTCAGAGAGGGACTAACCTTTGACACAAAAGGGGTAATCAACTCTTTTGAACAGAGTATGAAAAGATGAGTGTAGGACAGAACTGTCTTGAAAGAAGAAAGGTAAAGAGGAGGATCATGCCAGAGAAAATTTTACTAATTATCAATAAAATGTAGGTGAGTTATCTGCTGAGAATAGTTTTGAGAATTTGAGAACCATGGAGAAGAATAAATAAAAGTGAAATATAATTTAAATTAAATTTTACAATAGCTATGTAAATATTAAGAACCCTATTCCTCAGCTATAAACAACAAATAATTACTTGAATTCTCTAAGTATGGTATAAATAGCCCCCTAGTTGTTTATATTCTTCAGTAAAACTCCCAGTTCTAGCTGGTTTGGCTCAGTGGATGGAGCTTCGGCCTGTAGACTAAAAGGTCCCAGGTTCGATTTTGATCAAGGGCACATGGCTGGGTTGAAGTCTCAATCCCCAGTAAGGGGCATGCAGGAGGCAGCTTATCAATGATTCCCTCTCATCATTGATGTTTCTATCTCACCCTCTCCCTTCCTCTCTGAAATCAATAAAAATATATGTTAAATAAAAAAAGAAACTCCCAAATGATACTTGCAACTGTTTTAAAAAAAAATTATTGAATTTGTTGGAGTGACATTTGCTAATAAAACATACAGGTTTCAAGTGTACAACTCGATAGCTCATCATCTGCACACTGTATCCTGTGCTAACCACCCCAAGTATCACCACCATTATCCTCCCTTGGCCCTCTTCCACCTCCCTCCACGTCCTTTCCCCATGGCAATCACCATACTACTGTCCATGTCTATGTGTGTTTTTTTCTTCTTAATACCTTCACCTTTTTCACCCCCCGCACCTCTGACAGCTGTCAGTCTGTTCTCATTATCTGTAAGTCTGTTTCTATTTTGTTAGTTTATTTTGTTCATTAGATTACACATATAAGTAAAATCATGCGGTCTGACTGGCTTATTTCACTTAACATAATATTCTCCAGGTCCATCCATTCTGTCCCAAAAGGTAAGAGTCCCTTCTTTTTTACAGCCACAAGCATTCCATTGTGTAGATGTATCACAGCCTTTTTTATCCACTCATCTATTGATGGGCACTTGGGCTGCTTCCACATCTTGGCTATTGTAAATAAAGCTGCAAGGAACAAAGGGGTGCATATATTCTCTTGAATTAGTGTTTTGGGTTTCTTCTGATAAATTCCAAGAAGTGGAATCACTAGGTCATAAGGCAGTTCCATTTTTAATTTTTTGAGGAAACGTCATACTGTTTTCCACGTAGCTGCACCAATCTGCAATCCCACCAACAGTGCACAAGGGTTCCCCTTGCTCCACATCCTTGCCGACACTTGTTTGCTGATTTATTAGTTATAGCCATTCTGACAGCTATGAGGTAAAATCTCATTGTGATTTCAATTTGCATTTCTCTGATGATTAGTGACCTTGAGCATCTTTTCATATGTCTACTGGCCATCTGTATGTCCTCTTTGAAGAAGTGTCCATTCAAGTCCTTTGCCCATTTTTTCATTGGGTTGTTTTCTTGGTGTTGAGTTATATAAGTTCTTTATAAATTTTGGAAATTAACCCTTTATCAGATGTATCATTGATGAATATGTACTACTATTCACTGGGTTGTCTTTCATTTTCCTGATGGTTTCCTTTGTTGTGTAAAAGCGTTTTAGTTTGATGTAGTCCCATTTGTTTAATTTTTATTTTGTTTCCCTTGGTCATGAAACATATTTAAAAATATCGCTACAAAAAATGTCCAATATTTTGCTGCCTCTGTTTTCTGCTAGGTTTTTTAAGGTTTCATGACTTACATTTAAGTCTTTAAATCCCTTTTGAGTTTATTCTTGTGTATGGTGTAAGTTGTGATCTAGTTTCTTTTTTCTTTCTTTTTCTTTTCTTTTTTTTTTTTTTTTTTTGCATGTATCTGTCCAACTTTGCCAACACCATTTATTGAAGAGAATGTCTTTACCCCATTGTATGTTCTTGCTTCCTTTGACAAAAAGTTTTTTAATTTCTTTATTTTTTTATTTATGTTTTGTTAATCCTCGCCCAAGGATATTTTTCCATTGATTTTTAGGGAGAGTGGAAGAAAGAGGGAAAGACAGAGAGAAACATCATGTAAGAGAAACACATCAATTGGTTGCCTCCTGCACAAGACCCCACCCAGGCTGGGCCAGGGAGGAGCCTGCAGCTGAGGTATGTGCCTTTCACCAGATTTAAACTGGGACCCTTTGGTGCATTGGCCGACACTCTATTCACTGAGCCAAACCAGCTAGGGCTGCTTTGTCAAATATTAATTGACCATAAAGGTGTGGGTTTAGCTCTCTATTCTGTCCCATTGATTTACATGCCTGTTTTCATGCCAGTATCATGCTGTTTTGATTACAATGGCCTTGTAGAATAGTTGGATGTCAGATAGCATGATTCCTCCCACCTTGTTCTTCTTAACTCAAGATTTCTGAGGCTATTCCGGGTCTTTTGTGGGTCCATATAAATTTTTGGAATATTTGTTCAAGCTCTGTGAGATATTCCATTGGTATTTTAATAGGAATTGCATTGAATTAATAGATTGTTTTGGGTAATATGTGCATTTTAATATGTTAATTATTCTTATTCATGAACACAGAATATGCTTCCACTCATTTGTATCTTCCTCATTTTCTTTCTTTAGTATCCTACAATTTTCAGGGTATAGGTCTTTTACCTCTTTGGTTCAATTTATCCCTAGGTACCTTATTTTTTTGTTGCAATTGTAAATGGGATTGTTTTCTTAGTTTCTCTTTCTGATAGTTCATTATTGGTATACTAGAGGCCAGGTGCACGAAATTCGTGCACGGGGGGTGGGGAGGTGTCCCTCAGCCTAGCCTGCACCCTCTCCAATCTGGGACCCCTCAAGGGATGTCCGACTGCCCATTTAGGCCCGATCCCTCTCACAATCCCAACTGCTTGCCTGCCTGCCTTCCTTATTGCCCCTAACCACTTCCGCCTGCCAGCCTGATCACCCCCTAACCACTCCCCTGCCCACCTGATTGATGCCTAACTGCTCCTCTGCCAGTTTTCCCCTAACTGCCCTCCCCTGCAGGCTTGATCGCTCCCAAATGCCCTCCCTTGCAGGCCTGGTCCCTCCCACCTGCCCTCCCCTGCTGGCCTGATCCCTCCCAACTGCACTCCCAAGTGGCCATCTTGTGGCAGCCATCTTGAGTCCACATGGGGGCAGCCATCTTTGACCACATGGGGGCAGCCATCTTGTGTGTTGGAGTGATGGTCAATTTGCATATTACTCTTTTATTAGATAGGCTAAAAATGCCCCCAATTTCTGAATATTAACTTTACTTTTTTTAACATCTGTATTTTAATTTTGTATCCTGCTACTTTACTGAATTCATTAGTCAATTCTAGTTGTTTTTGGTAGAGTCTTTAGGGTTTTCTATATACAGTATCATGTCATCTGCAAACTGGGACCTGAGGGAAAGCAGACACTGACTGAAAAGATTTAGAGACTGATATTAGGCACAATGGTCCACAAATTCTAAAAATCTAAGGGAATTTGGGGATCTCTTTGGATACACAGTTATAACAGTATTGCTTATTCCCTCCTAAAGGTCCCTCAACTAAGAGCTAACATAGTTAGCTTTTCTTCTCACACTAAGACCAAGAGAGTGATGGAAAGGAGACACCACTGCCAAATTAGCAGATAAAAGGTCAAAAGTAAGTTTTCAAAGAGACACTAAATGAAGAAAATGATAACTTAGGCATTGGGTTAGAAGATACGCTAGGAAAGTACATGAAGAGCCTGAAAAGGAGCCATGGAGAAAAATCCTCCTATGTGGGAATTTAACAAAAATTATTGTGAAGAGGCAGTCTCTATCCAATAGAAAATCTCATTTGAGTCAAATTGACGGGGGGTGGGGGTCGAGGGTGTTGAATCAATTCAACAAAAATAACTTAGCCTCTCCTGAATGTTCCTGCGCACTTCTTCCCTTCTAAACACCAACTTTGTTCCCTTGTACCTTCCTAGGCCGTAAAAGTTAACAATGAAAAACCAAACCTTTCCGACAGAATTCATTCTTCTGGGACTAACAGACATCCCAGAAATTCAACTTGTCATCTTTATACTTCTCTTCCTGACCTACATGTTTAGTATTATTGGAAACCTGACCATCATCACCCTCACACTACTGGACTCCCACCTCCAGACTCCCATGTATTCCTTCCTCCGGAATTTCTCCTTTTTAGAAATTTCCTTCACAACCACTTTTACTCCTAGGCTACTGTTCAGCATCTTAACTGGGAAGAAGAGCATCAGCTTTGCCGGTTGCCTCACTCAGTATTTCTTTGCCATACTCTTCGGGGCCACAGAGTTTTACCTTCTGACTGCCATGGCTTATGACCGCTATGTGGCCATATGTAAACCCCTGCATTACACAACCATCATGAGCAGCAGGGTTTGCACCCAGCTGGTTCTCTGCTCCTGGCTAGGTGGTTTCCTGATCATCATATCCCCAATCATCCTAACCAGTCAGCTGGATTTCTGTGACTCCAATATACTGGATCATTATTATTGTGACTATGGGCCCCTCATAGAAATATCATGCTCAGACACAAGACTCCTGGAGATAGTTGACTTTATTTTAGCATTTGTGACCGTGGTGGTCACTCTGGTGCTGGTGAGTATCTCCTATACAAACATCATCTGGACTATTCTGAAGATCCCCTCTGCTCAGCAAAGGAAAAAGGCCTTTTCCACGTGTTCTTCCCACATGATTGTCATCTCCCTCTCTTATGGCAGCTGCATATTCATGTACATAAAACCCTCAGCAAAAGAAGGAATTGCCTTCAATAAGGGAGTCGCTCTGCTCAATACTTCAGTAGCCCCTTTGTTGAACCCATTCATTTACACTCTAAGGAATAAACAAGTAAAACAAGCTTTCAAGGATGTGACCAGAAAGATTATGACTCCTTAATGAACATAAAGACCTCTGCTGGAGGCTAAAGCAAACTGCAATTAGCATAAAAGTGCATAAGCGACACTGGAAGACCAATGAACTTTGATATTCAGCAGAGCTGAATATCAGCAGGACTGCGCTGCCATGATTGCAATGGCTCAAGGTGATTTTCTGACCTGATAATCTTTACATTGTATACCAAACTTTACCTTTGATCTGCCTGTATGCATTGCTAAAGGGAAAATGTGTACTCAAAGTGAATAAAAAGCAGACAGGATTGGTCTTGGGTGCCTCTTCAAGAAAGAATCTCCACCTGGCCCCCACCCCTTAATAATTCATATTTTTGTCTAGCATTTTCAATTGGGCATCGGCCCCTCCTTCAAATCCTGATTCTGCCATACAGATTGTGGCATACCTCAAACTCAGAGAAAAATCTGAACACATTCATAAAGTTCCTCTCCATGAAAACACAGAACTTCTCCCTTATTAAAGCAATATCTAAGATGAATTTATTATGAAAAGATATCAAAGTTATATTTCAAACTTGACAATGGAGAAATCTTCCCTCCCCCCCCCCCAAAAAAAAAAAATAGCTTAAGTATTTCTTTCTAGTTCTGACCACTTCTGGAGCCAGATAGTCACCATGAAGTTCAACCCCTTCATGACCTCGAACCGCAGCAAAAACCGCAAATGCCACTTCAACGCCCCCTTGCACATGCGCCCCAAGATCACGTCTTCCCCGCTCTCCAAGGAGCTGCAGCATAAGTACAACGTCAGCTCCATGCCCATCCACAAGGACGACACGGTACAGGTGGTTCGAGGACGCCACAAAGGTCAGCAAATCAACAAGGTAGTGCAGGTGTACAGGAAGAAACATGTCATCTACATGGAGCGGGTGCAGCGTGAGAAGGCTACGGCACACCTGTCCACGTGGGCATTCACCCCCCAAGGTGGTTATCACCAGGCTAAAACTGGACAAAGATCGGAAAAAAAATTCTTGAACAAAGCCAAATCTCGACAAGTTGGAAAAGAGAAAGGCAAATATAAGGAAGAACTTACTGAGAACATGCAGGAATAAATGTAACCTGTTGGGCAACCATGGTTTAGCTGTAGGTTTTTAGCCTGGTGTGTATTCTTTTAAAATTGTTCAAAATGTCTCTGGAATATTTTGTTTCCTTCCTGGTTTGTTATTGATATTTGGCTCTGTATATCTCTTCTGCTGTTTGGATTAATTTTATGAATAAAAATTGGAAATGTATTCTTAAAAAACAAATATTTCTTTCTAGCAAATATATTTTTGAACCATTTTAAAAATTTTCAAAAATGTGAAACAATACCACTCTTCTCATTATTTTTTTGAGATTATAGTTATGCTAAATAAAAATATATTATTTGTGTTTTAAGATGTGTTTACTATAGTAATTTAAAACAAATTAATATATAGATTTTTTAATTTCTCAGTTTTGATTTCTAATATGATATAAAATAATATAGATATAACCCCTTAGTAGATCAATTTTTATAGGAAAAAGATGTAGCTATATAACCTTGTTAGTCTATGTACAAAAGAGGAATATCTGAATAAAATTAATGGTATTAATTAATTAATGGTGGTCTTGGGCTTATTGATAAAGTTTAGCTTTACAAATGAGGCCTTTCATTTTATCAAAGTCTTTAGAAAGTTGTTCAAATATATTATAAGAAATACTAGACAATTTCCAGAATAATCTAGTAATTACATCTTGCAATAAAGTTCTACTCTTGCAATAAAGGCCATCCTTTATCAAGTTTGAGATAATTTTCTTTCTCATCCTTTTTGCTCTGAAAATTCTAAAAATCTCTTCTTTAGACATTTACTACAAAAACTATCTCTGGTTGTAGGGTTGGTATTTCTGGCTCTAACTCTCCTTCAGTCATGAAATTGAAATGAAAACTATTACCAGGTATCCCTAACAGAGTGAATATCCAATCTCTTCTTAAGGGAAGATTCAGAAGAGTAGGAATCTTGAGTTATGTTACCAAAACCTATAGGGCTCCTTGAGGATGCCTGAGCTGTAGGGGACATATTTTGTAGATGAAACTTAGGAAGCTGAGAGTGAAAGGGCCATCTAAGGATGCCTTAGGAAACAGCATCCAAATATTTTAAGAATTTTTTAAAGCAAATTACCTAATTTTTTAGAGGCAGCTGGCTTTTGTTATTGTTATTTTCCAGATAAGCCAAGTGGACGCAAATTCCAGTAGATTGTCTCTGTAACTGATTCCCAAGGTCAGTTCTTTGCAAAGCACCCCTTGGTGCTTCTTTAGACCAGTGATTTTCAATCTTTTTCAACTGATGACACACATAAACTAATTATGAAAATCCTGCAGCATACCAAAATATATATTTTTGCCCATCTGACAAAAGAAAAATAGGTATACTTTTGATTCATTAACACCAGACAGCTATTGTTGTATTGTCTGTTGTCATCATTTTTATTTGATAATCTAAGAGAAAATAGGTCAATGTCGCTGACTAAATAGTCACATATTGCTTATTTTAAAAAACTTTGTGGCACACTGGTTGAAAATCACTGCTTTAGACCAAAAGCTAAAGAACAAGCAGTTCAGAATATTGAGCCTCTTTCTCCAAAGGCTCCTGACTCCTGTTTCTGCATGGCTTTTAATTAAATACCTTAAAGATTTGGGCATGGAAACAGGATGGAAAGATACACACCCTGGCTTGGCCCAGACCTGTTGTCTGCCTTGGATCTGAGCAGTCCTGTGGATGTGCCCTTCAACTGCCTAGAAGCCCAGCAATCATTCTACAAATATATTTGCCTGCCTACATTGTTCTCAGTGCTAAAGTTATTATGGAGCCTTTTTCCTTCTCTTCACATTGCTGGCAGAAGAAGAAAAAAAGAATTGGTTTTTTAGAGGGTAGTTAAAATGGGGAGGACATAGAAACCTGTAAGATCATAAGGTGTCTACATTTTATTTGAAGTGGTAAAATCTTGATTCTAAGTGGACTGGGGAAAGTTAAGCATGTATATTATAATTTCAACATAATTAACTTTAAAAATTAAAGATATAATCAAAATCACAATCTATACTAATAAAAGGGTAATATACTAATCAGACTGGGAGACCATACGGACGACCTTACGGACCTACTTCCGGACAAAGCCGTGGCTTGGAGGGCTGAGGCAAGCCGCCAAGGCTGGGAGGGCCCATCGCAGAGCCCCAGCCAGGTGGGCAGGGCCTCCCTCTGCACAGCATTGATCACAGAGCCCTGGCAGGGTGGGCAGGGCAGGTAGGGCCTCCCTGTGGGCAGCGATTGATCACAGGGCGGGCAAGGCCTCCATGTGGGCGGGGATTAATGGCAGAGCCCAGGCCTGGTGGGAAACGCCTGCCTCTGCTCTGCCATTGATCCCAGAGCCCAGGCCTGGTGGGCAGGGCCTCCCTCTGTGCAGCATTGATCACAGAGCCCTGGTGGGGTGGGCAGGCAGGCAGGGGGGGCAATTGGGGGTGAGCAGGCTGGCAGGGGGGACAGTTGGGGTTGAGCAGGCTGGCAGAGGGGACAGTTGGGGTTGAGCAGGCTGGCAGGCAGAGTGGTTAGGGGTGATCAGGCAGGCAGGTAGGTGAGCAGTTAGGAGCCAGCAGTCCCAGATTGTAAGAGGGATGTCCAACTGCCAGTTTAGGCCCGATTCCACACAGATTGGGTCTAAACCAGCAGTCAAACATCCCCCGAGGGGTCCCAGATTGGAGAGGGTGCAGGCTGGGCTGAGGGACACCCACCCCATGCATGAATTTTGTGCACTGGGCCACTAGTAAATAAATAAATGAGTTTAAATGGAATACTAAAAAAAAAATCAAATAACCCAAAAGTAGTCATGAAAAGGGAAATAGAGGAACTAAAATAGAGGAAATAAACATAATAAATAATAAATGATGGACATAAACCCAAACATATCAATAATTATACTGAGGCAGGATAGTAAGCTAAGAATATTCCTTGGCAAGTGGAATTGGGAAACTGAGACGGAGAGCTGAACAAACTGGCCCAGCAATTTACAGCAGATACAGAAGGTCACTTCCCTAGAGATAACATCTAGGCCTCAGGTGTATTTCAGCTTCAGGCCCAGAAAAGCAGCAAAACCAGGTAGGTGAAGCCAAGACCCGCTGCAATGACTAATAGTGCTGACCAATCAGTAGAGACCACAACCCTGAGAGGCCACACCTGGAAAAATTGATGAGTATTGTATTGAGATCTCCCTAAAGCCCTCCCCTAACCTCCCAGCCTTCAAAGGCCCCCATCCCGAGCTCGCCCTTTCCGGACCATGCCTGCACTTTTCCCTTCCCCTTTTCTTCCCCCCACAGGTGTGCATCTCCTAAATTCTAAGGGTCCCCATGAGATTTGCAACCAGGAGAGCAATGGGTAGCAGCAGCTCAGCCCAGGCTAACCCCCTGAACCTCTCTGACTTCTCAGTGAGCCGAAGCAGCCCTGCCTAGGCTCGTTTCTTTCCTATAACATTTCTAGAGAGCCGGACGTTTCTAGTGAAGCACAAGACCTTATCTTCCTTAACCAAGGACCCTTGAGAGTAAATGGCTTACACTTCTCCTCCCTACCCAGAGAATAAATAGCTTAAATCATCCTGGTCAGAGAAATAGAAAAGAAATCGAATTAATGCCATTTGTGCCAGCCAAGCCCAAGAACGGATGAAGTCTGGGTAAGAACTAACAACAACAACAACAATTAGAGTCAAACAAATCCAAGATACAGGCAAAGCTAACCAGAAAATGACCCTGGTCCCTCTATACCTGATTTTGGTACATCAGCATATTACACCTGGAAAGCTGATGAATATTCTGCTAAAACCCTTCCTACGACCTCTCCTAAGATTCCTGCTCCAAAAGAGAGATAAAAAGCCTCAAGACAATAGACCCAGGCAGGTTCTCTCTGGAGCACGGCCATGATGACTTTTTTTTCCTCAGGCATGAACGTTCTCCTAAACTCTAAGGGTCCCCATGAGACTCCCCATCAGGGAAGCATCAAGTAGCAGCAGCTCATCCCGTGCTTACCCCCTGAACCTGTCTCCAACACCCTTTTCTCTGACTTTTTCATGGGCTAACAGCAGCCTGCCTTGTCTCACTCCCGTCACTGTGACTTTTACTTCTCAGTGAGCTAACAGGAGCCCCGCCTTAGCTCACTTCTTTCCTATAATATTTCTAGAGAGCCAAAGCAGCCCTGCCAGGGCTCTCTCCTGTTGCTTCTACTATCTTAAGCCCTTCCTTTGTTTCAGTATCCCCAGGTTTAATAAATGTACTCTCAGAGTCACCTGGATTCATGAAATCTTTCCACGTACTAGTACTACAGGCCAACACGAGGCAGATCCGCTCTGGGCCTGATCCCTTTACATGGAGTGACAAGACCTTCTAAATGTGTATGCACTTAACAACACAGTTACAAAATATATAAGTAAATTATAGAAATGTAGGCCTGAAACCTATATAATTGTATTAACCAATGTCACTGCAACAACTTCAATAAAAAAGAAAAAATTGCATATAAGTAAAAACTTGAATAATGGAAAGAAGAAACAGAAAATCCACAATTATAATTGATGACTTTAATGTGTCTCTCTCTCAATAACAAATATAATTAGTAGTCAGAAAATAAGCAAGGATATAGAACTGAACAACACCATCAATCAGCTGGATATAACTGACATTTATAGAACACTCCACCTAAAAACAGAAGATCACACAGTCTTTTCATATGCGCATGGAATATTTAACAAAATAGACCAGACCTTGGATTATAAAACAAACCTTAGCAGATTTAAAAGAATTGAAATAATATAAAATATATTTATCCCTAGCTGGTTTGGCTCAGTGGATAGAGCGTCGGCCTGCGGACTGCAGGGTCCCAGGTTTGATTCCAGTCAAGGACACATGCCTGTGTTGTGGGCTCAATCCCCAGTAGGGGGCGTGCAGGAGGCAGCCCATCAATGATTCTCTTTCATCATTGATGTTTCTATCTCTCTTCCTATCCCTTCCTCTCTGAAATCAATAAAAATATATGTTTTTTAAAATAAATAAAGTATGTTTATAATGGAATTAAACTTGAAATTAATAACAGACATATGACCAAAATTTCTCAAGGAGTTGGAAACTAAACAACACACTTCTCTATAATTCATGGGACAAAGATAAAATCTCAAGGGAGATTAGAAAGCATTTTGAACTGAATGAAAATGGAAACACAATATATCACAAATTGTGATACAGCTATAGAAGTGCTTATAGGAAAATTTATAGCATCAAATGCTTACATTGGAAAAGATGGAAAGTCTCAAATCAATACTGTAAGCTTCCACACTCAGGAAAAAAAAAAAAAAAGCCAATTAAACCCAAACAAGCAAAAGGAAGGAAATAATAAAAATAAGAACAGAAATCAATGAAATTAAAAACAAAAACACAATAAATCAATAAAACCAAAAGCTTGTTTTTTTAAGAAGACAAATAAGATTGATAAGCATCTGTCAAGACCAACAGCCGAAACCAGTTTGGCTCAGTGGATAGAGCGTCAGCCTGCGGACTCAAGGGTCCCAGGTTCGATTCCGGTCAAGGGCATGTACCTTGGTTGCGGGCACGTCCCCAGTGGGGGGTGTGCAGGAGGCAGCTGATCGATGTTTCTCTCATCGATGTTTCTAACTCTCTATCTCTCTCCCTTCCTCTCTGTAAAAAATCAATAAAATATATTTAAAAAAAAAAAAAAGACCAACAAAAAAGCGAGAAGACACAAAACTCCATTATCAGTTGTAAGAGGGAATATCATTACATACCCTATAGACATTAAAAGGGTAATAACAAAATACTGCACACAGGCATGTTATAGATGTTGACACAAGGGATAATTGGTCCTTTATTAAGATGGCAATACCTAAAGCCTTTCTGGCTTCAACTGTAACAGAATATACACTGAGTGGCCAGATTATTATTCATTCAGAGATCATAATAATCTGGCCACTCAGTGTATATAAGTAATTAGAAGAATCAATGTGAACTCTCAGGGCCTCAAATTATTCTGCTTGTGTCCATGGACTCTTGTCCATACAGATTTTGGAACCAAAGCCCATTCTTTTTTTTTTTAATAAATCTTTATTGTTCATATTATTACAGGTGTTCCTCTTCCCCCCCACCCCCCATAGCTCCCCTCCACCTGATTCCCCACCCCACTCCATGCCCTTACCCCCTGCCACTGTCTTCATCCATAGGTGTAAGATTTTTGTCCAATCTCTTCCTGCACCCCTCAGGCCCCCTTCCCCCTGATAATTGTCCCTCCCTTTCTATGTCCCTGATTCTATTATATTCACCAGTCCATTCTGTTCTTCAGATTTTTTATTCACTTGATTTTTAGATTCACTTGTTGGTAGATATGTATTTGATGTCTTTTGGTTGTTCATAGTTTTTACCTTTACCTTTTTTTTCTTCTTCCTCTTCTTAAAGAATACCCTTCAGCATTTCATGTAATCCTGGTTTGGTAGTGATGAACTCCTTTAGCTTTTTCTTGTCTGTGAAGCTCTTCATCTGACCTTCAATTCCGAATGATAGCTTTGCTGGGTAGAGTAATCTTGGTTGTAGGTTCTTGCTGTTCATCACTTTGAATATTTCTTGCCACTCCCGTCTGGCCTGCATAGTTTCTGTTGAGAAATCAGCTAAGAGTCGTATGGGTACTCCCTTGTAGGTAACTAACTGTTTTTCTCTTGCTGCTTTCAAGATTCTCTCTTTGTCTTTTGCCCTTGGCATTTTAATTATGATGTGTCTTGGTGTGGTTCTCTTTGGATTCCTCTTGTTTGGGGTTCTGTGTGCTTCCTGAACTTGTAAGTCTATTTCTTTCACCAGGTGGGAGAAGTTTTCTGTCAGTATTTTTTCCAATAGGTTTTCAGTGTCTTGCTCTCTCTCTTCTTCTGGCACCCCAAAAATTCGGATGTTGGTATGCTTAAAGCCATCCCAGAGGCTCCTTACTCTATCCTCACACTTTTGGATTCTTTCTTTCCACCTCTCTGGTTGGGTGTTTTTTGCTTCCTCATATTTCAGATCTTTGGTTTGACTCTTCGGGTACTATGATCTACAGTTGAGTTTCTGTATATTCTTTATTTCAGACAGTGTATGCATAATTTCTGACTGGTCCTTTTCCTTTTTTTTTTTTCCTTTTTTTTTTTTTTTTTTTTTTTTTTTGGTATTCTCATTAAGGTCCTTGAAGGTCTCTTCAAGTTTCTCAGCAGTTTTTAGAAGATTCTTGAGTAACCTTATAAATGTGGTTCTGAACACTGTGTCATCCATTAGTTTACTTTCCTCTATCTCTTCTATTCGTGACATACTTCGGTGTCTCTGCATTTTGGCTGCCTCCCTGTGTTGATGGAGTGGCTTTGTGTGGTCAGTGACCTATAGGGGCCAGTAGCTCAGCTTCCCCAATCACCCTAGGTGGTCGCTCTTGGTACACCCCTTCGTGGGCTGAGTGGAAAGTCTTGGTGTAGTTAAAAGCCTTGATTGCTGTTGGTACACTGGGAGGAATTGACCTCCAGGCCAATTGGCTAGAGGACCTGCTGTGTCTATAATGGAAGCACTGCTGTGCTGGAGACACGTTTGTGGTACAGGGCTTGTTTGAGTGGGGCTTTGGTGCTCACTGAGTCCGCCTCCCGAATGTGTCACTTATGGATGTGAGGAGTTGAAATCTGGTGCCTCACACTGACCATTAGGTGCATTGGCTTCTGAATCTCCAATGGGGTGCAGTTCAGCTGCTGTCTGAGGCTACCCTGCAGAAGCTACAGCGAGAACTGCCGTCCTCTCATCCCTGCTTGGAGCTTGGAGTCCTTGGAGCTGTCTGTACCGGGTTGCAAGTTTACTAGTTTAAACTCAGTTTTTCAGCGTTTGTGCCCTGATTGCGCCCGTCTCTTTCGGTCTAGTTGTAGAGGTTCCGCTCAGCCAGCTTTCCCGTCATTCTGGGTGATAGACGTTCTGTCTTTTAGTTGTAGTTTTGGAAATTGTTGTGGACAGCAGCAGCCCAGATGTTTATCTACACCGCCATCTTGGATCTCTCTGGACCAGGCCTCTAATATATACACACACACACACAAACACACACACACACACACACACATACACACACACACATATATATATACACACACACACAAACTGAGTGCCCAGATTATTATGCATTCAGAGATCATAATAATCTGGCCACTCAGTGTATATAAGTAATTAGAAGAATCAATGTGAACTCTCAGGGGCTCAAATTATTCTGCTTGTGTCCATGGACTCTTGTCCATACAGATTTTGGAACCAAAGCCCATTCTTTTTTTTTTTTTCTTTTTTTCTTCTTCTTTTTTTTTTTTTGATATTTTTTACAGAGAGGAAGGGAGAGGGAGAGAGTTAGAAACATTGATAAGAGAGAAACATCGATCAGCTGCCACCTGCACACTCCCTACTGGGAATGTGCCCCCAACCAAGGTACATATCCTTGACTGGAATCAAACCAGGACCCTTCAGTCCGCAGGCCAATGCTCTATCCACTGAGCCAAACCGGCTAGGGCCCAAAGCCCATTCTTTAGTTATTCCTTGAAGGATACTAGTATGTATATCAGATATTCAGGATAATGCTGCGTAGGAGAATTCTCTGGAACTTCAAAAGAAGAGGAGGCAAGAAAGAAACAATAAAATGGTAGATAAATATTCTTTCTGCAGTTTATCTCCCTACTTTAATTTAATATTTAATATTTCTACCCCAGTTGAATTCATATTCTGATTATAAACCTGTCAGTAATGAAGATTTGGGAGGTAGGAACACTAATAGATTTCTCCAGCAAGGAAAAAACAGTTTTCTTGATCAAAAAGGTACATGGGGGACATCTGCAATAGTGTCAACAATAAAACATTTAAATAAAAGTAAAAAAGAAAGGTACAGTGAAGAGTGTTATGGAAGACACTTCCAGTCCTTCAAATCCTTGTAGGTAGTCCTGTTCTAATTATCATGATGGCTCTCTTTCGTCATCAAGGCCATAATATTTATAAATGAAACTTACAAAGGCTGTGAATTCAACTAACAGTGTAATTAAGTTCCCAGAATTAACTGCTGGGTTTGGCTTTCAACAATTTCTATTTTGTGGCTCTAAAATGTAAAAGATTACTTTAACATAGCCTCAGAAAAATCTGCATTTGATTCTGTTTTAGATGAGAATTTTTTATATAATGCAGAATTTTATTTTTTTTTTTATTTTTTTGTCATCTTAAGATATCCAATGGGGTAAGACAAAACCATTCTGCCAAAACATCCTGGATTTCCTCCTCCTTCTAAATTGCTCTACAGCAGCCCAGCCGGCATGGCTCAGTGGTTGCGCATGGACCTATATACCAGGAGGTCACAGTTCAATTCCCAGTCAAGGCACATGCGGCTCCATCCCCAGTGCGGGCATGCAGGAGGTAGCCAATCAATGATTCTCTCTCATCATTGATGTTTCTATCTCTCTCTCCCTCCCCTTTCTGCTCTGAAATCAATAAAAATGTATTTTAAAATAAATTGCTCCCTAGCAGTAGCTTCTCAGTCTCTCAGACCTTTGCCTGAGCATGGTGCAGGTGCAGCTGCCGCCACCGCGGGGCGCCAACGTGAAGGCGCAGATGTACCGGGCAGCTCCGGGCCGCCCTCCTCCCGCCGGTGCGCACGCTGCCCCCAGCGCCCCACGGCCGCCTCAAGAACGGGCTCAACCGCCCGCCGCGGGGTCATCCACATCCTGCGGGGGAAGGCCACGCGGCCAGAGCCCTCCCCTGACCGGAGTGCCACCGCCTCCCCGAAAGCAGCAGCCGCCTCAGCTCCGATGGACTCTCTGCATCACCACCCTCCTCGCCTTCCCAGTCTCCTCCCAGGGACCCCCATGAATTTCCCACGGCTCCTCCCAGTCTCTTCGTTTCTCCCTCATCTCCACCTGCCTTCCTGCCCTTCGCCTGGGTCCTCCAAGCCCCTGGCCAGCAGGTGCCTCCCTCCCCAACTCCAGGAGGCCGCTGAGAAGGATGCGGGGAAGTGGGGGGGGGGGCGGGGAGAGGAGGGGGGGGGACCAGGAGAGGGGGGCGGGCGGAGATCTTGGACTCGTGAGGTGGGACCTCCCTGCCCTGTGCAGTCAACCCTCCTGGAAACTATGAAGATCTCACTCTGCCCGACCCCCCCACCCCTATTTTCGAACCAGGATTTGCCCAGAGGCACATGCATTTACCCCCTTTGAGTACAGATATTCCCCCACCTCGTCCGCCCAGGACTCCCTCCCCAGTTATTCTCAGGCACCGATCTCCTGTCTGGAATTCCATTCAATAGTGTATTTCCTTCTCCTTCCTCTCTCAGAGCTGGTGGAACCGGGAACAGCTGCTTCCCTCTGCCCTCCGCCCTCCGCTGTCGAGGAGGGAGAGATGGGCTGTAGTGGGGCACTTATAACAATGTAAATTATTAGGCATTTTTGGTTGGATTTCTTTTGTAATAAACTACTTTTGTAACATAAAAAAAATTAAAAAGAGGACTGGGGTAGCAGCAAAGAGTTATTTTTAGGCTTTCTCAGAGAAAACAAAAGGAAAGAATAAAAGGAAAGAAGAAGGGAGAGAGGAAAGTCACTGATATTCAATAATTATGTAAAGATTCTGAAAGAGGTGACTTTTCTGAGTAGGGAAGAGCCTCCAGGAGCTTCTGCTCTGCTTCCCTGAATCCACAGGGAAGCAGCAGCAAGTAGAGGAGGAATGGACTTGAGGAGAAATGTTCCTCTGCTCTAATGTCTGACGTTTCTATCTGCACGTTTCTGGAAAGGGCCTGAGGTCCACAGTGGCCAATCAGAGCATAGTGACTGAGCTCTTCCTCCAAGGCCCCGCAGACCTGAGGTCCACAATGGCCAATCAGAGCATAGTAACTGAGCTCTACCTCCAAGGCCCCCCCCCGCAGACACCAACGAGCTTCAGGTGGCAGCCTTCCTGCTCCTGCTGCTTGCCTGCCTCGTGATTATCTCCGGAAACCTGGCCATTATCACCTGGACCTCGCTGGAAAACCCGCCTGCAGACTCCTCTGTATTTCTTCCTCCGGCATCTGTCCTGCTTAGACATTAGGTTCCAGACTGTCATTGTACCCGAGGTGCTGCTCGACATTGCCACGGGGACCAAGACCCTCAGCTTTGCTGGCTGCATCGCCCAGGACTTTTTCTACATCTTCCTGGAGGCCGCGAAGTTCTTTTTCCTTAGGATTGGTGGCAGGGCATGTAATAGGAATAGAACCACAGGGGTTCCATGGTTATTCACCTTACTAACTATAGATAAGAGGCTTTCTTACAGACCCTGGGAAACTGGAGGATGTGTTGCAAGAAGAAAAACAGGGCTGTGAAAGACAAAACCCCTTGGAGCCCGGATGGATCCATTACGCAGAAAAGAAAATACTTTTTGAGAGCAGACCAAGGACAGGACACGCTTTGACTTGATCTATGCCCGGACCCTGACCCCCTCCAGGAGTTTTCCTCAGGAATGCTGACCATTCTCTGGTCCAAGGAACGGGCTGAGCTGTTTTTAACCTCAGAGAAGGTTAGCCAACTTGTTATCGGACTTCAAGATCCTGGAAGAACACACACTGACCACATACCATTCAGTCTTTATGCTGGCCCCCTTCCCCCTTGCACTCAGCCCTTCTTCCTTATCCCAGTATAATCAGCCGGCTAGTAGGAGACGGTAGAGCAGAATTTTCAGGATGACCTCCATAGTTATCTCTCCATCCTGCCGGCATTATTGGAATAAAAATTCACACATGATTCAGCCCTGTCTCTGCTTAATTTGGCTCAAGTGGTGACAGGCAGCCTCAGACCCATTTTGTGCCCGGTATCACTTACAGCCATGGCCTACGATGGGTACATTGGCCAACACCTGCCCCTGTGCTACCCTGATGAGCAGCAAGCAGAGTCTGCACATGACTCCTCCTCACCTGCTGGCTGGCAGTGTTCTCCACCATTGTGTCTGTCATCTTGACCAGTCAGCTTCCATTCTGTGGCACCCACATCGACCACTTCCTCTGTGAGTATCCGCCTCCAATGGAGGTGGTCTGCAGTGGGCTGAAGGTGCTGGCGATGGTGGATTTTACCCTGGCCTTGGGGGCACCGCTCAGCACTTTGGTGCCGATCACCCTGTCCTATATCCAGATTATCCAAACAATTGTCAGGATCCCTTCTGTCCAGCACAGGAAGAAGGCTGTCTCCACCTGTTCCTCCCATGCCATGTGCTATGGCAGGTGCTGCTTCATATATGTCAAGCCCTCTCCAGGCAAGGGAGTTGATCTCAACAAAGGAGTGTCTCTAATCAACACGATTATTGCCCCTCTTGAACCCATCATCCAAACACTCACAAACCAACAAGTTAGCAGGTAATGAAAGACCTGGTCAGAAAGCTGGCTTGGCTCCAAAGTAAGTAACAGCCCTACCAGGTACCTACCAGGGAAACCTGAGTGCCTCCCCAGGATCCAAAAATTCTACAGAAAGTATTTTCAAGGTTAAGCTTTCACAAATAGTCTCTTGAAAACCATTAAAGCTTTTTTTTGTTGTTGTTGTCGGTTTCTTTTGCTGTGCATTTTAGTTTGATATAGTTTCATTCATTTATTTTTGCTTTTGCTTCCCTTACCTTTAAGGCCACATTTTTAAAATCCTCTCTAAGACAGAGGTCCATACATTTGGTACCTATGTTTCGTGGACAAAAAAAAGTGTCCACATACTAACCTGACAAGTTCAGGCCCTACAAACTCAGAGACCAAAAGTAACCACCTAAAAACTCCTAACTAAAAGCAGATCATGGCCGGTAGCCACATCTAGGCCTGTAGCTTCCTTGACAAAGGACAGTCTTTACCTGAATTGAGCCTGTCTGTTGTCGTTTTGCATCTACAGAAAGATAACATACCTTTGGAATGTCAGAGTTCTCTCCTTTGTCAGACCCCTCAGGGCACACCCACTGCATCAGAGCATGAGACCACAGAACTTTCATTGTTTTATTGTTCCCCTAATCCCATCTCTATGTGCCCACGTGTGAACTATCCTATCCCCACCAATATTCCAGTATATTAAGAATAAAACTTCCTATACCCACCAATATTTTTGTAAAGTATGTGTCTCTCCATTTCACTCTTTTATCTAATTTCAGTGACTTCCCTGCTTTGCCTTCTCCCGCCTCCCTAAACTACCACCAAAGAATTTCATGTAACCCTCCTTACCTTTCTTCCTTTGAGCCTAGTACAGGGTATCCCAAAAACATGTATACACACTTTGATAACTCACTTAATTTTCACTCCTTTTCAGGTTTAACTGATTTGAAATAATGGGTGAAGCCAGGCTAAGCTTTGCACAAAGAAAATTTATACACTAGACGTTTTAATGGGGATACATAAAAGATGAAGTTATGGCACAGAAACAGCAACAGCTGAAGAACTGAGGGTGCACAAATACCAAACGAAATGATTCTTGATGTTTTCCATTCCATTGCTTCGAGTTATCAGCAGTGCCTAGACCAGAACAGTCATCAGTTTGAAAACAGGTGTTGACAAAAAAAAATTATTCATTTTATTCATTTCTGTGGATTCTTTTGCATTTTGAAAATGTATGTTAATAAACACTGACTTCATAATCATTCAAATTGTGTTTATTTGAAAAAAGGGTTGCAATAGCCTGCTTCTGTCTGCCTGTTGGTGATCTTACACATAGCTTTATGACATTTTGCTCTTTGTTTCAGGTAGAATAATGTATGTATTGCAGTGGTAAATTCCCTCAGCTTCTGTATGTCTGGAAAAGTCTTTATTTCTCCTTAATATCTAAAGGATAACTTTGCTGGATATATTGTTCTTGGCTGGTAATTTATTTTTTTCAATAGATTCAATAGTGGAATATTTGCTTCCACTTTCTCCCAGCTTGTAGAGTTTCTGCTGAAAAATCCAATAATAATTGGGATTTTCTTTTTAAGTTACCATCTTCTTTTCCCTAGATTCCATAAGAATTCTTTATCATTAATTTTTTAAACAGATACATATATTTTTAATATAAATGAAAATAAATAATGCCAGAAATAATCTATCTTTAACTCCGGGCTTTTTTCAAGAGATACAAGATGCACAAATAAATCACATTCACTCCTTACAAATGTTAAATAGTACACAATTTAAATTCATAATGAACAATGATAATGTTTCAGTAACTTGAAATGTCAGTTGTCCATTCCATAATTTTTATGAGTAAAAAAAAGAAAGAGCTAATCATGTACCTTAATATTATCATTTATGTATTACTCCAAAGTACAAACCACCCAAAAGATAGCCTCATGTTTATAGGTATTATAAAAATACTAAGACATGTATCAGTCATAACTCATATAATGAAAACTATATTTTGGAATATGTTTCACAAAGACAAGTCCAACATTTCTCTTTGGTATACAAAAGGTATATTAAAGAAAGTAAATGCCTATTATGTCACTAGATTTTCACTAAAATGTTGGCAATTTTTTTTTTTTTTTTTGGTGGTAGGTTTTTATTTTTTTTTTTTACATTTTTTTATTGAGGTATTATATGTGTACATATCTTACCATTACCCCCCCCACCCCACCCCCATACATGCCCTCACCCCCCAGAGTTTTGCGTCCATTGTTTATGCTTATATGCATGCATACAAGTCCTTTGTTTGATTTCATATCTCCCCCACCTCTCCCTAACTTTCCCCCTGTAATTTGAAAGTCTGTTTGATGCTTTACTGTCTCTGTATCTATCTTTTTGTTCATCACTTTATAATTTTCTTTACTATCCATAAATGAGTGAGATCATGTGGTATTTTTCTTTCATTGACTGGCTTATTTCACTTAGCATAATGTTCTCCAATTCCATCCAGGTTGCTGCAAATGATGAGAATTCCTTCTTTTTTATGGCAGCATAGTATTCCATTGTGTAGATGTACCACAGTTTTCTGATCCAGTCATCTGCTGACGGGCACCTAGGCTGTTTCCAAATCTTAGCTATGGTAAATTGTGCTGCTATGAACATAGGGGTGCATATATCCTTTCTGATTGGTGTTTCTAGTTTCTTCGGATATATTCCCAGGAGTGGGATTACTGGGTCAAATGGGAGTTCCATTTTCAGTTTTTTGAGGAAACTCCATACTGTTCTCCACAGTGGCTGCACCAGTCTGCATTCCCACCAGCAGTGCACGAGGGTTCCTTTTTCTCCACATCCTCGCCAACACTTGTCGTTTGTTGATTTGTTGATGATAGCCATTCTGACAGGTGTGAGATGGTACCGCATTGTTGTTTTGATTTGCATCTCTCGGATAATAAGTGACTTTGAGCATGTTTTCATGTGTCTCTTGGCCTTCCTTCTGTCTTCTTTTGAAAATATTCTGTCCAGGTCTGTTGCCCATTTTTTTATTGGATCATTTATCTTCCTTTTATTAAGTTGCATAAGCTGCCTGTAGATGTTGGAGATTAAACCTTTATCAGTGATGGCTAAAATGTTGGCAATTTATAACAGCAATTACTAGAAATCAAACAAATTTAGAAACTAAATTTTTAAAAATGGTAAGAATAACTTCAACTAATAAATGTAATTCTAAGTCATAATCACATAAATCAAAAAAGATAGTTGACTACAAAAAATAGCCCTAATAAAATAAAAACATGCTCTCAATATTAAAAATTAAGTTTTCTATATCATAACATGTTCTAAAACTTGGAGCAAGAGACCTTATGAATGTGTATGTTCATAAATTGGGCCTTTTGTTTAAATATACTTGTAAGTACCTAATATAGAAGATTAATATTTGCTACTACTAATATGTACTATTCTTTTAGGTTTGTGCTGACCAAGTGGAGAATTGTAGGTTCAAAGAAATTCAACAGAGAGGGAGGACTGGGAATGTCATTCACCTGTGCTCAACCCACTTCATGTAATTAAGACATTTCAGACGGCCAAGAATGGTCCCCAGAAACCTTCCTAGTTAGACATGATTCAAGTAGGAAACAAAGGATGAAAAAAAAGAGACTCTTCAAAAGCTGATCTCCATAAAAATGTTTTGTTTCCTGGTACTTTCCAAAGCCAAGACAGAATATAAACAGAACCCTTCAAATAAGTCACCTTGTGTTGATGACATAACAGGAATATAATTACAGTCTGACTGTGTGTCCTCTCAGGAACCAAATTACAGTGCAAGGAAAAGAGAAAAAGGCCCACAGAAATAAGTATTATTTCATCACTACTCCTTATTCAAAAATGATATCAATAGACTAGAGCAGTGGTTGGCAAACTGCGGCTCACGAGCTACATGTGGCTCTTTGGCCCCTTGAGTGTGGCTCTTCCACAAAATACCACGGCCTGGGCAAGTCTATTTTGAAGGAGTGGCATTAGAAGAAGTTTAAGTTTAAAAAATTTGGCTCTCGCCGAAACCGGTTTGGCTCAGTGGATAGAGCGTCAGCCTTCGGACTGAAAGGTCCCAGGTTCGATTCCGGTCAAGGGCATGTACCTTGGTTGCGGGCACATCCCCAGTAGGGGTTGTGCAAGAGGCAGCTGATCGATGCTCCTCTATCATTGATGGTTCTAACTCTCTATCCCTCTCCCTTCCTCTCTGTAAAAATCAATAAAATATATTTTTTTAAAAATTTGGCTCTCAAAAGAAATTTCAATCGTTGTACTGTTGATATTTGGCTCTGTTGACTAATGAGTTTGCCGATCACTGGACTAGAGTATTCACATGCCTTGAAATCCAGCCACTTATGTTCATTCTTATTTGGCTTAAAGGAAAGTAAGAATAGAACCCTATACTTATTTGGCTGCTGGAAGGCATGTCTTTCATGCAATTACTTTCTATTAACAGGTCTACAAGGAAATGTTAAGAAGTCTACAAAGATATTCAAAATATATAAAACAGTTTAAGTGTTGAGGTTTTCCGATCATCTTGTGTTTAAGAGAAAGACAAGTAAAAAGAAGCTGGCATAAACTTGAACCATCCAAAAATAAAGACGGATGATTTATGATTCCACCACACAAAACAGATTTAGTTCAAACAGGTTCATGTTTCAGATTGAGGACTCAGGGCAGAGATTTGTAGAAAGGAGTAAGAAGAAGAGATAAAATTCAATTTTCTGGCTTTTTCAAAATTGGATGAGTTTATCAAAACTATGATTTTTTAAACATTCCTGTATATAGAAAATTGAGCCCAAATGTTTAAGTGATCATTGATAAACTCTTCCCCTTTGTGAGAAAATACTTTTGCCATCCACTTGCAATTCTAGGAGAAAAAGTCCCTTGAGAGATTACTGAGAATTTCAGTATAATCACGCTAAAGCAAAAAAAAAAAAAAAAAGTTCAACATGTCATTTCTGGGTGACTCCTAAAGTTTGTTTCATATTTTCATAAACCACACAGCTGATGCCTACAGCCGGGAGCACCTTCACGAAGTTTGGGTGATGCCTCGGTAAAATCCCGATATCCCGTCTTTGGAAATGATTCCTGGAAAGGCCAATCATGCCCTAACCGGTTTGGCTCAGTTGATAGAGCGTCGGCCTGCAGACTGAAAGGTCCCAGGTTCGATTCCAGTCAAGGGCATGTACCTTGGTTGCGGGCACATCCCCAGTAGCGGGGTGTGCAGGAGGCAGCTGATCGATATTTCTAACTCTCTCTTCCTCTCTGTAAAAAGTCAATAAAATATATTTTTTAAAAAAAAGAAATGAAGAAAAAAAAAAGAATCAACTCTGCTGGTTTTTCAGAAATAGTTATCCCTGATATCTGGAGAGACTGGACAATTTCGGAAGCCTCGATCTTTCCATCTTTTTTTTTTTTCCAAGCTCTTAAATGCCAATTTCTTTTTTTTTTTTTTCATGGTCTTTCAGGTACTTCATAAATTCTTCACAATCCAGCTTCCCATCTTTGCCGATATCACCAGTAGTAAAAATTCTCTCCTCGGCGTCCTGGCCCAGGGGGATGCCCAGTTCCGGAGCCCCTCCTGCAGCTCGCCCATGTCCACCACGCGTCCCCGTTGCGGTCCTGCTGCCGGAACAGGGTCTCCTAAGGCCGCAGTGGCCCGCGTCCTGGGAGGCGGCCAGGGCACCACCCGGCCCCACAGCCAGCGCAGGGTGGTCCCGGAGGCCCGGAGCGAGGCCCTTTATCATTAACTTCTGCAGTTTTCATGTAATGTTCCTTAGAGAAGGTCTTTGGGTTGAGTTGATTAGTTGTTCTCTTTGCTTCTTGGATTTGAGGATCCAGATCTCTCCATAGGTTTGTCAAGTTCTCGTCAATTATTTGTTTAAATTGGTTCTCTGTTCCCTTCTCCCTCTCTTCTTCTTCTGGTAGAACTATTATTCTTATACTAGCTTTCCCGTTGCAGGAAAAATTCCTGCAATGGGATTTCCTGCTGCACTCTACCCTGCCTCCGTTCCTCCCTTGTTCACCCGCCTCACCTTCTCCTCCAGCCCACCCGCGTTTCCCTTCGCCCCCGGCCCCACCTCCGCCCCGCCCGCCCGCCCCGCCTTTTCTTCCAGCCCTCCCTTGTTTTCCTTCACCCCCGGCCCTGCCTCCGCCCCGCCCGCCCCGCCTTCTCTTCCAGCCCTCCCTTGTTTTCCTTCACCCCCGGCCCTGCCTCCGCCCCGCCCGCCCCGCCTTCTCTTCCAGCCCACCCTTGTTTTCCTTCACCCCCGGCCCTGCCTCCGCCCCGCCCACCCCGCCTTCTCTTCCAGCCCTCCCTTGTTTTCCTTCACCCCTGGCCCCGCCTCCGCCCCGCCCTCGTCACCCGCCCTGCCTTCTCCTCCAGCCCACCCGCGTTTCCCTTCCCCCCCGGCCCCGCCTCCGCCCCGCCCTTCTCCCCCCGGCCCCGCCTCTGCCCCGCCCTTCTCCCCCCGGCCCCGCCTCTGCCCCGCCCTTCTCCCCAGCCCCGCCTCCGCCCCCGCCCCCCCCCCTTGCTTGCTTCTTCGAAGCTTTACTCCCTTCTGCAGCTGTTGGCTTCTTTGGACGCTGTCTTGATATGCAAATTAGCCGCCATCTTTGTTGGGGCAATTTGCATACTCATCCTGATTGGTTGGTGGGCATGGCTTGGCTGGTGGGCGTGGCTTAGGTGTAGCGAAGGTGCGGTCAATTTGCATATTTGTCTATTATTAGATTAGATTGCTCTTTCTGATGGAGTCAGGCAGTTCTCGTAGAGTTTTTCTCTTTTTTTTTTTTTACTCTCAAATCTCTGTTTTCTTCCATCTTTATCATTTCTAGATTTCTATCTTCACTATCGCTAGTTCTTTCCTCCATCTGGCCAGCTCTGTGTCCTAAGCTCGTTAGTTAGTTCTTCAGCTCTTTCATTGAGTTCTTCAGCTCCAAGTCTTCTATTTAGTCCTTTTTAAAACATGTAATCTCTTTAATAAAGTATTCTTTTTGTTTGTTCATTTTATTTCTGAGTTCATTAAGCTGCCTATCTGAGTTTTCTTATATTTCATTGCATTTTTTCAGAACTGCAATCTTGAATTTTCTGTCATTTAAATCATGCATTTCCATGTCTTTACATTTATTTTCTGGAGATTTTCAATTTCTTTCTGAGCTGCCTTGTTACCTTGGTTATTCATGGTATCTGATGGATTATTTCTCTGCCTAGGCATTTATGGGAATGAAATCTGCTTTTTTTTATGCACCCCTATGTTCACAGCAGCATCATTTACAATAGCGAAGCCCAAGTACCCATCATTAGATGAGTGGATGAAATCTGCTTTAGGAGTGTTTATCACTTCTCTGTTTAGCAGGTTGATAAGAAGAGATTTTCCAGTAGGTGGCACTGAAGCACAAGTGTTTCCGTTTCTCCTCACTGCTCTGGTATCTCGAATCTCTGAGGGGTGGTGGAAATGCCCTGTGTTCCCTGGGGAGGTGGGCATCTCCTCTGTGAGCAGGTCACCGTGATCTCAGGGCACCACCCTGTGGGGGAATATGGTGGGCACTGGGGTTCAGCGCCTGAGAAATCCCGGGGCTGCCCCCTAGATGCTGCCAGCAGTACAGCCTGAGGTGTCCCAGGTGCCCCCGCTGAGCTCTGCCGTGATGGCTGGGGGAAGGGTGGGCTGGGAGAGGCCGGCTCATGTGTTTGTGGCTTTGTTCTCCTCCCAGTAATGGTAACTGCCAGATCCCAGCTGCCTCGGCTCTGAATCTCCACCCCTGTCACTGGGATTCGCCACAGCATGTGCCTGCCACTCTGAGAGGAATTCTTCTGCCTCCCCAGTTCTCAGGGCTGCGGAGAGTGTGCTCTGTAACTCGACACTTAACTGCTACAGCTTCTTCGAGGGCCTGCTGCTAGCTCTGGGAATGCAGGGGATGGGGCCATGGGGCAGGCTCTGTAGCTTTGTCTGTCTGTCTGCCTGCCTCTGTGTTCCACTTCTGCCCTGGTCACTGGGCTCAGCCACAGTATGTGTTGACCACTCGGGCAGCAATGTCTATTCTACCTCTCTGCTCCTGGGGGCTGCAGAGTGCGCACGCTGCGGCCTGGTTCGTCCCTTGCTCCCGCAACCCACAGTGAGCTCCAGGTTGCATCCACGGCCCCGGTCTCTGCTCTCCCCTCTTACTGCCTCCCTCATTCGCTCCAACTCACCCACCTTCAGATGTCTCAATGCGTAGATCTCTCAGACATGCTCGTGTGTTGAGCAGGGAATCCTTTGTTGAATTGTCGCTGTCCGACTTATAACTGCAAGGAGAGAACCCAGAAGGACCGCTCACACTACCATTCTGCTGATGTCACAGAGATTATTTTTAAGGATAATAAGGCAGAGATGTATCAAGAGTTTCTTCTCCCTACTATGGCCAAGAATCTCAGTGGATGACAACAGTTCTAAATCTGGAACTGACTCACTGAGAGATACATGAGATGCTTAAAAAGGTAGGAAAACATGACCCATGTGGTTGTGTAACCAGACAACCAGTGGGTCCGGGCTGCCTGTCACTACTTGAGCCAATTCAGCAGAGACAGGGTTGAATCATATATGAGTGTTTATTCCAATAATGCCGGCAGAATGGGAAAGCTGCAGGTCATCCACAAAAATCTGCTCTGCCCCCACCATAAGCCAGCTGCTTATATTTGGGTAGAAGGACGAAGATTACGTGGGGAAGTAGGCAAAAGGGGTAAGAATGGGTATGCAAAATGGGCAGTTTACAGGTAACGCAGGTTAGGGGTTTGCAAAGGCCTGTTGGTATGCAAAGGGCTGGGGGTTTTCAAAGGGCTGGTGCCTCTGGTTTCTTTTTTTTTTTTTTAATTTCTTTATTGATTAAGGTGTCACATATTTGTCCTCATCCCCCCATTCCCATCCCACACCCCTCCCCACGGATGCCCCAACCCCCTGTTGAACTTAACCAACTTAACCGTTGGATAGACTCATATGCATGCACACAAGTCCTTTGGTTGATCTCTCCCCCCTCCCCCCAACCTCCCCTATCCTCCCTCTGAGGCCTGATAGTCCGATCGATGCCTCCTTGTTTCTGGGTCTGTTCTTGTTCATCAGTCTATGTTGTTCATCATTTCCCCTAGATGAGCGAGATCATGTGTCACTAGAGATATACTTATAAGAACTGAATGTGAGACGAGCAATAATAGTTATGCTGACAGGCAATTGAATCAGTCTGTAGTGAGTTTCTTTCTGGACCAACAGTTCTTTAGAGACCCAATTTCAATGTCCACCAGTTCCTTATGTGTACATGTCAGCACTGACCCCTCAGCTCTGGATGGTGGACAAATGGTGGTAATGGAGGTCCGACTCCCTCTGGTTTGGTCTCGCCCGGACCCAGGGGCACAGCTTCACCCGGACTCAGGGGCACATGGCCTCACCTGGACCCAGGGGCGCGTGGCCTCTCCCAGACCCAGGGGCGCATGGCCTCACCCGGACCTAGGTGCGCGAGGCCTCACCCGGATCCAGGGACACATGGCCTCACCCAGACCCAGGGGCGCGTGGCCTCACCCGGACCCGGGACCCAGCCTCACCAGGATCCAGGGACACATGGCCTCACCTGGACCCGGGAGCGCGTGGCCTCTCCCAGACCCAGAGGCGCGTGGCCTCACCCGGACCTAGGTGCGCGAGGCCTCACCCGGACCCGGGACCCAGCCTCACCCGGATCCAGGGACACATGGCCTCACCTGGACCCGGGGGCGCGTGGCCTCTCCCAGACCCAGGGGCGCGTGGCCTCACCCGGACCTAGGTGTGCGAGGCCTCACTCGGATCCAGGGACGCATGGCCTCACCCGGACCCAGGGGCGCATGGCCTCTCCCAGACCCGGGGGCGCGTGGCCTCACCCAGACCCGGGACCCAGCTGCCTCTGGTTTCTGCAACAAGGTTGTTAATCTTTCCATGAGAATAGGCAGCTACCAGAATGGGCCGCATTTCCTGGAGAGATCCCAGGTCCTGAGTGCAACTGCCTGCTAGGTTTCTTTAATCAAAACAAAACAGTCACGGTTAACAGAGAGAGAGGGTGCACAGGCCTTTCATGGGGGACTAGGTAGGGACTCAACCCTGTTGAGCTCCCCAAGCTTCACCAACCTTTTGGTAAAACTCTTGTAATTATTACATGCTGGAATTGGTTCTCGGCAGAAATCAAATGATCAGTCCTATATTCCCGTCCTTTCAGCCATCTCTGGTACTAAATTCTGTTTCAGTGTATCTATCAGGATTTAAACAGGAATGTTTAACTCAGAAAATTAGGTACTTACAATACAAAATTAATGGAAGGACTGGAAAAGAAGATTCTCAGCTAAGCTTCTGAGAAAAGTGTTAGAACAACACCATAGATCAGACCTGCCAAGGAATCTGCTACCACTGCCAAGATCACAAGGGAGGGCATTAGGAAGTCAGTGCCCAGCTTCTGGCTCCACAACCATATCACCTCCACCTCTATTCATGCCAGCCAAAATGGATGCTCCGGACCCTGACTCTTGACACCCACAGTGCTTGAGACTCCTGCTACCACTGACACACACACACACACACACACACACACACACACACACACACACACACACACACACACAACTATATTTGTCAGGAGGAACAACAGAAGCAAAATAAGCACAGCCCTCAGCAGATAAAACATCAGCCTGTGGACTGAAGGGTCCTGAGTTCAATTCCGGTCAAGGGCACATGCCCAGGTTGCAGACTCTATCCTCACAGTGGGGCATGCAGGAGGCAGCCAATCAATGATTCTCTCTCATCATTGATGTTTCCATCTCTCTCTCTCTATTCCTCTTTGAAATCAATAAATATATATTTTTTTTAATTTTTTAAAGAAAAAAAATAAGCACAGCCTCTGCTTCATTTCTTCTGCCTTCCATATCTCGCTTGGTGGAAACTAGGTCGCAAGTAGAACCTGAGTTATAAATAAGCTTGGGGAATATAGTCTTTAGCTTTCTAGACTCATAGGGGTCAGGGGACAGGAAGTCTTGGACTGGAACTGAATGAGCAATCTGTAATACCCGGCAAAGCTCCTCGGCTAAGCTTCTTCCCAGCTCCTCCTCTAAGTCCGAAGCTATGAACCCAGCAAAGTCCCCGCCTGCATGAAGCATCCTTTCTAGTAGGGGAGACATGCACTAACCACATAAACAAACAAACAAAAAAACATTAAATTCTGATGGAGATGCATGCAATAAAGAATATGAATAAGGTGGTCAGAGTGTGGTGCTACTAAATTAGGGCACTTTGAGAAGACCTTTCTAAAGAGGTGGAATTTGAGCGGAGATTTGAATAATGACAAGGCACCTCTGGGAAGACCTAGGGTCAGAGCCTCTGGACAGAGGAAACAGCAAGAGAAAGGAACTGTGTTTATGGAAGACACAGAAGGTTAGTGTGGCTGGAGCATTGTGGACAAGCAGGCAAGAGCAAAGTGTTGTTTAAATGAAGATTTTATTATTATTTCACTGTGGTGAGGACAACAGATCAGGAGACAATTGCCACGGAAAAGATAGTTTGTTTCTCACTGTTCCCAAGAGGAGGAGGCCATACTAGCAGTTAACAGCTGTGCGTCACTACAGGTTGCCCAGGACCAAACCAGAGAGGGTCAGACCAGCATTACCACCATTTGTCCACCATCCAGAACTGAAATGTCAGTGCTGACATGTACACATAAGGAACTATGTGACATTGAAATTGGGTCTCAAAAGAACTGTTGGCCCAGAAAGAAACTCACTACAGACTGACTCATTTGCCTGTCAGCATAACCATTATTGCTTGTCTCATTTTCGGTTCTTATAAGTATATCTCTAGTGACACATGATCTCACTCATCTAGGGGAAATGATGAACAACATAGACTGATAAACAAGAACAGACCCAGAAACAAGGAGGCATGGATCAGACTGTCGGGCCTCAGAGGGAGGGTAGAGGAGGGTGGGGGTAAAGGGGAGAGATCAACCAAAGGACTTGTGTGCAAGCATATGAGCCTAACCAGCGTTAAGGACAACAGGGGGGTGGGGGCATGTGTGGGGAGGGGTGTGGGCTGGGAATGGGGGGATGAGGACAAATATGTGATACCTTAATCAATAAAGAAATTTAAAAAAAGAGGAGAGGGCCGTGCCACACCATGCAGATCCCCGTGGGAAAGCACCAGGGCTGAGCGGAGGCAGAGGGAGTGAGGGGGAATGTGGGCAAAGCCTTTATTGTGATTTTCATGGAATGGAATGGGTAAATCAGGGTAAACAGACTAGGATTAGCTAGTTTGAATAATTCCAATGGGCTCTGGGTTTAGGGGCTGTCTCTAGCTGTCTAATTCCTGGCCTGGGATGATTAGGGCAGGGGAATATTGCATCAGAGTGTCAGAAGCTAATAACAGTGGTGGCTGATGATAAGAACTGTGAATTGGTTGGTGTGTATATGAAAGACATGCTTGCAGGTAAGTCTAATCAGGGTCACTAAAGCCCCAGATGTCAAAACATCATAGAGGCCAAATCATGAGGGTCGTATAAATTAAGGAAAGAATTTTGCATTTTATCCTACTTATAATAAGAAGCTATTTAGCTATGGGGGCATTTAAAATGAGGGAAATTACATCATCTGATGCACATTTGGAGAATATCACCCTGGCTGAGTGGAGAGAGGATTGTAGAGAATGGGAATGGCCCAGCTGAGAGACAATTTGCTGACTAGGAATTTAGCAGTAACAATAATGAGAGGTAGTTTTGGGGGGTTAAATTTTTGAGGCAGAACTGACAGAATTTGCTGACAAATCGAACGTAGAGTGGCAAGAAAATAAATGAACTGAAATGATCTGAGCAACTGGGTAGCAGCTTACTGCAATGAAGAAGTCACTTACTGTGAGAGGAACAAGAGTTCTATTGGGGACATGATAAGTTTGAGATGCCGCTAGACATCTAAGGGAAGACACTCACTTGGATAAACAAGGAGAGGCCAGAGCCAAAGAAGTATGTTGGAGAGTTACAGAAGTTAAAAAATAAAATGTTTCCAGAAGGAGAGGTGCCCTGGCCAGTGTGGCTCAGTTGGTTGGGTGTCATCCCATCCACCGAAAGGTTGCTGGTTCGATTCCTGATCCAGGCACATGCCTGAGTTGTGGCCTCAATCCCTGGTAGAGAGCATGCAGGAGGCAGCCCATTGATGTTTCTTTCTCACACCAGTGTTTCTCTCTCTCTAAAAAGTCAATTATTAAAAAAAAAAAAAATGAGAGGGGATCAAATCTGTCAAAGATAGTTTAGAGATTAGGAATGAAAACTGGAAAGTATCTATTAAGTCTGACAGCTCGGGAATGTTAGTGATCTTGATAAGAGAGAATCAATGGAGTTGTAGGCACAAATGAAGAAAATGGGAGGTAAGAAGTGGAGGCAGCAAATGTCAACAAGAGGGCGCCAGGTGTTGAGGGAAAGGCTCAGGCTACTGCAAGTAAGACCTCTGTTCTACCCCCAAATTTCACTGCCCTCCCAGACTGAACACATTCAGAAGGCTTAACTCTCTGTATAAGGACCCCACTAAGTACATACACAGTCATCCGAACCTGGCAACAGAGGGGAACCCTGCCCTCCCTGCCAGGCAATGTCTTCACTGGAACACTTTCCATCTAAAAGGCTAACCAAGCATGGAGATCAAGGTGACTAAATTATCCTTCACTGTTATTAACATCTAGGAGTTTCCAGAGCATCTACATTGAACAGGGAGCCGCGATTTCATGCAGAGGAACAAATTACCCATGGTGAAATTCTAAACATAAGGGAGGGAGACCCTCAAATCTCATGCATTTGTGACCAAAGAGACCCTACAATGAGTGAGAAGACAAACGTTAGCCAGGAAAGGGAACAAGGTGTGAGGAAAGGAAGAAGACACGGGTTCATCAGGAAAAATGAGATTAAGGAGAGGAGGGAGGGGACAGCAGGCCGTGGGGACATGGGCAGAATCACCTGGCCCATGACATTAATCACCTGGCTCAGCTCAGAGTTACCCAGGGAAACCTCACAAGTCAGGGCCTCCCAGGTCCCCAGGGAGTGGAGGCACAAGAGCAGCTGGAGAATAACTGTGGGCACCTCAGAGGCCAAGACTTCCAGAGAGGAGGAGGGAACCGCAGAGCCCAAGCCTGTGCCCAGCAGCCCCTGCCCAGGCTGGGTGGCCCTTTCCCCCTCCCCCAGGTACGTGCTCCACACAGTGCTGGGCAGCCTGGCCTTTCCCTGACAAGGCTAGACCCTGCCGGGGACAGAGGCAGACCGGGGCCCACTCAGAGTCTGAAAACCTCTTTCCACGGGCTTGGGGCCAATACCTGTCCCTAATCATGGGGGGAAAGAGCCCAGGTGAGGGTTCCCAAATCTCTACTAGTGCTTTTGCAGAGGTGTGATTCCGATGCCACCAGCCTGGCTGCACAAGAAGAGGGGTGAGGAGGAGGCAGGGAGCCTTGGACAATTTCTCCCAGATAGAACTGCACATAATACGGTAAGGCAGTGTGTTTACACTCAGTCTGTTCAAATCTTGGCATGTGTTCTGTGGAGTGGTGTGCTCTGGGGTGGACCATACCATGTAAGAAGTTTGGCAATCATGTGGTATGCACATTTGTAGTGTGCCTGATTTGGTGGGGGGGGGGGCGGGGGTGGGGCTAAGGGAGTGTGAGCAGGTTTGTGGGTTTACAAGTGGCGTGTGAATCAGGTGGCATTCATAGCCTCCATACTGTCTATGGTTAATGTCTGATAAAGCTTAGGACATTCTTTCTCAGGTTCCTGTTAATGGCCCACATCTCAGAGATTACAGATGGAACAACCTGCGTGCCCCATACCCTCCCTCCCTCACACACACACACACACACACACACACACACACACACACACTACCCCAGGCAAAGCTCCAAAGCTCCCACTAATACTTCAGACAAAATATACATATATGAAAAAACAAAGGCAAATTGTCTGGCTGTGCTCCCCCAGATCTCCTTGATTCAATTAAGGCCGTCTTTCTCCCCATCTCTCACATCCCCCACTAGGCTCCAGAATTCCAGCTCCCTTGCCCCCAAGGTGCCAAACCTACTTTCATGCTTTCTATTCCAGTCCCTCCCTCACCTCCTGCACCCAGGGCTCTCTGGGCTGACCAGTCATGCCGCCAGCCAGCCACGCCTTTGTTCATCTTCTGTCCGTCTAACCCGTTATCCACAGGTTATCCATCCTCATGCCCACTAGCCCATCAATTTATCCATCTGCCTGTCTTACAAAGATTTATTGAAGGGGGGGGGCGTTCTGCTTTAAAAGTAACCATGGGGAGGGGTAAGTGGGGAGCTGTGTAATAGTTATAGAGTTTTAGTTTTGATTCCATTCAACAAAGAGCAAAACCAATTTTATTTTTATTAATTTAATCCAAGACATTCCACCTTTTAATCTGAGCCTTGCAGACTTTTCATTTGGAGTTTGAAGCTTTTTTTATTGCATTTTGTTTTTTTGAGAACTTCATTAACTGAGGTTAGCAATTAAAGTACAGGTGCAGTTTTCTTTTAATTTTATGCTGTTGTTTAGGTAATAAGAAATATTAAGGAACTGGCTTTAGGTTTTGAAATTTTTCCTCTAAGTTCCTGCTTAGATTTCATATCTTAGTAGTCAATTTATTTTCAGTGAAATGTAAAAATATTCCCATTCTCTTTAACCAGTATTAATTTTTTGAGACCTTATTGCTTGTCACTTGAATCTTGTAGCTGTCGTACATAAGCAGCATCATAAGTGACTTTACTCTCATTATTTCTTTTGGGGGGCAGGGGAAAGAATATGAATAGGCAATTCATAAATGAAAAAGTTCAAATAGGCAGTTTGTTAAGTTGTTAATTATCTAAATTGATTAACTTTTCTTTTTTATGTATCTTTATTATTGAAAGCATTACTTCTTAAAATTTTTAATTGCAAACATAACATTTTTAAATTTGAAAATAGCAATATTTCTCCCATAGGCTAAGTGGTGTGAGCATCTGAAAGGTTACTGACAAGATTGAAGAAGTCCAATGGACTCAGATACTCCTGTCCAAACGGAATAGATGGAGTTCATCTTCCAGAGTGTAGGGTGAAGCTGTTGGCCTCGCTGGAGATACAGTAGGTGTGGAGGACTCTCAGGCTCCAAGTGACAATTCTGTGTCCGCCACTCACTAATCGTGTGACCTTAGGTAAGTAATTGAAGCTCTCAGAGCTCGTGTTCCTATCTGCAATGACTAAATAACAACTATTCCTAGAATTGTTATATAGTCAGTTGAGATGTTACATACTGCAAAATGCCCAACACAAAGCAATCTCTAAGTGTTATAGAGTAAGTGACTTAAGGCAAAAAAAAAATGCATATGGTCAGAGGGCAAAGTGGGTATGGAAGGAAGGTTAGGTCTATGAGCAATGGGCAGACAGGTTGAAACTATCCTGCCTTAAGATGAAGGTTGCTGAGCTCATCTCAAATGTGGGATGGATGTGAGTGGTAAGAGCTCTTCAAACCTGGGGAACCAAGACTTCTAAAAGACTTGGGCCCAGTGTCCTGTCAAACTAGCTGCCTATTTTAGACAAATCAAGTTCTGTCTTTATAAGTGGGATTTACTCATTCATCTCATAAGTATTTAGCTGAACACTTGGCATGTGCACGATACCATGCCAGTTGTTCTGGTGAATAAACTAGCCTATAAGACAGTTGGTAACTTAGTGATTAAGAGCATATGCTCCGGAGTTAGGCAGGCCTAGATCTGAGCCCAAACTCTGTTACTAGGTTTGTGATTTTGAGTAAGTTTCTAATATTGTCTGGACTTCCATTTGCTCATCTGTAAAATGGAGAAAATACAGACTTCTATATCATAGTGTGATTGTGAAGACCCAAGGTTTTTTGTTTGTTTTTAAATCCTCACCCGAGGATATTTTTTTCCATTGATTTTTAGAGAGAGTGAAAGGGAGGGCGGAGGTGAGGAGAGAGAGAGAAACATCAATCCTCCTGCAAGCGCCCTGGGGATCACCTGAGGTACATGCCCTTGTAGGTACATGTACCTACACCTGAGGTACATGCCCTTGTAGGTACATGTACCTACACCTGAGGTACATGCCCTTGTAGGTACATGTACCTACACCTGAGGTACATGCCCTTGTAGGTACATGTACCTACACCTGAGGTACATGCCCTTGACCAGGAATCAAACCTTCGATCCTTTGGTCCGCGGGCTGACACTCTAACCACCGAGCAAATCCGGCTAGGGTATGACTCAAGATTTTAATGACTATTAAGCCCTTTAGCCAGGCACTTGGGAAATAGCAGCTATTAAAACAGATGCTCACCCCAGACCTCTCCCTCCCCACCTCCCCAACCTGTTCTGCAGGAGCTATACAGTGGAGACCTTTATCTAAAAAATTCTGGGACCAAGACTCAAGTGCTGTCTCGTGTGAGCCCAAATGAAGGTGCTTTCTTCAAATACTTGAAGGGCTGTCTGGTGAAAGAGGGCTTAGACATTCTACAAAATACTAAGAATTTAGCCAAGACTAATAGAATGAAGACTTTTCCCACAGGCAGACAGGGCTACCTCAGTAGACGGTGAGTTTTGCTGCAGATGTTCAAACAGACACTGCACAACAGCCTTCTAAGATGTTGTAGATGAGATCTGAGCGTTGTACAATGAAATATATGACCCTTAAAGTCACTTTTAATTCTGAAATGCCATGGGTAATTATCTCTGACCACGAGGAGAAGGGAAGGTGCCATAGGGATGGTGGAATTTGAGCTGAGCCTGAAAGATGAGTGGGATTTTAATAAGATGCATAGAAACATTCCCTGCAGGGGGCACACTCTGGGAATGCCTAGGGTCTGGGAAAACAGAGGGTACCACCGAAACAGAGCAGCTGGAGTAATAATTACAGGGACCAATAAGAGGAGAGCAAAGTACAATATGGCCGGTCCCTGCCCCACTCCCCTCACAGGGCAGGGGCCGTAGCCTAATAATCTTTGAAAAGGAGCTCTGCAGCATTCCAAAGCATGATTCAATTGGGCAGTATTATCTCCAACAGCTGTGTTATTGCATGACATCCTAAGTCCATTGCCCACCATGGTGATCATTAGACACCGGCCTGTGGCAGCCCCTGACTGAGTCCACAGCGGGGGAGTCACATAGTTTGTTTCAGGCTGGGGTTTGGAGCCAGACTGTACAAGGAAGTCTGGGGCAAAGCAGCTGCTCCATCCTCACTCTGGAGAAAGACCCAAAGTATATCTCTGGGGTCTGTACACTTGGGAGTCAGGCCCTGCACCCAGGACCCAGAGCTTAGAGAACATGGGAAATGCATGGAATTTGGAGTCAAGAAACCTAGATTAAAGTCTCAGGCCTACCACTCCCTTGATATTACCTCGGACAAATTATTTAAACCCTCAGAAACCTAGGGCCTCATCCATAAAGCGGAGACCCTAACTGTCTCGGTCGATTTGAGAGGGGCTGTCCGAAAAGTGCCTTACTAAGTTACAGAAATGCTGATTCCATGTAAACCTCTCTTTCTTGGCTGTGCCATAGGTTCTAGCCTGAAGTGATGGTTAAGGAAAATCAGACTCTGCCTGAATTCATCCTTTTAGGATTCTCCGACCTCAGGGCCCTGCAGGGCCCCCTGTTCTGGGTGGTGCTTCTGGTTTACCTGGTCACTTTGCTGGGTAACTCCATGATCATCCTCCTCACCCAGGCCAGCCCTTCCCTGCACTCGCCCATGTACTTCTTCCTGCGCCACCTCTCGGTAGTGGAGCTCCTCTACACCACCGACATTGTGCCCAGGACCCTGGCTGATCTGGCCTCCCTGCATCCCCAGGCCATCTCCTTCCAGGGCTGTGCAGCCCAGATGTACATCTTCATTGTCCTGGGCATCTCAGAGTGCTGCCTGCTCACAGCCATGGCCTATGACCGCTACGCCGCCATCTGCCGGCCCCTGCACTACTCCGTCCTCATGAGCAGGCGGGCCTGCGTGGCCATGGTGAGCAGCTCCTGGCTCATGGGCATCATCACAGCCACCACCCACTCCTCCCTCATCTTCACCCTGCCTTTCCCCCGCCACCCAGTCGTCCCGCACTTCCTCTGTGACATCCTGCCGGTCCTGAGGCTGGCGAGTGCTGGGAAGCACAGGAGCGAGATCTCTGTGATGACAGCCACTGTGGTCTTCATCATGGTCCCCTTCTCTCTGATCGTCACCTCTTACGTCCGCATCCTGGGTGCCATCTTGGCAATGGCCTCCACCCAGAGCCGCCGCAAGGTCTTCTCTACCTGCTCTTCCCACCTGCTTGTGGTCTTCCTCTTCTTTGGAACAGCCAGCATCACCTACATCCAGCCCCGGGCAGGCTCCTCGGTGACCACAGACCGCATCCTCAGCCTCTTCTACACGGTCGTCACACCCATGCTCAACCCCATCATCTACACCCTCCGAAACAAGGAGGTGGCGGGGGCCCTGCGGCACCTGGTGAAGAGGCAGGTCTTCCCACCCTGAGGGGTCTCGGGGGGCGGGGGAGAGGGGTGCCTGCTCACCCACTGACTGCCTTCAGGTGCTGGACTAAAGCCACAGTCTAATAGAAACCATGCAGCACCTGAAAAAAATAAGGCTTCCTGGCAGAAAAGGCTGGAATTAAAACAGAAGTAAATCTGTATCTTACCTCCTAACCACACCCCAGACTCACTATCAGCGCTACAGGGTAAGAAAGAATGGAGGGGACCCAGCCGACAGACTCCGTGGTTGAGTGTCATCTGCCGGAAACAAATCAGTTTCACTAAAGGAGAGATGTTGACAGGAAGCCAGGAAGGCTGGTCAACAACCTTAATTGCTCTAACCACTCACCCCTTTAGTTGAGACATTGTTAGCTGAAGCAGCTTCCACCTTGGTTTGTCCCATTAAGTTTTTGTTATTTCCTGCCTAAGGGCTACATGTATATTTCTGTTTATCTTGCCTATGATGTTTTCCCCAAAGCCTCAATAAAAGGGATGGCAGAGCCAGAGCAGTCGGTAGTTCTCCCACTAGAGGTGGACTACCGCCTGGCCCACCATTTCGCCAAATTGAATTTCTCAAGTCTCCATTCATTTGTGTGCGGCCCTTCTCCAGAACTCGAACCCTGAACCGGAACCCTGGACCACGCTGGACGTGGAAAGGGATTCCTACAGTCAGCCTATGAGCCAGGAGGTCATGGTTCAATTCCCAGTCAAGGCACGTGCCCAGGTTGCAGTCGCGATCCCCAGTTGAGATGTGCAGGAGGCAATCAATGATTCTCTCTCGTCGTTGATGTTTCTATTTCTCTCTCCCTCTCTGAAATCAATAAAAATATTTTTTTAAAAAGAAGAAGAATGAAAGGGAATGCTGCCTATGGGAAGAACATTTGGCATCTTCTAAGTTATTTTAGATCCCTGAACAAGGTGATTGCCCTGGCTACACCAATAGTGTCTGGGTTAAGGAAAATTAGACTCTGCCTGAATTCATCCTTCAGAGGACCTTCAGAGGTCCGTGTCAATCATGAAAGCAGATGTCTATGAACTTGACATTAAACTAAGTGGCCCACCACTGAGCCACTCCGGCTAGGCCAACTTGTAGCTTTTTGAAGGGCTACTACAAACGGTTAGATTTTAAGGCTTCTGGTGCTAAATGTTTCATATATTTAATAGTTTCTTTAATTTATTGACTTGTGTATGGTAGCACAGCGAACTCATAGGAATTAGTATCAATAGTAAATTTGGGTTTTTTTAGAATATTGCATTTTGGGGGTTTCTTTAATTTTGTAATATTACAAATAAAAATTATACATATTAAAATTTTTATTGTACCCTTTTACTATATAATTACAAAGAAAATAAAATATGCAATAATTATTTAAAAGTATACAGTAATAAATACTGGTTTCACATAAAACTTCCAAATAAAATTTAATACATATTAGAAACTTGAGCTTGCTTCTGTGAATATAATTATTATATTAGATTTGTGCTTGAAAAATGGCTAACCACCTCCTGATCAAGATCTTTAAGTACTGATTTCTTAAAATAACTGAAGGTCACCATCCAAGAAAACTACTCGCAGAAATGGGTGATAAAAAATGAAAAGCCTTTTCAGTCATTCAAAATTTTTAAATCATTGAAATTACATGTACATATATATTTACATTTACTAGCTTTTCTTTCATTGAAAATTCTTGTAATTTTATAAAAGGATTTCATTTCCAATAATACTTTTTCTCTTTTTCTCCTTTTTTCTTTTTTTTTTTTGGCTTAAACAACAGCCATCTATTTCCTCACAGCTCTGGAGGCTAAAATTCCGAGATGCAAGTGTCCGCAGGGCTGGTTCCTTCTGAGGGCTGTGAAGGCCTCGCTTCTTGATTTGTAAATGGCCATCTTATCCCTGGGTGTCTTTTTTTATTGATTGATTGATTACAGTTGACATACAAGATTATATTAGTTTCGAGTGCACAACATAGTGATTAGACACTTATATACCTTACAAAGTGATCACTCCAATAAGTCTAGTACCCATATGGCACCACACACAGTTATTACAATGCTAGAGGACCGATGCACAAAATTCATGCAAGAGTAGGCCTTCGCAGCTGCGGTGGCTGCCTCGATCCTGTGGCTGCAGCCCCAGCTTTGTCCGGAAGGTCATCCAGAAGGACGTCCAGATGGCCATTCGGTCAATTTGCATATGACGCTTTTATTATTATGGATTATTGACTATATCCAGCAGTAGCCAACCTTTCGGACCTCACGGACCACCAGTGGTCCGCGAACCACCGGTTGACGACTGCTTCTCCAAAGGTTTCCTTATTACTTGACAACAGTGCCTACTTTCAATCACACTTTTTCATGTCAGGTATTTCGATACAGTATTACTGGAGCTCTACTGTGCAGATTGTGCATACAGCCACCATGCAGCTAGATTATATACCACAATAGGGCACAGTAGCAGGTAATGGGCAGAAGTATTGGATATATATGAAGACAAAGATTCAGGACCACCATGGAGAGCTTAGGAGATCCCCAGGACTCCCCACCCTCCACCCCTGAAGGCCACACCTTGGGCTGGGCACAGAGCTCCTTGTCACATGAACCCCCACACCCCCACAGCTCCATGGGCCCCTCGTCCACAGTGGGCAGCAGGACACTTGGGAGCTGGCTGCAAGAGTAGACATGAAGGTTACAGAGCACCTCTAGGCTGCCCTCAACCTATTGAGGCCAAATAGTGTCTATCACTCATTTTTCTCACCAGCTGCAGGAACCTAGGGTGCATCACCAACCCCACTCTTTTGGGGCTTCCTGCTGAGTAGCCCCAGGCAAGGCTATTTATGGCCAGATGCAATGAGCCTGGGAGCTCTGTCCATTCCAAGACCCCACAATGTAGAAACCAAGGGCAAAGAGGACCACACTCTTACAGATACTTCCAATCCATTTGGCCCTCCAGTGTGCCATGGTGTACCCTTTGGGAAGCTCAAGTTTAATACATTCATTCAGAAAATACCATGTCAAGCTGTGTGCCAGGAATTTAGTGCAAAGGAGAATAAAACCAACATAATGGGTGAGACAGAACAATTAACAGGCAATTACAATTTTATATGAGACATGTACAAACAACAGCCGCAAGATAGGATGGTCAGGAGTACAAAGGAGAAGTCCCAAATCCAACCTGAGAAGGCTCCAAGGAGGAAGAGATACCTTAACTGAAGTCTGCATAACAAGAAGTTATCCAGGGGAAGAAGTAAGAAAGGAAATAGAATGTGCAAAGGTCCTGAGGTCAGCAAGTGTGTGTCTCACTCCAAGAACTGCAGGATGCTCATTATAGTCGAGTATACTGGGCAATGGGAAAGTGACAAGAGAGGAAGGAGATATGCAGCGTCCGAAGTTGTTGGAGTTTGAAGAGGTCTAATTAACCACGCATCTCTCCCTTTGGGTTCTCTACCAACTAGGAAAATACACTGAAGTTAGGAAGCAAACGATCAGCTTTATTACTAGTCAAGCTGAATTGGAGGATATGGCTTGAATCCAAGGTCAAAAAGAGCTTCCTACTCTCCACATTTACCGCTACGCCCAAGTTAACAGCAGAGAATCTATACAAATGACAGGTCACTCCAATTGGGCCTGCCCCGAAGCTCACTACCTGAAGGATGAAAGACAGGTCAGCCTGAGAAAGAAAGCCGAAGAGGGCTTACACCACCCCCATGCGAAAAGATGCTTTCTACTGTATCAGTAAGTCACTCCTCCTCCCGTAAGAACCGAGTGCTACACCTGAAACTAATACAAAATAATGTTGAATGTAATCCTATATAATAAAGGGGGGATATGCAAATTTACCATCACACCATCACAAAGATGGCGGCGCCCACAGCTGAGGCGAGGTTTCCGTAACACAAGATGGCTACACCCACAGCAGAGGTGAGGTTTCTGTAACACAAGATGGCTGCACCCACAGTGGAGGCCGAGTTCCCATAAAGAGCCTTAAGGAGCAATCAGCAGGGACCTGAGGCTGCCTGCCGCTGGGCCGGGGCAGGGGACCTGAGCCTGTGCCCCCTGCCCAGTGGGGCTTGACAGGGAACCTCAGGCAGTGCACCCCAACCCCAGCGGCAGGCCGGGGGACCTCAGGTCACTCACCCCGCCCTGGCACCGGGCCAGGGGACCTGAGGCTGCGCCCCCCGCCTGGTGGGGCTTGACAGGGGACCTCAAGGTGCACCCCACCCCTCAGTGCTGGGCCAGGGGACCTCAGGCCGCTCCCCACGCCCCAGGCTGGGGGACCTCAGGCCGCGCCCCCCACCCCGGCATGGGGAGACCTGAGGCTGCGCCCCCTGCCCCAGCACCAGGCCGGGGGACCTGAGGCCATGCCCCCCCACCCAGCGGGACTTGACAGGGGACCTCAGGCCACAACCCCACCAGGAGGGGCTTGACGGGGGTGGGGCCGGCCAGGTCTGGGTTTTGCTAGATTTTAAGGTGCCGCAGGTGGGCGGGGACTTGACTCTGGGTCCTTCGGCGCACCCCAGACTCTGACAGGAGGAAGATTTTCATAATTTTACTGATTTTCTTTCATCTCTGACACTTCTATTATAGAGAAAAGGCAAATAGCAATATTAACCTTTTGCACTCGGATGTCGAGTGTGACTCAACACGGTTAGCATCGGTAGCACTACCGAGAAAAAAGCAAGCGAGTGCAAAGGGTTAAAATATTTCTTCTAATTAATCCCCTTTTAATGTGTACAAATTTTGTGCACCAGGCCACTAGTTGAAAAATAAAATTTAAAAAAAAAAAACCAAGAAATGAGTGAGGGGTTAGAGAAAAATGGGAAGTGCTTCTGTCCTTGTTACCTTCTGGAAGTGGAATTCTAAAAATCCTTTCATCTTGTGGTAAACCTAGGAGCAGGATAATGAGTTTGCTCCCACCTCTACCCAGTGCAGATCATGAAGGATGTTGGGGTGGCTTGAGAATTCAGGGACTCATCCTGAGTGACAAGATCAGATTTTAGTTTTTAAAATATCATTGTAGCTGGTGTGGATCAGTGGTTGAGCATCAACCAATGAACCAGGAGGTCACAGTTCAATTCCCGGTCAGGGCACATGCCCGGGCTGTGGGCTCAATCCCAGTGGGGAGCATGCAGGAAGCAGCTGATTAATGATTCTCTCTCATCATTGATGTCTCTCCCTCTCTGAAATCAATAAAAATATATTTTTAAAAATAAATAAATAATAAGATGTTACTAATAAAACAGGAGGTGGGGTACATGGGAATAATATATGCTACTACCTTCACAATTTTTCTGTAAGTCTAAAACTATTCTGAAATAAAGTGTTTATTTTTAAGTTAATTTATTGACATGGAAAGATGTTCACAATATATTATTAAGTGATAAAAGCAAGGTAAAAAAAACAGTAAGTTCTCAATATAAAATATATATTCAGATAGATAGAAATTAAGATATATATACACCAAAGTATTAACAATGATAGACTCTGGATGGAATGAGTCTTTTTGTTTTCTGTGGTTTTTTTAATATATTTCTGATCCATTGATTATTTCTGATCCATATGATTTTTCCCTATTTCCATTGATCAGAAATAGGGGAAACTCATATATAAAACAGCAAAAGAAAAAGATGGAATTTGTTTAAACAGATTTTTATATTTTTAAATGTGTAATTTATTTTCAACCAATTATTCCTTTTTATGCCTTTGGAAATGTTTTTATTAATAGTTCAATTTTTCAGTTTGGTCAAAAGTGAATGTTTCTGGTTGTGAGCACACATTTTTCAAGTATAAACATCGTAGAAAGCTGTGAGTAGAACACAGATGAGGACACTCGTAAGTCTGGTTGTTTCCAGATTTATGATGAGCATTTCTGCAGTTTCCAATTAAAGTACTTTATAAATAAAAAAGACAGAACGGGGTACAGAGTGGGAAATGGATCCACAGGGACCTTTTCCTCGAGAGCAGCGTCATGCGGAGGTTTTTTCAAAGTGGGCTCACATCGCTCCCGTGTGGTGAATCTCCAAACAGCCCGGGTGGGCGTCCCTCTCTCCGAGCTGTGCGTGAGGAGATGGTGAGGGAAGGTGCTGGAGATCTACTCGTCCAAACTCCATCTACAGAGCAGGAAACTGAGACCTAGGAAAGCTCCTGTGGTTTACCCAAGGTCGCTCAGTGAGTTCAGGGCAGAGCTGAGACCAGTGATAACATGTCATCCCACCTCATCAGCCTTGGTGCAGAAATCGCCTCACTCATCCTGACACAATGAGGTTCCATTCACCTTACCCTGTAGATGAGCTCATGGTGAGAGATGGAGTGTCTTGTCCGAGGTCACACCGCCTGGCAGCAGCAGAACCAGGACTCCAACGGGTCCATCTGCCCCCAAAGCCAGAGTAACTGAACACTGAGGACCCAGCCTCCAAACCCACTGCCCACCCGCACGTCTGTAATGTGTCTGCACGTAGGCCACAGGAAGAAGACGCCCTGGAGACACCTGCTCTAACTCCACCCGTCACAGTAAAGGACACAAAGATGGGGGAGGATATGATTTTTCTGTGGTGACTGAGGGCCAGAGCGAGGGCTAGACCCATGTCTCCAGGCTCTTTAAACGAATGTCCTCTCTGGGCCTCTGTTCCACCTCCTATTAATCTACTGCAACTCTGTGTGCACGTGTGTGTGTGTGTGTGTGCACCTGCATGTGTGCCTTATATGTGCACATGTATTACATACATATGTATAGTGTGTGTATGTGTGTGTGTGCAGAGACCATCCTACACATAGGAAAAGTAGCCAGGAAAACCCCTGAGTAACGCCCGCCCCCACTGGGATTGGCACGTGCCCCTTTGCAGAGCCTGGAGGTCAGAGTTAGAGATTAAAGAGTTAAAGGAAGGACAACAACTTTGAGACTACGACAAGAGAGCAGAGCAGACACCATCCAAGACCACCATAGGGCTGGCTGAGTAGATGCTCTACAACTAGAATAAAAGGGGTATGTGGGATGATGCTGATGCCGGTGACCCAAAGACCACACTTTAAGAACTACGGCTCAGGCGACACAAAAGAACTATGGCTCAGGCGATACAACAGCGGCCTGGAACGTGCTCGGCGCAGTTCCCCCGGCGGTCTCCGGCTGAGGGGACGGCTCCACTGGCAGCCAAGCACGGACAGACGAGCCCCTATGAGACATGGGGTGGGAGACTCCGCGCTTGCTGACCTCTGAGTCCGTCAAGAATCTCAACGCCCCAGAAGCGGCCAGGTGCACATGCTCGGCGACCGGCCACCGATGCAGACCCAAGGGCCGACGCAGCGACGCCAGACTGGCCCACCGCCATGCACCGGGTGCACCGGAGCTTCGCCGAGCCGCCGCCCGACGAGTTCTGCAGCAGCCATACTGGAGCTCTGGAAGGATGGCCAGGGGAATTGCTGAGGGGGGATTGACCGGCAGGAATTGGGATCGGGAAGATGGGGCCCCGCTGAGACCCGGGTGCGGGCGGGGTTGCGCGCCTCTGGGCTCGGGTGTGGTCACACGCCCCTGGGTATAAGTGAGGTCTCAAGTCCCTGGGTCTAGGTGAGGCCACATGCCCCTGGGTCCAGGTGAGGCCGGACTCCGGGTCCGGGTGAGGCCAAGTGCCCCTGGACCCGGATGACGCTGGATCCCGTGCCCGGGCGAGGCCAAGCGCCCCTGAGTCTGGGAGAGCCCACACACCCCTGGGTCCAGGCGAGACCAGGTGTCCCTGGATCTGGGTGAGGCCGCGTGCATCTAGGCCCGGGTGAGCCCAAGTGGCCCTGGGTCTGGGAGAGGCCAAGCGTCCCTGGGTCCGGGCGAGACCATGTGTCCCTGGATCCGGGTGAGGCCTTGTGCACCTAGGCCCGGATGAGCCCAAGTGGCCCTGGGTCTGGGAGAGGCCAAGCGTCCCTGGGTCCGGGTGAGACCATGCGTCCCTGGATCCGGGTGAGGCCTCGTGCACCTAGGCCCGGGTGAGCCCAAGTGGCCCTGGGTCTGGGAGAGGCCAAGCGTCCCTGGGTCCGGGTGAGACCATGCGTCCCTGGATCCGGATGAGGCCTCGTGCACCTAGGCCCGGGTGAGCCCAAGTGGCCCTGGGTCTGGGAGAGGCCAAGCGTCCCTGGGTCCGGGTGAGACCATGTGTCCCAGGATCTGGGTGAGGCCTCGTGCACCTAGGCCCGGGTGAGCCCAAGTGGCCCTGGGTCTGGGAGAGGCCAAGCGTCCCTGGGTCCGGGTGAGACCATGTGTCCCTGGATCCGGGGGAGGCCTCGTGCACCTAGGCCCGGGTGAGCCCAAGTGGCCCTGGGTCTGGGAGAGGCCAAGCATCCCTGGGTCCGGGTGAGACCATGTGTCCCAGGATCCGGGTGAGGCCTCGTGCACCTAGGCCCGGGTGAGCCTAAGTGGCCCTGGGTCTGGGAGAGGCCAAGCATCCCTGGGTCCGGGTGAGACCATGTGTCCCTGGATCCGGGTGAGGCCTCGTGCACCTAGGCCCGGGTGAGCCCAAGTGGCCCTGGGTCTGGGAGAGGCCAAACGTCCCTGGGTCCGGGTGAGACCATGTGTCCCTGGATCCGGATGAGGCCTCGTGCACCTAGGCCCGGGTGAGGCCACGTGCCCCTGGGTCTGGGAGAGGCTAAGCGTCCTTGGGTCCGGGTGAGACCATGTGTCCCTGGATCTGGGTGAGGCCTCGTGCACCTAGGCCCGGGTGAGCCCAAGTGGCCCTGGGTCTGGGAGTGGCCAAACGTTCCTGGGTCCGGGTGAGACCATGTGTCCCTGGATCCGGGTGAGGCCTCGTGCACCTAGGCCCGGGTGAGCCCAAGTGGCCCTGGGTCTGGGAGAGGCCAAACGTCCCTGGGTCCGGGTGAGACCATGTGTCCCTGGATCCGGATGAGGCCTCGTGCACCTAGGCCCGGGTGAGGCCACGTGCCCCTGGGTCTGGGAGAGGCTAAGCGTCCTTGGGTCCGGGTGAGACCATGTGTCCCTGGATCTGGGTGAGGCCTCGTGCACCTAGGCCCGGGTGAGCCCAAGTGGCCCTGGGTCTGGGAGTGGCCAAACGTTCCTGGGTCTGGGTGAGACCATGTGTCCCTGGATCCGGGTGAGGCCTCGTGCACCTAGGCCCGGGTGAGCCCAAGTGGCCCTGGGTCTGGGAGAGGCCAAACGTCCCTGGGTCCGGGTGAGACCATGTGTCCCTGGATCCGGATGAGGCCTCGTGCACCTAGGCCCGGGTGAGGCCACGTGCCCCTGGGTCTGGGAGAGGCTAAGCGTCCTTGGGTCCGGGTGAGACCATGTGTCCCTGGATCTGGGTGAGGCCTCGTGCACCTAGGCCCGGGTGAGCCCAAGTGGCCCTGGGTCTGGGAGTGGCCAAACGTTCCTGGGTCTGGGTGAGACCATGTGTCCCTGGATCCGGGTGAGGCCTCGTGCACCTAGGCCCGGGTGAGCCCAAGTGGCCCTGGGTCGGGGAGAGGCCAAGCGTCCCTTGGGTCCGGGTGGGACCATGTGTCCCTGGATCCGGGTGAGGCCTCGTGCACCTAGACCCAGGTGAGCCCAAGTGGCCCTGGGTCTGGGAGAGGCCAAGCATCCCTGGGTCCGGGTGAGACCATGTGTCCCAGGATCCGGGTGAGGCCTCGTGCACCTAGGCCCGGGTGAGCCCAAGTGGCCCTGGGTCTGGGAGAGGCCAAGCGTCCCTGGGTCCGGGTGAGACCATGCGTCCCTGGATCCGGATGAGGCCTCGTGCACCTAGGCCCGGGTGAGCCCAAGTGGCCCTGGGTCTGGGAGAGGCCAAGCATCCCTGGGTCCGGGTGAGACCATGTGTCCCTGGATCCGGATGAGGCCTCGTGCACCTAGGCCCAGGTGAGGCCATGTGCCCCTGGGTCTGGGAGAGGCTAAGCATCCCGGGGTCCGGGTGAGACCATGTGTCCCTGGATCTGGGTGAGGCCTCGTGCACCTAGGCCCGGGTGAGCCCAAGTGGCCCTGGGTCTGGGAGTGGCCAAGCGTTCCTGGGTCTGGGTGAGACCATGTGTCCCTGGATCCGGGTGAGGCCTCGTGAACCTAGGCCCGGGTGAGGCCACGTGCCCCTGGGTCTGGGAGAGGCCAAGCGTCCCGGGGTCCGGGTGAGACCATGCATCCCTGGATCCGGATGAGGCCTCATGCACCTAGGCCCGGGTGAGCCCAAGTGGCCCTGGGTCTGGGAGATGCCAAGCGTCCCTGGGTCCGGGAGAGACCATGTGTCCCTGGATCCAGGTGAGGCCTTGTGCAACTAAGCCCGGGTGAGGCCATGTGCCCCTCGGTCTGGGAGAGGCCAAGCGTCCCTGGGTACGGGTGAAGCCAGATCCTGGGTCCGGGTGAGGCCATGCGCCCCTGGATCCATCCGGGTGAGGCTGGGTCCCAGGCCCAGGTGAGACCACGCGCCCCTTGGGTATGGGTGAGGCCACGTTCCCCTTAGTCTGGGTGACGCCGTGCCCCTGGGTTCGGCCGAGACCAAACCAGAGGGAGTCAGACCTCCGTTACCACCATTTGTCCACCATCCAGAGCTGAGGGGTCAGTGCTGACATGTACACATAAGGAACTACTGGACATCGAAATTGGGTCTCAAAAGAACTGTTGGTCCAGGGGGAAGCTCGCTACAGATTGATTCATTTGCCTGTCAGCATAAATATTGTTACTCGTCTCACATTCAGTTCTTATTAGTATATATCTAGTGACATATGATCTCGCTCATCTAGAGGAAATGATGAACAACATAGACTGAGGAACAAGAACAGAACCAGAAGCAAGGAGGCATCGATCGGACTATCGGGCCTCAGAGGGAGGATAGGGGAGGGGAGGGGGAGGGTGGGGGGGAGGGGGAGAGTTCAACCAAAGGACCTGTATGCATGCATATAAGCCTATCCAACGGTTAAGTTCAACAGGGGATTGGGGCATGCGTGGGGAGAGGGGTGGGATGGGAATGGGGGGATGAGGACAAATATGTGACACCTTAATCAATAAAGAAATTAAAAAAAAAAAAAAAAGAGTTAAAGGAAGAAAGGGGACACTCGGGGTGTAAGATACCACAGCTGGGGCCCTATGGCACTGGGGGTGCTTCAGTGGGTGCAAGATCTCAGGAACTTACTATCCTGAACTCCCGTGTGCAAGGCCCAGAGGGACACGTGAGACCACTAGGAGGTCAGACCCAAGCCACAAGCTTCCTGCTTCCCTCAGGACCTAAGTCAGGGAACCTAAGAAGAACCTGCCCCAACCTCTTTCATACTCGTGCCTCATCAGCGGAACTCAGTGTCTGGGCCTCTATGTGGATCCTGGGCAGGGGAGCAGGCACACCGAGGGAGGAGCAGAGATGGTATAAGAAGTAGCGCTGGCAGGAGAGGGGGTCGGTGGCCAGGGACAAGGGAGGCACTTCCCTGAAGCCCCAGAGGTGCGAGCGCTGCGGGCACCAGTGAGCTCATGCCAGAGACCTGAGAGCAAGGTGTAAGGCAGCATAGGACACAGGCGCAGGCCCCGTGAAGACGTGTACCCCTGACGACAAAGAGCCCGCCCTCACCTCAGGTAGGGCATTTCCATCCAGGAGGTGATTCCCACCACACCAGAGTTCACGTTCCTGGACGACACCTGTGTGCAGTGCCCCTGCCTGAAACCTTTCTCCACCTTCTCCTCCAGTTTACTTCCTGTCCGCCACCCCGGGCCCAGCACAGAACACCTCCTCTGAGAAGTCTGCCCTGGTTCTCCCACAGAAACCACATCACCCCACAGCCTTCCACCTGGTATTGCCTCAAAACGTAGTACCCGAAAGCCACAAACATTTATGAACTCATGGTTTCTGAGTCAGCGATCGGGCATGGCTTAGCCAAGTGCCTGTGACTCTCACAAAATCTAATCAAGCAATCAGCAGGATGCCCTTATCTTCAGGCTCCCCTGGGATACAGTCGGCTTCTAAACTCGCACACAGAGCCGTTGGCAGGCCCCGGGTGCTTACTGGCTGGGGGGCATCAGTTCCTCGCCAGGTGGGCATCTTCACAGGGCAGCTCACACCGTGGCGGCTGCCTTCCCTTGGAGTGAGCCAGCAAGGGAGAGAGCAAGAGCGCATACACAAGATCAAAGCCACCACCTTTCTGGAACCTCATCTCTAATTTCTGTGCACTGTTAGAAGTGAGTCATTGACTCCAGGCCAAAAGGCCCAGGTTACGAAAAGACTGTGCCTTCTGTCGTGCTGGCTTTGTCTCACGCTCTCCTTTTCTCACTCAGAGGGGCTTGTCATGTTGTGAGCTGCTTAATGAGAGGCCCATACCGCCAGGAACTGAGGTCTCCATTTATGCAAGGGAAGGGGACCACATGCGGGCTTGAACGCCAGGAGGTGGGGATCGCTGGGGGCTGGCTGAGGGGCTGCCTATCACCCATGTCACAGTGGGCACTGCCTGAGCATCTACTGAACCTAACACTAGGTTGATCAATCACGTTACTTAAATCCCATAATCCATCTAGTGAGCCAGGCATTATTATTGCCTCTTTGCAGAAGAGAAGGCCAAGGCCAAGAGAGGTGATGTGTGTGACTTGCCCGAGGTCCCGTTAGTCAGTGATCAATCCAGGATTCACACCCGAGCCTCTGACCCCACGTCCACGCCCTTTCTACAGCAACTGCCTGCCAGGGATCACCTTCCAGGTTGGACTCCTGGCCTCGCCACCCACAAGCTGTGTGACCTGGGCACATTATTTAACTTCTCAGAGACTGGGCTTTCTCACATATAAACAAAGATAATTCCTACCTCATACGATAATTGTAAGAATTAAGTAACAATGTATGAAAAACACTTAGCACAATATCCGGTGTATAATAAAAATCAGCATTATTTCACATGAATCAGGGGAGATAGAGAAGGTGAGTTTACTGTGTACACTTTCACCCTGGACTGAGAAGACAATAAATTTCAAAAAAAAAAAAAAAAGGTACTCAAAGGATACCAAAATCAAAGAAAGTATGGGATTGAAGACAAAATATTTTTTTTTACTTTTTTTAAGTATATTTTTATTTATTTCAGAGAGGAAGGGAGAGGGAGAGGGAGGTAGAAACATCAATGATGAGAGAGAATCATGGATCGGCCACCTCCTGCACACCCCACACTGGGGATTGAGTCCACAACCCAGGGATGTGCCCTGACCAGAATGAAACAGCAATTTCCTCGTTCATAGGTTGACACTCAACCACTGAGCCATGCCAGCCAGGAGAAGGCAAAATACCCTGCAGGTTGCTACTTTAAGTGGAGAAAAGGCTTAGAAGGCCCTCCTCTCCCAGCCTCAAGTGCAAGAAGTTGCTTTCTTGGTCAGGTCCTATGACCTTTCTCAGAACATTCTTATTCAGGTGAAAACAGAATTTTGTTGGCTGCAGTATCTGGGATGGGGGTGTTGATGAGGGACATGAGGGGAGTCAAGGAGAGGGGAAATGAACTGAAGAATAATATGGAAATGAGAGAAAAGGGATCTGTGGCTGTCAATCAACTCCACAAACTCTAGAAGATGAAGCTGGCCTCAAGTTGCAGCGGAAGACATGATTAGATCCAAGAAACTAGAATTGTGCTGGCCTCCCCCCTAGCGATCATGAAAAAAAGATAAGTCTGGGAAATTCATGTACCCTGAATCCCAGACCTTCCTGGTTCTCCTAACAAGCTTTTTCTTTGTAGGGGAGGAAAAAAAATGTGTGAGTGAAGCTCTCATAGGTACTAAGAGCTCCTTAGAGAGAGAGCCTGGGGCAGGGGACTGGCCTCCCAACCCCCTGAGATCCTTTTTACTCTAAAATTCTAAGCCACCACGTACATATATCGGATGCAACTTAGTAATTAACAAATGCTTTCCCCCTGTGGATGCTGTGTACGTTTTAATTAGTTCCCCGGGGTCAGCCAAGGCTCCCTGTTTCACTAGGGCCTGCTCCACAGCCTCACAGCCCCCAGTGCCTCTGCAACAGAGTTGCCTTTCAAATGGGACTGTCTCTACAGCATAAGGGTAATCATGGCCACGGTGACTCCACAATTATGTTGGTCCCTTGACATTAAAAAAAAATAAAAAGTTTACAGCCTCGCCATAATAGAACACCTGGGCAATTTCCTCTCATTATCTCATTTGTTCCTCATACCAACCCTAGAGATACGCCTAGCAGGTCTTACTAAGTGACAGGAAAACTAAGGAACCACATGACTGCAAAGTCACTTGGCCAACAACGGTAGAACTGGGACTTGAAGCCTAGAAGTTAAATCCCCAGCTTCGAGTCCAGGACACTCTAACATGCCACCCAGTCCTGCCCATCTTGGGACCACCCTCTCCTATAAGCTCTTTCCCCACATCTGTAACTTGTTCTCTGGAAACCCAGCTCCTTTCAACAACAAAAGGCCACAGGTCTGCTCTAAGAATCCCCCTACTTCCTCACATCTTGTCCCCTCACCTCCAAGCCAGGTTTCTGGAATAAGAACCCATACCCCATATGGGGAGTTCATTGGTCCATGCCCACAGTTCTCACTTCACCTCTGTAACTCCACCCACCACTCTGCCTCCTTCCACTTCCCACCTCCATCCTAGTGCTAAGGAGAGACTCACTGTTTATATTTGTTCATTCAGTGTATTATTTCTTGTTGCCCCGCATAAATAGCTTACCAAGACAGATCAACCAACACAAGATGGAAAATTCTTAAAGTAGGAGCAAAGGAAATAAAGAAAAGAAAATAAAAATTTTAAAAAGAAAAAGAAAGGTAGAGGTATAAAATGGAGCCAGGAATGTCACTTGAAAATGTAAAATATAAATCTATGTCCTTCCCAAGGGTGGGCCACAAGTTTGACTCAAAACTGTTTAGAAGCCCACCCAAAAATCGGGTCCGTTCCAGAGCTCACAATGTCCCTGAAATAAAAGAGAGACAGACTATTCAGGGCAACACAGCTATTCTTGGAGCTAAGACCAGGCAGAAGTTTCTCCAAAGGCAACTCCTAGAGAGATGACTATGGTTCAAGTCGCCTTCACGGGAAGTTCCCTAAGATGACTTCTAAGAACTGCCCTCAGCATAAGGGGAGCCACTGCACCTCTGCAGTTGTGGGAGAGACTGGAAATTCATGTAACCTGAACCCCAGGCATCTCTGGTTCTCCTGAGCCAAGCTTTCTCTTCGTAGGAAAAGAAATGTGTGAGTGAAGATCTCATTGGTACTAAGAACTCCTGAGAAAGAGAGGACTGGGGCAGGGGACTGGCCTCTCCAACCCCCTGAAACTGGCCTCCCATTGGCATGCCAATGGTGTGCACAGCCCTCACGGGGGATGCATCTGGAATGCCCAGCTTGGGTGATCAGGAAGGCTGTGCAACTGGACCCTACAGGACACCTACTACATAAAGCCACTCTACCAAGCCCAAAGGGTCATGGGTTCAATTCCCGGCTCCTAACTTGGTTACAGGCTCGATCTCCACAGGAAGCAACCAATGAAATGTGTGTGTGTGTGTGTGTGTGTGTGTGTGTGTGTGTGTGTGTGTGTCTTGTCTCTCTCTCTCTCTCCCCCTCCCCGCTCCACCTCCCTTCCGCTCTTCCGCTCTATGTAAAAACAATGGAAAAATGTCCTCAGGTGAGGATTTTAAAAAAGTAAAAATTTAAAAATCAGAGTTAAACTCAGTTGATGTGACTCAGTGGTTGAGTGTTGACCTATGAACCAGGAGGTCACAGCTCAATTCCCAGTCAGAGCACATGCCCAGGTTGCAAGCTCCATCCCCAGTGAGGGGCGTGCAGGAGGCAGCCAATCAATGATTCTCTCTCATCATTGATGTTTCTATCTCTCTCTCCCTCTCCCTTCCTCTCTGAAATTAATAAAAATATGTGTGTGTGTTTTTAAGAAATGCCAGGACAGAGTTATTAAAATATTGTTATATTTTAGATGTTTATTTTTAGCCAACCAAAACTTTGAATACAACCAATAAATACAAAGACAATGTGACCTTTTTTTGCAATAATAGAAAAGTCTATACTTGAGGCCCTTCATGAATACGAGGCCCAGACCAAATATTTCTCCTGGTTTCCCAAGTGATAAATGAGCTCTAGCTGGTTTGGCTCAATGGATAGAGTTTCGGCCTGCAGACTGAAGGGTTCTGGGTTCGATTCCAGTCAAGGGCACATGCCGGGTTGTGAGCTCAGTCCCCAGGAGGCAACTGATCAATCATTCTCTCTTATTATTGACTAGTGGCCCAGTGCATGGATTCATGCACATTGAAAGGAAATTAATTAGAAAAAATATTTTAATATTGCTATTCACCCTTTCTCTATAATACAAGTGTCAAAAATGAAAGAAAATTAGTAAAATGTATATGAAAATAATACATAAATTGATTAATAAACACTAACAACAACAAAGACATGATATAAAAACAACAAAAACATGACATAACCCTGGGTCCGGGAGAGGCCACGCGCCCCTGGGTCCAGGTGAGGCCGTGCGCCCCTGGATCCGGATGAGGCTGGGTCCCGGGTCCGGGTGAGGCCACGCGCCCCTGGGTCCGGGTGAGGCCGTGCGCCCCTGGATCCGGATGAGGCTGGGTCCCGGGTCCGGGTGAGGCCACGCGCCCCTGGGTCCGGGTGAGGCCACGCGCCCCTGAGTCCGGGTGAAGCTGTGCCCCTGGGTCCGGGCGAGACCAAACCAGAGGGAGTCGGACTTGCATTACCACCATTTGTCCACCATCCAGAGCTGAAAAGTCAGTGCCGACATGTACACATAAGGAACTGGTGGACATTGAAATTGGGTCTCAAAAGAACTGTAGGTCCAGAAAGAAACTCACTACAGACTGATTCATTTGCCTGTCAGCATAACTATTATTGCTCGTCTCACATTTGGTTCTTATAAGTATATTTCTAGTAACACATGATCTCACTCATCTAGGGGAAATGATGAACAACATAGACTGATGAACAAGAACAGACCCAGAAACAAGGAGGCATCGATCGGACTGTCGGGCCTCAGAGGGAGGGTAGGGGAAGGTGGGGGTAGGGGGGAGAGATCAACCAAAGGACTTGTGTGCATGCACACGAGCCTAACCAATGGTTAAGGACAACAGGGGGGTGGGGGCATCCGTGGGGAGGGGTGTGGGGTGGGAATGGGGGGATGAGGACAAATATGTGACACCTTAATCAATAAAGAAATTTAAAAAAAAAAAAAGAAAAGCAAGGGAGGGGAAGAGATTTTGTAAACCATTAAAAAAAAAACATGACATAAAAACCACATTGATAAAAACAATAAGTGATAAATTGATTAAACTTATTCTAATATCTCCCTGTATACAACATTAAGAGTAAAAACACTTTCAGAGTGCTTGACTAATTTCCCTTGTGATGAAGTATTTCCAACTTTAACTTTAACGTCACATGCTCTTTGAACTCAAGTGAAAGCAACATATAACTGACCATGTCCGAAAACGGGTTCAGGTAGGAATATTCCTACTCTGTCTAGAGTTTGTCCTTGTGATTTATTAATAGTTATCGCAAATGCTGGCATCACAGAAAACTGTCTTTGAATTAACTTAAATGGGAGGCCAGTGTCAGACGGGGACAAATCATTTCTTGGAATCAGAACAACCTCTCCTTCTGAAGATCCTGTTAATACTTCAGCTTCGATTATGTTAAGGCACAATCTTTTGATAATAAATCCAGTACCATTACAGACCCTGTTTACTATTGAGATTTCTCAGTAGCATGATGATTGCACCTACTTTCAATTTTAATTTATGACACGGCATTCCCAAATGACAGATCAAAACACACGCATGCGGTTGGCACCAGCAAGAGCTTTACATGTTTCACACATGTGCGAGTCATATGTACCGGCCAGTTGGTAGGTCAGACGGTCAGATGGACATACGGTCGGTCACTTAGCCTTTTATATATAGAAATGTTTCTATCTCTCTCCCTCTCCCTTCCTCTCTGAAATCAATAAAAATATATTTTAAAATAAAAGAATAAAAATGAATAAATGAGACTTCCTTTCTGTCCTACTGGGGAGTTCTTTGCTCCCTATGGGAGGAAGAAGTAGAAATTCAGATAAATCAATTTCAAGTTTTCTCTTGACAGGAGAGCCCCCTGCAGCTCGGTAGATCAGAGAGTGGCTCCTCCTAGCAAACCCAAGGAGGCTGAGAGAAGCGCACCTTCCCCAACCCATGGCCATACCTCAGCCCCTGCCAGCATCCTTCAGCCTTTCCGCACTTCCCCAGGGAAAAGAAAAAAATCACTCCCCGTGCTACAATGGACACATATACCATTTCTTTCCTATCTGGCCAAGAAACTATTGCAGAGCAGTCCAGAAAAAGTGGAAGTGCTGTTTTACCTAAATAACCCGTTCCCTGTATCACAAAGCAAAAGAGCCCTATTGACCTGGGACTTAAGAAGAAGAGGTTTTTTGTGGACCCTTCTCTCTCAATCCACGTTCAAGCTTCAGATTTTATCTAAATGCGAGTAGAAGTTTTCCTCTGTCCAGGTTCTAGCAGATCCAAATGGGGAGTGACAGGAATTTGCTGATTTTCTGAGCAGAGTAGACATGGTGTGCTGGAGCCATTTCCTCACAAGTTACCTAAAAAGTAAGCACACCTCGTCATAGCAAAGATTAATTTTTCTCCCAAGTCAATAAAACCTGGTTACATACTAAGAAAACATATGTTGCCCCTAATGTTAAGATTTTGACAGCAGCCCAGCCAGTGTGGCTCAGTGGTTGAGCATCAACCCATGAACCAGGAGGTCACGGTTTGATTCCTGGTCAGGGCTCATGCCTGGGTTGCAGGCTCGATCGCCAATTGTGGCAGGGAAGGGGTGCATGAGGCAGCCAATCAATGAATCTCTCTCATCATTGATGTTTCTTTCTCTCCCTCTCCTTTTCTCTCTGAAATCAATAAAAACAAATTTTTTTAAAAAAAAAAGATTTTGACAGCATTTCTTGCAAAATGATGACCTTAACATGACTGCTAAGGAACCCTTGACTTGTTCCCAAGTCTGCGTTGGCTCCACAGGTCACTCAGCCCCTCCCAGGCCAGGTGCAAACTCTGAATTCTGATCCACAATTCCCTCCCCTGACAGAAGGGGTGGTCTCAGTACTTCTTAACATATCATAGTTCACATTTTAACTCATATATGATGGCTTCCATTATTTTTGCTATAAAATACCAACACATCATATTTGAACACAAGAGGGTGCATGCAGAAGTCACACCAGCAAATCTAGGTGACAAGAGCACATTGGAGGGCACATGCTCGTCTGCCACTCCACCCCAAGCTCCCTGTGAGCTGTCCTTATGACCAGAGGAGACCTAAGATAAACGCCTGCCCCTTGCCGTGCAAAGCAGAGCATTTAGCACAGCCACGCCTTCAACATGTAAAAGTGTTGCTTTGGACGACCAAGAATGATGTTTACACTAAACTTTCTGACCCTTACTCCAACCCTGAGCCTCGCCCCATTCCTGAAGCTGAGGGCCCAGCCCCAGGCCCTGCCCCAACCACAGGAATTGTCTCCTCTGATCCTCCTCCTGGCCCAGGCTCACTGACCCAGGCCTCAGACAGTCGCGCCTACCAGTTCCATCTAGGTCCACCTCCTGCCACACCTGGCCTGATCCTGGCTGGACTCCACTTGGACCTACTTAGCCAAGCCCTGCCCCAGGCCCCAGGCAGCTCATGTTTGACCCTGCTTGTAAGGTACTGAGTGTCTAGACCTGCCCATCTGGGTACAGCTGCTAGACTGAGTCCTTGGCCGCCACTACCTTCTGAAGTCAAGTTGTGGAATGTCCAGCCAGACAAGCTCCACAGAGCACTGCCTCCTGGAGGAGCAAGAGGGATCAAAAAGTCTGAGCTTGCCTAGCTGGTTTGGCTCAGCGGATAGAGCGTCGACCTGCGAACTCAAGGGTCCCAGGTTCGATTCTGGTCAAGGGCACATGCCCAGATTGCGGGCTCAATCCTCAGTGGGGAGCATGCAGGAGGCAGCCAATCAATGGTTCTCTCTCATCATTGATGTTTCTGTCTCTCTCTCCCTCTTCCTTCCTCCCTGAAATTAATAAAAAATATTTTTTTTTTAAAAGTCTGAGCTCACAAGCTCCATCCCCTTTTTCAGCCAAAAGGTGGTTTCTTAATGTGGATGCGCATATGAATGGCCTGCGGATCAACGCTCAACCACTGAGCCACAACAGCCGGGCTGTCCACCAAATCTTAAAAGTGTATATAGAGGCCCCAACTGGGTTCAGTCACATACACAGTCCAGATGGTCTCAACAACACCTTATTCCAGGCGTCCTCAAACTTTTTAAACAGGGGGCCAGTTCACTGTCCCTCAGACAGTTGGAGGGCTGGACTATAGTTTAAAAAAAAAACTATGAACAAATTCCTATGCACACTGCACATATCTTATTTTGAAGTAAAAAAACAAAACGGCAAAAACACACGCATGTGGCCCGCGGGCCGTAGTTTGAGGACGCCTGGTATTCTCTCAAGGCTACGTCCTTAGAACAACTCCCAGTGTGGGAGCAGCAGGCAAAGTGTACATTCCAGGGACAGGGAGGGTGTTGGGAACTCCAACTGCCCGGGTCAATCAGCAGTCACATCTCAATGGCCTCCCCCAAAAGGTGGCTGCGAAGGGAGATGTGAAGTCAAGAGAGGCCTGGTTTGTTAATAAACTGACATATATTAGAACATATTAATACGTTAAATAAAAGACCCAGGGAGAGGGAGAGGGAGAGATTAATGATTTAAGAGAGATAGAAGATAAAAGTAAGGTTAGAATTCACACAGAGGGGAGGGAGGTTAGGGGGCTGGCTGAAAAAGGTGAAGGGATTGAGAAGTACGGATTGGTAGTTACAGAATAGTCACAGGAATGTCGAGCACAGCATAGGGAATAAAGTCAATAATATTGTAATAACTATGTATGGTGCCAGGTGGGTACTAGAAAATCCGGGGAATACTTTGTAAAATATATGATTGTCTAACTGCTGTGCTGCACCCAGAAACTAATCTATATAAATAAAAATGTAAATGTTCGTTTGTTCAAAATCTTAAATCTCCGAAAGTTCTTCACCGATTGCTTTGAAATTTTGACACAACGTTGCATTCGAATACACACGTGTTTTTATATACCTTATACCTACTATTATATAGATGTCACACCTGTGACAGGTAAAAACATGCTTTTTTAAAAAAAACATCTCTTGGACATAAAAGCAACACACGCTATACTAAATATTTTACTATTCCATTTCAATGTTTCCAATTTACGATCCATTTACGATTTCCAAATTTCCAATTTTACGATTCCATTTCAATGTTGATAATGATTGAAGATATGTGCTTAGAAGTCACGAACAAAGTTCTCAATCAACTGGGAATGCCATCACCCAATCGATCTGCTGCTGCTTCGTTCAATGTAGAATTGCGTTGTGAACAAAATTACAACACAGGTGATCTTTTGTCATATGTACAATCAAATATTCCTAAGCTAATGCTTGAGCAAAAAGGCATTTACGATCAAATAATGCAAACTGTCAATAACGGGGTTGGAGAAATCTTAGATGCGCCAGGAGGAACTGGTAAAACGTTCCTAATTAGATTGATTCTGGCAGCAATTCGATCCCAAAATGACATAGCCTTAGCTCTTGCATCGTCCAGAATAGCTGCGACATTGCTACCAGGTGGAAGAACTGCTCATTCTGCTTTGAAATTGCCATTGAACATGCAATTCATTGAAACTCCCACGTGCAACATTTCCAAAGCATCCGGCATGGCAAAAGTATTGCAGAAATGCAAACTTATTGTTTGGGATTAATGCACAATGGCCCACAAAAAAATCGCTCGAGGCTCTTGATCAATCATTGCAAGATTTGCGTGGAGACATCAGACTATTTGGGAACGCATTAATATTGCTTGCAGGAGATTTCAGGCAAACATTACCTGTAATTCCTCGATCAACACCAGCGGACGAAATAAATGCTTGCCTGAAATACTCTACTTTGTGGCGACATGTAAAGACGTTAAAATTAACTACAAATATGTGTGTCCAGCTGCAAAATGATCAATCAGCTGAGATATTCTCACATCAATTGCTGGAAATTGGGAACGGAAAGGTGCCGGTTGATCTGACCTCAAGACGAATTTCATTGCCTCATAACTTCTGCAATTTAGTGACGTCAAAAGAAGAATTGGGCCGAAACCGGTTTGGCTCAGTGGATAGAGCGTCGGCCTTCGGACTGAAGGGTCCCAGGTTAGATTCTGGTCAAGGGCATGTACCTTGGTTGCGGGCACATCCCCAGTACAGGGTGTGCAAGAGGCAGCTGATCAATGTTTCTCTCTCATCGATGTTTCTAACTCTCTATCCCTCTCTCTTCCTCTCTGTAAAAAATCAATAAAATATATTTTTTTTTAAAAAAAAAAGAAGAAGAATTGGTTGAAAAAGTATTTCCCAGTATTCAAACCAATTATAAGAATCACGATTGGCTGAGTGAACGAGCTATTCTTGCGGCCAAGAACAAAGACGCCTATGAACTTAACAATATTCTTCAGTCTAACATTCAAAGCGAGGCAGTCACATACAAGTCCGTCGACACTGTTGTGGAAGCAGATGAAGCGGTTAATTATCCAACAGAATTTTTGAATTCACTCGATCTGCCAGGGATGCCACCGCACGTACTGCAATTGAAAATCGGCGTGCCAATTATCATGTTGTGAAATATCAACCAGCCAAAGCTTTGCAACGGCACATGGTTTGCAGTAAAAAAATTAATGAGCAACGTCGTAGAAGCAACAATCTTGACAGGACCTTTCAAAGGTGAAGAAGTCCTCATTCCTCGCATTCCTATGATTCCAACAGATATGCCATTTCAATTTAAGAGATTGCAATTCCCAATTCGATTGGCATTTGCAATCACCATCAACAAAGCTCAGGGCCAATCTTTAGAAGTGTGTGGTTTAGATCTAGACATGGATTGCTTCTCACATGGACAATTATATGTTGCGTGTTCTAGAGTCAGCAAACCAGACAATCTCTATATCTGCACAGACAATGGAACAACAAAAAATATTGTATACCCACAATCATTGTGAAATTAAACATATTAGAAACGTATGCTTTCTCTTTTCTTTCTTTTCCATTTAACCAGACTGAGCCACAGCAACGCGTGGCCGGGTACAGCTAGTACAAAATAATATTGAATGTAAAAAATATATATAATTTTAATTAAATAAATAAAAATTAATACAAAAAAAAAGAATTCATAGCAGCATTCTTCATAATATCCCAAAAGTAGTAACAACCCAGATGAACACCAACTGATGAATGCATAAACAAAATATAGTAGATCTATAATATGGAATCTTATTTGGACATCAAAAAGATGAAGCATGATCTATGCTATAACATGGATGAACCTTGGGAACAATATGTTAAGTGAAAGAAGCAGATGCAAAAGGCCACATAATGTATGATTCCATTTATATGAAATGTCCAGAATAGGTAAATCCAGAGACAGAAAGTAGATTGATGGTGATGGCGGAGTTGGAGGAAATAGAAAGTAACTGCTAATAGGCATAGAGTTTCTTTTTGGGGTGATGAAAATATTCTAAAATGAATATGACTGCCCGGTGTGGCTCGGTTGGTTGGAGCATCCTCGTGTACACCAAACCCACATCATGTAGGTTTGATTCCAGTTAGGACACATACCCAGGGTTCAGGTTCAATCTCCAGTTGGGGCACGCACAGGAAGCAACTGATCCCTGTTTCTCTCTCCCATCAATGTTTCTCTTTTCTCTCTCTCCCTCCTTCTCTCTCTCTCTCTCTCTCTCTCTCTCTCTCTCTCTCTCATCAATAAAAAGTATATCCTCAGGTGAGGATTTTTTTAAATGATTTGTAGTGATAATTGCACAACACCACTGAATTGCATAATTTAAAGAGCTGGATTTTATGGCGTGCAAATTGTAAATTATATCTCAATGACGCTGTTACATTATATGAGAAACTGGGAGGGTGAAAGCTGGCCAAAAGAAAGGCATTTTCTCAACGAACTGGTGTTATTTTTATCAAACCCAAGGCTTCAATGCCCTACAAATGGAAGAAAAGAAGGGAGAAAAAGGTATAATAGAGAAGGGTCGAGAGACCTGGGTCCCAGAATTAGTTCTGCCCTTAACTTTATGTTTCTTTGGGCAAATCTTTTTACTTTCTGGGCTCCAATTTCTCGTCTGTCGAATGGGGAGATGAGGAGAGACTGGATGGGCCTTAAAGAGTCTCTAAGGTCTCCTCCTCTCACATCTGTGTGACCTAAGGAGAGTGAGGTAAGCTAGGAAGCAGGTAACCCTCGGTGTCCTCACAACAGAGGGCAGTGCCCCTAGGCTTCAGGACCAGGCCAGAGACTGCCACTGAGGCCGGGACTCTCAGAGACCGGACTTTGGGGGCACAAGCACCTTAGCAGGAAGTCCCCAGGTGCTTAAGGGGTGGCTTCTCTTTTGGCAGAAGCCTCGCTCCGAGTCTTGGGGCAGCTCGTCACAGACAGTCCCGAAGGCTCCACACCCGCTACACAGTGGCCCAAGGAAATTTTATTCAGAGGAAAGAAAATCAGCAACTTGGCATTATAGAAGAGGAAAATTACAATAGTCTAAACTCTCACAAGGAACATTTCCCAGGGCCAATGATGGCCTCTGGGGAGGGCTGTGTTTTAAACAAAGTCCCTGGTTGAGAGGGGTACTCTGTCAAAGTCCACTGCCCCTGTCCCACCAGTCAGACCCACTGGCGGATCTTCCCTGGCCCGTGGAGGCCTTAGAAAAAGGGCTGGGGCCCTGCTGGTGTGGCTCAGTTGGTTGGGTGTCATCCCATACACCGAGAGGTCACGGTTTGATTCCTAGTCAGGACACATGCCCGGGTTGCAGTCTCAATCCCTGGTAGTGGGCATGCAGGAGGCAGCAGATCTCTCTCTCTCTCTCTCTCTCTCTCTCTCTCTCTCTCCCTCTCTCTCCCTCTCTCTCTTTCTAAAATCAATAAAAACATATTTTAAAAAAGGAAAAGGTCTGAGGATAGCTCCTGAGTCAGGTAGGGATGAGCTATTTCAGAGAAGCGTCCTCTCCTACACAGAGCTGCCAGAGCCGGGGCGGCCCCTGGAAGAGAGGTTTCCACAGTAGGAAACCTCGGAGCTCCCGTCCTCAGGAGGTCACAGACACGTGAACAAAGATTCGCAAATCCACAAGAAAACGCCAGAGACTGAAGACTGTTCAGAACACGCTGTGAGCACAGAGTGACTTTCTGAAGGATTAGTGAAGAGAGAGGAGTAGCCATGTCAAATGGGAGACAAAAGAGGAGCTTCAGAGCCAGGATAGGAAAGGAAGGGTGTTTCTGGTAGAGGAAAAAGCAGGTGTTATTGATGAGACAGAGAGAGAGAGAGAGAGAGAGAGAGAGAGAGAGAGAGAGAGAGAGAGAGAGAGAGAGAAAGAGAAACATCGATGGGAGAGAGAAACATGGATCGGAACTGGGACACTTGGGACAGATGCTGTCTGCTCCCATCTGGAAAGCGTGAGACGTTTAGTTTATTTTAGTGAAGAATAAGGTGAGTTGGAAAAGTGGTGGGAAATGAGGTCAAGAGAGCAGTCATTCCTTAGCAAAGGTGTCTTTTCATTTTCAAACGAGTCATTAAAGAGTTTTGTTTTGTTTTTAGAAAGGTAAAACTTTCACAAAAGGGACTATAGGGAAAGTTTTCTTCCACCCCAGTCTCCCAACCACTCAGATCCCCTCTCTGGAGGCACTAAATTTCACATCACCAATCTCTTGTGAATCCCCCTGGAGATGGAGAGTGTCTGTGAATGAGCAGATAGTGAATGAACAGATAACACACACACCACACAGTTAGATGCATATTCGTATATAAGCATACATATTCCCCTTTCTTTACATAAATGGAAGTACATTGTATACATTATTCTATATCTTGTTTTATTGGGTATAGCAGACAGTGTCAAAGAGTTCCAGAGTGGCTATATCAATTTACACTTCCACCAGTAATATTTGGTTTTATGTCTCTTCCCTTTTATTCATTTACTAGAGGCCTGGTGCACAAAATTCGTGCACGGGGGGGGGGGTGTCCCTCAGCCCAGCCTGCACCCTCTCCAATCTGGGACCCCTCGAGGGATGTCCAACTGCCCAGTGGGATCGGGCCTAAACGGGCAGTCGGACATCCCTCTCACAATCCAGAACTGCTGGCTCCCAACTGCTCGCCTTCCTGCCTTCCTGATTGCCCCTAACCACTTCTGCCTGCCAGCCTGATCACCCCCTAATCCAGTGATGGCGAACCTATGACACGCATGTCAGCACTGACACGCATAGCCATTTCTGACACGTGGCCGCTAAGGCAGCCACATGCTAAGGATGAAATATTTGCTGCTCCTGAGGATGAAACATTTGCGACTAGAGTCTTGGAGTTAGTTTTTTCCGCAAAGTGACACACTGCCCGAGTTATGCTCAGTTTTTTGGCGAAGTTTGACACACCAAGCTCAAAAGGTTGCCCATCACTGCCCTAACCACTCCTATGCCAACCTGATTGATGTCTAACTGCTCCCCTGCCAGCCTGTTTGCCCAACTTCTCTCTTCTGCCAGCCTGGTCACCCCTAACTGCCCTCCCCTGCAGAGTTGATCGCCTCCAACTGCCCTCTCTTGCAGGCTTGGTCCCTCTCAGGTTGGGGTTTTAAAAAAATTGGGCAAAGGACCTAAATAGACACTTCTCCAAAGAGGACATACAGATGGCCAAAAGACACATAAAAAAGAAAATGCTCACGGGTGAGGTCTCGCGCACCTAGGTCCGGGTGAGGCTACGCGCCCCTGGGTCTGGGAGAGGCCACGTGCCCCTGGGTCTGGGTGAGGCCACGTGCCCCTTAGTCCAGGTGAAGCCGTGCCCCTGGGTCCGGCCGAGACCAAACCAGAGGGAGTCGGAGCTCCGTTGCCACCGTTTGTCCACCATCCGGAGCTGGGGGGTCAGTGCTGACATGTGCACATAAGGAGCTGGTGGACATTGAAATTGGGTCTCAAAAGAACTGTTGGTCCAGAAAGAAACTCACTACAGACTGATTCATCTGCCTGTCAGCATAACTGTTGTTGCTCGTCTCACATTCAGTTCTTATAAGTATATCTCTAGTGACACATGATCTCGCTCATCTAGGGGAAATGATGAACAACATAGACTGATGAACAAGAACAGAACCAGAAACAAGGAGGCATCGATCGGACTATCGGGCCTCAGAGGGAGGATAGGGGAGGGTGGGGGGAGGGGGGAGAGATCAACCAAAGGACTTGTGTGCATGCATATGAGCCTATCCAACGGTTAAGTTCAACAGGGGGTTGGGGCATCCGTGGGGAGGGGTGTGGGATGGGAATGGGGGGATGAGGACAAATATGTGACACCTTAATCAATAAAGAAATTAAAATAAATAAATAAATAAATAAATAAATAAATAAATAAAATGCTCAAAGTCACTAATGATGCAGAGTGATGCAAATTTAACAACACCTGTCAGAATGGCTACCATCAACAAATCAACAAGCAACATGTGCTGGTAAGGATGTGGAGAAAAGGGAACCCTCGTGCACTGCTGGTGGGAATGCAGACTGGTGCAGCCACTGTGGAAGACAGTATGGAGTTTCCTCAAAAAACTAAACATGGAACTGCCATTTGACCCAGAGATCCCATGAGGAATATAATCTAAGAAGCCAGAAACACCAATCAGAAAGAATATATGCAGCCCTATGTTCATAGTAGCAGTATTTACAATAGCTAAGATCTGAGAACAGCCCCCATGTGCCCATCAGCAGATGAGTGGATAAAAAAGCTGCGGTGCATTTACACAATGGAATACTATGCAGCTGTAAAAAAAAAAAAAAAAAAAGAGGGATCTCTTATCCTTGGAGACAGCATGGAGAGACCTGGAGAGTATTATACTAAGCAAAATAAGAAAGTATCACATGATCTCACTCTTGTGTGGAATCTAATGAACAAAATAAACTGATGAACAAAATACTAATAAATCCAGATACATGGCAGCATGGAACAGAGTGATAAATCTCAGATGTAAGGGGGAGGTGGGAAGAGATTAACCAAACAATTTATATGTAGATATGCATAACCCATGGACACAGGCAATATGAGGTAGGCCTGGAGAGGAGATGCATATGGGGTATAGGGCATCAATGGGGGTGAAAAAGGGGAGCATCTATAATATTTTCAACAATAAAATTTTTAAAAATAGTTCCTTTTATTGCTGAGTGATAGTCCATTGTATGAATGTACCACAGATTATTTATCTATTCAGCCATCAAACAAACCAAATGATAGGCATGTAGGTTGTTTCCAGTTTTTGTCTATCCTTTATAATAAAAGCCTAATATGCTAAGTGTCTGGTCGTCCGTTCAACCAATCAAAGCGTAATATGCTAATGATATGCTAAGGCTGCTCAACCACTCGCTATGACATGCACTGACAACCAGGGGGCAGACGCTCCAACTGGTAGGTTAGCTTGCTGCTGGGGACCAGCTGATCAGGACTGAGTGAGATGGGCCGCACATGCCCTGGAGCTCTCTGTGGTCCCTCCCCAGCTGGCCAACCTCCCGCGTCCCTCCCAAACCTCAATCATGCACAGGTGGGGTCCCTCAGGCTTGCCTGCGCCCTCTGGCAATCTGGGACCCCTCAGGGGATGTCGGAGAGCCAGTTTTGGCCCGATCCCACAGGCCAGGCCAAGAGACCCCACTGGGCCTCTAGTTACAAATAAAGTTGTTCCCAAGGTCACATGCCCCCTTCCTTCCTTCTGAGACCACATCCATGCCCCTCCAGGATCTGGTCACAAAATTCAGGATACATGCATCGCTGCCAGGCCCCCACCTCCCCCCACTGCCACCTTTGTCCTGAGCTGTGGGGGTCAAAGAGAGTCAGGCCTCTCCTGAAGACCTTGAGGGTGAGGAAGCAGAACTCAGCAAAGAGGCCAGAGGTTTGTTCCAAATATTTTTTTAATAAATAAACAAAACCCACTAGATGGATGCAGCAAACTAAGGTCAGAGGAGAGGGGAAACGAGGGAGGGAAGAGCCCCTGAGTCAGCAACGCCACCTCCTCCCCAACCTTCTGGGCTAAGGCACTTTTGGGGAGACAGGTCCTTGGGGTCCTGTTATACTAGGTGAATGGGAGAGGGAGAGATTAGCCCCACCTTGCATCAGGACATCGCCGCCCTTCTCACCCTACCCCACGACCCTATTCCTGATTTCCCCCCTCATCTCACAGTGTTCTAAGGGGAAGTTTGGGGGGGAGAGGTCTGTGCCTCTGAGGAAACAGATGCTGAAAATCCTGCTGGGACACCAGCAGCCCACTCTGCCCTCTTCTTCCTGAGGCGCCATCTCTGGGGAAGGGATGGAGGGGACACGTGGGCCACGCTGGGACCCAGGAGGCTATGCAGTGCCTGGCACAGGGTGCCCATCGGAGCCCAGCTCAGGGTGCCCATCAGCAGCCAGGATGGGGTGTGCATCGGGGCTCTCCCGCCGGGGGCTGCCCCAGTTGCTCCTCAGAATGGTGCCCGTCTTTTCCTCCTTGAACTGCTGTCGGTCTTCTCTCGGGATCTTTACCGCGTGGTACTGGGGCACGGTAGCCTCGGGGTACCGGTACCGCGCCCGCTTGAAGAATCCCATCTGTGAGGACACCAGGCCAGACGTGAGGAGGCTGCAGGGCTGAGTCCCTGGGGCAGATGCCCAGCACAGTCCAGCTCCTGGCTCCACCACCCCCGGGACAGAAAGAACCAAGTGCAGCAGGAAGGAGATGGGGTAGCACCACCACCACCACCCCGGTGCCACCGTCGGTGCTGAGCCCCCAGGTCCTCGTTTATAGCAAGAGAAAGACCAGGAGGGGCCAAGGAGCAAGACCAAGGACAGCTCCCTTGGTGCCTGAGGGAGGGGTTGAAGGTGAAACATCAGGACTGCTGACCCCAAAGGTTCCCCCAGCACACGCTTTTTAGGAGACCCATTGCCCAGAACACAAACGAAATCTGAGGAAAAGCATGGCTTCCTAGAGCCCTGCATACGCCGAAATGACTCCTCTCAAGCCACAGACATATACAACCTGTGTATTCACTGGCAGCATCCCCCTTAGGACAGGGCCTTCCATCCCTGAGCTTGGTGACCCCGCCCTTCCCTAAATCCTGAACATGCTACACTCACACTCAGGACTGCCAGAGACGGCGACATGCTCAGACTGCACCGTACCTCCCTGCATGTTTGTCTCTGCACTTCATGCCCAAGAAAAGGCAGGCATGGCACCGCCCTGCACTCCACATGCTCACACTGCAAGACCCCACCCCGCCCCTGTGCATGCCCCAGGCTGTGTGTACTCACTCTTATAAGCTCATCCTTAAATTATCTTCCACCCCAGTTCCTGGGACTCTCCCCATCCTCATGCAATCTTATTTCTTCACCCTGACTGTTCCTGAATGCTGGGCACGCTACTAACACTCACACACACACACACACACACACACACACACACACACACATTTGTACACACAGAGAGACACACACACATGCACACAAAAATTACCCCACAGTCCCTGGACCCCCAACTTCCACAGCCGAGGGCTGCACGGCCAGACGGGCCCGGTGATAGTTAGTAGGAAAAGATGAGTTCTGGCTGCTGCGTCGGAAGAAGCCACACTGGGATGTCAAGGGAGGAGGGGAGCAAATGAGGGGGAGACAGGAAGACTGAGGAAGGATGGGGCTGTCTCTGCTCCGTCCCCCTTCTTCGGGAACAGGGAGCCCGGATCCTGGCGCCCGTTTCATGAAGGCAGCAATCTCCCCCAAGAGCGACCAGGTTCCCATCAGTCTATGGCTCCGTCTAGTCTCGAGGTGGCATGTGGGTTAGGGCATGGCCTGTACTGACTGTGCTTTTATGCGGAGCCCCAGACACAAATTTGATTCTGTCTCTACTCTGTGTCTACAAGGATGTCCACGGGGAACCTGGTATGTGGAGGCTCCAAGTTCAATCCTCGAGGCAGTTTCCTGGGATCGTTCCCCAGGCTGTGGGCCCTCAGGGCCAGTTTCCTTCCCAGCCTGACCCTGCCATGCTCTAATGAAGCCAGACCACACTTCCCTGCCTCCAGGACGTCCCCAACCCCACCTCCCACATCCAGACCCTACCACCCTACCTTCTTCTAAGGCCTGGCTCCTGGGCCTCCTGCCCGAGAGCCATCCCTCCTCAGAACTCCCACTGCACTTTCTTGACATCCTGCCCATCCTTGACGACAAGGCTCCCCTCCCTCACTAGACTGTCAAATCCCTGAGGACAAGATCTGCATCTGACTGGTCTCTGAAGCGACCAGGACCTGACAGAGTCCCTGGCACATGCAGGGTAGGTGCTCAGCGCAGATTTGCTGAGTAAATGAGAGTGGGTGGGGGAGAACCACGCTTGAAAGGCCACCTCCACGCCAGGGAAGCCCAGCCCCCACCGCCCCCCCCCCCCGCCCCCAGCCGCACCTTCCACAGAAGCAGCACCAGCAGCGCCAGCACCAGCAGCCCCGCCAGGACAGCCAGGAGGATGACCCACCAGGGGACTCCCTCTGCCACCACGGCCACGGGGTCCAAGTACACCATCACGGGGATCTGGGGAGCGAGGGGTTCATGGAGCAAGAGCTGGGGCGGCAGGAGAGAAGAGCTCCCCCACCCCCACCTGCAGCCCCGCGGCTCACCACTGTGGAGGCATCTCGGAGCACCAAGTTCTTGATGGAAGACTTCACGGTGATGTTGGCTCGGACAATCACTTCCAGGGACTTCACAGCTGCGTACTCCTAAGGGAGCAGGGAGGCAGACCCTCCTCGTCAAGGCCCCGTCCCCTCACCCCCACCCCCAGCTCCTGAAATTGTAGAATGGTGCCCAACACGGAGGGTGTTTCTGCCTGTCTAGGTTCACGAGTGCGCTGCAGCCCAGCTGGTGTGGCTCAGTGGTTGAGCATCAACCTATGAACCAGGAAGTCACAGTTCAATTCCCAGTCAGTGCACATGCCCGGGTTGCAGGCTTCATCCCCAGTGGGGGGTGTGCAGGAGACAGCTGGTCAATGATTCTCTCTCATCATTGATGTTTCTCTCTCCCTCTCCCTTCCTCTCTGAAATCAATAAAAGATTTAAAAAAAAAAAAAAAAGAGTGTGTTGCCCAACTAGTGTGGCTCAGTGATTGAGTGTTGACCTATGAACCAGGAGGTCACAGTTTGATTCCTGGTCAGGACATAGGCCCGGGTTGTGGGCTCCATCCCCAGTGGGAGGCGTGAGGAGGCAGCCAATCAATGATTCTCTCTCATTGATGTTTCTATCTCTCTCTCCCTCTTCCTTCCTCTCTGAAATTAATATAAATGTATTTAATATTTTACAAAGAGTGTGGTGCCTTTGGAAAGGGAAGAGGTAGAAGCAAAGAGAGTCCTGGAGGGGCTGCAGGGAAGGGGACACCCAGTCCGAACCCCAGTCACACCCTCACCTCCAGGAAGGTGCTGTTCCAGAGGCGGCCCCAGACATGCAGCACAGCCGCGCGGTCGAAGCTGTAGAGTGGGCAACTGAACAACACGCAATTGGCGGTGCCCCGGGCGCAGTCCTGGGGACAAGACGGACAGGGCTTTGAGCTGCTGAGCCTGCCCAGGGCCCAGTATCCTCACAAAGGCAGCCACACAGACAGAGTCTGCCTGGAGCCTTCATCCATCCCTCCACGAGCCCCCACATCTTGGAGCCCTTTTCTCCTTGCTCCTCACCCATATCTCTATTTTCATGACCAGGCCTCAAACTCTCCTCCTCCAGGACGTCTTCCCAGACTAACCCTACCCCAAATCTGGGCTATTTGGCTTTGAAATGCATGGGGAGCAGGGCGGAGGGCTCTTCCTTGACAACAGCAGGCAGATGAGCTTCCCCAGTTGATGGTGATGTGACCTAATGTTGGTCCCATTAATTGAGCACCTACTACCTGCCAGGTACTTGTCTCCTTTAAGCTTTACAACTATCCTGCAAGACGCATATTATCATCATCCCCATTTTTCCGATTAGGACATTGAGGCTCAAAGCGTCCAGGTGACCTACCTTAAGTCCCAGAGCTACCAAAACTGATAAGTGGTGAAGCTCATATTGGAACCCAGCCCATACTGGGCAAAGCCGTGCTCCTACGCTAAGCCCAAACTCACTGACAGGAGAGGAGGCTGGGGGGACTCAGGCCCTGCTCCTTCCAGGCCTGACCTATATCCATTTGGCCTACCTTCACCTAATGGTCTACTTGCCTAAAAACCTATATTCAACACACTTCAGAGACAGAAGAATGGCTTGAGAGTGTTTGAATGCTGTCAATCGTCTTTTATTTGGCTACTTTTGAGTAAATCAAGAACCCTCGGTCAATGCGTCTAAAAACAAGGCCTTAATTTTAAGTTAAAGAATTAATTTCAAAGTTCTGAATAAAAGAGGAGTCTTTGCAGAGGAAATTAGCCACATGGAGAGGGTAAGACTACCCGCACAACAGGGAAACAGCAGTTACACAAGTCGCCTGACCCCCAGCACCTTCCTTTGCCTCAGGCCTGCTCTCGGGGGAGCGGGGGAGCGGAGGGCCAGGAGGCACGGGGTGTCAGTGGAGCTCCCGCCCAGGCAGATGACAGCTGCTTGCATTCCCCTGCGCAGTCTTCCACTCCTTGCCTCCATACCTGGCTTCCCCTCCTGGCAACTGGTCAAATACCCGCTTAACCGCATTCCCCCCACACTCTCACTGCAGCGCCATTCTCAAGGGGTGAGCCTAGAGAATGTGCCAATTTGCTCCATAAATCCACTTAAAGAACAAAACTTTGTAAAACAAGCAGGAAGAGGGGGGCAAAACTGCTCAAAAGGGATAGACAGAATGAATCACACATAATACACTATCGTTTTTTAATTATTAGAACTTCTTAAAACTTAGAATGCTTTTGACATTGTAAAAATCAAACACGTTTTCTTACACAAATTTGACCTTTTTTTGTCCTAAAAGAATTCAAAAGAACAACAAACAGATTTCAAAGGTAGCTGAAACTATCCTATCCCTATGAAATGTTATCTTTGGGCCCAGCTGGCGTGGCTCAGTGGTTGAGCATCAACCTATGAACCAGGACATCACGGTTTGATTCCAGTCAGGGCACATGCCAGGGTTGGGGGTTCGACCCCCAATGAGGGGCGTGCAGGAGGCAGCCAATCAATGATTCTCTCTCATCATTGATGTTTCTCTCTCTCCCTCTTCCTTCTCTGAAATCAATAAAAAATATATTTTTTTAAATAACGTGTTATCTTTGGTATAAATGTGAGGAGCACCGAATGCACAGGCAACTGCCCCACTCTCAGGTAAGCACTTGGCAGGTGTGAGGGACTGTCCATCACATCTCTCAGCAGGGCCAGCCTCCCACCTCACTGAATGAAGCTCCATGCCCCCAGCATCCTCTGTCACACACACCCCACACACCCCCATTCTGCCTGCACACGTTTGCCCTGCCCTCACCAGGGTGATGTTTTTCTTCTTCTCAGCAGGGGACACTGGCCACCAGGACGTGCTAGGCTCCTGCTGCTCACGAGGCCCCTGCTGCTCCGGCTGCTCTGGCTGCTCCAGCTCCCGACGCCTCCTGTCCCTGCTGTCCACATCCTGGATGTGGGGAAAAGGGCCCAGTGAGTGTCGCCCCAAATACGGCAATCCTGAGATGGCATCTCCTCCCCACTGCCTTCCTCTTGGCCCCCACCCACCCACACATGCCCAGCCCCCTGACACACTTCCCAAAGTCTGACCCCCTCCACCCTGCCTCACAGCCCCGCCCACCCTGCCTCACAGCCCCGCCCACCCTGCCTCACAGCCCCGCCCACCCTGTCTCACCAGGTGGAGGATGTTGGGCCTGGGGGAACAGAGTCCCTTCTGCCCAGGGCCCTGCCCGCCCTCCAGCTCCACCCGCATGGGGTACAGCAGCCACTTCCCGTTGGCAATCTCGTGGGGCCACATGATGTTGAGAAAGGCAGAGCCAAGGGTGTTGAGTGACTGGCCCTGGTTGGAGACCTGTGGCACAGAGAATGTGAAGGGAGGGAGCTTGGTTTCTGAGCGGCCCTAAATCACAGAGATGGAGGGGATAGGGTCGAGGGGAGGGCAACAAAGATTCAGGATCCGAGACCCCACTAGGCACCACTCTATGCCAACCCCGAACCCAGGAAAACCTGGAGCTGTCCCTGGGAGGGGTGGGAAGCCCCAGCCAAGCCAGAGCAGAGTTCTGAGGAGAGACACCAGCCCTCCCCCCATGTTCTCCTCCCCCAGCTGAGGCCCCAGACAGAGAAGCTTCCCAGGGCTCTCATGGCCGCCCCAGTCAGAGATGACCAGGAAGCGCCTGCCCACCGCTGAGGTCCAGGAGCAGGGGGGGACCTCGAACTCGCCATACAGTAGAAGACCCAACCCTTGGGACCTGTCTCAGACACTTCTCTGTGCCAAGAAGGGAGGGAGACCAGGAGGGACCCACATACCAGGACACTTACCGTGACCTCATACTTGACCTTGCTGCCCACATCCCGCTCAGACCGCATGGCACTTTCACCCCGCACCACGCCGGAGAAGAAGAGCTGCTGGGGAATGGCCACTCTAGAGAAGAGGGGTCAAATGGGGACTGAGGAGGCCTGAGGCCTAACGAAGGTCAGAAGGCAGAGCCCAGGCCTGGGCTTGGGAGCGGCGACACCTGCCCCTCCAGCGCAGGCGCCCACTGGGGCAGGGCTTACCCCGTAATGGACAGTGGCAGCTCAATGAAGACATTGGCCCGGGCAGAGACTGGGTGCAGCTCCTGCTCACTGATCCTGGAGTGTGGGCAAAGGCAGGAGTGGGCACAGGCACCACCTCAAGGGGTGAGCCCCTTCTAGGTAGACATCAATTCCACGGCCCCCAACCTTACCCACCGCGGGCCCAGCAGGCTTACGTGGCCAAGAGCAGCTCCACCTCCAGCTCTGTGGTCTCAATGGTGATTCCTGAGGTGCTGAGGATGAGGTAGAAGGTGATCTAGGCCAATGGTGGAGTGGGATTAGAATCAAGGGAAGCAAGGAACTTGAGGAGGGGTCAGGGGTTAGAGGTCATTCAGATAGGGATAAGGGCAGATGTGCCAACCTGGGCACCTCTCTTCATGGGGTTCCCCAGCTCACACTCAACATGGGAGGCATTCTCATTGGACAGGCACAGGGGCTTCTCCTAGAATGGGAAGAGGAGAAGTCAGTTTGGGCTAATGCAGACCCCCAAGACCATGCCCCCTGCCTGGGTCCTCACCGCAGGATCCAAGGCCCGCACTCCTGAGTAGTGCAGAGAGGCAGGGAGGCTGACCAGCAGCTGGGCTTCATGGGCATCGTCCCCATCAGCCTGGGGATGTGCTGGGTCCGAGGGCAAATTGGTGACCTTCAGCTCCAGGCCGATGAATGGCTGCCCACTCAGTGCAAACAGGGCTGTTGTCCCATCCACATCCCTAGAGGGTCAGATCCCACTCACTCTAAGATCAGAAAATCTCCCCCTGCCTCGCCCACCCCTGCCTCCCTCTCCTAGTGAATGCCACTGGCCTCCACTCCCCGAGCCTCTGCTCCCACCAGTCCAAGCCTCAGGTCCTCCCCATGTTCCAGAGATCCAGGATGGGAGTGAGGGGACCTCCGTTCTGATCCCAGCTCCACCACTGACTCACCTTGGGCAAGTAACCTCTTAACCTCTCTAGGCCTCTGTTCTCCATCTATGAAGTGGGACTAATAATAATTCCTACCTCACAGGGTTATGAAGACTCAACAGTGAGATATATGTAAACTGTACATTATCACGTGTGCTGTGAGGGACTGTTATTCCTTGCACGGTAGCCCCCGTGCCCCATCACTGACCCTCATCTGCAGTCTTCTGCATCATCAGCAGGTCTCCCCCAGCCTTCAGCCTCCCGCTGCAGGCTCAGCCTCTCCCTCTGCCTGGTCCTCCCGAAGGGGCTTCCTTCCGTTCCTTGAACTCTTGCCTGCCCACCCCACCTGCCCCCTTGCCCCCCTCACATGGGCAGAGGCTGGAACTCCGTGTCGCTGACCCGGGCACAGAAGCGGGCGTGGACCAGCTGCAGATTGCTCTGACAGATCTTATCTTCACCACAGCCTTGCTTCAGGAAGTGGATCTGGGGAGAGATTTTTTTCTTTTTTTGTTTTGTTTTTATTGATTTTAGAGAGAGGAGAGAGAGAAAGATGAGAGAGAGAGAGAGAGAGAGAGAGAGAGAGAGAGAGAGAGAGAGGTTGCCTCCCACAGGTGCCCCAACCAGGCATCGAACCCGCAACCTGGGTATATGCCCTAACCAGGAATTGAACCCGCCACCTTTCTGTGTACAAGATGACGCTCTAGCCAACTGAGCACATTGGCCAGGGCTGGGAAGAGATTTGAGGAGAGGGTCACTCCTAGGGGACAAGAAAGGGTGCAAATGTGTGGGGTCAAGTATCACAGGATTACACAACCTGGCTTCAGCTCCCAGACCTGCTGCTTCCTAGCTGTGTGGCACTGAGCTGGTCAGCTAGCCACGCTGAGCTGTGTCCTCGTCAGTACAATGATGGGAGTGTTATGATGCCGCAGTAGAGACTAGCAGGCTGGTCCACAGCAAGACCAGTCTCCCTTGCATGTAACTGAATCCCAGATTCGGAAGGTGAAGAGAAAGTGAAGAGGCCACTTCCGGACTGTCCATGAGAACCAGGCGACGAGCTTTGTGCTCCGCCTCCCAGCTGACCAGGATGGAGACGACCTAAGGGCCTTGGGAGCCACATTTGAAAATGGCAGACCCACATCAGCCTGGGCCCCTGAGTGACCCATAGAATCAAAGAGCGCTGTTCCCTCTGACTAGGAACTCATGAACCTTTGGGCCATTTTCCACTCTGGGGTCTCATTGTTACAGCTCCTAGAGACATGAGGAACTGCTGGGGAACATGTGAAGGAACTTTGCAAGCTAGGAGCGAGTGTCTATGATCATGATAAGGGCTATGATCATTGCTCCTCCCAGCAACTTTTTCTGGGCTAAACCAGAACCCATGCTCACCTCTGCTCGATGGGTGCTGGGCTGGTGGGCATTGAGGATGGGGGCCACTGGAGGCAGCCCCTGGCCAGGAACCTGTCGCCGAAGCCGAGGGGTCTGCAGACTATAGGACAGGGTCACCACGATGGCCCGAAGCTTGTCTTTGACATTCTCCTGGAAAGGGGAAAGATGAAATGAATACAAGGACAATCCCCAGGCCATAGCCTTGACCAAAGCCCCACCCAGACCTAGGCCAAATTCTGAAACTTGGAAAGAAGTTTAGGGAGATGAAGGAGAAAAGTGGAGAACTGAGCAAGAAGGGAGAGTGACTTGGATGGAAAAGGGAAGAGACCCAGGATTTAGGCTTTGAGGACCAGATGTGACAATGGACCCTGCCATCTCCATCTCCCGGGAGTACCGAACTTGGCAGGAGACATAAGAAGGCAACAGGCGAGGAGGAGGAGGTCAGCCCTTAGGGAGGCTTCCCAAAAGTCCAGATCTCAGGTGAGGTGTGCGTGTGTTAGGGAAGAAGCTAAGAGGAATCCAGGAAAAGAGTTCATGCCATGACCATGACCCTCAGTGGCCAAGGGGTCAGTGTCCACCTGTAACTGAAACATGGTGTCTCCGCAGACTCGGTCATGCTGGTGTTTCAGCCACACGGTGCCTGAGGCCTGGTGCTTAAGGTCATCTGGGCCACGGCTCAGGAAGGTCACACGGGGAACCTGGCCCCGGAGCCTTCGGTCTGTGTCCCCGTCTAGCACATAATTCAGGGCTTTGGCAAGTGGGGAGAGGAGAGGAGACAGTGAGCTAGGGAACTGCTTCAATCTGACCCTGTTCCCAGGGGCCCATATCTCCACCGTGGAGTGACCCGACCTGAAACCCAAAGGGGTGGGAGGTGGGAAGGGGACCTCACTCACCCACAACAGGGCTGTAGCTGCTGGGGTTTGCAATGTAGCTGAAACAGACTCTTATGTCCACACTGTGGGGGGCAAAGGGTAGCTCTTGAGTCAGGCAAGGCTGATGGGCCAAGGCCCCACCCCCACCCTGCCCACTCCTGACCCAGCCTCAGCCCCCAGGGCCAAACTAGGCAGAGAAATGGAGAAGGGAGAGGGGCCTGGAGGCCCTGGAGGTCCCCAGCCAGCCTCCCTCCCCGTGGATCCCGCCTCACCAGACCAAGTGGCCACCAGGGCAGTTGGGTTGTTCTAGGTCGATGGCTTGTGGAGCAATGAAGACCTCATGGGAGACGTGGAGGACAGGTCTGGCCCTGGGGAATGGGGAGTTGAGGGCACAAAGAACACGAGAACATTAGGCTGGGAAGTGGGAGGGGGGCTCTTCAGCATCAGATTTGGGTGAGTGGGGCCTATGGCCTCAGGAAGGGAGAAGACTGGCGCTCACCTGAAGAGCACAGCAGTGTCGGCCAGGGAGCCCACCAGCAGGTCAGGGTAATGGTTCCCATCCACGTCCAGGCCACCCGACAGAGAGTAGCCGAAGCTCTTCAGGCTCACGGCCTCGCCCTCCAGCACCTGCAGGTCCTAACTGTCAGCCACCGCGCCGCCTCCCCTCCTCCCCTGCCCTCCATTGCTATGCCCCTTATTGCACCCACACCCTCTCCCTCATCCCACAAGCCCCTCACCTGGGAAGGTTTGATGACAACCCCCAGGCTGCTCCCGTGGTAGATAAAGACTTTCCCATCCCCATCAAAGGGAGCGCCCACTGCGATATCTGTGGGAGCAGAAAAGGCAGTCAGACTGTGGGGGTAGGGGTGACGGGGTCCAGGCCCCCACTGTCCCTCGGTCACTCAGTTCCATATCATATGTGTTCGATTTCATTGGGAAGCCACTGAGTCCCAGGCACCTTACACACCTCACAGCTCATTTTTAAAATATATTTCTATTGATTTCAGAGAGGAAGAGAGAGCGGGAGAGAGACAGAAACATCAATGATGAGAGAGAATCACTGATCGGCTGCCTCCTGCACACCCCTGCACTGGGGATCGAGCCCTCAACCCAGGCATGTGCCCCGACCCGGAATCGAGCTGTGACCTCCTGGCTTATAGATCAAGGCTCAACCACTAAGCCACGCCAGCCGGGCCTCACACCTCATTTTTAAACCTCTCAGCTACTCTCTGCAAATATTACTAGCTCAGAAACGTTAGGTAACTTGCCCAAGGTCATAAAGCTGGTAAATGGCAAAGTTCAGGTGTGAGCCCATGCGGCTTCTCTCCCTGAGCCCTCAAAAACCTCCCCTTGGGGGGGAATGGGCAACATCTGTAATAGTGTCAACAACAACAACAAAATAGAAAGGGAAGCCCTCCCCGTGACCTGTGAGGCACCTCCCTGCCCCAGCCCCTGCCCCTGCCCCTGCCCCTCCCTCTCCTGAGCCCTTCCAGTTCCCGTCACACCTGGGAAGCCGTCTTGGTTGAGGTCCCCAAGGACAGCCAGGCTGATCCCAAACATGGAGTCAGGGGAGCCACAAAGCCGAAGCGGGGAGATCTCGGCCCAGTGACCCCCCTGGTTCATGTACACATACACAGCACCCCCCAGCTCTTCTTGGCGCTCAAAGAAGTAGGGGGCACCCACTATCAGGTCTGCCCAACTATGGAGAAAGAACGACAGTCAGTGTGGGGTCCTGCCCAGCCAGGGAAGTCAGGAGGAGATGCCAGAGGTCCCTCAGACCTTCTGGACCCAGCTCCCCCCTGCCCCGCCCCCGTCCGCCCACTCACCCGTCGTTGTTGAGATCAGCCACAGCCAGCGAGTAGCCAAAGCCGGAGGTCAGACGCTCCCCTGACAGCATCACTTCGGGCACCAGGCGACTGGCGCTGTCTTTGCGCAGAATGAGCACAGCCCCCTTGTGGTTTGCACGGGGGGCCCCTGCCACAAAGCTCAGTTCCTCGGCACGCACCAGACTCTTCCCCGAATCGATGGAGAAACCTGGGCAGGTGTGACCTCCCAGTGAGCTCACGAGCCAGGGCTCTCACAGCCCCCCACCTCCTCTCCTCACAGGTCTGGAGCCGAAGACGGAGGCACCCTCCCGGTTATCACCGCCACAGCTGGACTCCTCCGCCCCCTCCAGAGGCCTCACAGCCCCCCACCCACCCAGAGACTGGAGTTTGGCACAGGAAGTGCAATGAGATCAGCCTCCGGGACTGGGGAGGAGAGAGAAAGGCAATGGCTGAGAAGCCAGACACTGGGCAGGAGCAAACCCACCGGCAGGAGCTGGGGCAGGCCCCACCCCTCCGATGCCCAGAGAACTTCTCTGCCCTCTGCACACCCAGGGGGCCCCACCCTATCCAGTGCACCTTCTGCGCCCCCAGTCCCACCATCCTGGCAAGGAGAGAGTCTTCACAGGGAGGGGGAGACAAGGGAAGTGGGGAAGAGCTTGATCCACCCAAATATCTCCCAGGCCTCCTTTCCTCCTCCTCTGGGGTGGGATGAGACAATGAGAGAGACTTACCAACACGGCTAGACTTTTCTGCGCGTGCACACACACCCACAACCCCCTCTGCAGGTTTTTGTCCACCATCCACCCCTGAGAAAAGGTCCCCCTGGAGGTCTAGCCTCCTTCCTTCCCACGTGGTTTCCACCCACCTCGTAGGTGCTTCTCCCCCCGACCCCTGCCTTGTAGGTTCTTCCTCTATGGAGACCCCTGTTCACAGCCCCTTAGGTTATCCCCTTGGGGGCCTCTTCTTCTTGGGCCTGGACACTGGGCCCAGCTTGTCTCTGAAATTTGGGCCCAACATGTATTTCCCTGGGTGTGTGTTGGGGTGCGGCGGAGGGTGGGGGAGCAGGAGCGGAGGGGAAGCCAGGCCAAGCCCCCAGGGCCCAGGAGGACGTGGGTGGGCGCTTACAAACCTAAGTAGCTATTCAGGGCCAAGTCTCCGGCTGGTCCTGGGAGCCGGTCAGCGGGGTCCAAAGTTTTATACACCAGCTGGTCGGGGTCTGAGCTATCAATGTTGGTCACAAAGAGCAACCCTGTGGGGGTCGGGGGGGGGGGGGCGGGGAGAGACACCGGGGAAGGGACATCCAGAAGACGGGCCACGGAGGGGAGAAACAGAGCCAGACACAAGGCAAGAAGGAGAAGAGGAAACGGCGGAGAGAGCATATGCGAGAGACAAAGAGGCCAAAGGGGTAAGAATAGAGACACAGAGACAGAGATAGAGACGGAGACAGAGACGGGAGGGTGGGAGCGTGGAGAGGGGGGACAAGAGAGAGGAGCAGAGGGTTAGAGAGGCTCTGGGCCAGGAGGGGTCCCTACCCAAGTAGCTGTTGGCAGGGACCGGGATGAGGCGGGGGTCCTGCTCCTTCTCGCCCCCCGCCTCGTAGGGCCCGTCGTCCAGGTGGGCCAGGTCCGCCGAGCCCTGCGCACAGAGCTCCACCCTGGCGGTGCCTGCAAGGACAGACCTGTTAGTGCCGGCAGGAGCCCCCTTTAGGCCAGACGCTAGTTAGACAGCCACACAAGGAAGCCCCTCCTCTCCTTTCCAGCACCACCGCCCCCCCAACCCCAAGCTTCTGGGTCCCACACACTTGGCACACACTCACCGAGTGTCAGCTCAGCCAGCGGCAGCGTGCGGAGACGGGAGTGGGAGTGATGAGGTGTGGGCTGGTGTGGTGGTAAGGAGGGCCAGCCGTGCGCGTGGGGCTCATGCCAGCGTGTTGAGGAACACTCGGCCATGCAAAGGAGAGGAGATACCTCCATTCATGTGTGTGCTGGCATGATAGGGGTGGGAGGCGTGGCAGTGCCCGGGGCTACGTGGCAGTGAACATGTGGGCGTGCGTGGCCACGTGCTGCCCGCAATCCCCTCTCTGAGCTAAGAGGACGGTTTGGTTCCCTTCTCCCCTCCTGGAGGAGTGACTCACCCTTCCAGTTATAGGTTCCTGGGGCCCCAAAGAGGAGGTAGTGGCTGTCAGGGGAGAAGGCAGCGGCCGCTCCCTGCTGGCAGAACCCAAACTGATCATGGCCCTGGGGGCGCCCCTCACAGAACTTCCACTCGCCACCATCCAACTCATCACGGATGGCCAGGTCCTGGCTTAGCACAAAGCAGCGACCGATCACGTCCCTCGTCTCCAGGATTTGGTCCACTCGCTGCCTGGCCTCATATCTGTGTGCACAGGTCTGCAGGAGGAAGGAGGGAGGGGCCGTTCCCCTGGGTGGGCCCGGGGCCTGCTTCAGCCACGCTGCCCACATGCAGACACTTGGCAGACGCTGGCTCATGTGCACGTACCACACACACACTCACAGACCCCTGTGCGGGCACCACTTGAGCACCATCGGCCCAGTGTTATCATAACCCACTCTCCCATCGGCACCCACGCCCCTGCCCTGGGCACCCACGGGCATGACTAAGCCAGAACACAGGCCTCGTGGCTTCATGATTACACCCAACATACCAAGCTTGATCCTGCCCCTGGCCCTTTGGGACATCACCTTGTCCTCCTCCCCGCTCCACTCTCCAAGTATCAGTGATTCTTGAAAGCCTGGCTCAGATCGCCCCATCTGCAGGAGTCCTTTCTCACCACTGCTTCAGGCTCTGGTCATCTGGGGACTATCCACTCACTTACCATTAACCATACTCTGCCCCATACTGACTTAATAATTGTGGCCCTGGAGCATCCCATGTGCCAAAAGGTTGCTGGTTGGATTCCCTGTCAGGGCACATGCCCAGGTTGCAGGCTCGATCCCCACCCGATAGGGGGTATGCAGGAGGCAGCTAATTGATGTTTTGCTCTCACATTGATGTTTTTCTCTCTCCCTCTCCCTTCCACTCTCTCTAAAAATCAATTTTTAAAAGTCTTTGAACAAAATAACCATTGTGTATTTGTGCATGTAAGTAATGATACAGAGAGAGACAGAGAAGGAGGGGGTGAGAATCTCCATAGATGCATGGACCGAGCTTTTCCCTGTCTTTACATATCCTCTCTCAGTAGCTAGCACAATGCCTGGTGCTTAGCAAGTTCTCAGTAAGAGTTTGATAAATGGATGAGTGGATAAAATGTTTAGATGGTTTAAATTTATAAGGACAGGGGCCATGTCTTATACTTTTTTGTGTCTCCTGGAGGTCCTGGAAATTAGACCATCATACAAATGCCCAACCTGTGTTCTATAAGCATATCTATGCATTTGCACGCGCACACACACACACACACACACACACACACACACCCTGGCATAGGTTACAGACGTGGTACTCACAACAATCTTGCCCCCAGGACCCTGGCTCCGAACACTAACTCCCAACCACTGGTTCTCCTTGCTCTCCTTCTGCACATCAGCTGGAGGCAGGACACTGGGAATCAGGGGAGGGAAGAGGAGGCCAAGTCCTCTCCTCCCCTCTTCATGTGCACCCCCCACTCCACTCCCACAGCGCACATACCTCCCTGGTCAATGTCCACTCTGTAGCAGTCAGTCTCCTCCAGGCTCAAGGGGCAAGCGAAGAGGCCTCCAGTGCGGTTCGCCTGCTGCCCAGGCAGAGCCAGAGCCTGGGGGGCGCCCACCAGCAGCCTGTGCCACGGGGCAGGGGCAGGAGTTAGCAGCCAGAATGCTCCCCCTCCACAGAGCTGCCCTGGCCCAAACCCTCAGTACCAAGCAGAGTATCGAAGGACTAAGAACAAAGGCCAAAAGGCCATTTCCCAAGTCCTGACCAGGGCAGGTTAACATACTTGGCCATGTAATCATCATGTTACAGACGCACATACTATCTGGATGAAGAACCACATGCACAGTAGATACACACACACACACACACACACACACACACAGCAACCCAACAGCCTGGCCAGCACTGCTAGTTTGAAAGAACCGCCTGTTTCCAGCACCTGTTCCTGACCAGGCCTTTCCTACCCACTCCCTGGCCCCCTTCCCAAGCTCTGCCCTCCTCCCCAGCCCTGTTGAAACCTTCCCAGAAATGCCGAGAATGCTGGGAGCAAGTGGAATAGAGGTCCAGACTGGCACCATGAGGTGGCCCAGGGATCAGCTTTGGAGGCCAAGCCTGCTTCCCCCACCCTTTCATCAGGGACCCGCCAAGGACCCCAGCCCAGCAGCCCTGCCAGCCCAGGGGTCTCTCAGTCACTCCGGCCGCAGGCAGCAAGGTAGGGGCAAATATCTCATTTGGTCTCCAATCTTCCCTCCATTCTCCCCCCACTTCCTGAAACCCCTTTCCCATCCTTCCTTCTGCTCCCACAGCTATGATTTTCCCATCGCTCCCACCCACCCCTCTCCCTCCCGCGCCCTCCCAGTCTTCTACCTCCCCCTCAGACACTTTCCCAGCTACAACTTTCTTGGCAGGACAATTTTCCACAATCACAGCCAAGGCTTCTTCCCAGGGAGAGGACTGTGCTGGGAATGGAGGCTGCCTGGGTCCCTTGGGGCTGAATCCCCAGGCCAGGAGCAAATGGGGGGTGGGAGGAGGTGACTGTCACCCAGCTGGACGAGGATCCTCTTTTCGAAGAAGGAGAGACTGGAAAGTGGCAGCAGGGCAAACCTCGGGGCCTCTCTCCCACGCTGTTTCCCTCCATCCCCCTTCCCGGTGGGGGGGGGGGAGGCCCAGAGCTGTGTGGGGCAACGCCGCAGGCAGGCATCTGTGGGGCACTGTGCCATTTCTGATGGCGCAGGGGGAGGGGAGGGCACAGAGCCATCGCCCTTCCCACAACTCCTCCTCGGCTCTGCCCAGCTGTCATCCCATGTCAGAGTCAGTGTCAAGAGGCAGAAGGGTGTTGGGGGGGGGGGGGTAGAGTAGGGAAGAGAGCATGGCATGCATTCGGCATTTGTTAACAACTATTTATTGAAAGTCTCTCCGCCAAGCCCTGCGTCAGGCCCTGGTGAGACAAGGGAATCATATTTATTCAGCACCTACTCTGGGTCAGGCTGTAGGCTGAATGCCAGGGACATGAGGAACCAACATTTATCGCTCTCTACCTAGGTGCTGGGGCTAGGCAAGTCACATGCACTATCTCATTTAGTCTCCACCACAACCCCACGTGAGGCTCCTTTTCTGGTCTTCAGAGGAGGACACTCGCTCAGAGACGGTAAGTGGTGCGCTGGAGCTCAGGTGCACGTGGGCCCAGCTCCAAGCCACGCCTCTTCCACCGCGCTCAGTGACAGGCCCGCTCCCGAACAGGGACCCCTCCAGAAAGGGAAGAGGGGAAACGGGAGGGAAGAGGACCTCTGAGCAAAAAAAAAAAAAAAAAAAAGAAGCTGAGTGGCATGGCCAACCTTCAGACAAGTCTGCAGGAATCCTGACACATCTCCCACACAGCGGGAGCCACCTCTGAGAGACAGCCGGGACCTCAGATGGCCAGCGCACAGCTAAGCACCGGGAGAAGCTAACGGTCGGTGTTCAGTGTTCACATCTCCTCTGGAGGTCAAGAAGAGAGAGGAGGCAGGAGGGGAGGGGGCCTACTGGGAGAAGAGGAGCTGAGCACAGAAATCCACCCAGCCCCACCCTTGGCGAACAGACCAGCCCATCCTCCCTGGAACGAGAGTTCCCACACACAGCCTCTGGTCCCTCCACCTCTGCCCCAGCCGCACACTCCTTCCTGGCTTCCTCCCACGATCCCCGGACACCCCAGGCCTCTGGGCAGAACAGTAGCCACAGCTGCAGCCACTGCAGAGAGCAAAGCAAAGGCATGTTGGCGGCTGGGGCAGCGGGACTCCCTGAGACCTGAGCTTAGCGGAGGTGAAGGAGAAGCCCACGACCACTGCACCTCTTGGCTCTCCACACGCTCCAGGCTCTCACCCGAGCCCAGCCCTCTCTGGCTCTCAGTCTGGGTGGCCCTCTGCAGAGGGTGCTGGGCCTGAAGGCTGGCCAAGCCTTTGGAGCTGGGCTTGCTGTAAGGTGCTAAGGCTGTTCTCTAACTCCGTGGATCCCAATACAGGAATTATTAATATTAGAACAGTTCTGCGCTGTTCTAAGCTCTTTGCGTGCTGGGAAAGCAGACCTGGAACTCAAAAGCTAGGGATGAGCAAGGTACTTGGTCTCTCATGTGCCAGCAGGCAGCAGAGCGCCCCCTGCTGGAGCAAAATCCCGGTTAGGAGTCAGGCCCCTACGGGAATGCCCTCCGCTAGACTCTGGGAGACAGAGTCAGGGGCCACCTTTAGAGATGAGGGGGGAATGACAAGAGACCAAGCTATTAAAAATAACCTAGAATTTGTCTGGAAATAGCTCGGAGAGTTCAGCATGTCCTAAAAAGGCCTCCAGTTCTGGAACTCTGGCAGATGGGAGAAGGAGGGAGGAAGGCAGATGAGGGAGGAAGCAGACAGAAGGCCGAAGAAGAGGTGAAATCAGTTGCTTTCTGTCTCTCCCAAACTTTGGGGGGAGGGGGGGCACTGACCCTGCTCCCTGATGACAGGGATAATGGAAGAAGAAAGATCAGAGCTAGCCCCTCCTCCCAGCACAGGAAAAGCGAAATGAGCTCCGGTCCCTACCCTCTGCCCCCAGGCCAGTGGTTGCGGGGAGAAGACAGTCCCTGTGGAGGGCATTGATCCCCGTAATGGACACTTAGTGTGGCTTAGGCTGGCCCCTGGCAGGAGGGGGTGGGAAGCTCTCCTCCCCTCCCCATCTCTCTTTTTAAGATCATACGTGTAGCTGGAGCGAACAGTACAGGGAGCATGACAGTCACAGGCCTCATACACAAGAGTCCTTCCTCTGTGGGTCCCGAACTGATTAGAAAGTAACCAGAATCACCGTCCTCTGCCCCTCACTCCTCCCTGCCTTCCCCCACTGCTGGGATTCCTGGAGCTGGAAATTTCCTGGGGAGGAGGAAGGGCAACAGCCTGGCCAGCATCCTTCCTGGATCTCTCTCTCTCTCTCTCTCTCTCTCTTCTCTCTCTCTCTCTCTCTCCTGCTACTGCTGCTGCTACAACTTTGGGGGCTCTGTTTTCTGCCCCTGCCGGTCCTCTCCCAGCTTTCCCAGGGTCTTGCCACAGACGGGGCAGGTCTCCCCTGGCCTCGCAGTGTCCTGCTGCCCTCATTCCATCCTATGGCAAAACCCTGGCAGGAAGTTACTTCTGGAGTCTACCCTCCACCCCTCCCACGGCCTTTAGCCTCTCTGTCCTCTCCCTCTCTTCCTGTGCCAAGAGACAAAATGCTCAGTCCCCTCCCTCAGGGGATTCGGGCCTCTGAAGAAGGAGGGGAGCCACACCTCAGGACTGGGGCTAGGATGCAAAGGGGTGGGGGGCAAACGGAGATGCTCCCTGCCAAGACCAGAACCTGGCTCTCCAGCGCATCCCCAGCGCATCCCCAGAGCAAGAGCCTGCGCCTCGGGCTGAGGGTAACCCTGCAGACCCGAGACCGCTGAGGCGCGGCTCCAGGCCCGGGTGCAGGATATCTGTGGACAGCCGAGTCTTGGCGGGGTTCGAAGACCGAGCCATGAAGCAGGCGCGGGGGTCTGGGGCTCGGCACAGTGACGGCGGGCGGCGCGGTGACTCACCAGCTCTGGGGCCGGGGCTGTAACTGCCGGTGCAGGGCCACCGAGAAGCCGAAGAGGCTCCCCGGCTCGCCCTCCTTGCGCAGCGCGCCCATCACGTCCAGATTGAAGGCGACGGCCCCGGAGGAGAGCAATCCGGCGAGCAGGGTGCCAAGAAGGTAACCAATCCCGGGGGGCCCCCTAGGATCGCGGCCCGGAGTCCCCGCCATATGGGGGAACCCCTCGCGCGCTGCCCGCGAGCGCAAGGAAACTCGCTCGCGCCCCAGACCCAGGGGTCCCCGGCGGCCCCTGGTCCCGAGTCCCGCGGGTCTCCCCAAAGCTTCCGCCGATCCGCCGCCCCACGCCGCCCCACGCCGCCCCACGCCGCCCCACAACTGCGGCAGCCGCGGCCGGGCGTCCACTGAGGCTCCCGCCTCCGCCCCGGGCGCCGCCCCGCCCCGCCCTCGGCCCGCCCCCCGCGCCGCGGCAGGTGGAGGCCGCGCGTCGCGGTGGGATGCCCAGGCGCCCGCCCGGAGTGGGACCTGGCCTTCGGGTGGGGCCTGGCCTCCGGGTGGGGCCTGGCCTCGCTGCCCCCCCCCCCAGCCCCGCCCCAGCTCCGCCCCAGCGCCCTCACTCTCTCCTGCCCTCTCTCCTGCCGAGCCCGCGAGGGGTGGAGGCGGCGCCTCGGAATGGCGAGCGGGGAGCGAGAGAGGAGCACAGAGAAAGGGAGCGAAAAAGAGAAAAGAGGGTAAGAGATGAGAAGTCTGGGAAGAGAGAGGCAAACAGAAAGAGAGGAGATGAAAGGGGAGCGGCCCCGGGCGGTCCCTTGGTGCTCCCTTCTCGCCTTGGTTACAGGAGGCACCGCTCATGCTGTTCCAGTCACACCGCTTCCCACCTCTCCCCAGCCCACTCCCCATGGCCCGGCAGGGACACCACATTCAGGGGAAGAGAGAGAGGAACCAGCAGGCCTGGGGAGGGGGCAAAGGAGGCAAGTAGAAAGAAACAACAAGAGAAAAGAGATGGAGAAAGAAGGACAAGCGTTTGATCAATAAGGGATGGGCCTGGCTGGCGTGGCTCAGTGGTTGAGCGTGGACCTATGAACCTGGAGGTTCGTGATTCCTGATCAGAGCACATGCCTGAGTTGTGGGCTGATCCCCAGTGTGGGGCGTGATGGGGGGGGGGGGGGGAGGAAGGGGGGAACGTTCAGGAGGCACCCAATCAATGATTCTCATCATTGATGTTTCTCTCTCTTCCTCTCCCTTACTCTTTGAAATCAATAAAAATATTTTTTTAAATAAGAGATGGGAGAAAACCAGAAAAAAAGACTGACGATGATAAAGGAAGAGGGACACACGCTGGTGCCAAAGAAGGCAAAGATGAGAGATGGGACCCCAGAGGCAGAGGGATGGGAAGGGTGTCTCCAGTTCCCAGGCCCTTCCTAGGCCTGTGCATCTCCCACCCCACCGGGGAGAGGATGGGAGGGCTGCGTCCTGGCTGGCCGGAGCTGGGTGGGGCTCCCCAGGGACCTACCAGCAGGCCTGTCCCTCTTCCTCTCCCTTCCCCCCAGTGCTGAGACAGAAGCAAAGGGGGGGGGGCGCATTTTCCAACTCTGCTATTTATAACTCCAATCCAGAAATGGAGCCAGGAGGAGAGATAGGGAATAATTTGGCACAACTAGAACCTCACTTGCTCCCACCTTCCCTCCTCTTCCTAGTTGTCTTTCTTGTTGGGTGTTGGTCTTGTGCATATTCATCTGTCTATCTCTCTCTCTCTCTCTCTCTCTCTCTCTCTCTCTCTCTCTACCCCTCTCTCTAGTTTTGTGTCATCCCAAACTCTATTTTTGTCCCCCTTCTTGGAATCTTTCACAGACTATTTCTCAATGTCTCTAATGTTTTCTCTGCCCCTCAAACACTGTCATATTCTTGAGATCCTGTCTTCTCCTTCCCTTTCTTAAAAGCCTCAATATGTGACCTACCTAGTTCCCTTCACATGCTCACTTTGTCTCTCTCACTTCTTTGTCCAAGATTACACTTTTAATCAGGCAAACAAACAGGTAGGCTCTCACTCTGCTGGCCCTGACACAATTCTTGGCCTGGGTGAATTACTATACCCCTTTGGGCCTCCGTTTTTTACAACAGGACACGCGTGGCCATTCCCTGCAGGGGGCTAGGCAACCTCTAAACAAGTGCTGCCAGCAGGCTGACACCGGGGCCCTGCTGTTACTGTCCCCCGGATATGCTCTCTCCACCCCTTTGTATTTCAGAGCCACAGACAGGAGGGAAGAGCTGACATGAGAATGCAGGATAGTAACATCAGGACAGGACCCGGGGTCTCCACTCAGCCCAGACCCACAGCCGGCGTCAGAATGCCGTTAGAGCCCCAGCTGCCTCCTTTTTGCACCTACAGCTTCTGCCTCCCTCCGGCTCCACTCCTCTGGCTCCTGCTAAATCCAAGGCTGAAATCAGATGCCAAAAATCTGCTTCTGACCTCCTCTGCCCAAATATTTGAGAAGTCACCTCACTGCTACAGGAGGAAGGAGAGAAAGGCCGCCCAAATTAGCCTGCCTATAAATAGTGGGGCAAGGGTTGGCGGGAACATGGGAGAGCTCTCCTGCAGCCTCGTAAGTTTAGACACGTAGATTTTCTCTAAAGGAGAAGTGAGACCGGATTGTTGGAGTGGAAAGCAATGTCGTAGGAATACTGTAGGTGAAGAGGGGAATGAAGATGCTTGAGGGGGCCTGAGGATGGAGGAAGCTGAACATTAGAATAAGCAACCTGCCAGAGAACTTCCTGTATTTGAGTCGAGTTTGGGAATTCATTAAATTAAAACCAGTGCTGATACTGTATGATTCCACTCACATAACATTCTCAAAATAATAAAATTATAAAGATGAAGAATGTATTACTGATTTCCCAGGGACGGGGCTGGGGGGGGGCATATAAAAGAATAACATAGGAAGTTCCTTTGTGGTGATGAGGAGTTCCGTATCTTTTTTTTAAATATTTTTTTATTGATTTCAGAGAGTAAGGGAGAGGGAAAGACAGAAACATCAATAATGAGAATTATCAATCGGCTGCCTCCTGCTCGGCCCACATTGGGGATCCAGCCCGCCACCCATCAAACCATGACTCCTTGGTTCATAGGTCAACACTCAACCACTGAGCCAAGCCAGCCGGGCGAGTTCTGTATCTTTTGTTGTTGTTGTTAATCCTTGCCTGAGGATATTTTTTCCATTGATTTTTAGGGAGAGTGGAAGGGAGAGGGAAAGACAGAGAGAGACATTCATGTCAGAGAAACATCCATGTGAGAGAGACACATCGATTGGTTGCCTCCTGCACAAGCCCGGACCAGGGACCGGGCTGGGGAAGAGCCTGCAACCAAGGTACGTGCCTTTGACCAGAATTGAACCTGGGACCCTTTGGTTCGCAGGCCAACGCTCTGTCCACTGAGCCAAACCAGCTAGGGCAGAGTTGTGTATTTTGATTTTGGTTGTGGTTATTTGAGCCTGTACATGGGATGAAATATCTATATGCATGCACACACACACAAACACACAAATGAGTGCATGTAAAAACACTGGTGAAAATTGGATAAGGCCTGTAGACTAGTTGATAGTATCGTAGCTATGACAGCCTCCTGGTGTAGATCTTGTGCTACAGCTATCTAAGACATCACCACTGGGGGAAGCTGGGGGAAGGAAGGGTACTCAGGACTTCATGTACTATTTTTGCAACTTCCTCTGAGTGGACAACTATTTCAAAATAATTTTGAAAATTGATAAATGCCCAAGCCCAGCACAGACGTGTCTGAGTGTTGCCGGGGCTCTCTCCAGCCCCTTTCCCCTCTCACAGCTTTCTTCCCCTCCATCTGGGATCCCTACTTCCCAGCTCTCAAGCAAATACTTCCAGAGCACACTCTCCCTCCACCTCATCCGGCAGCAGAGCCTTGCACATATGTCCCAGGGTCAGCCGTTTCCTCCTCGCCACACAACGTGATGACTTTCTCACCCCACCCACCTCTGCAGCGCTGGAATCCTCCGCCCGCCTCTGAATTCTGGCCGTAGCCAGAGCTTCAACTATGGGAGTGGCTGGGAGAGAAAGAATAGAAATGTGATCGAGGGGAGTCCCTGGAGAAATGGCCACTCTGGTCTTTGAGGATCTTGAGGAGAAGGACGAGGAGGTCGCTTCCCACAGGGAGCCATTTAAATGGCCTTGAGGGCCTCTTGTCTTGGAGCCCTGGCTTCAGGCCAACCTTTGGCCCTCGGCCACACCACCAACAGCCCCCTCTTGAAGCCCAGCCAGATTCCCCGGTTTGAGAAGCTTCTCCACTCACGCCATGCCCTCCCTCGGTCCTCACCCAACCCCTAACAACCCAGCAGCTTCCGGCCCTAAAGTTTAGCCCAGTCAGTCAGCTGGGAGCTTGCTAATTAAAGCTAGCTCTGAAAGAGACCTCAAAGAGCAGGGAGAGGAGTGGAGAAAAAGAGCATGGAGTTACATCCATTCATTCTGAGGGAGAATAATCAGGGTGGGAAGTTGTAAGGAGAGGTGGGCAGAGAGAGAGTTCAAATATCAAGACTCGTTCTCCGGACACAGTGCAACTTTTCTCCATCTCTACCAAAGGCAAGTGGGGCTGAGCTTCAACTACAGCGGAAACTACGGTTGGACCGTAAGCAAGAAGGACCCAGCAAAAGAGCAGCTGGAGGATGACCCTGGAGAGATCAGCTGCCGTCCCCAGATACAGACCCATGTCCTCTGTCCAGCTCTAGGGCAAAGGAACTGCCAGCATGCGGGAGAAGAGGGCGGGGCTTATGTCTGCAGAATACTGGCAATCTCTATGCTGATTGTGAAAATGTCAGACGGTTGTGCCAAGCAGGGTGAGGGTAACACAGGATGGGCCTGGCACTCTCCCTGTGTCAGCCTGTCCTTAACATTCACAGACAGACCACTGAAACCCCCAACACCAACCACCCTCATTAGCCCCTGCCCTCTGTTTCACGCCCCCCAAGTCATCATTCTCTGGTACCTCTTCCAACCCCTGCCCTTCTTTCCCAGGCTCCACAGCTCTGGGAGTGAGAAACCAGGCATGTTCCGGTCTGCCTCTATTTTGCTTGCTCACTGCAGTTAGAAGCAGGAGCCAGGGTGGAGGTGGGGGAGGGCTGGCAGAGGCCGCCCTGTGATGCTCTTACTCTTCCCGCTTTTATGGATCAGCCGTTCTCTGGAGTGGAGCCTCTTCCCAAACACTCCTCCCCTGCCAGGATTCCCTTCACCTGAGGTCTGAGCCAGAAGGGCCTGGTGACAATAGACAGGGCCTCCCTTCCCAGGGTCTCTCCCATGGTGTCTGCAGCACAGAGCAGCGGTTCCACTCAGGCTTTGGGACCAGATAGCCTGGATTTGTAGCCTACCTCTACTTCCTGTGAGCTCTGTTACTCCTTCACCGCTCTGTATCTGGGATTCTTCATCTGCAAACTATAATACTTTACAGGATAGTTCTAGGGATTAAATTAATTAATACTTGTAAAGTGCTTGCCCCATGGTAAGTACTCAGGAAATGTTGGAAAAAGAAGTTATCCTATATAATAAAAGCCTAATATGCAAATCAACCAAACAGCAGAACAACTGGTGGAACGACCTGTCGCTACGATGCACACTGACCACCAAGGGGCAGACGCTCAACACAGGAGCTGCCCCCAGCTCACAGGCCCCAGGCCAGCCAAGGCGGGTGCCAGTGGGGTCCCCCCAATCACCCACCGGTCGCCCCGCAGAGGGAGGCAACCTGTGGTGGTGGCAGGGGCGGGGCCAGCAAGCAGGTGGAGCCAGGCCGGCCAAGGCAGGTGCCAGCGGGGGGGGCCCTGATCACCCTGCCAGTCGCCCCACAGATCAGCCCTGATGGCCAGCCAGGCCTAGGGACCCTACCTGTGCACAAATTTCATGCACCAGGCCTCTAGTAGTACACATATAAGCATAGACACATATATACACAGTATCCAGCATTTTTATTCAGAATTTTTTTTAATTTCTTTATTGATTAAGGTGTCACATATTTGTCCTCATCCTCCTATTCCCATCCCACACCCCTCCCCACGGCTGCCCCCACCCCCCTGTTGTCCTTAACCATTGGTTGGCTCGTATGCATGCACACAAGTCCTTTGGTTGATCTCTCCCCCCTTCCCCACCCTCCCCTACCCTCCCTCTGAGGCCCGACAGTCCGATCGATGCCTCCTTGTTTCTGGGTCTGTTCTTGTTCATCAGTCTATGTTGCTCATCATTTCCCCAAGATGAGTGAGATCATGTGTTACTAGAAATATACTTATAAGAACTGAATGTGAGACGAGCGATAATAGTTATGCTGACAGGCAAATGAATCAGTCTGTAGTGAGTTTCTTTCTGGACCAACAGTTCTTTAGAGACCCAATTTCAATGTCCACCAGTTCCTTATGTGTACAGGTCGGCACTGACTTTTCAGCTCTGGATGGTGGACAAATGGTGGTAATGGAGGTCCGACTCCCTCTGGTTTGGTCTCGGCCGGACCCAGGGGCATGGCTTCACCCGGACTCAGGGGCGCGGCCTCACCCGGACCTGGGACCCAGCATCACCCGGGCCCCGGGGCACGTGGCCTCACCTGGACCCAGGGGCGCGTGGCCTCACCCGGTCCCGGGATCCAGCCTCACCTGGACCCAGGGGCGCGCGGCCTCACCCAGACCCGGGCTCCAGCCTCACCCTGACCCAGGGGCGCGCGGCCTCCCCCGGACCCAGGGGCATGGCCTCACCCAGACCCGGGATCCAGCTTTACCCGGACCCAGAGGCGCGTGGCCTCACCCGGACCCAGGGGCACATGGCCTCTCCCGGACCCAGGGGCATGGCCTCACCCGGATCCAGGGGTGCACAGCCTCACCCAGACCCGGGATCCAGCTTCACCCGGACTCAGGGGCGCGGCCTCACCCGGACCTGGGACCCAGCATCACCCGGGCCCCGGGGCACGTGGCCTCACCTGGACCCAGGGGCACGTGGCCTCACCCGGACCCGGGCTCCAGCCTCACCCTGACCCAGGGGCGCGCGGCCTCCCCCGGACCCAGGGGCATGGCCTCACCCAGACCCGGGATCCAGCTTTACCCGGACCCAGAGGCGCGTGGCCTCACCCGGACCCAGGGGCACATGGCCTCTCCCGGACCCAGGGGCATGGCCTCACCTGGATCCAGGGGTGCACAGCCTCACCCAGACCCGGGATCCAGCTTCACCCGGACCCAGGGGCGTGCAGCCTTGCCCGGACCCGGGACCCAGCCTCACCCGGATCCAGGGGTGCACAGCCTCACCCGGACCTGGGATCCAGCTTCACCTGGACCCAGGGGCACATGGCCTCACCCGGACCCAGGGGCGTGTGGCTTCTCCCGGACCCAGGGTATTCAGAATTTTTATTTTGGCACTTAATGTTCTGCTTTATGCTACCACTTAACCAATTCACTCATTAATCTTTTGATGTCCACACATCTCCCAGGAATTAAGATGCTACTCTGCAAATAGCTGAATGAATCAAAGTAATCCTCAACTCATCCTCAGAAAATTCAAAGAGGATGTTTTATGTGCCATGCCAGCACAGCCAAGGGTTCAGCGAGCCTGATCAGGGGCGACGAAGGATGATGAAGAAATGATAGACAAAGAGAAAAAGCTGGGTCTAGGTGGATCTTCTGTGCCTGGCTGAGGCCACAGAACAGATCCAGACTGCAAAGCTGAGGCTTTATTTATAATCAGGGACAAACAAGGTAATCTACAATGTTGTTGTAAGTTTCACTTGTTTTGGCAGCACTTGCTGCCCCTCCCACAGCCCACTAGCTACCCAGGAAAGATCTAGGGAGCAGTCACAAGATCAAGCTTAATTATGCTTAGAGGACTGCGCCCTCCAAGCTGGGACTTGTTTGCGACTTTGCCAGCAGGTCAGTCCGAGGCTTAACCCTATAACCGCTTCCTACAGTTTTATTTTAATTCAGTCAGCACCCATTTCTCCACCTCCTGCAAGTAGATGTGATAAAGTTAGTTTTCAACTATATAACTGAATCACAAAATGAGAAAATGCCAAAGTTTGAAATAGCTTCAGATATGGTTTAGTCTAGTGATTCTCAACCTTTGATGCACTTTAGAATCACCTGAACAACTATTTTAAAAAATACTTATGTCTGGGCTCCACTCCTTGGAGATCTAGTTAATTAGTCTAGGGTCAGGGAATTTTTTAAAACTTCCCCATGTGATTCTAAAGTTTAGCCCTTATTTCACTAAGGAAAAAAAAAAAATCCAGAGTGGGTAAGCAATTTGCCCAAAGTCACCCAGCATGTCAGTGCACGGTGCACCAAGAGAGACTGTGGCAATAGCAGGAATACGTTGATGATGTTTATAATATTTCTTGTTGGAGTAACCCGGGAAGCATTTTTCTTAGTTCAGAGAGGTATTATGTCATTTACCTTTTACTGTGACAGCAGCATTTATTCTTCTGGTAAGACTGCAATGGGTTCCCATTCCCTGACCACAGAAGGACAGAGATGGCATTGCGCATTACTGCACTTAGCCACAATTAGCAAAGCTCCCTAGGAGGCCACTTGAGGTGCCTAAAATGCTGCTTCTCTACAATGATCACCCAGCACTGCGGGACCTCAGCAGCGGTGAGAAGACAGGGGGCTGGAAAAGAAAGGAAAGCGGTCCCTCCTAGAGGGAAGGAGCTGAGAACAGCTGAGAACTGGCCAGAGCTGCCAGGAGGGAAAGGCAAGAAAGGAAACGAATTTCAATGAGCCGAGGGTGCCTCTGCTACGCCAACAACCAAACTATGATGGACAGCCTGGCAACATCCACCTCTTCCCCCCTCAACCCCCGCCTACACACACACACACACACACACACACACACACACACACACACACACACACCAGGAGCCTGAGATCCAAAAGAAATGTTAAAAACTGGCTCTGGCCCTAGCCGGTTTGGCTCAGTGGATAGAGCGTGGGCCTGTGGACTGAAGGGTCCTGGGTCCGATTCCCATCATGGCCTCGCTTGCAGGCTCCTCCCCCACCCAGGCCCTGGTCGGGTACCTGCAGGAGGCAACCAATCCATGTGTTTCTCTAACATTGACATTTCTCTCTGTCTCTCCCTCTCTCTTCTACTCTCTCTAAAAACCAATGGGAAAATATCCTCAGGTGAGAATTTAAAAAAAAAAAAAAATTGGCTCTGCACCTGGCTGGTGTGCTCAGTGGTTGAGCATCGACCCATGAACCAGGATGTCAGGGTTCGATTCCTGGTTAGGGCACATGCCCCGGGTTGCGGGTCCATCTCCAGTGGGGGGGGGGGGGGGGGGCGTGCAGGAGGAAGCCGATCAATGATTCTCTCTCCCTCTCCCACCCTCTCTGAAATCAATAAAAAAATATTTACTTTTAAAAACTGGCTCTGCAATATGAGTGATAAAGAAAACTTCTCCCAACATTCACCAAAAAGTGAAGTCCCACTAAAGACAAGAGCTCACCTGCCCCCAACTCTTGACTATTCCCGTTCTCCCCAGCCAAGATCTCACCGCCTGCCCACCTGGGCTCCAAAGGGGGCGGTCCCGGCATCACGTGACAGTGCGGTCACGTGGCCCTGGCCCTCGGCGCTGCGGAGTGCGTCCAGCTCCGGGAGTCTGAGGGGGCCGGGCTGTCCAGCCTCCCTGCCCCCCGCCCGGCGCGGCCATGCTGTCCCGCCTGCTGAAGGAGCACCAGGCCAAGCAGAACGAGCGCAAGGAGCTGCAGGGTGAGCCCACAGCCTGTCCGCGCGGCCTCTCCCGCCGCGGCCTGGCCTCAGCCCGGAGCCTGGGCCTCGAGTAATGGCCCAGATCCAGGGCAGGGCGCGGGCTAGTGGGCACGGGCGTCGGAGGAGGGGGAGGGGGTGCTTTTTTGGAAAGTCCGTCCCGGTGCCAACGGGCTCCGGTCCCTTTACCATCACCCATCACCCATCACCCGTGTCCCCTCGGAAACGCGCCTCGGCTGGGCCGCCCGGCCTCGTGGTCCCGCCCCTGCTCCTGAAACGCTGTGCCGATTGGTCCAGGCAGCCTTTCCTTCGGGGAGCGGGGCGGGGCTCCAGGAGGGAGGAGGGTGTGGGGGACCCGCCAGAGATGGGATTCTTGGAGGCCGGAAGCCGCCGGAACAGGTGTGGGGCGCTGGTTCCCGGAGCCCGGGCTTGGAATCCCGAGTCACCAAGCCTTAGGCCAGGAAGGCGGGGAAAGCGTGCCGGGGAGTCTGGAGCCCTGGACGGTGACGGCCCTGGGCCAGACGCTTCCCCTCTCCGGTACCGGTTTCCTCACCTCTGACAGGAGAGGTGTTTCTGTTTGGCAAAGTCCTCTCCAGCCCTGGCGCTCTGAGATGCGTTGGCGTGTTCCCACAACTAGCAGAATAGTAACGAGTAGGGGGAAGCCTTCCAGCAGCACCCCGGAAAAACACCAAGTCGCCACTCCAATCCCTCTCCCCCTCCCTCCCCCCAGAGAAGAGGAGGCGAGAGGCTATCACTGCAGCGACCTGCCTGACAGAAGCTCTGGTGGATCACCTCAATGTGGGGTATGAACCTCTTCCCGTCCACACCAGCTGCCCACCCCACGTGTAGGCGCGGGCAAGACCTCCCCGCAGCCTGCCCTGGAAGGGAGGAGATGTTCTACGCATCCCCTTACCCTCCCCGCCCAGTTTCAGTGTATGGAGGGAGGCCTGAGTCAGCCCTGACCCATAACATGGTCAGGGAAGAGCAGCTGCAGTGGTTTGAGACGCAGCCAGATTTCTCCCTCCTCCCAGTAACTTCCCGGGTGCTCACCACCTGATGCCATCTGCCCACCTCCTTGCACCCCTCAGTCCAGCTGTCACTTTGGTGGGAGGGAGGGTGCCCTCCTTCGCTGTGGCTTACTACCTCCTCCACCTCCCACCCTCTGGCAGGCCTGGGAGCAGCTGGCAGGAAGGAGATGGCCCAGCTGGTGAGGGTGAGAGCAGGTCCTCTGCCAGGAGCTCCAGCAGAGCCAGGCTGTCTCTGCCCTTCCTTCTGGGCATCGGGGGTGGGGGGCTTTTTTGGAAAGTCTGTCCCCGGGCCAACGGGCTCCAGGGACTACCCTCTGCTCCAGTCCTAAATGAAAATGTCGTTAACAACCAAAAACTTGGGAAGGAGCAGAGAATATTCCCTTGACCGTGGGTGACCCAGGAGAGCACCGAGGTGACGATTTGATAGGCCGTTTGTTGGAAGAAAGGAGGCAGTTATGATGCCTTCCACCCCAGGGCAAATAGTTGTGAATCCAGAGACTGAGTCGCCCAAGTGAGCCGGGCAAGGGCTGCCATCTTCATTACTCATTTCTGGGCAAGATTAGGGGAAGAAAGGCTGTGGTCAGGGCCTCTGACCGCCCTCCCCTCCAGGCCTCTCCCTTCATTCAGTTTGAATAATGGAGAGCAGGAGATCAACCGGAAAAACTGAGATCTTAGGAACTCCCAGAGGAAGCTAGAAACATTGGGAGCCCCCTACTCTTACTGTGTCAGCTCCTACACTGCCCGCTACTGTGACCAGCTGTCCCCAGGGACAGGATCTTACCCCACACGCATACATTGGCGCCTCCTGGCTCTGCTGTGATGTTGGCCCGGGCTTCTTCCTCTCTTCTAACTTTGCTAGGGGCCACCCCACTTTCAGTTTAGAGGGCAGCTAAGCCAAAGCCAGATTAGAAAGGGTTTTGTGTTGCTGCCCACGGCTCCTCTCATTCCCCGGAAAGGAACACAAAGGCCCCGTCTATCTCAGCCCCTGTCAGGTGTCCTTCCCACTCTCCACGCCCCCGACCCCTTGCCCTCTCCAGCCCCCACAGATTCCAGTGGGTGGGGGCACCGGATGTGGAGTCTCAGCTGACCTAGAGCTTTGGGGTGGGTAGTGAAAGATTCACCAGCCAATAAGAGAGAACAATTATTGCACAATTATTGCAGGAGGGTTAGGGGGGATGGAGGCAGGCAGAGAATTGAGGATACCAACCTCATGGCAGTAATGGTAATTGCAACCAGCACCTTGATTGAGGAGAAAAGGAAATAGAGCAGAGCAGAAGGAAGGGAGAAAGTGTGCGTGTGTGTTCATTCATTCGTGTGGGCGAAAGGAGAAAGGTTGGGAGAGAGACTGAGCCAAGAAGCAGTCCCTGGGAGATCTCTTGACCCTGAGTTCCTGGGGAGGGGGTTGCTCTCCTATCTGACCCCAGATTCAGGGAGTGGCCAAAGTTTCCTTCCCAACTTCTGCACAGATCCCTGGGCTTCCGGTTGCTGCCAGATGTGTCCCTACTACTGGATTTTCCCAGCTTCTCCCATCTCCCCCTTTTTCTTCCCAGCTCTTTACTCAAGGATATCCCCCTACCAGGCTAGCCCTTGCTTCCCCACCCAGCTTCAGGAGCTCTTTTGCGGGGTAGGAGATGGTGTGTTTCTACACAGCTCCCAGCTAGGGTCTCCTGAGAATCCTGGGAGTGGGAGGAAGAAGCTGGGTTCATTTGCATGTACTAGTCTTGTTGCGTCACATCCCAGCATGGTCACAGTCACGAGGTTGTCCCCAGCCTGACCCCTGGCTGGCCTCCCACTCTCGCAGTGGGGTATTAGTCCTGGAGACCACTCTCACCAGTTGGGTGAGTTGATATCCTCCCTCCTCCAACCTCTAGTGTGGCCCAGGCCTACATGAACCAGAGAAAGCTGGACCATGAGGTGAAGACCCTACAGGTCCAGGCTGCCCAGTTTGCCAAGCAGACAGGCCAATGGATCGGGATGGTGGAAAACTTCAACCAGGCACTCAAGGTGAGCCACACTCCCGACCACATCCCCATCCCCATCCTGGGCCCCCACTGGCTGCCTCCCGTAGGGTCACCTCAGACCTGGGGCTAAAGAAGAAGTAGATGGCCCCAGAAACCCCATCTGTGGCCCCAGTGTCAGAGGCTAGAGAAAGGTAAAGGGAGTTGGTGGGTCCAAGCAAAGCCCTCTGTAGGGGATGGGTGGGAAGTGCCCCCATCCATCCACTGGAGCCACACCCTACTCACCCTGATTTGAGGACTCCCCCCTCTCCCCTTCCCAGGAAATCGGGGATGTGGAGAACTGGGCTCGGAGCATTGAGATGGACATGCGCACCATTGCCACCGCCCTGGAATACGTCTACAAAGGACAGCTACAGTCGGCCCCGTCCTAGCCCCTCTCCCCTCCCCCTCTACCTCACGCCTACCCCCTCCACCTCCCCATGGGGCAGGAGGGAGGCTGACAGGACACAAATAAAACACAAGCCTCAAATTCTCTGTGATACATTCCAAGGAGCTGCTAGCTCAGCATAGCGGGTGGGAGGGGAAGGGTCACAGACCGTTTCCCTAAGGGACAGGTGCCTGGTGCAGGCGCCCGTTGGGTGACCAGAAGTCGGGAGTTCCCCACACCTCTCCAGAGAAGGTCCCAGTAGAGGCCCTGCCCAGCAAGCACCCTAACTTAGGACTTCCGTTTCCTGCAGGGGAGCAACAGGCAGGGAGCAGGCCTGGCCCGCCGCTGGTGCTCTGCCTCTCCACGTGCTCATGGCCTCTCCCAGCCTGGTACTAAGCCGTGTCATGAGTCTGGACCTCGTGGGAGATTAACTCTTGGGCATGAGAGCACTTTGGAGGAGAAATGACAGGTCCGAGGCCACCAACAGGCAGGGGCAGCTGTCATACTTGATAGATCCTGCCTGCTGGGAGTCTACGACAGAGGTGATCAGGAACCCCGGCTGGGAAAGGTAGCCAGGAAGGGGGTCTGGGCACGCCTGGCCCGTGCCAAGCCGCGGCTGACCGGCTTCTGCTTCCCTGACTCCACCTCTCAGTCTTCCCCCTCCTCCCCCCCGCCCCCCCCCGCACATACACTAATACCTCTGGCACCGCGTCCACCCACCGTGGACTTTGGCCTCAGCTGTAGCTCCTGTGGAGCCGGGGGACTGGGAGCAAAGGAAGAAGCGTCTGGTGTAGCACCTGCCAGCTCCCCCCAGAGGAGGTAAGCAGGGCAGGGAGCTGGGTGCCGGGAGGACTGGCGAGGTATCGCCTGTGCTGATAACTCACGCTTTAAGCTTCACCGTGCCTCCTCACACTTCTCCCTTTTGATCCTCCACAACCCCCCAGTGGGCATGGTGGGTGCTAGTCCAGAAACAGGTCCAGAGACGCAGTGAGGTGCTCAGCATCACACAGTAAGTTTGGGGCCGCCGGGACTGAAGTGCAGGGCTCTTTGCCCCGTGTGTGTTTCCTAAAACAAGGCCCAGCTTCATTTAGAGAGTTCAGGTGGCCCTGGTTTAGCAGGAGGTGAAAGGTGACAGCAACGAGAGCTTCTGCTCCCGCGCAGCAGGCCGCACTCGGAAGGGGCTTATCTGGTGTTCACTGTTACCCACAAGTAAAGGGGCTGCCCAGATCCTGGCTTTGCCCAGAAGAGGCATAATTTGCCATTTATCTGCCAAGCAGATGCGGAGACCAGAAACTTCCAGCTAGGGAGGCTGTCAGGGGCAAGGGCTCGAGGGCCAGAGTAAACCGCACGTGTTCTGCCCAGCTCGCTGCCCCTGCAGATCACGTGGGCTCCGGCCATGTGGCTGCCTGTGCTGCTGGGAGTCTTCCTCTGGGCAGCACTGTGGCTGCTCAGAGACCGGCAGAGCCTGCCCCCCAGCGATGCCTTCGTCTTCATCACCGGCTGTGACTCTGGCTTCGGGCGGCTCCTGGCACTGAGGCTGGACCAGAGAGGCTTCCGAGTCCTGGCCAGCTGCCTGACCCCCTCAGGGGCAGAGGACCTGCAGCGGGCCGCCTCCTCCCGCCTCCACACCACCCTGCTGGACGTCACCGACCCCCAGAGTGTCCAGCGGGCAGCCAAATGGGTGGAAACATATGTTGGGGAAACAGGTGAGCCTGGCTGGAGGCACTGGGAACATGGTGTAGGGTGTGTACTCACACGGGCGGTGGGAACCAGGGGGACTGTGAGGGGAAGGAGCAGTGCTCAGGCCGCCCAGGAAGGAGGGGCCTCGGAATGCCTGCCCTACCCTCCGTGACTCCCCTCCGTGACTCCCCGCTTCCCCCACAGGTCTTTTTGGTCTGGTGAATAATGCCGGTGTAGCCGGTATCATCGGGCCCACACCATGGCTGACCAGGGATCACTTCCACCGGGTGCTGAATGTGAACACACTGGGTCCCATCGGGGTCACCCTTGCCCTGCTACCTTTACTGCAACGGGCCCGGGGCCGGGTGGTCAACATCACCAGCGTCCTGGGTCGTCTGGCAGCCAATGGTGGGGGCTACTGTGTCTCCAAGTTTGGCCTGGAGGCCTTTTCAGACAGTCTGAGGTGAGGGGGCAGGGCCCGGGCTCCCAGCCCACTCACAAAAGTATTGGTGTCTGCCCTGCAAAGATTACTAAAGCATTTAATGGAATACTTCTGGGGAGATAGCCTAGGGCTCGACTTCATAGCCCAGCCTCTCATGTGAGTTTTGTGACCTTAAAAGGTTAATTTTCTTTATCCCAGTTTATTCCTCATCTGTTAGATCAGGATGAGAAGACCAATGTCATGGGTGTTGAGAGTGAAATGAGGTCCATGTAAAGCCCCACATAGAAAATGCCCAAGCCCTAACTGGTTGGCTCAGTGGATAGAGCGTTGGCCCGCGGACTGAAGGGTCCCAGGTTCAATTCCGATCAAGGGCACATGCCTTGGTTGCAGGTTCCCTGGCCCTGGTCAGGGTTCATGCAGGAGGCAACCAATCGATGTATCTCTCTCACATCGATGTTTCTCTCTGTCTCTCCCTCTCCCTTCCACTCTCTACAAATCAATGGAAAAATATCCTCAGGTAAGGATTAACAAAAAGGAAATACCTCAAAAAGCCTGCTATCATTATTAGTATTATTAATAACTATAGGCCCAGTGAACGAATTTGTGCACGGGTGGGGTCCTGGGGTCCCTCAGCCTGGCCGGCAATTGGGGCCGATCGGGGCCATCTTGCCCAGTCCTGATGGGGGCCGATGGGGGCCAGCCGGCCAGGGAGGGACCGCGGGAGGGCTCCAGGGCATGTCCAGCCTGTCTCACCCAGTCCTAATCAGCCGGACCCCAATAGCAAGCTAACCTACCCATCGGAGCATCTACCCTCTGGTGGTCAGTGCACGCCATGGCTACTGGTCAATTGGTCCGACCAATCAGTCGGACTTAGCATATTAGGCTTTTATAGAGAGAGATGACTATTACAATGAGCTAGTACCTTTACATATTTTCTCATTAATTCTCCCAGCAACCCTATCAGGGTAGGTATTAATACCCATAGAATAACATAACTTACCCAAGACCCCTGGTGCTCACCTACTGAGCCTGGTCATTCTGTCCTCCTGCCCCTCATCTTTAGATGGTAATGTTCAAAGTCCCATGAGAGCACAGTGGAGACTTGACAAGGATGACATGGGAGCAGGGCCTGAATTTTAAGATTTTTTTATATTATTAGAGAGAGAGGAAAGAGAAACATTGATGTGAGAGTGAAACATCTATCAACTGCCTCCTGCATGTCCCCTACCCAGTATTGAGCCCACAACCCAGGCATGTGCTGAGTCGGAATCAAACCAGCAACCTTTTAGTGCACAGGACAATGCTCCCACCCGCTGGCCAGGGTTAGGGCCTGGATTTTGAGCAGAAGTACAAGTCCCCCAGCCACAGGCACCTTCTGAAGGAAGCCCGCCTTTGTCACCATCACTCAGCAAGTACTTTCAATATTGACTTTTTTTTTTTAATGTTTTTATTTATTTTACAGAGAGGAAGTGAGAGGGACAGAGATAGAAACATCAGTGAGAGAGAGACATCGATTGGCTGCCTCCCACACGCCCTCCCTCCCCCCACTGGGGATGGAGCCCACAACCCACGCATGTGCCCTGACTGAGAGTCAAACTGGGGACCTCTTGCTTCATGACTCAACCACTGAGCCACACCGGCCAGGTCTCTATCTGTCTGTCTTTTAATTTTCCAATTGGCACATGAAACACATACTTTATACTTGGACTTCTGCATCCGTGCTGGGGTGGTTGGATGTAACCCCACTTTCCTCCCAGGAAATACTAGTCTACACCTTCCTCTCCAGAACTCAGGACTCCACCCTGTGTTTTGGGAGCTAGGGAGTGGGGTTCTTCTAGGGCTGGAATTGGCAAACCATGGTTCTCAGGCCAGGTCTGGCCAGCTGCCTATAAGCCAATAATGACTTTTACATTTTTAAGTGATTATATAGGTACCTACATAGTATTTTCAGTCCTGCATTACAGAAAATATTTACTATCTAGACCCAACCCCTGCTCTGGGTTGTAGAAGAGAATACAAAGGAAAAAAACCTCCCTCCCTCTGTCCCCACTTGCCCCTCATCCCAGGGCAGCAGCGTATCCCTTAGTCAGGACCCTTGTCCCTGGTTTAATAACTTTCCCATCATAGTCCCCCACCCATGTCCCTATTAGGGCAAGAACCCAAAAACTTCCCTCTACCCCACTCCAGGCGGGACGTGGCTCCGTTTGGAGTACGAGTCTCCATCGTGGAGCCTGGCTTTTTCCGAACCCCTGTGACAAACCTGGAGAGTTTGGAGAACGCCCTGCAGGCCTGCTGGGCACGGCTGCCTCCAGCCACACAGGCACACTATGGGGATGCCTTCCTTACCAAGTGTGAGTAGCTGGGCCCATACAGGGGGAATGAACGTGCCAGAAAGGTCAGCCCTGCTCCAGCCTGCCGGGAGGAAGTAGGAGGGGCAGTCAGGGAGTGGGTGAGGGTGAATGGGGTGCTTTAGGACACCCAGGCCATGTGGAGCCTGCCCGTTCCCCCTAACTGGGGATGGGATTAAGGACCCCTCTCACCTCTGCTGGGCAACAAGCTCCAGGACCCAGAAGAGGGCCGGAGATGGGCTGCAGTGGGACAGGGACACTGATTCCAACCACCCCCTGGGCTGCAGACCTGGAAGTGCAGCAGCGTGTCATGAACCTGATCTGTGACCCGGACCTGACCAAGGTGAGCAGGTGCCTGGAGCATGCCTTGACTGCTTGTCACCCCAGAACCCGCTACAGCCCAGGCTGGGACGCCAAGCTGCTCTGGCTGCCAGCCTCCTACCTGCCAGCCAGCCTGGTGGATGCTGTGCTCACCTGGGTCCTTCCCAAGCCTGCCCAGGCAGTCTACTGAGTCCAGCCTTCCAGCCACAGATTGTTCTTCAAATACAAGAACTTTATTTCTGTCCCCACCTGGTGCCTGGCACAAAATAGGCACTCAATAAATGTTTAAAAAAAAAAGATGGGCAGAAACAAAGGTGCTCCATTGAAGTGCTCTCGCTCTGTCCAGTGCCTGCAAAATAACTAACACCCACTGGAGGGCGCAAGAGGGATGCATCGCTAGTTGGTCTTTAAAGCTGCACCTATATGGCCACTAGAGGGCACTATTGGATGTTTCCTTTCTTTTCTACATGGAGTGATAATGCAATTCAGCATTTGGGAATGGCCCTTATTTTTCTTGGGGGGCAAGGGAAAGAAGTATGGAGGAGTCACGTCTAGGCTGGAAAAAAGCAGTACTCACTTAAGTTCCTATTAACTAATAAGTCAAGGAGGATGACACTGGCCACACAGATGTCAGAGCAACTCATCACCACCCTGAAAGGAGCCAGGCCCCTGGCTGGGGAGGGAGTTGCTGGGCCCTGAGTTGGACAGAAGGCCAAGGAGATGTCCGTGGTAGATGTCATGGCGGGCCTCTCCCAGGGAGGACCTTTGTGGGTTTAATTGCAGTACTGAGCCTGGCAGCACACAACTAGGAAACAGCCTCCTTCCCAATGCCGCTTCCACCGCCAGCCCAACCAACCTTTCCCGGACACCCCCAAAACAGGCCTTTCTTTCCTGGAGGTGCAAGCAGAACAAAGGCCCAGAGTACAGGAGCATGGATGAGGAGAGAAAAGGGATAAAGTATCACTCAAGACAGTCTTTTTGGTCTGAAAAAATAATCAGTTTAATTGAAAAATGTGGAGCATATTATCCCACTCTCCTAGATGAGGGGCTAAAGAGACCAGGGTCCCTACATCACTTCATAGCCACTCTGGATACTCTTCACAAGGCAGCAGGCAAAGATAATTCCCAGGACCTAGAAGGAAAGATGGGGGGGCGGGTAGGAAAGTCAGAAAGGCAAGGTACCCTCAACCACCCAAGAGCCCCAAACACACCAGGGCTCCCCCCCAGATGAGCACCTCCTGCCCACTGCCCCTACTCTCCAGACGCCCTGGATGAGTCCCAAAGGTGCCTCTCACCTCCACAAAGGCAATGCCCAGGGCTGCTGCAGCCACCACCAGCACGTTGCTCCTCAGCCACACCCCAATCTTCTCTACACAGCCCTGAAGGGCAGCAGACACAGAGGGCAAGGACACCATCAAAAACTGCCCCACCTCCCGTGCGTCCATCTGTCTCTCCGCCACCCTCTATACCTTTCACCCCAGCCCTACATTCCCAGATCGCCTCCCCATCCCTGATCCCCAACCCTCTCCACCTCCATCCCTGGTTCCTCTCATCTCTTGAAACATTTCCCAGGTTTCCCAGGTGCCCTACTATCACACCTCAGCCTCCTCCCTACCTCAGTGTGGATGTCCTTCACCTTGAAATTAACCCCACAGCCCTCAGTGACATTGACGCAGCAGGAGTCAGGGACACGGTTCTTGGGCTCAAGAGGGACCGTCTCCCAATCTGTGTAGTTGGCCGCCCCGCAGCACTTGAACTGGGGGAGAAGAGAGATATGGGGGAGGTTGTTAGGTGAACCTCCACCTTCAATATGAAGATGAGCGCCTTCTTCCTCCATTGCCCCTGATCCTGGCAACCCCACTCACTTCTTTCTGCATCCTGTCCAGGAAAAAATCTGTCTGGTTCTGTTTGGGGTAATTCTTCATGTGCTGCCGGAAGTCCTTATTAAATTCTGACATCACCTGGGAGTAGGGAAGTTGAGGTCAGAGTTCAGGGAACCTGAGTCCCAGAGCCTCTGAGGGAAGGCTCTCCTTCTTCCTTGCTTACCTTGCCTCGAAGCACATAGCCAGCAATGGCGGTGGCCACCTCCACCAGCACGATCAGAGACAGGAAGATGACAAACTGCAGGCACAAGGACAGGAGTCAGGTGCCGTGGCCCAGCCAGTCTCTGGAACACTCACACAGGCTTTCCTCACCCGCCCACCTGCTGAGCCCCTCCACAGAGTGACCTTCCAGAAGTCCCACACACCCCACGGGCCCCGATGCCCACTCACCGTGACCATCAGACAGTAGCTCTCCTGGCAGGCCCCACAGCAGCCCACGATGGCCACCAGGAAGAGGAAGGCTCCCACCGCAATGACGACCACAGGCAGCACGGAGCTGGCGGCCCCCTGGTTGACGGTCTGATTGAAGACCAGCAGGGCCCCTATACCCACAGCCATCAGCCCCACTGCGCAGGCCTGCGAAGAAAGCAGGTCGCGGTTAGGCCAGACCCACACCCATCTGGAGGGCAGCGGGTGCACCCGGGAGTCAGACTTAACCCCATCCTGGAGAGGCAGATTCTCACGCCTCCACAAAACGACTGTGGGGACAGGGAAGATGACCCATTGTCACCCACAGTTTGATCAACTGCAAAAAGAGAAGTTCCCAGAAAGCTTTAACCCTTTAACCCCAGGGCACACATTCCTAACCAAGAGTGTCAGCTGGGGCCTCAGGGGCTCCGAGAGCCGCCCTCTCACCAGCCACGCCCCACCCTTCCCCATCAGCTGTGGAGAGGAGGAGGGGTGAGAGGGGTGCGCCCCAAGCCCCAGCCAGGGGGCTCAGCTGGTCTGAGGTCCTCCCAATACACCAAGCCTGCAGGTTTGATCCCATCAGAGCGCATTCAGGAATCAACCAATGAATGCATAAACAAGTGGAACAACAAATCGATGTTTCTCTCCCTCCCTCCCTCTCTCTCTAAAACCAATAAATAAAAATTTTAAAGGAAGACTGGGGGGCCCCTCCCTGGACAAACAGTACCCACGGCAGTGATAGCATCAGCCGTTGGCCGGTTGCCCCACGAACCCTGTCACAAGGTTGGGTCACCAGACAGGAAGGGCCAGGAGGGGTGAGGGTGACCCTTCTCATCCACACGGCCTCGGGGTCCCTAAAGGCCGGCGGGGGGTGGCCGCGCTGCCTACAGCCGCCCTGGGCTTTCCTTCCACATCTGGTCTCCAGCTGCCTCCATTCCTGGCTCCTCGGCCCCCACACTCCGAAGCCCGGCCTCCCCTCACCCCGCCAGCGCGCCCCCCTCCCCTCCCCAGCGCACTCACGAAAAAGGCCAGCAGAAGAACGTAGTGCAAGATCTTGACACATTTCATGCCTCCTTCCACCGCCATGGCTGCCGGGCCTGGGCAGGAGGCAGGGCAGGGGATCAGGACCGGCGGGGGGGCTCGCTTTCCGGGCGCCCTGCCGGCCCTCGAGGCCTTCCTCGCTCGGGCCCCCTTCCCGGCCCCGCCCACCCGGAAACCCGCGGGCACATCCACGTCTCCCGGCCCCCTCCTCTCCGCCGGGAGGGGAGCGGGCGGGGCGGCCGCCCCGCACCCGGGACGGACCCGAGGGCGCGGGCAGGGGGGCGCCCGCCGCCGCCAGCCCCGGACCTTAGACCCCCCTCCCCGCCGGACCAGCTCCGAAAACAGCCTCGGCCTAAGCCCGCCCGCCGGTCACTTCCCTGCGCCCCGACCACCCCGCAAAGAGAAGTGCGGCCGCGCCCGCCCGCCCGCCCGCCCGGCCGCGGGAACTTTTCACAAGTTGCAAAGCCGCGAGGCCCCGGAGCGGCCGGGGCGCGGCGGGTCTGGGGGGCCGGACGGGGGGCTGCCAGGACCCCGGCCCGAGCCCGGCCGCCTCACCTGGGTCCTGAGGCTGCGCGCTCCGCTCCCGCCGCCGCGCTGGGCTCTCTGGCTGCCCCCGCGCCCCGCCCGCCGCCCGGCCCCGCCCCGCCCGCCGCCCGGCCCCCGCCCCCAGCGCCGCGGGCTCCCTCATGTGACGCGGGGACAGCTGCGGCCTGAGTCACCGGCGGGGGAGGCCGAGCCCCGTGCGGGTCAGGGCCACGTGGACCCCCCAAGACAGCGCCCACCCCCGGCCGAGGGAGGGCGCGGGCAGGACCCGGGTGCCTCGGGCTCCCCGGCGCCCCCGCCCCGTGCCAACTGGGCTAGGAGAGCGGGACGGGGGCGAGAGAGAGCCCGAGCCGGGCCGAGGCCTCCGGGTCCGCCCCCGGAGCCCGCTCCCTTCCGACGGCTCCGCGGCTCCTCCACCCCCGAGGGCAGTGCCGCGGCTCCTGGGGTCGGGCGGGGCCAGAATAAACCCTTCCAGGGAGTCCCCGGCCGCAGGGGAGTCCCCACCTTCTGCAGTGGGTGCTCCTGCGCCCCCCGCCAGTGCCTGCTCCCCGTCCAGGGCTGCTGAGCGGCGGCGGGGACGCGGAGGACGCCCCTCCCCGACCCGCCCACAGCCCACCCCTCGGTCGCTCCCCCTGGGGAAGGGTCGACAGGTCTGTGTCCCCCCCGCTCCCGGGTCCGCCTGCCGCGGTAGGATGGACACTGAGGCCGGCGGGGCGCAGACCCCCTGGCATCCCCATCCCACCCGAGCCGACAGCCCGCCTCCGCCACAGGGCAGGCGGGACGGCGGGGTGGCGGCCCACGGGGTGCCCGGAAGGGGTGGTGGGAACCGGCCGAGGCCGGAGCCGGCCAGCTCGTGGCCACGCCCCCCGCCGGGCCCGCCCTCGGCGCCTGGGGTCCCGGCTCCAGAACCACTTCCTGCGCCCCGGTGCGCGCTCCCGGGGAAGGGAAGGAGCAGGGCCGAGGGGCGGGAGGGCTGGGCTGGCACCGGCCTCCAGGATCGCAGCCTTCCGGCCCGACGCGCCCGGCCGTTCCGGACCCTTCTCCGGCCGTCACGGCGGACGGGCTGTGCGGAGGCCGCCGGTGCTGCAGAGAGGAGCATTCAGGCTGTGTGTGTGGTGCTGCCCGAGGTGCCACGCGTGTGCTGGGCACGGGCTGGGAGGCTGCGAGGCCGGAGGACCGAGCCTGCCCGCTACCCGCAGGCAGAACCCAGCCCGCGCCGAGGGCCGAGGCAGAACCCGCCGGAGGCGATCAGAGCGCGGGGGGAAAGCGGGTGATGCCGCAGCCCCGGGGGGAAAGGGAGAAAGAAAGGGCCTCACAGAGGCGGGTGGTGCTCGCCAAAGGGACTCAGAGCAGGAGCGCGCTCTCCAGGGACAAGGAAAGGGCCAAAGAGCTTGCCACTCCGTGGCCAGCTGGGGTTGGGTGGCTGACGGCCTGAGGAAGGATGTGCTGAGCGACGGACGGAGGAAAGGGGGTCCGAAGTCACGACTAAGAACCTTTAGACAGATAACAACCAAGTGTAATGCTTGGTCTTTGATTGAATCTTCCGGCAAACAAACTGAAAGATAGTTTGGGAGCAACTGGAGAAATTTGAATATGAACTGAGAATTAGACATGAGAAAGTGTTTTTGTTAGCTGTGATGATAGTATGGGAAAATTACTCTTTTTTAAAAAATATTTTTATTGATTTTTTTTTTAGAGAGAGAGAAAAAAAAATAAGTAAAACACTGATGTGAGAGCAGAACATCCATTGGCTGCCTCCTGCAACCCCTAACGGGGATCAAGCCAGCAACCTGGGCCTGGGCCCTGACCCCATGGCGGGGAATCAAAGGTTAGGGCAAACCGGTAACCTTTCAGTGCTCAGGATGACGCCCAACCAACTGAGCCACACCAGCCAGGGCGACTCTTTTCTTTAAGATGCATACTAAGCAGAAACCGGTTTGGCTCAGTGGATAGAGCGTCGGCCTGCGGACTCAGGGGTCCCAGGTTCGATTCCGGTCCAGGGCATGTACCTTGGTTGCAGGCACATCCCCAGTAAGGGGTGTGCAGGAGGCGGCTGATCATGTTTCTAACTCTCTGTCCCTTTCCCTTCCTCTCTGTAAAAAAAAATCAATAAAATGTATTTTAAAAAAATAAAAATAAAAAGATGCATACTGAAATACTCATGGAGGAACGTCATATCTGTAATTGGCTTTGGAATGCTTCACAAAACACTCGGTGCAGCACAGAGAAGACAGTCCCGGTGACAAGGCTGCCGAGAAGGGAGAAGGCTGTGTTGGGCGTGTTCTAAAGGCAGTGGGGCGTGTGGGGAGCTGTGGGCGGGTGAGCTATATCGGCACTGGGTCTACTTCGAGATGAGGAGGAATGGGGCCGGTGTTCTGGAAGATAGCTGGGACATCGCTGCCACAGTCCAGTCAGGAGCTGGTGAAGGCTGGGCCCCGAGAGAGGAGGAAAGTCCCAGGGGGCATTTCAGAGGCAAATTAAAGGACTGAGTGACTGCTTATCTGTGGGAGGGGGAGAGGAAGTAGGAAGAGTCCCAGATGACTCAGGGGTACCCTTGTCTCTCCCCAACAGCAGAGCCAGGCTGCCCTCCAGCTCTACCACCCCTCCACCCAATGCCAGCAGCAGGGCACGGAGGCCACAGGTGTCCCAAGTGAAGGTGGTGCCCTCTGAGAGCACATAGGCTTTGGCCAGAGCCACTGCAATGCAGGACTGTGCCAGTGCCCGAGGCCGCCCGAAGCCCACATCCATACAAGGAGCCCAGACAACTTCTCTCCACTCAGCAGGCCCCGAGGCCCCCTGCCCAGGCCCCACGGGGAGCGGGCCTGCTCAGAAAGGAGACTCGGCTGTTCCTAAAATACCTTTCACAGGTGCCCTGGGAGGCTAGGCCCCTGGATTCAGAACTGCCCCCTGCAGAGACCCTGGGGGGTGGCAGGGGAAAGGAGGGGAAGAAAGAGAAGGGCTGAGGAAAGTTGGGAGCGGGGTGAGGAGATAGAGGAGAGAATAGAGGAGGGTGGAGAACATGGGAGAGGTTGGGGAGATGAGATGGGAACAGAAACGTGGGGGACGTGTGGGGAGAAGGAAGGGGAGACTGGGATGGGAGAGAGAAGGGAATGGAAGGCTACACCTGCAGGAAGGCCATCTCGCTGGGGAGGGCAGGAGAGGTAATGGCTGCAATTTTATGTCAAGAGGTTGGGTCTGGCCGAAACCGGTTTAGCTCAGTGGATAGAGCGTCGGCCTGCGGACTGAAGGGTCCCGGGTTCGATTCCGGTCAAGGGCATGTACCTTGGTTGCGGGAACATCCCCAGTGGGGTTGTGCAAGAGGCAGCTGATCGATGTTTCTCTATCATAGATGTTTCTAACTCTCTATCCCTCTCTCTTCCTCTCTGTAAAAAGTCAATAAAATATATTTTTAAAAAAAAACAAGAGGTTGGGTCTGAATTAAATCTAGATTTAATCTAGAGTCCCCAATTTTGGATATGAGGAAGCATCGGTGCTTGATGGCAGTCCCCAAACTGCAAAATTAGATCAAAAGCTATGGCTCTGAGGCGGGTAGGGGGTTAGAGATCAACCAAAGGACTTGTATGCATGCATATTAGCATAACCAATGGACACAGACACTGGGGCAGTGGGAGTGGCCAGGGAGGGGCTCAATCTGGGAAAGAAGAGACCTATGTAATACTTTTAACAATAATAATAAAAATAAAAGCTATGGCTCTGCAGGTCATGCTGGTAGAAAGGTCCACGGACCTCCCGCCCCTCCCCCACCCTCCAACAGTCTCCCCAGAACGTCAGGGAGAGACCCTGATGAGCACCAGGGCTGAGAGCGGCCAAAGAGAAAGATACGCCACCCTGGCGCGGGACAGCACTGGTTGGGGGAGTCACTGCGGTGGTCAGTTCCGACTCCCCCAGCTCTTTGGGCAAGACTAGGTCACAGAGTGCCCCGTGGTACCCAGGAGAGCTTCATCCCTGCCCGCATCACCTTACATCCTTCAAGGAAAGTTAGGCTTGGAGAGATGAAGCCACTCGCTCAGAGGCCACCTGAAGGGAAGCGCCGGGGTCCGGACACAAACGCCGGTGCTGAGTGCTCCACGCACACCACTAGCAAGAAGCGCGAAGGCCAGAAGCCCTGGCAGAAGACAGGGGACTCTCTTAACTCTCACCCACCCTGAGCTCCGTCAGGCAGACGGAAAGCCACTCCTTCCTCACCTCCCAGGATGGTTGTGAGGATCTCGGAAGAAAGGATGGGATCACAGATGAGGCCTCGTGCACCTAGGCCCGGGTGAGCCCAAGTGGCCCTGGGTCTGGGAGAGGCCAAGCGTCCCTGGGTCCGGGAGAGACCATGTGTCCCTGGATCCAGGTGAGGCCTTGTGCAACTAAGCCCGGGTGAGGCCACGTGCCCCTGGGTCTGGGAGAGGCCAAGCGTCCCTGGGTACGGGTGAAGCCAGATCCTGGGTCCGGGTGAGGCCGTGCGCCCCTGGAACCATCCGGGTGAGGCTGGGTCCCAGGCCCGGGTGAGACCACGCGCCCCTTGGGTATGGGTGAGGCCACGTGCCCCTTAGTCCAGGTGATGCCGTGCCCCTGGGTTCGGCCGAGACCAAACCAGAGGGAGTCGGACCTCCATTACCACCATTTGTCCACCATCCAGAGCTGAGGGGTCAGTGCTGACATGTACACATAAGGAATTACTGGACATCGAAATTGGGTCTCAAAAGAACTGTTGGTCCAGGGGGAAGCTCGCTACAGATTGATTCATTTGCCTGTCAGCATAAATATTATTGCTCGTCTCACATTCAGTTCTTATTAGTATATATCTAGTGACATTTGATCTCGTTCATCTAGAGGAAATGATGAACAACATAGACTGAGGAACAAGAACAGAACCAGAAGCAAGGAGGCATCGATCGGACTATCGGGCCTCAGAGGGAGGATAGGGGAGGGTAGGGGGAGGGTGGGGGGAGGGGGAGAGTTCAACCAAAGGACCTGTATGCATGCATATAAGCCTATCCAACGGTTAAGTTCAACAGGGGATTGGGGCATGCGTGGGGAGAGGGGTGGGATGGGAATGGGGGGATGAGGACAAATATGTGACACCTTAATCAATAAAGAAAGTTAAAAAAAAAAAAAAAAAAAAAGAAAGGATGGGATCAGTTTCGTTACCTTAAGAATAAAAGCTTTCGTATCACGCTAAGTGAAATAAGTCAGTCAGAGAAAGACAAGTATCACATGATCTCGCTCATAGGTGGAATCTAATGAACAAAATAAACTGATGAACGGAGTGGATCCAGAGACATGGAACAGAGTGCGGGACCTCGGAGGGAAGGAGAGGGAGGGAGGGTGGGAGGGAAGTAATAATAAAAGAATAAAAGCTTTATCATACTCTGTTTCTATTTGTTTTTAATCCTTCAAGAGTGAGTGGAAGAGAGAGGGAAAGACAGAGAAATATCGATGTGAGAGAAACCCATCGATTGGTTGCCTCCTGCACATGCTGCCTTCTATCTCTTTTGTCAACATTCTGTAGTTTTTCAAGTACAGGTCTTTTACCTCCTTGTAACACTTATTGCTAAGTATCTTATTATTTTTGTTGAAATGGTAAATGGAATTGTTTTCTTAGTTTCTGAGAGTTCATTATTGGTGTATAAAAATGCCATTGATTTCTGGGTGTAGGTAGATAGGAGACTCGGCAGAATCCTATTTTCTTTACATTAGCCAGAAAACGGAGATTTAGAAAGTTGGGGAGGAGCCTGCAACCCAACGGAGGAAGGAACTTGCCCTTGACCGGGAATGGAACCCGGGACCCTTCAGTCCACAGACCTACGCTCTATCCACTGAGCCAAGCCTAGGGCTATCATACCCTGTTTTTAGACTCCTGGGAATTAAAATGATTTCGTTTCGAGAAATATCTAGACCCCACAGACCCCCTTAAGGCTGCCAAGGGTCCAGAGGGACAATCCGGCCCCCTTTGGCCCCGCCCACCCAGCGTGGCCTCAGCCCAGAGCCCCAGTTCACGCTCCAGTTCCAGCCCCTCCAGGCCCCGCCCCACCGCCGGGCTCTGTCCTCAGGGCTCCGCCTCCCTCCTCGCCCTTCTCCTTCCCATACTCCTTGGGCCCCCAGTCCCTGACTTCTGGCCCCTTGTTCTCCCCACCCTTGCCTGGCTCCTGTCCCAGCCGCCTCCCAGCCACCAGGGTCCATCTGGATGCCCCGCTGGTGTACTGCCAGGACCAGGAGCTCGGCTGCTGGCTGCTGTGTGGTTCTGGTCCAGGACCTGCTCAGGAGAATGGTGGTCTCCACTGAGAGTCACAGATCCAAACAACTAATGAACATGGAGAAATGAGAAAGAGGCGATGCTGGGGCAGGGTGGTTACCTCAGGCTTCTGTTCCTTGGGGCTGAGAGGAACAGCTCCTCTGCCTAACCAGGGACTGAGGAGGAATTCATTCATTCATTCATTCATTCATTCACTCATTCATCTGTTTACTGAAAGCCTAAACATGCCAGGCATTGGGACATACAGAGGTGAGTAAGCATGGCCCAGCCATGCTTACAATCTGTAGGCACCAATTTTAAAATGCAGTGCGGAGAACTATGACAAAGAGACGTCCTGGCTAGCTGGCACGGCTCAGTGGTTGAGCGTTGACCTATGAATCAGGAGGTTATGGTTCAATTCCTGGTCAGGGCACATGGCTGGGTTACAGACTCAATCCCCAGTGTGGGGCGTGCAGGAGGCAGCCAATCAATGATTCTCTCTCATCATTGATGTTTCTATCTCTCTCCTTCTCCCTTCCTCTCTGAAATCAATAAAATATATATATTTTTAAAAACACACAAAGAGGTCCTAACCGGTTTGGCTCAGTGGATAGAGCGTCGGCCTGAGGACTGAAAGGTCCCAGGTTCGATTCCGGTCAAGGGGCATGTGCCTTGGTTGTGGGCACATCCCCAGTGGGGGGTGTGCAGGAGACAGCTGATCGATGTTTCTCTCTCACCGATGTTTCTAACTCTCTATCCCTCTCTCTTCCTCTCTGTAAAAAATCAATAAAATATATTCACACACACACACACACACACACACACACACAAAGAGAAGTCCTAGATGCTGGGGGCCACTTAGCAGGGGTGGGGTGGGTGGGGATGCAGCAGGGCATTGCAGGCCTTGGGGGCATTCACTCAGGCTCTCCTCAACTGGTTGGACTCCTCCCCATGAATGTGGTTTTGTAGCTCAAGAAACTAGGGATGAGGAGATGAGGCAGGGTTTGAGTGGATGAGATCACACACGCACACAAACCCCTCACCTGGCAGCAGCCTTGACCCTCACTGCCCTGTGCTCTCTTCTGGAGACTGAATTCCCTCTAAACATTCCTATCTCCAGCTCCCTCTGCTTCCCAGCAGCTCCCCTCACCTGGCAGCCCAGGTCATGCTGTCACCCTGGGGTCAGCACATCCGCCAGTGCTCTGAAGTCCTTGAAGCAGGCATTGTACTCAGACCCCTCCTCTCCTTGGCCAGCAGCTGGAATAGTGGTGCCTCCTGCCCACATAGCTGGTCAATGGGGCCAGCTCTGGCTGATGGAGAGGGAGCAGGAGGTGAGAGAGGCAGGCAGAGGAGGTTAGGCCTGGGATGGGGAGAGTGAAGGCGGGAAAGAATTGGAGGGCTGGGCCTACCCTAAGAGGATAAGTGGAAGATTATGGGGGGTGGGGGTGTCTTCCGGAAGGCCAGAGGCAAAGGAAGATATGACTCCAAATGATTCAGGGAGTCCCCCACTTGTATCCCACCTCTCCCCAAACACTAACTCTTTGGCTCCCTCCTCCCAACTTCCAACTTTTCTTCCAGGGCCTGGGTAACAGGGCGGATCCCGGCAGGATAATTATAGGGTTTAGAATGTGGTGTGGAGAGGAAGGTAATTACAGTGAGGTCCTCTGGGGTGGGGGTGGGGGGTGGTCAGGGTTTGTGGGCAGAGACCTGGAAGAGGTCCATTCCACCAACAGACCACCCCTTCCCCTCCCCCCCCCCCCCCCCCCCCCCCCCCAGAACAGTCTCCCTCCCCACACCACACCCCCAGAGGCTTATGCTGGAGGGGGGGTGGGGGGAAGCAAGCCCTGTAGGGAAGCCCCTCTTCCCTCAGCTGCTTCTCAGTGACCCAGCCCATCCCCTCCTTGGAAAGACTTGCCATGCCTTGGACATGAGTCCACTGACGCTAAAAATAGGGTCTTTAGGAGGAAAAATGCAGAAGAGAGAAAACTAGGGATTCTGAGTTACTCCCCACTGAGCCCAGCTCTGCTGCACAGGCAGTGTGTGTGAGTGTGTGTGTGTGTGTGTGTGTGAGTGTGTGTGTGTGTGTGTGTGTGTGTGTGTGTGTGTGTGTGTGTGTGTGTGTGTGTCCTGTGTGGTAAGGGATAAGGAAAGCAGGTGTCCCGTCTTCTCACGGTGGTTCCCATTCTGGGGTCAGCTCTGAGAGTGGCCCAGGAGTCTCTGGTCTGAACCCTGGTGACTAGCGCCCAGGACCTGCAGTACCCCTTCCTGGGGATGTAATGGACCCTCTACCAGGGGCTACACAAGCCCCTCTTTCCTTCAGCAGCTCCTGAGAGCTCGTTCCCTCCCACTGAAACCCTCCGGCTTCTCGCCCGGCAGCTCGCACTCTTCAAACCTCAATGCCTCCCTTAGGTCCCGACCCACATTTTCTATGAACCAGTCAGGACCTTGAAGGAGGCGGGCCTGAAGGTTGCTTGGGTAACGCAGGAAGAGCGGCACCCCTGGCTAGAAGACAGTTGCCAGGGAGATCAGGACAGTGGGCGGGGCCCCAAACCCTGGTTGGCCTGTATTGGGATGAGGAAAGAGCTGAATGTTCAGATCTCTCCCAACTCCTTTTCCGCAAAGGCAGCAGGGCTCCCCTCGCGGGACTGGGTCTAGGGAGAGAGGAACAAGACTTAATGCATTATGATATAGAACTTTTTGGACTAGAAATCTAAAGTGAAAATATGTAAGGAATTCAAAACAAAAAGAAAAAAACAACAAAAAAAGGCTTTTAGTCCCATTCCAAGAAGTAGCAATTCCAGAATCCAACACCAGATGGCACTCTTCCCTACTCATTGGATTAAGTGCCGTCTTGGACCTCGGGGAGCAAACAGGAGGTGGAAATCTTTCTGTCTCAGAATTTGTGCCTGATTCCTGCTCTCTGGTATTTGGCAGGTACCCATGATTCCTCGTGACCATAAATACAGTTTTCTCTTTCCAACCCAGCTCTGACCAGATCCAGTCAGCAGGATTCATTCATTCTCTATTCAAAGCAGTTAAGAATAGACTATTTGGTGAAAAAAAAAAAAAAAAAAGTAAGGTGGTAAGTTGGGCTAACAGTAAAGACTAATGAATTCATTTGGAACCGTGTGTCGGGCAGTTCATCTGCGTAATCTTTTGGAATAGATACAATAGATACATCTTATAGGTGAGGAATCTGAAGCACAGAGCCAAGTTCACGCAGACAGAAAGAGGGGAGAACAGGAACTTGAATCCAGGCAGCCTACTTCTAGCAGCTTTGTGATTAACCCCCACAGGCACACAACGTGGAGCAGATGAGCTGGGAGGAGCATCCACTCTACACTTGGGAGTCAGGAATGGACTTCTCGAAGACGCGTCTAAAATCTCACCTGTACTGAGAACTGAGCAAAAAGTGAGTATGGCCAAGAGACTGTGTGTGTGCGTGCGAACAGGTGAGGTCGGAGCGGGCGTGGTTCTAGGAAGAGGAAGCAACTTGTACAAAGACTCAGGTGATCAAGAGAAAGAGGCTGGGTAGCTAAGTTAGTTAGAGGGTCCGTCATCACAATGTGCCAGGTTTCGGGTTTGATCCCCAGTCAGGGTGCATACAGGAGTCAACCAATGAGCACATAAATAAGTGGAACAACAAATCGCTGTCTCTCTCGCCCTCTCTCTCCTTTCCCACTTCCTCTCTCTCAAATTAGTGAATAAAAATTTTGCCCTAACCGGTTTGGCTCAGTGGATAGAGCATCCGCCTGTGGACTCAGGGGTCCCAGGTTCGGTTCCGGTGCCTTGGTTGCAGGCACGTCCCCAGTGGGGGGGGGAGGGGGCGGTACAAGAGGCAGCTGGTTGATGTTTCTCTCTCATCGATGTTTCTAACTCTCTCTCCCTCTCCCTTCCTCTCTGTAAAAAAATCAATAAAATATATATTTTTTAAAATTAATGAATAAAATTTTTAAAAAGAGAGAGACAAAGAAAATGAAGGCTACATCAGGTTTATGGACTGGATGATTGAATGTCATTCACTATAAATGAAAAACATCAAGAAGGGGACACATTTTAGGGAGAGGGAGAGGAGTTCTCTAGTTATGCCGCCTAACCTTTGAGCTACCTTGCGACTTCCAGATGGAGATTTGGCCAGGACTGTTCATCTAGTGTCCTGTCTAGTCTGTAAGTTCCCTAAGGAAAGGGACTATCTTACTTATCTTGGCATCTTTCACACCCAGACCACCAATTTATTCCTTCATCCCACTCCAGCTCCCCAGTCCAACTCTGTCCTTACACCTAGTGTTTCATCAAGACAACTTTAAGACACCGTATTGGGTTCTAATCCAGAGAGGAACCCAATGTCTCTCTATTCTGCCTGAGAAACCCAATAATGTCCTTCCATTGGTTCAGTACATGTTGTGTATGCCAGGAAACCAGCGAGATCCAGGCTCCTAAACATTTTCAATCCATTGGTTGTCTATTGACCTCCAGGACTTTAGAATCAAGAAATAAGCCGGGAGAAACTGAGGCCTGGGAAGAGGTACTGAGAACCAGAAGCTAAGCCCTTCGGGAGTCTTTCAGTACTTGGCAATCTTCCACTCTGCCCTCGGCTGTACCCAAGGTCACGCTGGAAGACGGACTGACTCCATATCTGGGGTTCCCTCTTTACAACTTGCTGTCCCTCCAACTCGGGCATCTGAGGGCAGATCTCTCTCTTGTTCTCGCCCCTAAAACGACTGGCCCCTGCTCAGATTTCTGAGACCCTGCAGATCCTCAAGTATAGCTGGGAATCCCGAGATGCAGATTCCTCTGCAAGCACAGTGGTCTTCGCCGCTGCGTCCTCCCATTCCTCCCCCAGGCCCTCCCTTCCTGCCTCTTCCAACCTGCTAATTACCTTATCCCTTTCAAGCCTCAATTTCAAGCTCATGACCTCTTCCCAGCCAAGTCTTCCTCTGGTCTCAGGGCTTCCTGACCACCTCTCCACCTTCTCAGATCGTCTCTGTCCCTTCAGCTCCTAGTCCCTCTGGCTAACCCCCACAGTCTACTCTAATCCCTCCATTTTCTCTTTCTGATTCCCTGATGCTCCCTTTCACGGCTTCTTCAAACATCTTCAGGCTCAGCTAGGGCTCCTCTGGACTCAGCCTCTCCCTCTCCTCCCCATGCTCCCCACGCTCCCCCTCAGGCTGACTCCTGTCACTGTGCAGTCTCTCCTTCCCCCAGGGGTCTGTCTTCTCATCCCTGCCTTCCCTGATCCTCTGGCTGGACCTCCTCGGGGGCCTCCCTGGTATCGCCAAGTCCCTGCCCCTCTCCCTCCACCACCTCTTTCCCAGGGTTCTGGCCCCTGTCCCTTCGGTTCCTCTGCCTCTGCTCCCATCTCTCTGCACACCTGACCTCTGAGGACTGGCTCTGTAGAGCTCCCTCTCTGCCCTGGCTAGCCAGACCTCCGTCCTCGCCTCTGCCTCTGGCTCTCCCCACTCTAACTCCCCCGTCTCTCTCCTCTGTCCCTCCAGCTAAGTCCCTGCTCCCCGTGTGTTCCCCCTCTGACTCCCTCCTCCCTTTTGTCTCTCTCTCCTCTTCCTCTGCCTTTTCTATTTCTGTCCCTCTGATCGGTTTCTTCCCCCTCTCTCTGGGTCTTCCCTTGGTCGCTGACTCTCTCTCTCTCTCCTCTCCTCTCCCGCACCCCAAGACCGCGGTCTCCCCATCTCTCTCCGGGCCCTCTCTCCCTCCCTCTCTCCCTTTTCCACGGCTCTCTCCGGCTCCCTCTCTCGCCTCGGATGACAGCGCGGCCTCTTTTGTTGGCTCCGCAGCCAATCGCGGCCGCTGACGACACGGGGGCCGGGGCTATAAAGGGCCTGGCCCGGGCTCGGGCCCCCCCAGCCTCCCGCCCCGGTCGCCCGCCCGCCCCGCCCGCGAGCCCGCCGCCCCCGGCCCCCCCGGGTCCCCCTCGGCCGGGCAGCCCCCAATCCCGCGCCGCCGGGACCCCCTCCTCCTCCCTCCCTTCTCCCTCCGCCCCCTCCCCGCGGGACTCCGGCGTCCCCGCCCCCCAGTCCTCCCTCCCCTCCCCTCCAGCATGGTGCTCGCGGCCCCGCTGCTGCTGGGCTTCCTGCTCCTCGCCCTGGAGCTGCGGCCCCGGGGGGAGGCGGCCGAGGGACCCGCGGTGGCGGCGGCGGAGGCGGCGGCGGCGGGGGTCGGGGGGGAGCGCTCGAGCCGGCCGGCCGCGTCCGCGGCGCCCGAGCCCGACGGCTGCCCGGTGTGCGTGTGGCGGCAGCACAGCCGCGAGCTGCGCCTGGAGAGCATCAAGTCGCAGATCCTGAGCAAACTGAGGCTCAAGGAGGCGCCCAACATCAGCCGCGAGGTGGTGAAGCAGCTGCTGCCCAAGGCGCCGCCGCTGCAGCAGATTCTGGACCTGCACGACTTCCAGGGGGACGCGCTGCAGCCCGAGGACTTCCTGGAGGAGGACGAGTACCACGCCACCACGGAGACTGTCATCAGCATGGCCCAGGAGAGTAAGTGGAGGGCGGGCGCAGCGGCGGGGCGAGCTGGCCCGGGCCCCGGGAAAGTGAGCGCCTCCTGCTCAGGAGCGGGGCGCTCCCGGCGGCTCCGGCCCGGAAGCCTTTTCTGCGAAAACTTGACGGACTGGGGGGCGGAGGCTGTTCCGTATAAGTTTTTCTAGCGGCGGAGGTGAGCGGCGGAGTGGTGTGCACGCCCCGTCCCTGGAGGGGGTGGGGCGGCGAGTCCCGAGGACTGCGGGGCAGCGCCTCCTACCCCCGGGGGTGCGGGGGAGACCCGCGCTGGCGGAGTCGGGAGAAGCGGGGCCCGCCCGCGGCGCCGGGGAAGGGACAGCTACCGAGTCCTGAAGAGCCGCGTGGAGAGGCTGGAGAGCGGAGTCGGGCGGCTCCCGGCCCCGCGGCCGAGGCAGGGCTGCAGGGCTCGCTGCCTTCCCGTGCCCCCGGCACCCACGCTGCACCGTTCCCACCCGGGGCTCCGCCACGCGCCCGCCGGGCTGCGGAGAGCCGAGTGCTCCTCCCCCCTCCCAGGGGTGAGACCCCAGAGCCCTGCCTCTCCCGGCGCGTAGCCCAGCGGGCACCCCCTCCACCAGGGCCCTGGCACCCGGTCCCCTAAGGGGCAGAAAAGTTGTGCCTTCTCGGTACTGCCTGTGCTCAGAGAACTCAGCCCCATGGCGCTGCGGTTCCCGGCACCCGTCCGGCTGCCCAGACCTTGGTGTTCCATCTCTATTCACCCGCCCCTACCCGCACCCGGACGTGAGGAGAGACAGGAAGACCTAAGGAGAAAAAGAAAGAAATACATGGGGAGGGGGGTGGACCCAGGCATCCAAGCCCCTGGCCGGAGGAAAGATGAACATGTTAATAGACTTGTGCTGCTTTGAAATTTTATGGCCTGGAAAATCCAGGCCAACACTCCCCCCAACATCCCCAAACTCCCCTGCTCTCCCTGGGGTCAGACGACTCCCTTTCCCCTCCCCCACTAAGGTCTCCCCCCCCCATTCTGCCCCCTCTGCCCCCCCCCTCCAGGGAACCAGGCCCTCTCTTAGAGGTTTGGCAAAGTACCCCCCTCACACACACACACACACACACACACACACACACACACACACAACTGTTTGGTTTTATGGCTCTGAACAGAAGAGGGGGAGATGTTTTATTGGCAGATGGGTCATAAAAAGCTGGGGGCTGAGGGGAGTCCTAGTGGCCCACTCCCCTGGGAGAGGCACAGGAACCCAGGTGTGCGTCCGGGAGGCAGAGCGCTGCGCACTGCCACCAGCTTTTCTGCAGACTAACTCCACAGTGCTGGGTCAGGGCCGTGAAGAAGAGAAAACTCAACGAACTAGGAAGTTCATTTTTCGGTGGGGTGCAGGTGGAGGCTTGGGATCTGATCTTGGGTTTCCCTCCGTCTTCCTTCTATTCTTAAAGCTTTTGCTTTATGGAAGCTAGGGTTAGGGTGAGGTTGACTGAGGGCAGCGATGGGGGTGGGGATTTGTGAAACGGACTTATGGAGGAATTCTGGAAAAGAGTTTGCTGGAAGATGAACAGGGAAAAGACCCTCTGGTCTCTGTGCAGTCGGACTGAGGATTTCCAGATGGGTGATAGAGCTGTGGGCTTCCCTTGCTCCTTTCTATCCCCAGCATCCCTTAACCAGTGGGCCTGAGTCCAGAGTTAGCCCTGGTAAAGGGGACGCGGGAAATGAAACGGCTAGGACTCTGTGCCTGGATTGGGAAGTGCAGGTTAGGCTGGGTCACGGGTGAAGAGAGAAGGGACACCCTCATGCCACCCCCAGGACGTGGATAACTAGGGACTGGGTCTCTGGCCAGGTGTTGTACGTCCCCTTTAAGAGCCAAGCTGAGCTCTTAAGAGAGGGAGGGGGAGTGGAGGGGAGGGGAGGGGAGGGAGAGAGGGGAAAAGGAAAAAGAGACTTTTATAGTCTAATCCCCAGGGACCCGCTTTAATAAGAGACTTGTGCTCTGCTAATCGGGGGAGGTGTTTGTCAGCAGAGATGGCCTCCGCTCCCCTCCCCCTCCTCCCCTCCCCCAGTCCTCAACCCTGGACCCCAGCCCCCACCTCTCCTAGGCTGCAGTGCCTGCCCTAGTTCCCTCCACCCTCTTAGGCTCTCCCACCCCAGCCTTCATCCTGGGAACCCAGCCCCCTTGCCCTTCTGAGAGCCAAGCCCAGCCCCTCAGTTTCTCTCTCCTCCCTACACCGAGAGGCCCGGGTCCTCAGCCCAACCTCCTGCCCCTAGGCCTTCCAGCCGGGGTTAGAAGAGTGTGTATGTGAGTGGGGGGGAGGGCGAGGTGGTGAGCAGTGAGGGGGTTGGGCTTTTGCTGAAAATAGTGCAATGACCTCTCTCCAGACCAGCACCGCCTACTAAACCTGACCTGCTGCCTGCCACCAACCCGATCAATCCAACACAGATGTGGCTCCTTCCCCTCCCCTTGGGAGCCGGGCCTGTGCGTGTGTTGGGGACTCTCTCAAGCCCCTTGTTTCCCTCCGTGGCTCTACCTGGTTCTCCTTTGTTCCTCCCAGTGTACCCTTCTGTCCTTTCTCTTCATCCCACTGGGTTCAGCTACCACCCTCCTTTTGCTTCTTAACCCCCACCTACTCCTTTAAATCCCCCCTTTTCTCCCAGGAGTCTCCAAACCCCAAGCTGATTTCTTCTTCCTCTACCATGATCTGCCCTTCTCTTCCTCCTCCCCTCTATTTCTCTGCCTGTCTCTTCTAAACTGCCTTCATCCCTAACAGTCTCTTCTATTATCTCCCTCACCATCTCCAGTCTCTCATCTTGTCCCCTTTCCTTTTCTTTCTCCACTCATTGTTTTAGTCCTGCCCCCTTGTAGTACCTGACTGTCCCCGCATCCACTGGGTGAGAAGTGTATGGTGATTCCCTGGGGTGGGGGTGGGGGGATTCTGCCTAGAGACTTAGGATGGAGCCCTGGGACCCAGTCCCCTATCTCTAAAGCCTTGGGTCAGCTTAGAAAACTAACAATAAACCAACATTTATTGAGAAGCTACTGCTTTTTTCACATTCTTTATTTAATACTCAGTACTCGTATGGAGCAAGGATTATTATCTGTATCACTGAGAAGTTTGGTGGGTAAGGTCAGATGCTGGTTAATGAGAAGTCAGGCAGTGATTAAACCCATTTCAGTTGTAGACAGAGGACAGTGTTTAGATGCCAGGAAGGACTTTGAGGCACTGGCCAGTATAATTTAAGATTGGGAGTTTAGGGAGTTCATTCAGCATGCATTTATTGAACACTGCCTGGTACTATGGAGGCACTAAAGCCACAATGAGCAAAACACACAGTATCAACACAGTGTTCACACTCATGGAGATTAGTACCTAATGGGGAAGACACACAGGAAAATAAGACAATCCTTATGCTGACATCAGGCACAGTATGCTATCTGGGTTCTTTGTCACTCCCCCCATCTCACCAGCAGCTCCCTTGCCCCAGCTCTCCTGATCTCTGAATTTCCACTTTGGAACCCTACCCCACTGCACCCCACAGCTCCAGCGGGAGAGTAACTGGGAGCACAACCAGTGCCCTGGGATCGCAGAGAAGAACCAAGGGGAAGGAAGCCGCAGAGGAACTTGGTGTCTTGTGTCCTGAATATATGAAGATCATTAAGCACTTTCCTCCCCATCTCACTTGGGCCCACCTTCTTCTGGGGTGGGGGAATGCTGGTGGGACCCCGACTGTAGATGCTAAGTCCTCCATGATTATGCAGAACTCAGAGACCTGGGCATGATACATATGGACGTGACTTCCTAATCATTCTTACATGGCTCTGGAAGTTCCTTCCCGATTCTTCCTCTCTGTCCATTTAGAGTGAGATGGCTATTTCTGCCCAATGAAAACATGACTTAAGGCATTTCCAACTGACTTAAGGGATTAGAAAGGGAACTGAGAGGAGCTGCAATGGAAGCAGAGGCAGATATTAAGAATCATCTTTTAGACCCAAGAAGAATCAATTTATGATCCAGGACAAGGGGAAATGGGCCAAAATGTAAAGTTTGGATGTTAACCTTTGCGAAGAGTTGCTGGCACTGGACAGGAAGCTCAGGGGAGAAAAGACTGATTACAGTTAATCTGGTGTGTTGAATATTATTTCTGATGCTTTGAGCAAGTAGGAGGAAACAACATAGAGATAGTATTCCCCTCTCAAAAGCTGAGGTAGGAATGGTGATGAGGATGAGGAAGCAGCTGAGAAAACTGGTTTCCAGGTTAATGGGAGAGTCAAATGCACAGGAGTGCCTGAGTAGTTTGTCTTCCAGGCATGTTAGCTCTAGTGTGAATGATGCCAGGAAGCCTAGATCTGATTGACTTCACGAAATAAATTTAGCCCATGCTCTCTATCTGGACCACGAGTTATCCACTCTCTGAGGCCATCTGTTTTGTTTTAGTGTGTGTGTGTGTGTGTGTGTGTGTGTGTGTGTGTGTGTGTGTGTGTGTTGGGGGGGAGGTGCTATGCCAGGTTCCCCGCCTGGCCACCAGACAAAACGGAGCAAAACTGGGACAAGGTGAGCTGAGAACAGCAGGTGTGAGGACAGAGGTTTGGCTTCTTCGAAGAGCATCAAAGGTTCAGAAGTTAGAGCCCTATATGTTGGGGAAAGTTGGAGAAAGAGAAGGCTACAGGTGGAAGAATCTCTAATAACCATCTTTGCAGGTTACTGGTAGAGGAGAACTATGCATTAGGGCAACTGGATTAGAGAATGGGTACAGATCAGTAAGACCTGATAGAGCAGTCATCTTACAGTGAAAAAGAGGAGGCACTGTTCTGGGTACCCGTGACACGGTAGTCAACAAGACAGACCTGGGAGAAGGGTGAAGAACTGGAAAACTCAGGCTGAGGAGTCCAAGTTGCCAGTGCCACCCAGGGCTGCTGACCTGCTCCACAAACACTTTCGCTAACCTTGTACCCCCTTTTCTCTCATCAGCGGACCCTGCGGTGCAGACAGATGGCAGCCCTCTCTGCTGTCATTTCCACTTCAGCCCCAAGGTGATGTTCACGAAGGTACTAAAGGCCCAGCTGTGGGTGTACCTACGGCCCGTGCCCCGCCCAGCCACAGTCTACCTGCAGATCTTGCGGCTGAAACCCCTAACTGGGGAAGGGACTCCTGGGGGAGGGGGGGGAGGCCGACGTCACATCCGTATCCGATCACTCAAGATTGAGCTGCACTCCCGCTCCGGCCACTGGCAGAGCATCGACTTCAAGCAAGTGCTACACAGCTGGTTTCGCCAGCCACAGAGCAACTGGGGCATCGAGATCAACGCCTTTGATCCCAGTGGCACAGACCTGGCTGTCACCTCTCTGGGGCCAGGAGCTGAGGGGCTGGTGAGCAGGGAGCCTGAGATGGTGGCGGATATGTGTAACCTGGCCCTGAGGAGGTGGGATGTTGGAAAAGGTAGACCAGGAATGTGAAGAGGGTTGGGGACTAGCATTATTTATCTGGGGCCAGAAGCTGATTCTAGAGGAGGAGTTTGGGAGGGAAGGGGCGTGGCAACTATCACTTTTCAGATATCCAAGCCAGGCCAACAGCTGAAAACTGGATTTGGGGTGAAGGTGTGAGTTAATGGGAGATCCGTGGGAACACAAAATGGACTCTTGATGAGGCCTCTGGCCAAGGGGCTGATGAGAGTTAGGTTGCCAAGGGAGGAATTAGGAAAGGTGAATTGAAGGAGAGATGGCTAGCTGGCAAGAAAAGCGGGCAGAAGACATTGGTTGGGGATGGGAGCAGTGGGAAAGCTGAGAAGTGGTCTCTGTTCTCATGCCCCTGTTGAGAGGCAGATGGGAAAGAACACGGAGTGCGAACCCTTCAGGACCCTGTCACATCTCTTTCTCCTCTCCCATCACAGCATCCTTTCATGGAGCTTCGAGTCCTAGAGAACACAAAGCGGTCCCGGCGGAACCTGGGCCTGGACTGCGATGAGCACTCGAGTGAGTCCCGCTGCTGCCGATATCCCCTCACAGTGGACTTTGAGGCTTTCGGCTGGGACTGGATCATCGCACCTAAACGCTACAAGGCCAACTACTGCTCGGGCCAGTGCGAGTACATGTTCATGCAAAAGTATCCGCACACCCACCTGGTGCAACAGGCTAATCCAAGAGGTTCTGCTGGGCCCTGCTGTACTCCCACCAAGATGTCCCCAATCAACATGCTCTACTTCAATGACAAGCAGCAGATTATCTACGGCAAGATCCCTGGCATGGTGGTGGATCGCTGTGGCTGCTCCTAAGGTGGGGGACAGAGGATGCCTCCTCCACAGGCCCTACCCCTAGATCCCAGCCCTGACCCCCTTCCCCCACAGGCCCTAGATCTCCCTCCACCTCTTCTCATGAGCATCACATCTTGTTCCCTGCCCAAGCAGTGTGCAATACAATAGAGGGAGGCAGGTGGGGACTGAAGGGTGAGGGGTTTGGGGGAAAAGAGGAAGAGGAGGGGACAGGTCAGGTGGGGAGTGTTTGAGGTTTGCAGGTGAGAAGGTTTGGCAAGAAGACAGAGAGGCATAGAGACAGAGGTAGAGCAGAGGGATAGAGACAGAGGAACACTAAGAGCAGCAGTGAGAAGGCAAAGGGATGGAGAGGCAGAAGAGACAGACTAGGCAGAGATAATGAGAAAGAGACTGAAAGGGAGTAATAAGAGAAAGCCCCATACCAAGCCTCCTTTCTTCCACTGGCAAGTTGAGGGGCTTGGTATGTTTGGGGGAGACCCCCTGACTACCATTTTCAGTAGGAAAGGAAATCAAAAATCCATTCTTAGTTCTTCCCTTTCTCTCTCTCTAGCAGTGGCCAGGGGAAAGGAAGTGAGGGCAGGAGCAAAAGTGAGGATTTTGGAATTTTATTTATTTATTTATTGTGACTTTTCATTTTTTGGTATTTGGCTTTACTGAACTAGAAGGGCCCCTGTTCACTGTGCCCCATTTGTCCCTTATTCCCTAAACCCTGTCCTCCCTCAATACCCACCTACTTAAGCACTTGTATAAAGCCTCCAGGGTTGGGAATGGGAGTCAAGGACAAGAGGGCTGACATATGGTGAAGCTTCCAATCCATAATCACCCTACTTAATTGACCTTCCTGAGCCAAAGGGGTGGAATTGAATTCCAGTGGTCACGGAAACAGTACGCGGTTAGGGTTTAGGAGCTGGGGGAGCCAGCCTTGAACATCCAGGATCTATATGAGAGCCACTAAACTAACCCTCAGGTCCACCCTCATAGTACTGAGTTCTTTACCCAGAGGGTGTGGCCAGTTTACGCCCCAACTCCCCCCAGCCAAGAGAGAGACCAAAGAGCCTGTGGAATGCCCTTGCTCCCAGCCTCTATCTTCAGGTCAATGAAAAGAAGAGGGGAGAGAGGTCTGGGAAGGGTTACGAGGGGTTAAAAAAGGAGTAGTGAGGAGGCTGATGGTTACAAGGCATCTGAATCCAAATTACTGCTCTGGGCTAAGGAATAGAGCCAGCAGGCCAAGGTGGAAGGGATTCTGGAGCGGGGGACACTTTAGTCCCTCAACCCCAAAGCTCAGGGTGGAAGGGGGGAGAATAAGGGAGCAGAGTGTCTATAATTATTTTTATGTTTTATTCTTGGAATCTAGCAGTACTGGCAGCAGGGATGGGGACAAAACAGTGGGTAAAAGCATCTGACAAGGCCAATTAGAGCAGAGGATGGGAAGGACGGAGACTCCCTGGTTTGTTTGGAAGGCTAGGAAGCAGGCAGGGATTGGTTACCACTCCAAGTCACTAGCTGGGCCTATTCATCCTCCCACAATCCTGACCCACCCTCCTCTGGACTCACTGTGCCTCAGTTTCTTCCCCTCGATGGAATGAAAAATAGCAGCACCCGCCACAGCCAAGAGATGAATTCTGAGCACTTACCACGGGCACTTTATGGACATAAAATACCTCTCGCTGTGGGACAGATAACCAGGGCACCAGAACAGTGGTGAAGAGATGTGAGGCTTAGAGGAGTCGCAGCTTCAGAGTACAAGTCCCCCTCTGCCTCCCAGCTGGACCGTGCCTGAGCCAAGGAGCTGAGAATCTCCTGATTCACACCCTATCCGTACCTCGCCACCAGACTTCTTGGCTCCAGGCAAGAGCCTAGGGGGTCAGGAGAGGAGGGGAAAGAACCTTCAGTAAAATTGTTATTCTTAAGTAGAGCCAGTAGTGATGGTTCTTGATACAAACGGTACTGAACAAAGTTAAGCCCAAGCTGGAGAGCTGACCAGGAAGGCCGTTTTTCCCCAAGAGCATGACTCTCCCACCTGGTCCAGCCAATGGAAGGGGCAAAGGTATGTGACCACCCTTGGGAAGGTAGTGTTGGTTGGTGAGCTTTAGTATCTTATTCCCATTCCTGTAGTGAAAAAGTGAGATACGGTGTTTCAGTATAGGAATGGGCAGGGGCTATTAAGCATTTCAACTCTCCTCCTCGCATACAGCAGCTATGCTAATCCCCAGCCTCGCCTCTCTGACTCTATTCTTTATCCTTCCTTGTGGCCCAATCTCGGAGAACCGGCAACACCATTCACTTTTTCTTGGTGGAAGGAGAGGAACAGAGAAGTGAAGAACAGAAGATGCCTTCTCCAAGGTCAAATGCCCATGCCTCTTGATCTTGGCACAGGGTGGGGGTTTGGCAATAGGTATCAGATGACTTCCCTCTACAAATTCTATAGAGTTGGGGCATCAGATTTGGGGACACTTAGAATATGCCCCTTTACCACCAAATAAAGACCATTGGGGGAGGGTCTTTCTCTTATGAACATAAACCTGTGAGTTGAAGTCTCCTTTCCCTGGTCCTTCCCACCTCCAAAAAGGCCGGGGGGCATAGCCCAGTGGCCTAGTGGGAACTAGCACCCCCCTCCCACCTTACGATGTGTGGACCTCACCAGTGCCCTCAGATCATAATTAGTGTAATTATTATTTACTTTGTGTATTTGTTACACTGTGTGCGTGATTGCCTTTGTTTGTTAAGGGTGTCTGAGGAGTATGGGGCCGATGGGCACTGGAATGCCGGGAAAGGACTTTTTCACTGAGATCAAGGATTCCTGGAGGGAACCATTGCAAAAAGGCCATCAGGCAGTTTTCAAGTTATGTGACAGAGGGCAAAGATGGCCATAGGGTGCTCTGAGTTTTGGGATGGTCACATGACACAATCCAGCACTTGAACCTGAAAAAATAAAAATAAAAGCAGTCAAAGAATTTAGAATTCAGTGATGAGCTCTTCTCCCTAACCAAGCGCCAACATTTATACCTCAGACCAGGAACAGAAGAGGATCTGAGGATGTAACCTTGTGTTCAAGAACTAAGAAGATGGCGGTCATGGAGCAAGGGAAAACGACTATGGTCCTCTGGGGTGATGGTTGGGACACGCAGCCCAAGGGAGGGGACCTAGAACAACAATTCTCTAGAGAGCTTTATCAAAATAGTCCCAAATATTACAAAACCCTCTCCCAGCTTCCTGAGAATGGAAGATCTAAAAGTGCTCTTGAGACCATCCTGCTAATGTTTATCCTATTCTGTAGTTCCCTGATCCTAGGCTTCCTCAACAAAGTTTTACCAAAATCCACAAACTAAGCTAACATGGCCATTCACCTTGCCAGTGTACCAAAAGTGGTTAAGCATCTCAAAAATGTCTCCCGTGAACCTAGAGCACACTTCCAAGGCATAAGAGTTGGGTGTAGCAAAGAAATCTTCCCTTACATTAAAAAAAAAAAAAAGGAAGAAAAGCTACTGCAATATCCATCTGATCCAGAATGGGGGGACAGGGCCATGGAAGGTTCAACATGCCACCATGCTTTCCCCTGTCTTGTTAGTTTTATCTATAGAATGACCCCACCTCAGACCAAACTACAAGACCGAGGTTGAAAGAGGAAGACAGGTTGAGAGAGAAAAGTGCTACACACTGTGTCCTCCCAAGGAGCTGCTGTATCCACACCTACCCCTAGCGTTTTACCTGAGCTAAAACTCTTTTCTCCCCCTGCTGCTGTTTCCTACTTTGAGGACATTCAGAAGAAACCGAAAGATGACTTTTATCCCCCAACATCCTCCAACCCAAAGCATGAGTAGCTAGCCTATACTCTACCTGTCCATTTGGGGATGTCAGGGGCCCCAAGCTAAGCACCGCAGGCAGTGGCATCTATTTACAGCTTCTGCTCTCTAGTGAGGCTGACATAGGGAAGTCTGCCCCAGGCAACAATGTCAGCTTTCCTACCAATGAGCTGGGGTAAGGGAGCAATTAGGACTCCTACCTCTTTCCACTCTCTGAAATTCCTAATAATGTACCTGCATATGTAGTGTACACACACATACACATACTCAACCTAATCCACTCAATCCCTTACTCTTTAGCTGGAATCTATTTAGGGAAAAGGAAATCTTCTCACTGTAAATAACCTAGTAAAATTAAGATTTAATATTTATTGAACAAATACTATGCAAACTATGGTAAACAGATTGTGCCGAGTACATATCAATTCTCACAGGGTTGCTGTTGGTACAGGGTCTGGAGAGAGTCACAATAATTAATTTGTCCAGGGTCTCAGAGTCAGTAGAGCTAGTGTGGTAGAACAAGGAATTACACCTAAGTAGTTGAGAAGGGATAAGAAATAAAGCTGGGAGCACCCTGGGCTCAAAGAGTTTGCAAAGGTGTGAATTCCACCATTATTTGGTAATTTCTTTGGAGTTTAAAAACAGGTGTGGAAATGTTGCAGGAGAGGCGGAGGTTAGTTTCTGATGGATTTCAATAATCAGGTGAGTGACACTGCCTCTCAGAGGCCCTCATACAACAGGGAAAACAGTGAAGTTCCTTCCTTCCCTTCATCTGTTTCTCATGTTAGACATGGAAACAGGGCTCAACATTAAGAAATCCTGCTCTATTCCCATCGTTCTATACCCCTCACCCCACAGAAGCTTCTAACCCTGAATCTTCAGGAGTTCCCAGGAGTTGGCGTGGGGGAAGGACAGTTTGGAGTGATGGTGGAGAAAAAGAGAATGATCCTTGGAGAACCATAAAAAGGTGCAGATTTACAGCTGAGGAAGCTAGTTCCCTCCACATCTTTTATAGACTCCCTCATTAAGAGCTTTCAGGTATGCAGAGAATGTCACAGCTTCAGGACAGAAAAAAAAAAAAAAAAAAGCCTCAGTCAGCTAGCCACACCTGGATCTTGGATCAGCTAGACTAGTGAGACTGGGGGATAGGAAGGAAAGGTACTTGGATCCCAGAGAAAGGATTGGAAGCCTGGGTGCCCATTAATGTCTTAAAAGGGGCTTACTATTTAAAGACTAAATTAGTGGAAAAGACTGGCATCTTGATCTATTCATGCTCAAAAAGTATGTGTGGAATGACTATGAGACAAGAGGAGGAGGATTTGGTCATCAGGCTTGGAGATGAGAGACTTCTGACCAATGTTAAGAACAGCTGCTAGAATGAGATGAAAAGGTTAGTAAAAAACCCACATTATCAAGGATTTGGGGAGAGTGAGTTGAATCAGGGAAAGAATGATTAGACTTCAGAAAGAGAAGGCTTAGTGCTTTTATGGAAGGTTAGAGAGGATAAGGAGGTAAAGTGGCCTCTCCCTGGAGGATAAAGAGGAAAAAGGACGCCTGTGAATATGAGAGAATGTAAATAGGCTAAAAGGGATGGACTGAGCCAGGCCGGTGTGGCTCAGTGGTTGAGCGTTGACCTATGAACCAGGAGGTAAAGAGATAAGGAGATATACGTAGAGAATAAGGAGATAAACACTGAAGGATCCATTGTTCCACTCCATTATCACCATATGCTCCACCCCTTTACCTATTACTAATTTTTACCATCCTTGGGTAGAAAACCCTTACTAAATCTATAACCTCTCTCAAGTTGCAAAACAGAACTAATTCTCTCTGGTTCTGTTTTCAGAGTAGAGAGGAAAAATTAGTCTCAAATCAGGGCCTGGAGAAAAGAAAAGGGAGGCAGACAGAAGAGGCCAGAGGGAAGGAAACATTTACAGAATTCCCTTTTGTTCACTTTCCCAAAGTCTCAGAATGGGGCAAAATGTACAACAAATGGTTAATCTTTGGATCTGCTCTCCTAGGCAGTTTTCCTAAAGTGTCTAAACTTAGATCTCTACCCTCCTCAGCAACCAAAAACACTTTGTGGGAAGAGATTCTTGGGAAGAGAGGATCAAATTATTAGCTATTCATCACAAAATAAGGCAGAGGGTTTCAGTAGAAATGGGAACAAGAAATTATACCACAGCAACACAGCATGATTATGGTACCAGTCTTCAGGTAAGGTGTCAAGCTCTTAAGTTTTATTACCAAACAAACAAAAACCAACCTTATGTAGGTCCAGAAATAAAGATTAAGAGGAGAAACCTTATACCAACACATCAGAAAAGATTAAATAGATCTCAATCTATGTGAAACCAAATGCAAACAAGCAGCCTGCTTAGGGAGAGCCAAACCTTTCTAAGTAGGAGGCCCAGCAAGTACAATGGATTTTAATAATATTTAAGAAATGTTACTGCCAAAGCTGCAATAGTATACGTCTGCAACAGAAGACAAACTAGCACAGGGTTTGATTAGAAAGTAGAAGCCTCCTGTCCACTGCTTATGTGCCCAATGATCTAGGCAATAATGCTTAACACCTCTGACATCCTGTCATGCTTTGATTCCCTACACTTTCTTCTAGCTCTGAGGGGTACCCAGCCCATTTCCTTTCCTGAACTGCCTACCAACAGGGTCCCATATATTGGCTTTGGTTGAAACCAGACAGTATCACACCAGATCACTTTTGAAAATAAGACCCTTCTGGACTCCATTCTATGAGACTACCAATCATTAGCCCTTGTATTTTACATCCTCTGCACCTCCTAAAACCCATGGTACTCTCCCTATTTCACCCCAATGGGTCACATGAACCTGGAGAAGCAAAGACTCAGGGTAAAACTTGGCCTCTTCATGAAGGATAAAGAGGTAAAAGGATGCCTGTGAACATGAGAGAATATAAATAGGCATAAAGGGATGGACTCAACCCAGCGGTATGGCTCAGTGGTTAAGTGTTGACCTATGAAACAGGAGATCATGGTTCAATTCCCAGTCAGGACATATGCCCCAGATGCAGGCTTGGTCCCCAGTAGGGACGTGCAGGGGGGCAGCCAATCAATGATTCTCTCTCATCACTGATGTTCCTATCTCTCTCTCCTCTCCCTTCCTCTCTGAATATATTGATGGACTCAATTCTTTTCCTTAACCTTTTTTCTAATGGGTAAAAGCATTATGGCTAATTCCCTATATCTGTCCCTGAAGATCCCCATATCTGATTGAATCTGGCTCTAAGAACTCAAAGCAGTACCTAATAAAACACATTGTTCTCTTTTCTAATGATTTTTATTAACAAGCAAAATAATAATTAAAAAAACAAAACACAACAACAACAATCTTAAAGTTGGAACAGCAGTAAGTCAAACTGCTACTTAGTTCTCGGATGTACCTGGGGTACATGCTCTCTCATTGTGAGGCAGCACCTAGGCACATGACTGGGTATTTAGGTACATATGTGACCAAGAAGAGTCAGAGATGGAAACCACTGAAGAACAGAAAGCATTAAGAGTTTCTCATCAGGCAATCCCAAAGCGCTCTGCTCTTTTCCTCTTCTTTGCCTGTAAGGAAAAAGCAAGAAGAGAAAAATTAGATTGCAAGACAACAGTGGCCTGGGTTCCTGGCTGCTTCATTCCAAATTCACATGGATTGTCACATGGTTGAAGAAGGAGGGAAGGCCCAGGCTTGAGCTTGGCAGCCAAAGATTTCATTTCTGAATTTCTCTTGTTATCCAGTTAGAGCTGGGGAGGTTCAGTGGAAAAGCAGGGTGAGAGGGGAGAAGATTATAAGGAGACGGGTCAAGAAGGAAAGAGGAGAAAAATAGTAGTAGAAAATGGAAAGATGCCTTAAGGAGAGAGGACCATTCAGCCTTGTAGCAAGTTAGCCTCGAAATAGTGGACTCTTAACAGGCTGGGGAAAGTCTTCTAGTCAATGGGGAGATAGGAGATTTCAGAGGACAAAGGGTTGACCAATGCTATTTGGTGGAGGTGAGGGGAATGCCCTTTTGGACAGTCAGGCCCCCATAGCAGCTATTCCTAGGCTTCCAAATACAAAGAGCATACAATCTTCAATACCAATGTAATAAATGGGGAGAGAAGGTGAGTCCCAAACATGGATCTCTTAAGGGAGGACACATTGGAGACAGGGCAAAAAATGGGGAGGGGGCGGAGGAAAGAAACACCTTTTTGTTCTAAGAGTGACACAAAACAGCACTGAATCTATCCTCATTCCAACCACTGCCCCCAGCAAAGGGGAGACTTCTTTTTCATTCCATTCACACAGGAGGTTTAATTTAGATTAAAAAGAAAGGCTAAGTGTATACAGGCCCAGACCATTCCACCTGGATTATTGACACAATTCTTTGGAATAAAAAAAAAAAGCCATCTGGTTCATGTAAACTCCATGAGCCTCAGAAGTTACTTCTTCCTTACATACACTGATTCTTCCAATAAACGCCAATATTCCTTGCCACCCAACAAAATCCTCATCAGCCTTATCTTGGAGAGGCCAAATGTACCAGCATAGTGAGCCTAACACAGTTTCCTTGGGAAAAAGGGAGTATTAAAACAAGGGAGTAGATTTAAAACAAGCCTAAGTTTATGGTTTATTTCTAGTTCCTCCTGGCAAATCAATAAGTAAGCAGATACTTACAATAGGTAATGATTTATTCTGAATTAGCATAAAAAACACAAATCCCTCTAGTTTTTTCCCAGTGAAGATGTAAATTGATCAGATTCCAAAATTTTCAGGGGGGGGGAGGGGGGAGAGAGAGAGAGAGAGAGAGAGAGAGAGAAAGAAATATGGATGAGAGAGAATCATTGATTGGCTGCCTCCTGCACATCCCCTACTGGATTGAGCTGGCAACCTGGGCATGTTCCCGACCAAGAATTGAACTGTGACTTCTTGGTTCATGCTCAACTACTGAGCACAGCAGCTAGGCAGTTTATTTTTATTATTCATAAAAAAAACACTAAAAAAAACTTCATAAGATTTTAAGTATATAAGTTAATAAATATTCAGAGGATATCTCCAGAGGTAGATGGAAAGAAAGAAGTAAATTTGGATTAAATGGTAGAAAGAACCTTCTAAACTCCTTTCCACCCAAATAATTTCTATAGTTCAAAACATATTTATTATTTCAGCTGTTCCTTATGTACACCTCAGGTGATACTTGGTCTCCATTACAGATATTATCATGTATCTGTAACAAGCAAAATAATAATTAAAATATTATTAAGAAAATTGACTATGAACCTTTCAATCAGCAAATCAGTATTGTCTGTCTATGTTCTGAGCAGTCTTCCAAAGCTTAAGGGTCAGTGAATGGGAGTTGTTATTCTAGGGGAAGCTGGAATGTGGATGAACTTAAGTCCTTTTTTTTTTTTTTGAACGTAAGTATTTAAAAAAAAATGTATTTTATTGATTTTTTACAGAGAGGAAAGGAGAGGGATAGAGAGTTAGAAACATCGATGAGAGAGAAACATCAATCAGCTGCCTCTTGCACACCCCCTACTGGGGATGTGCCCGCAACCAAGGTGCATGCCCTTGATCGGAATCGAACCTGGGACCCTTGAGTCCACAGGCCGACACTCTATCCACTGAGCCAAACCGGTTAGGGCTTGAACATAAGTCTTAAATAAAAAAGCCACTATCTCATTTTGAGAAACTATTTGTAAACAAAATGATAAGAAAAATAAATCTCATTTGAATCTATTGTCCTATTCCAGAGGGGAGTTAGGCACAACCATACTTGTGTCTGGGTTGGATATGGGCGTCATTAAATGATCAAAGAAATATGCTTGGCTGATTATCAGAGACATTGCTTACTGAATACTCTCAATATGACAGGTGTTATGTCAAGCATTCTACATAGAATCATCTATTTTTACATAGAAACATTTCATGCTTAAAATACCACTTCAAGGTAGGTATTACTCTCTCTACATCCCAGATGATGAAACGGACGTTAAAAAAAATATCATAACCTGGAGATTATTATGGTAAGTAAAATAAAACAGAGAAAGACAATATCACATGATCTCACTTATATGTAGAATCTAATGAGTAAAATAAACTGACGGGGTGTCGGGAGGAAAGTACCATATTTTGTAACAGCTATCAAGCAAAGGACAAAAGATCTTCTCATCTGAGCACTTAAGAAGTAGGCCAGGGAAATAATAGTGTTTCTCCACTCAGTTTGTTCATCCTCATTTCCCTTCAAGGGCTCTACGAAGCATTTATATATATTTTACCTCGGTATCCTCTGTGGTTCCTGTTCCAGCTGAACTTGTGACAATTCCAAATCGCTCCTTCCTCTTTTTCAGCTTCTCGTCATCTTCAGACTGTTCAGGGACAAAGAAAAGGGTTGAAACAAGCTAGCCTCCATTCACAAGGTAAATGGGAATAAAACTGTAACTTGTGGATCACAATATGCCAGCCAACCTTCTAAGAACTAAGGATTGCTCTGACTGGTTTGGAAGGATCACACAAACAGAAAAAAATAGATCAGAAAATGAATAAGCTAGTATACAGCATTTTGTCTCTAAAATGACTAAAAATTTAAGGCCTCAAAGATGGTGGATGACCCCAGCTGACAGAAAAAGGGTGATTGGAAGATCACAAAACAAATTGTGAACTTCAAGGCAGCCCTGGCCAGTGTGGCTCAGTTGGGTAAGTGTCCAGTGCCATTCCTGGTCAGCACATATACCCAGGTCAGGATGCAGGAGGGAAGCAACTGATTGATGTTTTTCTCTCACACTGATGTTTCTCTCTCTCTCTCTCTCTCCCCCCCTCCTCCTTTCCTCTCTCTAAAAATCAATAAAACTCACTAAAGAAACAAAACAAAAAACAAAACAACTTGGGGGCCGCTCGTGGCAATGGCACAAGCATGGTATCATTGATCCTGACTACTAAAGACCAGATTTCAGGAATGGCAAAAATGTTAGCAGTCTGTTGGTTCTGGCCAGTGTGGCTCAATTGGGTAGAGCGTCCCTGTGCACCAAGAGGTAGGGGATTTCGATTCTAGGTCAGAGCACGTTGGATCCTTAGTCTTGGTGTATATGGGAGGTAATTGATGTCTGTGTCTCTCTCTTTCTCTCCCCACTCCTCCCCCCTCCCTCCCTCAATTGAAAAACCATCTTTCAGTCCTGGGAGCCTTATATCTGTATAACAAAGATTCAAACTTTAAAACAAAGTACCTCCAAATGGCCTAGTGGTTTACTGTGGTACAATTATAACAGAAGTAAAGGAAAAGAAAGTCAACACTGACTATGAACCTTTCAAACCAATTAATGTATTATTGTATTTGTATGACAAATTCTATACAGAGGCTCTTACAGCACTACTTTCAGATGATAGCAAGTATGGCTTCATTGTAATAGATTATAGTGGTGTACTTTTTGGCACACTGCAAGGAAACACAAGAGAAGTCCTGCACATATTCACTGTGGATCTCCCTAAGAAACATGGTAAAGGAGGTCAGTTAGACATAATTATGTTCGGAAACTAGCTAAGACAGCTGGGCAGCTGTTTATTTCTGGGGACAAAGTGAATGTAGCTGGTCTCATTTTAGCTGATTCAGCTGACTTTATAATTTTTTTTTTTTTTAAATCCTCAAATAAGAACTAGAGAAGGATAAATCTCATTTCACAAAGAGACAGGATAAAAACATGAACTAATTTAGAGAATGCCCTTGCTAGAATGGTTTGCTAATAACTACAAAATTTGGAGCCTGACTGGTGTGGCACAGTTGGTTGAGCACTGTCCTGTGCACCAAAGGGTCATGGGTTCAATTCCTAGTCAGGGCACATATCCAGGTTGCGGTTTCAATCTCTGGTTAGGGTGAATGCAGGAGACAGCCAATCAATGTTTCTCTCTCACATTGATGTTTCTCTCTCTCTCTCTGTCTCTAAAAAAAAAAACAACACACATATCCTCGGGTGAGGATAACAAAAAAAATTTAGAGTTACATTGAAAAGTGTTACAGGCCCAGCCGGGTGTAGCTCAGTGGTTGAGCGTCGACCCAGGAACCAAGAGGCCACGGGTTTGATTCCTGGTCAGGGCATATGCCCAGGTTGCAGGCTCGATTCCCCAGTGGGGGGCGTGCAAGAGGCGGCCAATCAATGATTCTCTCTCATCGCTGATGTTCTCTCTCTCCCTCTCCCTTCCTCTCTGAAATCAATATATATATATTGATACAGGTAAGTCACAAGAACGATCCCAACTTGTGAAAAGTTTTGGTGGAATTGGAGGTATTTTGTGGTGCCTGTCGACATGGGTCCGGCAAAATGTGTTTCACCCCTTCTGCATCCAACCCAAGAAGCATACATGTAGTGGAATCCAACAGATTCCTTCCTTATAGTTGGAACATTTCCAGAACTTAATCCCTGAGCATTAGATATTAGAAAAAAAATTAAATAAAACCAGGCCCAACCCTACACTTTGGTTTATCAGCGCAGGAGCCTACAACTAGGTTCGTAAATGCCACTTTGGGCTAATTTAAACAAAAATCCTAATTACTCAACAAGATTTTATGATGAGCAAATAAAAATCTTTATGTGATTAGGTGAAAAAAACAACAACCAGAATCCCAGTTTTTACTTTTAAAAAATATATATATTTTATTGACTTTTTTACAGAGAGGAAGGGAGAGGGATAGAGTTAGAAACATCAATGAGAGAGAAACATCGATCAGCTGCCTCCTGCACACCTTCCACTGGGGATGTGTCCGCAACCAAGGTACATGCCCTTGACCGGAATTGAACCTGGGACCTTTCAGTCCGCAGGCCGATGCTCTGTCCACTGAACCAAATCGGTTAGGGCCCCAGTTTTTACTTTTCTCAATGGTGAAATTTGTTGTTCTTGTAATTTATAGAGAAGAATAAATTATTTTTTAAACATTCATACATAGAAACAAGTACTGTAAATCTTCAAAAGTTAACAGAAATGAGATTGTTAAAAAATAAAATAAGTAGGGCTTCAATATGCATAAGACAAGTAAAAACAAACTAGTAAATTTCTGCTGGAAAAATATTTGTCGTTTACAGAGCTAGGGTTAAACAAATTGAACAAGCAAAGCTGGATAGCTGCCCTGCTTTTGACTGAAGAGATGGCTCCTGTGATCTAGGAACAAAGTCGACTCCTTGGCTGGGGTGGACAATAGAGGTATTAAAAAATTCCTATGTTTCTGTAGGTCTCTGGATTGCCTTTCCTTTTGACTCTGTGGGTTTTGAGACACCCAGAGACACAGTGCCTACAGAAAGCAGGAATATGAATCCTTGGGGTTTTAAAAAATCCAGCTCAGGAGCACCACACAGAAGCTTTGTTCAAAAGTTTGTTTGAACGTTTTTAACTTGACCTTATGTTGGTTACCAAAGAAACTATCCTGGCCCATGGTGAGGGTGGGTATGTGAGGGTCTCTTGAGGTGTATAAGAGGATGAATTCTATGTCCAGATGTGCCAAGTTTGGGGGGAGGGGAACGAGACATCCAGAGAGCACACCTGAGTTTAGATGTTCAGTAATCCTAAGGCTGAGCTTTAAAATACTGGTGACTTGGGTTCGCAGAGAAGATGGAAAATGAGAAAATACCTGTTAAAATGGGATAAATAAAGTGGCAGGTCTGGGTCCTGATGGGAATATGTATGAGACTCTTACACTGAACAGTACTGGATGTTAACAGCAGCTCAGTCTTTAAACAGTTCTAGGAGAATGGCCAGCTCCAATTCTAATTTACTAAGCTGAAACATTCTCTCTAGTTACAGGGCAGGCATCATCAGTCTCTTGGATGCTTGGAAAATGTCCAGAGCATCTCTCTCTCTTAGAGAGATGACTGGTTCCTTGACTCACCTTACTTCAAAATCCTTTCAAACTATTCAGAGCTCTTTCAGCTTGAGAAACATGTTCATTTTTTCCTTTTTGCTGCATCTGCTTTCTGGTGAGTAAAAAGAAGCTAAGAAAAAGGTTGGTGGCTATGAAGGACTGAAAAATCCAACATGAGTTATCATTGGTTGATTATTATATGTGCCCTGCCTGCCTGACCGGTGATTGAATCCACAACCTTAAAGTATCAGGACAATGCTCTAATCAGCTGACCTACCTGGCCAGGGCTAGAACAGAATATTGCCTACATAGTGTTTTGTTGTTGTTAATCCTTCACCGTTTTTTCCTCAATGATTTTTTTTTAGAGAGAATGGAAGGGAGGGGGGAGAGACAGAGAGAGAGAAACATCGATGTAAGAGAGACACATCGATTGCTTGCCTCCCAGGGATTGAGCTTGCAACTGAGGTTTGTGCCCTTGAATGGAATCGGACCCATGATCCTTTATTCCTCAGGCCGAGGCTCTAACCACCGAGCAACTGGCTACGGCTTGCACATAGTTTTTCTGCCTTTTTCATTATAACCACCGGCAAAATCCATAGTGTGTGCATAACTTTTATAATCTAAGCTATTATAAAAGACTGAGCCAGGTCAGGCTGGTGAACCAGAGATCATGGTTAGATTTCCAGTCAGGTACATGACCGGTTTGCAGGCTCAGTCCCCAGTAGAGGGACGTCCAGGAGGCAGCAGATCAATGATTCTCTATGATCACTGATGCTTCTATCTCTTGTTCCCTCTCTCTTCCTCTCTGAAATCTCTCTCTATATATAAAAAGGTAATATGCAAATTAGGCCAGGACGCTGTAACAGTCACGACCAGCTGAGGAGGAGGGGCCTGGCGCAGGCACAGAGCCCGAGAGAACAACAGACAGGGCGGCCCGCACCGGGCCCTGGAGCCGGAGAGAACAACACGCAGGGGGGCTGGCCCCAGCCCTGCGGCCGCGGCGCTGGGCTGCTGGGGCTGGAGCAGCAGAGACACAAACGTGCTGGGGGGCCAGCCTCCAGGCCCAGCCCCAGCCCCGCAGCTGGGAACCAGGTTCGATTCTGATCAAGGGCATGTACCTAGGTTGCAGGCTCCTCCCTGGCTGGCGCCCAGGTCAGGGCTCACGCAGGAGGCAACCAACTGAAGTGTGCCTCTCACACTGATGTTTCTCTCTGTCTTTCCCTCTCTCTTCACACTCTAAAAATCAATGGGAAAATATCCTCATGTGAGGATAAAAAAAAAAAAAAAAGAAATATCATATCCTATGAAAGAGACATCTTGAAAATGCCTAAAGAAAGTTGTCATTTTTTCATGGTGAAGGGACTGGAGTCCATGTTGATGAAAACACCTTGGCGGCTGCAGCAGCTGGCAGTGGCAGCAGCTGCAGGATGATGGGGGTGGCACCTTCCCCTGATCAGCCCGGTTGTCTCCCGAATAGGCTGGGCTGAGGGACCCCCCCCCCCCAGTGCACAAATTTCATGCACCGGGCCTCTAGTCAATAAAACAACAACAATAATAACACAGATGCCCAGCATATGCCTTAAAAAAAAAAAAAAAAAAAGACTGAGTCAAATTTCAAGAAAAAAAGAAGTATCTTGTCTTGCCCTGGTCGATATGGATCAGTGGTTAGAGCGCTGACCCATGCAAGTACCTCGGTTGCAGGATTGATCCCTGGCCCCAGTTGGGGTTCGTGCGGGAGGTAACCAATTGATTTGTTGTCTCTCTCCTTGAGTTTTCGCTCTCTCTCCCTCTCTCCTCTCCCTACTTCCCTTCCACTCTCTCTAAAAATCAATGAAAAAAAATATACTCGGGAGGATTAACAACAACAAAATAGTAAAATAAGTACCTTGTCCTTAACTTTAATAATCATAAATTAAAATAATAATATAGTCACTAATATTTGAGTGACTATATTTTCTTTCTATAGCAATTTTAAAAATAGTAGGTACTACGACATATATAGCATGTACTTTGACTAAATTCGTTTTATAGATAAGAAAACTGAGGCTTAGCCCTAACCGGTTTAGCTCAGTGGATAGAGCGTCGGCCTGCGGTCTGAAGGGTCCCAGGTTCGATTCTGGTCAAGGGCATGTACATTGGTTGCGGGCACATCCCCAGTAGGGGGTGTGCAGGAGGCAGCTGATTGATGTTTCTCTCTCTTCGATGTTTCTAACTCTCTATCCCTCTCCCTTCCTCTCTGTAAAAAATCAATAAAATATATTTAAAAAAAGAAAACTGAGGCTTAGAGAGATTAAGTAACTTGCCCAAAGTCTCACAAATAGTTTTACATAGTAAATGGCAGAGCCAGGAATGAAACCCAGAACATTTTTACTCAAGAACCCACCTTTACTATATCCTCAGGTATCTGATATAAGCATTTCTTTGGGATAATAGAAGCAAATAAAAATCTTTATGTGAACAGGTGGAAAAAAACAACAATGGAAGAAGTGCTTAATTCCCAAAGGATAAAGATAAGGACCCTTAGCAAAATTGTAAACTACTTTAATGACTTCTATATTACTCAAATAACTTGGGTCAATGCTAGGATCCTATTCCCTTTTACCATACCAAATGCCTCAACTTTATAACTAATAGGGGATCTAAGGAATGGACTCCAGTTACTAACCTTTTTAAAAAAATTGATTTGAAAGAGAGAGGAAGAGGGGGAGGTAGAAACATCGATCTGATCAGTGCCTCCCATACACGCCCTGATTGAGGGATCAACTGGGGATCAAACCAGCAACCTGGGTATGTGCCCTGACCAGGAATTGAACCCATGACCCTTCAGTGTATGGGACAACACTTCAACCAACTCAGCCACACCAACCAGGGCTCGTTAGTAATCTTATATTAAAGATTTCTCAGTCAAATTTGTTTCTAATTCTGGCTAACTGGCTATTTCATCTGTTGAACTGCAATTAAAGAATTATGAACATAGGCCTCTCTACATTTTTCCTTACTTAAGTTACTAGGAAAAGTTTTGCCTACCATCACTAAAATAAAACTGAATAACTGGCATGGCTCAGCTGGTTGAGCATTGTCCTGTGCACCAAGTGTTCAATTTCGGGTCAGGGCACATGCCTGGGTTGTGGGCTCGATCCCCAGTAAGGGGTGTGCAAGAGGCAGCAGATCCATTGTTTTTTTTCCCCTTTCCCTTCCTCTCTAAAATCAATTTAAAAAAATATTTTTAAAAGTGAGTAAGGGATATAAATGGAAATTTCAAAATGAGAGACTCTAGCCCAGCCGGTGTGGCTCAGTGGTTGAGTGCCAACCTATGAACCAGTTGGTCATGGTTCGATTCCCAGTCAGGGCACATGCCCAGGTGGCGGGCTAGAGCCCCAGTCAGGGGTGTGCAGGAGGCAGCCAATCAATGATTCTCTCTCATCATTTATGTTTCTGTCTCTCTCTCCACTCTTCCTCTCTGAAGTCAATGAAAATATATTAAAAAATTTTTTTTAAATCTCCATTTCACTAAGTTTCCAGGCCAAGCAGAAAATAAAAGGAACATTCCATCTTCTTCTTGAAGAGAGGCAGGACTAGACCATATCTTGGTAAACTTACCACACTATGCACTTATTCCCATTCAATTCAATGCTAGTGGTACTTGAGCAAGTTCAAATTACAGAGAGGGAGATGCCACTCATGAAGCCCAGCCATTCTCTCAGCACAAACCCTAGGACCACTCCCTTCATAAATCTCATCACAAAGTCCATGTGGAACGTGTGAGACAACCTTTCTTCTCGTTCCCTATTTTGCTATATCCTGAAATGGGAATTTTGACTTCTAAATTAAATTTCCTGTTTCTTATTGAGCTCAAAGGTGAGGCAAGAACAAGGGAGGTAAAAGAACAGGGCGGGGAGGGGAGAAGGATACACTTCTTTAGCCACTGAGGATAGAATCAGAGATTTCCCCACAAGCTCTATTTTTAAATCACATCTTTGGTGCTTTTCCTGGAGATCCAAGCAAAACATCTGCTCTAAATCTACCAGGGGCTCTAGGTGAAAAAAACAACAATACAGATTCCCCCCACTTCCCACTCCCTACAAACAGCCTGCCTAGCCCTCACCCGCAGAAAGCAGTGAGGGTTTATTTTGTGCATGCCTGCTCTTTCCTCACCACCCAGAGGCCCTCAGCTCCCCTCCTAAAGCCTCTTTCCTTCTTGCCCTGCAGGGAAAGTGCACAACAGGCCCAGTAAATCAACACAGTTCTAATGATCTCTCTCACTTGACCCTTCTAGCGTGACGGTGTCGCATGGAGACAATCGTACAATAAACTTCACTCCATCTTTAGCTCCTTGCTGACAGGTTTTGATTCATGGGATGGTGAGACCCATCTGAGGGAAATTACCTTGATCAAAACGCATCTCTCTCTGCATTCATCAGGCCAATGCCCCCCAGGTCATGCTCAAGTGCACAAATGGGGTTATGCATCTGCAGGCAGCACTGACTCCTCTAGCTCATATGCATTGACAAACCCTTCTGTTCTTCACCCCCCTACCCCCAACCCTCTCCTGCAAACCCTCAACCACTAACTCTTTATTCTTCCCATGCATGCTCCTGTGTCAGAAGAATAGTGCTGGAATCTGAAATGCCCTTATTTCCTATTAAATGAAAACTCCTAAAAACATACAATTTGCATCCAGAATCAGAAAAGAAACCTCACTAACTAAACACAGGCATTGGATGTTCAGACTGATCAATATATGGATCAATATAGTTCATTTCCTCCATCCTGTCACTCAAGATTTAAATAGCAAGCCAAATGACTGATGCCATAATAATCCTATTTCCCCAAAATTGTCTTTTCTTTTTAAAAGCTCATTGATAAAAATGAAAAAGGGAATTGTGTAAAAGGAGAGCCCACCCTATACAATAAAAGGCCAGTGACCATAGTGGCATAACGATCAGAACGACCGACCCACCAGTAGCTATGAGGTGCATTGACCATCTCTCAGCCCCTCCCCCAAGCCCGCAGGCTCCTATCGATCGCTTGATGGCAAATAGGGAACCACGGGAACCTGGGGTGGCGGCAGGGCAGGACTGGGGACTGGTGAGTAGGGGAAACGGCCAACCTCTTGGTCCCTCCCCCTGGCCTGCAGGCTCCGATCATGGCAAAGGGGGAACCACAGGGAACCGGGGTGGGTGGCGGTGGGGCAGGACTGGGGACTGGCAAGCAGGCAGAAGGCAGACCTCTTGGTCCCTCCCACTGGCCCACAGGCTCTGATTTCTGCATGGCCAATGGGGAACCACAGGGAACCGGGATGGGCAGTGGCGGGTGGGGACTGGGGACTGGGGACTGGGGACTGGGGAGCAGGCGGAAGATGGCTCTGATCACAGGCTAGGCCTAGGGACCCTACCTGTGCATGATTTCGTGCGCTGGGCCTCTAGTACATACACGTACGTGTACGTACACACACACACACACACACACACACACACACACACACACACACACTAGAGGCCCGGTGCACGAAATTCGTGCACAGGGGTGTGTGTCCCTCAGCCCAGCCTGCACCCTCTCCAATCTGGGACCCCTCAAGGGATGTCCATCCGACTGCCCGTTTAGGCCCGATCCCGGTAGGATTGGGCCTAAACGGGCAGTCAGACATCCCTCTCACAATCCAGGACTGCTGGCTCCCAACTGTTCACCTGCCTGCCTTCCTGATTGCCCCTAACTGCTTCTGCCTGACAGCCTGATCACCCCCTAACCACTCCCCTGCCAGCCTGATTGATGCCTAACTGCTCCCCTGCCAGCCTGTTTGCCCCTAACTGCCCTCCCCTGCAGGCCTGCTCATCCCTAACTGCCCTCCCCTGAAGGCTTGGTCACCCCCAACTGCCCTCCCTTGCAGGCCTGGTCCCTCCCAACTGCCCTCCCCTGCTGGCCTGATTGCCCACAACTGCCCTCCCTTGCAGACCTGGTCCCTCCCAACTGCCCTCCCCTGCTGGCCATCTTGTTGCGGCCATCTTGTGTCCACATGGGGCAGCCATCTTGTGTTGGAGTGATGGTCAATTTGCATATTACTCTTTTATTAGATAGGATATGCAGAACTGGACAGAAAGCATGATTAATATTTAATAAAGCCAATATCCCCATGAATCACTATCATGGTATTTTCCATCATGAAATAAGACAGTTCCAAACTGAACCCTTCAGAAGACATCTTCAACTTTCCAAAAATTACTTTTGTCCTTGTTTCCCTTTTATATTTGCAAAATCCTCAGGCAATATACAGAAAAGAATACTTGCTGAGGGAAGACTGAGAAATTCAAGACACAAATACAAGTTACATGTGTAAATGTGCTCAGCACCTAGGAACTAACATATAGGTTAACTCAATAAATATTAGATATTAGTTTTATTGAAACATTCCTCCTGGTCCTTGAAACAAAGTGTGAGACTGCTAACAATCTGAAGCTAACAATGCCATACATTCATCTTCCTCATTAGAAGTGAAGTCACCAAAAGTTCGTAAGAATCAGACTCATTACCAAGGCAACAAGGAAATTTATTTTAGCTGCAAGGCAAATGAGTATTTGGGCAAATGACTAAATTTAGGGTTAAAGTGTGTCAGAACAGCCTGGTGGGCATGGCTCAGTGGTTGAGTATTGACCTATGAACCAGGAGGTCACGGTTCAATTCCCAGTCAGGGCACATGCCCAGGTTATGGGCTCGATCCCCAGTGTGGGACGTGCAAGAGGCAGCTGATCAACGATTCTCTCTCATCATTGAGGTTTTCTCTCTCTCTCTCTGAAATCAATTAAAAAAAAAAAAATTTTTTTTTTAAAGTGTGGCAGAACAGTAACCAAACAAAACCAGAGTTTTCTCTACCAAGTGCTATTAACCATCTTCTCTTTCTGGAAACCTAAAAAAAAATTTATGCTGCCAAGCTTCACTGATTTCATCATCTTTAATAATTAATGACTACAAAAAATAGGTATCTATATAAGGAAATATCTGAGGGAACTGAGCAAGGATCCAATATCTAACTTTGTGGACCCAATCCCAGGTACTCTAAAGCAGCGGCCGCTAACTTTTCGGACCTCACGGACCACCAGTGGTCCGCAGAACACCGGTTCGTGACTGCTGCTCTAAAGGCCTCTGAGGAATTACTTTCACTGAATTACCTGACATCAATTTCTATCAACAATTTCAATAACACTAAAATTGTAAAATTAATCCATTCATCTACTAGTCATTCCAATATCCACTGAGTATCTACTTTTGGTCAGGCACTGTATTGGCATTAGAAATAGAGATGAATAAACAAAGATCCTTAAACTCATGTGGCTTATGAATTCACAACTGAGTTATTGTAAAGATGTGTGCCACTGTTCATTATAGCACTGCATTTTGAGGACCCATGGGAAAATTTTCTTTCTGGTCCCCAGACCCAAAATAATTACGCTTTTGCTAAATAATTTGTTAGTTTTCACCTTCTGAACCCTGTGAATAACACAACTGTACAACTGTGTTTTCTTTCTGTTGACTATAAGTTTGAAGCCAACTGTGTGATCTCTCTCTGGGAAGTGATGTTGAAAATATTTCTTTTTTTAATATTCTGTTACAAAGGAGAGGTCAGCCCTGGCCAGTGTGGCTTAATTGATTGGAGTGTCATCCCCTGCACTGAAAGATTGCAGGTTCAATTCCCAGTCAGGGCACATGCCTATGGTTTGATCCCCAGTCGGGCGCATACAGGAGGCAACCGATCGATGTATCTCTTTCACATTGATGTTTCTCTCTCTCTCTCTCCTTCTCCCCCTCCTCTTTTCCTAAAATCAATTACAATCAATTTTTAAAAAAGGAAGGAGTGGCCAGAGAATTGTGGTGAAAGAGAAACATGAGATCCAGAGATGGAGATCCAACACCCAAATCCCAAGGTAGAGGCTTATCAGACAAGATGAATGAAATAAAGTTAGTTTCAGGGTGGTTGCTGTACCCTTAAGAACTTATTCTTCTCACCCTGGACCCTGGCCGCTGTGGCTCAGTTGGTTGGAGCGTTGTCCTGTGCACCAAAGATTCCCAGTCAGGGTGCATACGGGAGGCAACTGATGGATGTTTTTCTCTCTCTCTCTCTCCCCCCGCATCCCTCCTTCTCTAAAATAAACAATAAAAACGTATCCTTGGGTAAGGAATGGAAAAAAAAAAAAAAAAGAACTTATTCTTCTCTAAATATAATGACATTTAATTTAAAAATACCTTACTGTCTCAGGAGGAAAGAGAGGTACTAGGAAATAACTAGAAAATTTTAAATTAAGGGCTCTTGTCAATGGTTTCCATGGTATATACACTGTAGCCAGGAACTAAGACTCAAATAGAAGGCCAACTACAGTAACTGGCAGCCTGAATAGCATAGATGCACTTTCTAAAACGACTGCCTCTTTTAATGACAGAGTACCAAGGATAAGCTGCTCTCTACCCAAAATGGAATCCTACCTTTGTTATCTTCCAAACCAAACTTAGGTCTTCAAGATTCAAATTCAAGAGAACATTTTTCAAAACTTACTAATTTTAACCTGAATACAATAAATACTACTATTCAAAGCTTAGTGTTCTAGGGTTATTTGCTCTGCCAAAAGGAGTCCACTTTGATTTAATTAGCAATATCACCCCATGGACTGTGTGTTGAAAGCATTCACCTTCTTCTTCAATCTTATTACTAGTGCCACTCTGGATCATAAAGAGAAACTAGGAGAAACAAAACAGTGACCCAAATGTAACCCAGGCTTATTTAGGGAATTTGAAATCAGTAATTCCCAAAACACAAAGCAAGGGTATTTCTGAATTCAATTAAGAGACATACTCACTTATTCTTAGAGGAGACCAAAAGCATTAACCAAGCCAGGCATTTTTCCTGGTCAGTGCAACAAGCTCACTCACATCATGTGTAGGAAGCAGAATTTAAATCTAAAGAATTCAGTCAGGCCCGGTTTGGCTCAGTGGATAGAGCGTCAACCTGCAGACTGAAGGGTCCCAGGTTCAAGGGCATATGCCCGGGTTGCGGGCTTGATCCCCAGTTGGGGTGTACAGGAGGAAGCCAATCAATGATTCTCTCTCATTGATGTTTCTATCTCTCTCCCTTTCCCTTCCTCTCTGACATAAATTATATATATATGTATATATATATATACACACACACATACACACACACTTAAAAGAATTCAGTCAGAGTTATCTTTACAAGTAGGAAGGGGCATTTCAGGGAAGCTTAGGTACTGCTTTGAGTTGGAGCTGGCCATTCTCCTATAGCTGTTTAAATGACTGAGCTATTGTTCACATCCAACAATGTTCAATGTAAAAGTCTCATATAATACATTCCCATCAGGACCTAAACTCTGCCACTTTATTTATTCCAGAAGATTATTTTCTCAAAAAAATTTCCCCTGGAGTGATGGAAGAGAGGCTAATAGTGAACTAAGATAGTCACATTTTGCAAAAATAACAAATAACTGTCCCTTTTGTACATGAATTACCATACTATGTTAACAGTTCAACCTGATTTTCCAAAGGAATGTAAGGGAAGAATGAGGCAAAAAGGAAAAGAGGGAACCTTATGGTCACATCTTGACTCTCGCTGCCACATGACTGATGGCAAGATGAAAAGCAGAGCCTGAGGGCTTTCAGGAGATGGTAGATTAATAATGATATGGCCTTGACTTCCCAGAGGTAAAGGTTATGAAACACTCCAGGGTAAGCGAGCTTCCAATTTCATACTCTCAGGGTGAATGACAGCAACTGATGGTTTTTCTCTCAGAAACACTTCAATGCTTAAACACACAGCTGTCACCTCCCTGACCCCGTTTCTGAAATTCATCTGTACATGTTAACCCTTGAGCCTTATGCCAGCCAGACCACAGAACATGGGGTGGTCCTAAAAACCAGTACACAGAGCCCAAAAGAGGACTATAAAGGAAGGACAGGACTAGGAAAGGGTACAGTGTTCTAGCACAAACAGTACACAGTAAAGAGACATTCCAACTCTCCCCCACACATATACTTAATACACTTCCCCTAACAACCCCCTTACCTACTCTCAACAATCTTTCCACTGTGATAGTAGAATCAATTTTCTAGGTGTCAGAAACTTTAAAACTACACCAGAATAAGAGACCACCAGGAACTGTTATCTCCTGTCTTCAATGGATTTGAAGTTCCCAAACAGCTCAGAACCAAACACTCTTCCGAGTCACTAGCTCCTACCACTTTTTCTTTCTCTTATTCAAATCAAGCTTTTCCTCAACCCCCACTCCTCTTCAACCCCAGAGGAGGTCATCTGGGTCTTACAGTAATTGATTGTAGGACAAAGCAAGGCAGGTGGAGGAAATGAAGGCTTCACACTTGAGACCCCTGGAAACCACATTTCTATTAAAAGTCCCCACACCTCCCTTCCCTTGAAAGCCAAAAAGCTGTTGCTTTTAAGGATAAGTGATACACAATTTGGAAGAAATGTCAAGAAAGCTAAAAACGTTTGAGGGGAGGTAAATGTCTTGGCCAAAATATACAGAGAATGAAGGATGACAGTTACCTAAGAATTCACACATTTAGAATGAGCACTAGGAAAACAGATTCTTTTCACCTCTAATATTTTAAAATGCAGATTTCTGGCTTCACCCAAGCTAATAAATATGAATCTCAAAAGGAAGAGCTTAAGGAGCTGAATTTTAAAAAGGGCCCCCTGGGACTCTTATGTGCAGCTATAGTTGGTAACAATTGCAAATAGCTTTGAGTGTAGACCAACATTAAAAGAAAAATTCCTCACCAAGTCCAAAGAAAGCTGTTACCACAATCCAATTTCCCCCCAAAAGCAGCAGGGGCCTTCCTAAAATGTTTAAAATTCCTACAAACAGGATATCTCTGTGGCAGAGATGTGAAAGAAAAAGGAAAGTTAGAAAGGAATCACAGCTGGCTCTAAGGAACGCACTGTTAGGGTCGCCGAAGCTCTCAGCCCATTTGGTTTTCCAGATGACCTAATAAATTAATAATTCTTTACCCCTTTCAGACTCATGCGTTCCTCTTTTGGTGACCCTACCACACACCTGTCTTGCTGCTTTCTTAGAATTCAAATAGAGGAACAGAAAGACACTTTTAAACCAGAGGAGTTCAATAAAGGAAGAACATGCCAAAACAAGTTCAGGGAACAGCTCAGGTATGTGGGAGAAAAAAGATAGGCAATTATGTTGATGCACACAAAGGTATTTTTTACTACAGAACTGATACAGAGTTAAAAGAGAGAATGTCAATAAAGTGGAGAACAGATAAATGTTAAGGACCATGTGTTTCGCTTGTCATTTAGAGTGCTAAAGAGGGCCATCATATAAGGCCTCTCATCTTACATATAGTTCTGTTCATTTCCAGTTTTCTTTCCTCCTCAACTATTTCATATCTAAGCATGAGCATAATAGTAAAAATTCTATATAACTGCATCCCTCTACTCTATAACTTAATAAACTCCTCCCTCAATAAATACTTCCTAAAATCCAGACACTAAGCATTTCAAACAATCTCCTCAATAACACATATTCACTGCTAGGGACTTAAAAGATTAAATATTTGATATGAACTCCAAATGTGGAACAATCTGAAAGTACATTTCTATTTCTGTCCTAAGAATCTGCTCTGGGGATGAGAAGGTAGAGTTGGTTAAAATATTAATATTTTTAAAGGTTCTTTTGTTTTAAATATATTTTTATTGATTTCAGAGAGGAAGAGAGAGGGAGAGAGAGATAGAAACATCAATGATGAGAGAGAATCATTGATTGGCTGCCTCCTGCATGGCCCCTACTGGGTCAAGCCCACAACCTGGGCATGTGGCCTTGACCTGAATCGAACCTGGGACCCTTCAGTCCGCAGGCCAACGCTCTATCCACTGAGCCAAACCGGCTAGGGCTAAAATATTAATTTTTGAAAATGTGAGAAAAAAGCAGCAAAGGTACAGGAGGGGAGGAAAAAAGTTAACATTTTCTAGATCTTAAGATCTCAGATTTTATTTAAAAGAGGCTCTTTGCTAGTTTGCAAACATCACCCACCACCAAGTATCCCCCTATAAAATCTCCCAATCTGATACCTTGTCTCATCCCCATCTCCATCTCCAAAATACTGATTTTTTTCTGACCAACTTTGGCTATCAAGCATGAAAAGCAACTTTGCTATTTTGGTGAGTACATTAAGAAAAATGAATTATCATGTAATTATTAAACCTGAATTGAACTGACCCCATAAAAATAAAATATTACCTCTCCCAATCAATGTCAGCCCAAAGAACAGTATTAATGAAGTGTTAACCTCTCAAGTATTGAAATAAATCTTAAACATTCCTGTACTGGTACAGCTCTCACATCATGAGGAGCCCTTTGAACACCAAAATTCTCCCCTCCCAGCAAAAATAACACATACACACACAGATTAAAAAAAAAAAAAATAGCCCACATTTTTTCTCCCATGCAGATTTCGAAGGATGGACAGACGTGGATTCAGATAGTTCACAATTCACTGTAGCCAATAATATATATGAGTGATCAGACAGATATTGTTCTGCTTAGAAAAGCCAGGCCAACTCTGATCACCCCCAAATTAGACAAACAACTCGACAACCAATCATATATAATGTGATTGACAGGTGGATTTTAAAAATTATTCATCTTATATACTGAAGAGTACTTAAAAAAAAAAACCAACAACCCGACACGCAAAGGATAATCCCACCCCAAGAACTTGGCTGGCCAAAAACAGCGGAAGGATATTTAAAAGTAAAACAGACTCAACAAAACCCAGCATTCCCCTCCTTTCCCAGGCTATGTTTACTCTTGGAGCAAAGACTACAGGGGGACCAGAGAGAGGCATAAAACTTGTTTTTTATCAAAGTTATCAGTTCTGACATGTTAGAAGAAGGAATGCAAAGATATTAGTGGGGGTGGGTATTGAGCAGGGGAGATAGAAAAGAGTTGAGTTTTTTTTTATATGACTTCCTTATCTATTAATGCTTTGGGTTCAAACTAAATGAATGAAATCAGAGAGAGAAAAATCAAATGAAAAGGTACAAGATCCTAGTGGTCTCAACTATGTACCTTAGGCAAGAATAAGCCCTCTATAACAAACTTCTCAAAAATCCAATTTGTAGCCCTGGCTGGTGTAGCTCAATTAGTTGAGCATTGTCCAATGCACCTAAAGGCTGCGGGATTGGACCCTGGTAGGGGTGCGTATGGGAGGCAGCGGATTGATGTTTCTCTCTCACATCAATGTCCCTCCCTCCCTCCCTCCCTCCCTCCCTCCCTCCCTCCCTTTCCCCTCTCTCTCTTAAATCAATAAAAACGTATTTTTTAAAAAGAGCCAATTTATAGTAAACAGGGCAAACCACCAGCCATAAATGTTAACATAGCATCAAAAATTTCAACTTGCTTCCCCCAATTTTTGAAGCATTTCCTCTTAAAGTGTTCAATTTCTATTCCTAATATTTCATGTCCAATTTTTCTTCATAACTAGCTAGGTAAAAAGTGTGTGCTTGAAAGTTAAGGCACAGTGGCAGAGTAAAAGTTGTTGAGCAAAGAAAAACCTGACTCCCACTTCCCTAGTTAAAATTAGAATACGTTTTCAAGAGCCCTGGGCAGGGGAGAGAAAAATTCCATTCTGCTTCTTTGCTCTTCAAAATTCCTATAGCCAAGTGGTTTAACAGCAGTTGAATGGCACACATTATAATGACATCATTGATTGGACCCATAACAGAAGGGAGTGAGAAGAGAGGGTGGGAGGGGGAGGGAATGAAAAGGGAGGGAGGTGAAGATGTATTTGTGTTACAGACAAAAGACAAGTTCTGTTCCTCAGCAGGGACAAATGAAGAACCAGATGAGGGTATACTGAGGTCAGAAAGTTTCCCCCATTGTTTCCTCTTTAAATAGCCTCACCCCTAAAGGTGTATTCCAATGGTTGAATGGAGAAACAGCAGCATGAAAAATGCCAAATATTTATTTTCAAATTATTATGAACTAGAAGGGGATTTCAAGGACTGATTAAATTTTTTTTTAAATATATTTTATTGATTTTTTTTTTACAGAGAGGAAGGAGAGAGATAGAGAGCTAGAAACATCGATGAGAGAAACATCGACCAGCTGCCTCCTGCACACCCCCTACCGGGGATGTGCCCGCAACCAATGTACATGCCCTTGACCGGAATCGAACCTGGGACCTTTCAGTCTGCAGACCGACGCTCTATCCACCGAGCCAAATCAGTTTCGGCAGGACTGGTTAAATTTGGTTGGGCCTAAAATGCTCCAAGAAATACTGAAGACTATGTGAGGTTGGGTCTTGGTTTTTCCTAAAATTCATCCTTTCTGATAGCCACTCTCAATTGCTCTATCTATCATATATATAGCCCATTCTTATCTTCTTTTCTTGTAATTAATATGTTAAAAGAATACAAATAAAAACAAAAAACCTCACCCAAGGAGTGAGGATATTTTTTCCATTGATTTTTAGAGAGAATGGAAGGGAGGGGGTGTGGGAGGGGAGAGGCGAAAGAGAAACATCAATTGGTTACCTCCTGCACAGCGCCCCAACTGAGGGCAGGAATCAAATGGAACCTGCAACCCAAGTACATGCCTTGACTGGAAACTGAACCTGTGACCCTCTGGTGCGTAGGTCGATTGAGCCACACTGGCCAGAGCAAGAACACAATTTTTCAAACGGAGAAATCATTTTGGGAAAAATGATAATCTAGGATGAAGGGGGCCCTAGCTGGCTTGGCTCAGTGGATAGAGCATCGACCTTCAGACTGCAGAGTGGTTCAATTCTGATCAAGGACACATACCTTGGTTGTAGGCTTGATTCCCGCCCTGGAAGGGTGTGTGTGGGAGACAACCAATAGATGCGTTTGCTCTCACGTCGGGGTTTCTGTCTCCCCCTCCCTTCCACTCTCTAAAAATCAATGGAAAAATATCCTCAGGTGAGGATTAACAACAAGAAAAAAAGGATAAAAGGGAGGGAGGGATTCCTTCAAAAGCCCTTGATCAATGAAATACAATAACTAAGAGGATCACACAAGTTTTTTCCATCTACAATCTATCTGCATTTTTGTTCTTTTTTTTTTTCCCTAATTCTTATCTGAGGATGTTTTTATTGATTTTACAGAGAGTAAGAGAAACACTGATGTGAGAAACATCGATTAGTTGCCTCTCGTATATACCCTGACCAGGGATCAAACCCACAAGCTAGGTTATGTGCCCTGACCAGCAATTGAACCCCAAACCTTTTTTGGTGTACAGGACAACACTCCAAACAACTGAAACACCTGGCCAGGGCTCTTGGTTCTTAGATTAACACTCAACCATCGAGCCACATGGCTGGGCGAGCTTTCTTGGTGTTGTGGGGTCCTATGAGAAAGGGGAATAGAGAATTAGTGTATTTGGATGAATAGAAGAACCCAAGCCTACTCTGCAGGCTACTCTCCCAACTTATCCTGAGATCTAAATCTTCAACCACTTACCCCTTTAAAAAATATTCTATCAAACACCTCACCATAGCTTATAGTTCCTCAGGTTCTTAGTGAGTTACAGGTTGGCAATGTCCTATGCATAGCCCCACGGTCTGCCTTTGGAAAAGATTTGTACACCCATACCTAACAAATCCCAATTATAGGCTCTCTGAGAAGGCTGGTGGTCAACTTCTAAATCCACAGCATGAACTTCCTTCTCTCCACATCCCAATGGCTAATCTCTATGCCAAAGCCCACTGCTGAAGGGGAGGAACAAACAAATATTTCTTCATTTATTTCAGATGGTGGAAAGGAATCTAGATATAATCAAATAAGCCTTCTAAAAGAGAGTGAATGGAGACCAGACTGCCATTGGTTAGCCACAATGGAATTTGAATACTAGTAGAAGACATAAGTGCCCTCCTGTACTTGGAACTGACTCATTGTCCCAGCTTCCTCTTTTAGTGACAAGCTCATCAAAAATAAGGCAGTGGTTAGAGCATCGGCCCACAGACTGAAGGGTCTCAGGTTTGATTCCCTTGAAGGGCAGGTATCTCAGTTGCAGGCTCAATCCCTGGCCTCCACTCAGTTGCAGGCTCAATCCCTGTCCTCCAATTGGGGCTGGTGCAGGAGGCAACCAATGAGAGAGTGTGAGAGTGAGAGTGAGAGAGTGAGAGAGAGAGTGAGTGAGTGAGGGGGGGGAGACTCCCCCGCCCTCCCACTCTCAAAAAAAAAAAAAAAAAGTCAATGGAAAAAATATCCTCAGGTGCGGATTAACAAAACACAAGGTAGGTCTAATATCTCTCTCACTTTGAAGTGGTTTATTCCCAACCAATGGGTGAATAAAAATATGTAATTATATGAAAGGCTCATAAAACTAATCACCGCAGCCACCCAAGAATTTTCTAGCTCCCAGCCTCATCAATAAGAAGTGGTCAGTGGAGGGATAGTTTGTTTTCAACCTTTATATTCTGACACTGTGTAACTTAAGACAACATTATCAGGGAAGAAACGAGCAGAAATCACAAATCTGAGGAAAGCATCCTTCAGGGTTTATAAGCCTTAAGATAAATCATTAGCATAGTTACCTAGATCTGAAAAGCTATAAGTAGGGAAAACCCAGTTAATATTCTAGTAGAGAAGTAAGGAAAACTTATTAAGATTAACAGGGATACAAGATGTTTATATTTTCTACTACTATCAATGAATAAGCAGCACAGCTGGTATGGTTCAGTGGATTGAGCGTCTTCCCATGCAGGGAGGTCACCAGTTCAATTCCCGGCACATGTCCAGGTTTCTACCCAATCCAGGTGGGGGGCATGCAGGAGGCAGCTGATCGATGTTTCTCTCTCATCTCTCTAATGGATGTTTCTATATCCCTCTCTCTCTCAAATCAATAATAAAATAATTTTAAAAAAAGATGTAGCAACACATGCTTTTCTACTTAGTGCCTGGGCTTTTTATTTTTTAAATATATTTTTATTGATTTCAGAAAGGAAGGGAGAGGAAGAGAGATAGAAAAATCAATGAGAAGAATCACTGACCAGCTGCCTACTGCACACCCCCCGAACCCGCAACCAGGGCATGTGCCCTTAACCGGAATCGAACTTGGGACCCTTCAGTCCATAGGTCGACACTCTATCCACTGAGCCAAACCAGCTAGGGCTGGGCTTTTTTTTTTTTTTTTAAAGATACTTAACCCAGCTGGATTTCCTGTAACCTCCTAGACCTAAAGTATCAAGTTTTACTTTCCCAAATGTGCTAATAACAAAACAAAACAATCAACTCAAATAAGCTACTTCAGTTAACACTGTAACTCTAGGCCCAGACTTAAGTTTTTACCAAAACTGATGTCCAATGACTGATATACAAGGTGGGGCAAAAGTAGGTTTACAGTTGTTCGCATGGAAAATGTTTAATTAATGTTTCAAATATTCACAATTGTAAACCTACTTCTGTCCCCACCTATACTAGGTGTACCGGTTAATAATGCGGATTTTTTTCAATATGGAGTTACCCATCCTATATAAAAAAAGCGTAATATGCTAAGTGTCAGACCGATAGGTCGACCGTTTGGTCAACTGTTCACTCAACTGTTTGACCAGTCGCTATTTCATGCACTGACCACCAGGGGGAAGACACAATGACCGGTAGGTTAGCTTCCTGCTGGGGTCTGGCTGATCAGGACTGGGCGAGAGGGCCAGACATTGGACATGCCCTGGAGCCCTCCTGGGCCAGCCAGGCTTGATCAGCCCAATTGCTGGTCAAGCCAAGGGACCCCACCCATGCACAAATTTGTGCACCAGGCCTCGAGCATGTTGATATATATGTGATTTGATATGCATGTTATTTTGTTGTATTGACAACAAGCTTCAAAACTTCATATGTCAAATTTTCTGAAGGTGTTAACATCATAGATATTTTTACACTTAAAAATGTCGAATTTCATGCCAAAAAAAGAGAGCATTTGTGGGAAGTTTTAAATTCATTACTTTATTTTGAAGAAAAATGCTGCTGAATACTTCGGGAAGCTTATAGTGAACATGCTCCATTTCAAGATACTTGTGAATGCTGGTTTAAACGCTTTGAAAGTGATGAAAGACAAAGGACGTCCAGGTCAACCGAAAAAGTTTGAAGACCAACAATTACAAGCATTATTGGATGAAAATGCATTTCAAACTCAAAAACAACTTGCAGAAAGATTAAACGTTGCTCAGCAAACAATTTCCGATCATTTACAAGCAATGGGAAAGATTTTCAAGGAAGGAAAATGGGTACCACATCAACTGAACGAAAGACGGAAAACCGAAAAGTCATCAGTAAAATGTTGCTTCAACGGCACGAAAGACTTTTTTGCATCAAATTGTAACTGGCGATGAAAAGTAAATTTATTTTGAGAATCCCAAACGCACAAAATCATGGGTTGATCCAGGTCAACCATCAACATTGACTGCAAGGCCAAACTGCTTCAGAAAGAAGACAATGCTCTGTGTTTGGTGGGATCAGGAAGGTGTGGTGTATTATGAGCTTCTAAAACAAGGTGAAACCATTAATACTGACAGCTACTGACAACAAATAATCAATTTGAACCACGCTTTGATGGTGAAATGACCAGAATGTGCCAGAAGACACAGATAAGTAATTTTGCTTCATGATGATGCACCATCACACACTTCAAGACCAGTTAAAGACACCTTAAAAGATCTTGCCTGGGAAGTATTAACCCTCCTGCTGTATTCACCAGACCTTGCTCCTTCAGATTACCACTTGTTCCGATCGATGGCACACGCACTTTCGGAGCAGCACTTCAAAACATACGAAGAAGTAGAAAATTTGGCCTCTGAATGGTTTGCCTCAAAACAAGAAAAGTTCTATTGTAACGGTATCCACAAATTACCTGAAGGATGGGGGAAATGTGTAGCTAGCGATGGATATTACTTTGAATAAAGCACTTTTGATGTTTCTCTTAAAATTATCGTGTTTTCTACGTTTACAAAATCCGCCATTATTAACTGGTACACCTAGTACTATCAAGTGATCTGACTTCCCATCTATTCCTTCTATCCATCTCTCATTCCTTTCAGAGATGAGTTTCTTATGTGCCAGGCAAGTCCTGTCCTTCACCAATAGGACTAACCCAAACACTATTTCTCTTGGGAGGCATGACAAAGTGACAGAAAACAACAAAAACAACCAGTAGAGCCCAAGACTAAAAACCTAGCTGGTGATCAATCAGAACCAATCAGGCAGAGGTTATTTATCTGGGTTCTGTTTTGTTTGAGGGGTGGGAGGTTTCTAAGCCCATAGTCACCATGAGACTTATATAAGAAAAGGCATGCCATTCTATCCTCAAATAGCCCAAAGAGTTGGAGGGACAATTTACAACCTCTTGTGTAAAAAATGTCTATAAATGCCAGTGCCATTCTTTGCCCTGTCACTTCCCATTATCCTAAACCAACAGGATTCTATTCACTGAGACTTAAGCTAGAAACATGAATGGACAGGCCTTTCTTGGGCAGGCAAAAGAGGTTTTGTGTATAGTATACTAATGGAATATATGAACAGTTATACAAAAGTCAGCCTAGGAAGAATAGCTGAGATTCGGTGCCCTCAAATTTATAATATGGTCAAGCTATAAATCTAAAATATGAAGAGATGATTATGAGAGTTAAAAAAGAAATCAGTCATAAGTACTATTAATCCAGGGTTCACTTCCTCTTACATGCTTTCCCTTTTTATCATATATAATGGTCTGCAGCAAAATCTACTGAAGAGAAATCAGCAAGCAATTGAGGCCTTAACCTGGATCAAGTAAACACAAACCCTGTGCAATGGAGATGACAGGAGGTGGGTTTCTCATTCTACTTTTAGGACATTAGGATGAAGAAGAGGCATCTCCACACCACCTACTAACTTACCAGTATTGGCATCATCTCTACGTGAAAGAGATCTGTGCCTGAAGAACTGTAAAACTTAAACAGGTGTCTAAATTATGTAGGAGGATGTTATATAGAATCCAGGACCCTAAAATAAGGTGGACAGAATGCTGATCTGGCTGTTCCATAAAAATAAACTTAATCATGTCACTACCTTGGCCAACCAACCAAATACTAGGTAGAAAATAAGCTCTGTGATAAAGAACAGTTATGCAGAAGACTGAAAAAGGCAATTCTCACTGAGAATCTATCCAGTTTGCAATTTCAGGCTTTGGATATAGGACACTAAGTTCTAGGAAACAAGTTACTTGAAAAAAAGAACACTTTCTTTTATCTTACTCATTTTCCTCAAATTTCTCTTTCTATAGATTCAGTCTAAAACTGTTTATAGTATAGCCTGGTCATAATGGCTCAGTGGTTAAAGATCCACCTATGAACTAGGTCAGGGTTCGATTCCTAGGCAGGGCACATGCCCAGGTTGTGGGCTCCATCCCCAGTGTGGGGCACGTGCAGGAGGCAGCTAATCAATGATTCTCTCTCATCATTGATGTTTCTATTTCTCTCTCCCTTTCCCTTCCTCTCTGAAATCAATAAAAATATATTAAAAATAATTAAAAATAAAACTATTTATATTCTACAAGTACTGAAAAATTTTGGGCTACAAAAACAGGGATTCAATTTATGTGGTGATAAAGGAGTTCTATGCTACTTCCAAGTGTAAAAGCTGTGTGGGAGATATAAACTAGACTTGAGTAGTTTAATACCCATGTGGCTATTCTATTAAAAATTCAGTTCCTCAGTTACACTAGCTACATTTCAAGTGGTCAATACCACATGTTGCTAATCACTTCTATATTAGATAACAGATTATTAAGTAGGACAATATTCTATAGAATATTTCTATCATCACAGGAAGTTCTATTGGACAATAGTAGTCTAGACAGCAAAATATCAACATTTCTAGGACATTTTAGTGGTTTATGGGGAAAATTAGAGCAAACTGTTAAAATGAGGATGATTATGAAAATCAGGATTTATGATCAATGTATATGGAACTTACACTCAAAGACATCTCAAAAAGTCGCAAACCGCTGAAACCGGTTTGGCTCAGTGGATGGAGCGTCGGCCTGTGGACTCAAGGGTCCCAGGTTCGATTCCGGTCAAGGGCATGTACCTTGGTTGCGGGCACATCCCCAGTAGGGGGTGTGCAGGAAGCAGCTGATCGATGTTTCTCTCTCATCGATGTTTCTAACTCTCTATCCCTCTCTCTTCCTCTCTGTAAAAAAATCAATAAAATATATTAAAAAAAAAAAAGTCACAAACCTCCAAGCAAAGGTCCCTGGGAGAAATCATATACTCTAGAACAGTGCTATTCAAAATGTGGTCTGCATCCTGGTGCTGGTCCCCAAACTGTTTGTGACAACTCTGCAGTTAAATCCAGAAATGGGGAGTGTTTAGAAACTTCCAGAGTAATTTAACATTGCTGTGACATTTTAATTTTATTGTATTTTATAAAAGTACCACTCTGCAATAAACTGGAAATTTAAAAAAGCTAGTGTTTGCCCTGGCTGGTAGCTCAGTGGTTGGAACACCACCCCACACACAGAAGGGTTGAGGGTTTGATTCCTGGTCAAGGAAAAAAAAAAGGCTAGTCTTTGCCATAGAACTTGAGAGAAACACTACTCTAGAACATATGTGTGACAATGAATGTGATTAGAGAACAGAGCTCATATAGTCAGAGTTCTGCCAATTACCACTATCTGATTATAACCCTTCAGAGATTTAAAATGAAAACTGAAATCTTACCAGTGATCAAAAACCACAGAAGTTAACTGATTCAATTAGTCATAAAGCCAGTTGGCCAATAGAACTGAACTAAGAAGGAAGAAAATAAACAAACAACAACAAAACAAAAAAAAGGGGAAGAAAACTAATATTTATTGAGGTTGTCAAATATTTATTGAGGTTGTCAAAGTGTCACTATGTGTTAGGTAATTTCAAATATACTATTTACTCTTCACAGTGTCAGGTATTACTCCCATTTTTAAAAAAATTTTTTGTTTTGGTTAATCCTAACCTGAGGATAATTTTTTCTTTTTTGAGACTATTTTTTTCCATTGACTTTTAGAGAGAGTGGAAGGGAGGGAGTGGAAGGGAGGGAGGGAGGGAGGAAGGAAGGGAAAGAGACGGGGGGGAAGCGGGGGGGAAGAGGGAAGGAGGAAGGGGGGGGGAGAGAGAGAGAGAGAGAGAGAGAGAGAGAGAGAGAGAGAGAGAGAAATATCGATGTGGGAGAGACACATCGGTTGCCTGGTTGCCTTCTGCATGTGCCCCAACCAGGCAGGAGATTGAACCTGCAACCCAGGTACATGCCCTTGACTGGGAATCGAATCTGCAACCCTTCAGTGAACGGGCTGGTGCTCTAACCATTGAGATACCGGCCAGGGCATTACTACCATTTTTATAGATGAGGATCAAATAAGTTTAATATTTTGCTCAAAGTCACAAAATCAACTAAGGTATCTCCTTCATGTTCTACTCATGGACTGGCAAAATCAGGTCAAATATAGAGAAAGATTGTAAGGAAAAGAAAAGCTGATGTCCCTGTAATGAAATGCTATCAAAATAACTCAGGTGACCCGGCCGGTGTGGCTCAGTGGTTGTGTGTTGACTTATGAACCAGGAGGTCACAGTTCGATTCCAGGTCAGGGCACAGGCCTGGGTTGCAGGCTTGATCCCCAGTAGGGTGCATGCAGGAGGCAGAGCCAATCAATAATTCTCTCTCATGACTGATGTTTCTCTCTCTCTCTCCCTCTCCCTCCTCTCTGAAATCAATAAAAAATATATATATAAAAAAACAAAGCAACTCAGGCAAACAGTATATGTGAGGGACAAATTCCTCTCAGGAATATGTCCATGTGAGCTGAGTAGTAGGAGGTACAATGTTCAATTTAATTCATTTTGATGGAACATACACACACACATAATTCCCTAGAAGAGCGAAGTTATTGCTGAGATTCTCAGATACCTAGCCCTCATATACAAAAGGAGATAGATGAGATCCAGGGCCACACAGCCAAAGCATCCTTCCCCGTGGCCATCTAGCAAAACACAAATGACTTTGGGTTTATAATAATTCTTCCCAATTAAGCTGCATGTGGTTTAATAATCACATACTCTGACTTCCTCTCAACTCCTAAATTGTAAAAATTTCACACAAACCAGCAAATACTCCTATTGAACACCTATGGTTTCAGCATCAAGCTGAGCACACAGAGCTGATGTTGTATTTCTGGTAAACACAAAAAATGTAACTTGAAGGAAGGAAAGATGTAAGCAAGATTATGAGTCCTCCCTGTGCCGCCCCCCCCCCCGCGCCCCCCCCCCTCCAGGCCCACCACAGGCACAAGTGTTTACTTCTCAGTTTCAGTTTTTTTCCTGAGCAAAAATATAACCGGTCAGGTCAATTTTTTCCTATGGATTTCCAAAGAGCTCAATATTTCCATACTCAAATGGGAAAGAATAATTTTTTTATTTTTTTAAAATATATTTTGTTGATTTTCTTACAGAGAGGAAGAAAGAGGGATAGAGAGTTTGAAACATCGATGAGAGAGAAACATTGATCAGCTGCCTCCCCCCGCCCCGCCCCCCCAAGGATGTGCCCGCAACCAAGGTACATGCCCCTGCCTAGAATCGAACCTGGGACCCAAACCAGTCAGGGCAAGAATAATTTTTTAAAAATGTTTTCTTTCGACAACCAAGAGAAATACAGAGCATGCTCAAACAGCCTAAGTAGAAGCTATGAAAACAATCTGGGGGGCGGCGGGGGTGGGGGGAACGACCAATTAGCTTTGTGAAACAATTTCTGTAATACAATCAATAGTCAGTGAGAGGAGATGAGAGTCAAAGAACTGTGTGAAACAAAGTGTTACATTCTTAGCCTGGTAGTCCCCAAGCTGCTCTAACATTGCAAAAACAGTACTTTACCTTTCTGGAGATTGAAGAGACATTCAAACCAAATCTTTGAGCTCTTTCCTTTAGCTTGTCCAGGTTAACCTACAAAAACAAGGGGGGGAAACAAACACCAACAAAAAACCAACCTATATTTTAAAAAATCAAAACAGAAAATACAGAAGGCAGAAACTATGGTCTAATGATAAAAGTTAAATAAGCCTACATCAAAGTAACCTATGTGCCAAATTAGGACACAAAGCAGCACCCGTCCATGCCACTAATTATTAAAAGGCTTCTTTTGGAATGCAGTGACAGAGTAGCCCTACTTCCTTCATTCATCAAAGGTGGCAAGAACCTCAGGAGGGTTTAAGATCAAAGTAGGACAAACACTGCTTGAAAAAGCAAACAAATGTCTAAATCATCACCTCCTAACAAGTCCTTCATTCACAGTCCAAAATCATTAATTCCTATAGTCTCTGCAAATAGTTCTTAACTCTACCTCTTAGCAAAAAGGTATCATCACTGCACATGTACTTTCTTCAGAAGAAAAATCTACCACCAGTACCCTATTCAATTTTCTTGGAAGCCTTGATATATCAAGATTATCATAGGAATATTTAGGACATTTTCTTTCTTTTTAGGTAGATGAAGGATATTTTGAATGATTAATGCATGTAATTGCTGAGGCCACTATGTACAGGTAAGAGAGGTGGAGATCGATTTCTTGATCTCTTCCCCCTTGGACAGTCTTAATGATTTCCTCCCTCTTAGCCTGGAGCCATTCTTCATGGAGCTTGAGTGCTTCCTTGGTCTTAGAACTGTGGGCCTCAGCCTGGTCAGCCAGAAGTTTGTTGTGAGTCTTGTCTGCCTTCCTTCAGCTCATGAATGTGTTCCATAAGAATTCGCTTATTTCTGAACATGTTACCTCTTTCAGGCACAGGCTGTGATACATGTGGTGGCCAATCTTAGATTCACATTCTAAGCAGCTGGAGAAGAATTCTCATCCTCCTCATCCAGGCTACCTTCTCAGCCATTCAAGCACTGGCAGTGCCCTTTGGTTTACCTCACCCATATGCCTGCCCTTCTTGCAGGCCAAGGTGTTTTTCAGGGATCAAGCTTGGGGAATGGACAAGCACAGGCTTCCAGATGATCAGTCCATCTTTGATCAACTTCCAGATCTGCTGGTGGGAGTTGGCATTGGCGATTTCATTAGTCTCACTGGGGTCCAACCCAACCTTCTTTTTGCTACAGAAAAGGACACTGCAGCCAAGCCTCTTCTGAAGCCTGAGCAATACTCATGTATGTGGCCACAGCAGTAAAAGTATTTTAGAAATTTTCATTACTACTACTACTAAAAATAATGAACTGTAACCACAAAAGCAGAATTCCATAAAGCTGAACATATTTCTTTTTTTATAGTAAACACTTTTAAAATTTTATTTATTTTTATTATATTTTAAATTCTCACCCAAGAATATGTTTTATTGATTTTAGAGAGAGAAAAAGGGAGACTGAGAGGAAGAAACATCAATGTGAGAGAGAAACATCAACTGGTTGCCTCCCGTACGTGCCAACCAGGGATTGAACCGGCAACCTGGGTATGTGCCCTGACCGGGAATCAAACTTGGACTTTCCTGTGTACAGGACAACACTCCAACCAACTGAGCTAAGGACAAACTGAACATATTTCACCACATCACTTATTTTCATTTTCTAATCATGCCTACTAGTCACAATGGCCCAGAAGTGTCTTATTCTACTAGTCTTTATTCTGATTTTACATTTACTAGGAGTGTTGACAAATACCAGTATCTATAAATAGAACTCATTAAGTTGCTTTCACAGATTTTCTTGTGGTAATTAAGAATTAGACATTATCAAAGCCACTGGACAAGACCTAAAACTGCAGTACCATAAAACAAAGAGTTACATGGGCTGTCCTCTAACGAAATCTATTCATTTTTTCAAGAGGAGTGGTAGGAAGGGGGATGTCTATAGTATTTTTGAAGACATGGCAATTTTCCTGACCTCTTGGTACCTCTAACAATTCTCTTTATTCAGGACATAAAACATTACTGAAAACAGTTCCAAGCTCATATGATTTCAGTTTCCTTTGACCTGGGGAAGAGGAGAAGTCTCTCTAACTTTTATACTAACTGTACAGAGTTAAGCTTTAGCTCTCAAGGTATAAAATAAGATTTCTTACCATAGGCTTGGTGTCAGATGACAGGCCTAAAAAAAGAAAGAGTTTTATTTAATATTTAAAAAAGTCATAAAGGAAGCTCACAGTATTCAAATCAAGTCAGACAGCATAGAAATAATATAAATGACAAATCTCCTTTATTAGAAGTAAAAGGCAGATTGCATCTAAAGATCATATATGCATTACATCTAGAAATCATATCTGTATAGCCACTTTGGAAACAGTTTGGCGGTTCCTCAGAAAGTTAAAGCATAGTTAGTTTGCCATATGACTTAGCAATTCCATGCCTAGGTATATACACAAAAGACATGAAAACATGTATCTATCCAAAAACTTGTAAATGGATGTTCACAGCATTATCCACAGTAGCCAAAATGTGAAAACAACCCAAATGTTAATCAACTGATGAATGATTAGATAAAATATGGTATATCCATACAATGGAATATTACCCAACAATAAAAAGAAACAAACTACTGATAAATGCTACAACATCTGAATACATTATGCTAAGTGAAAGAATTCAGTCACAAATAACCACAAATTATATGATTCCACTTATATGAAGGCAAATTTTTATATACATAGGAAAAAATCAGTGGCTGCTTGGGGGGACAAGATGGGAAACAACTGATAATGAGTACAGGGTTTTGTTTTTGGGTGATAGATATGTCCTAAAATTAGACTGATGATAGTTGCACAACCCCGTGAATATAAAGAAACCAATGAATTATATATTTTAAATGAATGAATTGTACGGTATATGAATTATATCTATCAATAAAGCTGTTAAAAATGAGAAAGAAATTCATATCTGGAAAAAAGAGCAGAGCTATCATCATGAGTTAAAATTATGGTCTCTTTTTAAAAAATATACTTTCTTATTGATTTCAGAGAGGAAGAGAGAGGGAGAGGTAGAAACATCAATGAGAGAGAATCACTGATCGGCTGCTTCCTGCACGCCACACTGGGGATGGAGCCCACAACCTGGGCATGTGCCCTGACCAGGAATGGAACCATGACCTCCTGGGACCTCCTGGTTCATAGGTTGACACTCAACCACTGAGACACACCAGCTGGGCAAAATTATGGCCTCTTTAAGACAATGTTCTGTCTGGAAATTATAACTAAGAAGCAAGTAGTAAACTGGTCTACAGAATCAAACCTGATCTAGTCAATAATCACCGACTTAAAACTTTTCAAATTTTTATTTTAAGCAATCTCAATTTTGTCATTGGTTCCATAACTCTCCAATGTAAACATTTATGTATGGATTCAACTTTTACCATAACCCATGTGCTAGGAACTCTTAGAGTTTTTATGTTCTCACTTATAACACTATAACTCCTTTCAAATGTTCTGTTCAAATATTTTAATTGATTTTCTTAACAACAGAGAAAGGGAGAGGGGAGACAGAAACATTGATGAGAGAGAAACATCGATTGGCTGCCTCCTGCAAGCCCACAATCCGGGCATGTGCCCTGACTGGGAATCAAACCAGTGACCTGGAACTGGTGACCTCCTGGTTCGTGGGTCAACACTTAACTACTGAGCAACACCAGCCGGCTGTTCTGTTCTTTAGAGTTACTCTGTAATTCTAGGATGTCAGAGTTATGGTAACACTGTAAATGTTATCTATACATTATTTTTACTGGTCAGGTTTACTTTTCAGACTGTATTCATCTTAACTTTTTTCTTTCTTCAAATTTCACCATCTAATGTCTTAAATAATTTTGTTGTACTATCATCAATCCTATTATCTTTCTCTTGACATAACTAAAAGCTAGAAAATAACTTATTTCTAAAACACATACCGATAGTGGCCAGAATTTTTCTGGTCTTTTAAAAAGCACAGCAATGTAAGATTTTTGGAGGACATTTTCTTAACAAACTTAAAACTACAAACAAGTCACTAGGAAGACCAGACTGGATTAGATTACATTTAAATTTTACAGGGATTACGTCCTTTTAAAAAAACAATAACCTGCCCTAGCTGGTTTGGCTCAATGGACAGAGCATCAGCCTGCAGACTGAAGGGTCCTGGGTTCGATAATGGTCAAGGGCACATGCCTGGGACTGTGGGCTTGATCTCCAGTGGGGGGGTGCAGGAGGCAGCCTATCGGTGATTCTCTCTCATCATTGATGTTTCTATCTCTCTTTCCCTCTCCCTTCCTCTCTGAAATCAATAAAATATATAAATATTTTTAAAAAACCAATAACCTTTATTTCCCAATTTATTACAAAATGTATATTCATTGTAGAAATTTTTTTCATTGTGGAAATTTTAAAAACAGACAAGATGTAGTCACTCAAAATTCTACCAGAGACAATGAGTATTAACAATTTAGTATATTTCCTTCTTTTTTCCTAACCATACATGCACTAGGAAATGACAATCTACTGCAGATTTTATAACTTGCTTTTTTCACTTAATATCTTCCTGACAAATATTCTTCAATATCATTTTTAACATCTGCATGGCCTTCCACTATACCATGGTACAAATTTATTTAACCAATTCTCTACTGTATGTCACACTGCTTTCAGTTACTGATTACTACAAATAATGCATGATAATCTTTGTGGCTAAATCTTTAAGTATATCCAAGATTATTTCCTTGTAAATTCCTAGAAGTAAGATTATTGAGGTAAAAGAGACTCTCCCTTTACCACTACACTAGGCAGAATAACAATGGACAGGTACATAACAATTATATACTGATTTGAGACAACAGAATAAGTGAGGTACTAGAAACTTCTCTGAAAATGTCCAAGAAAAGAAAAACAAATGTTGGTACTTCTTCCTATTCTCTTCAGTACCTTCTCTAAATTGCCCAGGAAGGCTTACGTATAGTTTTACCTAAAGCAAAGAGGTAAATGTTACAACCTCTTAAAGGCTTCTAAAGCTAACAAGCTTACCTTAATTTGGAGAAATAAAATCTGTGTGCCAGAAAAGTAAGAATAGAGAGATAACTTTCTCAGAAGAGTTTCTGTATGCTTACCTTTTGAGGGAACTGAAGAAATTCCAAATCTGTAGAAAGAAAAACAAGCTAAATTTTAGGGAGCTGTTCACACTCCTGGTCTCCGTGTCAAGTGTACATATGGCACTTCTTGCTTGTGATCTCAAGCCTTGCAATCATTAGCTAATTCTAACAACTCCATGAAAGAAGTTCCGTTTACTCTTTTTCTCACCAAGAGTCCAAATAATAAGCTAAAAGGAAGCCTTATCAGTAGCAGTCAGTTCCTAACTTTTACCTATTACAAAAATCCTGCTTGATAATAAAACCCATCTATAGCTACTACATCCAAATCAACAGAGTTCTGAATAGAGCCAAAAGAGTTTCTTTTCAGCAAGGCCTATATCCTCCTTAAAGTCAACAATTATATTTAAAATCTCAGCCCCTCACCTTCGTACTATCACTATCTTAGGTCCAAAAGGCTGGGGACACTCACCTAGCTGCCCGGGCAGCTTTCTTACTCTCCAAACTCACAGGTACATTGAATCTTTCAGCTCTCTTCTGCATTCTCTAAGTGATAATGGATAAAAGAAGGGGAAAAGAAAATTTTAATTTCTGGTTTTCTTCTCTTAAGAGAAAAGTTGTTTAGGTGTATCTTTAGAATATGAGGAGTAACTTCTTAAGATCTAAACTGAGAATACTGACCATCTTAGAGGATATCAGGTTATATCCATCTGAGGGCTTAACTCAATAGCCGTTTACAGAAAGCAAACACAAAAAGACTATTATTACATCCATGCCCTCAAAAACTAAAGAAATAAAATAAAACCCACAATCTGCATGAAGCCAAGAAGACAAAAAGCTGTGTCTAGTTGACCTTTGAAAAGGGATCAAAGGAACAACTTGGTTCCAACAGTGGTGGTACGCTTTCAGTTAGAAATGAGGCAGTATATCCTATGCCACCTTTACTTTAAAGGTATAAAAAAGAAAACAGATCTCGACTGGAACCTAGTTTCAGAGATCTTAAGACAGAATCCCACAGAAATTTCAATCTCACCAGCTAGTGAGTTGTAACCTAGGGGTGACATCTTCCCTTACTTTTCATCTCTCCCAAGGTACAATTCTCCCAAGCTCCGATCCTAGCTTGTAAACATCATAAAGAGAAATACCACTAAGACCACAGGTGCAGTGTTATATACAAAAAGACTATGGTTTCAACGGTGACTATGCCAGCCCAAATATTTTCTCAAGTGTAGTTGGTGGGAAAATATGTCAATACCAAATCTGTCAATACTGATTTTCTGCCTATGAGTAAAAATTTTAAAGTGATAATACAGACAGAATAAAGGGTAAGACACAGAAAGATATATGTATAGAGGGCCTGCTCTTCTCCCAGGGAAAATACCTACCTCAGTCTGTGGTATTTCAGATGTAATTTTTACCACTTTCTTTTCTGCTGCCCTGGAAAAAGAGGAAAGAATTTTTTAAAATGAGAAAACGGACATTCTAAACCAAAACTTTAGAATAGTGTAAGAATTTTCCTGAATCATCTCTTCTGTCCCATATCTTTCTACCACCTCTTCTTAACCCAAAAAACCATAAAACACATTAGAAAATTCCTTGAACTGTCATCTACTGATAAGAGTTCAAATAACAGACCAAGCTACTTTGCTAAAGTATAAGAAAGTTATCAGGAAAGAAGTCTGGTTAAATATATTGGGCTGAAGGGAAATACTCAAAGGATACGGGAAACCATTTTATTTACTTTTAGTAAATAAAACCATTTTAAATTTACTTCTGGACTACTAACTAGTCCTCTAACCCTCATTTAAATATCAGCTTTCAATTTTCATCACTGAAACAATTAATGTGTGCTCTACAAGCTCTGGTTTCTTTCTTTTATAAATCCCTTATTTCTCCCATGGGGACTATAGCTTCAGCTGAAATAGTCAAAATGGGACAAATAAAAATGCCAAAAGGAGTGGGAAGAAAAAAGGCTAAGGGGAGTTTGAATTAGGAAAACATGGTAAGTTACTAGTCAAAAGGCTAAGAGAAAACAAAAGAGGAGGACCATAGGGGCGGGAGACAAAGTTCGGAAGTACCCAGGATAAATGGAAGGGAATTAACCTTCCACCAAACGACTCCCATAAAACTGTGGGTCATAACCAGTCTCATTAAGGTCCCTCATTTAGAGACATGGGCGGCTTTTGTTCCAATATCCCAGACACTTTTCCCATTTGATGCCCTGAAAGGTAGTAATGGCTTAATGGCATTTTCAGAGGAAGCAATTCTGGAACAGGAACTTACTCTCTCCTACATCCTTTTGTTGGAGGTCCCTGAACTGACAGATAAGCAATAGGTGCCCCCTGCTGACCATAACTAAGTCCTACAATATTTAACTGACGTGACTATGAAAAGAGAAGAAAACATCAAACTAGAAAGAGGAATATTTTTGGAGACACTCAAACCAAAGATGAAGTAGGGGATCTCCTATTGAATATTCCAGGGATCTAAATTAGCCCTAAATATTCTGACTTTTAAAGAAATTTTTTAATTCTTCCCATTTCCTGGTCACTCTTCCTTCCTCATCACTGTCTTGTTCAGGCAAAAAGGGACACTGAAGTTTAATGTTTTCCTTCAAGTCCAATGCCATTAAGAAAGCAGTCCTCTCCACCAACCCCAGGCTAATGACTTTCTTCACATTCCTGTCTTAAAGCACAATCACTGCAGTTAACCTCATAGCAGAAATGGAACCACAGAGAGGAAGCCTCCTTCTGTTCCATTCTAACTCTCTCAGACACAATTAAGCACAAGCAATAACAACACATCACATTCTGGGAATCAAGGGAAATTTCGTCTCTTAACTGAGAAATTTTTGACACACAGTCACATACAAAACACTGTCTAAACTATAGGGACTCAGACCCTCTCTGAACTGTACATATTTTTAAAAATATATTTTTTTATTGATTTCAAGGAGGAAAGGAGAAGGAGAGAGAGAGAGAAACATCAATAATGAGAGAGAATCATTGACTGGCTGCCTCCTGCATGACCCCTAGTAGGGGGCCAAGCCCAAAACCGGGGCATGTGTACTGACCGGAAAGGGAACCGTGACTGCCTGGTTCATAGGTGGACGCTCAACCACTGAGCCACGCCAGCTGGGCATGTACTGTACATATTTTAGTCTAACCATTACTTCCCTCCAAAAAACAAAATCACTACTATCCCCCACAATCAATTTCCCTGTGTAGAAATTAAAACCCTTTAAACAAATTACAGCCCTGGCTGGTTTGGCTCAGTGGATAGAGCGTCGGCCTGCAGACTGAAGGGTCCCAGGTTCAGTTCGTCAAGGGCATGTACCTTGGTTGTGGGCACATCCCCAGTAGGGGGTGTGCAGGAAGCAGCTGATCGATGTTTCTTTCTCATCAATGTTTCTAACTCTCTATCCCTCTCCCTTCCTCTCTGTAAAAAAATCAATAAAATATATTTTAAAAATTAAAAATTAAAAAACACACCAAATTACACATTTTACAATATCCTAAGAATAATGAACTTTTACAAATTTTCAAACTTCATTTTTAAAAATATTTATTTATTGATTTTTTTAGAGAGAGAGAGAGAGAGAGAGCGCGCGAAACATTGATCAGCTGCCGTCTGCACGTTCCCTATCCCCTTACTGGGGACAGAGCCCACAACTTGTGCATGTGCCCTGACAGGGAGTCAAACAGGCAACCTTTTGATGAAGGGCAGTGGTCGGCAAACTGCGGCTCGTGAGCCACATGCGGCTCTTTGGCCCCTTGAGTGTGGCTCTTCCACAAAATACCACATGCGGGCGCGCACATACAGTGTGATTGAAACTTCGTGGCCCATGCGCAGAAGTCTGTTTTCAGCTCTCAAAAGAAATTTCAATCATCGTACTGTTGATATTTGGCTCTGTTGACTAATGAGTTTGCCGACCACTGGTGCAGGGGATGACGTCCAACCGAGCCACACCAACCAGATCCAAATTTCATTATTTTTAACCACACAAGCCAATTATCACTGTATTTACACCTGATATTCCTTCTTGCCCAGAAGTCCCCAAAACATCTCAATTTTTTAAAAAAATATATTTTATTGATTTTTTACAGAGAGGAAGAGAGAGGGATAGAGAGTGAGAAACATCGATGAGAGAGAAACATCGATCAGCTGCCTCTTGTACACCCCCTACTGGGGATGTGCCCGCAACCAAGGTACATGCCCTTGACCGGAATCGAACCTGGGACCCTTCAGTCCGCAGGCCAACGCTCTATTCACTGAGCCAAACCGGTTTCGGCAAAACATCTCAATTTTAAAGCTATCCCATAAAACATTTTCTTAAAACATTATATCTAAACACAAGCCTCTATGATGGAAGATAACTAAAAGGTTTTCAAAAGCAGTAATATTTGAAAAAATCTAATAAAACATTACATGCACATCCCCTGTAATGCAGCAACTCCAGGGATATATTCTATGAACATACTTGCATAAATATAAAAACAGTTGCATAACGACATGTAGCACTGCATTTTTTGCTATTATGAATAATCTTAATGTCCATCAACAGACTAGTGAAATTACTGTTTATCCCTGGAATGGAATGCTATTAGTTGCTAGAAAGAATAAGGCTCTAAGCTGATAACTACTGAATCTGAATAAATGGGTTCTTGAGTCTATTATACTATTCTTGTAACTTTTACATATATTTGCAATTTGCCATAACAACAAACTTAAAAAAAGAGACCTACCACTTACTAGGATAATTATTCATATTTCAGGACTGATGTGAAGATTAAATGTATATATGTATAACACTTAGAACCTTACTTAGTATGTAATTAACATTTATGTAAGAACACTATTATTATATAAAGATTTCCAGATGTGGACACCAAAAGCAGTCCTGAGAGGGAAGTTCATAGCACTACAGGCCTACCTCAAAAAAAAAGAAAAAAGAAAAGAGAAACATTAATAATAAACTATTTAACCCTACAACTTAAAGAATTAGAAAGAAAACAACAAGAAAAGCCCAGAGTAAGTAGAAGGAAGGAAATAACAAAGAAAGAGAATTACAGCCAATATCCCTGATGAATATAAATGCTAAAATCCTCAACAAAATATTAGCAAATCGGATCCAGCAATATATTAAAAAGATCATACACCATGGCCAAGTGGGATTTATTCCAGGGATGCAAGGCTGGTACAATATTCGCAAATCAATGAACATGATACATAACATAAACAAATTGAAAGACAAAAATCAGCCGAAAACCGTTTGGCTCAGTGGATAGAGCGTCCGCCTGCGGACTGAAGGGTCCCAGGTTCAATTCCGATCAAGGGCATGTACCTTGGTTGCAGGCACATCTGTGTAGGAGGCAGCTGATCGATGTTTCTCTCACATCGATGTTTCTGACTCTCTCTCTCCCTTCCTCTCTGTAAAAAATCAATAAAATATATATATTTTTAAAAAGACAAAAATCACATGATCATAACAAGAGACACAGAAAAAGTATTCGACAAAATCCAACACCCATTTTTTAAAAAACACATTTTTATTGATTTCAGAGAGGAAGGGAGAGGGGGAGAGAGACAGAAATATCAATGATGAGAGAATCATTGATTGGCTGCCTCCTGCACACCCCCTACTAGGGATTGAGCCCACAACCCTGGCATGTGCCCTTGACCGGAATCGAACCCAGTACCCTTAAGTCTGCAGACTAACGCTCTATCCACTGAGCCAGACCGGCTAGGGCCCAACACACATTTTTGATAAAAACTCTCAGCAAAGTAGAAATAGAGGGAGCATATCTCAACATGATAAAGGCCATATGTAACAAACCTATATTGAACATCATACTCAAATGGCAAAAACTAAAATCATTTCCCCTAAGAACAGTAAGAAGATAGGGATGTCCGCTTTCAACACTCTTAATCAACATAGTACTGGAAGTCCTAGCCACAGCGATCAAACAAGAAGAAGAAATCAAAGGTATCCAAATTGGAAAGGAGGAAGTAAAACTTTAATTATTCACAGATGACATGATATTATACATAGAAAACCTAATGACTCCACCAAAAAATGACTACATTTAATAAATGAATTTGGCAATGTAGCAGATACAAAATCAACACCCAAAAATCGATGGCCTTTTTTATATACCAATAATGAATTCTCAGAAAGAGAAATTAAAAAACAATCCCATTTACCACTGCACCAAAAAAATATATAATAATAATAATAATAATAAGATACTTAGGAATAAACTTAACCAAGGAGGTAAAAGACTTGTACTCAGAATACTACAGGACATTGAAAAACAAGATAGAAGAAGATATAAACAAGTGGAAGAATATTCCTTGTTCATGGATTGGTAGAATCAACATCATTAAAATGTCCATACTACCCAAAGCAATCAACAGATTCAATGCAATCCCTATTAAAATATCAACAGCATATTTCACAGATCTAGAACAATTACTCCAAAATTTATATGGAACCAAAAAAGAACCCGAACTGCTACAGCAATTTTGAGAAAGCAGAACAAAGTTGGAGGAATCACAATACCAGATATCAAATTATACTACAAAGCCACCATGATCAAAACTGCCTGGTACTGGCGTAAGAACAGGCATATTGATGGATGGAACAGAACAGAGACCCAAGAAATTGACCCAAGCCATTACGCTCAATTAATATTTGACAAAGGAGGCAAGAGCATACAATGGAGTCAAGAGAGTCTCTTCAATAAATGGTGTTGTGAAAATTAGACAGATACATGCAAAAATATGAAACTAGACCACCAACTTAGCCCATATACAAGAATAAACTTAAATGGATAAAAGACCTAAATTTAAGTCGGGAAATCATAAAAATCCTAGAAGAAACGATAGGAAGCAAAATCTCAGACATCTCTTGTAGCAATATGTTTACGGATTCATCTTCTAGGGCAGTGGTCGACAAACTGCGGCTCGCGAGCCACATGCGGCTCTTTGGCCCCTTGAGGTGGCTCTTCCACAAAATACCATGGCCTGCGTGAGTCTATTTTGAAGAAGTGGCGTTAGAAGAAGTTTAAGTTTAAAATATTTGGCTCTCAAAAGAAATTTCAATCGTTGTACTGTTGATATTTGGCTCTGTTGACTAATGAGTTTGCTGACCACTGTTCTAGGGCAAAGGAAACTAAGGAGAAAATAAACAAATGGGACTATGTCAAAATAAAAAACGTCTGCACAGCAAAAGAAAACATCAACAAAATGAGAAGGGAGCCCACTGTATGGGAGAACGTATTTGGCAATGCCATCTGATAAAAGAGTTAATATCCAAAATATATAAGGAACTCATACAATTTAACAAAAGGAAGACAAACAATCCAATTAAAAAATGGACAAAGGACCTAAATAGACACTTTTTGAAAGAGGACCTACAGAAGGCCAAGAGACATAAAAAATGCTCAGAGTCACTAATCATCAGAGAGATGCAAATTAAAATGACAATGAGGTATCACCTGACACCTGTCAGAATGGCTACCATCAACAAATCAACAAATGACAAGTGCTGGTAAGGATGTGGAGAACCCTAGTACACTGCTGGTGGGAATGCAGACTGATGTAGCCATTATGGAAAACAGTATGGAGTTTCCTCAAAAAATTAAATATGGAACTGCCATTTGATCCAGTGATCCCACTTCTAGGAATATATCCTAAGAAACCTGAAACACCAATCAGAAAGAATGTATGCACCCCTATGTTCATAGCAGCACAATTTGCAATAGCTAAGATCTGGAAACACCCAAGTGCCCATCAGTAGATGAGTGGATAAAAAAGCTGTGGTACATTAACACCATGGAATACTGTGCAGCAGTAAAAAAGAAGAATCTCTTACCCTTTGAGACAGTCTGGAGAGACCTGGAGAGTATCACGCTAAGTGAAATAAGTCAGTCAGAGAAAGACAAGTATCACATGATCTCACTCATATGTGGAATCTATGAACAAAATAAACTGATGAACAGAGTGGATCCAGAGACATGGAAGCATGGAACAGAGTGCAGAATCTCAGAGGGAAGGCGCAGAAGGGTGGGTGGGTGGGAGGTAATCAACCAAAGACCTTATATGCATATATGCATAACCCATGGGTGGGGTGAGCTGTAAGGGGTCAATGAGGGGAAAAAAGAGGACATACGTAATACTTTCAACAATAAAGATTTAAAAAAAAGAAAAAAGGAAACATTACCTGAGATAACTGTTCCAAAAAAAAATCTCCAGGTGTGAAAAAAAAAAAATCAAGAAATCAACAATATGCACAGTGTGTAACCATATGTATCTGTATATACACATACCATGTAATATATTACAAAAGAATATATTGAAAACCTCTAGGAAATCAGATGGGGTTGAAAACAAGGGGTACTTGAGTGTATGTACTGTTTGACTTTTAATTAGTCTATATTTTGCATTTTATAGTTAAATGCATTAACACAGCTATGAGGAACAAAAATGTTAAAAAGGACTCAACTGTTCTTAATGTGCTAGAGAATAAGATGGCCAGACATTTGTAGAAAGAACCCCAAATAAAAAATGTTTATGATAACATAGTGGGATAGTTTAAATAAATCAAGATCTACTTTCCACTCTAGTATTTTGTCCTCCCCTCCTCTACTGTAAATCAAAACGGTAGAGAATAGTGTACCTGAGAGGCAAAATCTCTGCTGAGCACTCTCCTTCCTTACAAAAGTCCTTATATGCAGAGAATTTGTATAATTCGCTATACAGAAAGAGAACTATCTATTATGGCGATACAACAAAGGCTAGGAGACCTAAACTTTGAGCTTAAAGTCTCCTGGTCCTAATTACCTATTATATAAAGCAGAGACAAACTACTTTGCTTCACTGAGACCATATACTTGAAATGAAATAGACTCTACTGAAAATGTATGATCTACTGAGAAATGAAAAAGCCAACAAGAACACATAAAAGTTAAACAAAATGAAACACTAATATCCCACCCCCAAATCCAGAATTGTCTGCTCTGTACTCAAATTACAAAAAGAGATAGTTACACATCAACAGTTTTTTCAGGGGGTTCTTCCTCTTTAACAGGCAGTTCTATGGGCTTTGGTTCTTCTTCCTAAAACCAAATGAAACAGGATATTTAATATAAATCAAGAGTAAAATCCTATCAGTAGAAGAATATGAAAACTCTAAAATGAACCAGTCTTTCAGAATCTTCATTTCCCCACTACACTCCCTTAAACAAGTTAGTATTTAAGCCCTCTAATGACTGATGTTAAGCAATATTGCCAAGGCAGCGACACATTGTCAGGTCAGTGACTAACCTTATTCTCTCCAACTCACCTCTGTTTCATCTCCTAGTACGTCTTCTTCATTTGCCTCCTCTTCAGCTAAAGAATATTAAAATATTCAGGTCAAGCCATGCTACAAAACCATATTGATCACTTCACTCAGGCTAAAATTATAATCATTTTGCTTTCCCAAAATGCAATTCAATAATGAAGGCAGAACTAATGCTGGTAAAATTGCTCCACAAAGAAGATAAAACTGTTTTCTCCACCTAACATTAATACGAAGTTGAAGTCCAGCTGAACTGAAGAACTAAATGTGATGAGGTCAAATTTAAATATTAAGTAATATGGGAGAATACCTTTAAGATTTAGTGGTAGGGAGTAATTTCTAAAATTAAAAACAACAACAAAAAGCAGCAGCAGCAGCAAGCCCTAACTGTGTTGCTCAGTGGTTGAGCATTGACCTAGGAACCAGGAGGTCTCATTTTGATTCCAGGTCAGGGCACATGCTGGGTGACAGGTTTGATCCCCAGTGGGGGCATGTAGAAGGCAACCGACAGATGATTCTTTCTCATCATTGATGTTTCTATCTCTCTCTTCCTCTCCCTTCCTCTCTAAAGTCAACACAAACATATATATTAAACACACACACAAAAAAAAAACAAAAGCAAAAATGGTATGAGAAAGCCCTGGCTGGTGTGGCTCAGTTGGTTGAAGCATCGCCCTGGGTACGGAAAAGTAACGGTTCGATTCCCTGTCAGGGAACATGGGAGGCGACCAATCAATGTATCTCTCTCACATCGATGTCTGTCTGTCTGTCTGTCTGTCTCTGTCTCTCTCTCTCTCCCCCCAACCTCCTACCCTAAAATCATTTCTTTTTAAATGTAATATGAAAAAATTGCAGATTTTTTCAAAACTAAGGAAAAACACCATGGAAAAGGAAACAAATAACATAGATATTAGTCTAAAACCAACAAGGGAATAGTTACTAGAATATAAAAGAAATGGCTTGCAAACTAACTAGTGAATGGTACAAACCCTTAAAGAATAATAAACATTGCCGAAACCGGTTTGGCTCAGTGGATAGAGCGTCGGCCTGCGGACTCAAGGGTCCCGGGTTCGATTCCGGTCAAGGGCATGTGCCTTGGTTGCAGGCACATCCCCCCAGTAGGGGGTGTGCGAGAGGCAGCTGATAGATGTTTCTCTCTCATCGATGTTTCTGGCTCTCTATCCCTCTCTCTTCCTCTCTGTAAAAAATCAATAAAATATATTTAAAAAAAAAAAAAAAAAAAAAAAAAGAATAATAAACAAAGGAGAAACTCAAAGAACCATGAACACAGAAATGTGTAAACTCTTAAAATTAGGCTACTTGATAAGATAGTGCAAAGTTTAGGTCTGTGAAAGTGATACAAGAACCATCATGTACTCTATAGATTTATAGGGCAATTCTAGAAAGTAATTTGGCAGTGCTTAGTCATATTAAGTATACATCATAACTATATATTAATTAGCAACCCATTCCTGGGTATATAACCCAGAAAGACTCTTACACAGGAATGTGAAGGAACATGAAAGAAGTAGTTCAGGAGGCAATAGAGGTGTCTATCACTGGGTGAATTAAAATGTGGTGGATTCTATACATCATAGACCACTATATAGGAATTGGAATTAATAGACTAGATGACAACACAGCCATAAGCCAAACAAATACATCTTTAAAACAACACAGTACTGCCTGGCCAGCATGGCTCAGGGGTTTGGCGTCGACCAGGAGGTCATGGTTAGATCACGTGTGGGGCGTGCAGGAGGCAGCCAATCAATGATTCTCTCTGATCGTTGATGTTTTCATCTCTCTCTCCCTCTCCCTTCTTCTCTGAAATAAACAGTGAATATCCAAAGTTACCTAGTAAATTTCTGGCACAAAAGGAATTAGAATTCAAATATTCTAATTCTCAGGTTAATGATATTGTTTTACCATACTTCCTTTTAAATAATTTGCTGAAATAAAATTACAATGTATTTAAAAAGTGGGAGGGAGTGGGGTTTTTTGCATTATAACCACTGTTCTGGATAACCAAGAGTTTTCTTGATATAGTTAATTAACAGCTTACATTACCAGCAACCTAAAGGAAAAGAAGAAATCTTCCATATGGCAGAGCCTAAAAATTAATACCCTCAATCATACCTCTCTTTGCCTCCACAAAGTACTCACCATGCTCTTCAAGATAGGCCTGGAGCCTGTTGATGAGATCTTGTTTTATTCCCTTGGTCTCCAAACCACGAGCAAGACATTCCTGCTTTAGTTCAGCAAGCTGAGAAAAAAATAAAACTTTTCCTTAGTTTACAGAATGAATCTGGCCAAAAAAAAAAAAGTTAGTTGATCCTTGAACAACACGGAGTTAGAGGCCCTGACACCCATGCAATCAAGTATCTGCGTATAACTTGAATTCCTCAAAAGCATAACTACTAATAGCCTACTGTTGATTGGAAGCCTACCAATAACATAAACAGTCGATCAACAAATTTATGGTATATTATTATATACTATACTCTTACAATACAGTAAGCTAAAGAAAATGTTAAGCCGAAACCGGTTTGGCTCAGTGGATAGAGCGTCGGCCTGCGGACTGAAGGGTCCCAGGTTCGATTCCGGTCAAGGGCATGTACCTTGGTTGCGGGCACATCCCCAGTAGGAGGTGTGCAGGAGGCAGCTGGTCGATGTTTCTCTCTCATCGATGTTTCTCTATCATCGATGTTTCTAGCTATCTATCCCTCTCCCTTCCTCTCTGTAAAAATCAATAAAATATATTTAAAAAAAAAAAGAAAATGTTAAGAAAGCATAAAAGAAATTACATTTACCATACTGTATTTATTGAAACAAAACAAAAAACTCAAGTATAAGTGGATCTGAACAGTTTAAACCCATATTGTTAAGGATCAACTGCAGATCTCACAAAAAAGAAAAAGAAAAGCAAGTTCAATCCCAAACAATTGCTCTTAATCCCACCACGCCTCTAGATCCACAAGAAGACTTTTCTAACATATGGTACAGATAAATACCCTACTTTAATAAAATTATTATATACTTATGCAACTATTTATTATTACAAATCTTTAGCATTTCTGAGAAGAGAAAAAGGTCTAGTTTCCCCAAAAAATGACTGTACCAGCTAGTTAATTGAAATAATTAATCTTTAAGTATAAAATCTAGTTATCTACAAAAGGAGATTCTTCTGTTATCCCAGATCCTTTACTGAAATCTACCATAAATAGGTGTTCCAGTCTGACCACTTGTAGAATTAGGTAAATGTGTTAGCCAGCTTAATATCAACAATGAATCAATTAAAAGATCTATGTCAAGCCCTGGCTGGTTTGGTTCAGTGGACATAGCATCGGCCTATGGACTGAAGTCGTGGGTTCAATTCTAGCACAGGGCATGTACCTCGGCTGCAGGCTCGATACCCGGCCCCAATCGGGGAACCTGGGGGAGGCAACCAATCCATGTCTCTCTCTTACAATGATGTTTCTCTCGGTCTTTCCTCCTCCCTTCCACTCTTTCTAAATGGATTAACAACAACAAAAAAGATCTATATTAGCCGAAACCGGTTTGGCTCAGTGAATAGAGCGTCGGCCTGCGGACTCAAGGGTCCCAGGTTCGGTTCCGGTCAAGGGCATGTGCCTTGGTTGCAGGCACATCCCCAGTGGGGGGTGTGCAGGAGGCAGCTGATCGATGTTTCTAACTCTCTATTTCTCTCTCTTCCTCTCTGTAAAATATCAATGAAATATATTAAAAAAAAAAAAGATCTATATTAAAATGAGAAAAAAAATCTAATTGTATTCCACATTTCTGATGCAGATTTTTAAAATCAGTAACTTGACTAAAGACATAACAGGTATGCTTATCAACTTTGCAGGCAATAGAAAGGAGAAGAATTTATGGATTACTGATAGAACTAAGCTGAGGGAAGGGGGAGCTCTTCAGGGAGAACAATGAGCCAAAAAAAGGGTTCCATTTAGAAGAAATAAGATACACCTATCAAGTACTACAATTATATTCAAAACTTAAACTGTTCAAACACCAGATGAGTTCTTTTTAATTTTTGAGGAAACTCCATACTGTTCTCCATAGTGGTTGCACCAGTCTACATTCCCACCAGCAGTGCACGAGGGTTCCTTTATCTCTGCATCCTTGCCAGCACTTGTTTGTTGATTTGTTGATGATAGCCATTCTGACAGGTGTGAGATGGTACCGCATTGTCGTTTTGATTTGCATCTCTTGGATAATTAGTGACTTTGAGCATGTTTTCATGTCTCTTGGCCTTCTGTCTTCTTTCGAAAAGATTCTATTTAGGTCCATTGCCCATTTTTTATTGATCACTTATCTTCCTTTTATTAAGTTGTATAAGTTCCCTGAAGATGTTGGAGATTAAACCTTTATCAGTGATAACATTTGCAAATACGTTCTCCCATACAGTGGGCTTTCTTGTTGTTTTGTTGATGGTTTCTTTTGCTGTGAAAAAGCTTTGTATTTTGATGTAGTCCCATTTGTTTTTCTCTTTAGCTTCCATTTCCCTAGGAGCGGTATCGGTGAAGAAATTGTTTCGGGAAATGTCTGAGATTTCTCTGCCTGTGGATTCTAGTATTTTTATGGTTTCCCGTCTTATGTTTAAGTCCTTTATCCATTTTGAGTTTATTTTTGTGTATGGTGTAAGTTGGTGACCTAGTTTCATTTTTTTGCATTTATCTGTCCAATTTTCCCAACACCATTTATTGAAGAAACTGTCTTGACTCCATTGTATGTTCATGCCTCCTTTGTCAAATATTGAGCATAGTGGTTTGGGTCGATATCTGGGTTCTCTATTCTATTCCATTGGTCTATATGTCTGTTCTTGTGCCAGTACCAGGCTGTTTTGAGAACACTGGCCTTGTAATACAGCTTGAAATCTGGTATTGAGATCCCACCTACTTTGTTGTTCTTTCTCAGGATTGCTGTGGCTATTCGGGATATTTTTTTATTCCAGATGAATTTTTGGAGTTCTTTCTAGGTCTGCGAAATATTCTGTTGGTATCTTAATGGGGATTGTGTTGAATCTATAGATTGCTTTGGGTAGTATGGACGTTTTAATGATGTTGTTTCTACCAATCCATGAACATGGTATATTCTTCCATTTGTTTATGTCTTCCTCTATCTCTTTTTTCAACGTCCTGTAGTTTTCCGAGTAAGTCTTTTACCTCCTTAGTTTATTCCTAGGTATCTTATTTTTGTTGCAATGGTAAATGGGATTTTTTTTTTTTTTTTTAGTTTCTTTCTGTGAGTTCATTATTGGTGTATAAAAAAAGCCATCGATTTTTGGGTGCTAATTTCATATCATGCTACATTGCTGGATTCATTTATTAAGTCTAGTAGTTTTTTTATGGAGTCTTTGGGGTTTTCTATGTACAATATCATGTCATGTCATCTGCAAATAATGACAGTTTTACTTCTTCTTTTCCAATTTGGATCCCTTTTATTTCTTCTTGTCTGATCACTATGGCTAGCACTTCCAGTACTATGTTGAACAGGAGTGGTGAAAGTGGGCATCCCTATCTTGTTCCTGTTTTTAGGGGAAATGGTTTTAGTTTTTGCTCATTGAGTATGATGTTGGCTGTAGGTTTGTCATATATGGCCTTTATCATGTTGAGATATGTTCCCTCTATTCCCATTTTCCTGAGAGTTTTTATCAAAAACTAGAGGCCTGGTGCACAAAATTCGTGCATGGGTAGGGTCCCTAGGCCTGGCCAGCGATCAGGGCAGATCAGGGCCTTCCGGCTGCTGGCTGGGGCCTTTGTTTCGTGCCGCCCCTAGTGGTCAGCGCACGTCATAGCAAGCAATCAAACTTCTGGTCTCCCGAACTCCTGAAGGGACACTTTGCATATTAGCCATATATATATGTGTGTGTGTGTGTGTGTGTGTGTGTATACACATGGGTGTTGGATTTTGTCAAATGCTTTCTCTGCGTCTATTGATATGATCATGTGACTTTTGTCTTTCAATTTGTTTATGTGATCTATCACGTTTATTGATTTGTGAATATTGTACCAGTCTTGCATCCCTGGAATAAATCCCACTTGATCATGGTGTATGAACTTTTTAATATATTGCTGGATGCAATTTGCTAATATTTTGTTGAAGATTTTAGTGTCTATGTTCATCAGGGATATTGGCCTGTAATTCTCTTTCTTTGTAGTGTCTTTATCTGGCTTTGGAATTAGGATAATGCTGGCCTCATAAAAAGTTTGGAAGTATTCCTTCCTGTTGGATTTTCTGAAATAGTTTGAGGAGTATAAGTGTTAGCTCTTCTTTGAATGTTTGGAAAAACTCCCCTGTGAAGCCATCTGGACCTGGGCTTTTGTTTAGTGGGAGTTTTTTTTATTACTGCTTCTATTTCATCAGTTACTGGCCTATTCAGGGTTTTTGATTCTTCCTGATTCAGTCTTAGGAGATTGTATTTTTCTAGGAATTTGTCTATTTCATCCACATTGTCCAGATTCTTGTATTATTATTTATTAATGTATTATTTTCTTTTTTTAAAATGTTAATTGATTTCAAAGAGGAAGAGAGAGGGACAGAGTGATAGAAACATCAATGATGACAGAGAATCATTGATTGGCTGCCCACTGCATGCCCCACACCGGGGATCGAGCCCGCAACCCAGGCCATGTGTCCTGACCGGGAATCGAACTATGACCTCCTGCTTCATAGGTCGGACGCTCTACCACTGAGCCATGCTGGCCAGGCAATGTATTATTTTCCATATGAACTGTAAACCTACTTTTGCCCCACCCTGTCTGTGGAGAAGTGTCCTACTCAACAAACCAACAGCACTCTCTATTGAGAAATGTTAGGTAATCAACCATTAAAAGTGTGTAATGGCTGCATAGTCAGTCTTAATAGCCTCTGAAGCCAGACTACCTGGATTCAAACTCTAGCTTTACCACTAACAGCTGTGTAAATTTAGGTGCATAACTTAACCTCTCTGTGCCTCAGTTTCTCATGAAATGAGGAAAATGCAACAGTATCTATACCAAAAGGTTGTTATGAAGATTAAACCAGTGAGTATTTGTAAAGCATTTGGAATAGTGCTTGGCACCTAGTAAGCACTTTATAATGTTAGACACTGGACGGAGGTTTAGACAAAATTAGACTGAATCATTGTTTCTCAGATTTCTGAATTTCACAGATATTTTTAAATAGGTAGATAGGTATGCCAATGTTTTATAATATTCCAACCAGGTCATGGACTGATACTTTTGCGAAAGACAATAAAAACCAATTACTAGAAAAACAATCATATGCTTCAATGTAGTAGCAGTGATGTCAAATTGCTATAAAAGTTTCTAAAAGCTTACTCAATTTATCACTAACCAGTAACAAACATTTCATGGACAAGCACTGGCCTGTGGACCATACTTGAATAGTATTAATCTAGAATCTAAATTCTAAGTGATCTCTAAGGTCCCTTTCTTAAGTAAGAATCTTGATCTGTCCCGCCTTGGTACTTTGATTTCCTTTCAGCTTTCTGAAGAACAAGTCTTCTGATTTTGGTTACACTTTCTAAAGTTTTTTGTTTTGTTATATAAATACTAGAGACACAGTGCATGAATTCGTGCACAGGTGGGGTCCCTCAGCCTGGCCAGGGATCGAGGCCTATTGGGGGGCCAGCCGGTGGGGGGAGGGGCCGTGGGAGGTTGGCCGGTGGGGGGAGGCGGGGGGGGGTCAGGGGGTGAGGAGAGGGACTGCGGGAGGTTGGCTTGCTGGCAGGGGGTGGGGGGAGGGACCGTGGGAGGTCAGCCAGCCAGCCTCCCGATCAGGGTTGATTGGGGGGGCTGGCTGGCCGGGGGGAGAGGCCACGAGAGGTTGGCTGCGGGAGCGCACTGACCACCAGGGGCAGCTCCTGCATTGAGTGTCTGCCCCCTCGTGGTCAGGCTTTTATATATATATAGATTTTATAAATATAGATTATGTTCACAATAGAATAGTTATAAAATTCTGAAAGGTATAGAGGAAAGTAAGTCTTCTGCAACACTGAGAGATCACATTTTAAATATGTGTGTGTGTGTGTGTGTGTGTGTGTGTGTGTATTTAGACAGTGTTGGTTGGTTGTCTATAATGCAATACAGCTTCTTTATTTCCTGTAACTCCTAACCTCCCCAGAAGCCTCAATTCCTTTTTTCTCCCTGATTTTGGTAAATATTCAGGCAATTCAAAGTTCAACTTTCTAGTAGAATTGTTTCCCCCTTTTCCTTCCTTCCCAAAATTGTGCCTAGGCAAATGTTTACAAAAATTTCCAGATGAGAGGGAAATGTACAGTTAGAGAAGGTTTTTGCATAAGATGCTGATCTAGACTTGGAGCTAACAGATTGGTACAAACAGTTGTTTACATGGATAGTATCTGCTGACCATTGATCTTACTTTTGCCTTGATCACTGAATCTCAGCCCCCCAACCTCACCCCCAAATAGCTCCCAGTTCCTAACCCCAAGGTCTCTGGCTCATGCAGCAGTCTTCTCAGCACCTCCATGTCCCCTCTTTGGTCAAATGAAATGTTACATATCATTTTTACATATTGTATTATTTTAGTTATTATATGGTGGGTTCTGCTCACACACTAGGACATAACTCATAATATCAAATCTTACCCATTTTTATATGCAATTGACTTTAAAACATTTTAAAAAGGTATATTGAGTGAATTGTATGGTATGTGAATTGTATCTCAATAAGACTACTTTTAAAAACCAAGTTATAGAACACTTTATACAGGATACTAACTTTAATGTTAATGTAAAAAAAATAATGTGCATACACACACACCCCACTCCATGTGATGTATATACACAAGATGCCTGACAAGAAACAGATAAATTAATACTGAGAAGAAGCTTGTTGAGGACAAGTGTAGGAAGGAAACACTTTACCATATACCTTTTTGTACCTTTAGAATTGTGAACTTGTACATAAATGACCTATTCAAACATTAATTTATATATTTTTCAGTATCAATAAGGCATTTTCCATTCTATCAACCTCCAGAGAAAAGACCAATCAATAGCGCACATAATACATTTAACATTAATCATTTATTGCCCTGTGATTTCTTCTGTTTACTAATCTTGAATTTTGATTCAAATCTTTTTCATCTGTTATCTCTTGATATGGTTTGTAAACTCTTTGAGGGCAGAGACATTTCATATCATTTATAATATTTCATACAACAGGAATTCGTATTTATTTTTAAGTACTAATACATGTCAGACAAAGAGCTAAACTTTGAATATTATTTCCTCATTTAATCCTTACAATAAACGTAAGTAGTTGGTATTATGATCCCATTTTATAAAGAAAATGAGGCTTAAAGAGATTTAATAATTTGCTTAAAAATCATGTAGCTAGAAAATAGTGGAGCCAATATGCCAGCTCAGGTCTCTGATTTAAGCCCAATCTTAACTACCAAGATGCTGACATTGCTCTCATGTACATGCTCTATCCCTCTCCATTGTCCTCTTACTTCTCATCAGCCTCCTTGCTACTCTTCTTCCATTCAACCTGTAAATACCAATATTCACTAAGATTCCTTCTTTGGCCTTCTCATTCCACTTGTATCAAAGGTTTTCTTACTTCCCAGAATCAAATCACTGGCAAATCCTGTCGGCTCTACCTTCAAAATATATCTAGGATCTAATCCCTTCTGGCCTTTTAAAATACAGATTATTGTAAAAACTCTACAGTCCCTGCACCTTATTATAGTTTATTCTTAACAAGGTAGTCAGTGATTTTTTGAAAATATAAGTCAGAACATGTCATTCCTCTATTCAAAAATCTTCTATTGGTTTCCTATCTCTAAGACTATAAGCCAGATCCTAACAATCACCTATAAGGTCCTCTTACACTATGCATAAGGCTCACTCCTTCAAGTCTCTGCTTAAACATCCTATTCTCAATGAGGCCTACCCTAGTCACCCTATTATAAATTACAATACCCTTCTTCCCATTGTACTTCCTATCCTTCTTTCCTATTTTTCACTATAGACTTTACCTCTATTTGATACTATACATTTTACTTTATTGTGCCTTCCCCAGCAAAACATAAGCTCCACAACAGGAAGAATTTTGTCTACTTTGTTCATTACTGTATCTCCAGCACCCGTTAGCTGGCATATGGTAGGCACCCCATAAATATTTTTTTGAGTAAGTCCCAAACCTTTATTACCAGCTTTCAACTCTTGAGCAGGAGACTCACATTTCCAACTGATTACCAGGCATCTCTCTCCTTTTTTTTTTTTTTTTTTTTTTTTTGTTAATCCTCACAAGAAGATATTTTTTCCATTGCTTTTCAGAGTGGAAGGGAGGGAGAAAGGGGGAGAGAGAATATCAATGTAAGAGAGACACATTGACTGGTTGCCTACCACACACGAACCCGACTGGGAGCGGGGAGCAAACTCAAAACCCAGATACATGCCCTTGACCCGGAATCGAACCTTCGACCCCTTGGTGCAAAGGCTGACATTCTAACCACTTAGAAGCATCAGCCAGAGCATGTATTTTTTCTTCTTCTTTATTTTGTTTTGTTATGATTACCAAACATCTCCAAGTGCATGTCTCAAAGATACTTAAGCCCAAAACTGAACTTATCTTCTCTACTGCACAAAACTGGCTTCTTCTCTTCTTACCAAACTAGACTAAAGGTATCACTACTCAAATCTTGGAGTCATCTTTCATTCCTCCCACATCTAACTGATCTATAAATACTTACAATTTTATATCCCAAATTTCTTTTAAATTTATTCCCTTCCAAGTAGCCATTACCTTATTTCAGGTCTTACTAAATTTATTCACTTAACAAATAGTTACTGAGTACCCCCTGCATGTAAACCATTAGTTTAGGTACAGGGAAATAATCATAAGCAAAACGGATAGAGTTTTTGTCCACATGAAGCTTACAACCTAGTAAGGAAACAAGGCAATCAATGATCATATACGTAATACTTAACTGATTAATTTTTTTAAAAAGTATAGAGTACTATGAAGGCATTTAAAAAGTAGTCTGTCAATGTGTGGGTAGAGAGAACCTATCCTACACCTAAGGGTTCCTTGGGTAAATGATGTTTGACTACTGAAGGGCAACTAGCAGTTAATTAGATGAAGATGTGGGGAACAGGGGGTGGCAGCAGCACTACAGCGAAAAGCATGTGTAAAGATTCTGGGTTCTGAGGTAAGGAGAGGCAGTAGTGCACAGCGATTAAGAATATAAATTTTGGAGATAGACTGCCTGGATTTGATCCCACCAATCATTAGCTGTGGAAGTTATAACCTAGGGCAAGTTATTCAGTTAATTTCTCTGAGCTTCCATGTTTTCCTGATTTTAAAATGGGGATAGCCCTGGCAGGTGTGGCTCAGTTGGTTGAGCGTTGTCCCACACACCCACCCTCACTGAGAGGTTGCTGGTTCGATTCCTGGTCAGGGCACATGCCAAAGTTGTAGGCTTGATCCCCAGTGAGGAGGCCTGCAGGAGGCAGCCCGTGGATATTTCTCTCTCTCTTTTCCTCACACTTTCTCTCTCTCTCAAATCAATAAAAACTTTTTTTTTAAATGGGGATAACAGGCATTTCCTTTCCAGGGTTATTGTGAAAATTAAATCAGTTAATGTATGTAAACAACTTTGACCAGTGCTTGCCACATAGTAAATGCTATTGTTAAATGTTAGCACTTAATGAACACGTTCATTCTGAGGAATGAAATAAAATAAAGACACTGTGGTTGGAGAGTGAGAAACTAAGCTGGATAAATTGGTAGGTATAAAGGTAAAAGATTTTAGCAGGGGAGTGAATAATATAATAGAAATATAACTGGTGAAATTTCTCCCTCTCAGATCTCATCCTCCACACTGCCAAAAGAACACACATGGATCACATCAGTTCCTTCTTTAAAAATTTCCAAAGGCTCTCCACTTTCTACCTACATGACAAAAACCAAATGCCATACACAACTTAAAAGGCCCTTTTCATTATCACTTCAATCTACCATTGTAGTCACACAATTCATCTAGTTCCCTTTACAAACAATCTTAAGCCACCAACATATATGCACTTTATGCTTCAAAATTACATCTGACTTTTTCAACACTCCTGCACTTGTAGACCCTTCTCATTCTCTCCTCTGCAGTAGTCTCTTTTCTCACTATTGATTGGGAATTTGGTACTATTATAGTTCAAAGCATTTTCACCCACAATTCAATCTCTATAACTGTGTTAGAATGATGGCATTTCTACAAAATCTTTAGAATTCTGCAGATGATGTGGACTTACCTACCAATTCAAATATTCTTCCTCTTGTATTAAAGCTTGTTCCTTTCCTCTGAGGGCCCCCTCCAAAAGCCCCAAATTTCTTTATAAAAATGGAAAGACTTAAAAAAAAAAAAAGATATAACCCTAAGTCAACCCAAGTCAGGATTACTCCATCAAGATCAACAGTGGAACCAAACATTAACTGTCCTAGAAGTCAGAATTAAAGGCATGGGTTCTTAACCAGAGGTCCATGGACTCCTCAGGGCTACATGGTAATTTTATGAAGCCCCTCAAATCGCATGCAAAGTATGTGTACATGCCTTTTTCTGGGGAGAGGGTCCATACCTTTCATCAGAGTTTCAAAGATATCTGTGACCTCCAAAAGGTTAAGAAGTGCTCTAGAGAAAAAGCAAAGACAAGCAAATGTGATTAAAAGAGTGAATCCTTTTTACTTTTTAGGCTGTCAGGGGTGCCTCATGATCTCTTAGACTATAATACCTGAAATAAGGTCAGAGGACATTATCCAATCAAAATAAAAGTTAATAAGGTCCAAACAAATACAGCTTCTATGGAAGGAGGAACTCCATATACAAAACCAAATCCATAAAGGTAAGTCACAAGGCTGGTGCCTTACTCCAAGGGTTTCAAAATGGTACTAATATTTTATCTTCCATTAAATTTCCTCTTATCTCATTTATTGAAACATTCCTTTTCTGTGTGTTATACATACATAATAGTATAGTAACATAATTTACAGAAGTGTACATATAATGGAAGTGGTTGCTCAATTTGTCTTACTTGTGGTAATATGAAACCACAGATATAATCTACACATTTCAGTACCACCAAGTTAGTAGTAACTCCAGAATAACACAAAATACCCACTAGTACAGTTTAGAATCCAAGAGTAAGAAATCTTTCAGCTTTCACAAAAAAAAGCTAATCAATATCAACTAAAAAGTGACTAAAAGGACCTCTCCCTACCCTTACTCTCCTTACTTTTGTTTGTTTTTAAGCTAAACAAGCTTTAAAGGGTTAGTTTTCAGCTTCAGCTAAGTCAGTTTGGTTTGTCCAAGATTCCCAGGACGATGTGACCAAAACATTTAATGGGAAAACTACTTGTGAAACCACAAACGGTCAACTAATCAAGATATTCTCATAATTTATCCTAAAAGAAATTACTCTTTTCTTCCATGAATATAAATGTGAGAAGGCTACCAAGATTCCCAAGGCACATCTTAGAACAGGTGATTGAGAGTGTCACCAAGTGGTGATACCAAGAGATGCAGGGTCCATCCCCGACAAGAAATGGGACAGAGATAACCCTAACCCTGAAAATGTTTTTCCAAAACATTACAGCTACAAGCGAGTAGTCTGTCTGGCGGTAAGTAGGGAGCGGGGAGGGGGGGGGGGGGTGGCTGGCCAGGGGAGAATCGCGTGAGAGAACTCGAAAAACTTTTAAATCCGAGCTACCTGTGCCTTTACTAACTCTAAAGATCTCCCAAACCCCAGGTTTCTATGGGGAGACCAGTATTCTGAAGCCCCTCCTCAGGTTTCAAAGCCGGCCCCCCTCCCGGGAGGGCGTAACACCATCTTTAAAATAAGGGGGTTTTCTGGATCACATTTGGGACCTAAATAGGTAGAAATACACAAAGATGCCAACATATCCTAACGGGAATCCGCTTGGGACAACGGGGAGGAAAGCATCAACCCAGGGAAGAAAAAGGGGTGCAGGGTGCGGCATGGGGCAGAGAGGTGGGACCACTGACGTAATGCAGCTCTGACGAAAAACGAGGAGAGAACTGGTTGAAGGCACTTCCACAACCCGGTGGGGAAATGACGGACGATACAACAACGAAGAAGAGAGCCGAAATAACAATACAGATACAATAAAACCGTGAGGAGCTTGGGAAATTAGGACAGGCGTAGTGAGGAAGAACTACGGAGGGAGCCGGTAAAAAGTGGAAAAGCCTACAAAGAGAACACTTAGGAAAGAGCACAAGCCACTCCCAGAACTCAGTCCCCAGAAAAAGTCTAAGTCAGCCCTTGCCCTCCTTCACAGTACCTTCAGTTTATGCAGCTCCACCGTCTCTGCCGCCATCTTGTTACCCCTCCACTCCGCTAGGCCCCCACTCGCGGCCTCCGCTTCCAGCAGCTCCCGCCCAGGCGCGGACAACCAGGGTCAACCAATCACTGCCACTCTTACTATCACCTCATACCATCAGCTCTTCCCATTAGTCAATAGCTGCCGTCCTCTCACTCCTACAGCCAGCTTTCCCCACCTCTCAGAAGGTGGGGCAGGGAGAGGGGCGGGTTCTGCTCCTTCCAAACGACGGAAACGGCGGCCAATTGGGCGTCTTCGTTGCAGACCCCCAGCCAATGGATGGTGGCAGCGCTAACCCGTTCCACCAATAAGGAGACAGCAGATAAGCGTGGGCGGCTGCTTCCTGGAGACCACAGGTATAGAAGGGAGAGCTGCGCCCCTCGCCGATCGGCTTGCAGGTAGGGTTTTACGAGAGACTGGAAAGGGGTGCTCTGCAAAAATGGTGGAAGGCAAACAGTGATGGGAGGCGAAAGCGGGGGCGGGGGTTGGAGCGGCGGTGAGTTAAATACCGAGAGAGAACCAGAGGGGAGCCGACGCACGAGAAAGGGAAGCTGGGAAAAGCATCGGGCAGGTTCAGTATTAGGGTTTAGGGAATTTTAGGTAGAGAGGTGCTTCCTAACTAGACATCAACTTTAGACCAGCACGATTTTAAGGAGCCGAGTTCAGACGATCTGAGCCGCCTTTGGATTTGGGGTTAGGAATCCAACTGGAGGCTCTCAACTTAGGTTCCTTCCTAGCTCAACCCAAAACCCTGGGTAAATTCTTCCAATGCCCCACGTTTGAGAGAAGGAATTGGGATGTTGGCTGCTTACATGCCAAGGGGATGAGAGGACGGGCAAGCCCCAGAGTAAAAGTGAGGATTGGAAGTAGCTTTACCCCCTCACGCCTCCTTAGTGAAGCCTTGTTTCCCATTACCTGCTTCTGGAATTATGGGTGTATGTAACCTCTTCAGGCTTCCTTATTAACAACTTAAGGAAAATAAAGTGAAATACTGCTGTTTCCCTTGCTCCTTGAAGTAGGTGCCCAAGCCTAGACTTACTCCTTCAAGCTGAAGTCTAAGAATCAAAGATTACCATGTGTCTCTAAGATGTAGAGAGGACTCTTCTTGCCTTTTAAGTATTTTACCTCCCAAGTCTTCAGTTTTTCTTTGTGCATGATGGGGATGTTCTTTCATTCCCAATACAGTTCAGGGGATTTGAGCTATTCAGGAGACAATGTGGGGGCAAAAAAATCAAAGAGGGGTTGAGAGGAACTAGAGGTGGACTCCTGCCTGATCCGCCACTGTGGTAGGATGAATGTGGGAGTAGCACACAGCGAAGTAAACCCCAACACTCGAGTGATGAATAGCCGGGGCATCTGGCTGGCCTACATCATCTTGGTAGGACTGCTGCATGTGGTGCTACTCAGCATCCCCTTCTTCAGCATTCCTGTTGTCTGGACCCTGACCAACGTCATCCATAACTTGGTGAGCGCTAAACCACACCCTTATACCCACCCCAGGCCTTTCCCAAACAAAATAAAACCCCCAATTATTTGGGGATATGCCTTCCTTTGGGGATCTTAATCCTTGGGCTAAAGGACCATATTCTGCCCCTTCAAACTGCTCCCTTCTCTCCTCCCAGGCCATGTATGTCTTCCTACATACAGTGAAAGGGACACCCTTTGAGACCCCTGACCAAGGAAAGTCTCGGCTACTGACACACTGGGAACAGATGGACTACGGGCTCCAATTTACCTCTTCCCGCAAATTCCTCAGCATCTCTCCTATTGTACTGTGAGTCCAGTGGGAGATATGGGAAATGCTCCAAGAGCCAGGTACAGAGGCCCACAGGGGAACTTAAAAAAAGCAGAGTAATCACTTAGACTCTTTGAAGATATTATGGTATACTAGGTCTAAATCTAGGGAGTGCAGTAAAAAGTAGAAAGCAATAATCAAGCATTCCTTGCTGCCTCCTTGGTGGTAGGAGAACGGAGATGGGACTGAGAAAACCAAGTAAAACCAACTGATTTTACATTTCCAAAAGATGTGACTAACTCAAGGCAGAACTGATGTAAATCTGTGAAAACTGGCTTTGGGGAGTGGAAGCACAGAGGACTTAACAGTGATACAGGCTGAAACTGCTTCAGCTGTCATTTGCCACATGTCATTAACAATTATTAAACACACAAACTAACTTAAAAATCTCCAGTTAAAGGTGCTGATTATCTCCCTGACCCCTAGGATATTTTCAAATATCCTAGGACTACATGCAATAAAACTGGTCATTTAAAATAGAAGAGAAAGTCACTGGAAAGGCCAGCTTCACTCAACCTATTTTTTTTCTTCCAGCTACCTCCTAGCCAGCTTCTACACCAAGTATGATGCTGCTCACTTCCTGATCAACACAACCTCATTGCTCAGCGTACTGCTGCCTAAATTGCCCCAATTCCATGGGGTTCGTCTCTTTGGCATCAATAAATACTGAGGGATGGGACTGGGGACAACATTGGAACAAAAGGCTGTAACATCTTTCCCTTCTCCATACTGTCTTCCTTTTCTTGGAAGCCTGAAAACTATACAACTGTTCCAAAACTCCCAGGACGAGAACAGATTGGAAAATGGGGCTCCCTGGGAGTAGCCCTGCTAGGAGCAGGCTTCTTTGAATCAGGAAAGGCAAATGAGGTAAGGGACAAATCACTCTCCTCCACAGGAGGCCATGTTTGGGCAGCTTGTTTGATTTTTCCATGTCTTCCACCCCCACTACCTTCCAGCTCTGTTTTGCTGTGATTTCCCTCATAATAAAGGTCATTTTTCTTTTTTTTCAGATATGGCTACTCTTTGGTCAGCAGGGAGGGTAGGGAGATGTCCTCATAAGGCTGGGGAAGAAAGATGGAACAGTGACTTAATACACAAAACTTCTCTAAGGTATTTTTTATCCCCTCTCCTTCGGTTCAGGAGGTGCCCTTCACTCCCAGCTAACACTTAGAGAAAGGATTCTCAAATGAGAAAAAGGACACTATCTATAAAGGCAAAGAAGAAAGGGAAGAAACAGGTTGCCAGTTACATATTTATAGAAAGATAATCCCCTGGCTTTAAATAGTTATGTACATACAAATATCAACAAACTTAAAAAAATACAAACCCTTGGATCATAAGGGGGCTACCAGGAGCCCCTTTATTCTTTCCCCTCACTCAAGGGCAGAGGGCATGAGTCTGATTTTTTTTTTAATTATTAGTTTGGCCATCCCTGCAGCAACAAGCATGAAGTTGGGCAGTTACCCACAAGGTGACAGTCACAGGAAAAATTCAGAGTTCCCACTCTCTGAACTCTATCTCCTATAATTAGAGTTACATGCTTTCTTGTTCTGTCTTTTAACTTGGGCTAACTAGTATATTCAGGAGAGAGCCCTGAAATGGGTCAAGAAATAAGATAGACTCATAGTTTAAAAAGAGGGGGAAAGTCATCTGCTGTAGAAGCAAAAGACAAGACAAAGGCATACAGACCCTAGGGAAATACCCAGTTCCACACTCCTCTGGGAGATATTGTCCAGCCCAGGTCCATGCCCTAGGTTCTTTGCTGTAGCCACCCCCTATTTCTTTGGTATTCTCAGAAGACAAGATCCAGTTCCTGGGTACTGGTGGAGGAGGGAGAATGGTTCTAGGGCTTCCTACAAGTACTGAGTGAACAATTTGAGTTTAAAGTTTCCCTTTTTAAAATATTTAAAAATAAATCAAACTCCATCCTGTGCTGTACACAGCCCTTTTGACTCCCTGACATTGATTTGAGGAAAGAAGAAAACAAGTGTCAACGTTGGAAGGGCCTCCTCACTTTCTTCCGCCTCTTCGGTTTGGCTTCTCCCTTGGGTACTGTGCTGTTGGGCTTGGAAGCTGCGGTGGCCCCAGGGCCAGGGTGAGCTGCAAAGAAGTTCCCATTGGACATCTGTCCCGGGGGTACTTGAAAGATCCGGTTCAAGAAATCCTGAAGGTCAGCAGGAGGGGCATCTGGAGTGGCTCTGAAAGGAAAACAGAAGAATAATGAGGCAAGAGAGATTAAAAGTCAAACATAAGTAACTATGTTAAAGATATATTGAGTCAGTTACCAAACTTCTTAAAGGGTAAGACATCTAGGTGTCCTAAGCACCATATTCAGAACTACAATAATGGATAGATTATTGAAAGAAATACCACCTACCTCTGTCGCCCACTGGTGCCTGGTATCCGAGAACCAAATGAGATGTGATAGGGGACTTTATGAGTATCTGGGGAGATTCCTACTCGCTGACATCCAGCCCACTCTGCACACATGAAAAGAATTAGCTAATACATCATATAAGCATATATGAGCCCATATTTCTACAGAACAGAAGTGTACCTGTGATGTCATACACCTTTCCATCCATCAGTGCAAAGTAGGTGATCTTGAGGCCCCACATACTTGACTCTGCCCAAAAGTCTCCTTCTTCAGCAGGATGCAGCCTATTACACTCAGCACAATATCTGGCACTCTTAGGTTCCCGGTCCATTTCAAACCTCCTGCAACCCAACAGAAGGACAATTCCTTAATAATTTGTCAAGCCTGTGACATTTCTGTAGTCTCATTATTACGTGTTATTACATATGCCTTTGCACACCCTTCTCTCAATCTTCTATCTTAAAGGTAAAAAATGTCTTCTTTTTTTTAATATACTTTTATTGATTTCAGAGAGGAAGGGAGAGGAAGAGATAGAAACATCAATGATGAGAAAGAATCGTTAATTGGCTGCCTCCTCCACGCCCCACACGGGATCAAGCCCACAACCCAGGCATGTGCCCTGACCAGGAATTAAACTGTGACCTCCTGGTTCATAGGTCAATGCTCAACCATTGAGCCACACCCACTGGGCTCTTTTTTTTCTTACTAATTAGAATCCCCAATCTCTTTGCAATATGACAGAGTGAAAACCCAAGGGTTCTTTTACCATTTCTATCCCACAACTACCAATAATACAAAGGTCTTTGGCTACCTAACCCCTAAGCTGTGGCTGTTACATTCCTATTTCATACCTGTGCTTTCCCTGGCATCGACTGCACATCATAGTATTCATTGCCTCTTTGAGGTCATCCTGCAGCTTGGACAGAAACTCATTCACTGACCGGCTCAGCTCATTCTCTGCCATTCGTTTCCTAAGAGAAGAAAGGCTTTGTAAATCAGCGGGTATTGAGCAAGGGATAAAAGGAGACAGATCTATTGGCCTCCTAAAGGCCTTTGGCCTACTAGAAAGACAAGCAATTTTCTCCACCTTAGAGGGCATTCACCCACAACTCCAGGGACCTCTGCTATTGAAGATTATTCATTTACACCACCTGACAATTTCCTATCTCCAACTTACATCTCATATTCCTTCCGCCTTTCAGGATTGCTGACAATGTCCCAAGCTGCCCGCAAAACCTTGAAGGCCTCCTCAGCCCGGGGATGATGATTTTTGTCAGGATGAACCTACCAAGACAAAAAAAGATTTCATCACAAATCCATTCCAAACCTCTCCCCATCTTGGGTCAAAACATTATGTTAAGTGGTAGCCCTGGCCAGTGTGGTTGGGCATCATCCCATGCACCAAAAGGTTGCTGATTCAATTCCCAGTCAAGGGTACATGCCAGGGTCGTGGGCTCAGTCCCCAGTAGGCAGCATGCAGGAGGCAGCTGATCAATGTTAGCTGTCACACTGATGTTTCTTCCTCTCTTTCTCCCTTCCTCTCTAAAAAAAAATCAATAAAATATTTAAAAAACACACACACAACTCATGTCAAATGGTTCTTTTTCACTTTCTTTTGGAGAGTCAATATAGTTTTAAAATTAAATTCTTTATTGTTTAATGTATTACATATGTCTCCTTTTTCCCCCATTGACCTCTCCCCAGCCGCTCCCCACCCCCCCCCCCCCAGCACATACCCTCACCCAGCTACTATCTGTCCATTGGTTATGCTTATATGCATGCATATAAGTCCTTTGGTTGATCTCTTGCCCCTCTTCCCCTACCTTCCCTCTGAGGTTTGACAGTCTGTTCGATGCTTCTGTGACTCTGCATCTATTTTTGTTCATCAGTTTATGTTGTTCATTATATTCCACAAATGAGTGAGATCATGTGATATTTATCTTTCTCCGACTGGTTTATTTCGCATAGCATAATGCTCTCTAGGTCCATCCATGCTGTTACAAATGATAAGAGTTCTTTCTTTTTTACAGCAGTGTGGTAATTCCATTGTGTAGATGTACCACAGTTTTTTAGTCCACTCATCTGCTGATGGGCACTTAGGCCGTTTCCAAATCTTAACTATTGTAAATTGTGCTGCTATGAACATAGGGGTGCATATGTCCTTTCTGATTGGTGTTTCTGATTTCTTGGGATATATTCCTAGAAGTGGGATTACTGGTTCAAAAGGGAGTTCCATTTTTAATTTTTTGAGGAAACTCCATACTGTTTTCCACAGTGGCTGCACCAGTCTGCATTCCCACCAGCAGTGCACAAGGGTTCCTTTTTCTCCACATCCTCGCCAGCACTTGTTTGTTAATTTGTTGAGGATAGCCATTCTGAGAGGTGTGAGATGGTGCCTCATTGTCGTTTTGACTTGCATCTCTCAGATGATTAGTGACTTTGAGCATGTTTTCATATGTCTCTTGGCCTTCTGTATGTCCACTTTCAAAAAAATGTCTATTTAGGACAAGCATGTCAAACTCAAAGGCTAACACAGGCCAAATAAACAAGGTTTAAGTTTATGTGGGCTGCAAAAAAATAGAAGCTTCAATTTTCATAGAAACGTGCTGAATACAAAGGGCTGAAATAAATGAGTAATCATTAACATAAAATAGGATATTGTTAATAATTAATATTTTTTCTTGAACATTAATTTACCAGACAATAACTGCACAAATTAATAAGCGTAACACAAATAAACCTATTTTTCTTGTTCTCTGAAAGCGAAATATTTCCTGTTGCGCACACCAAACAAGTCAGTACAAAACTAATGATGTGGCAATCGGCTGCTAAAATATTCGCTGCTAGTATTAGTGGAGAGAAATGGTGTGCCTGTGTATAAGGGAAATGAATGCAACACGATTATAATAGTCATTAGCAAACATTGTAGTTCATTAATAATTATGTATAACGAGATATTATAAAAATTAAGTTATGAAGTTTTAAAAATACTTGTGGGCCGAAAGTTTGACATGCTTGGTTTAGGATCTTTGCCCAGACTTTTATTGGATTATCTTCCTTTTGTTAAGTTGTATGAGTTCCCTGTAATTTTTGGAGATTAAAATTTTATCAGATGTAATATTGGCAAATATGTTCTCCCATACAGTGAGCTCTTGTTGTTTTGTTGATGGTTTCTTTTGCTGTGCAGAAGCTTTTTATTTTGATGTAGTTGCACTTATCTTCTGTTTCCATTGTCCTAGGAACTGTATCAGCAGATATTGCTACAACATATGTCTGATATTTTGCTGCCTATGGATTCTTCTAAGATTTTTATGGTTTCCTGTCTTACCTTTAAGTCCTTTATCCATTTTAAGTCCTTTATCCATAGTTTAACTTTTTTTACATGTATCTGTCCAATTTTCCCAACACCATTTATTAAAGAGACTGCCTTGACTCCATTTTATTGCTCTTGCCTCCTTTGTCAAATATTAATTGAGCGTAATGGCTTGGGTCGACTTCTGGGTTCTCTGTTCTGTTCCATTGATCTATATGTCTGTTCTTGTGCCAGTACCAGGCAGTTATGAGAACAGTGGCCTTGTAATACAGCTTGATATCTGGTATTGTGATCCCTCAACTTTGTTCTTCTTTCTCAGGATTGCTGCGGCTATTAGGGGTCTTTTTTTATTCCAGATGAATTTTTGGAGAGTTCTTTCTAGGTCTGTGAAATATGCCGTCGGTATTTTAATGGGGATTGCATTGAATCTATAGATTGCGTTGGGTAGTATGGACATTTTAATGATGTTGATTCTACCAATCCAATGAACACAGTATATTCTTCCATTTGTTTATATCTTCCTCTATCTCTTTTTTCAATGACCCGTAGTTTTCCGAGTACAGGTCTTTTAACTCCTTAAGTAAGTTTATTCCTAGGTATCTTAATTTTTTTGTTGCAATGGTAAATGGGATTTTTTGTTTGTTTGTTTCTCTTTCTGTGAGTTCATTATTGGTGTATAAAAAAACCATAGATTTCTGGGTATTAATTTTGTATCCTGCTACATTGCCAAATTCATTTATTAAGTCTAGTAATTTTTTGATGGAGTCTTGGGGTTTTCTGTGTATAATATTATGTCATCTGCAAATAATGACAGTTTTACTTCTTCTTTTCCAATTTGGATGCCTTTTATTTCTTCTTCTTGACTGATCGCTATGGCTAGCACTTCCAATACTATGTTGAACAGGAGTGATGAAAGTGGGCATCCCTGTCTTGTTCCTGTTTCTGACAGGGCTTTAAGTGGGGGTGGTGCTGTATTGCTTTCCGGGACTGATAGGCCCCTCTTCAACCCAGTCCCTGAGGGCTCTTTGGGGCTATTCAGAGTCTTTGTTTCCTTTGTAAAACTCAAGATGTAGGCCAGGTATGGCAGTATTAGCTGTCTTGAGGCTGCTGGCAGGGGCTGGCTCTTCAGGAGAAAAATGGTTTGGAGAGGCACAAATGTCTCAGTGCTGGATTCCTGGTCACCTCTCTCTGCTCTGCTTTCCTCCACAGCTTCTCCCCAGACCCCACAAATCACCTATCTGCAGCGCAGCCTCAGGTGAATGTTTGTAATTGAAGGTCCTATGAACTGGTTTTAGCAAATAAAAGCGAAGACAAACAAAGGCAAAACATCCAAGAGACTGTGAGTTTCTCTACCCACCCTTCCCTCATCCCTGGCACCACGCTGCTTAGGCAGCTCTTCAGGCCACCTTTCTGGGCGCAGCCTCTCTCAGCCGTGGACTTAGATCTAGATTCCCCACCTGCTAACACCCTGTGGACTTCCTTTCCACAGTCGGATATTACGCCTGTCCCCAAGGGACACGGCCTTGGTGCAGTGCAGCTTCCTCCTGATCCTCAGCCTGGTGGTCGCATGTCTCTCTCCAGCCCAGATTCCCTGATCCTACAGTTCTCCAGGTGTCCTCTGCCCCTCTCGGCTGCAAACTGTCTCATCAGCTGTGACTAATTCACCAATTCCGGCTCTCCAATTTAGTTGCTGCTTCTATCTGCTCCAGGACAAGCACAGGACACGTCTGCCTATTTGGCCCCCATTTTCTCCTCTCAATATAGCTTAATAATTAATTGCTCTAGCTCTGCAGAGAGATCTCTGTTCAAGTCACAGCTCTGTTGTTACAGAAAACCAGAGAAGAACCAAGCAACACTTAGAGAGATGGAGTTACATTTATTACGCGCGGGCCCAGAGGAAAATGTCTCTCAAATTCTCGATCCCAACATGGAGGAACTTTCCCTATTTATATGCTTTTACCTCCTTTGTCTCCCAAATATGGGGTGTTTCCGGCCCCCTTTGCAAGTTCTTAAAGAGCCCCTATGTGCTGGGGCCTTGAGACCTCAACCAAAGGCCTGGCCTGAGCGTCCCTGGGTCCGGGTGAGACCATGCGTCCCTGGATCCGGATGAGGCCTCGTGCACCTAGGCCCGGGTGAGCCCAAGTGGCCCTGGGTCTGGGAGAGGCCAAGCGTGTCTGGGTCCGGGTGAGACCATGTGTCCCTGGATCCGGATGAGGCCTCGTGCACCTAGGCCCGGGTGAGGCCACGTGCCCCTGGGTCTGGGAAAGGCTAAGCGTCCCTGGGTCCGGGTGAGACCATGTGTCCCTGGATCTGGGTGAGGCCTCGTGCACCTAGGCCCGGGTGAGCCCAAGTGGCCCTGGTTCTGGGAGTGGCCAAACGTTCCTGGGGCTGGGTGAGACCATGTGTCCCTGGATCCGGGTGAGGCCTCGTGCACCTAGGCCCGGGTGAGCCCAAGTGGCCCTGGGTCTGGGAGAGGCCAAGCGTTCCTGGGTCCGTGAGAGACCATGTGTCCCTGGATCCGGGTGAGGCCTCGTGCACCTAGGCCCGGGTGAGCCCAAGTGGCCCTGGGTCTGGGAGAGGCCAAGCATCCCTGGGTCCGGGTGAGACCATGTGTTCCAGGATCCGGGTGAGGCCTCGTGCACCTAGGCCCGGGTGAGCCCAAGTGGCCCTGGGTCTGGGAGAGGCTAAGCGTCCCTGGGTCCGGGTGAGACCATGCGTCCCTGGATCCGGATGAGGCCTCGTGCACCTAGGCCCGGGTGAGCCCAAGTGGCCCTGGGTCTGGGAGAGGCCAAGCGTCCCTGGGTCCGGGAGAGACCATGTGTCCCTGGATCCGGGTGAGGCCTCGTGCACCTAGGCCCGGGTGAGCCCAAGTGGCCCTGGGTCTGGGAGAGGCCAAGCATCCCTGGGTCCGGGTGAGACCATGTGTTCCAGGATCCGGGTGAGGCCTCGTGCACCTAGGCCCGGGTGAGCCCAAGTGGCCCTGGGTCTGGGAGAGGCTAAGCGTCCCTGGGTCCGGGTGAGACCATGCGTCCCTGGATCCGGATGAGGCCTCGTGCACCTAGGCCCGGGTGAGCCCAAGTGGCCCTGGGTCTGGGAGAGGCCAAGCGTCCCTGGGTCCGGGAGAGACCATGTGTCCCTGGATCCAGGTGAGGCCTTGTGCAACTAAGCCCGGGTGAGGCCACGTGCCCCTGGGTCTGGGAGAGGCCAAGCGTCCCTGGGTACGGGTGAAGCCAGATCCTGGGTCCGGGTGAGGCCGTGCGCCCCTGGATCCATCCGGGTGAGGCTGGGTCCCAGGCCCGGGTGAGACCACGCGCCCCTTGGGTATGGGTGAGGCCACGTGCCCCTTAGTCCAGGTGACGCCGTGCCCCTGGGTTCGGCCGAGACCAAACCAGAGGGAGTCGGACCTCCATTACCACCATTTGTCCACCATCCAGAGCTGAGGGGTCAGTGCTGACATGTACACATAAGGAACTACTGGACATCGAAATTGGGTCTCAAAAGAACTGTTGGTCCAGGGGGAAGCTCGCTACAGATTGATTCATTTGCCTGTCAGCATAAATATTATTGCTCGTCTCACATTCAGTTCTTATTAGTATATATCTAGTGACATATGATCTCGTTCATCTAGAGGAAATGATGAACAACATAGACTGAGGAACAAGAACAGAACCAGAAGCAAGGAGGCATCGATCGGACTATCGGGCCTCAGAGGGAGGATAGGGGAGGGTAGGGGGAGGGTGGGGGAGGGAGAGAGTTCAACCAAAGGACCTGTATGCATGCATATAAGCCTATCCAACGGTTAAGTTCAACAGGGGATTGGGGCATGCGTGGGGAGAGGGGTGGGATGGGAATGGGGGGACGAGGACAAATATGTGACACCTTAATCAATAAAGAAATTAAAAAAAAAAAAAAAAAAAAAAAAAAAAACAAAGGCCTGGCCTGGTGCCAGCACTGATAACTTTGTCCAGGGAAGGTTTAATGGCCTCTCTGAAGTGGGAGTAGTCTTATTTTCCTTATTATTTAAGCAAGCAAGCATTTACAGAAGCCAAATAGCAGGGTTAAAATTTCAAACAGCAGTTTTTATATAAGATGGATGCTTCACTGTCACTATTAGCTACATGACCTAGAATATTTTATCTATCATGGATTGTTGAGAGTATTAAATGAGAATACTTGTGAAGTACAGAATCTGTATTAGGATGATCCACCATCCCAGTGCTCCTGGGATTGTCCCAGTGTTAGCACTGAAGTTCATGTCTCAGGAAAGCCCTCAATCTCAGGCAAACAGGGATGGTTGGTCACCTACCTAGCACATATATACTAATCCCTCACATTTTAACTTTATTGTCAGTTATAAGAGTTCCAAAGATGTAACATTCTCACTTTTCTAACTAGAAAATTCTCATATCTACTCAAAACTTCCTACAATAGTTTGCCTTTCTGTCCCAAAATGAAATAGCATGTTATGATACAGGCTTTTTATCCCCTTTTCAGCCTTTCTCCAAAACAAATAACTTCTCTTCCTACTGCTTATTATTCCCATCCTCGTTCCTCCAAAATAGACATAAAGCTAGTCTCTTGACTGATGCCAAATAAGCAGAATGCTGTTAAATCTCCCATATTCCAGACTTATAGAACAGCCTTGCAATCATGGTCACTCTAGGGCAGGCGTCCTCAAACTACGGCCCGCGGGCCACATGCGGGTGTTTTTGCCGTTTTGTTTTTTTACTTCAAAATAAGATATGTGCAGTGTGCATAGGAATTTGTTCATAGTTTTTTTTAAACTATAGTCCGGCCCTCCAACGGTCTGAGGGACAGTGAACTGGCCCCCCATTTAAAAAGTTTGAGGACACCTGCTCTAGGGCCTAATATGGGCAGTGAGAGATTCTATAAAAGAACCTCACTGACACTCTGACCGAGAACAAGGGGGAACTCTGGGGTGTGAGGCAGGGTGTTGAGGACAGGGTAACTTATCATCATCTCTACTCCAAAGAAGTAAGTTGAAAATGATATTTTTTTAGAAGAATGATATTCCACAAAAGAGGATATCTGCTAAAAAAAAGACATGAAGGTGAGAAAAGAGCTCTACTATTAGTAACTATTTGAGTGTATGCACTTGTTCCCCACTCTAAGAATATCCCAGGCTATCAACTAAGGGGCATGCATTTCCCACCAAACTAATTTAGTCCTCTTGTAAGTTGCAGGTCTGGTACTTTATTGTGCCTTGAATGGTTAATGGAAACCATGGTTGCCCATTCCTTTGGTGTCATGCAACTGTTGAGGTAATCTGCACACTGTGATATTGTACCAGTCTAGTTCCATACATTCTGTCAAACAGGCCACCTGTGCAATTTACACACATTATTTATAATATAGTTTCACTTGTACAGAAATAGAAACAATCATCTAAAAATAGCAATCTAATATTAACTTCTAATAGCAATTTGATTGCATGCTTGTATTAAATCATTTCCCTCAAGCATGTGGTGTCACAACTCCCACCTATTAACTCCCTTTTTATTAATAAAAGCAACCATATTTTCATATATGACATACATTTGCACATATTTCTGACTTATATCCCATTTTTTTTCCCTTTCCCACTCTGGGTTGCTGGTCTTTTTTTTTCTTTTTTAAGATATTTTTATTGATTTCAGGGAGGGAGGGAGAGGGAGAGAGAGAAACATCGAGGATGAGAGAGAATCATGGATCGGCTGCCTCCTGCACGCCCCACACTGGGGATCGAGCCCAAAACCTGGGCATGTGACCTGACCTGGAATCTAACCGTGACCTCCTGGTTCACAGGTCGATGCTCAACCACTGAGCCACGCTGGCCGGGCTGGGTTGCTGGTCTTGAAATAGCTTTTCTTTCACCTGGTCCTGGAATAATCACTCACAAGCACTCCCTGAACTGTCCCACACTAGGTCCACACTTGCGTTTCTGGGACAGATGGCTGAATTTCCCTACATTCAGAAACACCCCTCATTTGTTCAGGGAGAGGAACTGACAAGCTTTCTGACTAGGCCTTTTCTCCACCCTAGCAGAGGGACTTCATCTCAACATTTCAAAGTGAGTGAGTCCAATCCTGCCATATATACTAGTTCATTTATTTTCATTAAGAAAAAGAATCTCGCCGAAACCGGTTTGGCTCAGTGGATAGAGCGTCGGCCTGTGGACTGAAGGGTCCCAGGTTCGATTCCGGTCAAGGCATGTACCGTGGTTGGGGGCACATCCCCAGTAGGGGGTGTGCAGGAGGCAGCTGGTCGGATGTTTCTCTCTCATCGATGTTTCTAGCTCTCTGTCCCTCTCCCTTCCTCTCTGTGAAAACATCAATAAAATATATTTAAAAAAAAAAAAAAGAAAGAAAAAGAATCTCACCCAGCTGGTGTGGCTCACGGGTTGACCATCGACCTACAACCAGGAGATCACAGTTTGATTCCGGTCAGGGCACATGCCGGGTTGTGGGCTCGACCCCAAGTTGGGGGCATGCAGGAGGCAGCCGATTGATGATTCTCTCTCATCAATGAGGTTTCTATTGCTCTCTCCCTCTATCTGAAATCAATAAAAACATATTTAAAAATAAAAAAGTCTTTATGACTCTTTTCTAAGAATTAAAGTTACTCTTCAGCTTAAAGTTGATTTTCTTCTCTGCCTTCCCTTTATTCTACTCTCCCTAAAATTAGAAAATAAAATATAGGCACAAGAGGGATAGGAAACAGGGGGGAAGGATACTCACCATTACTGCCAACTGCCTATAGGCCTTCTTCATTTCAACATCTGATGCTGTGGCTTCAACCCCCAACACGTGGAAAGGGTTTAGCTCATCTTCAGGAATCCCAGCCATGGTCAAGAGTCGGGTCACTTCCTCTTCAGGCTGGCAATAGCGACCACTAGCTACAGGTGCATTCTCTTGTCTGTTAGTCCTCTGTTTGACCCAAGGCAACTCCAGCCAACCCCATTGAACCATTCTTACCATTTGCTGCCATGGCCTGCTATCTCTCAGCACAATCAGACAACGCTGTAAGGTGGGAGAATCCAGCCAAGAGAAGAGCCAGGTGGCTTTAGCTCTCCAGCCTAACCGGTCACCCAGTCTCACAAGAAACTGCCAGCCCAACTGCAGACAGCCCAACAAGAGGGCCAGAGCCCGGAGCAGCAAAGCACCCAGTAGCCTAAGAAAACGGGTGAACAGCCCTGCCCCATAGCAAAACCCCTGGTTCAGAAACTGGAACATTACCTGGGCCCAGCCACCCAGTCGCCCTGCCCAGACTCCTGCCCAGTCTCGAAAAAGGTCCAAATCACTGCCTTTCAGCTGCCTGCATGCATAGATGAGATGGCCACAAGTTTCCACATACTCTCCCACCAATACCAACAGTTCGATCAGCCACCAGAAACCTGCTTGTCCAAGCTGACACAGTTCTTCTGCTCCCCATAATCCCAAGCGTCTGCGCTTATCTGCTTGACTTCGTTTCCTGCCCAGCCGATGTCGACCAGGAGACCTGGGATCCCTGCGTCCACCCTCCCAAGTATCGTCCTTGGCTGAAACACGATGCCGCTGTCTCCGGGGTGGAGGTTTCTTTCCACTGGGCACACGTGAAAAATCACTGGGGAACTTGGGTTCCTCATCATCATATTCCTCTTCCAACTCTTCATGTTCTCCTAAAGCTGGAGACATACAATGGTGGCAAAAGTTGCTAGAAGAGTTATCTCCTCCCCCAGAGTAAGGCTCTTCAGGGATTCCAGGGGTTCCCTGGCAGTTGCAAGCAGATGGAATGGAAAGAAAAGAAGGGTTTTCATCCTCCTGGTGCCCAGCCTCATTCTCTCTTGAGAGTTCCTGGTCCACTCCTGACTCTTCTTCTGAAGATGCCTCACTCTGATCAGGGTTCTCTCCATTTCTAGGGGGCCCTGGACCCCTTGGGGGGCCATGGCTTGGATCCCACCAGTGGGCTGGGTTTGGAGGCTGTGTGTACTTCGGACTAGAGTGCTTTGTGAGGCAGCGGGTACCATTAGGAGCAGGCCTCGCTGAGTCCCTGAGTCCTGAGAATGAAAGTATTTCAGGGTCCAGAGAGGATCCTAAAGTCCTGAGGGAGGCACCACCACTGTGGTGGGCTCCACACAACGGTCTTTCTCCGGGGTGCTTCTGGGCCATGACCCCCTGGCTTCCTGAAGATTTTAGGTCACAGCCATCATGGTAAGTTCTGATGCCTGTAACAAAGTATCAAGTTGGGTCAAGGATAGGTCCAAGAAAGGGGTTTAATTGAGGATATATATAGTATATAGAATGCACCCACCTCCCTTACATTCCCAAGTTCTTTGGGGGCATTTATTACCTCTAGCAATAAGCCAATACTACTTTAACCAGAACACCACTCCCTGCCCCCTCCTCCAACTCCACTTAAGTTTTTCTTCTCTCCCCTGAAAGATACAGCTCTGAATCCGGAGAAGAGGGAGGTACCGCAAAGGTTGTGGTCCGGGGATCACTCTAGGGAAAAACGGAAAGAGGATCGGAAAGGAGGGCTGTAGGCTGCCTGAAAAGGGTGGGGACCCTGCAGCCCTTAAAGAAAACCTGGAGGCGGAGCTTGTGGTTGCCCCTAAGACAGACAACCAGGGAACCGAGTCTGGGTAGACGGGGAGAAGGTAACGTACCGAAGAGCGGCGGTAACTCCTCCCCCTCGAGCTGCTGGGCCCAGATCCAAGGGAGCTAAGAGAGCGGCTCCCCGGGCTCCGCCTCCCGCTCAAGCTCTGCTTCCGCCTTCTGTCCCCGCCGCAAACGCCGACCTACGCCTATTTTCACTTCCGGGGTCACCACAGAAGACAGGAAGGAAAAGAAAAAGCGGTTGGCTGAAGCGCGAGCCAGTCTAGCGAGCGGCGTGTCAAATCAGAGGGGGCGGTCCTTGGGGGAAACGCGGGTACCGCCCCTTAAAGGGCCCTCTGCTGCGGCCCTCCGCGTGCTGAAGTAGAAACCCTGCAAGTTGCACCCCTGGAAGCGAAGCAAGTGGGTGCTGCAGCAGTGCCTGCGTTCTGGGGACAGATTCTTAGGGTTCCTCTGGCTGGATTTTTGGGCTTTTCCGAGACTGGGAGATAGAGGACAGCCTCTGAGCCATAGTTTGTTTCCCTTGCAGACAAAACTAGGGAGCATAGAGGGGCCACCGCCCTGACCCCTTCCTTGCTGGCTGAGGACAGAGGCTCTTTTGTATCATGTCCTCTCCAAGAGAAGACACCCCGGGCCAGCCCCCGCCCTGGTCCCCCTAGCACTGCCCCTTCTTTCCCAGCAACCCTCGGCCTCCCCGGCTTCTGACCCAGCTGGCGAACCGCCCCGTGTAACTGCAGCTACCACGGCCCGGATCCGCCCCTCTGGACACAGCTCCAGGCTCCCTCACGGAGCGGGGCCCGGAGACCACGAGCGCAGCAGGACCTGAGCGGAGAGCCAAAAACAGTGCACTCAGCCGCAGGCTGCTTTACATCTCATTTGCATACCGAGCGGTTCGGTGGACGTAGACAAGCGACCCCTCCCCCACGCAGACCCGGCTCGGGTCCCCTCTCTGTCGGTCCCTTCCTTTGCACACGCCTCTCTTGTTAGACCTCCTTTCAGGCTTCGCCTTACTCCGCAAGCTTGTCCACCCATGAACCCCTCGCCGGCGGCCCCAGAGCAGCAAGAGCCTCTGCCCCAAACCCCCAGTCCCGACCACCCGGTTCTCCAGAAGACAATACTCCAATTCTCTGGGAAGTGGAAGAAACCAAGGCAAAGCTAGGGGGGCGCTGAGACCCCACCTGGGGCTCTGAAAGCTTCCACTTGTCGAGTCATCGCCTAAGTATTCAGAGACTTTTCCGCAAACCTCTTGTGCACCCAGGACCCTTCCCTGCTGTGGTTGGAGGGGGGGTCTCTGGTCCCAGCCTCAAGCAGTAGGTAAACTGTGTTCCCCCACACACAAGGGAAAGAGTTGGAGGGGCCCGCCCCGTGATGTCACCCCCCCCCCCGCCCTATAGCCTTCCTCCACCCCCACCCCCCCCACCCCCCCAGCTGGTTGCTTTTAGTTCACGGGGCTTGGGCTACGACTTGCAAGAGTTTAGGGGGCAACGAACTGAATGGCCTTGGGGGTACCGACGCCCGACAGCCGCCGGGACACCTAGGACCTCCGGGCAGGGATGCAGCTGGGGGTCTAGGGAAGCACTTCTACCCCCTTCCTCTCCTCAGCCCTGGCAGGGTGGTGAGTAGTTAACACCCCCTCCCAAACCTCTCCTTGTTTAGGGTCCCTAGGCTTCCAAGAGAATTGAGGAGAGGAACCCCAGGGATTCCCCAAACCAACCCTTCCAGCCTGTTAGGACCTTGATGTCCAAAAGAAGACAGCTGAAGGAATGTGGCTGCATCCACCCCACCCCACTCCCACAGTGCCCCCAATGCCAGCCCCTCCTTGGTGTTCTCCTCCCAGGAACCGAGTGCAAATCCCACTGTCAGCCCTGAGTCCCCCGGGGAAAGGGAGGGACAGGAAAAGTCCCTGTGTCCTGAGGGGAGGAGCAAGAGGCTACCAGAACCTATCTGTGGGCAAGGTGCCTGCTTATTCCTTGGGGGTCGTTGGGGCCGGACTGGCTGGAGGCCCCTCCCCCAACAGCTCCATCTCCCAAGAAGCAGAGACTTGAAACCGTGGCAAATGTGGATTCCTTGCCCCAAACTCTTTTGGTTCCTGCCCCTCCCCCTCTCCCCTGGGGTTGGAGCAGCCGTCCAAAGACCCCACCCTTCTCTCCTCTTTCTCCTCCTTCTCCCCCTTTTATTAACCCCAGTGTGGTAATATTGAGTCCCAGCTGCAGATGGGGCAAGCTTTCTTTTTTCAGCTCGAAAAGGTTGCTGTAGTCCCATTAGTGCCCCTGGACTCCTCCTTCCACAGATCTTAAGACTTCCTACTCCTCCCATCCCACCCTGGAAAGTTAGGGGGCAAAAAAAGGTCCGTCACCTTATAAGATTTCCATTTACGTTTTAGTTAGTGCACCTTGCTGCACAGGGTGGTAAAGAGACAGCTGGCTCCCCTCGACCCAATCCCGTACATTTCTTTAGTTACCCCAGTAGGGCCATGCTCCCTCCTGAAACTGGGCTTTCTTCAAATGAAATAGAGGTACAAAGTCCTCAAAATTCATGGACACCTGAGTTGCTGCCCCCTACTCCCTTGCAGGTTTTCCAAACCCCTCGGGACATTCGTGGATGGATGAGAGGAGCTGACATGGACCTCCCCCTCTTGTGACCACCTTCTCTTCCTGCCATGGAGGAAGCTTTGCTGCCCCTGGCCATGACCTCTGACCCCAGACCCTTTAATCAACAACTCCCAGAGCCTCCAGACCCGAGATGTGTCTTGGAACCCCAGGACAATCCTGAACTGGCACCTGCCCTGGTGTGTGCTCTTTGCTGCTGCTTTGGAATCATCTACTGCTGCTTCGGTGAGGGCAGAGCCAGGGTTCTGGGGGGCAGCTGCCCAAGACTGTCACCCTCAAGGATGCTGTTAACGTTCTCCTTTGCTCCTGGGCTACCTCTAGCACTCTATCAGGGAATGCCTACCTTCAGTATGGCCCATGCTGCTCTTGCCAGCTCTTATTTATGCCCCTCAATGCCCTCCACCTGTGACCCCTGGCACTCTCGCTGGCCTTCCCCATGCCTTCTACCTCAAAACTCCATTCCCAAATTATCATCCATGCTTAAGGCTTCTTCACCCTTCCCCAATAACCTGAATCAGCTTATGCCGATTGCTTCCCATCTACCATTCCTAGAAGGACTAGACCTTTTTTCTATACTTACTCCCCTTAATGCATCCATCTTACCTCCTTATTACCCTCCCATCCCCTCACAGTTTCTGAAAAGTCTCTGCCCTCCCTGATAGTATTCCTTTCTGCCTCTTGTCTTGAGATCCCTGGGTGTGCTGCTCCTGTCTTCTGCTCTTCTGCTTACCATCAGAGTCATCCCTATGGACTCCTCTTACCCCTTCCTGCCTCTCAGAGCCCTGCCTCCCTTCCCAGGCTACCGCTGCTTCAAGGCAGTGATGTTTCTCTCCGGCCTGCTATCAGGAGCTCTGGTGATCTTTCTGCTATGCCACAAGGAGCGAGTGCTAGAGACACAGCTGAGCCTGGAGGTGAGCGCGGGCATTGCGCTGGGCATCGGACTCCTCTGCGGCCTGGTCACCATGCTGGTTCGCAGTGTTGGGCTCTTCCTGACTGGTCTCCTGCTAGGCCTAACCCTGGGTGCCGGGGCCCTGCTGGGCACCGAACCCATCTACCAGCCACCTTCAGCCTGGGTGCCGGCTGGGGGGCTAGTGGGGCTGGCACTGCTGGGAGCCCTGCTCACGCTTCGGTGGCCACGTCCATTCACCATTCTGGGCACAGCCCTGCTGGGTGCTGCGGTGCTGGTGGCCTGCGCTGACTATTTCCTGGAAGGGCTGGCACTGGGCAGTCGGCTGGGCCAACGCTTGCAGGCACTTCCAGCCTTGCCTCCTCTCTGCTGGTATAGCTGGGTCTTGCTGGGAACTTGGCCAGCCCTGGGGGCCCTTGGGGCCCTGGCCCAGTGGAAGCTCATGGATGAGGAACATGGAGGCCACGCCAATGGTGAGTTAGTGCCATGGTACAGAAGCAGCCAGCCTGTGCCTTCTCATGTCCCCAGGTCCCAGACTTGAGGAGGGGAAGGGGCGGGGAAATACACTTGAGAGGAGAGAGGAGGTGTCTAGGGAGAATGGGGCAGGACATTGAAAGGAAGTTAGGGTTGGAGGACCCAAAAGTCTGGGTAAGAATGAGAAGAAAAATTGTCAGGGGGGATGGGGAAGTTATTTATTGGACACTGTTTATGGAAAATAATGAAGATCTCAGGAAAGTCCAGGAGGAGAGAGTAGGAAGACTCCAAAGAAGGGTTTCTTCTAGAAGAATTGGGGGAAGAAAGTGGGCAGGGGAAGACAAGGTTTGATAGAGCCAGAACAAGATCAAATGGATTTCTCTAGAGTGTGAGGGTGTTTGGGGGCGGGATTTGGGGTCTAAGAGGCCTCCCTCAGTCTGTATTGCCCCCTCCCAAGCAGTGGTCTTGAGCCACCAGCGAAGGCATCTCCAGCTCCTTCGGATCCGTCAGCAAGAGGCCAAGTGGCACCGGACCTCCCCTGGGGTGGGGCTCTGTGAGGGCAGCTACCGGAGGCAGCTCCCCACCAACGCCCGGAGCCCTGCTGACAGTTTGGCTCCAGTGAGTGGTGGGGAGGGGGCGTTCTGGGGGATGGGGCAGAGGGTACATGGGGATAGTCAGGGTGGGACGGGGACTGACCCAGGCCCTTCCTTCTGTCCTCTCTGCCCTGTGCCCCTCCAGAGTTATCTCCAGAGCCTTCGAGATCGCCAACTGGGACCAGGCAGCCAGGCCACAGCCCCCCACACCATCCTGGACCTGGATTCTGACTATGGTTCCACTATACCCCTCACCACACCTTCTGGTTCCACCCAGACCTGACCCTAAACCTCCACTGATACCCCCATTCCCCTAGCAAGGGCCTGGGAGCACCAGGTGGGCAGGACCGAGCCCACAGGACTCACACACAACCTTCCCCACCTCTTAGACCTGGGGATGGAATCTGTGCTCCAACCTAGACCAGACCTGTAGGGAGAGGTTTCAGAGACAGATACAGAGGAATCTTGGGGAGGGGAGAGGAATGGACGTATGAGTAGCTACGTCTGTCCAATAATAGAGGTGCCCTGCTCCCTAAAGTAACTGACTCCTAATTCCCTCCAAATCAAGGGGGGGGGGGGGCGCTTACCCAGATAGCCTTTTATATACCTGCCTCAGTGTGCCACAAAATGGTAAAATAAGGGGTTTTGTTTCTGTAGGAACTGTAGAAAACCAGGAAGCCTCCTAAAGCACTTGATAGCTATTTTTTTAAATGTGTTTTTATTGATTTTTAGAGAGAGAGAGGAATGGAGAAGGGATAGTGAGATAGAAACATCGATGAGAAAGAAGCATCGATCGGCTGCCTTCTGCACAACCCCTACTAGGAATCAAGCCCACAGTTGGGACATGTGCCCTGACCTGAAATCAAACCAGCAACCTCTTGGTTCATAGGTTGATGCTTAACCATAGAGCCATACTGGCTGGGCACTTGATAGCTTTTTGATGGGGAGAAGGGCACAGAGGAGCTCCAGGATCCCCCAATCCCCAGGCCCCTCATTAGGGGATAGTTGGGTTCCTGATTAGCCTTTCCCCCCAGGCCCCATAGGCTCAGCCCCCTCCTCCTACCTCAGATGGGGGTATTGTCCTCCGTGGTGCTTCCCTTTCTCTTCTTGATGTGGGGAAGAACATGGGGCAGTGCCTGGCTCAGCCCCCGCCTCCCCCAAAAGCTGGCTTCTTGCTCCAAGGAGGGAGCCTTGGCCTACACGCCAGAGTGTTGCCCTTTGCCCAGAGGAGCCTGGTCTTCGGGGCTGTATGGGAGACAAGTGCCTTCTCTGCCTTTCTGTGTAGGTGATGCTAATTTCTTCCCTAACCAGAACTTGGTCCCCGCCACTAATCCATTCTAACTCTCCCCACTGTGATTCTCCCCCTCCAAGTCAGTTCCCTGATTCCCCAGATGGCATGAAGGAAGATATCATGAAGGAAGATATGTCCCTTCCCTAGGCAGCAAGGCTATGATGAGAGGGAGGGAGAACATGTGAATAAAGTGGCATTAATTAAACACTGAATCAGGGAGTCTGGCCTCAATTGTTGCTGCTCTTTTGTTTCTTTGCATCCCAAAACAAAGTTAGCCATACTGACGAGTTCTCTGTCCACTGAAAATCTGATAAGGACTCCCTTAGCAGACTGGACTACTGTAGGAGCTACACACACACACAGCCAGAGGAAGAGTTGTTCAGTCCTCTCTTATGAACATGGAGTTAGCCTTTATTAAGCACAAATGTGCCTGACCCTGCCAGGCACTTCACATATAGTATTTCATTTAATGCAACAACCCTGCAGGATTGGTGTTAACCTTATTTCGCAGATGGGAACTCTGAAGCTCAACAAGGTTAATTAACGTGCTCAAGTCATAAACAAGCCAATGTTATCCTCAAGGATTCCAAAACCCTTGCTCATTTTACTGGCCATGCTGCTGTGGTTTTTTTGAGCTTCATCTAGGAAGGACAGGACCCAAGTATTCAGCTTCCCAGCTGTTGCCTCCTGTCAGGCCTGATTGACACCTTCTCTCTACCACTGTTTTCCAGAGAGTAGGTAATGCAGTTAGAAGTGCTATCTAGGATGAGAAGAAATGGATAGAGTTGGGGGCTGACCCAGAGCACAGGGGAGTGGAGGCTAGAGCTGGGACATTTAGAGGTCTGAGGTCGATGGTCCATGTCCCTGCTGCAGCACCTGCAGTCCAGTGAGGAGACATTTGGTTGAGGTCTTAGGCCTCTGGAAGGATGACATCACCAGGGATTGTGTCTCTGGGTGAGTGGTCAGAGTTCAAGGTGGTGTCTATGGACAAGGAAGTGGTAGCCCAGGTCGTTCCTGTGACTGAGTGGTCAGGGCCTGTGGCTAAGGGAGTGGTGCCTCCACCTGATGGGGTAGTGTCTGGGGCTTGGGGACGACAGTGCATCCAGTTGTGGGCGACATCTCTGGGATAGCCCTTCTCTACTCGAAGCTGCTGGTTGAGGTGCCAATACTGTTTGCCCTTGAAGAAGTAGACGTGGCCATCCTGCCAACTCATAGCCGCTGAAAGCCGGTCTGGCACGCCTGTAAACAACCTCTTGATTGGTTTGGGGTAGTGGCTGAAGTCAGTTCGGGCCAGCTCATCCCACTGCCAGTATCCAGAGCCCTAGGTATGGGGTGGGTAAGGAAAAAGAGGAGCGTGAGGAGACAGCTTAGGGACCCCAGATATCTACCCTCAGTCCACAGCATCTGCAAAACTCCCTTTGGAAACAAGTCTTAGCTTCTCCGTGTGAAGTAGCCCACCCATCCTAAGAAGGGATTTGCCCTTGATTTGAAGTATGTACCTTAAAGAGGAACACCTTTTGGTTGACTGGCCAATAGAGAGCTGCATCCAGGTTGGGTTCTACCCTATTCAGCTTCTTGGGGAAGCCAGGCGATAACTTGAAATTAACGTAGCGCCACACCTTGTCTCCTGGGAACATATAAGAACAAGTCACCTCTGTCTTCAGTTGATAGTTTTGGTTCCTCCTTTGCACCCTCTCAGAAACTTCTCATCTCTCCCTCCCTTTTACGGTTTCTTTGATGGTAGGCCCTCTCAGATAAGACACATAAACTAGTCCCTTTACCCTTAAAGAAGTAAATCCATTGTGTTCGAGGAGAGTAGACAGCAGCATCCAGGTTTCCTGGGAGTCCCTCCCAAAGAGCAGATGCTTGGAATAAGGGACCCAGCCCTGAATCTGTCACAGTCCACACGTAGCTCCCCTTGAAGGCATAGGTCTTCCCACGGGGCCCTGAGAGCAAAGATGGGTCAACAAATTAAAAAGACAGGGGTCAAATAAATACTTCCAGTCATCTCAGGCAGGCTGATCATTTTCCCTTCTCCCACAGCCTGATTCCTCAAAAATTCATCCAACTTTAGTTCAGTAAGATTAAGGAGGTAGAGAAGGAGGACCCAGAGTTCAGCCTCTCCTTTGTTGTTCAGAGCAATTGAGGTCTGGTCCACTTAGCGAAACTAAAGCCCTGCATATAACTGCTTCCCCTTGGGGGAACTCACTTTCCATCCCAGTGGCTTCCAAGTTATTCTTCCATGCAGGTATAATACCTTCTCTAATAGACATTCCAGTTAATATACACTGAGTGGCCAGATTATTATGATCCCTGAACTCATAATAATCTGGCCACTCAGTGTGTGTGTGTGTGTGTGTGTGTGTGTGTGTGTGTGTGTGTGTGTAGAGGCCTGGTGCATGAATTTGTGCATGGGTGGGGTCCAGCCAGCCTAGCCAGGGGGAGGGGACATGGGCATTTGGCCGGTCTGCCTGCTGGTTGAACTCCTGGTCAAGGGGACAATTTGCATATTAGCCTTTTATTATATAGGATGTACACTGAGTGGCCAGATTATTATGCATTCAGAGATCATTATAATCTGGCCACTCAGTGTAGTTTTCTCCATCTTGCTATATTTCCAGGTGTGTCTTAGTGGCCCTTACAGCAACTGAGGTAAATGCCTACCTGGCCCATCTTTAATTTGGCTCTGAACCCTCCCTCCCCATGCCACATGCCTCTTTCTATGACCACTAACTCCTGCCTGCTCATGCTGTGATCCCACATCATTCCCATTTGTCCAGGTCTCAAGGTCAGCAGACTGCCGTCACTGCTTGCCTATAGCCTGGAGGGAAAGGGCCTCACCCAACATTATGGCATCCAGTTCACCACTGCAGGGATCTGGCATAGGACTGGGTTCTGTGGGCACCTGGGGTACAATGAGGGGTTCTGTCACTTCTTCCTCATCCTCTGTCTCAGGGTTCTTCTTGCCTGCAAGGTAATATAATGCTGCTCAGAGAGAGAACTTGTAACTCCTGGCCTTCTCACTCCTCTGTAAGTTTGGCTCAGAGGCCCCATAGAGATGGGGAAAGGGAATCCTAGAGAGTTTCCCTTGGTGGGAGGCAAGATCATATTGATATTAGCAGGAGCATGTTCTGGTTTAGGAGGAAGAAGGTTTGTTGAAATATTCATTCTTCATCCCCAAGAATGGGTCTGAGGGGAGAGAGGCCCCAAAGCAAGATTAGATGTGGAAGTGTCAGAAAAACAGTTCCTGAAAATAGAAGTCTGAACAACTGGGCAGGAGGAAGAGAAATAAGCTAAGCCATTTCCCTCAATGGAGGTTAGAACTGCCTCTTCAATGCTGAAGATGCTTATCAGACTGGCCTTCATGATCACTAGGGGAAGGACTACCATAGAGAGCCTGGATCCCTGCCACATCATCTGGGTGCAGCTTGAAGTGGGGCCGGTAGCCAGAGTAGACAGGGGCCATGAGGGCTTGGGTATATCGGGAGTGCCCAAGCCCCAGGGCATGGCCCAGTTCGTGGGCTGCAATGATGCGAAGGTTCACCCCCTGGTAGGTCCTCTCAGTCCAGCGCTCATCTTCATCAAAGTGCACGCTGCCCAGCTCTGGAATGTCGGCATGGGCCAAGACCCTCCCTGGACAAAGGCAAAAGGTGGATAGGGAAGAGGTCAGAGCTCCTGTAATAAACTCCAATTACTCCATTCCCATAAAATTCCCCCATCTTTGGTCACTGTCTCTTGGATACCTCACTCTCTTCTTTCGGATTCCCCTGTCATCCCCCAGTTCTTACAGGGATGCCCATCACTCTGCTACGTTCCCTCCCAACCACTCTCTCCTCTCTGGCCCAGTCCTCTCTGGGTTGTGCCTTGAGCAGGGTCCAAGGGAGGTGATCAGCTGCTCCCCAAGGGAATGTCAGAAGGTGGTTAGAGAGTGTAGGGGTAGATGGGCATAGGGGTCAGCCTAAACATTAAGGTTCCAGAGTCCGTGGCTCAAGGAGACAGAGGTAATCTCAGAGGTCTGTTTGGTGAGAGCCAAGAGCTGGTACCTACCAGGCCCATCAAAGTTATTAGAGCAGTACGGGCTTTGGCGGCCATGAAAGGAGAGGCGGATGTCAGCCCCGCCAGCCTGCACCTCCCGGAAGGTCAGGGGGGCTACATTGCTCCAGTACTGGAAGGCTTGACGCAGGGCTGCACGGGCCGTGCGGGCTGGGAGGGTGGAAGGCAGGTTCAAGATGCGGAAGGTCAGGTGCTTCTTTCTCCAGCGGCCTGGTTATTGGACCAGGAAATAGATTAGAAACACAAATCCTTCTGCCAACCAGAGAGCTCTGCTGACGTTGTGCATTCACTCAGCAAAGCTATGCAACAACCCTCCAGCCACGTGATGATCAATCAGGTAACCACCAGGTTACCTACCACCCATCCAACACTGAGCTAGTCCAGGCTGTCCATGCCACCTCTGCCTATCCCCCCTCTCCCAGGCTCAGGCCTCACCCAGCAGCAGGTATTTAAGGGTCTTCTGGTTGAAGGGGTCCTCCAGACCACAACGGGGCTGGCTCATGCGGGCCCTTGTGGCTTCATCCAGCTGACCTGAGACTGGAAGCTCAGATGCTTCCTGAAAAGCTCTGAAAAGAGGGAGAAGGATAGGCCTAGCAAGGTAGGGGAATCTGGGATGACTGGGCCTCTGAGGAAAGCTCTTTGGCTCCCTGCTGCCCAAAGTGATAGCTGAGAATCTCTGAAGCTGATGGGTTTACTCCCGCATCCAGTTCTCATAAATTGGACTTTCTCTTCTGTTCCAACCTTACCTCCCCATCTCCAGTCTCTTATTTGGGTAAGGTTCTCCTCGGTGTAGCCTTCCCCTCAACCCCCACTGCCATCTAACTTGCTCTGGAGACATGTCCTGATCCCCTGCTCTGAAGACTCACCCACCTCTGCTCCCACCTGAGGACCTGTCCTCTCTCAGACTTCTCCCCTCCTGGCTGGATACCACTCCCAGCCCAGCCTGCTCTGGGGCAATTTCATCCATCAGGCACTGCAGGTACAGTGGCTTTTCAAGGGATTGTGAACAGATGTGAGAGCAAAAAGAAGAATGATCCGTTGGATCCAAAATATAAAAAGAAAACTTCAAAATAGAAATAAATGATGAATTAAATGTCTACAAAAAGGCAACAGCATGTCGACAACTCAACCCCAACTCAACTCAGTTCATACTTTTGCATATAAATTATGCTTAATGTGGGCTGTGACTCAATATTAGTATTTGAATACAATGTGGAGCATCCAAAGGAGTGTTTAGAGCCTCAGAAGATTCAATGACTGCTTCTCATCTTTGAATCCCCATCTCACCCCATGCCCACCACCCTGACAGTGATAACCACCCATTCCCTAGATACCAACATGGATTTGGGTCAGGCAGAGGTGGGTTTAGGGAGAGGAAGGGACAAGGAGAGGGAAAGACCTTGCCACCTCAACCCTGTAGACATGCGCTTTAGGATCTCTCACCTCAGAGCCTCCATGATATCTTCTAGCCTGAAGTTATCAGGTCCTTCTAGAGGCTTCTGTAGGTACCCATATTGCAGAAGGTAATCCTATGATAGAGGCAGGGGTTAGCAGGATAAAAAAGGGGGTTCGTCTCAGGGTAAAGCCTCTAAGTGACCTAACAGAACCATGTGGATAGGAGGGGACAGGCATAGAAGATTAAAGGAGAGGCACCTTAGGAAAGGGGCTCCGGTGGAAGAAGAGGAAGATGGGCAGGGATAGAGAAAGGCAGGCAGGTTGACGGTCAGGAGGGAGGCTTGGATGGGCTATGGAACAGTACCCTAATTCCTCCCCTGGCTGAGGTCCTTCCTGCCCAGGGGACTCACCACTGCTGCCTCCTTCTCTGCAGGCCCCAGGGCCCGGCCTGTGACTGTCATGGGAAGTAGGAAGCCCAGCCACAGCGGCCGCCAGTTCATGGTCCCACCACACAGGAGCTCCAGAGGCTGACTGTGGCCCCTGACCTGGAATTTCTGGGAGCCTGAGGGAGCAAAGATGGGGGGTAGGGGGACTCTTGCCTCCAGTTCTTTTCACTTTTTAGTCTCTGGTCCTCTTTATAGGGAAACTGGGGGGAGTGGCAGTGGGAGGTGACTCAGCCCAGAGATATGTTGTAATTCACCATTAACCCCTGCCCTGCCAGAGGGCAGAGTCAAGAAGATCCCCCAACCAGGCCCCAGAGTGTTCTGCTGCAGCTAGGAAGACTTTTCATACTGTCCGGGGGCGGAGGGGAGCACTTTAGAAGGATGAGAAGCAGAATCTCTGCAGAGACTAGGGATAGGGACCACAGTCATCCCCTGGAGCTGGATATTCCTATGCCCCAGCAACCTGGGGCAGCAAACTTCTCATCTTCAACCTTCATGTCTCCCTGTCTACTCTGAAATGGGGCTGGGCGGGGAGGGGATGGTGAAGCTAAGAGGTAGAAAGCAGCTTAGGTGCTTGGATTTCAGGTGAAGGAATCAAGGATGAGGTCTTATTTTTTTTTTTTTTGCCCCCAAGACCAAGTTGGAAATTGATGTTTGTTTGTTTTTTAACTATATTTTTATTATTTCAGACAAGAAGTGAGAGGGAGAGAGAGAGATAGAAACATCAATGATGAGAGAGAATCACTGATCGGCTGCCTCCTGCAGGCCCCCCACTGGGGATCGAGCCCGCAATCTGGGTTTGTGCCCTTGACCAGAATTGAACCTGGGATCCTTCAGTCTGCAAGCCAACGCAATATCCAGCGAGCCAAACCGGCTAGGGCCCAAGTTTGAAATGTAAATGCTCTTGAAGCCGACTTGTGTCTGCTTTCATAAAAAGTCATGATTTCAAAAATGTAATGAGCTTGGTATGGAGGTAGGGTTAACAAGGGCACAAAGAAGTAAAGGGCAGGAGACTGCGCAGGGAGCTCACAGAGAGGGTCAGGGCAATCCACGTACCTGAAATGAGGGGAACCCGGTGCCCATCCTAAGGGTCATGGGGCTGTGGAAAGGTTCGCTGAGAAGGCAGACTTTTTTTGTAATTTATCTTTATTGTTGAAAGTATTACAGATGTCCTCCTTGCTTTTTTCTTGTTTGTTTCCCCTCCTCCCTGCACCTGTCCCTCCCAAGCCTTCGCCACACTATTGCCTGTGTTCATGGGCCATGCATATAAGTTCCCCAGTTAATTTCTCCTCCCCCAGCCTTGAGAAGGCAAATTTTGGAGGCTGCCTAAGAGCTGGATGGGGTGAAAGGGTACTGAGGGACAGGGACAGAGAGGAAGAGAGAGGACTCAAGGGTCCCAGGTTCGATTCCGGTCAAGGGCATGTACCTTGGTTGCGGGCACATCCCCAGTAGGGGGTGTGCAAGAGGCAGCTGATGGATGTTTCTCTCTCATCGATGTTTCTGACTCTCTATCCCTCTCTCTTCCTCTCTGTCCTTGAGTAAAAGTATAGAGCTGACCCTAACCGGTTTGGCTCAGTGGATAGAGCATCAGCCTTCGGACTCAAGGGTCCCAGGTTCGATTCTGGTCAAGGGCATGTACCTTGGTTGCGGGCACATCCCCAGTGGGGAGTGTGCAGGAGGCAACTGATCGATGTTTCTAATTCTCTATCCCTTTCCCTTCCTCTCTGTAAAAAATCAATAAGTCCCGGGTTCGGGTGAGGCCACTCGCACCTAGGTCTGGGTGAGGCCACGCGCCCCTGGGTCTGGGAGAGGCCACGCGCCCCTGGGTCCGGGTGAGGCCACGTGCCCCTGGGTCTGGGTGAAGCTGGATCCCGGGTCCAGGTGAGGCTGGGTCCCGGGTTCGGGTGAGGCCGCGTGCACCTAGGTCTGGGTGAGGCCACGCGCCCCTGGGTCGGGGAGAGGCCACGCGCCCCTGGGTCCGGGGGAGGCCACGTGCCCCTGGGTCTGGGTGAAGCTGGATCCCGGGTCTGGGTGAGGCCGTGTGCCCCTGGATCCAGGTGAGGCTGGGCCCCGGGCCCGGGTGAGGCCACGCACCCCTGGGTCCGGTTGAGGCCGTGTGCCCCTGGATCCGGGTGAGGCCACACGCCCCTGGGTCCGGGTGAGGCCACGCGCCTCTGGGTCCGGGTGAAGCCGGATCCTGGGTCCGGGTGAGGCCGTGTGCCCCTGGATCCGGGTGAGGCTGGGTCCCGGGCCCAGGTGAGGCCACGCGCCCCCTGGGTCTGGGTGAGGCCACATGCCCCTGAGTCCGGCCGAGACCAAACCAGAGGGAGTCGGACCTACGTTACCACCATTTGTCCACCATCCAGAGCTGAGGGGTCAGTGCTGACATGTAAACATAAGGAACTGGTGGACATTGAAATTGGGTCTCAAAAGAACTGTTGGTCCAGAAAGAAACTCACTACAGACTGATTCATTTGCCTGTCAGCATAACTATTATTGCTCGTCTCACATTCAGTTCTTATAAGTATATCTCTAGTGACACATGATCTCGCTCATCTAGGGGAAATGATGAACAACATAGACTGAGGAACAAGAACAGAACCAGAAACAAGGAGGCATTGATCGGACTATCGGGCCTCAGAGGGAGGATAGGGGAGGGTGGGGGGAGGGGGAAGAGATCAACCAAAGGACTTGTGTGCATGCATATGAGCCTATCAAATGGTTAAGTTCAACAGGGGGTTGGGGCATCCATGGGGAGGGGTGTGGGATGGGAATGGGGAGATGAGGACAAATATGTGACACCTTAATCAATAAAGAAATTTTAAATAAATAAATAAATAGCCAAAACCGGTTTGGCTCAGTGGATAAATCAAAATAAAAATCAAATCAATAAAATATATTTTTAAAAAATAAAAGTGTAGAGCTGAGAAAAGCCAGCTGTGCTCAGTAAGTGCTGAGGGTCTGTACTACTTCATTCACACGGAGTCCCTAGTGCCTACCCCAGGCGAGCTTAATCCTTCAGGTGGTGCTTAATAAATCTTTGTCAAATAAATGATCAGGGTGGGAACCAGAGTTTAGAAAGTCCTGAATGCTATATAAGGAAGAGAGGGAAAGGAGAGGGAAAGTTACATTTTAGAAGCCTACTTTGTGTTAGTTGATTTCTATTATCTCATTTAATTCTCACAACCCTCTTATGAGAGAAGAATAATTCTGGCCATTTTTTAGACGAGAAAATGGAGAGCCAAAAAAAGAAACATGACTAAGGACATGGAGCTCCTAATTGGTCTGGCCTGTATTTGAACCCTACTGCTGACTCCATAACACATGTACACTGACTCTTAGAGCGAGAGAGAGAGAGAGAGAAACATCAGTGTGACAGAGATACATTGATTAGTTGCCTCCCGCCTGTGCCCCAATCTGGGATCAAACCTACAACCTAAGCTTGTGCCCTGACCGGGTTCAAACCCGTGATCTTCCAGTGCATGGGATGACGCTCCAACCAACTGAGCCAAACCAGCCAGGGCTAGAACTTGGTTCCTTAAATGGTTAGGAGCCAGGGAAGGCTCCACTGGCATTTATGCTTTACACAACATTTACGCAAATGTACCATGCAAATGTACAGGGAAGTAGTGATAGGAATGTGGGGAACGGTTACTAAACTCACGTTCTCAGTAGGACTCCAATTTTGAGCCCTTCCCCACACCCCAGCCTGAAAGGCAGATAGACTACAGTGGAACACTTAACACCCCAGGATGGAGGTGGGGGATACTCCTGACACATATTGTTGCCCTCATGGATGCTGGTCACCTTCATCCACCCAGCACTCAACTGGGTAACAATCAGGTGACTAAGTCCCACATGGCCAGTGACCAGCAAGGGAGGACAGAGAGCGTCTGGCTGATGAGTCACAGAGGCCATGACTGTGGAAAGGTTGATGAGCCCACCACTGAGGTTGATGCCCCCAGGAAATGATGGAATTGGGGAACCGGCTCATGCTCAGCCCCCCTACAGGGCTCTTTCTCCACCCTGCCCATCTGTCCCTCTTTTCCACACCCCACCCCTCAGTCCCTCTGCTTTTGTGAACAAGACATGAACCAATTGAAAATGATAATAGTGCTCGCTTCGGCAGCACATATACTGAAATTGGAACGATACAGAGAAGATTAGCATGGCCCTTGCGCAAGGATGACATGCAAATTCGTGAAGCGTTCCATATTGTTGAGGCAGCTGATCGATGTTTCTCTCTCATCGATGTTTCTAACTCTCTGTCCCTCTCCCTTCCTCTCTGTAAAAAAATCAATTAAAAAAAAAGAAAATTATAATATTTTTCTGATTAAAGATTTTTTGTGTGTGTTTTTCTGAATAAAGGTTATTCATTGCTCACTGTAGTAAATTTGGAAAATATCAAAATAAACAAGGAAGAAAATGAAAACCACCAGTAAATTCTATACAGAAGAGAACTACTAGTAACTTTGATGCAGTTACTTGGAACAGTGACCCTGAGTTTGGCTCCAGCTCTGCCTGCCCAGGCTCAGCCCCTGGAAACTGGCTGCGGAGGAAGAGAAAGCAATAGAAAGTAGTAAGGATAATGGGGGAGGGGCAGGAGCAGAGGGTGGTGGAAGCGAGAGGAGAATACAGACAAGGAGGATACAAGGAAAAGGAGTAAAGTTAAGATGAATGTGGTAGCAGATTACTCCCCCAGGCACCTCATACAAGAAAAAAAATCCTCGGGATGTTTAGGACTTCGTGTGTTAGTGAGAGAGATGGTGGTTATCATGAAAGGTGACAGAGTGGGCACTCTGGCCTCCGAAGACCCTGGGGGATAGAACCACATTCTAGATACTAAGAATCCAGGAGAGAATTGAGGGAAATAGTGAAAGCTGCCAGATAATTTATTTGTTTATTTATTTAAATCGCAGCAACAATTCTGAGGGCTGGTATTATCACCTTTTTGTAGAAAAGAAAAAAAAAAGTCTCTAATCGGTTGTTTTGGGTCACACAGCAAGAAGCAGCAGAGCCTCAGGCTCAAGCTATGACCTTTGTACCCCACCCCCACCCCCAGTCCCCCCTCTCTGGGGGGCACCCAAACAAAAGCCCCTAGAGCCAGGGGCTGCAGGCAGGGCCTAAGTACAAGGACTGCATGACTAAGTCTGTTCCCATAATGGCGTCATGACCGCCCTCTGCCAGCCCCCACCCCCTGAGCCAGGCTGACCCAGCTCTTTTTCCCTCTGAATGTGTCATCTCTCACTGGGGGGGCTGGGGGAATGTGTGTGAAAGGGTCACAACATGTAGTCTGTCTGCCCCCAAAAGAGAACTTGATTCCATGAGAGAAAGAACTCCTGGGTTCTTTGGCTGGCTTGCTCCCTTCCTGCAATCTGGTTTCCCTGGAATGTGTAGAGAAATATTTTTAATTATGTATGTTAAACTGTCACAGGAGGGATTGGGTTAGAATCTTAGAGTATGTTCTAATGATCAGAGGCTATGGGGCTGTGGGTGGAGGGCAAAGGTTTGTAGAGATCTCTAAGCCCAAGAGAAGCCAACCTCTACACTGTCACCCACCCCCTCTGATAGACGCCCTTACTGGAATGGGGTGGCCTGAAGGGCTACATCCTGGTTTTTAAAGGCCAAGTCTGGGTCCTGACACGGGAAACTGGATGTGAGAAAAAGCTAAGTTGTAACTAAGTTAAGGCCAGTGTGCTCGTGATCAAGAGATGCTGGTTTTCTCCTCAGGGAGTCAGGATAAAGGGAACTTCCCCTGGCTGAATGGGACTGAGTTCTCTCCAAGCCACTTACTCTGGAAACCTCCTTTTTTAAGAAGAACCCCGCCCACATACATGCACTTCTTTAATTAGTCATGAGTTCCTAGAAGCCAGATGGGAAGTCACGGCTGGGATTGTGCACCGCTGGAACTGGTTAGTGACCAGGGAAGTGGGAGGAGTTTGGGGATGGCTCAGGCCTGGGTCAGCACATTCTGTTCTGAGGATACACCAAACTTGGTTGAGCACCCCATTAAGGACATTTTCTGGGGGCCCTGCCTTGAACGGGTTCAATTGAAAGAACATCAGACCCAATTCTTAAGTTCTTTGGTTCTTGTCAAAGCGTGAAGAGGGCCAAGATCTGCTTCCCTTCTCCAATTCACAGAAAAGGGTGTTATCCCACAAGACTCCCCTGGAGATTGCTGTAGGCTTCTGCTGGTGGTCCCGTAACCCAGCAGAGTGCGAAAGGGATGCATGAAGGAATAAATTTTAGCCTCAGAAACAAGGAAGGGAATAAAGAAATAAGGAGTTTAAGTGTCCTTTCAGCATCTGGGATGATAGGGAAATGGTGGTTACAAGGCATTTTTGCTCCTTCTGGGAATGACAGCCTTTTCTTTAAAAAAAAAAAAAAAAAAACTGGCCCTGACCGGTTTGGCTCAGTAGATAGAGCATCGACCTGTGGACTGAGAGGTCCCGGGTTTGGTTCCGGTTGGGGGCATGTACCTTGGTTGCGGGCACATCCCCAGTGGGAGATGTGCAGGAGGCAGCTGATTGATGTTTCTCTCTCATCGATGTTTCTAGCTCTCTATCCCTCTCCCTTCCTCTCTGTAAAAAATCAATAAAATATATTTAAATAAAACAAAACTGATCTTTATTGCTTTTCCCAAGGGAAGTGGAATGTGGGGAGAACTTTGGCCTTGTGTCCTCACTCCATGACCCCAGGAAACAGATCTGTCCTAATATTTGGGGACCGTCATGGGCCTGGAAAGTCCATCTTTGGCTCTTTTTTTTGTTGGCAAAAGCATTTGGTAGGGGGTTGGCAGTGGAAGAAGTTCGGCACTGACTTCCACCTTTGAAAAGGGTAATAACTAGATAAGGGGAGGGGGACCTGGAAGAGACTCAATTCTGTTTCTGCCAGGCCAGCAATGAAGAGAGGGCTATTGGGATGAGAAGGCTGCCCTTGATGGGGAGCTCTATAGGGGGTGGGTTTGCCTTTGTATCTCCTGTTTTGCCCCTAACTTACCTAAAAAGGATTGTGGGTGTTCACCAGTGTGGTTTTGCTTTTGTTCTTTTATTGGTTTCGTTCATTGACAATGAGGGAAGAGCTGACATTGTGTACAAGTGTATCCTCACAAAGGGAGGAAGAGCTAAAAGATTTTAAAGTGCCAGAGGGGCACAATTCCCGTTTGAGTTTGAGCTGCATGCAGTTTTGGCATAATGAGCACCACCCCTCAGCTATGAAAAAAGTTTCTGAAATGGGAAAGAGGAAAAGACAGCTAAGGTAGAAGACCATTGATCCTAAGACCGTATTCTTAGATTTTTTTTATCCAGAAGCTAATCTTAAGGATGTGTGTGTTTGCCTATTGCTCATTTTTGTAAGACCCATTAGAGAGAGAGAGAGAGAGAGAGAGAGAGAGAGAGCAGGAGCACGCGCAGGCGCGCGCACTTTATTACAGGAGTGATACTCTGTTGTAAAAAAATAATAAATAAATGAGATAACTATCCTCCTGCTTTCAAAAAGGAAGTGCCAGATATTGATGGGATCAGAGCACACTGGGAGGAAAGAGTTAAGAGATCTTTGAAGACCAAGAGCTGAAACAGGTGAAAAATAATCCAGTTGATCACTGGCCACAAAGCAAGGCTGACCATTGACCAGAACGGGTGGTCAATAACATCAGAAATAACTGATCAGCAAGGGTGTTAATGGTGATACCCAGTGGCAAAAAGGGAATAAAAAAAGCAAGTGAAAAAGGCAATCAGAATGGGGAGCTGAAGGAGCACGGAAAACCAAACCCAGCTTGGGTTAAGGTCATTTGTTGAGGGCAAATCAAAAGAGTTCTACTTTTGGCTAGCTGACAGAGTGAATCAGTACAGTACTGGCAAAAGTTGTATTCATCCACCATTCATTGCTTCACTAATTGAATCTGCCAGTGCTTCTTAAGCTTTTCTGAGAAAATTCCTCAGGTAGATTATGAAAACGTATGCTCAGAGGGTAGATGTGAGTATATAACTGTGATGGTCACTTCTTTCAGGTACTTGTCCATCTCACAATGATTACTCCTTCTCTAGGAAATCTAACATTTCCTCTCCTCCTCTCAGCCAATTACATTACCTGCACTCAGCCAATTACTCATTTTGGAGTATAACTTCCATCGCTTCTACTGTTTAACATCTTCTTTGATCTCCAAGGGAGAACAAAATTCATTCCTTATCTGTTTTGAGAGACAGCAATATTGACCACAAATTGTACCCTCTGAATCCCAGATTCTCTAGCTTCCTCAATTTGTAAGTCAGTGATGGCGAAACTATGACACGCGTGTCAGCACTGACACGCGTAGCCATTTCTGATGACACGCGGCCGCTGAGGCGGCCGAATGCCGAGGATGAAATATTTGTTGCTCCTGAGGATGAAACATTTGCGAAATAATGTTTTTTCCTCAAAGTGACACACTACCCGAGTAATGCTCAGTTTTTTGGCGAAGTTTGACACACCAAGCTCAAAAGGTTGCCCATCACTGGACTAGGTTATAGTTGCAGAGGGGAGGGAGATCTAGGCACCCTCTCCTGGGTTATCTCAAAACAAGTTGGAGTTGAGGGACAAGATCATTTGCAAATATTGGCCCCTCGTAGTACCACCTAGTGGACAATAAGAAACTAACACATGGGCTCTGAGCCCATGAGGGTAAATGGCCAGTCCTAAAATAACTCACTTCTAGATCCCTAGAATCTTTGCTATTTATACATTAGAAGGGAATCATCTGCAATAAGGAAAGAAATTCCAAATAAATCGTAATATAGCTTCAGGAGTAAAAAGAAAGCCAGGGGCGAATTTACTTTACCATAGCAAATAAAGGTCTATTGGGGAAATAATCAAACTAATGTCCTTCCAGCCCACCCACCTCAAACACACAGACCAGAGGAGAGTGTGTGATGCTTCAGCCCCTCAGTATTGATGTTATTGGTGGCTTTCAAATTTATTTTCCTGCAAACCAAGGTAAGGAATATTTCTTCTGAAACAAAAGTATCATGAGACATATTTACCCTTATTAAGCATCAGTCTCTGCTATTTTCTATACTAGTCACAACTTTTCAAATTCACTTCATTACCCACATTTAGAAAAAAACAGCTTATGTGCAAATTTTCATCCTATATCAGGCGATTAACACTGATTTTTAAAATATATGTTTAGCCCTAACGGGTTTGGCTCAGTGGATAGAGTGTTGGCCTGTGGACTGAAAGGTCCCAGGTTCGATTCTGGTCAAGGGCATGTACTTTGGTTGCAGGCACATCCCCAGTAGGAGGCGGCTGATTGATGTTTCTCTCTCATCGATGTTTCTAACTCTCTATCCCTCTCCTTTCCTCTCTGTAAAAAATCAATAAAATATATTTTAAAATATTTATTGATTTCAGAGAGGAAGGGAGAGATAGAAATATCAATGATGAGAGATAATTATTGATCACCTGCCTCCTATACACCCCCTACTGCAGATCAGGGCATGTGCCCTGACCGGGAATCAAACCGTGACCTTCTGGTTCATAGGTTGATGCTCAACCACTGAACCACACTGGCTGAGCAACATTGATTTTTAAAAAATATTTTATTGATTTTTTGCAGAGAGGAAGGGAGAGGGAGAGAGAGTTAGAAACATCGATGAGAGAGAAACATCAATCAGCTGCCTCCTGCACACCCCCTACTGGGGATGTACCCGAAACCAAAGTACATGCCCTTAACCGGAATCGAACCTGGGACCCTGAGTCCCCAGGCTGACGCTCTATCCACTGAGCCAAACTGGTTAGGGCATGCAACATTGATTTTATGTAAGGAAACATGGTCCTGAAAAATAAAAGCAACCCTAGCCAGTTTGGCTCAGTGAATACAGCGTCAGTCTGTGGACTGAAGGGTCCCCGGGTTTGATTCAGGTCAAGGGCACATGCCCAGGCTGTGGGCTTGATCCCCAGTAGGGGGCGTGCAGGAGGCAGCTAATCAATGATTCTCATCATTGATGTTTCTATCGCTCCCTCTTCCTTCTTCTCTGAAATCAATTTTTAAAAAAGGAAAAAAAAAAACTGAAAGCAAATTCATGCATGCCTTTCATGCTGCCATGACCTCCTGGTGCATAGGTCAATGCTCAACCACTGAGCCATGCCTGCAGGTTCCATTGTTTTTTACAGAGAATGGCAGGTAGGAAGGGCGGGAGGGAGAGGGAGAGAGAGAAAAACATCAATAATCATATGAGAGAGACATATCAATCGGTTGTTACCCACAGAACTCCTGACAGGGGCTGGAACCTGCAACACTGGTACGTGCCTTTGACGGGGAATTGAACCCCACAACTCTTTGGTGCACAGGCCGACACTCTAACCACTGAGCTCACCGGCCAGAGCCTCCCTGCCTTTCTTTTTCAAAAAATATATATTTTTATTGATTTCAGAGAGGAAGAGAGACATAGAAACATCAATGAGAGAGAATCATTGATCAGCTGCCTCCTGCACACGTCCCCTACTGGAGATTGAGCCCACAACCCGGGCATGTGCCCTTGAATGGAATCGAACCTGGGACCTTTCAGTCCGCAGGTCGACACTTTATGCACTGAGCCAAACCAGCTAGGGCATCCCTACCTTTCTTGAGATGCAAGTCAAGATCTTCAAAATCCAACTCCACCATTAAGCCTCTTCATACCCTAAATCAAAATAACTTGTTTCTTCTTAGCTCTCCCTCAACACATTGCTGATACCTCTTATCATAGAACTTAATTAAATCTGTCCAGCACTTAATTTGTGACTTGCATGATTTAACAGCTTTTTTAAATGAAGGTTCTACAATGTATTCATAATTGCATCCCTCCCAACTAGCAAAATGACTGACAGAGCCCAACAAATAACAAAATAAACTTTAATCAAACCACTAAAGACCCAGGAAATTTAAAGGTTTACTGAAGTGAATCCTTTTGCAAAACAAATAATGGTTTTAAAAGAAAGTATAGATTCCTCAAAAACGTCTAAACTTACAAAGCATCAAACTCCTACATATAAGCCAATTAAACCTTATTTATAAAATCCTTATAATTGTGTAGAGGCCTTACACAAGAGAGCTCAGGCTTTTGGTCTCACACTGAGATGCCTAGTCAAGTCCTCATTTTTTTGGCAAGGCACAGATTAGCCCTCCTCTTCTGTTTCTCCATGTGGCTTGTACCCTCATTCACTTAGTCAAATATTTGAGAATTTACTATGCACTGGGATGCAATGATGTTAAACACAATCCCAGGGCTTGAGGTACCGTTGATTGATGAGGAAGAGGAGCTAACAAGTAAACAAGCATGGCAACATAATGTAATACACACCACTACACACCAAAGGTTAAGTCCAAGTGATAAGGAAGCAAGTTAAGAGAGGCACCTAAATCAGTATTGGAGGGTAATGGAAGTCTTCCCAGAGAGGATAACATTAAAGATCAAAAGGATAAGGAAGAGTGGGTCAGGAAAGAGAATGTAGGCAAAGGAACCAGTAAGGGTAAATGACTGAGGTTCAGAGAGAATATGGCTCATTTGATGAACTGAAAATAGTTCAGTAAAGTTGGAGCAGTTTGACCAGAGTTGAGGAATGGCAAGAAACAAGGCCAGACTGAGTGGGACCTTTAGAGTCAGGCTAATAACTTTGAACTCCTGAGACAGGTCATTACTGACTTCCCCCTCTGTTGGTTTCTACACCAGCAGCTGACTAGAAAGAAAGATTGATAGGTGAAGGTGTGGAAATCAGAGCTCATGAAAACATTAAGTGGCAGCTCTTTTTTGGCTGTAAATTTCTTTACTTGTATCATTAATTTGCCCCACAATGTTATCTGAGGGTGGCATCTGATAAGATAAAATTTCAGATGAGCTGCCCCAATAAAGCTGTGAAGCAGGTTGATTATCTTAGGAAGAAACAGTAAGGGAAGAGTAAAAATGGCGGCAGAGTAAGTGAATGATACACAGATACGTTCCCAGGACCAAACTGGAATTACAACTAAAATACAGAAAAACTTCCTGAATAACGACCGGAAGACTCACTGGAGAGAACCCGATAACCGAGAAAGAAAGTAATGGTGTTACAAAGGCCCCACTGCTATGCAACACAGTGATGACACATGCAAGTTAACATGTCAAATGAAATTTGTTCTAAGTTTCATTTTATTATAACACTAATTTCTGTTCACTGAAATCTAACCAAACATACAGAAATCAGTGTTGCTCATTTGGTCATACATTCATAACTGTTAAAAAGTATTACTCCAGCCGAACCCGGTTTGGCTCAGTGGATAGAGCGTCGGCCTGTGGACTCAAGGGTCCCAGGTTCGATTCCGGTCAAGGGCATGTACCTTGGTTGCGGGCACATCCCCAGTGGGGGGTGTGCAAGAGGCGGCTGATCGATGATTCTCTCTCATCGATGTTTCTAACTCTCTATCCCTCTCTCTTCCTCTCTGTAAAAAATCAATAAAATATATTTTAAAAAAAAAAAAAAAAAAAAAAAAAAAAAAAGTATTACTCCAGCCAGGTTGGCGTGGCTGTGGTTGAGCATCGACCTATGAACCAGGAAGTCACAGTTCGATTCCAGTCAGGGCACAGGCCCAAGTGGCGGGCTTGATCCCCAGTGTGGGGTGTGCAGGAGGCAGCCGATCAATGATTCTCTCTCTCTCTCCCTACCTCTCTGAAATAAAAATGAAAAATTATTACTCCAGCCCTAGCCGATTTGGCTCAGTGGACAGAGCGTTGGCCAGTGGACTGAAGGATCTCGAGTTTGATTCGGTCAGGGGCACATACCTTGGTTGCAGACTTGATCCCTGGCCTGTGCAGGAGGCAACTAATCCATGTCTTTCTCTTATATGGATGTTTCTGTCTCTCCCCTCCTTTCCACTCTCTCTAAAAAAATCAATGGAAAGATATCCTTGGGTGGGGATTAATTAAAAAAATTTAAAACTGATTACCCCCAAAACTTGTCTTCCTGTGCCAAACTGAAGGGAATAAAATACCTACCAGAAGTTGGAAAGAAAGAGGCAAAGCTAGACAATTTGTCTACTTGTTTATTCTGTTCTTTTTAAAAAAAAAAAAAAAAAAAAAAGAGGTCAGGGCTGGAGGGGGAAATAACCCATAAACACTGTGAACAGGAACCAAGACTCCAAGACTTGGGCATACTCCCCCTACCCTCAACCTCAGTTCCCGAGACTCCCACCCACCCAATTTTCTTTTGAATAAGACACCCAAATCAGCAGCAAAGGAACCTAGGGGAGTCACTGAGATTTTTGAACACTGGGAATGGGAAGGGGAAACGTCTAAAAAATAGGAGTTTGGAAGAAAAGGGAAGGAATGAGGGCGAGGCTAGGCTCTGGATGGCAGAGCTGGGCCATGAGAGATGGAAGTGAGCCAGTATGGGGGGGGTACCCCTCCTGACTGCTGCTGCCCATATTCCCCAGGACCCCAGAAAGCCCCATGGTTTGTTCTGTAGTCCATCCCAATTCCCCAAAGGCCTCACAGGCCGAGCTCCAAGTCCTCGAGCTCCTCCTCCAGCACCCTCCTCCTTGCTAGCTTCTCCAGCTGCTCTTTGCTGGGCTGGCTGACTTCTCCAGCCTGGATCCGTTGCTGCAACTCTTCCACCTGCCGAAGCTTCTTCTTTAGGTTCTTTATCTTCTTGGCCTTCTCAGTGATAGCAGCTGGGTCAGGCTGGTCCGAGGCCGCTGTCGGGGCTGCCCGGGAGCCCTGTGGAGCACTGGGGAGTTGAGCTGTCTCTCCCAGGGACACCTTTTCCAGAGTCCGGCTCAAGGCCTCTGCCTCCCCTTTCTCTTGCTGCTGCCGCCTCTTCTCCTTCCGCTTCAGGTTGCGTTTGGCTGTCTTGGAGAGGCCTGGTTCCCCACCTTCAGACCTTGATGGGTTGACAGGAGCAATGGCCTCGAGGCTCAACCCTGGGGGCAGTTCTGGTTTGCTCTTGAAAAACTTCACATACTTGTTCTCATACCTGCAGGGAACAGAAGACATCAACAGTTAGAGAACCACTGACTTTAGAGCCTTTTCCTTAACCTTCAAATCACTTTACCCTTTTCACCTCTCTGCTCGTTTTTTCCCCCTTGGTCCCTCCCCAACGTTCCTCTTCTTTGCAGGTTTTAGGAGGGTCCCTCGGTCTCAGAGCTCTGGATCTCTGAATGCTATTTGGAGGTTCTGATGAACAGAGGCCAGAGGGACATGACTCGTCCCTTGTAACCCTCACTCATCCCTGTATACCAACCCCTGCCTCTCCTTTCTCAGTTGTCCCCTCCCATTCCTGAGATTTGGGCATCAGAAAATCATTCCCTGAACTCATAGGCATACATGTTCTTTCTTTCTGTAGGGACCCCATTGAATACCCCCTCCTCACGCCTAACCACGCACACTGGGACCTCCTCCTGGGGCACATAGCCTTCTTTCACCCTCCGCTGCTTGCGCCAGGTCCCGTCAGGTCGCTGTGTTGAGGCAATGTACTTGCCTGAAATGAGAGAATCAAGTTGGAGAGTTACTCTAACTTTCAAATAGTTCCCAAGATGAAAGAATGCATGAATGCACACAGCTTTCCTCAGCACCCATGTGGACACTAAATGGAACCATTAAGGTATCCCTTTCTCATATCAACCTTCAATTCTGCTCTCGTCATTATTTATTGAGTGTCTATACACTGTAAAACACACCATCCCTGCCCTCAGGGAATTTCTAGTTTCATAATCTAGTTGGCAAGGCAAGACAGGCATAGAGGAAGTCTTTAAAAACAAGACAATAGCATGTACACATCAAAAGACAGTAAATGATTAAGAGACTAAAAAGGAGTAAAAACAAAGAGAAATGACCAGAGAAGATGTAAGAAGGGAAGTTTTATTAAGATGGATTGTAAAAACCAGGTCCACTTTTAGGAATCCATACTATAGATATAAGAAGAATCAATGCACAAGGATATATGTAAAGAATGTTTGTTGCACCCTGGCCGGTGTGGCTCAGTTGGTTGAAATGTCATAGAATGCACCAAAAAGTTGTGGGTTCGATTCCCGGTCAGGGCACATACCCAGGGTGCAGGTTCCATTCTGGTCGGGGTGCAATCACAGTGTGTATGGAGGCAATCCATCCACGTTTCTCTCTCACATCAATGTTTCTCTCTCTCCCCCTTTCTCTCTGTAAAAATCAATAAAAAGAAACATATATCCGTGGGTGATGACTAAAACATAAAGAATGTTTGTTGCTGCATTATTTAACAAAAAGATGAAAGCAACTTGAATGGCCATTAGTATATGGATGATTAAATAGATGTGGATCATCGTCATGATGGCACACCCTGCTATTATGGAAGTTTATTGTTGTTGTTTTTCTTAATCCTCACCGGTAGATATGTTTTTATTGATTTTAGAGAGAGAGGAAGGGAGAGGGAGAGAGAAAAACATAGCTTGGTTGAAGGGATTGAACCCGAAACCTGGGTATGTGCCCTGACCTGGAATTGAACACATAACCTTTTGGTGTAAGGGACAACAGTCCAACTGAGCCCCACTGGCCAGGACTGGAAAAGAATGTTTTAAATATATTTTTATTGATTTCAGAGAGGAAGGAAGAGGGAGAGTGAGAGAGAAACATCCATGATGAGAGAGAATCATTGATCGGCTGCCTCCTGCAAGCCCCGCACTGGGGATCGAGCCCACAACCCAGGCATGTGCCTGTGACTGGAATCGAACCTGGGACCTTTCAGTTCGAAGGCCGACGCTCTATCCACTGAGCCAAACCGGCTAGGGCTGGAAAAGAATTTCAGATATAAATGCACTGACCTTGAATGGTGTTCAAAATATACTAAGTGAAAGAGTAAGTTGCAGGAAAATGGGTAGTGATCCTCAAACATTTTTTTATTACATGATCCCCCCTCGCACTCTTATTTTGTAATATTATGCATTTAACCATACAATATTTGTTAATATCATCAGAAAGAAGTTTTATTAGAAAGCTTTCAAGCTCACAGTGGCAGATACAAATTTTCCAAAATTCTAATGTTCACTTGAAGGCTTGAATCTTATCACTGAAACAAACACTGTCAGCTGTTCTCCTTAAAATGACAGGCTCACTTCCTTCATTTTCAGCAAAGTGCCTATCAGATATCCAGGTCTGGATTACCAGTTTGTCAGTGGTTTTTTCAAGTAAAAATGGTGTTCTTTGGAAAGGAAGCTTATTTAGCTTACAATTGGTACAGTTGCGCCAGTACTTTTCCTTGAGACACCAACTACAGTGTGCAGCAAAATGTTTCATGTTTACTTCCCATTTAGTCCAGAGAGGACATTAAGAAGATGTATACTAGTAACTTTCAGTTATAAGATGCGTTAAGTTCCAGGGATTTAAGGTATAGCATGGTGACTATAGTTACCAATATTGTAGTGTGTATTTGCAATTTGCTATCAGAGTAGAGCTTTAATGTTCTCATCATAACAAAATGGTAAGTCTGTGAGATGAAGGAGGTGTTAACTAACCTTATTGTGGTAAACATTTCACAATATATGCAAACATCAAATCATCACACTGTATACCTTAAACTTACATGTTATATGTCAATTATATCTCAATAAAACTAGGAAAAATGATAAAAATGTTTATTTCAAGGGCCAGGGTTTAATCAAATTAATAATCAAGGGTATTAAGTGGAAAACTGGCATTATTTACTGCAGGCGTGTGGCACTGAAAAATACAATGATGAGTGTAGTTGGTGCCAGCACCTTGATTAGTGCTAAGGGGCTAGCAGCTTTACCCACCTCTGCTTTTGCTTATCAGTGAAAATGTCAATCTAGCAAGTAGGCAAATAACATCTTAGTATATTCTGAAAATAGTTATGCTTGTAGATTTCCTGTAAAGGTCTTAGGGAACCTCCAAGTGTCCTGGACATTTGAGTTACATTAAGAAGGATAACCTGGAAGTAGAAGTGGTAGAAACCATTAACAAAAAATTATATATCTATATACATGTACATATATATATGCAGGGTTTGACAAAAGTAGGTTTACAGTGGTGACTACTCCAAACACAATAAAGCTATTATAATAATCATAACCTGCATGTCTTTTTTTCATACAAACTGTAAACTTACTTTTGCTCACCTACATATATATCTTGTATTACTCATTTTTAAGTATATGGGCCTCCCACATGGATTATACATTGTAACAGGAGTTGCTTTTTTTGTTCAAAAAGCAAATAATTAATAAATTAAAACAAAAAAGTGTTAAAGAAAATCTGTACCCGGACAGTGTGGTTCAGTGGTTAAGTATTGACCTATGAACCAGTAGGTCAAGGTTCGATTCCTGGTTAGGGCACATGCCTGGGCTGCGGGCTCTGTTCCGTGTGCGTACAGGAGGCAACCAATCAGTGATTCCCTCTGATTATTGATGTTTCGATATATTGAAAAATATATTTAAAAAACAAAAAGAAAATTGGTAAGATTTGACAGCTAAAAGGGATGGGTGAAAAAACAAACATGAGCAAAGAAAGGCATGGATGTGGGAATGGGCCTGGAATATTTTTAAATTTTTTTATTTGTTGATTTTAGAGAGAGAGGAAGGGAGAGAAACATTAACCTATTGCTCCACCCATCCACCCATCCACCCATTCTTGTATGTGCCCTGAACAGGGATTGAACCAGCAACTTTGATGTATCAGGATGATGCTCTACCCAACGGAGCAACCCAGCCAGGGTGGCATGGAGTATTTAAGGAACAAAAAGTAGAGGAGTCCAGAGGAATCAGACAGTTCATTTTAGGGAATAATAGGAAGCCAGGTTGGAAATAAAAAAATGGGGCCAGATCTTCCCAGTAGGGGGCGTGCAGGAGGCAACCGATCGATGATTGATTCTCTCTCATCATTGATGTTTCTCCCTCGCCCTCTCCTTTCCTCTCTCTGAAATCAATTTTAAAAAAGGGCCAGATTTTAGAAAGCCTTAAAAACAAGGTCAAGGAATTCAGAGATATTGAAGATAATGTTTGCTTAGCTGTGACAGTTTAGAAACTAGAAAAACCGCTTCTTGGCCTTTGGCTAAGATCAAGTGCAGAGACAAGAGTAAAAACTGAGTAATGAAAAAACTGAGAGGCTTCAAGGAGGGAGGGCTGAAACTTGAGTGGGGCTTTGAAGAAATAATCAAAAACTGAGAAAAGGGAAGCAGAATGGATTCTAAACAGAAGCTTATTCTAAAACAAAATTTCAGACATGGTAATCTAGATGGAATGTTCAGGAGATGGTGAATAGACCCATCTGCCTGGATCAGAGGGCTGGTGCAAAAGTAAATGAGGGGAGGATGTTCATTCTGGAAATGCCAGTTAAGGGATTTAATGTCTGGTGCATGGCATGCATTCAATAAGGATCTGTCAAAAAAATGAATCTTTTACCCAAAGCAGTGCTTTAGGGCAATTAATCTGGCATGATGAGAAGGAGAATTAGAAAGGGAAACATTGGAGACTGGGTAAATCAGCTAGGAAAAAAAAAATCGCAATTATCCTGGCATAAGGGACAGAATTGGCTGAACCTGTGAGAATGGAAAGGAAGAGACTGATATCAGGTACATTATCAAAGAATCAACAACACTTGGTAATTCACTGATTGGGGAAAGGGGAAAGGTTAGGGGTTAAAGTCAAAGATAATGCAAAACAGTTTGTTTTAGTTTCCTAAACTTAATAATTTAGTATAAGAAAATAGTTCCAACAGGGAAAAAAAATAAATCATATAAAAATGGTATTATCGCCCTAGCTGGTTTGGCTCAGTGGATAGAGCATCAGCCTGTGGACTAAAGGGTCCCAGGTTCGATTCCGGCCAAGGGTATATGCTCCAATTGTGGGCTCGATCGAGTGGGAGGCAGCCAATCGATGATACTCCCTCATCATTGATGTTTCTCTCTATCTCCCTTCCTCTCTGAAATCAATTAAAAAATATTTTTTAAAATGGTATTATCTATAAATAGCTAAAAATTAAAACAAACTTCACATCCAGTTATACAGGAATGATTTATAATACACCCATTAAAAATGATTAAGCCCTGCTCTAGCCGGTTTGGCTCGGTGGATAGAGCATCAGCCTGCGGACCGAAGGGTCCAGGTTCAATTCCAGTCAAGGGCACATGCCTGGGTTGCGGGTTCGGTCCAACCTGCAGGAGGCAGCCAATCAATGATTCCCTCTCATCATTGATTTTTCTCTCTCTCTCTTCCTCTCCTTCCTCTCTGAAATGAATAAAAATATTTTTTAAAAGAATACTGGCCAGTGTAGCTCAGTTGGCTGGGCATCTTCTTGTGCACCAAAAGGTTGTCAGTTTGATTCCCAGTCATGGCATAGGCCTGGGTTGTGGGTTCGATCCCCAATAGGGGAAGTAAAGAAGGCAACCGATTGATGTTTCTCTCTTACATCGATGCTTTTCTCTCTCTCCCTCTCTCCCTTCCTCTCTCTCTCTCTAAAAATCAATACAATTGTTTTTAAATGATTAAAAAATTTAAAATCATGTAATGTGATATAAAACATAATTATATATACACCATGATTTTAATTATATCATACATATTTGTAAGTTTATTTATTTATTTTAATGGTATTATCTATAAATAGCAAAAGGCATATTTGTACATTTAGGAAAAAGTATGTAACATGAAAATTTATGTTGAGGTGATTAGATTATAAATACTTTTTCTTTTTAAAAATTCCCATTATTGCCCTGGCCAGGTTGCTCAGTTGATTGGAGTGTCGTCCTGTACACCAAAAGGTTGCGGGTTCAATTCCCAGTCAGAGTACATACCTACATTGCGGGTTCTATTCCCAGTCAGGGTGTGTATAGGAGGCAACTAATCAATGTTTCTTTCTCACATTGATGTTGTCTCTCTTTCTCTTTCTCCTTTCCTCTCTAAAATTGATGAAAAAGTCCTGACTGGCTTGGCTCAGTGGATAGAGGGTTGGCCTGTGGACTGAAGGGTCCCAGGTTCGATTCCAGTCAAGGGCATGTACCTTGGTTGCCAGCACATCCCAAGTAGGGGGCGTGTAGGAGGCAGATGATCGATGTTTCTAACTCTCTATCACTCCCTCTCCCTTCCTCTCTGTAAAAAAGTCAATAAAATATATTAAAAAATAAAATAGATGAAACAGCCCTAACTGGTTTGGCTCAGTGGCTAGAGCAGGTTCATTTCTGGTCAAGGGCACATGCCCAGATTGTGGGCTCAATCCCCAGTGTGGGATGTGCAGGAAGCAGCCAATCAATGATTCTCTCTCATCATTGATGTTTCTATCTCTCTCTCATTCTCTGAAATCAATAAAAACGTATTTTAAAAAATAAAAATATTCCCATTATTGTTGTTATATTGTGGGTTTTAAAAATATCTTATTTTAGGTTTCAAGCCTAAAAGGCTTGGAGGGTGGGTACACAAAGGAGAGTGAAATTACTTTTGACCAGGTGAGTTTAAGGTTATTTTAAGGACACAGCATCTGTTGTGTACTTTGGAAGATGAGCAAGATTTAGACAGGTGGAAGCATGGGGTGGGACTATGAGGAAAGGAGAAAAGGAAGTATTTCAGGCATAAGAGACAACATAAGGAAAGGAACAAATTGGACTAGTCACACTCCTACTTAAAATTCTTCCTGGATTCCTGTTGCCTCAGAGTATATACATGGAAAATGGAACCACATGCAAAGGCCTTCTTGATCCAGTTTCCAGCCTCTTAACACCCAATTATTCACACTTTCTGCTCCAGACACTGAAATATTCACAAATCTCATCCAAAGGTGTCTCTATTCTCATGCTTTTTGCTTTTGCTTCCTTTGGCTTGGGACAGATTTTCCTTGAATCATAGGTTAGTTAATTCCTATTGGTCTTTAAGGGTCAAGTTCAAACATAAATTACTCAATATAGTCGTCCCTAATGTACCCACCCCAAGCCAGGCTAGAAGTAGCCCTTTGTGTACCTACAGCACCTGTTTTGGCCTTTATCATGCTCTAATGTTTAACATAATTGTTTGCTTGAGAGCGGAAACTTTGTCTTTGATCTTTAAAGTAAAGTACTTGCCCCACAGAAGACTGTAATTAATTCAAATTAATTAATAAATAAACATGTATCATATTAGGGAACAGCAAGAATCCAGTATATTTTGAGCAAAAGTACATGTAATGGGAAAAGAGAACAGAGGTAATTTAGTCAGAAGATAAAAGGTATCCAATCTCCTCTTGACTTTGGACTTGAGCTTCAAATTGTAGGACACTGAAGGCCAATAAGGGAGTACAGATGATCTTCTCAAAGCAATGCTTTAAAATTAACCTGAAAATATGTAACATAAACTAAAGGTAGAAAAAAAAAATGAAAGCAATAGTCACAATGCAAGAAGACTTGATTTAGATGCTGTTTGGGTATTGAAAGGAAAATGAAAAATAATCATCATGAAGAATAAGTTAACAGGATCTAGAGACTGCCAAGATTTGAATTAGAGAGAGGGAATAATTGAAATAGTGATACAGTGGAATTAATCTGGTGATTTTCACATGTACTCTTATTTTTCACAACATATTTGTGGGTAGGTAGGGCATATGGTAATAACATTTATTCACACATGGATTTTAAATGTTTATTGAGCACTTATCTAGGGATACAACAATGAATAAAATAGCCTCCTTGTAGCATGAATTCTAGTGATGTAGAAAGGTAATAAAAACACAAATAAACTAATTACAATATCACTTTTGAATGTGGAAAATTTGGAGAATAAAAACCAGTGATAGAAAGTCTGGAGGAGAAGAAAACCTTGTGAAAATAACATTCGATTCTAGATAGGCAGTGTTTTACATGGAATTAAGGAAAAAGGAACAATAAGAAACATATATTTAAGTGCCCAGAGATGATAGTGGAAGCCTTAAGGCTAGTAAAGATAGAGATAGGGATGATCTGACTTATATGTGGACTCTAATGAACATAATAAACTGACGAACAAAATAGATCCAGAGATATAGATGCATGGAACAGATTGACATATCTCAGAGGGGAGCAGGGAAGAGATTAACCAAAGAACTTATATACGTACTAGAGGCCCGGTGCACAGATTCGTGCACATTGAAAGGAAATAAATTAGAAGAAATATTTTAGAGGCCGGGGAAGGACCACGGGAGATTGGCTCCAGGGTGAGTCCCGCCCATCTTGCCCAGTCCCAATCAGGGTGGATCAGGCCAGTGGGGGAGGGACCGTGGGAGGTTGGCTGGCGAGGAGGGATCTTGGAAGGGCTCCAGGGCATGTCCGGCTCATCTCGCTCAGTCCCGATGGGCTGGACCCCAGCAGCAAACTAACCTACTGGTTGGAGCATCTCCCCCTGGTGGTCAGTGCGCATCATAGCGACTGGTCGAACGAACAGTCGGACACTTAGCATATTAGGCTTTTATTATATAGGATATGCATAACCAATGAACACAGACAATAGTGTGGTGAAGGCCTGGGGTGGGGCAGGGACTGGAAGGAAGGGAGCAAAGGGAGGGAAAATTGGGGGACATCTATAATACTGTCAACAATAATATATAGATAGATGGGGCAGAAGCTTTTTGAATGGCTACCCTAACTGGAAGCCCTCAGAGATACAAACAGCCTATTATCACAAAGGAGCACTTATTTTATGTTACATTGGTTTCATTCTCTGTCCTTAATGGTATCCAAAGGTAAAGTCAAAAAGAAGGAAGAGGTGCCGAAACCGGTTTGGCTCAGTGGATAGAGCGTTGGCCTGCAGACTGAAAGGTCCTAGGTTCGATTCTGGTCAGGGGCATGTACCTTGGTTGCGGGCACATCCCCAGTAGGGGTTGTGCAAGAGGCAGCTGATCGATGTTTCTCTCTCATCAATGTTTCTGGCTCTCTATCCCTCTCTCTTCCTCTCTGTAAAAAATCAATAAAATATTAAAAAAAAAAAAAACAAAAAAAAAAGAAGGAAGAGGTTTTTACCCCTAGAAATAAAAACCAAAGGTAGATTATCAGGATTTTCCAGAAATTACAGATTAGAGACTGCTACTATAATAATTTTGTAAGCTTTGTTATTTCCTGACATTTGCTGTTTTGTAATCCTCAGATTGTTTCCTTAAACTGAAAGGGCCCAAAAGTTTTCAGTGACGGCAGGAAGACAGTGGAGAAAAAACACAGCAAGGTGTGGGAGAACGCCAAGCAGCTAGGTGGAAGTGACTATTCAAGGTGTGCTGAATCCCTAGGACCTGCTTCAAGTAAGAAAGGAGATTTGGGTCACAGATCTGAGCTTGAGGATGATCTCAGGGCCAACAATGATAAGACCCAGGTTTCTAACACAGAAAAAATATACAAAGATCCAATTTGGATGAATGACCTGGAAAAATGGTCATGATCATATTCCTCAAGGAAGAAAAGGTGTCAACAACAAGAGACAATGATTCTAGGAAAGAAGAACCAGGACAGTGCTATGCCATAGAGATCAAAAGAGTTTTAAGTAAGGGCAGGTGATTAACAGTATTAAATACTGAAGAGAGAGTAAGGAAAAGATTTTGGCAATTTGGAAATCTCTAGTTATTTCCAAGAATATTGTCTCAGAAAAGCAGTGGTCAGAAGCCAGACTACAAATTAATTAAATGCAATCTATAAAAATAAAAGCGTAATATGCTAATTAGACCAGATGTCCTTCTGGACGCCCTTCCTTCCAGACAAAGCCACAGCGGGCCGCGGTGGCAGCGGGTGGGAGTGGGGCCAAGGCCCTTGCACGAATTTCATGCATCGGGCCTCTAGTAAATTACTAAAGGGATTAAGTAAAACAGTCCCACTTTCACAAAATTTATAGTCTAAGTAAGGAGGGTGGGTAAGTTAGGCAAACAAATAATAAGACAAAAATATGAATGTCTTAAGTACCCTAAGAGACACTGATACAGACTGATAAAGAGATTTTAAGAGAATAAATTATTACACCCTGTTTCATGATGGAAGGTGACACAAAATCATGAAAAATTGATTTTAGAGAGAGAAGGGAGAGAGAAAAAAAGATCAATTTGTTGTTCTACTTATTGATGCATTCACTGGTTGATTCTTATATGTGCCCTGACTGGAGATGGAACCCACAACCTTGGCATAAGGGGACACGCTTTAACCAACTGAGCTACATGGCCAGGGCTAAAACATGACAACCTTGACCCTAAAGACCAGGGAGTAGTAATAATAATAATAACAAATCAGTGGCTCATTATTTCTGCTGGCAGAGAAAAGGGAAAGGGCATTCTAAGAGGAATAACAACAAGCAAAATCACAGCAATGAAAAACTCACAGTATGTTAAGAAGAATTAGAAAAGAACATTTATTAATTAACTAGAGGCCCGATGCACGAATTCGTGCACAGGTGGGGTCCCTTGGCCGGTGATCGGGGCCAATTGGGGCCATCTTGCCCAGTCCCAATCGGGGCCGATGGGGGCCAGCCAGCCAGGGAGGGACTGCAGGAGGTTGGCCTGCCGGCTGGGGAGGGACCATGTGAGGGCTCCAGTGTGTGTCCAGCCCTCTTGCCCAGTCCCGATCAGCCAGACCCCAGCAGCAAGCTAACCTACCGGTTGGAGGGTCTGCCCCCTGGTGGTCAGTGCACATCATAGTGGCTGGTCGAGTAGTCGACCTATCGGTCGAACACAGCATATTATGCTTTTATTATATAGGATAAATAGCTACTTCAATAAGTAGCTACAAGAACTTCATCTACATTACCTTATACCAATGGGCAGGTATTACCCTCTACAGCAGAGGAAACAAAGTTGTCAAGAGGTTAAATGATATGTCCAAGATCACAAAGGCAGCGGGTACTTGCAATCTGAACTCAGTTCTGATGTCAAAGTTTACACATCTGCACACTACTATTGTATCTGTCTTATACTAGATAGCCCCGTTTCATTGGAGGGTATAGGCAGAAATGCAGCATGTGATGATACTATATTGAAAAGTGGTTTGTGCTCATAGTAGTGAGTGTAAGAGTGAATTATCCATATGGAAATGTTATAGTCAATTCTAAATAAACTCAATAAAGGGTAGTTTTATAATCAACCAACCTTTATTGAGTGCTTGCTTCATGCCAAGGACAGTGCTCGTATGCATTATTTCATTTTCACGACTTTATGAATGATTATTCCAGTTTCACAGATTATGAGAAATTTAATAACTTGCCCAAAGTTACAAAATCAAAATTTAAACCTAGGGTGTGGGTTCCAAAGTATTTCAAAGAAGTAGGATTTTTAAAGATGAGAATACAAATGCAGTCAAAGAAGTGGTGAAACCAGCATATTCATATATCATCAGTGATAAAAACCCGTTAGAAAGCAATTTGGCTAACATAGCAAGAGAATATAAGATAATCCTACCATTTTTTCAGCATTTCCCAAAACTTTTGTTATATAAAACACTACTTCCATAAGACATTAACAAGGGTTACCTAAAAAAATTGTTAAACAAGTTTGGGGAATTCTGGGTTAAACAGAAAAAATACTTGTTTTTTTATCAGCAAAACTTAAGTGAGTTAATGTTCTCTCCCTGCCCAAATACAAGCAAAAGATTATTTAGAAAGTCAAAGGGATAGATAAAATGAGTTGTGGAAGAAGTGAGAAATAAGTTACAGAGGCAAAAGAAGGGCCCCCTTGGAGCTTAGGAGAAAGAAAGGCAAAGAAAACTTGCCTGGGTGAAGAAGAGGGGGAAAGGTGCCCTCAGGGTTCAGTGAGAGAGAGAGAGAGAGAGAGAGAGAGAGAGAGAGAGAGAGAGAGAGAGAGAGAGAGAGAGGAAGCAGGAGAGGAAGAGGGAGGGAGGGAGGAAGGGAGGGAGGAGAGAGAGAGAGAGGGAGAGAGAGAGAAAAAGAGAAAGAGGGAGAGAGAGAGAGGGAGGGAGGGAGAAAGGAGCCTGAGTTAATATGTTCTTATTCATGTGAATATCCAAGATGGGAATATGGTTTATAGTGTTTCCCAAATGTATTTTACCTCAGGAATCTTATTATTGTTTCAGTTATTTATTTTGTAGCACATTTCACAGGACTAGTAAGTGTTCTGAGGATCATATTTTTGGAAATACAGCCATTTGCTATGATCCCAGTTATGTTAAATATAGGTAAGCTATATGTGTGCACGGAAAGAAAAACTAAAAGAAAATGTAACTGTAGTCATTTTTGGATTCTGGAATTACCAAACATATGAGTGGCATATTTTATACAACCTTTGAAAATATTTTCCAAGTTTGCTATAATCAATGAGAATTAATTTTATAATTAATAGACAATAAATAAATGCTTGTACCCTCCAACCCTGTAATTCTATTTCTGGGAAATCTATCCTAAGAAAATAACCCTAAATTATTATGCACAAATAATAATTTTTTGCACAAAAATTATTCATAGAGTTCTTATAATTAAAATTCTGAATGGTCTGGGGAAAGGCTCCTGTGTTGTTGAACCTGCCCAGTTGTGAGTGCAGCCTCGAACCAGGCAGCCCTACCCTGACCTAAAGCAAATTCCCAGGAGAAGTTTTTCTTGGGTTTTGAATTTGCAGCAACGGGTGTGAACATTCTAGCAGCAGTTTGATGATCATGTATGATACTGCAAACAAGACCAAAAAAAAAAAAAAAAAAAATTCTGGAAACAATCTAAAAGTCCAATAACAAAAGAAAGATAAAAAAGGGTATGTTTCCAAACAAAAAACATTCTGCCAGTACTATAAAAGATGTTTACAAAGAGTTTCTAATATTAAGAAAAATATTTTTGTCATAAGGTTAAATAAAAAGGCAAGATATAGCCCAGCCAGTTTGGCTCAGAGGTTGAGCATCAACCTATGACCTAGGAGGTCACGGTTCGATTCCCAATCAGGGCACATGCCTGGGTTGCGGGCTGGATCCCCAGTATGGAGGCAGCCAATTAACGATTCCCTCTCATCATTGATGTTTCTATCTCTCTCTCTCTCCCTGCCTCTCTGAAATCAATACAAATATATTTTAAAAAATACATTTAAATAAAATAAAAGGCAAGATATAAAAATGTATATATAATCTGATTCAAAAGTGTTTTTTAAATGGACAGAAAAAATAAAGATCAGAAGGATATATGACAAATTTAACAGTGGACTCTGGGTGAATGAATTGAACAAAAATTACATAATTTAACTTGTATTTAAGGAGCAATAATCTGATAACAGTGTTTTAGGGAGTGTAACTGGAACAGGCAGACTAGAGATAAGACTATTATTGACTTCTGGTCAAGATGGTGGCACAGGTAAAGATAGTACTCACCTCCTCCAACAACCACATAAAAATTACAACTAAACTACAGAACAACCATCATTTAGAACTGCCTGAAATCAAGCTGAATGGAAGTCCGACAACTAAGGAATTAAAAAAGAAGCCACTTGGATACTGGTAGGAGGGGCAGAGACATGGAAAAGGCTAGTCCCACACCACCAGTGACGGATAATCGGAAGGATATCTCAGCTGCAGAGGTCCCCCGGTGGAGTGAGGGGTCCCAGCCTCACACCAGGCCTCCCAGACCAGGATTCCAGTGCCAGGAACAGAAGTCACCATAACTTCTGGCTGTAAAAACCAGCAAGGATTGAGGCTCAGGGAGATGGAGGTTACTAGAGTCCCAGGAAGTTCCTCTCAAAGGGCTTAGGCACAGACTAACTCAGACTCACTCCCTCTGAGCTCCAGAGCTGGGATAGCAGCTTGATAGGCACCAGAAACTTATGGGGAGGAACTGAATTGTCCAGCATCAGACCAAGATCTGGAGGGCAGCTTTCTCCCAGATAGAAGTGCTGGCAGAGGCCATTATTTCTTTGATGAGCCCTCCCCCAACAGAGCCAGCAGGAGGGCGCCAAATCTGCGAATCCATCAACCTGGCTCACAGTTTGTCCCACGTAGATGATTCCTTAAGGCCTAGCCCCACCCAACTTTTGGGCTCACCCAAGCTGTTTCCAGTGGCTTTTCCATTTGAATGGCCTGTCTTGGCTCATGCTTCAGATTTTCCCAAAATATCTCAAATAAGCAGCATCTGGCCTCAGTGAACCCTGTACCTCTTGTTAGGTGGCCCCAGGCCTGGCACTAGCAGCACCCAGCCTCAGTTCTTGACCTTGCCTGAGTACCTCTAAACCCAGCACAAGTAGCAGCAATCTGCAGATTGCTTTGTACTCATGCCAGGTGGCCCCAGGCAGAACATAGGCAGTGGCCGACCTTGGCCTATACACCCTGGGAGGCCCCAGAGCCAGAGTACTTACTGGGTGGACAGCTTCAGACAACGTCAAAACACTAACCCCAACCATCTCCACAAGCAACACACTCAAGCAAGCACCAGAGCCCTGCTGAAGTAAGTTGTGCTCTATGGGGTGGGACCCTGCAAAGCTGATCCTCCATAGTGGTTGGAAGTTGGTGGTCAGTGGTCACAGCCAGTCCTTGCAGCTGATCAGCCTGAGGATAAATATCTCCCATTGACATGCCAATAGCAATCAAGGCTCAATTATAAGAGGAGGATGTACATAGCCCACATACCAGGCACATCTTGAGTACCCAGCTTGGGTGATCAGGGAGGCTGTGCCACTGGGCCCTACAGAACACCTACTGCATTAGGCCACTCTACCAAGCCTGGGAGACATAGCAGCTCTACCTAATACATAGAAACAAACACAGGGAAGCTGCCAAAATGCAGAGACAAAGAAACATATCCCAAATGAAAGAACACAAAACTCCAGAAAAAGAACTAAACAAAACAGAGACAGGCAATCTACCAGATTCAGAGTTCAAAACACTGGTTATAAGGATGCTCCATGAACTTAGTGAGAACCTCAACAGCATAAAAAAGGACCAGTCAGAAATGAAGAATACACTAACTGAGGAATAACTTACAGGGAATCAACTGTAGAGTAGATGAAGCCAAGAAAATCCACAATTTGGAATATAATGAAGCAAAAAACACCCAATCAGAACAGCAAAGAGAAGAAAGAATCCAAAAAACAAATTAAAAAATGAGGATAGTGTAAAGAGCTTCTGGGACAACTTCACGTGTACCAACATTTCATATCATGGGGGTGCCAGAATAGAAGAGAGAAAGAAACTGAAAACCTATTTGAAAAAATGACAGAAAACTTCCCAAACTTGGTAAAGGAAATAGACATACAAGTCCCGGAAGCGCAGAGTCCCAAACAAGATGAACCCAAAGAGGCCCACACCAAGACACATCATAATTAAAATGCAAAAGTTTAAAAAGCCCTAGCCAGTTTGGCTCAGTGGACAGAGTGTCGGCCTGTGGACTGAAGGATTCCAGTCAAGGGCACGTACCTCAGTTGCAGGCTCCTATCCGGCCCGCACCCTGGTCCGGGCTCATGCAGGAAGCAACCAATCGATGTGTTGATCTCACATCTATATTTCTCTCTGTCTTTCCCTCTCTCTAAAAATCAATGGAAAAATATCATCAGATGAGGATTAAAAAATATATATAACAAAAGTTTAAAGACAAAGAGAGAATCTTAAAAGCAGCAAGATAGCCGAAACCGGTTTGGCTCAATGGATAGAGCGTCGGTCTGCGGACTGAAAGGTCCCAGGTTCGATTCCGGTCAAGGGCATGTACATTGGCTGCGGGCACATCCCTGGTAGGGGATGTGCAGGAGGCAGCTGGTCGATGATTCTCTCTCATCGATGTTTCTGGCTCTCTATCCCTCTCCCTTCCTCTCTGTAAAAAATCAATAAAATATGTTTAAAAAAAAAAGCAGCAAGATAAAAACAGTTACCTACAAAGAGTTTCCATAAGACTGTCAGCTAATTTCTCAACAGAAACTTTGCAGGCCAAAAGGGCTTGGCAAGAAATATTCGAAGTGATGAAAAGCAAGAACCTACAACCAAGATTACTCTATCTAGCAAAGCTATCACTTAGGAACGAAGGACAGATAGAGCTTCCTAGACAAGAAAAAGCTAAAGAAGTTAATCACCATCAAACCAGTATTATATGAAATGTTCATGTGTCTTCTTTAAGAAAATTAAATAAATAATATGAAAAATAAAATTGCAATATATATACATATTATATATAAACAATTGAATCTAAAAATCAAAACAACAGAAACAGACTCATAGATAACATAGATCATTTTGATGGTTGCCAGATGGTTGGTGGGTTGGGAGAATGAATGAAAAAGGTAAAGGGATTAAGAAGTACAAATTAGTTATTACAAAATAGGTATAGGGAATACAGTCAATATTTTATTAACTGCATGGTGTCAGATGGATTCAGGATTTATCAAGATGGCCCTAACCGGTTTGGCTCAGTGGATAGAGTGTCGGCCTGCGGATTGAAGGGTCCCAGGTTCAATTCTGGTCAAGGGCATGTACCTTGGTTGCAGCCACATCCCCAGTAGGGGGTGTGCAGGAGGCAGCTGATCGATGTTTCTCTCTCATGGATGTTTCTAACTCTCTATCCTTCTCCCTTCCTCTCTGTAAAAAATAAATAAAATATATTTTAGAAAAAAAAAGATTTATCAATATGATCATTTAGTAAGTAATGTAATGTTAAATCAGAGGTGTAGACTTGATACTAATAATGTATGTCAACTGTAATTTAAAATAAAAATTATTTAAAAAAAAAGAAAAGACTTCCCTGGCTTGTGTGGCTCAGTTAGTTGGGCATCATCCTGTGTACCTGGGGGGTTAATGGTTCAATTCCCAGTCAGGGCACATGCCTAGGTTGTGGGCAGGAGGCAGCCAATCGATTTTGTGCTCTGACATTGATGTCTCTCTCTCTCTCTCTCTCTCTCTCTCTCTCTCTCTCTCTCTCTCCCTCCCTCCCTCCCTCCCTCTCCCTTCCTCTTTCTCTAAAAATCAACTGAAAAAAAAAAAAAAAAGATTACTACTTAGGAGGTCGTAGCACTATTTGCAGGATAAGGAAACTAGAATTTTATCAGGTGCTTAGAATGACCTAAGTACTATGCTTGATACTTTGCATGTATAATTCCTTCTAATCCATATAATAACCCTTACACATAATTACAGAAGCATTTGTTGAACACTTTCTATGTGCCAGACATGTACATTTCATTTAATTTTTAAAAAATTTTTTTTTATTGATTTCAGAGAGGAAGGGAGAGAGATAGAAGCATCAAAGATGAGAGAGAATCATTGATTGGCTAATTCCTACATACCCAACACTGGGGATTGAGCCCACAACCAGGCATATGCCCTGACCGGGAATCAAACTGTGACCTTCTGGTTTATAGGTCAACGTTCAACCACTGAGCCATGCAAACTGGGCTACATTATTTCATTTAAATTTTAAATCTCACATTAGTTCTATGTTTAGGAGTTATTCCTATTTCACTGATAAGAAAATTAAGGCTTAGATTCCCAAGGCCATATACCTAACAGGTATTAAAAATGGGATAAAGGCCCTAGCCGATTTGGCTCAGTGATAGAGCTTAGGCCTGAGGACTGAAGGGTCCTGGGTTTGATTCTGGTCAAGGGCACGTACCTCAGTTGCCAGCTTGATCCCAGCCCTGGTAAGGGCTCATGTGGGAGGCAACCAATCAATGTGTCTCTCTCACATCAATGTTTCTCTCCCTCCCTTCCACTCTCTCTTAAAATCAATGGGAAAATATCCTTGGGTGAGGATTAACACAAAAAAAGAAAAGAAAATGGGATAAGGGTAAGGCAGTGGGAATAGAAGATCAATAATTTGACAGCTGGTGCAGGGGAGGGATGAGGAGCAAGAGAGGCGTAAATAATACAAAACAATACCCTCAATGGAGGAAAAACACCTAGTGCTCTGATTTTGGTTTCTTTTTATCGTTCCTCAACAAAAGGAACAAGGACTCCTTGGAGAAATGGCTGGTTCTAGTACTAGAGTAGAAATATACAAGATGATCTTAAAGCATCCTAAAGCAGAAAGTAAGGAAGAACTAAAAAAACAACAAACAAACCAAAAACCCACATTGGTGGGGTATACCAAAGGGACACAGGCCAACTAAAAGAGCGCCCAATGTTCAAAGCAGGAACATTTGAGCAATAAAATAAATAAGACATATTGTATTATGTCCTGAAGTCCATAATGATAAGTAAATGATTGAATAAATACATGGGGGAGGAGAGACAAATCTCCTGTTCAGAAGAATTCCAAATAATGTATGTAAATAATCCTTCCTGAATTTTCAAGTGTACTTGTTGATCCCAGACAAGAAAAAGCTGAAGGAGTTCATCACCACCAAACCAGTACTACAAAAACTATTAAAGGATCAAGAAGAAAGAAAAAAGGAGGAGGAGGGGGAAGAAGGAGAAAGAAGAAAAAAAAAACATGAATAAGAAAATATCATAAAAAGTATTGTAGGCCCTAGCTGGTTTGGCTCAGTGGATAGTGTCGGCCTGTGGACTGAAGGGTCCTGGGTAAGATTCCGGTCAAGGGCACATCCCTGGGTTGTGGGCTCGATCCCCAGTGGAGGCATGCGGGAAGCAGCCGATCAATGATTCTCTCTCATCATTGATGTTTCTTTATTTTTTTATTTTTTAACATTTAAGGAACTATATTTTTTTCTTTTCTTTTTTTAAATATATATTTTTTTCATTAATTTCAGAGAGGGAGGGAGGGAGGGACGGAGGAGAGAGAGAGAAAGAAATATCAATGATGAGAGAGAATCATTGATTGGCTGCCTCCTGCATACCCTCTACTGGGCGGGGATCGAGCCCACAACCCAGGCATATGGAATAAAACCTGGGACCCTTTAGTCCACAGGCTAACACTCTATCCACTGAGCCAAACTGGCCAGGGCTCATCATTGATGTTTCTATCTCTCTCTCCCTTCCTCTCTGAAATCAATAAAAATATATTTTAAAAAAGAGTACTGTAGAATTGTATACCTGAAACCTATATAATTTTTATTAACCAACTAGAGGCCCAATGCACGAAATTCGTGCAAGGGTAGGCCTTCCTTCCCCCGGCTGCTGGCTTTGCAGCCCAGGCTTCGTGGCCCCGCCCCTCACCCGCTCTCCTTGGTCTGGCGCTGCTGGCTGCCACACAGCCCTGGTTCCACAAAGCCCCCCAATTGATCACCCCGCAGAGGGTGGCCTGGGCATCCCTCTTTGGGGCAATTGCAGAGTCCCCGATTGATCGCCCCACTGGCCGGTGGCCTGGGCCTCCCTCTGCGGGGTGATGGCGGGCCCGCCCCCACCCCCCGACCAATAGCATCGCACCTGCCTTGGCTAGCCTGGCACCAGTGTCAGTGTCATAGCGTGGTCATCCGGATGGTCGTTCTGCTGTTCAGCCATTTGCATATTACGCTTTTATTATTATAGATAGATGTCACCCCAATAAATTAAAAGAAAAAAAAAAGAGCCCTAGTCGGTTTTGCTCAGTAGATAGAGCATCAGCCTGCAAATTGAAGAGCCCCAGGTTCAACTCTGGTCAAGGGCACATGCCCAGTTTGTGGGCTCAATCCCCAGTAGTGGGCATGCAGGAGGCAGACGATCAGTGATTCTCTCTCATCATTGATGTTTCTAGCTCTCTCTCCCTCTCCCTTCCTCTCTGAAATCAATAAAATATATATTTTTAAAAAGAAAAGAGAATATCGTAAAGAAAAAGTATATATTCTTGCTGACAAAGGCAAACAATAAAAGCAGTGGATCAACTAACACTAAAGCTAGTACAAAGGTTAAAAGGCAAAAGTAGTAAGATCATGCGTAATTACAACAATAAATTAAGGAATACACACACACACACACACACACACACACACACAAAAGTAAAAAATAATAACAAAAATATAAACATGGAGGGGGTAAAAATGGTAGTGATTTCAGAAATATGTTCTAATTTAAGTGACCAACTTAAAACAGAGTGCTATAAACATAGCTTAGTATATATGAAGCACATGGTAACCACAAGCCAAAAATCTTCAAGAGATATAAAAGAAATAAAGAGAAAGGAATCCACACACAACACTACAGAAGTCATCAAAATACAAGAGACCAAGAGAATAAGAAAGGAACAAAGAACTACAAAAACAGTCAGAAGACAATTAATAAAATGGCAATAACTACATACTTATCAATAATTACTTACATAAAAATAAAGAGAAGAAGTAATTACTTACATAGATTCAATGCTCCAATCAAAAGAGGAATGGATAACCCTGGCCAGTGGTTAGAGCATTGGCCCGAGCACCAAAGGGTCATGGGTCTGATTCTCAGTCACAGACAGGTAACTGGGATGCAGGTTCGATTCCTGGTGGTTGGGGTGCATGTTGGAGGCAATCAATCGATGTGTCTCTCTCACATCGATCTCTCTCTCTCTTTCTCTCCCCCGCCCCTTCCATTCTCTCTAAAAATCAATGGAAAAAAATATCCTCGGATAAGGATTAACAAACAAACAAACAAAAAGGAATGAATAAAGTAGATGTGGTACACATATACAATGGAATGTTACTTGGCCATAAAAAAAGAATAAAATTTTACCATTTGTGACAACATGCATGGACCTAGAGGGTATTATTCTAAGTGAAATAAACCAGACAGAGAAAGACAAATTTCATTTATATGTGGAATCATATAAAATACAAAATGAACAACAAAACAGAAACAAATTCATAGATACAAAAGAACAAACTAATAGTTGCCAAATGAGAGGAAGTTGAGGGGGCTGGGTAAAAAAGGTGAAGGGGTTAGGAAGAACAAATTGACAGTTACACAATATTCACAGGATGTAGAGTACAGCTTAGGAAATATAGTCAATAACATTGTAATAACTATATATGGTGTCAGGTAGGTACAAGAATTCTTGGGGGATCATAGTATAAGTTATAAAAATGTCTAACCACTATGCTCTACACCTGAAACTAATATAATATTGAATGTTAATTGTCACTGAAAATTTTTTTTAAAAATGGGAAAATAGTATGAACAATGACTTTCTTCTAATGAATACAGTATGAAAAGGACAGGGAAAAAGAGTCACTTTTACAGTGGAGAAACCAAGTGGTCATGGTCAATATCAACAGTAAAAAAAATCATTGTGATACTATTTACCCTTGACATGATATGATGAAAATGTCACTTTACCTCGATGGTCAATCCCCCCAAAACACACAACTCCAATCTAATCATGAGAAAAATATCAGACAAATTGCAATACAGGGGTATCCTACAAAACACCTGACCAGTACTCCTAAAAATGTCAAAATCATCAAAAACAAAGAAAGTTTGAGAAACTGTTACAGTCAATAGGAGCTTAAGCTGACATGAGAACTAAATGTTATGTAGTATCCTGGATGGGATCCTGGAACAGAAAAAAGAAATTAGGTAAAAAGTAAGGAAATCTGAATAATATATGGGCTTTAATGAATAATAATGTATAAATATTGGTTCATTAATTGCAATAATGGTACCATATTAATGTAAGATGTTAACAATAGGGGAAACTGAGTATAAGGTGTATATATAGAAATTGTCTATATCATCTTCTCAAATTTTCTATAAATCTAGGCCCTGGTCAGGTAGCTCAGTTGGTTGGAGCATTGGCTCAATGCACCAGGGTTGCAGGTTTGATCCCTGGTCAGGGCACATGCAAGGGGCAGCCACTGAGTGCATGTATAAATGGAACAGCAAGTCAATGTTTTTCTTTCTCTCTGAAATCAATAAGTAAAAATTTTATTTTTTATTTTATTATTTTTTTAAATATATTTTATTGATTTTTTACAGAGAGGAAGGGAGAGGGATAAAGAGCTAGAAACATCGATGAGAGAGAAACATCGACCAGCTGCCTCCTGCACACCCACTACCGGGATGTGCCCGCAACCAATGTACATGCCCTTGACCGGAATCGAACCTGGGACCTTTCAGTCCGCAGACCGACGCTCTATCCACTGAGCCAAACTGGTTTCGGCAATAAGTAAAAATTTTAGAAAATTGTTTTCTCTAGGGTGGGGGGGGGGGGGGGTAATGGTAAGATATGTACACATATAATACCTCAATAAAAAAAAATGTAAAAAATAAATTGTTTTCTCTAAATCTAAAAATATTCTAAAAAATAAAGTCTATTTAAAATTTTAAGAAGAAAATAAAATTTTAAGGAGAGAGAAAGAGGGAGAGAATGCAAAAAAAGTTGATCTCTGGTTGGCTAATACAATGGTGCCTTTAATAGAAATAAGGAAGAAGAATTGATATTGATTTTGGTCAGATTGTATTTGAAGTATGACAGTATACCCTTGAATGAAAGCTATTTACCAAACAATTATAAAAGGAAATTGGCAACTCAGGAGAGAGGTTGGTGCTAAAAATAAAAACTGTAAAGAGTTAAGGAACAAATAAGCAGTGAGGAAATGAAAATAGTATGTATAGAACTGATATTCAAGAAATCAAACAGTGGACAGGAAAGAAACAGAAATGATAGACCTTGATTTTTCAATGAAATAGAAAGTGAAGTCATCTGCCACAAGAGGGAGAATTAAAAGGAAAGGTTACGCCCTGGCTGGTTTGGCTCAGTGGATGGAGCATCAGCCTTCTGACTGAAAGGTCCCAGGTTCGATTCCAGTCAAGGGCATGTACCTTGGTTGTGGGCACATCCCCCGGGGGGGATGTGCAGGAGGCAGCTGATCGATGTTTCTCTCTCATCGATATTTCTAACTCTCTATCCCTTTCCCTTCCTCTCTGTAAAAATAATCAATAAAAAATGCATATTTAAAAAATAAATAAAAATAAAAGGAAAGGTTACAGCCCTCGCCAGTTTGGCTCTCAGTGCATAGAGTGCTGGCCTGCGGACTGAAGGGTCCGGGTTTGATTCTAGTCAAGGGCACATGCCTGGGTTGCGGGCTTGATCCCCAGTGGGGGGCGTGCAGGAGGCAGCGATCAGTGATTCTCTCTCATCCTTTATGTTTCTCTCTCTCTCTGAAATCAATAAAAAAGTATTAAAAATTTTTTTTAATAAATAAATAAATGGAAAGGTTACAGAGAGCCAGAAAAGGTTGGGGAAATGGCCACGGTAGACTGTAAGCAAACCAAGAAAGAAGAATTGGAGAGGAACTGTGATCTTGGCAGAAGTTAACATTAAGTTATATTATACTGGATCTGCTTGCTTCTGTGCTTTTTCTCTAGCTATATGCTATGACCTGGAAGCAGAAGCCAAGAAAACAGTTGATGAGTATGACTCAAAATAACATTACATGCTTGCTTAGTACAGAAGATCAAAACAAATGAAGAAAGCAATGAGGATAGCACCAAAGTGGCCGGTCACAGAGGTTTAGCAAGGGTAGCATCAATGACAGTAATGAAGGTAATGATAAGACTCAATGCAATGGGAAAGGTCAAGAATCAGAGAACCTAAGGAGGGCAAAACACTGCTTCTGTGGGTGTGACGAAGTGAAAAAAATGACTAGTAAGGAGGCAAAAATAAGTGATGGGGAGCACATGAAGGGGAAGCAGTATCATAGGTAAGGTCCAAGTTGCAGTGACTCTGATGTGTAGCTGGTTTGAAAATACAAAGGAAAGTTAATGGTCTCATGCTGAAGAACTATAAGATCAAAGAATCGAAAGGTGCTGGAGATACTGAGAATGAGAGCAAGAAACAGTGGAGAAAAAAAGAATGATGGCCATGAAGTTTTAGAGAAAAAGCTATAATTGCATGGCGATACCTTCCATGAGTATTAGTGTGACAGTGGTAGATCAATGATCTGGAAGTAGTAAGAGAAAGCAAAAAAGCAATGAGTCCTCCTCTTCCACATGGTCACAGAGATCAGAAGATAATCCCTGGTGGGAAGGTAGGGTAAGATGCAATATCTGGATTTTCATTAAATCAGTTTAAGAAAACAGGTAAGCCCTGGCAGGTGTGGCTCAGTTGGTTGAGCATCCTCCCGTGCACCAAGAGGTTGCTAGTTTGATTCCGGGTCAGGGCACATGCCCAGGTTGTGGGCTCAATCCCAGTCAGGGTGGGTGAGGAAGGGAGGAAGGCAGCCGATTGATGTTTCTCTCTCACATCAATGTCTCTCTCTCTCCCTTCTTCTTTCTCTGAAGTCAATAAAAAATAGTAACAACAATAACAAAAAACAGTTAAGAATAAAGAAGTGTACTGGAAATTAGAAATTGAGTAATATTTTCAAAGCAGACATTAAAAGAAGCTAGTTGAAGAAGGGCCTACGGAGTAGAGAGCAGGAAAGGCTGTACCTACCACTTTAAAATGTGAGGTTAGGAAGAGGTAGCAGAGACCAGGGTTGTCATTAGATATCATAGGAGAGGTGGAGTGGGATATAAAGAACATGAAAAGTAGCAAAGCAAGAAGCATATGTGGCACATTTTAAAACAGACGGTATGTACCACAGCACCGGCACAGCATCACTTCTACAGAAGACTATATATACACAGTGAAGGCTTCACAAAAAAAGAAAACAGTAACACCTTGCCTTGCACAGCACGTTATAAATTGCTTTCACATATACTATCTTATTTGATTGTCAATGACTAGATATTCCTATGCACATTTTTTTTAAAGATGAGGAAATCAGGATGGGGCAAAACCACAATGAAAATCTTGATTTTCAGTTTTCAACACATAAAGCTCACATATGCAGCAGACACTTCAGCATTTCAATCAGCAAGGCTGAAAATTCTCTAGCCAGAAGGAATAACTGGGTCCTACCAACTTGTCAGAGGGCTTGAGAGACCACTAGACACGTTCCTGGTTGCCTTCTTCCACCTTAGATCCCTCAACTCCTATCACTATCTACAGAGAAGGTAGAGAAAGGTGGGGCCATCAAGGAGAAAACTCATGCTGAAAGTTATATTAGGATCCTCATCCCTTCACACTTCTGGACCAACAATAAAGATGAGGGAGAAAGTGGAAAAAGCACTATGTAGCAATGAGAAGATCTACAGATACAGCTTCCAGAAAAAGAATTTAAATGTGGTTGGGGTAGGGCAGAAAGCAGGTATAGCTAAAAGATGGGGGAGGGGAAGAAAGGGAAGGTAGGAATTGGAGGGAACTAAGGGTGTTGGAAGCCCCAGGGCTGGAGAACCCAAAAGAGAGATACTGGAGCTTCAACTGCTAGAGAAAACCTTAAAGGCCCGTGAGGGCCCTGGAGTAGGGGCCAGCATTGAAGGACCCCAAGGTTTGGGTGACCGGAAGCAGAGACCCCTAAACTCGAGACCAGAAGGGGGCGCAGGTGGCACCCCGTAGGAATGAATGGGGAAGGCGGTCCGAAGGGCGGGGCAAAGGAGGGGCCCCGGGATGGGCGGGGCACAGACCCTTTTCCAAGTCCGAACCCCTGCCCCGAGAGCCCGGAGAGAAACGGCTCCGCGCCTCCCGCACTCACCGCCGGTCTCGTCAGTTACATAGGGAGTCGCCATCTTGAGAGCGCAAACCACTTCCGGCGTGAGCGGGCTGGGGTCCCGCCCCCCTCCCCACCGGAAGTGGAGTCCCGATCGTAGCATGCCACCATTTTAGTCTTAAAGGGAGAGTACACAATTTCATGGACGAAGATGGAGGAGGCGGACGGGAGTAGAAGCTGAAGACGCTAGTAAAATAAAAACAACGGGCCCTTTTGCTGTCACTGATACCATTATCGAGCGCCTGCTGCGTGGAAAGCAGTCCTCTGGGCGCCGAAAGAATGCTGAGGCACAGCCCTCTCCTCACGGGCACTTAGTCCGTACAGGACCTGCGAGGGAAAAGGGGGCAAGGCCCATCTGCACCCGGAAAGGGGGGCTGATAAGTGAGGAAAAGAATATGCAGGCCCTGGTCTGCGCCCAAGTCCCAGAACGGCTTGGGGACATGGAGCCGGTCGGGCAAACTCCGGGAATGCACTGGGGCGGGCGCACTAGTGGTGTTGGGGGCGAATGGCAGACCCCCCTAATCCTCTTAGAAGGTGGGCAGTCGAAATCGCGCGCCGGTTGTGCTCTCAGACGCCCAGCTCAACCCGCCAGACAGAGACCCGCGAGGCGAGGCGGAGGGCGCTGCGGCCGGTCACCTGTCTCGGCGACCTCAGGCAGCCCGGGCTCGGCCCCGCCGTGCGGCGGCCCCGCGGATCCAGGAGGCGAAGTGACCGAGTTTACTCTGACCTTCGACCCCGGCGGCCGGCTCGGGCAGGGCCCAGGGTCAGAGGGCAGGGGATAGGCGACGGGGCGGGTCCAGTTCGTGTTCTCAGGAACCTCTTCCCAGTCCCTGGGCGACGGGGATTGAGAGCGGGCCCCTCGCCGGTAGCCCGGGCCCACACGGTCACGCCTTTGGCAGTCCCGCCCTGCCCCGCACCTTCCTACTCTCTATAGGAACCCCATGCTCTCCCTCCCCCGTTCTCTCCAGCAGCTCCTGTTCCTTCAGGGCGAAATCCTGCTAAACCCGTTTCCCCTCCGGCCTGGGAGGGGCCGGCGGCAGGTTCCTCTCCTCCGGTGTCACTTCTGCCCTCCCCCACCCCCACGTAGCTTTTTCCTCATCAGCCCTGTGTTACCTTTCTCCAAACCCCCTACCCTGGCTCCTGTTCGTTCCCTACAGGGGCGTTGAAACCTGGAGGGAGCAGGCGAATGGTGGTGACTGCCTCCAACACCAAGTTGCCTGCCCCACTTAAAAACAAACAAACAAACAAAAAATGAGAGCCAGGGCTAACTAGGAGCAACCCAAGGCTTTGAAATGAAGCTTCAAAAGTTTTGGGGGAAAAAAAAAAGTTTTTGGGGGTAACAGCTTGCCTTCCTGTCCTCCACCTCTCTGGCTCTCAGCAGAAGCCCAACTCAGAAGGTCTCAAAAAGACCATAAAAACGTATTTGCATCCCATACACAGTTGCTGCAAGTGTTGTAACACTGCCGCTTTCACCCCTGCTCTTTCGCCACCACCGGTGCTTGCAGCGCTGCGGCCTGTCCTCAGTCTTGTTACCAATTGGGGGAGAGTGTGTGACGAGGCCCCTAAAAACCGGAGGGCGCATGGGCCCTGACGGCACTGCCTGAGGAGCTGCCCTGTGGAACGTTCTGCAGGAGGGAATCCTGAAGGGGCCCCTGTTGACTCCCCAGGCCCCGGCCCCCCTCAGGCCCCCAGACATCCTGCCTCAGCTCAGAGGTTGACAGGAAGTGAAACTTAGTGTCTGCCTAGCAGACCTGCCTGAGCCCCGGCCCCGGGCCCCGGATGTGGCCCCCCACCCTGAGGAGGAAGGGGGGAACGAAGGCTGAGGAGAACAAGGCTGTTTTTTCCTTTCCCTTTGTTCATTGCGGTTTCTTTCTTTCTGATTTTTATGATGTGGTTGATTAAAGAAATGAGCACCTGGAACTACAGTCATTAGACGCTTCCTCCTTAGATGTTGGCTTGGCCTTTCTTCATCATACCCCCCCCCAGTAACTGACTCGGGGTATGACACACTTCCTAAAGAAGGCACAGAGAAGCCTAGGCTGATTCCGTCCCACTCCTCACTAGAGAAATCACCTCCTGCTTCACTCCAGGTCTCAAATAATGTCGTAAAAGGGGACTCTCTAGCTTCATGTAGGGACATAACTGATGATGATGATGATGGAATGAGAAGCTCAGGTCATCCATAGGGTGTATCACTGGAAGTGTTATTTGCAAGGAAAGCTGAATGCTTTAAGGAGTAGTATCATTCCAGTATTTCTACTTTTTAAAAAATATGTTTTTATTGATTTCAGAGAGAGGGAGAGAAACATCAATGCTGAGAGAGAATCATTGATGGATTGATTGATCAGCTGCCTCCTGCACGCCCCCTACTGGGGATCAAGCCTGAAACTCGGGCATGTGCCCTTGACGGGGGGAGTCAAACCCAGGACCCTTCAGTCTGCAGGCGGGTGCTCTATCCACTGAGCCAAACCGGCTAAGGGCATTCCAGTGTTTCTAGATGAGAGGTTCATGGGCAGAAAACTGATTGGAAGAGGTTCTAGGGGACTTGTTCTTAACTGATACTGTATGCTTGGTTAGGGTGTGTTAGAGTGGGGAGGCACTTTACACATACACACACTCGCACACCCCAAGCCACTCTGTGGTGTACCCCTAAACTAGGCTATGTATTTGGCTGTCTTGCAGAACTAAGTACAGGCCCTGGTGCAAAATAGGCCTTTGAATCATAGCACGTACGATTCCTAATGACTAAAAAGGTCCTATAGGAAGGGGAGATGAAAGATGAGTTGCAGGGCCCGTGTCTTTTTAAGATTGGAGGGGACACAGGAGCAGAGAGACAGACCCTCTCTAACCCCTACCTCAGATCTCCGATTCAGATGCAACAATACTCCCAAACCCATTACTCAGCAGCTATATTTCTGATAAAAATGGAGGAGTCTCTTCCAACAAGCTTGTCTTGATTGTCTTAAAACAATCAAGAACTGCTTACACCCCTCTGTTTCCACTAGAGGTCCTCATGTACTCATTCCTCCTCTTCAACCCCCACCGAAGTGTGTAGAAGTATGTATATATTATGTGTGTGTGTGTGTTTATGTGTGTACACACACAGCATTTACAGAACATACATACACCCTCCCAGCCAGGGCTCTCCCCTCCCCTTTCTTCTACCACTAGGTGTAAAAGGGAAGATTCCAGGAACTCAAGCCTTTGTTACTGTGCCCTATTTCAATGAAGGGTAAGAGGAGGTGTGTGTGTGTGTGTGTGTGTGTGTGTGTGGAGGGGGGAGACGGGGCGGGGCCAGGAAGCAGGATGCCAGGGTCCCCAGTTCCTACCAGTAAGTCCCTAGGCCTCTGTCTCTCTCCCTTGCTACGGTGCTGCCCCCAGAATCTTAACTCCAGAAGAGATTCCAGAAAGAAGAAGCTGAAAAGATCTCTTTCACCCCTACTTTTGCCCAAGGCCTTCTATCCCGCCTGCCAAGACCAGCAGGTAAAGTGGGAGGGTTAGGGCATAAAGAAAGGGTGGCACAGACCAGAGAGCTCTTTGCACCTAACCCTCCACCCCAGAATCAAGGGAGTCCATCAGAGTTTTGAGAGAAGGAAGTGTCCTTAGACTTGGGAAAACACGTGTGAGACGTCTGGGGTCTGGGCTTTCCAGAGGTGAGGAACCTGGAGGTAAAGGGGGCAGATTTTCTCGAGTAGTGTCAGGTAGTGTGGAGCCCCTGTTGGTGGTGGTGGTGTGTGGGGGCGGGGGGGGGGAGGGGTGTTTGGGTCTCAGGATGTGGAGTCTGGAACCCGGCCTCGCTGCTGTGAGATCTCTTGGGTATGAATTTAGTCAATAGGGGATGAGCAGGCGTTGGGGAGGGAGGTTTCGGATAGCAGCCCTTAGGAGAGGGAGAGACGCCGGCTGGGTGGGCAGCTGTCAAACTGTGCGGTCGGCGGCGTCCCGCCCCCGATCTGGTCTCCGGGGTGGAATGCAGGGAGAGGCTGTGAGCGACTGGAATGAAGGGAAAACAGCAAACAGAGCGGGCCCCGGGGCGGGAAGAAGAGGAGACGCGCGGGCAGGGGTGGAGAACGAGGCACAGAGCAGAGCTCCGGGGATCCTCGGGGGAGGGGGAATGAGGTCTGGCGAACTGGAACACGGGCCTCTCCAGCCTGGCATCCCCGTGCTGCGGGCCCCGGGCGCGGGCGCGGGCGGGCCGGCGGGGGTGAGGGGCGGGCAGCTGTGTCGTCAGGAGAGGGGCGGCCCCGCGGCGGCCGTATCTGCCTGGCCCGTCCCCTCCATCCCAGCTCCGGCTCCGGCTCCCGCGCCCGCGCCCGCGCCGCGCTGCAGCTCCGACCGCGCGCCCTCCGCAGGCAGGTAGAGACCCCGCGAGCCCCCCGCCGCCCGCCCGCCCCTCCGCGCTGGAGGGCGGGGGCGCGCGAGGGGACGGCCCCGGGCTGGGGTAGGGCTGCTGGGCGGCGGAGGAGGAGGAAGCGTGACAGCTGGAGCGGGCAGCCCGCAGGGTTAGCGCCCGGGCGCGGGGGCAGCGGGAGGGCTCGGCCGGAGCCCGGGAGGCAGCGGTCCGCCCAGACCTTCCCCTCCATCTCTCGCTGTCTCAGAGGGATGGTGAAGCTCGGCTCCTAGAGACCCGAGTGCGAGGAAAGTCCATTTTGGATCCTCGACAGCGCTGCACGTTGGAGCAGGCTTCTTGTTTTGGCCTCCTGGTCCCCAACTCACCACCCCACCCGTGTCTTTTCCACACCTGTCACCGGGATTCTGAAACCACCTGCGTCTGAATCCCGTTTTTCACCTTAAGTGGAGGAAAGGAGCTTTCCTGAAGAAGAATCGCAAATATTATTGGGCATCTTCTCACCCTCAGAACGAATGAGCCCACATCCCCCAACTATGCCAACATCGGAACTTCCTCCTGACCCCCACACCCACACCCACACCCACACCCACCACCCCCTAATCAAGCAGCACTGCCATCTGTGAGGTTCGTGGAGGTTTAACGAATTTTGAGGCTTCAAGCCAAGCCAAATGTTTCCCTCTCAGGGGCTACTCACTAGCGACAGCGATGGGCAGGAGAGAACAGAGCCTCCCTCAGGCCTGGGAAAGAGGAGGATGCAGGTTCTGGTGTGGTTAAGGGGTTCAAAAGTCCAGGTGATCAGTCCTGGGCCCTCAAGGACCAGTGCCTGCCCTTGGGGTTCCTGGCTGGGTCAGCCTTAATGTTGTGGGGGCACAGCTGGTTCTTGAGTAATGGTAAACGTATGGGACTTGGAATGTGAGCTATGAGTGTCGAAGGGGAAAGGGAAACTGTAAATGTTAGCACTGGCTTTGGACATCACATTTATCTTTCGGTTACCAGCCATTTTCGTAGGTAATGTTTAAAATAAGATCTAGAAAACCAGAGGCACTGAGATGTAATGAAATGGACTAAGGACAGGCTGTGTAGAGTCTGCGTGTAACCCTGAGAGGGTTGCACTCTCTCTGGGCCTCGCTTTCCTCCCAGCTCTGAGGACGTTCTATGATTCTCTGCCTCCAAGTCAACTAACTCTCTCACCCCGAGTTGGAAGAGGCAGGCAGGGAAACCAGAGGAGGGAAGGGAAGGGTGAGTCACAAGTAGCTGGCGGCTGGCAGCTGACCCCACCCTCCCAACCCTAGCAGTCGCCTGGACTAGCCCAGGTTATAGACTCAGGGTTGGGATGGAGCGGAGGACAAACCTGGACTTGTTATGGGTCATTAAGGTCCTAGGATCCTGCAGGTTTGTTGCCTTTCAGCAACTGGGGCAGCTAAACTTTCAGGGGAAAAGTCAGAAGGATGACTGAAAAGATCCCAGGAGTCCTATGTCCAAGGTCCCAGCCCAGGAGGATCCTTGGACCCTGACATTGCAGTTTGCAGCCACCGCCTCACCCTCCCATAGGTAAAAGGCAGAATCCTGCTACTACATGTCTGTGCCTGACGCAGGGGAAGGTATACAATTGGGCCTCACTGCTATTGGGAGGCCCTAGAATGTATGCCTTCCTGGGTCAAAGATATCATTTTTCCTAAACTCCAGATGTGTGTTTCTCTAGGTACCATCCTTGTATTATAATAAAGTAACAAAAATAATAATATCTAACATTTATAGAGTTCTTCTGTGTTGTGAAGTTTACTAAGTATGTTGCATGTATTATCTCATTTAATCCCCACATTGTGACTAATTTCTCTAGGTACCCATTTTATCGATGAGGAAACAGGTTCAGGGAGATGAAATAACTCACCCAAGAGCTAGGATTCTAATCCATGCCTATCTAATTCAAAAGCCCATGCTCTTAACCTCTACTGAATGCTACATTTTTTTAAAAATATATTTTATTGATTTTTCACAGAGAGGAAGGGAGAGGGATAGAGAGCTAGAAACATCGATGAGAGAGAAACATCGACCAGCTGCCTCCTGCACGCCCGACCGGGGATGTGCCCTCAACCAAGGTACATGCCCTCGACCGGAATCGAACCTGGGACCTTCCAGTCCGCAGACCGACGCTCTATCCACTGAGCCAAACCGGTTTCGGCTGAATATTACTTTTAAGACCTGGGGGCTCTGAAGGGTCATTTTGAAAAGAGAGACAAGAGAGAAGCATTGTCCTATTGTCCCTTGTTTGCTCTCTCCCTGTCACTTTCTCTCTCAGATGTCCTAGAACCTTGGAGCCATCTAAGAATTCCCAGGGGTAATCAGAGTGGCTAATTAAGCCATACAGGCCCCATTAGCCATGACACTATTCTGTATTCATTAGATCTGCTGGCAGTAGAAGTTGAATTATAGTCATTGAAAAGGGCCAGAGGGCTGGAGTCCTTTCTCCAGAATATCAGCGTCTCAGAACCCCTTCCTGAGTGTTCCCAGAGAGCCCCCAGAAGAGGAAGGGTGTACACACAGAGGTGGGCAGCAAAGATGTCCCAAGGGCAGAGGCTACAGAGTAGATTCTTGCACCACCAGAAAAGAAATTCTCACAGGTCCTAACCGCCTCCTTGAGCCTGAACCCAAAAGCCCTAAATAAGTGGGCAGAGAGGAGGCAGAAGGTCAGAGCCTTGGTTGGAGTACAATAAGTGCTTTTTAACATTATTCATTCATTTAACAAATATGTATTTAGCATCTACTATATGTGCTCCAAATTGTCTCATGATTCCCCTGACTGTCAAGATGGACGCTCTGGCATCCCATTTAACCATATTTGTATTATTATTCTCAAAATATTACTCCCTAACTTGACACAACTATTTGTACAAACAATATGGAGCACCTACAACACGCTGGGCACTGTTTTCGGCATTGGCTCAGTGGATAGAGCGTCGGCCTGCAGACTGAAGAGTCCTGTGTTCGATTCCCATCAGGGGCATGTGCCTAGGTTGCAGGCTCGATCCCCAAAGTGGGTGTGCAGTAGGCAGCCGATCAATGATTCTCATCATTAATGTTTCTGTCTCTCTCTCTCCCTCTCCCTTCCTCTCTGAAATCAATAAAAATATATTTAAAGAGAAAGAAACAAAGGATTAAATAAGTAGAATTAAAAAAATAATAAGTTACATTTTAGAACTTACATTTTAGTAGGAGAAGACAAACAGGAAAGAAAATAGATGGGTATGAGATTTATCGGGATGATCACTTAGTAAGTTATATAATGTCTAATCACTGGGGTGAAACTAATACAATAAATGTCAACTGTAATTGAAAAATAAAAAATGGTTTAAAGAAAAAAGTAACAAGATAATTTCTAGTTGTGATAAGTTCTATAATAGAAACAAAGGAAGGAGCTATGCAAAGGAGGGGACTACTTTAGAATGATCAGGGAAGGACTCTTGGAGGAGCTGACATTTCAGCTTTGGCAAAAAGTCAGCTCTGCCCACGAGAATGGAAGGGTGTTCCAGGCAGACAGAACAGTAAGTCTCAGGGCCCTGAGCAGGGAAGAACTGGTATGTTTGCAGAACAGAAAGGAGGGCAGTGAGACTAAAAGGCAGTGTGTGAAAAGGAGAGTGTTGGGGTGTGGGATGGGAATGGGGGATGAGGACAAATATGTGATACCTTAATCAATAAAGAAATTTAAAAAAAAAGAAAAAGAAAAGGAGAGTGTAGCTCAGTGGTTGAGCATCCACACATGAACCAGGAAGTCAGGGTTCAATTTCCAGTCAGGGCATATTCGGGGGTTGCAGGCTCAATCCCCAGTAGGGGGCATGCAGAAGGCAGCTGGTCAATGATTCCCTCTCATTGATGTTTCTGTCTCGCACTCCCTCTCCCTTCCTCTCTGAAATAAATTTTAAAAAGTTATATATATATATATATATATATCTTCTTATATATATATATAACTTCACAATTCTTGGATTGAAGCCTTTGGTTCCTGCCTTGGGAAGTCCCAACCTCCTTTTGGGAGCTCTAGTGTCTTCATCTATAGAATGGCTATACCAATAATTTTTTACCTCATAGAATTTTCTTTTAATCGTGAATACAATAACTGCTGTTTCTTGAAGGCCTTCTGTATGCCAGGCATGATAGTTGGTACTTTTTATACATTATTTGACAATCCTCACAACTGTGATAGATAGGTATTATTCTCCCCATTCTACAGATGTAATTTGTCCAAATCAGGCAGTAGTATCAGAGCTAAAAACAGAACCCAGATATGACTAACCCTAGTTCTGTTTGACTCCAAAACGGTGCTGTACTATGCGGTGCTATACTCATGTGAGATGTTGTTATTTCTGTTTTTGAATCCTCAAGGCAAGTTGCCCTCTGCTACTTGGTTTCTGGGCCAGTGGTCAGTATGATCCACATGATGGCTCCTCTTTGGTCTCTGAGTCCCATAGCTAAAAATTGGGGCTCCCTAAACACTGTTAAGCCAACCTAGGTGGGTAGAAGGAAGACCCCAGAATCTGAGACTCCCGCGTTCAGTTCAACCCTGCTGCCCCCGGGAAGCCAGGCAGATAGATGCTCGTCTCTTTCCCCTAACTCCTCCCGATCTCCTGTGCCCGGCTTCCCCCCTTCCTCAGTCCAGCTCCGCTGGACACTGGCGAGGCGGGGCCAAGGTTGGGGACCCCCGCCAGAGTTGGTTCTGTGTCTCGCGTCAGAAGCGCTAGAGGTCGTTGCGGGGCGTGGGGGGCTCGGGGAGTGGGTGGCAGAGCGGGGCTGGGGACCGAGGCTGGAGGCGGAGCAAAATGGGGTCCTGGCCCGGAAGGCGTGCCGGCAGTGGAGTGAGAACCACCCGGAGGGCCGGGACTGGGGGGTCTGCGATGGAGGGCCGGGACTGGGGGGTCTGCGATGGAGAGCACAGGCTTGGGAGAGACTGCAGAGATTGGGTGTGGCGGGAGAAAAGGTAGAAGCAGGCGAGAGACACACTCACGAAGACACATACACTGGGAAAGTGAGAGTGGTCAGAGATGAATTAAGACAGGCTGTGGGGCGAGGGGAATAAGAGAGCTGGAGAAGGATCCAGAAATGGAGGAGAGGAAGAGATGGGTCAAAAACAGAGACAAAGGACAGACTGTCAGGGGGAGAGAGAGACACATGGAGAGGAACACAAGGAAAGGAAGAGACTTAGGGAGAGACGCAGAGAAAAGGAAAGAACAGAAATAATAGTGGGAGCGGAGAATTAACTGAGTAGACAACCAGAGAGACTATGCTGGCTCTCTCAGCCACATGCTCTTGTCATCCTCCAGACCAACCCTTGGAAGTGGACGTCCAGGCGCCATAAGTACTACTGCCAAGCTGCCTTTGTGACCATCCTTGAGAAAACAAGAAAGATGGCCAAGGAGAGGGGCCTAATAAGCCCCAATGATTTTGCCCAGCTGCAAAAATACATGGAATGTGAGTCTTTCTCTCAGTCCTTTAGTTCTGGAGACCTTACCCCAGAGAGCTCCTCCTCTTCCTTCAATTTCCCCCTCACCCCCAGTTTCCCCAGTGATCTTGAACCAGTCAGCTCCTGAGATATGCCTATGAGTAGGAAAGGGAGGAGAGGGAGATGGGGAGATGTGAACTGGGGTCTCAGCTCTCCATCTACCTTCTCTGAACCTTGACTGCCTGCTCCAAGCCTCAGAGATGAAAAAATAGGGGTACCACTTTGGAGGATCTGAAATGTTTTTCTCTTCTGCATTTCTGTGTATTTCAGACTTTCTTCTTTGTCTCACTTGAATCTTTTTTCCTGTTGGATGTCTGGGTGGGACACTGGCAGAGGGCAGGGAGAGCTAAACTAGACTAATGCTCTTCTTTCACTCTCTTCACACCTTAGACTCCACCAAGAAGGTCAGTGATGTCCTAAAGCTCTTTGAGGATGGTGAAATGGCTGGATATGTCCAAGAAGATGTGAGTGGCAGCTGGTAAATCTTTTCCTGGACCAACTCCTCCTATCTTTGTTTTTTGCTACACCATTGGGATCCCCAATTTCCAGGGATTATTCTGGGCCCACCCATGCTCTTTTCCCTCGAGATTCCCCAACATTCATTGTTACTGCAGCTATTGCTCTAGGACAAAGCAAGAGATTCTATTAATTTAGGAATCAATCTAATAAATTATACTCCTGCCTTGGATGCTTCTCAATTCTGCACTTACTGTCTCTGTCCCCACTACTCCCAATTGTTCAATCCCCAACTCCCATCCTGCAGACTCCCCAGGATAATGGTTGCTCTCATCATAGGCCATTGGGTATGAGGGATTCCAGCAATTCCTGAAAATCTATCTGGAAGTGGATGATGTTCCCAGTCACCTAAGCTTGGCACTGTTTCAATCCTTCCAGACTAGTTACTCCTTAGAAGAGACTGTAAAAAAAGGTATGGTCACATAGGTGGGAATGGGCCCAGCCTTCTGATGAAAAGTCATGGGTTTTGGGGTGAGAGTTGAATTGAGTCACATGTTGGGGGTATGGTTAGGGGTCAGAGGTAGAGGTTGGCCTTGCTGGTGTCTGGGAGCTGGAAGAAGGAAAGTTAAAGGGAAGAGTTGGGACAAACAAAGGAAAAGAGAAGAGCCAGAGTGGAGGGAGCCCCAGCCTCAGATTTGCTGTACTTTTTGTAACCAGATATGGTATGTCTCAGTGATGTCTCCTGCTACTTTTCCCTTCTGGAGGGTGGCCGACCAGAAGACAAGCTAGAATGTGAGTTGCCATTCTGGACTGGGGGAGGGGAAGAAAGGTGAAGGGAGAGAGGGTGTTCCCCAGTCTTCCTTCCCTAATTTTTTCAGGATTCCTAAAGACCGACAGGGCCCGACAAAGGTGGGGCCAGAGAGTGCGCCCATTTTCTCTGTTCCCCCAGACTCCTTATACCTAATGCCATCCACCCTAGTCACCCGAGTTCCTATGTTTTGTACATTTTCATGTAGGTGGCCTGGGGTGTTCTTGGCATATAGAAGGTGTGTAGTATCTCCCCTATCAGGTTCACTGAGGGTGGAATCCAGACCTGTTTCCCCTCCCTTTTTGTCTCCTTTTTCAGTCCCAATCCCAAGCTCTGGGCTCTTCAGCTAAAAAGTTTCTCCCTATCTCTTTGTTTCCCCTGTATTCTATTATGAATTCTTTGGGTATTCCTCACAAACTGACCCTGGCCCCCCTAAAACACCCCACAGTCACCTTCAAGCTGTACGACATGGACAGAAATGGGATCCTGGACAGCTCAGTGAGTTGGGGGACCTGTATGCTGGGCAAGGGAGTATGTGTCCATTTGTCTGTGCCCTCCTGTCCCAACTCTTCCAGGATCTTAAGAAGCAGAGGAAGCTAGAGGGAGAAGTTGAACCCTATAGAACTAAATTTGGGAGAGGTCTCAAGCTCTTGACCCCTAAAAGAGGAGGCTGGAGGCATGAATTGGGGACTGCCTTGCAAACATATGAACACACATAGACTTAGCATAGGCACCTGAGAATGAGAGATGGGGCTGGGGAGGAATCCATGAACTCTGATTTCTAGAGAATGGTTTGAATGGTGGTAGTGAGGTGGGATATGGCTGTGGCTCTTACTCTCTTGGCCCACAGGAAGTGGACAAAATCATCACACAGATGATGCGAGTGGCTGAATACCTGGACTGGGATGTGTCTGAGCTGAAGCCGGTAAGGCAGCTCTTCCTTCATGTCCCTTCTTGTATTTTCTCCCTGGTGAGTCTACTTTACCCTTGACTAGGATGGCTGGTCTGGGTGTCCTAGGGGGCCATGAAGAGGTGTCAGGTCTGAGGGGCCACTCACACTGAGAGTCTCCCCATCCTCTGCTCAGATTCTTCAGGAAATGATGAAAGAGATTGACTACGATGGCAGTGGCTCTGTCTCCCTAGCCGAGTGGCTCCGGGCTGGGGCCACTACGGTGCCCCTGCTAGTGCTGCTGGGTCTGGAGATGGTGAGTAGGAGAGACTTGTGAGGATGGTTACGACAGCTGCCTTGGGTTGTGCTTGCCAGAGGTTGGTTCTCTAAGGGCTTAGACACTCCCTAGCATTTACTGTGCCCTCCTAGACCCTGAAGGACAATGGGCAGCACATGTGGAGACCTAAGAGGTTCCCTCGACCAGTCTACTGCAACCTGTGCGAGTCAAGCATTGGCCTTGGCAAACAGGGCCTGTGCTGTAACCGTGAGTGATGGGGTCTGGGAGTGTGGCAGCAGAGGGGCAGCCCAGCTCTCTGTGGGAGCATGGCACTCTGAACTTAGTGTAACCTGGATTTGAATTCTGACCTCTCCACTGACTAGTTACGTGACCTAGTTAAGCCTTAGTCTCCTCAACTGAAAATGAGATCATTGTGAGCACTAAATAAGTTGTTGCAAGAAAAGTGCTTCATCCAGTGCATGTACCTACTATTAAGTCTGCAATGAAAATTAGTTATTATTATTGTTGTTGTTCTATTTGGGCCTCCTTTGGATCATCCAACTCAGTTATTGGCACATGGAGGGAGGAGGGGTAGTCATGCAGTAACAATTGCTCTCTTAGGGGGAAGAGTGAGCAAAAGGCATATATCTTGGAAGTGAGCCCCCAACCCCAAACTTTAATTATCTACCATACCCTCACAGCAAGGGATTATATGTCTTATTTCAGTGAGTGATCCTACCTCACCCCCAGGTAAGGAGGAACTAGAGAGAGGGGCTTTAGCTAATGCTCTGACCTTCTTCCCCCTTGCCCAGTCTGTAAGTACACCGTTCACGACCAGTGTGCCATGAAGGCCCTGCCTTGTGAAGTCAGCACCTATGCCAAGTCTCGGAAGGACATTGGTGTGAGTGACCCCCATGCCTACCCCAGCACCATCCACAGCCTGGCCCCAACCCTTGACCCATTGCTACCCTCAGCCCTTCCCCAGTCCTTGCTCAGACCCTCTCAGACTGGGATTGCCTTTCTCCCCAAGGTCCAATCGCATGTGTGGGTGCGAGGAGGCTGTGTATCTGGAAGATGCGACCGCTGTCAGAAAAAAATCCGGATCTACCACGGTCTAGTTGGGCTGCATTGTGTGTGGTGCCACCTAGAGGTCAGTTCGGAGGCTTTGTCTACAGGCTGTGCCTTGGGGCCCCTACTTAAACTGCCCTCTTCTCTGCTAGACTCTAGTTTCTATGCCTCCCAGACAGCATATCCCTTACAGCCCCTAAGGGCTGTCTTTTTCAGTACCAGATCCCCAAGTTGAGAAGTGATGAGGTTCCCTCCACGATCTCTCCATGCCCACCTTGTCTTTCAGATCCATGATGACTGCCTGCAGGCTGTGGGCCATGAGTGTGACTGTGGGCTGCTCCGGGATCACATCTTGCCCCCGTCTTCCATCTATCCCAGCGTCTTGGTGAGACCTGTGGGAAGCGGCTGGGAGGGGACAAGAGTGCTTCTCCGGTTTAAAAATACACATACACACAATGCCATTTAGAGCAGAGAGCCTGCACTTTTAGGACTCAAGTCAAACTCTCGTCTGTTTAGGGAGTCACACACAATCCAGTTTTCCTTCCCTTTGCTTCCTTTCCTAGGCCTCTGGACAGGAGCATAGAAGTAGCAAAACAAGCCAGAAGACCGTGGATGATTTAAGTTTGACCACGTTTGAGGCTCTGCGGGTACAAGGCTGAGAGGGTTGGGCATCATGTGGTGGGGGATGGTTTTCCTTCACTGGAGCCCTCTTGTGGGGAATGAAGTGGAAACCTGGGGAATTGTGCCTGCTCTCCAGAAGCCCCACCCTGATAGAGGAGGGGGGAAAATATCTTGGGGGAAATGACAGCTTTCTGCCCCTGTCTCCAGGGTCCATATGAACTCTAACAAAACCCTGCATTCCTTATCCTTGTTTTCTTCCCCCATGCAGATTGACCCTGTTGCTAACACCCACCCACTTCTGGTCTTTGTCAACCCTAAGAGTGGTGGGAAGCAGGGAGAGAGGTGAGAAAACAATACTGGGTCTTCTGAGATGGAGGGAGAAGACCAACAGAGATTCAGAATCTGTGTGTATGGAGAGGACTTTCCTTGAGGAGGACAGCAAGAAGGTGGGGTACAGAAACTCCATCCCCTGCCACGAGCTTTCCTTTTTCCCTCAAACAGGGTGCTTTGGAAATTCCAGTATCTGCTAAACCCTCGACAGGTGTTCAACCTCCTAAAGGATGGTCCTGAGCCAGGGTGAGTGTAAGTTGGGAGCTATATCACAATGTTTGTGTGTGTCTGCCTATCTGTGTATGTTCAGAGAGCAGGAAAGATGGCATGTTGAGAGGGGAGGAACAGAGGACCCCTAGAAACCAGAATTCAGAATGCTGTTTTTACTAGGGTCACTGAGTATTCTCTCCTCTGAGTGCTCTGCCTCATCACTGCTCTGCTCTCAATGGTTGGAGATACCAATTTCTCCCCAACTACTAAGGAGTGGCTATAAACTATCCCCATTGTACCTTTTCTCTGCCCTTAATAGAGATAAGTCTTTTGACAGAGGAGAAGGGGATTATAAAGAAAGTCCAAAATAGAAGTAATCTGCCTGTCCAGGAGTTGGGTAGCCTCATTCCAGTTATCGTTCCTCATCTTCTCTTTCATCTTTTGTCTCAGGCTTAGATTCTTCAGAGAAGTTCCCGATTGCCGGATTTTGGTGTGTGGTGGAGATGGCACAGTAGGCTGGATCCTCGAGACCATTGGTCAGTGCAGGGAGCGCTCCGGGCAGGGCACTCGGGCAGTGGCCTTCCTGAGCTAACTCCCTCCGTGCATCTCCTCACCTGCCTCCCCAGACAAAGCCAACTTGCCTGTTGTGCCTCCTGTTGCTGTGTTACCCCTGGGCACTGGAAATGATCTAGCTCGTTGTCTAAGATGGGGAGGAGGTAAATGATTAGAAATTTTTTCTTGGGTAATGGATGGAGTTGGGTTGGAAGGGAAAGATACCTAGAAAGCATCTAGGCGTCTGGTGTACAAAGAGGTTTGGGAAGAAGAGGCATAGATGGGTGGGTACCAAAGTGGATTGTCCCAAAAGAAGAGAGCTTTGGAAGGAACAAGGATCACAGTCTGAACTTAGAAGGGTCAAGGGTGATGGTTCTCTTCCCTATAAATCTAAAATTCTCTTTTTCTTTCTCCCAACCAATTCTTAGGGCCCAGAGCATCAGGGAAAATGGGGGTAGAGAGAGGACAATGTGGGAATAAGAAAGGTTGTATAAGAGCTAAGCCAGCTCTGGCCGGTGTGGCTTAGTTGGTTGGGTATCATCCAGTGCACAGAGAAAGATTGCTGGTTCAATTCCTGGTCAGGGCACATGCCTGGATTGCAGCTTGATCCCCAGTAGGAGGCAGCGGGTTGATGTTTCTCTCTCTCCCTGTCCCTTCCTCTCTCTCTCTCTCTCTCTCTCTCTCAAATCAATGAAAACGTATTTTTAAAAAATATGTAAGCCAGATGCCGAGTGATGGAACTAGCAGGGAGATTTGCCATGACTCATCCATTCATTCAACCAGTTAATCAGGTCATGTATTCATTCATTATAATTTCTTCCCAGGTGTATTGCAACAGTCTCCTAACTGCAATCCCATTTCCAGACTTTTGCTCCCTTAAAAGAGAAAGAGTTGCCCTGACGAGTTTGGCTCAGTGGATAGAGCGTCAGCCTGTGAACTGAAGGGTCCCAGGTTCCATTCCAGTCAAGGGCATGTACCTTGGTTGCAGGCACATCCCCAGTAGGAGGTGTGCAGGAGGCAGCTGATCAGTGTTTCTCTCTCATCGATGTTTCTAGCTCTCTGTCTCTCTCCCTTTCTCTCTGTAAAAAATCAATAAAATATATATTTTTTAAAAAAAGAGAAAGAGTTGAAGGTATTAATAGTTAAAGAGGTCAGTGTGGGGCAGGTTGAGTTTGAGGTATCTTGGAGTTGAGATGTTGGATTCAAAGTTCAGCTGTGAGATGTCACAGGAGATTATAGAATAAGGGTCTGCTAAGGAGAATAAAAGTGTTTTAAGTGGAAGAAATTATGTAAAACCATTGGAGCCACCAAACAATGTGGTGGTGCATTAAGGGAAAGTGTGAGTCATTCATTGTGACTGGGACATAAAGTGCGAAATGGGGAATGGGGAGGAGGAGGACTGGAGGGTCATGAATGCTGTGCTGAGGAGTTTTTAACTTCATTGTGCTGGAGATTGCAAGCTGACAGTCCACAGAAATTATTTGTATTGTCTACGTTGCAGTGTTTTAATTTTTTTGACTTTGGTTATTTCTAAGAAGTGGGTTATGTATTCTTCAATTCCCCACAATCCCTGGGCTTCCTACTATTCACTCATCCACTTTACCTTTCTAACAACTGAGGCATTTGAATGTGCAATCCCTGAACCGTAGAGAGCTCTTAAACTATATATATATATATATATATATATATATATATATATATATATATATATATATATATATAATTATTATTATTCTCTTGTCCAGCCGGTGTGGCTCAGTGGTTGAATGTCAACCTATGAACCAGGAGGTCACAGTTCAATTCCCGGTCAGGGCACTTGCCCGGTTGCGGGCTCAATCTTGTGTGGGGCAAGAAGAAGGCAGCCAGTCAATGATTCTCTCTTATCATCGATGTTTCTATCTCTCTCCCTCTCCTTCTTCTCTGAAATTAATAAAAAATATATTTAAAAGTAAAATAAAATATTATACTCTCTCTATATAAAATATTATTCCAGAAATTAGGAATATCTTTGAATACATATTACAATGTAAATTTTTGGCCAGATTTTATTTATTTGTTGGTTGGTTTTATTTTGCATTAATCCTCACCTGAGGATATTTTTCCCATTGTTTTTCTTTTTTAAATATTTTTATTGATTTCAGAGAAGAAGGTAGAGGGAGAGAGAGATAGAAATATCAATGATGAGAGAGAATCATTGACCAGCTGCCTCCTGCATGCCTCACACTGGGGATTGAGCCTGCAACCCGAGCATGTGTCCTTGACTGGAATCGAACCTGGGACCCTTCAGTCCGCAGGCCGACACTCTATTCACTGAGCCAAACCGGCCAGGGCCCCCATTGATTTTTTCAGAGAGAGTGGAAGGAAGGCGGAGAGACACACAGAGAGAGAAACATTGATGTGAGAGAGACACACCGATTGGTTGCCTCTAGCACGCACCCCAACCAGGGCCATGAGGTAGCAGCCACATGTTTGGTAACTAACGGGTTGTGGAGGAGGAGGTGAAGACCAGTCTAAGACATTTCCTCGGTCTGTGGACTGAGCAGATGCGATGGCATTTATTAAGATATGGGACACAGGAGGAGGACCAATTTAAGGAAGAAAGATTCCTTTTTAGACATGCTGCATTGAGGTGTCAGTGGAGAACCCAGATAGAAGTGTGCGGTGGGTAGTTAGAAATCAGTGTTAAGGATTTAGAAGAAAAGTCAGGGCTGAAGATACATGTTTGAGAGTCATCTGCTCCTGGGAGGTAATTGACATCCGGAGAATAGAAGATTTACCAGGAAAAGAGTTAAGAAGAGAAGGTGGATGAGGACAGGAAGATCCTGGTAATCACCCTAGTTAAGGTTGGAGCAGAGGAATATGAATTACTAATGGAGTCTGTATGAGTGACCTGTTTCTGCTATAACAAATCACCACAAACAGTGGTTTAAAACAACACAAATTTATCATCTTAGCGTCCTGAGGATCAGAAGTTCAAAATAGGTCCCACTGCACTAAAGGCAAGGTGTTGGCAGGGCTGTGTTTTGTTTAGAGGCTCTAGGGGTCCTCTTTTTACTGATAAGGACCCCTGTGATGACGTTGGGCCCACCTAGATAATTCAGGATAATCTCCCCATTTTTAAAATCCTTAATTTAATCACATCTGCAAAGCCGCTTGCCATGTAAGGCAACATATTCACAGATTCTGGAGATTAGGATGTGGACATCTTTGAGGGGGCATTATTCTGCTTACCGCAGAGCCTAAGAAGGAGCAGTTAGAGAGGGTCCTCTGTAACTTAGAGAGTGCTATTTTAGAAGCCAAGTGAGTAGTTTCATGAGTTAAAATAAGAACTGAAGATATACTATTGGTTTTGGCAGGAATCATTGGCAATCTTTGCCAAAAGAGTTTCAGCAGGGTTGTATGGTGAAAGGCAAATTACAGAGGGTTGAACCATCAATGGAATGTGAGGAAGTGAAGACCCAATTTTGTAATCTTTTTCTTCCTGATTACAAAAATAATACATGCTTGTGGTAAAATATACTTCAAACATTTCGGATATACATGCCAAGAAAGTGAAAGTTCCCTGTAATCTACTCCCTAAAGTTTTGGAGTCTATTTCTACATGGTTTTCTTTCTAGAGACATACTCATCTATTTAAACAACAAGGTCATTTTACAAATGCTCTTCTTCTTCTTCTTCTTCTTCTTCTTCTTTAACTAAACAGTTCATCTTGGTTGTCATTATATTTCTTTTTTTTTTAAATATGTTTTATTGATTTCAGAGAGGAAGAGAGAGGGAGAGAGAGATAGAAACATCAAATGATGAGAGATAATCATTGATTGGCTGCCTCTTGCATGCCTCCTACTGGGGATCAAACCCACAACCCGGGCATGTGCCCTTGACTGGAATCAAACCCAGGACCCTTCACTCCTCAGGCCAACACTATCCACTGAGCCAAACCTGCTAGGGCTGCCTCACTCTTTATTACTGGATAGCACTATGCTTTGTGAATATCATTATTTATTTTTTTATCTTAAAAGTATGCTTATTAAAGTTAGGAGAGTGAAACGAGGAAGGGGTTAGGATAGAAGAAGCAACAGGAGAGAGACTAGGCGAGGCTGCTTTAGCTCTCTAGAACTGTTATAGGAAAAAAAGAAGTGAGCCAAGGTGGGGCTGCTTTCGCTCACTGGAAAGTCAGAGAAAAGGGGGCGTTGGAAACAGGTTCAGAGGGTTAGTCCAGGAGGAGCCGCTGCTGCCATGGCTCCCCTGATTGCAAGTCTTGTGGGGACTGTTAGAGTTTAGGAGAGGCACACCTTTCTGGGAAGAAAAGCAAGGATGTGCTCCTGGGAAGGAAAGTGCCTGTCATAAGTTATTTAAGCAGTCCCCTATTGATAGACATTTGGGTAGCATTTAGTCTTTTACTACAAACCATCTGCAGTGAACACTGCACATCTCTCTCTGCACACAGATGTGGGAATTTCTCTAGGAGAGATTTCAAGAAGTGAAATTGCTGGCTCCAAGAGCATAAAGATTTGACACTTGATTAGTTATTTTCTTAAAAAATAAATAGTGCTTGCTTGAGCAGTATCTATATATATAAAAGCCTAAGCAACCAAACGACTGGTTGACTGGTCGCTATGACGTGCACTGACCACCAGGGGACAGACGCTCAATGCACAGGATCGGGCTCCCTCCTGTCTGGATTGGGCCTGCGGGGATCAGGCCAAAACCGGCTGTCCGACATCCCCCGAGGGGTCCCGGATTGCGAGAGGGCACAGATCATGCTGAGGAACTCCACCAGTGCACGAATTCGTGCACTGGGCCTCTAGTATATACTAAAATTGGAATGATACAGAGAAGATTACCATGGCCTCAATGCAAGGATGACACAGAAATTTGTGAAGTGTTCCATATTAAAAAGAAAATAATGCATCAGTACATTTTCACTGTAAAAATTTTTGAAAAGTGAAATGTGTAAGTCTTCACATATAGGTCTCTTTCTTACTCCTGACCAAATTCCACATTCCTCCCACTGTTTCCTATTTGCACTCATTTTTCTGTTTTCACATGCACACACACAGAACTTTTAAACAAACATAAATGGGATCATGCTACCCATATTTTTCTGGTTCTTTTTTCATTGCATAACGTGTCTTAGAGATCTTTCCATGTTAGTACCTATTGATTTCATTTTCCGTTCAGTAGCTGCACATTATTTCATGGCATGGATTTGCCACCATCTATATAACCTTCCCTTACTGATGGGCATTTAGATTTTTTCCAATTTTTTGCTCTTTTAGAAGTACCTCAGCAAACTTACTTGTATATCCATTGCTGTGCACATATGTGTTAGTTTCTGTAGGTGAAATTCCTAAAAGTGGAATTGCTACATCAAAAGATATGTTTTGATAAAATTTGATAACATTTTGATAAAAATTGCCAAATTGCCTTCCAAAAATGAAATAACAATATATGCTCCAGCCCTAACCTGTTTGGCTCGGTGGATAGAGCGTCGGCCTGCGGACTGAAGGGTCCCAGGTTCGATTCTGGTCAAGGGCACATGCCTGGGTTGCAGGCTCGGTCCCCAGTGGGGGGCGTGCAGGAGGCAGCCAATCAGTGGTTCTCTCTCATCATTGATGTTTCTGTCTCTTCCTCTTCCTTACTCTCTGAAATCAATAAAAACAAAAGCAAAAACAATATATGCTCCAACTAACAGCAAATGAGAGTGCCAATTTATTCACAATCTCTTTAACACTTGATTTTCTCAATCTCTTTATACTTTGTCAATCTGAGAATCTTTAGTATGCATATTGTCCACTTGTATTTCTTTTTTAAATATATTTTTATTATTATTTAAAAATATTATTTAAAAATATTTTTTATTGATTTCAGAAAGGAAGGGAGAGAGAGCAAGCGATCAAAACATCAATGATGAGAGAAAATCATTGATCGGCTGCCTCCTGCACACCCCACACTGGGGATCAACCCGCAACCCAGGCATGTGTCCTGACCGGGAATCGAACCATGATCTCCCGTGGCCAGGCTTAAATATATTTTTATTGATTTCAGAGAGGAAGGGAGAGGGAGAGAGATGGAAACATCAAATGATGAGAGATAATCATTGATTGGATGCCTCCTGCACGCTCCTCTACTGGGGATTGAGCCCGAAACCCAGGCACATGCTCTTGACCGGAATCAAACCCCAGACTCTTCAGTCCACAGGCTGATGTTCTATCCATTGAGCCAAACCAGCTAGGGCTATATTTCTTCTCTGATTGGCTTGTTTGCCTTATTTGCCAATTTTTCTATTGACTTTATAAATATAGAATTTGTAAGCTTTTTTTGAATGTTGGGGAAGATAATCTGTTGTCTGTGCTGCAGAAAATTTTCCTCAGTTTGTATTTTGTCTTTGTTGTTGTTGCTGTTAATCCTCACTCGAGGATATTTTTCCATTGATTTTTTTAGACGGAGGTGGAAGGGTGGGGGAGACACAGAGAAACATTGAAGTGAGAGAGACACATCAATTGGTTGCCTCCTGCACTAGCCCTGACCGGGACAAGGGATTGAGCCTGCAACTGAGGTACATGCCCTTGACGGGAATCAAATCCAGGACCTTTCAGTCTGTGGGCAAACAACCGGTAGGGCTTTTTGTCTTTTTTTTAAGTGTGTTATTTATTTAACCATACAGAAGTTTTTAATTTTAATATATTTGTGTTAATCAGTCTTTCCCTTTCTTGGCTCCTAGCTTTGTATTATGCTTTAGAAAGGACTTTTCCACTCAAGATTGTTAAAGCATTGTGCTTTCTTCTAGTACAAATTCTGCTTCCTTTTTTTACATTTAAATTCTTTGATCCATCTTGAATTTATTTTGGTATAAGGAATAACTTTTATACCCAGCACCATTTATGGAATAATCTATCTTTTTCCTACTTACTTGAAATGTCATCATATACTAAATTCTCATATATACTTCATTCTATTTCTGGGCACTCTGTCCTTTGCTTTTTATTCTATTTACTGTTATCACACTGTTTAGATAGAGAAAGTGTCAAGGAATGTGAGAGAGAGAGGGGGAGGGAGAATATGAATTTTCCCCATTCATCACTCATTTTAACATTTTCCTGGCCGTCTTCTCTAGTCTTCCAGATGAACTTTGGCATTATTGTTAGCTGAGCACACACATTGGGAACACTCATCCTTCATGACAGTGTGGAGAAAGGGTCAGCAAGGTCCATGTCCAAGCACCCTTCTCTTCTACTGGCAAGGGCTGGGAGGGTCTGCAGAATCAGGGCAGAGGATCCCTGGGAATTTGTGGAGCTAGGAGCTAAGAGGAGGTCCCTCTGGGACTTGAGGCTGAGTGCTAATCTGTCTTCTCCCCCCTCCCTAGGCTATGAGGGACAGAATTTGGGGAAGATCCTCAAGGATTTAGAGACGAGTAAAGTGGTACATATGGATCGATGGTCTGTGGAGGTGATACCCCAACAAACTGAAGAAAAGTGTGACCCAGTCCCCTTTCAAATCATCAATAACTACTTCTCCATTGGTGTGGTCAGTGGAGTGGGCATGGGGGAGGAGAGGAAGTAGGGGTTAAGCAGGTACAGGCTGGAGGAGGGCAGACTAGGAAGGTAGAAGTTAAGGAAGCTGTACATAGGAAAATTTGGGGTGGGGCCCAGTGGTGTGAGTTGCAAGAAAAGAACATGAGGCATACTGCTCCCAAATGGGGAAGTTAAAGAAAGTTCTGTGCTGAGAGGAGGCAGGCCTCTGATCTTATATGCCCTGAACTCCCCAGGACGCCTCTATCGCTCACCGATTCCACATGATGCGAGAGAAATATCCTGAGAAGTTCAACAGCAGGTGAGAGAAAGTGGGGGTGGGGGTAGGTATACACAGTGGCAGGGACCAGTTGTGGCCAAGTGTGACCAGAGCACTTATATGGGCAGTGACATCTCTAGGAAAGCCCTCAACCTAAAGGTACCCTATTCTGCATGGGTATGGAGTCAGGAGGTTGATGCCCTTCCCTGTCACTGCCAACTGCATAATTTGTCCCTTCCCTGCTGGGTCTTATGTTGGGGCTGATACAGAATGAAGAACAAGCTATGGTATTTTGAATTTGCCACATCTGAATCCATCTTCTCAACATGCAAAAAGCTGGAGGAGTCTTTGACAGTTGAGGTGGGTATGATGAAACCTAACCCTACATCCTTTTCAGCTTTTTATATCTTAGTTTCTCCCTACACAGGTGCCTCAAGAACTTCCCATATTCTTGAACCTTTGCTTTGACCTCTCAGCTCTCCAATTTTGAATTCCCAATTTCTCAAGATATTCCAGTCCCTGTTTCCCTCCATCCCTTGCAAAACTCAAAATCTTGGCTTTCCTCGTTGGTCATTTGGTGGAGGAAGAGGTCACGCCCTTGATTATGTCATGAAGTAAGGATCTGTTTTCTCCTACCCTCAGATCTGTGGGAAACCACTGGATCTGAGTTCCCTATCTCTAGAAGGCATTGCCGTCCTGAACATTCCTAGCACGCATGGTGGATCCAACCTCTGGGGTGATACCAAGAGACCCCAGGGGGACACCCATGGGATCAACCAGGCCTTAGGTTCTGCAGCTAAAGTCATCACCGACCCTGACATCCTGAAAACCAGTGTGCCAGGTGAGAGGAGCAGCTTTGGAAGTGGAGTGAGCGGGACTAAGGGGAAGGTGTGACTCTCTCTGAAGGCACCCTGCCTCTGCAAAGCTTATCTCACTACTTTCCACCCCCAGACCCAAGTGACAAGCGGCTGGAAGTAGTAGGGCTGGAGGGTGCAATTGAAATGGGCCAGATCTATACCAAGCTCAAAAATGCTGGACGTCGGCTGGCCAAGTGCTCTGAGATCACCTTTCAGTAAGGAAAACGCTGGCCAGGGGCTCTGAGGGAAGGAGTTTGGGCTGGGAGCACCTGGGTCATGGGAATGGTGGGGAGGGGCTGTACTAGGAGATCTCAGTGCTAAAGGGTCTGAAAGCCAACCTAAGAAACAGAGTTTTGGTATTTGATTGGCAAGGAAATCTCCACCAATCTGCCTTGGCCTCCCACAGCACCACGAAAACCCTTCCCATGCAAATTGATGGAGAACCTTGGATGCAGTCGCCCTGTACGGTGAGTATTGCCTATGCCTGCCAAAAATTGAACCCTCAGGCTCCATGGATCCTAAATCTCCATTCCATAGCTTCTTTACTTCCTCCTGATGCCTGAAGTTCCCCTATGCACCATTCCTCTCATACCCTGACTTCTCAGCCCCTGGCCATCCTACTATGAATGGCTTATCTTGGACCCCAGCAGCCCACCGTGAACCCACGGGTCTTCCCCCAAGAAGACCAAGTTCTGCATCTGAACATGCCCCCTTCCCTTCCAGATCAAGATCACCCACAAGAACCAGATGCCCATGCTTATGGGCCCACCCCCCCGCTCCTCCAATTTCTTTGGCTTCTTGTGTTGAGGGGGACACCGCAGCCTCCAAGCCAGCCTTGAACCCACCTCCCTGGACTCTACTCCATAGGCTCTGTATACTGCTGCCACACCCTCCTGCCAGCTCAGGGCAGTGTTCCTTCACCCTTACAGTATTTATTATCCTGCACCACCTCCACTATTTCCCACGCATATGTGTACACACACACACATACACACACACACACACACACACACACACACACACAGACACCCCAAAAACTCATACATTGCAAGTGCCTCATCTGAATAAAATGACATTTTTTCCCTCACTGGGATATCTGTTAAGTGAGTGGTATACCTCCTTCCTTTATACCTTCACTCTATAAATGACATAGGTTCTCCCGAGAAGCAAGAAAAAAACAGCATCAGGTTCTGAGTATTTATTTCAGGTAATGGCAGCCTTCGAGTAGAGAAAAGATAGGCATCGCTGTCCACCCTGGGTAAATCATGGCATCCCATGCGAGTACTCAGACCTGTTGCCCGCTGAGGAGGGGCTTGCTCTCACCAATGGAGGAAGAGTGGAAGACCCGGGGCAGACGCAGCCAGTGGGTGCTACCCTGTGGCAGCTGGGGAAGGGAGACAGCAGAGCCCTGCTTCATAAGTCTGCGCCTGATATTGGAAGAAGAAGGAGGAAACTGGTTAGCAATGGCCAAGGGCAGCCTGTCTGTGCCTCTCCAAAGGACACACCCATATTTCAGGTTTCCTTGGCCTTGATCTTTGCTCCCCAACCTTCTCCTCACCAACAGGGTTCATCCTCTCTCTCTCTCTCTCTTTTTTTTTTTTTTTTTACATATGTCTAGACCATGCATGCAGAAGAGATGAAATAGTTACTCCATCTCAATTGACAATGGTCTAATGTTATTTTATCCCATGCGTATAACTGCTCATATCATCCTCTCTTCTTTCTGTGGTAGCCTCTGTCCATTCCCTTCTCCCTACGAGGTTCCCTATTTGAGGACTCCAGGCCTAGAGATCTGCCCTTTTTGCAGGTGGAGAACTCAGTTCACCCAACCTCCTCCACTTTTGATATTGCCAATAACAATAGTCATCAATATAATCATTTATTGTATTCTTGCTTCAGAACCAGATGCTTTATCCACATTGTCTGTAATCCTGACAACAGCCCACAAGATAAGTGTTAGTTAGTTTTCCTACTTTTCAGAAGTTCGAAAAGGTTAAGCTACTTCCCGAAGATCCCACGAGCAAGAATGCAGCCCACACTTGTTTAACTTCCAAGTTTGGGCTCTTTCCTGGACACCATACTTCCTCTTGAGGAAGAGTGAGTGGTGGAAATAAGGAATAAGGGAGTGTGAACTGGATGGTGGGGTTCTCACCTGTATACCAGAAATGCAAGCACCGTAGCCATCAATACCAGCAAGATACCCACGAACAGGGGAGCCTGCCCAAGGTCTGCTTCTTGACCTGTGAGGAGAATCCCAGGCTCTGCCTCAGTGTCTGCTCCCTGACAGATAGCCTCTGCCCACTGCCCTTCATCCCTGCTCTTGTCCAAGTACCTACCAGGCATGACAAGCTGGGTGCTGACCATTGCCAGGCTGTTGGCATCAGCCAAAGACACATTGAGGCAGTAGGTCCCTGAGCCGCCTGTTAGTACCTGGTGCAGAACCAGCTGGCAGGCTGGGCTAGGTGGCACAGCCTGACACAGCCGCTGGGTAGGGGGCTGGCACCCTGGCGATGAGATGTCCAGACAGGCTTCCTCGGGCAGCCTGGGAGAGGTGACATCTTATGTCAGGGGGTCTGGGAAGGAACACTTGATACCAGAGAATAGGGTAATGGTCAACCAGGAGTTCTCAGGGCCGCCAGTGGGACACTCACCCGCCTTGACAGGACACAGTCAGCTCAAATGCATCCCCTTCACTGGATGGCACAGCCTGCAGGATCTCAGCACTCTCGATGCCCTCTGCAAAGTTGCAAGATTTTAAGCCTGGGATTCCTCTATCAGGATTCCCTAAAGGATCACAGACAGGAAATCCCTAAACTGCTTCCCTAATCCCATCCCCATGCCTTCAAATGAAAATTCTGGGATTTAGGTATTCTTGCCCATGTGAGCAACTCCTTCCACAGTATGCTTCCACTGGCAACCTGAGACAGCCCACACCTCCCTCCGCCAGCCCCCACGGTAGGCAAGACTCACGGACAATGTCCATGGTGAGGGAAAAGGAACCGTATCGATACAGAACACAATCCAAGGGGACTTGTCTCTTCACCAGGGTTAAGGTGGCTGAATCATCCAGCAGGGGGCTCTGGGAGCCTGGCAGGAGAGGAGAGAAGTCCACAGGCAAATGACTCACCTGGAAACAGAAGCCTAGCAGGCATGTTCCCAGAAGAGCCAGAGCTACTGAGTCCAGGCTTGGAATCTGACAACACCTGGGAAATCTCATTGTATAGATAAGGAAATTGAGGCCCTGAAGGAGAAATTACTGCCCCACAGTCTCACAGATGGGGTAGAGTTAGAGTTTTTAAAAATCACAAGTATTTATTATACCCCACACTGTGCCAGGCCCTAGGCTAGATACTCAACATATGTTTAACTCATCTAAGTGTCACTTTCTCACTCTCCCATTTTCAGTGCTATAATTCCAGACTGATCTGCTTTGGGAAGAGAATCCAGGGGTGGGAAATGGTGTCAGAATCTGGAAAAGATTTCTATGCATTTACGCTTGCACAGAAAATGAGATATAAAGATTATATAAATAACCGCAGTCTGTCATTCCCTGGCCTGTCCCTCAGAGAACAGCTCTCAGGGACAGAGAAGCAACAAGCTCTCTCCCCAGGTCCTAGGGGAAGGCCCTGACTTCTTTAACTCCACATCTATTCCATGGCATTAAGAGGGACTTGAGGGCTTTAAAACCAGTGAGGCCTCTGAGGGGACTCCATTGCTAGGCAACTGGGTCCTGGGGAAGTCTTTCGGCTCTTTAGTTACAAATGCCCCACCTCAATAAACCTCATTCACACTGGCCCTCTTACCTGTAATACCTTCTGTAGGCATGAATGGGCTGGCATCTGGACCCTCAGGCTCAGCCGTGGGTACCTCTCCCGCTGTGGTCTCCACCAACTCTGTGGTTGGTACCTGCACAACTGTGGTTTCAGAGGGCTCTCCAGTTGACACGTCAGGGGTCGTACCTATAGCCTCTGCAGTTGGCATCTCTGCAAGTGTGGTACCTAGGCCTTCTGCAGTTGGCATCTCTGCAAGTGTGGTACCTAGGCCTTCTGCAGTTGGCACTCGCACCGGTGTAGTATCTAAAGCTTCTGTGGTTAGCACCTGCACAGCTGTGGTTCCAGAGGACTCTGCAGTTTGCACCTGACCAGGTGTCGTACCTACAACTTCCGCTGTAGGCACTAACCCAGCTGTGGTGCCAGGGGCCCCTTCAGTTGGCACAAGCCCATCTGTGGTTCCTGGAACTGGGGAGGAGCCACAGGAGCTGAGAGGAATAGCAGCCTGAAGCACCACCCGGGCAGTGACTGGGCCCGACTCTAGGTAAGTGTGAGTGACCACAAGTGCCCGAGAGATCAAGGTCCCAGTACTGTCTCCAAAGTCCCAGGTGTAAGAAAGGTCAGCCCCAGACAAGTAGCCACTGGGGTCATGGAGCTGGAGCGCAAAGACCAGAGGTTGGTTTCTCAGGAAGTGCTTGTTCCCTCCATCCAAGGCCTGCAGTTGGGACACACTCACAGAGAAGGGCACCTGGTCTGGGATTGGAACCAGAAAAGGTAAGACGCACAGCTGGGCCACAGCTTCTCTTTTCACAGCCACACCCTCCAACCCCAGGCTGACTGTGTCTTCACTGGCTCTAAGCCCCATATTCCTTTGTCCAGGTTTTCCTGGTTCTGCCCCTTTAAGATTATACACATTGCCCTTTTCCCCTTCCAGTCCAGCCAAACCTCTCCACCTTCTTCTCTTGCTGTAGGATTGGCCTCGCCCCTTCCTAATCCTTACCAGTAACGGTGAAGGCTAAGCTGGCGTGACCGAGGGGCGTGTAGCTCTCAGACCCCCGGCGGTGGTAGACAGTTACTTCCATGGTGTTTGTGCCCAGTACTGCTGTGTCTGTCCCAATGCTCAGCCCAGACACCGGGCCCCCTAGAACTTGCCAGTATTGGCCTGAGGGTTTTGGGAAGAAAAGCGGGGAGGGGTGAGGGTTACTGGTTGAAGAAAATTGATTAGAGACAGCACCAGAGAAGGAAGGTCAGACGAATTTAGGATGGAAATTTCAGATGGTATTTGGAAGGTGGTGATATGGGGCCAGGGAAGGAGTGGTTCCATGGAATGGGGCTATAACTGAGGAAGGATTCCCAGGAAGAACTATAACAGAGTCGGAGGGGGCTAGGTGCTACGGAAGAGGCAGGAGCCAGGGGGGAAATGATTAGGGAAACTTGCAGAGCTTAAAGGATGGGACCAAAAGGAAAGAGAATCAGGTAGGAAGAGGTGAATCCAAGTGTGGCTGACAGGCCAGAGCAGGGAGCCCCTCACCCCAGGTCTTCCAGACGTAAACAAATCTCCTCCTCTGAGACCGAGGGCCTGATGGGCAGGCCTCCCCGTCAGGGAAGATGCAGGCGCCATCAAGTTCCTGGGGATACACCGGCTGTCCTCCCCGCACCTGGCTCCCTGAAAGGTAGAGACAGGGTCACCTTTAAACCCTGGCATTACACCAAACCCCTAATATGGCTCTCGAGGAGGGCTCTGGGAATACTCCCTAGCCGCAAAGTGTATTCCCCTTGGTATAATCCATTTAGGGTGGTAGTGGAAAGAATGGAAACTACAATTAAAGATTCATATGTATACACTAACATAGGAAAGAGATTGGAAGGCCATATGTCAATATATTTAGAGAGATTTGCTTTAGCTAATGGGATAAAAGTAAAAATAACAGCACCAGCTAACATCTATTGAGCCTTTACTATAGGCTAGGGCAGGCCTTGTGCTAAATTCTTTATATATTATCACATTTTAGTCCTTACAACAACCTTTCATTGTAAGGTATCATCCCCATTCTACAGATAAGGGAACGGAAGCACAAAACAAGTATTTGCCCAGGGTCACATACTAGTAAGAAGTTTAAATCTAAATCCATCCAACTTCTAAGTCCACTGGGTCTTCTGTCCCCCATTTGGGCAACTATAATCCCCCCCCCACTTTATTTGTGTTTTCTACTTTTTCTACAATGAATATGCATTACATATATAATTTGTTTTTTGTTTTTTTAAAGTAGAGGTGGAAAGGGGCCTTCCCTGAGCTCATTAGGGGTACTAGAGAATTGGGACAGAGGAAGGAGGGCCTGGGATAGAGAGGTACTCACCATTGATGATGGTGTCATTGGCCCAGATGACCTGCCCATCTGGCAGCACCTTTTGGCATTCAGGGAAGTGCAGGGAAATAGAGAAGGAGACATTTGCCCCAACCAGCGTAGGCCCATCACTACGGACCTTCAAGGACACTGGGCCACCTGGAAAAGGCAGTTGCATTAGCTGGGACTCCTTGGCTTCCCCTCCTCATATACCCTTCCCCTTCTTCTCAAACTACATTCAACCCAGTTCTCTCCCCACCCCATTTCCACCATGCCCTCCCCAGAATTTGCCAAGTTCCCACCTTTCCAGCAGTCAGGCCCCTGGTTTTCTGTCCACTCAGGATACAGCTGCTTGTTCCAGGTTTTAGTTCTGAGCTGCCTCGAGACACCAAGCCAGTCTTGGCCTATGGATCCTAAAAGGAAAGTGCCATGAGGGCCCTAGGATCCTCACTCAGTCCCTTCTCAAGAGATAATAATGCCCCATGTCACTCCACTCATTCTCACATTCAAAGTGCATTTTAGCCCTAACCAGTTTGGCTCAGTGGATAGAGCATCGGCCTGCGGACTGAAAGGTCCCAGGTTCGATTCTGGTCAAGGGCATGTACCTTGGTTGCGGGCACATCCCAGTAGGAGGTGTGCAAGAGGCAGCTGGTTGATGTTTCTCTCTCATTGATATTTCTAACTCTCTATCCCTCTCCCTTCCTCTCTGTAAAAAAACAATAAAATATATTTAAAAAAAAAAAAAAAAGTCAATTTAATTTACTGAATGCCTTCTAGGTACCAGGTACAAAGGACTATGCCAGGTACAAAGGACTTAAGAAATGAATAAGATAGCTCTGAAGGGATTCGAGGTAAAGTATAGGAGATAGACATATATGTAAATTGCTATAAACCAAGGCACTATTTAATACGAGCCATAGCAGACATGCATGAAGTACTACAAAATGACAGTCTAAACAGATTTCTGTAGTTCCACTCTGGCAGATTAGGATAGGAAAGACTTCAATGAGGAACTGGCCTGTGGGATAAAGCACTCCAGGCAGAAGGCCTAGCAGGAGCAGATGCATGCATGGAGGCACGGAAGCACATGGCATGATAGGGAACTACTAGCAGTCTGGTTAATGCACACCAGGGAAGACCAGACCAAAAAGCTGCCTTGGGGGCTTTGAGTGTCCGGGGAAGGAGTTTGGCCTTTAACTCTATAGGCAAGGCCACCTCAGAAGATTGTTTTATTGAGCTATAATCCACCTACATAAAATTCACCCTTCAGAATCTTTTTTAATATGATCAGATTGTGTTTTAGAAGGATAACTGACAAACAGTGAGGAAGATGGATCAGAAGCAGGCAGAGGTTGGGGTTGGGAACACAGCAGACAAATTTATTGCAACTGACTGAGAAAAAGAGATATGGTGGATCTCTATATGCCTCATCCAGATCCAACAACTATCGCATTTGCCACATTTGCTTTTTCTTTATGTTGTTATTATTGTTTGTTTATGTTGTTTTATTTTTTATTTATTTATTTTATTTTTTAATTTCTTTATAGATTAAGGTGTCACATATTTGTCCTCATCCCCCCATTCCCATCCCACACCCCTCCCCACAGATGCCCCAACCCCCTGTTGAACTTAACCATTGGTTAGGCTCATATGCATGCACACAAGTCCTTTGGTTGATCTCTCCCCCCTCCCCCCACCCTCCCCTATCCTCCCTCTGAGGCCCGATAGTCCGATCGATGCCTCCTTGTTTCTGGTTCTGTTCTTGTTCATCAGTCTATGTTGTTCATCATTTCCCCTAGATGAGCGAGATCATGTGTCACTAGAGATATACTTATAAGAACTGAATGTGAGACGAGCAATAATAGTTATGCTGACAGGCAAATGAATCAGTCTGTAGTGAGTTTCTTTCTGGACCAACAGTTCTTTTGAGACCCAATTTCAATGTCCACCAGTTCCTTATGTGTACATGTCAGCACTGACCCTCTCAGCTCTGGATGGTGGACAAATGGTGGTAACGGAGGTCCGACTCCCTATGGTTTGGTCTCGGCCGGACCCAGGGGCACGGCTTCACCCGGACTCAGGGGCACGTGGCCTCACCCAGACCCGGGACCCAGCCTCACCCGGATCCAGGGGCACACGGCCTCACCCGGACCCGGGATCCAGCTTCACCCGTACCCAGGGGTGCAAGGCCTCACCCGGACCCAGGGGCACATGGCCTCTCCCAGACCCAGGGGCGCATGGCCTCACCCGTTTATTTTTTATTGAATTTATTGGGGTGACATTGGTTAATAAAATTATATAGGTTTCAGGTATACAATTCTATAATACATTATCTGTATATTGTATTGTGTGTTCAGCACCCCAAGTCAAGTCTCCTATTTGTTTTTAGTTAAAGTCTTTAAAAGCTAATCCCAGGCCCTGGCTGGTTTGGCTCAGTGGATAGAGCGTCGGCCTGAGGACTGAAGGGTTCCGGGTTCGATTCCAGGCAAGGGCACATGCCTAAGTTGCGGGCTCAATCCCCAGTAGGGGAGCGTGCAGGAGGCGGCTGGTCAGTGATTCTCTCCCATCATTGATGTTTCTATCTCTCTCTCCCTCTTCCCTTCCTCTCTGAAATGAATAAAAATATATTAAAAAAATAAATAAATCAGGGGTGGGGAACGCCCAGCCTGCGGGCTGTAGAAGGCCTGCAAAATCATTTGCTCTGGTCCTGCCAAGGCCGCCGCAGGTAGAACTCAAAATTCAATAAATCTAGGAGCTTTAAAAATAAATAAATAAATAAACAAATAAATAAAAATGAAAGTTAATTCCAGGCATCTTGTTATTTTAACCCTACAAATTCAGTATGTATCTGTTTTTTAAATGAATATTTTATTGAATAAGCATTACTTCACACTAGACAAAATTATCAAACCCAGTCCATAAAAATTTCATTAATATCTAAAAATGTCTTATGATATTAAAAAAATCAGGATCCAAAAAGTAAGCAGTCTTTTAAGAGCCTCAGATGTACAAGAATGAATAGAATGTTTCCAGACTACATTAAGGAACATAGTAAGAAAAAAAGACTTAAAACAGCACTATGAATGAGGAAAGTCAAATCAAGAAGAATTTTCTTGAAGTCTGTGAGAAAGAAGAAATTGAGAGCCCAGCTGGTGTGGCTCAGTGGTTGAGCATCAACCCATGAACCAAGAGGTCACTGGTTTGATTCCCAGTCAGGGCACATGCCTGGGTTCCGGGCTCATTCCTCAGTAGGTAGCGTGCAGGAGGCAGCCAACTGACATCAATGTTTCAATCTCTCTATCCCACTCCCTTTCCCTCTCTTTCTCTCAAAAATCAATAAAAAGACATTAAAAGAAAAAAGAGATATGATGCATGTATTTCAGCGTAGCAGAAACTAGCCTCACTCCATTTGTAATTTGTACTGGAAATTTAGTTGATTCAGCTGGGGGAGGATCTGGAATCTTCATTGAGCATCCTACCACTAGAGCAAGAGAATCATAAGATGCCCCATTCTTTTCCCACTCCCAACCCTCCCTCCTCAGAGCCCCACGGGACATTCCAGATCCTCTCACCACTCCTCACCCCCACCTCTTGCTCCTGTCACGAGGCCCCAATCCTCCAGAGCCCTTTCATGTGATGCTCAGCTGAGACCCCTCTGCCTGTCTTTTCCATGCCCAGGACAAAAGCCTGGGCTGTGTTCACCCATCCCCACCCTACAGAGGTTTGATGGTGCCTCCTTACCCTTTTTATCCAATACCACATTCTCTTTCTTACTCCTCACTTTAAATACCTTATCCCAAGTGCCTGAGACATCACCTAAAAGAGCCTCCCACTCATTTCCCCCCACCCCCTTGGAGCCCCTGCCTCAGGGGGGCCTCAGAATTATGGCCACGAAGACCCACCGTTTTCTTGCCCTTCCAAGCAGATGGAATTACTCTCAGATTCAGTCCCAGATTCAGAGTTCAAGTGTGCACATCCTTACTAAATCAAATGAATGAGAGAAGCCTGAAGTGTTGCTGGTATCTCCCATTCGGAGGAGGGAAACCAGAGCAGGTGTGCAACCCCAAATGCACTTATTCATATCCACACGCCCCACACTAACCTTCTGTGGCCCCCACAGCCAGAAGAGCACCCAGCACAGCCACATGGAGAAGGCATTTTAAAGGAACCATCCTGTCTTTCTTCCAGCAACCAAAGGCACTGAGGGGCTGGGACAAGCCCCTATATAAGATAGGGGTACTCATTTGCATAGTCCTTCCCCCTCTCCCTCCAGGGGAGGTCTGGAAGGGGCTGCTAGAGAACCGGAGAACTGACAAGGGATCCTGGTCCCTAGACACAGGTTCATTCTCATCTTGACTGAGAATTGGCTGAAGGGCAGCTACATAACACGTACTCCACGTGCTCAATTCATCATGGGAGATTAAATCAATCTGTTGTTTGAGTCAAACCAGGAGCCTCAAAAAAGACTGAAACAGAGATCCTACATCCAAAAACAGAGAGAGAGACAGACAGTATCAGGGTAGGCTGAGAGGCCGAGGCAAAGATTCCTCCGACACCCAGGAAACCCTTACAAGAGTTTCCCAGCTTCCTGCTTTTCTTTATTTTTCATTTATTTACTTAATTAAATTTATTATTCAGGAGAGCACAGCCCAGCTTCCTGCTTTTCAAAGGAGGCCCCAGGGCCAGGTGGCATTGAATCTTAGATCGATTTGTATTTTCCCTAAGAGTCGTGAAAACGGCGAGATCAGGGAATCCCTACAAACTCGGGACACGGGTAGGAAATTCGAGCCCAAATCAGGTCAGTACTTGGAAGGAGGTGCTCGGCCTCCCCACCGAGGCAGAAACTTGTCTTGATGCCTCTTCGGAACCAAACTTGCGCCCGGCTGGCTCCTTAGCTGCGAGGGGCGCGGGATTCGCCCCTCCGTTCTGACGTCGACCAATAGGAAGGGCCGGGGGCGGAGCCATGGAAACGCGGGAAGGAGAGGCGGGGCCTCCGGCGGCGGTGGGGAACCGGAGGGAGGCGGCAACATTGTTTCAAGTTGGACAAATTGACAAGAGCGAGAGATAACACTGCGTTCCATCCGGACCTGGAGCCGCCGTGCCGGGCCCTGCTTCCCCCTCCTCCGCCCCGGAGAGCCGGGGTCCGCTTTCTTCAGGGTTCCCAGGCCCCCGCCCCAGGGCCCGGCTGACCCGACTCGCTAGCGCTTCATGGAGAACTTCCAAAAAGTGGAAAAGATCGGAGAGGGCACGTACGGAGTTGTGTACAAAGCCAAAAACAAGCTGACGGGAGAAGTGGTGGCGCTTAAAAAAATCCGCCTGGACACGTGAGTGGCCTCAGTCCCGGGACTCCCACCTCGGGAACTCCGGGCGGGCCCCCACCCCCACCCCGCGGGCGGGTAGCCGTCCAGGGACCGGAAGGTAGCTGGGAGGGACTTGTTTTGAAGTGGAGAAGTGGGTTGGAGGACTGTGGAGGGTTTCCCTCGAGAGATTACAGGGTAGTGTCGAATCCGTGGGAAACTTGCTCCCCGGAGCCCGGTGAAGCCCCCAAATGTGCAGTCAGGGAGGCACAGGAAGAGAAAGGAGGCCTCTGAGTTGGGGTCCAGTACGCCCCGTGGAGGTGGGTTTTGTGGGAACCGGCGAAGAGCACTTTTCTGAATAAAGAGCCCCCCTCGCTGCCCCAGCCCCACCCTCATCTTAGAATTCTCTCCCTGTTTCAAAAGAATGGCAGTTGAACCTCACTGGCCCCTCTAGGGAGGCTGGGCGCTGCAACTCGCTTTTTTTTCTGTTACCTTCTCTCCCCCTTTACCAGGAGGCTTTACTCACCTACCTTTGGGGGGGAAAAAAGAAATAATGGCCTTAATATGTCCAAAAGCCACTCTCTGTCCCGGATGAATGAATGAACTACAGCACACTTTCTCTTCTCTCACTTTACTAGGGGATGCTGGGGTGGTGTCTCCTTAGGGGAAAAAGAATGCCTGGGCTGGGAGAAAGGGAATATTTGTAACCACATTCCCATCTCTGTTTCCCAATCTCTCCAAGTGAGACAGAGGGTGTACCCAGTACTGCTATTCGAGAGATCTCTCTGCTTAAGGAGCTTAACCATCCAAATATTGTCAAGTAAGTATGTAAAGGGGAGGTGCTTGATAGTAAGGAGGATGCCTTCTGTCTGTGTCATCTGGGGGTCTTGCTCTCTCACCTCCATTCCTGGACCTCCCTTCCCTAGGCTGCTGGATGTCATCCACACAGAAAACAAACTCTACCTGGTTTTTGAGTTTCTGCACCAGGATCTCAAGAAATTCATGGATGCCTCTGCTCTTACTGGCATTCCTCTTCCCCTCATCAAGGTAATCCTTCTCATCACCTCCTCCCCAACATGGTCATGTCTTGTGGGGACTGAAGGCCAGGCAAGTCAGACCGAATGAAGAATTGTGATATTGGTTTCCCAGCACTCATCTCCCTACACACACACACACACACACACACACACACACACACCCCTTTCTTTTGTGGCTCTTTCACTGTTCATTATGCCTATTAACCCCAGGGCTGGGCAGGAGAATCAAAGTTGAAACTCTAGTGAGTCAACATAACAGCTCCGGTAGAAGGTCAGATGAAACGCAGATAAATGGGACTTGAAGGCACTTGGTACATTCCTCCAAAAAAAGTCCTTTTACCTGTTTGGTGGGAGAAATAGCCAGTGAGTCTCTAGTTCCTGTATTGTAGCTGGGTTGTTTACTCCCCAAACTACTTTCAATCTATCAACAAATGTTTATTCAACACACACTTATAATCTAATATAGTAAAGGCTTTAGTAGAGCTTTGGAGGTGATAAAGAAACATAATTCTGTCTCTCTCCATTGTCAGAGCTATCTGTTCCAGCTGCTCCAGGGCCTAGCTTTCTGCCATTCTCACCGGGTCCTGCACCGAGACCTCAAACCTCAGAATCTGCTTATCAACGCTGAGGGGGCCATCAAACTCGCAGACTTTGGACTAGCCAGAGCCTTCGGAGTCCCTGTTCGTACTTACACCCATGAGGTCAGTCCCTCTCCACATTTCTTCTCTGAACTTCCTGGGAGGTGTTAACAAGGACATTCAAAAAGTAACTACAAATATTTAGACAGCAGTTTCTCACTAGAGCAGGGGTAGGGGGCCTTTTTTCTGGCAAGGGCCATTTGGATATTTTAACATCATTCAAGGGCTATACAAAATTATCAACTTAAAAAATTAGTCTGGCCGAAACCGGTTTGGCTCAATAGATAGAGCGTCAGCCTGCGGACTCAAGGGTCCCAGGTTCGATTCCGGTCAAGGGCATGTACCTTGGTTGCGGGCACATCCCCAGTGGGGAGTGTGCAGAAGGCAGCTGATCGATGTTTCTAACTCTCTATCCCTATCTCTTCCTCTCTGTAAAAAATCAATAAAATATATTTAAAAAAAAAATTAGTCTGTTAGCCCTAGCCGGTTTGGCTCAGTGGATAGAGCAGCAGCCCTCAGACTGAAGGGATCTGGGTTCAATTTTAGTCAAGGGCACATACCTTGGTTGCAGGCTCCTGGTTGGGGTGTGTGCAGGAGGCAACCAATTGATATGTCTCTCACATGGATGTTTCTTTCTGTCTCTCCCCTTCCCTTCCACTCTCGCTAAAAACCAATGGAAAAATATCCTCAGGTGACTATTAACAACAACAACAAATCAGCCTGCTAATCAAACATTTAATAACTCACCCCTAATGCCTTGGCAGGGCCAGACCAAATGATTTCTTGGGCCTTATAAGGCCCATAGCTGGACATTCCCTACCCCCCCGCACTAGAGGGAGAGTATTTTTGACACCTCAAGAGGTCTTAGAGTACTCACAGAGTTCATACTGCAGGGCTAACTGGGCTTTGATAGATACCAAGCCAGGTGAACTGGATGGCACACCATTAAAATTATGACCACTTCTCTCAAGTTTTCCATGAGGGTCACAAATTGGGGGTTCAGAAAATATGGTCCCAGAGTCATGGGCTAGGCCCATTCTGGGCTAAGATGTATGTAGTCATTTTGCTGAGGGAAAACCAGAGGCAAGGGAAGGATGGAGGGAAAGAAGCTGCTTGTGAAGAAGCAGGGAGTTAGCAGAGTAGCGCTGGGGAACTGAAATGGAATCTCCATGCCCCATATACCAACCCTCCCCTTCCTACTTTTGTCCTCAGGTGGTGACCCTGTGGTACCGAGCACCTGAAATCCTTCTGGGCTGCAAATACTACTCCACAGCTGTGGACATCTGGAGCCTTGGCTGCATCTTTGCTGAGATGGTACAGATACATGCCTGAGTTCCACCCTGCCCACTCCTCCCCACATTCAACAACAGAACTGTTTCTTGGCCCAGATCCATGGCCCTTCTATTATCACAGGGTTCTTTCTCTAGAGTAGCACTACAAGGGTGGTGGGGAAAGGATAGGACTGTTGTCCCTGATGTCAACCACAACGCTAGGATATCCTCAAATAGCTTGAGCATCCTTGTACGTCTCTGATCCCCAAGTTGAGCTAAATAATTTCTGTAGCTGCTTTAGCTTTGGTCTGCATATATTTGGTAGAATGAGCTCCATTTAGTGCTTCTTTCATTTGGCCTGGAGACCTTACTGTACGGTGTGAGGAATGCAGTGAAGCCACCTGTGTTCAGTTTATCCACATTTTTTACTTAAACGGCAAACTTAGTTCATGTCCCCACCCAACCTCTGGCTTTTTAGACTAAAGGATCCCTGAGGCCCAGCCTTAATATGTGAACTGTTGTCCCACTTAATACAATCATGGAGTGGGCTGAGTTTTTAAATCAAATCAGCAATTTGTTTTATGGTCCTTCATCTGGGTTGTAACCGGGGGCTTGGAGACCATTAGCCTATATATATAATGTGCATTTATCCCCCAGTGCATTACTTTACAATTGCCCATATTCCTCTCTCAATTCATCAAAAAATATTTGTTAAGCACCTAGTGTGTACCCAGCACCATGCTAAGTGCTGTGGGGAACACAGAAGAAATGGAAGACACAGTCTCTGCACGCTGTGCTCCTATCTAGAAGTGGCTGCATCACAAGGAGGGGGGATGACCGCAGTGTCTACCCCACACCCCGTGAGTGGCTTGGGATCCCTTTGCTACACGTCAGTGGCACCCCAGACATTCACCCCCTCCCAGACCCACCCAGCCTTGGGGATCTGCAAAACCATGGTTGGGGGAAGGAAGGAGGGGGCGAGGAGACAGATGAAGGGACTTCATTGTCTCAGGCTCTGTGTGACTGACCCCATGAAAGGCCCTGGGGAGGGAGTCATGGGGCCCTACTGACCTTCCACTGCCTGCGGGAACCTCCGTTATACAAGGGGCAGTTTTGACTGACGCCAATGTGGGTCTTGGCCTTTTCCTCTTTCCCCATTTTCAGGTGACTCGCCGGGCCCTATTCCCTGGAGATTCTGAGATTGACCAACTCTTCCGGATCTTTCGGACTCTGGGGACCCCAGATGAGGTGGTTTGGCCAGGAGTTACTTCTATGCCTGATTATAAGCCAAGTTTCCCCAAGTGGGCCCGGCAAGATTTTAGTAAAGTTGTGCCTCCCCTGGATGAAGATGGACGGAGCTTATTATCGGTGAGAATGGGGGCTGGGCTCCCTTTCCTCTCATTGGCTACCACAGGGCAGGGTTTTTCCTGGAGGAAGGAAGGGTCAGACCCTGGATTCAGTTTCCGTGTTTCCCTAGCTCCTGCTTCTGTCTCCCTGTTGGCATACCAACTGAACGGACAGATATAGGGAGGAGGGAAATGGGAACTCTGCCTTGGGTAAAATGAATCCTGGTTTCCTGAATTCTTGGAATACTTACTGTCTGTTAAGCCCGCTATCACATCACTGAAGTCAATGTACATCTTTTCCTCCAGCAAATGCTGCACTACGACCCCAACAAACGGATTTCAGCAAAGGCAGCTCTGACTCACCCTTTCTTCCAGGATGTGACGAAGCCAGTACCCCATCTTCGACTCTGATGTCCTTCTCCAAGCCCCCAGTCTCACCCTCTCCTCCAGTGGGGGGCCTGATCTGGCTTGGCCTTGGGCTAGGGGTGTCCTCTATCTTGTCTGGCTGCCTTAACACTCACTTACCTTCCTTTCTTAGCCAGCCAACTCTAGGGATACAAAGGGGTTGGAGGGGGAAAATGAAAGGAAACTTCAGTATTAGATGCACTTAAGTCAGCCTCTACCAACCCTCCTTAGTCATTGCTAAGGAGAGCTGGTGTTTAAAAAAAAAAAAGAAAAAAAGACTGACTCTTTCCTCTCCCCCCACATAGGATTTGCCATTCCAATCTCTGAAAGCCCCACAGTTATTATTTCCTGTGTTTGAGATGACAGAGGCCTCAAACCGCCTGCTGCCACTGTGTTTGTTAGGCCCATTGATGACAGGGGTACATTGGAATTTTGAAAACCAAGCAAAACAAAAACAGAGAGAGGGGCCTGTTTTGAAAAATTAAGTTAAAAAACAGATCCAACCAGTTTACTGTAGTTTCAGTGTTTGATCTCACCTAACAGTCTGAGAGTCTCAGGACTCCCCACCTCTGCAATCCTGTTGAGGCTACAGTAGAAATGATTGCCCCCGGTGCCCTACCCGTCCCTCCTATCCCTCCTATGGGCAAGGGATGTCTGGGAGGCTCCGGGACAGGGATTCTGCTTCACCGCGGCCTTATGAGGCAAGTGAAAGATATTTGGGTTTTTCTCTTTTAAAATTCTTAGTTCTTCAGGTGGCAGGGCACAGCTTCCCCCGAGGGCCACCCCCATAGGAGTGGAAGTAAAGATTAGACATCGTTTTGAGAATACTGACACTTTTTTAGGGCTGTGACTGAGTGGGAGCACGGAGATAAAATATTTCTTTAAAAGAAGGATGAATAATTATATTTATATTTCAGGTTCTAGTAGTTTTTTAGTGGGAGTGGGTGAATTTGTTGCCATGTGCACCTTGGGGTTTTGTAATGCAAATGTTTAAAAAAAAGAGTATTGTTTTTCTTTGACCTCTTGTCCTTGAGTGTTCTTGCTATTAACATTATTTGTAATTCATTAAAAAAAAGTTACTAGTGTTACAGTTTATCTTCCCTCCTTTACTTTTGTGTACTTATTTACTGAAAGAATGGTGTGAGAGAATATGAATGTGTATTATACGATAATTGGTTTCAGACCCCCACTTTTCCTAATCTCTCTGTGCAGGACTACTCACCCCACCCCATTTTGACTTCTATGATGAAATTGGGATAGTGCTGAGGGTAGGCAAAGTGGGAATTATTGCCCTATTTTACAGCTGGAGAAACTGAAGCCTTCATATTTTCCCCGCTAACCTGCATCTTCCCCTACCCCTTCCCTCCCCACCCCCACCCCTCTCCCCCAACACACATATAACCACAGACACCTATACTGAGTTCTGGAATTCCAGTGTTAGGAAGAGCTTGAGAGCAGTAATATGATTGGAAGTGGGCTCTGTGGGATTCACCTCGACACTGCATTTCCCAGTAAGCTCGTCATTTTTCCTTTTTGCTGCATATCACAATCACCAAAGTTTTCTAAATATACTTTATTCATCTTTATAATACGATTCATAATACTGTCAATTGTCTGGATGAAAATTATGAAGGGGCTAAAGTCTCCCCAAGCTACCGGTTCGTGGGGCTGCCATTGTCTCACCTCATCAAAAATCATCTCAGACCGCCCACCCTAAAATTTCCTGTACTCTGAGCCCCCCCTGAAAGGAGGAAGCCCCGACTTAAAGGCTACTTAAATTCCCAGGCTCCGGCTCCCAGGAGAGGCATTTCCCCTTACGCCCCGCAAATCGGTCCTAGAGGGAGGGGAGCTAGTCAGTCCCTGCCAAATTCGGGGGGAGGGGCGAAGGTCAGAGGCTTCCTTCAACCCCGCCTTGCCTGCCATTCAAGTTCCGAACTTTCGCAGGACTGGTTAAAGTTTCCCTTGGGCCCGCCTCCGTCACTCACCTGATTAGATGTTTATGAGTCAAAAGGCGGGGTCATGAGGGTGTCAAGAGATTATTGGTTGGTATGTACGCCTGTCAACAGTGTACCGCCTCCTGTCTCGGGGAGCTCCCTCGTCAATGGCTCCTCACCCTGTCCATATTCAAGGTTTCCCTCTTCCTATTGGCCTGGGGACACGCCTGTCCGGTCCCAGGCTCGTCCTCGTTGGTGACAGCGCCGACACAGGCCCGCCTTTCTCCGGAGGATTGGCGGAGCGGCGCACACAGAGCCCACCCTGGATGGTAGGCGTAATCGTGCTATTGGCCGGGGCCCCCGCCCCAGGGCGAGGAGGAGGAGGAGGGGCTGGAGGGTTTGGTTGAGCTGCGGCTGTTTGTCTGTTCGACACAGGCTTGGGCCCGACGGGGGAGACGGAGCCCCAGGTACCGGGCTGATGGAGCCCTGTAGGGTAGGGGCGGAGGCGCCCGGGAGAGGAGAGCAGCCTGGCCTGAGAGCAGAGGCGGGTCTGGGCCTCAGCGATGGGGTTAGAGCGGCCCGCTGGAGAGGGGAGAAGGGGGCCGGGCCCCGGCAGGCCTTTTGGGGGCGCTGGGGAGGGGGCTAGGCGGGCTGGGAGCCCGAAGTTGGTGAGGCTGGGTTCTGCCGGCGGCGGGGCTGGGAGTGGGCACGCGAGGCCCAGGTCTGTGTGAGGGCAGGGCAGGCCTCATTGAGCAGCGCTGAGAGGGAGGAGCTGGAGGAAAGGCCGGGGCAGCCGGTGAGGTAAGCCCATCTGCGGGGAGGTGAGGAGGGGTCAGCCTCAACGCCCGGCCCCGAGCGTACCCGGGGCTGGCGCTCTGGAGAGGTCTAATTGGCAGGGCCCCGGAAGGGTTCTTAGTTGGGTAAGAAGCATTCTTTTTCAGGGAAAGTGACTATTATAAAAATAACGAGGGTGCCCCAGCGTTGAGCTGAGAGGAGGATTTGGGTTCAGCGAGGCAAACGAAGAAAGCTTTCCTAATCTAGAAGGCTCAGGTGGTTGGGGAAATGGAGGCAGGGCCTGGTGTCACTGTGGAGCTTCTGGGATTGCTCCAGGGTGGGCTGGAGGCTCGGGGGCTTGGGAGGACCCACTCTTTTGTCCCCATCGAGTGTTGAGACGTGGTAACTTGAAGTTTTGGGTACTCCCAGGGTAGCCAATGAAAACAAACGTGATTTTCTTTCCCCCTGTGACTCTTGGCTGTTCCAAACTCAGACCCTACACTTTCGCTTGGCTTCAGCTGGAGAGTGCACTCTCTCTGTTTCTTCCTGCCAGCCTCAGATGGTTCAGGGTGCAGTCCTTGTGCAAGAGCTGAGAAGTTGGACTTGGGGGATGTTTGTTTGTTTTCCCACTCAATAATGTGGTCTGTGGTGGATGCCATAGCTCTAACTTGGAAGTGGGGAATGCGCACTCTCATCTGCCCTGGAAAGGGGCTTAGGGACTCCCCAGCCACCAGGAGATCTTCCAACCACAGTTAGTGAAACTTTGTAGGACTTAGACTTGGTGGTTTCCTAGGCAGGTAATGATTAGGTGGAACCAACCCTGGAAATATGAAGTGATACCACTTGAGGAAGGGATTTGGGGAAGAGAAATTCTATTCCACAAGATTGGCATCACCCCTATTCTTTGTTTACTTCTTCAGGAGCCCAGGTTAGAAATAGCAAACAGCCCGAGCTGGTTTGGCTCGGTGGATAGAGCGTCCCCGCGGATTGAAGGGTCCCCGGTTCAGTTCCAGTCAAGAGCACATGCCCGGGTTGCCTGCTGGATGCCCAGTAGGGGGCGTGCAGGGGGCAGCCGATCAGTGATTCTCATTGATGCTTCTATCCCTCTCCTTCCTCTCTGAAATCAATAAAAATATTTTTTTTAAAAAAAGAAATAGCAAACAGTAAGGCACTTGGGAAAAGGGGTGAGTAGAGAAAAGGAAGATGTATTACTAAGGCACAGAGGTCCCCTCCTCCCCTATGTTTTTAATGGTCTTCTGACCTTAGTCTCCCATAGATTGGATCTTGTTGGGTTTTCCCTTATACTTCCTCCTTTTTTCCTTTTATACCAATGTATTTTATAACTACATTTCTTCTTAATGTGAAAAGTAATATGTACATATTTTTAAATATTCAAGCTGTACATAAGTGTAAAAAGTGTAAATCCTCCCACACATAACCTCACTAATTATATTTCATCCAGAAAGGTCAGAGATAAGAGACAGCAGATGAGACTAATCTTGCTTTGCTTTGGGGAATGTGCCACCAAAGGCAATTTTTTTTTATGTTCCTACCAAACTCTGATCTCATTCTTTTCAGTTTCCCTTCTGGGATGATACTCTGTTATTTATTGTGCTCCTTTCACAGTTCTTCTTGTCTTCCTTCTATCAAATTCAGACAAGCAAAGAGCTGTACTCTGGTTTATCCCTCACCTTCTTAACACACACCCCAGTTGTGCAGTGGGTATCTTAAAAAATGCCCAGATAAATGGCCAAAACTTTTTTCTCTTTTATGAGCAGGAAAAAAAATATTAAGGTGAATCATTTTGTTTGGGAGAACTAGTGGCATCTCTGCTAACATGAGAAATTTGAGACCTCTATCTTCTTGTTCATGGTCTCTGCCTGTGTAGATTATATGACTGTCCCTTCATTATCCTAAAAGAAGATGATGGTTCTCCTAAGGGTCCCTTGTATCTTTCTATGAGAAGCTCCCAAGTTTCTCTAGATAAGAAATTGTCCTTTAAACATAGCACAACTGAGACATTTCATACTACCTCCTTGTTGAATTTATCCTTACTGGCTTTAGAAGTCCTCTGATATGCCCAGCCTTTGTACAGAAACCTTGATTGTGTCCCCTAGGAGTTTTTATTTTCTCTCCTGCAAAGCCAGTCCTAGAGAAAATTGTAGGAATTTGTATGTGTGTGTTTTAATCTTCTCTAGACTTTGCCATGTTCTACATCCTGGTGATATCCTGTCCCTTTCTTTCTATCTTTTTTGGTCTTTCCTACCTTCCCTTTAATCAAAGCCTACCTTTAAGACATTACTTCATTATTAAGGTATAAGTAACAAATAGTCACTTAAAGTATTAATCTTCCCAAGAGGTTTTGTTTCATAAGAAGGAGCTAAGGAGTGGAATTATCAATATAGAATTTCAAACATAAATCTTGAGTTACAAAAATTTACTTGGAGAAGAGGGCTTACCTATTGCCCTTGAAGTCATACCTTATATCTTCTCTTACTTTGCCCAGGAGCAAGATTGCTCTTCTATACTTGTTTATGTGCATAGATAAGGATTTGACTTCTGAGGAGGCAGAGGGTAGGAGAAATAAGTATATAGCTCCTATTCCTAAGGCCTTTCAGATTGGAAAGTAAACAAAGTGTAAGACAGTGACTTGAGGAAATGCAACAGCTCTCTAGGAGGAAGGATACCTTAAAACCCTACACAGTATACTCCCACTTCCCAAGAATGTTTTAGGAAAGATTTAGTCATTGACTGGATAGTAACTGAGTAAGGAGCCACCCATGTGAGCAAAGTCTGTGCAGATTTCTGGACCAGGTTGTAGCTTCTGTTTAGGGACCGTGGGTACCTTTTCAGTGTCCTCAAGCTCTGTGGTGGTAAGAGTATTTGAGTGTGTGTGTGTGTGTGTGTGTGTGTGTGTGTGGTGTATGTGTGTGGTTTTTGTTAATCCTCACTCGATATTTTTCCATAGATTTCTTTAAAGAGAGTGGAAGGGAGAGGAAGAGTCATACTAGTAGAAACATTGATGTGAGAGAGACACATCAATTGGTTGCCTCCCACATGCCCTTGCCAGGGATCGAGCCTGCAGCCGAGGTATGTGCCCTTGACCAGAATCAAAGCCAGGACCCTTCAGTCCCCAGGCCAATGCTCTCTCCACTGAGTCAAACCAGCTAGGGCTGTATGACGTGGTGTTTTGTTTGTTTTTTAATTTGTGTTTCTCAAGTTCAAGAATTAATAGAGATAATGGCCCAAAGTTTTTTGAACATTAATATCAACTGAAAATTCAGGGAATTTTTTTATTTAGACATAGTTGCTTCAGTGTTAGGGTGGGAGGGCCACATATTCGGAGTGATTAGGCCATTTGAGGCATAGTAACGGGTGACAGGAAAAGCAGTTAGCCCATATGAGTTGCAACAGTACCTTGTGGGTTGAGTCCCTAGGGGGCCCTCCATCCAAGGGAGATCACAAAGCAGCCAGGGAGAGAATTGGTTCTCTGAGGCTGATTAAAAACATTTCCAAATGGAAATAAGTAAGAAGCTATCCAGGTGGCATGGAAGGGCAGGAGTTAATGAAGGAAGGAAGCAGGATTGCTTTGGCCTTAATATAAGGAGCATTTAATGAACATCTACTAGGGATCCAGTATTGTGCTCTGCTCTGGAGGTTCAAGATAACATAAAAAGTAGTCACACTTTTTGAGAAGTACATAGTATAAACTAATACAATATAATAAATGCTGTGATAGTAATACAGTCTTAATACTATGTGACCCCAGAGGAAGCAGTGATGAATACTGCTGGGGTGAGAGGGTAATTATGCAATTTCATAGAGAAGGTGACATTTGAGCCGGGCTTTAAAAGATACATTAGAAGTTTGGTAGGCAGGCAAGGTGTGAAAGGGCATTCTAATCTTTCCTAGGTCAATAGTAGGAAGTTTGTGCTACCATGCTGATAAGAGATAAGTATGCTTTTTGCCTCTTAAGGAAATATAAGGGAAAGAGTGGGGGAAGTAGAAGGACTCTCTCATTCAAGTCAGTGATTCACTGGTTAACACTGGATCAACACAGTGAAAGTGCTGAGCCAAATAGTGGAGCTCTCAGTTCAAGATTTTTGTAATTTGGAATCTAAATAAAGTTTGCAAGTTGAAGGTTTTTACTGGCTTCTGCCCTATCTTCCATACTCAATAAATCCATTAATCCCAAGGCCCACTGAATTCTGCAAAAGTTACCACTTCTTTTCCTGTCACCTTCCATTAAATTGCTTCTTTCAGCTGTCCTGGCAGGCGTTGGTCAAGACCTTCTAGAAAGGCATAATAATGAGTGAGCCCTTTTGTCAGAAGGATGTGGGACTGGATCCCAGTACCCAGGGAAAGCCTAGGTCTTCCTAATGTTTAGTCCCAAAGGAAGTACTTATCTAAGCTGAATAGAGGCAGAAATTCTATCCAGTCTCAGCTCTTGTTCCTGTCCTAGTGCCCTCCTCAGAGTTCAGTATCTATTGCCTCCTTAGGAGGTATAGTGGTATAATAGTAGCAAAGGTACCTGCCTAGGAGTACTTGTTAGAGAAGATTTGCTACTAAACATCTGTGTGACAGCTGATAGCTGTCTGTATGGTAACACCAGGCAAGATGATTAATTTTATGTGCCTTGTTTTCCTCGCCTATAAAATACAGAGACTGGACTGAAACCGGTTTGGCTCAGTGGATAGAGCGGCGGCTTGCGGACTGAAGGGTCCCAAGTTCGATTCCGGTCAAGGGCATGTACCTTGGTTGCGGGCACATCCCCAGTAGGGGGTGTGCAGGAGGCAGCTGATCGATGTTTCTCTCTCATCGATGTTTCTAACTCTATCCCTCTCCCTCCCTCTCTGTAAAAATCAATAAAATATATAAAATAAATAAATAAAATACAGAGACTGGGCTAGATGACCTCTAGATTGCTTCTTACCTGGCCAACTGACTCTACATAGCTGACATTTGGGAATGGGCTAGGCTCTAGTGGTTATATACTTGGAACTCAGCCTCTATTGATAGGCGATAGACTTCTAGAGGCTTCATATGTAATAGGCATAGAAACTCAAAGCTACCAAGTGGAAGGAAGCCAAAGGAACAGAGTTGTGTTCTAGCTGGGATCAGCAGGCTGAGAAACGCTTCCTATTCATACTTTCCTGCGCTGGTGGGAGAGCTGTCCACCTAAAGAACTTGCCCCTTTATCCTCCCTCTTTCCTCTCTCCCAGTGGGCTGTTGCCAGAGTCAAGCCTCAATCCTCCCTAGTTAATGGTCATTTGGTAAGTCATTCTTGTGGAGCTGCACTTCTAAGGGAAGTTAAATCTGGTTTCTTCTCTTCTGAACTGAAAGGGTTGAAAGGAAAATCTCCTTCCTCCCTCTTTGGGTTTTGCCTTAGGTCTGGAGGTAATAATCATCACACTACTTGACTGGTTGGCTGTGGTTTATTGTTTACCTTTGAATGGATCATTTGCCCACTATCAACTCTTAGCAAAAAAATCACTACCAGAATAGTGAAGTCAATTGAATCTTACAGATATTATTTCATTTTTGTACCCCTGATTTTTTTGAGAGTCTAGCTATTGCATAAAAAAAAGCCATGATACCCTTATAAACATGTTGGGATTAAAGATCAAGGCACAGAGATGGACAGCCCATCAATTCCTGTGAACAGGGCAGGAGGACATATTGAGGGTGACACATTAGGGTGGGAGGTAGTCTTTTTTTGCTGCTGTTGTTAGTTCGTGTCTTTTATTAACCCAAATACAATTACTTGTCTTCTGGTTTGTTGAAGCAATAGGTCAGACAATATTTGCCACAATAATGTCTGTCAAAGTGGCTGGCCATAAAAACTCCAGCACCACATTCATCTGAAGGGCACTCGCGACGAAGGCGACTGATTTTGCCATTCTCATCCACTTTGTAGTATTTCAGGACAGACAGCTTAACCTTCTTTCTCTTATGCTTGTTCTTCTTGGGAGTGGTGTAAGACTTCTTCTTCCTTTTCTTGGCACCACCACGAAGTCTCAACACAAGATGAAGCGTGGACGCCTTTTGAATGTTGTAGTCAGACAAAGTACGCCTGTCTTCCAGTTGCTTGCCAGCAAAGTCTTTGCTGGTCAGGAGGAATTCCTTCCTTATCCTGGATCTTGGCCTTTACATTTTCTATTGTATCCGAGGGTTCAGCCTTGAGAGTGATGGTCTTCCTTCCCTGTGAGGGTTTTCACGAAAATCTGCATCTTGGCGGTGACTCCACCGCAGGTGGCGGATTGGAAAGGCGGGAGGTAGTCTTTTATAACCCACTGGTTACCGATCTCTGATAAGCCAAGGTTGCTTAGTAGCAAGAAAGTTTGCTGATTGTGTGTCTGAGCTCTGGTTTGACTTACTGTCTGTGGGGGTTATTATTATTTTTAAAATATATTTTATTGACTTTTTACAGAGAGGAGGAGAGAGGGATAGAGAGTTAGAAACATGGATGAGAGAGAAACATCAATCAGCTGCCTCCTGCACACTCCCCACTGGGGATGTGCCCGCAACCAAGGTACATGCCCCTGACTGGAATCAAACCCGGGACCCTTCAGTCCCTAGGCCGACGCTCTAGCCACTGAGCCAAACCGGCCAGGGCTGTGGGGGTTATTATTGATCAGGCCTTTGCAACCTGATTGTGTCTGTGACTGTTTCCTATCTTCACTCCAACTCCCTACTGTTTCCCAAGTCTACAGTGATGTGTCTGCCCATAAGAATTCAGTCTACTCTAATTCCCATGTTTTCATTTTGTAGAATAGTAACATTAAGGCTGTGTTCTGCTCCTTAGATCATATGCTTAAAAATAGATAAAAAGGTAGACTAGCTGGGTGTGGCTCATGGTTGAGCATCCATCCGGGCACTAAGCTCACCTGTTTCAACTCCCAATTAGGGAACATGCCTGAATTGGGGGCTTGAGCCCCAGTAGGGGGCATGCAGGAGGCAGCTGATCAATGATTCTCTCTCATCATTGATGTTTCCATCTCTCCCTCTACCTTCCTCTCTGAAATCCATTAAAAAAATATTTTTTTAAAAGGTAAAGGAATAAGTTGAAGATTCTAGTAACTTTTCCTGTTGTTTCTTAAGAGTACTGTATAATATATGCCCTGTCTGAGTGGCTAAGTTGATTGGAGTGTCATCCCATACACCAAAAGGTTGCAGGTTTGATCCCCAGTCAGGGCATGTATGGGAGGTAATCGATCGAAGTTTCTCCCTTCCTCTTTCCCTAAATATCAATAAAAACATATTATTAGGTGAGGATTAAAAAAAGAGTATAGTCTAATGTCACCTAAAGGAAACTTGATTAGTTTATCATCTGCAGTTATTTCTTTTTTTAAATGTAGTTATTTTTCTATTGTGTCATCTGTTTTCAAATCGGTTGACACTCAACCACTGAGCCATGCCAATATGAAGATCTAGCCTCTTTTCCTATGAAACAATGTATATGAACCACATAAATAGATTTTTAAAAATAATTCATCCTGGCCAGCGGCATGGCTCAGTGGTTGAGTGTCAACCTATAAATCGGGAGGTCATAGTTGGATTTCCGGTCAGGGCACATGCCTGGGTTGCAGGCTTGATCCCCAATAGGGGCCATGCAGGAGGCAGCTGACCAATGATTTTCTCTCATCATTGATGTTTTTCTCTCTCTCCCTTCCTCTCTGAAACCAATAAAAATATATTTTAAAAAAATAATAACTCATCCTCACAGATGTTGAGTAACCCTAAGAGAAACAAATTTCTTAAATGTGCCGAAACCAGTTTGGCTCAGTGGATAGAGCATCAGTCTGCGGACTGGGGGGTCCCGGGTTCGATTCCGGTCAGGGGCATGTGCATTGGTTGCGGGCACATCCCCGGTGGGAGATGTGCAGGAGGCGGCTGGTCAATGTTTCTCTCTCATCGATGTTTCTGGCTCTCTGTCCCTCTCCCTTCCTCTCTGTGAAAAATCAATAAAAAATATATATTTTTTAAAATTTCTTAAATGTACCCAGAACTTTGGATTCAAATTCTGCTCTTTGCTACTCTCCCCTCTCCCCTGTTCATCCTTATAGATAAGGAAGCTGAGGCTCAGAAAGGCAAAAGGGAGTGGGTAGCCTAAGATCACAGTGGGTTAACTGAGAAAGGGAATAAAATTCAGGCTTGTACAATAACAAAGCCCTTACCACTACATGGGACTGTGTCTAGTTTGGCTTTCAGTTTTCATGACTTTAATAGGAGGATTGGAGAATCCTCTATCTCTGTACTCAGTCCTCATCTTAATTCCATCTAGGAATGAAATTAACTATGGCCTATAGGCTGGCCAGAGACTAAACTTCCTTCCATCCCCCACTAACCCATCTTTCAGTGTCAGGCCTCTCTAAAGCAGTGTTTTTAAAAAAAAATTTTATCACGACTCACTTTAAAAAAAAAAAAAAGTATTTTACATCAAAATTCAGTGTGTGTACATACACAAGAGACATTTTCTTTTTTTTACTATATATATTTTTTATTGATTTCAGAGAGGGAGGAAGAGGGAGAGAAAGAAACATCAATGATGAGAGAGAATCACTGATCGGCTGCCTCCTGTATGCCCCCCACTGGGGATCGAGCCCACAACCCCGGCATGTGCCCTTGTCTGGAATCGAACCCGGGACCCTTCAGTCTGCAGGCCAACCCTCTATCCACTGAGCCAAACCAGCTAGGGCCACAAGAGACATTTCCACAACATGATTTTTTTGTTGTTTTTGCTATTAATCCTCACCTGAGGATATTTTTTCCCATTGATTTTTTTAGAGAGAGTAGAAAGGAGGGAGGGGGGAGAGAGAGGGAAACATCAATTGTTGCTGTCAGTGCACACCCTAACCAGGGCGGGGATCAGACCTGAAACCCAGGTATTCCCAGTTGACCGGGAATCGAACCCAAGACCCTTTAATGTGTGGGCCAACACTCTAACCAGTGAGAAACATAGGCCAGGGCACAACATGATTCTTATGCTTACTATTTGCAGTTATGCTTAATTTTCTTTTTAATATACTTATCATCATCCACCAAGTGATTTCAAGGTCACTATTGGCTTATAGCCCCAGTTTGAGAAACTAAAGGTTTGAGGGTGAAAACAGCTAAAGAACTGTAACATTGGTTAAGAAGCTAATTAATACTGGTTCTTGCACTACAGAATTTTGGGTTTCATGGACCAATTAATTTTAATTTTTCCCCCCAAGTAATTATATTTAGAACGTTTACTACTGTCGGTCACCATAAATTTTTTAAGCATTAAAAAAACCCCACCCAAACAGTTGTTTAGAAAGGTTTTTTTAAATATATTTCCTGTTAAAAAAGAATTATGTAGAATGAAAAAAATCTGAATCCTTCACATACCCTTTTCCTCTTCCCACTCTCCTCAGAGGTAACCACTGTTAACAAATGGTGTGTATCTTTCCATACTTTTTTCTATGCAGAATTGTCTTTTTTATAGAAATAGGATCCAACCACATGTTTTAGTCTACAGCATAATTTTTACTTCACAATAGATTTTAGAGGTTTTTCTTATATATCTGTGTATATATATATATATATATATACATATATATATATATACATATATATATATATATATATATATATGTTTGAGAGAAAATTGATTCTAAGAAATTAGAAATCTTGTTATAAAGAATATATACTCTTGCCAAAACCGGTTTGGCACAGTGGATAGAGCATCGGCCTGCGGACTGAAAGGTCCCAGGTTCGATTCCGGTCAAGGGCATGTACCTTGGTTGCGGGCACATCCCCGGTAGGGGATGTGCAGGAGGCAGTTGGTCGATGTTTCTCTCTCATCGATGTTTCTGGCTCTCTATCCCTCTCCCTTCCTCTCTGTGAAAAATCAATAAAATATATTTAAAAAAAAAAAAGAATATATACTCTTAAGTTTAATAAATTTAGCTTTATGAAAAACATGCTATATTGTCTTTATTTTTATCATTTCATCATAGACCAGTGAAAACTTAATAAAAAAAGGCATATGTGGATCTGGATTCTTAGGATATACTGGCCTAAGAGACTGTAGAATACCCAGTAGGATCAGAGTAATTTGTTCCATTCCTCTGTCTTACTCTAATATACTTTTCTGAGTTCTCACTTCTATCTCATTCCTCTTCCAATTTTCTCTCTATAGTTTTTTTTTTGTTTGTTTTTTTAGAGAGAGAGAAACATTGATTTGCTGTTCTCACTTATTCATTCGTTGGTTGATTCTTGTATATGCCCTGACTAGGGATCGAACCCACAACCTTGACATATCAGGAAGATGCTCTAACCAACTGAGCCAGCCAGCCAGAGCCGACACTTTTTATTTTCTCTCTCTTTCTTTTATGTTAGGTTGCTTTTTAGGAATTATTGGTAACTAATTCTGAATTATACCTTAGTATATTAAATTGATCTTTTCTGTGAATTAGGGCCACTCAGTAGCAAGAATTATCTCATTTATTAACACACTATGCAAAATAAATCTTTCACTTAGTCCTCATAGCCACTCTATGAGGTAGGTATTTTTTCCATTTTATAAAAGTGGAAGGTAAGACTTTAGCAGAACATATTTTTTTCTTTTTTTTTTTTTAAATTGAATTTAGGGAGAGGAATGGAAAGAGAGAGAGAAACTCTATTCCACTAATTTATACATTCACTGGTTTTTTCTTATATGTGCTCTGGGGGGATCAAACCTGCAACCTTGACTTATGGGGACAATGCTCTAACCAACTGAGCTACCTGGCCAAGGCCAGAAAATTTTTCTTGGTGTCTTATTAATAATGATGATTAGTAGCTTAATAGTCATTTGAGCACTTTAGGTCAAATACTTATATAAATTCTTTTTTTTTTAAAATATATTTTATTGATTTTTTTACAGAGAGGAAGGGAGAGGAAAAGAGAGTTAGAAACATCAAGGAGAGAGAAACATCGATCAGCTGCCTCTTGCACACCTCCAACTGGGGATGTGCCCACAACCAAGGTATATGCCCTTGACCAGAATCAAATCTGGGACCTTTCAGTCTGCAGGCCAACGCTCTATCCACTGAGCCAAACCGCTTAGGGCTATAAATTCTTTATATGTGTTATCTCATTAAATCCTCACAACCTTAGGTCCTCATAAGGCTGTTATCCATTCTACAGATGAGAAAAGGAGTACATTGATAAGATTTAGTAACTGGCCCAAAGTTTCACAGCTAGTAAGCAGAGCTGTAAAATAAACCCAGTGAATTGGACTCCACAACCTTTGTTCCTCTGCACTGCCTCCTGAATGATTTTTCTGTCTTTACTGGGATTGCAGAGATTTTTAACCCTGATTTGACTTCAAAACAACTTGCTATAGTGGCAAAATGTTTCCCCACATATGCCGTAGAGTATGATGACTGTGGAGTCACTAGAGAAGGGAAAAGGGAAAAATTAATTTGAACTGGAGAAGGGAAAAATTAATTTGAACAAGCAAAGTACAACCCAAGCAATGCTTAGATTTCAGAGAGAAGTTTTGCATGCTCTGATCATACTAACTTCTTCTTTGAATGCCTTAGTTTCTTTCCCCCTCAGAGTCAGATTGATGAAGTATTCAGGTTTGCATGATTAGGCTCCTGAAGGCCCAGCTTCTCTCTCTGCCTCCTCCAGCACCAGCTCTCCTAGCCTCTTGGAAGGAAGGTAGAGAAGGCTCGATTGGCTACTTCCTATACACCTCAAGTTTATTCTTTCATCAAATATTTATTGCTTGAAGACTTACTCTTACACCATCCTCTGGAGATTCCTGCATGTGTTTAGAAGGTATACCTTCTTTCTATGTCTCTAATTTTGAGGACTACAGCTGTTAGGCCCTTTTAGTATGGAGGGTAATCTAATCCCTAAGCACTAGGAAGACAGCTGCAAGTTGAGAGCAGGTCAAGCCTACTGACTCTTAGACTTAAGAAACTTTGCGACGTGGAGAGGTGGCAGAAGCAAAATGAAAGAGTTGATGCCAGATGTGGTCTGTTGATTGTGTTTCTCTACTCACCTTTGACCATAAATGAGAAAGGGTAGATATTCTGGCAATTGGACCTTGGTTAGATTTTCAGAAATATCAAGAAAACTGGTCATATATGAAGGAGACAGAACCAGAAGATAGCCCTCCACTATTAGGAGGGTTGACATTCCCACACCACAAGAATGAATCTCTTCTTTTGAAAGCTAGAAAAAAGCAGAGCAGGAGGAAGGAAAAGGACAGCCCTAAGCCCTAGCTGGTGTGGTTCAGTTGGTTGAGCATTGTCCTGGGCACCAAAAAGTCACTAGTTCAATTCCTTGTCAGGGTACATGCCAGGATTGCAGGCTCGATCCCCAGTAGGGGGTGTACAGGAGGTAGCCAATTGATGTTTCTCTCTCACATCGATGTTTCTCCCTTTCCCTTCCTCTCTCTCTAAAATCAACTAAAAAAAGAAAAACAAGAAATAAAATCAATAAAAACATTTTTTTAAAAGAATACAGCCCCAAGAAACCAGGGAGATACTGAGGATCTAGGGCTGGGGTCCTCAAACTTTTTAAACAGGGGGCCAGTTCACTGTCCCTCAGACTGTTGGAGGGCTGGACTATAGTTTTAAAAAAACTATGAACAAATTCCTATGCACACTGCACATATCTTATTTTGAAGTAAAAAAACAAAACGGCAAAAACACCCGCATGTGGCCCGTGGGCCGTAGTTTGAGGACGCCTGAACTAGGGTACTTGTAGGTGGATCTAGGTGTTCTTCAGGCAACTAAAAGTTGATCAATTTGCTGTTCTTTGAAGACATGGTGAGAAATTAATGGAAGGAGTAAAGACTTCTTCCACACAATTTTCAATCTCCATTTTGGCTCTGTTGGCACTTGGGGATTATGTAGTAGGGTAAACTCTACTTCCGATGCAATTCTTATTTTATTGTTCTCCACTCTTACCACTGAGTGTCCGCTGCCTGGTTACACTCAGTGGTGTAACCAAATGGTGGATGATTATAAGATCACTAGAAGCCCGGTGCATGAAATTCGTGCACAGGTAGGGTCCCTAGGCCTGGTCAGCAATCAGGACCAATCAGGGCCTTCCGGCTGCAGCCAGGGTATTCCTTCGTTCTGTGCCACCCCCTGGTGGTCAGCGCACATCATGGCGAGCAATCAAACTCCTGGTTTCCCGGTCGAACTTCCAAGGGGACACTTTGCATATTAGCCTTTTATATATATATAGATAGGAGCAAAGAAATGAAGAGATTCTATCCTTTGTCTAAAAAGTGATTATAACTATAATGGGTCTGTTTTAATTTTACCCAATTTTTTCCTTACAGGACTGTTGAAGCCTGGAAGTCCCCTCCCCTCCCCCCTCCCCCCTTTGCCGCTTTGTGGCATTCCCCTCCCTCCACCCTTTCCCACTCTGAAAAGCTAGCCATGACTAGCAGAAGCACAGCCAGGCCCAATGGGCAGCCCCAGGCCAGCAAAATATGCCAGTTCAAATTGGTCCTGTTGGGTGAATCTGCAGTGGGAAAGTCTAGCCTGGTGTTACGTTTTGTCAAAGGGCAATTCCATGAGTACCAGGAGAGCACCATTGGAGGTGAGTATCTCAGGGAAAGAAGAGGTTCAGTGCTTAGTAAGGCTTTTGAAGGGAGATCTAGGGACCTAACTGTGAAGCTGGCCCTCTTAGCTCCCTGAAATGGAAATCCTTTATAAAACAGAAAGAAAGAAAAAGAAAAAGCCATAATGCCAAAAAGCAGGTATATATTCATCTTCTTGCTTCCTACAAGAAAGAAGATTGACCTTTGCTCACCAATAAAACCACTAATTTTTATCTGTCTCCCTCCCCCTACTCTAATCTTAATCCCAGTCAAGTTCAGTTGAGAGTCATCTTGAGGAGGGTTGATTTGGGGCAGTGATTCATAATCAGAGATGCACACCAGAATCATCTGGGGAGCATTTTCATCCTATGCATGCTTGGACCCTACCCTAGATCTACTGATTAGTGTTGAAGGCGGTGGGGGTGTAGGCATATATGTAATGTGCATTCTGATGCACATATCTGATGATAAAATAGAGGCTGGAATTAAATATGAAAGATAAAGGCCATTTGCCTTTCCCACATTTGCTACCTTCTCCCTGCCACTACCTCAAAAATAGGTTGCTAATTCAATAAAAGATCATTTATGAGAACTCCATGTTACTATTTCCCTGCCTGTACTAGTCACCTTGAAAATGTGGTGCTCTTGTCCTAGCCAGCTTGGCTCAGTGGATAGAGCGTTGGCCTGTGGACCAAAGGGTCCCCAGTTCAATTCCGGCACATACCTCAGGCCCTGGTTGGGACACATGCCGGAGGCATGTGCAGGAGACAGCCAATCAATGTGTTTCTCTTACATTGATGTTTCTCCCTGTCTTTCCTTCTCTCTTGGACTCTCTCTAAAAGATCAATGGAAAAATATCCTCGAGTGAGGATTAACAAAATATAAATAAATGTTCTTTAAGAAAAGAGAAAATGTGGTGTTATTGGGCTAGCAGAAAACTATAGAAAAAGTAACAGAGAAATAACATAGATAATGGTGGGACCTTCCATCAAATTTTAGAATCTTCTAATCAGTTATTTTTTTTCTTTATTCAGTTATTTTTTTAAAAATATATATTTTTATTTCAGAGAGGAAGGGAGAGGGAGAGAGAGATAGAAACATCCATGATGAGAGAGAATCATTGATTGGCTGCCTTCTGCACACCCCCTACTGGGGATTGAGCTCACAACCTGGGCATATCCCCTGACTGGGATCGAACCCGGGACCCTTCAGTCTGCAGGCCGACGCTCTATCCACTGAGCCAAACCAGCCAGGGCTCTATAATAGTTCTTGATGTGAGTTTTATCTGAAGCTCATTATCTCTTATTCTGGTTAGAAGAGGGATGACTGGTATAAGTGCCAGTTCTTTCTGTCCCTCATACTTTATGATGTGCACTCATTCCTTAGACTAGAGAAACTTCTGCAGGAAGGACTTAGCCAAGAGTGGTCTTACTCCTGGTTCCAGGAATATATATAAAGAACACTAAACCGCCCTGACTGGTTTGGCTCAGTGGATAGAGTGTCGGCCTGCAGACTGAAGGGTCCCGGGTTCAATTCCAGTCAAGGGCATGTACCTTGGTTGCGGGCACATCCCCAGTAGGGGGTGTGCAGGAGGCAGCTGATCGATGTTTCTCTCTCATCCATGTTTCTAGCTCTCTATCCCTCTCCCTTCCTCTCTGTAAAAATATCAATAAAATATATTTTAAAAAAAAAAGAACACTAAACCTTTTCCTGTAGCTGAATGGCCCAAGTCATGACTGGTCTTAGGCTTAGAGTGGAGATATTTTGAAGGGGTGTGGAATGTTTCCATTCATCCTCTCACAACTGCTTGTCCATTCTCTCATCCATAGCGGCCTTCCTCACCCAGTCCGTTTGCCTAGATGACACAACAGTCAAATTTGAGATCTGGGACACAGCAGGGCAGGAGCGATACCATAGCTTGGCCCCCATGTACTACAGAGGTGCCCAGGCTGCAATTGTGGTGTATGACATTACTAATCAGGTAAGTGGGCTGAGAGGGTTATCCTTCCTTTTACTTATAGGAATTAAATTAGGTGGGGGAGAGAAAACAAGTTCTCAAAATAACAAAATTATCCTTCCAAGTGCTGAGAAGACAAAGATAATAAATTATCAGAGACTAGAGGCCTGGTGCACAAAATTTGTGCACTTGGGGTGGAGGGTCCCCCAGCCTGGCCTGTGCCCTCTCACAGTTCAGGAGCCCCGCGACCGATCTCCCCAAAGAGGTAGGCCCTGCCCACCCATCCGGGGCTCCTCGATGGTTTGCCCAAAGAAGTGGGCTGGAGCCGGGGGTCCTGCCTCCACGCTGTACGGGGCTGCGGGACCCCCAGGTCTGGTTGTACAGAGCAGCCGCCAGGCCCCACCTCCACGCCCCGCATGCAGCATCAAGTCCACACCCACTGCACACGCAGCCTCCTGGTGATGGATTATGGGATTGTGACAGGTGAGGGCACCATGGCGTGAGGGCATGACGACCACCTAGGCTATTATTAATATAGAGGGGTGGTTTCAGTGAGGGAAGACTACCTAGAAGAGTTGAGTTTTGAGACTGGGCTTTAAAGGTGATGGGCCTAGATTGACAGTCAATCCAGCCCACCCATTTTTTTCCTCATGTTTTCCTAGGAAACCTTCGCCCGAGCGAAGACATGGGTAAAGGAACTACAGCGACAGGCCAGTCCTAGCATTGTTATTGCCCTGGCGGGGAACAAAGCTGACCTGGCCAACAAGCGCATGGTGGAGTATGAAGTAAGATGGCCCATAGAGCTCCTTTCTAATACACTCCCTCGTGCTTGGAACCTCTTTTGTCCAAACCTGCCCTCTCTAGAAACCTCATCTGAGGACATTCATCATGCCATTCCCCAGTCCTGCACCATGTTAAAAACAGCAACACTGTGACCCTAATGATAGCCAGGAGATTTTAGAGGAGTCAGAAGAAAATTCCAGAGCAGCGGGGTGGGTAGGGAACACCAGCTGTGGGAGTACCAGTATGAAAACAGGAAGGAGGGAGCAATTGAATTTGAGGTAAGGGACTATTCAAGGGTTAGAACCCAAAAGTCCCCAACCAACTTACCTTTCTCTCCCATAATTAGGATTCCTGATATCTGTTTGTTGCATAAAGTGGTCTAGACCATGGGTTATCCTTGAGGGAGTTGTCACCAAAATATGGGTCCAGAGCCAGCTGGCTCAGAGGAGTGCTAAGGTGAGGGAACCTAGGAAGTTGCCTAGCTCTGGTGCGACATGGGAGTGGAAAGGCCATAGTTGTTTCTAACCTACATTCTGAGCACCACTATACCCCATCCCTTGTAGGAGGCCCAGGCATATGCAGATGACAACAGCTTATTGTTTATGGAGACCTCAGCCAAGACAGCTATGAACGTGAATGATCTCTTCCTGGCAATAGGTAAGGTCAGAGCTCCTGAGGTCTTCCTGTCTTTTTCCCTTACCTCTAGGCAAGATCACTAACCCAGCTCATAAGGATAAATGGGAGTGTCTCCTCTGGTGAAATACCTTAGCTTCCTATTGTGACCTCCATCCTTTAGTTGTCTTTAATATAGTTTACAAGTAGTGAACCCTCTCCTCCTCAGAGCATTCTTTTAATGTCTCACATTTCCCCTTACTTCTCCCCCACCCAATAGTCTTTTTGGGGGGATGAGTTAAAATCTACCATACTTTGTTCCCTTCTCTTTTTGTCTCTAGCTAAGAAGTTGCCAAAGAGTGAACCCCAGAATCTGGGGGGTGCAGCAGGCCGAAGCCGAGGTGTGGATCTCCATGAGCAGTCCCAGCAGAACAAGAGCCAGTGTTGTAGCAACTGAGGGGGTAGCTAGCAGCGAACAAGTATGGAGCTAGCACGAGAGCTAAGAAATAACCTCCATTCCCAACCCTCAGCACACAGCCCCTACGGTAACAGCACACTGAGCCCTGGCTCCCAAGGGCTGCCTCCTGACAGCTCCGTCATGGCACTTTTTAACGCTTCAGCAACCAACACCAGGCAGCTGTTGCCACTGACCTCCTACCCCTACTCTGGGGCTTGGGGGTCAGATCCCCCAGGACTTACCTTCCAAAACAGACTTTCTTCACTTTGTATTATAGGTGCAAGACAGTGACCTACTTATCTTTCCTTCTCCTCCCCACTTTTTCAGAAAACATTTTTTGTCTCCTGCCCCTTCTGCTTTGGTCAATCCCTGTTCTTGATCCCCCTTTTCCTCCTTTCCCTAGGATGGAGAAGGTGGTGAACCCAGGAACTGAGGAAGGAGGTTTCCAGTTCAGTCATATTAAGGGCCCTGGGGGAGAGTAAGGCTCAGAGCAGGAGGGAGGAAGGAAATTTCCTTTTTGGGTTATTTGGTTGGAGTTTCTCATATTTGAAAACACTGCAGTATCCATGAGTTGGCCTTGTGGAAGGTGTTTCTAGGTAGAGTGAGAATGGGAAGGCAAGCTCTTGAGCACCAGTTGGGAGTCGTGTTGTTAGTTAACTGGGCGGAGGTGGAGGAGGAGGTGGAGGTGCAGTGTCATCTGTGGCTCTGAAACTCTTCCAAGGCCTAGTTTCCCTTCACTCAGTCTCTTGGGTAGCTTCTCCTCCATAGTGGGGGTAACTCTGGACCCCAGAGTCCTCCAAAGAATCTTCACTGGTTGCCTGCATCTTTGGCTCTGCTGTGATCTAATTGGAGGAGGGACCAGTTTCTGACACCCATCCTCTGATTTATACATACGCATTTTTTTCTGTCTGGCCTTTGGATGGCCCCAGCCATTATATCCCCCTGCAGTTTGCACTTTAATTGATGGTAGTTCAGTTTGGACACTTGTTTTATGGGGGTTTTGATTGATTTACCTGCCCTCTCACCTTTTAAATTAAATGGAATCCAAGATGTATATGAGGTTTGGGGAGGAACTGTCGAGTGGCAGCTACTCAAGCCCAATCTCCACTGCGATCTTGCTCCAATTCTGATTCTTAACCTATATTCTTGCCAGCCTATATTCTTGGGTATAGGTTTGCCTTTCCTGGGGAATTAACTGAAGCAACTGGAGAGCAGTCTCAGGATAGCACAGACCATGGTAGGGGTGAAGGGAGTCAGGCAAGAGGGAGGAGTTTTCTCTCCTTTCCTAGGGTTCATGTTCAATTTGATCCACCCATTACCATGTCTTTTCTACTTCCCTGTAAATAGGTATGATCTTTATTCCCACTGTACAGTTTGTTCCTCTCCCCCGCCCCCCCAATCAGGCCCTATTTCTTTTCTCCATTGTTAGTATCTTCAGTTTAGTCCCTCCATGCTTATGCCCATACTCATCCCCCATGCAACCAGTGGCTTAATCCATGTACCACTAGGGGCTAGCACCACAGAGGCCTACTTGTGGCCCCTTAAAATATAACACCTGTTCCTGTGGACAGAGAAAGACTGGCACTGAAGGTCCCTCACAACTGTCTCACATCACCAGACGAAGTTGGTCCTTTCTAAATCTCTAGCCTCTCTTCACATCCCTCATCAGGTATTTTAGGATGTCTTTGGGAAGCCATCAAGGCAGGAGAGCATTCTAAACTTCTTTTTGTTCCAGCCTAGAGTTTGGGGAAAATTGGAAGTAATCTAGGAAAGGCCTCAGTGACCTAGGATTGGAACCTTTCTGCCCTTTTGGCTTACAGACTTCCTTCTGTCCCAGAGCAGCTGAGAAATCCATGAGGCTGAGATTCTAAAGGACCCAGCTTAGGTTCTTCCACTTAGGCTTCAATTCCCTTCCTTTTCCAGGGGCAGCCTTAGTTCCCGTGGCCCTGAAATACATACACATTTTTGTCTTCCTTTGCCAGCACCTCACCAGCCCCCAACAGCACCCAGTGCATTCTTAAAAGTGGAAGAACTAGGATGGCTCTCTTAAGTCTCTTAGAAATGAAGTTCTTTCTCTGTGCAGCATTCCCCATGGAGCAGGAATGAGGATGTTTCATTGCCTTGGGGCTGGGAAACCATTTCTGCAGGCTTCTCCCCTCTCCAGCCCCTTTAGGAACAGGATTGGCCTTAACTTCTGGGCCTATCTGCTGCCTTCCTTCTACTTCCTACCAGCTCTCTGCTTTCCTTTGAGCTCTCTTGGGCTTGGGGATCTTAGTTTTTATTTCCCAGCTCTTCATTTTTTCCTTCTATCAGTTTTTTTTTTTTTTGGGGGGGGTCCCTTTTTTTCTTTTAAGAAAGCATTTGCCTCCCCCCCTTACTCTTCCAACATAACAATCGTGGTAACAGAATGCGACTGCTGATTTACCGATGTATTTAATGTAAGTAAAAAAGGAAAAAAAAGAAAAGTGTATTGGAGTGTTGCTTCTTTTTCTTTTTTACTTTGTCTGACTGATACAAGAAATTTGGAAGAAAGGGCACCCAGTAGTTTTACTGAATCAGAAACACACCCTCCCCTGCATGTTGGTGCCTCCTTATTCCCTCTAATCTGTTTTGAATATTGAGATAACCTAAGTTGGAAAATAGCATCTTTATTGCTGCTTTTTTGTTTTTGTTTTTTTTGGGGGGGTTGGAATTTTTAAAAAATGTTTTAATTGATTTTTAGAGAGAGAGGCGGGGGGAGAGAAACATCGATGTGAGAGAGAAACATTGATTGGCTGCCTCCCATAAAGGCCCCAACAGGGATAGAACCTGCAACCTGGGTATGTGCCCTGACCAGGATTTGAGCCCGCCACCTTTTGGTGTACAGAAAACTCAACCAACCCGTCCCGGGCTTTATTGCTGTTTAACCTCTCCTACTCCCTATTCCCAGACCACTAGAGAGCTCATCAAGTCTGACCGTAGCTATTTTTTTTTTTTTTTAGGTCCTCTTAACAGAATACATATATTAGGGTTGGAGGGGTGTCTATGACCTTTGGGCAGACAGTTGGTGAGATTGGGGAGGGAGTTGGAATTTGTGACTCCTTTGAAGTATTATGCAAAAATGTATGTATTTCTGTAGGGAGAGGGTCCTTTGCCTTATTAGTATCTCAAAGGGGACCATGACTTAAAAGAAGATTAAAAAAAAAAAAATCACTGCCCTTGCCAGTTTGGCTCAGTGGTTAAGAGTGTAGGCCCACAGACCAAGTTTGATCCCTGACGTTTCTCTTCTTCCCTCCCAAACTTCCACTCTCTCTCTAAAGATCAATGGAAAAAATATCCTTGGGTGAGGATTTTAAAAAAATACTGAACTAGCATTTTATTGATCATGCAGCTTTACCCCAACAGGAAATTTTCTCCTGGATCAGCTTTTATTTCCTGCTGTATGTGAAGCCCTTTAGTCTATCACAATCTAAATGGAGGTGGATGGGAGAGAATGATACAAAGAAAAAATTAGGTATGGATGCAGGAGAAGTTTTAAATTCCAAAGAATCTGAAAGGAAAGGACTGGTGCCAAACAGACCTGGCATTCCAGTCCTGTCTCTTGCCAACTTACCAGCTGTGGCCTTGATAAGTTACTTAGCTGCTCTCTGCCTCAGTTTCTTCTGTAAAACAAAGAAAAGTTGAGGTTTAAAGATCAGTTATGTACAGCATGTGTATGTCACACAAGGAGATGATAGTGTTGTTAAATACTCTTATCCTTGGGCTGAGCCTGAATTTTTTTTTTTTTTTGACACATCAATTGGTTGCCTTCCACTCATGCCTCAACCCAAGATCTGACCTGCAACCCAGGTACCTGCCACTGACCTGTAATTGAACCCAAGACCTTTAAGTGCACAGGCTGATACTCTAACCACCGAGCCATGCCAGCCAGGGCTGAGCCTGATTTTTTAAAATATATATATTTTGGTTGAGTGTTGACCTATGAACCAGGAGATCACTGTTGCTGGCTCAGTCCCCAATAGGGGGTGTGCAGGAGGCAGCTGATCAATGATTCTCATCATTGATGTTTCTATCTCTCCCTCTCCCTTCCTCTCTGAAACCAATTTAAAAAAAAATACTAGTAAGACAGTGTTAGGGTTGTCAAAGGAGGAATGCACGAGGCTAAAGTGGTAAGGGATTATAAATTTACTAGAGGCCCAGTGCATGAATTTGTGCTCCAGTGGAGTCCCTGGGGCTGGCCTGTGGGATTGGGCTGAAACCGGCTCTCCGACATCCCTCGAGGGGTCCCAGATTGTGAGAGGGCACAGGCCAGGCCAAGGGACCCCACTGGTGCATGATCAGGTTTGGGGAGGGATGTGGGAGGTTGGCCAGCTGGGGAAGGACCATGGGAGGGCTCCAGGGCATGTCCAGCCCATCTCACTCAGTCCCGATCAGCTGGACCCAGTCCCGATCAGCTGCACCCCAGCAGCAAGCTAACCTACCACCAGTTGGACTGTCTGTCCCCTAGTGGTCAATGCACATCATAGTGAGTGGTTGAGCATCCTTAGCATATCATTAGCATATTATGCTTTGATTGGTTGACTGGACGACCAGACACTTAGCATATTAGGCTTTTATTATGTAGGAATAGGTCATCTGGATACCAGTGCCAGCACTCAGCAAAGGGGAGTCAGAGATTTTAAAGGACTCCAGACGGGCTTTTTCTGGGAGGGTCTGGATCCTGGGAAGGTCCAGAGAGGAAGGATAATGGTCTTAGCAAGTGGAATGTGTTCTAAGGAAAAGGGAATGTCCGTCGTCTAAAGGTCAGTTCCCAGGGGAGGGGTATCCACTCAATTATTTGATCAGACCTAACAGATCTTGCACCAGGCCTCTCCAATGGTTTAATTGTATGCAAATTTAATTGTGTTGAAAATATTTCTGAAAACTTTAGAGCCAAAATCTTTAGAACCTATTCAGTGCCATTGCCCCTTTCTGTATATATCTTAGTACTCCCCCATGACTCCTCGATTCCTGGTAATATCTCTAGTTCAGTTTAAGAGAGCAGAAAGGGGGGGGAGGGGGGAATGATCTTCCAAAATTAAAGATGAAGTCCTTAATTTAAAGTGAGTAAGGTTGTAGCTTGACCTTCTGTTCCCTAGAGGGCAGTGTAGATACTTTTGCCCCAGGTTCACGGCCGGCCAATGACAAAACAAGTTTTTAGTCCTGCACCAAATGATATAGCAAATGATTTGTATTAGTGTCCTTTGCTCTAAGATTATGAGCCATTATAATCTTCCTAATTTGGGGTGTTAGGTATGTCGTTGCTCTTGTTAAATGACGATTTTTAAAAACTGACTTAACAAATAAAAATAAAAAACGTGGCTATTCTGTGTTGATGGTTCCCTAATTTGGGGAGAAATTCGACTAGTCCAAGGAATCTCAAAGTCTTGGAACCACTATTTAGGCTTCGTTTCTGCTCATTCTTGTATATAAGAGGATCGCTTGACCTTCTTTTCTCTAAAAGGCAAACAGGGCTGTTGTCGCTGCAACATACGTAGATGTTGATCAAAAACAGGGTAGAGGCGAGCCTCACCGCCAAGAGAAAGCGGGCTGGATCCCGAGGCCTCCTCCAGTGAACGCACCTTTATTCTCAGCTGTAGGGGCGGGGCGGGGCGGGGCGGGGGATCCCAGTCTTCCATCTTTCACCCCAACCTCTGGCGTCCGCGTCACCTTCCACTGCCCAGGTTCCGGACGTCAGTGAGGGTCCCATTCCTTGCCCTGCGAGGGTGAAAAACAAACTGCCCTAGCTTGCAGCCCTGGAGGCGCCCCGCCTGCTTTGGCCTCCAGGAGGCGGGCACAGCAGCTAGAAGGCAGTCCACAGCCCGCCAATGGCTGGGCGACTAGCCGAGGAACGCCAATGGTCCTTCAACTCCAACAACGTCACAGCGCTGGCCTCGCCCCTTCACCAGCAGTCTCCGGGCGCTGGACGGGTCCTTCGCGCGGACCTCAAACTGGGTAAGGGGTTTGCGGCCGGGAGAGGGAAGAGGAGGGGGAAGGGCTGGTGACCTGGGCCACGGTGGGGGCCTTGGCACCCAGGGGTGCTTGCAACCCCAAGGACAACAAAACTGCCAGTACCCACCTCCACTCCCGCTGTCCGGGTGCTCCTGGGGCATGGGGCGTTGCTACAAGACACTTGTGCCAGCTTCTGGATGGTGGCATGGGTCCAGATGCCTTGCCCTGGTGCTGGACATATCCTCCTACCTAAAGTGCCCCTGAGGAGTGGGGCCACCACCCGCACAAGGTGTGGCATCTTTTATGTAGCAGAAGGCTGCCTCTCCTAAAACCTGGGACATTGAACTGACTTGAGTTCCCCTGCAGGTCAGCCCGACCTGCACCACTCGTCTGACTCAAGTTGGCTGCTGGGATTGAGGGCAGGTGGGAGGGAGGGAGAGTGAGGGGCCATGGCCCAGGAGTAAAATGCAGACTCTGCTCCTACTCCTTTCTCCCTCACAGTTTCTCTGCCTGTCCCCCTTTTCAGCAATTGGGACTCTTCTCACTCCTCCCCCCTTGGGCCTGCTGGGGTCAGTGATCTGCTCAGTGCTGAGAAGAAGAAACTGCAGCAGGGCAGAGAACAGAATAATTACCTTCTTCCTTCTCTAGCCCATACCCTGACACACTGGCCATTGACGCCTCAATTTGCTGAGCTCACTGGAGTGGCATAGACAAGGTAGGGGTGGGGACCAAGGGTTGGGGTCCAGTTCCCAGCTGGGTTCAATTTTTTTTAGAGTGGGTGGAGAGAGAGGAGGGGACTGGAAGGCCTTCAAAGATAATATTATTGCTTGTTTACTGATCACAGCAGCTGTGCTACGGGAGATCTCATTTCCTAGATGAGGAAGCAAGTTCGGAGAGGCTTCCTTATGTTGCCCAGGGAACGGAGCTGGTTAATGGCAGGGCGGGTTTCACAGAGCAGTTTGACTCCAGAATCAGGTCCTGCACCCCATTAGGCTGCCATTACCTTTGTAACCTTTTTGTTCCTGTTTAAGCCAGTCTGCCCTTCAGTTGTCTTCTTCTGTCTTAAGAAATAAATTTTGGCCCTGACCGGTTTGGCTCAGTTGATAGAGCGTTGGCCTGCAGACTGAGGGGTCCCAGGTTCTATTCCGGTCAAGGGCATGTACCTTGGTTGCTGGCACGTCCAAAGTGGGGGGGTGCGGGAGGCAGATGGTCGATGTTTCTCTCTCATCGATGATGTTTCTAGCTCTCTATCCCTCTCCCTTCCTCTCTGTAAAAAATCAATAAAATATATTTTTTTTTAAAAAGAAAGAAATTTTGCCCTTTTAGACCCAAAAGTAGAGTGGAGGATGGGAGATGGGTGATTCTAGAAGACTCCTATTTCTCCCTCTACCCCTATTCCCTTTCATCCTGTCAGTACAGTCTGTGTCTGAAGTGCTCCAGGTTTTCTCTAAGGGCCCATCTGGACCCCCACTCCTACCCTTTGGCCTCATTACCACAGAAAAAGTCTCTCCAGCTGACCTCCTCTGTGTCTTCCTCCCCCCCATTCCCTCAAACTGCCCTAATACCATCCCCTCCCAGGAATTCCTATCTTGATCTCAGAATCTTCCTCCTACAGGTCTGCCACAATGCTGCTGCTGCACAGAGCTGTAGCCCTGGGGCTCAGACAGACCTGCAGGTAGGCCAGCCCGTCCTAAAAGGTCTCCTAACCCATATCTTTACCCCCAGTATCTTTATAATGTCTTCTCTTATCTGCCAGATAAAATAATTAAGATGGTGGCAAGGAAGGAAAGGGTAAGCCAGACCCCACTTGTCTCACCTATCCCTGGACAAACTAAGTTCCAACTAAAGGAGCCAATGGCCAGCCAGGGAGAGGTAAACCCCAGGCCTTCACTGATCAGAAGTATGTTACTAAGAAGACTCTCTTTCTCTTTCAGACTCAAGTCAACCCACTCAAGGCTCTGCATTCAGGCCTGCTCTACAAATGATTCATCTCAGCATCAGTGCCCCAGCCTTGCCTTCTCTACAGATAACTCCAGCACCAGGGGATGGAGAGTCATGGGGACCCTGTTGGGCCTCGGTGCAGTGTTGGCCTATCATGACCGTCGTTGCAGGGTAAGTGGGAAAGGAAGACACTTCACTGTCAGGGATCCTGGTGTGCTCCCAGGAAAGCCTGGGTGTTACCACAGAGCCCACAGTTGACACATCTTCATGCACAAGTAGAGATGAAATCTGCTGCCTCCATTTCCCAGTGGCCACGACTTTGTGGATTGGCTGAGGATGAGCTGCAGTGATTGCTTCTTAATATTCTGTTCCCTTTTGCCTCACCCCTGTCCTGCCTGCAGGCTGCTCAGAAGTCACCACACATATACACCAGAGAGGAAGTAAAATCCCACAGCAGCCCCGAGACTAGGATCTGGGTGACTCTGGGCTCTGAGGTCTTTGATGTCACAGAATTTGTGGACCTACATCCAGGGGGGCCATCAAAGCTGATGCTAGCAGCTGGGGGTCCTCTAGAGCCCTTCTGGGCCCTCTATGCCGTTCACAACCAGTCCCACATACGTGAGATACTGGCTCAGTACAAGATCGGGGAGCTGAGCCCCGAAGACAAGATGCCATCCACCTTGAAGACCTCTGACCCTTACGCTGATGATCCTATACGTCACCCAGCTCTGAAGGTCAATAGCCAGCGCCCCTTTAATGCAGAGCCCCCCCCTGAGCTGCTGACAGAAACCTACATCACACCAAACCCTATCTTCTTCACTCGAAACCATCTGCCTGTACCTAACCTGGACCCAGACACCTATCGCCTGCATATAGTAGGACCACCTGGGAGAAAGCCACTGTCCCTATCCCTGGATGACTTACACCAGTTCCCCAAGCACGAGATCACGGTCACCCTGCAGTGTGCTGGCAACCGGCGCTCTGAGATGAGTCAGTTAAAAGAAGTAAGAGGTCTGGAGTGGAGAACAGGCGCCATTAGCACTGCCCGCTGGGCTGGGGCACGACTGTGTGATGTATTAGCCAAGGCTGGTCACCAGCTCTGTGAAACTGAGGCCCATGTCTGCTTTGAGGGACTGGACTCAGACCCCACAGGGACTGCCTATGGTGCATCCATCCCTCTGGCTCGGGCCCTGGACCCTGAAGCTGAGGTCCTGCTGGCATATGAGATGAATGGGCAGCCTCTGCCTCGTGACCACGGCTTTCCTGTGCGCGTGGTGGTTCCTGGTGTGGTGGGTGCCCGCCATGTCAAATGGCTGGGCAAAGTGAGTGTGGAGCCAGAGGAAAGTCACAGCCACTGGCAGCGGCGAGATTACAAGGGCTTCTGTCCTTCCGTGGACTGGGACTCTGTAGATTTTGACTCTTCTCCATCTATTCAGGAGCTTCCTGTCCAGTCAGCCATCACAGAGCCCAAGGATGGGGGGATGGTAGAGGCAGGGGAGGTGACTGTCAAGGGCTACGCATGGAGTGGTGGTGGGAGGGCTGTGATCAGGGTGGATGTATCTCTGGATGGGGGCCTAACCTGGCAGGTGGCTGAGCTGGATAGAGAGGAACAGCGCCCCCGTAAGGCCTGGGCCTGGCGGCTATGGCAGCTGCAAGCCCCCGTACCACCTGGGAAAAAGGAATTGAACATTGTTTGTAAGGCTGTAGATGACAGCTACAATGTGCAGCCAGACACCGTGGCCCCAATCTGGAACCTGCGAGGCGTGCTCAGCAATGCCTGGCACCGTGTCCATGTCCGCGTTGCCTCATGAGAAAGTGAAATGGCACCATCCACTCCCCAGAAGCACCTTCTCAACCCCTCTCCACACCCGTCCTTTAGCCTCATTTCCACAGAAAAACCTTTCTCTCCATCCCTCCACTTCTCTCAGAAACTTTCACTATGCCTTCCTAAGCCACACCCAGGTACACACATTGCACATTTCCACCGAGGCACCACCCTCCTTTGACAGTGTTACATATGACTGGCCATTGACTTTGTGCCAGGAGGTGAGAGCTATTGGAGTAAGGGACTAGAAGTGAGAAAAAATATTTCTGGAAACAAGCACTATTTTCTCTTCTTACCCCACCTCCCTTTCTAATGTCAGTCACCACTGAGGCCTTATTTTGCTTTTCTTGGATTCTTCAGAGAATGTGTGTATGTGTAAGAAAAATGGATATGTGACTTGCTGTTCCCCCTCTGGGTTGCCAGGGGTTGTGAACAGTGCAACCCCCTTCCTTTATAATTACACTTTTCTAAATATATCAATAAAGCATCTTTTTTCGCTAAAAAAAGAAAAGGTTATGACTTTTGGGGACCTCTTGAGGCTGGGGAGTGAGCATGCTGCAGAAGGGAGGTGCACCGGTACTGGGACGTGTCCCTGAGATGATTCAAAACGAAAGCTGGAGGAAAGGGAGAAAGCAAACAGGAGCAGGAAAGTCAAGAAGTGGGGCTTCCTTCTCTGAGGTGTGTCAGCATCTGCAGGGCTACTTAGGTGACTGACCTCAAGATACCCCTCGAGCGAGTACAAACTATTTGCCACCCTTAAGCCCCTCCCCCTCACCATTCCTACGCACTTGGCAGGAATGGCAAAGAATGCTAAGAGGTTAAAGTCAATATTGTCTTAAGAGGTTCAGGGACAAAATTTGGCCCTAGGGGCAGAAGTGCCAGGACACAAGAGGTGTTCAATGTGCGTCCAGTTTGCAAATTAGACGCAGGTGAAGGGGCAGTCTTGGAGTTAGTTACTCTCGGCGTGAGACCGAGCCTTTCGGACTTCAGTCTTTCTGCGCTCAGCTACTCTCCCCTAGCTCTTCTCCCTTCTTTTCCCAGCAGTTTCCCTGGCTTGGGGGCGCTCGGTGTTCGGCCACGTCGCCTGTCGCCTGGTAGTGGGACCGGAAGTTGTTCAGGGGAGGGGAGACGGCTGTAATGGGGGGGTGTTTATAGGGGGGGCCGTCCCTCTTCAGGTGAAGCTGCTGATGGATATGGAGCCACCGCTGCTGAGCGCCCGGGACCCGGCTTCGGCCCGGTTGCCACCGCCTCAGTGACCCCCACTCTCCCCCGCACTGGGCTTCCCGGGCCAGAGTGGGGGACCCCCGCCGCCCCGCCCCCATCTCCCCCAATACCGTCCCCTCTCTCACACCCCAGCCTGAGCGCACGCGGAGCTGCCTCAGGTGAGTGAGGGGCGGGGCCTGGGCGAAGCGCGGTGGGCGGGGCCTCGGCCGACGGGGCGGGGCCTGAGGGGCTTGGGCTTGAAGCGTGGGGGAGATTTGGACACCGGGCTGGTGGCCAGAGGGTCCCCGAGTGGCTGCGGCCCGAAGGAAAGAGGCTGGCCTTGGGGAGTTTGGCGCGGGCCCCAGGATTGAGGGGGCGGTAGCAGGGACCTGGGGGTGCTAAAAAGGCGGGAGATGGGTCAAGGCAGAGGACCAATGACGTAGAGGCTGGCGTGCGAGAGGTTAGGGTAAGGCTGGGGTGGGACGGAGGGACACAGCGGAGAAAGGAAAAGCAGAGAACGTACCCAGGGAGAAAGCCGGGGACGCTAGGATCCGGTCGAGAAGGTTTCAGGGAAAGACGGGCCTAGGTGGGAAAGACCTTGGAGACAATGAGCCAAGTGGGAGAAAGGTGGTGGAGAAGAAACTTAAGGTGGAGTGAAAAGTGCTGTCTGGGGTACTGTGTAGGGTGAGAAGTCTAGAGAACCTGAGAAGGAAGAAATTCACTGCATGTGAGCCCTAAGAAAAATGTAACCGAGGAAGCCCTGGAGTAGATCTGGGGGGTGAAGGCAGGGGGAGCGACAGACTCAGGAAGCAGGTCTAAACTAAAACAGTCCTCCAAGTACCTCCTCACACAGCCCCATCCCAGTTATTTTCTTCCCCGTTGTCTGCTAGAGTTGTAAACTCTCTCTTTTTGAATTTGGGGTTTATTTTTATCATTACTGGCCCTGTCTGGGGCAATAAAGTGCTTCATGGAACATGGACCTCTGGTTATGAGATGTTTAGGAAATAAGGTACATTTTTTTTCCCCTCTCCAAGGTCAAGAATTTACTAACTCTGCTTCCAGAAAGATTTATTTGCTGCATTACCGACCACATGTGTCAAGCTTTGCATACCTTCTTTTGCCTCAGTCCCCTCTCTTGTAAGCAAAACTCTTCTGTTTGGACTCTTACTGACTCCCACTTACATGTCTGATGGCTCCAGCTGTGCCCTACTCTCCCTGCCCTGAGCACTCAAAGCATCGGTGGTAAGCTTGATGGTCCTGACTCACTCACATGTCAGCTCTAGGTCTTCCATCTTCATGGCCACGCTGAAGACCTTTGAGGCCTGGCTATCTCCCCTTACTGCTACTTGCTCACTTAGCCTGGGTGAAGTTCATATGTTCGTGTCCTTAGGAAGCATGAAAAACAGGTGCCTGACTACCTAGAATGTTTCCACTTAATATAATTCAGATTCTGAGGACAAGTCCAAATCAGACAACCTGAACGTATAGCGTCTTATGTTAGGAGTATGTTTAATGCCTAGCCAGGAGTCCCTCATCCCTTAATGGGTCTGCTAGTAGGTCAGCGAACCTTGCTTTGTGGTATGTGGAGAACTTCAGCCTTCTCCACTAACAGCCTAAAACCTGCGAATCCAGACAACTCCCTAGGTCATGAGAACAGTCAGAAGAGTGGCTCCGGAGATAAAAATAAAATCTTAAAAGAAGAAAATAGCCTTACCACTTGGAAAGCAGGAGAGGTTTCAATAGAGCTTCTTGGGTGGGCCCCGGGGTGGTGGGAGCTGCCTTCGCTTTGGCAGTTTCAGAGTTATATCTTGTTCTAGTCAATAGAGGCTGATGTCTCGAGCACAAAACATGATGTCTTTGTTGCTCACTGAGGGCAGTTAGTTCATTGTAGCTTCTGGGCAGTCCCCTTCCTCCCAGTAGGTTAAGGATACAGCATGTTTCAGGAGTTGGCTCAGAAATAAGTCCTGACTTTTTTCCAGTAAAAATGCAACTGAAAATTTCTTCTTTATTTCCTCTTAATTTAAATCTGCAGCCCCCGGGGGGGGGGGGGGGGGGGGGGATGGGAGAGATATATCTGCAGCCCATACTTCCCAACATGGGAGGAACATCCCACCTTTTGCACCCATCCTCTCCCCCACAACATCCACAAAGGAATTATTTTCTCTCAAACTGGCCATCTCTCTTCCCTCAGAACACACAACATAGTCAAGGAAAAAAATAAAGATAAATTATTGTTGGGCAGCTATTTCTAGCCTCATTTTACTTCGTGGAAACAAATAAGAGTGTGGGATCCTGTGGGTGTAGACAATGCCTCAGGCAGAGGGACTCCCTTCTGTTGGTCTCTTGACCCTGCTGGAGAAGGCTCTGGATTCCAGGCTGTTGGATTTGCATCCTCTCCTCAGAGACTGGTGGACTCTGTATTGGAAGCACAGAGACAAGTTCAAGGTTTATCAGATGAAAACATGTAAGAAAAAGTGGTGGTGATATGAATGGCCTGGTCCCTCTGGGGATAGCTTCAACTTGTAAACTCTGCTGGAATATATATGCTTGTATGATCCTTGAGCAGAGAAGCCGTTTCTGCCTTAAAGATGTTTAGTGAGTGTCTAGGTTGGCTTTTTCCTCAGGCCTATAATCTCTGGAAAGAAACATGGGAGGGAGAGGATTATTTCTTTTCGCATCTATAAACTCGTGTTTCTAGTTCAAGGATTTCAGTCACAAAGATGTAAACCCCAAACTATTCATTTTATCACCCAAGAAACTGAGCAAGCAGGTTGGCCCCAAACCTTCCAGCTATGGCAAGATTAAACTTTATGTCACAGTAGAAAGATCCCGACTGGTAACCTGGGTTCTATTTGTCCTACTTCTATCACTAACCAAATGGGTGACTCTTCTTCAATTAAAAAACAAACAAACAAAAAAGAAATTGTAAATATCTCTCAACTCCATTCTAGCTCCAAGATTCTCCAGGTCCTAGAGTATCCCTGCTCCAAGACCCTCCACGTGAAGAGAGGCTTACTACATTGGGTTGTCTGAGCAAGGTTCTGTATAGAGGAGCCTGAAAACATCTTTCTGGCCCAAACAACAGCGAGCTGTTTTGATCAGCATGCATTAGGGACTTCTGTCCAGGATTGCCACCAAAAGCAATTGTTCTTATCTCTTCCACCTTTTGCCACCCTACCCCAGTCAGAATAATCAATTGAAACTTCTATGTAATTTTTAAAATTTGATTTTAAAGAGAGAGAGAAACATTGGTCGGTTGCCTCCTGCGTGTCTTGATGGGAGATTGAATGTGAAAACTGGGTATGTGCCCTAACCTGAAATCAAACCCGCCCCCTTTTGGTGTACAGGATGACGCTCCAACCAGCTGAGCCGTACCCGCCTGGGTGCAACTTCTGTGTGATGTCAAACTTCACTTGATATAGCTAACCCTGTGTTGGACATCTTTGGCTTCAAAACTGATCATTATAAAACTCAGATTGAATTCCCCTGCTCTACTTTCCCCAACCCTGCCCCAACATACAGCTTAATGCAGTGAGTGTGGGGCCTTTCCGTAAACACGGGGATTATATACTCAAGAGTATACTCCAAAAAACTCAATATCATCTCATGTGCATGATACCTGGTGATTTAAACTGTTTAGTTTGGCCCTTTTCTTATTCCTACAGTTCTGAAATGAGGTACAGAAGGGATAGGATTGTTTCTCCTCCCACCCATAAACCTTAGCTTTCTCTCTCTTCCGCAGTGTACATGGGGAGGACAGGGAAGCGCAATGAACGAGAGAAAAGATGCATTCACCTGAGATCTAGGAGGAGACAATGAGGTGATATTTTCCCACTGCCCAGGTGTTTTGTTTCCAGCTCTTACCCCTTCTTATTTTAGAGCCCGGCCATTCCTAGAATGACCTGAGGACTCATCCCCTCTGCACTGCTCCCCACGCACTTGGATCATGAAGCTGAGATGTCTTCGTCTGTGTTATGTATAGACAGAAGGTGACCACCTACAACCTGATGAAAAAATGAGGCAGAACTTTCTGCTGTAAAGACAGACACATGAGCTGAGAAAGGTCAGTGGGTCCTTTCAGAGGGCATTCGGTCGTCCCTAAAGATCATTTCAGAGCTACAAACTGCTCGATGTCCAGGGCTGTTTCCTTGAAAGGGGTGTGCAGTCAGGTTGCAGGCAATGCCTAATTCCACCTCTTCCCTCTACCCTCCGCCTCTTCCCCCTCCGCAATTTTGCAAAGCCTTGGAAGAGAGAAGAGCCAGCTATGTGATTCCAACCGGTTTTTTCTCAGTTTATTCAGTTCAGAAAGGGGCAGGAAGGAGAGAGTGATGTTGTGGGTTTGGTCTATTTGTAGTACCTGAAGTACTCACTCCCAGGCAGGTGGGAAGTTCTGTCTTGTTAATAATCACTGGGCTCTACCTCAGATCCCAGGTCCTAAGGCAGACCAGAGAAACAATTTCCACTTCTCCCTGCTGTAGTTCAGGAATAGAAATCAAATGATGGCATGGGTTCTTGCCACACTCCACCTTCATCCTCTTTCCCAACAATATCCCCCTCACCGCCGAGGCTACATGGAGTGTGTTTTCAATTTCCATTTTGGAGTGTCACTGGATCAAACCGTTTTCCTTGGAGGATTTGAGGAGCTTTGATTCCTTGTGATATCCATCTTATTCCAGGTTTTCAGAGCCACTACATAGAGAAAACTTGACTTTCTGACATTTTTGTCACCAATAAAACTGTGGAGATGTTTTTGAGGAGATGGGGATGGTAGTTGATGCCTGACCTGACCCGGGAAGCCAGACTTTGGATTGATCCTCACCTGCTACTTGTCAGGAAGTGTGATTGGAAATCTGACTGGGAGAGGTGCCCTTTCCTGTTCATATGTGACATCGTGTTGATGGGAGAAAGGCAAGGCCATGGAGGACTCTTGTTATGGTGCCAAGTGGATTCAAAAGAGCAGAGGAAAAAGTATTTGTCTACAGAGGTTACAGTGACCAGCCTTTTCTCTGTCCTCACAGAGATACTTCCTTTTGAATCGGGAGACGAGCTGTTTCTAGTCGTTTTGTATTCAGCTCGCTAAACTGAATTTACTGTACACAGTGTGCCTACCTCTATCACTGAATCTGTGTTGCTATGAAGCCAGTTTCCTCCCAAGATCTTGGAGCCAAACCTGTCTTGTGTAACTAACTTCTCGATCCTTATACCTCCTCCCGCTGTGGTATGTCTACAATTGGCGCTGCCTAATTTGACCCAATTCCTCTAAGGGGACACTAAGATCTGCCTGCCTGGCCAGGCAGGGGAGGAGATGCTTTGAGGGATGGGGAGAGGGAAGGTTGGGAGGGATGTGCCACCTGGGGATTGAGCAAATAGTGAAGTTCATCTACTGATTTGTTCCTCAGAATACCAAGACAGAATCTCAATGCCCTCTGACTTCCAGGGTTACCAACTGGCATTTAGACCAGTTGGAGGCAGCTAAAGACCTGTTTTGCCCAAGATGTGTCATAGAGCACCTGTTAAAAGCAAATAAGCAGAAGACCTGCCCTAGCCGGTTTGGCTCAGTGGATAGAGTATCGGCCCAAGGACTGAAGGGTCCCAGTTCAATTCTGGCCAAGGGCACGTACCTCAGTTGCAGGTTTGATGTTCCTCTCACATCGATGTTCCTCCCTCTATCTCTCCCCCTTCCCTCCACCTTTTCTAAAAATGAATGGAAAAATACCCTCCACTCTCTAAAAATCAATGGAAAAATATTATTGGGTGAGGATTAACAACAACAAAAAATAATAAAATAAAAAAAGAAGCAGAAGAGCTCAGTGTACTGCTAAGAACAAAGTCCAACTCAAACCAGCTCCTTCAGATCCTTATGAAAATTGTTTTGGGGCCATTTGGGCAGGTGTCCAAGAATGAGAGCCAGTGCTAACTGGATGCTATGCTTCAACTGCTCTGCCTACCTAGTGCTTGTCTGCTAGCCCCTGGTGTTCTCTCTCTCTCTCTCTCTCTCTCTCTCTCTCTCTCTCTCTCTCTCACACACACACACACACACACACACACACACACAATTGCATTAGCATATTTCTTGGTAGAACCTGTTCAACTTGTTCTTCCTTTTTAAGTAACAGACCCTACTCTCTCAGGGATCACACCAAAGGAAAAGATGCCTTAATTGATGTTAGAACCAGGGAAAAGCAAGAGATCCATGAAGGCCTTGAGTAATCTGGCTTTTGAAAGGAAGCAAGATGGTTTAACGAAGAGAACACATCTCGGAAAGGCAGGAGACTTGTATACTTTTTTTCATTCCAGTCTCACCATGAGCCCTGAGACAAGTCACTTAACTGCAATGAGCCTCAGTTTCTCCAAGCAGAAAATTGAGAAACTTCTACTCACTTTTGCTTCTCCTGCATGCGGGGGATTAAGGGGTGTTAGAGAAGTCACCTGTGGCATCTTGAACTTTGCAGTAATACTGGACAATCCCAAAGGGCAATTATGGAGCTAATGATTTGGAAATGAAAGGGAGTACCAGGCCGCCCTCCCCCATCCTTGGATCTCTGACCACTGCAAGTTCTCTGGCTAATTCCAGAAGGTATGAGTTCATTAACCCCTGTGGACTTGGGCTCTTTTAGTCGTTGCCCCAAGGGAACCTTTTAAGGAACCACTTATTAATGTGGCTTGGTCTAGCAGTCTGTTTCCAAAGCTCAGTCCACCCCAGGGAGGACTTAGAGAAATGTTTCGTCCAGACCCTGTCTTCCTGGGTGAGACTAGCAAGCTTTCTGATTAAATCTAAGGGATTTGCTTTGGGGATGTTTCAAACTTTTTCATGAGACTTTTTAGAGGCGTATGATGTCTCTCAGAACTAGACAAGAATGACCCATGTGGGGATGCCCTGGCCAGGTGGCTCAGTTAGTGGAGCGTTGTCCCATATTTGATCCCCAATTGGGGTAATGGCAGGAGACAACCAATAAATGTTTCTCTCTCACATCACTCTCTCTCTCTCTCTCTCTCTCCCTCCCCCCCCCCCCTCCTCTCTCTAAAATCAATAAAGCGGGTGGGGGGGGGTAATAGTAAGATATGTACACATAAAATACCTCAATAAAAATATAAAAAAAAAAAAAGAAAAAAAAATAAAATCAATAAAGCCCAGCCGGTGTGGCTCAATGGTTGAGCATTGACCAATGAACCAGGAGTTCAGAGTTCGATTCCCTGGTAAGGGCACATGACCAGGTTGCAGGCTTGATCCCCAGTGCAATGAGCAGGAGGCAGCAGATAGATCGATGATTCTCTCTCATCATTGCTGTTTCTATCTTTCTTTCCCTCTCCCTTTCTCTCTGAAATAAATAAAAATATATTTAAAAAAAAAACAAATGTTTTTTTAATCCTCAGGTAAGGATTTAAAAAAAAAGGAAAGAGTCCTATCCGGTTTGGCTCAGTGGATAGAGCGTCAGCCTGCGGACTGAAGGGTCCCAGGTTCGATTCCGGTCAAGGGCATGTACATTGGTTTCGGGCACATCCCCGGTGGGGGGTGTGCAGGAGGCAGCTGGTCGATGTTTCTCTCTCATCGATGTTTCTGGCTCTCTATCCCTCTTCCTTCCTCTCTACAAAAAATCAATAAAATATATATATTTTTTAATCAATAAAATATATATTTTTAAAAAAAGGAAAGAAAAAAAAAAGAATAACTCAGGAGGGGAAAGAAGTAGAAAAATAAAAAAATAGACTTTACTCCTGTGTGCCCTTCAGAACCCCCACCCCACCCCTGGCTCTATCAATATAATATAAGCAAACCAAATTTGTATCCACCTGCCTCAGTGAGATCTTTCAAAGAGACCAAGAATCTTGGTGGCAGCTTAGGCTATTTATCTCCTTGCCCCACTCTTTTTATTTTATTTTTTTATTAATTTCAGAGAGGAAGGGAGAGGGAGAAAGGGATAGTAACATCAATGATGAGAGAGAATCATTGATCAGGCTGCCTCCTGCACACCCCCTACTGGGGATCGAACCTGCAACCTGGGCACGTGCCCTTGACCGGAATCAAACCCAGAACCCTTCAGTTCACATCCTTGCCCCACTCTTGCTCCCCCAAATACTGTATGTCCCTGGGGTATTTATTTTTCATTAGATAAACACTGAAAGCAATTTTGGATGTATGTATAATTCTTCCAAATAGATTTTTTTTTCCTCCTCCCGCAGGCTCCTAAGGAGATAATTCATTGCAACAAATTAGCACTTTTTTTTTAATTAGCACTTTTAATTGTTCTCAGTTCTCATGCCTTCCTTACCTCAAATAGACTAACTTGTGTTTTATTTTATTTTTTTTTAATATATTTTTATTGATTTCAGAGAGGAAGGGAAAAGGAGAGATAGAAACACCAATGATGAGAGTGAATCATCTATCGGCTGCCTCCTGCGCGCCCCCTAGTGGGGATCGAGCCCGAAACTTGGGCATGTGCCCTTGACTGGAATCCAACCCGAACCCTTCAGCCCGCAGGCCAACACTCAATCCACTGAGCCAAACCGGCTAGGGCCAACCTGCATTTCAAATCCAGGCTCCCGCCTTCTTTAAAAACAATAAGCATATCAAAGTATTGACAAGAAGGTGGGGAGGGCCATTTAAACGTTTAATTTGTTTATTTACCTTCAGTAGAGAACTCTCCTCACTGAACCTGAGGTGGGCTGCTCTCCTCCACCTTCTACTTTCCTGTCCCCCTCCCTCCTGCCACACACCCAAAACAGAATCCCTTGAACGACTGAACCCTGCTTCCTCCTCTTACTACTACCCCATCCTTAACCAGGTATAGAGCCTCTATGGGACTTTTTTTTACCTCCCAAGGGCTGAGGTGAGCTGTAACCTGCCTTCTTTCCTACAGCATTAGCTCCACCCACAAGGAAAGGGTCTCCTCTCAGAACAACACAACCAGAACCACTCTGGAATAAGACAGTATTTCCACCCCAGAGCCTGGGAAACAGAAGTTGTGGGTTGGAGGAGGCCCTAGGGTTTGTACATTGTCTCCCTCACCAGGATAAGGCATGAGGTTCTTCTTCTTTAGGATAGAGTCAGGGCACACTCAAGTGATCTTTTAGGTTTCTTGCTAACTCCAGGATGTTAGAGAGAAACCCCTTCCCTTCCCAGATCTGGCTTCTAATAGCAGCTATTTTCTTTTTCAGCAGAATCTAGGATGGACATAGAAGACTGCAATGGCCGCTCCTATCTGTCTGGTATGCCCTCTTGTGCGTTCTCTTTGTAAGGGGCTGGGAGCAGACACCCCTGTGGAGCAGCGCCTTCAGCCTAGCACAGGACCTCTGAGTGCCCTCGTCACAGAGCTGACACCCACCCTTGGTAGTGCTTGATAGTAATCATGTATTTTGGTCCTTTTACATTCCTTAGTGATTCTCTTCCCAGACTTCTTGGGTGATAGGAGAAGGGAAGAAGAGAGGAATGTGAGCAGAGACTATTAGAGAGGAATGATTTGAAGCAAAGAGATGCTGTTCTCTGAAGTCACCAGCAAACATGATATTCAACAGAGAGTAGAGCAGGGTTTCAAACCTGAGAGGTCTGTGGGGGCCAGAGGGGTGTATAAATGAATGACCTGGGTTAGGATAATGAGCAGAAGAGAATGGTGGGGACTGTCATGAACTGGAAAACACACGTCCTACCTCAAGGAGCAGCAGCTCTTCAGTGTCCGTGTGGGAGTGCGTGTGTATCCAGTGTGGCCAAAACTTCCAACTGTTTAAGAGAAATCAGAAATCCCCATTTTATATAAACATGACTCAATTTTTTTTAAAAAAATGCTCCATGGGGCAAGCCAAACTTATCTATGGGCTGAATTTGGCCAGTGGACCAACGGCTTTCAGCCTTTGAAGTGAGATACAGAGCTCAATTCTCCTTTCCCCCAGTCCTTTTCAACGATTAGAACATACACCTTTTCATACCTGCCAAATACTCTCACTGAGGCAGAAGAGATCATTGCTCATGGTATGCCTGGCTGTTAGAGATATGAAAGTAATCAGGATCCTCTCAGGGTTTAGCAAGGTGAAAAGAATGAGGGACTTTATCTGCTCCCTCTCTAAGGGTATAGGAAAGGGCCCAAGACAGAGTGTCTCTAAGATAGAAGGAATCATTTTTTGGACCATTAGAATGTCAGGGCAGGAAATGATTATAAGAGGTAAGGGAAGTTACTGTTCTCTCTCCATCTCTCCTGCGAGTCAGCCTGGTTGGGTCCCTCCTTTTTCTCCTCCCCCTCCTCTAATCCTGGTTTCTCTACCTCCTCTGTAATGAATCTCGCTTCTTAGTGCAGAATAAACTTCCTCTTTAACAAAAAAAAAAAAAAAGAGGTAAGGGAAGCCAGAATTGGGTTTTGACATGATGAGTATCCCCCCTCAGATATTCGAGCACCATTGTAGAAGAGACCTATAGCTTTTATTTTTCCCCTCAAGTGGGACTTGTGGAGGAATTATGGGTATGCACTAAGGAAGATAGCAGGGTGGATCCGCACACATTTAAGAGTCACTGACAACTCCTGGGTAATGTAAGGGAAGACAACTCTGACCCGTTTTTCATTTCAGGAGGGAAGGAATTGGAATGGGCAAAGGCATTCAGTACCTGCCACATTGGACAGAATGACAGGGTCCAAGGGGACTGACTTAACTGGAAGAGACCTTATTGGTTTGAAAGCCATAGGCTTTCTGAGGAACCAGCCAACCCTCCCACCTCCTGCCCATTAAGCCTGTTCAGAAAACCACGGTAGAGCAACAGGCACACTCAGGACCCTGCTTTATTGCCGGGGACCACTCCGACGGGTAAAAACCAGTCCCTGCTCTATGGTAGGCAAAAGAGAAACCAGGAAGGTGGGCGAGGAAATACAATAGGCTCTTTTCAGTCCTATCTCTGGCGAATATTGGATACTAGAGGAAAAATTCTGAGGGTGTTTGCTTTACTGCGCTATGAAACCGAACTTCAGGTTGGCATGCCCTATATAAGAAGAGGCCTCTGCACAGGATGGCTTTTGGGATGAAAGTAGAGGTCAGCAGCCTCTTACCTGTGTTTTGAGAATTCTAAATGTCAGCAGCTGCCTTAGGGAAAAGGGAAAATCCAGATAGGGCCAACATTGGCCCTGAAAAGTAGTAGCCCCTGCAGAACTGAGCATGGCTGAGACAGTCCACCCGAGGGGCATCTGACCCATCTCTGCGGGAGTGATAGGGAAGCAGTGGGGAGGGCTGACGCAGTGTGTACCCTCCCAAAGCACCCCATGGCTCCTTCAAGGTCATCCCAGCTCTTCTGCCTCCACACCAGGCGGCCTTTCCTCACCTGGCCACTTGATGATGGGCGTCTCTCTCCTGTCCTTCACCGAGGCTTCCCCACCTCATAGAGCCCAATTCAGAAAGCCCATGTTTTCTACAGGTGCAGATGCTTCCCTCCTGGGGGAGAGAGGGAAGAGAAGGGAAGAGTCATTAATTGACCAGACAGAGCCTTTCCCCTCCCCCATTCCCTCTTTCAAGGGAAGCGGAGTTGCTGGAACTGGCTCATACAACTGTTTGCGCAGTGCTTGTCCCAAGTTTGCTGGGACCCTGAAATGTTCAAGGGAACCTCAGTGGAAAGAGACCCAGGGGTAGGCAGCCCAAAGTTTCGCAGCCCCTCCCACCCCCAAATTCTTGGAATCAGGAAACCTAGTCTCCAAAGTAGGTCAGCGCGTCACTGAGCAGCTCCTCTGGAAGGGAAGGGAGCAGAGGCCTTGTCTTGATAGAGGGCGGATTCATCCAGGGCTGCAGGCAGGCAGCCGGCCCCAGGGGCACAGGCGGGGAGGGGCCGTGGGGAGACTCTACCAGCATTTTGCCTGGGATCTGAAAGGGCTCAGGGCCACAGAGCCACACCAGCCTGAGACCAGACTGTGCTGAGCCCTCTCACCGCTGAGAAGGAGGGAACTGTCAGTCCCCAGATCTACAGAGCGACCTCCCTCCTGGAGGAGGAGGGAAAGGAGGGAATAAGAGTGCCTGAGTTTGGTGGGGGAGGGGCTTTCTGCTGATCCGAGAGCCTTGAAGCTGCCCCGTGTCCTGGGCCCCATGACCTCTGGGGCCTTGGCTTCCCCAGCTGGCGGAGGATTGGGCCTTCCCTGGGGGCCCTCCTTTCTCCCTCCCACCCCGAGGGCCCATCCATCTCTCTCTTGCACACACTCTTGCTTCTCTCAGGCATTTGTTGTGCAGTTCCTCTTTGTCTGCTGGGCACGAGGGCAACGGCATCTGCCTCCCGCTCCCTGTGCACACCCCCACCCCCGCCCCTGCACTGGCTTGGGAAAGAGATGCTGTAGCCTAGCCTCCCCCCCCCACCCTCCCCGCCCAGACACACATATACATTCTACATTCTCTGCAGCCCCCTCCTCAAGCACATCCAAGCGTCCTCCCTCTCTCTCTCTCTCTCTCTCTCTCTCATACACACACATCACACACACACACACACACACACACACACACACACACACACACCCTGGGCTGAGCTCTTGCTGGCTGCAGCCGTGGGCCCCTGCTCACCGTGCCGCTGCCGCTGCCTGCGAAATGACGGCGGTTCCCCTCACTTCCAGGAATCCACGCTTCCTGGAAGGTGAGTGGCTGGGCTCACCCCTGCCTGCCACCGAGACGCAGACATGCACACACCACCCGCACTCCCGCGCCGTTTCCAAGGCGGCGGCCGCGTTCGCACCCCGGGGTCTCGCCGGCAAGGGAAGGACAATGTAAGTTCAGGCAGAAGGTGGTTAGTGGCGGGGGGCGAGGGGGTGCCGGGGCCAGGGAGCCGATTGGGGAGCAACTCCCGAGACTGAGGAAAGGGAGAGCACGGGGGGCTGCGTGTGTGCGGGGGAGGGGGCGTTCCTCCTCACACTTGCCGAGGATGGGCGAGGGTGTTTGGTGTTGCTAAGCAAAGCCTGCGACTTGGACAGTGGGAGCTTGTGGTGACATCTTGATTAGGCCTTGGGGACAGATGCGGGGCCGTCCGGGTGAAATGCCCAGGCAGCCAGGGTGGGATCGGAGCGGAGAGGGTCGAGGTGAAGAGGCGCCCGGGCAGCAGATGCCTCCGCCCGGGAGCCGCGATCTCAGGGGCCTCCGCTTCCCCCCCACAATAGAGCGGGGAAGGGCGGCTTTCTTCGCCCGGTGCCCCCTGTTCCCCGCCGGCAGGCTAGCATCCCGGCCCCTCGGAGCTCGCAGTGAGGATGAGGTCCCTGCAGAGAAGTGGGGGTGGGGGGTCCTCCAGCCCCCTGGCTGTCCCTAGAAGTAGCCGCTCGGAGGTGTCTCCCTGGGCGTGTGAAACGCCTTCGCTTGGGGGCTGCTGCCTGCCTGCCTGCCTCCCTGCCCTGGACTCACCTCCGAGTGCCTCTGACGGGAGCCTCCTGATCTGGCTTCGCCCGCTCGGGGCTCAGGCCGTCTAGGATGACTTGGACCAAGACCATTTCTCTGAGACCCGAGAGCAGCCTTAATGCTTGGCTTTGACAGTCTGGGATTTCTTGGGCGTCCCAAGCATTTGAAATTCCCTCACTGGGGTTTCTGAGGCTGAGAGCAGAACTGCTGAACTTCCCAAATCTGATTCTAGTCCCCTTCTCCCTTTAGCTGGAAATCACAGTCCCTGGGGCCCCGAAATGATTCATGTGTATGGATTAGCCCCTTGAAGTAGACTGCAGCCTGTTTCCCCTCCTGCCTTGATCCCCGGAGGGCAGCGGCATCAAAGAGCCTCTTGAACTACCGACGTGATTCTGGAGGCACCTGCCCGACCTCCTGTTCCCAGGCCGCCATAGGGAAAGCCACAAAGGATGTTTCCCCCTTAATGTCTCTCACTGTCCCTTTAAGGGTATTTCCCCCCATATATCAAGGCTCTGGCCCCAAGAGGCAGCTTCAGTCTGGTAGGCTGGGACCAGCGATGGACTTCCAGCAAGCTCCTACTCCTTTTGGGGTCAAGGACTCAGGGCCAGGGCCCAGAGAGAGCCCTGTTCTTCCCCATCGCTAACATCAAGTGAGTCAGGGCAAGTCAGCACTAAGGATGGAAAAGGAATGAGAAGATGCCCTTTCAACCCTCCTAACCTCAGTAAACCTCCACGTAGTTTAAATGTCATCTTTTAAAACTGGGTCTGGGTCTGGGTCTGCAGGTCTCAGCTCACACTCTGAGATGCTCCCTTTGTGATATGTGTGTGGTTCTGGTTTGGGCAACTTTTGTAGATAACCATGGCTCATCTGAAGAGCCCAGCTGGGGAAAGTCAGTGTTAAGCCATAAGGCTTTTCCTATAGGTAGTAAACAATTTCCTTAGACTTTGATGGGATAGCGTGCGGGAAATGGGACTTTTAGGAGAGGATATGAATGGGAAATGGTCCCAAAGTCCTGAGTGGTTGTTTTCTTCCCACTGACCAAAGCTGGAGAGGGATCCCTCAGGAGGGTGTGTTCCGGATTTCTTGCCTCAGGCCCAAGACTCCAACCATTTTATAATGGAATCTTTATTTTGTGAAAGTAAGTATGTTCATAGCTGGGAAATTGGGTAAAGTACTAATAGGTGGATTTTAGGGATGAATTTTAGGGTTTGTCTCTCTCTCTCTCTCTCTCTCTCTCTCTCTTTTCTCCATATTTAGGGCTGTCTGCACACATCCATGCATGTTCATGTTAGCAGATACTGTAGGGGCTATGAGTATGTTTATCCCAGTAGGTATGTTCTCTGTATGTGTATCTACATATGTGATCTTGTCTGTGTCTGTGTGTGTTTGTCTACATGTGCTTTATTTCACCTATGTATTTGTGTAAATAATTGTGGGGAGGAGGGATTTTTTTTTTAAGACATGACTTATATCTTTAGGTGTGTTATCTGATTTTTTAAAAAGATATATGAACTTCCCAAAAAGCATTTTTTAAAATATATTTTATTGATTTTTTACAGAGAGGAAGGGAGAGGGATAGAGAGTTAGAAACATCAATGAGAGAGAAACATCGATCAGATGCCTCCTGCACACCCCGCACTGGGGATGTGCCCGCAACCAAGGTACATGCCCATGACTGGGATCGAACCTGGGACCCTTGAGTCCGCAGGCTGACGCTCTATTCACTGAGCCAAACCGGTTAGGGCTCAAAAAGCATTTTTACAATGCAATTTGTCAACAAGTTAAAATGAATACATTGAAAATAAACTGATCATTTCACTGTTAAGGGAATACCAAGTAGTAAATATCTGATTGGAGTCATATCAGATAGGACACTTTCTAGAGTAGTCAAATTTCGCTAATTTTAGAAAATCTAATGGGCCCAGCTCTCCCCTCCTGAAACAGTGAGTCCCAGTTGGCTGTGTAGGTGGTGGTTAAGGACATGGGCACGTCTTTTTTTGTGTGTGATCAGCTTTCAGTTCTACCACTGCTGGCTCTATAGCCTTGGACAAGTAATGTAGCCTTTTTTGTGCCTCAGTTTCCTCACCTGCAAAATTAGGATAACATTGGTACCTACTTCACTGGGTTGTTGTAAATGAAATAATTCAATTAAGGTGCATAGAACATTGCCTGGCACATAGTAAGCACTCAGTTCATGTGAGCTGCCATCGTTATGATTGCTATTATTATCATTAGATTCAGGGACAATTCCAGCTGCCCTTCCTGCAGATCCCGTACCTGGTGTTGGGGGCTCCGGAGAGGAACAATAGGGAAGAACCGGCTGTCCTGAACCGCCTCCCTGCTGAGGCCCCCATTTTCCTCTCTACCCCGGCCCGCCCAGCCCCAGCCCTGCTTCCTGTGGACGTCAGGCAGTGATGCTCTTCCCCTCAGGCCTAGATAAAGGTAGGGTGGGCAAGACCCAGCCACTGAGCTCGCGGAAGTCAGCACCGGGCACCCAGGCTGGCCAGGGCACAAGGTATGGTGCCCAGCATACAACACGGCCTTGTACATGGCTACAAGATAAACGTAACTGAGTTTTTAAAAGATGAGGCGATTTACTAATGGCTACAGCTACAGCTTCACCTGCCCTCTTGTTCTCTCCTCTAAGGTAGCGGGGACTCATCTCTGGAGAAGGAGTTCCTTGGGGCCCCAGTGGGGCCCTCGGTGAGCACCCCCAACAGCCAGCACTCTTCTCCCAGCCGCTCACTCAGTGGTAAGTGCGCCCTCCTTCCCTCGCCTGGCACAAGGCATCCCTGTTTGTGTTTGGCCCTCGATTCATCTTCCATTGGCAGCCATTTCCCCATCGCTGCCTCCCTCTGGTTTCCTGCTCGGAGTCTCTAGAATCACTAAGGAGCTCAGTGACTGGGATTTCCCTTACTTCTGAAAGAAGAATGAACTCTCACTGCCAGGCAGGGGTGGAATTCACAGAGGCATGGGTGGGATTAAGGAAAAGACCCCAAAGAGGAAGTCTGGAGTTAGAACAGCAGGTAGATAGAAATGGGCACGAGCTGGAGTGAGATAGGAAATAGACATGAGAAGGATCTCCTCATCACCCCCCCCCCCACCCCCCCACCCCCACCCCCCGAGTCTCCTGCCCAGAGGGTCCCCAGGACTGCCTCTCCTCAGCTGGCCCTAGATCTGTGACATTCTCCAAATGGTTGGAATAGCCAGGAATGTAGGTCAGAGCTAGAGCCAAAGCTTTCTCCTCAATGGCTCCTCCCTCCTCCATCCCCCTCTGAGTGTTCCGGAGGGGAGTAGAGGGGCTCAGTCTTATGGGGGGGCGGGTAATGTAAGCCGTGTTGGTCTTCCAGTTTTACTCTCTCTTTAGCCCTGTCTCTTCGGTCTTCTAGGACTGTTTTCCTGACACTGTTACTTGCTGGCTTCCTGCCCAGGGCCAAGTCAGACATCTTTCTTAATGACAAGAGAGTGGAGAAATAGGCTCCCCTTAGCGTCCTCCTCTCCCCAGTGCTTTTCCCTCAAAGCCCATTTGCCTGATCGGTGGGACAGGAGGACAAGGTTGCTTCGGGTCCCAGCAGGACCCTGGTGTCACCACTCTGGACACCTAGGGTATTGGCCTCCTTTGAAGGCTGAATGCCTCAGGGCTCGGAGACTCCTTTTGGACTTGGGGAGTGCCATTCGGGCCTGGGGGAAGGCTCTCCCCTTGGCCTGCCTCTCTCCTAAACACCATCCCACCCTCCAGCCAACTCCATCAAGGTGGAGATGTACAGCGATGAGGAGTCGAGTAGACTGCTGGGGCCAGATGAGCGGCTCCTGGAAAAGGACGATAGTGTGATCGTGGAAGACTCGCTGTCGGAGCCCCTGGGCTACTGTGATGGAGGTGGGCCAGAGCCTCACTCCCCTGGTGGCATCCGGCTGCCCAATGGCAAGCTCAAATGTGATGTGTGTGGCATGGTCTGCATCGGGCCCAACGTGCTCATGGTGCACAAACGCAGTCACACAGGTGAGTAAGCCAGGGGGGCAGTGAGGGACTCCCAGGTGGGCCGGAGCGGCAGGGGCAGCGCTAGGAGGCCATGCCCGGAGTGGGGTGGCCTCAGAAAGAGAAGGGTCTCTCCGGGCACATTTCCTAACTGAGGGAGAAAAAAAAAAAAGGAGGGTTGAAATTCAGACTCCCTGGATGCCTATACTTTCCTGGCACTTCCTTCAGCTCTTATTATAAAGAAAAGCTGATATTTTTCTGAGGAAGTGAGGGAGGGGAAAGTCTTGTAGCCTCAAGAAGGATCCTAGCTCCGGCCAGGTGGCTCGGTTGGAGCATCATCCCATACTCCGGAAGGTTGCGGGTTCGATTCTGGTCAGGGCACATATGGGAGGCAACCAGTAGATGTTTCTCGCTTTGATGTTTCTCTCTCTCTTCTTTCCTTTCTCTAAAATTAATTTTTTTTAAATATCTTTGCCCTAGCTGGTTTGGCTTCGTGAATAGAGCGTCGGCCTGTGGACTGAAGGGTCCCAGGTTCGATTCCAGTCAAGGGCACATGCCTGGGTTGCGGGCTCAATCCCCAGTAGGGGGCGTGCAGGAGGCAGCCGATTAATGATTCTCTCTCATCATTGATGTTTCTTTCTCTCTCTCCCTCTCCCTTCCTCTCTAAAATCAATAAAAATATATTTAAAAAAAAAAAAAAACACACCAAAAACACATATCCCTGAGAGCATCAGCCTGTGCACCAAAGGGTGGTGGGTTCGATTCCCAGTCAAAGGCATGTATCTGGGTTGCAGGTTCGATCCCTGGCCCCGATTGGGACACATGTGGGAGGCAACCAATTGATGTGTCTCTCACTTTGATGTTTCTCTCCCTCTCTCTCTCTCTCTCTCCCCATCTCCCTCCCTTCCACTGTCTCTAAAAATCATTGGGAAAAAATATCCTCAGATGAGGATAACAACAAAAAAACATATCCTCAGGTGAGGGTTTAAAAAAGAGAGAGCGAGAAGGATCCTATATCTAATGGGGGAGGACTCCTGGGAATTAATTGGGCCCTCCCATCGATGGATAAAGAAAAAGAAGAAGAAATACGGACTCTGGAAGCCTCTTCTCAGCCTCCTTGGGCTTTGGGCTCCTGGGGCAGAGAGAACGGGTGGGACCTGGCTGGTGCTAAGGGCCTTTGGGCCACAGCCCCTATCCACACCTTCCCACGGATCTGTATGGAGAGGATGTGTATGCGTGGCACAGCCCTGCCCCTCAGAAATGTGCTCTGAGCGCGGTCCCTGAGCCAGTGTGGGGCAGGGGGGGTCGGGGAGGGCCTGGGTTCAGCCTCCAGGGTTCCTCACAGCCAGCCCCCCGGCACCTCTCCTTCCCTGGCAGGTGAGAGGCCCTTCCACTGCAACCAGTGCGGGGCCTCCTTCACGCAGAAGGGGAACCTGCTGCGCCACATCAAGCTGCACTCCGGGGAGAAGCCCTTCAAGTGCCCCTTCTGCAACTACGCCTGCCGCCGGCGGGACGCGCTCACCGGCCACCTCCGGACGCACTCGGGTCAGTGACCTTTCCAGGGGGAGAGGGGGAAGTGGGGCCCCAGGACACCCCGCTCTTGTCTCTGTGGGACGGCAGTGCCTGTTACCAGGAGGGCGGAGCACTCCCAGGGGACAGGGCCCTGCCTCAGTAACCCCGCCGCTGGGCCCCAGGCCCCTGGGAAATGTGGGGGACTCTGAGGAGGAATTTTGCATCTGCCACACTCCAATGTGGAGAGCAAAAGGAGCACAGGCAATGTTCTTGTGTCCCAACAGTCACCCTTCCCTGCCTTTTTTATTTTATTTTTTAATATTTTTATTGATTTCAGAGAGGAAGGGAGAGGGAGAGAGAGATAGAGAATCACTGATCGGCTGCCTCCTGCACGCCCCACACTGGGGATCCAGCCCACAACCCAGGCATGTGCACTTGACCGGAATCGAACCAGGGACCCTTCAGTCTGCAGACGAAGCTCTATCCACTGAGCCAAACCAGCCAGGCCATGCCTGACTATTTTTAAAGGTCACGCTGATGCAGAACCATCTGTGCCCTATCACCCCCCACTTATGAGCACCAGGGTGACCCCCTCCTCCCCTCATATCTGCCCCAGGCTCCACACTTGTCATCATCTTTGCCCCCTTCTGTCCTCTCCTTGACTTCCTCCTGGTTCCTGAAAATATCCATGGGCCTCCCAAACTGGAGGAAAGGAAACCTACGAAAAGGTTATCCCATTTCTGTTCCCCATCCCAAGAGGTCATCACCTTACCAGGAGCAGGAGCAAGTGCCTGGCGCTCCGTGTTTGGAACAGTGCCAGGGAGCTGGACTAACTCGATTTTCTAGCCCAGCCCAGACTGAGTCACCATGTGCCTAATCAGCTGGGCAGATAGCACTTTTGAAGCATTTTACTAAGTTTTGAGCTTTAGGCTGGGACTTGGGAAAAGGCCAGGAGCTGAGCTGGCAGGAAGGAGGGAGCTCAAGATTGGGAAAAGGAGGAAGGAGGGCAGAGGGGAAAGAATTAGTAGGGTCTGTCCTTGGAAACGTTCTTTGCTATATCTCTCTTTTCCTAAACTCTCAGGGGCCAGGATTTAAAGGGACAAAGTAATCACCTCACCACCCTCACTTTGTCCAGCCACCTACCTTGCTCTCACCTGGGCGCTGGGACCTCTTTATCTCCGTGTATGTGGAGAAACAACAGAGAGAAAGATCACCATTGATTCATGCTTTATAATCTACAAAGCATTTCACTTGTCTCCTCATGTGATCCTCATAATAATCCCAAGGTAGAGGTTATTATCTCCATTTTGCTGACAAGGAAACTGAAAAAGAAGAGAAGATTTGCCAGTCACGGAGCTATTCTTTCTGCATCCTCACTGGAACCCCATTAAGATCCAGTGCCAGTCCTGTGCCTTTTCCTGGGAAAAGGGGCTCCCCCCCGCCCCCGTGCTGGTTTGGAAAAAGGGTAGCTTGGCCCCTAGAAATCTTACCAAGAGCACGGCAGGGGGCGGGGTGGGTTTTGGAGGAGATTGGGGCCAGAAGAAGACATGGATATACTATTGGGTCCCATCTTTATGAGATGCTTTCTCTTACAACCCACACTATAAGAAAAAAGGGTTCCTCTCAGATGTTAAAACATTTCCCTACGAGTCTTAGGTCAGTGGGGTCTGTGACTTTAATCTCATCCCCCGGACACTGAGCAAGAGCAAGATGGTGGTAGATTGGTTGAGTCACGGTCCAGGTTAGGCATGGGGCGGGAGAGCGGTTCCTGGAGATACTTCTCCTATCCCCCGCTCAGTAGTAGCAAGATACATAAATTAAAATATACAATACCTTGTTTCTCTCACTTTTTTCTCTTCTCTCACAAAAATCATCTCTCAAAAGTTGTCTTTCAAGGAGGTATCGATCTCAGTTTTCCCAATCTTTTCACTTCACTAAAAACAAAATCTTTATATCCTGTTCTTTAAAGAAAAAACCTCCAAAGTTGTTCTCTTCCTTTTATACTCTTCTCCATTGTTTTCCTCTCTGTTCTTTCATTCTTTTTCTCTTCTCAAATTTCTCCATCAGATGATGGTTTTTGTGGGGCTCTCTCTGAATCTCAGTGTAGAAAGACAGAAAGAATAATCAGCAGCAAAACTGGGCTAGTGGTAGAGGTAGAAAAGGACCAGAAAAGGTGGGTGAAAACTGCCCCTCCCCGTATCAGCAGATCTGAGGACTCTCATTTCTGTCACCCCAGCCCACCAGTTTCCCCCAAACCAAATCAGATAGTTCGTAAGCAAAAAATCCCCTTGTCTGGTAAACAGCGCTGACACCGCCTGCCACATGGAAAGGTTAAACCACAGTGTGGGCCTCAGACTCTGAGGTCCTGGGGTGGGGCCAGCCTGTCTGCCAGGGATGGTCCCCTACCAAGTCCCTGGGCTCTTCTTTCCTCTGAGCAGCAATTTGGCCATCTTTTTTTTTTAATATATTTTATTGATTTTTTACAGAGAGGAAGAGAGAGGGATAGAGAGTTAGAAACATCGATGAGAGAGAAACATCGATCAGCTGCCTCTTGCACACCCCCTACTGGGGATGTGCCCGCAACCAAGGTACATGCCCTTGACTGGAATCGAACCTGGGACCCTTGAGTCCACAGGCCGACGCTCTATCCACTGAGCCAAACCGGTTTTAGCTGGCCATCTTTTTTGTTGCTGTTAATCCTCACCCAAGGATATTTTTTTCATTTATTTTTAGAGAGAGTGGAAGGGAGGGGGAGAGTCAGAGAGAGAGAGAGAGAGAGAGAGAGAGAGAGAGAGAGAGAGAGAGAGGGAAACATCAATGTGAGAGAAATACATTGGTTGTTTCGATTGGTTGCCTCCCACCCCTGCCCCGACCAGGTTTGGGGATCGAGCCTGCAACCGCAATCAAACCTGGGACCCTTCGGTCCGAGGGCCCATGCTCTATCCACTGAGCCAAACCGGGTAGGGCCATTTGGCCATCTTGAGTCCTACCAGCAATCCAGTGCCACATGACCTGGGTCCCCTCTCTCTTCCCGTAGCTGCCCATGGTGCCTCTTCTCTGAGGTTTGGTCACGTGTCCATGCTGACAGCAGCCGTTGGGGAGGGGAAGACAGCAGAAGAATTCAACTGAGCAGCATCCCTTCCTCCTCAGTGTCCCTTTGCTCCTGGGACGGATGGGAGGGATGGCTGTGTGGAGCCAGGGCACTGGGAAAGGTAACGGGGATGCTGTCTGCGCCCTCTCTCCTGCCCAGTCTCCTCGCCCACGGTGGGTAAGCCCTACAAGTGCAACTACTGTGGCCGGAGCTACAAGCAGCAGAGTACCCTGGAGGAGCACAAGGAGCGGTGCCACCACTACCTGCAGAGTCTCAGCACTGAAGCCCAGGCGCTGGCCGGCCAGCCAGGTGGGCTGTGGGCAGGGCTCCGGGGAGCTGAGGGCAGAGCCGGAGGGAGGGAGTGCGGGACAAGGGCGATTCCAGCACTTGGCTGCACAAGGGGAGAGGTCCGTGGGGAAGGGTCAATTACCTCAGTAATTGGGGTGCCAAGCACCCCAGTTAGTGCAGAGCCCCCCGGAGATGCTGCAGGAAGACCCAGAGGTAGGGGAGGATGTGACCTATGTTCTTAGTCTAATGAGAGAGAAAGACTACAAGGAAGTATGAAATTGAGGGTCAGAGGTATATACTTGTCCCCAAATTATCTGACCTGTTGCCAGGATGAGCTTTAAATAGGGTGAGGTAAGCAGACCTCATTTTCCAAGCATCAGGTATGACCTTCCGTGGCCCCTGACCTGCCGGGCCAGTGCTACCCCTACTCAGCTGCTACTCCCTGTCCCACCTCCCCCCACTAGGTGATGAGATACGTGACCTGGAGATGGTGCCAGACTCTATGCTGCACTCATCCTCTGAGAGGCCCACGTTCATTGATCGTCTGGCCAACAGCCTCACCAAACGCAAGCGTTCCACCCCCCAGAAGTTTGTAGGTAAGAGTCCAGTGGTAGAGGAGACTTCAGCTTTAAGCCACAGCTCGTCTGTATCTGAGCTCTGGTGGCCATTAGATCAGTTGGGTCTGGAGATTTGATTGAAGGAAAGAAAGCGGTCTGGCCCTCAGAATCTATCCCCAAAATAGGTGCAGAATGAAAAGGAAGAAAGTACCTCAAGTGGGTGGGAGGGGTCAGTGTTGAAGACTCATGTGGTGGTTTTAGAAGAGGGTGTCAAGGCTCTCCCAGTTTTTGAGAATAACGAGGACGTAAGTCTGTGGGGACTGAGACCTGGGCCCTTAGAGTCAGAGGGAGGAGGCGAGTATGGGGACCTCACCTGGCCCAGCTCCCCGAGGACCTGGAGCTTTATAGGGAACTAGAGGCCCAGTGCACGAATTGGTGCACAGGTGGGGTCCTTAGGCCTGGCTGGTGATCAGGGCCAATCAGGGCCAGGCCAGTTGGGGCCGGCCGGCCGGGGGGAGAGACGGGGCTCGGGAGGTTGGCTGCCGGCCCCAAGGAGGGAGCCAGCCCTCAGCCCCCCTGGGAAAGGGGCCATGTCCACCGCCACCCACCCCTGGTTCCCTGTTTCAGCCTGGGCCCAAAGGCCCCAGCAAGGTCGGAAGAGGAGGCGACAGTTAGCCTGGCCGGCACGGAAGGAACAGAGGTCAGACGCTGCCGTCACCGCCGGCCGTAGGAGGTTGGCTATAGGAGCACACTGACCCCCAGGGGGCTGCTCCTGCATTGAGCGTCTGCCCCCTGGTGATCAGTGTGTGTCATAGCGACTGGTCAACCAGTCGTTCCGGTCATTCCGATCATTTGGTCGCAACAGTTGCTTCGGCTTTTATGTATAGATAGATACAGGTAATACAAGAAAATAAAGATCAGTGGCCTGGGACTGAGACCTCTAAGATTATAGCCTAGAGTTGGGGAGCGGCCCCACAAGGGACCTAATCTCCAGGGAAGTAAATGAGGAGTGGTAAATCACATGACAGCCATCCTCGTGGGTAAGAAAACAAAGGCATCATCCTGGGAGCCCGGGAATCCGCCATGCCCAGCTCTGCTGAGAGCCTCTTCTCCACAGGTGAGAAGCAGATGCGCTTCAGCCTCTCGGACCTCCCCTACGATGTGAATTCGGGTGGCTATGAGAAGGATGTGGAGCTGGTGGCACATCATGGCCTGGAGCCTGGTTTTGGAGGTTCTCTGGCCTTTGTGGGGGCAGAGCACCTGCGTCCCCTCCGCCTTCCACCTACCAATTGCATCTCAGAACTCACGCCCGTCATCAGCTCTGTCTACACCCAGATGCAGCCCCTCCCCAGTCGACTGGAGCTTCCAGGATCCCGAGAAGCAGGTGAGGGACCCGAGGACCTGGCTGATGGTGGTCCCCTCCTCTACCGGGCCCGCGGCCCCCTTACTGACCCCGGAGCATCCCCCAGCAATGGGTGCCAAGACTCCACAGATACAGAGAGCAACCACGAAGATCGGGTTGGGGGGGTGGTATCCCTCCCTCAGGGTCCCCCACCCCAGCCACCTCCCACCATTGTGGTGGGCCGGCCCAGTCCTGCCTACGCCAAAGAGGACCCCAAGCCACAGGAGGGGTTACTGCGGGGCACCCCAGGCCCCTCGAAGGAAGTGCTCCGGGTGGTGGGCGAGAGCGGTGAGCCCGTGAAGGCCTTCAAGTGTGAGCACTGCCGCATCCTCTTCCTGGACCATGTCATGTTCACCATCCACATGGGCTGCCATGGCTTCAGAGACCCTTTCGAGTGCAACATCTGTGGTTACCACAGCCAGGACCGGTACGAATTCTCTTCCCACATTGTCCGGGGGGAGCACAAGGTGGGCTAGCCGCCCGCTGCCCTCCCCTCGGTTCGCCACTCCACTGCCCCACCTACAGGAGTCTAGCCCTGTCCCCACCACATCCCAAGGAGTTGTGCTGTGTAGCCCCCACCACTGGCTACCTAACTTCACACTTGACCCTGAATCTTCCTCACCTATTCTTCCCCCTGACTGATTCAAGCATTGTGATGAAACAGGTTTTTGCTTATGTTTCTCCTTTTTCTCTTAACCTCTCATCCCAGCATACTCAGAATTATTTATTAATATAATTAGCTGGTTTTTCTTTTGCATTTTTTAACTTATATCCGTCACTGGCCACTCCTCCACCCTCTTGCTCACAGCCCCCTTCCCCGTTTAGGCCTAATGTTTCTCTCTTTGTTCTGGCTTTCTCCAACAGCCCCGGGGGTGGGAAGCTCTTCTTAGTACTAAGATACCTTGAACTTCTTGCGTTAAGTCCTCACTTTTGCATTCATTCTGTGATGCTTCAGTTTTGATGCTGATAGCTCCCTCTGGCCCTACGTTAGCTCTGTGGCATTATTGTCTCCTCTCTGGGACCCTTCAGCCCGGGACTCCATACCTCTCGTGCCCTCTCACATTAGGCAGCTTGCACTTTTCGGAAACAAATGAAGAATCCCCTCATTTGGAAGTAGGAGGGGCTGAAGACATTCTCCCCAGTCACTGTGGGACTGAGGGTCTGGACCTCCCCCTAGTAACAGGAGTTCCCCAAAGCCCACATTCAGGATCTCCCTCTAGGATGTGATATATCTCTTCCCTCTTCTCGAACAACCCCCAACACTGCTCTACTTGCTTCAACCTGCCGGTCTACTCAGTGGCAGCTTTTCTCTCCTTGGAGTGCCCCAATTTCATATTCTCAGGGGCCAAAAGGCTAGGTCTGCATCCTCTGTCTCTGACACGCTGGGAGCCACAGGTGCCTAATTGGGAGCCAGGGCATGGGAAGGGGGTCATTCAAAATGCTTCTTACTCTCCCACCTCTCACACTTCTTCACTCTGGTGACCTCCCTAGGCTCTCAGGGACTCCTGCAGTCCCCGTCCTGTGAGAAACTAGTGGGGTGCTGCCTGATGACAAGGGGGTATCTCAACCCCTCGGTCATACTGCCTTCTTCTTCTCCCCCCTCAGCAGGATTCACCTTAGGGAGGAAAGAGTGTCTCTTTTCTCTCTTCTAATTTTCAGTGTAACCAAAAATTATCCCAGGATGAGCAAGGGCATGTGTCCCTTACCCTGTCCCACTCTTGTCCCAGCAAGAATGGGACGGGCACAGCTGAAAGGGGATCACCCGTTGCTGCCCCCTTCTACACTCCGCTCCCAGACGTAGGGCAGGGGGGCGCTCTCCTCCTGGCTACTGCAGAGACCCTGGCTGTTTGGGTAACCTGGTCAGCGAGAAGGGGCAGGAGGAGACACAGCTCCGCTGCAAGTGGACGTCTCCCGACCAGAGCTCCCTGCCCAAGGCCACAGCCATCCCGTTCTCTGCTTCCTTGAGATTCAAACCAAAGGCTGTTTTTCTAGAAAAAAAAAGTAGAAAACCAAACACAACACCTCACAAGTTGTAACACTTGGTCCTTCTCTCTCCTTTTTCTTCCCTTCCATCTTTCTTTCCACATGTCCTTTCCTTATTGGCTCTTTTGCCTCCTACTTTTCTCACTCCCTACCAGGGATAATTTAGGGGTTGCTAAAGGATTGGCTACGGAACAGACCCTGGGATTGGGGCTCTGAGAAGAGTCTACCTTACCCTCTTGGGGGAAGGAAGACACTAAAAAAATGTCTCCTCTTCTTCCTTCTTTTTCTCCCCCATTATGTGGTCTCTCCCAGAGAACCAAATTGTCAGGGAGGGGCATTGTGGGTGGATTTTTCCTCCTTGACAATGTAGCAATAAACAGATGCTGCCAAGAGCAGAGGATGGGAGAGTTACCTGGGAGGAGAGTGGTCTCTAGAGAAGAGGAGAGTTTTCTCATCAGCAACATGGGAACTGGCTCCTTCAGGATGACAGCAGAGATGAGATTAATGTCCGGGGTTCTCCTCAATCGTTCTGATTGCTGAACCCCTTCCTGTTAGACCTATCACCTCTTCTGTGTCTGCTGTCTATTTGGTAACACCTCATAAGGACTAGTCCCTTCTGGGGTATCAGAGCCTTAGGGTGCCACCATCTCCTCCCCCAGTCAGATTTGGCACCTATAACCTCCTGGAACATGAAGGACTATGCTCTGAGGCTGTGCTCTGAGCCCATGAGAGCAGAGACTGGAAGGCAAGACCAGGTGCTAAGGAGGGAGAGAAGGGCACTCTGTCTCTCTCCAGACCATCACTGCACTTTAACCAGGGTCTTAGGTACAAAATCCTACTTCCTAGAGCCTTTCAGCTCTGGAAACTCAAACACTCTCATGCTCTCTCTCCCAACTCCTTTTGCATAAAAAAAAAAAAAAGAAAAAAGAAAAAAATACATTGAAACCCACATGGAGAAAAGAGGTGTTTTCCTTTTATATTGATACTCAACACCACACACAAAAGAATTTCTAAATAGACACTTTTCCAGATCTTTGTTTTTTCGTGTCAGTGTCCAAGCTGCAGGTGGGATTTTGTAATACTTCTGGCAGCTTCTGTCCTTGTGTAAATAATATATATTATATATATATTTTTAATTAGAAGTTATGAAGAACAAAAAAACACAGAAGCAAGTGCAATACCACCTCTCTTCTCTCTCTCTCTCTCTCTCTCTCTCTCTTCTCTCTCTCTCTCTCTCTCTCTCTCTCCCAGGGTTTCATTTGTAGCCTATGCTTGGTGTCTCCTTGGATTTTATCCCTTCATCTTCTCCTCTTCCTCTGATTCCCCTGCCCTGCCCCCTTTTTAAAGAGTTTTTCTCCTTTCTCAAGGGGAGTTAAACTAGCTTTTGAGACTTATTGCAAAGCATTTTGTATATGTAATATATTGTAAGTAAATATTTGTGTAATGGAGATATACTACTGTAAGTTTTGTACTGTACTGGCTGAAGGTCTGTTACAAATAAACATGAGTAATTTAACACCCTGGTTGTTTTTGCAGATTTCCTTTGCCTTGTTTTTCTACTTGGGGGAGGGGGGATCCTTGCAGCATGTTGTACTAACTACTAAACATTTGAAAGTAAGTCAGTCTAAGATTGAGAGGAAACCAAACAAGGATATTCAAGCTGGCCCTAACCGGTTTGGCTCAGTGGATAGAGTGTCAGCCTGCGGACTGAAAGGTCCCAGGTTCGATTCCAGTCAAGGGCATGTACCTTGGTTATGGGCACATCCCCAGTGGGAGGTGTGCAGGAGGCAGCTGATCGATGTTTCTCTCTCATCGATGTTTCTAACTCTCTATCCTCTCTCCCTTCCTCTCTGTAAAATATCAATAAGATATATATTTTTTAAAAAAGAATACTCAAGCTGTTGCTACAGAAGAACTTTCAACCTAGAATGGGAAGTGGAAGAGATTTTCCTACCAGAAGTGCCTGCAGGGTAGGAGAGACAGCCCAACATGCCTATCTATCCAAAGCAGAAATGTTTCAAACATTTGTTGTTGAGTACCTACTGTATGCAAAACACATTAGATGCCCAGGTGAAGCATCCGTCTTATATAAAAACTGCTGTTTGAAATTTTAACCCTGCTATTTGGCTTCTGTAAATGCTTGCTTGCTTAAATAATAAGGAAAATAAGACTACTCCCACTTCAGAGAGGCCATTAAACCTTCCCCGGACAAGGTTATCAGTGCTGGCACCAGGCCAAGCCTTTGGTTGAGGTCTCAAGGCCCCAGCACATAGGGGCTCTTTAAGAACTTGCAAAGGGGCCGGAAACACCCCATATTTGGGAGACAAAGGAGGTAAAAACATATAAATAGGGAAAATTCCTCCATGTTGAGGCCCAGAATTTGAGAGACATTTTCCTCTGGACCCGCGCATAATAAAGTGTGACTCCAAACTCTCCAGCATTGTTTGATTATTCCGGTTCTCTGTAACAATATGGTTCCCTGAGATTCCAGGAAAACCAACCCATGCTTGGCTTTTTAGCCTCTGGTGAGTGGACGGGGTTTGGGGCCGGGGGAGCTGGATAGGCCTCCGGGAGGTGCCGCTCTGCTGATTTAGCAGAATTGAACGGAGGACTCCGAGAGCTCCCGGACCTCAGTCCAGGACCCGGCCGGCATCTGGAGAGAGTGGACGGACACTTCTGGACCTGTCGACAGAATCAGTAAGGTAGGGGCCCCGTCAGTTCAGCCCATTCCAAGTGAGTGGAAGGGGGAGCTTGATCACCTCCCCGGAAGCCATATTAATCAGGAATCAGGTGGACTGTTTAAACTCTGAGTAAATATCTGGTAGAAGTAAAAAACTCGGACTAGCTAGTATATAAATGTGGGACTCCGGAGGTGAATGAAGGAATTATGGGTTCACTCTGCTGTTTGTGTGGGACGAGCCAATTTGCTACCCAGAAGGGGGACTGGATGCAGTCTTCACTCTTCCGGTAGGTTCTCACCCAGACGTTGGTCGAGAATTCTGTTCTGGGGCCTGGGTGCCGGGAGTGCCCCCACGCCCGTCTGGGGAGTTGGGCATTGTTTCGTTTATCTGCTCAGCTCCAGTTTGAGCTAGTCTACTGAGAGAGTGTGAGTATGGATGTTTGTCTGTCTTGGCATAATTATCTGCTCATTAACTGGTCTGTGTGAAGCGAAAGCCACTTTGTGCCTTCTGGCTGTACACAGGAGAGTATTTGTTATCTCTTTCTATTGTTTAATTTGTTTGAAGATAGGGCGGACCTGCTGTGATGGTCTGCAAACGTCTTAAGCAGCACTGCTGAGTTATTTTTCTCAGAGATGTTTGCTCTCTATCACAGTGGGAGGGAATCAGCCCATTTAGCTAATAAAAATTTATCTCTATGTTTGTATAAGTAAGGGTTTCAGTTTGCTCTGATTTGTGAATTTGCTGTATTAAATTGAAATTTTAAAGTCCTAGGGTTAATTTAAAGGTATAAATTTATGACATTTCAAAGAACAAAGAACTTTTATTTATGGCTTTCTTATCTCTTTTGGTGGTCAGAGACTTCCAGGGGCAGGGCTTACAGCTCCACAGGGTGGAGAGATTTACAGGCCCTGTCCCTGCCTGTGACATCATAGTCCAACGTGAGCCACCTGAGGGGAACTAAGGCTGAAGTTGTTATTAACTGTCTATAGAACCCATTAACTATGGTTATGTGTTTTATTTGACTTGCTGTCTTCAGTTATTAGGATCCTCCTAGAGGACATAACCTGGGTTTCCCTTCCTCTCTCATCCTGATTCTAATAGCATCTGTAACTGGATTAAAGATCTTTTCTTTCAGGAGGCCATCCAGGCTTTCAGTTCACAAGAAATCTCCCTACACACCCTTATCCTCCTCCGCTATCTTTCCAGGCTGACTAAGAGTCATTTTTCCCCACAGGTCGGACCTCAGCCTTTGAAAGGGAGGATTACTACAGCGGTAGTCTGTAGTTTTCTCTGAAACTCCCACTGTTTCTATTTCTCCCCTCTGTAGGAATTGTCTCCTCTGACTCACAATAGGAAAGGGAGACAAGCAACTGGACTGGGGAATGGGAATGGGAATGGTCGGAGAAATCAAGAGTGGTAAAGGATAAGGATTTAAGATCCTCTAGGAGTCTAGGGGCTTAGAGTAAAAATCTATGAGGGAAAACAACAATGGTTACAGGAAAAAAAAAGTATCCTTAAATGTAAAAAGCCTAAATATACAGGATCTCAGACCATTTGCCTTGTTTCAGGACAGAGTAAATGGTTAATGCAGAGAAAGGCAGGGGAGGGGGTCGGCAGTTAATTATGAAGCAGGGAGAGATAGGTTTTTGTTGATTTTTTTCTGGCTGCAGACTGCTCTGCTAGTGTAGGGGTCTGGTCCAGGTGTCTTATCAGAACTTCACTAGATTCAAGGTCGCAAGTTTTCTGCAAACATAATTAATACATTAAAAGACAAAACTCCTGCCGGGCGCGCCTGTAGTCCCAGCTACTCGGGAGGCTGAGGCTGGAGGATCGCTTGAGCCCAGGAGTTCTGGGCTGTAGTGCACTATGCCCATCGGGGGTCCGCACTAAGTTCGGCATCAATATGGTGACCTCCCGGTTGCCTAAGGAGGGGTGAACCGGCCCAGGTCGGAAACGGTGCAGGTCAAAGCTCCTGTGCTGATCAGTAGTGGGATCATGTCTATCAATAGCCACTGCACTCCAGCCTGGGCAACATAGCGAGACCCCGTCTCTTAAAAAAAAAAAAAGACTAAACTTCTAGGAGCCAAGTGGAGGAGAAACGGAGCTGAAGTCTGCAGCTGCCCTGGTGATTTAAAACTGGTTGCTAGGCAGTAAGGGGGGCTCGATGCCTGAGCTGCCTGCAGTGGCCCTGGAAGAAGCCGCAGCAGTGAGAAAAGCGGGGGACAGCAGACATTCACCTGACACTAGAGCTGCCCCGCTGCTGCCCAGTGAGCAATGAGTGTTTTACAACAAGCAATGCAAGACTTAGGCCTTTGGCTTGCTGGCTGCAGCAGTTAACCCAGAAGCCAGTGACTGCTGCTGGCCTTCCTGCAGCCCCAGGAATAGAGCAGCAGGCCCGGGATCTGTAAGAGCAGCAGGTAGAGCTAGTGGAAGCTCCCTGTTTGCAAATGTACTGAGAGGGTTCAGTACCTGTTGCTGCTGGAAGAGGAGGGGCTGAGATCCCCTGCCAGTGCACTCCCTTGGGAGAGGCCTGGTCGCTGCTCTGCCACAAAGGGGACTGGCGGGAAGACAAGGATCCTAATACCCAAGCCACAGAAGCCCTTTGCAATATTCAAAGCTGTTTCTAACTGCAACTCTGGCTGTTTTGGACTGGCAGCTTAAAGTCAAAGAGCAAAGGAAAGGCACTCTCCCTGGACCGGGGAGCCTTCAGGACTTTGAGATTCTCCAAGAGAGGAGGAGTCTGACTGAGGGATGGCAGAGACCCTGTTGGGTTGGAAGGACCTAAGGCCACATGTTAAACTTATAAACTACGGCTTTCTAGGCAGATGTCCAAGCCCAGTTATGTAGGGGTTAAGCTGCCTGTTTACAGCAAAACAACTTTCTCCCGTGCCAGAATAAATTTTAGGGAAATTAGACAGGCTGTGTTTGTGGCTAGAGAGAAGAACTGGCCACCATGCACAGCCCTGACAGTGGCCTGCAGAGAACTATATAATAGACTTAGATGATGCCTGCGTCTTCATGGACATGACTCCAGAAAGACAAGGACAATTTTACTTTGTGTGGGAAGGTCAAGAATAGACCTTAGTCACCTCCCTAAGATATTTGTATAGCCCTGCCATGTGTCATATATGGTAGCAGAAGATTTGGCTACCTAAGGTGGCCACAGTGCCAATATTGTACTTCATTGTGTTAATAATATTGCATTAACCTTACAGATTTGAATGCAGTTGCCAAAAGGGCAGGTGCCCAAATGGGCAAGGAAAATACCCATCTGGTTTTGGTCTCTATTGAGAGACAGTTGGCAGCCTGTATACTGTCTTGCAGGCCTGTGTGGCCATGCCCATGTCAGGGGTGGCACAAACCTCAACTTTAGGAAACTGGGGAACGCCTGTTTGGAACAGAGGGAAGTGGGGAGTACCAGCCCTTTGTTACAGGAATTACAGACCCCGTGAGGTCCTGTGACATGTGACACCCTGTAAAGTAAGAAAGCTCCCTTAGTCCTTTCTCAGAGGGCATGTCAGAGACCATATGAAATTTTAAGGACAAGTCAAGTAGGGGGAACCCTACTACAAGGACAGCTATAATTGTCTACTTGAATATAGACACATTTTGAATTTCTCCTTGTCATTTGAAGACAGTTATATTACTCTGAAGAATCCATAGAAAGGACTGACAAGGAAAATCAGAAGATCTCGAAGCAGGTTAGTATATTTTTCTCCTTATATAATTCCTCTGAAATTTGGCAATGCTTAATAAATCATGGCAATACATTTCTTTGCATAAATTCAATACGACCGGTTTCTAATAGTGGTTTTATTGACCGGAAACTTTGACTGGAGTATCATGTTTTAAAGAGCCCTGTCTGGACTCTGAAGACTTGAAGCCAATAAGAATGCCAAGGAAAAGCCTGGTATCCTGCTTGGGAGCCCTGAAAATGGCTGGTGCTGGAGCGTCAGGCCCATGCCCTACCATAACTGGTGGTTGGTCAGAGTAGAAGGGGAGCAATAAGGATGCCTCTGTGTCCCTGTGGAAGCCCCTCGCACTCTAGGCTGTGACAAGTAGGAGGGCTACTGAGATGGGCCTTAAAACCTAGGGCATTGCCGAAACCGGTTTGGCTCAGTGGATAGAGCGTCGGCCTGCGGACTGAAAGGTCCCAGGTTCGATTCTGGTCAAGGGCATGTACCTTGGTTGTGGGCACATCCCCAGTGGGAGGTGTGCAGGAAGCAGCTGATTGATGTTTCTCTCTCATCGATGTTTCTAACTCTCTATGCCTCTCCCTTCCTCTCTGTAAGAAATCAATAAAATATATTAAAAAAAAAACAAAAAAAAAAAAACTAGGGCGTGGGCCCAGGTGGAATCGCTGCAGGTGAAGGATTCACCTAACTCAGCAGATACTACAGGCAGGCTGGACAGCAACTGGATGGCTTGGCTTCCTGGCCCTATGGGGCACACTAAGATTCAAGCATGAAATTCCAGCAAAGGTAGTTAGTTACCATTCTTGTTGTGTTTATGCAAACAATCAGGCCAAATTAAATACAATAAATTGGTCTTGATCTGGCTCTTTTGATAAGCATAGAGAGGTAATTTTGAGGAGAAAAATTCTATTTCAATAGAGGTTATTAAAACTGAAATGTTTTCTTTCCCTTCCACCAGACCATTTGTTACAGTTTGTCTCTGCCAGGTCACAAGCCCACCTCCTTCTGTGCCCAGGCCTCATCGTCCCTCTGACAGACAGCAAGAATCTCTTGGCCGAAGCCGGTTTGGCTCAGTGGATAGAGCGTCGGTCTGTGGACTGAAAGGTCTCAGGTTCGATTTCGGTCAAGGGCATGTACATTGGTTGCGGGCACATCCCCGGTAGGGGGTGTGCAGGAGGCAGCTGGTTGATGGTTCTCTCTCATTGATGTTTCTAGCTCTCTATCCTTCTCCCTTCATCTCTGTAAAAAAATCAATAAAATATATTTTAAAAAAAAAATTTTTTTTAAAAAAAAAAGGATCTCTTGGCTCTGAGGGAAAACTTCGTCCCTCCTCCTCAGCATGAAGCAGCTACAGAAGAAATTCAATGTCCATTTTCCCTAAAATAATTCAGAGCCAGGATCCTTGAGGTAATATATTAGGCAGTTAGACAGACATGAGCTGAGCAAGGACGATGGGCCAACTAGCGCTACCAGATGTAACTAAGTCTTCCACCTCTATGTATGTGAGACAAGGGGCACAGCCAAAGAGGTACTCACCCAAAGTCTCAGCCCTTAGAAAGGGCCAGTAGCCTATTTGTCCAAAGACTTGACCCCTTTGCATTTGGGTGACATACTTGCCTCCAGGTGGTAGCAGCCACAGCTATGCTTATTGAAAAAGTAAATAAGTTAACCCTAGGGCAGTAACTAATCCTAACTGCCCCACATGAGGTCAAGGCTTTACTCTGGAACACACTGGAACGATGGATGCCAAACACTTGAGTCACCCAGTTTCAGGCTCTCTGGTAGACAAAAGAAAAATCAGTAACAATTTATACTGATAGCAGGTACGCATTTACAATGGCTCACGTACATAGTGCTATTTACAAGGTAAAGGGTCTCCATAGAAGCAAGAGGCCACAGATGAAGCTGCCTGGGAGGCTGCCCTAAAACCAGTGGGGCCTCTACAGATTCTAGTGACTCTTCCAGACCCTGATCTACCCAATCTAGAAAAGCTGAAATCCATAACCAGTCTTTATTTAAGTTCTTACAGGCTTTACAGTCTACCCAGGAAGCAATCCAGAAGCACATCTGAGATGCTCTGCCTGTACCAACTTCTGATCCAGTTCATTCCTTCCACTCTGGTGACTCTGTTTGGGTAAAGGTATTTGCCACCCAAGGACTGACTCCTACCTGGAAAGGACCACCTCCACGACAGTCAAGGTCCATGGAATTCCAACGTGGCTTCATCATACCCGGCTTAAGACAGTCAGGCAAAATTGAGAGTCCAGGACTCTTCGGACTCTCTAAAGATTACTCCTGGCCCTCATTCCGGGCCCTTATCTTATAAGCAGGCCCACTAATTTTATTAGGCAGAAAATTGAGATTATAGTCCTCAGGGGTAAATATAACTCCCTCCCTGACAATGACTAAGAGTCAATGATTTGACTCATGTACATAAAACCAGTGGGGAATGAAGCATCCATCTTATATAAAAACTGCTGTTTGAAATTTTAACCCTGCTATTTGGCTTCTGTAAATGCTTGCTTGCTTAAATAATAAGGAAAATAAGACTATTCCCACTTCAGAGAGGCCATTAAACCTTCCCCAGACAAAATTATCAGTGCTGGCACCAGGCCAGGCCTTTGGTTGAGGTCTCAAGGCCCCAGCACATAGGGGCTCTTTAAGAACTTGCAAAAGGGGCTGGAAACACCCCATATTTGGGAGACAAAGAAGGTAAAAACATATAAATAATGAAAATTCCTCCATGTTGGGGCCCAGAATTTGAGAGACATTTTCCTCTGGACCCGCGCATAATAAAGTGTGACTCCAAACTCTCCGGCATTGTTTGATTATTCTGGTTCTCTGTAACACAGGGACAAGTTACAATAACATGAATACTCATAAATGCCAAGCACTGTGCCAAATACTTGTTTAATTGTAGAAACAACCTACAAAGAAATGATCACCATTACCAGTGAAGAAATAAAAGCCCAAGAGAATAAATAACTTGTCTAAGACTCATCGGCCAATAAGTGACAGAACCTGGATCTGAACCCGAGGTGTGTGACCAAAGTTTGTGCCCATCCCTTTTGCCAGGGAATGCAGCCAATGAAAAGTCTATGAAAAGCCAAGATAGGCACATTAAGTTGGTTCTGTCTTAAATACATATTAACTATTTTCTGTTCCCTTCACTCTGAATTTTTTAAAATATATTTAATTGATTTTTTTTACAGAGAGGAAGGGAGAGGGATAGAGAGCTAGAAACATCGATGAGTGAGAAACATCGATCAGCTGCCTCTTGCACACTCCCTACTGGGTATGTGCCCGAAACCAAGGTACATGCCCTTGACCAGAATCAAACCTGGGACCCTTCAGTCCGCAGGCCAATGCTCTATCCACTGAGCCAAACCAGCTAGGGCTCACTCTGAATTGTCTTTTCCTGTCTACCTTACTGCCATTCCATATGGTAGTGTTTGTCTTCCTGTGTCCATGACACCACTAAAGTAAAAATTGGAGACACTTCATCTAGAGTCTATCATTTTGCATTCTCCATTGAAACGAACAAATTCAAAATAGACACTATGAATATAATTGTTTTGAAGCCAAATCAAAAGCTAGAAAATAAGCCCCAGCTGGTTTGGCTCAGTGGATAGAGCGTCGGCCTGTGGACTAAAGGGTCCTAGGTTGGATTCCAGTCAAGGGCACATGCCTGGGTTGCAGGCTCAGTCCCCATTAGGGGGTGTGAAGGAAGCAGCCAATCGATGATTCTCATCATTGATGTTTCTGTCTCTCTCTCCCTCTCCCTTCCTCTCAAAAGCCAATAAAAAATACATTTTTAAAAGTTAGAAAATAAATTTTGACCGCACTAAAGTGGGTTAGAGGTTAGGAGAAGCCATGGAGGGAAAGTGAGTCTGGTGTATTCAGACTCCAGAATGATTCTTGAATAAATGAACAGTTGGTCTCCCTATATATCATCTTGGGTCTGAATGCTGGGAGGTCCCATTGGCATTCTAGTTTCTCCAATTTTGGAGACAACTAGGTGTTTGGCTGCCCATAGATATCCACTCCTGCTCAAAGCTAAAGATTTTCTAAAGGCTTTTAAGAGGTAAATGGAGCATATACATAAGAAAGTGTGTTTCAGCCCAGCTAGAGTCCCTCAGCGATTGTCGACCTATGAACCAGGAGGTCACCTTTTGATTCCAATCAGGGCATATGCCAAGGTTGCGGGCTCAATCCCCAGTGTGGGGTATGCAGGAGGCAGCCTATCAATTGATGATTCTATCTCTCTCTCCCTCTCCCTTCCTCTCTGACATCAGTGTATCAATGTGTGTGTGTATATATATATATATATATATATATATATATATATATATATATATATACTAGAGGCCCAGTGCACGAAAATTCGTGCACTCAGGGGGGGTGTCCCTCAACCCGGGCTGCACCTTCTTGCAGTCCAGGACCCCTTGGGGGATGTCCACCTGCCAGCTTAGGCCTGCTCCCTGGGGGATCAGGCCTAAGTTGACAGTCAGACATCCCTCTGGCAGCCTGAGAGCCCTTGGGAGATGTCCACCTGCCAGCTTAGGCCCGCTCCTCGCCTAAGCCATTAGTTGGACATCTTTAGTGCTGCTGTGGAGGCAGGAAAGGCTTCCACCACCACCGCTGCACTGGCCAGCCATGAGCCAGCTTCTGGCTGAGTGGTGCTCCCCCTGTGTAAGCACACTGACCACCAGGGGACAGCTCCTGCATTGAGCATCTGCCCTCTGGTGGTCAGTGCACATCATAGTGACCAGTTGTTACCGGTCATTCTGCCATTAGGGTCAATTTGCGTATTACCCTTTTATTATATAGGATAATTTTTAAGTGTGTTTCATTCAGTGGTCAGACTCGTCAACAAGGCAAAATCACTTTAGTGGAGCTTGATCAGCATTTATTTTTAAAGATTTTAATATACCAGAGCACCTTATGTCATAAGGGTAAGTATTGTTTCATAGTTTGTTTCAGTTGTGCGTGTGTGTGTATTTGTGTAAGTATTGAGTACCCTACATTTCTACTATGTATTTCTACTCTGAGTCTGAGTGAAAGTTATTTAAGGCGCTGGTCCAGGCTATACTGCCCCTGGATTGTTGGGTGAGAAGCAGTATGGTATAGTGGAGCCAGAACACGTCTTAACTAGCTCTGTGTGACTCTGGGCAACCTCAGTTTTAACCTCTCTACAGTACTCCTCAGTTTTTCTATCTGTAAAGTGAGGATAATAATAGTACCTACTTTATAGAGTTGTTGAGGATTAAATGAGTTAATATTTATAAAGCACTTACTACAGTGTCTGGCACTGCGCTAATAGGATCCAAGAATAAAAAGGTGAATGAGAAACAATGAACTTGTCCCTGGCCCCTCCCTCATTGTGGGTTTTTTCTCCATAATTGAAAGAGGAATTAACAACATGTTTTGTACCCCACAGGTCCTCCGTTTCTCAATTCTACACCAAGTAGTACGATTGTCAGAGAAGTGAGCCGAGAGCGTCCCCCGGAGGCGTAGAGCCGTCTGGGGTCTAAGTGCTTGGGGCCAAGGGCCTGTCAGCTTCGCACTACAACTCCCACCATGCATCTCTTCCCAGCTGGCCTCTAATTGGCAGCGCGATTTGTGATCTTGCGCCGGGCAACTTCCGCGCTTAGCGTCGCAAAACCAGATTAATTGTACCGACCAAAATTACTTCCGGGGTAGGGCGTCGCAGTGCCTGCTGGGAGACTTATCACTTTAATTTTCTTCCGCCATCAGGAAAAATAGTCCCATGGTCACCTTATGCCACCGATAAATAAACTCGAGAAATGCCTTTCTGCCCTAGATTTCAGCAAAAACGCTGAATAATAAAGAAAATTTGAGTAGGGTGGCTTGCCGTCGTTGGCGTTCGTCAACTAAGGATTCTTCCGGTGTGAGTGGAGGGATCTCGCGCTATATAAGGGAGGCGGGCCAGGCGCCGGATCCTCTCTCGGGTCCTCGTTTCCAAGATGGTGAGTGCGGGCGCGTGGGGAGCGGGCGCGTGGGGAGCGGGCGGTTGAGAGGAGCCGATTCCGATTGTGGGGGATTTGGGAGCCGGGTTCAAGGAGGAGCGGACGGAGCGTATGTTTATCCCGGGCTTGGAGAGATTTGCGGAGAAACTGGAGCTCTGACTGGCGCCTTTCTTGGGCTGCTGGTGCGGAATGTAGCCGGTAGGGGCCAAGGCTGGTAGGTTGTGCCTCCTTCCTAACAAGGTCTTCATCCTCATGCAGACCAAGAAAAGAAGGAATAACGGTCGTGCCAAAAAAGGCCGAGGCCATGTGCAGCCTATTCGTTGCACCAACTGCGCCCGGTGCGTGCCCAAGGACAAGGCCATTAAGAAGTTTGTCATTCGAAACATAGTAGAGGCCGCGGCCGTTAGGGACATCTCCGAAGCGAGTGTCTTCGACGGTGAGTAAGCTCCGGTGTGATCTGCAGGCTGAGTTCATGGGAGCATCCCGTGCGGTTTATACACCTTTAAGGTGGTTGCCAGTAGAAGAGAACGGGGACTTTTTAAAAAGGGAATGGGATTCCAAACGCCCTTACAGAACTTGTTCTGTAGCAATATTTGGGGAGCAATAACTACAAACATACTTAACATTCCCTTTGAAATGGTTTTATTTGAGGGCCTGTTGTGGAAATGTACAGACGAAGTCTGGAAGAATGTCTCAAGTAGGAGGCTGTCTAGATTGGTCGACAGAGGGGTTTCTGGGGCAATATGACATATTGTCTTTTTTTTTTTTTTTTTTAAGACAAATTGGCTTTTTCTTGTTAATCCTCCCCCGAGGACATTATTTTTATTGATTTCAGAGAGGAAGGGAAAGGGAGAGAAACATCAATGATGAGAATCATTGATTGGCTGCCTCCTGCATGCCCCACACTGGGGATGGAGCCCACAACCCTGGTATGTGCCCCAACCAGGAATCGTCTGTGGCCTCCTGGTTCATAGGTCAACACTCAACCACTGAGCCAAGCCGGCTGGGCTTTCCATAGGTTTTTAGAGAGAGTGGAAAGGAGGGGGCAGAGAAAGGAAACATGGATGTGAGAGAGACTCATCCATTGGTTGCCTCCCGCCCAGACCAGGGCTGGGGATCTAGGCAGCAACCGAGGTACATCCCCTTGGCCAGAATCGAACCCGGAACCTTCAGTCCTCCAGCTAACACTATCTGCTGATCCAAACCAGACAGGGCCAAATTGGCTTTCTTAGTGCCTAAAATTTAGGTAACAACCCCTCTGGCTGTATTGGTGCAGTGGATAGAGCCTCAGCCTGAGGACTGAAGGGTCCCAGATTTGATTCCAGTCAAGGGCACATGCCCAGGTTGCCATTATGTGCTGAAGGCAACCAATGATTCCCTCTCATCATTGATGTTTCTCTTTCTGAAATCAATAAAAAAATATTGAAAAATAATTTTGGTGTTAAACTTTTTTGAAATGTAAAAGCTGTGTTGGTTAAGAAAATACATATTTTTTTAATTGATTTCAGAGAGGGAGAAAGATTAATGATGAGAATCATTGATCAGCCCAGGAGTAGGTGTTGGGGCTGGTGCAACTGCTGAAGGAACTGGATGTTTGGCTTTTCTAGGATGTGGGTTTGGTCCCCTTGGTGATAGGATGAATTAGTAGAGTGTTCCTCATCTGTGAAATTGTATGTGTTTAGCTAGGCATCAGAAACTGAACTTGGGAGTGAAATGTAAGTATGCTGACAGGCGTTTAAGTACACTTAGTACTCTGTTCCTTTTCCATCTTAGCCTATGTGCTTCCCAAGCTGTACGTGAAGCTGCATTACTGTGTGAGCTGTGCCATTCACAGCAAGGTAGTCAGGAATCGTTCTCGTGAAGCCCGGAAGGACCGAACACCCCCACCCCGATTTAGACCTGCGGTAAGTACCAGAAAGGAGATGTGAAAGCCAGAGGGGTGGTGTACAAACCAAGGGTTGTCAGATTAAACTCTGCCTGTGGAGCGGTCAGCTAAGTCTGATAAGGTCGGTGGGACCCACACCTAAAACACTTACTTTCACTTAGAGTTTTTTTGGAATGAGTAATGTGGTCTGCTTTCACATCGAGGAGTTTTCCGTGCATTTATGGCCCAAATACATTGTTAGTGATGGGAGAGTAGTGGTCAGGTTCTCTGAGGGGAGTCTAATTAATCTGTCATTCCTTTATCTTTCAGGGCGCTGCCCCACGACCTCCACCAAAGCCCATGTAAGGAGCTAAGTCTTTAAAGAGTGAAGAAAAGTTCTCTGGGAAAAATAAATGGACATTGTACTTCATGCAGCGTGTTGGAGTGTGGTTTTTGCGGATAGAATGGGGATTGTGTGTGTCATATGGGTTATAATTGCTTTGACCAAGTATTCAAGTGTGGAATGCCGCGTAGTCTTTCATGAGGGAGAAAGTTATTCCTGTACCTTAACTCAGTGTTCTTTTGTATTTGTATCCTCAGCCTCCCCAGTTTGCATAGCTTTTGTGGGGAAAAGGGATTGAAGCATCTAAGTATTCCATTAATTTAACCTGGCTAGTCAGTGCTTTTTAAATGGGAAGGAGCCAGGAGGGTAAGGAAGTGTCGGGTGATGAGCAAATCAGGAAGAGACAGGCTGTAGTGTGCCTGTTCCTGGTGGGAGAGAGACTTAAATTAGAAAGTTATCAATTGGGGATAGGTATATATATATATCTATCCCCAATTGATATATATATATGAAAGTGATAGCAAAAAAAAATTAAGATGGCAACTGCTGCATGATTTACTTATGGTCAGCATACTAATGCATGTGCTGGAACAGCTGTGGCAAATCCTGAATTTTGTCAGAACATTTAAGTATAAGCAAGAGGATCTATCCTTTGGGGAGGTTCATACGACATACCTGTCCCCTTTACACCAGGTGCAAACATAGGATAGAAGAAAAGGAGAGGTCCAAGGTTCAAGTGCTTACCCCGGGAGTCCCATAGCCCAGCTTGCTCAGTAAAACCAGGTTCATGTATAAATCCGGGCCATAGTTGCTCCAAGATTTCTTTTGAATTAATCGTGTGCACAGCTTATCTTTTTCTCAAGGTCTTAACTGGCTCTCCCAGGAGTTTAAGGATTGATTTATGCAGTCTAAATGCAAAGTAAGATCCTGGCTCTAGAAATCGTCCATTCAGGAGCCTAATACTGCTTAGAATTAGTTTAGCAATTTTTTTTTAAGCTAATTGATTTTTGGAGTACCAGACATAACTTGCACAAAAGGGCTTTTCTCCCAGCTGGTGTGGCTCAGTGGTTGCGTGTCTATGAACCAGGAGATCCATGATTCCCAGTCAGGGCACATGCCTTGGTTGCAGGCTCAATCCCCAGTGTGGGGCATGCAGGAGGCAGCTGATCAATGATTCTCATTAATCTTTATCCCTCTCTGAAATCAATTAAAAATATGTATTTTTTTAACCACAGTTTTTACATTTTAAAAAAGTTAACCACCAAAATGATTTTTCAATATATTTTTATTGATTTCAGAAAGAGAAACATCAATGATGAGAAGGAATCATTGGTTGCCTTCTGCACGTGATGGCAACCTGGGCATGTGCCCTTGACAAATCGGATCTGGGACCCTTCACGCCTCAGGCTGAGGCTCTATCTACTGCACCAAACTGGCTAGGGCACCAAAATTATTTTTTTTAATATATTTTATTGATCTTTTACAGAGAGGAAGGGAGAGGGATAGAGAATTAGAAACATCGATGAGAGAAACATCAATCAGCTGCCTCCTGCACACCCCCTACTGGGGATGTGCCCGAAACCAAAGTACATGCCCTTTACTGGAATCGAACCTGGGCCCCCTAGTCCGCAGGCCTACACTCCATCCACTGAGCCAAACTGGTCAGGGTCAATTATTTTTAATATAAATTTTATTACTGAACCGATATCTATGCTTAAGCACCTATATAATCCAAAATGGTTTATTTTTCATAAATTTTTTTTCATTGACAACAGTATTACAGATATCTTTTTTTTTCTGCATTACCTTTTATCCCCCTCTATGCCTTCTTCCACCTACCCCACATCCCCTAAACCAAAATGATTTTTATCACAAAAAATGGTACCACCCAAAATTCTCACAAATGTCCCTGGGAAATGTTTCCTGAGCTGTAAACTCATGAGATCAGGAACAGTGTCTAGATCAGTGATGGCGAACCTATGACACGCGTGTCAGCACTAACACACGTAGCCATTTCTGATGACACGTGGCCGCTGAGGCGGTCGCATGCCGAAGATGAAACATTTGCTGCTCCTGAGGATGAAACATTTGCGAAATAATGTTTTTTCCTCAAAGTGACATACTATCCGAGTTATGCTCAGTTTTTTGGCGAAGTTTGACACACCAAGCTCAAAAGGTTGCCCATCACTGGTCTAGATGGTCAGTTACAGTGCCTGACACGCAACAGGTGCTCAGCATTTGTGGATAAATATGCTCAGCCTAAGGAAAAGTCAGGGATTAATGAAATAATTTCCTTTAGAGAATAGGAACCACCTCTACCACTTGAGTAAAATTGAGTCCTAAGCCACACCTCCAAAAAGCATGATTCAAAGTGAGGTGGGTCTAGGAATTTTAATAGTATCGTGGGTGTCCTAGAATTCCAGAAGGAGCAGGTGATAACTGCCAACGCTAATAGGTCAAACAAGAAAAGGATTGAAAAATGACTACTGGCGCCCTTACCGGTTTGGCTCAGTGGATAGAGTGTCAGCCTTCGGACTGAAGGGTTCCAGGTTTGATTCCGGTCAAGAGCATGTACCTTGGTTGCGGGCACATCCCCAGTAGGAGGTGTGCAGGAGGCAGCTGATCGATGTTTCTCTCTCATCGATGTTTCTAACTCTCCATCCCTCTCTCTTCCTCTCTGTAAAAAATCAATAAAAATATAAATATATTTTAAAAAGATGACTACTGGCTTTAAGAGCACCTTGGAGTTATTAGCAACCTTGAAGAGAGGTTTCAGTGGAGTGGTGGAGGCAAAAGCATGATCAGAGTGGATTCAAAAGAGAATGGGACGATGTCTTTAACGTGTTTTTAAACAAAAATAACACGCAAGGGTCCTGGGCTCAAGTCCAGTCAAGGGCACATGACCGGGTTGCCGGCTCGATCCCCCTAGTAGGGAGCGTGCAGGAGGCAGCCCATCAATGATTCTCTCATTGATGTTTCTATCTATCCCTTCCTCTCTGAAATTAATAAAAATATATTTTTTAGCCGAAACCGGTTTGGCTCAGTGGATAGAGCATCGGCCTGGGGACTGAAAGGTCCCAGATTCGATTCCGGTCAAGGGCATGTACATTGGTTGCGGGCACATCCCCAGTAGGGGATGTGCAGGAGGCAGCTGATCAATGTTTCTCTCTCATCGATGTTTCTAACTCTCTATCCCTCTCCCTTCCTCTCTGTAAAAAATCAAAATATATTAATATATATATATATATTTTTTTTAAAATGAGGATTTTATAAAATGGTAGATATATCAGCATATTTGCTTGAGGATGGGGAAATTGAGAGAAATAGAAACTGATGATGGAGGAGACAGAAAATCATGTCTTAGAACAGACAGAAAGGGTGGAGTCTAGGGCCCAAGTGGAGAGGTTGTCCTTGGATAGGAGCACAGACAGTTTATCTACAATAACAGGAGAGAAGCTGATATATAGTGCAAATCGGTGTTTGTTACTTCTATTTCTCAGGGAAGTAGGAGGCAAGGTCACCAGCTGAGAATAGGCTACAGGGGGAGAGCTGGAGGTGTTTGAGGAGAGAGAAAGGAATGGAACAGCCCTAGCTGATTCAGCTCAGTGGATAGAGCGTTAGCCTGTGGACCAAAGGGTCGGGTTGATTCCCGTCAAGGGTACACACCTCAGTTGCAGGCTCCTCCCCGGCCTGGGCCCTGGTCGGGGCTCGTGCAGGAGGCAAGTGTTTCTCTCATGCCAATATTTCTGCCTTTCCCTCTCTTCCACTGTCTTTAAAAAAAGGGAATGAAACAGACATATGGGAGAGTGGAAAAGGAATGTGGTCTGGTGTAGTGTGATTGCCTACCAGCACTGGAGGTTAGAGGGCAGGAAGGAAACGGGTTGCTGGCTCGATCCCCAGTATGGGGCGTGCAAGAGGCAGCCGATCAATGATTCTCATCACTGATGTTTCTATGTCTCCCTCTCCCTTCCGCTCTGAAATAAATAAAAATGTATTTTAAAATAATAAATTGAGACTAGTGTGGCTCAGTGGTTGAACATCGACCTATGAACCAGGAGATCACAGTTTGATTTCCAGTCAGGGCACATGCCCAGGTTTCTGGGGCTTGGTACCCACTAGGGGGCATGTAGGAGGCAGCCAAACAATGACTCTCTCTCATCATTGATGTTTCTATCCCTCTCCCTCTTTGAAATCAAGAAAAATATATTAAGTAAAATAAAGTGAAACCAGTTGGCATAACGTGCTAATTAATCATATAGGTACAATCCTAAAGTGGGATAGAATTGAATTTAACCAGAGCTGTAGGTTCATCAAATGAGTACATTGAAGTGAGAGGGGGCAAAAAATGGAGAGTATACTCAAGGGGGAGTGACTACAATGGCTGACTGTGGAAGTTAAGGATAAGGAGAGAAGATATGACATGGGAGAGTCAGGTCCAATGGTAAGGGGATATGATCAGTAAGTTCAAGTTTTGATTGGGGTTAGGACAGTAGAGCTGGTAAAAAAAAAAGAAATGAGGCCAGAGAGTGGGATGTTTCATATTGGAAATATGGAGGGGTTTCAGTTACTGGTCAAGGGTCCTTTGGGGAGAGCCAGGTTTTCTTTCTTTTTTTTAAAAAAATATATTTTTATTGATTTCAGAGAGGAAGGGAGAAGGGGAGAGAGACAGAAACATCAATGATGAGAGAGAATCACCAGCCGGCCACCTCCTGCACGCCCCCTACTGGGGGTCCAGCCTGCAACCCAGGCATGTGCTCTTGACCAGAATCAAACCCGGGACCCCGCTATATCCACTGAGCCAAACCAGCTAGGGTGAGAGCCAGGTTTTCTTTAGAGCAGATGGGGAGGTTGAAGTTGGGGGATTTTACTGATGATCAACAACCCTGAACTCCAGAGGGCCATGAAAGGGTTTCAGGACACGAGGAAGAGTGCAAAACCGGGTCAGAAAGGGCTGCATGAGAATCAGAATCGGGGAGGTGAAGGGTGACCTGGAGTCCTGGGCTTCTGTGTGTATCTGCCAAATGTGTATATCTTTTGTGAAATGTCTGTTCACGGCACTGCACACGAGCAGGGAGAGGGCCACAGTGCAGTGCTGCTGGCAGCCATCACTCCGCACCAGCCAAGTGCAGGCAGACCTGGAGTCCCAGCTGACTGTCTGCCTCACAGCGCCTCCTCAGGGCCACTTCCTGACCCTTTCTCTCTGCCCTCCTGCCTTAGGTCAGTGTTGCACTCATCTTTTCTGAAATATGGTGGTATCTGGGAAGGCAGCAAGGTGAGGGGGGCTCAGAAGCACTGGGGTGGAGATGGGAAGCACCAGGAGAGGAGGGGAGAAATTGGGGTGGGATTAGGAATACAGACTCTCCCTCCCATTTTCCTATCCCCCCAAGAGAAGCCTGAGGACACATCCTTTTCTCCAGTATTGAAGCACTACACAGCCTACCCTGACCCAGGCCACTAAGATGAAATTTAGGTTAAAGATGATGTCATGCTACCACAACAAGATACCACCTCACACCTGTCAGAATGGTTATCATCAATAAATCAACAAAGACCCAAAGGGGAAAAAAAAAAAAAGGTGGTTGAGCATCAACCTATAAACCAGGAGGTCACGCTTTGATTCCTGGTCACGGCACATGCCCAGATTGCGGGCTCGATCCCCAGTGTGGGGCATACAGGAGGCAGTTGATCAATGATTCTCTCATCGATGTTTCTAGCACTCCCTCTCCCTTCCTCTCTGAAATCAATAAAAATATTTTTAATTAAAAAATATATGCACCAAATCGAGCACTGAGTGTTGTGGAGCAGATGCGAGTGAATGACCACTGGAGCCCAGACCAAATTAAAATTTAGGGAGCCTTTATTAGCCGGGTGGCCGGACGACCCGGCGACTGCTCTGCCATTCTCCACGCAGGAAGACCAGAGAGCAGCAGCGACCCTTTGTGTAGGACCACTTTTAAGCACATTGACCATATCCGGTTTTTGCAGAACAAGTAACCCAAGACAAAACAGTTTTTCCCAAGCAACGTCAGGATCATGCCAATGACGACCATGTTATTCACAGGGTCATCCTGTTCTTCAGAAAGCTGACAGTGTTCTGTGAAAGAAGGCTACATGCTGGGAAGGGGCCATGAGACCGTATCTCAAGGCCTGGCCTGGTGTCAGCACTGACAACTCTATCTGGGGCATAGTCCACGGCCTCTCTGGAATGCTCAAAAATTCCCACTCTCCAACATTCCCCACTGGTTTTATGTACATGAGTCAAATCATTGACTCTTTTGGGTCATTGTTGATGAGGGAGTTATATTGACCTATGAGGACTATAAGCTTGATAGAATTAATTCTCTGCTGAATAAAGTCAGTGGGCCTGTTTATAAGATAAGGGCCCAGAATGAGGGCCAGGACTAATCTTTAGAGGGTCCGAAGAGTTTTGGACTCTCTATTTTGCCTGGGCTGTCTTAAGCTGGGTGTGATGAAGCCACGTCGGGATCCCGTCGACCTTGACTGCTGTGGAGGTGGTCCTTTCCAGGTAGGAGTCAGTCAGAGTCACCAGGGTGGAAGGATGGACCGGATCAGAGATGCTTCTGGACTGCTTTCTGGGTGGACTGTAAAGCCTGTAAGAACTTGAGTAAAGATTGGTTATGGATTTCAGCTTTTCTAGATTGGGTTTCCATGTAAGCTGGTGAGGTGGGTAGGTCAGGGTTTGGAAGAGTCACTAGAATCTGTAGAGGCCCCACTGGTTTTAGGGCAGCCTCCTGGGCTGCTTCACCTGCAGCCTCATTCCCTCTTGCTTCTGGAGAGTTTCCTTGTCTCACATAGGTAGAGATGGAAAGACTCAATTACATCTGGTAGTGCTAGTTGGCCCATTGTCCTTGCTCTGCTCATGTCTGTCTAACTGCCTAATATATTACCTCAAGGATCCTGGCTCTGAATTCTTTTAGGGAAAATGGACGTCGTTAGGCTCTTCTAGCTACTTCCTGCTGAGGTGGGTCAGAAGTTTCTCTCAGAGCCAAGAGATCCTTGCTGTCTGTCAGAGGGACAATGAGGCCTGGGTACAGAAGGAGGTGGGTTTGTGACCTGGTGGAGACAAACTGTAATAAATGGTCTGGTGGAAGGGAAAGAAAACCCTTCAGTTTTAATAACTAATATTGCATTAGATCTTTTCTCCTCAAAATTACCCCTATGTTTATCAAAAGAGCCAAATTAAGACCAATTTATCTGTTGTATTTAATTTGGCCTGATTGTTTGCATAAACATAACAAGAATGGTAACTGACCACCTTTGCCGGAATCTCATGATTGAATCTTAATGTGCCCCGTAGGGCCAGGAAGCCAAGCCATCCAGCTGCCGTCAGGCCTGCCTGTAGTACCTTCTGAGTTAGGTGAATCCTCACCTGTAGTGGAAGGCCCATCTCAGCCCTCCTACTCATTGCCGCTCAGAGTGCTTGGGGTCCCGCAGGGACGCAGAGGCGCCCTTATTGCTCCCCTTCTGCTCTGACCAACCGCCAGTGATGGTAGGGTATGGGCCTGATGCTCCAGCACCAGCTATTTTCAGGGCTACCAAGCAGGATACCAGGCTTTCTCCATGGCACTCTTATTGGCTTCAAGTCTTCAGAGTTCAGGCAGGGCTCTTTAAAACATGATAATCCAGTCAAAGTTTCTGGTTAATAAAACCACTATTGGAAACCGGTCTTATTGTATTTATGCAAAGAAATGTATTGCCAAATTTCGGAGGAATTGTATAAGGAGAAAAATATACTGACCTGCTTTAAGATCTGATTTTCCTTGCCAGTTCTTTTTACGGACTTTTCAAATTATAAAAAACAGTAATTGTTAGATTTCTTTTATTAGACCCTCACAAAGTACTTTGGCATAAGTTATTTACCCTCTGTTTAGGGAGGTAGAATGCAAATTATTTACTCTTCCTGGCTTACTGGCCTGCATTATTTGATTTCTTTACAACATTTCTCTTCTCCTTCTTACACCTACACAACCTTCTATTGAAACAGACACTTCTAAATTAGCCTTTAAACCTTCTTTCTATGTCCTTTAAAAATGCATAACCATGCTTCAGACCTTCTACTCAGTATTCCTTATTCTTTGAAACCTCAATCCTTTAATGAATCCTAAAAACTAAACAGCCAGAATTTCTTAGACCTTCTGTGATAAAACTAAGAGCTGGTAAAAATATTTCTTTTTGAGAGACAGTGATTTTTATAACTTAAACTAATTGTCAGCCTTAAAGATATTATATCTTAAAATTCCTTTGCTGAATATTCCAACACCGCCCAAGAAGCACCCAGTAACCCCTCCCTACCAGGCTCAGTCTTCATGTGCATTGGAAGGTTAAAGAGAAGAAAACGGGGCAGATCCACTGTGTTTTGCCAGCAGAGTTCAGATAAGCAAGAAACCAAGGACGCCAGCAGAGCTGGTTGTACCCAGCAAAATCAACAAAAACCTATCTCTCCCTGCTCTCCCCCTTTTCTGCATTAACCATTTACTCTGTCCTTAGCAGGGGAAACAAGACAAGCTTTCTGAGATTCTGTGTAACTAGGCTTTTCACACTTAAGGAACAGCTGCTCTCCCTCCCAGATTTTCCTTCTTTACTCCAAGGTCCCAGAGGATCTCAACCTTCACCACTTCTGATATCTCCAACCATCCCCTGTCGCCCAGCCTAGGGCTTCTCTATCTCAGCAGGCTGAGAGTGAATTCTACCGCCTCTACCCTTTCTACACCTGCTCCGGAGAAATTGCAACCCAACAAGCCTTTGTTTAAACTTCTCTGGATTGGCAACCTTCACAAATTAACCCTAGAATTCCAAAATTTCAATTTAATACAGCAAATTCACAAATCAGAGCAAACTGAAACCCTTACTTATACAAACAGAGACAGAAATTTTTACTAGCTAAGTGGGCTGATTCCCTCTCTGACGGAGAACAAAAGACTGAGAAAAAGGTGTCTCAGCAGCTGCTAAAGACGTTTGCATTCCGTCACAGCAGGTCCACCCTATCTTTAAACAAATTAAACAACAGAAAGAGATAACAAATACTCTCACACTTACATTTATACACCAGACAGTCTGAGTTTTTGAATTCTGGGGAGGTGATCAAGCTCCCCCTTCCACTCACTGGGATATGGGAAAGTTGGCCATTCCCGCTCACAAAATTTCTGTAAATCAAAAGCATTAACGGAAGCTCCGTAATCATCTGCTTGCCGCTTGAATTCCTGAAAATTTTCAAAAAACATGCAGGGGAGTACAGACAGAAGAACATGAAGCAGACTGACCCATTCTAATCATAAAGACAATTAGACCACAATAACACAGAATAACAAAGACAACCAACAGGATCGCCGGGCACCGTCGTGCACCGGGATCTGGTCTCGGAAGTTGCGCTGCGTCCAGCCTTCCAGAGACCCCAGATGGGCACCCACAGAACAGAACCAGAAATAAGTTTCTTACCAGTAAGAACCAGATCCAGGTGGCTCCGATCAGAGTCAATCAGGAAATTTAGCAGACGGGGTTTCCGAACTCTACCAGTTCCGGGGCTGAGGAACGTCTCTCAGAGATCTCCCCCAGGGTCGGAGAGTCCGGGGACCCCGGTGGGCTCCGGTCACAGGACCAGGCAAAAGCTGGTTATCTCGCTGGGGCCTCCAAATGTTGTGGAGCAGATGCGAGTGAATGACCACTGGAGCCCAGACCAAATTAAAATTTAGGGAGCCTTTATTAGCCGGGTGGCCGGACGACCCGGCGACTGCTCTGCCATTCTCCACGCAGGGAGACCAGAGAGCAGCAGCGACCCTTTGTGTAGGACCACTTTTAAGCACATTGACCATATCCGGTTTTTGCAGAACAAGTAACCCAAGACAAAACAGTTTTTCCCAAGCAACGTCAGGATCATGCCAATGACGACCATGTTATTCACAGGGTCATCCTGTTCTCCAGAAAGCTGACAGTGTTCTGTGAAAGAAGGCTACATGCTGGGAAGGGGCCATGAGACCGTATCTCAAGGCCTGGCCTGGTGTCAGCACTGACAACTCTATCTGGGGCATAGTCCACGGCCTCTCTGGAATGCTCAAAAATTCCCACTCTCCAACACTGAGATATATAAAGCAACTACTAACAGAACTAAAGAAACTAACAAAAACACTGTCATAGCTGGAGGTCTTTTTTTCTTTTTTTGTGGAAGGAAGACTCATTAAGGGTCTGAACCTTCGCTCATTCAGTTAGCATTTACCAATTACTGTGCAGACAGTGTGTGATGGTGTGAATCGATGGCATTACCTACTGGGTATATGGCTGCTGCCGATGCCACAGGGACAATAGAGAGCTTGGCCAGCATGATGGCCTCTCAGGTGGCGGTGGCTACGTCTTTTGAGCACTTAACACCCAGACCAAAATGTCCGCTGTGGTCCCCAATGGGACAAGAGCCTTGAGCCAGGGGCTCTGGCCAGTGCGTCTGCTTTTGCACGGGCATAATCTTCAAAACTTTGTCCTTGTCCTAACCGGTTTGGCTCAGTGGATAGAGCGGCGGCCTGCGGACTGAAGTGTCCCAGGTTCGATTCCAGTCAAGGGCATGTACCTTGGTTGCGGGCACATCCCCGGTGGGAGGTGTGCAGGAAGCGGCTGATCAATGTTTCTCTCTCATTGATGTTTCTTTTTTTTTTTTTTTTTTTTATTGATTTTTCACAGAGAGGAAGAGAGAGGGATAGAGAGTTAGAAACATCGATGAGAGAGAAACATCGATCAGCTGCCTCTTGCACAACCCCTACTGGGGATGTGCCCGCAACCAAGGTACATGCCCTCGACCGGAATCGAACCTGGGACCTTTCAGTCTGCAGGCCGACGCTCTATCCACTGAGCCAAACCGGTTTCGGCTCATTGATGTTTCTGACTCTCTATCCCTCTCCCTTCCTCTCTGTAAAAAACCAATAAAATATATTTTTTAAAAAACAAAAAACCCTTGTCCTTGAGGGATGCCCCCAAGAAAGTCAATGATCTCAGGTTCCTTGATGGACAAAAAGAGGAGATATCTCCTCTAGGGTCTTGATCTTCATGTCCTTGACCAGGCGGCCCGCCTGGTGATGGGGTCCATCCACTCCTTATCCTCTGCCTGGCCTCCCCCAGCTCCGGGGCCTTGGCAGGGACCCGTGACCCCAGCCACAACCTCAGCCCCGATGCCCTAACAAATCCTCCACGGAGGCTGCCTTGGGCTCCCATTCCACGGTCCCCCAGGCCGCTGGGTCCTCCACCACCAGCCTCACCCACCACTGGGCATTTCCTCAGAAAAGAAAGCATACATTTAACTTTTAAAGGAACTTGCTGAATTGTTTTCCAAAGTGACTGCCGTTTTACATTCCCACCAGCAGTGGGTGCTTCAGTTTCTTCACAGCCTCTCCAACCTTTTTTTATTTTATTTCAGCCATTCCAACAGGTATGCAGGGCGCTCCTGGTTTTGTTTTTCCATAATAATTAGTGGAGTATCTTTTCAGTGTGTGTATCTGCCACATGTATATCTTTTGTGAAATGTCTGTTCAAATCTTTTGCCCAGGGTTTTAAAATTAGGCTGCTTGTTTTTGAGAGTTCTTTATTCTGAATGCAAGTCATTTATCAAATATGTGATTTGAGTATTTTTTTCTTCCAGTTTATGATTTATCCTTGCATTCTCTTAACAGTGTCTTCTGAAAGCAGAAGTTATTAATTTTATTGGAATCAAATTTATTTTATGGATTGTAGTTTTGAATCTAAGGTATTTTCCTTACTCAACATCACAAAGTTTTTCTCCTGGAAGTTTTATAGTTTTAGTTTTCATATTTATTTAGATCTGTAATGCATTTTAATTAATTTTTGTATCTGATATGAGGTATGGATCGAAATTCTTTTTATTTTTTGCATATGAATATCCAATTTTACCAACCACCATTTGCTAAAAAGACTACTGTATTTTCCGGCATATAACACGACTTTTTAACCCAGGAAAATCTTCTATACGCTCAGTTGTCTTATACGCCAGAAAATACGGTACTCTTTCTCTATTTGAATTGTCTTTGCACTTTTGTTAAAAATCAGTTGACTAGGGAGCATTTGAGATCTTGCTCCCCAGCAAAAGTCATCAGTTTGGCTCAAATAAACTCATAAAAATTGGAAAAAAGTTACTTGACTACATATTTATGGGACTATTTCTGAACTCTATTCTGTTACATTGAGCTATTTGTCTATCATCATACCATTGCCACATTATCTTGATCAATGTAGCTTTACAGTAAGTCTTGAAGTCAATTACGGTAAGCTTCCAACTTTATTCCTGTCACTTTCTACAAAAAAAAAAAAAAAAGTCTGCCAAGATTTTGATTGAGATTGCATTGAATGTACAAATCAATCTGGAGAGAATTTGACATCTTAACAATATTAAATCTTTTCCTCCATAAATAAATATCTCTCCACTTATTGAGGTCTTCTTTAATGTCTGTCAGTAATATTTTGTAGAAAAACTCAATTTCTGACAGCTCACTCAGAGTCAAACTAGCCACACATTCTGGGTCAGAAAACTAGCCAAATAACTGAAGTGATTTCCATCAAGGCTTCCTGGATTCGAATCGTAAAGTGTACTGTCTGTATTGTATTATTTAACCCTTTCCTGACTCACTGTCCTACTCTGCAGAATGTGAGTAATAGCAGTAAACTCCTCATGGTGTTGTGAAGAGTACATGAGGTGATATTGTCACCACACTCAAGTGGTTCACCACTTAGGGTGTCCCGTTAGACATGGTGGTCTAGGTAGTTTTATTTACATTCAGCAGCTAAAGGAGGCAGGGAATCCACATACAAGCTTGTCTCCCCAAAGGGAAGCTCAGGCATTGTTTATACTCACTACTTGGTTAATTACGTGTTGATTTCTTCTGCGCAATTGACTACACTTATCAGGTTGGGTTCCTGTCCAGCTCATCCTGTTTACAGCTGCCTGCTGTGCTCGCGCCCCCCCTCCCCCCTTTCAAGATCTTTAATCACAATTGCTAAGACTCTTTTCCATTGTAGGGTAACACTTCCAGGTTCTGGGGCTTACAATGGATGTATCCTTGGGGATAATTTGTCAGCTACTACAATCCACATTTCACAGATGGGAAAACTGAACCCCAAAGAGGAGAAGGGTTGTCCAGAGCCCCCGGGCCTGTAGGAGTCCCGCCCAGTCCTGAGCTCAGTGCTGCCCTTGTTGGCAGCAGAAACAGCAGCAGGTGTTAGACCAGTGGGGTCAGACCAGACCTTCACCCAGCAACCTCCGTACTTGAGTTCTGGCTAAGAAAGAATTTACACCCAAGACTCAAACTGCAGGAGAACATTTGTTAGAAAGTCCCAGAGGTAGGAGAAGTGAGCCGTAGAGGAAATGGGCTTAGGAAACAAGTCGCAGCGGCAAAAGAAAGGTCCCTTAGAGCTTAGAGGAAAGACAGAGGCGAGGAAAAGGTGCCTGGGGGAGGGGGGACAGGCCCCAGTGTGCTCCTTAGAGAGAGCCACTGCGCTACGTTGCTTCGTTTTTTTGTTTGTTTGTTTTTTTATTGATTTTTTACAGGGAGGAAGGGAGAGGGACAGAGAGCTAGAAATGTCGATGAGAGAGAAACATCGACCAGCTGCCTCCTGCACACCCTGCACCGGGGATGTGCCCGCAACCAAGGTACATGCCCTTGACCGGAATCGAACCTGGGACCTTCCAGTCCGCAGGCCGACGCTCTATCCACTGAGCCAAACCGGTTTTGGCAACTTCGTTTTAACATTTAGTGAGAACAGCACTTAGCCCTGGCCAGTGTGGCTCCGCGGGTTGAGTGTTGTCCCAGGCACCCAGAGGCTGCTGATTGAATTCAAGTCACATGCACTGGTTGTGGGCTTGATCCCCAGAAGGGGGCGTGCAGGAGGCAGCCGATGGGTGCTCCACTCTAATCAATGTTTCTCTCCCTTCCAATCTCTCTAAAATCAATGAAAACATATTTTTTTTAAAAGAATAGCATGAAGTAAGAACGTCCCAGACCTTGAGACCCTGTCCTATCTAAGAATTCCCTCCTGAGATTGTTTTCACTCCTCATTTTTGAGGGAACGGGGACGAGGGTCTTACTTCTGTAACTGCTCCTGAATGTGGATGGAGTCTGTGTTTGAGTTAGAGGAATGCAGTTCTCTGGCTGCCTCACTTAGGAAAGGCTTGAGGCTTCAGGTTCTGGGGTTCCTGGTAACAGGAGTGCACAACCAGACTTTGTGAGGTCACTCATCCTGCCCTTGGAAGAGCAGCATGCGTTCAGACAGGGTTTACGATATGGATCGGGTTCCTGGTTCTCGCTCGGTGGTATAGCTGGCTGCACTCTAGAGTGATGCATCCAGGAAGCTCTCTCTTGTAGTTGAAGAGAAGCATGAGTTGTTAATAACACCCAGTGAGGACCCATCCATACTGGAGTCAGTTGCTCTTGCAGGGATCCTGATTTCCAGGTTTGTAAATATACCCATTTCCTGGATGAGATGGGCGTAGCTTAGTATTTGTCAGCATGGGTAAAATCAGATTAGATTTTAAGTTTTTCGTTACCTTTCCTAATTGGATAAGATGTTTAACAGCTGCCCGACCTACCAGTGTGGCTCAGTGGTTGAGGGTCAACCTATGAACCAGGAGGTCGTGGTTCGATTCCCGGTCAGGGCACATGCCTGGGTTGCGGGCTTGATCCCCGGTGTGGGGCATGCAGGAGACAGCTGATCAGTGACTCTCTCTCATCATTGATGTTTCTGTCTCTCTCTCCCTCTCCCTTCCTCTCTGAAAACAAACAAACAAAAAACAAACAAACAAAAAAACCTAGGGCAATTCCTTGAGTCTCCTGCACATACAATTCAAAGCTTTTCCAAGCCTTGGCCAGGTGGCTCAGTTGGTTAGAGTGTCTTCCAGATACACCAAGGTTGTGGGTTTGATCCCTGGTCAGGGCACATACAAGAATCAACCAACGAATGCATAAATAAATGGAACAATAAATTGATGTTTCTCTCTCTCTCTCCTTCCCCTCACTCTAAAATCAAAAGTTTTAAAAAATAATCTTTTTTTTTTTTTAAAGGCTTTTCCAAATCAGGTAAGCCCAGGGCAGTAACTCCATATAGTTTTATCTTTAGTTCTTAAAAAGTGTTCTGTGGAGAGAAAAAGAAAAAAAAACGTGTTCTGTGATATTCTCTTCTTCCTTCAATTTACTATATAAGGGCTTGCCTATAAGACCAAAATTAGGAATCCAGGTCCTACAGAATCCCATCATTCCAAAAACCCCTCTCAATTGCCTCAGGTTCCAGAGAGGAACCAGACTGGTTATTCCTGTCTTTTGATCTGTCTGTAAGCTTCTTTGTCCTTAGGAAATAAGAAAACCCAGGCACTTACCTTGGATATCTGGGCCTTTTTCTGGGATACTTTGTATCCCTTTTCTGCTACATAATTTAAGGGAATGCAAAAGAAAGCATCCTTTAAATCTAGAACTGTGTAATATTTGCTACATCCTGGGAGACTGGCCAGCAGGTTATAGAGGTTAGGAACTGGAGGGTATACACCCTATACTACTTCATGCACAGCCCTTAGGTTTTGTGCAAATCTGTTCTCCCATCTCCAGTTTCTTCTTTTTCTTAATATTTTTTATTGACTTTGGAGAGGAAGGAAGAGGGAGAGATAGAAACATCAGTGATGAGAGAGAATCATTGATTGGCTGCCTCTTGCACCCCCCCCCCCCCCCCCACTGGGGATGGAGCCTGCAACCCTGGCATGTGCCCTTGACTGGGATCAAACCCGGGACCCTTCAGTCCGCAGGCCGACTGAGCCAAACCAGCTAGGGCCATCTCCGGTTTCTTAATGGGAAGGATGGGTGTGTTGCCGGGTGACTCACAAGGCCCAATGAGCCCCAGTTGGAGACCTGCTCTCAGGGCAGGGCAGTGCCCGTTTTTGCCTCGGGTTTCAGGGGTCTGAGCCAGGGGTCTGCTTGTTTGAGTCCTGCTTTAACGGGCCTTCCAACTTTTCCTTGCACCCAAACAGCTGGATTAACCTGGTCAAGAATCTCTGGTCTTGGAACGCCAAAGCATTGCTGCATCAAGACCCGGCCCATAAACATGTCTCCTGCATAGCAACTCTTCCTATATAGACAAAGAGGGTCCTCACGGCCAATTGGCCTGGAGGACAATTCCTCCCAGTGACACCAACAACAATCAAGACTTAACTATACAAAGGAGGACCAAGATGGAGACAAAGGGCGGAAGCCTGATCGTTGCCTACCACAACAATATTGAGAATACCACGGGAGAGCAGAGCAGACACCATCCAGAACCACCGGGGGGCTGGCTGAGCAGATGCTCTACAACTAGAATAAAAGAGAGGGGTACACGGGATGATGCTGATGCCGGTGACCCAAAGACCACACTTTAAGAACTACGGCTCAGGCAACACAATGGCGGCCTGGAACGTGCTCGGCGCAGTTCCCCCGGCGGTCTCCGGCTGAGGGGACGTCTCCACTCGCTGCCGAGCACGAACAGACGAGCCCCTGGGAGACAAGGGGTGGGAGACTCCGCGCTTGCTGACCTCCGAGTCCTTCAAGAATCTCAACGCCCCGGAAGCGGCCAGGTGCGCACGCTCGGCAACCGGCCACCGCTGCAGACCCAAGGGCCGACGCAGCGACACCGGACCAGCCCGCCGCCGCGCACCGGGCACACCGGAGCCTCGCCGAGCCCGCCGCCCAATGAGTTCTGCGGCAGCCGCCCTGGAGCTCTGAGAAAATGACCGAAGGAATTGCTGAGAGGGAATTGACCAACAGGAATTGGGATCAAGAAGACGAAACCCCGCTGAGACCCGGGTCCAGGCGAGGCTGCGAGCCTCTGGGCTCAGGTGTGGTCATACGCCCTTGGGTCTAGGTGAGGCCTCACGCCCCTGGGTCCAGGAGAAGCCGGATTCCGGGTTCGGGTGAGGCCATGCGCCCCTGGGTCCGGGTGAAGCTGAATCCTGGGTCCGGGAGAGGCCGTGTGCCCCTGGATCCGGGTAAGGCTGGGTCCCGGGTCCGGGTGAGGCCGTGCGCCCCAGGATCCGGGTGAGACCACGCGACCAGGGGTCTGGGAGAGGTCACGCGCCCCTGGGTCTGGGTGAGGCCACGTGCCCCTGGGTCTAGGTGAAGCTAGATCACGGGTCCGGGTGAGGCCGTGTGCCCCTGGATCCGGGTGAGGCTGGGTTCCGGGCCCGGGTGAGGCCATGTGTCCCTGGATCCGGGTGAGGCTGGGTCCCGGGTCCGGGTGAGGCCTCGCGCACCTGGCTCCAGGTGAGGCCACGTGCCCCTGGGTCTGGGAGAGGCCACACGCCCCTGGGTCCAGGTGAGGCCATGTGTCCCCGGGTCCGGGTGAGGCCTCGCGCACCTAGCTCCGAGTGAGGCCACGCGCCCCTGGGTCTGGGAGAGGCCACGCGCCCCGGGTCCGGGTGAGGCCATGTGTCCCTGGATCCGGGTGAGGCCTTGCGCACCTAGGTCCGGGTGAGGCCACGCGCCCCTGGGTCTGGGAGAGGCCACGTGCCCCCGGGTCCAGGTGAGGCCATGTGTCCCTGGATCCGGGTGAGGCTGGGTCCCGGGTCTGGGTGAGGCCATGCGCCCCTGGGTCTGGGAGAGGCCACGCGCCCCTGGGTCCGGGTGAGGCCATGTGTCCCCGGGTCCGGGTGAGGCCTCGCGCACCTAGCTCCGGGTGAGGCCACGCGCCCCTGGGTCTGGGAGAGGCCACGCGCCCCTGGGTCCAGGTGAGGCCATGTGTCCCTGGATCCGGCTGAGGCTGGGTCCCGGGTCCGGGTGAGGCCGCGCGCACCTAGCTCTGGGTGAGGCCACGCGCCCCCGGGTCCGGGTGAGGCCATGTGTCCCTGGATCCGGGTGAGGTCTCGCGCACCTAGGTCCAGGTGAGGCCACGCGCCCCTGGGTCTGGGAGAGGCCACACGCCCCTGGGTCTGGGTGAGGCCACGTGCACCTGAGTCCGGGTGGAGCCGTGCCCCTGGGTCCGGCCGAGACCAAACCAGAGGGAGTCGGACCTACGTTACCACCATTTGTCCACCATCCAGAGCTGAGGGGTCAGTGCTGACATGTACATATAAGGAACTGGTGGACATTGAAATTGGGTCTCTAAAGAACTGTTGGTCCAGAAAGAAACTCACTACAGACTGATTCATCTGCCTGTCAGCATAACTATTATTGCTTGTCTCACATTCAGTTCTTATAAGTATATCTCTAGTGACACATGATCTCGCTCATCTAGGGGAAATGATGAACAACATAGACTGATGAACAAGAACAGAACCAGAAACAAGGAGGCATCGATCGGACTATCGGGCCTCAGAGGGAGGATAGGGGAGGTTGGGGGGAGGGGGGAGAGATCAACCAAAGGACTTGTGTGCATGCATATGAGCCTAACCAATGGTTAAGTTCAACAGGGGGTTGGGGCATGCGTGGGGAGGGGTGTGGGATGGGAATGGGGGTATGAGGACAAATATGTGACACCTTAATCAATAAAGAAATTAAAAAAAAAAAAAAAAAAAAAGAATCTCTGGTCTTGTGGGACCTGACGGAGTAGGGCCATAAGATGGATTCCTTTACTTAATGAGTGGCAGTACTGCATCACACGCTACACAGTTCAGGGGGAGAATTTCCTAATAAACATTTCTGATACTAAAACAATTCTTAAGTTCTATTCCTTTATAGTAGCCCTGAATTTAGTTAGTTGGTCCCTTCCTAAGCGGGAACTGGACACAGGCGTACAGAGAGGGGAGAGTGTGACAGCTGCTTTGATCCTGTTCCACGTCTGACGCTGGCAGAATTCCTTTGTGCTGGCTTTCTCCCGCCCTTTACTGCCGCACTCCCTGCTGCTCAATATGTAGATTCTTCTTTACAAATAGATGGTAAGCGCTTTGAGGTCAGAAGCCTCAAAACTGTTTGTTTAGCCAAAACCGGTTTGGCTCAGTGGATAGAGCGTTGGCCTGCGAACTGAAAGGTCCCAGGTTTGGTTCCGGTCAAGGGCATGTACCTTGGTTGCGGGCACATCCCCAGTAGGAGGTGTGCAGGAGGCAGCTGGTCGATGTTTCTCTATCATTGATGTTTCTAACTCTCTATCCCTCCCCCTTCCTCTCTTTAAATAACCAATAAAATATATTTTTTTAAAAAAACTGTTTGTTTAGCATGGTGTCCCCTGTAGCTTAAACACAGCTAGCTGTCAAATATTTTGTTTTGCTTTATTTTTTGTCCAATATTTTTTGAATAAATTTTAAATTCAAATTTTTTGCAAGTGCTATCCTCATGCTCCTCCCATTTTTATGCTACAGTATCTACATTGTCAGATCACAGGGCCCTTACATAGTGTACGCTCCCTTTCAGCCTTCACTTAGTCTCGGCTCCACCAGTAACTGAGAACTCACAGCCCCTGTGCTGACGTCTCCCTGGGCAGTTTGGTTGTCTGAAGTGCATTTCCTCGGAAGGGCTCATGGGAACAATATTCCCTGAGATCCTGCCGATGGATAACCATTTGTCTGTGTCCATTATAGTTGAAGGTCAATTTGCTTTGACTCACATGTTCTTTTCCTGATTACTTAAAATATGTCAATTTCATTTTCTTCTTGCATAAAGCATTGCTGTCAAGAAGTCTGACAATTACCTAATTTGTCCCGTACGAGTCACATACTCCTTTTGTCTCAACAAAGGATTTTTTTTCTTTAAAGTCTAATGATCTTATTAGAATACTAGGGGCCCAGTGCACGAATTCATGCACCTTGAAAGGAACTGTGGGCTGTGAGGCTGTGGTGGGCACAGGGGCGGGTCTCGGCCCATCCTCTGCACCCCCACCTGGCCCCTCCTGCAGCGGCCCCCAGTCCCCTGTCTGCCGGCAGCCCTGCTCCTGCTGCCGCTCCCAAGTGCTAACAGCATGAAGTGATTGGGGCAGCCACAGCAGCGGGTGTGAGCGGTGGCTGCTGCCCTGATGGCCCCTCAGGAGCAGGGGGAGGTGGAGAAGACTTCGGGGGCGGTTGGGGCCAGCAGCCGCTGCACACACCTGCTGAAGGCTCTGAGCGAGTAATCTGGGCCAGCGCCGGGTGCCGGCAATGGCTGCAAGCGGGCCGAGGCCGGTGCCGGCAGCAGGTGCGAGCACCAGGTGCAACCACGGCGTGTGGGAGCAAAGAATTTCCAGTAACCACCAGAGATTCACCCCGATGATTGCGACCAGTGCCCTGCCTTGGTCTGGCACCCCCGCTCACCTGCTCCACCATCCCACTGCGGCAGACGGCTGCCATGTTCCACAGTCTGCCACCTGCTGCCAATACCCGCCATGTTCTGTGCGCACCCCCTGGTGGTCAGCACACATCATAGCGACCGGTTGTTCAGTTGTTCCTCTGTTCGGTCTATTTGCATATTAGGGTTTTATATATAGAGATGCCATGGTATTAACCATTATAGGTCAATATTTTTAGTACCTCCTTTATTCTCCTAATATATAGTTTAAATTTTTTTGGTTTTTTTTTCTTCAGGAATGTTTCCTTGAGTAGTTTTGGGGTATTTTTTTCTGTTCCCTTGCTTTGGTTTTCTTTTTCAGAGATTTCTATTAACCTATTAGTGGAGTCCCCTAAAGACACTCAAAAAAGGTACCTAAAAAAATGTGAGCCAAGGACTTTATATCTTTCTTGTTTGTCTTTAATGCTTGTCACTTTCTCGTGAATCCTCTTACTTTATTTCTCCATACTTTAAAAATTTTCCTTTTGCATCTTTAATTTCTTTTAAGGCATCATTTGTTGTGTTTGAGTTTGTGTTCCTTTCCTTGAGTTCTATCACTTCAAACATTTTTTATTTTTTCTTTGTTTGTTTGTTTTTGTTTTGTTAATCTTCACTCGAGGAGATTTTTCCATTGATTTTTAGAGAGAGTAGAAGGGAGAGGGAGAGGGACAGATGGAGAGAGAGAAACATCAGTGTGAGAGAGACACATCTATTGGTTGCCTCCCCAACAGGCCAGGGCCAGGATGGAGCCTGCAACCAAGGTACCTGCCCTTAACTGGAATCGAATATGGGACCCTTCAGTCCTTGGGCCGACGCTCTAGCCACTGAGCCAAACCAGCTAGGGCCGTTTTTTAGTTTTTTAAAATTATGATTTGTGTTATTCTTGCATGGTGAAGTAGTTGAGTGTGGAACTATGAACCAGGAGGTCACAGTTGGATTCCCAGTCAGGGCACATACCCTGGTTACTGGCTCTATCTCCAGTAGAGGGCGTGCAGGAGACAGCCAATCAATGGTTCTCTCTCAACATTGATGTTTCTATCTCCCTCTTCCTCTCAAATCCCTTTTTTAAAAAATATATTTTTATTGATTTCTGAGAGGAAGGGAGAGGGAGAGAGAGATAGAAACATTAATGATGAGAGAGAACCATTGATCTGCTGTCTCCTGCATGCCCCCCACTGGGGATGTGCCCTGACAGGGAATTGAACCATGACCTTCTGGTTCATGGGTCAGCAATCATTCACTGAGCCTGCCAGCCAGGTTTTTTTCTTTTTCTTTTTTTCCAAATCACTTTCTTAATGTCTTTTAACTCATTTTGAAATAAAATGTTATCCTTTTCATCTATTTTGTAAGCATGTCTCTCTGGCATGCTTTCTTTGTCTGCAAGGATTATTTTTCTGTTCCTTCTTCTCTTTCTTTTTTTTTTTAATCCTAACTCAAGGCCAAGGAGTGCGGATATTTTTTCCATTAATTTTTAGAGTGGGGATGGAGAGGGGAGTGGAGAGAGAGAGGGGGAGAGAGAGAGAGAGAGAGAGAGAAACATTGATGTGAGACACATGGTTCGATTGGCTGCCTTCCACATGTGCGGCAGAGCAGGGACAGCGATCATTGAACCTGCAACCCAGGTACATGCCTTTGACCAGGAATCGAACCTGCCACCTTCTGGTGCACAGGCCGATGATCTGACCACCGAGCTAAACCCTCCAGGGCCCGGCCCCGCTTTTATCTGGACCCCCTCTGCCTTTGTCTCTATTGTCCCTGTCCTGCTCATTTCGAGTCCTCTCTCAGCAGTTTTTCTTCAGGACGGAGCCTGTCCTGGATGGTCAGTTTGGAGAGTTCAAAGGGGTGAGGTTGCTCCAACCTCTTTAGGCCTGACTGACAGGCCTGAGCCCTGGCCTTCACCTGCTCCCGGAGAGGGCGGAACCTCTCTTCCTTTCAGCTGCTGTTGTCAGGTTGTCCTCCCTGCTTCCTCTGGGTGACGTAAAGCTTCTCCGCGTCTCATTTCTCTGTGGTTTGTTTCCACGGCTCGTATTCTGGACTTTGTGGTGATACCTGGTCACCTAGCTTTGTTGCTGTAAATGTTGCCCAAGGTGCTCACTTCTGCAGCGCATATACTAAAACTGGAACGATACAGAGAAGATTAGCATGGCCCCTGCGCAAGGAGGACACGCAAATTCGTGAAGCGTTCCATATTTTATAGCAGCACAATTCACCATAGCTAAGATTTGGAAACAGCCTAAGTGCCCATCAGCAGATGAGTGGATTAAAAAACTGTGGTACATCTACACAATGGAATACTACACTGCTATAAAAAAGGAGTTCTTACCATTTGCAACAACATGGATGGAGATGGAGAGCATTATGCTAAGTGAAATAAGCCAAGCAGAGAAAGATAAATATCACACGATCTCACTCATTTGTGGAATATAATGAACAACATAAACTGATGAACAAAAATAGATCCAGAGACAGAGAAACATCGATCAGAACGTCAAACCTCAGGGAAGGTAGGGGAGGGTGGAGGTAAGGGGAAGAGATCAACCAAAGGACTTATATGCATGCATATAAGCCTAACCAATGGACACAGACAACAGGGGGGTGAGGGCATGAATGGGAGGTGGGGGGTAATGGGGGAATAAGGACACATATGTAATAGCTTAATCAATGAAGACATTTAAAAAAAATGTTGCCCATGAATTTTCAGTTTTGCCCACTGGTTTCTCTGTTTTGTTTTGGACCTAGCTTGTGCTTTATTTCTTTTTCACGATATGTGTACTTGTCCATTATCCGTTTTTCCCTAGACTGGAAGTGCCCTGAGAGCTCAGGAATAGTGCCTGGCCACATAGCAGGGGTTCAATAAATATGTGTGGAAGGAAAATGTCCCGGAAAAGGCGGCATGTTTGATGGCTGGGAGAAAAGAATACCCCTTTGTGGCAGATGCATGAAGTGAGATAAAGAATGCTAAGAGATAAAGCCAGGGGGTGGGGCCGGGTAAGCTTCCTTAAGAAATCTGAACTTCATCCTGAGGGCAATAGAAATCCTTTAAAATGTTTTTTAATGTGATCTGATTATTTTCTTTTAAAAGATTTTAAGCAAGGGAGTGGTCTGATGAGATTTCTGTTGTGTGTGTGTGTTTTTTTTGTTTGTTTTTTATAAATATACTTTATTGATTTTCACAGAGAGGAAGGGAGAGGGATAGAGAGCTAGAAACATCGATGAGAGAGAGACATCGACAAGCTGCCTCCTGCACACCCCCTACTGGGGATGTGCCCACAACCAATGTACATGCCCTTGACCGGAATCGAACCTGGGACCTTCCAGTCCTAAGACAGACGCTCTATCCACTGAGCCAAACCGGTTTCGGCTGTTGTGTGTTTTTTTAACCACAAACTACAGTATAGAAAATGGATTGTAGATGGAAAAACTGTAGACAAAATGAGAATACATGGAAATAATACAGCATGGAGAATAAATGAATTAAAACATTGAATTACGGTGTTCTGATTTTCAGCAAGCTTGTACAGTGGAACACAATCAGCCCTGGCCGGTGTGGCTACCCTACCAGGGCCTGGGCCAGGGAGGAGCCTGCAACCAAGGTTTGATCCCAGGCTTGGCTGGGGAGGGTGCGGGAGGCAAGCAGTCCATGTATCTCTCTCACATCAATGTTTCTCTCCTCCCCCGTCCCCCCCCACCCCCCCCGCCGCTTCCCTCCTTTCCACTCTCTAAAAATCAATGGGAAAAAATATTCCTCAGGTGAGGATTAACAGGAACAAAACCATAATTAAAAAAAAAAAAAAAAAAGAAAGGCAATAGAATGGCCAGAAAAAGGATGACTCTTAAATCAATGATAATTTAGCTGAGATAAATGAAAGCTCGTTAATTTAGGGCCCCAATTCATAACTGATGAACAAGTATAGGCTGCTTTAATAGCTTGTGGTAAGATGTGAAGTGACACTATGATGAAATTGATAAAAAAATATTAATTTATTCTTTTCAAAACCCAAAACATTTTGTTTTTTAAATTCACATCGAAGCCCTGGCTGGGTGGCTCATTGGTTAGAGCACTGTCCTGACACACTAGGTTGTTGGTTCCATCCCTGGTCAGGGCACATAAAAGAAGCAACCAATGAATGCATAAATAATTGATGTTTCTCTCTCTCTTCCTTAGTTTCTCTCTATAAAATAAAATTTAAGTGTATAGGTCCTATCAACAATAAAAATATTTTTAAAGTATATTTTAAAATATACTTTTAAAGAGTTCAATGGCTTTTAATGTATTTGCAGATATGTGCAATCATCACCATGGTCAATTTTAGAACATTTCCATCATCTCAAAAAGAAATCCCATACCCATTAGCTCTCACCCTCCTACCCTCCCATCACTCTCTCCCCAGCCGTAAGCAACAAACAGTCTACTTTCTTGTGTGTTAATCCTCACCCAAGGATTTTTTTTTTAATCCTCACTGAGGATATTTTTCCCCCATTGATTTTTAGGGAGAGTGGAAGAGAGAGGGAAAGACAGAGAAACATCGCTGTGAGAGAAACACATCGATTGGTCACCTCCTGCATGAGACCTTACCAGGGCCTGGGCCAGGGAGGAGCCTGCAACCAAGGTACGTGTCCTTGCCCGGAATCGATCCCAGTACCCTTTGGTTGCAGGCCAATGCTCTATCCACTGAGCCAAACTGGGTAGGGCTTTCCCATTGATTTTTAGAGGGAGTAGAGGGAGGGAAGGGGGTAGAGAAAGAGAGAGAAACATCGATGTCAGAGACAAATTCATTGGCTGCCTCCCGAATGCACCCTCACTGGCCCAGATGGAACCTGCCACCCAGGTATGTGCCCTTAACTGGGAATCGAACCTTTGACCTTCTGGTGTGCAGGCCAATGCTCTAACCATGGAGCCACAGGGGTCAGGGTGACCACTAATCTACTTTCTATCTCTATAGATGACCCCTTTCTGGACTTTCATAATAATGGAATTATATAATATACAGACTTTTCTGACCGACTTCTTTCATTTAGCATAATGTTTTCAAGATTCATCCAAGTTATAGCATTTTATCAATCCTCCATTCTCTTCAGAGGTAGATACTGTTCAATTGTACGGATATACCACATTTTGTTTATCTATTTTTCTGTTGATGGACATTTGGGTTTTTTCCATTGTCAGGGAAACAAAGCTTTATCTCCACCTGTTTTGGATTCTCAGCTGGGGCTCTTTTTTGTCATTGTTAATCATCATCTAAGGATACTTTTTCCCATTGATTTTTAGAGAGAAGTGGAAGGAAGGGAGGGAGGAGAGAGAGAGAGGGAAAAAAAATTGATGCAAGAGACACATCAATTGGCCCCCTCCCGCACACCTCCCGACTGGGGCCAGGGATGGAGCCTGCAACTCAAGTACATGCCCTTGACTGGGAATCAAACTCACAACCTTTCGGTGTGTGGGCCAATGCTCTAATCACTAAGCAACACCAGCCAGGGCTCAGCTGGAGCTCTTTAACAGAAAGATAGATTAATAAGAGAAAAACAAGTTTATTAACACATGCAGGGCACATCACATGGGAGAATGTTGATACTCAACAAAGAATAACTCAAAGTAGTTGCTTAGTGCTCTGGCTAATAATACAACATCTTTAATAAAGAAAATAAATTTGTGGAGAAATGACAAGACAAAGTTTGCTTCTAAGGGTAGCAAACCGTGGGAAGGTAATTATATGGGACAAAATAAACGGAGTAAGGCTTGTGCACAGATTTCTCTAGTGCTATCTCTGGAAAGATGAGCCCAGACTGTCTCCAGTAAAGGGGAATTGATATCCGGCCTTTGAGCCAAAAAAGGAAGAGGGTAGAGAGTGCTTCTTTCAACTGGAATCTCCATTCTATGGTAATACTAGAGGCCCGGTGCACGAAATTCATGCACGGGGGTGTGTGTCCCTCAGCCTAACCTGCACCCTCTCCAATCTGGGAACCCTCGAGGGATGTCCGACTGCCCGTTTAGGCCCCATCCCAGTAGGATTGGGCCTAAACGGGCAGTCGGACATCCCTCTCACAATCCAGGACTGCTGGCTCCCAACTGCTCACCTGCCTGCCTTCCTGATTGCCCCTAACCACTTCTGCCTTCCAGCCTGATCACCCCCTAACTACTCCCCTGCCAGCCTGATTGATGCCTAACTGCTCCCCTGCCAGCCTCATTGCCCCTAACTGCCCTCCCTGCAGGTCTGGTCACCCCTAACTGCCCTCCCCTGCAGGCCTGGTCCCTCCCAACTGCCCTCCCCTGCTGGCCATCTTGTGGTGGCCATCTTGTGTCCACATGGGGGCAGCCATCTTGTGTGTTGGAGTGATGGTCAATTTGCATATTACTCTTTTATTAGATAGGATAGAGGCCTGCTGCATGGGTGGGGGCCAGCTAGTGGATCAGGGTGAGTGTTCCCTTGGGGCATGGAGTAGCCTGGGCGAGGGGCCTGTGGTGGTTTGCAGGCCAGCCATGCCCCCTGGCGACCCAAGTGGAGGCTCTGGTATCTGGGATTTATTTATCTTCTATAATTGAAACTTTGTAGCCTTGAGTGGAGGCCTGGGCTGGCCAGGGTGTGCAGGAAGCTTGGCTTCCTCCATTGCCAGGGAAACCCATGCCTCCTGCTCGCTCCGTGGCTGCAGCCATTTTTGTTGGGATTTATTTATCTTCTATAATTGAAACTTTGTAGCCTTGAGCAGAGGCCTGGGCCGGCCAGGGTGTGCAGGAAGCTTGGCTTCCTCCATTGCCAGGGAAACACAAGCCTCCTGTTTGCTCCATGGCCACAGCCATCTTGGTTGGTTTAATTTACATACTCGCTCCTGATTGACTGATGGGCATGGCTTGTGGGTGTAGTGGAGGTATGGTCAATTTGCATATTACTCTTTTATTAGATAGGATGCCAAAAGGACCAACACAAAGGGAAAGACGAGATGCACATGGCCATATATATGTGAAACTATAAGAAATGTGATATTGTAGACATCAAGGGAATGAGCACTAAATTGTTGATTCTATCTCTCTCTCCCTCTCCCCCCCTTTCTTTCTTTCTCGAAAATCAATTTAAAAAAATGTAAAAGTGTATAGTTCCTGCCTGACCAGCATAGCTCAGTGGTTGAGCACCAACCTATGAACCAGGAGGTCACGGTTCGATGCCCAGTTAGGGCACATGCCCGGGTAGTGGGCTCCATCCCCATTGTGATGTGTACGGAGGAGGGAGGCAGCCAATCAGTGATTCTCTCTCATCATTGATGTTTCTGTCTCTCTCTCCCTCTCCCTTCCTCTCTGAAATCAATAAAAATATATTGTAAAAAGTGTATAGTTCCTTTAAAAAATAAAGTGTATAGTTCCTATGAACAATAAAAAATATTTTTTAAAGTAGAGTTAAATGGCTTTTTAAAAAATATTGTTATTGATTTCAGAGAGGAAGGGAGAGGAAGACAGAGATAGAAACATCGATGATGAGAGGGAATCATTGATTGGCTGCCTCCTGCACGACTGACTGAGCCTGCAACCCAGGCACGTGCCCTTGACTGGAATCAAACCTGGGACCCTTCAAGTCTGCAGGCTGACGCTCTATCCACTGAGCCAAACTGGCCAGGGCCTATGGCTTTTAATATATTTGCAGATATGTGCAATAATAACCATGGTCAATTTTACAACATTTCCATCATCTCAAAAAGAAATCCCATACCCATTAGCTCTCACCTTCCTATCCTCCCATCATCCATTTGTGGGATGCCTCACAAATGTTACCATGGCAAAACTAGAAGGGCCGCTCTAACCAGTTTGGCTCAGTAGATAGAGCGTCAGCCTGTGGACTCAAGGTCCCGGGTTCAATTCTGGTCAAAGGCATGTACCTTGGTTGCAGGCACATCCCCAATAGGGGGTGTGCAGGAGGCAGCTGGTTGATGTTTCTCTCTCATCGATGTTTCTGACTCTCCCTCTCCCTTCCTCTCTGTAAAAAAAAAATCAATAAAATATATTAAAACAAACAAACAAAAAAACTAGAAGGGCCTATGCTGTTACCCAGCATGCTGTTGGCAAATTTCCCTCCAAGAGAATTAATGTTGGTATAGAGCATATTAAGCACTCTTAAAAGCTGAGATAGCTTCCTGAAACATATAAAGTAAAATGGTTAGAAAAGGACAGGAACTGAAGGCAAAGGTACTAGTACTTGGTTCAGCTGAGGTGCCAGAGAAGCACACTTTATGAGAACCAAAGGAAAGGAGGCTGGGCTGCTGGAATCCATTCCCTGTGAATTCATGGCATACTAGGTATAAAAAGTAATTAAAGACCTGTGGACTGTATAATAAGAACCTACACTAATAAAAGAGAAATATGCAAATTGACCGTACCTCCATGACGCCCGCCAGACAATAAGGCGTGTGTATGCAAATTACCCCAACAAAGATGGTGGGTTAATTTGCATACACAGGTGCGGAGCGGCTGGGCGGGGCGGGATGCCTGCTATGAGGGGGAGAGTCGGGGTGGGGAGGGTGGAGGGAGCTACAGGAGTGGCGCTCCGGCCCGAGTGGAGAAGACTGAAGGCTCCGGCTGGAGCAAACACGCCAGCTGGAACGAAGGTAGCAGCCAGAGCGAAGGCCTGGGTCCTGGGTGCCGGAGGAAAACCCGTGCCGGCAGCCAGGGGAAGGAAGGCCTATTGCACGAATCTTCGTGCAACGGGCCTCTAGTAATAATAATAATAATTTAAAAGAATGTGCCCTGGCCGAGTAGCTCAGTTGGTTAGAGCATCATCCTGATATGCTAAGGTTTGGGGTTCGATCCCCAGTCAGGGCACATACAGGAATCGAACAAGAGATGCATGAATAAGTAGAACAACAAAGCAATCAATATATAAAAATTAAAAATAATAAATAAAAATAATGCAAAGGCAGGAGTCCCCATCATAACTTTATTTAATTCACCAATCTGGTTCCTGCAAAAACCCGACAGATCCTGGCGATGACAGTAAATGATGACATACTCCAGAAAGTACCCCTAATCCAGTGATGGCGAACCTCTGACACGCGTGTCAGTGCCATTTCTGATGACACTCGAGGATGAAACATTTATGTTATTTAAACTATAAATATCGCGAAATAATGTTTTTTCCTCAAAGTGACACACTACCCGAGTTATGCTCGGTTTTTTGGCGAAGTTTGACACACCAAGCTCAAAAGGTTGCCCATCACTGCCCTAATCGCAGCTGCTTTGCCACATGCGTACATTAGCAGATAAGTAAATACAGGGTATGCAACTTTTGATTTGGCAAATGCATTCTTTTCCATCCTTATCAGAGAGGAGGACAGAAAGTTCACATTCGTTTGGGAAAGACAACCATGTCCAGCCTTGCCCCAGGGCTATGTGAACTCTCTTGACCTCTGTCATAAAATAATTTGGAAATACCTGAGTAGCTGGACTTCTCTCAAAACATCATTCTAAAAAAAAACAAACATTCTACATTGACCTGCTATATTGATAATTGGACTGGTTGAGCAGGAAGTATAAGTACGTCAGATGCCTTGGTAAAATACTCGCTCACCAGAGAGCGGGATTTTTTTAAAATATGTTTTTATTGACTTGAGAGAGGAAAGGCAAGGGAGAGAGAGATAGAAACACCAATGATGAGAGAGAATCACTGATGGGCTGCCTCCTGCACACCCCCTACTGGGGATTAAGCCTGCAACGATGTGATGACCTCCTGGTTCATAGGTTGGTGCTCAACCACTGAGCCATGGTGGCCAGGCGAGAGTGGGATATTAACAAACCTTTGTTCCCCTTTCTTTCTCTTTTTCAGAATTCCCTTCAGAATGAGCTGGAACACAGTGACTGCTCTGCAGACCGACTTCTTCTGTCCCATCCTGCTTCCTTCCTTTCCTACAGGTGTTGATCCCTCTAATCTCCACTTTAGAACTAGCTTCCCTGAAAACTCTATCTGTGATCAAGGGAAAAGCTTTACCAGGCAAAAACAAACCAAAGTGAATTGGGATTTTAATATGTGATAAAATTCAAGGCAAAAAAATTACGGGACAAAGGAGAGAGTGCTCCATAATAATAAACAAGAGATCCTGGCCTGTGTGACTCAGTGGTTGAGTGTCCACCTGTGAACCAGGAGGTCACGGTTCGATTCAGGGTACATAGCCCGGTTGCAGGCTTAATCCCCAGCAGGGGCGTGCAGGAGGCAGCCAATCAATGATTCTCATCATTGATGTTTCTCTCTCTCTCTCTCTCCCTCTCCCTTCCTCTCTCTGAAATAAAAACACACACATGAGAACAAGAAAATATAACCATCATAGATGTGCTTGGCAATATAGGCGTGTGCCAGGTATGCTCTAGGCTTTATACGGATTATCTCATACTCTTCATTACAATCCTATTAGCAAGTACAATTATTCTCCCCCATTTTACAGCTATAAAACAACAATCAACAAATTTAGGAAAGAAACAAATCAACTTGGAACTGGGAATATTTACATAGCTCTCTTAGAAACATATGAATCAAGAATTCAAATAATGAGCTATGGAAGATCCAAATAATATAATTAATAAGCTTAGTATATTCTATATGGAGAATTCTCCATCTAACAAACAGATGATAATACACTTTTTAAAAAACATATTTTTATTGATTTCAGGGAGGAAGGGAGAGGGAGAGAGAGACAGAAACACTGATGGGAGAGGATCATTGATCAGCTGCCTCCTGCACGCCCCCTACTGGATATAGAGCCTGCAACCTGGGCATGTGCCTAGACCAGGAATCCAACTGTGATCTCCTGGGTCATAGGTCGACACTCAACCCCTGAACCACACCAGCTGGGCAATACACTTTTTCTAGTCCATGTGAAACATTTACCAAAAAATGACTGTACTTACCAGTGTTGTCTAGTGGTTAGAGTGTTGGCCCATGCACCGAAGAGTCATAGGTTTGATTCCCAGTCAAGAGCACCTACCTGGGCTGCAGGTTTGATCCCTGGTGGCCCCAGTTAGGGCGTGTGCAGGAGGCAACCAATCAGTGTGTCTCTCACATACATGTTTCTCTTTCCCTCTTCCTCCCTTCCTCCCCCCTCCCTCCCTCCCTCCCTCCCATTCTCTAAAAATCAATGGAAAAAATATCCTCAGGTGAGGATTAATGAAATTTTAAAAATGAATCAAAGTTTAGAACTGAAGGTTTTAACACACCCTCTCAGAAACTGATGTGTCATGCAGGCAAACAGTACCAGTAAGTTGCAATCGAGAAGATTTTGAAGGAAATAGTTAACAGGCCAAATCTATTAGGTAAGTGGAGAAGAAAGAAGAATAAAATGAATGACATAATCAATGAACTAGAGAAGAAACAAAAAGAATTAGCTAGAATGAGAAAGACAAAACACAACAAAAACATACAAATAGACAAAATACAGGAAGAAAATGGGACACAGACAAAACAGATTTTTAAAAATAGGTTTTTATTGACTTTAGAAAGAGAGGGAGGGAGAGGGAGAGAGAGAAAAACATTGATGTGAGAAACATTGATTGGTTGCTTCCTATACATACCCTAACCAGGGACTGTACCTGCAACATGGGAATGTGCCCTGATGGGGAATTGAACCCGCAACTTTGTGGTGCAACTCAACAAACTGAACCACACCAGCCAGGGACACAAAGATTTTTTTAAAAATAGCAGTAGCCCTAGCCAGTTTGGTTCAGTGGATAGAGTGTCAGCTTGTGGACTGGAGGGTCCCAGGTTTGATTCCGGTCAAGGGCACGTGCCCGGGTTGCTGGCTCAATCCCCAATGGGGAGCATTCAGGAGGCAGCCAATCAATGACTCTCTCTCATCATTGATGTTTCTATGTCTCTCTCCCTCTCCCTTCCTCTCTGAAATCAATAAAAAATATTTTAAAAAATTAAAATAAATAACAATATTTATTAATAACCATACACTAATGAATTTATAAACCTAGATGAAATAAATAGATTTCTGGGAAAATATAAACAGCAAAATGGGTAAAGAAACAATTTGCCCTGGCCGGGCAGTTCAGTTGGTTAGAGCATCATCCCCATATGCCAGTGTTGCTGGTTTGATCCTCAATCGGGCACATATGAGAACCTACCAATCGTCCTAGCCGGTTTGGCTCAGTGGATAGAGCATTGTCCTGCAGACTGAAGGGTCCCGGGTTTGATTCAGGTCAAGGGCACATGCCCAGGTTGTGTGTTCAATCCCCAGTGGCTGGGGGAGAGGGGGGCATACAGGAGACAACCAATCAATGATTCTCTCTCATCATTGATGTTCCTCTCTCTCTCTCCCTTTCCCTTCCTCTTTGAAATCAATAAAAAATATATTTAAAAAAAGAAATTACCAATGAATGCATAATTAAGTGGAACAACTTATCTATCGATGTTTCTGTCTGTCTCTCTCTAAAAAATTCTGTAGTTTCAGATTAATAACTTAAAAAAAGGAATGGAAAAGAGAATGCATTGAAATATTTTTAATTCATGGCAAATTTAAAAAAAAAGGAAACTTGAATAATGTCAAGCATTGGTGAGGAAGCTGGGATACCAAAACCCCACCGCTGATGGTGTGATATTCCAGTGTGTAGCTCAATATGCACAAGAAGTTATCACAGAACCAAAGGAGACGTGTACAAAGGTATTTTATTGCTCTTGCAACATCGATGTGGTAGCCAGAAACTAGAGGCAATCAGAATAGGAATCCACAGGATAGAATATCTTGCAGCAGTTAGGAGCACAAGACTAGAAGCCCATGGGGTCAAAGAAAGTTTACTTTTTTTATTGTATTTGTTAATGGCAGATTTTACCGCTCATGTGTATGCTAATGGAACGATCCAGTACAGAGAAAATTGGATAATATAAGAAAAGGGGAATAATATAGGAGAACAGTACAGGAGAAAGGCAAGGAATGGGCTGAGGTGTAGAACTGGAGGGTGGGGTGAGAGGTGGGAGTGGGGAGTGAGGGTTGGCTTAAATAGCAGCAAAGACCATTCATTGTAACAAGATGGAAGTCAGGATGGAGGAAAATTGGCCAGATTGGTGGTAAAAAGATAGGATGTTTTCTTCTGGTTACTTTTAATTTTCACAGTAAAATTAGAACCAAAGTAATCAATTAAGAGTAAGGCCTGCCGAAACCGGTTTGGCTCAGTGGATAGAGCGTCGGCCTGCGGACTGAAGGGTCCCAGGTTCGATTCCGGTCAGGGGCATGTGACTTGATTGCGGGCACATCCCCAGTAGGGGGTGTGCAAGAGGCAGCTGATCAATGTTTCTCTCTCATTGATGTTTCTAACTCTCTATCCCTCTCTCTTCCTCTCTGTAAAAAATCAATAAAATATTTTAAAAAAAAAAAAAAGAAAAAAGAGTAAGGCCTGATTGGTGTGGCTCAGTGGTTGAGTGACGACCTATGAACCAGGAGGTCACGGTTTGATTCCCAATCAGGGCATATGCACCTGCTGCGGGCTAGATTCCCCACTGTGGGTGTGCAGGAGGCAACTAATCAATGGTACTCTCTCATCATTGATGTTTCTTTCTCTCTCTTCCACTCTGAAATCAATAAAAATATATTTAAAAAGAAAGTAAGGAAAATTAAAGGATGCTGGGTAAGTGCAGAGAGCTTTTGTAAACAAAAGCTCCCTTTATTTATTTAGTCAGGGTAGCACCCAACTGAGATGTCCCCTTACTTGTCAGCTTTATCCAGGGTTATATCCCCGATGCTCTTAGCTGGATGTTTCTCTATGTATTGAAGAATGGATACCAGCAAACGCACCGTGGGACCTAGTTGGGGAGGGGAGAAGGGAGAGGTTGGCGATAGTAGGAATACATTCAGCAAGCATTCATTGAATGCTTCTAAAGGCCCAGCATAACACAGTAATTAAGAGCTCTACCTGCCTTTCCTCATTAAATCTGAACAGCAACCTTAATAAATAGATACAACTGTCTTATGAACAAAAAACTAAAAGGTGTTTCCTCCTTCAGAATCAGGGCCTGGAACACCAGGTTGAGGTGGGTGAGTAATAAAATGAAAGGCTCCTTAACCTGGTATTTAGTTCAGGTATCTGATGGGGGTTTGAGTCTGAGCAGATGAAGCTTGGTCTCAGTGTGACACAAAGAAATCCTAGGCAAAAACCTGAGCCTGTCCTCCTCACCCACCCTCAGTCAGCAAGTGGATGACCTTGGAGAAGTCACACATTTGCAGTTCCATAAAATGCAGACAGATGTCTGGCTAGCACACACCATTTTTATGTTAAGTGGAAACGCTTGCAAATGAAGTGGTTTGTGCATGTATATGTGTTAATGTTTCACTGGTGTTATTATTGCCGTATTAGGATTGTTATGCAGGTTGTCAGGACCAGGCCAACGCCCTAGAGCAAAGGTAAGCCTTCAGCAGAGAACAGGCCCTTGTAATACACTGTTAAGTTTCAAGAATTTTTTTACAGAGAGGGAGGGGGAGGGATAGAGAGTTAGAAACATCGATGGGAGAGAAGCATCGATCAGCTGCCTCCTGCACACCCCCCACTGGGGATGTGCCCGCAACCAAGGTACATGCCCTTGACCGGAATCGAACCTGGGACCCTTCAGTCCCCAGGCCGACGCTCTATCCACTGAGCCAAACCGGTTAGGGCTTATTTTTTATTTTTAATATATTTTTATTAATTTCAGAGAGGAAGGGAGAGAGAGATAGAAACATCTATGATGAGAGCGAACCACTGATCAGCTGCCTCCTGCACGCCCCCCACTGGGAATTGAGCCCGCAACACGGGCATGTGCCCTTGACCGGAATGGAACCTGGGAGCCCTCAGTCCACAGGCCGACGCTCTATCCACTGAGCCACACCGGCCAGGGCTCAACTGTTCTTGATGTCTTCAGGCTTGAAACTCTGGGGAGAATAATTAGGTTCTCTGGGCGAGATCCGGAATACCACTGTGGGGCTTCACTGCAGCGGGTTGGCACCAGGGGGCTGGCCGCACTTTGGGCAGCCGCTCGCCGTGCACCCGACCGCCTGCGGCCAGGGTGCGGGGTGGTGCCGGAGGTGCCGGGGACCCAGGCCCTCCGCGGACGCCGGGTCTAGTGCCCTCTCCTCGGCCCCCTTCACCGCCCCCTCCCCTTCCGCTCCCGCGCCAGCCCGGGCTCGGAAGGCGCCCGCGAAGGTGTGCGCACCGGTGGCGGGGGCCGCGGGCCCGGCTGAGTCCCAGCGGCGCGGCAGGACGCCCGGCGCCCGACGGCGCGCTCGGGCTCGGGCGGCCGGGGAGGCAGCTGTTCTCCCAGGCGGCCGTGGGGGGCAGCAGAGGGGACGGCGACAGGTGCGGGAGCCCCTCCCGGGGTGGAAGTGGGAAGGCGGGCGGCGGGTCTGTTCCCAGGCTGGAAGCCACCCCCGCCCCCCAGCCCAATCCCCGGGAGAGGCCCGGCCGGCGCCGGGTCTGGAGGAGGAAGCGGCCGGAGACAGTGCGATTTCACGCGGCCTTGGGGCTCGGGTTCCTCCGCAGGGCAGATGAATTACGGGGTTTCGAGGGGTTTCCGAGGAGACCGAGGTGACCTGAGCACGAGGAAGCACCCCTCCAGCCCCCCAAACACCGAGAGAAACATTCACATTTCAGAGGGAAAAAACCCCCAAGTGACCCAACCGGCTCGGGGAGTTGAGTGATTGGGTGAATGGGCGCGGCCAGCTTTCAGGGGCCGGGCTTGGGCGCACTCTCTCCGCCCCCATTACCTGACCCCTCAGCAGGCATTTGGGGGTGTTTGGAACCTTGGCCCCGCTTTAGTCCAACTCCCGAAGGAAGGGTCGGGGTGAGACCCTCCTCGACCCGTCCGGCCCAGCCGCGAGGCAGCGGGCGTGGGGCGCAGGCGGCGGGCGAGGCTCCCGCAGCCCGCGCTCCAGCCCCGCGCCCGCGGGGGCGCGGCCGTGACTCACCCCCTCCCCCCGCGCTCCCTCCTTCCCTCGCAGACACACACCCCTCCCCTCCATCCCGCCCCGGGCTCCGGCTCCGGCTCCGGTTGCACTTTGCCACTCCTCTGCCGCCGCTGCCAGTCCGCCGGGAACTCAGGTGGCTGGTTTCGATGTCTTAGTCCCGGGGCCCCGGGCCGATCCGGCCGCGCGGCGCTCCCCGTCGGCGCGGAGTCATGAGGGCGACCCGGGCTCTGCAGGTGCTGGGCTTCCTCCTCAGCCTGGCCCGGGGCTCCGAGGTGGGCACCTCGCAGGCAGGTAAGCGGCGCGGGAGCGTCCGCAGGCTCGGACCCGGGGGCCCCCGAGCCCAGTGCGCGGAGTCCTGGGGCAGCGAGGGTGGGGTGCTGGCCCGGCTCCGCTGGGGCCGCCCGGGTGGGGACCGTCAGGCTCGGATTCTCAGGGTGGTCCTTGTGGGGGCGCGTTCCTGCACCACCCGCGCCCACACCACCTCCCCGGTGCGTCGTCGACCCCTTCGTGTGTTCCTTACGGCAGGGCTGGTGCCGAAACCGTGCACGCTTTTGGGGGGCCCTGCCGGGAGGGGAGCTGAGACTTCCATTCTTGTAAACGTGAGGCGGTGAGAGGTGGAGATTGTGGAGGAAGGTGGGGTCTGTTTGCGCCCCGGCCCCCGGCCCCCGGCCCCCGGCCCCAGGTTTTCACCAACCTCCAGTTTTGTTGTGTTGCCGGCAGGGCGGGGCTGTGGGAGGGCTGGAGGGGGTTGTTGTTCTCCAGCGTTGGGAAAACAAGGGTGGCACCTCCTCTTCCGTGCGTGAGCCTGCCCGGGGAGGGCCGAGATTAGCCAGGGAGCCAAGTCCAGGTGACATCAGGGGAGAGGCCCTGCAGAGGGTGGCCGACTTCTTCCCCTGGAAATTACAAAGCTGGCTGGTCCCCACCTTCACCCACCAGCCTCTCTCTGTCAAGACCCAGGTCAAATCAATTACAGTTTATTGAGCATCTATTATGTACAAGGCCCAGAGCCAGGAGCTGGAGGGGTCAAGGACTTCTGGCCTGTCTTTATCACTGCTCTTCTTTTCTCCCCCCAACCTGAGGGCTATCGGGGCGTCTCCCCCACCTTCAGAGCCTCATGTCCTGGGGGGACCTTCCTAGACTCGGCTTCTCCCTCACCCCCGTTCTGTTTATTGTCTCTGTCTCTAGGAGTCCAGAGGAGTCAGATTGCTCTTCTGTTCCTCCTCCCACTCCCATGCCATCTGAGCCCACGCCTTTGGGTATCCCTGGGACCATGGATGCTGAGGGGTGTTGGTGTTGCTGGCCTTGGAGGAATCCTGTTGACCTCCCCCTCCCCTCCCCCTAGATCTCAGCTTGGGGTTTGACACATCCAGGGCCCCTTACCCCAGAGTGGGAGTGGGAGGAAACACCTGTGCTTCTCCCACAGTTGCTGGGCCTAAATTTAGACCCTGGGATCTTGAGATGTGAACACTCCCAGCTGGTGGTGGAGGGCGGGGGACCTGGGGACTAGAGTAGGAGGGACAGAGTACAGTGACTATCACTGTCCCCGCCAGATCCTCGGAATCTTCAACCAGGAACCCAGGAGTCTAAGATCCTGGCCACCTTCCCCGAGGGAGCCAGGGGGCAGGCCTGGTTGGGTGTTTTTACCCCTTATCTGGACCCTGCAGTCTCTGGGCATCCGGCCCTGTCTCAGTCCTTCTATAGCCCCTTTGTCCTGGCTGTGATGGGGGTGGGGGACGCTGGGGAGGAGGCCTCTGATTGAGGAGGGGCTGGAGATTCTTGCTGTGACCTACCCCAGGGCTCTCCACCAAAGGAGGGCCTGTGACAGTGCCCCTTCTTATGCCCTGGTCCCTGAGTACTGAATGGATTTTTGTACTTCCCCTCCCCCAAGCTCCCTGGTTCCTCCTCAGAGGTGTTCTTACTCTTCCCGCCCCGGCCCTTTGCTCCCTGTGTATGGACTTTATCCTCTGGGTGGCAGGAACTGGGCCTCCGAAGCACACAGACTCCCAGGCCACACAGTGGGCAGTGGGATGGATGGAGCCACCTGAAATGAAATACCTCGTAATAAAGAAACCCAGCGGCAGAACCAGTATAGGCTCCTGGGCCCGAGGGGAGCTGTGTCCATGTCCCGCTGTACGTGTGTCGTGCGAGTGCATGCACGTGTACACACACTCACACTCCCCACTTCCCCGGGCAGTAATCTTGGCTCCTCCCTTATCTAGAGAGAAGGGTTGGCGCCTTGGCTTGAAGAGGGGGTGTCCTGCCGGGAAGGGGGTTGGGGTGCGGCTGTTCCAGAAGTGACTAACCTTTCCTAGTCTTATTTCTTTTCAGCCCACGGACCCTTCTGGGGTTCCCAGGCTCTTTCGGGAGCTGCCAGTCTGTCCCTTCCCTTTGTGGGGAGTTACAGGGCATGGTGCCCTCAAAGGTCAAGTGGTCAGAGTAAGGGTGTCTCTAGGAGAAGGAGCTGGGGCCTCACCAACTTCCCACCCTCCCTCCGTTGCTACTCCTGCCTCCCTCTAAAGCTGCCACCGCCTCAGGGAAGGGTGGTTGGAACAGGTGGTATCCCCCCTCCCCCCAGTCTTTCGGGAGCCAGAGGAAAGAGATGGGACTAAGGGCTTCAGGGTCATGGTTTCCTCTAGCTTCTAGGTCCTGCGAGGCCAACAGGCCTCATGGACCTCGAGTCCAGGCTCTGCCTCATGTCCGTGAGGGTTGCCATGTTGGAAGGCTTTTTAATGAATCTTCTGACAATAAAACTGGCTTAGCATGGGGGGAGTCTGCTGCTGTTTCCCCCCAGGCCTCTCTGCATTTGCTGAAAAATACTCTAGGCTGGAAAGTGTGATGCTGAGGGGGCTGGAGTGTGTTGGGATAGGAGAAGGGAGTGAGAAGGGAAATCGCAGTTTAGGAAGTGGGGTGCCGGCTAGGCAACCAGCTCCTTATCTTGCAGCTTTAAAGACAAAGCTCACATTGACCCCACCACCAGCCCCAGAGCTCCCCCCTCTAGTGAGATCACTTGTCTGAGCCCAAGACTTGAGGGTGGAGGGGGTGCTGCTGAGGACAGGGTGTCTGGGGACAGGGTGGGGCAGCCCCCTCCTCCTTTATAGAATCGCCTCATTGTGGGCTGGACTGTGGCCCCAGGCACTGCCCCCATCCCACCCTGGGTAGACACAATAGGGGCTGTGTGCTAGCCCCAAAGAGATATTTATTCCAGGACTCAGAGGCCGGACGGGGGTAGAGGAGTGAGTGCCCTGGTTGGAGGGGGGAGGGGAAGAGGAGGAGGGTGACCAAGTCGTGTCCTTCTCTAACTTCTGTCCAGGGAGGGGGAAAAGGCCCTACATCCTCCTTGATTAACCCCCTAGGAACCGGAAGAGGCACAGGGAAGGCCTGGTGGAAAAAGGAAACCTTTCCACCTGCCTGTTCAGGGGAATGGTGAGGGGGATTCTGAGACAAGAACGTTCCGGCTCTCAGACTAACAACAAAGGCCTTCGCGTCTGTCTCAAGGGGTGCGGGGTGGAGGCTGCCTCCTGATCCGGGTGAATATCCCTGGGAAAGGGCAACCAGAGGGTGGTCTTGGGGGACGGGGCTGAAGACGGGTGTCCAGCCCTCTGCCACTCTTGCCTCCACTTTGAACAGTGTGTCCCGGGACTTTGAATGGTCTGAGTGTGACGGGCGATGCCGAGAACCAGTACCAGACGCTGCACAAGCAGTACGAGCGGTGCGAGGTGGTCATGGGGAACCTGGAGATCGTGCTCACAGGACACAATGCTGACCTCTCCTTCCTGCAGGTTCGAGTCCCCGACCTCCCTCAACCTGTTCCCCCTTGTCCCCACAGACACCTTCCCTTCCTCAGGGCGACCCTCTGCTGGAGGTTAGCCTTCCTAAGACCCGAAAGTCCCTAAGATCCAAGCTTGTGTGTTTATGGGGACAGTGACTGGACTCTGCGACCTATGGTTTGGTCTCTGTAACCGGGGATCCACCAGGGCTGGCCGAGAGAAGGGGCAGGGGCAGGGTGGCGTTCTACACTGGGGCTGATGTAGAGAAACACCTGAGGACGGAGAGGCACCTGGGGAAGTGGGTAAGGAACCAAGCAAGGACCTTCCCGGTATGAGGAACTCTGAGCAGGAAAGGGTAGGAGACCAGAATTCCTCCATCATTTCTGCTGCCTCTTTTCACTGGCAGGAGGGCGTAGAGGAGCAGGGCTTCCTCAATGCCTTCTGGAGGGAGAGGGGATTGAGACGCTTGCCCTGTCTCATCTCTCACTGACCCCATCGGCTCCATCACAGTGGATTCGAGAAGTGACCGGCTATGTCCTCGTGGCCATGAACGAGTTCTCCACTCTGCCGCTGCCCAACCTCCGCGTGGTGCGGGGGACCCAGGTGTACGACGGGAAGTTTGCCATCTTCGTCATGTTGAACTACAACACCAACTCCAGCCACGCTCTGCGCCAGCTCGGCTTTACGCAGCTCACAGGTCGGTTCCTGGTGATTTCCTGCTCTTTGCCCCTCAGCCTGCCCGCTGGCAGGTGCCTCCTTGGGGACAGTCCAGGACTGCTCACTCTTAAGGGCCCCTTCCAAGGTGCCGCCCACTTTGACCACTCGTCTAAGAGGCCACCAGCCCTTTAGGGCCCAATAGGGAGCTGGCGGCCTCTGCCCAGGGGAGGGTCCTTATGGGACCCTGGTGGGGCTGGAACTGGAGCTGGATCTGCTAGCCACATTCCTCTGACTTCAAAGCGCAGTGCCCCAGATGCCTCCTCCCCAGGAATTAGAATCCCCCCTCCCCGCCCCCACAGTTCCCCACAAGCTGGAGGAATTCAGGGGTTAAATACCACCTGGCCACCTTCTACTTCTCCCTCTCCCGTCAGTTGAAAAACACACAGGTAGGGCAGGGGGAGGGGGTGGGGTGTTGAGTCAGGAATCTTCACTCCTTTTCCATCCCCGCCCCCACTGGCTAAACCGGATCTGAACAGGTGTCTGAGGAGGCAGGCGTTTCCTTCAGCCTGGCTCCGCCTCCTCCTCCTTCTCTGCATTTTGGATTTAGTTGGACATATCCGGCGGCCCCATTTCCCCTGCTCCTGAGATTAGGGGGGTGGGGGGCATTTGGACAGTGGGGAGGTTAGGGGCAGGAGGCCTGCTGCAGCCCTTAACCCTGTCGCTTCTCCCGCTCAGAGATTCTGTCCGGGGGCGTGTATATCGAGAAGAACGATAAACTTTGTCACATGGACACAATTGACTGGAGGGACATCGTGAGGGACCGAGACGCCGAGATCGTGGTGAAGGACAATGGCAGGATCTGTGAGTGGCCCTGAAAGACTGCTCCCCTGTCCCCACCAAACCAGAGTGACTCCTTTCCCGTCATCATCATCATCCCTAATCTGAACCCTCCCCTCCCCTGAGCAAACACCTCAGGCCCTAGACCCGAGGAGCCCGCCAGGAGGGAGCAGGTCAGTCCCCTGGAATCCAAACCGCAGAAGCCGTGTGTCAAGAAAAGGGGCCAGAGACTCCGCACTAAGTGGGGAGGCCAGGCCTTTGGGCTCCATCCATTTCACTTTCCACAACAGCAGCCTCCCCTTTCCTCAGAACCTACCTACCCCTGACCGAAACCGGCTACTGCCTGTCCTACTGGGTTCAGTTTGCCAAGAAGGAACCAAGTGCCGGGGTTGGGCCTGGGGCTGAGCTTGGCATTGGCCCCAGACCCTCCCCTCTAGCTGCCCTGTGGGCGGTGTGGGGGCGTGGCTCCACCCCTTGTTGACAGGTTCATTGAGCCCCACCCTGCTCTGCATGGGCCAGGAGGGGCGCTGCCCCGGCTCTGTGCTTCCTGGGACTCCGGTGCCTTTTGCTGACATCATTCCCTGTTGATTCAAGCAAGTCTTTCCCTCATTCTTGATGGCCTCTTGTGTTGCCTTCCTTCCCAACTAGGTGAGCCGTGTCATGGGGTCTGCAAGGGGCGATGCTGGGGTCCCGGACCAAAAGACTGCCAGACATGTGCGTTGACTTCCCTCTAAAATCCTGACATTCGTTCCCGTTCGTATCCCTGCCCTCCCCCGCCTGGGTCACCAGGGTGGGTAGGTTTGAGCCTGGAGGGCAGCCGGGTGAGCAGTGGCCTCCGAATGCAGGGCTGAGAGCCCTGACGGCCGAGCTTTCTCTCCTCCCCTAGTGACCAAGACCATCTGTGCGCCTCAGTGTAATGGTCACTGCTTTGGGCCCGACCCCAACCAGTGCTGCCACGACGAGTGTGCAGGGGGCTGCTCAGGCCCGCAGGACACCGACTGCTTTGTACGTACTGTTCGCACCATGGGCCTGGGTTCCGGAGTGGAGGCTCGGGCTTTGTTGGGGGGAGAAGGGGTACCTACTGCAACGTGAGTGTTAGGAGCCTCCTGTGTGCCTAGGCCTGCCGGCTCTTCAATGACAGCGGAGCCTGTGTGCGACAGTGTCCCCAGCCTCTTGTCTACAACAAGCTGACTTTCCAGCTGGAACCCAATCCTCACACCAAGTACCAGTACGGAGGAGTTTGTGTGGCCAGCTGTCCCCGTAAGTACCTGAAGGGAAGAAACGATGATGATGGGACCAGTATTTTAGACGACATCGTAGGAGGCAAAAGGGATCCAGTTGGGTGGTGAGGCGGGGCCTTAGAGGGCACATGGTTGTGGTCATCAACCAACCCCCGTGAATGGCCCCTGTGTCCCAGCCGCTCGTGAACGTCCCTGTGTCTCCCAGCAATTGCACCGAGCCCTGCTCCTTGGAACGGCAAAGAGCAAAGGGCCTTCCGAATCCAGAGGACGGCACTTGAGGAACCGCGGGTGGTGGGTTGGGGCAAATTCAGCGCAGAGCAGGAGGGAGCGAGGCTCAGGTGGCAGCGGCGATGTTCCTCCCTCACCTCCACGGTGCCCTCCGTTTCCCTAGATAACTTCGTGGTGGACCAGACGTCCTGTGTCAGGGCCTGTCCTCCTGACAAGATGGAAGTGGATAAAAATGGACTCAAGATATGTGAACCTTGTGGGGGGCTGTGCCCCAAAGGTAAGTTGGTGAAGAGACATCCTTTACCCTGAGACGACTCAACCCTCTGAACCCCAACCCTCACTGAGCCACTTTTTTTTGTTTGCAGCTTGTGAGGGGACCGGCTCTGGAAGCCGATTCCAGACTGTGGACTCGAGCAACATTGATGGATTTGTGAACTGCACCAAGATCCTGGGCAACCTGGACTTTCTCATCACTGGCCTCAATGGGTTAGATTCTGCCTTCTCTTCCTGATCCCCTCCCCTTCCCTCCCCTCACAGTTCATTGCATTGGCTTCACGCTTCATATGTGAAGCTGATTAGGAATCTAAATCATAAAGTCTTAGAAATCACAAAGGACCTGACAGTGCTTAACTCAACCTCCCACTAGGGCTTGAGTCCCCTCAGACATATCCCAAAGCAATGTGACATCACCCAGCTGAATGGCAAGGGACAGGAACATTGTGTCCTCCTTAAAGTTTTCTTAAATTTAGATAAAAATCTGCCAGCTATTTCCCCTAGTTGCTGTTCCTTAGAGAAGAGCCACAGAGAGCACAGGGACTTTCTGATCCCTTTAAAGTGTGTGTGTGTAACATTAGAGCCACCCGTTTCTTTGTTTTGACAGAATTTTAGATCTACACTAAAGTTGCAAAAATGGTGTAAGGATTTCCTATACACTCTTTATTCAGATCCCCCAAGTGTTAACAATATACCATACTAGAGGCCTAGGGTCCCTAGGCCTGGCTGGCAATTAGGGCCTATCTGGGCCGTCTCGCCCAGTCCCAATCGGGGCCAGGCCGGCTGGGGACTGCAGGCTGCTGGCCGGGACCTGAGTGGGGGAGCCGAGGGATGGGGGAGGGACTGTGGGAGGTTGGCTGGCCATGGGAGGTTGGCTGTGGGAGTGCACTGACCACCAGGGGGCAGCTCCTGCATTGAGCATCTGTCCCCTGGTGGTCAGTGCACATCATAGTGACTGGTCGACTGGTCATTACGGTTCCTTAGGCTTTTATATATATAGATGCTTTATTATTTCTCTTTCTTTCTACACACACACACACATTTCACTCCGTCTCACAGTGTCCTGGATCACACATTGTATTCAGTTGTTATATCTCTTCAGTCTTCTCTCATCTATAACAGTTCATGACATTGACATTATTGATCAGTACAGGTCAGGTAACAGATATAACGTTCCTCAGTTTGGATTTTGTGATGTTTCCTCATACGCAGAGTCTCTGAGTTACGCTTTTTAAAAAAAAGTTTATCGCCTGGCAGGCGCAGCTCAGTGGTTGAGCGTTGACCTATGAACCAGGAGGTCACAGTTTGATTCCTGGTCAGGGCACATGCCCCAGTTGCAGGCTCAAACCCCAATGTGGGGTGTGCAGGAGACAGCCGATCCATGATTCTCTCCCATCGTGGATGTTTCTATCTCTCCCTTCCTCTCTCTGAAACCAATAAAAATAATATTTAAAAAAAATTTTTTAGAAGTTTATTATTTAAAATTTTCAATTATAGTTTACTTTCAGTATTATTTTGCATTGTTTTTAGGTGTGCAGCATAGTGACTAGACAATCATACACTTTACATAGTGTTCCCCTGGTATTTTCAGTATCCACCTGGCACTATACATATTGCAATATTATGACTATATTGCAAAACTTTCCTGTACTTTACATTCCTGTTCAAGTTATGCTTTAAAAAAAAAAAACACACAAGAAACACATTTTTATTGATTTCAGAGAGAGGAAGGGAGAGAGATTGAAACATCAATAATGAGGGAGAATCATTGATTAGCTGCCTCCTGCACACCCCCTACTGGGGATCGAGCGCAACCCAGGCATGTGCCCTTGACTGGAATCAAACCCGGGACCCTTCAGTCCGCAGATCGACGCTCTATCCATTGAGCTAAATAGAATAGGGCCAAGTTATGCTTTGAAATATAGATAGATAGATAGATAGATAGATAGATAGATAGATATAAATTTCAGAGAGGAAGGGAGAGGCGGGGAGAGAGAGAAATATCAATGATGAGAGAGAATCATTGATTGGCTACCTCCTGCACAATTGGGGAGGATCAAGTCCGCAACCCAGATTTGTGCCCTGACTGGGAATTGATCCATGTCCTCCTTGTCCATAGGTCAATGATCAACCACTGAGCCACCACTGCCAGGCATGCTTTTGGTTGTTGTTAATTCTTACACGACAGTATTTTCTCTATTAGTTTTCTAGAGATAATGGAAGGGAAGGAGGGGGAGAGAGAGAGAGAGACATTGATGTGAGAGAAACACGATTGGTTGCCTCCCACACGCCCCCAAAGTGGGCCGGATATTGAACCTGCAACTTAGGTATGTGGCCTTGACTGGGAATCGAACCCGAGACCCTTCAGTCCGTGGGCTGACACTCTAACCACTGAGCGGAACCATCCAGAGCTTAATAAGTATCTTGTGGGGGAGATTTTGCCTGAATTAATTTTATAATGAGAATTGCCAGATAATTATTTTCTAATTCCATTATTCCTTCTGCATTTGTTTGTTGGCATTCTAGTGTTAGGAAGAGTCTTCCCTTCCTACCTCTATTGATCTGTCTATCTAATCAGTGTGGGTATTTGTTTTATTCAATGGTTTATAATCTTTTACAATCATTGTTTTGGTGTCCAGTTGTCTCTAATAGGGTTTCTGGGGGCTCCTTCAAGTTGGTTCCTGTGTTGTTTGGGCTTGAGCCCCTCATTATTTGAACATTTGCTTAGTTTTCTCTGCAAGATGCTGTAGGCTTGCACCGTCAGTGTGGCTCAATTGGTTGGAATGTTGGGTTGTGGCGGGTTCGATTCCCAGGTTGCAGGTTGGATTCCTGGTCGTGTGCAAGAGGCAACTGATTGAGGTGATGTTTCGCTCTCACATTGACATTTCTCTCTCTCCCTGCCTCTCTCTAAAATCAATTAAAAAAAAAAAGATGCTGTAGGCTCCTGTTGTATTTCTCTAAGGAGCTCTGTCCTTTCAATGGAGAATGGTATTTAGAAACTAAGTTCTGAGGTTAGGCACTCATTGCTGATGGCCTATACCTCTACCTTGTTGACTGTTTTTTACCATCCTCTTCAGAGACCCTTGGCACAAGATCCCTGCCTTGGACCCTGAGAAGCTCAATGTCTTCCGGACAGTACGGGAGATCACGGGTGAGTGGGAGAAGCTGCCCTTTCTGAGAAGAATAGATCAGCCATTGGCACAAATTGTAGTATAACCACTTGAGAAAGATCAAGTTTCAAGCAACAGGGGAGGGACCAGGAGAACCTGAGAAAGCGGGAGAGAAGAAGGCTCCTGTTCATATACCTCTCTCCAACCCCTCAGGCTACCTGAACATTCAGTCCTGGCCTCCCCACATGCACAACTTTAGTGTCTTTTCCAACCTGACGACCATCGGGGGCAGAAGCCTCTACAAGTGAGTAAGAGTGTGGAGGTGCTAGCCTCTCCAGGTAACGAACTCTGCTTCTTAGGCATCTACGAGTGAACATTAAGGAAGGCCTTTTCTCACACAGCAGCCCCAAGGGGTGGGCCTGGGAGCTGGATGGAGAAAAGGCAGAAGGAGGGAGGAGTCCCTTTCAGTGTGATAGCCCGGAGCAGGTTGGACGGAAATGAGTCCACTGCATGGCAAATCTTCCTTTTGTAGTTTCCCCTCTCATCCGTCTCCTTGTCCTCAGCCGGGGCTTCTCGCTGTTGATCATGAAGAACTTGAACATAACATCTCTGGGCTTCCGGTCCTTGAAAGAAATAAGTGCTGGGCGTATCTACATCAGTGCCAATCGGCAGCTCTGCTACCACCACTCTCTTAACTGGACCAGGCTGCTTCGAGGGCCTTCGGAAGAGAGACTGGACATCAAACATAATCGGCCCCGCAGAGACTGCGGTGAGGGAGAGGCCCACGGGGAGGTGGGAAGAGGGAGTCGGGGAGAGGGGTGTAAGGACCTGGCAGCGGGGGTAGGGAAGTAGGGATGGGGGCGGGGTGGAGCCAAGGAGAGAGGGATGTTGGAATGGAATGAAGCAGTAAGGAGGAAGTGTTCAGGAGAGGGCTTGCTGGGAGACCGCAGACTCCTCCTGACCCACCCCTTCCTTTCCAGTGGCGGAGGGCAAAGTGTGTGACCCCCTCTGCTCCTCTGGGGGATGCTGGGGCCCAGGCCCTGGTCAGTGCCTGTCCTGTCGAAACTACAGCCGAGGCGGTGTCTGTGTGACCCACTGCAACTTTCTGAATGGGTACGGAGAGGAGAGACAGTCAGTTAGGGGTGGAGGGCCCTAGCTGGTTTGGCTCAGTGGATAGAGTGTCGGCCTGCATACTGAAGGGTCCCAGGTTCGATTCCAGTCAAGGGCACATGCCCGGGTTGTGGGCTTGGTCCCTAGTGGGGGGCATGCAGGAAGCAGCTGATCAATGATTCTCTCTCATCATTGATGTTTCTATCTCCTTCTCCTTTCCTCTCTGAAATCAGTAAAAATATATATATCTTTTTTTTTAAAAAAAAAAGAAGAGGTGGAGGGATGGGGCCCTGGGACGGTGCTGTTCAAAGTGACTGCCCCCAATCTTTACCCCCCTTTCCTCACTGCAGGGAGCCTCGTGAGTTTGCCCATGAGGCTGAATGCTTCTCCTGCCACCCGGAATGCCAGCCCTTGGAGGGCACTGCCACATGCAATGGCTCGGTACAGTAGCGGCACCAGGGTCTCGGGGAGAGGGCGGGCCCCACTGGAGAATCTAGGGAACGATATGGCCCAACCTGAAGGCTGGCACAGGGAGGCCAGACAGTGCTAGGGTTTGTGGAAGGAGGATCCTGAATGGCTGGGTTGGTCCTTGTTAGGAGATACAGTATTGACCTTGGAACCCCATTTTTCTTGACCTTTTCTTTTCCACCCAGGGCTCTGATGCTTGTGCCCAGTGTGCCCATTTTCGAGATGGGCCCCACTGTGTGAGCAGCTGCCCCTCTGGAGTGCTGGGTGCCAAGGGCCCCATCTACAAGTTCCCAGATGCTCAGAATGAATGTCGGCCCTGCCATGAGAACTGCACCCAGGGGTCAGTGATGGGATGTTAAGAGGAGGGGGTCAGGGGAGAGGGAGGAGCACAGACTAGGAGGAGACAAGAGGGTGAAGGGAGGAGGAAGAAGAAAGGAACTGTGATTTAAGAATTACTCCCAGCTGTATAGTGAAGGGTTGGAGAAAGGGATACTCAGTAACAGCACAAAATTATACCACAATTGTGGGGCCTGGAATAAACACAACTCAGGCATTTCATTTACAAGAGGGACTCAGGGAGGGTGGGCCTGCTAGGGATGGAGGCCATGTCTTGGGATGTGCTTGGGCTCCAGGATGGGATGCCATGGTAGGGTCTGAAACAATGCTGTCGCTGTTGGAATGGAATGAGCGTCCCATGGAATTCTCCAGTTCCCACTTAAGGAGGTGACTTTCTTCTCTAGGTGTAATGGGCCTGACCTGCAAGACTGTTTAGGCCAAACACAGGCGATGATCAGGTATGATGGGCCTGGAGACTTAGGGCGCTGGGGGTATTCGGGAGAGAAGCGAGGGAGAGGGCGGTTATCTGCTGGGAAGAGTCGAGTCTACCCTTTCTGGCCTTCTATTTACAGTCCACTATCACTGGACTCAGGGCACAAGAATCCAGACTTCTGGCCTTTCCTTTCTAAAATTAACCCACAGGAGCCTCGGAAGGTCCAGATTTAGGTTAACTCTTTAGTGCTCAAGGATATATCTGTGAATGTGAACTGCTTGCCCCAGGTCTGCACCATGCCTTTCAGGACAGGTATAGATGACATTGGTAAGGGGGTGTGGCCCGAGGGTAATGCCAGGTTTCTCTGCCCCCCAGCAAAACGCATTTGGCGATGGCTTTAGCAGTGGTGGTAGGATTGGTAGTGGTGTTCGTGGTCCTGAGCAGCACTATCCTCTATTGGCGTGGGCGTCGGATTCAGAATAAGCGGGCGATGAGGCGCTACTTGGAACGGGGTGAGGTGAGTGTGTAGCTTACTCTGGAAAAGTGCCCTCTGCCATCACTCTTTTTTTTTTTTTTTTTTAAATATATTTTATTGATTTTTACAGAGAGGAAGAGAGAGGGATAGAGAGTTAGAAACATTGATGAGAGAGAAACATCGATCAGCTGCCTCTTGCACACCCCCTACTGGGGATGTGCCCGCAACCAAGGTACATGCCCTTGACCGGAATCGAACCCGGGACCCTTGAGTCCGCAGGCCGACGCTCTATCCACTGAGCCAAACCGGTTTCGGCTGCCATCACTCTTTAAGAGCCTCCTCCTCTCCCGAGATTTGATCCCTAGAAAGAACTCTGACCAGAGAGTTGGGAGACATGCTTTCTCCCCCGATTTTGCCATTAATTTGCCACATGACTCTGAAGAAGTTACTTTCCTTCTGTGCCTCAGACTGAATGTATACAGAGGAAATAGTAGCACCCATCCTTATAGGATGGCTGTAATGGTGAAAGTGATGATATATGTGAAAGTGCTTTGAAAACACAGAGAATTGTATAAAAGTACTCAAGGGATAGAATTACCAACTCCTTGCTTCCATCAAAGGGAAAACCCCACCCTCTTGATTCCTAATCTCATGATCACAAATAACTGCCTCTGTGGTGGGGTCTGTGACTTCCTACTATGCCTACCGTGCTTTTGAAGACTAAAGACAATTCCTCTTCCTGCTCCCCCGCTTTGGGCTCTGCTGCTCTCTGCAGCCACGCCGGAGGAGGGAGTTGGAGTGGGTCGTGGGAGTGGGCTTTCCTGAGTACCTCCTTCCCGTCTGCTCCTCAGAGCATAGAGCCTCTGGATCCCAGTGAGAAGGCTAACAAAGTCTTGGCCAGAATCTTCAAGGAGACGGAGCTGAGGAAGCTTAAAGTACTCGGCTCAGGCGTCTTTGGAACTGTGCACAAGGTGAGTGACCCACGGGAAGTAGGGGAAAGGGCTAGCCTGGGGAGCACGGCCTTAGGCTGACTCCTGTCTAAACCTTCCCAGGGAGTGTGGATTCCCGAGGGTGAGTCAATAAAGATCCCAGTCTGCATTAAAGTCATCGAGGATAAGAGTGGACGGCAAAGTTTTCAAGCTGTGACGGATGTAAGTGAAGGAAGGGTTTTCTGTATTCTACTAGGAAAGAGGTCGATGTTACATACAATTGTGCAGAAGCATGGTCCTGTGTTAGCAGATACTATGTGCCCTGTTGAAGTACGGGAATGTTGGGGAGGCCCTGGTCTGGGTATATGTGAACCTGTTTGTTCCTTGGATCACCCCTCTTCTCTTGTGTCTCAGCATATGCTGGCCATTGGCAGCCTAGACCATGCTCACATTGTACGGCTGCTAGGACTGTGCCCAGGGTCATCTCTGCAGCTTGTCACTCAATACTTGCCTCTGGGATCCCTGCTGGATCATGTGAGACAACACCGGGGGTCACTGGGGCCACAGCTGCTGCTCAATTGGGGAGTACAAATTGCCAAGGTGAGAGGAGCCGGGAGGAGTTTCTATGATGGGACTGCCTGGCTGGGGACCAGCAGGGAGGCGGCAGGGAGGGTGGAGTTCTGAGTGGTACCTTTGGGTTTGGGGTGATTCTGGATCTCAATGATGGATCCCCCAATCTTGAGAATATTTCCTTCTTCTATAGGGTATGTACTACCTTGAGGAGCATGGTATGGTTCATAGGAACTTAGCCGCCCGAAATGTGCTACTCAAGTCACCCAGCCAGGTTCAGGTGGCAGATTTTGGGGTGGCTGACCTGCTGCCCCCGGATGATAAGCAGCTACTGCACAGTGAGGCCAAGGTAGGTGGCACAAAGGGCTGGTAAGGAGGTGGGGTTGGAGTGAAGCAGGGAGATGGGGAGCAGCCAGTGGTCTCTTCCAGAGGGAAGCAGGTGCAGCAGGGTAAGTTCAGGGCGGGGAACCTGAAGATGCCAGAAATTTAAGTTGAGACAGCAACAGAGAGAAGAATGGAGAGAATCGGGGGTTTAGAAATGCTAAGGTAATTGGTGAAAACAATTGGTTCACCTTTGCCTTTAATCCCCCAGACTCCAATTAAGTGGATGGCCCTCGAGAGTATCCACTTTGGGAAATACACACACCAGAGCGACGTCTGGAGCTATGGTCAGTCCATCTGAATGGCCCCAATTCCAGTTGCCTTTTGAGACCCCCTCTCAGAATCTTCAAGCCCTTCAGATCCTCGTGGCAGATTGCTCCGCCTTCCCTTCATCTTCATGCCCATTGCCACTATTTTGCCATCAACCAGTCATGTCTTCCTATACCAGGTGTGACAGTTTGGGAGCTGATGACTTTTGGGGCAGAGCCCTATGCAGGGCTGCGGTTGGCTGAAGTACCAGACCTGCTGGAGAAGGGGGAGCGGTTGGCGCAGCCCCAGATCTGTACCATTGATGTCTACATGGTCATGGTCAAGTGTGAGTTACCTGATGATGCCAGCCGTTTGCTAACCGACTTCCCTCCCTATTCTCCTCTCCTCTCCTGACTCTACTTCCCACATCTTACTCCCCACCAGGTTGGATGATTGATGAGAACATTCGCCCAACCTTTAAAGAACTAGCCAATGAGTTCACCCGGATGGCCCGAGACCCACCACGGTATCTGGTCATAAAGGTGAGTAGGGACTAGGCGGTGTCAAGGAGATTTAGAGCAAAGGGGATTCATCTGGAACCAGGATCTACCTTAACAATCACCTGCCCCTGTAGAGAGAGAGTGGACCTGGAATTCCCCCTGGGGCAGAGCCCCCTGCTCTGACAAACAAGGAACTGGAGGAAGTAGAGCTGGAGCCAGAACTAGACCTAGACCTGGACTTGGAGGCAGAGGAGGACAACCTGGCGACAACACTGGGCTCTGCCCTGAGCCTGCCAGTTGGAACACTTACTTGGCCACGTGGGGTAAGGCGCTTTAGTTACCCAAGACTTTCTGCTCCCTGAGCACTCTGCACACCTGCACCCTCATAAACCCCACAGATACTCAGATTAACTACTCAAAGGACCCATGATAAGATGTCTCCCTTTGTCTAAACCTCTTATTTTCATCCTAGAGCCAGAGCCTTATAAGTCCATCATCTGGATATATGCCTATGAACCAGAGTAATCTTGGGGAAGCTTGCCAGGTAAGGTCTGTCTGTTCAGGGGCTGCTGAGATGCTGGGTGGCAGTGTCTTAGGATGATAGGGGTAGTGTGGGAGATCTTAGAAATCTTTGAGGTTTAATCAGTGTCCTACAAAAAAAAGGCATTGAACTACCCAATCTCCTTTCTTCATTTCTGTGTAAATCTCTGTGTATTTTTTTCTTCCTTAGGAGCCTGTAGTTTGTGGGGGTGGTGAACGGTGCCCCCGTCCAGCCTCTCTGCACCCAATGCCACGGGGACGCCTGGTATCAGAGTCATCTGAGGGCCATGTGACAGGCTCTGAAGCTGAGCTCCAGGAGAAGGTGTCCATGTGTAGAAGCCGGAGCCGGAGCCCGCGGCCACGTGGAGACAGTGCCTACCATTCCCAGCGCCACAGCCTGCTTACTCCTGTCACCCCACTCTCCCCACCAGGGTTAGAGGAAGAGGATGTCAATGGTTATGTCATGCCAGATGCACACCTCAAAGGTACCTGATTCCTCACCACCACCACCCGCCCTGCCTGCCTCTTTCCACTCCCTACTGCCTATTAATTACTGTGAAGGTCTCTACATAGCTAGCCTCTCTTCTCAACCCCTAGGTACTCCATCCTCGCGGGAAGGCACGCTTTCTTCTGTGGGGCTCAGTTCTGTCCTGGGTACCGAAGAAGAAGATGAAGATGAGGAGTATGAATACATGAACCGGAGGAGAAGGCACAGTCCACCTCGTCCCCCAAGGCCAAGTTCCCTCGAGGAGCTGGGTTATGAGTACATGGATGTGGGATCAGACCTCAGTGCTTCCCTGGGCAGCACACAGAGTTGCCCGCTCCACCCTGTGCCTATCATGCCTTCTGCTGGCACAACTCCAGACGAGGACTATGAATATATGAATAAGCGACGTGGTGGAGGAGGTGCTGGGGGGGATTATGCAGCCATGGGGGCCTGCCCAGCAGCCGAACAAGGGTATGAAGAGATGAAAGCCTTCCAGGGGCCTGGACACCATGCTCCCCAAGTCCATTATGCCCGCCTCAAAACGCTACGTAGCTTAGAAGCCACTGACTCTGCCTTTGATAACCCGGATTACTGGCATAGCAGGCTTTTCCCCAAGGCTAATGCCCAGAGAACATAACCCCTGCTCCCTGAGGTACTCAGGGAGCAGTTGATGGCAGCTAGTGCCTCTAGAGGGTACCCCTCTTCTCCCAAGTCCCTATCCCTCCCTCACAGGTCTCCGTCCCATTTCCCTTCCAGGCCTAGACAATTCCATTCAACCTCTGGAGGCTCTGAAACACTCGGACAAAGTTCTTGTGGCATGTAGCTGGCTGTGCACTTTCTTCACTTTCCCAATCCCTGGAAAGTAGAAGGTTTTCCCTGTTCTGTGTGCTTTCCCAATCCCATTCCTCCGCTTTCTCAGGGGAGCTCCCCGGAGATATGAAGGATTACTCCCTTATATCCCATATCCATTTGATTACTCCAGTATCAAGTCCCTTTCTCTCAGACTCTTAACTTGTTGAGACTAGGCTTTAAAGTGTGCCTTTGTTTCCCATCAGACTCCTAAGGCAAAGAAAAAGAGCAAACCCTGGCAGGGGAAGGTAAAATTTTGGCTATGACCAACCCCTCTGGAAAGAATGGGAAATTTTAAATCTTGTGAAGGAAGCTCAGGAGTATATATTAATGATTGCTATTAATTGAGCATTTATTTTTGTGCCAGACAACGTGCTAAACTTTACCTGCATTTTCTCACTTAATCCATATACCAATCTTGTGAACTAGTTTATAGTCCTTTACGAATAAGGAACTGAGCCTTAGAGAGATTAAGTGGCAGGTCCAGGATTCAAAATCTTCCCAGGTGCGTGCTCTTACTGTAGGGTATCAAGGAAAACAGGTACAAACCAGAGCCCATATAAAGGGCGTTGTCTTCTTGTATTTTGCACTGAATTAAGTCTAACCCCAACAACCACAGCCTCCTACACCCAGACTTCCCATCTCAGGAAGGGGGTGGTCAGAAGGAAACGTAACTGGACGTTTTTGTGTAAACCATAATTTACATGTGCTATAAGGGATCTCCACTTCTTACCCAAGGGACAGATTCACAAAGGTCCCAAGAGCCACTTTTAGAAGCTTTCTCACCCAATAATGGGAAGCTTCTGATTGGGATAGAAAGAGGACCCACCTTCAGACCTCTCCCACTGGGTGGGAAATGGGGGATATTTGTTCTATCACTGAAGTTTTTTGTTTTGTTTTTATACGTGTCTGAATAAAGATGCCAAAGTTTTTCAGCTTTCTGTCTGTCAAATGAAGAAAATCTTCAGTAAGGTAGACCATCCCTTTGCTCCTCAGCAGAACATAGCTACCTTTTTTCCCTGCTTTCTGTTTTCGGACAGTCCTACTCTGTTGTAGGCAGCTTTCTCCAACCCTACTTTTCCTTGCATCCCCTTAGCATGCTCTCCCTCCCAGGAGCATGCCTGCACCTTTCCTCCCCCCTCAGGCATGCATTGCCTAAACTCTAAGGGATCCCAGAGACTTGCAACCAGGGCAACAATTGGCAGCAGCAGTTCACCCTCAGCTTACCCCTTCGCCCAGTCCTCAAGGCCCCCCTTTCTCTGACTTCTTAGTCAGAGCAGCCCAGCCAAGGCTTATTTCCCCACCTAGTCTCTTCTGTTGCTTCTATCTTAGGCCCTTCCTTGTTTCACTGTCCCCAGCTTTAGTCAACATCCTCTAAAAATAAAAAATTTAAAAAGCCTGGCCAGCATGCTCACTGGTTGAGTGTTGACCTATGAACCAGGAGGTCACTGTTGGATTCCCCTCAGGGCACATGCCCCGGTTGCGGGATTGCCAGGGCAGTTGCTGGACCGCTGGGGCGTGCAGGAGGCAGCCCATCAAGGATTCCCTCTCATCGTTGATGTTTCTCTCCCTCTCCCTTCATCTCCTAAATCAATAAAAATCTATTTTTTTTTAATTGTTATTTTTTTGGCTCAGTGGATAGAGCGTAGGCCTGCTGACTGAAGGGTCCCAGGTTCGATTCAGGTCAAGGGCACATGCCCAGGTTGTAGGCTCCATCCCCAGTAGGTGGCGTGCAAGAGGCAGCCAGTCGATTCTCATCATTGATGTTTCTCTCTTTCCCTCTCCCTTCCTCTCTGAAATCAATAAAAGAATATTTATTTTATTATTTTTTTTAAATTTCTTTATTGATTAAGGTGTCACATATTTGTCCTCATCCCCCCATTCCCATCCCACACCCCTCCCCACGGATGCCCCAACCCCCTGTTGAACTTAACCATTGGTTAGGCTCATATGCATGCACACAAGTCCTTTGGTTGATCTCTCCCCCCTCCCCCACCCTCCCCTATCCTCCCTCTGAGGCCCGATAGTCCGATCTATGCCTCCTTGTTTCTGGTTCTGTTCTTGTTCATCAGTCTATGTTGTTCAAAGAATATTTATTTTAAAAAGTATTTTTTTTAAAAATATATATATTTTATTGATTTTTTACAGAGAGGAAGGGAGAGAGATAGAGAGTTAGAAACATCGATGAGAGAGAAACATCTATCAGCTGCCTTCTGCACACCCCCTACTGGAGATGTGCCCGCAACCAAGGTACATGCCCTTGACCGGAATCGAACCCGGGACCCCCCAGTCCGCAGGCCGACGCTCTATCCATTGAGCCAGACCGGTTTCGGTTAAAAAGTATTTTTTTGAAAAAGAAATTTAAAGGACAGAACTATAGCACACAATCTTATTCATTTAAAGGTTTAATGAAGAATCTACAGGCAATCAACTGGGAATGAAAAAGTTTGGGGAAGTTAAAAAAAAGCGCTATAGATATACTTCAAGAGGTGAAATGCTGAAACTTCCATGTTTGAGTACTTACTCTTTTTGTTTTAAATATATTTGTATTGATTTCAGAAAGGGAGAGGGACAGAAACATCAATGATGAGAATCATTGATCGGCTTCCTCCCGCACGCCCCCGCAACCCCGGCATGTGCCCCTGACGGGAATCCAACCGGGGATCTCTCCGTCTGCAGGCCGACGCCCTAGGGCTGAGTACTTACTCTCTTAAAAAAGCCTCCCTGGGCACTTCGCTTAGGTGCCATCAGCCCTATTGCTGGAACAACAGTGCCATCTTCAGTGGGCGTCCGGCCTCTAGACCGGGAGGCTGTAAATGGATAGTGTCTTCAGAGTCGGCGGGTCCATCACTCCCTACCCCTGGGCCTCCTTCCACACCCGTCCTGCCCCTCCCGATCCTCCCAGCCTCGGACGATTGGACCGGCAGGGCAGGCCCCGCCAGATGCTCCAGGTATCCGAGGAAGGGCGCACCCAGCCTCTACCCTAAATTTAATCCAGTCACCCCCAATCATCTGGGCTCCACCCTGCCTCTCCGCCTCCAAATCCTTTTCCCCGCCGTAGCCCCGCCCCTTCTCTGAGCCCGCCCCACTCCATTAAAGGTTCCAGCTCCAGGCTCCTGGTAGGTACGGATTTTCCGGGAGAGACCGACCACGCTGCTTCAACTCCCCAACGGCTCCGCCTTCCCGCCGGAGCCTGACCCTTCCCAGCGTGCCCGGCGATTCCAGCGTGCGAGGCCCTCGTAGGGCCAGGCCCCGGGGCCTGGCGTGGAGGCGCGAAAGGCAGGCTGGAAGTAGTAGTTCAGGAGCCCGGGAGGACGGCTAGGGCTGGGCTGCGGGAAGGACTCGCTGTCCCAGCGTGCCCTGCGCCTCAGCCCGCGCGCTCGCCCCTTCTCGCTCTTGCCCGCCCGCTCCCTTGCTAGCTCGCGCTTTTGCTCGCGCTCTCCTCGCCAATCGAAGGGGCTCTGGCCACAGCTTGTGGCTAGGGAGGGAGACCCAGGCGGCGGCTCAAGGGAACAAGGCTGCAGTGGTGGTGGCGGCGGGAAGATGTCGGGCGAGGACGAGCAGCAGGAGCAAACTATCGCCGAGGACCTGGTCGTGACCAAGTATAAGATGGGGGGCGACATCGCCAACCGTGAGTACGGCCTCAGGAGTCCGGGGATCTAGGCGGAGGGAAGCAAGGGGGACGGCACTGGGCTGGCCCCGGAGGGGCTGGAGCGGTGGGGTCGTGCGAAGTGAGCTACTGAGGGCCCCGCGCCGGTCCGCTGCGGGTGGCGTGGTAGGAAGACGGTCGCGCCTGGGACCTGAGCGTCCAGGCCTGGGTTGCAGTCCGGAGGTGCGGGCCGGCGACGAGGAAGGGCTCGGAGTAGGGTGCCTGACCCGCGCGGACCCTAGGCCGTTGCTAAGGAGGCGAGGCGGGCGCTTCTCCGGCTCACCCTTTGGTCCGGATCCCTGCCTCCTTTAATTCTGGCGGCGGCGAGGCCATCTGGGAAAGGAAGCACCCAGCTGTTGGCAACGGAAGAGCCCCTCTGTTTTGTCGGGGCTCCCCCAGAGTCCGGAGCCAACCTGACGCCGGCACGTGTTGCCGGGTCCCTGTGCGGATCGCCGGGTGCCTTCCTCCGATGCCGTCCCTGACACCAGCTTCCCTCCCACGTGCTTTGCCGAGTCTTTCGTTCCTCACTTCAACTCTTTCTTTCCCTTGTGGGAACCCCCTTCTACTCTCGGGCCAGCCCAGGGACCGTTGGAGGGCACCCTTGGAGCTCCTCACCCCCTCTTGGAGATATATCTGGCTTTTCTTGAAGTTATTCATTACTACCTTCAATTTGTGCAGATAGCCTTAGTTAGCCTTCAATTGATTGTTCTCAGGGGCTTGACAGCCCCAGCCAGGCAAACTTGTGAATAGTACTGGAAAAGGGGGGCACTGATTTTAGGATCTCAGAAGTCATCCTTATTAGGACTGCTCTGACTTTCTCGGCAGCTGCCTGCCACTCTAGGCAGATGCCTCACTTTCTGTTTCCTCTATTTACAGTTTCACCTTTCCAATTTACAGCCCAGTCGGAGGGGACAGAAAGTGCTTGTCTTTGGGCTTTGAAATGGTTTTGACAGTACGGATTGGTATTTAAGGTGCCTCTGGTCCTATGTTTGGAAAATCCGAGTTTCAGGCCCCAAAGAATCACCAAAACTTAGATCACAAAAATCAAGTTCAGGATGAACCAGGGAGATGCTTTGTAACATAATGGACATTTAGTATAGTACCCCCGTTTTTGTAACATAATATTAGTGAGTGGTTTGAATCAGAAAAATGTTTCCCCTCTTGCACTTCTGAGGCACTGTGATCACAGTTGCCAGTTTGAAACTTTTAGGTCACATACCTCTTTGCAGTCTGCCCAAAGCTGTAAGCCAGGAGCCTGCCGAGGCACCAGGGACCTTAGATTATACACTTCCCTGGCTTATACGCTTGTTTTTGTGGAAATAAGTCTACATAAATTGAATTACTAACACCTAATTGGGGTGTCTGAAGGGAGAAGGTAGCATTTCACAATGCATCAGCTTTGAATCAGCAATTCTGTGCCTGCTTTTCTGTTGTTCCTGACTCCCATAAATTTCTTCTAGTCTGCTTTGCATGTATGTGGGATACTTAGTGAGGATCCCCTTGAATTTCACAATTCTGCCCTACCACACCACAGGTGTCATCTTTGGAAAGTCTGCCTTGCCTAAGGAGAGAGATTGTGTATGCGCAGTTGTCATATAAGGAAGGGAAGGGAATGATGACGTCTTCATTTTAGGAAAGGAAGGTAGAAACTTAAGAGATGAAAGGTAGGCACATTATAAAAGGCAGGACATGTTCCCTCTTCCAACCTTAGGGCAGTGTCACTAGGGAGCATTAGAAACTGTGGATCCAACTTCTAGGTATTGTTGGATTGTAACTTAGACAGCACATCCAGGTCTGACATGGTGGGATTCTGTCCCCAGGGGTACTTCGGTCACTCGTGGAAGCATCCTGCTCAGGTGTGTCAGTGCTGAGCCTGTGTGAGAAAGGTGATGCCATGATTATGGAAGAGACAGGGAAAATTTTCAAGAAAGAAAAAGAAATGAAGAAAGGTAAAGTATCAATCCCCCACTAATTTCCCACATTTGACCCTTATTCGTTCCTGTTTGTTTGTCATAATGATGCAACTCTCACCCCACCTCTGGTTGAGATATTGGAAATTTGGAATGGCAAGTGGGTTATAAGCAGTTTCCTACCCAATCCAAACTGATTAAACTTAGGCAAGACCCCAAAGAAGATCCTTCCATTTTTCTGAGGCATCAGGGCTCTAAGAGAGCAAGGCAGTCAGTAAGGCAGATGATTCTCTCTTTACAGGTATTGCCTTTCCCACCAGTATTTCAGTAAATAACTGTGTGTGTCACTTCTCCCCTTTGAAGAGCGACCAGGACTATATTCTCAAGGAAGGTGACTTGGTAAAAATGTAAGTTTAAATTAATTTAAAGCATGTGTCTTTTTCCTAAGCACTTACATAGCCCCAGTTGCTAATGCTGTACTCTGCTCTTTCTTTTCAGTGACCTTGGGGTCCATGTGGATGGCTTCATAGCTAATGTGGCTCACACTTTTGTGGTTGGTGTAGCTCAGGTAGGTGGTTTGCTTTGAACTCTGTGCAGCCTGTGGGGAATGGGGGAGGGTGTGCTACTGCTTGCTTCTTATCCCCACCCTCTACTACAGTGGTTCCCAACCTATTTTGGCCATGCCCCACCTAAGCATCTCTAAAATCCTAATGCCCCTCCGATTCCCCCCCGCCCCCATGACATATAACTCTTATTATTTAAAAAGTGAACTCCTAATCACGTGGAGGAAGCCTAAAAGGCTATCAACTTGGTCTAAATAAGCTTCCAAAGAACATGGCATCCATGAAAGAGAAACATAAAAGAACAAAAGGACAGGTGAAGTATTGAGGAAGAAATCACTAAGAAATTGTTAAATAATAATATGAAGTGATATGAGGAAATAGCAAATAAAGTTTCAAAACAAATGATAGAGAACTGAAATGCATAAATATGTCACTATATATTTATACACTGTATGTGAGGTCCCTAGAACCATAAAAAATGCAAAATATTCACTGTTAATAACTCATTCTCAAATTGCCCCCCTGTGGGACATGTGCCCCACGCTGGGAACCACTGCTCTACTACCAGGGAAGTTCAGAGACTATAGACCAGGGGTCCTCAAACTTTTTAAACAGGGGGCCAGTTCACTGTCTCTCAGACCGCTGGACTATAGGTTAAAAAAAACTATGAACAAATTCCTATGCACACTGCACATCTTATTTTGAAGTAAAAAAACAAAACGGCAAAAATACCCGCATGTGGCCCACGGGCCGTAGTTTGAGGACGCCTGCTATAGAGAAATAAAAGGAAAAGGGGGGTATTTTCTCTCCTCATTGGCTGGCCTTGCATAATGGGCACACAGATGTTAACTGAATAACCAGCTAAGAGCTTTCCAGGAAGACACTGATTGTATTTCCTTATCTACAGGGGACCCAAGTGACAGGGAGGAAAGCAGATGTCATTAAGGCAGCTCACCTTTGTGCAGAAGCTGCCCTACGCCTGGTCAAACCTGGAAACCAGGTAAGTTGTTTAGTCCAACTCCAAAGCTCGATAGAGCCAAAGGTGCACAAGGCATCTGCAACTATTCTGTGCTGAACTGCCAGCTTCTCCCCCAGCCCTCAGACAACATAGCTTTTCAAAATCAGCTGCCTGGCTCAGTAACTGAGCATTAACCTATGAACCAGGAGGTCAGGGTTTGATTCCGGGTCAGGGCATATACCTAGGTTGCGGTCTAGATCCCCAGTGTGGGGAGTACAGGAGGCAGCCAATCAGTGATTCTCTCTCATTGATGTTTCTGTGTCTCTCCCTCTCCCTCTCTAAAATCAATAAAAAGCATTTTTTTAAAATTAGCTGCCTCTTAGGGATGGGATTTCTGTAAGAGATGAGGCAGGAGCTAAATAGCTTCATAGTAAACAGCAGACCCTGACTGCCTATCATAGACACTTCCATGCTCACTGGATGGGATATGGAGCTTACATATATCCCCATATGTGATCTTTCCTTGTTGTGTTTTTGATGTGCGTTGTTTCCCTGAAAATAGTTTGAGGTAGATAGCGTGTAATAACATACAGATGTGTTTTTAAAGGTTATAAATAAAACTGTAATAGTGCTGCTGGTAAATGGGTGACAAAGGGAGACCAAAGTTAGTTCTATACCTTGCACGACAATATTGGGAAGCCCAGGTATCATAAACTTTTCATGAATTAATACAATTTAGTGTGTTGGACTATGTGTGAAGACATTTTTCTAACACTTAAGTGAGTCTTGTTCAGTATTTAAAAGTATTGTCTTTTTTCTTACTTCCTTTCTATACTATCTGTTCTTCATGCTTTTAATCAATTTGTACTTCATCCCCATTTCTACTTGATTGCATAATTTTTACCTAAACCTCAGTTTTCTTATAATGATAACTACTTCACAGCTGTTAAAAAGCACTTTGAACAATGCCCAGCACATAGTAAACACTTGTGTTAACTATTATTTTTTTATCATTTTTTTTCACGTTTATTTTTGTTTATATACTTAACTATGTGTAACTTCACTGGAAGGTAGTGTTGTCTAGCTGTGACATCAGACTTTCTGGGTTCTTGCCCTATTGCCACCTCTTTAAAAATAACTTTGAATTTAAATGTCCTCATCTGTAAAATGGGGGAAATAAAATTCCACCTTATTCTTTATAGGGTTGTAACAATTGAGATGATCCATGTGTAAAATGATTATCACAGTACTTAGTACATAGTTTAATAATATTAGCTGGGATTAGTTATTCACTTTTCTTTTTGTCTAAGAACTGTAGCTTAAGTGAGGATCAGATCATGTTTGAGAGGTAAGAAGGGGAAAATAAGAGTTTGCTGTCCCTTGCCCTAGTCAGTTTGGCTCAGTGGATAGAGAGGGTCGGCCTGCGGACCTAAGGGTTCCGGGTTTGATTCTGGTCAAGGGTGTGTACCTAGGTTGCAGACTTGATCCCTGGCCCTGGTCTAGGCGTATGGGAGGCAACCAATTGATATGTCTCTCACATCAATGTTTCTCTCTCTCTCTTCCCCCTCCCCTCCCTCCTCTTCTTCCCTCCCTTCTACTCTCTAAAAATCAGTGGAAAAATATCCTCAGGTGAGGATTAACAGAGAAAGAGTTTGCTGTCCCTTCTCAACAGTTTAGAATGTCAGGTATAATGGAATAAACAAAACTTATCGTCATAAAGCCTGGGTTTGTACCAGGTTCTTTCTGTTAACTGGTTTAGTCCTGAGCAAATCATTTAACCTTTCTGAGCCTCAGTTTCCTCATCTTCTAGATTGGGGTATAGATCTGCCCTGTTCACCTTCCAGAATTGTTTGATTAGACCATCTTTGTGAAAGCTCTTGGTAAAAGGAGATGCAAGGGTAAGGTATGTTTAGGTTGTAGGGATTGATAGGGCTATGGCATTAAAAACCAGTGAGAATCCCTTGTACTTGATGGAGGATATTAGAACTCTCAGTTCTTTATGCTTCTTATTCACACAGTAGAGAACTTATTAGCCCCTGGTATCTCACCTTTTATTTGATCTTGTACTTCTAGAACACACAAGTGACCGAAGCCTGGAACAAAGTTGCCCATTCATTTAATTGCACGCCAATAGAAGGTGAGACCTCAGATAACAGGGTTGAGGGTATAAAGTATCAGTGATTTAGCATAATTAAGGCTGTTTTCTTCCCTTGAGATCCATCCTGGCTCTAGCACAGTCTAAGCCAAAAACCTCAGTGCCCTTAGTTTATAGCCAGGTGCTTTTCTCTCATTGTCCGCCTCATCAAACTATTTAGGTGGGTGGATTTGGAAACCTTTTGGGATTCTGGATGGTTGGTACCATAAGCTTTGTCCTCTCCACAGGTATGCTGTCACACCAGTTGAAGCAGCATGTCATCGATGGAGAGAAAACCATTATCCAGAATCCCACAGACCAGCAGAAGTAGGTGCCAATCCCACCCTTTACTTTGCACCATACAAGACTAGTCACGAATGTTTTCTTCTATACTTCCAGCCTGACTCCAAACTTCAGGAACTACTTATGGTTGTTCCCTTTTTATTCCTTTCAGGAAGGACCACGAGAAAGCTGAATTTGAGGTACATGAAGTATATGCTGTGGATGTTCTCGTCAGCTCAGGAGAGGGCAAGGTGAGGAGTGTTTACAGAGCGAGCAAAGAGGGAGGACTGAGGTTTTGTTCCAGGAGCACCTGAACAAATGTGACCTAACTTACTCTTTTAGGCCAAGGATGCAGGACAGAGAACCACCATTTATAAACGAGATCCTTCTAAACAATATGGCCTGAAAATGAAAACTTCACGTGCCTTTTTCAGTGAGGTTGAAAGGCGTTTTGATGCCATGCCGTTTACTTTAAGGTATACTGCACTTCACAAGGCCAGGGCTTGGAACTAGTGTGACTCATAGACCACACACCCAGGAATACTATTCCCACCTCCACCCCTCCCTGCCTCCCCCTCCCCTCCTGCCTGGACTTGTAGCTCCAGCCTGCATGCAAGGGTTCTCTTATGCTCCCAGTCTCCCTCATTGAAGAGAATATAAAAGAGCAATCCTAAGCATGATTTCTGCCTGAGGGTAGGGTCTATTTAAAAGCATGAGCAAAGTGGTGAGACTTGATAGGGAGTTAAGGATACCTGAATTTGTCTTCCCCTACCCAGAGCATTTGAAGATGAGAAGAAGGCCCGGATGGGTGTGGTGGAATGCGCCAAACATGAACTGCTGCAGCCATTTAATGTTCTCTATGAGAAGGAGGGTAAGTTCTAAAAGGAGAGTTTCACTTTGGAACTGGTTATATGGTCCCTCCTTTCTCCCTATAGCTTATAGAAAAAGGATACAACAAGGGAACATTTTATCAAAACATTTCTCTCTCCCATAGGCGAATTTGTTGCCCAGTTTAAATTTACAGTTCTGCTCATGCCCAATGGCCCCATGCGGATAACCAGTGGTCCCTTTGAGCCTGACCTTTACAAGTCTGACAAGGAGGTCCAGGATGCAGAGCTCAAGGTTAGTGTGGGCTGGAAAGTGGTTGAGCACATGGAACCTGTCCTGAAAGTGAGGACTAAATGTAAGCCAAGTCTTGGAAAAGAGGTAGGTACAGTGTTGAAAGTAAAACTGTTTTCTCCAACGTCCTCAAAATGTGTTTTCCTTCTTCCTATTTTCCCAGGCCCTCCTCCAGAGTTCTGCAAGTCGGAAAACCCAGAAAAAGAAAAAAAAGAAGGTGTGTTATTATCCCTCTTTGGCAGGATGAACCTGATCCCTTTTTATTCCACCTTCCTGGGTTGTGGTGGGGCATAGATTTTTGCATATCCTTATTTCCCCCCTTCTCAGGCCTTTCCTAGAGAATTAGGATATTTTTGTCCATGGTCCCCCAAACACTCCCCCAAGGAAACTTACACGTCTCCATCTTCTTCCCATGAATGTAGGCCTCCAAGACTGCAGAGAATGCCACCAGTGGGGAAACATTAGAAGAGAATGAAGCTGGGGACTGAGGTGGGCCCCATCTCCCCAGCCAGCCGCTCCTGCCTCATCCCCTTCCCACCACACCCCAGGCTCTGTGACGTGCAGTTCGTCTTCTCCACCCAGGACCGCCAGCAGAGCAGGGGTCTCCCTGCCCCCATCCCAGTCCCCCAACCCAACCCCCTTCCAACAAGAACCAGCTCCAACTGACTCTGGTCTTGGGAGGCCAGGCTTCCCAGCCACCGAAGACTACTTTAACTAGAAACGAGAAATTGAACAATAAAATCAGGAATCAAAATCCATCGTCTTCAAGCCCCTCTTTCTAGCCTTTTTCTACTACTGTCTGCTTGGTAAAGGTTTACGGCCCTACAACAGCAGGGAGGAGGCTAAAGGAGCCGCCACCACTCAAGATTCAGCTGAAATTTTTATACACTCTGATGTCAGCATTTTCCCTTCTGTTGGGGCTTGTTCCTCTCTTTTTCCACTCTCCGTAAGTATTTTATGTGGCCTCAAAGTAGAGAGAAGCTGTTCTTCAGATTGTTTTATTCATGTGGTAGGTTCCTTTTCTGATTCAGGCTATCTGGTCAGGCCCCTCCTTTTTTTAGGAGCTGGGCTTGCACTTACCAAGGGATTCTCATCTATGAAACGGATCCTCATTTGTAAATCTTTATAGTCATTTTTGTTCTGTAGGACTCTTCTTCCCCAACCCCCCCCCCAAAAAAAAAACAAAACAAAAAAAACACACAAAACTGTAAAGGAGGAATTAATTTTAACCGGTCCATTTCTTTGGAGTCAGTGGGGTCTTCCCTTGCTCCATCTTACAAACCTGAGCTGAAAGCTCAACTGCGGTTTTCCCTGTTTGAAATACTTTGACCTCCCTCCCTTGAAAGAAAGACCAGGAACCAGAGGAGCAGACTGACTGAAGAGACAACTCCTGGCTTTCTAAGCTGTGTGGACTTGAATTGGATGAATTGCTAGGGGTTTGGAGAGAAAGGTGATGAATTTCATTCAGTACCTCTGGCATGCTGTCCCAGGGAAACTAGGGCTCCCGCCGCTAACTTATGAGGTTTTTAAACACTGAAAATGACATGGCGTTAAAATAAATTTGGATTTGCTCATAATCATGTGCCTTTGCTGCTCTTATTTGATGGAGGTTGGGGGGGAGTGTTAGTTGAAGTGGTGATCATTTGGAGCTGTTTCTCTGTGTTGCTATATACTTTCTAAAACAATACTTGCTCAACCCAAAGACATAAATCCTTAATTCTCTGAATTAAGGTAGTAAATTTTCTTATGGGAGCTTGATTTAGTTTTCTAAAGTAAAACCATCAACCTTGCTGCTGACACTTTGTTCAGGACTAGCACATTTAATGTGTACTGAAAAAAACAAAACGCTATACAGGTGTTTGTCTTGATTTAGGAAGCCAGGAAAAATGCCTTTAGTGTTATACAAGTTGTCAGAGCCAGCCTAAAATGAATAATTAGATTTGAGTATCTTACATGTCAGGCATGCTGTCCTGGAGATAATACAGTGAACAAAACATGGAGCTCTTCATAAGAGCTCGTAGGCTAGGCAATCAACAGGTGAAAGCCTGGTGGATTTGATATGTGATAATGAAGTAATTCTAATGGAATTTTTTGTTTTCAAAAACTATTGTGATATGAAAATACTAGAACTACTTAAACACTTAGGACAAGGGCCCCAAGTTTTAAAAACCTTGTTTTGATAGAGCTAAAAGGGTGATATGTTAATGCATAAGTTACAAAGGGAAACCATCAAAAAAGGGATTATAATAAACCTTGCAAGCCCTGACCAGTGTGCTAAGTGGTTAGAGCACCTGCCCGCACACCGTTAGTGTGTGGCCGGGTTGGATTTCTGGTCAAAAGCTGTTGCTTTGGTTACAGGTTTGCTATCCCACCCTGTCGGGGAGAGCAGGCGGCTGCCAATGGATGTGTCTCACATTGATGTTTCTCCCTCCCCCCTCCCCACCTTCTACTCAAAAATCAATGGAAAAATATCCTCAGGTGAGAATTAACAAAAAATAAAAACCTTGCAGTATCAAAGTAAATAAGGCCAAGTCGGCTTAAGGATTTTTTCCCATCCTTTGTAACTGTGTCCAAATCTTTACCTATCTGTTTACTGGGTGCCCCTCACCTGTCTATACCCTGAGACGGGGAGTTCTTTATCTTAAAACCAAATACCATTCTTGCCCTAGAGAAGAGCCATCTTCCCCTCTCCGTTGGTAGAATCACTGAAGTGTTTTTCTGAACAAGATGCACTGTGGCAAGGAACCTAATGACATTCGGCCTCAGGCATTGTTGGGTAAGACCATGGTTGGCTAGGAAAAAGTTTATCTAAAATAGCGACCGTTTTTTGGTAATATGACAGCTTTCTTGACAACCCAACTTTACATTTTTCCATGTTCTGGAACCTTAGGACCTTCGGGGGAGGTTCTGAGATACAGTCTCCCTGCAGCAATTGCGTTTAAAAATAAGGCAAACCAGTAAACAAATGAGGAATTCTTATAAAGTACGCACCTATTTATAATAAAATGGAGGGTCTCATCAGGAAACTGCAACTCCCATGAAGCAACGAGAGAGGAGGAGGAAGTCGCTATCCTTTGCTCGAGGGCTCACACTGGGAACAGGTGCTCACGTTTAAATAACAACGTCCTGACAACAACACGGGGCGGGGAACTTTGTAACTCAAACTCAAAATACCGCGCTTTCCAAGAGGACAACATCACTTATGAGGTATCTGAAAGGGGCCGGAAGCCATTGTTACTCCCCCGGAAGGCGGGCCAATCAGCGGAAGTGACGACAGCGAGCGCTCCCTTAAATAGCGGTAGGCGGGCGCTGAGCGCTCTCTCGGCCTTAGCGCCATCTTCTTAGGTGGGTGTTTCTGCCAACTGTGTGTGGATCCCACGTACAATCCATTAACATCTGGTCTCTGCACGTACCATCACCACAGCCAACTAACTGTACCCTTTTTCTCTTTGCCCGTAGGAACCTCTGCGCCATGAGAGCCAAGGTAAGCACTCCCTGGTGGTAAGCTGAGGCTGTAGGACTTGGAGATGGCGGGGGGGGGGTGGAGACCAGGCAAGGGAAGTCCGCCATGGCTCCCGAGCCGCTGGTTCTCCAGGCTGTCCGAGAGGTGGGTGGTTTGGGGAGGAGTAGAGGAGGTGGTTGGGTAACTGCTGTGAAGAAAGGGCGCATGTGGAATTCGGAGTTTACTGCAGGTGTGGGGGGTTAGGCCAAATTATTGACGTGATTACTGCGATTAAGCCCTCATATTTGGTCGAGAACGTTCCTGATTCCAAAGAATGCTCTCCACATCCCTATCTAAACCTGTCAAAAACTAATGACCTTTTTTTTTTTTTTTTTTATTCCTTGCCTCTGGTTATAATCGGTGGCCAGTGGAGGAAGAAGCGAATGCGCAGGTATGTTGAGACTTTGCAGGCCCTGGAGGAGGGAAGTGAGGTGGTGCATGCCTTAAACAAAACTTGGGAGGGACGTTTGGTTTAGAAATCTTAAAAGAATTTTAGGTGAAAAACGTTTTGAGCACTGACTTGTCAGAGCCAGGGATTGAACACCAAAGACAAGAGAATGTAGTGCTTCATCTTGTCACCACCCTGTGTTGTGGGCTTGAGGGCAAGGCGTGTATTGTGTCTGCTTTTCAGGCTGAAGCGCAAAAGAAGAAAGATGAGGCAGAGGTCCAAGTAAACCGCAAGCTTGTGCGCCGGGAAAGCCACAGGAGAAGAGGGAAGCCAGAGGCCAGGGGGCCGGTCCAAGCTGTCGGACTGCGTGCCGGCTGTCTAGAACGTCTCCGTGGGATCTGGAACATTCATACGGGCCATCTGAACGCCGCGGCCGCCTTTTGAGACCCACCCTGCTCTTACAAAAACAGTCTATCTCTTGGATCTTTGCCCTGGACCCGTGACATTCTGGACTGATTCTGTTCTCAGTTGTGGCTGAATGTAACGTGCACAATAAATCATCTCCTGTCTTAGCTGAAGGAAAAGATAATGTCTGCTTTGTGGTTTTTATGGTTCCATTGGCTGGGGATTCTGTCAGTACAGCGGGCCCTGTTACTACCCGATGCAGTAGATTGTCGGGCTACAAGCTGCCCCCGGGGTGTGGGTCCTGCCCCTACCCGACGTCTGGTCCCGGGCCTTCCGAGTAGTGGAAGCCTGGGGACAGGTATCGCGATAGTTCTTGGGCAAATGGTTCCGTCTCCAGGCCTACGTTACGTTACGGGTTTTTAAACGTTTTTGCTGTCCTGTTACCATGGTGACACGCAAAGCTTGCTGGGAACTTCCTGCGGCTAGTCGCGCTAGTACTGTACACACCATAGAGTATAGTTCCGGGTCTGGTGGCTAGAGCGCCTATTTCTTCCGCAGGAAGCGGAAGGGCCGCTGGGTGGGCGGCTCTTTGTCGAAGCTAGAGGACCGGCAGGCGGCAGCAGCAACTACGGCGGCGGTGGCAGGTGAGGGAGGCGGGAGACAGGTGGAGGCCGCGCCCGGAGGGGAGGAGTCGTCGCCGGCCCAGCGGCCGGGCTCGGCCGGCTACGCAAGGCCCCCCAGGACCGAGCTGGCTCTTCTCATGCCCCAGCGCCGAGTCCCTTTTCTAACTGACCTCGCTTTGCGAGCAAACGCTAGCTCCATGACGTCACAGCCGTGCCCATCCCCTCAGCTTGATGTCACCCGCAGTCCCGCTCCCCGCTCCACTTCGTGTTCACTTAATGTCCTGTTCACCGGGCCCACGGCTGAGCTCTGGTGGCACTGCACGGAACCTGCCAAGCTAGAAGATTTGCTGCGGGAAACGCCTAGGACTTTTCGCAAACTCGGGTGTTGCGGAGCGTCATAATCACTGCCCCCAAGTCTAGTCTGCCATCCATCCCACTGCACTGTCAGTCTCGGCCCTTGCACAGCTCCACATGCGGAGTTCCTAACCGGACTCTGACCCCCATATCCTCCATTTGAGGCAGGGCTCCCCTCACCCTTTGTTCACCCAGGGCTGGTTATCCAACCCATCCTTCTAGGCTCTCCAACTTAGTTCTATCTTTTGCTTTTCTTACTTGCAACTTCTCCCTTTGGTGAAGTTCAGTTGAAACTCTGAGGAAATCTTGATGTGCCCAGAGTTCTTGCCGTTTTGTCAGACTTATTTCTTGTAACTGTCAGCCCATAGTCCTCCATTCTTACCCTTTCTCCCACCGAAGTATCTGTTTTGTTCCTGTTCAGAACCCAGCAGTGATGTGGCGGTGGAGACCCACAGGAGCCCCGGACTTCACCTGAGCTACCTCAGGTATCGAATAATCCTGGGAGAGTGGGTGGGGAGGAATACCATATCTCATCATCTGTATCTGGTGGGTCTTGCACCGTGGGTCAGGCTTGGAAAGATGGCATTTAATTTTCACCAGGTCACTTCCCTTTTAGTAAAAGTTCGTATTTCCTCTTTTACCACTTGATAGTTTCTGTTCTTCGGTAGTTATCCTGGGACTACCTCCCTTTGGAGGAAAAGGACCTTTCTTCTTTTACAGATTCTCTTGTAACGTTGGCCGCTGGTGGGTTCATTTTAGGGAGATCTGAAGGCAAAGTCAAGGCAACCAAGTGGTGGTTGTGGGAGATCAAAGCCAGAGAAATTGTTTCCCCTTACATACTCCAGGCCAGGGGAAACAATATGACGTTTTCCTATTTGAACAGCAGGGGGAGCCGGAACACTGCCTAGGAAAGGTTTACCAGGTCAGACACATGGTAGCCAGGACTCCCAGTCTTGTGGGGGGTGGGGTGAGGGGCGGGCTAGAACCAGGGCAGTGGACTGACATTCCAGAGCTCTCTTGGGAAAGATGAGACTTAAGAAGCTTTTATAGCGTCTATAAATAAAGAGGATCTTTATGGGGTGAGGAATGGTGTGGTTTGATGTCAGTGGTATCTTCCCATGGAGGGTTAGGAGGGGATAGAATGGGAAAGTAAGGTCACTTGTTCCTGTGAAATTAACTCCTTCTTCCTGCTTTTGTTCTTCGGTAGTCTATAGGTTTTGTCCTTTGGTAGTCTATAAGTGGAGAGTCTAGCTGTAGAACTCTTCCCCTGAAATGGAGAGGAGGGAGCTGACCACACTGGGGTCGATAGTGGTATTGAGCTGGGAGGGAATACTAAAAAATGGCAGGTTTATGGACTGCCTTCAGGGTAGTGACACAAGTCTCTTCACTCAAGCTTTCCTGGGATCTAGAGATATGATACTTCACAGAGCTGTTACCTGAAATCCCATGAAGAGGGGGTTAAGGGAAGTTTTGTCATCAGCATTCCATATCCACAGCCCTAGTGGCTCACCAGCCCATCTTGGCCACGATTCCCAGTACCCTCCTAGCCTATTCAGACACTGACAGTTTTAATTTCATTTCCACAACTTTAATAAGGTCAATTCAAAAGGGGAAATAAAATCCAGTACTATTCTATCCCTGCCCCCCCTTGGCCTGCATTCATTAGTGAGATGAGATGGCTTCACCCCCAGCTCCCTCCCTTCTCCATTAGCCAGGCAAGTGTGAATCATTCTGTCCCAGACCAGGTGCACAAGAGCCTGGGCGGGACTTCTGACAAGCCAGCCAGTCGGGGCAGAATTCTCACCCCTAAGGTTCTCCATCTCCAAAGCCATTGCCCCTCTGGCCTGCCTCTTGCTGGACTGCCTACCCTAAAGTCGGGAAGAGTGTGGCCTCTCTGGAGGACTCTTGTTTGACACAGTTCTTCTCTTTCCTAGTGGTCACCAAGGGTGGCAAGAAAAAGAAGAAAGCCCTCAGTTGGGGGGGACCAGGATGCCTGACCGGGACAGCTATGCCAACGGCACTGGGAGCAGCGGTGGAGGCCCTGGAAGTGGTAGCAGCGAGGAGGCCAGTGGAACAGGGCCAGGCAGTGGAGGGGCCAGCTCAGATGCCATCTGTAGAGACTTCCTGAGGAATGTGTGCAAACGAGGCAAGCGTTGCCGATATCGCCATCCAGACATGAGTGAGGTGTCCAACTTGGGGGTGAGCAAAAATGAGTTCATCTTCTGCCATGACTTCCAGAACAAGGAGTGTAGTCGCCCAAACTGCCGATTCATCCATGGCTCCAAAGAGGATGAGGATGGCTATAAGAAGACAGGAGAGCTTCCCCCTCGGCTGAGGCAGAAAGTCGCAGCAGGCCTGGGCCTTTCTCCAGCTGACCTACCGAATGGCAAGGAGGAGGTCCCTATCTGCCGGGATTTTCTCAAAGGTGACTGCCAGAGAGGAGCCAAGTGCAAGTTCCGTCATCTACAACGGGATTTTGAATTTGATACTAGGGGTGGAGGAGGCACTGGTGGTGGGGGCTCAACAGGCCCAGTCCCCCCAGGACGACGTCATGATCTCTATGATATCTTTGACCTCCCTGACAGGGGCTTTGAAGACCATGAGCCAGGTCCCAAACGCCGGCGAGGTGGATGCTGTCCCCCAGATGGCCCCCATTTTGAATCTTATGACTATAGCCTGGCTCCACCCCGAGGAGTGGAGTGCAGGCTGCTAGAGGAGGAGAATGCCATGCTCAGGAAGCGGGTAGAGGAGCTAAAGAAGCAGGTCAGCAACCTTCTGGCTACCAATGAGGTACTCCTGGAACAAAATGCCCAGTTCCGCAATCAGGCCAAGGTCATGACCCTGAGCTCTACTGCACCAGCAACTGAGCAGACTCTGGCTCCCACTGTGGGTACTGTTGCCACTTTTAACCATGGCATTGCCCAGACTCACACTACTCTCAGCAGCCAGGCTCTACAGCCTCGGCCTGTGTCTCAGCAAGAACTGGTAGCCCCCGCCGGAGCTCCAGCTGCTCCCCCAACTAATGCTGCACCTCCTGCTGCTCCACCACCCCCACCCCCACACTTGAACCCAGAGATCACGCCACTGTCAGCTGCTCTGGCTCAAACAATTGCCCAGGGAATGGCACCCCCACCTGTCTCCATGGCTCCTGTGGCTGTATCGGTGGCTCCTGTGGCCCCTGTGGCTGTATCGATGGCCCAACCCTTGGCAGGAATCACAATGAGCCACACCACCACTCCCATGGTGACTTACCCCATTGCTTCCCAGAGCATGCGTATCACAGCCATGCCACACTGATGGGGCTACTTACTGGACACTCCCCTGCTAGAGCCTCCCAGGGCTGGGATCCAGGGAGTCCTTTACCCACCCACTCACCTAGCCCTCCCAGGCCCCGTCTTAAGGCTTATTCAAGAACTAGGACAAGAGACTACGAGGAGTTTACTTCTGAGAAGGGGTTGGGCTGGTGGGTTTTCTCTCACCTCCTTTATATGAGGGTCCTCTTGTCCATCTTTAAGTCTCACAGAGGGGCTTGCGTAGGAGTGCAGACTGAAGCCAGCAGAGAGGAAGGACTGGCTGAGGGGTTGAGTGTCCCCTGATGGGAAGATGGGGACATGCCTGGTCTCGTCCTCTCTCCTGCACAGCACAGGTTCCAGCACTGGCTTTGGAAGAAAACAGTACCCAGAGGGAAAGCCAGGAGAGATTGGGAAGTGGGTGGCCAGAAGAGGAGGCCTAATGGGAGCCTTCAGACAACTTGGGACGTAGTTGAGTTGGACAATAACTGCTCCTGGGCCGGTATCAAGGCGGGGACCATAGTAATCCAGCCCAAAGGCTAGGGGAGCATTCATTACCTTGGCTTGGCCTGGAAATTCATAGGGCAGGGCCCACCACTTTCCAAAGAAATAAAAAAAAAAAATTGTTTTTAACAAATGAAGGCAGTGAAAACTTGCTTAGATTTCCTGTGTGGAATGCGGGAGCAGTAAATAGATGTCATGCCAAAATGGGATAAAGACCCCCCACCCTCAGAGCTGGGATAAAGTTGGGTGGAGACCAGTGAAGAAGGGTAGGGACCCAGAAGACCAGATAAGGCTTTGGGGGAAGGCACTTTGTGAGGTAAAAGCATTGGAGCCACCTAGTCCAGTTTAAAAATAGTCCCATCTGTTCTGGTTTCTATCTGCATGAACTATTCCCAGGTTGCCTTAGTAACCAGGGCTCCTAGGGTCATTTAGGGGGGCAGGTCCTAAGAAGGGTGGATGTGCTGGAAAATGGGAATGGAATATGTATTGACAGATCCCTTATGCAAACAGAGCAAGGAGGGTGGTGATTGCTGTCTTGAGTTATTGATGGCAGTTAATGTCCCTCTTATCCCTTCCTTAGTTACCAATGCCTTAAACCTTTAAGGCTTGGGAGGTGCTGGGAAAAGGAGAGTTCTGGGGATAAGTCTCAATTCATTCCTTCCCTCTGCTTCCACATAGGACCACATTGGTTTTAAATCTAATTAAAAGTCAAGGCTGAGGGCCCCAATAGCCAAACCTCAGTTCCTCCTCGGCTCATAGCTGACACGGGGAAACAACTCAGGTGTCTAATCTAATGGGATTGTGGATTTGGGGGTAGAGACAGTGATCTTGGGTTGTTCTCCCCCATCTTATCTCCTGCTACCTCTTGCTCTCTTGTCTGCTTGATCATTCAGGATATACCTGGGGTTGGAGTTGGTGGGCTAGGTCAAGGGCAAGACCAGTAAAAAAAAAAAAAAAAGAATCTAAAGACTAAAAATGGGCAAATACTAAAATATTGTTTGTGGATTTTAGAAACTACGCATTGATAAGTTAAATGTTGATTTTCTGGTACAAGTTTGGATTATTAAAAGAGATGGTTTATGAATATTTAAAGACAAGTGTGATCATAGATACCAACATGAATTCATCCCAGCCAAATGCTGACCCATTTACTTTCTTCTTGCCAAGTATCTCTAAAGAGGTAGATTTGGGAAACTATACATTGTGTGTCCTTTATTAACATCCTCCAGCTAAAGACCACCAGGAATACACCTGCAGTTGAACAAGTTGGGTTTAATGCTCATAGGAATGATGGAGAGAGCATACTGTGGGGAACTGTGGTGTTAGAAAGTGAAAGGGTATTAGGAGTTGTAGGACTTGCATTTTGGTTAACTGATTTGGGGGAAGGTTTAAGGAAGTGGGATTTCATTCTGGATTGAGTGATCTCTGAAAAGCAGGGATAGATAATTCTATGATTTCTTTATTTTATCCCGATAAAGAGCAGACTAGAGTGAAGCAAAGTTGTAATTGATAATGAAACAGTAGTCACTCAGCTGGATGAGAGGGATGTTTGCCATCTTGTGGTTTGCACACTGACCTTGATTTGTACTTAAACAAAATTGTGATAGTCACTGAATGCCCTTGTCCTATGTTTGTGTTTTGTGAGATTGTGTCCAATAGTAGAGCACCATTTCCTACCTATGAGCCCAGGTCAGCCCCTAACAGCTCTGAAGCCTAGCTGTCAGGCCAGTTCCTAAATGTCAGGAGCTGCGGAGCTGCTTTCCTCTTTCTCACCTCCGAAATCATTACAAATAAAAGAATAATTATGGTTCCATTAATAGTAGAGTTTGGTGGATCCAAACTGAACATGTATAAATATTGATTAGTGCATTCATGTTAGAGAAATCTAGTGATATACCCAAGAGGTATGTTTTATTGAAAACTTGTATAAAAATATGGAAGGCTCTGTTATCAACAGTAACACAAGGACATATTAAGTAATATTGAAAGTGTTTAGTCAAACTTGGATTGACTAAATCCAACGGGTCAATTTATATCAATTTGGATTGACCCTCCATCTAAAAAATTGGTTGTGCCCTGGCCGTTGTGGCTTAGTTGGTTGACGCATCATCCTGTGCACTGAAAGGTGGCAGGTTCCATTCCTGGTCAGTGCACCAAAACAAACAAAAAACAACAAAAAAATTGCTTGAGCCTGTCTGAGGAATAAATTCAGAGACTCTAGTAGCAATAATGAGAACAACGCAGGACTTCCAATTGGCTAAAACATATTTGTCCTTATAATGTGTCAGCTCATAAACGGTGAGAGCCTGCTATGTTCTAGGCGCCTTTCTGGGAGCTCCATAGGATAACAGAACCATAGGCATGCGTTGTAAATAGAGCATTCTCCCGTGTCTGTGAGTGAATCAGCTCCTAAGGTTCTGTGCATTCTTCTCAATGTGATTGTAAAGAGGCCACTGGCAAACCAGTGGAGGAGCTGAAAGAAATTGATAAGAAAAGACTGAGGGGAGACCCAATAGATAACTTGGAATATCTGAAGGGCTGCCCAATGGAGGAGAAGGTCCTGTTTGCTGCATAGCAAATAAACGGAGTTCTAGAAGTCCTAGCTAATACTTATTGAGTACTTAAAATTTAAGGCAAGGCACTTCACTTGCAATATCTTATTGGCACAACACGATGGGTATTATTCTCATACCCATTTGGCAGAGGAGAAAGCAGGTTTAAAGAGGGTTAATCGGCTCAGGGTTCCACAACTAGTGAGGTGTGGAGCCAAGTTCTAAAGTAGAGCGATCCAACAATGGGACCACTACTTTGCTATAACTTGCTAGGAATAATACAGAGGAAATTTCCTCCAATTCTGTTGCCCTGCCTGCCCCTTCCATCTCGTGAGCTGGGACCAGATGACCACATTCAATCCTCTGCCTCCTAGGCTAACGTAGTTCACATATAAATGCCGATTGCAAATCCAGGAAGTCTCAGCACTCAGGGCTCACTTAGAGACTCTAAAAGAGTGACCATGATTTTTCCCGTTACCTTTTATTGCTTATCACCACCAGGTGGCACCTGGGCAGCAGAATTGTCAGTGGGCGGGACCCGCCCTGTTGACTAGCTCTGGTGCCCGCATTGCAGCGGCTGATTGTTGGCCCCTGAGCCAGCGGGGAAGAGCCCTTCCTCGGAGGAGTTTTTGTGCTCCATATACCATCTTCAGCAGGAGGGTCTGATCATCTAGATAGGTGAGAAGGGATGTTTGAAAAAGAACCTCCATGGTCACCCTATCTCCCAGCCTAAGGGGCTCCAGTGCTTGGCAAATTTCAGTTTATAGGGAGGTTTCCCTTTAAGGAACTTCATCAATTTTTCTCCTCTAGTTCTGCTTCATCAGTTGGGGAGCAGATCATATCTCCTCAAAACCCCTTGAGCTCCTTTCCTACCTGCTCACTTGTGAGAATATGGAGGACATAGGAGGCAAGTAGAAAACTGTTCCTTAGGTAGTTCTGCAAGCTGAATGAAATAGTCTAGATACTGTAAGCCCCAGAGAAGTAGAGAAAGGGACATGAGACATTTTTAAGATTGGGCAGGAATAGGTTTTAGCAGCTTTGATGAAACACAGCCTGATGAAATCTATGCCCTGCAGAGCCAGATAAAATGTATCCGCTGAGATCTAATCTTTCCTCAAAGATCAACCCTAGTTCCTCTGTTGCACTAAACAGAATAATACAACAAGCTCCACAAATACTGCATTAAACAGTAACCATTTTATGACCAACCCTTCCCTCTAGGGCTTCCAGTTAGTCCATTTTTTTAAAAGAGAAATATGTTTTTATTGATTTTAGAGAAAGAGGAAGGGAGAGGGAGAGAGAAACATGGATCAGTTGCCTTCTGTACATCCCCCCACCCCAGCCTGGGTATGTACCCTATATGTGCCCTGAGAATCAAACCCCACCACCTTTTGGTGCATGGGATGACGATCAACTGAGCCACACCAGCCAGGGCCAGTTAGTCTAGTGTCTGTCCCCAGACAACACCCTCTAAATCCGATTAGTAGTGGTCATCAGCAATGTACCTTGCATTTCCCCCTTCCTAAACCTATACTTACAATGTAGAACTGCATTAGTTCTACACATGACCGTGTCCCAAATCTTCTAACTCCGGCAAATGAGAAATGGAGTCGTCACATTACTCTTCGTTTCTTATTTTCATGTTGCCAGTCGTCAGGGTCTGGAAATGTAATCATTTCTGCTGCAGCTGAGCCTCCCTCCCCCTTTTTGGAGCCAATTTGGTTTTAATCAGCCATCTATGCTAGAACGGACTAAATAACTCTTGGAGATTTCTGAAAAGAAAGGAAGGCTCACTTCCCTATTTACCCTGCTTTCTTTCCCCCTCTTCCCCGAAGACAGGATAACCTCAGCTCTGTAATTCCCGGATTCCCCCGTGTTCTCTAGCGTCTGCCGTTTCACTGCACAGACAAGGTGGAGGACTAAGGACAGGGCGGGCAGGGCAGGGCAGGGCACGCTTTCATTCCAAACAGGGTCGTTTCCTCTCCTGTTTGCAGGACAGCCAGGACATCCTGCAGGAAAGTGCTCCGGATGTGAACACAGGGAAAGCTGACAGACGAGCATGTAGGAATCGCAGACCAGATCCTGCCAAACCGAATGGGGTGGAAGGGCATCCTGACTCCCCACTAGCCCTCAACCCGCGTTCTCTCCGAAAACCGAGTAACTGGCGGTGCGGCTCTGCGTGACGCCGCGCCGCGGGCGGCCCAACCCCGCGTGGGGGGCGCCTGGTCCCGCCCCTCCGGTTTAAATGCACACACCGCCGCCTCTCCGGCCCGTCCAGCGCCGCTCCTGAGCCTCTGTCTTCCTTTCCCGCCGCCTCGGACCTCCCCTTCGGCACTCCGGTCCAATCCCGGAGGTCCTGCCGCCCCGAGCCCGCTCCCTTCCCGGCGGAAGAGGGCGGGGTTCCGAGATGTCGGCTCCACCTCGGTCTCTGCGGCGCGGACTCGCCCCAACCATCCGAAGGGAAGGGCGTGGCTTTGAGGTCCCTCGCTATTTAGGGACTTACGGTTCGCCGTGGGGGAGCCAGTGTGAAGATCGGGGAGCCTCCGGTCCGGAGGTCCTCCCAGAGGCGGCACCATGGAGCGCGCCCCGGGAGGCGGCCCCGGCCCCGGCCCCCAGGACCAGCCCCCCGCTCCCCCCGACCCCCCGGGCCAGCCCCCGGCCGCGCCCACCAAGCCGGACCCGAGTCCGGGAGACCAGCCTGCCGGCCCGGGCGCGGCGGGGGAGGCCCTGGCGGTGCTGGCCTCGTTCGGGCGGCGGCTGCTGGTGCTGGTGCCGGTGTACCTGGCGGGGGCCATGGGGCTCAGCGTGGGCTTCGTGCTCTTCGGCCTCGCCCTCTACCTGGGCTGGCGCCGCGTCCGCGACGGGAAGGAACGGAGCCTCCGCGTGGCGCGGCTGCTGCTGGACGACGAGGAGCGGCGCACGGCGGAGACTCTGTACTTGAGCCACCGAGAGCTCCCCGCCTGGGTGAGCGACCCCGGCCGCAGGCGGCGCGGCCCCGTGGGCCCTCGCTGTGGGCTCTGCACCCGCGTCTCAGGCGGCGCCCCACCGGGGACGGGGCGCCCCGCGCAGACTTGCCCCTCGCGCGCAGGCCGCCCGCCTTTCTCTGGGGACCGGCTGCCCACTCCCCGCCCTCCCCTCGCACGCCCAGCTCCCGATCCTCCCCCAGAACCGGGACCTCTTCCTCTGGCGCAGCCCGGCTCCCGCTCCGGGACGGCCCCGCCCTCCTGCCTCTGGTGCCACTCACGCCTTTGCTGCTCCCGGGCATCCCCATTCCCACGGCCGCCCCGAGGGTTTCCTTCGCGCTCCTGTCCTCGGGGCTCCCCCACCCCCACCCCCATTCCTTTTCCCGCGGTCATCCCCGGAGACCCGCTGGGACCCAGCCCCGGGCGCCCTGCCCTGAGGACTGAGAGGAGGGAGCCCCCTGCACCTGGCCGCACCCTCCGGCCGTCGCCACCTTCGCCCTCAGGCAGCCAGGCCGCAGCGCCGGGGATGCTGGCTGCAGGGCGGGGGCACGGGAGGCGGGGAGTGCGACCGCTGCGGTGCCCGCAGCCCTCACTCCGCCGCCGGGCCAGCCCCACCCTTTTCCGGACTGTGGGCTGCGTTTGTTTCAGGCCCAGATCCTTATCTCTGTGCCCTTCTTCGTGGGGAGCCTGGTGCCTTCTCTGGCCTTGCAGAGAAGAGCGCGTTACCCAGCCCCTCCTGACCCCCCCTGCCTGCTCCCAGCAGAGGTGCCAGCCTAGAGGGACCAGGCAGGAGAGAGGAATCAAAGTTGACACCAGACGGGCACAGCCCTGCTTCCCAGGCCCAGGGCTGGAGAGGCGAGAGGGGAAGAAATGTCCCTGGGGACGCGTAGCCCAGGCAGCCACTGTCCTTTGTTCCTCCTTCTCTTCCACTTGGAAAGGAATCCTTCCTAAGCAACTCCCGCAGCTCCTCCCCAACAGGAGCACAGGTGCCCTTTCCCATCAGCGTCACACTGATCCAAAGTAAAGAAAAAATAATCATAAAGGCCAGGGCCTACGTCTGGTAGCTCATCTGGTCCTCCCCGCCTCCCTGACTCAAGGAACCGCTTCCCTTTTCACATTCCTGGCACAGACGTCCCGTCAGCGAGGAGGGCAGGCTGCACCAAGGAACCAGCCTTCTCCAGTCCCAGGATTTCTTCCTCACACTCTGATTTGGCAGGACCTCCCCCTCCAGAAAGAATGTGGCTTCTCACTCCTCCTCTGCCCAGCAGCTGTCATTTCACATCCTGAGCCGGCCACAAAGCCGCTAAGTGTGGCCTATCTCCCCCCGCCCCGCCCCCCCCCCCCCCAGCTCCTCTCGGCAAAGAGACCTCAGTGCCCCCAACCCTGTGGAGGAGGCCGGCACACTTACCTCTCCTCTCTCAGCGGCCCAACCCCAGCATCTTAGTAGGAAGCCACAGGCTGTGCTCAGTGCTCTGTCTGCCCCCTCCAGGTCAGCTTCCCAGACGTGGAAAAGGCGGAATGGCTAAATAAGGTGAGGGCTGTCTTCGTTTTTATTCCTCCCAAGTGGCGAGTGGGGCCCTTCCTCTTGCCGTCCTCTGCCCACTCAGGCCTAGCCCAGCCGGGTCCTCCGTGCTCCCTGCGGGCAGCCTCCTGAAGAGCCTGTCCTTTGAGGGAGGGCTGGGCTCCTCTATGACTGGCTCCCTTTCTCCCAGATTGTGGCCCAGGTCTGGCCCTTCCTGGGACAGTATATGGAGAAGCTTTTGGCTGAAACGGTGGCCCCAGCTGTTCGAGGATCTAACCCCCATCTACAAACATTTACATTTACCCGAGTGGAACTGGGTGAAAAGGTGTGTGTGTACGAAGGAAAGTAATGGGAGGGGGAGAAAGTAACAGGGAACGGGGGATGGTCCAGGGGAGCTGGAGATACTCCTCCCCTGCCCTTCCTTTCTCTCAAGAATTCATCTCTCTCTAGCCACTGCGCATCGTAGGAGTCAAAGTTCATCCTGGTCAGAACAAACAGCAGATCCTGCTGGACTTGAACATCAGGTAACACCACTCACCCCTCTCCCATTTCCCCTTCGACAGGATCCTGGTCACGCAGGCTTTATGCCCCTACCCCCACTTCGCCTAGTGCTAACTTTTTGTTTTCCTCACCAAACCCCAGCTACGTGGGCGACATACAGATTGATGTGGAAGTGAAGAAATACTTCTGCAAAGCGGGAGTCAAGGGCATGCAGGTGGGGCAGATGTCAGGGCCCCCGGGAGGGAGCCTTTGCCCTCAGTCTCCTCGGATGTGGGGATGGATGTGGGGGCGTGGGAGGTGGAAGAACCAAGGCTGGGGAAGGTGGGGAGGGAAGGCCTTTTCTGAGGAAAGGCCTCGGTCTTCTCTTGTCCCAGCTGCATGGTGTCTTGCGGGTGATTCTTGAGCCGCTCATAGGAGACCTTCCTATCGTGGGGGCTGTGTCCATGTTCTTTATCCGACGCCCGGTAAGGAGAGATGCTGAGGAAGGATGGGGAAGCAGAGGATTGGGGGCAGGGCAGGGTGGCCACCTGTGGGGAATGGAGGAGGGAACTGACAAGAAGACTGAATTCTGGCAGCTGCGGGGTGGGTCTGACCACGCCTCCACGCGCTCTTTTCTTCCAGACCCTAGATATCAACTGGACAGGGATGACCAACCTGCTGGATATCCCGGGACTCAGGTATCCAGGACTCACTGAGCACCTGCTGAGTGCTGCGGCCCGGCCTGGGGGGTTACAGAGCAGTAAAAGATGCAGCGGTGCCCTCCAGGAGCCTGCAGCCGAGCTGGGGAGATGAGACAGATGCCCCTGAGAAGGACCGTGCTGTGGTTTTCCTCCTGTGGGGGACAGGCATTTTGGTAGAGAAGGGAGAGCCCTGCAGCCTGTCGACAGGGGCCGAAGGAGGAAGAGCTGGGGTGGCAGTGAAGAAGGGCCAGAGCAGGAGGTGGGACATTAGGTAGGAGAGTAGCAAAAAGAGTTTCAAGAACGGACTTCCTCCGGGCGTCGGCCCCTTGGTTGTGGGAAACATAGTTGGGGTCAGGGCTCTTATAAGCCGAGGCCACCCTCGCCTCCTCTTCTGCTCCCTGACTCAGCTCGCTCTCTGACACCATGATCATGGACTCCATCTCTGCCTTCCTCGTGCTGCCCAACCGATTGTTGGTGCCCCTTGTGCCTGACCTCCACGACGTGGCCCAGCTGCGCTCCCCTCTCCCCAGGGTATGGCCTCTCTCCCCTAAAGAGATGCTTCTCTTAGGAACCCTGTGCCAGGCCCTTAGTTTCTCACTACCTGGTTTCCACCCTCAGGGCATTATTCGGATTCACCTGCTGGCTGCTCGAGGATTAAGCTCCAAGGACAAATACGTGAAGGGCCTGATTGAGGGCAAGTCAGACCCCTATGCAATTGTGCGAGTGGGCACCCAGACGTTCTGCAGTCGTGTCATCGACGAGGAACTCAACCCCCAGTGGGGAGAGACTTACGAGGTGGGAGAGCTGGGGAACGGGGCTGTGTGGAATGGGGAGGCCTCGGAAGGCTGCGGGGCGATACTGACGGGTGATCCTCACAGCTGCAGCCCGTGAGACCCTTGTCCCTCTGCTCTTCAGGTGATAGTACATGAGGTCCCAGGCCAGGAGGTGGAGGTGGAGGTGTTTGACAAGGATCCCGACAAAGATGACTTTCTGGGCAGGTGAGACTCTGCCTATGTGAGGATTCTAAAGCCCCAGTGCTAGCAGGGTCACAAAGGTGATTATAGTCCTTTTGTTTTTAAAAATATATATTCTATTGATTTTTTACAGAGAGGGAGAGGGATAGAGAGCTGGAAACATCGATGAGAGAGAAACATCGATCAGCTGCCTCCTGCACACCCCTTACTGGGGATGTGCCCACAACCAAGGTACATGCCTTTGACCAGAATCGAACCTGGGACCCTTCAGTCCGCAGGCCGACGCTCTATCCACTGAGCCAAACCGGTTAGGGCAGTCCTTTTCTTTTAAAATTTTTTAAAATATTTCAGAGAGGAAGGGAGAGGGAGAGGGAGAGACAGAAACATCAATGATGAGAATTCTTAATCGGCTGCCTCCTGCACGCCCCCCCACTGGGCATTGAGCCCAAAACCTGGGCATTTGCCACTGACTGGAATTGAACCCAGGACCCTCAATCCACAGGCCAACACTCAATCCACTGAGCCAAACCATCTAGGGCTAATTATAATCCTATCCCAGGCCTGGGAATTGTGTATCGTTTTCCTTCCCAACCTCCCATCCCTTACCCCCACCCACACACAGGCACATGCACGTGTGCGCGTGCACCCACACAATCCTTTCCTGAGTATGGGGAGAAGGGAGTCAGATCTGCCAGTTATTTCTGGGTCAGTGAGTGGAGGGCCAGTGCCATGCTACTAATCACGGCCCTCCCCTTTCTCCCTCTCACTGCCCCCTCCCAGAATGAAGCTGGATGTAGGGAAGGTGTTACAGGCCGGAGTACTGGATGATGTAAGTTAAGAAAAGAGGAAGGTGGGGTGGTCTCAATGTAGAGTTGAAACAAAAGTTGCTACATTGGTGGGGAAGAGGCTGGGCGGCTATCTGATCTCAACCATACCTCACTTTCTTCCACTTCCCTCAGTGGTTCCCTCTACAAGGCGGGCAAGGCCAAGTCCACTTAAAGCTAGAATGGCTGTCACTTTTGCCAGATGCAGAAAAACTGGAGCAGGTAACCACCATGGGAAGCAGGGCAATGGCAGGGGAGAAATGGCCGTCTGGCAGCATGGGGACCTGCGGGGACCACGGTCTGACTGCTGCCACCCCTGCAGGTCCTGCAGTGGAATCGCGGCGTCTCCTCCCGACCAGAGCCCCCATCAGCTGCCATCTTGGTTGTCTACCTGGATCGGGCCCAGGATCTCCCTGTGAGTGTGGCTTCTGAGAGCAAGTGAACAGGGAGCCTGGCATGTAGCATTCCCACCCCTTCCCTTGCCCCTGCCTGCTTTGCTCCAGAAGTAGCATCATGTAACTCAGGGTTCCAGGGGGGGGATTAGAGCCGTCTCAGAGAAGAGCTCCTGATGAGAGCCCACCTTCCTTCACTGAAACAAAAACACCCGTGATAGTGACTTCTGAATTCTACCTCCCACAGCTGAAGAAGGGGAACAAAGAACCCAACCCCATGGTACAACTGTCAGTTCAGGATGTGACCCGGGAGAGCAAGGTGAGGCCAGGAGAGCATTGTGGGAAGTGTCATTTGTATGTGAAGCTGGGGGGAGGCCTGTTCTTGGGCTGAAGTTTCCCCTTTGGAAAGCCTAGAATGGTAAGGGCTTTCTTGAGAAACAGGAATGGTACTGTGACATGTACCTTTTAAAAAAATTTATTGGGGTGGTTTATTATGTGACTGTACCCTTAAAAATTTAAAGGGTACAGGCCACATAAAATTTGTGGCCTTTACCCTTAATCCTGTACATCTGCAGGCTGTCTACAACAACAACTGCCCAGTATGGGAGGAGGCCTTCCGGTTCTTCCTGCAGGACCCTCAGAGCCAGGAGCTCGATGTACAGGTGAGACAATCATCTCTTCTGCCTTCTCAGATCTGTACCATTTCTTCTCCATGTTCTCCTTTGATCTCTATTTTTAATCCATCTATCTAGATTCTACCTCCTCTACTCTCTACTGTTCCCCATTATATCTAGAATCATCCTATCTAATAAATAGGGAACATGCTAATTGACTGTCACCCCTCACAAAGATGGTGGCACCCACAGCCAATAAGGAGGGAATATGCTAATTGACTGTCACTCCCTCAAAAGATGGCGGCGCCCACAGCCACAAGATGGCGGCACCCAGTCCCCTCCGCCCAACCGGGGCAGCAGGTGCGCAGCATGGCCAGGCCCATCCCCAGGCGGGTCCAGCTGCTCTGCGCGCCTGCCTCCGGAGTCCCCCAGTCCGTTCAGACCCCCAGCTGCCCAGGGCTGCCTGAGGCTCAGGTAACCAGGGCCAGCCAAGGCTTGCGCTGCTGGCAGTGGCAGCAGCAGAGGTGTGATGGGGGCATTGCCTTCCCCTGATTGCCAGGTCACTTCCCGCTCCTGAGGGGGTGGGCCGGGCTGGAGGACCCCCGCTCCAGTGCATGAATTTTCATGCACCAGGCCTCTAGTTTTTTATAACTGAGAATTGTACACTTAAAATGAGTGATTTTTATGGTATGTAAATTTGTAAATTGTGCTTGAATTAAAAACAAAGAACATTGATTATCTATAAGGTACCTAGTATTATTATTTTTTGTTGTTAATCTTTGCCTGAGGATATTTTTTCCATTGATTTTTAGACAGAGTGGAAGGGAGCGAGGGAGGGGGAGAGACAGAGAGAGTGTGGGGGGCGGGGTAGGCGGGCGAAACATTAATGTGAGAGAGACACATTGACTGGTTGCTTCCCAAACCTGCAACCTGGGCTTGTTCCCTGACCAGGAATCGAACTGGTGACCTTTCAGTGTATGGAACGATGCTCAACCAACTGAGCCACACCAGCCAGGGCACTTAAAAAAATGCGCTAGGTAATTTGGCTCAGTGGATAGTGCGTTGGCCTGTGGGACTGCAGGGTCCCGGGTTTGATTCCAGTCAGGGACCCTGGACTCGATCGGGTTGTGGGCTCGATCCCCAGGGGGGGCGTGCAGAAGGCAGCTGATCTGTGGTTCTCTCTCATCATTGATGTTTCTATCTCTACCTCCCTCTCCCTTCCTCTCTGAAATCAATAAAAATATATATTTAAAAATATATATTTTTTTGACTGGGGATCGACCCACCACCTTGGCATATCAGGATGATGCTCTAAGCAGTTGAGTCACCCGGGTCACTCAGCTGGGCTAGGTACCTAGTATTTGAAAGGTCGTAGGGAAAGCATGAAAGAGTGCCTGCCTTCTTGAAGCCTGCTAGCTAGTTTCATAGATAAGACATACGCATGTGAAGTCCCCCAAGGAGGATTAAGTATTGAATAGTGGGAGTAAAATACCCATAGTATAGGGCTAAGGATGGCCAGAGAAAGGTACAGAGGCTGGAGTAACTGAAGATTCTGTGAAGGAAGTAGGATTTTATGTGGGCCTTGAAGGATAAGTAGGACTTAAATAGGCAGAGAGGAGAATGGGAACAGAAGAGGCATGGAGTGGGCAAGGGACTGTGAAAAGATGGCCCAGAGCAGAGCAGAAGGTCTGTGATTGGCTCGGAGAGAATGAAGGTGCTGCCGTATAATTCCCCGGGGGGCCTCCCTTTCCCCCAGTGTCTCTTCACTGCATCTCCTCCTGCGCCTGCAGGTGAAGGACGACTCCAGAGCAGTGACGTTAGGGGCACTGACCCTGCCTCTGGCTCGCCTGCTGACTGCCTCTGAACTCACCCTGGACCAGTGGTTCCAGCTCAGCGGCTCTGGCCCAAACTCCAGGCTCTACATGAAACTGGTTATGAGGGTATGGAGGCGGAGGAGGTGCTGAGCGTGTGGAAGGCTCTTGTAGACTCCTTGGTACTAAGAGTAAGGGGTGGGGGGGCGTCCTCTAGGATTAAATGAGCTGATATATGTGGAAACACCTAGCAGGCACACCAAGAATGTTTGTAAATCTAACTGGGGGAAGACATGGTGTCTGAATAGGATAGGTGTGGAGGGAACCCCATAGAGACGAGCCCAGAAAGATGGGACCTGGTTTCCCCATTATAGCCCCTGCTCTGCCCCCCAGTCCCCACAGACCTGCCTGCTGGGGGCTAGCTGCACTTCTCTGATTCGACAATAACCCTACCCTCCTAGATCTTGTACTTGGATTCATCAGAAGTACGCTTCCCCGCTGCGCCTGGTGCTTCAGACCTGGACAGTGAGAGCCCCCAGACGGGCAGCAGTGTGGACGCCCCACCTCGACCCCGTCACACAACTCCTGACAGTCACTTTGGGACTGAGGTGAGTCCCTATTTGGAAAGGAATAGGGTCCGTGTGCCCACCCGCTGTGTGCAAAGCCTGTTTGGGGCTGGTTCTGACAGGTTCCTCTCTGACTGCCATCTGGTGCCTCCGTCCCTGTTTGCAGAACGTTCTTCGCATCCATGTATTAGAGGCCCAGGACCTGATTGCCAAAGACCGTTTCCTGGGCGGGTTAGTGAAGGGCAAGTCAGACCCCTACGTCAAACTGAAGCTGGCGGGACGGAGCTTCCGGAGCCGTGTGGTGCGGGAGGATCTCAATCCCCGTTGGAACGAGGTTTTTGAGGTCAGAATTGAGGAGCGAGGACTCCTCCCAGTCCTGCCACATTCTTCCCCCATCGCTGAGAGCGGCCCACAAAGCTCTGGGTTCCGTGGGCTGGATGGAGAGGTTCCAGTCATTCGGGGAAGAATCCCTTGGTCTGCACGATTCTCTCCCACAGGTGATTGTCACGTCAATTCCAGGCCAGGAGCTAGGGGTGGAGGTTTTTGACAAGGACCTGGACAAGGATGATTTTCTGGGCAGGTGAGAGAGGAGCCCAGCAGGGGAGACAGGCTGGGCCTCTGCAGGCCTCGGAAGTCTGGCCTCGGGGAGACCGGGACTGGGCGCTGACCTCGCGGCTGACTTGTTTTTACAGGTGTAAAGTCAGCCTCACCGCAGTCCTCAACAGTGGCTTCCTTGATGAGGTGAGCCTGGAATTAGAATCAGCAATCCCTCCTGATCTTGACCCACGTCTCCTCCTCACAGTCCCTCTGTCCCGACACCCGCCAATTTTAACCCTGCCCACTACCGCAGTGGCTGACCCTGGAGGACGTCCCATCTGGCCGCCTGCACTTGCGTCTGGAGCGTCTGACCCCCCGTCCCGTTGCTGCTGAGTTAGAGGAGGTGAGGAGGCTGCGGGAGGAAGGAAGGGGCCCCGGATGGGCCAAGATGAACACTTCCATCTGACTTTAAGGCATGCGCCCGGCCCAGGATTTAGTCACCACTCCCCAACCCCCAGGTGCTGCAGGTGAACAGTTTGATCCAGACGCAGAAGAGTGGAGAGCTGGCAGCAGCGCTGCTGTCCGTCTATGTGGAGCGGGCTGAGGACCTTCCGGTGAGACCTCCCCACGCCCCGTAGCTCCCTCGCCCTCCTCCCTCCTCCCTCAGGTTTGGGTGCTCCTGGTGTATTTGGAATAACAGTAAATTCTGAATTCCTCTCGTTCCCGGGGTGGCACTGGGGTAGGAAGAATTGTCTGTCCAAGGAGGGTGGTGGCTGTTAAGTGATAATAGGGACATGACTGCTGGCTATGGAGATAACTTGTGAGAGGAGGGGGGAATCTGCCTAACTTGCTCCCAATTTAAGACAATTTTTAATATTTATATTAAATACTAAATATTTAATATTTAACACAATATTCTCTTTCTAGCTCCGAAAAGGTACCAAGCCTCCCAGCCCTTATGCTACTATCACCGTGGGAGATACCTCTCATAAAACTAAGGTATTAGGAAATGCCGCAGGGATGAGAAAGGGGGGATGAGAGGAGTCGAGGAGAGACCACCAACCACTGCTCATTCCCCCTCATCTCCACCAGACTGTTTCCCAGACTTCAGCCCCCATCTGGGACGAGTATGCCTCCTTTCTCATCAGGAAACCGAACACGGAGAGCCTGGAGTTGCAGGTACCGTAAATCCTTTCTACAAAAGTTTGCAGGTTCCCATGACGACCCAGGCACAGCCACAGGGCATTCTGAGACCAGTGTCCTCACCCCTGAGTTATGGCGCCTCTGGGCGCAGGGCATTCAGAGGTAAAAGGTCCAGGTCTTATCTTTATGGAGCTCACACTCTCTTTTGGAAGAAAAATAACCAGAGAATACTTCCAGACTGATAACCGCTGAACTAAAAGGCACTATGGGGGAAAGATGGGTTCTAACTCAGTCTAGGGGGAAAGGGGAGGCAATAAGAAAGGTATCCTCAGATGTCCCCTGGGCTGAAGGATAAACAGGCTCTGGCCAGGAAAACTCTTCAGTCTGAGAAAAGACTGGAGGAGAAAGAAGGCAAATGATAGACTGGGGAGGCAGGCAGGGAGCAAGATCATGGGGGCTGTTGAATATTATGCTAAGAATTTGGATTTTATCCTAAAGGTATAGGGAAACATGTGAAGGAATGAGAGGTGACATATCCAGATTTGTACTTGAGGTGCAGGATAAAGAATGGACAACCCTGGAGACAGGTAGACCAGTTAAGAAATTAGAGTAACTGAAGCAGGAAATGACAGAGGCCGGATGGTATGTGGTGGTGGTTTTGACATGGAGGGGGAAGGAGGAGCAAGGAACAGCCTCCATGCTAACTCGTGGCTTTTTAGCAAGGGTGGCTGGACAGATGAAGGTGCCATTGACAACACTGGGAATGCACAAAGGAGGAGTTTTAAATTTGAGATCTCAGAGCCATCAGGAGGTAGATCTATGGCCTGTCTGATGTTCTTCCCCTTCCTTCTTTGAGCATCATGAGCAAGCAACAGGTGGCAACCGTCAGCATGCGTGTGTAGGACATCTTAAGGCGTCTGTGAAAAGACGACGAAGGATGGACGTGCTGGGCACTGTAGCAGCGACAGGGCAGAGGGGGGAGGGAGCTCTTCACGGGGCCTGCAGTGCGGCCGGGGCAGTGGGACACTCACCAGGAAGGGGTGGGTGAGAGAGACCAAAAGGAGAGTGTTCCAAAAGACAGGAAGTGGCCAGTGTTGCTGAGAGGTAAAATTAGATTATTGAAAATTATTCATTGACTTTGAAAACTAGGAGGTCACTGATTATTGCAGCAACTCCAGTGGGATAAATGGAGTAGAAACTAGATACCAGTGGGTTGAAGGGTGAACAGAATGTGACGAGGTATGGGAGGTAGGGACAGGGAAGGTGAGAGGTCATGTTGGAGAGCTGACTTCCTCCTCTGATGGAGTAATCGGATACCTTCGAAAGTTGATAGAAAAATAATCTAACTATTAACAACACGAGCAGAGGTGAGATTTAAAGGAGCTCAGTTCCTCATCTTACCTAGCAGGGAATCACTGGGTACCAAAGTTGGCAAATCATGAAGTAGAGATATAGGCATATTAATTAGAATTATGTTCGAACAAAGGAAACTGGAAGGTTTTGAATGTTAATATTTGGAGTATGAAAATAGGGATAGGATGGGCAGAAAACCTTTACTTTAAATGTAATTCGAGCCAAAACTGGTTTGGCTCAGTGGATAGAGCGTCGGCCTGCGGACTGAAAGGTCCCGGGTTCGATTCCGGTCAAGGGCATGTACCTTGGTTGCGGGCACATCCCCAGTGGGGGGTGTGCGGGAGGCAGCTGATCGATGTTTCTCTCTCATCGATGTTTCTAACTCTCTATCCCTCTCCCTTCCTCTCTGTAAAAAATCAATACAATATATTTTTTTAAAAAATAAATAAATGTAATTAGATTTTTACTGTTCTTTTCTCCTCCCTGCGCAGGGATCACTGGTATAATTTGTAGAAGCTTGGCAAGTAAAGATAGTCTGACCTACTCTGGTTAAGAAAGGGAGGGAGGTCGTGGGACCGACAGCTGTTACCAGGGCTTCCTTGTCCTTCAGGAAAGGGAGTCTCTCACCAAAGCCCGCGAGTCCAAGCGTTTGGACCGGGAGCCTGGGGTTCGGTCCTTGGTCTTTTGGTCACAGTGCCGTGCTCCACAGGTTCGGGGTGAGGGCACTGGCGCGTTGGGCTCCTTATCCCTGCCCCTCTCGGAGCTCCTTGGGGCTGACCAGCTCTGCGTGGACCGCTGGTTCACACTCAACAACGGTCAAGGGCAGGTGCTGCTGAGAGCACAGCTGGGGGTGAGTGCCGGGCATCGGTGGGCAGGAAGGGGCGGGGGCGGGAACAGAGGGCTGCACCACCACAGCAAGTTAGCGGAGCAGAACTCTGCCAGCTCACCGCTTTCTTGGCCTCCTAGATCCTGGTGTCCCAGCACTCGGGAGTGGAAGCTCACAGCCACAGCCACAGCCACAGCCACAGCTCCTCTTCTGTGAGTGAAGAGCTGGAGCCCTGGGCGGGCCCGCCTCACGCCACCTCCTCAGCCCCGGAGCTCCGGCAGCGCCTGACCCATGGGGACAGGTGAAGGCCTGGGGTGGGAAGATGGGGTGCATCAGGAATATAAAGGATGAGCTACAGGTTCCCTAGGCACTGCCTTCTCCCCGACCTCCCTCCCTCTCTCCACAGTCCCCCGGAGGCTCCAGCCGGGCCTCTGGGCCAGGTGAAGCTGACTGTTTGGTACTACAGTGAAGATCGAAAGCTGATCAGCATTGTCCACAGTTGCCGGTGAGACCCCATCCGTCAGGTCCTCCAGGTTCTCTCCGTCCCCCGCTTGTGTGGCCTTATCACCTTCATCCTCCTGTTGCAGGTCCCTTCGACAGAATGGACGGGACCCCCCTGACCCCTATGTGTCACTGTTGCTACACCCAGACAAGAACCGGGGCACCAAGAGGAAGACCTCACAGAAGAAGAGGACCCTAAATCCTGAATTCAATGAACGGTCAGTCAGTGGGCGTTCGGGTGGAGAGATGGCCGGCTTGAGAAGGACACCTGCCCCTAAGACCCAGTCCCTCCCCAGGTTCGAATGGGAACTGCCCCTGGATGAGGCCCTCCGGCGGAAGCTGGATGTCTCTGTGAAGTCTAACTCTTCCTTCATGTCAAGAGAGCGAGAGCTGCTGGGAAAGGTAAGAGGGTGAGCATGGGCGGGGCAGAGGTGAGAGGGAGAAGCTGCTGGTATCAAGGCTGAAGTCCCTGCTAGGGAGGAAGCACTCCAAGTGACATGATTTGATAGGTCACCCCGTCACCTCTGCACTGGTTTGGGACAGGAAGTGTGATGGGACTTAGTCTTTGGAGCTATCAAAGTTACATCTTGCCTTTACCATCCTCCAACACAGGTGCAGTTGGACCTCGCTGAGACAGACCTTTCCCAGGGTGCGGCCCAGTGGTGAGTACCTGACGGTTGGGGGATGGGCCCAGATATTAAGTAGGAGAAATCCCAAACAGGAAGGGAAAAAAGGTTGCAAACTGAGCTGAGAACCATTGGTCCTCTGAAGTATAAAAGCTCTTAGCTCGTGTCTCATTTCTAAGAAGACACAAGAGTCGACTTTATGCCTGAGTATTCTCTGCTTGCTCCCACAGGTATGACCTCACGGATGACAAGGACAAAGGCAGCTCCTAGGAGCAGGGGGTTAACAGCCTCACTGCTGTCTCTTTGCCTTGCCTCCTGCTGCATCACCGCCTCAATGTGATGAGCCAAAAGCTCGGGCCTGAGGCAGAGCCTGTGCCCCTCAGCCCTCTTTACCTCCAGGCCCTGGCTAGGGCCTTTGCCTGACCAAAGAGGGGAGCCCTTTCTTCCCTGCACGGCCTTTATCCTTCTGGGCTCCCGAGGCAGGGACCTGAGCTGGCCTTTTCCTGCTCTGCCTGCAAAGTCTCCCTCCCGTCCAACTCCTCAGGGCCTCTGTACCTGTGCCTGGCCACTGGCAGCTCTAGCAGTGGCACCAGCTTATGCCAAACACATTTTTAGAAAGACCTTTTATCTTTAATTGAACGGTCTTCTTCCCTATTGTAAACAGGAAGGGAAGCACACGGGTAGGAACGTGGGTAGGCGGACCACTCAAGCTCTGAGCCTCTTGGACCCTTGCATGTAGCGAATGGATAGCAACCCAGTCCCATGTGCATTTCTGACCCCACTTCCCTCAAGCCTGTCCTGAGCATTTTACCTGCTGCGATGACCGGGGCCAGCCAGTCTCCTGATTCCTCTTTGGGAACTGGGAACACCTGGCTTCTACCCACGCCTTCAGGTAGCAGGTAGCACTCTGCGAGCCTCTAGCAGAGAGCCTTGGAGGACTCGGAACAGCAGGGCCAATTTTTTTCTGGATGCCTAGGCTGTTGACTCACTGACTAGAATTGAACCTCGTCATTTTGTACCGGCTCTGCCAATTCACTGTATCTTACATTAAACATTATATTCAATCCAGCCGTGGCTCTTTTCCTTAAGGACAGGGAATCCAGCCTACCTGTTAGATGCTTATTCCAAGTGTCAAAAGCCTTTATTCGCGTCTGCAAATCATGTCCGTTTACTTAATGGTCAGAACCTATTGTGGTTGCAGCCACCAAGAATGTTTCTGTTGAGACTGGTCAAGGGACCTGTGTGTAGTCGCTGCTGCTGAGTTTCTGGTGAGATTCATTCCCCGTCACTGTGATGACGTGTGCTACCCACCCAGCCTGTCGCTGACCATTATCTCATGGGCTTTCCAGGAAAGGGATTCATCCCCAAACCCTTGAACCTGGGCCTCTGCCTCAGCACAGGCTCAGTGTCTCGGTGGTACGTTTACCTGTAACCAAAAGACTTCAGGCCTGTCCGGTGGGCAGCGAGATGGGAGTAATTAGACCCGCTCAGATCTGCTCACCTTGAACTCTGCTCCTTTCGGGATCCTTCCTGGAATGCAAGCTTAGTGGCTGTGCTCCATCTGTTCTGCCAACCACCTGTAGTTAAGTAGCAACACAGTCTAGCCAATAGCCATTTCCCCCTCTTCTGTGGAAGGAGCATGAGATGGAGGAAGAGTTGCTGGAATAGGAACTGGGAGAGTTCCTCTCCGGAAGGATGCTGTTCACTGGGAGGAGAGGAGAGGCTCGGAGGGGGTGGGGGTGCGCAAAGAACTAACCTCCGTCCCACAAGTTGTCCAGCTGCTCCTGACTACAAAAGCTGGACGGGGACACCATGCCGTCTGCTAGCTCAGCCTCCGTTTTCTTTCTCTGACTCCTTTGTGGCCATTACTGGTCCTGGCATTCTGCTCCCTTCTCATCCATGTAAGAGAATCCCAGCACTGGCCTCGTGCAAGATGTCTCAGAAACTCAGGGGAACCCCCAAAACAGGACCGACGAACTTACATTCCTAAGGACTCTTGTCTTATATTCAGTCCTGGGCGTGTGGCCCAAGGCCTTCTGTTCTAGCTGGCTTCAGCTCGTACAGCCCATGATCTTGCAGTGAGTGATTTTAAGAAGCACCCTTGGCCTAGTTCATCACTTCCAGTAATAAACATTTCAGAAAACGAGAGGACATGGCACAAATTTTCGCATTCCGGAAGGGTCCCCACTCTCCCAGCTTTCTCAAGTTCAGGATACATAAGGGAGGAAGTATTGATCTACATATTAAATACAGTATTTAATACATTGTTGCACTTATATATACAAAGATTAAACAAATTAAGGGTCATTAATCAGGAATTTAACAACTGGACTGTTATTTCTCAAATAGCTGGCCTTCCCCATTGACGCATACGTGATGCCTACCTCTTCCAGAGAAAGGCAGATACAGGTGCATATGGGTACACTAATACAAATACTACCCTCTTAGAATGTGGCTTTATTGGCCCTAACTGTGCTGTAGTTAAGTAGCAACACAGTCTAGCCAATAGCCATTTCCCCCTCTTCTCTATACACAGAAAACCCAGAGCATTCCTTGTGACAGTGTGCCAGCTCCAAGGGTTAATCACAATTACTATTTTTAAATATATTTTACTAATTTTTTACAGAGAGGAAGGGAGAGGGATAGAGAGCTAGAAACATCGATGAGAGAGAAACATCGATCAGCTGCCTCCTGCACACCCCCTACTGGGGATCGAGCCCGCAACCAAGGTACATGCCCTTGACCGGAATCGAACCCTGGGACCCTTCAGTCCTCAGGCTGACACTCTATCCTCTGAACCAAACCGGTTAGGGCAATCACAATTATTTTTGCTATATGGTCACTTTCCCAGCTTCCCCTGCAACTGGCTCTGTGACCCAGCTATGCTCAACAAGATGTAAGAGGAAGTCAGCTGGGGACTGGAGAATCCACAGAAGAAAGCCCCCATTGCCCCGTCTTCTGCAGCAGAAGTAGCAGAAGCTGCAGCAGCCTTTAAGCCATGAGGTCACTAATACAGGAGTACCTATTTTATAAATCAGCATCGTATTATAACCTGCTTTTTTCATTAACACATAAGCATTTTACACTTCATTAAATATTCTTTGAAAATATAATTTGTAATGGTTGTGTATAATTCCATAGGATGATTGCACCATAATTTAATTGATTCTCTGTCAGAAATAAAGGTGGTTCCCGCTGTGGCCGGGTAGCTCAGCTGGTTAAAGCGTCATCTCTATGCCCCAAGGTTTCAGGTTTGATCCCCTGTCAGGGCACATACCTGGGTTGCAGATTTGATCCCTGATGGCCCCAGTTGGCAATTGCGGGAGGCAGCCAATTGATGTGTCTCTCTCACATCAATGTTTATTTATATATCTATCTCCCCCCCTGCCTTCCTCCCTTCCACTCTCTCTAATATTAATATTTTATCTCAATTTATTTAGAGTAAGTAGAATTAGTGGGTCAACTTCTGTATTTTAACAACTTTTTAAATGTAAATATGTTTTTTAAATTGATTTTAGAGAGAAGAAGGGGGAGGGATAGAGAGATAGAAACATCAATGAAAGAGAAACATGGATTGGCTGCCTCCTGCACACCCCCTGCTGGGGATTGAGCCTGAAGCCTGGGCATGTGCCCTGACTGGGAATTAAACCATGACCTCCTGGTTCATGGGCTGATGCTCAACCAATGAGTCACACTGGCCAGGCTCTCCTGGATAATTTAATTAAAAAAAAAAAAAATTCTTGCCAACTGATGGGCAACATTTTGCCAACTTTTACAGATTTTCCATCAGATAACCATGCGTCATTTCCTGGTCTAGTAAGCCCTCTCCCCAGAAGCAATTCCCCTCTCACCCACCTGTCAATTTTCTTTTCTGATCTTGGGCTGGAATCCAAATAACAATTGTGGAGCATTGTATTAAGTAGGTACTACTGAAATATAAAAGTAAACTGCCCTAAAGAACTAAAAGTGAATCTGACACCAAAAGCAAAGGCCACAAAAGCAAAAATAAGTAAGTGGGGCTATATTAAACTAAAAGGCTTCTGCACAGCAAAAGAAACAATCAACAAAATGAAAAGGCAACTACTGACTGGGAAAAAAATCATATATCTGATAAGGGGTTAATATTCAAAATATATAAAGAACGCATACAACTCAATAGCAAAAACAAACAATCTAGTTTAAAAATGGGCAGAAGATCTAAATAGACATTTTTCCAAAGAAGACATATAAATGACCAATAGGTATATGAAAAGGTGCTCAACATCACTAATACAAATAAAAACCACAATATCACCTCATACCTGTTAGAATGACTACTATCAAAAAGTCAAGAAGGGCCCTGACTGGTTTGGCTCAGTGGATAGAGCGTTGGTCTGTGGACTGAAAGGTCCCAGGTTCGATTCCGGTCAAGGGCATGTACCTTGGTTGTGGGCACGTCCCCAGTGGGGGTGTGTAGGAGGCAGCTGAATCGGTGTTTTTCTCTCAACGATGTTTCTAACTCTCTGTCCCTCTCCATTCCTCTCTGTAAAAAAAAAAAAAAAATCAATAAAAAATATATTTTTTAAAAAGTCAAGAAGGGTCCTGGCCAGGTAGCTCAGTTGGTGAGTGTCAGGAGCCAAGAGTCGGTCAAAGGATTAACTCTGACCTTACTTCAGTAAGTTACTGAAACTAGGCCCACTTCCTCTTGCCTGAGGACAAAGCATTCCTTCTGTAGCCGCCCTTCAACTGCCACACCCTTTATCTATAGTTACGACTTTAGCCGATTATCTAGGTCAGCCCCCACCCCTCCTAGGCATCCACCCTTCTAGAAATCACATATAAGGAACGCTGTAAAAATAAAATTTTGAGGCTTGATCAGAAACCCCTTTGTCTTGCCTCCATTCTTTGCGTCCCTTGTCTGTCTCTCATTCTCTTAGGTGCGCTGCCTCGGTACCCCCGTTAGAAGACCCCGCAGGTCGGGGAAAGGTGAGAGCATTGTCCCCATACACCAAAGTTGTGGGTTCAATCCTCAGTCAGAGCACATACAAGAATCAACCAATGAATGCATAAATAAATGGAACGAGTAGATGTTTCTTTTTTCTCTCTCTCCCTCTCTATCTCTAAGATCAAAAAATAAAAAATAGAAAAAAAAGTCAAGAAGTGTTGGTAAGGATGTGGAGAAAAGGGAACCTTTGTTTATTATTGATGAGAAAGTAAATTGGCGCAGCAACTATGGAAAACAGCATGGAGTTCCCTCAAGATATTAAAAATAGAACTACCATATGATCCAACTTCTGGGTATTTACCCAAAGAAAAGGAAAAAACTATAATTTGAAAAGACATCTGTACTCCCATGTTTACTGCAGCATTATTTACAATTGCCAAGACAGAAGCAACCTAAGTGTTCATCAATGAATGAATGGGTAAAGATGTGAATATATACACACACATACACACAAACTGTAATATTATTCAGCCATAAAAAAATAAGGAAATCTTGCTATTTGAGACAACATGGTTGGACCTTGAGTGCATTATACTAAGTAAAATATAGGCAGGCAGAGCAAAAAATAGCTTATGATCTCATTTATATATAGAAACTTTTATATACAATGTTTATTTATTGATTTTAAAGAGAGGAAAAAAGAAACATGAGTTTGCTCCAGGCATCCACACACTCACTGGCTGATCCTTTTTATATTTTTACTAGGGACCCAGTGCACAAATTCGTGCACCTTGAAAGGAACTGTGGGCCGTGAGGCTGCGGTGGGCACAGGGACGGGTCTTGGCCCATCCTCCGTGGCCCCGCCTGGCCCCCCTCAGCCGCAGGGCCCCCAGTCCCTTGTCTGCCAGCATCCCTGCTCCTTGCCAATCGCTGAAGGCGCTGAGCGATTGGGGCCTGTGCCAGCAGCAGGTGAGAGTGGGGCCGGTGCCGGCAGTGGGTGCGAGCAGTAGCTGCTACCCCAATAGCCCCTCAGGAGCAGGGGGAGGTAGAGAAGCCCTCAGGGGCGATCAGGGCTGGCCAGCAGCCGCTGTTCACACCCGCTGATGGTGCTGGGCGATCGGGACTGGCACCGGACACCGGCAGTGGGTGCGAGTGGTGGCTCCAGCACTGGCTGTGGTGTGAGCGGGGCTGGCGCCGGCAGCAGGTGCGAGCACCCGGTGGGACCGCGGCACACGGGAGCAAAGAACATTCAGTAACCACCAGAGGCTCGCCCCGATGGCAGCAGCTGGCACCCTGCCTTGGTCTGGCGCCCCCGCTCACCTGCTCCACCATCCTTCCATGGCCAATGCCCCCCATGTTCTGTGCACGCCCCCCTGGTGGTCAGCACATGTCATAGCAACCGGTTGTTCAGTTGTTCCGGTTGTTCCGCTGTTCGGTCTATTCGCATATTAGCCTTTTATTATATAGGATTTTTAGAAGATATTTATTAAAGCTGGGGACAGTGAAACAAGGAAGGGCCTAGGATAGACGAAGCAACAGGAGAGGGACTAAGTGCAGAAATGAGTCTAAGCTGAGCTGCTTTGGCTCACTAAGCAGTCAGAGAAAGGGGGCCTTGGCCCTGGCCGGTTTGGCTCAGTGGATAGAGCATCAGCCTGCGGACTGAAGGGTCCCGGGTCTGATTCCAGTCAAGGGCACATGCCCGGGGTTGCGGGCTCGATCCCCAGTAGAGGGCGTGCAGGTGGCAGCCGATCCATGATTCTCCCTCATCATTGATGTTTCTTTTTTTTTTTTTTTAATATATTTTATTGATTTTTTACAGAGAGAAAGAGAGAGGGATAGAGAGTTAGAAACATCGATGATAGAGAAACATCGATCAGCTGCCTCTTGCACAACCCCTACTGGGGATGTGCCCGCAACCAAGGTACATGCCCTTGACCGGAATCGAACCTGGGACCTTTCAGTCCGCAGGCCTTCGCTCTATCCACTGAGCCAATCCATGATTCTCCCTCATCATTGATGTTTCTATCTCTCTCTCCCTCTCCCTTCCTCTCCGAAATCAATAAAAATATATTAAAAAGGGGGCCTTGGAGACAGGGTCCGGTTTGCCTGGGAGGAACTGCTGCTTGTCCATTGTTCCCTGTTTGCAAGCCTGTGGAGTCCCTTAGAGTTTGTAGGATGCATAACTCCGGGGGGAAGGAGAGGGAACAGAAAGGTGTAGGCGTGCTCCTGGGAGGGAGAGTGGGAGTCACTGGTTCTTTTTTTTTTTTCCTCCCTCTTTTCTCTTTTACTGGTTGATTCTTGTGCGTTCCCTGACTGGGGATCGGACATGCAACCTTGGTATATCAGGACAATGTTCCAACTAACTGAGCTACTTGGCCAGGGCTATACATAGAATCCTAAAATAAAAATTTGCCCTGGCCAATGTGGCTCAATGGGCTGGGCGGCATCCTGTGCACCGAAAGGTTGCCAGCTCAATTCCTGGTCAGGACACAGGCCTGGGTTGCGGGCAGGAGGCAGCCAATCAATGTTCTCCCTCTCTCCCTTCCTCTCTCTCTAAAAAATATTTAATGTTAAAAACCTTTTTAAAAAAAGCTCAGATACAGAGAACAGATTGGAGGTCAGAGGCAGGGGGTGAAGGAGTGGGGATGGGTACATTGGGTTAAGGGGGTCAAAAGGTACAAACTTCTAGTTATAAAATGAGTCCTGGGATGTGATGTACAGCATGGTGACAGCAGTTAATAATACTCTATTGCATAGTTAAAAACTGCTAAGAAACTAGATTTTAAAAGTTCTCCTCACGAGAAAATAAATTTTTTGTAACTACAAATGGTGATGAATATTAACTAGACTTACTGCAGTGATTTTTTAAAATATATTTTATTGATTTATTACAGAGAGAAAGGGAGAGGGATAGATAGTTAGAAACATCAATGAGAAAGAAACATGGATCAGCTGCCTCCTGCACACCCCCTACTGGGTATGTGCCCGCAACCAAGGCACATGCCCTTGACCGGAATCGAACTTGGGACACTTGAGTCCGCAGGCCAATGCTCTATCCACTGAGCCAAAATGGTTAGGGCTGCAGCGATTTTTTTTTTACAATGTGGTGATCATTTTGCAACAAATATCAAATTGTTATATTGTGCACCTGAAAGTACTATGTTGATTATCCCTCAATTGAAACAAAAAGAACTAAGAAGGAGATAGAGAGGAATGTGTGCTTGTGGGTAGAAGTGTGTGTGTACACACCCATTTATATCAAACACACCCGCGTGCATAAGCCTAGGAGCTCTGAGAGGGTGCACAGGAACCTGGCAGCTCTGGCTCCTCTGGGAAGAGGGGTGGGAACTACTTCTCACTGTAGGCCTTTTATACCTTTTGAATTTTGTACTATGTATTATCTACTCAAAAATAAAGTTTTTTAATTAAAAAAAAAAAAGAACTAAAGCCCTGGCCGAGTGGGTCAGTTGACTGGAGTGCCATCCAGTATACCAGAAAGGTTACAGGTTCGATTACCGGTCAGGGCACGTACCTAGGTTGCAGGTTCAATCCCCAGTTGGGATGCGTGCGGGAGGTAAATGATTGATGTTTCTCTCTCACACTGATGTTTTTCTTTCTCCCTTCCTCTCTCTCTCAGATCAGTAAAAAAACACAAACACATCCTCGAGTGAGGATTTAAAAAAAAAAAGAAAAGAAACGAAAAATCTAGGAAGGAGTAGGGTGACCAGGCAAGCAGAGTGTAAGTGAACATGAGTGACACGTAAGTGAGTGTAAGAAAGATGTAAAGGATAAAGGGAAGTGAAGAGAGCAGCTGAAGGGCCCTGATTCAACCTCCTCTGTTCTCCTCCATCTCAAACCTTTCCGCTGTGCCCTCTGCAAGCCTAGCTCTACCTAACACTTTCCACTCACTCTACCCTTTATAATTCTTTACCTTTTTTAAACAAAGCTCACTCTGGCCTCCCCTAAAACCTGGCTCACATTCACCTGGAACATGCTCCAGGGGAGACCGCTCCTGCTCCTGAACCCCATATACTAATAATGGGAGGTGGGATCAGCATTCTCCTTGCACCCCAATACTATTTTCCCATTGTTATTCTCAGAGCAGTAAAAATTTCAGCTCCTTTAGAGATAATGCCAATCTGAAAAACTGTCTCTACCTTCTTCCAACTCTGTCATTCATTAAATACTGACACTCAATATTACTGAAGAGTGTGGCATCCTAGATACGGCTCTCATCCTGGCACCTTCAATGCACATTGCAGGTTACTCAGTAATTAGCATCATAGTTCCTCATGGTGGTAGACACTGTTGGTTTCCTCCCCAACATCCTTTCAATCCACCTCCAGTGGCAAGGGCATACTGTGGGTGGCCACAAGGGTGGGCGATAACCCATGCCTACGTCAACCCGGGCAGGACATTCCCTGGCCGTAGTGATTATAATGTTCAAGGGTAGACAGGCGTTTTTCTAAGTTGGTCTAGTCAGAGTGAAGTCTAGGAACTGATTCCAATGGTCAAGAGACGCTCACTCACTTCTCCTGTGGTATGAGGATGTCCTAGCTGTGCAGCTGACCCATACCTGGCTCAGGAGGGGACCCAAGGAGGTGCTAACACATGGAAGACAGTGGCATGAGAATTAGAGAGCAGATCCCTTTTGTTATGTCCTGAACTTCTGGATCAAAATGAACCTAAAACCCACACGACCTCTTGACTTTTCATGTAAGCCAATAAATTCTCTTTACTGTTTAGCCAGCTTTAGTCAGATTTTTTGCTATTTTTTTCTATCAAAGAACCTTAAGAGACATCATCCTCAAATCCAATGGCCTTCACTTCACATGCTTTCCATCATTCACTCCCCTGGCCACTAGTATTCTTCAGAGATATTCTTGTATATCCTTTGAAATATTAATCTCAAATGAACTATTTTCTGCAACTCCAACTCTGTCTCCGACGATCTCACTTCTTCTTCAACCTCCTTGAAACTCCGGCCTTTAGTGACTTTCCATATTCTCTCAACTTAATAGGTCACTGCTATACTCACTCCTTCTCTATTTGTTGTGGATCATAAATACTCTTTTACTCAGACTCTCAGTTCCCTCAATCCCATGTTAATCCATCATCTCTATTCCACAAAACTCCAACCCATCACCATTCCAGCTGCCTCTTTTCTCTAATCAATCATCCAAACAGCTGAGTTCTGCTGGAGGAAGGAAATCACTACCTTGTAGATTGGCACCATTACAAATTCACGATCTCCCATTGCAACCGCCTTCCAAGCTGCTAAGCAAGTTCATGGGCAAAGCTCTGAGTAGGCACTTGGTAAATATTAAATGAGTATTTGTGAATCGGTCCCCAGTAAACTGTCTCCTGTCTTTCATAGTGCCTACTTCAGACCCTTACTACTTCTTCAAGTCACCTCCTTCTACTTCCTCTCTTAGCAAATCCATCGCCTCACCTTCTACTTCAGGGTAAAACTAAGAGTTCAATACATGGGAACTTTCAGTCTCTTAAATCCCCACCCATTTCCCTATTGACTGACTAGTATCGGTGCTCATCCTTGAATTTTCCTTTTCTCAGTTAGCCATTCACTCTACAGATATCTGAGGGCCCCGTACATGCCAGACACTGTGCTTTGGTCCTAGAAACAGTGTGTGTTGGTGGGGAGAGGGAGCAGAGACATAAAGGACGGAGACAACAACATGAGCAAAGAGGACAAAGATCTGAAAGCTATTAGGGTGTGGCTGATACAGAGGTGTGACTGGTAGAGGCAAGGAGTGTTTGAAACTGTGCTGACATGTGTGGGCCAATGTGAGGATTTAATCTTTATCAGAACACATGGGCCTGCCCTGGCCAGGTAGCTCAGCTGGTTAGAGCATCATCCAGATGCACCAAGATTGCGGGTTCCATTCCCGGTCATGGCACAAATAAGAAGCAACCAATAAGTGAATAAGTGGAACAACAAATTGATGTTTTTCTGTCTCTTCTTCTTCCCCCCTCTTTCAAATCAACCAATAAAAATAATTTTTTTTTAAAAAAGCACACAAAACACACACACACCTGGGCCCTGGCTCAGTTGGTTGGAGCGTCATCCTGTGCACGAAAGGGTCACGGGTTCTATTCTCCGTCAGGGCACATATCCAGGTTTCAGGTTCAATCCCCAATTGGGGCATGTGCAGGAGGTAACTGATCAATGTTTCTTTCTCTCCCTCCCTCTCTCTCTAAAATCAATAAAAACATATTCTCGGGTGAGATAAAAAGAAAAAAAAAAACACATGGAAGGATTTTGAGTTGAAAGATGACACAATCAAATGTACATTTTGAAAATATCACTCCTTTTTAAACATTTATTTTATTTTTAAAAATACATTTTTATTGATTTCAGAGAGGAAGGGAGAAGGAGAGAGATAGAACCATCAATGATGAGAGAGAATAATTGATAGGCTGCATTCTGCATGCCCCACACTGGGGATCAAGCCTGCAACCTAGGCATGTGCCCTGACCTGGAATCAAACCGGAACCTCCTGGTTCATAGGTAGATGCTCAACCACTGAGCCCCACCAGCCAGGTTATCCCTCCTTTTAGTTATTTATTTTTTAAATGTATTTTATTGATTTTTACAGAGAAGAAGGAAGAGGGATAGAGACTTAGAAACATAGATGAGAGAGAAACATCAATCAGCTGCCTCCTGCACGCCCCCTACTGGGGATCGAGCCCGCAACCAAGGTACATGCCCTTGACCAGAATCGAACCCAGGACCCTTCAGTCCGCAGGTTGACGCTCTATCCACTGAGCCAAACCGGTTAGGGCCACTCCTTTTATTAAAGCTGTGGTTACCTATTTTGTTAGTTTATTGCGTGCTTCCCATTGAGCTAAACATATTTCAAATAGATTCCCAGGCCCTGACACAGATCTTTAGGGCACAGTCTCAAAGTTTGTTTATTACAAAGCTCCCAGGAGATTCTGAAAAAATAGCTAAGTCTGAGAACCACTGGTTTAGAACATTACAAAATGAAACTAACATTACATATCAAAACACTTATTTTCGGTTTATATCATGCATCTATCATGGGCTTATAAAAATGGGACTTGGGAAGGACCTTATAAACTACCTGTGTATCATAAAACAGCCTCATGATCCTCCCTCTTCTTTCCATTATGAGTTGCCACCAGCAGCACTTTCTGGCCAGAATACCAGAGGACTATAGATATCTTTCTTAACAAACTCTTATTTACTTAGGAAATAAATGTTCCCTTTACCTAAACATATTAACACATTAGCTAGTGTTTAAAGGGTTAGCGAAGTTGTATAAGGTGAATCCACAATTATTCAAGCTACTGAAGATCTATAGTACTGTATAATTCCAAAAATTGTTCTGTTGGATTTTAAATGTATGTTTCTTTTTCTTGTTAAAGATGTGCCCTTCCTAATTATTTTATGTTGAGACCAATAGTAGAATAAATATGCAATCCCTAAGAACATACAAGTCACATACTAGGTAAGGAAAGAAAAGAAGATAGGCATTTGTTACAGAAAATCCACATATAATATACACTGAGTGGCCAGATTATGATGATCTCTGAATGCATAATAATATGGCCACTCAGTGTATATCCTGTATAATAAAAGGCTAATATACAAATTGTCCCCTTGACCATGAGTTCAACCAGCAGGCAGGCCAGTCAACTGCCCATCTCCCCTCCCCCTGGCCAGGCTGGCCGCACCCCACCCATGCACGAATTCATGCACTGGGCCTCGAATATATATATATCTCCTATCTACTAAAAGAGTAATATGCAAATTGACTGTCACTCCCACACACAAGATGGCTGCCCCCATGTGGGTATAAGATGGCCACCACAAGATGGCCAGCAGGGGAGGGCAGTTGGGAGGGACCAGGCCTGCAAGGGAGGGCAGTTGGGAGTGATTAAGCCTGCAGGGGAGGGCAGTTAGGGGTGACCAGGCCGGCAGAGGAGGGAAGTTGGGGGCAACCGGGCCTGCAGGGAAGGGCAGTTGCAGGGGGACCCAGGCCTGCAGGGGAGGGCAGTTAGGGGTGACCAGGCCTGCAGGGGAGGGCAGTTAGGGGCAATCAGGTTGGCAGGGGAGCAGTTAGGCATCAATCAGGCTGGCAGGGGAGTGGTTAGGGAGTGATCAGGCTGGCAGGCAGAAGCAGTTAGGGGCAATCAGGCAGGCAGGCAGGCGAGCAGTTGGGAGCCAGCAGTCCTGGATTGTGAGAGGGGTCCCAGATTGGAGAGGGTGCAGGCTGGGCTGAGGGACACACACCCCCATGCATGAATTTCGTGCACCGGGCCTCTAGTGTGTGTGTGTGTGTGTGTGTGTGTGTGTGTGTGTGTGTATGTGTGTGTGTGTGTGTTTAAGATTATTATGCGTTCTGAGATCATAATAATCAGGCCACTCAGTGTATATAAATCAGCTCTGCCAGTTAAGGCCATACTCAGTTCAGTTTGCACAAGACTGACAGTACAGAAAGAAGGCTAGTCCTCCAACCTTATTTGCCAAGTGTCTTCATCTCTTCCTTTTGCACTACTTCTGTATAAAAAAGACAAAAATGCTAGAAAGTCAGATGATGCCATGACCTCTTCTTGGCAAAGTGCCCAAAGAGGGCTATAGGTGAGGAAAGGAAGAGGAGAAAAGAAATCAGACAAACCATATACACGAAATAACTTCTGTGGAAGTGATGAAAGAACCAAAAAGGCACTCGTGATGTGGCCCTTCCCCAAACAACCTCATAATCAAACACTTATGAGAAATGTATTCCTTCTTACTATCCATCTCTTCATGACTAGTGGCCTCTATGGAAGTAAATGGAGAAAATACCAGCTAGCTCGTATGTTGGGAAGATTAAAGGAAATCTACTTAACCTTTTGCACTCGGAATGCAAGTGTGACTCGACACGGTTAGCATCGGTAGCTGCTCTTTTTATACTCTTTGAATGTATCAATAATTTGAAATATAAAAAAATCCAAATAAATAAGTTTGTATGAAAAGAAACTCCAGTTTTTATTCTACTGCCGCGCTCTGTAAAATCTGGGGTATTTAATAAATTAAATCCCGAGTAGAATAAAGGAATCGAGAAAAAAGCAAGCGAGTGCAAAGGGTTAACAAGCATTTATATACTACTTACTCTGTGCCAAGCCCATTCTGTTTTACAAATATTAGCACAATTAATCCTCCCCACCACCCTATGAGGTAGATTTATCATGATTTCACAGATGGGGGGAACTGAGGCACAGAGAGAACAAAACTTGCTAGACTGTTGCCAGTAAATACCTGACAGAACCTGGATTCAAATCTAAGCAGGCTGGTCCTGAGCCCACACTATTTTTTTTTTTTTTAATTGATTTCAGAGAGGAAGGGAGAGGAGAAAGCGTAACATCAATTATTCGAGAGAATCATTAATCTGCTGCCGGCTGCATGCCCCCCACTGGGGATGGAGCCTGCAAGGCTGCAACCGGGGTATGCGCCCTGACCAGGAATCAAACAGTTCATAGGGTGGTGCTCAACCACTGAGCCACACCGGCTGGGCTGAGCCCATACTCTTTAGCACCCCCTATGGCGCCTCTCTGAGATAACCTGGCCCCTCATGCAGTGCCTGCTTTGTAGAGGCCTCCAGGAATGGTTGCGAACTCCTCCTCATCCTTATTTCTGTTATACAACCCATTACTAATCTTCTGAGAAGCTTTCTCCAACTAACAAACCCCATTTACTACCCAGAACGTTAACTTAGGCCTCAGCTCTCCTGCCCTCCATCCGCTGACTCGCAGGACCAGGCAGCCCCGGGCTCCAGCAGGAGATGCTTGCCAGGGAATTCACTGACCCAGTGCGGGCAGGTGGGCTCGGCCGGGCTGGTTCCCGTCCAACACAGAGGAGACCTTTGGTACTTGTCTGGGGGAATGAGCTGTCCATCACTGGGCGGAGGGGTCAGAGTCAGACCTCAGTTCCAAGGAGACCCGTGAGGTTATACGGGGTGGCTGGAGCATGTGCGGCCGCAGTCCGAAGAAACTTCGACTGGGTGAGATGGGGCAGGCTTCACTCCAAATCTTACCATTTACGTCCAACTACCATCTCATTTCAAAAAAAAAAAAAAAAAAAAAGAGAAGCATTTTGCCCTGGCCGGTTTGGCTCAGTGGATAGAGCGTCAGCCTGCGGACTGAAGGGTCTCGGGTTCTATTGCGGTCAGGGGCACATGCCTGGGTTGCGGGCTCCCTCCCCAGTAGGGGGTGTGCAGGAGGCAGCTGATCAATGATTCTCTCTCATCATTGATGCTTCTCTGTCTCTCCCCTTCCCTTCCACTCTCTCTAAAAAAAATAAAAATAAGCACTTTGGGATTAGTGGTCCAAGTCAGATAGCAACTCATTGGGCTCTGTTCACTCTACTAAAAGGTAAGCAGAAGCTGGAGAGACCGCACCACTCTCGCCAGGGCTGTAAGTGCTTCCTCCAAGCTCACCTCCCCGGCCTGCTGCTGCAGAATACCCCGCCCACACCACACTGAACTCTGAGCTAAGCAAGGGACTCATCCTGAGGGGCCCCGCACGGTTTTAGGGTCAGGGATGAGGACTGTAAATGGCTCACTGCCTTTCAGTTCCGGGACAGAAATCTCGCCTGAAAGAACTTGAGTCACTAACCGCAGCCACCGGCCGGAAGTCACCACCCCAGCGTCCCTTACGAGCTGGAGAACTGCGGTTCCGAGAGCCCGCGGGCGCGCGCGGACTACAACTCCCGGCATGCTCCGGGGCCGCGGAGTTAACCCCTCAGGGTCCGCGGCCGCCCTGCGCCCCGCCTCCGTCCCTCACCTGGATCCTGCAGGGTGAGTTTTGTTGAGGTGGGAAAGGACTCTCTCTCCCCTTTCCTTAAGTCGTGTTTGTGTGTGTGTTTGTGTGTAATGTATTCCAGAGAAATGATGCTGATTTTCCTGAAATGGGACAATTTGCAGTAATGAGTTTCAGACGTTTTGGGGTGTGTTTTTTTTTTTTTTTTTTTTTGGTTGTTTTTGTTGTTGTTGTTGGTTTTTTGCGAGTGGAAGACAGCAGCTATTCTCTGAACCACCGGGCCTAAATGGAATCACTACTGTCTTCCTCAGAATGCTACCTAAATCCACCCCTTTCTCCCCAGAACAAAAGTAGCCAGCAACCCCTTCCCTCTCCCTAAGGCCGCTGGCTTGGACCCTTCTCCTGTGCCCCCAGCAAGGCTTGTAATCGGGCACCTGAACCAAGGTTTTTGTTATCCCTCTGGTTGGGGGGCGAGAGAGGGGCGTGTACTCTTGGAGCCCACAGGACCTCCCACATCCTTTTGGATTAGAGATTTTAGAATTGAGGCCCTTTGTCCGTCAGAGCCTGCCCTTCCCCTCAGGGTGCCACCATGGAATCCCTGCAGATTCGGCAGGCTCTCTACCTTTGTCTGACTTGAATGGCTGATGGTTTGAGGAAAGGGTTTCTTCCTTGGGAGTGTGGGTGGTGGGTGTTAAACTGGTCGTTGCCCCACCCCCACCCCTAAAACTACATGGCACCGGAGCCGGTGGGTGCGGGTCACACTCAGTTTTCTATTACTATCCTTTCTCTATATTGTGCTCAGCTCCAGTTCAGGGCTGGGAGGGAGGAGGACAGTAATTACAAGTATTGGGGATTACTAGGCTGCACGGGGTCAACTAACCCCCCCCTCCTCAGCCATGGTCAGAGGGGAGTGGTGAGGATCTTGTTTTTTTCTCACCTTTTCACTGCCCCCAGACTCCACTTTAACTATTTCAGTTCACAAGCTCCCCCACCCTTCTGCCTCATCTTTCAAGAGTCTAAAGCTGCTAGAAAAAGGGGCTACTCTGAGTCAAGGGGCTGAGAGCCTGGAATTGCTGGATTCCCTTCTCTGCTTCACCCCTATCTCAGTGTCACTAGCAAGCATCCTGACCTCCCTGAGAGGTTAATTCCCCCATTCTGGGCAGTCTCTGTTTTTTCTTTTATTTTCCGTGGCCCCTAAAGGGGCCATTGTTCTGGCCAGCCTTTGGGGCAGGGTAGACAGAAGGGAGAAGACCTTGGGGCAGGAGTCCTGAACCATAGGAGGCCAGGGGAGTGAGAGCAGGCCGGCATATCTCTCCTCTGTTTCACCCTCCCCACCGCCAACTGGCTCCCTGCCTCTGCTCCCGCCCCTTAACATCCCAGACTCCCTGGCTATTTAAACAGAGATGGGTGCCCCCATCGGCACACTGTCCTTTGGCCACCGGACATCATGCCTCCCAAGAAGGATGTTCCTGTGAAGAAACCAGCGGGACCCCCTCTCTCCAAGACTGCTACCAAGCCAGCAGCAGGGGCTCCTCCAGCCAAGTCCAAGGCTGAGCAAGCGGCAGCTGTCCCTTCAGGCCCCGAGAAAACCTGGGAGCCCCCCATGGACCTCTCCAAAGTGGTGGTGAGTGCCGGAAAGTGAAGAAAGAATTTGGAGGGGGTGGTACAAGGGTGGAATACAGCCTAGGGAATTAGGAGGTGTCTAGAAGGGAGGAGTCAGTGAGCACTGAAATGATATTGGGGGTTCCTCTTGGCCCGTCATTTGGAAGCATCCAGGCTTATGACTCTGCTGGTATCTTTGTTTGTTCTCCCCATTAACCTGTAACACACGTACATATGTTCTCCCCATTAACCTGTAACACACGTACACACGTACATACACACCGACTCCCCTGCTGGAGGCAGGGACTGTGAGATGGGGAACATCTGGGTTCCCAGGACCGTTTCAAGGTGAAGGGAGGGAGCCACTGCCTGCGTTTAGCTGACGGTTCAGCTCTAAAGGCCACATCTCTGAACCCCAGCAGGGAAGGCTAAAGAGGACAGACTTGTTAGACAATCACAGCTGGGGGCCAGGAGTAAATTTAGCTTTTGTTCAGCCCCCAGTTATGTGAGGGATGCAGGGCTCAGGGCCGTGGAGGGAGGGGAACAGGTGGCATGGGATTAACCCTGTTCCTAGGAAACCCTCCCCCCTGATAATTCCTCCTCTTGGGATTCTCCCAAAGTCCAGATCTGGGAATGGGTCTGAGGTGGCTGGGCTCTCCGCCTGGTCCCTTTGAGCCCCTCCCCAGAAGTAGCTGGCAGTTGGTTGGGAGGAGTGCTACAGAGGAATTGAATGAGCCCTGAGATCCCTCCTCACCTGCTCTTTTCTTCCACAGATCCAGTTTAACAAGGACCAGCTGGAGGGTGAGGAGAAGTTGGTCCCCTGAGCCCACTGCCTAGACCCAAGCCCCTGGTCAGATTCTCTTTCTATTACCTATCCCCGTCCTGACCTTGAAACCTCCCACACTCGTCCCCTGTGCTGCCCAGCTCTAACACATCGTTTCTGAACTTCCCCTCTGTCTGGGGGTGATGGGACCCCTGGTCAACACTGATATCTCTTTATACTTCAGAGTTCAAGGAGGCCTTTGAGTTGTTTGACCGAGTAGGGGATGGCAAGATCCTGTACAGCCAGTGTGGAGACTTGATGAGGGCCCTAGGCCAGAACCCTACCAACGCCGAGGTCCTCAAGATTCTGGGGAACCCCAAGAGTGATGGTGAGGGGACCACTGGAACAGTGGGGGTTTTCAGTTTGGTGATGGAACAGAGGAATGTTGGTAAGGTGACAAAAGATGCCGAGGTGGGTCTCATGACTTCAAAAACTGTCAACCCAGGGGCAGAAAAAGCATCCTGAATGTTGAACAGGATCAAAGCCTTCATGGTTGGGGTGGGAGCTGGGTCCTAGGGGACACCACAGTGACCTCTCCCTCACCTCTCAACCTTCAGAGCTGAAGTCCCGGCGTGTGGACTTCGAGACTTTCCTGCCCATGCTCCAGGCCGTGTCCAAGAACCGAGACCAAGGCACATATGAAGACTACCTGGAGGGGCTTCGGGTGTTTGACAAAGAAGGGAACGGCAAAGTCATGGGAGCGGAGCTCAGACATGTCCTCACCACCCTGGGTGAGGCTCAGCCCAGAACTGTGGCATGGAGAGAAGAGAATGGACCCAGAAGAAGGTTGCCGAGGAGGAGGAGCCAGGGAGGGATTACTGCCCTGTAGGTCATGGGCAGGAGACTGAGAAGGTCAGAGCCATGGGGCAGAACCCAAAGGGCTGCTTCCTGCAGAGGCTCAAGTGAGAAGGGGCACAGCTGCCTCCCAAAGGGCAGGGGAAGGGAAGAGGTGGGAGATTTGCGATTCCCTTTTGGAAGAGATGCTGGTGCTCTGTGATCTGGTACTCTCTAACTCTCTGGAACTTAATTTCATTGTCAAAGCTTCCGCCTGGTGCTAATGCAGGTGAAATGGAAAGCAAGATGCAGAGACACATCCATGGCATTACCATTACATAAGGAGAGGATTCTTTTGGCGTTCTCTTGCTACAGGCAAATCTCCAGGGTGGGAGGAGGGGAGGTACCACACAGAATAGGGTGGCCTGGTTGGTCAGGGAGGGAGGACAGCGGCTAAAACGTTGTGTCTGGGGCTCAGGAGAGAAGATGACTGAAGAGGAGGTGGAGACAGTTCTAGCAGGACATGAGGACAGCAATGGCTGCATCAACTATGAAGGTGAGGGGGCAGAGGAGCAGAAGGGACAGGGGAGGAGGGGCGGCAGGAGGCCCCCGGTTTGCGGTGTGGGCACCCTGGGGCCCGCATTATCTGAGGTCAGACGACTGCCCCACGGCCTGCTTCTGAAGCCCCTCCTGCTTCCTCTGCAGCCTTCCTGAAGCACATCCTCAGCGTGTGAGCTCTCCAGGTAGGGCCATCCTACTCGCCTGCAGAGACTAGTCTCCTCCTGGTCCCTCCGCCTCGGTGCAAAAGCTGGGAAGTGCGTTTTCCTGTTCTACGTATGAGTGCTGGGGTTTGGCAACTTTTCATGTTTTTCCACAGATGCCGTGGGGTCGGACACTGGTCCTCCCGCAGGCGGAAGCATGTTCCTACCACTAGGAGGCCACCTATTGTTTCAAAATAAAGAGACGGTTCCTCCCTTCGCCTCCGACTGCTGCTTTCTTCCGACGTGGGGTGGGAGGGAGGGAAGCGAGGGCTCTCCTCTCCCCGATCCGTTATCCTCTATCTTCCCGCTGCTCCGAAGAGCAGATTCCTGCGCTCTCCCCACTCCCGTCTCCGGGCGCGGTTTCTGGGTCCCAGGTGGGGCTCTGGAGAAAGGAGCGGCGGCGGGCCCCGCCCATCTCATTACTAATGTAGCAACTCATCTGCATAAGCCCTGGCCAGGAATCCTATTGGCTGGGTCCGCTGAGGGTGACGTCATCGGGACGTTCGAAGACTAGGGCTGGGCCGGGAGCCGGAGCCATTACCGCAGGAGCAGGTCCCGCAGAGCTCGGCAGCCAAGATGGTGGGGCCCGGGCCTGGGAGGATGAGCGGGGCTTGGGGCGAGAGGCGGGAAGTTGGGGGGAGGGGGCGCGGAGGCGGCAGAGGTAGGGGGCAAAGGGAACCCGAGGGCCTGGAAGATTGGAGGCAGGGTTGGAAAGTCTGGGGTCTTGTCCTGCTGGGAAGCGAACGAGTCCCCGGCGCGGGACCGGAGTTTGTGGTTGTGCGTGGGACGGGGCTGGAAGCTGGGGGTATGGAGTCCAGCTGCTGACCGCTCCCCTCTTCTCTGAGCAGTGTGACTTCACCGAGGACCAGACCGCAGGTAGGTAACTGACCCCTCCCGAGGTCACGCTAAGGCAGACACCTCTAGCACCTGACCCCAACCTGTCACCTCTTCAGCGCCTCCAGGGGTACCTCCTGGATTTCCGCTCCCTCCTCTGGAGCCTCCATTTTCTTTTCTCACCCTTTCTTCCTCCCTCTCCTTCCACTCCAGATCCGAGCCCCAAGCACTGGGTGAGTTTTAGGTGGTGTGGGCATGTGAAACAACTTGGTCGCCTACTGCCTGCTGTGTGGGGGCTGGGAGGGTGTCTGAAGCTGCCTGTGCGCCTCCGACCCTTAATCAGCTTCTTCTGCCTCTTCTCTCCTGTGACAATTCTCCCCCTCCCCCGCTTGGAGTTGTGAGGACTAAAAATCAGTGACCTGCTATTTTGTAAAAATGGGGACAAGGGAGTTTGCCGAGGGTACTTTCGCTGAACGGCAAGGTGGGCGGTGGCAGGCCCGGATAACCCCAGCCCCGGCCGCGGCTCCCACTTCCTTATAAGGGCCGGACCCAGACAGGGCGGCGGCACATTCCTGCCCAGCGCAGAGGGGGCTGGGCCGGCGCCGGCCGAGGGGTGTGTAAACGGGTGTGACTACTCTGCCTGGGGGAGCAAGGCTGTGTCTTCACGTGGGATACCCGAGTTGGGAGTAACGGACACTGGGTCCGTCCCTCTCGGCGGACTTGGGTGTACAGTGGGATGAGTATCCGGTTTCCGTAGCATGATTAAAGTTGAATGGGCAGTGGACACCAGGAGGGCTTGGTTTAACCCCCATATGCCCAGTGCTGATGTTTATCTGAATCCTCAGAGTTCAAGGAGGCCTTCCAGCTGTTTGACCGAACAGGGGATGGCAAGATCCTGTACAGCCAGTGTGGGGACGTGATGCGGGCCCTGGGCCAGAACCCCACCAACGCCGAGGTGCTCAAAGTCCTGGGGAACCCCAAGAGTGATGGTGAGGGTCCTCGAGAACAACTCCTCCGTGCGGTGGTGGGCCCAGTTCTTTGGCTGAGCGCCTGTCTTTGTAGGCCCCAAACTCAAGCAGGTCTTGTCTCAACTAGCAAATCCCATGGGTTTCTGCTGCTTTGAGTGGGAGCAGTCTGTTTGGTGGTGACCCCGTGACCCCCTCGGTTCTGAGAACGTGTGTGACTTTCCTTCTGCCTCCTTTACGGCAGAGATGAACGTGAAGGTGCTGGACTTTGAGCACTTCCTGCCCATGCTGCAGACTGTGGCCAAGAACAAGGACCAGGGCACCTATGAGGACTACGTCGAAGGCCTTAGGGTGTTTGACAAGGAGGGGAACGGCACTGTCATGGGTGCCGAGATCCGGCATGTTCTCGTCACACTGGGTGAGGCTCTACCCTTTCTCCTTGAGCTGAGGTGCCACCTGACAGACTCTTCACCTGTCACGCAGTTCCCACAATGCTCCCTTTCCCTCTGCAGGGGAGAAGATGACAGAGGAAGAAGTAGAGATGCTGGTGGCAGGGCATGAGGACAGCAATGGTTGTATCAACTATGAAGGTGAGGGACAAATGGGAGGAAGCAGCCGTATGGGGCAGGTCAAGTACAGTTTGGGGCTTTCCCTGTCCCTGGACTTGGGCTCCAAAAAGTGCCAGGCAAGAGGCAGGGCCCTGCCCAGCCCAGGAGCGGGAGGCCAGGGGCGTATGACAGGAAAGGAAGGGGCAATGTGGTGTGAAGGGTGGGGAAGGAACGGGAAGTAAAATAAATGGAATGTCTATGTCCCCACGGCCTGACCCCCTCACCCCACGTGTGTGTCTTGTCTTCACCATTAATGTCTCTTCCTTCCCGCAGCATTTGTGAGGCATATCCTGTCGGGGTGACGGGCCCGTGGGGCGGGTACGGCTCCTCCCAGCCTCCCCTCTCTAGTTGATCCCCCCAGTGTTTTCTTCCCCCACCTTTGCTCTATGGCCCCTGCCCTACCCCTACTACCATCTGACTTCTGGCATGTTTCTGCATGGAGCTGACTGGGGAAGGGAGGGGTCCTCAAAGAGGAAGACAGCCTGGGGGTGTGGTACCTCCTCTCCTAGAATGGGCCCTGAAGTTTTACTTCTAGGGCCTTGGGTGCTGGTGCCTGGGAACCCTGACACCTGACCCGTCTTGCTTTAGGGTGATCCTTTGGCCCTGGAGCAGCGGTGGCTGGCACAGGGGGGTGGGTTGCCTGCCCCATTGTTCTGCTGTAGCTGAACAGTTCTTCCCCTTCCTTCGGCTGGGCAGCTTGGAGGTACCCTAACCCAAAACTCTGTCTTCTCCTCCTGCCAGTGCTGCCAGTAGCTTTAGGTGTAGTTAAGAACTTTGCTGCCTCTGCTGTGTTCTTGCTGCTCAGGGTGGGGTGGGAACTAACAGCTGGTGGGAGGGGAGCTGGGGGCCTAGAGAACTGGTCAGACTCAAGGTGACTCCTCTGCAAACTGACCCCAAGGTTGGTTGCTGCAGGCACGTCCCTTCTTATATGCCACCTTCGTGGTCTTAATGGTCTCCTGGTCCCCGGTGGTCCCCTCCCCTGGGCCCTGCCCCCTGGTTTATCCTCTCTCCTTTCCACAGAGCTCGTCCGAATGGTGCTGAATGGCTGAAGACATTCCCAGTGTACCCAGAGCCTTGTGCCTCCCCCTGTGTGAGACTGTATTAGCCCCGAAGCTCCTAAGTTCTGTCACAGCACTTTTCCCAGCTTGTATCTCTTGGATGATGTTTGCCATGAGCATTCACCAAATAAACTCGTTTTCTGTGCCCTAAATGCGGTTCTGTTTTACTTCCTGAGCAGGGTGAAGGGGAGAGAGAGTCCAGGATCAATGACCAGGGGCTGGGGAAGGGCCTGTAGGAGCCCTGTGCCTCACTGAAGAAATGCTGACCACATTCATTGCTGCTACAAAGGCCACCCCGTGGGGGGTGAGGAAAGACATAAATCTCTAGGACCAAGGCTGGCCAGCCTTGTTCCAGCCCACATCAGACTCAGTCCTCGCCTAGCACTCTAGCTCCTTAAATCCAACGCTGACCCTCCCAAGCACTGCAGACCTTTGGTGGGGGAAGCCTGGAGACTGCTTATTGGAGCTAAAGCCAGGCCACATTGGCACTGCCAGAGCCTGTCACCCAGCAGGGCTAGGGGCCAAAAGCAACAGAAGGAGGGGAGGTGACTGCCTTCTCCCTGCCTAATAAGGGAAGAAATGAAACCACTACTTCTGAAAGGTAAATAAACAAGATCTCCTGGTTGAGGATGTCCTTCCAAGCCTTAAACAGCTATTTTGGGGGCAGGTGAGAGCCTCTGCCCGCTCCTGCATCAGTGCACAGCCCTGACAGCTGAGCTGCCTTTGGCTGCGGGAGAGAGGCCCAGTGCCTCTCTGGCCTAAGTGAACGAAGGCCCCAGGGAAGAACTCCAGCAATGATGCCCCAGCCCGACCCCACTACCTGACAGCCACAGGTCAGAGAACACAGAAGGCATCCACAAGATAAAACTGAAAGCAAATTAATTTATAAAAAAGAAAAAGAAAGAAAAAAAGAGAAAATTTACAGAAAACTTTTGAACAGAAGGAAGGTGCCAAGACGCAGAGGAGAAGAAACATGGGAACGTGAGGAACAAAGGGCCTGGTGGGCGGGACTAGGGCCTGGTGGGGAGCCTGGAATCACATTTGCCTGCACATAGAGGATGAAGAGGGGAGAGCTGGTATGTGAGGCACTGGAATCTGGGGAGCTGAGCTGAGCTGCAAGCTGGGGGTCAGCACTAACCTAGATTGGGCACCCCTACCCCACTGTCTCCAAATCCCAGGGAAACCCTAGCTACCAGTCAAGGTTCTGATGGTCTCGGTAGAGGAGGGAGGAGGTTATGGGGATGATCCACTGAGTCATAGGAAGAGGTGCTTAAGTGCTTTTTGAAAATTTCAGGTTTTTAAAACTTTCCATCTTCTGGCTGCCTTCCTTCTCCAGGTCTCCTAGGAGCCCACTGAGACAGCCCAGGGAGGAAGAGGAGCCCCGAATGCCCTCTTCCTCTGTGTCTACCATAGGAATCTCCAAAAACAGGTTTCCCCACCAAATACACGTACTCGGACATCAACTACATCGCTGACTTAAACACACACAAACTGACATTCAGAGGGAAACAGGTCATTGGCTGAGCTGGGGTGGCCTAAACAGCAACACTGAGGAAGCAGCAGGAGAGATTAGCAGGGATAAACGGGGTGGGGTGGCTGAGGGGGTTCTGAGTTGTCTTAGTTACTACTGAGGGGCTGGAGGAGACAGGTTCTGCACCCTATTTTATCCCCAGAGCTCTCTCCAGAATGTTAATTATCCTTTCCTAAAACGGTCACCTCCCTCCACCAAGAAATGTAAAAGTTGGATTTTTTTTTAATGGGGGAGGGAGCTCCAATGCAGCTTAAAAAAAAAATCACTTTTCTTTAAAAGGGCTTAATTTTTTTCATCCATAAAAAATGCAGTCGTTTTGAGGGGTGTACCCTTAGAAGTGATTAATTAGAACCTTGTATAAATACCTTCCCCCAGTCCTTCCTGTGAGGGCACATCCCCATCCTATCCTTCCTCCCAGACATTAGAAAGATCTTTTAAACAGAAGTCCTTGAATAATCCGATATAAAAATGCAAGCCCCTGACAGGGGCTTTGGTGGGGGCTGTGGAGGGGCAGCAAGTGCTTTCCTTACGTAGTGATGAACTCTCCAGCTGGGAAGAGTCCCAGTGGTGGGGGAGGGCTGTCCTGGAACCTTGATCTTCATGGGGGGTGAGGGAGAGATGTCTGGCTGGCTCCTCACTGTGGAGGTGGCACAGGGGTGACCGTGCCTGGGCTCGGGGCTGTGGGGTCTGGAGGCAAGGGGGTGCCTGGGTCTGTGGAGAAAGGGAAGATGAATCAGCTAGGGTGAGCAGGAGAGAGGGCACCACGGACAAACAGAACTGGGCAAGGCGTGCAATGGGTGGGTAGATGAATGAGGTACCCACAACATACAACTTCCTTTCCCAACCTCTCCCACCTCCCACTGGGAAAAGTGACAGACCTGAGATCCTCCTCCTGCCCCCACGGGAACCCTAAATGGGCATCTGAGCATGATGGGGACAAGCAAAGGGGGTGCCAATCATCATGCACTCAGGTAGCTGCTTTCCAAGTTTACAGCTGAGATGCTCTGCCACAGGACTCCTCCGTGACCCACCAGAGAAGGGCCCCAACGTCATCCCAGAGGTGGCAGCTGCCAGGCCGGGGGATGGTGGAGGGCAGCCAGAGAGGCCCTTCCTCCTGTGTTCTAATTTTACCAGAGCGCTCACCGAGTACCTGAGCCCTTCCCCCTGCCCTCCTCTCCCCGTGTGGACCCCTCCCCCGCACCCTTCTCCCGTCCAGGACCCTTCTCACCTGGCAGTGGGCTGGCACTGGGCAGGAGGTTGCCCTGAACAGCTGCCACAATGGCAGGGCTCTGGGCTGCGGCGGATCCGAGCCCCGGCCCGAGAGGCAAGGAAGATGGCATGGTGGTGGTCGCCGGCAGGTTAGGATGTAGAGGGTTCGCCATGGACACAGGCAGGTTAGGTGGGGGGAGAGTGCCCGGGGCGAACGGGAGATGGTGGTGATGCCCATGCAGGTTAGGAGGAGGGGGGAGGTTAATACTGATGGAGTCGGCTAGACTACCAAATGGGATGATGGATGGAGCAGGAGGAGGAGGAGGCGGCATGCCGAAAGGCAAACCCAAAGGAGCATTACCCGCCACGCCTGGGTGCCCGCTGCCCGGCACTGCCCCTGGCATCATTGAGGGAGGAGTTTGTTGGTTGGGGAACGGTGAGGGGCCTGGGAATAGAGAAGAGAGATCCAGATGATCAGAGACAGAAAATCTCACGTATCAACTCACTTTTATAGGGAGGATGATCTAGCCACTCCCAGGCACCACCTTCCCTTTTCCTGACACTAGAATTAGTAGTAAATCCTTGGAGCAAAACTCTGAAGATCTGGGTTTGGGGAAAGACCCCTGCCGGCTTAAGGATATAGCCGAGGTGGGCCCAGCAGAAGAAACCGAGGCCAATCCAATCTCCAATCCTACCACGTGTCCCCTCCAAGGTGACCTGGAACGTCCACCTGGATCGCTCTGGTCAGCAAGAGTTCAAGAACCCATCACTTACCATGGGGTCCAGGGGGTGGTACCCCTGGTGGGACTGCCCCAGGTTGGGGGGCTCCGGCTGGTTGTTGCTGCTGTGGCCCTGCAGTTGACCCTGTCTGCCCAATCTGTTCAGAGGGGCCCAAGCTTCCAGGAGGGACCCCACTGCTAGCAGGAGCAGGGGCCACAGAGGCCGGAGCCATAGCCAAGCCATGGACTGTGGGTGGCCCAGCAGCGCCTGTAGGTGGGATGGGCTGGGAGCCTGGGGGCAGGGCTGGTGGTGGCTGCTGCTGCTGCTGGTGCATTTGTTGGAAGTGCTGCTGCCGAGCCCTCATCTCCGCATACTTCAGCTGCTCCATGTGGAAGGCTTGCCTGTCGGCCAGGAGCTGCTGCCTCTGATACTCCAGCTGCCGGTGCCAATTGAGTACTGTCACCCGTGTTCAGAAGACCCCAAAGCAAGCACCTTCCCCCTGCTTTATTTTCTGACAAACCCAGCCTCTCATTCCGGTGGTTCCCACATCAAAACTAAGTCAGGGCTTCAGCGCCCCCCCCCCCCCCCCCATCTTCTCACTGCCCACACAGCTTCTCATTGCAACGGTGTTAATCTGGGGATAGCCCTTGCTGATTTCAGCTCCAGAGCTTTGCACTTGTCATAAATTTGGAAAACCTTTCCAGTCCTCCTGTCAATTCATGTTCTTTTCTTCCTTAAAAATTGGCTAAAAACTCATCATTCTTAGGGAGCCATCTCAGATCAATTCACTAGCCTCTGAGCTTTTGGCCTTGATTCTGTTATCGCCTCAGGACTTACATACTTGATTTGAAATCTCTTAATTTGAATTTGTCAGGTACTTTAAGCATTAACTGTTTTTTTATGTCTCCATACCATATATATTTGATGACTCTAATTAAACTGTAAATTCTCTGAGGGCAGGGGCCCTGTCTTCTCTTTCTTTTCTTTTTAAAATATTTTTATTTATTTCAGAGAGAAAGGGAGAGGGAGAGAGAGATAGAAACATCAATGATGAGAGACAATCACTGATTGACTACCTCCTGTGGACTGAGCCAGCAACCCAGGCATATGCCCTTGACTAGAATTGAACCCAGGACCGACGCTCTATCCAATGAGCCAAACAGGCTAGGGCTCTTCTCTTTCTTTTTACAACTTCTCAAAGACAAAGTGGTCTATAGCTTACCTATCCCATCCCCTTTTCAAGTCCATCTCCTGGATCTGAAGCCTCTACCCTCTCATCATGCCTTAAATTTGTTCAATCCCTCAATAAATACTTACTGAGAGTTTACTATGGGCCAAGCACTGTTCAAGGACCTGGAGATGCTGATCAGAAACCAACTAGGATCTCTGCCCCGTGGAGGAGCTGACACTGTGGGCACCGCAGCCTCCAGGCTTCCCCTGTGGCCACTTGTCCTTAACTGCCTGGGGCTGGCTCCCCCGCCCTGGCTTGGGCTGTTCCACTCTTGCTTTGGAGCCCTGTCCATCTCAGGCTTTCTGCTCTGCTGCTCTCCTCTCCCCACTGCCCGTCCTCAACTGAGGCACAGCTCAGCATCGAGGTGGGGCCCCTGGGCTCTGCTGAACCCCTAGGGAACATTACTCACTGCTTCTCGCTCCCGGTCCATGATCGTCTCCAGCTCCTCAAAGTGCCGGAGTTTGATCTCCAACTTTTTCATCTGGGTCTCCACTAGCAGGGCCACCAGAGATTTGATTTTCCTCTCCTCAACAGCAGCCAAGTGCTAGGGAAGGAGGGGTGGAAGGCATGTCAGTGGGAAGACCCAGTGGAAGACATTCCGGGGCAGAGAAAGGTAGCAGGTTTTAAGAAACAACTTGCTAAAAAAAAAAAAAAAAAAGAAACAACTTGCTGTGGTCACAGCCCAGAGCGTAAAACAGGCTTGATATTTTTAAGAGAACATGAAGAAAAATCAAGTGTGGCAAAGGATAAGACAAAGTCAAATAATCTATATAAATAAAAACCTAAGCAACCATTCGACTATTTGACCAGTAGCTATGACGTGCAATGACCACCAGGGGCAGATGCTCAACGTACAAGCATGGAAACATGGAACAGCCTGATGAATCTCAGAGGGAAAGGGGGAGGAGGGAGGGCAGGAAGAAATTAATCAAAGATCTTATATGCACACCAGAGGTCCAGTGCACAGATTCATGTAACAGTGGGGTCTCTCGGCCTGGCCTGCAGGGATCGGGCCGTAACCGGCAGTCCGACATCCCCTGAGGAGTCCCAGATTGCGAGAGGGCGCAGGCCAGGCCGAGGGACCTCACCGGGCCTCTAATCAAATAATCAAAGCTTAAAAAAACTTAGAACAGTGATGACCAACCCTCCCTCTTAGGATCAAAGAAAAAGGAAATGGGCAGCGTTATTCAAGGGATAAGGAAGGATTTCCTCCAGGTGAAGTGAGGTCAGAGAAGGGGCACCTCCCCCTTGGGTTTTCTGGGCCCTCACCTTGGCCTTCACAGCGGCGGCGGCCAGCGCAGCGGCAGCAGCGGTGGAGAGATTGCCCTCACCGATGTCCCTCTCCACCTTGGTCTTCCTCTCCCCCTCCGACTCCACCACTTCCTTCAGCACTTCCTCCTGCCCCTCCTTTGGCTCCTTGTCCTTCTCAGGGTCAACTGGGCCAGGCACAGGGCTGTTAGTCCCACGGCCCCTCCCTTCGCTCCCTGAACTGAACCACCCTGCTGTGCTGGGAGGCTCACCGATGGGGTCCCCGTCACTCTTCTCGGACTCCTTCTCGCTGTCGCCTTCTTTCCCTTTCTCTTCGTCCTTCTTGGGAGCCTCGCTAGTCTTCTCTTTTGCTTCTTCCTCCACGGCCCCAACTCCTTCTCGGGGTTCCTGAAGCCCCAGGGAAAGAAAAGTAGAGGATATCAGGGTGACTGCTTCTCACACAGGGTCTGGACTGGGAAATGAATTTACACCTCTTACTTGGGAGGTAGTTTGGCTCCAGGAGAAGCCTAGCCATCTCTTGCCTGAGCTGGACTAAGCCAGCTCCCCATCACCATGCTGCCACCCCACCCCAGCTCCCCAGCCCAGGTCAATCCAGCTATACCTTGGGCTCCTTCTTCTCCTCTGCGGCCTGGCCCTCCGCCCGCGCCTCGTCAGTCCCGCTCTCCTCTGGGCCCGTGGGAAGAGGAAACGGGAAGTGGCTGATACAGAGTCTGTCTCTACAGCACTCTTCCCCAGCCCCTCTCCTGGCCAAAATCTTAGTGAGAGCATCAATAGGGAGCCATAGTCCCTCAGGTAAAGTCCTGGGGAAAACAAAACCCCCACCAATCTCCCATTCGCCTTGTGCTCTGAGGCCGACCGAAGCAGGGATGGCACAGGGAAGCCAGGGGGAGGGGAGAATTCTGGGAGCTTGCCAGCCTTACCAATGCGCTCGGGCTCATCAGAGGTGGTTCCGGCAATTCCACTGCTTTCCAGACCGAAGGCTGGGTCTGCCCTGCCTGTCACTTTGGCTGCTTCCTCCACTTTCCGAACATGGGCCTCCACCAAGGCGGTGGGTACCTCCTCCTTCATTTTAGAGAACTCCTCTGCAAGATCCAGAGAGGATGAGGATGGGAGTGGGGGCGGGAGGCAGGCAGTTCTGGCCACCCCGGTGAAATCCCATCTCTCCGTCCAGACCAGCATGGAGCCAGACTGGTGCCTGAGCTGATGCCAGCAGAAGACAAGGCCAATAAGGCAGCCGTACTTGAGAGGGTCTCAAGGTCTGAGTAACTAGTCCTTCAAACGAAAACTAAGCCCAGCTGGTGTGGCTCAGTGGTTGAGCGTCAACTTATAAACCAGGAGGTCAGGGTTCAATTCCTGGTCAGGGTACATGCCTGGTTGTGGGCTCAATCCCCAGTTGAGGGCGTGAAGGAGGCAGCCGATCAATGATTCGCTCTCATCACTGATGATTCTCTCTCTCTCTCCCTCTCCTTTCCTCTCTAAAATCAATAAAAATATATTTAAACAAACCAACGAAAACCAAGAAGGCCAGGAACCCTCCACATTACCTAGAGCCGACTTTGCAGCAGCAGAGGCGACTCGCGGATCGACGACGGAGGCCAGGAAGGCAACAGTGCTCATGACGGGGTTGCCTGACTGACTGAAAGGGATGGGCTGGTAGGCCAGGGGGCCCAGAGAGGCCTCCGAGTCCTCCAGGTACGGGTCTTCAATGGGAAGACGAAGAAAATGCAAGATGCACTCGTCCTGCGTGCGGCTTCCCACATGCTCAGACACTTTGTTCCAGTCGTCTTTGTACATTTCCAGAGCCTGGTGGTGGTGGTGGAGACACAACTTCGCTTACTTAGCCACTTTCCTTGAAGATCAACTCCCCCCATCTTACTAAGGATAGCTGGCTTCAAAGCTCTCTGTTTGTGGTATTTGTGTACTCTGCTGGGTCCAAAAGGAACTTCCAAGTAGCACTAAGAAAGGATATGGCGTTAAGGAAATGGCCCAAATCTCTGGCCTGGAGCTGTTGCCTAGGGCAGGTGCGACAGGCATCGGGAAGGAGAGAGACTGAGGGCAAGATCACGTGGCCCCGCTCGCGAGTGCGCAGGCGCCCGGCCACTTCGCTGCGCAGGCCTCTCCTTTCCTCGCCCCAATTACCTCCAGCAGCAGCAGGGTCTCCTGCTCCGTCCACTCCCGCGTGGCACTGGCCGCAGCTTTGCTCTGCAGGGGAGAGACGGGGCGTCAACCAGAGGGGCCGCGACCTCTGGGGAGTGAGGGCGCTCGGGCCGAGTCACCCCACACTTCCATACCTTGGAGGGAACGTTCTTCTTTGTGTACATGTCTGTGCGTAGCCCAAAGTTCTGCATGTCTGTCGGTTTCTCTTTGCCTTTGTCAGGGAAGTTGAGCATTTGTTGGGAAGCAGAGGTCTGCTATTTGTGGAGGGAGAGAAAGAGGTGAGTACAAATGACCACCAGGAGCCAGGGGCAGAGAGAGAAAGATAGAAACAGAAAGACAGAGAGAGAGAGATAGAAACAGACAGAAGGAGCTTTCTTCCCAAAGTCAGGGACACCCCTGGGCGGGACTTCCTCCCTCACTGCTGTAGCTCCTCTGTTCTCATCTCTCCTTCCCGGGCAGGGGCCCCCAAATAAAGGGGCAAATAAGAAGCCCAGCAGGGTCTACGCCCCACCTACCAGCTCTGGCTTGCCCTTAGCGGTCTCTGGCACCAGGTCATCCAGCTCTTTGCCCTTGCGCCCAGCCTTGGTATCAGCATCAACCTGGCGGCCCTGGGGGACAGAGCTTGACGTCATGGAAGCTGGGCAGGGAACACCAGGCCAAGGCCCTAGAGGCCTCAAGACCAAATCCTGGGTGGTCCGCAGCTCTGGGGCATTCATGCCACTGTTCCATGTTCCCTTAATGGCTAATTAGGTTTGTAGTTGGCATGATATCCACTTGTATTCACATATGTCTTTACAGATTTTCTTAGGAGCTGGACAATTAGGTTCTAGTTCTAGATTTAGTACTCAGTGACCTTGGGCAAGCCACATAACCTTTCTCCTCTTAATTTTTGTAATGTATGAAATGGAAGTGGAAAAATGGAAGTGATAATAATTATGAGTCAAAAATGAAAAAATGTTGGAAGCATGACAAAGCTAAAAAATTCCATGCAGCTGAATTTTAAGCCTTTTTTCTCTATCTGTTCCGTCCCCTACATCAGTCTGTCTGCTCCGAGGACAAGGAGCATCTCTTCTCCCTCAGCAAGTCCTCGCAGTCTTAGGTACAGAGGCTGAGAGAGGTTGCTAACACCTGGGACTCATTCCCGTCGCCCTGTGCATCCCATGGAAAAGGAAGAAGCCTCAAAACACTCCTGAACCATTACCCTAAAAACCAGAAAAAGAAAAGTCCAAAGAAGCCCAGTTTTACGCCCCTCCCAACCCTACCCCGGTCCCTACCGCCCCTCACCCTACCTGTGGGGTCTTGGGTTGCAGAGGCACCAGCCCTGAGGGCGTGTCCGCTAAGACGTGGAAGTGAGAGGTGGGTGGAGGTCCCATTGGGGTTGGTCGACTCTCAGCATCCACCTGGTAGTTTATAAGACCCCACTGCTCTAGGAAGGCGTGGACCCTGGGAGGAGAGAGACAGAAACAGGGTCACGGGCAACCAGAAAGCTGCACGAGGAGAGCTGAGGGCAGAGGTGGCCCAAAGCTCCCTCTCCCGCCCTCTTTTCTGCTCATTCTCCTTCCTGGGACATCTCTTCTCCTCCCACCACCTAAATGCCAAGTCTACATCTCCAGTCAGGACCTCTCTTCACAGTCATCCACCTGCTCAACATCTCCTCCTGGACAGCCAGTGACATCGAAACAGGACTCTCTCCTTTCTTCCACACTTCGAGGGGTACCACTGCCATTCCCTCAAGTCCCTCCCACCCCGAACCCGAACCTCACCTCACCTCTCTCTAGAGGTGTTTTTTCCTGCTCATACCCCTGTGTTCCTTGCTGGCATCTCTATTTCTGCCAAGAGACATCTGTGGGCAGACATCCTGACATACCCCTTCCTCTCAGCTGCAGAACCCACCTCATGATGGCACAGACATCACCTGCCAGGTTCCTGCGGCAGGCGGTAGAGGTGAGATACTCTTGGGGGTTCAGCCGGTAAGTGTCAATCATGAAGTTTCGATAGGCCAGGTAGCTTAGAAGGAGAGAGAACAATGAGGTAGAAAAATAAATGTCTGTTGCCAGCTGATGGGTAGGAAAGTGATAAAGGAGCAAATGACTCCTCCTGTGTGACAAGATGAAAGGAGTCGACAATTTGACTCAGTGAACAACGTGGGGCTACTATGTGCTAGGCGCCAGGGGCTCAAGCAGTGCTGGCGTTTTCCTTGATGGGGTTCTAGTTAAGCAAATTATGTCCTTGGCTGTCCTTGAAGTTGATTCACCCAATTTTTAAATAAGGAATCAAAAGGTAAAACAAGAAGTCCTTATTTCCAAATGCATATGGTAGAGGGAGGTCCAAATCCATGTATCCTACTAGTCAGCAAAGAGTATGTTTTGAATGTGGAAAAGCTAAAATCCCAGTTCTACCATGATGGCCTCGGGCAAGACACTTAAATTTTTGCCTCCCAGTTTCCCCATCTATAAATTGAAGTGTCTGTTGAAGCTTAGAAAGGTCTGTGAAGGTCTAGTACAGCTTGAAAAATGATAGATAGCTGTTGTATAGTATAGTGTAAAGTTTGAGACCATGACCTAGACTAAAGGATTCAGATCTCGGTTTTACTACTTACTAGCTGTCTGACTTTAAGCACATAACTTAGCCCCTCTAAACCTCAGTTTCCTAATCAGTAAAGTGGAGATGATAATAACCTTCCTCTAAAGCTGATGTGGAGATTAAATTAGTCACCGTCTGTAGGATGTGCCTGGGAGACAGTAAGCTCTCAATAAAGGTAGGCAATCATCATCATTTACTATTTTCTGCCAAAAGTGCAAAGTGTAAGTTAGGACACACGATTTCAAATACTGCTTCGCCACCAAAAAAACAGCTTTGTGCCCTTCCTTTGCCAGTCACATCATCTTGAAAGGCCTCAAGGTTGTTAGTTTTTAATGTGATGAGAACTATGCAACTTATAAGCTTTCTTCCAGATCTAAAAATCTATGATTCTCTCTTCCTGGTAAATTTGATTTCTTTCCAGATAAAAAAATAAAACATAACTATTAAAAAAAAAAAAAAAGAGTGCCGAAACCGGTTTGGCTCAGTGGATAGAGTGTCGGTCTGCCGACTGAGGGGTCCCAGGTTCGATTCCGGTCAAGGGCATGTACATTGGTTGCGGGCACATCCCCGGTGGGGGGTGTGCAGGAGGCAGCTGGTCGATGTTTCTCTCATCATCGATGTTTCTGGCTCTCTATCCCTCTCCCTTCCTCTCTGTAAAAAATCAATAAAATATATTATAAAAAAAAAAAGTGCAAAGTGTGGAACAGTTCTAGTTCCAACCCTGCCTGCAAATCATGTTGATCACATGTCACCTGGTCACTACTTCCTTTTCCCCCGGAGAGAGCGAGGCTTCTCCACACGCTGCTGTCCCCAAAGAGGAGCGAAGCAGACCTGCTGCAGGAAGGAAGACGGCCCCGAGGGGAAGCGGAGGAACAGATGGGAAGCAAGCCCGCCGGGTTCTCAGGGAGCCGTGGCTCAGCACTCAGGCTCACCATCTCATCATGATAGTGATCCCGGAGCATCTCTAACCAGAGAGGCTTGCCAAGTCTCACCCAAAGCCAACCAAGTTTGGCCGGAGGCAACACCCTGAAGGAGGTGAGGACTTCTGAGCCCCAAGCCCGCACTTGACCTAACACTTCTCTCCAGAGAGCTTTCTCCATCCCTTAATTCACAGACGTGGGTCTTAATAGTTTTCCCTCTCGTTTATCTATCAAAACCTACTCTTAGGGACCAGCCTGGTAACAGCCACTGACATTTTATCAAAGCTATGCTAGGGAGATTTGCATTTTGGACAACATCAGTAACTGTGGGTTGAAAGGCTCTGTACCCTGTTAAGAGAAATGGAGGAACTGGAGCAGGTAGTTGTTTTGCACAGAAGAGCAGGCTGATGGCCACTGGGCAAATCCTAGAGAGCATGTTGCGTGGTCAGGTGCTGGGCTGGGGGCAGCGATCATGTCTTGGTGAGCCTTGCACCAAGTGCCTGGCTCATGGAAGAACTCAAGAAATGGTTGCTAAACAGGATGTTGCTGGATCAGGAAGAGTGAATGGGACAGGGAGAGAGAGAGATCCATGAGCCGAGATGTCCTTACATTTCTGGAGTCTTGGACTTGTTCTTGCCGTTGAAGAACTCAGGAAGAGCCCGCCGCTCAATGGCATGGACACTGCAAGAGAAGGCGGTGCATTCAGAAGGCACTAGTGGAGCAATGGAGCCCCAAAGAGAGGAAAAGCCTAGAAGGGGAGGCAGGCAAACAGCTGGAGACAGCAGGAAGGAATCAGATGCTTGGGGAGAACTTCCTCCCAGGGCTCCCCTAAAACGGAAGTGTACCCCGGTCTAGCTGACTGAGGAAGAAATAACTTATTTAGCGGCAGGAGAAGGAACAACGTGTTGACCCCAGGAGGCAGGGAGAAAAGGGTTTAGTGAGAAGCTGGAGCAATAATACCTATTATAATCAAACCAGGCTGCGTAGCTGGGAATGATGATGTGGTGGGTCTGTTCAGTCACATTGTCCTCATGCAGGTCCGGGTTCTTGGTCTGCTCCCCCTTGTTCCCCGTACTGTTTTCATCCTCATCCTATGAACACGGAGGCTGCTGGACACTCAGCATTCTCATCTTGCCCCTAGCACCCCCTGCTTCTCCCGCACCCCAGGAATGTGGGCCCTGAAGATGGGTGTGGGCTGAACAGTAATGGGCCCCAGGACTGGGAAGGGTCAGTTGTGAGCAACAGGCAGACGTAGTCCACGGGGGGAAAGGTCTGGGCAGAGGGACTTTATAATCAGAACCACATGGGAGGGCAGGGCCCCCTAAACTGGCTCTACCTTGCCCGTGGTCTCCATGCTCTCATCCTCCTGTTCATCTGGAAGAGAGACAGCGAGATACAAGGCTGGAGCCTCCCGAGGGGCCGAGAAGAGTCCTACTTCCTGAGAAGCCCCGGCAGGTTGGGGGAAGTGGCAGCTGCCTCCCCGAACTGGGCTCTGACTGCCCTGCCCGAGGCTCCCTATCTTACCCAAGTCAGTCACGGTGCCTCCTTTGACCGGGGCCGACTCCGAGTCCTTCTTCGTGTTGACTGCCAGAGAGAGACATTTTATCAGACAGCTTCTGCCTAACCAGGCCCTCACCTCGCCGCTGCTGAGTTCTAAAGATCTCATTTTCTCCAAAAACTTTCTCCTTCTGATCACAAAACGCAGTAACTTCCTTCAGCCACAATCAGTCTAGGTTTGGAAACTCACTTGCCATTTTGCCCTCTTCCCAACCAAAAATTCATTTAACTTTTTTCTATAGAGAAGCATTTTCTACTCAATGGATATTCATATATCATTTGTCTTTCAGGCCCTTATATCCATCTATGTGTAAGTTCCTTTAAAAAAAAAAAAGTCTTTATTGATTTGAGAGAGAGAGAGAGGAAGGGAGAGGGAGAGAGAAACATCAATGTGAGAACACAAAATCAATTGGGGATCAAGTTCCCAATCCGAGCATGTGCCCCGACAAGGAATTGAACTGGTGACCTCTCAGTGCATGAGACAACACTCAACCAACTGAGCCACATCCACCAGGGCTGTAAGTTCTTAATAAAGTGAGACAGAGCCTGACGAAATCCCTCTACAGAGAAATGGCTGGATCTTAAATGTTATTTTTTTTCCCTTGCTTTAAAAGAAAAATCTTCATTGTTGAAAGTATTCCATCCGGCCCCCCTTTTCCACCATTGACCTCTTCTAGCCCCTCCCCGCCTTCCCCGCCCCCTGCCCTTCACCACCCCATTGTCTGTGCCCACGGGTTCAGCATAAATGCATACAAGTTCTTTGGTTGCTCTCTTCCCACCCACCCACCCTCCCCCGGATCTTAAATATTTTGAAAGCAGAGGACACTTTCCTCAACTGAATTCATACACGAAAGCTCAGGAGAAAACACGGAGAGAGGAGAGCTGCTCTGATCGATTAGGGGGTGGGAGCCACAACTCCTCTCTCGTGGCCCTCTTTACTCCCCTCCTGAAATCTATCTGGGACTAGTCTCCAGAACGCAGATTATAACAGTACTGAAGAGCAGCGTCTCCAAAGTGAGGTTCTCACACAGGATGCCCAAGATGGTCCACTAGAATTCAGCCAGAGAATATCAGAATTTCTCTTTACATTCGTCTTTTAATCTTATCCTTTCCCTTTCCCATTCTTAGATAATGCCTGCATGTGTTTTATAATGTTCTAAAAGGAGCGGTGTAACAGTTCATGTATGTAACTTGTGCTCAGATATATTTTACTGACGGGGTTTGCTCAGTTGGTTAAGGCATCAACCCGATATGCTAAGGTTGTGGGTTTGATTCTCGGTCAGGGCACATACAGGAATCAAATAATGAATGCGTAAGTAAGTGGAAAATAATTGATGTTTCTCTCTCTCTAAAATCGATCAATCAAAAAACAAAAAAACAGAATATGGAGACAACTACTGTCAAGCACTAAGCACAGTCCACAAGTTACTAGTAGTTATGGATGTGAAGTTAGAGGATGGTCCATGGTGATGGAAAGAACCTCTAGACCTGGGACTGGGCCTAGGAAATCAGCCGCTCAGGGGGTTTGAAAGAGTAGGGGCGGGGCAGGCAGGCCAGGAGCTAGGCCCAGCCCATACCTGTTTTGGGCAATGTCACCTCTTCTACGTTGGGGACCGGTGAGGGCTCATCCATGTCCTTTGTTAGGTCTTCTTGCTCCTCCTCTCTGTGGCCACGCTTGGACTTGGTGTAAGGTGTTGAGGGACTGGGAAGGAAAGGGAGTGAAAGAGAACCTAGTCATCCTTGGATAAGGAGTCCCTGGAAGTTCAAGTTCAAGGGACAGGAAGCAAGAGAGAACCTCAAGGGGCAGAACTGAGCAAAAACAGAAACCAATCACCTCAGAATAATGGGAAGTGGCCCAGGCTTTCATCTGGAGATAAAGCTCTCTTTGAGTTTACTAGTGGCTGGGACTAGAACTAACAACGAGGCAGCTAAAGAGGAGGAGGTCTAGGGTCGGGTGGTCATGGGAAGGTTTGGAGAGATCAGTGAAGGTGGGGGAGGCTAGGGGCTGGCATACCCTTTCTTAGCATTTTTCTTCTTAGCTTCTGGGGTTGGTGAAGGAGAGGGGGAGCGCTTCCTCTTCTTATAGTTCCCCCCCTTCTTGTCCCGTCGATCTGAATCTGGGCTGTTCACCTTCAGGTTGGGGAATTGGGACAAATGTCAGTCAATAATCCCCAGTGAAGACTTATTCCAAAACTTATGCTAGTGGCTCCAAGAAGAAAGAAGAGGAAATTTCACCTCATCTGTCAATGTCTTGGCTGAAATCTTCTTTCGGCGGGAGACGGGGTTTTTGTCATCATTTACTTCATAGTCTTCCTCGTTCATCCATTCATTGAAGGTGTCCGTGTCCAGGATCCACTTCGCATGAACCTAAGGACAGAGGCAGACTGTGCTGAAGCCTAGAAGCCAGAGCTCCGTCCGGGCCTGTCAGAAAGCCCAGGGCTCAGATGCTGCTGCTTCCGCTCCGAAGCGTGCCCGGTGCTGGCACCGCTTTTCTGGGGCAGCGGGAACAGGGCAGCTCACCTTCCTAGGCTTCTCGGGAGTCGGAGCATCTTCCACCGACGCTTCGATTTCACTGGCTGGGATCCACGTGTCGTAACTGCCATGGGAAATGCATCGTGAAGCAGAGAATCAACAAGATAGAGTTGTGGAAAAAAAAGTGGAGATCTTTTACCTTTTCCATGTATAAAAAGCTCTGTGTTGCTGGGTTATTATTTTGGTATAATTATTTCCCCAGTTAATACTGGGATCTTTTCTTTATAAAGTAATAAAAACAATTACAAAATATTTCAATAAAAAAGGATCACCCTAACACAACTACCTGCGACATTCAGTATATGCTTTTTCCCAGTAACTTTAATATATATATATATTTTTATTTTTTTATTTTTTTTTATTGATTTCAGAGTGAAAAGAAGAGGGAGAGAGAATCACCGATTGGCTGCCTCCTGCATGGGAGAAGGGAGGCGGTGAGCCTGACCTGGGCATGTGTCCTGACCAGAAACTGAACCGTGACCTCTTGGTTCATAGGTTGATGGTCAACCCCTGAGCCATGCCAGCTAGGCCAGTAACTTTTTTCAGTACAAATTTGTTTTAACATAATTGCAATGATACTGAAGTTGTTTTATATTCTACTTTTTGCAGTTAATATTCATTTAACAAATTATCCATGTTATTTCTATCAATTTAAAGCTGTATAGCCCTGCCAGTGTGACTCGGTGGTTGAGTGTCCACCCATGAACCAGGAGATCCCTGGTTAGATTCCCAGTCAGGGCACATGCCCGGGTTTCGGGCTCAATTCCCAGTGGGGGGCATGCAGGAAGCAGCCAATTCGGTTTCTCTCATTGATGTTTCTATCTCTGTATCCCTCTCCCTTCCTCTCTCTCTAAAAATCGATAAAAACATATTTAAAAATAAGTAAAAGCTGTATAGTAGCCCACTAAATAGATATATAAATTGGCTGAAACATTTCCTCACCATTAAACAATTAGATTGTTTCTAATATTTACTTATCAAAAATTATACTAGAATAACCATTTTGCATGTAAAGCCCCAATTCTTTTAGCCTAAGTCTGGTCCAATAAATATCAACCTCCCCCGAATAGGGGATTCACATAATAGAAAAGAGGAGGACAAATGAACAAACCTAAAAAAACAACCCTAAAATAACCCCTAAAGATAATAAAGTGAAGGAAAAAAAAAAAAATATATATATATATATATATATATACACACACACACACATCTCCAAATCACTCCCTGCTGCTTTGCTAGACGTTCTAGCACTTCTCAGCCTGGTTCTTGTGCTCATACCTGTCCCAAACCCATCCTCACCTGTCAGGATAATAGCCCCAGTGCAGAAGAACCTGCTTATCCCTCTTCATGACTGGCCGTACCCATTCCTCTGGGGATAGAGACAGAGCAGGGAGAGATATAAGCTAATGGGGTACAAAAAAGTAACTCTGTATACAACTCCTGTGCAGCAGAGGACCTGTAAACAGGAATGTAAGACGGTAGGAGAGTTTAGGGTTGAAAGGAGAGAGAAGCCCAGGCACCGCATGGGATCTGAGCAGTCCTCCACCTCCTAGCCCAAGCCATTCTCTGAGGTGCCCAGGAAAGCCGTCTCACCTTCTTCCAGGTTCCCTGGGACTGGATACACAACATGGGACGCGCTGTTCCTATCCTCAGTGACTGTTCCCTGGATGGCACAAAAAAGGAGGAAAATGTACTCCCCTCTAAATCACTCATCAGTATAAATAAGCCCAAATAAGATTTAACCCCACATCTGCCTTCCTAATCATATTTTGCTCAGAATGGTACTAAAGTGAGTGGCCCTCTCTACTAAGCACACACTAGGTGAATGGAGGAGGGAAATAGCTGGGATTGTGCTAATAATGAAGAAAAGTCAAATAATTAAAAACTGCTACAACCGAAACCGGTTTGGCTCAGTGGATAGAGCGTCGGCCTGCGGACTGAAGGGTTCCGGGTTCGATTCCGGTCAAGGGCATGTACCTTGGTTACGGACACATCCCCAGTGGGGGGTGTGCAGGAGGCAGCTGATCGATGTCTCTCTTTCATCGATGTTTCTAACTCTCTGTCCCTCTCCCTTCCTCTCTGTAAAAAAATCAATAAAATATATTAAAAAAAACACAAAACTGCTACAGCCCTAGCCGGTTTGGCTCTGTGGATGGAGCGTTGGCCGGCAGACTGAAGGGTCCCAGGTTCGATTCCGGTCAAGGGCACGTGCCTGGTTGCGGGCTCGATCCCCAGTGGGGTGCATGCAGGAGGCAGCCGATCAACGATTCTCATCATGGATGTTTCTATCTCTCTCCCTCTTCCTTCTTCTCTGAAATCAATAAAAACAAACAAACAAACAAACAAAAAAAAACTGCTACAGATAACCTCTCCGAATAAATAACCTACACATGGGAACTGTAAAGGTGACGGTGTGTCTTTAGCAATGACGTCTGCTTGCTAAGCTAGAGCTCCAAAGGGTAAAGATTTCATCTCTCTGCACTCAGGCCAGCGCTAGTTCAGGGGAAGGAAAAGCTTTCCCCCGACCAACACAGTCTCTGGGAACAGTGACCCAAACCTGTCCAGACTGGGACAGGGGAGGAGCGGGCAGAGAAAGCGTGGCCCAAGGCTTCCAGTCCAGTCATTTTCCAAGGAGGTGGAGGCACCTCTGCAGCAGAAGACACGGCCCCTCGGGGCTGTTGATTGAATGGAAACATCGGGAAAAGGGTCATGGGGTTTCCAAAACCTCTCCTGACCCGCCCACTCACCTGGTGTCTCTTGATAATGTCCTTTAATTTCCCTAGCAGTTTCGGTTCAATTTCGGGGCACAGAAAAATGTTTGGTCGAGACAGGCAATTATTCTGTGGGGAGAAGTAGATGGAGTGAGATTACGGGGGGGTGTTTGGATTCCTGCTGAGGGAAGGGAGATGAAAGGGGGGCAGGTTCCTGACCAGTACCTGCACCAAGGACTTCTCGATGGTCATGAACATTTCCACGTTGCGGTCCATGCGGGATGGGTTCTGGAAGTCGTAACGCCGCCTTGTGAAGAGGCAATAATCCAGTGAGCGGTATAGCGGAGGTCGGGGGATCAGGTTAGGGTACGTGACTTCTTAACATGGGAAACTAGGAGGCAATCCCGTTCACGGCTATTGTCCAGAATCTGGGGTTTACTGATCTCAACTCACTCTGTACTGAGTCCAAAGGACAAAGCAAAGTTTGAGGTGCCAACCTAAGAACCCCTTTTCCTCTGCCATACACACACTGGTGCGTACACACATACTCAGTCTTGGAGACTATTTTGGCTCTGACTCCCAGCCATATTTCTGACCTAGCAAGTCAGGCCTACTGACCTATCGAAGTAAGAGAGTCATAAAAATGTCTACTTAAGCTCTGCCACCCCAGAAAGACCCCGAGGAAAAATTTACCCCAGGAAAGTCCCTCTAAACAACATATAAAAAGCATCAAGAGAGGGCATCTCACCATCCCTGGTCACTCTTGAATTTGTAGGCAGCTGCAAGTATGTGGCACAGGGAGCCTCCTGCTTTGAAATCTAGGAAACATTTGATCTACAAAATTGAGACAGGGAAGAAGCATGTAAGAGTTACATCCTAAATTCTCTTATTACTTAATCCTTTCACAAAATCCCATGCTAAAGTGATCTCCCTCTCAAAGCCGGAATTCTTTAACCCCTGTGCCACTGTATCATGTAGCCTAGAAGAGGGGGGGAGAAAGAAACGAAAATTCACAAAGCCCCACTCTGTGCCAAGCACTTACTGGGTTGCCTCACTGGCCATTACAGAATGGCCACAGTGTAGTCATGTTAATCCTATCGAGAGACGAAGGAGCCGAGATGTAAAGGGTGTGAATTGCTTGGCCAAGTCACAGAGCCAGGATTCGAACACAAGCCCGTGCAAATCAAAACCTCAGCCCCTTCTAGCCATGCCACGGGAGTTTCGTGCACTGAGCTCACACGCTCTGAAATAACCTGTTGCACAAAGTATCACTAAGACAAAGGGAACGGTAAACTGGGGACTAGGCCAACGCATCAATGTCCTGACCAGGGGCAGGGATGGTAAAAAATTACCCAAATTTCAAAAATTATGAAATTTACAAAAAAAACCCTCCCCCTAAAAAACAAAACAACAAAACAACGCCTTCCCCAGTTTTGAGGATCCATCCCCTGGATTTTGCACTCACCGGCAGTTTAGTGAGCGGTGCATTGCTGACATGTTTGCCAAAAACTTCTTCCTGAAATTGTAGCAACTGTACAACCAGGCTAGACAGGGACTTGTTGGTGGGTGGTTCGGCTTGTATATACTGGGGGAAGAGGGAAAGAAAAGAAACGTAGACCCCGGATAAACTGTCCACCACTTCCCTATTTCTTCCCCAGGAGCTCTGGAAACGTCTGGGGCAGAGAAAATTGTGTCTTCTTCCCCCCCACGTCTAGTTTCTATAAAGAAAATGGCAGAAGGGAGGTAGACCCTCTACGCCCCTCACCAGGAAGTTGCAACTGTGCCCCCCAGCCCAGGTACACCCTGACATTGGATCTCTACCCCGAGGGCTGTAAAATTCTGAAGGCTCCTTGCGTTCAGGCCAGGGAAGCAGTACCTCTGAGGCTCTAAGTGAGACAACAGTGTATTTCTTGGGGCAACTTTGTGGAAGGCCAAGGCTCGCCATATCATGTGGCTTAAGAAAGTGAGGTCTGGCAAACAGACGGAGCGGGTCAGCCTGGGCACAGAGTGAGCTTGTGCACTCTGCTTCTGCTGGGAACAGGGCACGGATGCCCTCCGAGGGGGGAAGGACCAGCCACCACCGCATCCGTCTTTTCTGAGGAAACCTTAGCTGAGACAAGGAACCCGGGGCATTCTTAAAAACCCCCCATGCCATGCTGCCTAGCATCCTCGCCTTCTGTTCTAATTTAGAACTGAGCCAGCAGGCTAACTTTCTCTTTACCTTTTGACCCCCGTTTCCTCAACCCTAATCACACAGCAGAGTGCTCCTTCTCAGTGGGAGGTGTAAAGAGATCCTTGAAGGAAAAGGTAAGTGACAGCGAGCTAAGAGCTGGAAAGCTGAGCCAGGTCAGGGGCTGTCCATCTCCCCAGGGCTAGAGACTAAGCCCCTAGATTGATCTCCCTTTCCAAAGGTCAAAGGTAGGACCTGGGAACCTGAGCCCCAGGCGGAGGTGCAGACAAGGCACAGACCCAGAGCCCCGAGCAGGACAGGCTCCCGCCCAGGACCAGAGGGGCGTTCTCCCCAACCCCTCATCGCACTCTGACAGGCTGCCAAGCTGGGCAGGAAGGACCGGGCGCCGAAGGGCAGCCAGGGAGACCCCTCTCCGGGAGCAGAGAGAAGACAGGCTGGCTGTCTCTGGAGAAAAGCCATATGTTTAGGTCTTCCTTTCAACAGGCCCGGAGACAAAGACAACCCCAGCAGGAGGTTCCGTGGAAGAGACAGGTAAGGCTTCTCCCACCCTTTGTTCAGGGCCTTATCATCTCCAGTTAGGGGGTGGGGGGCTAGGGCTACAAAGCGTGGCCTAGACGCTGAACCCCAAACCCGGGCCATTCAAGGCCAGGTGGTGGGTGACTTCATTGTGGAGCTGAGGAATGGCGTGGGAAGGGCTCGCTGCCCAGGAACTCCAACCCCGTGGCTCTCCGAGGTTCCGCTGCCCCTTGGCGGGCGGCGGGCGGGAGAGACAGGTGATCTCCAGGTGGGGGCCGCGTCCGGGCTGATGGGGCGGCCGAGGGCCTGCTCCGCGGCTGCGGACCCCCCTGCTCTCCGCACGAGCACAAAGCGCCAGGGAGGCCTCAGGCCGGCCGGCACCTGGGCCGTGGAGAGCTCGGGCGCGCACTGGGGCGGGCACGCCGCGGGGGCGGGGGGACCCCCGCCGCCTCTCCCGGAAAAGAGGAGGGTGGGCTGCTGGCACCGGGGCCCGCGGAGCAGGGGAGGGAGACGCGGAGCAGAGGGCGCAGCCGCGGAGGCGGGGGATGCGATCCGAGGCCGGAGCGCGGCGGCCGGGCGCTGCGGGGCGGCGCGGGCCGGAGGGCGCGCGGGGGCTGCACCGGGGCCCGCGGCCGCCGGAGGGGGCAGGAGCCCGGGCGCTGCGGGGCCCGGTCCCTTTGTCCCGCCCCCGGCCCTGCCCGCGTACCTTCTTGTAGTTCTTGCCGAGCCAGAGCCGCACGTTGTCGAACTGGGTCACCGTGTCCGCGGCCTCGTAGTACTTCACGTTGGGGCCGCCGTCCTTCTTCCGCACCGCCATCTTCTCGGGCTCGGGCCCCGCCGCCGCCGCCCGCCCCGCTCCGCTCAGCTCCCGCCTCCTCCGCCTCCTCCGCCCGCCTCCCGCCGCCGCGGCCGCCGCCTCCCGCCGCCTGGGTCCCGGCCCGCGCAGCGACCCCTGCCGGCCGGCCGGGCGCGGGGCCGAGCCCGGCAGCCTCCCCGGAGGCGGCGGCGGCGGGAGCCCGGGAGAGGGGGCTGCTCCCCGGCCGGCGCCCTCCCCGGAGGCCGCCCTGAACCTTTTCCCTTCTCGCCTCTCAGCCCGGGAAGTGGCTCCTCTCTACCCCAAGGGGACGCCCGAGGCCCGAGGCGCCCCAGCTCCCGCGGCCGTCCCCCCGCACATCCCTAGCTCCCCGGAGCCCAGGACCGGGAGCCCCAGGTCCCTTTCCCCAAGATGGCCCTGCCTTTCGTCCGTCTCCGGGGGATGCCGTGTAAACTCTGCCCGAGTCTCCCCGCCCCGAATGCCTCGACCCAGCACCCTTCTCACTCCTCGGGCCGAGGGGAGGGGAGGGGAGGGGTCCCCGGGCCGCCACCCTCGGGGCCAGCCCCTTCCCTCCAGCTGCTTCCTTTGCAGGCAGCGCCGTCGCCGCCTAAATAGCTCTGCGCTCCTGGAGACCCCGAATCTTCGCTGGGTGGGTGGCCCTCCCAACCTGGGGGCCCCGGTCCCCCCGACTGTTCCCCTTTGAGTGGCACAGGAGAGAGGTGAGGAGCCGGGGCAGGGGGCGCGCGGCCGGCGGGCGTGTGTCCGCTCGGCGGCCCGCCGCCCCGGCAGGCGGACTCCTTCTGTAAGCGCGAAGCGGGCTGCAGGCCTGGGAGTCACGGTGGCCGAGTGGTTAAGGCGTTGGACTCGAAATCCAATGGGGTTTCCCCGCACAGGTTCGAATCCTGTTCGTGACGGCCGCTTTTTTTCCCCCTCCCCTTCAAGGCGTGCAAAGGAAAGCCCTTGTTTTCGCACATGTCTTTCGTGCACTTAGCTTTTCTGCCTCGGAAAGAGAAGCCGGAAGGTCGTTCACCCTTGGATTTGGGGGGAAATGGGGTGATCTCGGGAGCTCGTTCTCCCCAGCCATATCGGCTGCTAGAATACAAGGCACTTTCAGAATCCTGTCGCTTCAGGTTTGCTAGCTGGACCTGGACATTGTTTCATGCTTTCGGTAGGGCACAGCGAAGGGTTTGGAGAAGAGTTAGGTTTTGTTTGGGAATGTGAATACCTGTTGTGCTATGATAGTCCAAACTGGAGTTTCCAGGGAAGGAGGGCACCTCTGGATTTGGTGACCAGAAGTCCTGCCTGGTAGGTCTGATTACAAATGAACACCCAGGAAACAGGCCATGCGCTCATTTGGATTTCCTTGAAGAGGTGCACCTCAAGTACCACAGGGCTTGGGGGAGTAGCCGATTGAAACAAATAACGCAGATCCAGCTGGAGCTAGTGTGGGATGACTGCCACTTTTTACTGAGCGCTCATTCTGTGCCAGGTCCTGTTCTAAATTCTCCATGTATTCGCCAAGATAGGGAACCGATCCCTTCTCTAACCTGTACTCACCTCACTCAGTTCTTCCTACCCCCCCCCCCCCCCCCCGTGTCTGATTGTGGGGAATATCTGAGATACGTGTGGAGGATGTTCTTTTTGTATTTCATTTGCACAGCACCATCTTCTCCAAGAAGGATCCCCAAAGGACCAGGGGTTCATACCATTGCTCACGCTGTTCTTCCCACGCTTGCCACACCACGGTCTCCTCCCCCCCCCCCACCCCCACCATAATCACTTTCCATGCGATACACCAGTTTTCTCTTCCTGGTTGAGGCTCTTAATTACTCCAGCTGGAACCTATCAGTCTGCCACCACCATTCATGAGATGGCATGCAAGGAATCTCCTTTAATACACGTCTGCAAAAATTAATTTTTACAAATGATAGAAGAAAATGTATGTCTCCAATCTGTCGGCTTTCCTCAGGGTCGAGTGCAGGCTGGGCCCACCGCTAGCTGGAGCCTTCGTTTGGAAAGGAGGGGTACTTGTGAGAGCTACACGAGTTACATGTAAAGCTGTGCTATGGCCTGCACACTGTAGCCGGGAACATTAAAAGTTTCCACAGCTGCCCTAGCTGGCTTGGCTCAGTGGATAGAGCGTGGGCCTGCAGCCTGAAGAGCTGCGGGTTTGATTCCGGTCAAGGGCACATGCCCGAGTGTGCAGGAGGCAACCCATCAATGGTTCTCTCTCATCATTAATGTTTCCATCTCTCTCGCCCTCTCCCTTCCTCTCTGAAATCAATAAAAATATATTTAAAAAAAAACAACTCTCCATAGCTGCTTTTGATCTCTTTTCTCTCACCTCTCTTCCATATTTCCTACTTCCACCCACTGGCATTATTTTAGTTCTTGGTATAGTATTTGTCTGTGTTCATGCTGTTTCTCTGCCTGAAATAATCTTTCTTATCCTCACCTTCTACTCAGTCTCCACTTAAATGTCAGTTCTCTAATCACCTGTCACCCACCATGTCCTATGCCCTAATCTTGTTATGTGGATTGTTTCTTCTGTGGAATAAAAACTCTTGGCACCTATAAGCTCTTCAATGAAACAAAAATTTTTTATTGAGTAAATGGATGCTTTTTACAGTGGTTATGTGTACATGCTTTAGTCTTCACTCAGACTGTACTATAAGCTTCTTGGGATTTAGGATTGTATTTTATTTGTATCTACTAAGTCTTACATGTAGATGTGGTCAAATACATACGGTAACATTACCTAACAGATTGAGTACTTGGCTTCCTACTGAACCCCATTTTGCGCATGCCTCCGATTTAAATATCTGGAGAGCCAAGACCGATATTGACCAGCAGAGGGCAGCCGACAACTGTGTTGTGAAAGGAAGAAGGCGCCAAGGTTTTATAAAATGGAGGATCTGGGCCGAGAATGAGAAACGGGCAGAGGTTGTTTGGTACTTAGGAAATCCACTCTCAAATGCTCCCCTTGTAACGTTCCGGGGTGAGAGGCCAAGGCTTCAAATTCTCATGAACAGTAGTAGATAAGTTCAAATTGTTACCATCCCCACAGCCACCCATCCCCAGTTCTTTCATCCTTCTTTTATCCCAGCAAATCCTGTCCCTTTCTTTGCGTTGCATAATCAGACCTCCCTCCCCCTCACCATTTTTACATTCTACACACTGGCATTCTTTGGTTCCTTCTGGTTCGGTATTTGGCCTTGCTTATCTGCCCTTAAATTACCTTCTCACCTAGGCTTGCAATCCCACTCATTTCAATCTCCTAAGGAACATTCTAAAGTACCCTTCCATGATATGTTCAAATTCTCCTACTCTGCTGGATCAATCTTCTTTTTTAAAATTTTTATTTATTTACTTTAAAATATATTCTCTTGATTTTTCAGAGAGGAAGGGAGAGGGACAGAGAGTTAGAAACATCGATCAGCTGCTTCCTGCACAGCTCCTACCGGGGATGTGCACACAACCAAGGCACATGCCCCTGACCAGAATCGAACCTGGGACCCTTCAGTCCGCAGACTCACACTCTATCCACTGAGCCAAACCAGCTAGGGCTTTTTTTTCTATAATGGATCAATCCTTCTTTAATTCAGAACAAAACTACACCTGACACGAACCACCACATTGTTTTTTACTTCCTTTTATTTTTTTAATAAAATGCATACCCTCTGCCTCCAGCTTCATATTATCTTAACGACCCTGTGGTAGAAGTCTTTGCTATGTTTGAAACCATTGATTTCTTAATGGGCTTCAGAGACACTGTACTCGTTTTTTCTCTTAGAACAGCGATTTTCAACCTTTTTCATCTCGTGGCACACAACTAATGACTAAAATTCTACGGCACACTAAAAAAATATGTTTTGGGCCGATCTGACCAAAAAAGAAGGTATAATTTTGATTCATTCACACCAAATGGTTATTGTTGCGTTGGCTGTTATCATTTTTTATTTTTATTGTCAATCTAAGGCAAAAGAGGTCAGTGCTTTTTGACTAAATAGTCAGGTACTGCATGTTTTCAAAATTCTTGAGCCCAGCCTGGTGTGGCTCAGCGGTTGAGCGTCGGCCCAGAAACCAAGAGGTCACCAGTTCGATTCCCGGTTAGAACACTGTTTCATCAACAAGTAAGGTTTGCCCTAGCTCAGTGGTCGGCAAACTCATTAGTCAACAGAGCCAAATATCAACAGTACAATGATTGAAATTTCTTTTGAGAGCCAAATTTTTTAAACTTAAACTTCTTCTAACGCCACTCCTTCAAAATAGACTTGCCCAGGCCGTGGTATTTTGTGGAAGAGCCACACTCAAGGGGCCAAAGAGCCGCATGTGGCTCGCGAGCCACAGTTTGCCGACCCCGGCCCTAGCTGGTTTGGCTCAGTGGATAGAGCCTCAGCCTGTGGACTGAAGGGTCCCGGGTTCAATTCCGGTCAAGAGCACATGCCCAGGGTTGCCAGCTCAATCCCTGGTGGGGGGGGCGTGCAGGGGGCAGCTGATCAATGATTCTCCTTCATCATTGATATTTCTATATATCTCTCTCCCCTCTCCCTTCCTGATGAATGATGGGCTGGAGAGAAAAAAATGTCAGAAAGAGAAGTTGGGGTGCTTCACTGGGCTGGAAAAGTTTATCTAAATCAGAAAGCAGGTCTAATTAAGCAAGTTTATTTTATATCCATAAAAGGCTAAGTTGACTCGTGCATGCACCATACATATAAAGCTCTTGCTGGCGCCAATCACATGCATGTGTTTTGATGTCGTAGATTGTGAAATTGGTTGACACTTCTATTATAGAGAAAGAACAAATAGCAATATTAAAATCTTTTTTCTAATTAATTTCCTTTCAATGTGCACAAATCTGTGCACCAGGCCACTCACTGTGTGTGTGTGTGTGTGTGTGTGTGTGTGTGTATACTAGAGGCCCCATGCACAAAGATTTGTGCAAGAATGGGCCTTCCTTCCCCTGGCTGCCGTCACCGCCTTTGCTCTGGCCAGAGCTGCCTTTCCGCCTTCCCACACTGCTCAGAGGCCCGGAGTGGCTGGGGCTGTGTAGAACACCTGTGCCATTGTCATGGCGATGATGCAAGCATCCCGCCCCCGGCCACACAGCGTCTGTGTATGCAAATTAACCCACCAGCTTTGTTGGGTTAATTTGCATACTTGCTCCTGATTGGCTGGTGGGCATTGTGAAGGTACAGTCAATTTGCATCTTTCTCTTTTATTAGTGTAGATATATAGTTGTTGATTGAGGAAGGTAGAGGGATAGAAACATCAATGATGAGAATCATTGATCAGCTGCCTCCTGCACGCACATTCTATTGGGAATTGGTCCACAATCTTGGCATGTGCCCTTGACCAGAATTGAACCTGGGATGCTCTATCCACTGAGCCAAACCAGTTAGGGCTTTCCATTGATTTTTAGAGAGAGTGGAAAGAAGGTTGAAAGACAGAGGGAGAAACATTGATGTGAGACACATCAACTGGTTGCCTCCAACATACACCCTAATCAGGCCAGTGATCAAGACTGGAATCTAACCTGGAACTCTTCAGTCCGAGAGCCTACATTCTATCCACTGAGCCAAACCAGCTATGACCTCCCTCTTCACTTTATCACTTTATAACCAACTAGAGACCCGTTGCACGATATTCGTGCAAGAATAGGCCTTCCTTCCCCTGGTTTCACTCCCAGCCGCACGGAAGCTGGCAAGTCCTCGCTTCTGACCGGAGCACCGCTCCTGTAGCTCCCTCCGCCACCCCCCACCCCTCATAGCAAGCATTCCGCCCCTCCCGGCCGCTCCACGCTTGCATATGCAAGTTAACCTGCCATCTTTGTTGGGTTAATTTGCATACCCACTCTGATGGGCTGTGGGCGTAGTGGAGGTACAGTCAATTTACATGTCTGTCTATTATTAGGTAAGATGACCAGCTAATGCCATCCTAAATTTTTTTTTATTGATTTTAGAGAGGAAGGGAGTGATAGAAACATCATTGAGAGAAATATCAGCATTGATTGGCATGCCATCTGCTGGGGATTGAGCTTGGAACCCCAGCATGTGCCCTGATCGAGAATTGTACCATGACCTCCTGGTTCATGGGTTGACACTCAACACTGAGCCACATTGGCTGGGCATACTGATTTTTTTCAGCTAAAAATTCTTAGATCTTAATCAAAGTTCCTTTTTTTTTTTTTTTTTGGCCAGGGGAAGAATGTGAACGCAGTCCTCCACCACCACAAATTATGCAGTCGAGTTTCCCACATTTGGGGAAATCACAGGGGTCAGCACATCCATAGTGCAATGGATAAGCCTCGCCCTGGGAAAACCATCTTCGTGATCATGGTACCTCCCCTGCCAGGTAAGTATCAGTTGATTTTATGTTACTAGAAAGCTAATGTGTGGGGATCTAACACACAACAGTTTAATATTATACCCTCCAAGTTGTTGACTTGTTCCAAATGTTAAGAGGCTTGGATCTCTTCATTTTATCCAGTCAAGCAAATCATTAGAGGACTTGAGCTGAAATTATCTCAGCTGACACTTGCTTCAGGAATGCTGCCATTATACAAAATATTTCTGGAACTCCTTCCAGAAACGTAGCTAGTTTATGAGCCACATTTAAGTGATTCACTACTTCAAAATTACTTTTTTGTTGTTAATCTTCACCCGAGGTTATTTTTCCATTGATTTTTAGGGAGAGTAGAAGAGAAAGGGAAAGACAAAGAGAAACATCAATGCGAGAGAAATATATCGATTGGTTACCTTCTGCACAAGCCCCAACCAGGGCCTGGCACAGGGAGGAGCCTGCAATTCACCTTAGGTGCGTGCCTTGACTAGAATCAAACCCGGGACCCTTTGGTCCTCAGGCCGAGGCTCTATCCGCTGAGCCAAACCTGCCAGAGCAAAATTACTTTATTATTATTTTTTGTTTTTAAATATATTTTATTGATTTTTTTACAGTGAGGGAGAGAGATAGTTAGAAACATCCATGATAGAGAAACATCGATCAGCTGCCTCTTGCACAACCCCTACTGGGGATGTGCCCGCAACCAAGGTACATGCCCTTGACTGGAATCAAACCTGGGACCCTTGAGTCCGCAGGCCGACGCTCTATCCACTGAGCCAAACCAGGTAGGACCAAAGTTCCTTTTTTAAAAAGCTGACCCATTAGCCAACTTTATCATTTATCTGTTTTCCAGGTTTTGTTCCAGATTGCATCTGGAATTGCCCAGAGGCCCCATTCTTAGCCTTCTTGTTCGCTCCTTTAATGTTTGCATTAATTCTCAGAATTTCTTGATCACCTCTGGATAGATAACTCCCAACTCCACAAGTTTAACCCTGACCTCTTACTCTTAAGCTCCAGACCCACATTTTCATTTCCACACTTCTACGCAGCAGCACTTCACCCCTGAGCCTGCGCATCCTTCCCTCCCTGTTCAGGTTAAGAGCACTGTCTTCTCATTTACACAGACTAGAAACCTGTCTTTATGACTCATCTTTGGTTAAGTGCCCTTGGTAAGTGCAGTGATTAGGAGCAGACTCTCAAATGACTTTCTGGGTTCAAACCCCAGTTCTAATTGCTGTGTGACGTTTGACCTTTGTTTCAGTTTCCCCACATAAAAAATGGAGATGATAATAGTGCCTTTTAATCAAGTTCAGATGACTAGATGTTTAATACTTATTGCCCGGCTCACAGTAAATGCCATTCTTCACAGCCAATGTGTGACCCTTTTCAGAACTCAGCTCCAATGATTCCTGTGAGAAGGCTTCCCTCCTGCATCCCATCAGGTGGGTAGTTGACCCCTTTTCCTCCTCATTGTCCCATTTAGTCCTTATCTACCAGCAGTATATTATCCTGTATTTCCCATGATTTGTTCAAGTGCATCTACCAAGCTGAACCCTCTTTTAAAGCAGGGGGGGGAATGCCCGGCCCGCGGGCCGTAGAAGGCCCACGAAACCCTTTGGTCTGGCCCTGCCACAGCATTAGGGGTGAGTTCATTAAATGTTTGATCAAACACAGCAGGCTAATGTTTAAATTGATAATTTGTTTCAAATGATGCTATAAATATCCAAATGGCCCTTGGCAGAAAAAAGGTTCCCCACCCCTGCTTTAGAGACTTGTTTCTCTGTTATTTGTGTATCTCAAACGCCTAGCACCACGTCTGGCCCATGACAAGTATGCTGTAACTGCTGGCTGAGTGAATCTAGTCAGTTACTGAGCACTGTCAGTTTTTTCTCCCTGGATGTCTCTTATCCTCTTTCCTGCTTTTCCAAGCTCTAAACCTCTCACATAAATTACTGCAAAGCTTATTAATATCGTCACAAAATTTTTCTGTCTTCCCATTGCCACTAAAATCATGAGTTGGAAGTCGCTCCTCTTCTCAAAAACTTACTATAAAATTAAAGTCCAAATACCCTGCCATGTATTCAAGGCCTTCCAAGCATTAGCCCTAAATTATTTCTAGCCTTATTTCCTTCAAAAAATTCTATGCTCCAGATTAACTAGTCTTTTCCTTCTTCAACATATCCTTCATCTCCACTTGTGTTTTTTGTTAAATATATTTTTATTGATTTCAGAGAAGAGAGAGAAACATCAATGATGAGAATCATGATCAGCTGCCTCCTGCACGCCCCACCCTGGGGATCAAGATCGCAACCTAGGCACATGCCCTGCCCGAGAATTGAACCATGACCTCCTGGTTCATAGGCTGACGCTCAACCACTGAGCCACACCAGCCGGGCTCCACTTGTTTTTATCCATGCTGTTATTTCAGCCTAAAACAGAGTTTGCAAACTGGTAGACCCTAAATTTTTTTGGCCCACAAGCATTTTTTAAAAGAAATTATACTAACATTTAAGTTGTGAGATTTAGCATAAACATTAGGATGAACAAAGTTCTTGAAACATAGGATTTGGCAATACTGGGCCCCTTTGCTTGTATAGCAGCAACCAACCAGAGCTGCACTGCCAGCTGCCCCCCTCTCTCAGGGCACATATTGTCTCCAACCAGCTTTAAAAGATCTCCCTGCACATGCACAATGAGATCAGGCTAGTGGCAGGACAACCGGCTCTGTCTCCTGATGTTACACAACATAAAGAACATCTTTCCTGTGATGTCTTCTACCCCCAGACCGTTTAACTTGAATCTCTGACTCTAGATCTAATTCTGTTTAGCAAAAATAGCAGCTAGAGGAACAAGTTGAAGGACACTGAAAAAAAAGTCTGTCAAATACAAAAGACCATTCTCTAGGACAACTCACCCAACCTCTTCAATAAGTTCGTGTTACCAAAAAAAAAAAAAAAGTGTTAGCCCTGGCTGGTGAGCTCAGTGGTTAGAGCATCAGCCTGCACACTGAAGGGTCTCAGTTTGATTCCCAGTCAAGTGCATGTAACTGGGTTGCAGGTTCGCGCCCCACACCCGGTGGGTCACAGTGTGTGTGGGGGGAGGCAACCAATCGATATATCCCTCTAACATCCATGTTTTTCTCTCTCTTCCCCCTCATCCCTCCTTCCAGCTCTCCCTGAAAAGCAATGGAAAAAATATCCTCAGGTGAGGATTAACAAACAACAAAAATGTTCCAGAACCCAGATTAGGAGAGAAAGAGTCAAGACACCTAACGTGGTGTAATGCATAGTTCTGGATTGGATCCCAGATTGGACAAAAATTAGCTCTGAAACTTTTCTTGGGACAGTTGGGAAAATGTGAATATAGGTTTGTATTAGGTCAAGAACATATTAATTTTAAATGGTTATTTTGGCAATGTATAAAATGTTGATTTTTCAAATCTATGTACTGAAGTAAAAAACTAAAGCAACCAACTTGCTCTTCCACACATACTTTTTACCTGAAAAGTTTAGAATGGGCCCTGGCTGGTGAGGCTCGGTTGTTTGGGTGTCCTCCCGTGCACCAGGAGGTTGCTGGTTCTATTCCTGGTTAAGAGCACATGCCAGGAGTAAGGCTTGATCCTCAGGAGGGGATGTACAGGAGGCGGCTGATTGGTATTTCTCACATGGATGTTTCCCTCTCCCTTTCTTTCTAAAAGTCAATAAACTATTCTTTAAAGAAAAGTTTGGAATGGGTTGGTACATTTGTAAAGGACCAAAAAACAAATATTTGAGGCTTTGTGGGCCATAGTTCTGTGCAACTCAACCCTACTGTTGTGATCTAAAAACAGCCATAGACAACATGGAAACAAACAAGCATGGCTGTTCCAATTTTTTAAAAATATTTTTTTTATTGATTTCAGAGAAGCAGTGAGGGGGAGAGACAGAAACATCAATGATGAGAGAGAATCATTGATCAGCTGACTTCTGCATGCTCCACACTGGGGATCAGGCCCACAACCCTGGGATGTGCCCTGACCACGAATCGAACCATGACCTCCTGGTTCATAGGTCAATGCTCAACCACTGAGCCACGCCGGCCGAGACCAATACAATCTTTTTTTTTTTTACAAAAGCAGACAGCAGGATGTAAGCTGTAGTTTGCCAAACTCTGATCCAGGAACAAATACTTCTGAAAAAGTCTTTCCTGGTACCCATCACAATCAGTGGCTTTATCTTCCCTCTGCTTACTCTTCCTTATTGCTTGTGAAACTACTTCTGGCATTTATTATGTCTTATTATATAATCATCTACATTAGCAAGTAAGTCTTTGAAGGTAGATGCCATTTTGCTACATGAACTCCCCCATACCTACCCCAGTGAGTTCCTTGCAGAATCGTCTGAATATTGTTTCCAAAAACCAAATCCACCTAAAAGGAAGATTTGGTACCATTTCATGATATTGGAAAATGCGTGGTAGGTTGTTCTGAAAGTAAATTAGAAGGAAACTAGGGGAGAAAAGCACTACTGCTATCACTAGAGTACATATATTGCCTCTTATGCTCTATATTGTAATGTGTTCACCACTAGTTAATGATCAGACCTTGTGTGTGTGGAAGTAGTAGAGGATAAAAAAAAGTAGTAGAGATTCAGTTGGCACAGGAATGCCCTTATGCCCACCCCCCTTACTCCCACTAGAGTATCTAGAGTACTATTAGATTTACAGTTGGTACATGGTAAGTGCCCAACAAATTTAAAACATAATATACTCGAGGAAAAGAACATCTTCTTTTTCTCATGACAGGGAGGTGGTGGCCGCGAAGGCCTCCAGAAGGGGGGGAGGCCTGCCACCCACAGCAGGTGTCCCCGGTTCCCTTCCTCACAGTTGCCGTCTGAGTTCGGAGGCACTGGGGGGTAGAGGCTTCCCTGCCTACGATGGAATCCCAGATTCCAAAGCAAAGAGAGAAGAAGAGAGAAAGGTACATGAGTAACTGGAAGTGTCCCCAACCCCAGGAACAGAAGACATGGAATTAGGGGCAGAGGCAGACCCTGGAACAAAACAAAATTCCCATCCCTGGAGAGAGCGAGCGTGTTGGCTGCTACAGAACAGGGGACAGCAGGGAAGGATGTAGGAGCGCACGGGGCAAAGATGTGAGGTGCCCACTAATCCCAGACAGCCAGCCTCTTAAAACAGAGGTTAGTGCTAAGAAAAGGATAGGTTACAAAGTAAGAAAGAAGGGGACGTAGGTGAGAAAAAGGCCAAAGCAGGGGAGAAATTTTACAAGAATGGGGAGTAATACTGAATTAAGAATTTAGAGAGTTGAGTGAAAGGTTTATTATTAGTGCAGTCAACACTACGGAACAGCACATATAACACAACCAGCAACCAGCAACCTGCAGAGACACTAGTGCAAAGGGTGGGGAAGCCTGAACTGAGCTTCCTGGCTCCATCTGAGGGTGACGGCAGGTGGGAGGGGCCTTGGGAAGGCTGGCAGGGGCAGCGGGGAGTGGAAGAAATGTAGTAACCAGATTAAGTATAGCAGCGTTTTCAGATTCCTGAGCACAATGTCCTGGAGCTGGAACATATGACTGTTCCCTACTCCCTTCAAGCTGTATCCCTCCAATCCAATCCCAGTGGAGCCATGACCAACTACCCAGACCTACAGCAAGCTGGCCTGGACTAAAACTCCAGAAGAGATGTTAGATGGCCTTCTCTTCAACCCCACTCCCACCTACATATTAAAATACTCACACCTGCTATCCCTCCCCTTCTCTTGCTCTGCAGTCACCCTGGTGGGTCAATGGAGCTGCAGTCCTTCAGGGGTGTGGGTGAGACAGAGTACCGTCTGTACTCAGAGACCAAGACATAATTTCTGTCCCATCTTGTCTGGTGAAGCTTAGAACCCAGCTATATATCTGCAAGGAAATGGGGTGGTTTCTTCAAAATTAATACTCTAAACCCAGAGTTTTATGAGGAGACCCTGGAAGGGCCGAGCACAGTTCCCCAGAGGCTCAGGCATCAGCGGACTGTCACACCCACCCCGGGAAGAAAGGAAGCTCCTCATCTCAGAGTGGGTTATGGAGGGTTGGAGCAGACATAAGTTCAGCCAAGGACTCCCTTGGCCCTTCCTACGTTAAAGCCAAAGGTTGTGCTGAAAAGGAAAAATATAAAACAGACCCCATCCCTGTCCCACCCTATTCAGAATCCCCACCATAGGAACAATAAAAGAAAAAATTTTAAGTTTTGTTCATTTTTTTCTTTTTCCTTTCTTTAAAAAAAAAAAAAAGTAAATAAATTAAATTGCCAACAATGTGGCTGGGCTGGAAAAGTGGGGTAGCCATAAGTAGGCCATTCTAAAAAAAAATGTGGGAGGGAATGATATATAAACACACAACAATGGCCAAAGGGAATTATCAAAATGACTAGTTACAATCACAGGGCTGGAGAGGGGCTAGGGAACTATTATGGCCTGTGCCACAGAGGCAGTCGCCTACCTGATCTCAGCCAATGCCAGAGAGCTGCTTCTTGCTGAGCATATTCACCCCAAGAGACTAACCCCCTACTCCCACTCCTGTCATTCCTTAATTAAGAGAAAGTATAGGAAAGAAGAGCTCATCTGGAAATTTTCGGCATCCCAACCTGCACACCTGCAGACCGATGGGAGCCTGCACCTTTAAGATGGACTAAACAAGGTATTGCTTGGCACAGAGTTCCAGTCTTCCCCTAAGGGCCATGCATGATGGCCAGTTACTGGCTCATTACTTCTAGGGTTCTGGTTTCACCCTTACTATGTCTTCAGGATGTCTGCTCCCCAGAGCTGCCCGCTAAGTGTTTAGAGTCAACAGGCCTGTCTGCTCAGATTCCCTGGTTTGAAGGAGGGGAATGATTAAAGATTTCTCACTCCACCCTGATCCTTCAAGAGAAAATGAGTATCTTTGTGCTTTCTGAAAATATCTGGAACCAGGGATCCTAGGCAGGGAAAACAGATATAGAATGGGGACTTTCCCAACCAGACTGAAAATTTACAGACATCTTAGGGGAAGGAATTAGGCAAAAGAAGGGAATCTGGGTTTCCCACCTAGAAGGCTGAGCAAAGTGTTCCAGGGCCCTTCAGTGCCAGAAGAGCAGGGAGATGTGCGGCCCAAGTATAAGCCACAAGATTAAGGACAGTGGGGAGGACTCAGGGCTCAGCTACTGGAGTGATGAGATTTTCTGATTTCCATCTCTTCCCGACAGCCCGCCGAGATCTATATCTCTTCAACGCCATGGGCAAATATCATGACGAGCCCCGGCTCCTGCACCATGTCATCGCCCATGTGCTGGTTCTCACAGGCCATCACGACGACAGCCTGCTTGCCAGGGATGCGCTTGGCCACATAGTTCTCATAGTACCGCCGGTTCATCTGTCTTGTCTCTAGTGTGGCCAGACCCTGGGGCCAGCTTCGCTCATGGGCATTTTCTATCAGCTCGTTGACAATAGAGGCAGGACAGCCACTCTCCACCAGGGAGCGCTTGATTACAGCCTGGAGGACAGCATCTGGGGTGGAGATCATCCCTCCCCAGCGGGTCACTCTTGCTGGCTGCAGGGAGTTCACCCACCTGTGTGGAGGGAGATGGAGGTGGTCATTCCAGCTCACCATCTATCTCTGCATTGCTTCTTTCCCTAATGGGAACCACCACCCACCTGCACTTAGCTTAACCCTATTCTGCCTGCCTGCCTTCCATCCATTCATCATTGGTTCACAAACTCCTCATCTGTCCCTAGTTGGTCCCATCTGAGTCACCATATGTTACTCACCAGATTAAACTCCACAAGTACAGGGTCCCTATTATTTTTCTTAAAAATCCCAATACTTAGCACACACAGTGCCTGGCATGTACTAGGTGCTCAACAAATGTTTATTGAAGGAAGCAATTATTCCTCTATACTATGTCCCATGCAGCACTATTTGCACTAGATGTATCGATTCACCCTTAACAGTTCAGTCTATGAGATATATAGGACTCAAGAACTGAAAGGAATCTTAGATTTTGCTTGTTTACTTCATTTCATTTACAGCTCACTTTCCTGGATTTGCACTCTCTTTTCTTCTCTGGATTGTAAGCTCTCTAAAGACAGACAACATCTTTTCTTTCTTTTTGGTCCTCCAGAATTCTACAGCCTTTAATACAGGGTGTTCTACGTGTGGGTATTCACCTAATTCTGGAGAAATTGCACCCTTGGGTAAGCTTTCCCTTCCATCCACCCCCGACAAGAAGTCATAGACTGGCCTGAAGGTTATCCTCTTCTCCCCTACCCCCGTCCTCCATCCCAACATCTGAAAAGTGGTGGCCCCAGCCCAGCCCTCCTATCATCCTTCTCTGCCACTGCCCTGCTCTTCCTCCTTTCAGGGCTCAGTGCCAGGATGTGGAGTAACTCCACGTCCTGAATGACACTCACTCTAGGATCTCATTGTATTCAATTGTCTCCTCCAGGTTCTGAAGGTTGGGGTTGACACTGCGGATTGCACGCATGTATGCCTTCAGCAGCTGGATGTCTCGCTTCTGTTGGAGAGAAAGAGAACCAGCGATGATGGTTAAGGCAGAAAACAAATGACAGGCAACAGTTTATCTGAGAATGAGAGCAACTGAGAGATCAGAGTAACTACCAGACAGTAAGCGTCATGAAGATAAAGATATGACTGTTTGATTCACAGGTGTATCCTATGCTTAGCAAAGTGTGTTCATAGAGAAGGCATTTAAAACCTTTTGCACTCGGATGTTGAGGTTAAAATTACTCTTTGAATGTATCAATAATTTGAAATATAAAAAAATCCAAATAAATAAGTTTGTATGAAAAGAAACTCCAGTTTTTTATTCTACTGCCGCGCTTTGTAAAATCTGGGGTATTTAAAAAATTAAATCCCGAGTAGAATAAAGGAATCGAGAAAAAAGCAAGCGAGTGCAAAGGGTTAATAAGTGTTAGGTGGATGAATGACAGTGAGGGGATGGAGGGAAGGGAGAAGAGCTGCAATGCTGAGCCACAGGCAGAGTATCTACCCAGCCAGGTGCACGAACAGAGGCACAGGTCTGCAGCTCACATGGTGCTTATCATTCACAAGCATGTGGTTCTTTGCATACTAGGGACATGCTTTCCCCATGTTCTGCGGGCCCTACCTGCTCCGACAGCTGGTGCTTGTGTTCAGCTGAGGACTTCTCCAGCTCTGCAATGCGTGTCTGCTGCTGCTGTACCACCGAGCGCAGGTGTTTAACGCAGTTGTGGTTTGGCAGCTCATCTTTGGGCATCTCCAGGCTGCCACCCCGGGTGGAAAAAGAGAGCAGGAGCACTCAATGGGACATGTGGGCAAAGGCAGAAGCTTGCTGAGAGGGCTTTCTCTTACCCCAAATTCCAACATTCATTCATTTCTAACTTCAGCCTTCCCTCTTATTTCTCTTCACACTCTCCTCCCCAGGCCCCCCTCACCCCTTCGCTATCTCCTTTCTCTGGGCTTCTTTCCCTCTCTGAGACAGTATTTTACCTGCCCCATGGCTCTCTTCTCCTTCAGATTCTGCCTGTGCATTCATTCACGAGAAGCCCTAGATTCACAGTCCTGGCTATCGGCATTTAATCAAATATTTCACGGCCCCAAAAAAGGGAGAAAATAGGGTAAGAGGAAATAAGAGAAGGCTGGAAATTAGAGCAGTCAAATGAACAAAGAGAAAGTAATAACGGACTGAAAGGGAAGAATAAAGTAAATCAAGTCTTTAGTGTTATCGCACAGATTGCTGAATTGCTGTCTCACGTATATTAAAGCAAGAGCAAAACGGTCACAGGTGGAAAGGCAGTATGAACGTGAGATCTTGGGGCAGGGTGCCAGGGTGGCCCAGAACCCTCCTGGCAGTGCCCACATGCCCCTTAACAGTGAGCAGGGGTGCGGAGACTGGGGTATAAAGGGGAATGCCCTTATCCACGTGGGCAGAAGGGAAAGAATCTCACCCGCAGCCCTGTTCACAGGTCACAGGACGTTTTGGGTTGTGCTCACAGTCACTGAGGTGAGACATGAGGTTGTCAAGCCGAACAACAGCACTACAGCCAAACACAGCGTTGTCGCAGGCGATCTGCAGCTTTGACAACATGTTCCGCATGATCCGAGGCACTGGGCGCAGGTGGGCCACCGTCACTACGCTGCGGTCCACGGGACACGTCTGCTGCTGAGAGAACCACTGGGTGATGCAGGCATTGCAGAAAGCATGCTCGCAATGAGGTGCCTAGAGAGAGAGGAGGGCGAAAGGACGCAGAGAATTAGCAGGAGCTCAGAGCCTGTATACGGAAACCGGAAAAGCCAATCAAGCCTCTGAGAAGCTTCCAGGACCAGAGGTCCCTGGGGTCACAGCAAAATACAGCTGCACTACGGGCAAGCAAGTATTATGGGGACAGGCTACAGGTATGTTTCCTGTGCTCGCGATTCCAAGTGGATTGTGACAAAAGACAAACGAGTAGCAATAAGTTACGTAACATATGATATAAATACTCCAGGACAATAGGAGAGGTGACGGGAGGTAGTCAATTAGTAATTGCCAACTGGATTGCACATACGGTAATTTGGAAGAAATTCAGAGGAGGGTGAGAACTTTCCAAGCTAGGTCAATCAGGGCAGGTGTTTATGGTGAGGACAGAATTCAACAAGGGCCCTGAAGGGTAAGGGGGGTGATGGCCAGCAAGAGATTTACTGGCCAAAGTTCAATGTAAGAAAGCAAAACAAAACAAAAGCCTGGAACTCCTGGTGAGAGGTTAAGAGTCCTCCGTGTGGGCCCAAGTGCCTATTTTTGGAGGGCTGCTTTGACTGAGTCCCAGTGGCTATGGTTTTTCGTAGCATCACATTCTCCTCAGTTTCATTAAGATCATGCTTCAGCCTACTTCCTAGATAACTCAGGTAACCTGTCAAGTTAATCCCTCAAAGGGAGAGGATTCTCTGGCCTCTATGGAGACACCATCTAGCTTCTAGCATGGGACAAACACAGTAGCATTTAGTAGATGTGGGTGGATGGATGGATGGATGGATGGATGGATGGATGAATGGATGAATGAAATGCCTTCTACGTTCCAAGGTGCTTTGCTAGGTGCGTACAGAGTGTTTGGGAGGTAGAAGGCATTGCTAGGTCAAGTATAAGCTAAAGTATAGAGGTATAGAGAGATTAAAAAAAAGACAGTTTCTGCCTTCAAGATATTCAGACACCAAAGACTGAAACACAGAGGCTTTGTAAGGAAAGAAGTCACTGTCAATATCACTAATCCAATTGTCAGATTTCTATTTTTCACTCAAAGACATATGATTCTTTCCAAAATCTTAGAAACCGTATCTCAAAAAAAAAATCTTAAATTTGTCAACTTTCCCCCCTTCTCTACTGCAACTAACCCAGTTCGAGCGATCATTTCTCCCCTGTATTACTAAATATGTCTTTACCATGTGTCCCTGGATCCGGGTGAGGCCTCGTGCACCTAGGCCCGGGTGAGCCCAAGTGGCCCTGGGTCTGGGAGAGGCCAAGCGTCCCTGGGTCCGGGTGAGACCATGTGTCCCTGGATCCGGGTGAGGCCTCGTGCACCTAGGCCCGGGTGAGCCCAAGAGGCCCTGGGTCTGGGAGAGGCCAAGCGTCCCTGGGTCCGGGTGAGACCATGTGTCCCTGGATCCGGATGAGGCCTCGTGCACCTAGGCCCGGGTGAGCCCAAGTGGCCCTGGGTCTGGGAGTGGCCAAACGTTCCTGGGTCTGGGTGTGACCATGTGTCCCTGGATCCGAGTGAGGCCTCGTGAACCTAGGCCCGGGTGAGGCCACGTGCCCCTGGGTCTGGGAGAGGCCAAGCATCCCTGGGTCCGGGTGAGACCATGCGTCCCTGGATCCGGATGAGGCCTCGTGCACCTAGGCCCGGGTGAGCCCAAGTGGCCCTGGGTCTGGGAGAGGCCAAGCGTCCCTGGGTCCGGGTGAGACCATGTGTCCCTGGATCCGGGTGAGGCCTCGTGCACCTAGGCCCGGGTGAGCCCAAGTGGCCCTGGGTCTGGGAGAGGCCAAGCGTCCCTGGGTCCGGGTGAGACCATGCGTCCCTGGATCCGGATGAGGCCTCGTGCACCTAGGCCCGGGTGAGCCCAAGTGGCCCTGGGTCTGGGAGAGGCCAAGCGTCCCTGGGTCCGGGAGAGACCATGTGTCCCTGGATCCAGGTGAGGCCTTGTGCAACTAAGCCCGGGTGAGGCCACGTGCCCCTGGGTCTGGGAGAGGCCAATTGTCCTTGGGTACGGGTGAAGCCAGATCCTGGGTCCGGGTGAGGCCGTGCGCCCCTGGATCCATCCGGGTGAGGCTGGGTCCCAGGCCCGGGTGAGACCACGCGCCCCTTGGATATGGGTGAGGCCACGTGCCCCTTAGTCCAGGTGACGCCGTGCCCCTGGGATCGGCCGAGACCAAACCAGAGGGAGTCAGACCTCCATTACCACCATTTGTCCACCATCCAGAGCTGAGGGGTCAGTGCTGACATGTACACATAAGGAACTACTGGACATCGAAATTGGGTCTCAAAAGAACTGTTGGTCCAGGGGGAAGCTCGCTACAGATTGATTCATTTGCCTGTCAGCATAAATATTATTGCTCGTCTCACATTCAGTTCTTATTAGTATATATCTAGTGACATTTGATCTCGTTCATCTAGAGGAAATGATGAACAACATAGACTGAGGAACAAGAACAGAACCAGAAGCAAGGAGGCATCGATCGGACTATCGGGCCTCAGAGGGAGGATACGGGAGGGTAGGGGGAGGGTGGGGGGAGGGGGAGAGTTCAACCAAAGGACCTGTATGCATGCATATAAGCCTATCCAACGGTTAAGTTCAACAGGGGATTGGGGCATGCGTGGGGAGAGGGGTGGGATGGGAATGGGGGGATGAGGACAAATATGTGACACCTTAATCAATAAAGAAATTAAAAAAATAAATAAATAAATAAATAAATAAATAAATAAATATGTCTTTAACTTCTACCTTGCCCCTTTATATTCCATTCTATCTTCAGAGCCAGAGCGATCATTTAAAATTACAGACCGGATCATATCACTCCCCTGCTGAACTTTACAATGGCGTCCCACTGTACTGAAATAAATCCAAACACCTACTCACCTCAGGACCTGCATCGTTCTGCTTGATCTGACCTGTGCCTGTGCCCTCCCCGACTCACACCTCACTGCCAACACTGTGCTCAGGCCACTTTGGCTTTCTCTCTGTTCCTTGTCCACACCCACACAGTCCTGCCTCAGGACCTTTGCTTTTGCTGCTCTTTGACTGAAATGCTCTTCCTCTAAATCTTAGCCTGAACAGTCCCTTATTCAGATCTCAGCTCAACTGTAATCTCTTTTGTGATCTTAACTAAACCTGCCACCCTTGCAGAAATATACAGAATGTACTACTTTCATGTAAGAAAGGTGGGCGAATATATATCTGCCCTCATACATACTGGCAGGATATCAAATAAACTAATAGATATCGAAGGGGGGATTAGGTAGATAGGACAAGGATGCAAGAGTTCACACTGTACACCATTTTAAAAATTTCTTTTTAAAAAAAATTGATTTGAGAGGAAGGCGGGGAGAGAGAGGAGGGATGAAGAAAAACATCCAGTTGTTGTTCCACTTATTTATGCATTCATTGGTTGATCCTTATATTGGCCCTGCTCGGGGACCCAACCCACAACCTTGGCTTATTGGGACAATGCTCTAACCAACTGAGCTACCCAGCCAGGGCCCCGTATACCTTGTTTTACTGTTTTGATTTCTGAACCATGTGAATGTGTTACCTATTCAAAAAATAAACAAACAAGATATAGGGAAATCAGCATCCCTAGCAGGGGCCTCCTACCCTTGGAAATGTGGCTGGTCACCTGGCATCACGAGGTCTGCCCTCCAGAAGGTAAACCCTGAAGGTTGGGGAGTGGCTTCTGATAGACTCACCACTGCCAGTGACCTCTCCACACGTGTCTCAGCTCTGATAGAGCCAGAAAACAGACAAGGCCCTGCCCCGGCGGGGAGGCAACTGACACACCCAGGACCTCTGGACACCATCAGGATAGCTTGCTCCACACCAGTCAACCTGCTTCCAGTAGCAGTGGGCTGCAAAGGCCTGGAAGACAGGGAGAGGTCCAGGGCTAGCTGCCACTGGAGTAGAGACTGACTCATTCAGCTCCGGCTCCGTGCTCCTTTGGTGGTTGAAAACTGGAGAGTAAGAGTAAAGGCAAAGGATGAAGACGAGATGGGATGTAGTGAGCTGTGTGAGCAGTGAGGGGGGAAGGGCCGTGAGACGTCACTGACAAGTGTCCTGGTTTGGAAAATGGGATGATCCCAGCTAGCCAGGGGTGGCGGAGGATTAATTGGTATTTACAGAGTTCAGGCAATAAGGGCCATGCAGGATGATGTCCCAGGAATACGACTGTTAAGAACTCATCTCACTCATTATACTTGCCTGTTAATCATGAGGTTCTCCTCATACTTGCTCCAGGAAGATACAACTGACTCTGGTCTGGCAAGGCTGGTAGAGAAATGACCTATTGAAGATGGCAGCTTTCATATCAAATGCAGAGTACACGGCTGCATCAAAAACTGGTTTTTCCAATAAACCCCAGGAAGAAAATAGGTCAGTACATACAGTTTCCCACTTCCCATTTGTTCAACAGTAGGCGGGGCCTGCAGGGAAACTGGCTGATTACCCAAAACACTACGCAGATCAAAATGCAGAGAGAGCTTATCAGGAGAGTCCAGAGGTTTAATCACGGGTTGGAAGACAGAACCTAGTCAGAGCCCCTGCAGAGGAAAGGAAGTCCTCAAGCCACTGTCAAAAGACAAAAACAAAAAACTGACGATTTCACAGCAAAAAATCTCAGAGCGACCTCGGGAGAAAATTGGAAGCACTGGACCTCTGGAAGGACCTGTTCCTCTTGTAGTGGCCACTGCTCTTCTGCCCCAAACCTCTGTTCAGTTTGTGTGTGAAGCGGGGAGAGAGGTACTGGGGAGTCACCACACAGTGCCTCCCTCCATTGGTCCCATGACCTATGAATACTTTCTACAAGCTCCATTGCCATCTCTTGCCTCACTACACCTGCTGGCAGACGGACTCACCTGGACCGGCTCCTCCAAGACTCCACTGCAAATAGGACAGATAAGATCTTCGTCAACATCCCCCTGGAAGCGGGTTACATCATACCCCATGTCTCATCACTGAAACCCAGGCCCTGGAAGGAACCACAGAGGAAAAAGAGGCCAGTTCAGAAGCCTACAAACAAGTACCAATTTGAACCCATTGCTAAGATCCATTCATTTGTCCAACCATTATTATTTTTAAAAATATATATTTTTATTTATTTCGGAAAGGGAGAGCGAGAGAGAATAGAAACATCAATGATGAAAGAAAACCTTTGATTGGCCGCCTCCTGCACGCCCCCTGGGTTTCAAGCCCGCAACCCAGGCATGTGCCCTTGACTAGAATTGAACCTGGGACCCTTCAGTCTGCAGGCCAATGCTCTATCCACTGAACCAAACCAGCTAGGGCCCAACAGTTATTTATTGAGGGCCTATTATGTGCCAGTCATTTTTTTTTGGGGGGGGCAGGTGGGGGAAGCGGACTCAAGAAATTTAATTCTAATGAGTTAAGATATTACACAGCATATATTTAAAATATGAAGTGAGCCCGGCCGGTGTGGCTCTGTGGTTGAGCATAGACCTATGAACCAAGAGGTCACAGTTTGATTCCTGGTCAGGGCACATGACCAGGTTGTAGGCTCAGTTCTCAGTGGAGGGCATGCAGGAGGCAGCCAATTGGTGATTCTCTCTCATAATTGATATTTCTATCTCTCTCTCTCCCTTTCTCTCTGAAATCAATAAAAAAATTTTTTTAAGTGATAAATGCTTTGACAGAGTAAGGCATTGTAAGATTATAAGGGCAAGAGATGTAGACACGTAACCCAGGCTTAAGGGAGAAGGTGATTTTGAGGAGTTTCCTAGGACCAGGTGTCACCACCAGGACAAACAAGCGTTAGCTAGGTGAGGGGAGGGGGCAGGACGGGCATTAGGGTTTTAGCCACATTCAAAGGCCCAGAAGAGGGCATATGATGGGTTCAGGGAACTCTAAGTGGTTTGGAGAAAGGCTGACCTGAAGGATGCAAGAGAAGTGGTGTCTAGATACAAGGCTGGAGGTGAGCGAGGGTCAGGCCCTTATATAAAGAATTGGGACTTCATCCTGAGGCTACGGGGAGCCACTGAAAGACTTAAAAGGAATGAGTGGCTAAAAGAACCACTCTGTTGACACAGGTGAGATTGGAGACAGGAAGGCCATCTAGGCAGGAGAGAGATGGTGGCAGTGGGAGTGAAGAAGGATGGAGGTTCAAGAGAGCAAGCGCTCACAGAGCAGTGAGGCTGCCATGCGTCCTCTTTGGGCTCCTAAGGGTCAAACCCAAAGAAGAGGTCACGAACGGTGACTGGTTCTCCAGTGCAGATAGCTAACTGGATTCAAGACAGCCAATCCACAGACCCACCATCAACTGTGATGTCTTGGAAAAGATAAGCTGAAAGATCAGATTGTTCTCAGAAATTCAGAATCAAGCTAATTTTTAAAAATATATTTTTACTGAGAGAGAGAAAGGGAGAGGTACAGAGAGATAGAAATATTGATGTGAGAGGAACATCATCGATCGAGGCAGCAACCTGGGCTTGTGTCCTGACTGGAAATCGAACCGGCAACCTCTTGGTTCCTGGGTCAGTGCTCAACTGCTGAGCCACACTAGCCTGGCATGCTGTCCAATTTTTGAAAGGGTAGGGGAGGGATGAATCCAAAGAGGCTTTGCTAGGTCAAGTATAAGCTAAAGTATAGCACTGGATTGAGTCAGAACTGAGAATGTGCCAGTTCTAGTACTCATTCATTAGCTGTGTGACCTCGGGAAGACCACACAAACTTCTGAAGCCTAAGTAGTTTTTTATAAAATAGATAAAATGGATATCTATACCAATAAAAGGGTAATATGGTAATTAGACCGGGTCAACCAGACATCTTCCAGTTGTCCTGCCTTCCTTCCGGACAAAGCCACAGTGGTGGGGGCCAAGGCAGAGGCGGTTAGGGGCAATCAGGCCGGCAGGGGAGGGCAGTTAGGGGCAATCAGGCTGGAAGGCAGAGGGATTAGGGGCGATTAGGCAGGTGAGCGGTTAGGAGCCAGTGGTTCCAGATTGCGAGAGGGATGTCTGACTGCCTGTTTAGGCCCTATCCCATGGGATTGGGCCTAAACCAGCAGTCGGACATCCCCTCAGGGGTCCCGGATAGGAGAGGGTGCAGGCCAGGCTGAAGGACCCAACCCCCCGCCCCCCCCCATGCACAAATTTCGTGCACTGGGCCTCTAGTAAATAATAATAGAAGTGACTCTCACAGAGTTGCCCTTAAAGAGATAATGCATATTAAACATTTAGCAAAGTGCCTCCTGGCACACAGTAGGTACTCAACACATGATAATAACCATTATTATGTATGCATCTAATTTCTACTACTTGAAAAAATTCCTTAAGAGCAGAAACTCATATTCTGCATTAAATGTAGCACCAAGCACAGTTCCTCACAAATCAATAAAATGTTTGGTATATTTCAATGTTACCTTTAACTGGGAGATTCCCAGCAACCAGGGTATAGTGAACTCCTATTTTACCTACAGAACATCTTATTTTCCAGTTTTCCTTTAGGAATCATACCCTAGTTCCTAGTGGACATGTGAACCACACCAGGACAATGAATTGGGGGTACCTGGGACCTCTCCTGAAGCTCTCCAGGGAAGCTCTTTCCCCTGGGATTGCACAGCTGGCGGGATGTACAACTCAGAGCGGTTGGCAACCATCTCTGCCATGAATGAGGACTGCCTGCTTATAGAATAAAGCCAATAAGAAAGAAAGTAAAGCTGAGATCAAATTCAGAGATTATTTAGGTGCTGGATTCAGCCATGTGTAAAGCCACAATCAGCTTTTCAACATCAGTTACATAAACCAAAATATTCTCTATATGCTTAGGCTGCTTTGAGCTAGGTTTTTTGTCTCTTTCAACTGATAAAAATCCTGATTAATACACAAGCATATGGATACAATAAATCACAAGGTTCTCTTTGAAACCACTTATTTTTCTTGATCCATTTTATATAGGAACAATGATACCCCTGACATTGCTACAAGTACAGACCTCCATGACTACCATTTCTCTCTATACTTGTTCCTCCATCTCTAGGGCCTTAAAGTTCAGGGCCTTGGGCTTACTAATAATCCCTCTGAAATTGTCACTGTCAACCACCTAGGCCTGGCTATTTGAAGTGGAAGTCAGACTGCAGTGGTTCAAAGTAAACAAGAGGTGAGACAGAGACAGGAACTGAAGATAACTAATCAAAAAGCTTGATTTCAAAGGAAGGGAAAGAGAGAACTTGCTAGAGGAAGACAGGTTGAGGAAGTGGGTTGTGTTGGGGTGTTTTCTTTTCATCTTCAACTGAGGACATGTTTTTATTGATTTTAGAGACAGAGGAAGGGGGAAAAAAAGAAAGAGAGAGAGAGAGAGACTGACTGACTAATGTAAAGAGAGAAACACTGGTTGGAACCTACACCCTAGGTATGTGTCCTGATTGGAATCAAACCTGCAACATTTTGGTATATGGGATGCCGCTCCAACCAACTGAGCCACCTAGCCAGGCCAGGGGATGTTTTTCTTGCAGTAAGAGGTTTGAGCATATTTATATATTGAGAGGAAGGTAAATACAAGAGAGAATCTGGTCACTGAGGTACTGGTAAGTAGGGAGGTGATCTGGATTGTGTTAAATAGAAAGAGGGACACCTCTAAAGCAGGAAGAAAGGAAGATGGTACAAAAAGAGACCCAGATAGGTTTTACTTTTACTATTTTTTTAATATATTTTATTGATTTTTTTTACAGAGAGGAATAGAGTTAGAAACATCAATCAGCAGCCTCCTGCACACTCCCTACTGAGTATATGCCCGCAACCAAGATACATGCCCTTGACCAGAATCAAACCTGGGACCCTTGAGTCCGCAGGCCGACACTCTATCCACTGAGCCAAACCGGTGAGGGCGTACTTTTACTATTTTTTAAAATATTTTTATTAATTTCAAAGAGGAAGGGAGAGGGAGAGATAGAAAGATCAATGATGAGAGATAATAATTTATCAGCTGCCTCCTGCATGTCCCCCATACTGGGGATCAAGCCCACAACCCTGGCATGTGCCCTTGACCGGAATCGAACCTGGAATCCTTCAGTCTGCAGGCCTATGCTCTATTCACTGAGCAAAACCGGCTAGGGCAAGATAGGTTTTAAAAAAATCATACCAGCCGAAACCGGTTTGGCTCAGTGGATAGAGCATCGGCCTGCGGACTGAGGGGTCCCGGGTTCGATTCCGGTCAAGGGCACGTACCTTGGTTGCGGGCACATCCCCAGTAGGGGTTCGATCCCTGGCCCTGGTGGGGGAGCATGTGGGAGGCAACCAACCGATGTCTCTCTCTTACATTGTTGTTTCTCTCTCTCTGTCTCTCCCCATCCTTTCCACTCTCTCTAAAAATCAATGGAAAAAATACCCTCAAAACAAAACAAAAAAACTCCCCTGCCTAACTGGTTTGGCTCAGTGGATAGAGCTTCGGCCTGTGGACTGAAGGGTCCCAGGTTCGATTCTGGTCAAGGGCATGTACCTTGGTTGCGGGCACATCCCCAGTGGGGCGGGGGTGTGTGTGTGTGTGCAGGAGGCAGCTGATTGATGTTTCTCTCTCATTAATGTTTCTAACTCTCTATCCTTCTTCCTTCCCCTCTGTAAAAAATCAATAAAATGTATTTTTTAAAAATGTTAACAGTGGTTTATTTGGGTATAGAACTAAGGATAATGTCTTTCTTCAATTTTTTTTAAATTTATCGATATTTTTTAGAAAGAGACAAACATTGATTTGTTGTTGCACTTATTTGTAGATTCATTGGTTGTTTCTTGTATGTGCCCTGACCAGCAATCTTAGTATATGAGGATGTTGCTCTAACCAACTGACCTACCCAGTCAGGGCCTCTTCTATTTTTTTAAAAATTGATTTTAGAGAGAGCAGTCCCCCCAAAAAGCATATACCTTTTCCCACTTCCAGGAACTTGGCCTAAGGAAATAATTACACAAGGGTATAAAAACAATATACCAGGTTATCTAAGCATTGCTTATAATGGCAAAACAAAAAAAAAACCCACAACAAAAAAAACAACACAAATATCCAGAATGAGATACCATGTAGCATTAATAATGACTTAGCTGTATTTCTTATTCATAATTTACTATATTTATAATTTATATACTAAATTAACATTTGTGCATGTCACACATGCTATAGTGCCATTTTTGTTAAAGCCCGGCTGGTGCTGCTCAGAGGTTGAGCATTGACATATGAACCAGGAGGTTACGGTTCAATTCCTAGTCGGGGCACATGCCCAGGTTGTGGGCTCCATCCCCAGTGGGGAGCGTGTAGGAGGCAGCCAATCAATGATTGTCTCTCATCATTAATGTTTCTGTCTCTCTCTCAGGGGGCGAGTTACAGGAGGGCAGTGGAGAGCTGCTGGCGCATGGATTCGTGCACAGAGCTACTAGTATTTTTATAAGTATGTTTATAGGAGGACTGGAAGAAATTAATTAAAGAACATATACGCATAGCCCATGGATATAGAATAATAATGTGGTGAAGGCCTGGGGGTGGGGCTGGATGGAGGGGGTGCAAAGCGGGAGAAAATGGGGGATATCTGTAATAGTGTCAATAATAAAAAAAGTATGTTTATATTGATGTGTATACACATTTATCATATTTATATTGGAGAACATCTAGGATATATATTAGAGAAACTGTCTCTAAATGTAGACTTTTAATACTTTGAAGTTCACTCATAGTTTTTCTTTATGTTTCCCCTACTTTTCCAACAATTATCATGTTTTGCTTATACAATTAAATAATAAAGTCAACATTTATTGAGCAATATTACATGCTAAGCACTATTCTAAGCATTTATTTATTTATTTATTTATTTATTTATTTAAAATATATTTTATTGATTTTTTACAGAGAGGAAGAGAGAGGGATAGAGAGTTAGAAACATCGATCAGCTGCCTCCTGCACACCCCCCACTGGGGATGTGCCCGCAACCAAGGTACATGCCCTTGACCGGAATCGAACCTGGGACCCTTGAGTCCGCAGGCCGACGCTCTATCCACTGAGCCAAACCGGTTTCGGCCATTTTTTTTTTTTTTAAATATGGACCGCTGCATAAATTTGTGTGTCATCCTTACGCAGGGGCCATGCTAATCTTCTCGGTATCGTTCCAATTTTAGTATATGTGCTGCCGAAGCGAGTACTAAGCATTTCTTCTATATTAATTCATCTAAGTCTTACAACTGTAGGAGTTACTCTATGAGGTAAAGACTGTCATTACCCATATTTTACACCTGAGTAACAGATGCACAACACAGAGGTTAAAACTTGTTCAGTCCTGGCCAGTGTGGCTTAGTTGATTAGGCCTTGTCCCATGCCGAGAGGCTGTGATTCCCAGAGGGCACAGGCACGTGCCCAGGTTGCCAGCATGTAGGAGGTAGCCAATGGAGGTTTTGCTTTCTTTTTTGGTTTTAAAATATGTTTTTATTGTTTTTTATAGAGAGGAAGGGAGAGAAAGAGAGAGATAGAAACATTCACCAGCTGCCTCCTACATGCCCCACAGTGGGGATCGAGCCTGCAACCCCAGCATGTGCCCTGATTGGGAACTAAACCAGTGACCTCTTGGTACATGGGACAATGCTCAACCAACTGAGCCCCGCTAGCCTGGCCGTTCACTTTCACATCGATGTTTTTTTCTCTCTCCCTCTCCTTCCTCTCTTTCTGGAAATCAATGGAAAATCTTTTTTTTAAAAAAAAACTTGTCCATGCCGAAACCGGTTTGGCTCAGTGGATAGAGCGTCAGCCTGCGGACTGAAAGGTCCCAAGTTCGATTCCAGTCAAGGGCATGTACCTTGGTTGTGGGCACATCCCCAATAGGGTGTGTATAGGAGGCGGCTGATCGATGTTTCTCTCTCATCGATGTTTCTAACTCTCTATCTCTCTCCCTTTCTCTCTGTAAAAAATCAATAAAATATATATTTAAAAAATAAAATAAAATAAAAATTAAAAAACTTGTCCAAAATCATACAGCTAGCAAGTGGTTCAGCCAGATTCAAACCTAGGCAGATGGGCTCTAGAGCTCAAGCTTTTAACCACTTTGCTGATCTGCCTCTCAAACTGAAAAATGCAAGTTGCAAAAACAATATGTATACTAGGATCCCATTTTTACAAAAACAAATTTAAAAAGAAAAATAAATATATGTAGTGTATGTATTACATATGCTGAGATTATACTTTCAATCTAGGTTATATATTTCTGCAAGGTTTAATTTTTTTTTTTTTTTTAATATTTATTGATTTTCCACAGAGAGGAAGGGAGAGGGATAGAGAGTTAGAAACATCGATGAGAGAGAAACATCGATCAGCTGCCTCTTGCACACCCCCTACTAGGGATGTACCCGCAACCAAGGTACATGCCCTTGACCGGAATCGAACCTGGGACCCTTGAGTCCGCAGGCCGACGCTCTATCCACTGAGCCAAACCGGTTAGGGCTCTGCAAGGTTTAATTTTTTAAAAAAATCTGTTATCTTTAGAGCAAGGGGTAAAAATTAAAATAACATTACATTTGCTATGTAGAAAACTGGCCTAGAGTTTATACTGTGCTTCATTGACCTTTTCATTTTAAGTCCATACTGATAATATTGACTTAAGGAGGAATATAAATTCTAAAAACCTTTCTTAATGGGGCCTCAGGAGATCCCATATCCCCAAAATACACAGTGGAGAACTTGCCTCAGTTGGTGCAGAGATGGCCAGAGGATGTGGGACGCCACCAGCCAGGGTGAGGAGCTGCAAGGTTCTCACCATGCAGTCGGGCTTACTGATGCTGGGCATTGCTCTTTCTAAATCACACACACTCCCCTGCCCCTCCCCCACCACCATTATCTTCGTAGTCACCTGTTTTATCTACCCTCCTATAAATGCATTCTTTCAGTGGTACAGTCTCAACAGTTAAGGGGCCATTTAGATTTCCAATATGATTAGGGCATTCCCTGTTTATCATCTATGAGAAACAAATGTTGGCATGGATCTATACGACCTTGGAAGCCAGCTCCTTGCCCTGCCCTGCTGATAGTCAGGCTGAGAGCCTAGATGCCTTGATTATTCCTTCTACGCTCTGGGACTCTCAACACAGCTGTGTCATCTTCAAGGGGCAGGATAGCATTCCCAGGGGGATGCCTCACAAGAGCTCACTGCTCTCTGCCCTGGGGGCAGGAGCCTTAATAAAACCGAAGAGTCCTCAGGAGTCACAGCCAGTAACCACAGCCACGGGAAGCAGTTTCCAATATTCTCCTTGAGTTGTGGAATAGGAAAAGGTTTCACTGAACTTGGGGAGCTGAACTAAAGCAGCGCTGAGGTGTCCCTTCAGGATTGTAGGAGTTCTGCCAGCCTCCGATTTGAACATCTTAAACCCAAACTGAAAACTGCATTCCTGCCTTAGCCAGTTTGGCTCAGTGGAGTGTTGGACTGAAGGTTCAAATCCAGTTCCAGTCAAGGGCATGTACCTCAGCTGCAGGCTCAATCCCTGGTCCTGGTCGGAGTGTGTGTGGGAGGCTACCAGTCAATGTGTCTCTCTCACATCGATGCTTCTCTCTCTCCCCCTCCCTTTCACTCTCTCTTAAAAAAATTAATGAAAAAATATCCTCAGTGAGGATTAACAAACAAACAAAACTGCATTTCCCCATCTCCTATTCTGGGGAAAGTGTGCTCCTTTCCTTCCTCACTGTTACACTGGATCTCTCTCTCTCTTCCTCTCTCTCTATTCCTAGTCAGCATCCTATCTAATAAAAGGGTAATATGCAAATTAACCACCACTCCGTCACAAAGATGGTGGCACCCAGTCCTCTCAGCCCCGCCAGTGTCCTCCAGTCCCGGAGGGGGCAGCCAATGAGAGCAGGCAGCATGAGTGGCCTGGCAAAATGCTTGCTTCGTTGCCGTGGTGACAAGGCAAGCGTTCTGCGCCTGGCCACAGAGGGGCCTCTGGGCCTCGGAGAGCCTCTGGGCAACAGGCACGGAGCAGCCAGGCCCCGCAGAGAGCTACTGGCGCACGGATTCATGCACAGGGCTACCAGTTAATAATAAAAATACAAGAGACCCCTTCCTATACCCTTTTAACTTATTGCTACCATTGTTTTCTCTGGTCTACCCCTAGAGAGAGCTAGGAATTCAAGAAAGTTTGTTCCTAAAGAAACATGAACATTTATCCTCCCTTATTCAGGGCTTCTTGAACCCATGTACAGGTATGCAAACCATGCACACTGACACACACACACACATCCACACCCTCACTCAAGAGAAACATTACATAAGAAACCTGAGTATTTCAGGGTGACTGGGCATGCTGTCACCAATTCTTGGCAAAAGCATAAGGGTAAAAGCCAGGTATATGTGCTAGAGGCTTCCTTCTGCTAATTTTTCTCTCTGCCCTGAAGACAACACATGTGCAGAGGGCTGAGGAGCCTCCAGCCCCAATTACTGTAAACAACCAGACACACAAGGAAGAGGCCCTTAAGCAGAAGCGACCCAGACGGCAGAGAAGAGGGCTGAAGCCTGGAACGGGCTCTTTACCTTCCAAGTGTTGGGGGACAGGCTCCCTGTTCACAAGGCTCCAACCCCCTGACGCCTCCGCTCAGTGCCACTCAGGAGACGCTCCCAGTAGCCCATCTTGCTGGCTATTCTCCAACTGAATCTTCCTTCTCAGTGATAAGCTCCATCACCAAGGGATGGAGGTGATGTCACAATCAGGAGCACTCTATTAATAGAAACAAGGAAGAAAAAGGTGAGTCGGGGAACTACCTCCCCTTGGCAGCAAGACTGGACAGACTTGGACCCGGTGGTTGGGTGCGGAGCAAGAGACAACTCTGTTAAGGTTTCTGTGCTAAGCATGTAGGACTCCCCTCTAAGGAGCAAGATCATTAGCTAAGGAATCACATGCATGGTCCAAGAGATTCAAACATACCTGAGAGGAGGAGAGAAAGGGACAAGAAGAAAGGTAGAAAAGGGGAGAAATGTGAAGTAGACAGATTTTTTTGTTTTTTTGTTAATCCTCACCCGAGGATATTTTTTCCATTGATTTTTTAAAAAAATATTTTTATTGATTTTTTTTACAGAGAGGAAGGGAGAGGGATAGAGTTAGAAACATCAATCAGCTGCCTCTTGCACACCCACTACTGGGGATGTGCCCGCAACCAGGGTACATGCCCTTGACCAGAATCGAACCTGGGACCCTTGAGTCTGCAGGCCGACGCTCTATCCACTGAGCCAAACCGGTTAGGGCCATTGATTTTAAAAAAAATGATTTCAGAGAGAGGCAGGGAGAGGGAGAGAAAGAAACATCAATGATGCAAATCACTGATTGGCTGCCTCCTGCACGCCCCCTACTGGCATCGAATCCACAACTATGGCATGTGCCCTGACTGGAAATCGAACTGCAACCTCCTGGTTCATGGGTCAATGCCCAACCACTGAGCAACACTGGCCGGCTCCATTGATTTTTAGAGAGAGGAAGGAGTGAGGGAGAAAAAGACAGAGAAACGTCGATGTGTGAGTGGGAATAGAACCTGCGATCCTTAGGTGCAAGGGCCAACGCTCTAACCACTGAGCAATGCCAACCAGGGCACCAAGGATTCTTTTATTTTGTGTACACAACCACCGGTAATGTCAATAATGATAAGTTTGTAGCTATACAATGCCTAGATCCCTGATACTTACACACACATACGATGCGTTCATGTTTCCAAAGTGCTTTCACATAAATTATTTCATATAAAAAGAATTCTGGTCTTATCCTCCAGTTGGAAGAGACTATTTCATAAGATGAAGATACTCATGAATGTTGGTACAGATGCATTTCAACTTCCCAAGCAAGAACGTACTCCTGAAGGGATCAGATGTTTCAAAAATATAGAGGCAGTGAATTGGGAAATTACTCCAGGGTGGGCCACTGGGAAGTCTAGAGATAGCAGTCTGATTAGGCTGACCAGACACCTGTGACTAAAATGATGGCACCAAGTAGAGGGAGACCAGGTTTCAGATGAACGACGCTGAGAGCTATTCAACACTTTGCAGGAGAATATCAACCATTCAGACTGCTTTCCTCACCATCAGGAGGTTAAGGGCTGTGTTAAAAAGGAGTAGGACGACGATTTCTATACATAAAAAAGGGGCCATTTCGTCTTCTAAGTCTGGTACACACACTCATTAGTTTTTATGCTCAGGGATAAAGGTGAAATGCCAGACCACACTTTCTCTCCCCTGTGTTGGGGGGTGGGGGTGAGTGGATACGTTTCTGCCATCCACAATGCAGGAGGGCTCTTCCCTTTTGACAATACCTTACTCCCCACCGCCTGGCACATGCCCCTGTACCTCAAGAAACGCTGCCATGCCCTAACTGGTTTGGCTCAGTGGATGGAGTGTCGGCCTGTGGACTGAAAGGTCCCAGGTTTGATTCCGATCAAGGGCATGTACCTTGGTTGCGGGCACATCCCCAGTAGGAGGTGTGCAGGAGGCAGCTGATCGATGTTTCTAACTCTCTATCCCTCTCCCTTCCTCTCTGTAAAAAATCAATTAAAAAAAAAAATATATATATATATATAAAGAAATGCTGCCAGGAACCAGTGTGGTCAGCTCTGCTCAGTCTTCTAGTGACAAGTTCCTCTCAGAAAGCAAATAGTTGCCCATGCTGGGAACATCAATCCTACTTTGATTCTCCCTTGGCCAGAACAAAACTGGATTTTTCAACTGAGAGGAGGGCCAGGAGTCAGGAGACTTAGGTTCTGGTCCCAGCTTTGCCCATTGTACGACTTTTAGCAAGCCACGTACCCCTTCTGTCAAGCAGGGAAAATGAGGACCTGCCTCATCTACCTTACATGAAAAATCAAATGACATAATACATGTGAAAGCATACTAAGCACTGCTATTCTCAGGGAAGGTTCTCGTAGTAACAGAAGGCAAACTAAGTTTAAGAGTATGAGGACCAGTGAGGAAATGCTCGCAAGAAGCTTGTTTCTTCTTTTCAGTTACTGGAAACCAGGCCCAGCCACAAAGTCAGCTGGACACACAGGGTAGTAACAGTATTGCATCACTCAGACTCCCCACCACTCGTCAACTCCACTCCTATTTGGGAGAAAACCATCGGCCGGGCAGCTGAGCCCTCCCCGCTCCTCGCCCTGCGGTCGGACTCTAAAACCACCTGTACGGGAAGGGATGAGACTCTCCCATCACAGCCCGGGCTCCAGGAACCGCGCACATTAACGGCCACATGTGCTATTCGGTGGGCCGAAGTCCGTGCCTGGATGGGGACGATGACTTTCAGTCCCTCCGGCCAAACACCCTCGGCCCCCTTAGCTTTCTGCTGCTCGTGCAGCTCCCTCCTCCCCACTCCTCCATTCCCCCCGCGTCCGGCGTCGGGGACGGCTTTCCGGTGTGTGAAGCCTGAGAAGAGGGCTTGGCCAAAACCCCGGGGCAGGGATGTAAGGAATGTGAGATTCCTTCATGAAGGAGGGGGAGAGGGGAGGGGGGAAGGAATGAAGGAGGAAGACGAGGCTGCCAAAGACAAGGCGCGGGAGACGAGCCAAGCTATGGCGCTTCGAGGGCGGGCGGGGGTTCAGGTTCCGCCGCCCCGGCCCTGGCTGGCCCCCAGAATGCTCTCTTCTCCTCCCAGCCCGTCAATCACTGCCCATTTAAACACCACGTTGTTCCCCCAGGTCCCCTCCTCCCGGTCCTCCAGCCCGCCCAGGCCCCCTCCCGCACTCCTGCAGGCTCCGCTAGACCTCCCAACCACCCACCCTCCCGCGCCCCTTGCTCACCTCCCGACTCCTCCCTCTGGCTACTCTCGGCCTCCATTTTTCATCTTTACTCCCATCCCTTCCCCTGACCTCCAAGACCTCGCACCCCGGTCCCCATGCCCCTGGGACATCGCCCCCTCCCTTCCCACACCCTGGTAGGGAGCCCGCGCAGGCGCAGTACGCACCGCCCTGGAAGCGGTCGGCCTCTCCGTAGCCCAGCCCGGCGGGAGCTGAGGCCGCGGCGGCCACGGGACAGCCCCGGTGCCGTGTCCCAGCCTTGCCTGGGAGGGGAAGGGGAAGGGAAGGAGAGGGAGGAAGGCTCCGGCCACTCGCCGCGGTGCGAGACAGCCCTTTGCCCCGCCCACCGCTGCTACGCGACCCGGCGGAAGCTCGTCAGCAAACCCCGCCTCTTTGTTTTAACTCAAACGGAGACGAGGAGCTGCGAGCGGCCCACGTAGAGGAAGGAAGGCTCGCCAGGCCTCGGCTCCAGACCGGAAGTCTTTAGAGTCCCTGCGAGGGCTGGAGAGCCATTTGGGAGGGGGAACGCTATGCACTTCCCAGGGGGACCCTCGGGGCGGGCCCCGAGGCTGACGGCCCTGAAGGGCGAGGCTTCGCTTTGGAGGGTGCACGTGTCCCGTGTCCGAAAGCCCTCGCCTCGAGCTGGCTGGCCCGCAGTGTGAGCTGCTCTCTGCCGGGCCCCCCTGGTTTCCAGAGCCGCGATCGGCATCCCAGAGGCTCCCGACTCTGTGACTCATAGTCATGGGAGTAGATACTGTGTCAACAGGGCGACCAAGGGGTGGGGAACGGGGGAGTGTCTGACCGCAAAGCTTTGATCTACGATGTCCAGCGGGTTGCCAGTCTCTCGCCTAGCCCCACTCCTGCCACATCCACGTCGGCTCTCTGAACACTAGTAGGATTTCCTGAAACACCTCAGGGGAGAGAAGGGAGATTAAATGCCCCTCTTCCTGGGCTGTGGTTTGATTTCCTTAGGATACAGCACCAAGGTTGGGAGGTGGGCGGGAGAGAATCAGCTCCGAGAAAAGTCAAGGTGGAGCCTAAAGCGCTCTAGAAGAAAGTACGGGATTAATTAAGCAAGCGAAGGCATTACAATGACATGAACTCTTAGGCTGATCTGATATTAAAAAGTATTTGTTATGGATATTCGCTAAGCAAATGGTAATGCACGTATATGCATTTGTAATTGGTTTATTTTTAAAATTCATTTACTAATTTTTTTAAGAGAAACATCCATTTGTTCCACTTATTTATGCATTCATTGGTTGCTTCTTGTATGTGCCCTGACTTGGGATTGAACTCACAACCTTGGTTTATCAAGTCAATGCCCTAACCCAGTAGTCAGCAAACTCATCAGTCAACAGAGCCAAATATCAACAGTACAACGATTGAAATTTCTTTTGAGAGCCAAATTTTTAAAACTTAAACTTCTTTTAACGCCACTTCTTCAAAATAGCCTCGCCCAGGCCGTGGTATTTTGTGGAAGAGCCACACTCAAGGGGCCAAAGAGCCGCATGTGGCTCGCGAGCTGCAGTTTACCGGCCACTGCCCTAACCAACTGAGCTACCTAGCCATGAGTGAGTGTGTGTGTGTGTGTGTGTGTGTGTGTGTGTGTGTGTGTGTGTATTAGAAGCCCAGTGCATGAATTCGTGCATGGATGGGGTCCGGCCAGCCTGGCCAGGGGGAGGGGACATGGGTGGTTGGCTGGCCTGCCTGCTGGTGGAACTCCTGGTCAAGGAGACAATTTGCATATTAGCCTTTTATTATATAGGATATACACTGAGTGGCCAGATTATTATTCGTTCAGAGATCATCATAATCTGGCCACTCAGTGTATGTAATTGGTTTATACCCATTACTGAGCTAACTACGTTTTGTTGGTTATCTAATAAGTTCCAAAGGAAACTAAAGGTTTGGGCCTCCTCTTTTCAGTCACCGGGGGGCCCCTGAGATGAGTGAGATAGCATTAGGAACAAGTGCCTTTCAAACTGTGAGAGAACCTAATGCAGATTTTGCTCTCTGTCCGAGGTCCCATTTCTTTCAAGGTGGTGAATCTACCTATTGTCTGTAGTGTGAATGCCACTTTTCCCGGAGACCCTGACCAAGTCCATTAAAAATGAAAGATCCCAAATCAAGAATAAAGATGAGAGCTAAAGCAGTGGGAGAAGAGGGGGAAACTGCCTGCTGTGTGCTGGGCACTGCTTTTTATATAATTTCCGTTTGCTCTTCTGCAAAATAGAATTACATATTTAATATTGTCAGAAAAAGAAGTGAAGCGCTGAGTCAGATTTCAGTCTTTTGTCCGCTGCATTCCACAACCCTAGCTCCTTTTTCCACTGTCACGGCTAGGGGAGAAACAAAATCTTAGATCCTCAGTGTCTTCTCCCAGTCAAGGGAAGTTGGACCCCGAGGAGCCCCCTGGTGGTCCATTTTTCTCACTGCGGAGCCCGTCAGTTCCCAGGCTCCTTTAATAGCTGGAATACGCCCCCTTCCCGGCGCGTGAATCTCGAGTCCCGATTGGCTGGGCGGGGGCCAGTGGCGGGGCGTGGGGCGCGCCAGAGCGGCGCTAATTGGTCGGAGGAGGCCAGGGGAAACTTCCGGGAATGCCCGCACTCCCGCGTTCCATTGAGCTGCATCCGGCGGCCGCGGGGGCCTGTGGCTCCCCCTGCGGGCGGCTCAGCAGCATACACTGCGGTCAGCCTGGGTGGGTGGTGGGCTGAGGGTGGGGGTGGGGGAGGGGATGGACCGAGTCCCGAGTTGTACGGATGAGGGTTCGGGAAGGTTTAGAAACGAAGATTCTATTCCCTGGCTCTGCACCGGGTTCCCTAACCTCCTCTCGGTCGGTTCCCACACCTCGGGGCTGGAGACTGAAAGAGCATCCCGGGAAGGGGCATTGCAGCCCCCAAGCAGCCTATTCAGAGACCCCCAAAATCTGATCTTGAAGTTGGAGGCCCCCGGGAAAGTTCATTTCTAACCTTTTAGAAGAGTTAGAGGGTTTGAGGCTGCCTGACTCCAGGCGAGTGTGGTAGGTAGACCTTGGGAAGTGGAGCATGGGGGCGAAGGCTCCAAGCCTTGAGTCTTCATCCCCTTTTCCACCTAGTGGGGTTCCGAGGCTCAGGCAGCATGACGACGGAGACCTTCGTGAAGGATATCAAGCCCGGGCTCAAGAATCTGAACCTCATCTTCATTGTGCTGGAGACAGGTGGCTATGCTGGGGCCGTGGACCCTCTGTGGGGGTTCTCAGGGTTGGGGGGGGGGGCAGAAAGGGGAGAACATCACCTCCGTTCTTAATTTGCTCCCTGGGTGCACCCCAAAACATGGCTCACGCCCAGTCGCCCTCCTAGACCCCAGCCCAGAGAGTTGCCCTGATACATGCAACTCTCGCCAGATCCAAGCCTCCAGTGTCACAGGGGCCTCTTTCCACTCAGCACCCTCTCCATGGCGCCGGCCTCTCCGCTCCCCACCCCCACCCCAGCCTGCCCCCGAGGTTTAGCTTTGCCCTGTTTGTACTTTTCCCTCACCCCACCAATATGTCAATATATCTAGATCTCATCCTTCTGACCGCTCCCCACTCTGTTTATCTGTTCCCGCCAGGCCGAGTGACCAAGACAAAGGACGGTCACGAAGTTCGGACCTGCAAAGTGGCTGACAAAACGGGCAGCATCAATATCTCCGTCTGGGACGACGTGGGCAACCTGATCCAGCCTGGGGACATTATCCGGCTCACCAAAGGGTAAGCCAGCTGGTGACTGCCTGCTGGCTATCCCAGGGCAGTAACAGTCAGGGGGGCGGGGGGGGGGTGGTTAACGGTCCCTGTAACTCTCTTCTGAGTACTCCGAGTCCTGCATTTTGTGCCCCCACAGGTACGCTTCAGTGTTCAAAGGTTGCCTGACATTGTACACTGGTCGTGGGGGTGATCTTCAGAAGATTGGAGAGTAAGTACTCTTGGGTTTTGGGATGTAGAAGCAGCAGGCCAAGAGGGGAAATTTAAGGTTTGCAAGAAGGTAGCATGAGGCAGCATGTGCAGTCCATGTCCTATACCTGGACCTTTCGGAGGCCTCTAGCACTGGCCCAGAGGATGGGTGTGAAGCTTTGGCCACTTTCTCTCCTTGCAGATTCTGTATGGTTTATTCTGAGGTTCCGAACTTCAGTGAGCCAAACCCAGAGTACAGTGCCCAGCAAGCACCCAACAAGACGGTGAGTCCCAGGGCCATGATGTGGGGGCGGGCAGGGCAGGGCAGGCCAAGAAGCACGGTAGGAAGAAAGGTCTGAGTTTAATTTGTACCTTCAGGTGCAGAACGACAGCAGCCCTACAGCTCCCCAGCCTACCCCTGGAGCCCCTGCTGTTTCTCCAGGTAAACCTGTTCCCTTCCCTACCAGCCTTATCCCTTTCCCAAACCCCTCTTCTCTGTATAGCCCCTTCCACCCAGTTCTTCTCCCAGTTCTCTTGCACATCCCTGTGGTGAAAAGATCTGGTCGGGGGCCTGTTTCTAGGACTGGTAGAGCTCTTGGTACCCTTTGGCCACCACCACTCCAGGCAAACATGAGCACAGTTTGTCCACAAAGATTGTACTCCTTCGCTCTAGCTTGTTTTTCTCCGCTCCTTGTCTGGCAGAACCTGCCCTTTGCTCTTGCTCATTTTGATGTGTTCCCCGGTTCCAATACACGGCACTTCTCGTTTGACTCAACATAGAGCACACTCTGCACAGCCTCCGAAACCAGAGGCCCCGCTGCCCTTCTAGGCCTTGGGGCTATGATTCCTCCATCTCGTGTACTTCAGGCCCCTGCGTTTTGGTGTCCTCCCGGTTCTTTTGCAAACCCCTGTGGTGGAAAGGCCTTACTGCTCATCACCAGCGTGTCATTAGAATCATTCCCAAACACACCTCCTTCGCTGGGTGGTGGCTTCTCCTCAGGGACCTGGTTTTCACTGCTCTCTTCTCCCTCCGGATCCTCTCTCAGCTGACCCCACCGCTCCCTGCGTGTTTGGCTCTATCTTGTCTCCCATCCATGCGTTAGGTTTCTCCCTGGGACACTAGGCTTCATGCTGCCTCAGCCCTTCCCCAGTTTGTGTCTGCATCCCCAGTTGCCATGGTTTTTTCAGAATTGTTTGTGTCAGAACCACCGGGGGTCATATGTTTTTTTTTAGAAACACTATGAAATAGCAACATTTAATTCCACCACAAAAATTAACATCCATGGGGTGGGGGGATGAACATCCATGTTTTTAACTGAAAATATGACTATTACATATTTTCAGGTCTCCATAAAAGTATTTTAATTAAGGTACATGTAAGCCCGTTTACCCTGGTATTCTTTGCCAGATGTTTATCCACTTTGTCCTCTGCCAGTAGATACAAAAGGCTTAACAAAAAACATGTCTGGCATTAAAACTTACCTTTGACTTTCTATACACTCTCCAAATTTTTTCTGTGAATCGAGGAAAGAGCATTATTTTTTCAGTTCTGGCTGCAGATATCTTAGTCTGATAGAGTAGGGTTCAACAGGAATGTGGTCTGAGAAGCACTAGCCTATAACTTCTACCCCATTAGCGTTCATAGTGCCCTAAGTACGTGAGAGGCAGACATCTGCCTTCATGTAACAGACTTTTATAGATGAGGGATGCCAAGGAATAAATAAAACAGCACCTGTCTTTAGGAGCTTGTAGTCTATGAAGGAGATGGTTGCCTGGCCAGTGTGGCTCAGTGGTTGAGCGTCAATCTATGAACCAGGAGGTGTCTGTTCAATTCCCAATCAGGGCACATGCCTGGGTTGTGAGCTCAATCCCCAGGATGGGGCGTGCAGGAGGCAGCCGATCAATGATTCTCTCTCACAACTGATGTTTCTCTCTCTCTCTTCCTCTTCTTTCTTCTCTGAAATCAATAAAAATATATTTTGAAAGAAAAAGGAGATAGTCACACAGACGATGATTATAATACAGCATGAGTGCAATGACAGTGACACGCACAGCTGTGGGAGCACTGGGAAGTTATCACACACACACGTTATTTATTAGTGGGGAGAGGTGGGTGAGAGAATGTGTAATAATTTTTTTCCTTATCCTTTTTTTAAATATCTTTATTGATTTCAGAGAGGAAGGGAGGAGAGAGATAGAAACATCAATGATGAGAGCAAATCATTGATCAGCTGCCTCCTGCACGCCCCCTACTGGGGATCGAGCCCAAAACCCGGGCATGTGCCCTTGCCTGGAATTGAACCCAGGACCCTTCAGTCCGAAGGCCGATGCTCTATCCACCAAGCCAAACCAGCTAGGGCTTGTTTCCTTATTCTTATCTGTATTTTCCAAAATGAACATGTGTCATTGTGATACACACCAGGCCAGCCCTCGGGTTACGTCAGCCTTGACTTACGTCGTTTCGTGGTTACTTCGCCATCTCCCATTTATTTATAAAAAAAAAAAAAGAAAAAGTTCCATCATTTATTTACCACGAGTAAAGGTCAGGAACTGTTACCTTTCTTTTAAATTTCTTTTACTGTTTCACTTCATTACTGCTGTGTGTGTGCTCCATGTGAGTGACTAGGTGCTTATGTAGGTGGGTTCTGATGGCGAAATCGTGTTACGTCGCGCCGTAGGAACGGGTCTCCGACGTAACCCGAGGACCTATTGTACACACACACACACACACACACACACACACGAAAATTTATTTAGAAAGTTGCAGCGGTAGAAGTGAGCTATAGAAGGAAAGAGCTAAAGAAACAAGTTGCAGAGGCAAAAGAAGGGCCTTGGAGCTTAGGGAAGGACACTCGATAAGCAGATTCGGTCGGGTGTGCTCTGTGGGGAGAGAGAGTATGGGGTTTATTGTGTTTTTTTGTTTTTGTTTTTTTTTTCTTAAAGGTCCTTCTTATAACACAGAAACTTCAGGCCCTTCCCCTTCCCTTGCTTTTCCAGTTTCACAGGCACTTTTGGTACAGAGGCATTTTGTCAGAGGTCCTTGAGCCTAGAACTAAATAGCTAATTCTAGGTCTGACTCCCAGTGATACCAAGATGAATAAAAGAAAAATATCATACTAGAGTTCATGTAGCAACTTCTAAACTTTCCTGGGGCTCCATTCATACAACCCCCATTCTTTGCGCTTGGTCCAGTTGACATGAACGTGCAGTTGTGCTGGATTAAATACTGTGCTGTTCCCTGGGGTATGGGAGGAGGCCCTGGGGATACACCCCTCTCCTGCCTTAGTTCTCTAACTTCGGTGTTTCTTCCCCTTCTCCCACCACTAGCCTCTGAGAACCAGAACGGGAATGGACTGAGTGCCCCACCAGGTCCTGGTGGTGGCCCGCACCCCCCTCACACTCCTTCCCACCCCCCCAGCACCCGAATTACCCGAAGCCAACCCAACCACACACCTGCCGGCCCTCCTGGCCCCTCCAACAACCCTGTCAGTAACGGCAAAGAAACCCGGAGAAGCAGCAAGAGATAGCAAGACATTCTTCCTCCCTCCCCACCACTGACCATAACCCAAGTGTCTGCTAGAGAACACAGCCCCTACTGGGCTGCTAGCTTGGGGGTGGGAAGGAATAGGTAGCAATATTTTAGCCACTAAACTTCACTAAAGGGGTGGTGAGGAGTGGCCTTATCCACTCTAAACCCATTCTCACCCCTTTGTCCAGCTGAAGCTGCCTGGGCCCTGGGATCCAGGGCCTCTGCCTGCCCGTCTTCCTCTTTAGAAATGAGTTAAGGTCTGTGTCTTGTACGTGTGTGATGTGGAAATCTAATTGAATCCCTTCTTCCCAATAAACGTTACTACTCTGTACTAGACTCCTTTGCTTTTTGTGGGGAAATGACAAGGTGAGCAGCTGGGCATTTGGGAAATGCCCTCGGAGGTGGAGAGGAGATAGCTTACCGGCAAGGAGGCCTAGGCAAAGCAGGTCTGCCCCTTTAAGGTAGTGTCCCTCCCCTGCCCCCTCCCTGCAGGTGACCCTTGCCCGCCTGGCTGTCTATCCCCCCCTCACAGCTGGAACCTAGAAGGCTGTGTCCCCCTTCCTCTGGGCGTCCTTTCTGTCTCCTGCTATCAGGTAATACCAACCTTGACCCCTTGGGCCAGTCACCCCAGTCAGACTGCTCCCCTGATTTTGAGCCAGGTCAGACATCAGAGGGGAGCCGAGATACTCCTTCCCTCTTCCCAACATAGCTTCCCCTTTCTTGGTCATTGATCCCCGAGCTCTGGCTCTTACTCTCTGGGGTGGGGAATTGCAAAAACAATGCCTTTCCTATGCACGTGGGCTGCCACTTAATCTGCTGCTTCACCCTCCTCTCCAGTTTGGGAACAGCTGGGCCCAACTTTCCCAGGGAATGTGGGGGTGGGGGTGGCGATGAATGAAGCCCAGTGCCAGATGTAAGGTAGGTGGGGTGAGAGTATATGCAGGGAAAGGCTAACATAGTACCCACTGGGTTAGAGGGTAGAGTATTTAGAAGAAAAGACCAGGCCTAGATTCTCCTTAGCCATGTGGCTTTTCCAGGGGCAGAGGGTGGCCCCTCCCTACTGGGGGCCCCAGCAGAGACTGACCTTTGACCCCATCCAAGAGACCAGTGAACCATTAACTCCTCTACCATGTGAGCCTTCCCACACTTGCCCCACCCCTGACCCCGCCCCAAGGCAGGTGGGCTAAGAGGGGGGGCTTGTCCATCCTAGCCTTCCATCTGACGTGGCCTCCATTCCACCTGGGAGCCTGGAGGCTGAGCCCCTCTGGCTCCCCTCCCCGACTGACTCAGGAGCCTCTTAGAACCTCTCAGGGCACAGTCCTCAAGGCCTGTCGGGGACCTAAGGTGACGAGGTTCTTCTGCTCCCAGTGGAGGTGAGGCTCTGGGGTTTAGCGGGGGATACAGAGGAGGGGCAAGCTTTAGGGGGCAGGGAACAGCCTGTCAGCTCTGGGTCAGGTGCGGGGAGCACTCTGAGTCAAAGAAGGTATTCTAGGAACTGGCAAATGAGAGGAGAGACGGCTCCAGCTGGAGGCAATGGGGAGGGAGAAAGGAGGCTAGAGTGGGGGCCGAATGAGGAGTGAGGGGTCCCCTCTGGCCCTGAGCTGAGCAGCAGCATCGACCCTTCGTCCTTGTTCTTCCAGGGCACAGTCCTCAGGATGTTCCGGGGGGAATAGAAGCTAGAACCAGAGCCTCTGACCAGTTCCTCCCAACCATGGGGCTCCCGACGAGTCACCTGCTGGCTGGCTTGTGTGTGTGTGTGGCCTTGAGCTGGGGAGCGGGCTCAGCCCCCCGCCGGGGCCCCGCGGAGCTGGAGCAGGACCATTACCTGGCCCAGCTGTTTGACCTGTATGGGGAGAACGGCACGCTGTCTGCAGGGGGCCTGGCCAGGCTTCTCCACAGCCTGGGGCTAGGCCAAGTGCAGGGGCTGCGCCTGGGGCAGCATGGGCCTCCAGCGGGTCGGCCTGCACCCCCAGCGAGAGACAACGCCACACATAGGTACTGACCCCTTCCCCCGGCCCAAATCCCACATCCCAGCTCTCTGTAGTGCTCAGGTCACTCTCCAGTTGTCCACTTCTGGTTCCTAAAGTCAGATTTCTGAGGTTACAGATGGTTCAGAAACGGACTCCTTGTATCCCCTTAAGGCTTCTTTTGCCTCCATTGCCTTCTCATTCTCCTCCTTCCAAAACCCTGTACCCTTCAATTCCTTGCTTTTAGCCCCAAAGCTCAATGTCGCCAGGCTGACTTGACTCCCCATTTGTAGCATTTTTGGCTGTTCCACGACTCCTATTTCCTGTCACACCCATGCCCCATATTCCTATAAGCTGACAATTCTCAGATCCTCCTAGGACTGACATTTTATGGTTTCTGGGTCCCAGGAACTCCAGCCAGTGCCTGGTCTCCCCTCTTCCTCTACGCTCCCTGGTAGCCTCTCAAGTGGGATTTCTCAGAGAACATGGGCATCTGACTTTTTTTTTTCCTTTAAATCCTCACCCGAGGGTATTTTTTTCATTGGTTTTTAGAGAGAGTGGAAGGGCGGGAGGGAGTAGAGGGGGAAAGAGAAACATAGATGTGAGAGACACATCGATTGGTTGCCTCTCGCCTGGGCCGTGACCGGGCCGGGGATCAAAACCTGCAACCCAGATACATACCCTTGACCAGGGATCAAACCTGAGCAAGACCCTTCCGTCCCAGGCTTAACCCTTAACCACTAGGCAAAACTGGCCAGGGCTGGGCATCTGACTTTCTATCCCATCCATCTAGGCCACAGGACCCCAAATTGAATGTGGATGTCTGGGCAGAGCTGCCTCTGGGTCCCTCAGGGTGGGGTGACCTTGAGGAACCAAAGGCCCCCCACCCACCTCATGGGCCAGCCCCCTCGGGCCTGGACCTGTTTCACAGGCTTCTGTTGCTGGACCATTCACTGGCTGACCATCGGAATGAGGATGTGAGTCTGATGATCTCTGGAGAGGGGGAAGGAGCCATGGGATTTAGATGGCATAAAATATTTAAAGAGTCAGTAATTTAAACATTTTTTATTTATTTAGTGATTTTAGAAACATCAATTTGTTGTTCCATTTTTTTTTTTTTCATCATCAGTTATCCCCTCTTCCACCTCCACTCACCCCCCCTCCACCTTGTTTCACTTATTTAGTGCATTCATTGGTTGATTCTTGTATGTGCTCTGACTGGGGATCGAACCTGCAACTTTGGTGTATCGGGATGACACTCAACAACTAGCTACCCAGCCAGGGATAAAGAGTCAGTAATTTAAAACAGTCCTTTTTTAAAAATCCAGATGTGGTCTTTTTTGTTGTTAATCCTCACTCAAGGATATTTTTCCATTAATTTTTAGAGAGTGGGAGGGAGGCGGGTGGGAGAGAGAAACATTCATCAATGTGAGAGAGACATATCAATTGCTTGCTTCCCACATGCCCCCATCTGGGCTGGGAATCAAACCCGAGACCCTTTGGTTTCAGGGCTGACTCTAAAAACTGAGCAACACTGGCCATGGCAATCCAGATGTGGGCTTAGGGCATGTTATCCCAGCTTCGGTGTCACACTTGAGAAACCAGAGCAGCAGCCCAGGGTAGGCTGTGGGGCTGGTTATCTGGAGAGGAGACCTGCAGAGCGCCGACAGCTGTCTGCACCCAGAAAAGACAGAGAACTTGTTCCACGTACACCAGAGGGCAGCCGGAGCTAACGCTGAAGCAGGCCTGGCGAGAGTGAGCCCCCCATAGCAGGAAGCATTCAAGCCAAGGCTGGATAAACATGTGACAGGACTGTTGAGAGGAAGGTTTGATAGCATTACAGGGTTTTTTCCCTTCTAAGGATCTGGACTGGAGAACTCTAGTTGTCCAACCAACTCCATGATTAAATCAGTGAAATCATCAGGTGCTCAGCAGGGAGGAAGTTTTTTTGAATATTTGCATTGGCTTGAGTATTTGAATATTCACTAATTAACACATGCTGAGTACCTGTACCTGTCCCCCAGTCCCTCCCAGATGCACAGGGGCGGGGGGTGGGGGGGGGTAGCGAGAGGGGGCCTGGGAGAGACCCAGGAGTCGTGGTGGTAGAAGGGCAGATGGGAGTCACAGTTGAATGTATGACTCCCAACTCAACTCCCCTAGTGTCTGAATGGCTCCCAGCTGCTGGTCAATTTTGGCCTGAGCCCCGCTGCTCCTCTGACCCCTCGTCAGTTCGCTCTGCTCTGCCCAGCCCTGCTTTATCAGATCGACAGCCGTGTCTGCATCCAGGCCCCAGTCCCAACCCCACCAGGGGATCTACTATCTGGTCAGTGAGTGAGAGGGTGGTGGGGCACCCTGAATCCTGGTAGGGAGTGGGTTCCTTGCCAAGAAAGGGGGTTCATTGGGGTACTGCCTCCCCTTGCAGTGTATCTTTGCCTCTGAGCCCCCCACCCCCGATTCTCCAGCCCTGGTTCACAGTGCCCTGGCAGTCCTGCTGCTCAGCCTCCCCACACCCCTCTCGCTGCTGCTGCTTCGCCTCCTGGGATCTCGTCTATTGCGGCCCCTGCTGGGCTTCCTGGGGGCCCTGGCCGTGGGCACCCTTTGTGGGGACGCGCTGCTACACCTGCTGCCACATGTACGTGGATCCCCTTCCTTATTCCCCTGCCCCCCTGGTGGACAGCCCCTCCTATCCCAGTGTTCCCGTCACAGGACATCCCTCCCCGTCAGTCAGCCCCCGGCTGCCTTCTGGTAGAATGGGAGTGAAGGCTTGCCACCTCACACCCGGGAGGGGATGGTCGGGTGCAGGGGTTTCTGGGGTCGCCCTGACCTCCTCTCTGTCAGGCACAAGGAGGGCATCACTCCGGACCTAGCGGGCAACCAGAGGAAGACCTGGCTCCAGGGCTGTCGGTACTTGGCGGTCTCTTTCTGCTCTTCTTGCTGGAGAACATGCTAGGGATTCTGCGGCGCCGAGGGCTCAGGCCAGTGAGTGATATTCTTTTTTCCTCCTCCTACTGAGATCAGGGTCGCAGCCAAGAACTGGCCACATGAGCCAGAAGGTGAGGGGCTGAGTGTGCTCCTGGCTTCCCCATTTGCCTGACTGCAGGCCCTGACTGCTAACGGAATGGGCAGGGCTCCCTCAGCATAGACTCAGGACTCTGGCCCGATAGCTTCCTCTCCTGAGTTCAAGGCAACAGCAGGGAGATGCCAAACTGGGAAGAGAGTAGAGGCCAAAAAACATCCCCTAGTGCCCAAAACAGAACCAGGTGTTCCTTTTCCCAGCCAGCAGACGGCCTCTCCTTAGCCCCCAGCTCCGCTGCCTCCTCCACCAGGAGGAATACCCCCCCCCTATTTTAGAGCTGCTGCAGGCGAAAAAGAAAGACTCTCAGAACACCAGACCTGGACCCCGAGGACAGCAGTGGGATGGCACTTCAGCCCCTACCGGCAGCTCCAGGTAACTAGAGGAGAAAATGAGGACTAGGCTCCCAGTCTCATTTGCAGCCACTGACACTGTCCTTGTCCTTCTTCCTGCAGAGCTAGGGGCTCAGGGCTGCAGGGAGCCGGACAGCCACCCCCCACCAGCCCCAGGCCCTCCCGGGCACCAAGGCCACAGTCATGGGCACCAGGGTGGCAGTGACACCAGTCTCACGTGGATGGTCCTCCTGGGAGATGGTCTGCACAACCTCACGGATGGGCTGGCCATAGGTATGACCGGAGGGGACAGAGGCTGGTCAGGGGCGCCTGGTTACCGGCGGGGGCTAGGAGAGGGCTCCCAGGAAGGGGAAGGTGAGAGGCCCGCAGAGGGAATGTAGGCCCCTGCCCCGGGGGAGAGCGTTCTTCCAGACTGCCCACCTCCAGTTCTGCAACCCCAGGTGCTGCCTTCTCCGATGGCTTCTCCAGCGGCCTCAGCACCACCCTCGCAGTGTTCTGCCATGAGTTGCCTCACGAACTGGGTAGGAATGGCAGTGGGGTTGGGGTGGAACGTGGAAGTTGGCGGTGACACTGGTGAGGGGCAGCCCTGGCTTATTCCCTCCCCCCCGTCCTCTCTTCCTAATAGGTGACTTTGCAGTGCTGCTCCGGGCAGGGCTGCCCTTCCGGCGGTTGCTGCTGCTGAGCCTAGTGTCTGGAGCTCTGGGACTAGGGGGTGCAGCCCTGGGGGTGGGGCTCAGTTTGGGCCCCGTCCCCCTCACTCCTTTGGTGTTTGGGGTTACCGCTGGGGTCTTCCTCTATGTCGCCCTTGTGGACATGGTGAGGTGTGGGGTAGTGCAGAGAAACTGAGGGGATGGGGGGGGTGAGGAGGAGAGGGGCCACAGGGAACAGGCTGCCGACCACAGGGCTGCAGAGTCTGAAAGACAAGGGCCTGGAAGAGCTGGGGCGGGGGCTGCTGATACTTCCTGACACCCTCTCATGTTTTGGGGACAAGTAAGGCAGGACCCTGATGTCTTCCTTTTCTTTCAGCTACCAGCCCTGCTGCGTCCTCCCGAGCCCCTCTCTACCCTGGAAGTGCTCCTGCAGGGGCTGGGGCTGCTGCTGGGGGGCAGCCTCATGCTCACCATAGCCCTGCTGGAGGAGCAGCTGCGGCCCCTGGTCTCTGATGGCTGACGGGCCGGTGGAAAGGCATCCAGCTGCCCTTCCTTCCCCCCAACCACAGGAATGGAGGCGGGACACAGGGCCAGTAGGAGCAATAGGATTTTAATAAACAGAACCCATCCTAAAGCCATGACTACGACAGTTGTACTTGCACCAAAACAGCATAGAAAACCAGGATGTGGTGGGAGAGGGCTCAAAGCAGGTTGGGGGAAGGACAGGATTTGGACCTAGAGGATGCAGGGTGCATCAATCTGTGGGGACAGCATTGTGCTTTAGCCCAGGGAGGAGGGGAAGGGATGGGGCAATGCACTGAGGTCCCCCCTTTTTCCTGCTGCCCTCAGCACCCTGGGGATACAGGCATCTGGGCAGATCTGCCCTTTATTGCTGACCACCAGCATTAAACACCCCCGACCCCAACGCTAGCACCACAGGTGGATCCAAGGCAGGGAGAAGGGCAGGAAGGGGAACATTGCTCAGAGAAAGATTCAACTAGAATCCAGTGAATTGTGCTCAGTTCTCTTTACTTCCTACAACCGAGTACATGGGTCACAGGGTGGAGGGCACAACAGGACATGGACATGCCCCTCGGTGCTCCCAGCACACCCTTGCACACAGGATGGTGGTGTCTGCAGCATCACAGGTCATGCAGGGCACAGGAAGGGGAGGATCACACACACGTAGACGTCCGCAGCGAGTACCAGACAGAGAACACCCCTGAATATACACAGCTGTACACAGGGAACCCCCAGGTCCCCAACCCAACCCTCTCCCCTGTCTTGCTGTCCCCCAGGCAGGAGGAACTGTATTGCTTTGAGAGAGCCACCCTGGGGGCCACTCTGCCAGGCACCCTCCCCTCCCACCCAACCCCATTTTGGCACATCTGCAAGACACACAGCAGCGAGAGTAGGCACCCTCCCTCCCAGGCTTCTGTGGCTTGGAGGTGAGGAAAGGGATAGGAGACGTCACCCTCCATCTTTCCCCTAGCCCTTCCCAACCCCTACCAAGCCCACTCCAGCCGGAACCCACCCCCACCCCAAACGCACACATACAAAGCTGAGCTACCCAGGAATACAGGGAACAAGGAGATTGTCCGGGATGGGGCAGAGGCCGGGGAGAGAAAGGACTGGAAGCAGAGACCCCACCTGCTGTGGGGTAAGACTGGCACAACAGCTACTTTAGTGCAATTGGAGAGGGCGCCCACAGTGAGGATGGACATGGGAGGGGAAGGCTCTCCCCAGCTTCCCTGGAAGCAAAGCCCGGCTCCCCAGGGGAGGGGCCTCGCAGGAGTGAGCATGGGCCAAGGGTGGATCCTCTCGTCACCCGCCGCCCTCTGTCCTCCCGGTGCAGTGACAGTGTCCCCCTCACACCTAAGTGGGCAACAGCAGCCTCAGAGTCAGTACCTTCAAGTAATTCATAGAGCAGACCCTCCCCACCCCAGCTTCCTCCCATCTCTGGGATTTGGTCGCTTCTCTAGGGGTTGGGTTGGGAGGAGGGAGTCCTCAAGACAGACCCTTCCTTCTCCACCTCCCTCTTCCCAGACCACTGGGCTTGGTCCTCAAAGACTCCTCACCTCCGCCCTTGCCCAACGGGGTCAAGGTGCGGCGGACTGGAGCCACCATGATCGGGGGAAGGGCTGCTTTGCTCCTTCTCCCTCCTTCTTACAAGGTAGGGTTCAAACTAGGCAGGATGGGGCCCCACAGGGGTTTGCCCCGGAGGGGGGTTTCTGGGCTAGGGTCTGTAAGGCTATTTTCCTTTGCGGTGGGAAGGGGAGGCAGGGGGTGAACACTGGGTGTGGGGAGAGGGGAGGAATGGCGGAGAGGGAAGGAGGAAGGGGCCTCCCTGCTGGAGCACAGTCACTGGAGTCATTCAAACGAAAAAACACGCATGTGCACAAGATCCACAGTGGGCCTGCTCCCAGCCCCTCCAGCCTGGCTCCACCCCACCTCTCAGGGCCCCTTCTAAGACCCCAGAGAAGGTTTGGGGTACAGCTGTAGAACCGTTCACTCTGGCCCCACACTCCGGTGCCCCCAGCCTCTTCGCCCCTTCTAGGTCCAGGGAGGAAGAAGGTGCTCAGGTGGGCAGACAGCGGTGGAAACAGTATTGAGTTTTCCTTTGGTTACATATTGAAGGCAAAGGTGAGCTGGACTTACAGTCAAAACGGATAGGGATGCGGAAGGAAGAGGGGCCATGGCTGGGGCTGGAGAGGGAGGTAGGCCCTCCTCAGCCCCTCCACCCCAAGGAACACGTCTAAGTGGGGTGGCAGTCCCTCAGTCTCATCTCTCCCACCCCCCACAGCACCAACAAAAGGAGAAGCCCCCTCCCCCAGGGGCTGCTCCCCACCCCAACCTGGGCTGTACATTCAGTGGTTTTCAGCAGTCCTATGGCTCAGGGGCCGGGGGTGGGGGAGGTGGCCCGTCAGTCTCAGCTGGACAGTGGCAGTGACCTGGTCTGTTGGCCCATCCTGGGACCCACAGTTTGTGCCATTTGTTTTTCTGAAGGATAGTACACACCCTACCAAAGCCACCGCCCAATCAGAAACATATCCCCACAAAATCAGAAACTAAAAACTGGCTCTTCATCTCGCCCTCGGATTCACACGTCTGTTTCCCTGTCTCCTGTGTAGCCCTCGCTCTGTCTCCTTTGCTGGGACCTGGGGCTGCTCCCAGGATCCTCACTCAAAATAGGCCTTTTCTCAAAAGTGCTTATTACTTGAAGCAAGTGCTTTAGAGCTGCGGTGGGGAGGGGAGGGGTAGAGGGCAGGTGAAGGGAAGGAGAAGTTTCTTCCCCACCTACCCCCTCAAGTCTGGGGGGCATTCTGCCTGTTTTTTACGTCTCCACACCCGTTTAAGTCAGAGGTTAAAAAAAATCTTAACATTAAAATAAATATGCAGTGGCCATGAGCATGGTCAAAAGGCTTCAAAAAACACAAGGGACTGGAGAACTGGGCGGGCTCCTTTGGCTTGGAGAGGAGGCTGCTGGTCCTCCAGGCCCATGCCCAGCACTGCTGACGGCGTGCCGAAGGGGCAGCCGGGCGCAGCCGCCAGGAATCTCACCAGCAAAACCATGGGGCTCCTCACAAATACTCCGACTCTTCCTGTCATCACCCAACGTCGATAAAGGAGAACACGACTGACGCCCCGAGAGTCTTCTCTGGAGGACCTGGTTCCCCTCTCCCCGCCCCCCACCACCTAATTCCCAGCACCAAAATGAGAGGGAGGGGATGGAATGGGAAGATTTCGGGAGAGAGAATTATAGTCAGGGGGCAAGCTCTGCAGATCCAGCAGGGTGGGGGCTGCAGCCCTTAAGAGAGGTCACATTGATTGTCGTACAGGGGAGGACGGGGTGGAAAGGGAGGTGGGCAAGAGGGGCGTCGCAAGGCCCTTTGGCTTTGAAAACAAAAATAAAAACTAAAAGCTGCACAATCCTTCTCACCAATAATGGTCATTGGAAGCTTTGAAATGGTTTAGGAACTGAGGGGTGGGGGAAGCAAGATAGAGAATAAAAAGGGACAAGGAACAAAAAGAATAAGGACTTGGACAAACACCCCAGGCATCAGGGAACCAGCATGAGGTATGGTTAAGGGTATCTGTGAGGGAGGGAGGGGCCCTGGGATGCTCCCTCTCCCCTCAGCCCACCCTTGGCAAGGGAAGCAAGACTGGCAGGGGCCACAACTGGAAATCAGGTAAGATGGTGAATAAAGCAAGCATGAGAGAGGGGGCAGGAGAATGAGGGTCCCCCCGGCAGGGGGAGACCCTCTACTGTGTAAACGAAGCCCATCCAGTTCTCAGGGGACAATACTGATGGCAGCCAAACTGGGCAAGGATGCGCTGTGGGCGCGGAGGGGGCATGACCTCTATTCAAGTTCTGTGTCTTGGCCCCTGGCTGAGGTATTGAGTGTGAGGAAGGGAACACTGGGCTGTGGGAAGGGGTCCAACTGTCCAGGAGGCTTAGCTAGGAGATGGATGGACAGGGCTTTTGAAGGGACCAGGGCCAAATTCAATGCTACATTTAAAGAAGAAACTGCCCCCTCCTCACTCCAGCCCCGTTTGGCTTTTAGGGTGCAACTGAGAGGACTCTTCTCAGTGCAGCCCCTAGCTCGAACCCCTCTCTCCCTGCTGCTGGGAGGCAAGGCCCTCCCCTCAGGATCTGCTGTTGCTCCTTAGACCAGAGCTTCGTCCTCCCTGGGAGGGGAAGCCCGGTCCCGAGGAGCCACGGTCCCTAGTCTGCCCTGCCCCTCCCACCGTCTTTGGCTTCAGATCAGGAGTGACCGGGGGCCGTGGGTGCTCTTGGACACAGTGGACAGGGAGCAGAGGAACTATAGGACTGGGGCACAGGAGGAAGAGACAGCCCCTCCCTCCACACACATGCATACACATGCCTGAAACACATAGGACACACTAGGGCCGTGGTTTTGAAATGGGCAGGAAATTATTTGTTTCTTTCCCTAAAGGATAAAATGCTTACTTAAAAATTCATGACAAGCCTCAAAGTTAAGAGAGAGAGGAGAGCCAGGGAGGAATGACCAGAGGCTCTGGCCTCCCAAAAGAAGTTAGAAGAAAAGCAGGTTAAAGTGCGTGTTGGGGCCAGGCCAGCGGGGGGGGGGGGGGGGGGGGGGCAGAGAGTAGGCTGTGGGGGCAGAACCAGCCCTTGATTTGCATATGAGGCGCCAGGGGAGAGTGCAGGATTGGGGCCCAGGTACAGTAGTTGCTGCTTCAAGTGTTTTGCATTTGAACTTTAGGGGGATGGGATACAGAAATGGGGGAAAAGCTCCAGGCCCCAGTGCTAAATACCCTCCCCCCTTGTCCACTAGCTGCCCCTGAAGGGGGAGGGGGTTGCCCCCAGAGTGCTCACACAGTACCAGAAATTAAGGCTTCTCACTGCTGCGGGGATGGAGGAGCCGGCCGAGCAGGGAGGCAGTGATGGGTATGGAAGAGGAGGAAGGGATCTGCCTGGCAGGAGGGGCAGGGGGACACAGAGAGGACAGTCGGAGGGAAGAGTTGGGGTCGCTGGCAGCAGAAAGAGGGAACTGAGAGATGGGGTAAAAGAGAGGGGGAGCCAGGCATTTAGCAATCATTTTGGGACACTTGGCAGAAGGGGCTGCCCTGGGGGTACCAAGGGCCTGGGGTGCTCCCTGTCAGTCCCAGACCCCTGCCAGGCCAGGATGGTATGGCAAAGGGGTGAGCAGCTGCTCCCCAGTGCTTTTCTCCCCCCTCCAACCCCCACCCCAGTCGTGTTCTCCTTTAAAGTGCCCTAAATGTATAGACTTTTTCTAAATAAATAGAATAAGATATCAAGCCACCGGCAGGGAGAGGGACACTGGAAAGGGGCTACTCAGAGTAGCAGCCATCTAACCCAATGGCGCCGTGCCGCTCCTGGCTGTAGGGGCAGGAGGCCCCGTGGGGCAGGGCCCCGCAGCCACCCACCGTCTTGACTGCTGCAATGCTGCAGTTCTTGAGCAGGCTGAAGCTGAAAGGACTGACGGCGTCCTTGGGTGGGAAAGGCTTCATGGTGGAAAGGATCAAGGCCAGGCAGTCTGCCACATCTTTGTTGGGGGCACAAGCCAGTGCTGGGGTGTGACCTGCAGGGAAGGGTGGGAACTAAGGCACCGAGTCCTGTCTCTGGGCCCCCACTCCCCCTCTCCCGGGCCCTGAGCTCTCTTATCTGCGGAACGAACCAAGGCAGGCAAGCACCCAGTATGGCCGGAAGTCAGGGCCATGACAGTCAAAGGAAGCTGGCAGGTAGGCTGTGGAAGTGTGGGCTAAAGGTGAGCATGGGGGACAGGGGGCTGAAGGATGTGGGGGTCTCCCTGAGGACCCTGCTAGCTCTACCTAGTTCCAACAGATTTCCCTCAGAGACCAGCATGCTGGTGCTGGGTCCCTGCTCTGAAGAGTTCCCTTGGGACGAAAAGCCAGGTCATAGCAAATTTAAGAGGTCACCTCCTGAAGAGTGTCCCTGACCCTAAACCCACAACAGGAGGGGGCTCCACTCACCTTCTTCATCCACAGCCAGCACTGTGGCCCCACGGCTCAGCAGGGCCTGCACCACAGAAGCTAGACCATTCCGGGCGGCGATGTGGAGTGGCCTGGGAAGGAAGGAAAGAGGAGCATGAAGTCGGTGGGATGCAAGCTGCCCTTCCACCCCCAGCCAGAGTAGCAGGGTGCGGAGCAAACACTGTGAGCGCCAGAGAGCCCCTGGAACGCAGGCGGCTCCCCCCGCCCCCCCCCGCCCGGAGCCCCTTCCCCGGGCACTCACATCTGCAGCGCACTGTTGGTAGCATTGATAAGGCCAAGGTCTTGGGTTTCTGCCAGGATCATGAGGGCACACTTCTCATGGCCCTGAGGGAGAGGAACAGGGTGCAGACTTGCAGGCCACAGAGGAGTAGGGGCGTGTGGCAGTGGGACAAAGAGCTATCCCACCGTCTGACAGGCTAGCTCAGTGGTCGGCAAACCGTGGCTCGCGAGCCACATGCGGCTCTTTGGCCCCTTGAGTGTGGCTCTTCCACAAAATACCACGTGCGGGCGCGCACGTACAGTGCGATTGAAACTTCGTGGCCCATGCGCAGAAGTCAGTTTTCGGCCTGGGCGAGTCTATTTTGAAGTGGTTCTAACGCCGAGCCACACTCAAGGGGCCAAAGAGCCGCATGTGGCTCACGAGCCACAGTTTGCCGACCACTGAGCTAGCTGATCCTGACTTCCACGCCTGTCCTCCACCCCATCAAGCCCCCAGCCCCTTCATCATGCCCTGCCCTGCGCAGCCTCACCACCACTGCAGGCAGTACCTTGCTACAAGCCAAGTGGAGGGCAGTGTTCTTGTTCTCGTCCAGCACAGTCAGGTCTGCCTTCCCTCGATACAGCAGAAATTCTACAAGAGAAAGGGGACAGAGCGGGACTGACGCCCCCCCCCCCCGAGCAGCAGCCATCCCGGCTCACCCTCCTCTCTGCATCCACTGTGCACCACGTCTCAGAGGGTGAAGCCCCCAAGACATGCCTCCTGCCTCCGGAACCCCCAGGCAGGGCTGACCCATCTTGCAGAAACCCCAGGGTAGCGCCTCCCTCCGTAAACACACCCACAGCAGCAGTCTGCCCGTTCTCAGCCGCCGTCATGAGCGCGGTGCGGCCGGTGTGGTCAGTGGCGTCCACCTCAGCCTCGTGCTGCAGCAGCATCCGGAGCCCAGAGACATTGTCCGCGAAGGCAGCGGCGTGAAGAGGGGTCCTGCGGGTGGGGGTCCGGGCACAGTGAGACAGGAGAGGCTCTCCCACCTGAGCAGGAAGGAGCCCAGAGAGGCTTCTCCCCAGGCCTTTCGCCACCACTCACCGTCCTTTGGCATCTCGGCTGTTCACAATCTTGGCACCCAGAGCTCCCAGCAGCATCTCTGTGGTGCTGTCCTGGTTATTAATTCTGGGGGAAGAGGGAGGCTCAGCAGGGGGGACCAGAGAAGCCCACTCCTGCCCGAAGCCCAGGTCAGGGACCCTGAGCAGAGCGGAGGCGTAGGAGGGGACTTACACTGCACAGTGCAAAGGAGTGAAGGGGTTCCCTTCCAGGTATGAAAACGGGCTGTGTTCAAGTAACAACTCCAGACAATCTTCATGTCCTGGCGTGAGGAAGGCAGAGCAGTGATGGACAGACAACAACAAGGTTCCCTACGTCTGTCCTCTCCCATCTCCCGACACTCCATTCTCCCTCCAGAACCAGATCAACCCAGGTCCCTCCCTCAACCCACTTGTCCTTAGTCTCTGTACACACTCCTGTGCCTGCAAAGACCCAGGCCCATACCAGTGTAGGAGGCCCAGTGCATGGGCGAGTATCCGCTGTAATCCACTCCGGCATCCAGGGGGTCTGTGGAAAGGGCAGCCTGCAACAGGGTCCGCAGGACTGCAGTGTGGCCACAGGCAGAGGCCAGGTGAATGGGGGTGCGGCCCTTGAAGTCTCGGCACAGCACAAATGCGTCGTGGTCCAGCAGGGCAGCCAGGCAGTCCTCACAGCCGGTCACTGCCTGGGGTGGGGAGTGTGGTTGAGGAGCCACTCCCTCTCCAATGACCAGTCACTGGGGCTGGCCCAGGAGTGAGAGCCACATCCAGAGCTCCAATCCTAGGCTTTTTTTTTTAATTGGGGTGACATTGGTTAATAAAATGATACAGGTTTCAGATATACAATTCTACAAACATATCACCTGTATGTTGTGTTGTGTTTACCACCCCATCCAATCCTAGCCTTTACAACAGTGACTCCCAGTGTTAGCGATCAGCAGCTGCTTCTTTTACTCTCTAAGCCAGTGGTTCTCAACCTTCCTAATGCCGCGACCCTTTAATACAGTTCCTCATGTTGTGGTGACCCCCAACCATAAAATTATTTTCGTTGCTACTTCATAACTGTAATTTTGCTACTGTTATGAATCATAATGTAAATATCTGTGTTTTCCGATGGTCTCAGGCGACCCTGCTAGCTGCTATAGAGCGAGGTTCGGATGGTCTTGCCTGAGACCATCGGAAAACACAGATATTTACATTACGATTCATAACAGTAGCAAAATTACAGTTATGAAGTAGCAGCGAAAATAATTTTATGGTTGGGGGTCACCACAAACATGAGGAACTGTATTAAAGGGTCGCGGCATTAGGAAGGTTGAGAACCACTGCTCTAAGCCAATGTAATCAGGATGGCAAGAGTGAATCCTGGCACTCTAGAATGGGAGACAGGTGCGGAGTAACGAGACTAAGGGAACCGAACAATCCTGGGGGACAAGGAGGCAGCTTTAGGACATGAGACGGTGGAGAAGGACTGGGTAATGGCCTCTTCATCCAATGGGACAGCGCCAGCAGGGCATCCTGGGGCAGGCCTGGGTGGGGGGCAGGTGGTTGTATGTGATTACAAAGCAAGGTGATCCAGGAGATCCGCTGCGGATGTCCAGCACTCATCCCGGAGCAAACACAGTGAGGCCCACTAAGACTTGGTACAAAGTCCTGGCCCACCCGCTAGACGCTCTGCTGTCCTACTGCGGCTGCGGGTGGGTCCTGCACTCCTCGTCCAGGCCCGTCAATGAGCAACCCCACCCGGGCTCGCTTACCCCACGGTGGAGGGCGGTGCAGCCCCGGAGGTCAGCAGCATCAGCTGTGGATCCTTTCTCTAGCAGCAGATGTACACAGTCCACATGGCCATTCATGATGGCCAGCATCAGTGGGGTTCTACAGAGGGGGCAGAAGGGTGAGGGCCCAGCAGTGATGGGAAAGCCTGCACTCCACCCCTGGCCCACACTCACTGTCCATAGGCATCCATGACATCTGTGATGTCAGCTCGTTCCCCACTGTCGATCAGCAAGTGCAGGGAGTCAGTGTGACCAGAGGCAGCTAGGAGGAAAGGGGCCTGTGTCAGGGCATGGTCAGGGGGAAGGAGGCCAGGGCCAGGCTAAAGGGGTCGGGGGATAGGAAGCTACAAATCAGCATATGATGTTTCCATCCTCCTCACCCCACTCCACTCCCAACCCCAATCCCATTCAGGAGGGATGGTGGACCAGCCTCCAAGGCCTGGTGTGGCCAGGGGAGGGAGCAACCTCAGGGGCATACGAACCAGCAGCGTGCAGGGGTGTCCACTTGCGCTTGCGCTCCTTGATGAGGGCAGAGGCGCCGTGGGCTGTAAGCACCTCCACACACTCAGTAGAGCCTCGCTCAGTAGCCAGGAAGAGCGCGGTCCGGCCCTTGTGGTCCCTTACATCCAGATTCACCAGCGTCTCGGCCAGTGTCTTCAGGGCTTCACAGTGACCATTGTAGGCCTGGAGGGGTGTGGGCAACCAATGGATACAGCTCAGGACACTGCCTCATTCTGCTCTTCGGGCCCCTGGGGAGACTCCAACCAGCAGTCCTCCCCACAAGCTCCTCAGCCCCTCGGGTTCTTCACCTGCACTATGCCCTCCCCTCTCCAGACCACTGCCTGCCTGCCACATCTTCACAAGAAGACAGAGCAAGGGCAGTTCACAGTGTGTGCGCCTGCGCGTGGATCAGGTGAGGACAAGGCAGGCAAGAAGAAAAGGCTGGGACTCACAGCTAAGTGCAAAGGGCTGACTGGAATGGTGCTCTCCACATCCTCCAGGCAGTTAAAGGACATTTCTAAGAGCTGCAATGGCAGGATAGCAGGTGCTAAGGTTTTGGAAATCCCAAGATATTAGCCCTGTCCCCCACCAACAGTAATCCCCTGAGCCAGCCCCTGGACCTAGAGACCACATTTGGTTCCGTCAGTCACCCTTGGTTTCGGAATCCACAAACACAAAGGTGCCCTATCCAGGGCCAGATCCCACACGTACCAGTTCGAGGTTCTGTCTGTTGCCATAGGCGGCTGCATAGTGCACAGCTGTGTAGCCCTGCCTGTCCCGCAGGGAGGGGTCTGCACCGTTATCCAGTAAGAACTCCAGACAGCTGGGGGCAGGAGTAGACTGTGAGGTGGGGACAGGCCCAGTCCAGGAGGGCACAGTTCTGGGACGGGCAGAAGAGAGGGCCAGAAAGCCCCTCCAAGCCTAGCTGGCCAACACCCAGGTGTGCTATCTCCTGCCCATTCCACTCCAGCTCCAGACCCACCCTCCTTCAGGTCTGCCCTAAACCACTTGGGCTCCAACACCCTCCTAGAGAACCTAGACACAAGCACCAGCTATCAACAGTCTGCTGACTGACTCTCCCACCTCCAGGCATGCTGACCCTCTACTTTAAATGCCTTCTCCTCCCAGCTCATCTGGACCACTCATCTCAGCCCCGGCCCAGCATCCTGCCCTGTGTGAGGCCTTCCCCAGCCTTCCCAGTGAGGTGCCTCCCCATCTGTACTCCCTTGGCCCCTTCGCATTGCTTAGTAGTGGCTGCACTAGCAGTGATCATACAATATAGCCCTCACCAGGTGCCACACTGTTCTAAGCACTTCCTGCGCATTAAACAGTTTAATCCTCATAATGATCCTATAAGGCAGATACTAGTCTTATCCTTACTATGGTTGAGGCAATTGAGGCAAAGAGAGGTTAAGTTACTTGCCAAAGACCACAAAGCTGAGCCTCTTTGATTGTAAGTACCCTTTAAAAAAGATAAACTTTGTATTTTAGAAGAGTGTTAGATTTACAGAAAAACTGTGAAGACAGTACAGAGTTCCCATCTACTCCGTACCCAACTTCCCCTATTATTGACATCTCACATTAGAATGTGTAAGTGTCCTTTCATTTATCTTTCCCAACAGATTTTCAGCTTTTAGAAAGCAGAAATGTGGGGTAATTTACCCTTTATCCTCAGTACGTAGCACAGTACTTGGTAGCTAATAGTAATTACTCAATTAATGCTGTGGAATAAACAAAGACTTGGTGTGTTTGGTTTTTCTGATCCTCTCAAGAAGACCACCTGTTCCCTGAGGAAGAAACTATGCCTCGTACGCTTGTCTTTACCCACAGTGCTGAGTGCAGCCCTGAACTCGGCTCCACACACTCCGCTGCCGAGTGCCTGTGGTGGGAGGAGAGGAGAGCACCCCGCACCGGGTCTCAGCGACTCACAAGAAGGCCTCCTTCCTGCGGGACTCCTTCAGGGGCTCGTCCTCGTCAGCATCGTGGCTGGAGGATGAGTGGGGTTCTGCTCTGTGGGAGGGAGAGCGAAGAAGTCAGGGGAGGTTCAGGGAGGTGCGTGGGGCTGAGAGGGCCAAGGCGGAGCCTCACCTCCTGTAGGTGTCAGAGGCGGCGGCGTAGTGGAGCGGGGAGCAGCCTTTGCAGTCGGCCTCGTTGACGCCGGCCCCAGCGGTCACCAGGGTGACGGCGCACTGGTAGCTGCCGTTGGCGGCTGCATAGTGCAGCGGCGTCCTGGGGAGAAGTGGAAGAGGCGGGTGGAAGAATCAGGGACATTCTCCTTCCTTAGCCTCCAACCCCCAACCCTCGCTCTATCATTTGTCTCTCTAATCAGACAACCCTTGCGTACACCTGTGCACATTAACACACCTTCCAAATTTGTCTCTCCTCCTCAAGTCAGCTCCACTGCTCAACAGCAAATTAAGACATTCCACATTCCTGAAAGGAAGCAGGATGGGGATAAGAGAGTGGCAGCCTCAGGGAGAAGCCACAGGCGCAGGGAGGGGCAGAGGGAGGATGGAACTGCTCCACTGTGAGGGGAGATGTGGGCAGGAAAGGAGCGGCTGGCCCCTGCCGGCTCTCTTCTCCAGGCCTGGGAGGGGAAGCACTCACCCTCCAGAAGCAGCAGCATGAAGACAGGTGCGGCCAAGGTTGTCAGGCGTATTGATGTCAAACCCAGCTGAAAGCACGTGCTCATTGCTGAGTGAAGATACAATGCTGTACAGCTGACCTGCAGGGCCAGACCAGCCACAGATCCCAGGTAAGGGCACTGAGCAGGACAGCGTCTGCTCCCCTATATACCTGCCCACCTCCCCCCTGGTCAACACGTACCTGAGGAAAGCAGCTTACGACAACAGTCAGAGAATCCAAAAAGGACAGCTAAGTGCAGGGGGAACATGTCATGGATGCCGCGCCTAGGGAGAAGCTGGGACTCACTCCTTGGTCCAGGCGGGACCAGTTAGACCACTTCCTGTGACCCACCACCAGCCCAGGAGATGGCAAGCTTCCCTTTAGCAAGCTTCTGTGTGCCTCCCTGTTTGATGTGAGCCATCTGAGGCAGCCTAGAAGTGGGTCCAGGAGCCCTGACTCACCGGGCGGTGTCCGCGCCATTGGTCATGAGGGTGCTGATGAGCAGCTCGTGTCCGTAGCGAGCGGCCACGTGCAGTGGCGTGTTCCCAAATCTGTCAGCACAATCAATCTCGCTGCCTGCGGGGGATGCACATACATAAACTCAGCAGGCCTCAGGCTTCAGACCACTTCTACTAGTTAGCGCCCATTTGAGTGCTCAGTAAGTGCGCGTGCCAGGCTAAGCATTCCACATGTGTCCTCTTGTTGGTTGGCCTTAGGGGAAGGGGCAGGCAGAGCAGGGCCATTTCCATTGGTGCCTAGCTCAGAACTCCAGGTGCCATCCTGACGGGAAGACGTGGTGGGAGGCAGAATATGGAAGGAAAGGTTTTCTAGAAATGAGTTCTCTGGGGGAAGAGGAGAAGGGAGCAGTCTCCCGAATCCATACCATTCTGGATGAGGATCTGGGAGCGGGTGAAACGGCCGTGGATGGCAGCCATGTGCAGAGGACTTTTGCCTTCTTTGCTCTGTGGAAACATGGCGTGTGTTTTTTCCTTTTCTTTTTCTCAGTACAAAGCACAGAGAATGCCCTGTCCCCCCTTTCAAAGGACACATCCCTGAGGATGGTATAGCCCATGGACATGTTCTCGGCCCACATTCTCACAGGTCCCAGGCAAGCTCTGATCAACCCAGGAAGCCAGTGGACAATTCCCAGAGAGTTATCCAGAAGGAAGATATGGCCAGGACCCCAGAGCCAGGCTCCTCTCCCCACTGGCCTCAGCCCATTCCTTCCGGTACCTGGTAGTTGACATCAGCCCCGTTATTGACCAGCAGCTCCAAGCAGAGAGCGCCATTGGTGGAGACTGCAGCCACGTGCAGTGGTGTGAAGCCCTTGTCATTCGGCTGGTTGACATTGGCTCCTGCGTTCACCAGCTCAATAGCCACAGCATCCTGGCCCAGGTAGCAGGCAATGTGCAAAGCTGTGTTCCCAAAAGCATTGGGCTCATCGATCTGGGTTTCCGGGGTGAGGGAAAGGGGAGTATCAGTTTAAACAAAAGTGGTAGCTGGCACAAACAGCCTAGAGAACCCCAGAAATCCAACAACTGCCTCAGCTCCCTCAGATTCCTGACCCAAAAGACTGAGGGCACTATTACTTAAGGTAAGCATTACTCAGACCCTTTCACATCCTCCATGGCTCCCGAAACCATACCTTCCTATCTCCATAACAGACTCTGACCCCCAACTCCCCGCCCTCAGTCCCAGCCCCTGTACTCAGCACCCTCACCTCAGCCCCTGTCCGGAGCAGGTACTTCACCACTTCAATCTGGCCACTGGCAGCAGCTGTATGGAGCAGCCCATAGCCCTTGCGGTCCTTGCAGCCAAGGTCTGCTCCCCGTGCCACCAGCAGTTTCAGGACATCCAGATGCCCTGAGAAGAGAGGATGCTTTCAGGCAGGGTTTGTGGAGTGCCTCTCTGAGGGCAGCACCCCCCCGCCCTGCCCCAGGAATCTGAGTGACCAAACTCCTCCTCTTCCCGTGCATCTTCTCACCTAGGAAAGCTGCCCAGTGCAGAGGCTGCCGCTCCTTTTTGTCACAGACGTTCAGGCTCGCTCCCTTATTGAGGAGCAGGCTCACCGTCTGTATCAGGACAGGAAACACCGTCAGTGCCACGTTCATGCCCTCAACCTACCTAAGAACAGAGACCTCAGCTCCTGAAAAGGCTGAGGCAGCCTAATGGTGTTGGTTCTGGAGCAGCGGTCCCCAGTCTTTCAGACCTCGCGGACCACCGTGGTCTGCGGACCACCAGTTGGCGACCACTGATCTGGAGAAGCAGCGGGAACAGAGGAGGCAGGCACTACGAAGGAGATCCCTCACAAACTGGACTTTGAGGAAGTCTCTTCAGGTGATCTGGTGGTGGTGCTTTTTTTTGTTTTTTGTATGTTTGTTTGTTTTTCAATTACAGTTTACTTTCCATTTTGTTTTGTACTGTTTTCAGGTGTACAGCACAGTGGTTAGACAATCACCACTTTACAAAGTGTTCCCCGATACTTCTAGTACCCACCGGGCACCGTACATAGTTATTACATGATTACTGACTATATTCCCTGTGGTATACTTTATATCCCCCCGATCTGGTGGTTCTTAAACTCTTCAAAAGTCTTTGGAAATGTGCTGAAAGACACTGACTCTCACATCAGAAAAAGGCATGTAAAAAACATTTTCCATGTAATTCCAGAGAGTTTGCCACCCTCCTGAAGTCCAAGTCAAGAATTTCAATCTAATGTGCCCATTCATTCAGTGCATGAGCCCAACGGCTCATATAACCATCAGGGTTTCTCCTCGCCAGGGCTGATGGCCCAGAAGCCAGGAAAGATGAGGAGGAAGGAAAGGGAAGGACTAGGCTGGCATGGACTGGAAGTGGTCCTCACCTCTAGATGCCCACTATGCACTGCATGATGCAGGGCACTGCGCCCGCTCCTGTCAGCCACGTTGAGGCTGCTCAACAAGGGTGCCAGAGCCTCAGCACACTTGGTGGCCCGGTTGGCGGCAGCCACATGCAATGGTGTCTGCCACAGCTTGTCCCGGGCATTCACATCTGCTGAATGTGCCAGCAGCAGCCCCAGCACCTTCTGTTCGGAGGCAGGGGTAACAGAGATGACAGAGGGCGTTAGGAAGTAAAACAACAGGAAATGGAGGGAAGAACAGGTCAGCATGGCACAGGTGGCCCCATTCCCCCACATGCCCTGCCCCCAGCACAGCATATCTAGCCTCTCAATGCCTACTTCCCATCTTCTTCTGGGTCTCCTTAGAGCTTAAACCTTCCCTACCTTGCTGATAAAACCAGAGATGCCCTCCTCTTCCTCAAGCCACCAATATTACTCTCTACCCGACCCTGAAAATCTTCACCCACACAGAGTCCCTACCAAGCAAACCCACACATACAGAGGACCCACTCCCCCACTACTTCTAGGAAAGATAAACACCCCTGAGATATAAATGCCCAAGTGCCCTCCTTCAACCCTTCCATAGGCACCAAAATCACTTTCATTACCTCGGTAAGCAAACCCACCTCACGAGTGGGTTCCTCTCCAAAACCCAGGCTAAAATGGCCCTCCTGATCACCACCCACCCCCTTCCCGCTGGCCTCGGTCCCACCCTTCCCTGGTGGCTCGAGCCAGGAAAGTGACTTAAAAGAGGGAGGCCTCCTTTTCCCTCTGCAGGGTTGATGGACTCATCTGGTGAGGCAGATTTGACCCCTGTGCTGTCAACTTTCATACTGCTTGAGGCAGGGATGCAGCAGATCACCATCCCTGTCCCTCCTCACGAGAAACATAATCTCAGTGCCCAGAGGGGGATCGGACTCCGAGGTGGCCCCCCGGGGAAGGATGAGTCACTCAGGCCTGGCAGCGGGGCCCCCTGCAGTCTGCCAGCCCAGTGTTAAGCTCTGCCCTGACGTCACATCAGCTGGCAGCGCTCAGCCCCACCTTTCCAGCCAGTTCTAGGGGCAGGAGGGAGGGGCCAAGGTCTGGCCTTCTCCCTGTCCGGGGGTAGACCAGTTTGTCGGGCAGAGGACTGAGGCTCTCCAAGCCTTAACCTCCACCTTTAACCAACTCATCCTCTTTGGTGAGCGAAGGGGAGGCCTGTACCTCATTTCGGGAGGCAGCAGCACGATGAAGAGGGGTCAGCCACAGTGTGTCCTTAGCGTTGACATTAGCACCTGCGGGGAAGTAATTTCCCCGTTAGAGAGGAGGTGGAGAAGGGGCAGGAAAGGAAGCCAGGAATCAGGCCGGGGAGCCTGGATGGGGCTGGAGCCCGGCCTGGACCAGTGTCCAGAGAACAAGCCTTGGATACGGAGAAAGAGGCTCCTCCCGCAGGCCCCTCCCCGGCGCCACACCTTCCGGCGCCCGCTTTCACCTGACATCAGTAGCAACTGGAGGATGGGGACATCGCCTACGTAGGCAGCAGCATGCAGTGGGGTTCGCCTCTCTTGGTCCTGGGAAGGCAGAAGAGAGGAGCAGCTGCGGTGGTGAATACGGAACCCCAGGCCTTTCCCCACACCCTCTTCCCACAGGTCCTGCAGACCCTAAATCCCGACCCTGGGTCCACGCCAGCACCGCGGAGGGTGGGCGAGGGGTCAGGCCCGCCGCGCAGCGGTCCCTTCCGAGAGGAGGGGCTGCGGGCACGGATGCTTCAGGGGGAACGCGGCTCTGGTCTGCGCTGCGAGCCCGACCCTCTCCATCCCCAAAGGGGGAGCCGGCGCCCACCCGGCGTGGAAAGCGCTGCGGCGTCATCCGAACTGGGGAGACCGGAGCCCCCCACTGGCGGGAAGGAGTCCGGAACCCCAGGGCCCGGCTCCCCGGCTCGCCATCCTCCCCGATCCCCACTCACCAGCACATTGATGTTCTCCTTCTGCGAGAGGAGGGAACGCACTTCCTCCACATCTCGGCTAAAGATGGCCTGGACCAGGGGCGGCTGCGGGGAGAGCCAGCGTCAGGGAGCGGGCGGCGCGGCCCCGGGCGGGGGGCGGGGGCCTCCAGGTCGGAGGGGGGCGTCGCAGAGGGGGCTCCACGCTGGGGTCCTGGCTGCAGGGCACTCTCGCGGCGTCTCCGCCGTCGCCGGGCCGCCAAGGGCACCGACTCGGCGGAGGGGAGCGCGGCGCGGGGCGGGGCGGGCGCCTCGGGAGCTCCGGGCTCGGGCCCGGCCTAGGCCGCACATCCCCGGGCTCGCGTGGCGGCGGCGCCCGGCACCGGAGGGAGGGAGCGGGGAAGGCAGAAGGGCTGACCTGGTCCGTGATGCTGAGGATCCCCATGGCCCGGCCCGGGCTCCGTCCGCATCGAGCTCCCGGCGGCGGCGGCGGAGGATCCACCGGGGACACGGGGCGGCCCAGGCGGCGGCTGCGGCGGCGGCTGCGGGGAGAGCGCGGCCCCGCCTACCGGGGCGGGGGGGGGGGGGGGGGGGAGGCGAGCGGGAGCCCGCAGCGCCCCCTGGCGGCCATCCTGGGCCCCGCAGGACGCTGGCCGCGCTGCCCCGGCCGGTAGCGCCCCCGGCCCGACCCTGGCGGCTGCCCCGCCTCGCGTGTGGGTTCCCGGCTCCCGGCCGGCCGCGCGGCGCCCTCCTCTCCCGTCCGGCGGCCCCGGCCCCCCCATACCCCGCTCCCGGCTCCCCGCCAAGGCTCTAGCAGCAACGCAGACCTTGGCCCTGCGGTGCCTGCCAACCCGAGGACCCAGCCCACCATGCCCCGTGCCTCCTCGGGAGCTAACTCCTCACGTCAGCGATTGCACACCCCAAATCCCCCCAGACTTGGGGAGACAGGGGCGTGGAGATCTGGGGGTTATATACGGCAGTAGCTTTAGAGGAAGGGACGTCGCGTAAATCCACTAGTGATGACATGAGTTGCGTAGAAAGGAAGTAGCAAAAGTGCTCAGACTTCAGAGAGAAATCCCCGCAATCTCCGGCTGCCGAGCCTGCCCCCCAAAGAGGCCAGGAGGTCTGAAGGCCTCCAAAGCCAACAGAAGGGGCACTTTTCGACCCCCTAATTACTACATCGCCAGGGCAAGGTGGTAGGGTGTTGGTTACACTTTAAAGGACCCAAAGGTTTCTACCCAGAAAAGGGTGGGGTGCTTCCCCTCCTCCGAGGGGGAGGCCGGGGAGCAGCCAATCCGGGAAGAGCTGGAGGCAGGGCAGCCCAGCCCAGAAGGGGAAAAGGAGGGAAGAAAAGTGGATATGGAAAAATGGTACAATTTATAAAAGGTAGCGAAGGGTCCTGTTCGGAGCTCAGCAACTCAGTAAGTGCGTTCTAAGAAGGGAAGAGGGGTAGCAGTTGGCCCCCGGTCCAAGAATCCATACAAAAGCCCTCCCTTGCTCTCCAACAATCTGTGCCCCCTCATTGCTTTCAGTATTTTGGTTCCCACCAGAAAGATACACAAGACACTGGTACCAGTGCTTTTTCCCGGAGAGGAACTGGGAGACAGGGAGTGAAGAATAAGAGGAAAATGTATCTATCACTATATTCTTTTACAATACATTTTTATTTTTTTTATTTATTTATTTTTAATTTTTTAAGTTTTATTTTATTTTATTTTTTTATTTTATTGATTTTTTACAGAGAGGAAGAGAGAGGGATAGAGAGTTAGAAACATCGATTAGAGAGAAACATCGATCAGCTGCCTCCCGCACACCCCCCACTGGGGATGTGCCCGCAACCAAGGTACATGCCCTTGACCGGAATCGAACCTGGGACCCTTGAGTCCGCAGGCCGACGCTCTATCCACTGAGCCAAACCGGTTTCGGCTAAAATACATTTTTATTGTTTTACCATATTGGAAATAAAATTTACACTATTATGTAAACCTCACCTCTTCCAGGAAGTCTTCCCTGTTAACAGGTTCTTTCCCTGTTGTTAGGTCTTCCTAACACTTACTTTACCCTGTAGCACTCACATTTAAATTGCACACCTTGCCGAAACCGGTTTGGCTCAGTGGATAGAGCGTCTGCCTGCGGACTGAAGGGTCCCAGGTTCGATTCCGGTCAAGGGAATGTACCTTGATTGCGGGCACATCCCCAGTAGGGGGTGTGCAGGAGGCAGCTGATGGATGTTTCTAACTCTCTATCCCTCTCCCTTACTCTCTGTAAAATATCAGTAAAATATATTTAAACAAACAAAAAAAAAAACACACTTACTTTACCCTGTAGCACTCACATTTAAATTGCACACCTTTGTTGCTCATTTCACCTTCAGTCTTTGACATACAAGTGCCCAATAGTTTAGAATGGGTTTTACATTCCTTGTGAGCTAGTCTTGCTTTCAACACAGGACTTCACATCCTTTGTTTGTTTTTCTATGAAAAAGGGATTTTGAGCTCTCTGAAGGCAACAGTAGACATTAAATTATTCTTCATAGCTCTAGCAGAGCAACACATGGAAACAGGCACATAATAATTGATGATGAAGCCCTAGCTGGTTTGCTCAGTGGATAGAGCATTGGCCTGCAGACTGAGGGGTCCCAGGTTTGATTCTGACCAAGAGCACATGCCTGGGTTGTGGGCTCGATCCCCAGTGGGGGGCATGCAGGAGGCAGCCGATAAATGATTCTCTCTCATCATTGATGTTTCTATCTCTCTCTCCCTCTCCTTTCCTCTCTGAAACCAATAAAAATATATTTTAAAAAATAATTGATGATGATTAAGATGATGATGAAGATGAGGCTGGAAAAGCAGAAGCTGACAGTAGCTGGAGATGAGATGGACACGGGTGTTGGGACATGCTGACTTGGCTGTTGGGTATGAGGGACCTTCCAGGAAGGGCTAAGCTAGGATATGGCCCAGAGGATGGGGAGGAGGGGACTATGTGGCCTGTATGGCCTGAAATAGCTCTCGGTAACCTGAGGAATTGGCCGTCAGGAGTTGAACTGGAGTCACGTGCCTGGTTCTGGCTCTGAAGTGGAGGTGAACAAGGGAGGTTGCCAGCCAGGTTCTTTGGGCAGCTCGAAGGAGGAGGAGGGGCGAGAAGAGTTACTATTTTTAATATTATTCAGAGCATGGAAAGAGGATTTCCCAATAGGGAAAAAAGGAATATGATGTAGGTAACACAGATACTTCCAGGGCTGGGGAAAAGGAGGCCAGAGGCAGTGGCAAAGCCCTCTCATGTGGACAGTCCTACTGGATTCAGCTACTGGATTTATACCTGGATGAATCTAGGCAGATGCCTGCCTCTCTTTAGGACTGTTTTCATTCTTCAAACAAATGTTGATTGAAAACTCACCTTTGAGTACAGCACTGTACTAACTGGTTTGGAGACAGAAACTTAGAAGTAATGGTGTCTGTTTTGGTGGAGCCTAAAACTTAGTAGAAGAACACACATATACACATGAAACAACTAGTGAATATAGGATACATGCTACTTTTACATGACATTAATATTGAGGGATGGGTTCAATCAGGAGGGCCTTCCTGGAGGAGGTGTGTTTTGAGCCAGTATGTGAAGGAAGTTATCAACGCAGAACAATGGAGAAATGGCAGGAACTTGGTTGTTCCAAGCACAGGAAATTAACTAAGAAAAGTTTAAAAGACAGTAGTCAGCTAATCTCATTAGCAGGGAACAACAAGCAAATTGACTGGGCAGGCCTATTGTACCTTGGGGATTGTGCAGCAAGGTACAATATAACAAGGCACAATATAACATTATGACCTCAGTGTTAATGAGGTCACAGTTCAGTCATGTATCCCAGTCAATTTCTGCCTCTTATCTGGCCAGATCCTTCCTTCTCACTTGAAGCAGCTGTCTCACATGTGTAAACCCTTAGTCAGAGGGTGTGGGACTAGGCAACATGGGGTTGGGAATGTCCAGTTCAACAGACATAAGCAGAGTGAGGACAGGGGGCCAGGTACAGAAGTTCGCCAAGATGGAAAGCCCCAGGTGCCTAGCAACCGACAATCAACTGTAGGGCGGGACCTGCACCCTGGGCGACTTTTCCTCCTCTAGCATATAGCGCGCTGGCCATGCGTTTGGACCCCCTGACCTTTCCTCCCTAAAGTTAACATCTGTGCCTTTGTTCTATTTCAACTCCTGGCCCAGGTAAGTAACAAAACCAGCTACAGCTGACATCAGGGCCAGCTGCATTGACTAAAGACCCCTGCCCTGGTGCCAGCCAATCAATCAGTGGAGACCACGATGCTGAATGGACACACCTGGAAAGCTACTGAATATTCACTTAAGATCTTTCTCTGGGACCGCCCCTAAAATCTCTGCCCTTAAAACCCTTAGCACAGAGGATCCTCCGTGCTTTTCCTCCCAGGAGTAAGCCCGTGCCTTCCCCCCATCCCTCCTGCCAGGCGCCATTAGCTTCCTCACTCCGAAGCTCCAAGGGTCCTTCCCTTCCCTCTACAGCAGTGGTTCTCAGCCTTCCTAATGCCGCGACCCTTTAATACAGCTCCTCATGTTGTGGTGACCCCCAGCCATAAAATTATTTTCGTTGCTACTTCATAACTGTAATTTTGCTACTGTTATGAATCGTAATGTAAATATCTGTGTTTTCTGATGGTCTTAGGCTCTACAGCAGCAGCTCTCAACCTGTGGGTTGCCTAAGACCATCGGAAAACACAGATATTTACATTACGATTCATAACAGTAGCAAAATTACAGTTATGAAGTAGCAACGAAAATAATTTTATGGCTGGGGGTCACCACAACTTGAGGAGCTGTATTAAAGGGTCGCGGCATTAGGAAGGTTGAGAACCACTGCTCTAGAACTTGTTTCCAAAGCCCATGTCTTCTAGGAATTACTTCTTCTACCTCTGTAATCTACCCAACAAACATTCTCTTACAGTTTGGGTCTGGATCCTGAATTCTTTCCTAGCCAGAACCCAAGTACTGAGGTTGCTGAACCCACGTTTGGTCTGACCCCATTGGTCAGACACCTGGTGCCATTCCCACCGCCTACAACAGAAAGAGTCACATGCCCACAGAGTGTGACTCCAGAATACCATCTCTGAACTGGAAGGAGGTACTGTATCTGCTGGTTGGGATGGAGGTAACAAGGGAAAAAATAAGATATGTTAGCAAAGAAAAAGAAATGAGATCACTCCCAAACTTGGGGCTTTATATATACACTAGAGGCCCGGTGCATGAAAATTCATACACTGGAGGGGGGTCCCTCAGCCCGGCCTGCCCCCTCTCACAGTCCGGGAGCCCTCAGGGGAGGGAGGTGACCTGGTGATCCGGGGAAGGTGATGCCCCATCACACCTCTGCTGCTGCCACTGCCGGCAGCGCAAGCCTCGGCCAGCCCTGGTTACCTGAGCCTCGGGCGGCCCTGGGCAGCTGGGCAGCTGACATCTGAGGCTTGCCTGTGCCTCAGGCTGGCCCTGGGCGGCTGGGGGGCTGAGGGGACTGGGGGACTCCGGAGGCAGGCGCTTGGCAAGGCTGGGCCCACCCCAGCCTTGCCCCATGCCTGCCTCTCTGGCGGGGCTGAGGAGACTGAGCATCGTCATCTTGTGGCTGTGGGGTGCTGCCATCTTTGAGGGTGGGGCAGTCAATTAGCATATTCCCTCCTTATTGGCTGTGGGTGCTGCCATCTTTGAGGGTAGGGCAGTCAATTAGCATATTCCCTCCTTATTGGCTGTGGGTGCTGCCATCTTTGAGGGTAGGGCAGTCAATTAGCATATTCCCTCCTTATTGGCTGTGGGTGCTGCCATCTTTGAGGGTGGGGCAGTCAATTAGCATATTCCCTCCTTATTGGCTGTGGGTGCCGCCATCTTTGCAATGGTGTGAGGGTCAATTAGCATATTCCCTCTTTATTAGATAGGATATAAAATACGGATTCAAACACCTTCCTTACAAAATGTTAACTAAGCCAGGGTTCAAAGAGAGGAGTCCTTTGAACCCTCATGCTCAATGAACTCCATATAAAATGGGCTCAAACTTTAAATCAGTCCAGATTCCTTGGAAAGCCCAAAATAAATGTCAATCTCAAGGAGTGTGTGTGTGTGGGGTTGGGGGGGGCGAGTTGGAGGGTTTAAATCTGTTTCCAGGCCTCTGTTTCTGGGCAAGATTTCTCTTTTCCACACGAATTAGATCTAAAAGGCAACACAGCCTTTAATTATTTTACCTGCTCCACCTCACCCCACCCACATAATACTCATATAAAGCTTTCCTGAATGTGAAGAGCTTGACTAAAAATTTAGAAAGAAAGCAGAGGAGGGGCTTGCAATGTAGTAGTATAAATATCTTTATTTTTTATTTTTTAAAATATATTTTATTGATTTTTCACAGAGAGGAAGAGGGATAGAGAGCTAGAAACATCGATGAGAGAGAAACATCGATCAGCTGCCTCTTGCACACCCCCCACGGGGGATGTGCCCGCAACCAAGGTACATGCCCTTGACCGGAATCGAACCTGGGACCCTTGAGTCCGCAGGCCGACGCTCTATCCACTGAGCCAAACCGGTTTCGGCAGTATAAATATCTTTAATTGTAACAGCAGGCGCCACCATTATTTTTTTGTTGTTAATCCTCACCCAAGGATATTTTATTTTAATATATATATATATTAATATTTTATTGATTTTTTACAGAGGGGAAGGGAGAGGGACAGAGAGTTAGAAACATCAATGAGAGAGAAACATCAACCAGCCACCTCCTGCACACCCCCTACCGGGGATGTGCCCTCAACCAAGGCACATGCCCTTGACTGGAATTGAACCTGGGACCCCTCAGTCGGCAGGCCAATGCTCCATCCACTGAGCCAAACCAGTCAGGGCTATTGTTTTTTTTGTGTGTGTGTTTTTTTTTTTTAGTCAGGGCTATTTTAATATATTTTATTGATTTTAGAGAAGAAGGAAGAGGGAGAGAGAGCTAGAAACATCGATGATGAGAGAGACTCATTGATGCGCTACCTCCTGCACGCCCCCTACTGGAGACCGAGCCCGAAACCAAGGCATGAGCCCTTGGTTGGAATTGAACCTGGGACTCTTCGGTCCGCAGGCTGACGCTCTATCCATTGAGCCAAACCAGCTAGGGCGAGGATATTTTTTCCCATTGATTTTTAGAGAGTGGAAGGGAGGAATGGGAGGAGAGAGAGAGAGAGAGAGAGAGAGAGAGAGAGAGAGAGAGGGAGGGAGGGAGAGAGGTGATTGCTTCCCGCACTCGCCCTGGCTAGGCTGGGAATCAAACTCACCACCCTCCCTTTGGTGCTCGGGGCCCACGCTCTAACCACTTAACACCGGCCAGAGCAGGCACCACTATTCTTTCTATTTTTTAAAATATATTTTTATTGATTTCAGAGAGAAGGGAGAGGGGGAGAGAGAGATAGAAACATCAATGATGAGAGAGAGAATCATCAATTGGCTGCCTCCTGCAAATCCCACACTGGGGATGGAGCCCGCGACCCTGGGCCTGTGCCCTGACAGGGAATGGAACCGTGACCTCCCGGCCGAGGTTCAACCACTGAGCCACGCCAGCCGGGTGCTCTTCCCACTTCCATCGCGAGCATCTCCCGCCTTGTATCACGATGGAAAGCCGTACAGTGACACTTCGCGGCCCGAATTCCTCCTGCCCAGGAGGTCTCACTTTTCATCATATGCATATTTTTCCAGACAGAGGATGGTTCTCTCCCCGAGAAGTAAGTCTGATTCTTTCCACCCCGACTTCTTTGAATAAATATTAAAGGAGAAAGCTGTGTAAACACTTTGCCCGGAGCTTGGAGCATTCATTTCCTTTCTCAGAGGTTGTAAGCACAGCCCTAAGGACTGTAGCGACTACAAGGATGAATAGAATGTATGGAACTACCTATACGCACGGTGGCACACGATAAAGGCTCTACGAGATCCACAGGTGTGTGCTGTGGACCCGCCCACGAACTCATCGCGGTGCTTCCGTGTCGGGGGAGGAGGACCGCAGACCGGCCCGGGGCGTGCGCACCACCTCGCGCCCCGGGACCGTGCCCGCCGCGTCTCACGCACACTCCGGCGCCTTCTGGCCCGAGGTGTGGGACTACATCTCCCGACAAGCCGCGTTGTCTCCGTGCTTCCTCCCTCTCCCGTCCCGAGCCATGGCAACCGCGTGACGTGAGGGTACAGGGAGCCGCGGGAGCAGCGGTCGCGGCTTCAGTTGTAGCTCACCCCGCTGCCCGGGCGGGAGCAAGGCGAGAGGAGCCGCGGCCCGGCGCCACCCCCGCGCTCCCTGAGCCTGCGGGGCGTCCGCTCCCTCCGCAGTGAGGAGGGCGCTGCGGCGGCGGTCCGAGCCGAGGGCTAGGGAGGGTCGCGCGCATGGCCTCGGCGGGCGCGCGGCGGCTCCCGGTCGGGACGCGCGCGGCGGCCCAGCGCTGCTGCGGCCTCCCGCTCCGCCCGGGCGCGCGCCCGGCCCCGCCCCCGGGCCCTCCGCGACCTCCGGGACCAATGAGGTGAGAGGGAGGCGCGGGCGGCCGCGCGGGAGGAGAGGGGGGTCGCTCTGGACCCCGAAGTTCCGCGGTGGAGGACTGCAGCGCAGGGATGCTGGCGCGGCGCGGGGAGGCGGCGGCCACACCCTGGGGTCCCGTGTGCAGCTTTGGGGAGCACATTTGCAAGTTATTCAGGAGGGGAAGCCCCCCGGGGTGGGTGCCCCAACCGGTTCTTGCCCCTCGCGGAGTCTGTGCGCGCGGACGCCCTGGCAGCCAGGGGCTCGGCGGAGCCCGGGCGCCCAGGAAGTTTCGCAGCAGCATAGCCCGCAGCCAGAGGCGACTGGCAGTCCGCGCGCACCCTGCTCTCTCCCGGCTCCTCCCGCGGCACTGTCCTCGGCCGCCCTCGACCTTTTGCACTCGTGACTGTCTGGCCAGGGAGCCTGGCGGGCTGCAGCAGGTGCTGAGGGAAAAGTTGACCGGACGACCTTCCTCGGGGATGTGCCCTCTTCCCCTTCCCCTGGGAATGGTTGAACACAAAAGAAACCTGACGTTTGTCTCTCCTTTCCTTTCGGGCTTAGATTTCTGATGTCCTGCAGCCTCCTCTTACCCAGGACTGCCCAAGTCTTGGCGGCCGAGGGTGGCTTACCTCCCAGCCGTTCCTTCATGGGCTTTGCCGCCTCCTTCACCAACAAGAGAAAGGCTTACTCCGAGCGTAGGATCATGGGGTGAGCATCCTCCCCTGTCCAGCATCCCTCCACATTCCCTTCCCCTCCAAACAAGTAACTGTGTCCCGGTTAGAATGTCAGGGTAGCAAGATTCATCCCTGTCCATCTCTGATCCTTTATCCTCTCTTGCCAGCCTCTCAACCTTAATTCCCCCCCTTCTTCTTGATTGCCCTGCATGCACATTATGTGAACTGTCCCTAGAATTGGACAGTATCCTCAGACAACAGGGTATTATTTCTCTGCCGACCTGAGTTTATGTATTCTGAGCACAATACAAAATAGCTAACACTTACTGAGCACTTGCTACTGCTAGCAGTAAGGCTGCTTAGGTGTTTTACATAGATTTTTCTCACTTGATCCTTTCAACAAACCTATGAATTAGGTACTGTTATTACCTATGAGAAAGTTGAAGCACAGATAATGTATCTAGGGCTACATTAAGTTGTAGAGCTGGGATTTGAGTCCTAACATAATGTAACATTAACATCATGAGAACGTGTACACTTGCTTTTGGGAGGTCATTCATTCAGGCTTATTTGGGATCTCTAGTTCCTGAACGTGCATGGTTAGTGGGCAAAGGTACTGGGGGGAGTGCACCTCGGGCAAGGAGAAGCCTGAACCAGCGGGCAGTTCCTTGGCCTCTGATTCCTTTCCCTAGGTACTCCATGCAGGAGATGTTCGAGGTGGTTTCCAATGTCCAGGAGTACTGCGAGTTTGTGCCATGGTGTAAGAAGTCTTTGGTGGTCTCCAGCCGTAAAGGTCACCTGAAGGCCCAGTTGGAGGTTGGCTTTCCACCTGTCATGGAACGTTATACCTCTGCTGTTTCCACGGTCAAACCTCACATGGTCAAGGTGAGGTCTGTCTGGGACAGATTGATCAGGAAGTTTTTTGTGTTCTCTAGCATTTTCACATTCAAGGGCTATTTTGGCCTTTCTTGTAATAATTGTATCGCCATGTCTCAAATGCTTCCCCAATATTAGAAGGAAAATGACTTTCAATTCCTTCTTATAGTCCCCTATACTTATTATAGATTTTATTCCATTGTATGATGTTTAACTACCTGACTGCCCTAATTCTAGGCTGTTTGCACTGATGGCAAGCTCTTCAATCACTTAGAGACCATTTGGCGATTCAGTCCTGGTATTCCTGCCTACCCCCGAACTTGCACTGTGGACTTTTCGGTGAGTCAGGAGCCTGTATGACACAGGGATACAACTGGGTATGGGGCCAGAGCTGAGGTACTGTGACAGTTATTTTTTAAAAACTTTTGATTTTTTGGAGAGAGACACCTATTTGTTGTTCCACTTATGTATGCATTCATTGATTGCTTGTATGTGCCTTGACCAGATGGAGATTGAACCCGCAACCTTGGCATATTGGGACAGTGCTCTAGCCAATTGAGCTACCTGGCCAGGGCTACGTGACAGTCATTCTTTTTTTTAAAATATTTTTATTGATTTCAGAGAGAAAGGAAGTGGGAGAGATAGAAACATCAGTGATGAGAGAATCATTGATTGGCCACCTCCTGCATGCCCCCAGGGATGGAGCCTACAATCTGGACATATGCCCTGAACGGGAATTGAACTGTGACCTCCTGGTTCATAAGTTGATGCTCAACCACTGAGCTACGCCGGCTGGGCATGACAGTTACTCTTCATGCACAGCTAGCACTTGGGACTTCCCAAGTCAATGACACTTCCCACAGATGTGACCTTTTATCGAACTTGGAACATTGTGCTCAGTCCTAAGTTAGGGCATCTGAGGGGCTCTAAGGAACTGGTGGGGGAGGGGAAGAATAGGCACTGAATAAGTATCCTTGCATTTGGCCAGGGCCTATCCAACATGATCTTGAAGTTTCTGTCTCTTGCCCATTCCCAGATTTCCTTTGAATTTCGTTCTCTGCTGCACTCCCAGCTGGCCTCCATGTTTTTTGATGAGGTTGTCAAAAAGAATGTTGCTGCCTTCGAGCGCCGGGCAGCCACCAAGTTTGGTCCAGAAACAGCCATACCCCGTGAACTGATGTTCCATGAGGTGCACCACAGTTGAGGCAAAAGATTGTTCCTTAGCTTCTCCTTTCCTCTCCCTCTCCACCCAATCCTTTTATTTATTTCAATAGACTCCTGCCCCAATCTGAGATAAGAGTCTGTGTTTATAATACTGTTTCCCTGTCAGTTCTCCAGAAAGTGGGCTCTAAGCTGGCTGGAAATGCTGGGGGAAAGAAAAGGCAGGGGGTATGGAAGGGACACATGCTAAGAAATGGTCAGGCTCATCTTGAGAGCCCTATAAGCCTGATGCCTGCAGCCTTCTCACATTATAATTAGGACTGTGTGGTTATCCCTGAGCCCTGTCAAGGTACCTTAGTGTCTGACCAGGGAAAACAGCAACTTTTCTTAAGGATTGAATAAATCGAGCTTTTTCCTCTACACAGAGGAACTGGATGGTCAATTACTTTTGCTTGCTTGAAGTGCCTCAGGGGATGCTAGAGCTCTGGCCACAGCTTAAAATCACATCACCTCACGTCTAAGAATATTTCCATGCTAGTGGAGAGCCGGGGGCTTTCTTATCATCAGTGCCACGGGTGAGGAAAAAAAAAAAAAAAAAAGCACTGAACAGTTTATACTCTTGGGATGTACCGTCTTCTTCCACTTGGCCTGAGTTTTTATAAAATCTCAATAAATTAATTGTGACAATGTGAATTTGGCTTTTTAAATTATTTATTTGTTGACTTGAGAGAGACAGACATTGATTTGTTACTACACCCATTTATGCATTCATTGGTTGTTTCCTGTATGTGCCCTTGACCGGAGATCGAACCTGCAACTTTGGCATATTGGGACAACACTCTAACCAACTAAGCTACCTTGCCAGGGCTTGGCTTTTTGGTATTGTTTCTTGAGAGAATAATATATAGCAGAGTAGAAGAAAGTCATGGCTTCCTTCCTAGGGGAGTGAAGGTGCAAGGCCTCTTGAACACAGTGTCCTTGCTAACTATAGTAGTACATTCTACAAGCCAGGACCTAGTACCCACTCCCTTGCCTATTAATAGACTTTTTCAGAAGGTCAGTTGCAGCAGGAGTCTCAGGATAGAACGATCTGGTCTCAGACCTCCCATATGACTGATGCCTCGAAGAGGACCACCTCTTTTACGGGAGGCTGCAAAGAAGAATAGGCATTCTGTGAAGTACCAGAGCACTCCCGTGGTTCACACCCTGAGCTAGCTGTCCCATTCCTATTTGTCCTGGCATAGTTTGTTCCTTTCACCTAGTGGGCTGGACCGGTGTCCTTGAATTTGTCACATCAGCAGTTGTGACGGATTCTCTGTAATCAGCTTTGTCTCGGCTATAGTCCTTGAGTGTTCTACCTTACAACAAAATTAGGAAGGATGGCGGCTAAAGGTCAAGGACTTCTAACCTTGAGAAAGGACAGAAATCTCCTTTGGAAATCTCATAGGGAGCCTGTCTTCAGATTAGGATAAAGAAATGTCAAACCTACCTAAAAATAAAGAGGTGTACATGATAACCTATAACCCATTTAAGTCCAGGATCTTGCCAGCCAGATTTCTTACCTCATAATAGATTCTTCCAGGACTTAAATAATAGCAGGCTCAAGCATTGTTAATAAAAACATTTATTTTGCATTTTATACAGAACAACCTGAAGTCTGCATCATGACTTGACAAGTTACCCAGGGGTTTATAGACAGTGTGTCCATCTGAACAGCGTGGTTCTGGGGATTAGGGATCCACACAAACACAGGCAGGAGTTGTGAGGGAGTAAGGAGGCACAGCAGGAGTGTATTTCAATCCTTTCTTCAAGAAAAGGCAGTAGAGCATTCTGAGTCACTGAAAACCTGTGCAGATGGGGCTTCTAAAACCAACACTATACTGTGAGCTCTTAGGGAGGGGCAGGCAGGTAAGGACCTTGATAAATAAGGGATACTTCCTTGTGGCAAGGGATGAGGAGGAAGCTTACCATTCTTTGAATGCCCTCAGCCCTAGGACCTGGTATTCAATGGAGACCATGTCCAGACTTAAGTCATTTTCCTGCTCAGAAAAAGGTGCTAGTATCCCTGGGATCAAGACCATGAAGATATCATGCTGGTCATTCCTATATCCCTAGTCTATGGCCCACAGCATACTGAAATAAGGGAGAGGTCAGAGGGTAATGGCTAAAAAACTCAGTTCATTTTAAGCACTGATAAAGCCAAATGACTGGGCAAGACCCTGTATCAGACTGGTTTCTACAATCCGCAGAAAGGTCTCTATAGGGAGGGACAAAGAGGGGAAGGTCCAGAGCACCCTCCGCTGGAGGTGCAGCACATACAGAAAATCTCAAAGGAGGTATTCAAGTAGTGGAGAATAGAACACTCCCAGATCTTAATTTTTATGGGATAATTTTAAAAAGAAATAAACATCAAACACTGGGTACCAGTAACAACAAATGCCATGGGCTTTATGGTCATGGCCTTTATGGTCACCTGGTAGTGTTAAAAAAAAAAAATTACCCAAAGCATGTCCAGCTAACCAATAGGTTTTGCCAGGAAGTGTCTGGGCACATGGGAGAGGACAACGGGGCTTAGTACAGCTGATAATCCAACATGATTCCTATGGAAACAAGGGGCAGAGTCCTGGTTTGCTCGCCTACTGAGGACTGGGCAGAACAAGTAACTGCAGATTCTCTGCAATCAGCTTTGACCCAGGGAAAGAGGAGCCAGATTCTCACTCTATAGAGATGGTGTGGGGGCCAGATCTAACCCATACCACATGCATTAGTTCTGGTCATCCTACAGTTGATGGGCAACTCATACTAATCAGGGGAAAGGAGCTGGTTAGGGAGAGAGGGGTCACTTTTCATTTTTTAAAGCCTTAATTTATATTTTAACTTCAAACCTATTACCAGTGCCTCAGATACAACTTAATCTTAAGTCTTTACAAGCCCCCTGAAACAAAAGTATACTTTTTTTTAAGCTCCCTCACTTCTGGTAGTTAGTTTCCCCATCTCCAAATGTTTTACCCTGACTTAGTGTCCACAAACTTCATCAGACCATCCGTGCTCATGGACTTGGGCCTCTCTAGAGGGAAGCCTAGGGCTCGGCTCCAGATGAGCTGTGCCAGTACACCCAATGCTCGTGACACCCCAAACAGCACTGTGTAGTAGTTCATCTCCGTCATGCCATAGTACTGTAAGGGAGAAGAGAAAAGTGTTTTGTTAAAGGCCCAGAGGTAGTGGCATTTACAAATCCAGGATTATAGAAACCTTAACCCAGTCAGCCTTAAATAGAAATGATACTGGGAAAAGTATAGCAATTGTGATTCTGAAAAGAGGGCATCCTTTCCGCCTGCCCACACATCCCCAACCATAGGCAACTTGGTAAAAAAGGTAAGGAAAGATACGAGTCCCTGCTCTGACTAGGGAACTGATTGTGTGCAAGGCAGAGAACAGTAGTGTTTGGTGCAAACTAAAGGGGAAGCAGGGAAGAGAGGACTCACCTGGAGCAGTACCCCGCTGTGAGCATCTACATTGGGCCAAGGGTTCTTGGCCTTGCCCTGCTCTAAGAGGACATTGGGCACAATCTTGTACAGTTGAGCAACCAGCTTAAACATGGGGTCATTAGGCAGGTGTTTCAGAGCAAACTCTCGCTGACACGTATATCGTGGATCAGTCTTTCTCAGTACTGCATGGCCATAGCCTGGGACAACCTATAAAGAGTGAGGGGGAGAAAAGCCAGTTATATTCTCTGGTGGGAATTCTTGTCTTTTCTAAATTCTTCAGGATAGACTAATGGGAGGGGGGAGCTCCTTCTCTAAGGACCACTTCTCATGCTTACCCGCCCTGAGTTGAGTGTGTTCCAGATGTAGTCTCGTAACTTCTCATCTGACACATCTTTGCCAACTTCCTTCTGAAGATTTGTCAGCCAGACAAGCACTTCCTATCGATAAGGGGAATAAGAGTGTTAATATATATGCCAAGGAGAACGCTAAGATCAGAAACAAAAGCATGGGATGAAGAAAAACATGGAACAGGAATAGTTTTACCTGATTTGCCAGTCCATGTAGGGGGCCTGCCAGCCCATTCATAGCTGCTGCAAAGGACAGGTAGGGATCTGAAAGGGCACTGCCAACTAAGTGGCTGGTATGGGCACTTACATTGCCACCTTCATGGTCACTGTGGAGAAATAAGAAAGGAGAGTCAAGGCCAAGAAAGGGAAAAAAGGGTCAGATTATGGAAACACAGACCTTGTTGTTCTCTTATTTGTCATATACTAGCCTAGTCATGGGCGTACACCAGCCTGTAGCCAGCCAGTCAGTTAGTTATTCATAAGCTCTTGTAAAAGATGTCCCAAGCTCATTACCCGCCTTTGTTTACTGGTTGATGAAGCCTGGGTGCCAAGCTCCCTGGCTCTCACGCCAGCTTTAATAAGCAATGGCCAGAAGAGGGAGCTCCTGGAAAGCTAGAGAAAAACCTAATGTGAGCAGCTAGTACCTTTCTCAGCTAGAAGCACGACCTTGTTCTTGATGTGATTATAATTTCCCTATACCTCTTAACCTTCTTTACTAGATCTCTTTCTTGCCTTGTATCGTCCCTTATACCATTTTCCCATCACCATGCTGCCTATTGTCTATTCCCAGATGAGGAGACTTTTAAGGAGCTTTTCTTAAAATTTCCCACCAATCCACGCTATGGTTGCTGGGTCTAGCTCACCTGTGAATGGTGAGGTACAAGCGCATGAGCTCAGTAAACTGAGCATCAGTATAGCCTAACATGTTGGTGAAATTGTGGGACCAGTCCAGCTTAGAGTCAATGGCCCCAATACTGCTGCCCTCCCGGTACAAATTCCGGTAGATCTTTGCAGCAACACAAGGTAGCTTTGCGATCAGATCCATACAATCTTCGTAAATCAACTGAAGGGGAGAAGAGGAAAATGGAGAAGAAAAAAAAATTATCAACAAAGAATTAGGCAGGAATGCTATTTGTCCTCCATATAGCCCAGGACCAGGCTGTCTGGGTTGATGGTTACACACTGAGTGATTATGTACGAAGTATAACAACAACCACCATTTAACTGAGCCACTATGACCCAGGCACTGCACTAGATTATTTACTCATACTACTCTAGACACGTTAAAACAGCAGTCGCCCACCAGTGGCCCGTAAGGTCCAAAAGATTGGCAACTGCTACATTAAAACATTATTCCCAATTTTTACAATTCTACCATGTATATAATGATCTCCATTTTACAGATGAGGGAACTGAAGCTCAGAGCATTCAGTTAAATGCCAGTCATATTGTGAACCCATATATATTTAATCATGTCTTTCCCTCTATGACTTTGCCCTCAATTAATGTGCTAAGAAACTAGATTTTATCTTTTAAATATATTTTTATTAATTTCAGAGAGGAAGGGAGAGGGAGAGAGAGATAGAAACATCAATAATGAGAGAGAAGCATTGATCAGCTACCTCCCCTACTGGGGATGGAGCCTGCAACCTGGGCATGTACCCTTGACCTGAATCGAACCAGAGACCCTTTAGTCCACAGGCCGATGCTCTATCCACTGAGCCAAACCAGCTAGGGCAAAAACTAGGTTTTAATAATTTATGTTCCCTCTTTCAAAGAAAACTCACCATATATGCCAAGGGTCAAACACTGGTATTCAACTGTTAGTTAATAGCACAGGCTTCCTTTTTTTGTTTTTGTTTGTTTTAAAGAATAGTTTATGATTTTTAGAGAGAGAGGAAGGGAGAGGGAAAAGAGAGAAGAGAAACAAAGAAGGCACAACATGATTGGCTGCCTCCTGCGTGCCCCCTACTGGAATCCAGCCCTATGTATACTATGTTTTTCCCCCTATATATACATACCTATGAATTTAATTTATAAATTAGTGACAGTAAGAGATTAATAATAATAAAACAATTATAATAATATACTGTAATATAAGTTATGTGAATGTGGTCTCTCAAAATATTTTATTGTGCCATACTCACCTTCTCACTTAAACGAAGTACGTTATAGCTTCTGTTTAGAATATCCAAATTGCCAGCATCACTACTCTTTATGTTTTGGGACCATTATTAAGTAAAATGAAGACTACTGTGATATTTCGACTGTGGATCTGATAACTCAGCCAGCTAAGTGACTAACAATGTAGATTCATACATTGGACAAAGGGAAGATTCACATCCCAATGGATGCAGCAGGATAATGCGACCTTTAAAACTTATGAATTGTTGCCGAAACCTGTTTTGCTCAGTGGATAGAGCGTCGGCCTGTGGACTGAAAGGTCCCAGGTTTGATTCCGGTCAAGGGCATGTACCTTGGTTGCGGGCATATCCCCAGTAGGGGGGTGTGCAAGAGGCAGCTGATCGATGTTTCTCTCTTATCGATGTTTCTAACTCTCTATCCCTCTCTCTTCCTCACTGTAAAAAATCAATAAAATATATTTAAAAAAAACCAAAAAAATAAAAAAACTTATGAATTGTTGATTTTCTGAATTTTCCACTTAGTATTTTGGGACCATGGTTAACTGAAATCATGGAAAGTGAAACCAGGGACAGGTGCTGTATAGTTTAATTGGTTGTTTTTGAAAGGCAGTGTTGAACTTTTTGTTGCAATTCAGCAATCTTCTCATAGAAAGTTGTTTCTCTTTGGGAGCGGAGACCTTATCTCTAAGCATAATAATAGGCTAGCTACATGGTTTGTCTTTGTAGTGAGGGATATAGGTTTCTTTAAATTTTTTTTTTTTTTAGTTTTTCTTGATTTTAGAGTGGAGGAAGGAGAGAGAGAGAGAGAGAGAGAGAGAGAGAGAGAGAGAGAGAGAGAGAGAGAAACATCAATGTGAGAGAGAAACATCGGTTAGTTACCTCCCGAAAGTGCCTCAAACCCATACAACCCAGGCATGTGCCCTTGACTGGGAATCGAACTGGCAACCTCCTGGTGCACAGGATGACATCCAACCAACTGAGCCACACTGGCCAGGGCAAGGCTTCCAGTTTTTAAGCACTTACTATAGCAGGTACTATGCTAGGTATGTTATTTTCACTTTTTTATTTTCTTTTTTTTTTTTTTAAATATATTTTATTGATTTTTACAGAGAGGAAGAGAGAGGGATAGAGAGTTAGAAACATCGATGATAGAGAAACATCGATCAGCTGCCTCTTGCACAACCCCTACTGGGGATGTGCCCGCAACCAAGGTACATGCCCTTGACCGGAATCGAACCTGGGACCTTTCAGTCCGCAGGCCGACGCTCTATCCACTGAGCCAAACCGGTTTTGGCTCTTTTTTATTTTCTTACAGTAATCCTGTAAGGTAACATATCCCTCATTTTACAAATAAGGAAATTAGGGCTTGGCCAGGTTGAGTAACTTATGCAAGATTACCCATGTAGCTAACAAGCATCATCTAGCTTAAACAATTAACTCATGGCCACTTTTGTTTCACCTATACCAGTGGTTGGCAAACTCATTTAGTCAACAGAGCCAAATATCAACAGTACAACGATTGAAATTTCTTTTGAGAGCCCAATTTTTTAAACTTAAACTTCTTCTAATGCCACTTCTTCAAAATAGACTCGCCCAGGCCGTGGTATTTTGTGCAAGAGCCACACTCAAGAGGCCAAAGAGCCGTATGTGGCTCTCGAGCCGCAGTTTGCCAACAACGGACCTATACCATACTTCCCCCTCTCACTTCTCAAATTATTTTGAGTTAAATACCAGACATCACATATGTATTTCAATAAGAAAATATTTAAGCATGTATATCTAAAAGATAAATATCCTTCATAAACCCAAATCACAAAACCATTATCCTACTGAAAAAAATTTAATGTCCTATCACTAAATATCTTCTCAGTATTCAATTTAAGTTCCCTCTTACGCTCTCCTTTATTTTCACTTTTTATTGAATTTATTGGGTTGACACTGGTTAACAAAATTATACAGGTTTCAGGCACACAAATACACAACACATCATCTGTACACTGTATTGTCTGTTTACCAACCCAAGTCTGTCTCTCTCTTTTTAAAAATATATTTTTATTGATTTCAGAGAGGAAGGGAGAGGGAGAGAGAGATAGAAACATTAATGATGAGAGAGAATCACCGATCAGGGGATTGAGCCTGCAACCCACGCATGTGCCCTACCCAGGAATCAAACCATGACCTCCTGGTTCATAGATCAATGTTCAACCACTGAGCTACACCGGCTGGGCCCAAGTCTCTCTTTATTTGTGGGAAATCAGATAATTTCTTCTGTAGAATTTCCCCCAGAGTTTGCTGGCTATACCCCTGTGATGTTTCCCTGTCAACTGTATTTCCTACAAACTGAAAGTTAGATCTAGAGGCTGGAGCAGATTCAGGTTCAATTGTTTTAAAGCAAGACTATTGGATAATTTTGTTGTGTTCATTCGTTAAGAGAAACATATCTGGTTGCCGCTCTTTTTGTGATGTTAAGAGCTTGCTCAATTTTTAGGGCTCAATTTTATTTTCTCAAAGGGATTTTAAGTTCCTTTAGGGAAGGGACAGGGTTTTAGTGTGTTTTTTTTAAATATAAAAATGTATTGATTGACTTGAGAGAGGGAGAGAAAATCGATTTGTTTTTATTTATGCATTCATTGGTTGATTCTTGTATGTAACCTTACCAGTGATCAAACCCACAACTTTGGTTTATCAGACGATGCTCTAACCAGCTGCTTTTATCCACAATTTCACATACATAGAAAGCATGGAGTAAATACTTGCTGATTGATATTACATAGTGCTATCCCATCAAGCTAACTGGTTAAAAGCTCCTACAAGAAGTCATGAAGGCCTGACTAGTGGATCAATGGTTGAGCATTGACCCAGGAACCAAGAGGTCACTGGTTTGATTCCTGGTCAGGGCACATGCCTGGGTTGTGGGCTCGATCCCCAGTATGGGGAGTGTAAGAGGCAGCCTATCGATAATGTTTCTCTCTCAGCAATGTTTCTATCTCTCTAATTCTCTCTCTTCCTCTCCCTAGAAATCAATAAAAACATATTAAAAAAAAAAGTCATGAAGTTTCAGTAGTTCTGTTGGAACTAAGTAAAACTGATAATAACTAGCCTAAATAAATTAATCCCTACGAAGTCATCTATACTCATTCAGTGAATTTTGTCAATGCCACCAGAATTCAGTGAGAATACTGCCAAAATAAAAGCTATTTTTTAAAAAATATATATTTTTATTGATTTCAGAGAGGAAGGGGAGAGAGACAGAAGCATCAATGATGAGAGAGAATCATTGATTGGCTGCCTCCTGCATGCCCCACACTGGGGATTGAGCCTGCAACTCAGGTATGTGCCCTGACTGAGAATCGAACCTAGGAACCTTCAGTCCACAGGCTGACACTCTACCACTGAGCCACACTGGCCAGGCTAAAGGCTATTTTAAGTAAGAAATACTTAGTTAACACTCTGTAAGTTCTCAGATTCCTTACATGTTAATCATACTATTAACTCTAACTCTTTGCAGATTTACATCCGCCAAGGAAGTAGGTTACTTCCAAAGCCTGCTCAAGGATAGGCAGTTCTAAGGAACTAGATTCACTAGCAGAATGACAAGAACAGGATCTCAGGCTAGGCAAACTGGTATCTGTGAAGTATATACTAACTTTCAAAATCATTTGGAATGTATGAATGACCACCTCATGAAGATACTACAAAAATGAGATTGTTTCAACTTCTACCAGTGAGGATGAAGTTTATAAAGCATCAAGTATCAGACCAGGTATAACAGTGTGGGATCCTTATCCTTTGTAGTGGTCAATGCTGTACAGTTAAAGAGAAGTTAAAAAAATAAAACAACAACAATACAAAAACCTGGCAGAGAACTCTTGCCTATTCATTCTTTAATAAGATTGGAGTGCTATTTTAGCTTGTACCAACTCATTATCTACAAAGCCTTGGAAAAAAAGACGTTAAAACACACCACCATCACAACTGTCTTGAATAAAGGTAACAAAATTGACCATAACTGTCATCGAGAGCCACCATCTCTAATGCTAGTAAAATTCTGGCCAAATACTTAGCTATCAATCATTAAGAAGACACAGAAGAAAAAAAAGCTAGTATTAATAGTGAAGAGAGTTCAGAGTAGAGCAAACTCAAATTTGAATCTTCTCTCTACTTAATCTTTCTAACCCTCAGATTTCCCAGTCAGTAAAATGGGAAGAACAATATCTACCTCATAGGGTTGTGCTGAGGATTACATTGGATGATGACTATAAAGCACTTAAGTATATTTGGCGTGTTTTCAAGAGTTGTTAGGATGACTTGATTATAAACAGCTTCAAAACCTACATATACTGCTATAGGCCTTACAAAAGGTGATGTTATAAACAAATCTTGATCTGCCAGCTACTTCCCAAATTTTACTCAAACTTTACTTAAGGCTACCTCACAATTAAACATCTGGGTTGCTGAAACCGGTTTGGCTCAGTGGATAGAGCGTCGGTCTGCGGACTGAAAGGTCCCAGGTTCGATTCCGGTCAAAGGCATGTACATTGGTTGTGGGCACATCCCCGGTGGGGGGTGTGCAGGAGGCAGCTGGTCGATGTTTCTCTCTCATAGATGTTTCTAGCTCTCTATCCCTCTCCCTTCCTCTCTGTGGAAAATCAATAAAATATATTTAAAATAAAAAAAATAAAAAAATAAACATCTGGGTTGCATCATAGCAATCTCCTGGTCTTGAGTGAAGTTAAGCCAAATAGAAAGAGTCCTAACTCTTTCAACTCAAGAGAGTGTTACACTATCTAAAGTCATATGAACTGTGATGGAAAAATGTTGGAGGCAGATCATTTTTTTTTTTTTAAATGTAAAGCCAATTGAGAACTCCTGTTTTATTTTATTTATTTTTAAATATATTTTATTGATTTTTTTACAGAGAGGAAGAGAGAGGGATAGAGAGTTAGAAACATCGATAAGAGAGAAACATCGATCAGCTGCCTCTTGCACACCCACTACTGGGGATGTGCCCGCAACCAAGGTACATGCCCTTGACCGGAATCGAACCTGGGACCCTTGAGTCCGCAGGCCGACGCTCTATCCACTGAGCCAAACTGGTTTCGGCAGATCATTCTTTTTAAAAAAATATTTTTATTGATTTCAGAGAAGAAGAGACAGGAAAAGAGAGATAGAAACATCAATGATGAGAGGGAATCATTGATTGGCTGCCTCCTACACGCTCCCTTAACTGGGGATTGAGCCCATAACTCAGGCATGCACTCCTGACCAGAATTGAACCCAGGACCCTCCAGTCCACAGGCCAACGCTCTATCCACTGAGCCAAACCAGCTAGGGCAGATTGTTCTCTTGAGATATATGTTAAAAAAACAAGATGAACTTATGATCCTAATAAAGACTCAGATCACATATAAAGTTAATATAAATTTTTAAACAGAAATAACCAGCTGAATGCTATAATGTAATTCTTCTTAAACAGTCCATGGTTAAATTAACCAAAACAGGAAACTGACCTGAAATAGCATGTCTGACCTTTACTAACTAGTAAGAGTTACAAGATGTGCCCTTCTTCTTTGAAATCAATAAAAATATATTTTTAAAAAAGATACAAGATGTAGCAGCAAAAAGAGCATCAAGCACCACTAAACTAAAGCACCAAAACCCAGTGCTAATTTTTGTGTAGTGTGAACTTATTAGACACACATCCTAAGGCTGACAAATACATCAGGTATAACTTGTCCTCTCCAGAAGATGGGCAAAGTCCTGACATGCATGTTTACTAGAGAGAGCCACACTTAGATGACAACTCACAAACAGATGGTGGTGGAACAATCACATCAATGGCCATGCTGAAATGGAGGCAATAGCAAGCACAGGAGCACATTTCAGTGATTCAGCAAAGGACAGTGTGAAGCACCGGGGCATGTTTGGATGCCTGGGCAGTGTCTTGTAGGCATCCATTAAAAAGTATGAAGAAGCTGTTTTCTCTTCTCCTCATGACAATCAAACAGAAACTCACTTATGGGTGTAAATTTCTAAAAGATGAGTTTTAAGACAGAAGAACTGTAGGTCTTTTTTTTTTTAAGCTTTAAAAAATATGTATATACATTTATTGATTTCAGAGGCAAAGGGAGAGGGAGAGAGACAAGAAACATTAATGAGAGAGAATAATCGATTGGCTGCCTCCTGCATGCCCCAATCTGGCACATGCCCTTGACCAGAACTGAACCTGGGACCATTCATTCTGAAGGCCGACGCTCTATCCACTGAGCCAAGCTGGCTAAGGAAATGTCTTGACTTAACCTTTTGTGTTATGGTGACCCACACAGATAACAATCACCTGAAGAGCATTTTGAATAGCATCTAAAAAAAGAAAATGAGGAAGGAGACTTGACTTTGGGTGGTAAACAAACAATACAATATACAGATGACGTATTTGTAGAATTATATACCTGAAACCTATATAATTTTATTAACCAACATTACCCCAATAAATTTAATAAAAATAAAGGGGGAAATGAAAAGGAATATATCCAGGTTATACCGCTTTCTGAATCTACGGATGTGCAGCTCTGTGAATGCTTTAAGTGCTTGTGAATTGTATATCCTGTGCCATTCCAATACCCTCCTCCTCCTCCTCAATGCCCAACAGACTAATATCAATTGCAAACTCTCCCTCCCTCCTTCCCCCAACAGCAAACATAATTCTCTATACACAGTTGGCATCAAATAAATATTGACCAACCAAATGAAGCAGGATTTGACAAAATCCCAAGGGGATTTCATCAGACTAGTAGACCATGATATGGCCCACAGACCATTCTGTGCCTTGCATCATAGTAAACTCTTTCAAGACCACTTGGTGGTTGGCATCTTATTATCAAAATCATTTCGTATACCTGTTTTGCAAAAGGGAACTCTTGTGTTCCTACATTACCTGTCTCTAAGAAACAAAAGAAAATGAGCTGTGCTCCTGTAAACTTAACCAGAAATCTTGTACTTTACCCAGGTTTATGAGTATATGGGGTACTGGAAAGAGGATGGAAGGAAATTAGGTACTCTGTATTGGGACAGGCACAACAGTCTTCTCCTACTACAACTACAGAGTACACATATTTAATTTTCAGAAAATAAAGCTCAGAATCCTGGATCTTACTTCTGGGATACTAACTACCCTCCCACTCCTGATAGGTATCTTGAGTGGGCTAGTTCAGAACTGTGGCTGATTGGCATTAGTCCTCCCACACTCTAGAGTTGCCATTCTCAAGATTCTCCTTATTTAAAGAGGAGGACATGGGACCATTTGGATTTAGTGTGAGACTACACTATGAAATCTTCCTCAGGGACTCTGTAGTTAAATCACATCCTTTTCTTTCTTAAAAAAAAAAAAAAAAAAAAAATTAAAAAATTGATTTGAGAGAGGAAGGAAGTGAAAGAGAAACATCAATTTGTTGATCCACTTATCTATGCATTATTGGTTGATTCAATATTTTAAAAATATTTCAATGTTTTTATTTTTAAAAATTTTTATTTATTTCAGAGAGGAAGGGAGAGGGGGAAGAGAGAAATATCAATGATGAGAGAGAGCCCTGGCTGGTGTGGCTCAGTGGACAGAGCGCCGGCCCGTGGACTGAAGGGTCCCAGGTTTGATTCTAGTCAAGAGCACATACCTGGGTTGCAGGCTTGATCCCTAGTAGGGGGTGTGCAGGAGGCAGCTGATCGATGATTCCCTCTCATCATTGATGTTTCTATCCCTCTCCCTTCCTCTCTGAAATCATTAATTTAAAAAAACATGTAAAAAATGTGAGAATCATTGATTGGCTGCCTTCTGCATGTCCTCTATTGGGGGATTGAGTCAGCAACCCAGGCACATGCCCTGATGGGGATTCGAACCATGACCTCCTGGTTCATGTGCTCAACAACTGAGCCACACTGGCCAGGCTGGTTGATTCTTTTATGTGTCCTGACTGGAGATCCAAACACATAACCTCGGTTTGGACAAAGTCACATCCTTTTCAATGTTCCAACAGCCCTGTGTACATATTTCAACAGGGTTTTACAGAATTATAATTTCTTTTTGACATCCATACCACCCTAAACAAACTAACAACTTTGGTGATAGAAAGCATGCTCCATATACCCAAAGATAAAAAGTAAGCCACAATAAAAAATGGTTAAATATGTTTCTGGCATAACTCAGGAGTAAATTTTCTTAAAGATTCTATTTGTTTTTCTTCCTTCACATTCTATTCTCTGAATCCCATCACACATCAATCACCGCACCAAAATTTCCTACCTCCCAGTACTTGGTTCGGCTGATACCCTCTGCATATGCTCGGGCAAAGTTGCTTTCACTATTGAGGGCTGTAATGGCTGCACTGAGCTGAGACATAGGGTGTAGATTGTTGGGAAAGTTGTCCAGCATGGTGACCACATGGGAAGGCAGAGCCGCCCTCTTTGCCCACTCGTTTGAGAGCCACGACACCTGTGGAAAAGGATACATCACTCAAACAAGGCAAAGAAAAAGAAGAGAAAAAGTGACATATGAGTAAGAAAATAAGCAAATTCAACCCAATCCACTTATACAGCAGAACTCTGCTCTGATTCCTCCCGTTCACTGTAATTCTTTATAAACTACCACCAACAGCCAGATCAGGATTAAGTGTTAGAAATTAGAGAAAGGCAAAGGAGGGGAATGAGAAAGCCCAATGTCCTTCTGCTTTACCTGTTCCTCTGTTGGGACTTTCCCAGTTACCAGCAGCCAAAATAAGCCCTCCGGCAGGGGTTCTTCCCCACCCTTAGCCTTGGGCAGCAGTTTCTGACATTCAGGGATACTGTAGCCACGGAAACGGATGCCCTTGAAGGAGAAGAGTAAGAACGTTATACAACTTAAATTTATTAGCCTGGAAATAATTGACTGGTCCCACTCTTATCAGACATTTCAACAAATTAGAGTAGAACTTTTAAAACTTAAATCTTCAAAAAACTTACTTCTGCTTTGTACTTTTACTAGTTGATTTATTAAAAAGGTAAACTTATTTTTCAGTTATTCCATATATACCTATTTTCAAGCTTCCAAAATATAAAGGTAGGTGATTTTGTTTTCCTTACCCTTAGTGGTCTAAAATACGATGTGCACAATAGTAAACACAATAATTATTAGTGATTAACATGAAGGTCTCTTACCTCATCAGGATCAAGAACTGATGTTTCGTATACCAATCCCTTCATGCCTCTCATGCCACCATACATCTAAAGAAAAGAAAAGGATGCAACCAATGGCCAGAATAATTCAGGCTAGAGCTTGTTAGTGCTTCATGGGATCTAGGAGAGGCCATTTATCTCTGACTTGTAAGACTTCATTTGGGAAAGATGATCTCCAATGAGTTAACTTATTACAGTATGGAACTTTGCAAGGGAACCTACTAATGTTGGAAATGAAAATTTTAAATTGAGAAATAACCATCTTTATTTGATGTTCCTGCCTCTGTTTGCTTCCTTTTCCTGTTGAATTTTATTTTTTCTCATGCCCACTGTTACTCCCTCATTCCCACCAACCAAAGTAAACAGAATGGGATCTATTACAGGGGCAGGAGATACGAGACTACTGGCTAAACACTGCTGTGGATTATCATCTGAGCTGCTCAGACTCTTTGGGCTAGAAGAAAAGCCATCCTAAAACAGTTCTAGAGGGCCTGGATGGTTGATACAACGTCGACTCCAAGACAGAGAGCTCTGGCCCCCTAATCTAAGGAGTTGGAAATAGAAATAGAAATTTCATTCATGCCTCCCATAGGTGAATTAGGTTAGGCTCAACTATTAAATCTGTAGAAAATAAGTCTAATTTCTAATAAAAATCATTAAGCACCAACATTGCCTTATACAGAACAGAATGCTTTTGAGTAGTCAGTGAAGAGAACAATACTGTTGCTAAAGCACATTACAGAGCTACTTTTCCAGCCAAATTCCCAAACCCTTACCATATCCACAGTGATTTGGCCCACCACTGTCTTTCCATGTTGCTGCCTGAAGGTCTTAATTCTGGCCTGTTCCTTAGGTATCAGGTCAGCCAACACATCTTTCAAATTCTAAAAAGAGAAATAGGCTAAGTTATGGTCAAAATGCTGACTACATTGGCTCAATGGATAGAGCGTCAGCCTGTGGACTGAGGGGTCCCAGGTTCGATTCCGGTCAAGGGCATGTACCTTGTTTGCGGGCACATCCCTGGTGGGGGGTGTGCAGGAGGCAGCTGATCGATGTTTCTCTCTCATCGATGTTTCTAACTCTCTATCTCTCTCCCTTCCTCTCTGTAAAAACTCAATAAAATATATAAAAAAAAAGAAAAAGAAAAAAAAAAATGCTGACTACATTACCTGCAAAGTAGGTATACGAAGACTGGTTTTTTATAACTTGGTTTTCTCTATCTGCCCGGGAAGACTGGTCAACTACTCTGTACATACGAGGTTAAAAGAATTAGGTGGAGCTCTGGCAGGGTGGCTCAGTTGGTCAGAGCGCTGTCTTGACATGCCAAGACATTTGGGTTTGATCCCCTGTCAGGGCACATAGAAGCCATCAACCAATGAATGCATAAATAAGTGAAATAACAAATTGATGTTTCTCTCTCTTTCTCCCTTCCTATCTATCTAAAAATCAATTACAAGAACTAGGCAGAGGGAAAGGAGAATAGGGAGTTGTTTTAATGGATACAGAATTTCAATTTGGAACATGAAAAAGTTCTGGAGATAGACAGTGCTAATGGTTGTGCAATAACGTGAATGTACTTACTGCCACTGAACTAATACACTTAAAAATGGTTAAAATAGCAAATGTTATGGTATGTATATTTTAGCAACTTTTAAACAAAGATTAGGCATGCCCGGCTGGCAAGCTCAGTGGTTGAGCGTCGACCTATGAACCAGGAGATTGCGGTTCAATTCCTGGTCAGGGCACATGTCCGGGTTGCAGGCTCAATTCCCAGTAGGGGGTGTGCAGGAGGCAGCTGATCAATGATTCTCTCTTTCATCACTGATGTTTCTCTCTCTCTCTCTCTCTCTCTCTCTCTCTCTCTCTCTCTCTCTCTCTCTCTCTCTCCCTCCCTCCCTCCCTCCCTCTCCCTCTCTCCCTTCCTCTCTGAAATCAATAAAAACAGTAAATTTTAAAAAAGATTAGGCAAAAATATTTTATATTCTCATCTCACTACACTATTGAATAAATGACTTCTTAAAATAGTAGTAATAGTAATAGTTATAACAACAATAACAATAATAACAAACACCTCCAGAAGATACTCAGAATAATGATGAATCTGGGTGGTAGCCAAACCACCCCAACCCTATCCCAGGATCAGGCTGCCTCAATGATTCTCAGTCTTTGTTCCCCCAAAACTTACCGCGGAGGAAGCACTAGCATGCCGGGCAGCAAGAACAAGACAGGATGCATTCTGCAAAGAAAACACAAAAATTTATGCAATAGTTATTCCTCCCTCCTATGTATTAACAAGAAGTGACAGTGACTCAACCTGTATTCATCTTAGCCTCTAAGGACAGTTTGACATAAAAAAAGCTGTAAAAGGCCCTCAATAGCTTGGAAGGAGTTACCAAGTCTGGAGGCAGCAATTGGGTTTAGCTCTGCTTTTTGCATCCAGAGCTTCGTTAGTATCCCCTGAAGACAGACTCTCTCCCATCATTTGGGTTCCAGGGCTGGGCTTTGTTAGACACAGAGGAAAGGTCAGAAAGGCTGTTGTTACAGAGTACCTAGTCCATCCCAATCTAGCTCTTAATAATTCTGAGTGGCCCTGAGAAAAGCAAATGAGGGAATTAATCAATTACTTAACCCTGCTGGTAAAATCTCTCAGGCACCTAGTAGTCTTCTGGCAACACTTCCAACCTTTCCAGGCAGCCTAGGAGAGCCCACAGGCAAAGTCGGACTATCAGAACACTACCTCAAATGCTCCTGGAAAAAGCACAAAGACAGAACATCTACAAAGTAACAACTGACAGAAGGCTACTCAGCAACAGCAATGGAAACTAGAAAACTGGAAAATCATCTTCAAAGTGCTGAGAGAATAATTAAACTAGAGTTGTGTACTGGGCGAGAAAATATCTTAAAGGAGGTGAAATGAAGACATTTCAGACAAACAAAAGATGACAGTTTATTGCCTATATACCTGAACCCAAAAGGATTTTTAAAGATATACTTCAGGAAGAAAATTATCCAGAAAGATGGACCTGAGATTCAAGAAGGCTATATATATCTGCTCTGGCCACTGTGACTCAGCTGGTTGGAGGTACACCAAAAGGTTGCAGGTTTTATTCCCCGTCAGGGCACATAATCAGGTTGTTGGTTTGGGGCATGTGTGGGAGATAACTGATCAATGTTTCTCTCTCACATTGATGTTTCTCCTTCTCCCTTCCCCTCCCTCTCTCTACAATCAGTAAAACATAAAATAAAAAAATTTTAAAAAGAGGCTATATCCCTTACTACAAAGACAAATAGTGTAGCTAGCCTATTAATATGTTTAGAGATAGGGTCCCCCCCCCACCCCAAGAGAAACAGCTTTCTATGAGAAGATTGCTGACCTGCAACAAAAAGTTCAACACTGCCTTTAAAAAACAATCAAATTACATAGCACCTGCCCCTGGTTTTGCTTTCCATGGTTTCAGTTAACCGTGGTGCAAAAAAACTAAGTGGAAAATTCCAGAAATCAACATTTTCTATGTTTTTTTTCCTAGTATATTTTTATTAATTTCAGAGAGGTAGGGAAAGGGAGTGATAGAAACATCAATGAGAATCACCGATCGGCTGCCTCCTGCATGCCCCCCACTGGGGATCGAACCTGCAACCCTGGCATGTGCCCTGACAGGGAATCAAACCGTGTGACCTCTTGGTTCATAAGTTGACACTCAACCACTGAGCCACACTGGCCGGGCAACAATTCATAAGTTTTAAAGGTCACATTATCTTGCTGCATCCCACTGGGACGTCCAGTGTATGTATCCACACTGTTAGTCACTTAGTTGGCTGAGTTATCAGATCCACAGATGAGATATCGCAGTGCTTGTGCTCAAGTAACCTTCATTTTACTTAATAATGGTCCTAAAACATAAATAGTGATGATGGCAATTTGGATATGCTAAACAGAAGCCATAAAGTGCTTCATTTAGGTGAGAATGTTTAAGTATAGCACAATAAAATATTTTGAGAGACAGACCACACTCACACAACTTTCATTTCAGTACTAGAGACCCAATGCACGAAATTCATGCAAGGGGCTTGGCCCTCCCGGCCCCGCCTCCTCCCACTGGTTGTTCCAGAAGGTCGTTCTGCTATCTGGTCTAATTAGCATATTAGCTCTTTATTATACAGGATACCAGAGGTCCTGTGCACAAAATTCGTGCACTGGGGGCTGGGGAGGTGGGTGGAGGAGGGTCCCTCAGCCCGGCCTGTGCCCTCTTGCAGTCCGGGATCCCTCTCACAATCTAGGACCCCTTGCTCCTTACCACCTGCCTGCTCGCTGCTCCTTACCTCTTGCCTCACTGCTCCTTAGTGCTGCCACCGCTGCTGCGCTAGCCAGCTGTGAGCCCAGCTCCTGGCTGAGCGGCGCTCCCCCTGTGGGAGCGCACTGACCACCAGGGCACAGCTCCTGTGTTGAGCGTCTGCCCCTTGGTGGTCAGTGCGCATCATAGCGACCAGTCGTTCCACCAGTCCTTCTGCAGTTTGGTTGATTTGCATATTAGATTTTTATTATATAGGATTTGTGTGAGCTCTTATATGTTAAAGATACTAAGTATTTATAGAATATTTGCTGCAAATACATTTTTCCCAGTTTGACTTTTATTTATTTTTAAAATATATTTTATTGATTTTTTTACAGAGAGGAAGAGAGAGGGATAGAGAGTTAGAAACATCGATGAGAGAGAAACATCGACCAGCTGCCTCCTGCACACCCCCTACTGGGGATGTGCCCGCAACCAAGGTACATGCCCTTGACCGGAATCGAACCTGGGACCTTTCAGTTCAGACCAACGCTCCATCCACTGAGCCAAAACGGTTCTGGCCCCAGTTTGACTTTTAAAATTTAGGCTCATTAGCAATTTTCCATGTAGCCACATGGATTCCTTTAGATGCCCGTTTTCTTCCTCATTGGAATTCTATGTTATTTTTATTGCTATAATTTCTTTTTTTTAAGAGTCTCTTATTCTTATTGAGCTATATTTTCTTCTAGTTTGCAGCCATGGGATCATAATAGCTTCACCTCTAACTTTATTTTTTTAAATATGTTTTCATTTATTTGAGAGAGAGAGAGGAAGAAAGCGAGAAAGAGAGAAACATTGAGCCCACAATCGGGGCATGTGTCCTGACAGGGAACCTAACCAGCAACCTATTGGTGTACAGGACAGACATCCAGGCCCGGGCCTCAGGCTTTTTACTCTTTGTTGTTAATGCTTATAAGAGTCAAAAGGTCCTTCACAGCCCTAGCCGGCTTGGCTCAGTGCAGGGGTCCTCAAACTTTTTAAACAGGGGCCAGTTCACTGTCCCTCAGACCGTTGGAGGGCCAGACTATGAACAAATTCCTATGCACACTGCACATATCTTATTTTGAAGTAAAAAAACAAAACGGCAAAAACACCCGCATGTGGCCCGCGGGCCGTAGTTTGAGGACGCCTGGTATCATGATGCCTGTGGACCGAGGGGTCACAGGTTTGATTCCAGCCAAGGGCACATGCCTGAGTTGTAGGCTCGGTCCCCAGTAGGGGTCGTGCAGGAGGCAGCGGATAGGTGATTCTTTTTCATCATTGATGTTTCTATCTCTCTCTCCTTCTCCCTGAAATCAATAAATATATATATTTTTTAAAAAAGGTCCTTCACAGGTGGTTTATTATGCTAATAAGCTCATAGTTTCTGAAAGAGGCTGAAGATTCTCATTCAGGGTTTTCACAGGACAGTGGCACCTTGTAGAACCCCTACTCCTAGGAGACTCGCCTTTCAACAGTAATAACAGAACAGCTGACACTGAATGGCCACTTACAACAGTCCCAGCACTCTTCTAAGTGCTTCCCCTGGTGACCTGGTTTGATCAACAACCCCAGGAGGGCACTATTATCCCCAGCTTTCAGATGAGAAAACAAAGGCGCGGAGTGGTTAAGTGATTTGCCCAAGTGCAGGACAGAGCTGGGGAATAGATGTGCACACAGATGCAGGGATTCCCCGCGCGAGTGACAACTGAGGCAGGACAGGACAGTGCCGGGAAGAGAGGGAAGGAAGCGGGTATTGCTCTGGAGACCCAGGGAGCACATGCTGGGACCCGGCTGGACTTCTGACCCTCAGGGGTTTCATATTGCAGAGCCATCTTGCCCGGGAATCTGGAATCCGAGTTCTCCCAGGGGCCCCAGGACACGGAGCAGGCAATTTCCACACCTGCCTACATTGCTAGTTAAACACTGGGGTTCATAAGCCCAGTGAGGGCAGGGGCCAGATAATCACAGTGACAACAGTGAGCGCTTAGTATCTACCTGTCAAGCCCCGAGCTGAGAGCCTTATGTGCATAATCTTATGCACACCCAGTAACATTCCATTGAGGCTGGTACTATTATCATACCCATTTTATAGATGAAGAAACTGAGGCTCAGAGGTTACACAGGTCTAACTGGCAGAGTCTGTGTAACTCCAAAGTCACCATGTCCCTCTGCTACCCCCAACCCTCAGGTGGGTGGCATTGCTAAGTCCAGCTTTTCTCTCCCTCTTGCTCTGGGACACCCGATGATCAGCAGGGCTAAGCAGAGAGGAGAGATGGCGCTCTGAGGGACCCAACAGGGTACCTGGCCATTATTTCTCTAGAGCCCAGCAATAAAGAATCAATAAGGAAAAAGACTTGCCATTTCCAGGCTGTTCTATTGTATCTTCTTCCCACTAATGGAAACTGGTATGCCATAGGCCAGTGGTAGACAAACTGCAGCTTGCGAGCCACATGCGGCTCTTTGGCCCCTTGAGTGTGGCTCTTCCACAAAATACCACGTGCGGGCGCACATGTACAGTGTGATTGAAACTTCGTGGCCCAAGCGCAGAAGTCGGTTTTCGGCTCTCAAAAGAAATTTTAATCGTTGTACTGTTGATATTTGGCTGTTGACTAATGAATTTGCAGACCACTGCCATAGGCGATCAGAGCCTGTGGGCGGGGGGAACCAAGAGGTCAGCCATCCCCCCCTCCAGCCCCTACTGGCCGGCCTTGCCCTTGGCGCTGGTTGATCGCTGTGTGTGGGGTGATGGGGGGCGGGGCCTTGGCCCGGCACCTTCGCATGCCCCCCCACCCCCCCACCCCCACCCCGGGTTCCCCCAGTTCCCCATTCGCAACCGGGGATTGGAGTCTGAAGGCCAAGTGGGAGGGACCAAGAGGTCCGCTGTTCCCACCCACTCGCCGGCCCACCCCAACCGAGGGTCGCCCTGTGTGTGGGGGGACTGGCGGGGCAGAGGCCTTGGCCTGGCAAGGCCTGCGTCCCCTGCCACCCACCCCTGGTTCCTCATTCGCCAATGGGGGATGGGAGCTGCAGGCTAGGGAAGGGACCAAGAGGTGCCCAGGGCCCACAGATCGCTCCTGCCCCCACACCCCAGCTGCCCAGGGCCCACTGTTTGGTCATCCAAATGGTTGTGACGGCCCTAGGCCAGTGGTCGGCAAACTCATTAGTCAACAGAGCCAAATATCAACAGTACAACGATTGAAATTTCTTTTGAGAGACAAATTTTTAAACTTCTTCTAATGCCACTTCTTCAAAATAGACTCGCCCAGGCCGTGGTATTTTGTGGAAGAGCCACACTCAAGGGGCCAAAGAGCTGCATGTGGCTCGAGAGCCGCAGTTTACCGACCACGGCACTAGGCTATTATTAGTATAAATTGTTATAATTGTTTTATTATTGTTATTGTTGTTAATCTATTACTGTTGCTGATTTATAAATTAAACTCTTAGGTATGTATGTATGTATAGGGAGAAACAGAGGGCTCAGTACTATTTGTGGTTTTGGGCATCCACTGGGGGTCTTGGAACGTAACCCCTATGGACAAGGTGTGACTACCGGGCTAACTAGCTGTAAGGGGTTAGACAAGGAGATTTAACTTTTCTGCATGCTATTATTTTGAAGATAAAATGAATGTGAAAGCACTTTGCAAACTAAAAGGATCACACACATACAAACTAAATCTGGTGCAAGTCCACACTTTCCCCGCCCTTTTGTCAAAAGGTCAGAAGCCCTTTTCTAGTGACTAATGCCTTACTGTCTAGTTGCACTGAAAATCATTTGAACCAGTGACACTGCATAAATTCCAAAAAGCTACATGCCTAGGATGAGAGTTCAGTAGGGCCTGAAGCTTTTTTTAGATTTTAGTGTCCCTTTTGTGGCAGTACCAAGCATTGAAAAAGGAAGTGATCCTTCAGAAAAGGTTATTTTTAAAAGAATCAATCCGCCTTAGCTGGTTTGCTCAGTGGATAGAGTGTCGGCCCTTGGACTGAAGGATCCAGGTGTGATTCCAGTCAAGGGCACATACCTTGGTTGCAGGTTCCCCAGCCCTGGTCGGGGTGCATGCAGAAGACAACCAATTGATATGTCTCTCACATCAATGTTTCTCTGTCTCTCCCTCTCCTTTCCATTCTCTCTAAAAATCAATGGAAAAATATACTCGGGTAAGGATTAACTAAAAAAAAAAAAAAAAAAAAAAATCAATCCAAGGTGAAGGCCTGGGAAGGTGGTGGGAACAGAGTGCAGGGGGTCAATGGGAGGGGGGAAGGGGGGACATCTATAATACTTTTAACAATAAAGAATACACACACACACACACATCCAAAGCTAAATTCGGAGAGCATAGGCAAACTAATTATTCCTGAAGCAAAGGGGGAACACCTCAACTTGTTAAGCAGAGAGTCCGTCATAACTCCTTTCACTAACTTCTTCAAGAGTCTCCTCTAGTTCACCGAGGACCATTTGGGCAAGAAGTAAACAGCACAAAGAGCCCTTTAGCCTTTTCACCCTACGAGGGACACATAGGAGCTGGACCCAACACTAAAGAGATAACTTTTCCTATTCTTATTAGTCACCAAAAAGTGGACATGAAAAAACATGTGAATAAGTTCAAACTATTGTTCTACGGAGCTAATAGACATGTTCAAGCTATTCCATGCTCAATGGTCCCACAGATCCCCCATTATAGAGGCCCCATCTCCCAGCAACTCTATCAGCCCTGCAGCAGACCTTTTAATTCTGGGTCATTAGTTGTTGCAGTGGTTGGTTGTGTTTTTAAACAGGCTACAGGGGTAGGGGCAAGTGGGTGGACGACATATCATCTGAGAGAAGAAAAGTTAAAATACCTCCATAATGGACAATTTTTCCACTTCTAAACCAACTTTAAATTTCTATAATGGCCGGCTGCTTCATTGGCAAGAGGATTATAAAAAGAATAGTCTAAAGTTAAATCTTAGGGGGAAGAGATATATATGAGCTCAACATATAGAATGGGGGCCCACATCTTAAGATGAAAATGGAAATACTCTCAAGTTGGAGGTCTTTCTTCTACCAATAAGAACATAAAACAAAAACAGTCCTGTCCTGCCCCGCTTGTGAGAGAGAACTGCTAGAATCAATGAGTGGCCCTCTCCTTTTAATTCATTTAAGATTAAGACAAGATAACACAAAAATAAAAAAGGGAATCAGAAAGAAAAGGGTGAAAGGTCACTTAACAAGGCTCTAAGAATGCAACAACATTAAGGGAATCGGAGGGGTCACGATTGCAGCTTAGTCATTTCTCAGATCTGTTTATATGAACGCTACTTTAAGCAAATGATTAGATAAGAGGAAGGAACTTGGAACTAAACTATCACCTCACTTCCACCAATAGCAAAGTCTTACTTTCCTTTGTAGAGAGCATCATTGTCATTTAATGAGGAGCCTCAGGAGTAACTTAAAGAACTGATCTCAACTGTCCCTAATCTCCATCAGCAACACTTCTTAGCCAGATCTCCAATTTGCAAAACAATGCTAATTTGAGGAGAGCATGGTTAAAGCTGGTCTCTTCTCATTCTACACTTCTCTGCCACTTCTTGGCTGTGTAACCCTAGCCAAGTCATTTAACCTTTCTGTACTTCAGTGTCCTTAGATGTAAAATGGGAATAATAACTGTACCTACCTCAAAGGATTGTTCTGAGGATTAAGTCAATACAGGGTGGGACAAAAGTAGGTTTATAGTTGTTTGTATGGAAAATACAATCTACACTAATAAAAGAGAAAGATGCAAATTGACCATACCTTCACGACGCCCACCAGCCAATCAGGAGTATGCAAATTAACCCAACAAAGATGGCGGGTTAATTTGCATGTGCAGGCACTGCCCCAGCCGCTCCAGGCCTCTGGGCAGCATGGGAAGGCAGAAAGGTGGCTCCGGGCCAGAGTGAAGGCGGTGCTGGCAGCCAGGGGGAAGGAAGGCCCATTCTTGCATGAAACTTCGTGCATCGGGCCTCTAGTAATTAATAATTATAATACAAGAGTAAACAGTTTTGTGTACTCACAACTGTAAAACCTTTGCCCTATCCTGTTTTTACAAAGCACTTAAAACCATGTCTGGCACATAGCAAGTGCTTTGTATTTGTTATACAATCTATATATATAAAAGCCCAGCAACCGGAACGACCATAACGACTGGTGGCTATGACACACAATGTGGCAGCCAACCAGCCTGATCCGGGACCCAATTGGCCCCCAACACCCTGACCAGGGGCGGGGCTGACCGGCCAACCGCTTGCAGTCCCTCCCCCTTGCTGCCCCCCCGCCCCGATTGGAGGCGGGGCCAGCTGGCCAATTGCCCATGCACAAATTCGTGCACCAGGCCTCTAGCCCTATATAATAAAAGGGTAATATGCAAATCAACCGAATGGCAGAACGATTGGTTGCTATGATGTGCACTGACTACCAGGGGGCGGACGCTCAGTAGGAGCTTCTCCCTAGTGATCAGTGCGCTCCCAGAGGGGCAGCACTGCTCAGCCAGAAGCCAGCTCATGGCTAGTGAGTGCACTAGCGGTGGCGGGAGCCTCTCCCACCTCCACGGCAGTTGGACATCCCCTGAGGGCTCCTGGACTGCGAGAGGGCGCAGGCCAGGCTGAGGGACACCCGCCCCCCCAGTGCATGAATTTCATGCACTGGGCCTCTAGTCCATACTAATAAAAGGGTAATATGCTAATTAGACCGGGTCGACTGGACATCTTCCAGATGTCCGACTTCCTTCCAGACAAAGCCATGGTGGTGGGGGCCGAGGTAGAGGGGCAGTTAGGGAGCGACCAGGACAGCAGGGGACCTGTTAGGGAGCAATCAGGCCAGCAAGCAGAGGCAATTAGGGGCGATCAGGCAGGCAGGCGAGCAGTTAGGAGCCAGTGGTCCCAGATTAGAGAGGGTGCAGACCAGGCTGAGGGACCCCCTCCCCTGTGCACGAATTTCGTGCACTGGGCCTCTAGTAAATGTATAAAATGAAATAGTATGGCCACTTTCTCACACCCTTCAGTATAAGGTTTAGTCATATTTTTAGCTAACCCTGCAACTTAAGATAAATAAGAGACACCCAAAGCCAAATAACTATTTCCCTTTCCTTTTCCATATTTAGGGTAACACTCAAGTTACTTAGCTCAAAGTCTAATACAGGTGTAAAGGTGCCTTGCTATTTAAAATATGACTGCCTAGCAAATGGCATTAGTATTACTTGGAAATTCTTAGAAATGCAGAATCTTGGGCCTCACCTCAGACCTATGGAATCCACGTCTGCCCTTTAACAAGCTCATTAGGTGATTCACATGAACAATAAAGATTGAGACACACCCATGGTCCAAAGTGTTAAACAAGGGAGCAGAAGGATTGAATGTAAAGAGCCCTGGATTTGGAATTATCAAGGATCAAGTCCTAAATCCAGATCCTGCCACTATCCTGCTGTGTTACCTTGGCTATATGACCTGACTTCTGTGGGGGAGGAAGAAACTTTCTTCTAGCTTCCCAGGTTCTTTTGGCTTGTCTAATAATTAAATCTACGGGAGACAGGTTAACAAGAAAAAACTAAACGTAATACATACATACACATGGGAACCTCACATACATGAGTTAGAGACCCCACATACATAGGAGGTTCAAAGACAAAAAGGGAAAATGAGGTATATTTGACATTTTGGGCTAAGGATCACCTTAGGGATTCAGAGGGGAGAAGGATGATAAGAAATGTTTGTCATGGACGTAAAGGTCTTGGGTTCAGTTCCTGGTCAAGGGCATGTACATGGGTTACAGGTTCAATCCACAGCCCCGGATCAGGGCACATGTAGGAGGCAACCAATTGATGTGTCCCTCTCACATTGATGTTTCTCTCTCTCTCTCTCTCTCTCCGTCTCTTCCTCCCTCTCCCTTTCACTCTCTCTAAAAATCAACAGAAGAAATATCCTTTATGAGGATTAACAACAAAAAATATGTTCAGTAATTAGATAGGTCATAAAAAGTCATTTCTGGTGATAACTTTCACTATGGGTAAGGCCCTAATTAAAATTATTTAAGGGAGAAGTAAATTTCTTGTGAGCCTGCAGTCTTGATGGTCTTCAGTTCAAAATAATTTACATGCCAAAGTGTCACATTTTAGTGAGGCGTATTCTGAACCTCTACACTTTTAAATCTAGTTTTTGCATCTCTAAATTTGTAATAAAGCCAATTTCGGGGTAGACAAGTAGACCATCCTATCTAATAAAAGGATAATATGCAAATTGACCATCTCTCCAACACACAAGATGGCTTTCCCCATGTGGTCATAAGATGGCCACCACAAAATGGCCAACAGGGGAGGGCAGTTGTGGGCAATCAGACCAGCAAGGGAGGGCAGTTGGGAGGGATCAGGCCTGTAGGGGAGGGCAGTTGGCGGGGGAGACCAGGCCAGCAGGGGAGGGCAGATAGGGGCGACCAGGCCTCCAGGGGAGGGCAGTTGGGGGCGACCAGGCCAGCAGGGGAGAGCAGTTAGGGGTGACCAGGTTGGCAAGGGAGGGCAGTTAGGGGTGACTGGGCCGGCAGGGGAGGGAAATTGGGGACCAGGCCTTCAGGGGAGGGCAGTTGGGGGTGGGGACCAGGCCTTCAGGGGAGGGCAGTTGCGGGGGGGACCAGGCCTTCAGGGGAGGGCAGTTGGGGGTGACCAGGACTGCAGGGGAGGGCAGTTAGGGGCAATTGGGCTGGCAGGGGAGCAGTTAGGCATCAATCAGGCTGGCAGGGAAGTGGTTAGGGGGTGATCAGGCAGAAGTGGTTAGGGGCAATCAGGCAGGCAGGCGAATGGTTGGGAGCCAGCAGTCCTGGATTGTGAGAGGGATGTCCAACTGCCCGGTGGTATCAGGCCTAAACGGGCAGTCGGACATCCTCGAGGGGTTCCAGATTGGAGAGGGTGCAGGCTGGGCTGAGGGACACCACCCCCATGCACAAATTTTGTGCACCGGGCCTCTAGTCCTATATAATAAAAGCCCAATATGCTAAGTGTCTGGTCATCTGGTCGGCCATTCAACCAATCAAAGCATAATATGCTAATGATATGCTAAGGCCGCTTAACTGCTTGCTATGATGTGCACTGACTACCAGGGGGCAGATGCTCCAACAGGTAGGTTAGCTTGCTGCTGGGGTCTGTCTGATCAGGAATGAGCGAAACAGGCCGGACATGTCCTGGAGCCCTCCCGTGGTCCCTACCCGGCTGGCCAAACTTCCATGTCCCTCCCTGGCCCCGACTTCTCACAATCCGGGACCCCTTGGGGGATGTTGGAGAGCTGGTTTCACGCCGATCCCGCTCAACGCAGGAGCTCCCCCATGGTGATCAGTGCACTCCCACAGGGGGAGTGCCATTAAGCCAGAAGCCGGGCTCAGGGCTGGTGAGCACAGCAGTGGTGGTGGGAGCCTCTCCCACCTCCATAGCAGTGCTAAGGATGTCCAATTGCGGAAAGCAGGCCTAAGCTGGCAGTCAGACATTCCCTGAGGGTTCACAGACTCTGAGAGGGTGTAGGCCAGGCCAAGGGACCCCCAACCGAGTGCATGAATTCCATGCACCGGGCCTCTAGTCTCTATATATAAAACCCTAATATGCAAATAGATCCAAACGGTGGAAGAACTGGTTGCTATGATGTGCACTGACCAGCAGGGGGCGCGCGCAGAACATGACGGGCGTTGTGAGAGCGCAGAACATGGCCAGTGTTGGCCGCGGCGGGATGGTAGAACAGGTGAGCAGGGGTGCCAGACCAAGGCGGTCACTGTGATCAGGGCGAGCCTCTGGTGGTTACTGAAAATTCTTTGTTCCCGTGCACCATGGTCCTGCCCGGCATTTGCACCTGCTGCCATCCCCGATCACCCCTGCTGCTGGTGCCGGCGCAGTCAGTGCATGGGAGCGGGAGTGGCAGGAGTGGGATTGTCCGCAGACAGAGGACCAGGGGCTACAGCGGGAGGGATCAGGCAGGGGCATGGAGGATGGGCCGAGACCCAACCCTGTGCTCACCGTAGCCTCGCAGCCCACAGCTCCTTTCAAGGTGCACAAATTCGTGCAATGGACCCCTAGTCTATATATATAAAAGCCTAAGTGACTGGAACAACCAGTCACTATGATGCACACTGACCACCAGGGGCAGACGCTCAACACAGGAGCTGCCCCTTGGTGGTCAGTGTGCTCCCACAGCCAACCTCCCCTGGTCCCTCCCCGCAGCACCTGGGCTGGGACGGGGAACCGGGGGTGGGTGGCGGCGGATGCAGCCCCTTTCCCAGGGGGACCGAGAGCCGGTTCCCTCCTTGGGGCCGGCGGCCAACCTTTCATGCCGTTCCCCGTGGCTGGCAGGCCCTGCTCGGCTCACCACCTGCCCATTGCAGTGGCAAGGGAAGGAGGAGGCGGGAGGCAGGAACCATGCGGTGGCAGGGCGCCGATGATGTGCACCCTGGCCTGGCAACCGTCACCTCCTCTCCGGCCCGGCCCTGAGAGGCCTGGACCCGATTGGCCCTGTTCGCGGACCAGGCCTAGGGACCCCATCCATGCACGAATTTTGTGCACCAGGCCTCTAGTATAAAATAGTTTGCATCTAGAACAGTGCTTTCTGCATAACTGGGTTCAATAAGTATTTGTTTCTTAGAACTATGTTGGCCTATTTCCTACTACCTCAAGTGTCACAACTCTTCCCTGGAGTTGGATCCCAGGAAACAGCCAGTTACACCTATGGAAGGGGTAAATGGATCATTTCCTTTAGCTGGGAACAGAAAGGTCCTCCTTAAAAAGGGGAGGAGTCAGAGAGAGGAAACAAATTTAACTAACAGTAATCTCCACCAGCAGAGCAAATGATTCTAGAATGCTGGAGGAGTGTCACACCCAAGGCTACACACCTCATTTAGTCTACCTCTTGGCTGCCAAAAAAAGCTCCTGAATAGGTTTGTACAGTACATTCAGGCTACTCACTGATGGGACAGGCAGATTACAAACCTCTGAGTCATCCCTGATTTTCACCTCCCAGCTCCTCCCCCAATTCTGGAGGTGTGGCGACTGGGCTTTTGGTTTCTGATTGCATGCCACGGGTAGAGTCAGTCACCCTACTGGAACAGCAGCTGTCAGGTTAATCAAGGAGTCACCTCACTCAATAGGTCAGCTCCTTCATGGGAAGATGGAGAGAGCTCCTTCCAAAGATAAGGACCTGACTCACAATGTCTGACAGCCAGGATTCTCTACAGGATGGAGGCATCACAATCACTAAGAGGCTTTTTCAAACCTGCTGCCATCTTGCAAGAATTCTGCTAGTGAGTTTGCCATTATTGATAGAAGTGGGCTGTAGCTCAAAAGCTGTAAAAAAATATAATGAAAAGACCCTCTATCTTAAGGAATATATTTTTAAAAAAATATATATATTTTTTTATTTATTTCAGAGAGGAAAGAGGGAGAGAGAGAGATAGAAACATCAATGATGAGAGAATCATTGATTGGCTGCCTCCTGCACGCCCCCCATTGGGGATCGAGCCCGCAACCTGAGCATGTGCCCTTGACTAGAATCGAACCTGGGACCCCTCAGTCCGCAGGCTGACACTCTATCCACTGAGCCAAACCAGCCAGGGCAAGACCCTCTATCTTAAAGGGCCAAGGGAGGAAAAGTACATGCAGAAAATTCTGCCAAAGACTTGCTGGTAATACTTCGGGTATTTCTGGAATAGGATATTGGCCAAATCACTTATCAAAAATCAATTAAGCCCTGGCCAGTGTGGCTCAGTTGGCTGGAGAATCATCCTGTGCACTGAGGGTCACAGGTTCGATTCCCAGTCAGGGCACATACCCAGCTTGCAGGTTCAAACCCCAGTTAGGACGCATGCAGGAGGCAACCTCTCTCTCTCTCTCTCTTTCCCCCCCTTCCTCTGGCTCTAAAATAATAAATAAATAAATTTTAAAAAAATCAACTAAAACTACTCTCTTCTCCCCCAAATCCTGGCAACTATAGAATCCTATTTGGATAAGCACCTACTCAATAATATGGTTATTTCCCTCTTACTTAACTTGACCTATTATTATTATTAGTCCACACCTAGGATCCTTACTCTACAAGGGAAAAGCAAAATTTTCTTTGATCCTCCATTCCAGACACATCAGAACTTGTCCTGACACATATCCAGGAACCCCAACATTAAAAGCTTGAGAAAGATGCTCAGAATTTAATAGAGCCTGTCCTTCATCAACAAAAGATCAGAGCTCGTCAAGCCAGCAGAACTAAGTCGATGAAGCAAACATAATGCGTTAATAACTGCTAGGAAAAATCTTGTGCTACAAAGGCTTCCAATGCAGAAGGAACAACCTGCATTAAGGAAAACAGAACACACATAGGACAAAGGCTCCTCTCTCCCCAGAACCAGGTCAGAGAACTAAGCCATTTAACATCTGTGTTTCACAATGGTGATATTAGAAGTCTTCCTGCACTTAATAGGCCACTTAACAGCCTACGCAGAGTAATCAGACTTCATACTTTGACTCCCTTCATACTCACAATTTCTTTATTCACCCTACCTGTCATTTTGTAACAGATTCTTCCCTAAAAGTTTGCTGACCATTTGGCAAGGAAGACAGCAAAAAAACACCAATTTAGCTTCAGAAAAAAATAAAGTGTTCTAATTCTACTTTCAGTAGAAATCCTTAGTTCTTTAACAAATATTTGCGGAACCCCTACTTATTATATGTAACACTCACTAAGTGTACATTAGTGAATAAAGTATATAGGATCTGCCACCTACTCCTCTCAGAAACTAGAAACTGTTCTTTACTTCTCCTCTCTCAGAAACTAGAAACTGTTCCTTTACTTCTACTAGAAGTTCTTACAAGTTTTAGCTTCTAATGCTTTGCTAGAGGGATTTACAAGAAACTTTCCCTAAGGTATTTGGGGGGGAAAAAAAAAGACCTAGGAAGACAAACCTAGCACTAATAGCCTAAAATGGTTAGTCATTTTTGAAGTCAATTTTTAAAATAATCATTAATTTAAAAAAAAATCCAAATATTCACCAAGTTTCATTATATACATTCAATAAAGTTGCAAAAAAGAGCCCTAGCCGATTTGGCTCAGTGGATAGATTGTCAGCCTTCGGACCAAAGGGTCCCGGGTTTGATTCTGGTCAAGGGCACGTAACTTGGTTGCAGGATCCTTCCTCCCCAGCCCAGGTCCTGGTCAGGGCTCATGCAGAAGGCAACCAATTAGTGTATTTCTCTCACATCGATGTTTCCCTCTGTCTTTCCCTCTCTCTTCCACTCTCCCTAAAAACCAATGGAAAAATATCCTCAGGTGAAGATTAACCAAAAAAAAGTTGCAAAAAATGTCTGCATGTGGCCCAAGAGAAAAGGACCACTGAGCACCCTGTCAACTAAGGTACTTGAAAAAATGAGTCTCCAGATACCAATCCATCTTTGCTGAATCAGAATCTAAAGGTAGGATTCATGAATGTGTAATGTTCTGAACAAGCATCTCAGGTGATGATGTCTACTGTGAACTTACAGACCTTTTAAAATAATCTCATGTTAAAAGAAATATAGGAATCTGCCCTAGCTGGTTTGGCTCAGTGGGTAGAGTGTCCACCTGCGGACTGAAGGGTCCCAGGTTCGATTCCAGTTAAGGGCACATACCTGGGTTGCGGGTTCAACCCCCAGTAGGGGGCGTGCAGGAGGCAGCCAATCAATAATTCTCTCTCATCATTGATGTTTCTATCTCTCTCTTCCTCTCCCTCTCCCTTCCTTTCTGAAATCAATAAAAGTATATTAAAGAGAAAAAGAAATACAGGAATCTAAGGAATTTGGGCAGTTGGAGGAAGAACTGAAAAAGACAGTCCAAGTAAGAGCCTAAGAAAGATCTATTGATAAAGTTGCCTCACTCCTGATTTAAATGTCACATCCTACTCTACCACATAAAGCACTGACACAGGACAGAAGGAATTAGTGTGTGCTTGTAGAAAAACCCACCAAGTCTGGGTTCCTGCCTTTTGCCCACTTGGAATCTAAGAACTAGGAATGCCAGCCTTTCCTTCTCTGATTACCTACTTCACCTTGCTCCCCACACCCAGGCATTTACCTGCTATCAATCATGCCACCACTAGAATATGATGAGGCTTTTACTCTCCATCTTTCATCTCTGGTCCATTTAGTAAGAATCAAAGAATTGCCATTACTTTGGGTAGGCTGATAATCAAAGTGAAGGCACAGAGATTTGAGCACGTGCTTTAAAAAGTTTTGGGCTTTAAGCCCAAGTAACATTTCACAGGACAAAACCGACTCAGTTTTGTTGAACCCCATTTCAGTCTAGAATTTATATAGGAGGGATTATGCAGTGATATAGGTCTGCAATAATAAGGGAACTATTGGTATTAATATAAGTGTCTTGAAAAGGTCTAGAAACAATCTAGAAATACTCTTGGATTGATTTACTCAAAGTTATACAATATCCTAGCTTGGAGGAGCAATTCTCAATGGTAAAGTAAATAACTAGGTTTGGCTAAGTCACATTGGTGTTAAGAGTCCAGAAGTGGCCCTAACCGGTTTGGCTCAGTGGATAGCGCGTCGGCCTGTGGACTGAAGGGTCCCGGGTTCGATTCTGGTCAAGAGCATGTACCCTGGTTGCAGGCACATCCCCAGTAGGGGGTGTGTAGGAGGCAGCTGATGGATGTTTCTCTCTCATCGATATTTCTAACTCTCTACCCCTCTCCCTTTCTCGCTGTAAAAAATCAATAAATTAAAAAAAGAAAGAAAGAAAGAAAAAAAAAAGGAGTCCAGAAGTGGCCCTGGCCGAGTAGCTCAGTTGGTTAAAGTGTTGCCCAGATACACCAAAGTTGTGTATCAATCCCCGTCAGGGTGCATACAAGCAGCAACCAATGAATGCATAAATAAGTGGAATAACAAGTCAATTTTCTCACTCTCCCTCCCTTCCTCTCTCTCTTAAAAAACTCTTAAAAAAAAAAAAAAGTCCAGAGTGTGTTGATGGCCCTACTCCAATTCCCAGCTCAGATCACCTGAGAAAAGACAGTATTTACATCACAAAGCTAAGCCACCAACAGCTAATACTAAAGCCAATGCTTAGTATGAATTCATTTGGATAAGCAAGAAGTCAATATCCAGGTTCTGAGTTAGGCTACCTCTCCAACTCAGGTGTTTATTAAATTATATGATTGTGGGGAGGGTTAAACAACAGAATGACTAACATTTGTGTCTCCTAGCAAAGTTTAAAAATATCTCTTCTCAGAAAAGTGAAACTATATCTGACCTTGAGAATCAAAGTGGTATGTATGGGTCAGTTCTCCCAGATCAGAAGACTATTTTTGCCTTCTAAAGCCTACTTTCATAGCAAAAACAAAACTGAGTACCAAATAAGCTGCAGGATAATCTGGAAAGCTCAGGCAGGTGCTAGCAATGCTGAAAGGCTTCTTGGTATCCTGGTCTTTCTGCTTAGATACCAGGAAATTTTCAGTCCCGAGTCATTAGGTTTTGCTACTTTTAAGGGTCAAAAGCCTTCTAATGGCTTCCTATTTACACGTTTCTGGGATCCTCAAGTCCATCTGTAATAGGAAAGTAAACAAAATAAAAATGATACTGCAGGTATGTAGTCCTGTCATCCCAAAAGCTTTCTGAGCTTCCTCAGGGCCTTAAGAGACAAAATATTTTTTTAAAAGATAAATTCTAAAGCCTTTTTCAAATTCCCTGCAGGGTTAGACCATCTGGTCTGGGTTAGCAGCTCTGCAACTAACTAATTATGGTGTTCCCTATCCTGCCAAAACACTATCTAGAACTTGCTTCATGTCCCAAGAGGCTTCCTTACCCTGTTCCCTGGCAGGAGAAGCAACAGTCAAAATAAGACAAGTATCTCCCAAATAATCAGCTGCCATCCAGTGCAAATCCGACAGGCTTCACCTCATCTGCCAACCATGCAAGATAACACATAGCAAGCTAAAACCACCCTAAGACTTTCCCTAACTTCAGATGTTGGCAGCTTCAAATCTGTCTGCAGAAGAGGAAGTATAAATTCTTTACAGGAGTCAAGGTCACTTGTGGGACTGTTACTGCTTGGATTAGAGGGCTGGGACTCCCTCAGCACAGCAGTTTCTCTGTTTAAAGGGCCATGTTACCCAGAGACAAAAGGACTGGCAATTTGAAATTGAAAGCACCATCACCTGCAACAATACTCCTATGATCCAAAAGGCAACAAAAGTCAAGTAAAGGGCCCCCCAGAATGAGAAGGATCTTTCCTGGATAGAGTACTTAAGAGCAACAGCAAAAAAACCTGGGTGATCAGATAGTAGGATTGGTCATATGACCTTGGGAATACTATATCCTACCCAGTATTTTCACTTAATGGCCTGCGGCCCGGAGGAAAAGTCCTTCTGGTTCTGTCTCCAATCATATGCGATAATCATGCATGCGTTACGGAGGCGCGCCCGACCCAAAGCCCTTTCTACATAGAGTACATGGAAGAGTCTCAAGGACAAAGACGTCCGTTCCTCTAGCAGAAACTGGCCATTAACGGCTTTAATAATCGGGATGGAGAAATGGAAACAGGCAGTCAGGAACTGGTAAGACCCTCCATACAAAACAGAAGCCAAAATTAACTACAGCTTCAGCTCCGGCCCAGGTAGAGTGAGCACATCTGCTCGCCCGGCCACTCCTCTTACACACCCCCGCCCCCTCCTTCAAAAGACTCTTTCCCTAACTCAGATGGAACACACCTATGTTCCCTACTGGCGCGTCCTTCTTCCAGGACCACGCACCACCCCCTCCCACCGTAAAAGGGCGGGTGGCCAGCACGGTCCGGCCTCTCCAAGCGCCCTAGACCGCATGCCGAGGGCGAGCGGCGCTCACTTCTGCTTCGGGGGCCGGAAGGCCAGCCTAGCACATGGCTCTGGGAGCTCCCGGCAAGGCTGGCGGCCAGCCAGGTACAGGGCCCCTTTAAGGCGCGCCGGGGTGCGTCTGGGTAGGGGAGGGAGACCCCGGGACCTGAGGGCCCGCAGTCTCCTCAGCCCCACCCTGCGCTCCCTCCTTCAGTCGCTCACCTTGGCTCCGATGAGCCGGGCGGCCGCAGTGAGTAAAGCCATTGGCGGGAGAACTCTGGGATCTGATGGGGAGGCAGGGAGGGGAGCGAGCTGCGGCAGGAACGGGAGCCTCCGCCGCTGCACCAGACGCCGCGCCGACGGGTGAACAAGGTTGAAAGGAGGCGGCCGAGGGAAAGGGTAGACGAACCGGCGGCGGCGCCCAGCCCGGGGTCCTCAGCGAGGCCCCGCCTACTGCCCGGAACCCGCTGTCGCCGCTCTCCGGGACTTGACGCGGGCTCGGCCATTGGTCGGGTGCGGAGGAGGGCGGGACCTGACTGGCTGACAGCGGCAGCCGCGGGGCGGATTGGGCCGCCGGGGTAGGCTAATTCAGGGTGGGTCCGGGCGGGAGTGAGAAGCTTGTAGGTGGCTAAGAATGTGCCTGAGAACTCAGTTAACTTTCCTCTTAGGCTTTTTTCTTGCCCGGATCACATTTGGGGTTAGTTCTTGGGTGAATATTAGAGAAAAAGCCTCAAGGACGTAGACCTTTGAAGGTCCTCAGAAACCAGCCCCTTAATATAGTATCACGGCAACTGATCAGTACCCACCCCTACCTCCTTGGCATGCTTTCTTGGATGTCTTTGGTCAATGACTTAATGGCCATAGAGGTGACATAATGCCAGAGTTAGCTTCCTAACAGACCCCCCCCCCCCCAATAGTTGGAGAAGGAAAGCAAAGGCAGGATCCTGACTATCCAGTGCTCTTTGTGGCTGTCAGTTCGATTTAGTGCCAGAAAAATCCAAGTCTTACAAAGGCTCCCTTAACATGGAAGCGTCCAGCACAGGCCAGAGCCTCTGGGCCCTGGGCATGAGTCTCTCTGCTCCTCCAGTCACCCAACCCCCTACAGCCGGCTCACTACTTCTAGCCATAAGATGCAGACAAAACCCTCATCCAAAACCAGGCTTTAGGCACCCTCCCTTTTTTGTCATATCACTCCCATTGGGTCTCTGTACCCCGTCTCCTACTTGGCTCTCTTTTATACACGTATCCTGTGCTCCCCAGAGACCATTAAGTGAAACATGGCACTAAAGTGATCTTCCACACCATTCTTGACTGACTCCTCTGGGCAGACAAGACCTCTGGACCTTTCTGCCTCCCAAAGCCTGTCATTGACCCAAGGGCAGAGAGGGAAGTGACTCAAGGCCCTGGGCATCTTATCTACAAACCTAAGCCCCAAGTGAACAGTCCTCCTATCTCCTCACATAGCAGTAACAAGTTTCAGAGGTCTCAGTACCACCTAAGCCAGGTTTCGATAGACCTAGTTTACGAGTTTATAAAGAACCTAGTTTATAGCTCGGACTTGGGAAAAGAGACAGAAAACCATTCTTTTTTTCTTACCAAGTTTCCTCATACCCAACTGCACACCTACCAACCAATGCTCCTCTGGACTGGGGATCATGTGTAGGTCTTAGGAGAGAACGTAATAAAGATAAGCCGAGCAGTGCCCCAGAGGAGCAGTAACCTCTGCTACCTGTCGGTGACTTCAAAGCTCCACTGATCAATATTTGATCCCAATTTAGCATCTCACAGAGGATTTCCTCTTAACCCTAGAATAGTCTGACCTTGTTTCTTCTCTCTGGTTAATTATCCACAGAGACTAGCCAGCAGACCAGAGGACTGAACTCCAGTGCCCCAAGAGACAGGAGGCATTTTCAGTGTGAGGCTACCAAAGGGATAAATACTGAGTGGCCGTTATTTTGCTCTCTAGTGATTGGAGGGAAGGTAGGGAACAGTAATGATCTAAGCCCTTTGACACAGTGTCCTGGATTTTATTGTCATGAGGACTATATGGACTTGTTTTGAAGTTGTTCAGTCCTGACATTTACTGCTATAAGGCCAATGGGAAAGCCCAGGGAGCAAGTGAACTAAAAAAGGTATGTCACAGGAGCTGGCTTATAGTCTTTTTCTCAAAGTGGATAGGAAGGACCTGGGGAGGTGGGAAGAAAGTTAAGGGAGCCCTGTCCAGGGAGCTCAGTTGGTTAGAGTGTTGTCTCAATACACCAAGGTTGAGGGTTCGATCCCCGGTCAGGGCATATACAAGAAGCAACCAATGAATGCATAAATAATTGGAACTACAAATAAATGTTTCTCTCTCTCTCAAAAAAATCCATCAATAAAAACAAAAACAAATAAAAAAGGAAGTTAAGGGAAAAGGATTGGTGAGTTCTAGGGCCCGGATACAAATAAGTGCCTGAGAACTGAAGTGGGCAAGAGAGAAGGCTGAGCACTGAGGTCATCCTGACCTTGAGAGGACTGCTCTAAAATAGACAAAGGCAATAGTGCCCTCTGGTGGCCAAGAATAAGTGGGAGAACACAGCCTAAACTTAAACTCTACATCAGTAAAACTCCTGTATTTAAGGGGTAATAACTAAAATTTATTGAATACTTACTATTTACAGATACATGTATTATCTCAATCCTCACAACTCTAAGGGATGTAAGTAATATTAATATCTCTACAGAGGAGGAAATAAAAATTTAGATAAGTATGTTTTTCTATATTTAAAAATATTTTTTATTATTATTTTTTAAATATATTTCATTGATTTTTTACAGAGAGGAAGAGAGAGGGATAGACAGTTAGAAACATCGATGAGAGAGAAACATCGATCAGCTGCCTCTTGCACACTCCCCACTGGGGATGTGCCCGCAACCAATGTATATGCCCCCGACCGGAATCGAACCCGGGACCCTTGAGTCCGCAGGCCGACGCTCTATCCACTGAGCCAAACCGGTTTCAGCTATATTTAAAAATATTTTAAAAGGTGCCCGGCCACAGTGGCTCAGTGGTTGAGCATCGACCTATGAATCAGGTCGTAGTTCAATTCCCAGTCAGGGCACATGCCTGGGTTGCAGGCTCAATCCCCCGTGGGGTTCGTGCAAGAGGTAGTAGATCAATGATTCTTTCTCATTGATGTTTCTATCTCTCCCTCTCCCTGCCTCTCTGAAATCAATAAAAATATATTTTAAAAAAATAAAAGGTAAGGAACTACTGCCCTGGCTGGTGTGGCTCAGTAGGCTGAGCATCATCCCATGCACCAAGAGATCACCGGTTCAAATCCCGGTTGGAGCACATGCATGGGTTTTGGGCTTGATCCCTGGTCGAGGTGACTGATCAATGTTTCTCTCTCTCCCTTCCTTTTTCTCTAAAATAATAATAATAATAATATATTTAAAATAAGAACTATAGTCTTACTTATCTGTAAAAACCTTTATATGCCCATACTTGAAAATATGCTAAATGGTGATCCACTCAGAAAACTTAAAGGGAGGGGAGACAAACATTTAGCACCTAAAATGACCAAGGGGGTAGAATGGGCTTCTTACACGGAATAATCAGTTTGGGAAAATGGCTGAGAGGCTATAGTGTTTTTTCACTATAATTATAATCAGAGGGCACACATTCAAACTTGGAGGTAGTTTTTAAATAAAAGAAGTACAACTTTTCATAGCCATGGGGACTATGCGAGTCATTACAGAGAGTAAAGTTTTACAGAAAGACCACTGGCCTAGGGATAAGATGATCACTAGGGTTGAAGTCTTGGTTCCCTGCTGACTAGCAAGCTCAACCTCTTTGAGCTTAGCTTCTTCATCTGTAAAATGGGTGTAGCATCTTTGAAAAAATATATGTGTTTTTATTAACTTCAGAGAAGGGAGAGGGAGAGAGGGATAGAAACATCAATGAGAGAAAATCATCGATCGGCTGCCTCCTGTACCTTCTTCCCCCTCCCCCCTCCCCCCCAATTGGGGATTGAGCCTGAAACCCAGGCATGTGCCCTGAACGAGAATCAAACCTGTGACCTCCTGGTTCATGGGTGGATGCTCAACCACTGAGTCACTCCAGCCAGGCACATCTATTTCCTAAGAGTTGTAACATTAAATCAGAATGTGTATGTCCTTGTTATGTGAGTATTCAACATATGCAGTAGGTCCACTTATATGTGGATTTTTTCAGTTAAATATCCAGTCGGCCCTTTGTATCCCCAGGTTTCACATCCACAGATTCAACCAACCACAGATCTGTAGTTGGGAATTGTGGATGCAGAGGACCAAGTAAGTATATGCATTGTCCTATGCCTTTTTATGTAAGGGATTTGAGCATCTGCATATTTTGGTGTCAGTGGGAACCAGTCCCCCAGGGACACCAAGGGACAACTCTAGCTAAGTTTCCAAAGTTGTTCGTGGATATTCAACTATGTGGAGATTGGTGCCCCTTACCCCCACATTATTCAAGGGTCAACTGTACCAGTTCCCTGCTATTCATCCCAGTTCTGTGCTTACAGGAATCTTGTTCCTATTCTTTTTATTTCTTTTTTTAATTTTTTAAAATTGATTTTTTGAGAGAGAGAGAGAGAAACATCGATTGGTTGCCTCCCATGTGCCCAACCAGGGATTGAACGCACAACCTAGACATGCACCCTGACTGGGAATCGACCCGAAACCTAATGGTGCATGGGATGACGCTCTAATGGCACTACACCAACCAGGGCTTGTCCCTGTTCTGAATGCTTTTTAACAGCAAAAAAAATCCTCTGAAACTTATTTTTAAAGGACTGGTTTTTCACATATAAATTTTCTTAGTCACGTCCAGATATCATTTAACACTGGTTTTGGGAATGTTTGAGTTTTATCATTTTACTGATAAATTCATTTAGAAGGCATCTAAAGCTTAAAGTGTAACCAGATATGCAAGGCTGAGTATAAGCTCTATCAAATACTGGGCTAGAACAATTTGTTACAGTGAGCCTCCAGAAGGGTTTAGGTAAATTAACGGGTTCCTGTGGTAATTTATGATATGAGTTAAGAGATGTATGAAGTATATCTTTCTAACTTCTGAGGATCAAGTCAAAGACAATCACATCCACTCTTCCCTATGTTGGACTCATCCCAATGTACCAATGGCAAAGACCTGGGCTGGGAGAGTTCTTAACAGCTGTACCCTGACAAACTAGCAAGGTGCATCTCAAGTAATTTGTTACTGATTAACATTAAATTTATTTATTAAAACTTGTGGATAATTATTTTTGTAAATTAAAAGCTTCAAGTTCCCTATTTGACTACTCGTACTTATATTTCTTTTATTTTTTATTTTTATTGATTTTTTACAGAGAGGAAGGGAGAGGGATAGAGAGTTAGAAACATCAATGAGAGAGAAACATGGATCAGCTGCCTCCTGCATACTCCCTACTGGGTATGTGCCCGCAACCAAGATACATGCCCTTGACCGTAATCGAACCTGGGACCCTTGAGTCCGCAGGCCGACGCTCTATCCACTGAGCCAAACCGGCTAGGGCTACTCGTACTTATATTTCTGATGGAAGAGTAAGAAGTGTTTAGATGCCAGGCAGGCAGTGGACAGAATCCTGGGCACACTCACAGGGTTATGAAGCATGTGAACATTATTCATGTGCATCACAGAAGACAAAAGGGTTAGTAAGCTGCTCTGGGAAACTGATTTGATTGGATATAGCATTTCTTATCAATGATGAGAGAAGAAGAAATTAACACTAGATCTTGAGTTTAGTTGTCAACTAATTTCAGGGTACTTGCTCTAAGCTACATCCTGTGTTAGATTTCATAGGGATCATGGTATAAGAAAGCTTTGTTGAATACATTCATTCTGTGTGCAAGGTAATAAGAGGGAAAAAAGACTTAAAACAGAAGCTAGTTCACAGCTGTATCAGATTATATTAACTTTTGGAAACAGCGTATACTAGAACCATTTTTGTCACTCAATGCATAACTTCAGAACCTGGGGTTTCTCTGGGTCTTATTTTCTTCATATGTAAAATGGGTAGAGGTGGACTAGATGACCTTCAAGGTCCCTTTAGATTCTCAAACGCTTAATTTAAGAAGTCTTTGAAATGTTTATTCAGGTTCTCTCTCTGAGGCATTCCTGAGACAGAAACGTTCCATTTCAAACCTAAGACAGCCACATCTCAGAATCAGGTTATTTAAAAAGCTCCTCAAAGAAGGTATCCTTTGTTTTCATCACTATGCCCCAGTACAGAATCTCTACATACAGAAAGTGAGGACAGACTTACAGTCTAGATTGACCATAGCTAGTGATGAAGATGAAAAGGATATACTTCAGTATTGCTGTTGGCACCAAATCTAAAAACATAGGCCATCAAATAAGGCCTTTCATTAAATAACATTCCTTACCTAATTTCTCCCTATCTGAAAAAGCCCTTACTTTTCAGCTGAGTTGATCACATCCATTTTCCCCTTCCTGAATGCTCTTGTTGATCCCTCCATCTGGAAGGGCAGGGAGGAAAGAATAATGCATGTCCATTATTTCCTTCGAGACCAAGCTGTTTTACTTCACGTTTCATCAGTATGAGCACATGTAATTTCTAGAATCCTATACCACCACACACTTACTATGTTCTTTTGCTTATTCACAGAGTGTTCCCTTTTCTCCACAATTAAGCTTGAAACATTTGAGTGGGCACGGAGTAAATGTTTTAGTTTGTGAGCGCAGCAGGAATCTCGGATGGCAAAGGATGAAAGCTTCAGGCTCCTCCTACCTTCATGCGACACCATTCCCAAAGCTCTTCCTTCCCTTCCCTTTATGTCCTGTCTGGAACCCCCCCATCTTCAAACCTAATCTAAGGGCCAATTCTGGACGTGAAAAGACAACACAGTTCATCCTTTTAGTTTCATATTTTTTCAGTTCATTTCAGTATAAACATAATATAAACGGCATTGCCACCTTTTCCCCTCCTGGGGGTGATCCATCAAGCTTGTCAGTCGGGGCCGCTCCAGTGGTTCACAGCTCATCATGCGGTATGTGCAGGGCATGGTCACATAAATCTGCAAGCAGCACATAACAGTTTGAAAGAAAACGCCACTCTTACATTGATATATGCCACTATTAAGAAAATACCCCCAAATCAAACTGATACACGTACCAACCACCATTTTTCAGAGCATATTTTTTTTTTGTTTTACTCCTCACCCGAGGACATGCTTGGAGAGAGGAAGGGAGTAGGGAGGGAGGGAGAAAGAGGGGGGAGAGAGAAACATTGATCAGCTGTGCCCCAATCGGGAATCGAACCAGCAACCTTGGATGCTCAACCAACTGAGCAACTCTGGCAGGGCCAGAGCACATGCTTTTAAATGACAAAACATTCCCATTATCCTCTGACTTGTACCTCATGAGGGAGCCACAAACTCTGGAAGCTGACAGGAAGAGAATGAATAGGAAAAACCCAAGTCCCTAAGCCACGGGTAATGGAAGCCAACTCTTGAGCTAGTATCAGGGGTAGGGCGGACTACTAGGGAATGTGCCTGATTGCACAGAGCTGTGAGGACAAAAGGTAAAGTGGGAGCAGCTTACCTGTTCGCTTACTACAAAGTTTGTCTTTCACGTTGTCAGCCTCTCGGGAAAAGAATTCAATGAGTTCATCCTCATATTCCTCCACAATGGTCTCACACTGCCAACCCAAGGAAGAAGCGAGTAAGAGAAGGCAGCAAGTAGAGGCCTCTTGCTTCTGACTCGAGAGGAGAACAAGGACATTAATCCTGTTTTCCACTTGGGCTCTCCGATAACTCCCCTAGTTTCTAAGAACCAGCTACCCACTCCCATAGCTCACCGCAAACTTGAGGGTGCCACGGATGTCTGAATCAATTCGGATGCCCTCTAGATTCACGTCATTGGGTTCTCCATTCCGGTTCACTACACGTATGTAAATGTTGCGGTGGGTGTCAGGGTCAATCTGTTCCCCGTACTCCTTCATCCGGTCACATACTTCCTCTAGCAGCTCCGTGAGGTGGGCCTCTGAGCGAGCATAAGGCACCTAGAAATGTCCTCAGCCTTGGGTCACTCTCTTCTACCTCTGTACATTAGTAATTTACATCCTTACTTTTCCTTCCAAACCTAGCTCAACCAACCTAGTGTAAAAAGCCTGCCTTATCAAAAAACAGTACGGGTTTATTTTTGTAATTCCAAAGTGTTTTCAAATACTGTATATAGTCTTATTTTACCCCATATACAAGCCCAAGATATAAAACAGGTGCCATTAGGTCCAAATTATAAAGAGACCTCGTTGATTAATCTTAGTCAACTATGTGTTCTTTTCCTTTGAATTCCTTTAATTTTTATGGGTGTAAGATAACGATTTTTTTTTTTTTTTGGTATTAAAATGAAACTAAAACCTGCCCTCAATAGGAGAACATTAGAAAGGTAGTATAGGTTTTGAGGATAACAACTATTAACCTTTTGCACTCGGATGTCGAGTGTGACTCGACACAGCGTTAGAATAAAGGAATCGAGAAAAAAGCAAGCGAGTGCAAAGAGTTAAATCATCTCACAAGCATTACAACATTTACATTTCTTTATTGTTCACTAGGTACAACATTATTATATGTGTTATGTTTTCAACTAAAGTAAATTTCCTAAATATAAGAATGAGAACGTCTATTTCTTTGAGTGAATGTGTGAATACCATATTGCCACAGTGAAAACATGAGTCACATGGATTAAGGATGTGGAGGGCTGATCAGGGTTCCCGGTCTGCTAGCATCTTCTACAGCAGAAACTACGTGTCAAGGCTTGGAACCAGGAAGCAAGTGCCTAGGGTGTAAGTCTCCAGCCTCTTCCAAATGAGACAGCCTATCTCAGATACCTCTCTGGGTCAACGTTTTCTTCATTTCTATTAAACCAAGCTCCTTAATTAGTTGAGTCCTCATTCAACGTCAGAGTGAGCTACTTTATTTGGGGAAACAGTAACAGTTACCTCCACCACTGACTGGCTGCCATCGGGATTGATTCGGAAAGAGCCCATCTGAATGGTCTTCTTGGGATCCACCTGGGCAATTTCCCACTCTAGTTCATCCACCAGAGCCCTGCAAGCTGGCGCAGCGGGAGAGGAAGTGGGGGGAGGGGAAAAAGGAATCAACCTAGGGATTTCCATTCATTCTTATCCAGGCTTCGGGTCTCACATCCCCCAACGCTCTGCATTCCCCACCCTCCTTCTCTGTGTGTCTTTACCTCCACAGTGTAGGTCCTGGGTCGTCCGAGCCCAGGCAGTTCCCAGCAGGGCCCCCAGAAGCAGGGCCAGCCATCCCCAGCCTTTCATCTTTAACGCAATGGGGTTGCTCCACCTGGGTTTGGGTTGGAATAAAGCATAAGTGTGAGGAGCCGGCTCCGTTCCCCCACCCACCTCTCATCCCAAGGCCTACAAAGGCCTCGGTGTGACTGGGTCTACTTTCCAGGAAATGGCCGGGACACGCAAGGGGTTCTTCGGTTTCGGCGCTAGAGGACCCGGATGCCCTCGGGCAGTGGGTTTGGGCTCAGCCCCAGACACTATGCGGACAGGAGGCCCTGGGTGTTTGTGCTTCAGCGTCTTCTGCGTAGGGCTCACCGCGCTATGTGGCAGCTACGGAACGAAGGTGGAGGATGAAGCGAGGACGAGAGCACAGGTGGCTGCCGGCAAGGAGAGCTGCTGATGAAGCGTGGAAGCAGCGGGTGGCCAGCCCGCGTGGAGCACGCTCAGTGACTAGGGCTAGTGGGACTCAGCACTGCAGATCGCTACGTCCCCACCTCCAGCCTATAAACTATTTCCTCTGCGGACCGGCCCCCTTTCTAAGGACCCCGCCATTGCCTTCGCTCCAGCCCAGCCCCGACCCTCAGCGCCACTCGCATCCATCCCACCTCTGCTCCGGGGCCGCCGCCGTGAGCCAGGCGCGGAAAGCCGGTCGGTCTCGCACGTTAGGTCTCGACTCCAGCACCTGGCTGCGGGCAGCGGGGCTGTCCCGGCTCCTCCAGAGGCTCCGGCGCTTTCAGACACGGGGTGCCCGGGCGACCGCCTGAACAGCTCCCCGCACCTTAAGTGGGCGCCTGAGCAGGGCTCCGATTCACTGCGGAGCCAGCCCACGCCGGAGTCGGACCCCAAACCCGCTCATCTACTCTCGCGCGAACAGGCAGATTAGGAACGACTCCCAGGCAGCGAGGACCCCGGTGGATCGCAGGACCCAGACTTGCGTGGCGAGCAGCTCCACGTGACCACTAGGGGTCAGCCGACGAAAAGGAGTGGCCTGCACCGAGGACAGGCCCTGGAGTGGTGCGTGGAGGCGGCCAGGCGCTCGTGTGTGCCAGCCTAGTGGGCTAGGACCTTCAAAAACAAAGGTGCACTGGTGCCGATAAGAAGCCCGTTTTATAGATACTACTTTTGTAATACTTTCAACAAAAATATAAAGCTCGTTTCAATACCCTGGAAACTACATCTCCCAGGGAGCACCGCAGCACCAGCAGACCCTTTGTTAGTAGCCACAGGTTTTAAGATATCCTGGGACCTGTAGTTTGTCAGCTTCTCCACTCCCCTGAGGCAGCCACAGCATTGACCTAAGATTGTCCAGGTCAGACATTAATTATACTCCTCCAATATCCTTAACTTTGGACTCTACAGAGCTTTACCTTCAATTCTAGGTGGGAATTTAAAAGCCTTAGATTTTCCCAGTTATAATAGACAACACAGAGAAAGGAGAGGAAGGTCAAAGAGAATCCCACACTCGCAGCTCTCCAATGAGATAAATGACAGTCAATAACATTTTTGTTTTTATTTTATAAAACATGCATTTTAAAACAAAACTTGAAAAAATAACAAGAAAACAAAACTTGTAACAGGAGAGTGGAGTGGATGGAAGACAGATGCTTTTCAGCTGTCGTCAGGAAGGAAGCCAGCAGCCAAGCTTTGTCTTGGACTCAAGGCCCTTTTGGCAATGATGGTGTTGGCAACACTGGTTTGCTAGGGCCACAAGACTCTGTATGCTGGCTTCCTGGCATCCTTCAAGCAGCCATAGACTTGAGCTAAGTCTTGAACTGCTGTTGTTGTATCTGGTTACTCTCCAGTACCTAGCCAACTAGGAACTGAAAATTTTGGTTCCAAGATCTTCTTTGCCTGGATATTAATTACCCAGGATATTTATTAAGAATACCAATTACTTTCATCTAGATTGTTTTTTGCAAAGGACGTAAAAGGAATCTGGCTGCTAGACCTTTTGCAACAATTCTGCTGCATTCCAGTTCTATTAATAGCACCACCTGTAAACCCTGAGCAGGTTCAATTCTGGAAGTAGACAGGGTATAGCCAACTTAGGAAGCTATCTCCCAGTTCTGAGGCCACAGAACACTGAAGGGAGAGGCAGCAGCTGGTTGGGAGAGGATGAGGTCAGAGTGCCAACACTGAAGAAAAAACAGCTGCATCTGTCAGAGATAAAACCAAGAACATTGACTCTTAAAGTGAGTGGAGAAAAAGTACCTTGGATTCTTCTTATGAAGGAAAAAATGCAAGAGAAAAGAGGGCTTGGACCTGCCCCAAACATTTTAGACCTGGGCAAGAGGAGAGTCTCAGTAACAAAAGCTATTTCACTGATTGTTGGATTAAGTGCTTTGTAAACTGTTAAGTGCTTTGCAAGAATATAAGGTAGGGATGGTACTGTTATCATCATCATTATTATTATGGTGGGTATAATTGTCACATATGCAATCAAAACCCACCCAGTTCAGTTTCCCTTGTCCCATCCCAGGCCTTACTCTTGGGACTTGTCTGGCCCTCAGGCTCAGGCACCTTCCAGTCCATCTTTCGGCCCTTCTCATAAAGGCTCTTGAGTACTTTGTGGAAGGACTCAGGCTCAGTGCCATTTTTGCTTAGCTCCAGATACTTTTGGTAAAGCTGAAGGGCTGTGCGAGCATCTTCAATACTGTCATGGGTCTCCCCTTGAATCTTCAGGTCTGGGGGAGGTAGAGGTGGAATAGTTTGAGACCTAGCAAAGGAAGATAAGAACATGTCCCCTACTCACATCCCCAACTCCCAATAAACAATAAAAAACCTGACTGCCGCCCTAGCCGGCTTGGCTTAGTGGATAGAGCGTCGGCCTGCGAACTGAAAGGTCCCAGGTTCGATTGCCATCAAGGGCATATGCCTGGGTTGCAGGCTTGATCCCCAATAGGGGGCGTGCAGGAGGCAGCTGATCAATGATTCTCTCTCATCATTGATGTGTCTATCTCTCCTTCTCCCTTCCTCTCTGAAATCAATAAAAATATATTAAAAACAAAAAACAAAACAAAACACCTGACTGCCTTTAAGGGAAGAGGCCAAACACCATCCCTGGTGTACAGAAGCGATACTGAAATTAATTAAATCCTTTAATAACTTCACCACTAACTCGGGGTCCTTTTTACTCCCTTTGGCCTCTCCAACACTTTTTCCTGCTCTTAATGAGCACCACAAGCATCTTTAAGGCAGAGCAACTCACCCAGAAAGTACCAAGCAAGGAATCGCAGGGAAATCATTCGTTTTCGGGGCATGTGAAACAGATAGACAGTGTCAAGGACTTGGTCCTTGGGCACCTGGCAGGAATAAAAGAATGGAAGGCTGAAGATAGGGGATCCCAAAACTTCCCATTCCCCAAAGGCACAATGTATACCCTGAGTGGCCCACACTCAAAGAAGACTCTTAAAAGAGGCCTGCCCGAACCATGAGATTGATGACCCGGAAGTCCTTCTGCAGACCATGACCCACAAACTTGACTCCAATGTCTATGAGAAAACGAAGCTTTAAGTACGTAGACTTGAGAGTTGTGAGGTGCTTAGAGGAAATCTTGGCATCGAGATCTCCTGGCTTTATTCCTGAGTATTGAGTCAAGTAATCCACGACCTAGGGATAGGAAAAAAGACAAGTCTCTCAGGAAGTGAGGTACAATCTCTCCCTACCACTCTTCCCTGGGTTCTAGAGCACTCTACATAAGCATAGGGTCTGTGCCACTTGCACTTCCATATTCTAATACCTGCTCCTGGGTAGAGATGTAGTCATCAATGAAAGGGATGCCCTCATTGGGTCCCTGGCCCCGAACACAGGTAATCCTAGCTACTGACATCTGACTTGGTTTAATAGTAGACTTGGTACCATCACTGCGCAACTCTGCTTCCTCCTGCATAAGAAGAGTTAATAAGGAAATCAGAGAAATATTTATGACTCTTAGCACCCCCAGATTTCTGTTCTAACATTCTACACTTTTTGGTCTTGGTTACCTCATTAAGGGTGACAAATTCAGCATCCAGGCCCACCAGGTCCCCAACCTGTGGCATCTCATTCAGCATCAGCGGAATAAAGGTAGTGTGTGTTTTCCGCTGCTTCCGTGCTAGTGAGGCTTCAGCCATCAGGACACTTGCCTCAATAGGGTTCTTGACTGAAAGGGAGAATCCAGAAGACACATTGCTGGGGGCAGGAAGTGACCAGGGGAGGGAAGCCCAAGGTAGCTGACCAGAGACCAGGTCTCACTGTGATCCCTCAATAACTAAAGCATATGAGTAAAAAGATCATGTTTGATGAACAAAGCAGGTAGATGGAATAGGTAAATAAGAAATGTGATAAGGCCCTGGCTGGTGTTTCTCAGTGGTTAGAGCATAGCACATACGTGGGTTGCAGGTTCGATTCCCAGCCCTGGTTGGGGGGTGTGTGGGAGGCCATCAATCGATGTGTCTCTCTCACATCAATGTTTCTCTCTCTTTCCCTATCCCTCCTTCCCTTCCACACTCAAAAGCCAGAAGAAAAAATATCCTTGGGTGAGGATTAACAACAACAAAAAAGAAATGTGATAATGGAAAAAAAGTCAACAGAAAGGAAAGAATAAGATTTTCATTTTGGACTTTAGCTTAGAAAGTCTACAAAAATGAAGTTACAGTTGAGAGGCACCAAAAAGGGACTTAATAAGGAGTTCATTTCCAAAAGAAGAGATCTTCACTTGAGGATAAGAATGATTAGACTCAAAATCATAACCTTAGCTACTTGATCAGACTTTTCCCCAAAACCTCCTTCCCACTATACCTTCAGGATCTGCAGCTTCTAAATTTAAAGTCTTATGAGTAGGACTCTCTGTAGTATCACGGGAAATATTAACATTGGTTGCAGATCTTAACTTTTTTTTTAAAGCATGCCTCTTTTTTATTGATTTTTTTTTTTTTTTTTTTTTTTTTTAAGTGAAAGGGAGGGAGAGGGAAGAAAGGGTAGGGGGGTAGGGAAGAGAGAGAGAGAGAGAGAGATTTATTGTTCCACTTATTTATTCATTCATTGGTTGCTTCTTGACTAGGATCGAACCTGCAACCTTGGTGTATCAGGACCATGCTCTAATCAACTGAGCTACCCAATAAGGGCACAGATCCTCATCTTATAAAGCTACTTCCCAGGTCTCTTCCTGAAGACCAATCTAAACTACCCACACCTTGGGTCTACTCTTATACCACTTACTGTTCAGGTTGTATTTAGAATTAAGATTTCTTTTGGTGTAATAAAGGATAGCAGGAACTTTCCAATTCATGTCAAACTGCACAGCTTCATGCTATAAAAGAGAAAGCACTTAATGGCCTATATATATATATGCCCCTTTTCCCCAAATTAGACAGAAGATAGGACTCTGGTGCTACGTTTAGCTCTGCTAATGCTTATAGTTCTTGAGAACCCATCCCTCCCTCCTAAATTTGTCTGGCATTCTCTAGGGCACTGAGGATGAGGATGCTAGGAAAAGGGGAGATGCAATGTGTTACAACTAACCTTATCAATAGGTTCAATAAGAAAGTCATTGAAGAGATACCACTGCTGGTGGGTAACGCCCTATGGAGATACAGAGAAAGACTGATGACAAAGTGATGGCTGGACCACTCTTGCCTCAGACTGAAGGTAAGGACAGATTTTGGATTCCATTCTGGCCACCACCAGGAGTATCCCTGCACTGTATTATGTCACTCACCTCCTTGCGTTGGTGGTAGGTCTCTCCAACTTTGATGTGAGCCACCAGGCTGCCCCCTGTGCGTGAGTCCAGGATGTGTACCACAGTAGCCATCAGGTCATACACATAGACACCATGTTCCTCCTCTGCCCTGGCTGGGCCCCACTGTGAGGGGGGGTACCCAGGCTGCTAAGCTAAGTTTAAGGATGGGGAAGGAAGGGGAATGGGGATAGAGGACAAGGAGTTTGGGGTATGGAATGGGGCACCACGGTGGGTTATCTCCATCCTAGCCCATCTATGACTCCCAACAATGAACTGAGTGACTCTGGAGAAGCCCACAACTGGCAAACACTCAGCCTTGCTCCCTTTCTTTTTCCTATACTAAGTTCCACCTTCCCCCTGCCCTGCTTCTGCCCCATCCCTCTCTTCCTTATTCCCCTCCTCTTCCCAGTTTTCCAACAACCTGCATCTCATCCCCATCAGTCCAATTGCAAACATCCAGTCCTTTGTTCTTGGTCAGCTTCATGCGAATAGAGAAAGGAAGCCAGACATTCTTCAGCTCCTCAATGGAAGGACACAGCATGCCCTCTGGACTCCCTAGTTCCTTCCTATCAGGACAGGAGAATTAGAAATTTGTTCTGAGGAGATCTAGCCATGACAAGAGGAGCCACTGGTAGTTCAATACTTTGGTCACTCCCAAGACAGTACCTACCAATCAGCCAAAGCAAGTTCCTTGTTCTTGGAGATTTCCCCACTGTGCTTCTTTATTGCCATCTTGAAGGCGACCTGAACACAAAAGGAGAAAATATCTGATTCTCCAGGAATATTAATCATATGTGGAAGTCAGTCAGAAGAGGGAGAAAATTAGAAAGTACTCCTTGGAAAAAAACAACACATGACTCCTAAGACCCTGTTTCGAGCCCTGGTCCTTACCTCAGCCTGCGTTCTCCAGAAATCCGCTTCTTTCAAGCTGTTCACTTCACAATTGATGACAAGAATATCTGGCAGGTGGCGGATGTTGCGTGTCTGAATCTGAGAGGATGAAACAAACAAGGAATAGCAGGGAGCCTACAGGGGAAGAAACCTGGAGAGGAGCACTAAAACCTGGGTCTGCATCCTCAAACGGGGTTCTCCCCACTCCCTATCGATCCCTGGATGCAGTGCTCACCAAGCCCCAGATGAGACCTGGCTGAGTCCCCAACATGTCAGGACTCTAGTCCAGTGCAGCAGCCCACTCACCGTAGGCTGGTACTTCTCACAGTTGTCACACCAGGCCTGAGTGTTCTGCTCCAGGCAGATGCTTCGCTTTAGCACCTGAGCGAAGTCACAGTTCTTCCCGGCTTTATCTGTAGGGAAACTGGATACTTCAATCTAGGTTCTCCCTTCTATCCTCTATTAGTGTTAGTCCCCCAACACCCTCTCCTTGATGTTATAGGACATTGGGGGAGCTTCCCAACCCAGCTGCAGGGTATACCACTGTTGCTACCCTCAGGGTAGGAGAGTGTGAAGAGTAGAGTAGATGAGGCCCGCACGGTCTCACTGCCACAGCGGCAGAGGCTGCAGTTCTCCATCTCACAGCTGAACAGCTGTCCAATGACAGAGTCCCCCGATGAGCAAAAGCTGCTAAGAGTGGGGAGGGCGATATATGCACACTGAAGGAGTTATGAGACCCGGTAAGTCACAGAGAGGCCTGTCATGTAGCTTTAACTATTCCTGTCCCAATTCCATACCTGCTTGTAGCACCTCGATAAGCCTGAGGTACTTCCAGCTCCTGCATATCCTGATGCAGCTGAGTGAGAATGAAGCGATTCCACCTCTGGATGAGCCTGGCCAGATTGCCCTTGCCTGAAGCCTCATCTGAGTCAGCCAGGATCAGACCAAGGGCTGAGGCCTCGGGAATGGTGCGGAATGCCCGAAGAAAATTACTGCCCTGAAATCCAGGAAGTGTGTTGGTGGAGAGAGGTTATTTCTTCTTGTGGCCATTTGCACAAAGATATCTCTATTATCCACCTCCCTCCCTCTTTCACCGTCCCAGGTCTCCAGGCACTGACCTGACAAGGGTCACCTCGGGAGAGGTCCAACATGTGGAAAAGGAAGCCCAGCTCACATGCCAGGCAGAACTCCTTCTGGCAAAGGTGGTTCTGGATTAGGCAGCGAACGGGCTCAAGGAAATAGAGCACCTGGAGGAAAGAACAGGAGAAATGACACGGGCAACTGCTATGAGGAGGAAGAGCTTGGAAGGGTAAGTAAGCTGGTGGAAATCCAAAGCAGGAGTCCACTGAGAAGTGGAGCTCACAGAGGAGCCTTGGAGTGTGTGGGGTAAAAAAGAACGGTAGAGCCCTAGCTGATCTGACTCAGTGGAGAGAGCATCGGCCTGTGGACTGAGGGGTCCCAGGTTCGATTCCAGTCAAGGGCACACGCCTGGGTTGCAGGCTCAATCCCTAATAGGGGGCATGCAGTAGGCAGCTGATCAATGATTCTCTCTCATCATTGATGTTTCTCTCTCTTTCCCTCTCTGAAATCAATAAAAATGTATTAAAAAAGAAAGAAAGAATGGTAGAGGGAATCATCTTAAAGTGGGCCTGGTTGGGGGCATGGAAACAGAGTTGTGGGGCCACAGAGAAGAAAGGCAGCAAGCACGTTCAGGTCACAGGAACACCCATCCTTACCTGGATCATGCAGTTACAGTAGGCATTGGGGATATGGGGCTCCAATCCAGCAAACAGGGTCTTATTGTAGTGTTTGAAGTCAAAGTCCTCCAGCCCTAGCTTGGAGTATTTGATGGTTACCTGAGGCAGAAACAGTCTAAGATGAAGATATCCTCAAAGTCCCCTAGCCATAGCCTTCCCCAAAACCTCCCTCCTGAGTCCAGCACGGTAGGTAAGAGCTTCCCGATTGAGTCCTTCAGTTTTTTCTCATATGACCCCTTTCCCTGGGAACCTTCCCCTACATCCCAGAGGGGTCCTTCCTTGGTATTTCCCAGCACCTTGCGGTATTTCTTAGAGACCATGTGGAGATGTGGCTCCTCTTCCCGCCCTATTGGTGATTCAGGGACCTGGCTGAAGCTGTCAAATTCACTGTCTGACTCCTTGAGTCGGTAAGGAATCTAGAATTTTTAAAAAGAGGTAACCTTGTTGGATGTCTTCAGCATCTTTGTTCCACAACATTGAAACAGTCACCAACTCCTCAACCTAACTTCATAGGGTTTTCACCATTCACTGCTCTTCTTATTCCCACTACCTCCTCACCACTGCTAGACAACTGGGTGGCTTCCACACGGACTCCCACATTCACTCTGTCCAGTATACTGCTACCACACTAACCCTCCCAGAATGCCCCTGTCAACGGATCACTTCTTCCATTATGCACTGGATTTCAAGGCCTCACAACCAGGCCCTTTCCAACCTCAATCTTTCACTATTTCCTGGTATAACAGTTGCTCCTGCCAGGCTGGTTAGTATAGTCCCCATTGGGTACCCATTTTGCAATTATGTCTCTTGAGACCTTACTAACACTGATCTCTCATCTTTAATATGCTCTGCTGTTACTATCTACTACCCATCTCTCACCTCTCCAGCTCAATATTTAGCTCTCTCAGTATGCCTGCCCTGACCACTCTAGCCCAGAGTAAAATTTTCCCTCCCAACAGCTCTGTCAATGAATGCTTATAACATTCCTCTAGCACTTAACATAACATACAAATTTTTGTTATGACTAGGTCTTATTTTCTCCAACTAAATACAAATTTCTTAAGAGCAAGGACTCTATCTTCTATGTCTCTGAATCCTCCCTAACACCTAGCATAGTAGCTTCAATTTAGTAGGCTTCAAAAAACCTTTACTGACTGAAAACAAAACTACTGAGGACTAGTAAAGGAAAAAGACAGGAGAAATGCCAGTGAGCTGGTGGTGAGGGCTGGCCTTCTCCCTCTGAACATACCTGATTGCGCAGCCTGGTGCGGGGGTTGGGTGCATAGCCAATGAAGCCCACCTTCTTCATGGTGCGCAGAATCTCTGCGTCCACAGGAGGTGCTCGCCTGTAATGTGGTATTAGAGTTCTGAGGCTTACAGGTGGTTGTGTCTACCCATCTAATCCCCAACCCCCAAGGGGCCAGATATAAAGAAGATACTGAAGGCATACAAAAATCAGAAAAGAAGTAGAATAATAATAGGGCTTGCAGAGAATTCCTGTATCTCAGCCCTTTCCCCACCCACTTTTGGTCCAAATGTGAGGTTCAACCTGGGAGCCGGAGCAGAGTTGGCAGCAGGCCAATCAGAGAGAAGCGTGTCCGTGGTGAGCGGGACAGGGATGAGGGAAAGAGGCAGCAGGTCCTGGCTCCAGTCCAGAGGAGGCAGTGAGTCCACAAGACAGGGCAAAGCAAATTCGGTCTCCCGGGAGTAGGGGTTAAAGGAAGGCTCAGGGGAATCAGTCCAGAGGTGTACACAGCCCTCAGAATCTCCAAAGGCCAGGGCCTGCTTGCTGGCTGACACATCGAACGTCATCAACAGAGGCCCCACAGGATTCACATGAAAGATGTCTGCTGGGTTGGCCAGGCCTGTGGGTTCACAAAACTGGCATTGCCCTAGGAGGGAGGAGGAAGCCCACTGAGCGAGCCCTGGAAGATGAAGGGCACCGTCCTTTCATGCCCTTCCTTCCCTCTTCCCCTTGGTATCAAGGAAAGATGGACCCCAAATCCACGTCCAGAGCCAGAGAGAATACCATCTGATGCCTTCCCAGAAACCACAGGGAGGTTTGCTACACAGCAAAAGGCAGTCCTAAAGTTGTTTTGCCTGCTCCACCTTTTACGTTTTTCTGTGTTCGTCACACACGGGGGGACAACAAAAGCTTAAATCTCTGACCAAACCTAAGTGAGGCCAGAGACCCCACTGAAAGGTTACTTCTTCCCCAACAAAGAGGTTCCTGCGAGTCTACTTCCTCTGGAGCCTAGCTCCCCTTTGTCCATCAATCTCTTACATCATCTTCCATCCCCTTCATACCCGACTGGGAGATGATAGCAAGACGAGAAGTATATGTGGGGATGAAGCGCAAGAAGGCAGGATCCACGTGTACTTGAAGTGGTGTGATGGCACGCATCATGCGCAGATCATACACCTTGAGGAAACGGTCACAGGCGAGGCCGGTGAGGCGGCTGGAGAAGCCACAGCTGGCCAGCAGGTTGCCATGCACGTCAAAATCTGACAGACTCCCTGAGAAAGCATCGAACTCATGCTCCACCTTAAAAGTACGAAGGTCTCGCAGGGAAATCTGAGGAAGAGATACCTTGGTTATCTACCAAAGCTGGAATCAGGAAGAGCACCTGCCCCCTACTTAACCCTGAGAGGACCCTGCGAAAAGATCTAAGGCTTTAGTTATGGGCATTCAAAGCACAGAAAAAGCAAAAAGAGAACCCAGAGAGAACTCACTTACCGTCTTGCTTCTAAGGTCCCTGGTTACAACAGAAAACATCAGGCGGAAAGACTACTCTCATAGTGTAACGGCTACATAGGAACTTCATTCACTGCTCCCTTCCCTCAAACTACAGGCACAGCACTGAAAGAAAGGCTGAGCCCAGTCACATAGCTGGTGGGAAGAAAAAAGAACTCAGCCACCTTGCCAGATGTATGGCCACAGAAGAAGAAGCGGTTAGTCTGTCTCATGATGGCGACTCCAGGCGTCTCAACTGCATACTGGGGAGGGAAGGAAAACCAGTGAGAATGCTTCTTCCCACAAACCAAAAGAACAGAAAGGTAACACACACATCTTAGGCATGTTCCCAGCTCAAGTATGACCCATCACTTCCGCCACAATAACCTCAGACTCTGCTTGGGCCTTTCCTGCCCCAGGCTTATACCTTCTGAGTCTCCTGGACAGTGTTAAGGTCAATCTCCAATATGTGGTTCTGCAGCCCACCAACAAGCAGCATGCTGCTGTCAGTCAGCAGGAGACTTTGCATGTCCTCACTCTCATCCAGCCTGTGGGAGACAGGAAGGGCTCAGGGGCCAGGGCCTCGAAAGCTTCAATCCTTTAGCCTTCCCATTCTATGCGGAACCCTCTTTCCCAGTCCAGAGCTGAGAAGCCACTTACAGATAATCAAATATAATGAGGCCCCCACGGGCCATATACTTGAGGTTGTTCTTGGTGAGAAAAAGGATACCATTCTCCAGGCTCTGGATCTGCCGAATGTCATCACTGCTATTGACCTGAAACGATGAGTAGCGCTCCAAGGTTGGGCCAAAAAATGAAGTGGCATGACCCTGTAGGGGACAAAAAGATGCGACACCCTGAGTGGAGAGGCAGGGCCATCCCAATATACATTTCAGGACCTAGACATCACTCAGCTTGTTTTCATTCTTGCTTCCTGGCCTTTCTGGCTAGCAGTGACTAAGGCATAATAGACACCAATCTTAGTGAAAAACACACTGAAAATACCGTCTTTTGTTTGCTTAACGCTTCAAAGTGCTTCTGTTACCTCTTCCTCATCTTACCCTCACAATGACCTTACTGGGTAGGTAATGGCTCAGGTGTTCAGAACAGTGTCAGGGACATGGGTCTGACCCTCCACTGGCCAGCTGGCTTTCTTATGGTCCACAGTCAAGCCTTTGTCTCTTCAGCCATTAGGGACACATGTACTGTGGGTCACAGGCTGGAATAGAGAATGTGAAACTCATTCCACCGTTGGCTCCTATGTCATTCTCTCCTGACTCTTAGCTCAGACCCTCTCTTCATGTGCTCCCCTTCTGACCACTCTTGAAACATGGCTATTCCCAGCCCATTATCTTCTCACTCACTTGTCTTCCTAGGTTATTTCATCAATTTTTAAGCTGATGAATCCTAATTTCTTTCCCTAGCCCAGACCACTGCCTCAAGCTTCAGATTTATACATCCAAATACCTACTACACATCTCTCCTTAGATATACCACAATAACCTCAAACTCATTACTGCCTACATTAAATTAACCACTTCTACCCCGTTTCAAATCGTAACTGTGCCAGATCTACCCAGTGGACCAAGTCACCGGTAGTCAAGTTTTGTTTATTTTACTTCCTAAATATTTCCCAAATCTGTTTTCATGTATACATCTCTATAGTGCTTCATTCAACCCTTATTGTATTTTATGTGAACTACTACAACAGCCTGCAAACTGATCTCAAATGGTCCTACCTCGTCCCCCTTAAATCAAACTCTGTACTGCTACCTCGATAATCCACCGAAGTTGCAAACCAGACCACATCATTCTGGATAAAAATCTTTGGTGGCATGGCCCTGGCTGGTGTAGCTCAGTTGGTTAGAGCATCATCCTGTACATCAGAAGGTGGTAGGTTCAATTCCCAAACGGGGCACATACTCAGGTTGCGGGTTTGATCCCCAGTTGGGGATCATGCAGGAGGCAACGGATTGATGTTTCTCTCACATGGATATTTCTCTCTCTCTCTCCCTCTCTCTGAGAGCAATCTTAAAAAGTAATTAAAAAACAACAACAAAAAACCCTTTGGTGGCCTGAAGGATCAAGTCCAAGCTCCTTTAAGACACAAATGGGGACCTAGTTGGTTTGGCTCAGTGGATAGAGCATCAGCCTACAGACTGAAGGGTCCCAGGTTCGATTCTGGGACATGCCTGGGTTGCAAGCTTGATCCCCAGTGGGGAGCATGCAGGAGGCAGCCAATCAATGATTCTCTCTCATCATTGATGTTTCTATCTCTCTCTCTCTCTCTCTCTCTCTTCCTCTCTGAAGTCAATAAAAATATAGATTTTTTAAAAAGATACAAATGGGGCCCTGGCTGGTTTGCTCAATGGTTAGAGTGTCCACCTGTGGATTGAAGGGTCACAGGTTTGATTCCCGGTCAAGGGCAGATACCTGGGTTGCAGGTTTGATCCTCAGCCCCAGTTGGGATGGAGGCAAACAATCCATGGGTCTCTCTCATTCAATGTTTCTCTCTCTCCCCCCTCCCTCCCTCTCTCTCTAAAAAAAAAAAAAAAAAAAAAAATCAATGGAAAAAATATCCTCAGGTGAAGATACAAATGGAGTTTTCTACGATGTTTTTCCCCCAGATATCTTTATGGCTCCCTACATCCCTTCTACGTGGCTTAAAATGGGCTTCCTGGCCGAAACCCAGGTCTCTATTCAAATGTGACTTTATCAGAAAGTCCTTCCCTGACAAACTATCTAAAATAGCAACACCTCCACCCTTCATTACCTCAACACCTTTATTCCGCTTTATTTTTTTTTTAAGATACTAAGCAACACCTGATATATTATAAATTATTATGACTGCCTTTTAAAATGCTTATTCCAAAACTAGACCCCAGAGCAAGGCCTGGCACCTAGTAACTCAAAATACTTGAATGAAGAAATGTCTAACTCTTCAGCTTCAGCTTCCAGTCCAGTAAATCATAATTGTTTGTAGTTCCTGCACTCTGCAATCACTATGCTGTGTGATATATTAGGAATTTTTGTTGATCCCATTCCTTTTGCCAAGACAGCATTTTCCTCCCTTTTTCATCTGATTTCTACTCATTTCTTAGGACTCAGTTCAGGTGTCATTTCCTTCTGGAGGTCCTGACTCTCCTTTATGCTCACTAGCACCCAGGAAATATTTTTCACACTGGCATTTAGTAGTTTATATCCTAAATTCATAATTATTAAGTCAGACAGTTTAGTTTCTTCTAAAGTACCACAAATTATCTGTTTATATGAATTTTTTCCTCATTGTCTTGTAAACTTGAAGGCAAGGGTTATGTTTTATTCAGCTTAATTCGCTGGGCCTACCATAACAGCAGATACTGTCCACTGAAATGAATGTATTACCAAAAAAATTTCATTCTTTCTAATGAGAAAACAATTCATACCTTATGGAAGGTAAATTAGTAAACCAAGACTAGCATGTTATTTCTTCCAAAATCTTTGGGCTCCCTAGTACACGGGCAGTATGCATACACATTTTAAAAAATCAACATTGGTAACTGCTCTGAGAGAGATTAAAATCAGCCAGAGAAGACAAAATCATTCCATATAAGCTATATAGGAACATGCATTAACCATTCTATAATAAAAATGGAAAAGAGAGGTTGCATTAGAGATTGGTTTTGGATGGCTACAAACTAACAAGACTAATCAAAGCATGGAACGGGCAAACTGTGGTAGAAGTGGGATGCCTTCTAAAAAAGGACACCTAGGTAACTCATTTCTGGGTCCCACAGACTTCTTTCTCCACGCCCTTCCTCTTGGATTACGGGACCCAGCTAACTCTCATCACTTCAATCCCGGCTCCCTGCAAAGCAGCTAACGCCAGATAAAGCACATCCAATGTCTCCTTTCAGCCCTTACAAAGGGGTCCAGCTCTTACCCCATGGCTTCCCACCCACAGCATCTCCTCGTGCAAGTCAAAGTGGGAGACGGTGACAGGCACACCCACTTCAGCCACCACACTGTGCAATTCAGAGTAGACACCTTCCATTATGTGCACTGACTCCTGGACAGGAAGAGCCTCCAAGGCCACTCCCTCCGGGTCCAGCTCCACATTCTGTAGCAGACTTGGGTTCAGGTGGGCATCCAGGACAGGGTCCAGGGCAGAATGCATGGCTGGGGCATACTCTGCCAGTCCAGGGTCCAGACCCTCGAAGTTCATGACGACTGCAGCAGATTAGACCCGTGTCACACCCTACTTTGCCACAGCCCCTTTAGATGCCTGACCCCAACCTTCAGCAGGACAGCACCAGTGGGCATCCTGGCCTGTAAAGGGAAAGAGGTAGCTAAGTCAAGGGTAGGCTCCGGCACTTATATTTACTGTGTTATGTGTAATCTACAGGAGGAGGAGGTAGGGAGGGGACAGAGCAGAAAGGACGCGGATGGGCATCTGGGCAGAGGTGGTAAAAGGATCCTCCCTCTTCTCACCTAGGTCCTCTGTACTCCTCTCCCCTACTCTCCCACTCCCCCCTACTACCTAACCCAATCCTCGACTTCCTTTCCACTTCCCTTCAGGCCTGCTCACTTGCCTGGTTCACCCCTGAACCATCACTGGAAGGAGCAGCAACTGCAGGGCAGGAATTAGGTAAAGAGGGGGCTGAAGGGCTAGGTCCCCAGAGTCAGGGCAGGGAGTGGAGGAGGCAGGGGGAGGAGAACAAGACCAGTCAGTTTCCCAGAGTCCTCTGTAATAGTACCCAGGATTCTCTAGGGGGAAATAAGAATGGCCAGTTACCCACAATTGGGGCGGGGGTAGGGTACCGTGATGGAAAGGGCTAGCTACCCAGAATTCCCTGGGGGAACAAGAGAAATCAATTACCCAGAATTCTCCCCCTGCAGCGGGGAAGAGAGGGGTCAGGGCAGGGGTCAGATGTGTTTCTAGGATGCTTGCGGGGATTGGGTCATTACCAAGATTTCTCCATGGCGGATATTTTGGAGCGCGTGGAATTAAAAGGAGTAGGGGGAGAGCAAGCGCCGTCAGCTCCGTGGGAAATTCCAATTTCCCCAATTCTCCCCCGCGCCTCAGGCTCAACCGAACCTACGACGGAAGGAGGCGGATCCCCCAGTCGCAGCTGCCAATCGCGAAGGGTTTGGAGCCCACCTTAGCCAATCCGAAGGAGCCGGGGTCCGACGGCTCCGCGGGCAGGCGGGTGACGCAGGTCTGGGCAAAAACAAGGCTACGGCGTGCCGGCGGGGACAAACGTCGTCAGCATCCGGCCCTGTTCGATGTTGTTATTAAAAAGTAACCCCTTGTCTTCTAATCCTTCCTGGAGCAAAATTGGAGAACGCGGGTTCTGAAACAGGACTTCCGTGCTCCCTCTAACTTGAGAAACGATCATCAGGGACGCCCAAGGCGAAGCCCTGGGGATCGACTGCTGGGTATTCCCGCCAGCGTCGGGCCCACCCCCTCTTTTCCCAGGGCGCTGGTGAACCCTCTGACCCTGTTGCCCCCGAAACTCGCCGGCATTTCCTGCCATTTCCAGATACGGGAGAGAGAAAAGGAAGCAGGAGCCGCGCTCCTAACTGGCCCAAGGGGCTGCATCTTCTGAGGTTCTGGAGGCATCCGCCTGAAACTCCCGTCCGCGGTTCTGGCCTTCCCTGAAGCCGGGCGATGTTCCCGGGGAACAGGACCCTTCCGCTAGCAAATTCCCCCAGTTTCTTGGACGGACATTATCCTTCAGCGGGACAGGAGCACGCGCAAATGGAGACATTTGCCTTTCCCCAAAGTTTTTTTTTTTTTTTTTAAGTTTTTATTGATTTTCTAGAGAGAGAGGAAGGGAAAGGGAGATAGAAACATCCATGAAAAAGAACATCAATCAGCTGCCTCCAGCCCGCAGCCCAGGCATGTGCCCTGACTGGTAATCAAACCAGCAACCTCTAGGTGGATGGGATGATGCTCAACCACTGAGCCACACGGGCTGGGTACCCTCCTCCCCCCACCCCAAGGCATGTTGATTAAAACTAGAGACACTGAAACAAGGAAAGGCCTAGGATAGAAAAAGCAACAGGAGGGAGCCTAAGTGGGGCTGTTTGGGCTCTAAAAACGTTATGGGAAAGAAGTGAGCAAATGCGGTGTTGCTGTCAGCGCCCTGGAGAGTCAGGGCAAAGGGGGCCTTGGGGACAGGTTCAGGGAGTTAGACCACTGGCCTTGGAAGAGCTGCGCCCTGGTTGTAAGTCTGGTGGAGACCCTTAGGGTTTAAGAGAAAGAATTCACTGGAAAAGGAGATTGGAAGGAACCACCCCACCCCACACACACACACCTGTGGCCACCACCCACGTTGCTGTCCCAAAACTCTGACAGATTTAGTATCAACAGTTATTCTAAGGGATTCTCAGGGCCTTACTCTGAGGTTTAACTGCTTTGAAATGGATCCAGGTTGTGCAATGTCTCAAAGGCACATTAGCTCAATTTTTATTTATAGGGTGTCCCCCAAAAATATATACACACATTTTGAATAATTATAAAGGCCGTGTTTATTAAAATACATTTCTTCTTATTTTTTCCCCCCCAATTGATTTCAGAGAGGAAGGGAGAGAGAGAAACTTCAATGATGAGAGTCATTGATTGGCTGCCTTTTGCTCACCCCAAACTGGGGATGGAGCCTGAGCATGTGCCCTGACCGAGAGTTGAACTGTGACCTCCTAGTTCATGGGTTGATGGCTTAAAATACATTTCATTTACAAAATTGAGCTATCAGCTGTTAAAGTGTGTGTACATTTTTTGGGGCACCCTATGTATGTGTGTATATAAGTATATATTAATCCTTACCCAAGGATATGCTTTTGTTTTAAAGAGAGAGGATGGGAGTGAGAAAGAGAAACATTGATGTGAGAGAGAAACATCAATTGGTTGCCTCTTGTATTCGTCCCAACCGGGATCAAACCTGCAACCTTTTAGTGCACATGTTGACACTCCAACTGAGCTACCTGGCCAGGGCTAGCTCAGTTTTTGTTTGTTTGCTTATGTTTTTATTTGTTTTAGAGACAGGAGGGGAGAGATAGAAACATCAATAATGAGAGAGAATCATCGATCGGCTGTGTGGAAAGCCAGCTGTTATCTTCACTAGCAGAGAGGTGTGGACAAGGAGCCTGGAATGCTGGTGACCCTTGAGCCCTGGCAAAGGTCAGAGCTGTACACCCACTGTTTAGTTGAGACAATGGTGGCTGTAAATCCTTACTGATAAGATAGTCTGCCTGTTACTGGAAATTTCCTGCCTAAGGGCTATAGGTGTATCCCAAACTGAATAAAAGAATGGCAAGGCCGAAACGGTTTGGCTCAGTGGATAGAGCGTCGGCCTGTGGACTGGAAGGTCCCAGGTTCGATTCTGGTCAAGGGCATGTACCTTGGTTGGGGGCACATCCCCAGTAGGGGGTGTGCAGGAGGCAGCTGGTCGATGTTCTCTCTCATCGACATTTCTAGCTCTCTATCCTTCTCCCTTCCTCCCTGTAAAAATCAATAAAATATATTTTAAAAAAAAGAATGGCAAGGCCTGAGCACAAGCAGAGTCCTTCCTTTTGCGTTGGGCTCCCGCCTGGCCCCCCAATTTCCAAATTATTATTTCTTGTCTCGTCTCTGTCATTTGCACGCTGCCCCTCTTCCAGAGCCCGAACCCTGAACCCTGAACCACACAGGACGTGGATCTTCACACAGCTGCCTCCTGCACATCCCCTACCGGGGATCGAGCCTGAAACCTGGGCATGTGCCCTGACTGGGAATTGAACTGTAACCTCCTGGTTCATGGGTTGACGCTTAACCACTGAAGGCAGGGCCTAACTCAGTTTTTTGGTGTTTTTTTAAAAATATATATTTTATTGATTTTTTACAGAGGAAGAGAGAGGGATATAGAGTCAGAAACATCTATGAGAGAGAAACATCGATCAGCTGCCTCCTGCACACCCCCCACTGGGGATGTGCCCACAACCAACGTACATGCCTTTGACTGGAATCGAACCTGGGACCCTTCAGTCCGAAGGCCGACACTCTATCCACTGAGCCAAACTGGTTAGGGCCTAACTCAGTTTTTGAAGGCCACATAGAGGGCCTCTTTGGTGGAAGGAATTCCTCACAGAATAGTTTTAAAACATCTCCCTTACTTTGGCTGGTGTGTTCAGTGGTTAGAGCATTGGCTCAAGCACCCACCAAAGGGTCTTAGGTTCGATTCCCGGTCAAGGGCATGTACCTGGGTTTCAGGTTCAATTTGGGCACTTGCGGGAGGTGTCTTTCTCACATTGATGTTTCTCTCCTTCCCTCTCTCTCCCTCCCTTCCTTCTACTTTCTCTGAAAAATCATTGGAAAAAATATCCTTGGGTTAGGATTAACAACAAAAACAAACAAGCCCTAGCTGTTTTGGTTCAGTGGATAGAGTGTCCACCCATGGACTGAAGGGTTCCAGGTTCGATCCTGGCCAAGGGCATGTACTTAGGTTGCAGACTCAATCCTTGTCCCTGGTGGGGGAACAGGCAGGAGGCAACCAATTAATGTGTCCCTTTCACATTGATGTTTCTCTCTGTCTCTCCCCGCTTCCTTCCACTCTCTTTAAAAATATATGGGCCTTTTTTTGCAACGGGTTTGCCGCCAGAACGACCATTAACTCAAATCCAAGGTGGGAAAGGAAAAGATTCACATCAACATCATTGTCATCGGACACGTAGATTCCGGCAAGTTTGCCTCTACTGGCCATCTGATCCACAAATGTGGTGGGATCGACAAAAGAACCATCAAGAAATACGAGAAGGAGGCTGCTCAGATGGGGAAGGGCTCCTTCAAGTATGCCTGGGTCTTGGATAAACTGAAAGCTGAACGTGAGTGAAGTATCACCATTGATATCTCCCTGTGGAAATTTGAGCCCAGCAAGTATTATGTGACCATCATTGATGCCCCAGGGCACAGAGACTTCATCAAAAACATGATCACAGGCACATCTCAGGCTGCCGGCGCTGTCCTGATTGTGCTGCTGGTGCTGGTGAATTTGAAGCAGGCATCTCCAAGAACGGACAGACCCGTGAGCATGCCCTTCTGGCCTACACGCTGGGTGTGAAACAGCTATTGTTGGTGTTAACAAAATGGATCCCACTGAGCCAACCTACAGCCAGAAAAGATACGAGGAAATTGTTAAAGAAGTCAGCACCTACATTAAGAAAATTGGCTACAACCCTGACACAGTAGCATGTGTGCCGATTTCTGGTTGGAATGGTGACAACATGCCGGAGCCATGTGCTAATGGGCCTTGGTTCAAGGGATGGAAGGTCACCTGTAAAGATGGCAATGCCAGAGGAACCACGCTGCTTGGAGCTCTGGATTGCATCCTACCACCTACTCGGCCAGCTGACACGCCCCTGCATCTGCCCCTCCAGGATGTCTACAAAATTGGTGGTACTGATACTGTCCCTGTGGGCCGAGTGGATTTGGTCCTAGACTCAGAGAAAAATACCTTAACTCAGAAAATGTGACTTGTCATACAGGTGTCAGCATAGAAGGGTTTTCAGGCCAAGAACCGAATTGTTTGAGATAGGAGACATTCAAGAAAGTTGTTCAGCCCTAGCCGGTTTGGCTCAGTGGATAGAGCGTGGGGCTGTGGACTGGAAGGTCCCGGGTTCGATTCTGGTAAAGGGCACATGCCCAGGTTGTGGGCTCGATCCCCAGTAGGGGATGTGCAGGAGGTAGCCCATCAATGACTCTGTCATCATTGATGTTTCTATTTCTCTCTCCTTCTCCCTTCCTCTCTGAAATCAATAAAAGAAAAAAATAAAGTTGTTCAAGAAAGTCAAGATTGAAGATGTTAGAGAAAGTTTGTTCTCCAACATCTCCTATCTTGAACAAATTGGTTCTCAACCAAGTTGTTCATGGAAAAAACATCTTGGTTGTTGAATAAAACTTCGGTTCTCCTCCTCCTCCCACCCCCGGGCCCCGACAGTCTCTTCATGCTGATACTTGTATGATCAGTCACATGTCTCAGGAGAGAATGCTCAAGTATGAGTCAGTTTACTGCTAAACCTCGAATTGTTAACATCTCAGGAAATTGTGCTGTGAATATTTTCTTTCTTTTTTTTTTAGGGGTCTGGAATGAATTAATTCAATTTACATTATTTCTAATGGGAAAAATGATTTGGTTGTTTAACAAATTGCTTCTTGAACAGCCTTCCAGAATGAATTTGAGAACCGAGGTTCCACTGCACTTGGCATAAAGTGAGAGGTGATATACAGGGTGAGGCAAAAGTAGGTGTACAGTTTTAAGTAAACAAAAACAGTTTAATCTTGTATTATTTATTAATTATTGTATCAGTTTTCCATATGAACCACTGTAAACCTACTTTTGTCCCACCCTGTATATTAGCTATCATTATTAACTGCCCGGGGAACTTCAACTGGACTTGGAGCCTGGTCATCCAACTAGAAAGGTCTACTCAGGAGTGTCTTGTGAATGTGATTTGCATAACAGTTAAAGCCCTGCTGACGTCAAGGACTCCTTGAAGCTCTAGGTCAGCTCTAGTCCCGGAAGTAGTTCCTGCCACACAACAGTCCCACAACTGCCCCACCAACCTTGCTTCCTACCCAACTCCCAAAGCACCAGGAAGTGAAACAGAGCAGCGAACCCATGCCTCCAGCTCAACTCTTGCCCTTCTCATGTCATCCCCCAGAGTTCCACTTCTTCCTCCTCCTCTTCACCTTTCATCTCCTATCCTGCAGGGCCCACAGAATGGGAATCAGAGGCGGCACCATCAGAGGACAAATTATATAAAAGTGAGGTGAGTTCCCCTCCTTCCACGGCCACCACCAGCTTCCTTATTCTGTGAGTGTCCCCTGTATGTGGGGAGAGACAAACTGGTTCTCACTCAAACTGAGATAACATCCCTGATGCTGAAAATGTTTTATCCCAAGGATGGATTTACCAGAGAGTCATATTTGAACCAGAAGTTTCACTGGGCAGTTTTGACTAATTCTAAGGGAGACCTCTGTCCAGGGTAAGTTTCTCGGAGGAAAAGGGTCAGCCTCTCGGGAAGGCTTTGGGAGCCATCAGTGTGGTCACCCATGGCCTCATTCTGACGTCCAAATTGTCCTGGGACCCTCCACTTAGGGTGGGGGCAGCCCCAGATTTGGACCACCCTCCACTCCCACGCCTAACCTCACACTCTTGGCTGTCTCACTGATGTTGCATCAGGGAGGGTGATGAAATCAGTGACAGTGGATTTTACCCATGGATGCAACAGGCTGAAGGACTGGCCAGGGTCTCTGAACTAAGCACCTTCAACTATCCAGAAGTCCTAGCCTTTTTGCCACGGTGCAGGGGCTGGACTTCGAGCCCTCGCTTACACTGGTGTCTCGAAAGAACCATCGCTTGCATCCCACAGGGCCCATGAACCTTTGGGCCACTAAGGTTGAAGAATCTGATGGTTCTTAGCAACAATTCCCTCCCTCCAGCAGTCCTCCCACCCTCCACAGTGAGGCCTGAAGTGGGGGAGCCGTAGCACTTGACCCAGCATTATGTGGCTGCCCGTTCTCAAAGTGCCTGCAGGTCCATTCTCTCCCAGTGGAAACGACGCTGTTCCCGATAAAGGAAAAGAAGCCCTCTTATTTTCAGAGGGTATCCGGTGGGAACTAAACTTCATTCCAAACGGAGTTTGCCATTTTATTGGGAAACGAATGAATGCTTATGTTTTGATTTTTCCTTAGGCAAGGGGAGGTAAGGAAATTAGGTTGGGGGAATAGTTTTGAGAGGCAGAAAGATGAGGAAAAGGTTACACAGGAAGGAATTTCAGACTAGATTCATTTAAATATTCATTACTCCACCCCACCCCTCCTAGAGCCATTTCAATTCCTGGAGAGCATTACACATATGTCCTGTCCCAGGCCTCCAGCCACAGCAACCACAGAGTCATTTCCCCTGGAGCTGAGGCTGCTTACCTGGGCTCCCCACAGCGGGAGTGATGCAGGGAGGGGAATCCCACCTGCTGTGAGTCACCTGCTAGCATAAAGGGCGGGTGTTACAATGCAGGGACCTTAAAAAGGGACTCAGGAGAGAAAAATAAGGGAAGCAGCTGAGAACCTCAGTGAACAGAGGAAGCCAAACCGGAGACGCACAGAACAGAGAGAATCAGGCTCTGAACAGGGGGAAGTGGGCAGAGATTCCACAAGGACTGCAAGGCACAGAGCGGGCCAGATCTGAGAAGCCGGCACCAAGATGCTGGGGAGCAGAGCCGCGACACCGCCGCTGCTGCTGCTGCTGCTGCTGACACGCTGGACCATTCGGGGCCGGGCTGTGCCTACAGGCAGCAGCCCGGCCTGGGCGCAGTGCCAGCGGCTCTCACAGAAGCTCTGCACGCTGGCCTGGAGTGCACATCCGCCCACGGGACACGTGGTGAGCGGCACCGCTGTGCCTAAGCAGGAGCCTCTCCCCGCTCTCCACGGCTGCGGGGCGTGGGAGACTCTGTGGGCTTGGTGGGAGCTGGAGGGTTGAAGGCCATCAGGGAGTGAGAGGACAGGGAAGTGGGGCTCCTGGGAGAGTCGTGGGCCTGAGTCCACATGGGGTGTGAAAGTACTTATTTTTATGCTTCTGCTCCATTCCAGGATCTACCAAGAGAAGTCGGAGAAGAGGAAGAGGAGACGACAAATGATGTTCCCCACATCCAGTGTGAGGACGGCTGTGATCCCCAAGGTCTCCGTGACAACAGTCAGGTACTAAGATGAGGCTGGGCCACAAGGAAGGGATGGGGACCTGTCTGAGCACCTGGTGAATTAGTGGAAGTTACATCTGTCCTTGTCCACTCAGGCTGCTGTGACATATCATGGACTGGGCAGTTTATAAAGGACAGAAATTTCTCCGCAGTTCTGGAGGCTGCGAAAAATAGTTACCCAGGTTCACACCCAAGGAGCTTAGGGTACCAGCACGGTTGGGTGAGGGCCCTCTTCCCGATGGTCTCTCAGAAGTGGCTAGGCAGCTCCATGGGTCTCTTTTATAAACCCCAGTCCCATTCCTGAGACTCCATCCTCATGATCTAATCCCCTCCCAACGGCCCCACCTCCCAATATCATCACACCAGGGGTTAGGATCTTAATGTGTGTTTGTGGGGACACAGCTGCGTCTAGGAAAGGCAAAGAACTGGAGGGGTCTTTGGGGAACGTACTAGGAAGAGGGTCAGTTTCCTTTCACTGCTTTTTCTTCCCAGCCCTGCCTGCAAAGGATCCACCAGGGCCTGGTTTTTTACGAGAAGCTGCTGGGCTCAGACATTTTCACAGGGGAGCCTTCTCCACTCCCCGACGGCCCTGTGAGCCAGCTCCACGCCTCCCTCCTGGGCCTCAGGCAGCTTCTGCAGGTATGAGTCAGGGGGCTGGAGCTCGGCAGCTCGCAGTCTCGGACAGACTAGGGTGGCGGTGGTGGTGATGACGGATCTGGAGGCCTCTCTAACCATGTCCTGTGTCCTTTCAGACTGAGGGGCACCACTGGGCGACTGAGCAGACTCCAAGCCCCGGTCCCAGCCAACCATGGCAGCGGCTCCTTCTCCGCCCTAAGATCCTTCGCAGCCTCCAGGCCTTTGTGGCCGTAGCTGCCCGGGTCTTTGCCCATGGAGCAGCAACCCTGAGCCCCTAAAGCCAACAGCGTAAGGATGGCCTCCACATCTTCGTGGCTAAGATGAACCTATCGGCTGAGGCAGCGAGTGAATCAGTCCATTGATTCTAATGGGACCTGCATGTGTTGAAAAATTAACCAGTATCGGCAGATTTATGATGCTGACCTAAGACATGTTGAGTATTTATTAGATGGGAAGGGAAATTTTGGGATTATTTATTCTATTGGCAGCAGTGTAAGGGGGAGGATTATTTATTATATTTATACTGACTTATTTACTTTTTTCAATAAACTTATTTATATGGATGCTTAAGTCTAATTTCTAGGTTTGGTTGGGGAAAAGAAAACAAATGAAAAAACAGGGATGAGGGACTACAATACACAACCTTCTTCTACTCTGGGGCTGTGGTGGAGAGGGTGTTTCCTCTTGACCCCTGGTGTATAGAGTAACTGGGATCTGTTTGGTCTTAATCCCCATGTGGCTTAGCAAGTGAAAGGGATTACAAGGGGGTGAGATTAGGAAATGGGACACCTCTCTTGCTCCCTGTGCCTCCTTTCCTGCTTTCTTGGCCAAGAGTGTATTTAACCAAAGATGGGAATCCTGATCACTGCAGGATCAAAAGTCAGAGCTGTTTGAGCAGAGAGGGCATTCCAGGAAGATAAAGGTAAATCCCCCAAACTAATGGGATTCTCCCTCAATGGGTATCTGTGGGCCCCTTCAGAAGGGAGTTTGATTACCCCAACGGAGTTAAACTACCTTTGAAAGAAAGAGTATGGAAAGGGTCTAGTGACTGTTTCTCTTCCTTTCTCCATCTTCACAATATCAACAAGAAACATGGGCTTTGGAGTCAGACAGACCCAGGTTTAAAATCTGGCTTTGGCACCAACCTGCTGAGGAACAATGGGCTAATTCTAGAACACCCCGTCCCTTACACACACTCATATAGAGCTTACACCCCCTGGAAGAATCTAAGGGTCCGGAAAGGTTGCTCCCAACAGGGAAGTAAGAAGAAGAAACATGACAAGATGGGCATGCTGGGGTGGGTGGGAGACATGCCATGCTTTGCTGGCCTTGATCCTACATGGCCTGTTGGTGTTTTCAAGGACATTAATCTGTGTGAGAAGAGAAATAAAGAAGATCCAAGAGGAAACACTTCTAGGTCAGCACAAAGTTTATTAGCCACTTCTGCTCAGATGGGACTCTCTCAATAGTACTGTTCCTCTAACACACGATTTTCAACCAGTGTCTCAAAAATTTTTTTAAATATACAATACCTAACTTTATTCAGGAGCACTGACCTCTTTTTCCTTAGACTGTCAAATAAAAAAAAATGACAACAACCAACACAACAATAGCCATCCTGTTTGAATGAATCAAAATCATACCTATTTTTCTGTCAGATCAGCCAAAATTTTTTTTTGGTGTGCTGCAAAATTTTAGTAATTAGTTTATATGTGCTATGAGATGGAAAAGGTTGAAAGCCGCTGCTCTAACATACCAGGCAGGAAACAGCCGCGTGTAGAAGGCCTCACTTCCATTTACATCTCAGGTTTACTGGAAGCACATCTTAGAGCAATGGCAGTTGTCCTGGGGTTTCCTGGGAATGGCTAAGGTGGGAGGTTGTCTAGAGCTCATGATACACCTTCAAGGTCCTAAGTTCCAGCAACTTGATCTTTGCCCAGGTCCATGCCCAAGGAATAGAAACAGTCTTTTCAGGTATATTGCACAAAAGGGATGGCATCTTAATAGAGTAATATCTAAGACCCCGGCTTCTCTTCCTCTGTAAACATACCAATCTATACTATAAAAAGCAGTTCCTGAATTCCCAGCTAGCGTACATCCCTGGTCTCCTAAGCATTGGGAAAGTGGAGACTGGGCAGAATTAGTTATTGTGCAAAGCTTCACAGGCACATTCGGCTGGTAGGAGCGGTTTCCAGGGGAGGAATGGATGTGGCCACTGCTAAAGGCCCCGGGTCCAGCCCTGCCTTTAGTAGTGGCTCTACCTCCAGGCCTAGCCCTGGCTCCGGAGGGGGCGGGGAGGGGGGGGTCGATAAGAAGAGAAGAGGAGGTCTACCTCCTACTTCCTTCTTCGGAGGGGAGCTTCACAGTGTGGCTGAGGCAGAAAGCTCTCAGTCCCTGTAGGAAAAGAGGAAACTTAGGACAAGAGTGAGGGGAGGAAGAAAGGAGAAGGTCATCTTTGACATGAGGGAGAAATGGAGTCCTGCCACGTGTCAGTTCCGCACTGAGGGCCAATGCTAGTGGGCGCCAGGCTAGTCTTACCAGCTATGAAAATTTTGAAGTTCTTCCATACTGGAAAGAAGCGACTTCTCTGAGCCCTCCAAGTACCTCCTAACTGCCCTGTCCTGTTCCTAAAACCGCTACACCTCCCAGCACAGCAGGCAGCCTCCAGGATCCTACTTAGGGCTATGGCCAACATCTGTTCTGGTTCACTGGTGCCCTCTTCTTACCCATATTATACTTCAAATCAGGCCGTTAACCCAGCTTAGAAGGGGCACATGCCTGATTCCCCATCCTGGGAGAGCAACACCATGATGTAGGGATTAGTATGGGGTAAAAGATACAGAAAGAAGGGAAGAAACATAGTTCCTAGAAGTCAGAAGGAGTCAAGGGCCCGTCTGTGAAGAAATGGCTGCGGTGGAAGATGCACGCCTCATCCACGGGGTTCTGGACAGCTAACAGTGGGTCGCCGTTCGGCATGATCTCTTCGATCTTCATGTTGTTTCTGAAGACTGGGAAGTCCAGAGAAAGACGTGAGGCCCTGGTCTTAGGTAAGGAGTTCCCAACCCAGCAAGGAAAGTGAGGGAGATGGTAGCAGAGGCCTGGACAGGGCCTGAGGGGGCACTTGGTTAGGGCAGGGGTTGGTGTGTCCATTTCCCAGTAAAAGGAATCACATGGGAAATGAGCCTCCTCTCCCAGGAGGAGCTCAGATCTGGGCATTTTCTGTACTGGGTGAGAGAGGGGCCCATCTCATCACTTACTTTCCATTTCCTCAGTGTTCAGGTGTCTCAGATCGTGGGGCAAGTCTGGCTCTGGCTCTGGCACGGGCTGTGGAAGAGGCTCTAGAAGAGGCTCCAGCTTCAGTTCTGGTCCCAGGTCCGGCATTCTTTGTGATACCACGTCCAGTGTGGGCTCCAGCATGGGCTCCAGTGGCGGCCCCAGATCCAGCCCTGCCTTCAGCAGTGGCTCCAACTCCAGGCCTAGCTCCAGCTCCGGCCCCGGTGCTAGCCCCGGGGGCATCTCTAACGACTCCACTTCTGGCTCCAGATTAGGCTCCGGCGGTTGTTGCAGCTCCTCCACCTGCCTGGACATCCCAACACAGACAAAGGAGAGCACTCAGCAGTTTAGGTGAACTGGGGAATGGTAGAGCAAGCAGAGACTACTTCTCTAATCCAAGAAGGTAACAGAGCAGAGGGGTTAAGGGTACAGGCTTTGCTCTGCCCTGGCCAGGTAACTCGGTTAGAGCATCGTCCCGATATGCCAAGGCTGCGGGTTCAATCCCTGATCAGGGCATATACAAGAGTCAACCAATGAATGCATAAATAAGTGGAACAGCAAATTGATGTTTCTCTGTGGTGTTTTTTTTTTTTTTTCTTTCTCTCTCCCGTCCTAGCTCTCTCTAAATCAATTACAAACAAAGAACACAGGCTTTGTCTGAATCCCATCAGTCAGGCTTACCAGAGTTTGAATCCTATAATTTATCTGCTGGGTGACCTTAGGCAAGTTAACTAACTTCTCTGAGCCTCAGATTTATCATCTGTAAAATGGGAACAACAATACCTAATAATATTTGAGAGGCAGGAGGCTGGATAAAAGCAGGGCTTTGGAATCTGACAGACCTGGATCAATTCATAGCCCTGGACCTTGAGCATGCCACTTTACTATGCTAAACCTGTTTCCTCAGCTGAAGACAGTAATAACAGTGTCTGCCTCACAGGACTATTATGAAAATTCAGTAAATGAAAAAATGAGCACAAAGTTTTAGCCCAGTGCCTTGTATATAATAAACTTTCATTAAATACTAGAGGCCTGGTGCATGAAATTCATTCATTGGGGGGGGGGTCCCTGAGCCCAGCCTGCACCCTCTCCAATCAGGGACCCCTGTGGAATTGGGCCTAAACCGGCAGTCAGACATCCCTCTCGCAATCTGGGACAGCTGGCTCCTAACCACTTGCCTGCCTGCCTCCCTGATTGCCCCCCAACTGCCCCCCCTGCTGGCCTGGTGACCCCTCAACTGCCTGCTGCTGGCTTGGCAACCCCCAACTGCCTGCCCCCCAACTGCCCCCTGCTGGCCTGGTCACCCCCCAACTTCCCCCCTGCCTTGTTGCCCCCAACTGCCCCTCTGCCGGCCTGGCTGCCCCCAACTGCCCCCCTGCCATCTGGTCGTCCCCCAACTGCCGGCCTGCCTGGTTTTCCCCCAACTGGCCCCCTGCTGGCCTGGCCACCCCCTAACTTCCCCCTGCCTGGCCACCCCCCAACTTCCTCCCTGCCTTGTTGCCCCCCCAACTGCCCCCCTGCTGGCCTGGTTGCCCCCTAACTGTCCGGAAGTAAGTCGGACATCCAGAAGATGTCTGGTCACCCGGTCTAATTAGCATATTATCCTTTTATTAGTATAGATTCTTGTTCCTATTACCTACTCATATGGGTTCTCATAAGGATTATTTTAAAAAATATATATTTTTAAATTGATTTCAGAGAGGAAGGGAGAGGAAGAAAGAGATAGAAACATCAATGATGAGAGAGAATCATTGATTGACAGCCTCCTGCACACTGGACTGAGCCCACAACCCAGGCACGTGCCCTTGACCAGAATCGAACCCGGGACACTCTTGTCTGCAGGTCAATGCTCTATCCACTGAGCAACACTGGCTAGGGCAGGGCTTAATTATTTAAAAAATGTTATAAAAGTATCTAGTACCATGTTAGGCATCAATCAGATGTCCATTAACATCAGGGTTTATGACTATTATTATCAGGGAACCTCTGTGGAGACAGCTGAAGGATGGCAGCAGGAAAACAGAGAAGAGAGCCGGAACTGGTTTGGCTCAGTGGATAGAGCGTCGGCTTGCGGACTGAGGGGTCTCAGGTTCGATTCCGGTCGGGGGCATGTGCCTTGGTTGTGGGCACATCCCCAGTGGGGGGTGTGCGGGAGGCGGCTGATCGATGTTTCTCTCTCATCGATGTTTCTGACTCTTTATCCCTCTCCCTTTCTCTCTGTGGAAAGTCAATAAAATATATTTAAAAAAAAAAAAAAAGGAAAACAGAGAAGAGAGAGCAGAAGAGCAGGAAAAACCGAGAGGACTGGAGCGTGCGGGTGAGGAGGAGAGAAGGCCAGGGAGACTGGGCTTGGACAGGCTGGTTTACTACGTCAGCAGAAAGGGATGGGGAGGATGGCCACAGAGTTCACATCGCACCTGTTAGAGACCACAATGAGCTTCCGGGTCAGGTACTTCCTTTGCTCCTCGAGATTAACTGTCGGGGACGTACACAGAGGCAGGGAGGTTAGTGATGAGATACAGACCGATGTCGTGACAGCCAGATCTCCTTATTGATTAGCAGTGTCCCACGAACAAGTCCCTTAAGCTCTCTGCGTGTTGGTAAGGAAGCAGTTGGATTTGCGGATGCCTGCAATCTACCGGTGAAGTCAGTCGGCGACTCTCACCTTTGTCCTCGTAGTAGCACCCAAAAGCTTCATCCCGGGGGGTCCGGGGGTAGAGGAAGCGCAGTGGGTTCTCGGGGATGTTCTCCTCGGTGAGCAGCTGGTAGTGGCGGATGATCTTGGTCAGCGGGAGCGACTGCAGCACCTCCTTGGTGAAGGGTGTCAGAGAGTGGATGAGCACCTTATCTGGACAGTGGATATTGGGATAGGCAGGCTTGAGAGAGGAGGCTGGGCCTGGGAGCGCCCCACTCTGCCTGCCCACCCCCAGACCTGCTGACGGGTTCGGGACGGGGCCAGGGAAGCCGAGCACGGGCAGCGGGGCAGGAAGGAGAGGCCGTGGGAGCAGCAGGGCGGGGCAGCTGACCATCATCCTGGTGTTCCACCCAGGAGCAGGTGATGCCGCCTTCCGACGTCTCACTGAAGCGCAGCAGGAAGGTGCCGGAGACGGTCTTCTTCAGCAGCCTGCGCTCCTGGCTCCGGCTCACGAACCCCATGATGCGCCTGGAGCAGAGAAAGCAGCTGAGCGGGTAGGGAGAGGGAGCCAGGTTTCTTCCCTGGCTCTGCCGCTTACAAACTGTTCCACTATGGCCATGTCACTCCGCTTCTCTGACAATATCCACCTGCCAGGGTCGGAAGAGGGGAGAGGATTCAGGGCCGGACAAATGGGCAGGCAGTGTGGTGGGGTCAGACAGGCCCGGCTTTGAATCCTGACTCAGCCCCTTTCATTTCTCTGAGCCTTCGTTTCCTCACTTGACATGAGGGTGGCGACACCCCCCCCCCACTCAGCATGGTGGTAAGGTTACATGAGAGAATTCATGGATGCACCCAGCAGGCTCTGGATCACAATAGACGCTGGACCAATACTGGCTCTAACTATTATTGCAAATGTGAGGGGGGTGTGACCTTGACCCAGCTTTTGCGCTCTCTCCCCACTTGCCACATGAGGGCGCACAGAGCCCACTCAAGCCTAGAAAGGCAGCTGGGTCTAGGGAGAGGGAGGCTGACCAAGGCCTTACCCATCATTCCAGAGATCCTTCAGGTGGTCGTGTACCAGGTCCAGAATTTTGTCTAACCAGGTCCAGAACGGTAGCTTCCCAGGCGGGCTCTCTCGCTGAAGGAGGAGTGGAAAAGCAGGGAGATGTGGAGTTGCCCTCGGTGTGGGGAAGGAGTGATGGGGGAGGGGCGGGGTTTGGATTGGGGCTAGGATCTGGCTGCCCGGGATGAGGGTGTTACCTTGGTGAAGTCGGCCCAGGACAACAATGCACCCTCCTTCCCAGAGTTCTGCCCTGTGGACAGAAAGCCCGTTAGGTGACGGGAGGAGGCAAGGCCAGGGCTCCTGGGATGGGAAGGACGGAGGGCTGGGGCTGACAGGAAAGGAGGTCCGTACCCAACAGCTTGTCCTTCAGCATGCTCAGCTGGTCCTGGTCGAGGCCTCGGCCGACGTAGGAGGAGAACTGCCAACTGAGCGCAGGGCCCAGTAAGGTCCAGGGGGCCTTTGGGGGGCTGGAGAAGAACTGCTGATTCTGTGGGTACGAGAAGAGGACGGGATGGCTCAGAGCAGCACCCTCACACCAGGCTGCCACCCCCGCCTCACCCCCCTTCACCTGCTGGCCCCACCTCCTACCTGAGGGTTTGAGCTGAGCAGATTGAACCAGAGGATCGAGGCCCAGGCGATGGAGAGTTGATTCGTGTTAGAAATGATCACCACAGGGAGGGTGTCTGCCTGGGGAGAAGACAGGGGTCAGAGCGGAGGCTGCGGGGACTCCGGCTGCAGACATTTGGGTGGGGCAAGGGGCAATACTTCACCTGAGAGGCTTCTGTTACCCCTCCTGATGCCCTCTCCCAACCCTGCTTCATCTCTCCCGGCCTCCGCTTTCACTCACTTTCAGTTCCTGCTTCAGTCCCTGGTAGGTGTATTGGACCGTGAAGCTGATGATGTGCAGTTCCTCTGTCACACCCAGCAGACCCTGGGACAGCCACAGCCGTGAGCAGAGGGCCCTGGGGCATGTTCCTCCTGCCCCCCAGCCCTCTGTCCAGGCCTCACCTTACTGCTGCCCTTTCCCGAACCACCCGAACGTTGCTCCAACAGAGTCTGTGAATAGAGGGGAAGGAGAGAGAATGCCAGAGGAGGGACCCAGCACCCCTGCAACCCGTTTTGCCCACAAGACTTCCCAAGGCCTGGGCACTTGCCCCACCCTATTCTATTGGGTTAGAAATATAAGCCACTAGCCTCTTACCAGATAGCCGAAGTCCCAAATTAAGCCCTGACTCTGCCCTTTCTCGGGGGTCAACGTTTTCTGGGTTGAGGTCAGAATGTTGAACTTCCGGAAGCTGTTCCAGGAGGAAGGAAATATAAGAAGGACAGGAACAAAGTTATTCTAAAATTCAGCAGGAAAACAACAGAAGTTCCACTTCATTTCAGACCTCTCCATCTCCCTCTGCTTATATGGCACCCCAATCAACCTTCTCCGGTCTGTGCCCCATCAGGGCTGCCGCATGTGGTTGTGCAGCTCACGCAATGCACAAAGGTGTGCAGCTTTTTTGTCAGGTACCTACCTTTGTGATTGAGGAGGAGTCCTGAAAAGAAACAAAATAAAATAAAGTCATTGGGAAGCAAAAACAGCATAGAAATTAGGAATTTGGTCTTTGGGATCAGACAGACCTAAGTTCAAACCCAAATCTGCAGCTCACTAGCTCTGTGGCCTACAAGACACATCATCTCGCCAAAGCCGGTTTGGCTCAGTGGATAGAGCGTCAGCCTGCAGACTGAAAGGTCCCGGGTTCGATTCCAGTCAAGGGCATGTACCTTGGTTGTGGGCACATCCCCAGTGGGGGGTGTGCAGGAGGCAGCTGATTGATGTTTCTCTCTCATCGATGTTTCTAGCTCTCTGTCCCTCTCTCTTCCTCTCTGTGAAAAATCAATAAAATATATTAAAAAAAAAAAAAAAAGACACATCATCTCGCTGAGCGTGTTTTCTCGTCTGATGGTGCAATGGTAACAGCTGACGCATAGGGTTTCTACACAATTCAGTGAGTACTGGACAAGCTGCCTGTCACCTAGCAGGTGCTCCACAAAAGGGATGAACTGTTATTTCTATGAGGAGGAATGAAAGGGGAGGAACACAGCCCCAGAGCCTTCGGGAAAAGGAGGTGTCTCCTCGGCCCACCCCTCAGCCCACATCCTGGCCACTCTTTGTTTGGTCCCACCTTTCACCTGCTCCAACTTACTTGTCAATAAAGACTTCTGCAGTCAGGGACTCGCTGCCTTCCTGGAGCCTCACCAGCAGCCTGGGGAGGAGAGAGGTGGATGGAGAGAGTGGTCAACCTCAACTCCCGAACAGACCAGATGTTTGGAAAAGGTAAGGGAAGAGATTAGAAGAGGTAGATTGATTGGGGGGGGGAAAAGAGAAGGAACAGCCAACCGTGGGAAGATCTTTAAAGCCAGAAAGCGGGCAGTGCCAGGTCTGGAAAAAGGAATCAGGAATGAATTCTGAGATGCCAACCTTGTTCGGACAGTGAACTTGCTCCCAGTCCTGAGGATGAGGGGTCGATGGGGAGTCTGAGGCATGCAAGGCTGGGTTTCTACCACAAAGGCTCTGGGAAGAGAGAAGTGGAGAGACTGTACAGCTCAGCATCTGTCAGAACGGCTCCCCTGTTCCTTCCCTCCCTCGAGGACCCTCCATGGCCTCTAAACCTGTGGAGCAGATGCTGTAGCAATTCTGTGACCTGGGCCTCCTGCAGGTCCACCCCTGTGATCAGAGGGTCATTCGGATAGGTAACCAGTTGACTCAAGTCCTTCAGTTCCTTCAGCAGCTGCCGCAGATGAAACAATAGCTTTGCTCCATCTGTGAACCTGAGTGATAGAACCCAAGGGAGAGACAATCCATGAGTTTCCTGGAGCCCCCAAACAGGCTCTAAGAGCTCCCCTTTAACCATGTGGAGAATTAAAATTGACTGGGACAGCCCTGACTGGTGTGGCTCAGTGGGTAGAGCGTCGGCCTGCGGACTGAAAGGTCCCGGGTTCGATTCCGGTCAAGGGCATGTGCCTTGGTTGCGGGCACATCCCCAGTGGGGGGCGTGCAGGAGGCAGCTGATCGATGTTTCTCTCATCGATGTTTCTAACTCTTTCTCCCTCTCCCTTCTTCTCTGTAAAAAAATCAATAAAATATTATAAAAAAAAAAAACTGATTGGGACAAAAAAAAAAAATCCAGGAAGCATTGATTATTCAACATGACTCATAATCCAAGAAATGAAAATCAAAGCCACTTTCACATTAAAATTGGTAAAAGATAAACATAATAAAGCTAACTTTCATACGATGCTTGATATATACTATTTATTTTTAAGTGCGTTACACACATGAATGCATTTAATCCTTACAACAACCCTATTTAGTAGATACTAGTATTATCCCCATTTTACAGCTGATAAAACTGAGGCACAGAAAAGTTAAGTGAAAGCGACTTGCTCAAGGTCATAAAACTAGTAAGGAATAAAATTATATGTAATCCAAGGCAGTCTGGCTGCACAGTTCATACTTTTGACTTCTATAGTTTACTGATACTATAAAAAAACTAATAATAGGCAATGTAATGACAGGAAAACAATCATATACTATATATAAGCAAACAAATTGGAATAGTAGTTTGAAACTATTTTTTAAAAAGCCTCAAAAAGTGTGCATACATCTTATAGTATTCCATTTCTAAGATATATCCTAAGAAAATAATCAGACAAACAGACAAAGATAAAAGTACCAGGAAATTCATAGCTTTATTTGTCATAGAAAATTAGAAACATTTGGTTATTAGGTATATAAATTATGGCATATACATGTAATGAAATACTATGCAACCATTAAATATAATGATATAGGCTCAAATATTTAACATGGAAAAATGTCCACAAATATTAAATTTTAAAAAATTACAAGATAGTATAGATAGAATATGATTTGACTTCTACTTAAAATAGATGTATTTTTGTGTATAGGCATAGGGGAAATCTGGAAAAAGGATGCAAAAGCATAAACAGAGGGTACCTATCTCTGTATGATTATATCAAACAGATGGTTGATTTCTTTCTTTTCTCTTTTATTTTTTAAATTATTATTATTATGTTTAATATATTTTTATTGATTTCAGAGAGGGAGGCAGAGGGAGACAGAGGTAGAAACATCAATGATGAGAGAGAATCATTGATTGGCTGCCTCTTGCATGCCCCCCCGACTGGGGACCAAGCCCACAACCTGGGCATATGCCCTGACCAGGAATTGAACCAGTGACCTCCTGGTTCCTGGGTTGGTGCTTAACTGCTGAGCCATACCTGGCCGGGCATTCTTTACTCTTTTACATTGTCTGAAACTTTTTCAATTGGTATACACTGTATTTGTAATCAGAAAAAGCAATACCTCTTTTTTTAAAAAACAATGAAACAAGACAAGCTCTCATTCCTGGGAGCATGATGGCTCCTTTCCCTTACCCATCTTCTTTCCCCCCAGGCACGCATCTCCTAAACTCTAAGGAACCCCATGAGGCTTGCAACCAGGGGAGCAACAGGCCATGGTAGCTCATCCAGGGCTGACCCCTGAACCTGTCCTCAAGGCCCCCTTTTCTCTGACTCTCCAGTGAGCTGACAGCAGCCCTGCCCAGGCTGCCTTCTGGTGCTTCTTCTAGCCTAGGCCCTTCCTTGTTTCACTGTCCCCACATTTAATAAATGTACTCTTGCCCTAGCTGGTTTGGCTCACTGGATAGAGAGTCGGCCTGCGGACTGAAGGGCCCCAGGTTCGATTCCGGCCAAGAGCACATACCCGGGGTTGTAGGCTCGATCCCCAGTAGGGGGTGTGCAGGAGGCAGCCAATCAATGGTTCTCTCTCATCATTGATGTTTCTCTCTCTCCTTCTCCCTTCCTCTCTGAAATCAATAAAAATATATTTTAAAAAAAGAAATGTCCAAAAATGAAGGGCTCTGGGTAGCGAGAATGAAGAGCAGAGTACAGTTGCAGTCAGATAAGGGAGCTGGGATCCTTCTTGGGAGCAGAGTTAGGAAAGCAATACCTCGTAACCGTATACAGGACATTATAAAGCACAGGGTGGTGGCTAGGACTAGGGCTGGGTGAGCATGAGGGTGGGGCGGTGCCTCTCACCACTTCTCTAGCTGGAGAAGTTCCAACCCTCCATCCGGGGGGGCTCCAATGCAGGTTTTCTGCTGCTGCGCTTTCCACTGCTCCAAATTGGGCAGCAGTAGATCAATTAGGGTAGTCAATCGGCCGAGCAGTCCTCTGGAGGCATCCAGCACCTCCTAAGAAAGATATGTGAGTGTGGAGCACCTCCCACCATCATCCCCCGCCATCCAACTGGGGATAAAGGGACGAAAAAGCCCAGGCTCCCAGCTCCCTCATTTCCCCCAGTCCCCTGCTCCCCACGCCCTCTGTTCTTTGCCTCCCACCTTTCTCTTTCTGTCCAGTTCATTGAGAGTTTCCTGCAGAACCTGCTGCTGTCTGGTCTGATGGGGGTCCAAAGAAGATGTCCTCGCTGGATGGCAGGAGCAGGAAGTGAGACAAGCGCTCAGACCTAGGGCTCCTTCCCCTCACCTTCCTGACCTAGATCTCGGTCAGAGTCAGGAAGAGGGGGAATTCTGACGGGAGAGGAAGGGGAACCAAAGCAAAGCACAGATCCCTCTGGGCCCTCAGGCGAATTCTCAAGGATCATGCTTGAAACAGAAGCCTACTCTCTCTACTCCAGCATTCCCTAGCTGTCCCTCAGCCACACCTCCAGCCCAACGCCCACCACAGACCCTGGCACTTCTAGCTTTGCATGGCAGCGGAACTGTAGCCAGTGAGGTGCAGCCAAAGGTGATTCCTCTTTCCTGGGACTTTTTCCTGCTGCTCTCTTCTACCCTCGGCCTTCCAGCAGGAATCTGTCCTTCTCCCACCCGGCAATGTGTTTCCTACCTGGGGCCTGAGTCTTGTATCGGAAGAGGAAGACATCCTGCAGGTCCTTCAGCTGGCTGATGGACTTCACCAGCTTCTGCAGAGGGGAGGAGACCCAGGTGAGGCTGCTTCTGTGGCAGGAGGCAGGCCGAATCCTGCCCACCCTGACTCCTGCCACATCTACCAACCTCCATCATAGCCCTCAATTCCAGGATCCGGGATTCGATCTCATGCTGCTGGCTCTGTACAGGTGCTTCCAGGGCTGGCTCTTCTTGCTCCTGAAATAAGAGGCTCTGAGCACATTCAACTCTGACCTTTCATCCCTAAAGTCCAGTCCTGAAATTATACAACAGGCTACTTGGGGAATCTTATTCTGAGACAAATTTCCCGAGTCCTTTCCATGGCCCCTCCACTCCAGGGGCTTTCCATATCAACAGCAAACTGCTCTCACCACTTGAGCCCTCTGAGCCTGCATCAGAATTCGTTTTTCTTCCAGAAGGAGATTAAAGATCATCTCAGCCAACTGGATAGGGCCCCGGGGTAAGGCCTGCAGGAGGCAAAGAGAGAAGATTGATCCCACTCAACTGCCTTCAATGAACACTCCCATCAGTGATGCAATCCTTCCCCTCCTTCAGGGTCCCTAGCCTTTCCCTCTTTCACCACTGGTCCACAAACCCTAGTCTCTTTCCAACAGGTTCATCTAAACACTGACCTTCTCTCTGCCAGCGATCCCCCAAATCCAGACTCTGTTCCCCTTTCCCCAGGTCTGCCCCTGTCCCTTTGCACCTCCAGGTCCTGTTCTATACCCAGAGCCGTACTCTACAGCTCCCATTCCTACTTTGTTACTGCCGCTCCTCCAGTACCTGAATGTCCCGATAGAATTTTCGCAAGTTGTGCTGTAACAACAAGCACTCGGGGTCCTGGCTGCAGCGGGCACACTCATAGTTTAGTTGGTCCAGGAAGTGGAAGCACAGCATATTAGCCTGGGAATTATCACTGCCCAGCACAGCTTCCTGCCTGGAGACCAGGAATGACAAAGATTAGTATCTCCGCAGGGTCGCTACTATCTTCAGGCCTTCTAACCCATCCTGCCATCGGTGTCTACAGGATCCCAGGGGCTCAGAAAAAAAGAACCCATTTTCCTCATTCCCCACCACCCAGCTTTCTGAGAGCCTCACCAGTTCTGGTCTTCAATCCACACAGCCAGGTACTGTCGAATGTCCACCGGCAGGAGGCTGTTTGTGTAGAGCTGGTGCAGCTGCTCCTGAAACGGGCTGTCGAGATTCTGCAGCATCTCCCACTGCGCCATCTGGGATCCGAGTCTGAAGGATTTAGTTCCCAATTGTAGAGTTTGCGGGACTAAATCACCCACAGTGTCATGATACTTTATTATTACATATGAAAAATGTCTTTAATTATACAGGTAAGAAAAAAAAGGGGGGTGTCTATTGGTTTCAGAGAGGAAGGGATGGGGAGAGAGACATAGACCCCCCCACTCCCAATCTTGGTCTCTTCCCCTCCTCTCCAGAAACCAATATTATTAGTTTGGTACATATTCTTCCAGGGAGTACTATTTAAGAGCTCCTTTTTGTTTTAATGGTAGTTTTCAAACACACACCAAAGTATAGTGAATAGTACAAGGATCGTCCATGTACCAATCCTTCATCTTCAACAAACATTAATGATGTTTCTATCATTTGTAAATCTATCTCCCCCAATACATCTATATATATAAAAGCCTAAGTGATCATTATGACCAGTCAACCACTCGACGGGTCGACCAGTTGCTATGATGATGCACTGACTACCAGGAGGCAGATGCTCAATGCAGGCGCTGCCCCCTGGTGGTCAGTGCACTCCCACAGCCAACCTCCCCCGGCCGGCCAATCTCCCACGGTCCCTCCCCCTGGCCAGCCGGCCCCGATCGGCCCAGATCGCCGGCCAGGCAGAGGGACCCCACCGGTGCACAAATCTGTGCACTGGGCTTCTAGATTATTATAAATTTACTAGAGGCCTGGTGCACGGATTCATGCACTGGTGGGGTCCCTTGGCCTGGCCTGTGGGGATTGGCTGAAACCGGCAGTCCTATATCCCCCAAGGGATGTAGTAGTGGCAAAGTGGCAGGCAGCTGGGGAGGAGTCCAAGCCCGAGCCAGGCGCCGCGTTGCTCCTGCTTGTCCCGGTCCTGCTGCGCCTGCCTGCCACCACCGCTCCGTAGGCTCACTGCCACCCCGCTGCGGTCTCCACGTACCCGTCCTAAGGCAATATTAGTGTGTGCTCTCCAGCCATGACCTCAGCGTTCGGTGCCTGTTGGTCAGCTGAGCGGCGCTCCCACTGTGGGAGCGCACTGACCACCAGGGGGCAGCTCCTGCATTGAGCGTCTGCCCCCTGGTGGTCAGTGCGCATCATAGCTATCGGTTGACTGATCGAATGGTCAACTGATCACTTTGGCTTTTATATATAAGATATGTTTGTATTTGTTTATGCTAGAGCCGTGGTCGGCAAACTGCGACTCGCAAGCCACATGCGGCTCTTTGGCCCCTTGAGTGTGGCTCTTCCACAAAATACCATGGCCTTGGCGAGTCTATTTTGAAGAAGTGGTGTTAGAAGAAGTTTAAAAAATTTGGCTCTCAAAAGAAATTTCAATCGTTGTACTGTTGATATTTGGCTCTGTGGACTAATGAGTTTGCCGACCACTGTGCTAGAGCATTTAAAGATAGTGTGGCTCATAAGTATTTACTTCAGCATGATCCTTGCTGGCCCCAAAGCTTTATCTGGGGCTGAAACCTCTTTGGAGATAAAATTTATAGATATAAAAGACTAATATGCAAAGTGTCCCCTCGGGAGTTTGACTGGGAGACTGGGAGTTCGATAGCTCGCTATGACATGCACTGACCACCAGGGGGCAGCAAGGAACGAAGGAAGGCCCTGATCACTGGCCAGGCCTAGGGACCCTACCCGTGCATGAATTTTGTGCACCGGGCCTCTAGTATCCTATATAATAAAAGGCTAATATGCAAATTGACCAAACAGCAGAACAACTGGTCACTATGATGCACACTGACCACCAGGGGGCAGATGCTCAATGCAGGAGCTGCTCCCTGGTGGTCAGTACGCTCCAACGCACTGCTCAGCCAGAAGCTGGGCTCATGGCTGGCAAGGGCAGCGGCGGTGGTGGGAGCTAAGGCAGTGAGAGGAGCAGGCCTAAGGAGGCAGCTGGACATCCCCCGAGGGCTCCCAGACTGTGAGAGGGCTCAGGTTGGGCTGAGGGACACCCCCTACCTGAGTGCATCGGTCCTCTAGTACTCTATAAATTGCTCTCCAAGTAGAAAGTAGGAGCTCCATTCTAGATGTTTAAAAGCTGTGCAAGCCGAAACCGGTTTGGCTCAGTGGATAGAGCGTCGGCCTGCGGACTCAAGGGTCCCAGGTTCGATTCCGGTCAAGGGCATGTACCTTGGTTGCGGGCACATCCCCAGTAGGGGGTGTGCAGGAGGCAGCTGATCGATGTTTCTCTATCATCGATGTTTCTGGCTCTCTATCCCTCTCTCTTCCTCTCTGTAAAAAAAAAAAAAAAAAGCTGTGCAAGGGGCCCAACTAGCGTGGCTCAGTGGTTGAGCATTGACCTATGAACCGGGAGGTCACGGTTTGATTCCCAATCAGGGCACATGCCTGGGTTGTGGGCTCGATCCCCAGTGTGGGGCATGCAGGAGGCAGCTGATATATGTTTCTCTCTCATCATTGATGTTTCTATCTCTCTCTCCCTCTCCCTTCCTCTCTGACATCAATAAAAATATTTAAAAAATAAAAATAAAAGCTGTGCAAGGGGTCATTCAATCCCTAAGACTGTGTCACCTTTTTCTTTTTTTAAAATATATATTTTATTGATTTTTTACAGAGAGGAAGGGAGAGAGATAGTTAGAAACATCGATGAGAGAGAAACATCGATCAGTGTGAATCGAACCTGGGACCTTTCAGTCCGCAGGCTGACGCTCTATCCACTGAGCCAAACCGGTTTCAGCAGCCTTTTATGATCTTTGTTGATCTCTGAGTCTTCATGTGTATTATAAAATTTGTCAGAGACTCAGAAACTTCACTCAAAACTGGTTTTTGCCTGTCACCAAGTAGACTAGGCAGAGAATCTTTCTCCCTAGCTTGCCCTACCCACTGCCATCTGTCTATTTAGGAAATTAAAACTTACTCTTGTTGCAACCTCAACCTTACAAAAAAGAACAAACATGCACATCTGTGGTCTAAACATGTCATATGATTTTATTATAAATCAAAGAAAAATTTAGGGCGGGAGAAATTGTTTCTACCAGTATGAATAATTATGAGCTGCCTTTCTACCTCTAGGAATTAGGAACAGAGGAAGGACAGGATTGAGCAGGGGCTCTTATTTTTCACTTTAAGCCTTTTAGTAAAGCTTGACTTTTTAAACTATGTATACCTGTACTGCATTAAAAAAACGAAAAGAAGAAGAGGCTCCAGTTCTCAAGGAACGAATTGGCTGGTATTAAAAGAGTAAGGCAATATAAGTAACAACAGGAGCCTTAACCGGTTTGGCTCAGTGGATAGAGCGTCAGCCTGGGGACTGAAGGGTCCCAGGTTCGATTCCCGTCAAGGGCATGTACCTTGGTTGCAGGCACATCCCCAGTAGGGGGTGTGCAGGAGGCAGCTGATTGATGTTTCTAACTCTCTATCCCTCTCCCTTCCTCTCTGTAAAAAAATCAATAAAATACATATTTTTAAAAAAGAAACAACAGGAAAACAAACAAAAAACAAAGAGAATAAAAGAGTAAGGTAACAAGCAAACCCTGAGGTTTAAATATGAAAACAAACAAATCTTTTTTTAAAAATCACCTATCTTTACTTATTTATTTTTAATTCTCACCCGATGATATGTTTCTTTTTTAATATATATATATATTTTTTATGTGCCCTGACCAGGAATCCATCCAAGACCTCCAGGTTCATAGGTCGACCACTAAGCCATGCAGGCCAGGCTGGAGAGTACTTTTTATTATTATTATTTTTTTACTTTTATTGATTTCTGAAAGGAAGGAAGAGGGAGCGAGAGACAGAAACATCAATGATGAGAGAGAACCACTGACTGTCTACCTCCTGCACGCCCCCCACTGGGGACCGAGCCTGCAACCCGGACATGTAGCCTTGACCGGCATCCAACGGCACCGGGACCCTTCAGTCCGCAGGCAGACTCTCTATCCATTGAGCCAAACCGGCTAGGGCTGGGGGGGCGGGGTAAGTTTTTACTGAGTTTTATAAGAGGAAAAGCGAGACAGAAACATCGATGTGAAGAAGAAACTTCCATCGGTTGCCTCCCACTGGCGCCCAACCAGGAATCCAACCTACAACCCAGGTACGAGCCTTAACTTGGAATCCTTCCGTGTGCGGGTGGACATTCTAACCACTGAGAACACTGGCCAGGGCTTTATCTTCTACTTAAAAAATATATATATATATTTTTAAATTGATTTTAAGAAGAGAGAAAGAGAAACATCGATGTTTGTTCCACTGGATGTATTCATTGGTTGCTTCTTGTATATGCCCTGATCGGAGATGGAACCCGCAACCTTGGCGTTTGGGGAGGATGCTCTATTATACCTTTTAACATAACAAATAAGGATGATAAGTCGTATCTACCCTTAGACATTGATTTTTTGGGTGTGTGTGTGGGGGGGGGGGGAATGAGAATCAAAGTATCACAAGCCAGAAGGTAAAAGCGTTGGCAAGGCACTAAACCAGGGCAACAATGTCAAGTTCCGGGTCTTGGAGGCTGCAGGGGAATTTAGGGGAGGGGGAGAGGGGCCACAGTTGGGGACCTAGACCCCACAAGATGGGGGTGATCAGGTTGCAGCAGGTGACAGCGCCTATTTCACCGGGTCGTAGCTCCCGGGCCAGGCGCACTTCCCAGGGGGTAACTCGCGCCTCCACCCCCAATTCCCGCGCGCCCTCGGGGGTCCGTACCTGGCGGGGGTCTCAGTCCCCTCTCCCTCCAGTGGCTCCGGTCCAGGCTTCCTTTCCCCTCCGGGAGCTCCGCACCAGCGTCTCCCGCCCCCAGGCCCCAGGCTGTGAGTTCATTGGCTCCGCCACACCGCCTCTCTCTCCGCGGGGCGGGACCAGCAAGGCGGAAGCCACACCTCCAGTCCCAGCGATTGGTGGGAAAACCTCAAGCAAGCCCCGCCCCATGCCTGCGGAGGGAGGAGTCCAATTAATGGAATAGCCCCAGACTGACCCTGCTGATTTCCGAGAACCCGCCGGGCAGATAAGGAAATGAGACTGGCTCGGACCGTGGAAGCGCTTAGGGCTCCGCAAGAAGGGGTGGGACCGGAATGTCAACATTTTTGGGATCGGAAGGGGAGGGCTGAAGTAATAACAAAATAACTATTTACCGATGGTACTGTGCTAAAAGCTTTAGGTTCCTTGCTCCTTTTTTAATTTCCACAGACCCCATAGAACTGAAAATCATCATCCCCCTCTTTAGAAATTTTAATAACTGAGCTTGGAGAAAGAAGTTTTTAGTCAGTAATCATCGAGGCTCAAACAAGTGGAGCCTGGGTTAGAAACCAAACCCTCTGACTCCAAACCCCAAGCATTTTGTAGCACTGCCTTCCTCCCCGTAACAAATCAGGAATTTGGACTCTGCACACAGCTTGTCAGATTTAGAATACTAGATTTATTTACTCTGTGTTTACCACCTTTTATATTCCAAAACTCTTTCTCAGGGTCATATTCATAGTCTTGGAATAAGGGCCACGCCCCAGTAAGGAGCTGAATTTACTACATCCGACACCAAAGGGGCCACCGTGGAGGTACCTCCCAAGACCTCTTTGCTAGTCTCTGGAGGAGGGGTGTTTGCCGCTCTTTAAAAAAAATGTATTTTTATTGATGTCAGAGAGGAAGGGAGAGGGAAAGAGAGATGTAAACATCGATGAGAGAATCATTGATTGACTGCCTCCTGCACACCCCGACACTGGGGATCGAGCCTGCAACCCGGACATATGCCCTGGCCAGAATCGAAGGGCAATCTCCTGGTTCACAGGTCGCTGCTCAACCAATGACCCACATAGGCTGGGCTGCCTCTTCCTCATGGTAATACTGGATCAACCGTTCAACCCCAGCCTTCACTGCAGGTTTAAGTGCAGTGCTGATCACTAGTCCCATGGGCCCCCCTGCCAGTCCAGCCGTGGTCATTAAAAGGTCATAACCCAGATCTATGATCCCATCTTGGCCTCGTTCCTTGGCCTTGTCCAAACAGTTCTGAGTAGCATAAAACAAAGCTGTGCCCAGGCTGTAGTAGGTTCCCAATGTTGGAAACCACTGGACTATATTGTACACCTCCTGCTCCTGTTCCAAGTCGCAGTCCTGGATGATGGAGCGTCGGGCCCTTTCTGGGCCCAGCTGTTCCCTGGCCAACAGCTGCAGAGCAGAGGCCAGGGCGTCCACTGACACTCCCCTCTCTGTGTTTCTGCCTTTCTCCAGCCGTTGAAGATGTCGGGTGAGGATCTGTGTAGCATGCATACCCCCCTGGCGGTAGAGCTGAAGCTGCAGGGCCTGTACATCAGCATGGCAGCCAGCTTCCTTCAGGGCCATCATCAGTGACAGGCCTACCAGAAACTTGGGGAGAGGGGCCATATGGGCAAAGCCAGGCAGGGACTTTGGGAGCAGGGTCTGGCAGGGCAAGGGGCCTGAGGAGGGTGGCCAGGATTCCAAGGACGAGGGAAGGTGCATCAGGATATCTGTCTGGTTTCCATAGGAAGTGGCATCCACAGGGTGCAGCAGGAGGTAGCAACAAAGCAGCAGCTCCAGTGGTAAGATGAGTCTGAGGCCACGCATGTCTGGACCAGAGTTCACTGGAGAGGGGAAAACCGGAAACACAGCTCCCCTTGAGATGTGGTCTGTAAGTTCCCAGGTCTCAGGGCATACCTCCTCCAACTACTTTAAGCTTCTGTTTGTGTGTGTTTTTTTAAATAGCAAAGATGGAGATTTACTGAAGAACAAGTACAGACTTCCACGTGGGGAGGGGGAAAGGGTCCCACAGAATGGACTCCCACGTGGGGAGGGGGAAAGGATCCCCAAGCTTCTGTTCTGTTTAGGCTAAGGCCTAGGAAACAGAAAATGCAACTCAATTGTTTGCACTTGGCCTTCTCTATCTTTAGGTTATCAGGGACTTCCTCTGCTTTATTTCCACCCATTTATAGGGAACCCCAAATTACTTCACAGTCCAGGCACTGAGAAGTGAGACTACCTCGACAGGTTTGGTAGCTGCTCGATTCAGTGCTGCCCACTTCTCTGTCCCATGAATAAAGGACATATTTGCTATCCTCTATGATCAGTAAGAGATGTAATCTCTGCAAATATTTGTCCATTAGTACTGGTGCTCAGACCTTGCCCCTTGTTGCACACTTGACCTCAATACCTAAGACTTTGTTCTTTGGCATTTTCTTTCTTCTTTTTTAAATTTTATTTTATTTTTTAAACAATATATTTTTTAATTGATTTCAGAGAGGAAGGGAGAGGGAGAGAGCAAGATAGAAACATCAATGATGAGTCATTGATCAGCTGCCTCCTGCACGCCCCACACTGGGGATTGAGCCCGAAATCCTGGCATATGCCCTTGACCAGAATCAAACCCGGGACCTTTCAGTCCGAAGGCCAATGCTCTATCCATTGAGCCAAACTGGCTGGGGCTTTGGCATTTTTTACAGGTCTCTGCCTTGTTCCCACTCTAGCTCATGAGAGAAGCTAGGAGACCCAGAATCAGAAATTAGGTATACATCTACTATTTGCTCTTCTTAAAATTTCTTTTCAGTTTAAAAATTCAATTCGCAGGCTAAAACAGCATCTAGTTGAGGTTTTGGTACTGGGTAAATGAATGAGAAAAGGTTCAAGTACCATTCATGCTTAAAACACATTATATGCCCAGTATATGACAGCTGAAAGAAAGGAGAAAATGGATTAAGAAATAGAGACTGAGAGCTACTAAATGGAGAGGGGCAAGGCTAATACCAGCCACACATGTGTTTTAGCACTGGGATAAAGAGAATACTTTTGTCCTAATTGCTCTCCAAAACTTCTAACTACTTACCATATCCCATTCTTGAACACAGTTCTGGTAAAGGAGACTTATCACCTACGTGGCACTGAATATCTGAAGTAAAGCTGGACAAATGCTGGAATCAACTTTCCCCATAAAGCACCTCAGAATAACTGGAACGTTTGATAAATTATATTGTCATCATCCATAGACACTAAGAGGCTCTTCTTAACTTGGGGGTTTCTTCAGCTTTTTGCCTAATTCTTCAACAAGTTTCTGATCATACCTGCAGTTCTAGGGGATGGCAGCAAAAGCTCTGACTTGTGTCACCAGCAACGTGGGAGATGGCTCCTCAGCAAACTCAATTATCGTTTGAACTGCTAGACCAGCCATCCCAGTGGGTGTATTTAATACATTCCTCAGGGTGACAATCTGAGTGTTGGATTTATCCCCACAGACCCCTCAGAATGACCTTACTATTGCCAATGCCTTCTTCCTCATGGTGCTTTTTACTCCTCGAACGAGGGTTTCAGCAGTCCTTTCCTTTCACACTAACAAGCTGAAGCTGCAGAATGTGGGCTTCCGTTGGGCAGCCAGCCTCCTCCTGGGCCACCTCGAGAGCTAAGTTGGACAGGTACATCGGCAGAGGGGCTGAGGAGAGATCCTGGCGGGTCTTGGGATCTGGTTAGAGAGCACGTTAGAAGGATGCCCAGGTTCTGTGAAACACAGCTGGGAGGTCAGAGCCCCTTTCTGGACATTGCTTGGAAAGGCAGCCACTGGGGATAGCAGGCTACAGCAAAGCAGCAGCACCGCCTGAATCGTGGTGGGTCAGCAGAAAAGCCCTGCTGGAAAGGAGCGACGGTCAGTTGGGAAGTAGGCAAAGGCTTAAGGTGAAGAGACACCAAGACTGGTCAGAGCTAGGAAGTCTTAGCCCTTGGAAACCTGTTATCCTAAACATAGCTTCACCCCTACCCCCCCAGGCTTTGAACGATCCTCACCTGCTCACGAAAGAAGCCAGAGGATCGAGATCATCCGAGCACGTCCTTTGCCTCGGTGCTTCCCTAATGGGAATGCCTGTTTCCTACATCTCACTTTCTCTCTCACCCCAGCCAAAAACGATGACTCCTCCGAAAACTGTGAGGACGTAACATCAGCAAATATTTATCCTCCTCTTCAGCCTCAGGCGTGGTCCTCCTCACCTTTGCCCCATGCTGACCAACAGGCCTTCCCCTCGGTGGTTACTGCTTCTCCTGACCCAGGTCTCTGCAGACCCAAACCTGGACCAGGAAAAATCCCTCTGTATCTTCTGGGGAAGCAAGGAGGGGAAAGGCAGCTTTGCCAATGATTTCTGGGGAGGGGATGCCAAAATAGTTCTTTTTCAATGGAATTATCAGATAGAGGAGGAGGGAAATAGAACCTACTAGCAAGTCAGATAAAATCAGAGCAATTTTTCAGTTTTTACCTTCTTAATTCCAATGCAGTACCCTAATGAAACACATTCATTATCACAATAGTATCTCTTCCTAAGCCTGCACTAGCCCATAGGAATGAGGGCTTCATTTCTCATCTAGGGGTCTGGATGAGAAACTGCAGTCTGGAAGACAGGGAATGACGGCATGTGGGGCCTCCTAAAACTGGCACCAAAGTCTACATCGTGCCATAAAGGTCCCTTTCTGGTGCCATAACCCACTACTGGCAGACAGCCAAAGGTGTCCTGGGTCCCTTCCCCCAGGTTACTCACTCCTCTCGGCCCCAGGAAGGGGCCTATAACAAGCAAAGAGAAATCAGAAAGAAAAAAGGAGAAGTTTCTAGGACCTAGCCGGGTAGTTCAGTTGGTTAGAGCGCCATCCCGATACGCCAAGGTTGAGGATCTGATACCCGATCAGGGCACATACAAGAAAAAACCCAATGAAGACATAAATAAGTGGAATAACAAACTGATGTTTCTCTCTCTCAAAACAAATAAATAAATAAAATAAAAAATATAATAAAAAAAAGAGCTCTGCCGAAACCGGTTTGGCTCAGTGGACAGAGCGTCGGCCAGCGGACTCAAGGGTCCCAGGTTCAATTCTGGTAAGGGCATGTACCTTGGTTGCGGGCAATCCCCAGTAGGGGGTGTGCAAGAGGCAGCTGATTGATGTTTCTCTCTCATCGATGCTTCTAACTGTCTATCCCTCTCTCTTCCTCTCTGTAAAAAATCAATAAAATATATATTTAAAAAAAAAAAAAAAAGAGCTCCAAACTTGTGAACAGAAAGAAAAGCCTAGATCCTTTGTCTTTCAAGGATATTGTGGTACATAAAAAGGCAAAGTTTGTGGTGAATGAGCAGCTAAATTGAGGTCAGACTTGCTTTTGTAACTTGGAATTTCCTAAAATAAATAAATAAAAATAAAAAATAAAACATTTTAAAAGGTTTCTACAGGAGCAAGTCTTCAGGGAACTATACACTCCTAAAATTGGGAGAAGAAACTGGGTGTAGAGGCATCTAACACTGTTGCCTGAAAATCCTGGATCCTTCAGATTCTCCCATTTCTTTTTTAAAATTTTTCATATATAGTTATATTTCTCACATTTCTTTTAATTGTCTAAAGTTTTATCTCCTTTCCCCCCAATTAACCCTGCCCCAGCCATTCCCACCCCGGGCAAGCCCCCACCATCCCACTGTCTGTGTCCATTGGTTATGCTAATATGAATTCTCCAGCTTCTGACCTGAGTTTACCATCATAAATGGGCCTATCTCCACCTCCAGTTCATTGGCCAGTGTCCTCATCCTCAATATGAAAATGCCATTTTGTTGACATTCCGTGAATTTCCAACTCTAGTGCCTTGGAAACGACAGGGGAGGGACTGCCTGTGTAAACATGGCAGGGGGAGAGAAAGTGGTGGTGAGCTTGTCTTCAGGACTGAGGAGAGGAATGAGAGGGCTGAAGACAAATGCATGTCCCCCAGTTAGACTTCTCACCTTTGCTCCTGCCCTTGTCTTCCACCTGTTCTTCATCAATTCCCATCAGATTGTACTAGTTTCAGTGTACAGCACAGCGGTTAGACATTTATATAACTTCCAAAGAGATGCCCCAATACGTTTAGTACCCACCTGGCACCACATAATTATATTATTGACTGGCTATATTCTCTATGCTGAACTTCACACCCCCATGCCTATTTTGTAACTGCCAATTTGCACCTCTTAATCCCTTCACCTTTCTCACTCAGTCCCCCAACCCTCCTCCCATCTGGCAACCATCAGTTTGTTCTCTGTGTCCATGAGTTTATTTCTGTTTCATTTGTTTGCTTATGGGTTTTATTGTAATTAATGGCATTTATTTTTTAGAGTAGTTTTAGGGTTATAGAAAAATTGAGCAGGAAGTATAGACTGTCCCCAAATAATAATCCCTCCCCACCAACCCCCGTTTCCCCTATTAACATCTTACATTGGTGTGATACCTTCGTTACAATTATTTTTAAATTTTATTATTTATTTTATGATGTATTATTATCTAAGTACATAGTTTACATTAGGGTTCACATGTTTAATTCAATACCAAACATATTCATTCTACCTTTAGAGGCTGTCGGAAGAAGAAAAAGCCAAGTCAGAGAAACAAGACAGCCCAAATGCATCCTTTACCGAGGGCTCTCCCTGATCTGAACGGCTATTTTCTGAATCTCACCTTTACCTTACCTCACCTGGAAACACAAGCGAGCCAGCCAGCTGAGTTTCCAAGAACAGGGAAAGGCGTGACAATTGCCATATTTACCCACTCCTTCTTGCCTAGACTTTGTCTTTCCCTCTGCCCCGTGCTGACAAACTGGCTGTTTCTCCCTTTGCAGCTCCTGTTTCTTCCTCCTGCAAACTCTTGTCACCCTAAAGATTTATCCTAGGGCAGTGGTCGGCAAACCGCGGCTCGCGAGCCACACACGGCTCTTTGGCCCCTTGAGTGTGGCTCTTCCACAAAATACCACGTGCGGGCGCGCACGTACAGTGCGACTGAAACTTCGTGGCCCGTGCACAGAGGTCGGTTTTCGGCCTGGGCGAGTCTATTTTGAAGAAGTGGCGTTAGAACACTCAAGGGGCCAAAGAGCCGCATGTGTCTCGCGAGCCACGGTTTGCCGACCACTGTCCTAGAACAAGGATCTTGAGGTGAGAATATTTTTCTGTGCCTTCTGTAGGGAAAGCAAGAGAAAATGGAAGGTTGATGGTTTGTTTTAACCTTAATAGTCAAAAGGTCTCCCAAGAGCACAGCAGGGTACTTAAGACAGATTAGAAGTCAGATCAACATTGGCAACTTTTAATCTTACATGGTTAATTCAATACCAAACACAAACCAAACATATTCATCATCTGCGGAGTACTGCATCCCAGCCCCACCTCAACTGCAGGAATTAGGCTCAATCTGGTGTCTAGGCTGTGATCATAGGAAAGAGAATGAAGATGGGAGCATCTGGTGCTTTTTAAGTGGTGTTATATCCCTACCCATCATGTCACGAAGCTCCCCGTCTGGGGCCATGACCCACCTCCAGCAGAGAGCCAAAAGGAACAGACCAGTGAGAGAGATCCAGGGCACCTTCTAGGTTTCACTCACTCCTTTCGTTTGCTAAGGGGCACTAATAACCCAAAGAATGGGTCCCAGAAGAAGCCGGGACAGGGGGCTACCGAGGCATCCGGACCAAACAGGGAGAAACAAGGAGTGAGTGAGTACGGGAGTCCAGCACCATGGTCTGAACTTCCTGGACCCCCGTCCATGGGGAAGCCCAGGCCTGTACTGCTTCTGTCCAGTACGAGGCGTTTCTGGTCCTGCATGAGCCTTCCAATTCTGGTTTAAACTCAGCACCCACATACAGGTCTATCGCTACCCTCAGGCTTCCGGCTCTTCAGTCGCTTTCCTCTTCATCCTCAATACAAAACCGTTTCTTCTTTTGGATTCCTGGAACTCCCAGCTCTGGTGCTGTAAGAAGGACAGGAGTGAGAAGAGAGAAAACAGCTAACACGTGAAAGGGGAAGCGGGGGAGAGCTTCATCTTCAGGACCGAAGGGTGCCAGAGGTCAGAGGACAGAGCAGGGCCCAGACTCCCTACCTTTGCGCCCGCCCTCATCTTCTTCCTGTTCCTCATCGCTGTCCAGCAGTTGTCGCTTCTTGGCTGCCACTTTCGGCTGCTCTTGGACAGCAGCGATCTCTGCCTCTGAAATGACCGTAAGAAGCGTAAGATTAGGGGATGGGCCCTCATAGTATCAGAATACTCCATCAGCCTCTAGAGCAACATGGCTGCCACACAGTGAGTCCTCAATAGGTGGCCCCGCTCTTACCCGCTGGGGACACCAGGCCTGCTTTCTTTTTTCGGGCCAACAGGAGGGCCCTCAGGGCTTGTGCCCGGTCTTCCTTTGGGTGCTCTCCCTCGGGGGCTTGCTCTCCAGGAACTTTCGGGTCTAGCCCTGGCTGAAGTTTTCCCTCTTCCTCTGCTTGACTCAAAGAAGCTGCTGCCCTCCGGAGCTGGGTGGGACTCAGCTTGGCTGGAATTCGCCAGAAGGTTTCCTACAAGGACAAAGAAGTTGAAAATAAGAGACTTTAATATTATTCACTGAGTAACTATGAACCTGCACTGGTGAAGATCCACAACGGTTATGAACTTACTGCTTATTTACCCAGTACATGCCCAACGCCTAGCATGGTGCCTGCTGCACTAAAAAGTTGTCAGTAATATAGTTGTTAATTGAATAAAGGAATCCTGGGGGACCTAAAAGGGTGAATCAGATACATCCCCTCCGTCAAGAAACGTACAACCTAATGGGGAAAAAAAAATCAGTGTAGTCTAACACCACAGGATTGGGGCTGCATCAAGGAAATGAACAAATCTCAGTGGCCAAAGTGATTACTTTCGCATCAGGGATAGAAAGTGAGAGAGACTGCTTCTCTGGGGAGGTGACGGCCGAACTGACTCTTCAGGGTTGGGTGTGTTGGGGCTTCCGGGAGAGGGGCTGGCATGATCAGGTGTTTGGAGCAGGAAGAAGCCTACTATCTGGAGGATGAAAGCAGTCCAGGTGACGATGGAGTAAGATAGGTATGTGGGTGGTGTGGCCGTGACGCTACAAAAACGGACCAAATCTACATCTTAGGAAGATAACTAAGGGGGCAGCGTGGACCACGGACTCAGTGGAAGGAGAAATTGGAGGAAGACTAGCAGAACAGCCGGTGCAGAGTCTCGGTCAGCAAAATGAGGAGGTGTATTTTGAAACAGCACCAACACAACTTGGCTGACACTGTGCCTGGTGCATTTACCTGCTCAGAGGCAGGAGGTCGAACCCCTAGCTTGCGCAACAGCTGCTGAAACTGTTCCTTTTCCATGGCTTCCTCATTTTCTTCCGTCAGCGGCACCAACGGCACTGCCTGGGAGCAGCCTAGAAGAGGGTCCACAGTCATACGGTCAAGACGTGAAGAAAGAACTGGTCCTCTCTCCCACGACCAGCCGCTTCCAAAGCCACAGTCCCGCTGAAACCACCCTTTACCCTCTCACCATCCTCTTCCCGGTCGTTTGCTGCTTGAACCAGGCAGTTCTGGAGCCACAGGAGCGGAGCAGAAAAGCCTGCGGGAGAGGAAAACTGAACGCTGGTCCACGTGCGGAAACCCCTCCTCCACGCGAGACTCCTCGCCCAGCCCAAGCCCTCACCTTCCTGCCGCAGGCTTTGCCCAAGGTCTTCAGTTGACAGGACTGAGCTCCCCGGGGGGGTTTGCTCTGCTTCTGAGCACTCCTCTTTCTCCTCATTCTCCTCACTATCTCCCTCTGACAGGCTTTCCTCTTCTTCCAGATCTTCCTGGCAAAAACCTTTCGGGGACTCCTCTCCATTAGGCTAACGTTCAATGGGCGTGGGAAATGAAAGGGGACAAGGTGAGGAACTGAGTGGAGTCCTTGGTTCTGGGTGGACCTAGTCAGAACAGCCCGAAGCAGGAAGATCCTGGGCGGGCTACTTCTACGGAGCACTCAGGGGGAGATTATTACCGAGCCCGGAGGTGCCGACTTCTTCCGGCGTTTCTTGTATAGCTCCCGCCGCTCAGCCACCAGCCCCAGAGCCAGCAGTTTATCCACTATTCGGGCCCGTGAGCGTCTGGCTGTGATATTCTTCATGATATGACCCAGGACATCTATAAAGAAGGAAAGTGTGAATGCTCAAGAGCAGGAGAGGGAAGAGAAGTAAAGGCAATCAGAGGAGAGAAGCGAGCTTGATTCACTCGAAAATGATACCACGGATATAGTGAGTGGAGAGAAGGGCTGGGACAAGCCTTACATGGAAGCAGGAGGCAGGGGGAAGACATGGACAGCACGGCTCTCCTCTCAGAGGTTCCCTGAACGTCTACCTCACTTACCATCTGAGGCCTGGAACTCCTCAAAAAGCCGCTGCAGCTCCAGCTCCTGATCTTCTGTCCACAGGACGATGTGGGTCCCTTTCCTGGTTAGGAAGGTGTCAGTGGAAGAGGCGGCCGCGGCCGTGAACAGAGCACTCCCCATCTCAGTTCCCTCCAGAACGTGTGCCTCTACCTTTGAAAGTCCTTAACACTGTCAGCCAGCCCCAGCCGCACCAGGTGGTGGATGACCTGCTTGCGTGTCCGAGGAGCAGTTCTCAGGTGTGCCAATATGGTGTCCACCACATCCCGACCTGAGATGGAGGAGTGAGGCAGTAAAGAGGGGTCCGGAGCGCATGCTGCCCTCCTCACACACTCGTCAGATCTCAAGGCCTCATACCTTCCACATCCTTATGGGCAAGGTACAGTTCCCGAAGCTGGGCCTCCTCCTCTGGGCTCCACGCAGGAGGCTTACGACTAGATCTAAATGGGGAACGGAGAGGGGAAGCTTGTAGGCTATGGGCCCAAAAAAGGAGACCAATGGTCTTCTCTGGTTAGTTCTAAAAGGAACAAGAAAGACAATACAGACACCTCAAAGGAGCCAGCCAGCAGAGGCCTACATATGCTTCCTTCCCCCGACTTCCATCCCACTTAACCCAAAAGTCAAACTAAGAGGTTTTCCAGGTTGGGCCAATGGAGCCTGACACTGCAGGGACCAAGAGCATTATGGGAAAAAGAAAAAAGCGTGCAAAGAGAGGAGCTGAGACACTAAGGAAAAGAGGCCAAACATTTCTATGAATCCTCATGATTCGCCAGCACATTCTAGGTTCTCCCTGGGGGCCACCTCCCCCTCCCGCCCCGTGAAGCTCTGGAGAAGGAATCTAGAGTAGGCAGGAGCCGCAGGCTCCAGTCCCATCCTTCTCTTGGGTGACCTGTGGTAAAGCACTGCGCCTTCACGGCCTGTTTTCTCAGCTACGCAAGGGGAAAACAGTTGCACTAACTCAGTGGTCGGCAAACTCATTAGTCAACAGAGCCAAATATCAACAGTACAACAACTGAAATTTCTTTTGAGAGCCAAAAATTTTAAACTTAAACTTCGTCTAACGCCACTTCTTCAAAATAGGCTCGCCCAGGCTGTGGTATTTTGTGGAAGAGCCACACTCAAGGGGCCAAAAAGCCGCATGTGGCTCGCGAGCCGCAGTTTGCCGACCACGGCACTAACTGATGTGCGTGCTCCTCCAGCTTTGACACTCTGTGACTGTGTCACCCACCCCTACTGCCCACCCTGGAGCTCACCCGCCGTCCAGGGAGCCATAGCCCTCCGTCATCTCTCGAACCACGGAAGTGTTCTTCCAGAACAGCAGCTCCACAAAGGCTTTTTGGTTGACTGCAGCCAAGGCAAAGAACTTGCCCAGGATGTATTTTGCAAAAGTCACTAGCTCCTGTGGGAGAGGGAGGCTGCTGTGAGGCCTCTTGCCTAAATGTACACACAGTCAGGCCCGCTAAGTATTTTCTCGACACCTGTTCCCAGCTGCCCCCCCTCACTCAGACTCTCTTCTCCCCCTCCCCACCGAGCTCCCTCAACCAGACGGCCTACTTCCTCACCGTTCTCTCATCTTCCAGCCCTCGACCCCACTCAGGACTCCCCTAAGCCTTCAGACCCCCATGCCTTAGTATCCCCTCACTTTGTAGGCCCCAGCGGCAGGGTCACTAAGCAGACGATTGAAGAGGCAAAAGAGTGAGAGCTGGAAAAGAAGGGCTTCCATTTTGAGGTCGTGGGCCAACCGGTGCAGCATCTTGACGATGCAGTGGTTAGTGTGGGCACTGTTCTGCCGGTAACTCCGCAGCAGCAGCACGTAGGCTCGGATGACAGTTGAGCTGGCAAAGCTGCACCAAGAGAGGGAGGGAGAGAAGGTCGGCATAAGACACTGCTCACAGCCCCTCGACCTCCCTCCTGGGACCACTCAGTCCTCTCGGCCCGCACCGTTTCAGGTAGTCCAGAAAATTAAATTCCTTCTCCGACACCTGGACCACTTGCAATTCTTCCTCCTCCTCCTCCTCCTCCTCTTCCTCTTCCTCCTCCTCTGCCCCTCGTTCCTCTGGCCCCAGCTGCCCTATAGGAAGAGTGACGATTGCTGGGTCTCTGGTGCTAGAGAGAGCTAGAAGCAGGGAGATGGGAGGGGGATGGAGACTCACGGGGAAGGGGGGCACAGAGGATTTGCTTCAGCAGCTGGATCTCTTCCTCTGGGGAAATGTCTTGAGAGCCAAACACATCTCCTTCTGGCCACACCTCTCTGGAACACAGGGAGAAAAAAGGCTTTAACCAGAGGGAATCTGAGTTATAATTTGAAGTAGGAGAAGGAATTTAGACTTATGTGTCAGTTGGAAAGAGAACGCAAACTATTATCTCAAAGAAGCAACAATTAAAAAAAAAAATCCTCCCCAAGACTCAGTACTTAGTCTAGAGCCCCAGGACTTCAGATGGGACTTCTCTCTTTTGAAGACGGAGGACCCTGTAGCATAGTAAACGTCTCCCTTTGCCCCCAGAAGCCAAGAGCTGGACCCGGGAGGACGGGTGGGCAGGGTTCTTACCGGGCAGACCTAAGGAGAGTCAGGGCCTGAGAGGCCTGGCTAGCCAGCAGACAGTCTTGGATCCGCACCATGGCTTCTGCCCGCTGCTCTTCCACGGGCACCTCTGAGGCTGCATCAAAGGGAACCATGGAGTCCAAACGGAGCTCAGGATCCTAGAGCGAGATGAAGGCTGTGGGGACAGAGAAGAAGGAAGCCCAGGCAGCCAACCCACAGCACGACCCTGAGGAAGACAGGGTTTCTGCAGCTACCTACCCGGGCACAGCACTGCAGCTGCTCGGCCAGGGACGGCCACAGGGCCTCTAGGTCCCCTGGGCTGCAGGCGACATCACCAGAAGCAACAGGCTTCTTTTTCTTCTTTCTCTTCTTTCGTTTGTTCTATGGAGAAAGCTGTGTTAGAATGGCAGGAGGGCTAAGGAAGCCTTTCCCCACCCATGTCTTCTCTAGCATTAATTAACTAGAGGCCCGGCGCATGAAATTCGTGCACAGGTGGTGTCCCTAGGCCTGACCTGAAATCAGGACCGATCTTCCCCGGCAGCCGGCCCCGCCCCCTACTGCTGCCACCGCCGCGGTCACCCTCTGTGTGTGGGGTGACCAGTGGGGCTATCGAGGCCCCGGTGCCGCCCGCGTCAGCCACCACCCACCCCCGCCCTGTTCCCCATTGAGCGATCATAGCCTGCCGGCTGGGGAGAGGAACCAACAAGTTGGCTATTCCCACCTGCTTGCTGGCCCTGCCCCCCACCGCCACCGGTTGACCTGTGTATGTGGCGTGACTGGCGGGACAATCAGGGCCCTGACAGACACGCCACCAACCACCCCCGGTTCCCTGTTCCCCACTGGACCATCGGAGCCTGCCCACCAGGGGAAGGGACCCAGAGGTTGGCTCACAGGCCCCAAACGGGTGATCAGGGCCTGCGGGCTGGGGGCAGCTCCTGCGTTGAACGTCTGCCCCCTGGTGGTCAGTGCGCGTCATAGCCGACTGGTTGTTCGCTGTCTGGTTGATTTGCACATTACGCTTTTATATATATAGATTAGATGTCTGAGTGAATTAATCATTCACAGAGTGACCACTATATGCTACTCAAAGGCAACGGGAAGCAACAGTGAACAGCCCATTTCCTTGTCCTTGAGGAGCTTACAGTAAGGGAGAGAGGTGAATCAGGTTTCAGTGGGGACGGGACCTAGAATGTGGCTGAGCAGAAAATGCCATAGTAAAGCATAGGAGGAGCACTTGACTCACTTCTTGGGGTCAGATATCCTAAAAGCAGTGACATCAAGCAGAAGTTTATACGGTGAACAGATTTGCTATAAGGATAAGAAATTCTACATGAAAAGGCTTTGTAAACTGCATAGCACTTTGTAAAACTAGCCTGCAATTTTTTCTCCTGAAAAGCAGGAGCGAAGAGTCAATACCCTGTCCTGCCCCTCCAAGGCATGGCTGTGAACCAGCCTTGTGGGATGAACTACGGAGCCCTTAAGGTTCATACCCTATTCAAGGAACTTAGAATCAAACACAACAAAAGTTAAGAGCTTGAGCTGTGGAGTCCAGAGCTCTGGAGTTAAGTACTGACGCTTGGCCATTTACTAGTAAACGTTGAACAAGTTTTTAACCACTTTGTGCATATGCCCTAGTACTGGTGTGAGTATTACAAGAAAACTAGCACAATGTCTAACATACAGTAAACACCCAATAAATGATATCACTTATTACTGCTGATAATACAACAGAATCCTGAGTTTTAAAATACCTTCTAGGAAAGTCTCATGGATATCACTGCCCTTTTCTAGTCCAGTTCTGACTGAACTTTAAGCTTTAGCAGATAGAATTCTAGGAAAATTTTTACAAAGCAGAGACCCTGAATGTCTACAGGATACAAATTTCTTGAGGTTTTCTTCTTGTGCCAGACTTTTCGTTTACACGTCACTTCAGGCTCATGGGTAATCTTCCAACCAACTGTGGGACTGTGGAGATTGACACAAGCAGCTGCAGTTCCTCTAACAGTAACTAATACAGGAAGAGATCCCAGACCTTCTGAATTTCCATTTAAGGCTCTTTCCATCTCACTACAGCTCAGAAGTATAACCAGAAAATACCACAGCATAATCACTAAACTCTAATATTATGAACCCCTCGGGTTTCTGTGCTTATCAGCACCTAGTAGGTGTTCAAGAAATGTTTCACGAATGAATTAAGATGTTTATGGTCCATCAGGGATTGATCTAATAAAAGTAGGAAGCCACAGTAGACTCACACTATCGAGTCTCTTCAACAAACCTCTCGCCCTCTTAGATCAGAGTAGTTCTAACAGGTCAGCTGAAGCTACAGAAAATGTGAGGAGGAGACAGAAGCCCTGTCCTCCCCCTTTCCCTCCCATCTCTTTCCACACCTGGGCTGCCCAGTACCTGCACCACCAGGTTCCCTCGGCTCCGACAAAACCGCTCCAACATCTTGAGGAAGAGATGGGTGGTTTCCACCAGGTCAATGAGGAAAGAGCGGGGCTGGCATCGCTCATCGAACTTCCGAAAGAGTGCCAGGAACAGCTCTCGATACTCCATGACATAGAAAATGTTGTCTAGAAATGGGACAGAAAAAGGACTGGAAGGACTGGACTGGGAAGTTCAGGAAAAGGAGATGGGTGAGGTTGGGACTAGGAAGAGTAGAATGCGGGTCAAGAGATGGGGAAGGCCAGGATCAGAGACCAAGCCAGGGCCTCACTTTTGATGATGCGGCTGCTCTCCCTCACAGCCTCATCTGGCGACACGTCCATCTCATTTACTGTGGCCAGAAGCTCCTGATAGGCCTTCAGAGCCAAGTGCATCCTGGGAGTTGAGGGAGAGAGGAGGACAACTTAGGACATAGGCTCATGGAAACAGTACCACTCCCCCCACAAAACAGTGCCATCAAAACCAGAATGGGCCAGCTAGTACTTGCCTCCCAGCCTGACCACCTTAATCCTAAAACGCAAAAGAAAGTACCATCCAGAGTTCAGGTGTTAAGGTTCCTGGCCTGGCCACTGTGTCCAGCTGACTCCAGTTCTCACCCCACTCACCGGCGTGCCCAGGAGGCGGCTTCCTTGCGGTCAGTCAGCATCATCTCATAGTAGTTGGTGAGGTTCTGCTCAATGAAGTGGAAGGTACGGACACTGAGGGTCTCAGAGACCAGGCCTGGCTTGAAGGAGGCAGCCCGGTTGAAGGCCATGAAGAAAGCCAAGGCCCACATGTAATAGGTCTCATCGTGCTGCTGAGCTCTCTCCCGAAGCAGGTTATCCTAACGTCCAGGGGAAAGAAGACCAATCCATGACCTTGGGGCTTCCAATTTCCTCCTGTCCTATGATAATGGGAGGGACCCTGGACACTACCATAACACCATTCCAGGATCCACAATTCCCAAGCCTCTCTCCTCCTCCCCAGTATCTCCACATTCACTTCCCCTTCATCTGGAGTGATCTCTTGAGAGCTTTTAACTTGCTCCTCTTCTGACATTATCACTATCTCTTAGGAGCATCCTATACTCTTCCCACCTACTAGTCCACACACCAGGGTCAGCTTCCCATGGGCTCCTCCCAGTTGCCCTTCTTACCCACCACGACCCCCGTGACCTCTCCACTCCATCCTTCCTAGGCTCTCACCTTCACCAAGCCCATGAGCCGGTTGTAACAGTTCTCCAGGAACTCAGAGCAGAAGTCTCTGAGGAAGAGTCTCACGTTGAGGGCAGAGCGGCGCTGAATGGACAGCTCCCGGGCAGCCTGGCGGCGTTTAGGCACCCTCCGGGGCTGCTTTCCCAAATCCGAACTGTAGTTTCGGAGCTAGGGGTACGGGTGGGGGATTAGAATTATTCCAACCACCACCCTCTGCTTGCAACTCTTCCCACATCCCTGGTTCTGCAGTTTTCTCAAAAGAAACTCTTAGAAAGTCCTCTCCCACTGGACATAAGTGAAGACAGAGGTAAAGACAATGCCAGAGGCTCTGTTTCTAACAGAGAATCTTTAAAAAAAAATAAATATTTTATTGATTTTTACAGAGAGGAAGGGAGAGGGAGAGAGTTAGAAACATCGATGAGAGAGAAACATCAATCAGCTGCCTCCTGCACAACCCCCTACTGGGGATGTGCCCGCAACCAAGGTACATGCCCTTGACCGGAATCGAACCTGGGACCCTTGAGTCCGCAGGCCGACGCTCTATCCACCTGAGCCAAACCGGTCAGGGCCTAACAGAGAATATTTACCTCCAGAGACGCTGACCCTCCTTAGGCTCCCCAGCTCCACAACATGGAGCTCCCACCCCAGATGGGAGCACACTCACATTGTGGAGACCTTTGTGAAAGATGAGGTCCCTCTCTCCAATGGATTTCAACCCCTGGACAATGTAGGAGCCCCCAAATCGAGAATGCCTGCAGTGAAAACAAAAACAAAAACATTCAGGGTGATTCCTCAATTCTCTGGAAGTTTTATCCCCATTTCTCTTTCATCAGCACATCAGAGCGTGTTGGAACTGCAGAATGTTATCTGGTCACCACTGTCTTAGACGCTGGCTCAGGCCCTCAGCTCTCCACAGTGAAGGAGTGGGCACATGGCTGGAGCAGCTCCCCAACACCCACCTGTTGCCACGCTGAAGGGCTCGAGTCTTCTTTTCTGCCATCTCTCGCTGGCGCAACACCTCCAGTTCTGCCACATCGGTGCTCCGCTCCTGAGCTAAGCGCCCCTGTCCCACCCCTGCTAGCTGCTCAGGGTTCTAGATTTGGAACAAGGAGGGAAGAGTCAGAAGGATGGTCATTCCTTACTCTGAGTCCACTCCTACTGCTGGCAGAAAAAATGAACAAAATAGAATTGTTGATGGAACCCCATACTCAAGACATGGCTACTCTATGTCACCACCTTCCCCCGGAGAATTCAGCCATTATTATAAGAGCAATTCTGGCCACATAGCAGCAAAGTACATGGGCAAAGGGCCTGGGGCAATAGGCCAGGGTCTGACCTGGTCACGAAACATAAGGGAGATGATCTCTAGCACGTGTAGGCTCCACTGCTGCTCAGTGGGCGAGCTGGCCAGGAAGAGGAGCAGGTCGTCCAGGCCACTGAGATGAACTGCCCAGAGAAGCTGGTCATGGACGCTGGCGTCATCATCGATCCTCTGAGCAGTGAGGGGTGAGGAGAGATAGGAAGGCCAGTCAGTTCCACGGCCCTGCCTTGAGGTTCTCTAACTCATTCTCTGACCAAGGTTCACCCCGAGATTTGTCAGAAGACAAACACACACACACACACACACACACACACACACACACACACACACACAAAACCAAAACAAAACAAAACAAAACAAAACAAAACAAAACAGAAAAGGGCAGCCCAACCCAACCAAACACAAGAACTCAGACAACCCAAGACCCTTTCTCACCTTCTCCTGATCCAGGTCGGCTGGGATGTGGAGAATATTTCTGACCAGCAGCAGGATGCGCTCAATCAGCAAGTTGTCTTCCTCCTGCCGTTCCTCCCAGCCCTAGTCAGGAGGAGAGTGAGAGGAAGAGACTCTCTGTGGAAGGCAGGCAACATCTACCCTGGCTGGGGGGCTGAGGCACAGAGGAGGATCAGTACTGAGAGGAAAGAAAAGAGCTCACTCTCTCTAGAGTCTACCTGCATCTTTCCTGTCCCACTGCCTTCCCCGGGCATGCACTCTATCTGGAGCACAGCACCTTCCCCCCTCTTCTTCCCCCCAGGTGCATACCTTTGCTTTTTCTCTCTCCTAAGTTCCACGGGCCCTTCTCTTGCCTCTGTAACTTATTTTCTGAGCCCATGCAGCCCAGCTGGCTCACGTTTTCTACCTCTGTGACTTTCTAAATAAACTTTCGCTTTTATTTGGAAGAAAAAAAGGAAAGAAAAACTTCAACCAGCCCATAGTTCAGTGGACTGGACTATGTAGTCACAAGACTGGGGCCATGTCTCGAATCTCAGCATGTCCCGACAATGCCCCAACTGGCGCTCTACCCAGAGGAGGAGCAAGGTGCTAGCTGTCCTTGGGGTCTTGGAAGGCGGAGACTCACTCACCAGCTGTAGCAGCTCATACAAGGTTTCACTGAGGACCCCAAAAGCCTTCTCACTGGCAAAGGCCTACAAAATAGAGGAATGGACCTTAAGTAGCTCCTACCCTCTCCTTCCCCGCTGTCCCCCAGTTCTGCTGCAGGGACTGTAAAGGAGAACCTCACCTCTTTGTAGGCCTGCAAGTGAGCCAGCACCTGCAGATAGTGGTGCCGGAAGCTGGGCTCCTTGGGCACACTGCCAAAACAGAGCAAGGCCGGCTGTGTCAGGTTCACCATCAGCCTAGGGAAACAATGAAGGAGGGAGAAGTGGTTAAGTTTCCTCGCCAGGCACAAACACCAAGACCCATCCGATCAAACAGCAAACGCTGGCACGCGGTGAAAGTGAAAAAGCTTGGGGGGCAACCACCTGATCACGGCATCGAAGAGAGCCTTGTCCTGGCGATGTTGGGTAAGGATGGGTAGAAGGTCACTCTGCAGGATCTGGGCGGCCCCCAGCTGCTGCCGCACATCCCGAGTCTCATCCTCGTGCCTCAAGTAGCAGATCAAATCCTTCACACTCGCTTCAGGGACAGAACAAACACGTACATGGATCCCTGGAAGAAGCTCCGCCCAGGCCCATGTGCTTTTTATACACATGGCTTGAGAAATTCAACAGAATTCAACTCAAGCAAGTTTTTTTTACCTGTTTCCTCAGAAAGGTACTCACCTAAGCAATCTGGTTCCTTGTGGTACGTGTCTCCCTCCAAGTACCCAAGGGCACTGCATGTGGCTAAAAGTTCGCAATTCATCGTGCATCAGAGGAGCAGCCAACAGGGAGGTTCGGCAGGTGGAGGCAGGGGAAATAAAAATGGTGAGTCTGCAGAGACAGGGAAAGGTAACAATTATAGGATCCTCTCCATGAAAGGGAGAGGGGAACAGGGCAGGGCCCTGATGAGCAGAGTATTCTGAACTGGATCTTCAAATGCTCCACTTTAAAAAATATATATTTTTTATTGATTTCAGAGAGAGGATGGAAGAGGGAGAGATAGAAACAACAATGACGAGCCGGAGCCGGTTTGGCTCAGTGGATAGAGCGTCGGCCTGCGGACTCAAGGGTCCCAGGTTCGATTCCGGTCAAGGGCACGTGCCTTGGTTGCGGGCACATCCCTAGTGGGGGGTGTGCAAGAGGCAGCTGATCGATGTTTCTCTCTCATCGATGTTTCTAACTCTCTATCCCTCTCTCTTCCTCTCTGTAAAAAATCAATAAAATATTAAAAAAAAAAAAAAAAAGAAACAACAATGATGAGAGAGAATCACTGATCGGCTGCCCGCCCCCCCCCCCCCCGCACGCCCCCCACTGGGGATTCGAGCCCACAACCTGGATATATGCCCTTTGTTTTGTTTTTTAATTTTTAATTTTTAATTTTTTAATATATTTTATTGATTTTTTTACAGAGAGGAAGAGAGAGGGATAGAGAGTTAGAAACATCAATGAGAGAGAGACATCGATCAGCTGCCTCCTGCACAACCCCCACTGGGGATGTGCCGGCAACCAAGGTACATGCCCTTGACCGGAATCGAACCTGGGACCTTTCAGTCCGAAGGCCGAAGCTCTATCCACTGAGCCAAACTGGTTTCGGCTGGATATGTGCCCTTGACTGGAATCGAACCTGGGGCCCTTCAGTCCACAGACCAACGCTCTATCCACTGAGTCAAACCGGCCAGGACTCAAATGCTCCACTTTTGTCAGAACCAAAAGTGCTGTTCCCCGTCCCAGAGGCTCCAAGCCTAAGCATTAAGCACCTGCCCCAGGCTCTCACTTGGATCTGAAACCATAGAAACAGTATGTTTCAAAGTCAAGGTAACCTAGTAGAAAGAAAGGTTGGTTAGAGAAAGGCACCAATTCGGAGACTTTCGCCCTAGAGAGCTCTGCAGCCTTTTGGAGGAAGCGGGGAATGAACTTCCCTCTCCCTTATACTGCCAGGCCCAGTCCCCTTCCACATCCACTGCCACAGCTCTTCCATGCCACAAGAAGGAAAGAAAACCCGACTCACGCCACACAGTGACCCCACTTAGGATCTGACTTAGAGGCACCAGAATGCATAAATGAAGCCCCTTCACTCTCCTCCCCAAATTTCCTCTTAGGTTGTGGTAATCTTCGTAGGAGCCAACATCTCACGGATCGCTGAGGAAAGGAAGCACAGGGGGACTGGGGAAGCTTCCTGTCACGGTCCCCAGAAGAACCAGCTTCCTTTTCTGAAGCATGCCACTTTTTTAAAATTAAGATCCCTAAACCCTCATCAGATAATCAAGTAAGCGCAGGTCCAGAACCCTGGATGTTTTAGAACCTGACACTAATAACGCAGACACACACAAACACATTACATTCTTGACCCGCTACCCGGCTTCTGTGGAAAATGGGAAATATCCATCAATATGTCCCCTTGGCACAATCAGCCATGCTGCTCTTAGCCGTGGCAGCTTCCTCTACAAAGACCATTCTCTGTTCCAACCCCGTTCCCCCACAGGAAATGGGCAGTGTCCGAAGGACTATGGTTTAATGCCTGATGTTATCGCCCAGACTGCGTGTAAGTGGTCTGCTGTTCCAGCTGCCTGCTAGCCCTCTACCCCTACCTAGCACTAACCTGCTTTCTGACTGTTCAGCCCAACAAGAGTGAACCAGGAACACACTCCATGCAAGACTGAAGGGAGACCCCCTTGCTGCCCTTTCTCATGGGATCTGCAGGCCCTGGGACCTGGGCAACCTCTGACTCTCCTCAAGACACGTCCAGCTTTTTCAGACAGACCACTGGTACATATACATTCTCTCTCTCTCTCTCTCTCTCTCTCTCTCTCTCTCTCTCTCTCTTCTCTCTCTCTCTCTCTCTCTCTCTCTCTCTCTCTCTCACACACACACACACACACACACACACACACACTCTCTGAAGGGCTTCCCTTCTTTCCAAGTGGCATCCTAGGAAGCTGACAAAAACAAACAGCAGAGCTGGCTATAAATATGCGGAGTCAGCACACCCTCCTCAAAACAAGACACAGCTTCCCTCCCGCTAAAGGCTGCCTCCTCCGCTGTAGACCAATCCTAAGTACAGATTAAATGTTTGTAAAATTGGCCCCAGCTACCTGTTAGAGGAGGGGGAGAGGAAGCAGATAGGGAAGGAGCCATCCTTGCAGATGTGAGAAGGGAGGAGGTTCTGTAAGAGACCCAGGACCTTCAGGTTCTAATCCCCTGCAGTTTTAAAACAAAACAAAACAAAACATATTTTTATTGATTTCAGAGAGGAAGGGGGAAGAGAGATAGAAACATCAATGATGAGAGAGAATCATTGATCGGCTGCCTCCTGCACGCCCGCCACTGGGGAGGGAGCCCACAAGCCAGGCATGTGGCCTGACCTGGAATCAAAACTGCAACCTTCTGGTTCATTGCTCAACCACTGAGCCTCGCCTGCAGTTCTGACAAAACCAGAGATTAACAGGAAAAGCAGAGGAATAAATGGGTCTGGTGACCTATTGTAAAGCTTCCAGGCCAGGGGTCAAGAGGCAAGCTGGCAGTCTAGTGCTTATTCATTAGAATTGGAATAAAAGAACCCCCAAAAGGAGTTCCAGCCCTCCCTGGTGAAAACACTCCTAAAAAAGCAGGCAGGCACAGAAAACTTAGTTTACTCTTTCATGCTAAACAGAAGCTCCTCGCCTAGTCTGTCTGGCGGAGTCCTCTCCGAGATGGCTGATTATGTCTTATATCCACACCACACATACCCACCCAACCCACCACTGCTTAGATCCACGCTTGGTTGCCTCTTCTGACCATCTACTCCTCACTCCCCAGGAACATAAAGGTACATATTCCAAGACATAGAGCCTCCCACGCTCTCTATATCTTTGCTCAGTTTATTCCCTCCTCCTGTGAGGTCCTCCTTCCTCCCTTAACCCCAAAGTTCTAAGCCTATCTGACCTTCAAGATCCAGCTCAATGGTTGCGGGCACATCCCCAGTAGGGAGTGTGCAGGAGGCAGCTGAATAGATGTTTCTCTCTCATCAATGTTTCTGGCTCTCTATCCCTCTCCTTTCCTCTCTGTAAAAAATCAATAAAATATATTAAAAAAAAAAAAAAGATCCAGCTCAAATGCCATTCCTTTTTCGATTTGTTGTTCCACTTATTTATGCATTCATTGGTTGTTTCTTGTATGTGCCCTGACCCAGGAAAAACTCTTAAATGTTTCTTGGTGTAACAGAAAGAACAGTACAATGGTGGTGGTGGTGGTTGGGGGGGTGGGGGGAAGTGTTAAAGTCCTGGCTTCACCGCCTACCTGCCTATTATTCGCCAAGTTTATCTTGGCCTCCTCATCTGAAAAAAAAGGGAAAGGATACTGTGGCAGCCATGGAGGTGCCTGCTCAGATTCTTCTTCAAGAACGAGCTTGCCATTCAGTTGCAAAGCATAAGGCTAGCTGACAGCACCTCCAGGACCCACCTCAGCCCTACTCTTCCCTGGCAGCCCCCAGCTAATGACGAAGCTCAGAGGTATAGGGCCCAGCAATTTCTGTCCAACAAGGACGCCAGGCAATCCTTGCTTCCGAGTTTCCCATTGGGTTGGCTGAGACTGTGAGGTCTGCCTTGTAGTCTGAGGTTTTCCCTGCCCCCAATCCTACTCCCCTCTTTTGTGGTTACTGTATTGTGAGAATTCAATTAATCTACATAAAAGCACATTGTAAACTGTGATGGATAATACAAAGTTAAATTAAAAATCAGTGGTTCTGCCCTAGCTGGTTTGGCTCAGTGGATAGAGCGCTGGCCTGCAGACTGAAGGGTCCCGGGTTCGATTCTGGTCAAGGGGATATGCCCTCCAGTGGGGGGCATGCAGGAGGCAGCCAATCAATGATTCTCTCTCTCTTTCTCTCTGAAATCAATAAAAATATATATTTTTGAAAAGCAGTGGTTCCCATGCTTAATGTTTCATGTACCAGTATATATCCCCCCAAACTGGGAAAACTATCTTATCTTGACCGATAATAGAGATATTAAAAATATAAACACTTTTTAAAAAAATATATATTTTATTGATTTTTTACAGAGAGGAAGAGAGAGGGATAGAGAGCTAGAAACATCGATGAGAGAGAAACATCGACCAGCTGCCTCTTGCACCCCCCCCACTGGGGATGTGCCCGCAACCAAGGTACATGCCCTTGACCGGAATCGAACCTGGGACCCTTGAGTCCGCAGGCCGACGCTCTATCCACTGACCCAAACCGGTTTCGGCAAATATAAACACTTTTTAAAACCCCCCTCTAACATCTATTAAGACCATTGTTTTGGCCAAAACCGGTTTGGCTCAGTGGATAGAGCGTCGGCCTGCGGACTGAAAGGTCCCAGGTTCGATTCTGGTCAAGGGCATGTACCTTGGTTGCGGGCACATCCCCAGTGGGGGGGTGCAAGAGGCAGCTGGTCGATGTTTCTCTCTCATCGATGTTTCTAGCTCTCTATCCCTCTTCCTTCCTCTCTGTAAAAAGTCAATAAAATATATATATATATAAAAAAAAGACCATTGTTTTGTAAAAGAAACACTTTAACATAAAGTATGTATGATACAATCCCACCTATGTCCTTTCTTTAAGGCAGGAGTCCTCAAAACTACGGCCTGCAGGCCACGTGGGTGTTTTTGCCGTTTTGTTTTTTTACTTCAAAATAAGATATGTGCAGTGTGCATAGGAATTTGTTCATAGTTTTTTTTAAACTATAGTCCGGCCCTCCAACGGTCTGAGGGACAGTGAACTGGCCCCCTGTTTAAAAAGTTTGAGGACCCCTGCTTTAAGGTGTATGATAAACAAGTTTTCATGAAAAACTTCCCTAGCCCTGGCCAGGTAGCTCAGTTGGTTAGAACATTGTCCCCAAACACCAAAGTTATGAGCTTGATCCCTGATCAAGGCACATATAAGAGTCAACCGATGAGGGTATAAATAAGCGAAACAACAGATCAATGTTTCTCAGTCTCTCTCTCTCTCTCTGAAAATCAATTAAAAATTTTTTTAATACAAACAAAAAATAACCCTACTCTAAATTGCCCTTATTTTTCTCATTTCACTTCAGAATGATAGAAATGTTATTACAGAATAGTACTGTTCTGTCTGGCATTTAGGAATTAAAATTTTTTTATAATTAGGTACTATTTATAGAATAAAAGTCAAACCAGCCCAACAAGAGGACAAGGTTTCCTTTTATTTTGTTTATTGCTGCAGTCCTTATGCCTAGAATAGAGCCGGACAGACAGAGAACATGTAATACTTATTTTCTGAATGATTTCATTCTGAATCAACATATTATCACGAGTCATACTCTTTGGAACCAGTGAGCCCATTTCAGGGACTATCACCCAAGAAAACAATCCAAAAAAGAAAGGAAATCACTTGTACAAAAACAAAAATAATACCTCTTCCTAGTGCACTCTAGTTTATAAAATGTCTCATAGCATTATTATACTTTGACATGAATCTCACAACAATCCCAAGTGACAGATTCAAATATCTCCATTTTACAGATGAACAGGCTCAGAGAGAGAATGCACACCCCAATAAGATGTTTATTGATAAGTTATCTTTAATGGTAAAGCCTTGGAGACAGCCCAGATATCCCAAACCTGGGGGACATCTAGGAAAACTTTGGTCTATACATAAGTAATATATAACATAAAAACCAACTATGCAAACTAAAACTCAAAAGCCTATTCTAAAAAAGGGCATATGAAGTAGAATGTTCACTATAACCACATAAAAACATGAATGATCTGAAGCAGATGAGGGATCTCAGAAATTACTAGTAAAGATATAGCTTGTATTTAAAAATAAGGTTAATTCATTGTTTTAATTCTTTGGGTGAAATGCTCCTTTCCAATAAAAACAGCCAAGGCAGCCACTGCTGTATTCCCAAGTGTTCCCTCCCCCCCCTTCCTAGCCCAAAGGTGGGCTGGCAGACAGATATTATTGTCCAGTTCTTCTCCCCACAGAGATGCAGAGACCAACTGAGTTTCACTCACAGCCTAGTCTCCTTTGGTCTCCCTCCTCAGGCCTTCATCTTTGTGTTTTTTATCTCCCACAGTAAAGGAGTTCTGAAACAGCCCAAACTCTTGTATTTCTGTGGACATCAAAGGCTAACCCTGACGCACAGACAAGAGAGTGGGGTCTGCCTTGGCCGGTGTGGCTCACTTTATCCTGTGCACCGAGAGGTCACCAGTTCTGATCAGGGCACATGTCAGGTTTCTGACTCGATCCCCAGTAGGGGGCGTGCAGGAGGCAATTGGTCGATGTTTCTATCTCCCTCTCCTGAAATCAGTAAAAACCTGTTTCTCTCACATCGATATTTCTCTCTGTCTTTCCCTCTCTCTCTAAAAATCAATGGAAAAATATCCTTGGGTGAGGATTAAAAAAAAACAACAACCACTTTTTTTTTTTAAATGGTGCAGCTGCTGTGGAAAACGGTTTGGCAGTTCCTCAAAATGTGAAACACACAGTTACCATATTACCTATCACCCACAATCTCACTTCCAGTTATACGTCTGAGGGAAGCAATATGTCCACACAAGAACGTGCAGTTGCCGAGGCTGGTTTGGCTCAGTGGATAGAGCGTCGGTCTGTGGACTGGAAGGTCCCGGGTTCGATTCCGGTCAGGGGCATGTGCATTGGTTGCGGGCACATCCCCCGGTGGGGGGGGTGCAGGAGGCAGCTGGTCGATGTTTCTCTCTCATCGATGTTTCTGGCTCTCTATCCCTCTCCCTTCCTCTCTGTGAAAAATCAATAAAATATATTAAAAAAAAAAAAGAACGTGCAGTACACACATGTTCACGGCAGTACTATTTATAAGGGTCAAAATGTGGAAAAAAACCCAGTGTTCATCAACTGATGAAGAAGCAAAAAGTGGTATATCTATACAAGGGAATATTAATTGACAATAAAAAGGAGTACCGATAAATGCTATAACATAAGTAAAACCTGGAAACATTATGTTCAGGGAAAGAAGCCAGGCCCAAAGGGACACATGTTGTATGATTCCACTTATATGACATGTCCAGAACAAGCAAATCCATAGAGACAGAAAGTAGATTAGCGGTTGCCGGGGACTGGGGTAAGGAGAGTTGGGGAGTCACTGCTAGTAGGTATGTATGGGGTTTATTTTGGGGGTGATGAAAATACTCTAATATTAGATAGTCGGTAAATGGTTGCAAAATTCTATGAATTATATCTCAATACAGATGTTATTAAAAAAACACCCCCACACAATTTTAATCCTTACCCAAGGATATTTCCATTGATCTCTAGAGAGAGAGAGAGAGTGGAAGGGAGGAAGGAGGGGGTAGAGAGAGAGAGAAACATCGATGTGAGAGAGACACTTTGATTGGTTGCCTCCTCACACTCCCTGACTTGGTCCAGGGATGGAGCCTGCAAACTGAGGTACATGCCCTTGACTGGGAATCAAACTTGAGGCCCTACAGTCCTCACTGAGCAAAACTGGGCAGAGCTTCACTATTTAAAACACCCAAAAAACTAAAGACAAAACCTCAGGATAAAGTGCAGGTTTTTAAATTTGATAAATTTCATTTTATGAAAAAAACACACACAGTAATTACACTGTATTTTCACATTTCATGACAGATGACAACTTTGTCAAACATCTTAGACCTAGCAGATGTGGACATTTAAAAGCAATGTTACTAAAAATAAATAAATAAGTAAAAGCGATGTTACTTTTCCTACCAAGTAGTTCAGGTGAAGCAATATTCATCTGAAATTAATATTCACAGGCTTCAAAATGCAAGAACCAAAGAAAAACAAAAGATGAAATATTAAATACACTTACAATTCAAAAGAGAAAATTCATTTCTTGAAAACAAAATAAAACCAAAGAAAAAACTCTGCCCCAAACTAACCCTGTTTGAAGAACCAGCTTTGAGAATCACTAGTATGAAGAGAATTGAGGCAGCATAGTAAGAAAGTAGGAAAATTCCTTGGCAAGTGGAATGGGGAAATTGAGACAGACAGCTGAACAAACTGGCCTGACCGAGCAATTTACATCAGATACGAAGGTCACTAGGGCAGAAAGCCCCAGATGCTTAGCAAGAGGCAAAACTGGTGCCAGACTCTCCCCCTGGGCGGCCTTTCCTCCCCTGGCATATCGCAAGTCCAAATGGCTGACCTTTCACATTGGGTCATGTGGCTCAGACCCTCTCCTGGCCTTTCCTCCCTAGAGATAACATATAGGCCAAGCATGTCAAACTTGCAGCCCATGGGCCACATGTGGCCCACAACGAATATTTTTGCATATAACGGTATGTAAGAGACAGTTTTAATAAAAATTTCGTAACTTAATTTTTACAATATCCTGTTATACATAACTAGAGGCCTGATGCACGATGATTCGTGCAAGAATGGGCCTTCTTTCCCCTGGCTGCCGGCAACACCTTCGCTCCAGACCGGAGCCACCTTTCCACGCTGCCCAGAGGCCCAGAGCTGCTGGGGCAGTGTGGAAAGCCCCCGGCTGCTTGGTGCCTGCATATGCAAATTAACCTGACAGCTTTGTTGGGTTAACCCTTTGCACTCGCTTGCTTTTTTCTCAATTCCTTTATTCTAATGCTAACCGTGTCGAGTCACACTCGACATCTGAGTGCAAAGGTTAATTTGCATACACACTCCTGATTGTCTGGTGGGCATCATGAAGGTACGGTCAATTTGCATCTTTCTTTTATTAGTGTAGATTATTAATAACGAGTTACAATGTTCACTAATGACTGATTACTATAATTGTGTTGCCCATTTCCCTTCCGCACCTAATGAGCACCATTTCTCTCCACTAATATAAGCAGCGAATATTTTAGCAGCCGACTGCCACATCATTAGTCTTGGACTGACTTGTTTGGTGTGGGCAACAGGAAATATTTTGCTTTTGGAGAACAAGAAAAATAGGTTTATGTGTATTACACTTATTAATTTGTGCAGTTATTCAGTGACTGGTAAGTTAATGTTCAAGAAAAAATATTAATTTTTATTAAAATGTTCTATTATTTTATGTTAACGATCACTCATTTATTTCAGACCTTTGTATTCAGCATGTCTCTATCGAAATAAACGTACGTTTCTATGAAAATTGAAGCGTTCGTTTTCTTGCAGCCCACATAAACTTAAACCTTGTTTATTTGGCCCGTGTTAGCCTTTGAGTTTGACATGCTTGATCTAGGCCATCTAGGCCTCAGTTGTATTTTTCTTTTTTTATCTTCACCCAAGGATACACTTTTATTGATTTTTAGAGAGAGGGGGAGAGGGACGGAGAGAGAGAGAGAGAAAGAAACAGTGATGTGAGAGAGAAACATCGATCTGTAGCCTCCCACATGCACCCGACTGGGGGATCCAACCTGCAACCTACATATGTGCCCTGACTGGGAATCGAACCCACCGCCTTTTGGTGTACAGGACAATGCTCCAACCAACTGAGCTACCAGGACAGGGTAGCCTCAGTTGTATTTCAGTTCCAGGTCCAGAAAAGCAGCAAAACCAGATAGGACCAGCTGCAGTGAGTAATGACCCCCTGGCCTGGCACTGACCCGTTAGTGGAGACCACGGCCCTGAAGGGGCACACCTGGAAAAGACGGTGAATATTCCACTGAGATCTCCCCTGAAGCCTGCCCTGAAACCTCCACCTTTGGAAAGCAGATAAAACCCCTCCTTGGAGCACACCCACTCGAATCTCCTCTTTGAGTGAATTTCCTTTCTTCTAAACTCTAAGGATCCCCATGAGCCTTGTAACCAGGGAGCCACGTATAGCGGCAGCTCCTGCCAGGCTGACCCCCGAACCTGTCCTCAAGGCCCCCATTTCTCTGACTCTCCAGTGAGCGACAGCAGCCCTGCCTTGGTTCACTTCTTTCCCATAACATTTCTAGAGCCAAAACAGCCCCACCTGGGCTGTCTCCTATGGCTTCTTCTAGCCGAGGCCCGTCCTGGTTTCACTGTCCCCAGCCGTAACAAACATCCTCTAAAATCACCTGACTCACGTGAAATCTTTCCTGCAGGAAGTCAAGAACCCACACACTGCTGGCCAGCCTGAGGCAGACTCCCTCTGGGCCTGCTTCCCTTCCGGTAACAGAATGACCTTTGAATTTCAGTTCTGTCCAGTACTGAGTTGGTAATCTTGAGCAAGTGGCTTAACCTAAACCTCAGTTTCCTTTTCAGTATGCTGAGAAAATAAATGGGGAAGTTTAAATGAGATCATGGCAAGCAGTGCTACTTCAAGTATGGTCTGCAGACTATTGCTGGCCCAGGCACTACTAGCAGTCTGCATCGAGATAAGTACGAAAACAAAGCATAAGCATTTAGAACATTTAACAACTCACAGTAATTTAACAGAGTTGGTGTTTGTTGAATCTAATGATAAAGCCTATATTTTTGCTTTTTTTTTTTTTCATACAGAAAGCTAGAACAATTTTTCTAGTAATTTAATTTTTCTAGTAACAGTTCTAGTATTTTATAAAAGTACTTTATATGTCAACTAGAGGCCCGGTGCACGAAATTCATGCGGGGGGGGGGGCGTCCCCTCAGCCCAGCCTGCACCCTGTCCAATCTGGGATCCCTCTCACAATCCAGGACTGCTGGCTCCCAACTGCTCGCCTGCCTGCCTTCCTGATTTCCCCTAACTGCTTCTGCCTGCCAGCCTGATCACCCCTAACCACTCCCCTGCCAGCCTGTTTGATGCCTAACTGCTCCCCTGCCAGCCTGTTTGCCCCTAACTGCCCTCCCCTGCAGGCCTGGTCACCCCTAACTGCCCTCCCCTGCAGGCCTGGTCACCCCCAACTGCTCTCCCCTGCAGGCCTGGGTCCCCCACAACTGCCCTTCCCTGCAGGCCCAGTCACCCCCAACTTCCCTCCTCTGCTGGCCTGGTCACCCCTAACTGCCCTCCCCTGCAGGCTTGATCGCCCCCAACTGCCCTCCCTTGCAGGCCTGGTCCCTCACAACTGCCCTCCCCTACTGGCCATCTTGTGGTGGCCATCTTGTGTCCACATGGGGGCAGGATCTTTGACTATATGGGGGCAGCCATCTTGTGTGTTGGAGTGATGGTCAATCTGCATATTACTCTTTTATTAGATAGGATAGAGGCCTGGTGCATGGGTAGGGGCCAGCTGGTTTGCCCTGAAGGGTGTCCCAGATCAGAGTGGGGGTTCCCTTGGGGTGTGGGGAGGCCTGGGCAAGGGGCCTGTGGTGGTTTGCAGGCCTGCCATGCCCCCTGGCGACCCAAGCGGAGGCCCTGATATCTGGGATTTATTTATTTTCTACAATTGAAACTTTGTAGCCTGGAGCGGAGCCAAGTCTCCTGCTTGCTCCGTGGCGGCAGCCATTTCTGTTAGGATTTATGTATCTTCTATAATTGAAACTTTGTAGCCTGGAGCGGAGGCCAACGCATGCCAGGGCTTCAGAAGCTTGGCTTCCTCCATCGCCAGGAGCAACCCTAGCCTCCTGCTCTTTCCAGCTCTGTGGCTGCCGCCATTTCTGTTTGGATTTATTTATCTTCTATCATTGAAACTTTGTAGCCTTGAGTGGAGGCCTAGGCCGGCAAGGGCAGGCGGAAAGCTTGGCTTCCTCCATTGCCGGGGAGACCCAAGCCTCCCTCCTGCTCTCTGTGGCCACAGCCATCTTGGTTGGGTTTATTTGCATATTCGCTCCTGATTGGCTGGTGGGTGTGGCTTGTGGTGTAGCAGAGGTACAGTCAATTTGCATATTACTATTTTATTAGCTAGGATTATATATCTATAAAGCTGGAGGGGAAAAGTACTGATCTGCAACAACTTGGGGGAAGGGAACCCTACCTGATCCTTCATCAAGATAGTTTCAGAAGCACTAATATCCAGCACTTTACTGAGTGGTGAGCACAAAGGAAGAGCTCTCAATATTAATTTCCTCTCAATCTACTGATTCGATAGCCAGTCACTAAATGCTTATGGAAGAGCCTTCTAGGCAAAAGGTCACGTTGTCCAAGTGCAACGGTGGTGCTGAAAACTTAACTGCAGAAATAAGCCCCACATAACATAGAAGATACGATGTAAAAGACTTGGTGCAGGCTGTCAATAAGTGATTTTGAAAAAGAAATTCTGAAAAATGAGGGCTTTTTTCAGGATACAGTGGCCAAGGAGATTTTGTCAGAGGAACTGTGATTAGAAATGGACTTTCGAAGACTGCATAGAATTCATTCCAGGAAGCTGGGAGGAGGTGAATTTAGGCAGAGAACTGCCAGAGCAAAAGAAGAGAGAGAGCCGCTATATGAACAGAAGGGTCCAACAGGAGAGCAACAGAAAGTGAAGCTCGAACCTGCTTTATGGGAAAACCTTGTCTTTGTCTATCAATTCAAGGATTTAGAACATAAACGAGAGTCACTGAAGATTTCTGAGCTAAAAAACAAAATGATCAAATTGGGGCCGGACAAAGTAGGGTCACATTTTCTACTATTGTTTCACTCTCTGTGGTCTCAATCTGTTTTTGTTTTTTTTCACTGCACTCACCCTGCAAAAGATTCCAACCTCAGATCAATGCAACCATATGCTTTCTAGATTCCTAGACTTAACTGTTGACACTGGTTTGCTGAAGAAAACCATACATACCGAACCCATAGTTTCCAACCTGGGCAGGGCCCTCAGCCTGGCCCAGGAAATCATTTTAGTGTTCCTGTTCCACTCTTCTTTTTCCCAAAGAACAGCTGTTTCTAACTTTCACCATTACCCTCAAGCCCCTTTACCCTCTGCTTCCGACACCTCTTACCTGGTCTCCCTGCTCTCCTCCTCTTAGGAACAACTGAAGTTATCAGACATGACCTCTCTCAACTCTCTCCATCTAAGACTAAAAACATAATACATATTTCAAATGCCCACCCTGACTTCTTTGCTTCTAATCTAAGCCCTCCATTTGTATGACCGATAATTACTATTCTGTCCCTTAGTTGGTTGCTCCTCATTTCTCATTTGTTACCAATCTTCTCTTTATACTGACCCCAACCCCATGAGTTGCTCAGAGATCTTCTATCTTAGGGAGAAAAAACTTAACATAAAACAAAACCTTTCTGCCCAGCCAGTGTTGCTCAGTGGTTGAGCACCGAACTATGAACCAGGAGGTTACAGTTCAATTCCCAGTCAGAGCACATGCCCAGGTTACGGGCTCGATCCCTAGTGGAGGAGTGCAGGAGGCAGATGAGTCAACTGATGATTTTTCTCTCAGCATTGATGTTTCTCTCTCTCTCTGAAATCAATAAAAACGTATCTTAAAAACACACACCTTTCTTTGACCCCATATTGGCTGCTCCTCAAGAGCTGATGTCCCACAGGTCTGCACCTTTAGAGTCCTTTTCCTCACTTTACACAGCCTCTTTTCGCAAACTCACCCTCTCCCACATCTTCAACTACCATCTCTGAACCATTAGCAAGCAAATCTGTATCTCTTACCCCTGAGATCGCATGGTGACAATCCCACTAATGAATAGCACCGTCTACCTGTACATCCTGTGTATATCTCACACTCCGCATATCCAAAATCGAACAGCCATCCCCCCGCCCCAAATTTGTCTCCATTTATGTTTTTTTTTTTTTAATTGATTTTTTTACAGAGAGGAAGGGAGAGGGATAGAGAGTTAGGAACATCAATGAGAGAGAAACATCGATCAGCTGCCTCCTGCACACCCCCAACCAAGGTACGTGCCTGCAACCAAGGTACGTGCCCTTGACCGGAATTGAACCTGGGACCCTTCAGTCCGCAGGCCGATGCTCTATCCACTGAGCCAAACTGGTTAGGGCTCCACTTATGTTTGGATCTTTCAGCGGCTGACACTATCTACTCAGTTATTCACAGAAGAAACCTAGGAATTATCCCAGATACCTCAGGTCACTGACTCAGGCCAATTCTTCCTTAAATTCTCCTATCCGACCTCTGTCCATCCCCATACTCAGGACCCGAGCTGAGGCAGTCAAACCTGCCTTACTTCAGGTCCTGAGTATCTCTTGCTTAGATTATTCAACTGCTTCCTAACCGCTTTCTCTGCCTCCAGCCTTGTTCTCTTCCGTCTACCCACAATATGGTTATCAGATTTGGCCATATAACCACCTTGCCTAAAATCTTCCAATGGATACCTAAAAAACTTCTGAGTGATTGTCTCTGGAAAGACTGGGGGTGGGGAGTCTGCAGGAGAAATATTTACCTTTCAAATCGTAGTGCATGTCTGCCATTAACATGCACTACTCTACAAAACAAAATTTCAGTGGCCGCTAATGCTTACAATGCGAAGTCCTTCATGATCTACCTGCTTTTAAGCTTCTCTCTCAAGCCATTCCTCTGTCTGGCCCTGGAGTCTATTCACTCATCTTTTAAGACTCTGCCCAAATGGCACCCCGTCCTGACTTCTCCAGACAGAATGGACATCTTCTTTTGTGCCATTTAATAGAGTTGCATCATGGCATCAGCTCATGTTGTACAAAACGCTTAAACAGATTGTTGTTAAAATGTCTGTCTCCCTCCATGAGCCTTAGATTCCCTAAGAGCAGGAACTGCTTCTTAGTCTCCTTTGAATTTGCAGAGTTTAGTTTCTGAATAAAAATTTATGGGGGCAGAGGGGCTTGGATAAGAGTGTTTTAAAAATGCTCATCAGGTGATTCTAATTCAATCCCCCTTAACAAACTGCACTATGATATAAACTCCCTGAGATCAGGAATCACTGTGTTCAGCACAATGTAGATAGATGCTCATTATATGGTTCCTCATCTGAACCCAAGTAGACAAGTCTCAGAGGTGCGGAAGGAAAGGTTAGGGCTGAAGCTGTGGAAGTATCAGGATGTACCAGGATAGTGTGTGAAGTTGTGGAAGTAGATAAGCTTACTCCAGAGTTTGGAGTGCCGAGTAAGGAAGCCAAGGCAGACTTCTTTGTCACACTGTAACTGCAGAGGACTCATTTACATGTGTTTTTCCTTCCAGACTGTGAGTTCCTTAAAGGCAGGAACTCTGTCCTATTCATCTCTCTGTCCACCTGGCACTGAGCACACAGTACAGTGCAAGGTACATGTTAGGAGCTCAGGAACATTTTACTGAGTTGTACCAGTGCCACTGGGAGCAGAGGTACAGTACTTAAAGGACACACAGATGTGACTACTTTGGTCTGGAAGAGCTGGGAATTGAGGTTTTCAGAGGGATGACTGAGCTCAGTCCTGAAAGAGAAGTTCACTTGGCAGAGAAGTGGCCAGAACTTCAAGTAGAAGGTACAGCAGGAGCATAGGTACCAAGGCATGAAAGGGCACAATGCAGGCACACCCTTCCCACGTGGCTGGGAGTCACGTGCGTGAGACAGGAAACATACTAGAGAGCTGTGGAAAATGAGGCTTAGAGGGTCAGGGTCAGGGCCACACTGTGGAAAGCCATGGACACCCACCTAAGAATGTAAGCCAGGCTGTGGGTGGCCTAAGAGGACTTTTAAGTTTAATCTGAAATGGCCAGATGGACTTTTTATGAAGATAACTCGTGGCAGCATGAAAGGCAGAGTAAAGAATTGAGAGACTCAAAAGAAGGAGCTTAATTAGCGGCTGGCGCCTAGTTAACAAACACACGCAGAGGCAGTATATACCCTCCTTAAGTTTTACACCCAAGGGAAAGCAGGGGAGGGAATAAGAAACCCATTCTATAAAAACCCCAAGATATAAGTCAAGCGACCTCTGAATTCCGCTCCCGCTGACCACCAAGCTGCACACCTGTTTTTCGGGTCTGAACTGGATAGGACGTTCCGAAGCGGAAATGCCCAGGAACCTCTGTTCTACCTTCGGGGTTCCAAGCCCCATCCCATCACAGCTCCCCACCCCCACCCACCCACGAGGACCAGGCAGTGCAGAGAGGCGCGGGGAGAAGGAAGGAGCGTCCCCGGCGAGTGGGAAACGCCCCGGCATCCACCTAGGACGCAGGGTGGGAGACTGCGCGTGCGCACCTAAAGCGTGCGCGCCCCGCCCTTTGCCTTTAAATCCGGTGGCGGGAACGGGGACTCAGCACCTCCCGGAGTGCCCCGTGGCTTCGCAGGGACGCAGTTCTCTTCAATCCCTCTAACCCACACATTCACTCACCCGCTCCCCACCGGTGCTCGGGATCCCCTTGGAGCCCGCGGCCCGCGGCCAGTCTTTCCCGCCACCAAGCTCGGGGGGACCAATCTCCGCCGGCGTGCGGCGCGGGGCGGGGCGGCGCGGCGCGGCGCGGGGCGGGGCGGGCTGGGCTGGTCCAAGGGACCCTAGCAACCGGGGGTGGTGCCTGATGACAAAGTAAGGAAAAGGGAAGGGACTACAAGTAGTTTCATCTGAATCGATCCTCTACGTTGCGCCTAAAGTCACAACGCAATTAATTTTCTGCTGACTTACGATAACAGGAATCAAAGTCCGATTAGATGTAAACTTACAAACATTCTTCCCCTTCTCCTAGTCAAGTGGGTTATTCCGAAGTTTTATATGGAGTTGGAAAAGTTGGGCTTGATTTGGGAGGAGGAGCGGCATTGAGTTACTGGGAAGGGGGGTCTTTTGCGGGGCTGCGGTGTCTGTCTTGCTGGAGGTATAGGTTTAAAGCTTCCGAAGTATGTAGGAGGCGCCTAAAAGGAAATCAGCAATAAATATTCATTCGTCAGTTGAAGGTCTCTTCTGGCCTCAGCTGAGATGAGTGTATTTTGCCAACAACAAAGGAAGGTAGGGCTCACACGACTAATTATCTCCTGAATTATTAACCATTTGAATAGGATGAATTAATTTCTGGGATATGAGAGATGTTAGAAGAGATTTGATGAAGATGAACGTACCATTGAGAGAAAAGTGAAAAGATGCACACAAAAAGGGAAATAAAGAATATAAAACTAGTGATAAAAGCAGAAAGATGCCATTTGAAGAGTCTACTGATCTGCTCTAAATTATAACTCTGAGGGTGGCCTTGGGGAAAGAAAAAACAAAACAAAAAACTGAGGGTTAAAGGCTCTCCCTCCTTCACCCCCCTCCCACCTCTGCCTTGCTCCTGGCATCAGCTTTCCTGTTTCTGCCTAGGACTGTGGTCGGCAAACTTCGGTTCACGAGCTACATGCGGCTCTTTGGCCCCTTGAGAGTGGCTCTTCCACAAAATACCACGGCCTGGGTGAGTCTATTTTGAAGAAGTGGCGTTAGAAGAAGTTTAAGTTTAAAAAATTGGGCTCTCAAAAGAAATTTCAATCGTAATGTTGATATTTGGCTCTGTTGACTAATGAGTTTGCCGACCACTGGCCTAGGACCTCTCCTGGGGCTTAAGTCCCATCTGCCCCGAGGCCTGCCTGGGGAAGTCAAGTAGCATAGTTAAATTACTTAATTTATCTAGATTGTAGGCTCCCACGCCTTGGGCCTTGGTTGGTGAGCTCGCCCAGGGTCTCCAAAGAGATCCATCATGCCAGAATAACACAAAGCCCAGCCAGTGGATGTAGACAGCTTTCTGTGGCTTAACAGAACGGCTCTTTGTTCACTTTTCTCAGAGCTACTGCCCCACCCAAGGCCCTGGGGCAAGCATCCCTGAGGTAACTTGGCTACACTCTCCCTTTAACTTCCCCACAGCTATTTGGTACAATTGCATCCTGAACTGGGGCTCATAACTCCATTTCCTCTCTTCCTGCCCCTGCCCCTTCTCCCAACCTCTGGAATGCCTTGTGTCCTCCACTTCTCTCCACCTGCCTCCTGTGAGGAGTACTCCCTGCTTCCCGGCTCTCTCAGAAACCTAGAACCTTATACTTGATTGGCATGACCAAGAACTTAGGGTCTTGGCTTCCTGTGCTCGTCACACTGAGAGGAAGGTATAGGATGACACCTCTTGTCCCTTCCCTACTTCTCCTGCCGCCCTGCCCCCAAACACAGCCACGTTCACTCACGTTCGTACACACACAATCATGCACACACAACGGCAAAGAGAGGTGGATGGGGAGGAAGGGAAGTTTGCACCGACCAGCTCATGAATGCAACTTGAAAGATTTCACACAGCAAAAGGCAAAAAACAACAACTACTCACACATAAATTAAAAAATAAAGAAGTACATGCCCCTCCCCACAGCCTCCTTCTTCATCCAGGGGTGGCTTAGCCCCTCCACATAAACTCAGAAGCTTCCTACTCCCTCTGTCCAACTGGAGCTTTTACAGGGCCTCGGTCTTCAGTTCAACAGGTTCCCCTGTGCCCTCTGCTTGTGCCGTGGAGTCCCTGGGCCTGGTACCCTTGAGAACAGACAGTCTCTCAGAAACACTCTTGAGCCGGGGGAAGAGGAGAAAGTCGTAGAGGAGGCTGCCCAGGCCCCCTCCGATGATTGGGCCCACCCAGTACACCTGCAGGAAGAGGAAAGGAATAATCAGGCTTGGGGAGAGGACCAAGAGCAAGGCTGCTCCTTTCTCAGCTCCACAGGTAGAAAACAGATGTACTGTCCTAACCGGTTTGGCTCAGTGGATAGAGCATCGGCCTGCAGACTGAAGGGTCCCAGGTTCGATTCCCGTCAAGGGCATGTACCTTGGTTGCTGGGCACATCCCCAGTAGGGGGTGTGCAGGAGGCAGCTGATAGATGTTTCTCTCTCATTGATGTTTCTAACTCTCTATCCCTCTCCCTTCCTCTCTGTAAAAAATCAATAAAATATATATATTTTATTAAAAAAACAGATGTACTTGGGCACTATTTAAACAGAAATCAGTGTTTGTTTTTGTTAATCCTCACTCAAGGATATGTTTCCATTGATTTTTAGAGAGAGTGGAAGGGAAGGGGAGAGACAGAAAAAAGTCAGTGTGAGAGAGACACATCATTGGTTGCCTTCCGCATGCACCCCGAGGGGACCCAAGGATCAAGCGTGCAATACTGCAAAATACACTTAAGATATCTGTGCCCTTAGCAAGGTATCGGTGCCCTTAACCTGAATTGAATCTGGGACCGTTCAGTCCGCGGGCCGATGCTCTAGCCACTGAACCAAACTGGCTAGGGCTGTTTGTGTGTTTTTAAACTCTAAACTGTTCCACTGTCTGCACTTCAAAATTCACCATTTTTTTTCTGACTCATAAAATTATTCCTTTATCCCATACCTTCTTAACACATGTATATTCTCTTCGTTGTTATTCGTCGGTGCTAGTTTGCATATTACTTTGAAAATTTTTTAAATTGTGACAAAATGCACATAACATAAAATTTTCCATCTTAACCATTTCTTTTTTTTAAATTTATTTTTAAAAAGAACTTGATTTCAGAGACAGAGAGAAAGACATTGATTTGTTGCTCCACTTATTTATGCATTCATTGGTTGTTTCTTGTATGTGCCCTCACCAGGGATCAAACTCACAACCTTGGCGTATTTGGGTGACACTCTAACCAACTGAGCTAGGGCCCTTAACCACTTCTAAGTGTTCAGTTCAGTAATATTAAGTATATTCATATTGTTGTGCAACCAATCCCCAGAACTTTTCATCTTGCAAAACTGAAGCTCTCCCTCCATTAAACAACAACTCCCCATTTCCCCTCTCCCTAGCCCCTGTCAACTATCAATTGCTTTATTTCAATGAATTCTACTACTGTAAATACCACATATGGGTGGAGTTATAAAGTATTTGTCTTTTTGCAACTGGCTTATTTCATCAAGCATAATGTCCTCAAGGTTCATCCACGTTGCAGCATATAACAGGATTTCCTTCTCTTGAAAGGCTGAATACTATGCCATTATATGCATATACTAAATTTTGTTTATTCATTCATTCATCTGTGAGGGACACTTGGGTTGCTTCTACTTCTGGTTATTGCGAATACTGTGGCTGTGAAAATGGGTGTACAGCTTTGAAAAAAAGTATTAGAGTTTAGAGTGAAAGAATTTATTAGTGAAGCTGTGAGACAGAAAGTGGGCTACTCCACAGAGCAGCCTGAAAATGTTTTTGAATTATTTTCAGGCTTTGTCTGTCATATGGCCAAACAACACAAACAATCCGTTTTTAGTGAGGGCTTATTCCATACCAGATTCTGTGCTATAACGTTCACACTTACTTTTCATAACACCTTGTTTTATAGTAAGGAAACGGAGGTGCAGAAGGATTGTGTTCTTGCCATGGTCACACACAAGGCCAGCAAAGTGCTAGAACTGGGATGAGGCCCAGGCCCATTTGTGCTCAGGCATATTCTGACCTCTGAGAGTAGGAATGTTTGTCTTCCTGTTCAGTTGTCTGTCCGGACAGCGCTAGTTTTGGAATACAGTGGGTACTTAGTAAAATTCCCTAACTAACCAGTGAAGGAACAATATGAGCAAGAGCCTCTCTCTCTGGCAAAATAATGAATCCTGCTCACACAGGCACCCCAAACTCTGTGACAGCCCGTTTAGCTGAGTGCTGGCAGAGCAGTCAGCACACCCAATGGAGAGCAGGAGCCAAACCTGGAACCTGCAATCCACACCCATCCAGCAGGGCTTCAGCATCTCGCTCCTCTCCCCGCACTCACCCAGTGGTTGGTGAAGTTTCTGGTGAGAATGGCAGGAGCAAAGGAGCGGGCAGGGTTCATGCCTGCACCAGTATAATACATCTGCAAAAGACACAGTTGTAACTGAGACACTTCCCCCATTCTCCCCAGCTTCTCTGCCCACAGCTCACATATCCCGGAAGGCTGGCACCTTGCCTCTCGCAGCAAGCAGGGAAGGACAACCGCATGCGAGTTCCACAGTGGAGTGAAGGCGCTGATGCCCCACCTGGGGATAGACTATGGATCCATCAGCTAAGCCAGTGGTCGGCAAACCGCGGCTCGCGAGCCACATGTGGCTCTTTGGCCCCTTGAGTGTGGCTCTTCCACAAAATACCACGGCCTGTGTGAGTCTGTTTTGAAGAAGTGGCGTTAGAAGAAGTTTAAGTTTAAAAATTGGGCTCTCAAAAGAAATTTCAATCGTTGTACTGTAGATATTTGGCTCTGTTGACTAATGAGTTTGCCGACCAGAGCTAAGCCCACAAATACCCACAATGCATGCATTTCTACCTTGGGTTCAAGAAAGACCAGTTATGGCAGTCACAAGAGAGAGTAATAAGAAGGGCTGACTGATACAGAGGGAGGTGAGTAATGTTCATGTTTGATAGTTAGGTGAGAAAGGTTTGGGGGCCCTGGAATCCTTAAATGAGTAGTTGTTTCCCTCTCCTACTTACCCCAAAGAGGTGCCCGAGGGTGAGGGAAAAGCCAACGGCCAGGGCCACGGAGCCCAGGCGGCCATTCCGCCTCTCATCGTATGTGGCAAAGATGCAGAGCACGAACTGCAGCGTCAGGAAGATCTCCACTGCGGTGGCCTGGCCCACACTCACCCCAGGGTGCAACTAGGCAAAGGAAGAAGAGAGGAGGCTCATTAGGGCTGTCAGGGCATTACCTCCTCAGAATCCAGGCGGGACCCCCCCTCCTCCCTTTGATGGCGTCAGTTTCCTAGAGATGAAAGATGATAGTAACTGTATTGTTTTCTAATTTCTCCTGACATTGGAAGTAATTGCACCCAGTTTTATGGATGCAGAAACTGAGGTCCCCTAGGTAAAATAAGTCCTCAGGAACCTGCAAGGAATTGGAAGGAAAGCTGGGACGGGAACTCAGCTTCCTTGATTCTCAGTCCAGGGCTCTAGACTCTTATCCCTCCGAAGCACCTGCTGATCCTCCCCACCCTGAAACACACACAGTCTCACACACACCACGTCCCAGATCCCTGGGGCACGGACCCACCTGCACCAGGCAGGGAGCCGAGGCCCCAGGTCCCCTCAGCCCCACTCAGCTGATCATTACCGTGTTCAGTGCCAGGTTCCCTCGGACAGCAGGTGGGGTAACACTGTACAGCATGGCAGCCCCCACCACGGCTCCCAGGAGTTGGGCGGCCATGTAGCAGAAGGCACGGAGCAGGGACATCTGGGAGCCCACAAGGAAGGCAAACGTGACCGCAGGATTGACATGGGCTCCACTGATGTGGCCCACAGCCTGCACCAGCGTAGCCAGGGCCAGGCCAAAGGCCAGAGCCACCTGCAAGACATGCAGGGGTCCAGGGCCCCAACGCAGCGAGGCCCCCAGCCCGAAGAAGACATAGAAGAGGGTGGCAAAGAACTCGGCAAATATGGCCCTCCAGAAGGAGGCTGACTGCAGCTCCCACATGGCAGAGGGGATGGGCACAGTGCCTGGGTCCCTGATACCTCCTTGGCCTGATTTGGGTGGCGCATCCCCTTTATAGAGGACTCTGAATCCCTGGGAGGGGCGGGCTGAAGTGGCTGGCCCAGCCTCTTAACCCTTTCATAGCTGCCGAGGGCCGGCCCACTCTCAGGCCTCTGATAAAGCTGCTGGACTTTCCTCTCCCTCCTCCACTGGGAGGTGAGCAGAGCCATGGGTGTTATGGTGGCGGTAGGGTCAGGGCTGGGGAGGCTCCGATAGAAAAGGACCAAGAATCGGGGAAGATCCCTTTCTTTCCATGTCAAAGTTGGGGTTCAGAGTCCTGACTGACATCTATATTAGAACATTCCTCAGCTGAGTTCACCTCACGGAGTAGGAGAATGTGCTCCTGGGGGCTTCCAGACTCCTCTGAGTCAGCCAGGGGTAAGGGTGAGGGTGGGGGTCGGGAGTGAGGTGCAGCAGGGATGTTGGATAACTGAAAAAATAATTCTTTAGTTCTCTGGGATTAGAGGGCCTTCTTCTATTGGCTGGTTTGGGCTGGAATCTGTGCACCCTGCAGCTCTGGGACAAGAATAGTTCTGCTGTGTCTGGCTTTCTCAGAGCCCGGGTTCCCCACCCCCAACCCATGCCAGCACCTTCCTTTCCCAACCCTCAGCCTGCCTTTCAAGCACAGAGACAGAGAGGGGGAAGAAGCTATCTTCCATGGATAGGTTGGAAGTGAGGTTGGAGGACTGGGGAGAGGAAAGGGTTAAATCCCAGAATCAGCTTTCACTTCACCTTCCCTAACTCACAAGGCCTAGCAGGAGGTACCGGAAGGAAAGAAACAGTCATGGCTATGAAGCAATGGGAGGGTTTGATGCCTCCTAATAATATGGCTGTGATCAGGACACTGGAGTCCTAAACTTTGATTCTTTGGGAAAGGAAGGGCTGGGGATACGTGGGGAATCAGGCTGGTCAAAAGAGAGGAAAGGACAGGATGGAGAAGGGAAGCTTGAAGAAAGAGGTTTAGTTGTGCTCGAGTTTGGTGAGGGTCTTGGAACCTAGAAGTGGGGGTTGTGTGGGGGTGAAGGCAAATGAGAAACACTGGTATGCTTCACTATCTCCACATTGTAGCATAGAGGCCACAAGCTTTTCTCGTGAAGCACCAGAGGAGAACAAAAATGTGAAGGCTAGGCCTGCAATATTGGTGCTGAGCATCGGTCCCATCCAGAATACCTGTGGGGAGAGAGGAGGAACACAGATCAGGCTTATGCTCCTCTTCTCCTCCTATATCCAGCTTGGGGATGGACAGGCTAGGTTACAACAAAGGCAGAAGTTGCTGAGAACAGGTTAGAGGGCACCCAAGTGAACTGGAGCTTCCAATTTCATGGAAGAGGGACAACCTATCAGAGTGTCTTGGAGTCTCATGTTTTATGAGCTTCACCGATCTCCTGACTTCAGGCCTTGTAACCCTTTGCCCAGTGATGCTCCCAGATGCCAGTCATCACTGCTGGACCCAGAGAGTGAACAGGGTTCGTGTTGCTTCTAAAAAAGGACCCTGGCCCAGCTGGTGTGGCTCAGTGGTTGAGTGTCGACCTATGAACCAGGAGGTCATGGTTCAATTCCCAGTCAGGGCACATGCCTGGGTTGCGGGCTCAATCCCCAGTAGGGAACATACAGGAGGCTGCCGATCAATGATCCTCTCTCATCATTGAGGTTTGTATCTTTCTCTCACTCTCCATTCCTCTCTGAAATCAATAAAAATAATAAACAAACAAACAAACAAACAAATAAGGACCCCTGGATACGAGAGAGGTAGTACACGTGGTATTAAGAGCAAAGACTTTAGCAACCGAGACTTTGGTTTAGATATGGGACAGAACTAGTTATGACTGCTGGTGGGAGTGTGAATTGGGATAACCATTTGGAACACAGTATAGCAACCTCTTGTAAAGGTAAACAAACACATGCTTTCTGACTCGGGAATTTCACTGCTCACTTATATACCCAAGAGAAACCTTTCTATACCTCCACCAGGAGACATCCACAGAGCAGCACTGTTCACAACAGCAAAACACTTGAAGTAACCCTAGTGTCCATGAACAGGAGAATAGATGAATAAGCAGTGGTATATTTACACAATGGAAACTATTCAGCAAAGTGAGTGAACCCCACAGTAACACTCAGTATTAGGGATGAATCTTAGCAATAAAATATCAAACAAATAATAGTGCCAGCAGACTATGCATGGCATGGTAACCTTTTTGTAAAGTTAAAAAACATCTAAATGAAAATATGCTTCTCAGAATACTATAAATGAGATGAAACTACACAAAAAAGAAAACATATATGTGTGCGTGTGTGTTGATTTCTGTGACTGTCAAGGTTCTAGTTTTACTTGTGGGTGGATGGTTAATAATGATGAGTGAGTATTATCTTAAAAAGACACCAAGTAAGTGTGAGCCATACATAGGCCAACGAGGAGAAGATGTCATAAACAAAGAACTATTCCGTACACTTGAAATCCATTAAGAACAGCAGCAACAACAAAAATCTTGGCTTTACCACCTCCTAGGTGAGGAAGCTATTCCCACTAAATATGACCTCCAGGGAAGTAGCGATGTGTCTGATTTGTTCACCACTCCAAACCCATGCTTGACACATTTACTGAATAAATTAATGTAAGCTCTCTGGGCTTCATCTTATCAAATAGGATTATGTAGGTAGCCCTGGCTGAGTGGCTCAGTTGGTTGAGGTGTTGTCCTCTACACCAAAAGGTTGTGGGTTCGCTCCACAGTGGGGGTATGTGCGGAAGGCAACTGATCAATGTTTCTCTTACATCAATGTTTCTCTCTCTCTCTCTCTCTCTCTCTCAAAATGAATAAAAATATATCCTCAGGTGAGGATTAAAAAACAATAAAGATAATGTAGGTAAAGGCCTAGTATAGTGCCTAACACAGAATAAAGCAGTTAATAAACAGGAGGCATTCGACAAGGGTTTTATTCCCAGGAAGGGATTATACCAAACCACCAACTCTGTAACCTCTTATAATAAGAGACAGAGGGCAAAGAGCAGCTAATTTGGTTCCTTTATAGACACCAAACAAAATGGTTAGATTTCTGCCCTGGCTGCTGTGGCTCAATTGGTTGAGAATCATCCCATGCACCAAAAGGTCGCCAGTTCAACATGGTCAAGGCACATGCTGGGTTTCAGGCCCAATCCTTGGGAGGGGGTGTGCAGGAAGCAGCTGATAGATGTTTTTCTCGTTGATGGTTCTATCTCTCCCTTCCTCTCCCTTCCTCTCTCTCTTCAATAAATACAAACATATCTAAAAATGATTAAATTTCCTTATTTGATGGTACCAACCTCTCTCCTTTATTCCTCATTAAACCTCCCCCTGGAGGACTGAATGCCAGCCCATTTCCTTTCACACCAGCCTCTCCACTCAGTGGAATGCCAAACTTGCAAACTAGGGAGTTTTTGCATTGATTTAGATATAATTAGCATATTCAATGTTTTCTATTAATCTAGCTTCTTAAAACACAAACACAAAAAACAACTATCTCTCCCTTGAGGAGTAGAATCCAGCCTTCCCCAAGCCCCCTGTTTGGTATGGGTGGGGTTCTTACCCATGCTGGTGCTCCAGCAGTCACTGAGAGACCCATCACCAGGCTGCCATCCCCCTCAAACCCCCTACATTGTGGGGGAAGACACAGCAAACATGGTGAGTACGAGCTGGAGAGTAGAGAAAAACTCCATACTCGTTTGGTCTATGAGTCCTCTTGCTCACCAGAGGAGACTAGGACAAGGGGTGGGAGGACACATACATCCTCCCATTGTCCTCAGGCCCCATGATCCATGCACCAAAGAAGCTTTAAGCAAAGGGTCTGCAGCAAGTCACCCAAATTCCTGAATTGCTGAACAAAACCTCATTGGTCTATCTGCATGATATTGGCTCAATGAGAGGATGCAGAGCACAGGTGCTCCCTTTTTTGTTCCTTAAAGTCTTAAAAAAATTTTTTTTTATTGATTTCAGAAAGGAAGCTGGAGGGAGAGAGAGAGCTAGAAACATTAATGATGAGAGAGTATCATTGATCAACTGCCTCCTGTACACCCCACACTAGGAATCGAGGCTGTAACCTGGGCATATGCCCCGACCAGGAATCGAACAATGACCTCCTGGTTCATAGGTCGACACTCAAGCCCTGAGGCACGCCTGGAGGGGAGCTTAGACTTCCTTAAAGTCTTATCAGCCATACAACTCCTTACCTACCTAGTGCTACCCTATTCAGGGAGGGGAGCTGCTGCTAATCTGGTTGACCAGCTGGGTTGCAACCATCTGAGGCAGTGTCAGGTAGAAGAGGATCAAGGCCAGGATGGCTGCTGTGCTGTGGGTCAAGACATAGGACACTGTTGGAGAGGGTCAAGCCAGTGGGCACAGAACTAACAAATGGGCCATTGGAATCTGCAAAGGAAAGTGTCTTTTAAAAATTGCCTGGGGTCGTCAAAAGCAGACTAGAGGATTGCAATAATCAACTCAAAGATTTGGAATACAAAGAGGCCAAGGACACTCCTCCAGAGAAGCATGAAGAGAAGAGAATTCAGAAAGTTGAAGATAGTGTAAGAAGCCTCTGGGACAACTTCAAGCGAACCAACATCAGAATTATGGGGGTACCAGAAGAAGAGAGAGAGCAAGATGCTGAAAACCTATTTGAAGAAATAATGAACGAAAACTTCCCCCACCTGATGAAAGAAATAGACTTACAAGTCCAGGAAGCGCACAGAACCCCAAACAAAAGGAATCCAAAGAGGACTACACCAAGACACATCATAATTAAAATGCCAAGAGCAAAAGACAAAGAGAGAATCTTACAAGCAGCAAGAGAAAAACAGTTAGTTACCTACAAGGGAGCTCCCATACGATTATCAGCTAATTTCTCAACAGAAACCATGCAGGCCAGATGGGAGTGGCAAGAAATATTCAAAGTGATGAATAGCAGGAACCTACAACCAAGACTACTCTACCCAGCAAAGTTATCATTCAGAATTGAAGGGCAGATAAAGACCTTCACAGATAAGAAAAAGCTAAAGGAGTTCATCACCACCAAACCAGCATTATATGAAATGCTGAAAGGTATTCCTTAAAAAGAGGAAAAAGAAGAAGAAAGATAAAAATTATGAACAACAAATACATATCTATCAACAAGTGAATCTAAAAGTCAAGTGAATTAAAAATCTGAGGAACAGAATAAACTGATAAACTTATTAGAATCAGAGGCATAGAATGGGAGTGGATTGATAATTCTCAGGGGGAAAGGGGTGTCTGTGTGGGGAGTATGGGAAGAGACTGGACAAAAATCATACACCTATGGATAAGGACAGCGGGGGGGGGGGGAGGTAATGGCAGAGGGGGGGTGGGAACTGGGTGGTGGGGAGATATGTGGGGAAAAAGGAGAAACAATTGTAATCTGAACAATAAAGATTCATTTAAAAAAAAAAAATTGCCTGGGGTCGAAACCGCTTTGGCTCAGTGGATAGAGCGTTGGCCTGCGGACTAAAGGGTCCCAGGTTCGATTCCGGTCGAGGGCATGTACCTGGGTTGCGGACACATCCCCAGTGTGGGGTGTGCGGGAGGCAGCTGATCGATGTTTCTCTCTCATCGATGTTTCTGGCTCTCTGTCCCTCTCTCTTTCTCTCTGTAAAAAAATCAATAAAATATATTTTTAAAAAAATTGCCTGGGAATGCAGGGGATTCCTGGGGTCAATACTCCTTGGATCATCCAGGACACGCTCCAATTCATCTTGGTATTCTTTTCAGGATTTGCAAAAATATTTCACTCTAGGGCATGTGCAGGAGGCAAATGCCCTAGACCCTGCTATCGGTTCTCAACCTGTGGGTTGACCCACAGGTTGAGAACCGCTGCTGTAGAACCTAAGACCATCGGAAAACACAGATATTTACATTACTATTATTTAACAGTAGCAAAATTACAGTTATGAAGTAGAAACGAAAATAATTTTATGGTTGGGGGTCACCACAACATGAGGAACTGTATTAAAGGGTTGCGGCATGAGAGAGGTTGAGAACTACTGCCCTAGAGTGAAACATTCTCTCTGCTCTCTCTCTCTCTTTTTTTAAAAAATATATATTTCTATTGATTTCAGAGAGGAAGGGAGAGGAGAGAGAGAGATAGAAACATCAGATGAGAGAGAATCATTGATTGGCAAACCTGCAACCCGGGCCTGTGCTCTTTAATGGAATCGAACCTGGGACCCTTCAGTCTGCAGGCTGACACTCTATCCACTGAGCCAAACTGGCTAGGGCTACCCTTCTCTCTTCTTGCCTTAAACATACAGACATTCGTGAAGGTTTTTTCCACTAGTAACTATGAAAATGGAGAAAAATGATTTGTAAAATAACAAACTGGAGTAGTTACGAAGTTATTTTATGGCTTATAGTAGTAATCATCCTGGAGTCTCATCTATCTCTACACTTGATTGAATTATCTCTTGATTACTAATGATCAGTTTTTCAACCTCTTTATATTCCTGGGGCTAATGATCCCAATTTAGTCCCCCGCTTTGATAAAGAAGGCACCATTTCTCAATTCCAGAGAGGTGCCATAGGGAGCATGATCCATACTACTGGGGAGCAAATGAGTCTATAAAGCTCAGGGAACCTTCAGGCAGAGCTATTTGTCTTGCAATATTTCTCCACAGTGGGTTCCACATGATTTATTGTAGCTACCTATGAAGTGTCCAGGACTGATTCATCACCTTTCTGAAGCAACTCCCAAGCCAGCCCATATCACCAGGACCTAAAGAATAACCCATGTTTGAGTTCCATCAAAATATCTGCCTTGCAGATCTTATAGGATTGTGTGAGGATCAAATGAGATATGCCCAAGCAATATACATATGTTGTTAGCTGCCCTAAATAAAAATATAAATGACTGATTCATGAATTAATCATATATAAATAATTTATAATTGCCAAGTATTAAACATCCTCTTTAGCGATTAAGATGTGGTTGAAGAGAGCTATGGTCCTAAGGGGCTGAGTGGCCATCCCTCTCTGTTTCCACCGTGTGAAATCTCTATCCCAGCCCCATTCCCAGAATGCCAGGTCAGCATGTAACCCAGCTCCATTGTGTTTCAGCAGGAAAAAAGCCCCAGCATAGCACAAGCCAGCCTAGCAGCCCCTTTGGCTAGCTCCGGGGCCCCCCTTCTCTCTCTTTCTCTGGTTATACTTTGCTGACTGCTGACTCCTGGCAAAGTCAGAATAATAACCAAGCTCTGAGTGCATCATTCCTCTCCCATCCATGGATCAGGCCAGGGCCCCCACCTGTTAGAAATAGGGTAATCCGCCCTGGCTGGTTTGGCTCAGTGGATAGAGCGTTGGCCTTCTGACTGAAAGGTCCCAGGTTCGATTCCACTCAAGGGCACATGCCCAGGTTGCAGGCTCGATCCCCAGTAAGGGGCATGCAGGAGGCAGCCGAGCAATGATTCTCTCTCATCATTGATGTTTCTATCTCTCTCTCTTCCTCTCCCTTTCTCTCTGAAATCAATATATATATAGTAATCCAAGAAATAGAGTGAAAATAAACTGGTCCATTCTGTTCTTGCCTCCTTCTCCCTTTCCTTACCTACAAAGTTAGATACAACCCCTAGCCAGGCAGACCAATGCTCACTATGGGTCAGGTTCCATTCTAAGCCCTTCATATGTGTTGTCTCAGGTACTGTATTCCTTAGGATTGCACCTTCAATTTTTCCCTACTTAAGTTTACACCTCCTCCTTGAATGACTTCACCTCTCTCTTAAAATTTATATCCACATATCTACAGACCATTCCCCCTGGGTATCCCATAGACACCTCAAATTCAGCCCATCTAAAACTCAACTAATTATCTTTCCCCCATCCAAACATGCTTTCTCTTCTGTATCCCCTCATTAAATCAGAAACCTATGAATTAACTTTCCTTCCCCCATCCCTCATCCCATGTAACCAGTCACGAAAGCTCCATCAATTCTACTTCTTAGATAGCTGAGCCCACACCATGTCTCATCTGAGAACTCCAGTGGCCTCAGACCCTGTTTCTAGTCTCATCCCCTTTAATTAATTTTCCATGTTGCTGCAAGCCTTACCTTTATAAAAGTAATTTGTCATTTCCATGTATTCCCTCCAACAGCTCTTGAATGCCTGAAAGATCTTTTCTTTTACTTTTATTAATAGTATTTCTTTTATGCTGAATTTACTCCCAGGCTGTAAGTTTTTATTTCTTTAGTTTCTTCTGGGTTGTCTTTTTCTTTAATATATTTTTATTGATTTCAGAAAGGAAGGGAGAGGGAGAGATAGAAACATCAATGATGAAAGAGAATCACCCATTGACTGGCTGCCCCCTGCACGCCCCACACTGGGGATTGAGCCTGCAACCCAGGCATGTGCCCCTGGCCGGAATCGAACCTGGGACCCCTCAGTCCACAGGCTGATGCTATATCCACTGAGCCAAATTGGCTAGGGCTGGGATATTTTTTTCTTCTGTGCAACTTCTTCTGGTTTAGAAACAAGCTGCTCCCCCTCCCCCGCCCCCCACCCCATCTCAGTATGGCAGGGAGAGCTCATGTATGGGATAATCTGCCCATGGGCTCTGTAAATTCTGCGTCGCATCTTGGGAGCTTTGTTTACCTGGATGGGCTCAGTGACCAGAGAATGTACATCTAAACCCTAAGTTCAGCATTACTCTCTGCATTTTCAAGCATGTGCAGCAAAAATTCAGCACTCTTTTTTGGCCCACTGACCCTCTGTCCAGCTCTTGTTTGGCCTAGGTACACCTACCAACTCTACCATGGTAACGATGAGACAGCACACATCGCTTCTGTAATGTGACATCCTTCAGATACTTGGTGGCTTTTCAGATATGGATACCCTTGATGGCCTGGGCAGTTTCATGAGTGTCCTTAAAGTGAACACGAAGATTTGCACTTCTTGATTTGCGTGATTTTGTGGGGTGTTCTGGGTCAAGTGAATAGTGAACCATTTTCCGGGGTCACCTCTGGCTACTTTCTGGAAGAGCTGAAAGATTCTCATCACGGCATATATGACTCTTCATAATCCAGCCTCAACTTTTCCAACTGCTCTCCTTATCACCCCAGCATGAGACGCTGGCAATATTGTGCTTCTGTGGCTCCTCAGACATTCCATTCTGTTTCATAACCCAGTGCTTTAGCCTAAACTGTCCCCTATCCCTTAAATGTCTTTTCCCCTTTGTTCATCAAGTAAAATTTTATCACTTCCTAATTATTATGCATGAAAATGTTAAGAATTAATTACTTGTTCATTAGCAACGATGCAGGTAAATCATCTGAATGATGTGAGTTTATTAGATGGATAGTCCATCTGTAAAAGTGAAATAATGCAAGAGATGACAGGTTTTAAGAAACTATTTGCTTCAGCTCTCAAGATCTGAACATAATCCAGAAATTTTCCTCTCATTATTACCAAAATGCAAAAAGTACTGACAGAGGAGGATTCTGAAGGAAATTTATCCTCTACCCATTTGCTCCTAGGCTTAAAAGGAATAGACACCTTGCCCTGCCGGTGTTGCTCAGTGATTGAGCGTCAACCTATGAATCAGGAGGTTGCAGTTAGATTCTGTTCAGAGCACATGCCTGGGGCTGCAGGCTAGATCCCCAGTAGGGGGTGTGCGAAAGGCAGCCGATCGATGATTCTCTCTCATCATTGATGTTTGTATCTCTCCCTCCCTCTCCCTTCCTCTCTGAAATCAATTAAAAAAATATTTTTTAAAAAGGACTAGAAACCTCTCACATATTAAGCCAGATGAAAAGGCTGTGCCCGGCTGACCCCTGCTGGAGCCAAGAAACCACTGCACTCCAAGAATGTGGGTACAAAATTTTCTCCCTTCATACTACTCATGATTTATTCATTCAAAAACAGTGAACACTCATCTGTACTACTGGGAATACTGAGGCCCTGGGGCACAGAGAACAAAGGACTTAATTCCTATTCTTAAGAGTCCACAATCTAATGCATGAGATAGGTAGCTGCCTCCTTAAATGTTCTCTTGACAGCATTGAGGAGAATGAGAGACGAGTTAGAAGGCCAATGCAGTACTCCAGGAATTCAATGTGTTAGGGATTCAATGACAATCAGTTATGTGAGAGGGGGACAAAGGTCTCGGACTTCCAGGTTTCTGACCTGGGAAATGGGCGGGTTATGGGTGGTAGTTTCCGGAGTCAGGGAATCTAGGAAGTTTATGTAGGAAGACAAAATTAGCTTTAGACATGTTAAAATCGAGGTGATGCCCTGGCTGGTGTGGCTCAGCTGGTTGGAGCATTGTCCTGTATACCAGAAGGATACAGGTTTGATTCTGGGTCAGGACACATACGTAGGTTGTGGGTTTGATCCCCGGTCTGGGCAGGTGTGGAAAGGGAGTCAATTGTTCTCTCTCGCATCAATGTTTTCCTCTCTCTCTCCCTTCCTCGCTTTCTAAAATCAATACCCATAATGATAAAATCAGTAAGATTGGGGGGAAAAAAGATTGAGGTGACTGGGGGACATCCAGGTAGAAATGTCCAATAGGTTGTTGGGTATATAGATCTGGACTCAGGAGAGAAGTATAGGGTAGAGTTTTTGAGAGCCCTCCAATAGTTGATAGGGGACTCCACCAGAATAGATGAGATACACAAGAGTATGCATATTGGGGAAGACTTGAGCTGAGATCTTCAGCAGGCTGGAGTTCCTTCACTTGCTTAACCACTTTTGCTTTTAAGCTATAGCTATGACTTCTGGGAAGTCTCTCCCCAACACTCCCTCATATACAAGAAACCAGATGCTTCTTCTTTGCTTACTGAGCATCCTATAATCACTTCAATCATGGCACTTAGTGCATCCTACTGCCCCTGCCAACATTCTCATCTATTCACTAGACTGTAGGCCAAGCATGTCAAACTCGAAGGCTAACACCGGCCAAATAAACTAGGCATGCAGCCCGCTGGCCACGAGTTTGACATGCTTGCTGTAGACCTTTGAAAGAGGGATTGTGTTTTGTGAGAAAAAAAATGAACGCAGGCAGCAGTAATATCATGTAAGGCCTTATGACCATGGAATTTGCAAGGGAATTTGATGCAGGCACATTAAAAGATTTAAGTAGGGGAGTGGTACGATCAAATTTGTGATTTAGAAATATCACTCTGGCCCTGGCTGGTTTGGCTCAGTGGATAGAACATCGGCCTTCGGACTGAAGGGTCCCAGGTTCGATTTTGGTCAGGGGCACAAGCCTGGGTTGAGGGCTCAATCCCCACTAGGGGGTGTGCAGGAGGCAGCCGATCAATGATTCTCTCATCATTGATGTTTCTCTCTCTCTCTTCTCCCTTCCTCTCTCTGAAATCAACAAAACATATTTAAAAAATATCATGCTGACTGCAGTGTGGACACTAAATTAAAGAAGACGGAAAGCCCCCACACTGGCTAGTGTGACTCACACTGGCTGGTGTGACTCAGTGGGCCTCCAGCAATTCCCCATCAAGGGCACGTGCTGGATTGCAGGCCCAGAGGCCTGTGGAGGCAACCAATCCATGTGTTTCTCTCACTCCCCATCTCCTTCCCTTCCACTCTAAAAAAAAAAAAATCAATGGAAAACATATCCTCGGGTGAGGATTAACAAAAACAAACAAAATAGTGATGTTTTTGGTTAACTTGGGATAAAAAAATATTGAGTTAAACCCTCCATTCCCAGCTCTGAAAACACAAAACCAACATTTACAGTATTTATGTATTTAATCTTAAAACAACTGCCGCTTACCCACTGGCTGCTACTTGTCAAGTTGTATTCTAAGCTATTCTCTCATTTAATTTTTCCTAAGGTCTGTTAGCCAGATACTTTGTTGTTGTTGTTGCACAGCACAATGAGTTTTAATGTCTCCCCTTTTGGGGAGGGGAGGTATAACTACCCACTTTTGGAAATACTCCAAAATTGGTCTGGCATTTGGTACGGAAAGGATTTGGTCCAATCTCTCGATGGTTTAGGTCAGATACCAAAAGGCACATAAAGTTGGCTCAACTGCTCTGGGCTGAGGCAGCAGGGGACCGGGGAGGTGGTGTGGGGCAGAGCGCAGGGGTGGGCGGACGGAGGCAGTGGTCCTGGGGGACGCTGGGCAGCCCGGGGCTCAGGCCGGGTAGAGGCTGCTGCGGTGGCCTTCGTCTGCCCAGTCCACCAGCTCACTGCTCTGGAACCACAGCCGGATCTCCCGCTGGGCCCCCTCCACGGAGTCGCTGGCGTGGATGACGTTCCTTCTGATGTGGAGGCTGAAGTCTCCTCGGATGGTGCCGGGGGCGGCCTCAGCCGAGTCGGTGAGTCCGATCATGGCCCTGGAGGTGCCGACCACGTTGGGGCCCTCCCAGACCATGGCCACCACGGGGCCCGAGCGCATGTGGCTGAGGAGGGCCGGGTAGAAGGGCTCCTCCCGATGGTGCTGGTAGTGCTCGGCCAGGACGCTCTCTGACGCCTGCAGCATCTTCAGCCCCACCAGCTTGAAGCCCCTCCTCTCAAAACGCCGAATCACCTCGCCTACGAGCCGGCGCCGCACCCCGTCGGGCTTCACGGTCACCAGGGTCCGCTCCCGGGCCCAGGGGGGCTCCCCGGAGCTGGGGCGCACGAGCAGGCTGGGGACCCCGGCCCGCGGGCCGCACAACAGCCCCCTCAGCGCGGCGCGCCCTAAGAGGCCGCTCATGGCGCCCGGGCCGTGGGCGCTGGCTCTGTCGGCTAGAGATTTTTGTTTTACTGAGAACACGAGAGCTCGGAGAGGTGATTTGTTTAAAGCCACACAGCGGAGCCGGGTTCGAATCCAATTACTGTTTAATTCTAAAACCACTTGTAGCCATCTTGCTACATCATCTCTCTAAAGGTCCTAGTCAGTTAAAACGTGAGCAACATTCCGTCCCACAGAAAAAAAAAACAATAAACTGTATGCACCGCCGCAGGCTCACTAAAATGGCGGCTCCCTCATGGGCGCTGGCTCTCTTACGTCATCACGCTGCGCGACAGCTTCTCGCGCACCGAGTGCGAGCGAACGTAGCCGGCGGGTCGGGGGCGGGGTCTCAGGTGGGGAGTTGTACCTAGTTCTTCCGGGGCGCAAGATGGCGCTGCCCTTTGCGCGTTCGCCTTGCCTCTGCCGCTGGGGAGCCAAACGACTGGGGGCTGCTGCCGCAGAAGCCCGCAGAGGTTAGCGCCATCTCCTTTTACTCCCTTTTACCTCAAAAACGGTTTCCCATAGCTTTCCCATCCCCCACCGGCGTTGGTGTTGAGATTCCAAACCTAGGACACTATCTGGGCTCTCTAAAATCCTAGGGCTTTGCCAGCCCGGGCTTTTGGGCTCCTTGGGCTGCCTGTGTAAAGCACCCCGCTTCCGTGCCCGCTCGGCATGCTGACTCTTCCCTGCTTCTTCGCGATCTCATGGCGGCCTGCTTCAGATGGTCTCTGTGCCTCTGTCTCTAGTTCCAGGGGTGTAGCCCCTGTCATCACCCAGTCTCTTTGCTCTGCCCGCAGGCGTCAGTTTCAAACTGGAAGAGAAAACCGCCCACAGCAGCCTGGCACTCTTCAAAGATGACACAGGTGTCAAATATGGCATGGTGGGATTGGAGCCCACCCAACTGGCCCTGAACGTGGAGCGTTTCCGGGAGTGGGCCGTGGTGCTGGCCGACACGGCGGTCACCAGCGGCAGGCACTACTGGGAGGTGACAGTGAAGCGCTCGCAGCAGTTCCGGGTAGGAGTGGCAGATGTGGACATTTCTCGGGATAGCTGCATCGGTGTCGATGCCCGTTCTTGGGTGTTCACCTATGCCCAGCGCAAGTGGCACACCATGTTGGCCAACGAGAAAGCCCCTATCGAGGGCATCGGGCATCCAGAGAAGGTGGGGCTGCTGCTGGAGTATGAGGCCCAGAAGCTGAGCTTGGTGGATGTGAGCCGGGTTGCTGTGGTCCACACGCTACGGACAGATTTCCAGGGTCCAGTGGTACCTGCCTTTGCCCTTTGGGATGGAGAATTGCTGACCCATTCAGGGCTTGAGGTGCCTAAGGGCCTCTAGTGTGTCCATCACTGGAGTTCCTAATCACACTCTTGGCCAGTGTCCTTCTAGAGTGTCTGGAACCTTTTAACATTGCCTCAAGCAACCTCTGGCTCCCACAGTTCAGGTCCTCTGTGCAGTATCTTAGTCATTTCCCTCTCCCCTACCTGTGAAAGCTAGGCTGCTGCCAGTTTTCCTAGGCTACCGTGAATGTATTTTCCTTGACTTGCTTCCTTGGGTCCCTCCGTCTTCCTGTGCCCAGGCCTTTCTCAGACTGTATTCTGTCCTGGGGTCTTATCTTTCAGCTTTGTTTGGATTTATTCATTACTATGATACCTTTCTCTCCCTCTACCCATGTGTAACTTGTGTTTGTTCTTGGTGTTCTACTGAGTCTCTCCACAGTAAATCCTTTCTACCTCTGGCTGGAGGAGTGGTTCGGTGACTTGGCCCTTTCTCTAAAGCTCATACAGAGTCTGGGCTCTGGATCCATCGGGAAATGCTTTACTGTCTGTCAGAGTGAGAAGAGAGCCCCCCTTCCTCAGTACCTCAAAGCTGGACTCTCAGCCCCACACAACTGCAGCTATCCTCACCATAAGTCCATCTGCCTTAACCTGCATACCTCTGACACCTGGACAATCCCTTGTAATCATGGGCCAGTTACAACCACTACCAAAGGGAAAGAGACTCTCGGGGGATATCAAGGGCATTCGTGCTGGAAACTTTATTCTTGAGAAGTTCAATCTTCATTTCTGCTACAGTTGGAACTTCCAGAGGGAGGAGAGAGACCTGAGATCTTGAACAAGACATTTTTTGGGCCTGCTCAGATCCAAACCCTCGCCTTCCCACCGCAACCTTGGCAACAGAATACACTTAACCTAAAGCAGTATTAGGGGTTGAGGAAAACCTGGTGGGATGAGCATGTATGTGAAATATATATTCCTCTGTTTGACCCTGTGGCTCCATCTTATTCTGTCTTTTTGATGGTGATGCAACTGAATACCTCCTGGGGAGAAAGAGGACTGGGTTTAGCAAAAATAATCATTTGTGTAATTAAAGTTTATTTAAGCACAAAATACTTTCTCTGTCTATAAAATGTCTGTTTCCTTGCCAAGGGGACAGATCTCTCCAGACAACTGAAACCAGGTGCATAGCTCTGTGGATATATACATGTGCATGGCGGCTAGAGCCCCTTCACCCAAGTGTCTCTCTCTTTCTCTCTCATGATGGTTTCTTCAGGGAGAGGAAGAGGGGACCTGGGTGAAGACCTGGAAGATTCTGAGTGGGCGAGGCAATTAGGCTGTACCTTGAAGAAGCCCACAGTCTCCGTGGATAGCTCTTCTGCAGGTATCCACCTAGGCACTTCTCTATACGCTGCCAAGGGAAATGGGGTATTTTGACTCTCACAGAAAGCACTGGCCTGTCTTGGTCTGCACTGAAGGAGTGCAGCTCTCTCTAGCATGTTTGGTGGTTATGGGTTAAATGTGTGGCCAGTTCGTGCTTTTTCTTGAGCAGGGGCCATGGGCGCTCCATGCTCACACCATGCTCTCTAAGTTCTCTTTAGACAGAGCCTCAGCTGCTACTTCAGCCTGGTTCTCATATGGTGTGTAGGAGTCCTGGTAATCTTGAAGCAGTTTCACTACCTCCAGGTGATTGAACTGCACAGCATCGTCCAGGGGAATGTTGCCCCACCTGAGAGGAACAAAGAAGACAGAGAAAGTGCCCTGGTTCTATACATAACAACGGTGGCTACCCGCAACCCCTTTTAGCTTAATCCTACTCACCTGTCCTTGACAAAAGGATTCACTTTGCAAGCCTCAATCAGAAATTTAACAACTTCAATGTGTCCTAGGAATATGGGCAGAAGGAAAATGAGAGGGTACAGATCCTGAACCTTTTGGTGACAACAATGGTGCAGACCCTTGGCAGCTGGAGTTCTGAACCAATAAGGGAGGGGAAAAGGCCTCTTCCCATTTTGTTCCCTGCAGTACCCAATAACAGTCAGCCTGCAAACTGAAGGGTGTCTGGACAAAACAACTGACTGCTCCTGTAACCTTGAGGGCATACCCAATCGGGGGGAAGGTACTCTTGGTAGAAAAGGAAGGGTCTTCCGATCTACCTCCCCTTTTATTTAACCTTCAGATACCTTCAGCTGCAGCAACATGCAGGGCTGTGCGGGAGTCATAGTCTTTCTGTTCCATGTCCATGGCTGACAAGGCAAACCTGAGGGTAGTGGAAAGCAGCTGGAGTAACCCATATCAACTTAGAATCACTCATGCCCTTTCTGAAGTGGGGTCAGTCTGGCTAGGTTCCAGAGCTTATGCCAAAATTGTAGGCCTCGCACAGTGTGTTCTCTACCCAGATGAGACTGTTACTCCCATATCAGAGAAATGGGAGTATGATGGTTCCAGAAACATCATTGCTTATCTGTGTTAGCCACCCAGTACATATTTGCCGATGTTGTAATCCATTTAAGGCAGGGTTCTTACCTACCACATCTGCTCTTAACACCCAGGTTAATCCTAACAGTGGCTACCATTAACTAAGGTCTTATCACATAGTAGGCACTGTACTTTGAAAAAATGTTCATTTAAGTGCACTGTGTGTCCACTGAATCTGACTAAAGCTGAAGCACTGAACTATTTTGCTATGATAACTCCTCATGAGATCTCTGACCAGGAGTATTTTATTGTGTTTATTTGGTCACAGAAGTACCTTCGAAGAGCTGAGACATCTCCACTATAGGCAGCAAATAACAGGTTTACCACAGTCTTGTTCTGGAAAACAGATCATACCCTCTTGAGTTTAACTGTGACTTTGAGACCACCCATGCCCAGCTCTGCCCCATGACCCACCTCCCTGGATGCTTAGCCAAGGGTATTCTGAAATATTCTTAGACACCACCTGGGGTTTTCCTTACCCTAACTTCTCCCCCTTCACGCCGTGGGTCTAATTTTCGAGCACAGTGTCTCAGGTTGTCGTAGTTGTGGAAATTGAAGAGAGACACCAACTTCTAAAATTGTAAGCCAGAGAGATTATTTAGTTACTCATTATTATTTATTTACTTACTCCTTATTATTTATTTACTCCTTGCTCTTTAGTTGCTCATTCAAGAATATTTGGTATTATGTGCAAAGTAACTCACCTGGCAGAAACTGATGCCCCTATGGCTGTTCCCCAGCTTGTCCAGTGGAGGTGAGAGACACATCATTCCCATGACATTGGGTACCACCAGGAGGATGGCTCCTGACACAGCTGACTTGGCTGGCAGGCCCACCTTGGGGACAAAGTTGGAACTGAGGATGAGCTAGAGGTGTCCCAAGTCTGGGTTAATTGTTTATCCCAAATGACTATGTGGGCAAGGCCACACCCATCTCAACCTTTTTGGCTTATTAATTAGCTTTTCCTACTCCTGTCCTCCCCTACCCCGCTTTAAATTCATGGCTTCAGTAAGGAAATATTTATTGGGTATCTACTCCGTGACTGATGCTAGAACTAGGACAAAGCCTCTCATTCTGATGATAGGAGATAGACAGTAAATAGGTAGACAAATAGACAAAAATAATCACAGCTTATGGTAACACAGAAGAAACGAAGTAGGGTCATGTGATAGAGAAGGAAGTGGGAGGGGCACCACCTGAGGATAAAAGTGGTCAGAAAAGCCTCTCTCTGGAGGGGACATCTAACCTGAAATCTAGAGAAGCACCAGCCATGTGAAGGGCCACAGAAGATTGGTCACAGCATCACGTGTTTATGTGTTTGAGGGACTTTATGTGTTTGGCAACCCCCTAAGGATTCTCAGCCTAATCGCCTGGCTGGAAGTTAGTGAATGGGAGGCAGGTACAAGCTTCCACCTCTCCACCTTCAGAGACTCAGTGTCCTCTCTTCTTGGCTATGGGCTTGTGGCAAATGGATGGGAGGGCGAGAAGCACTCACGTGGAAGGCAAACTGGCCTGAGAAGTCATACATGCCGCAGGAGTGCATGAGGCTGAGGGTGTTGCGCACTGCTTCAGCGCTCAGCACGCTCTCTCCTGTGATGGGGCAGATCCCACCATTGGCCAGGGTGGCTGCCATGACACTGCCTGATTCACAGGTTACCTCCACGGAGCACAGCTATGGAGACAAGGCAGAGGTGAGGGTGCGGTGTGGACCTGAACACTCTTGGTTGTAGAGCAACGTTCTTGGCACCCTGATCTTTCTACACGTCCCCCTGGTGTTTCTGGAGGAGCATCCCTTTGGGTCAGAGCAAGAAGTACAGCCTGTCCTGCTCCCTTGACCTGAGTTGAGCGGCAGTGTTTGTTTACCTGGAAGTAGAGATCGAGGGCAGCCATCATGTCCACCCCCTTAGGAAAGCACTGCAAGGAAGAAGAGGGGAGAGCATTTCTCTTCAGGCCATCAGTAGTCTTTTTTCACACGGCCAGGATCTCAGCCCAAGTCCCCCGCCTGAACTGCCCTTCCCCCAGCCACAGAATTCCCAGGGACATGCTCTACCAGCCTCTCCCAATTACCTTCTTTTCCTTTAGATAATAGCCGATGGCATAATTCCGATCCCCCGTTTCCTTCTCTGACTGGAATCTGAAGCAAATACCCAATTTAGTACTTGATGTTTGAGGGGTGGGTGTGAGGAGAAGGGGAAAAAAATACTTCCCTGAGAGAGACAGAACTACATTGCACGTGTTAAATTAAGTCAACCCCTTTATAAATTCTCAGTAATACTGGGAAACTCCTGGGCCCCAGCAAATACGGGCAGAGCTTTATTATAAAGTGTAAAAGACAAAACACCCCAAATTGTTTAGCCATTTAGTCTAGAAAAACTGATGAGGTTTTTGGCTTTGAGAGGCTTGGCAAGAAATCCTCACATCACCTCACTCATTAAGTACTAAATAGAAATAGAGCAAATTCTTTTATAAAGTAAACAAACGCCAATGAAGGGGCTCAGAGGGAGCTGGGGGCCCAAAGTTCCCTTGGGATTTCTTCCTCCTATGATTCTATCCTCTCTCTCTCTCTCTCTCTCTCTCTCTCTCTCTCTCTCTCACTCACACACACACACACACACACACACACACACACACACGCACACACGCACACACGCAATGTATTCAGCCAATCCTGTGAACAAGGGCTTACGTGGCATTGCTGAAACCCACGAATTCATTCCCAGCCATTTTGTTCAGATATTGCAACACCTAGAAGAGAAAAAGAGGCATGGGAGGCACCACATGAGTGAGGACCCCTACTAACTCTCTGAACCCTTCAGTCCTTTTCCCAGCAAGAACTTCAGGTGCCTTTCTTCTCTGAGGCCAGATCCCCACAGCTCTGGAAATAAGGCTTCTAGTATGGGCTGGTGCACTATCAAAGGGTTAGAGCCAGGCACTGGGGCAGCTGAGAGGACAACATGCCATGGAGAAAAGCAGCGGGGGAAACTTACAAAATCGAACTTCTCTGCTTTGTTACAGTCCATCTGCAGAGAGAGAGAGAGAGAGATCAGTATTCCAAGCCTAGGAAGCTGACAGGAGGATCAGAAGGACCCAGTTAAAGTGTTAGACTGGTTTGCTACTGGGAATGTGTTACATTTTACAATCACCTTTTTTTTCTTTTTCTTTATTTTATATTAATCTTTTTATTAAGAAAAACCCCACACCAATAAACAACTAAGACTTTTTTGTATCCATGTATATTTAGTGACCGTAAAAACAAAATCATTTAGATTTTATTATCAAGTAATGAATACAAAAAAACCTCACCCCGTCTATGAGCCTCACTCATCCCGGAGTCTCACTCCCACTTCCATTCTCAATTCTAACCCTCATCACAGACTCCCACTTTCATTTTCCTGGTTCCAATCCTGTCCCCAAACCCCACCCCTATTCCTGATCCCATCCCCATTACTTACACCCCATGCGGGATCCTTACTCTATCCATTCCCGGACTCCCATAGCCATCTCCAAGACTGGAGTGACAGGAATGGGATGAGGGTGTGTGTTGCATATATTATAATATTCAAGTTTATCAATTATGTTGGTAATTGAAATAAAGCTGAAGATTTTAGCTGAAAATGAAGTTCAATAGTGTCTGCTGAGATGGGAATGGAATGAGGCAGGCCCCAGATACAGAGCTATAGATAGAGCTGTCCCAGAGCATCGGCCCAGCTCTCCAGGGAGCCTGGTCTCCTCCCACCCGCATTACTTCCTGCACATGTCAACTACAGTGTCAACATCACAGGAACTCTGACACCTAAGTCCCTGGAGGAAGGGCTCCTAACACCACCTTCCCCAGGAGGGGCTGTGATTGGCTCCAGAGCATTGCTGCCCACATTACTCTCAGGCTGTTACTCAAGCCCTGGGAGACCTACAGCTGACAAGCCAGCCTGACACCTTTGCTCAAGGCCAACTCATAGTTCCAGGTGACGTGAATAGCTACCCTGGCCTGGCCATTCACCCTTCCTTCTGTGTGTCCCTCACCCAGAAGTGGCCAATCAGCACCTGATAGTGTTGTCCTCCCCCTGTGTCTGGCATTTGGCCCTTGGTCCTAGGCAGGGGTCAGGACCTGCTCACTTCTCTAAGGGCCAGGAAGCTCTGGGTTCCTGACTCGTGGGTGGGGGCAGGGGTAAAGTTCCTTTTATTAACATCCTCATATGTGCCCTCACTGCCTCCTGGGATCCTCAAAGGAATCAAAGCCCCACCAGTCTCCCTGGAGAGCTGGACAGATATGAGGGATATAGGAACAGGGGGTTTAGAGAAGGCTAGGGTGGCACTGACCTTGATCAGGGAGCTCACAACAATGGCGCCAGCATTGACCATGGGATTATGGGGGATTCCTGAGGAAATACAAACCACCCAGTGTCTTTATCAGCCACTGAGAAAAAAACCTCATTTCCAGCCTGCCCACTCTGCAGGCTAGACTAGAAAGATTTCTCTGCTGCGGAGGATGGAATGACAGAGCTAATCAGGAAGGGCAGAGAAATAAACAAAAAAGGGTGAGGTGGGGGATAAGAGGGGAGCATTTATGAGTCTGGTCTGAGCCTGGCAGTGCTCACCTTCCTCATTGAGGGAGAGCTTGTTGTAGCGCAGGCCACTGGGCTCCTTGCCCACAAACTTGTGCACGTAGTCAGTGCCCAGGGTGCTTACGGAGACGGCGTAGGTGAGGGGCTTGACGCAGGACTGCAGGCAGAAGGGGATCTTCGTGTGGCCCACGGAGTGCCTGGAGGTAGACAGCTGCCATGAGAGGTCGGCCCGTGTGCTGCACCCGGGCCCTGCTTCCCCTTTCTCTCACCCAGCATCTCACCGCTGACCATCCACAGTACACAGGGAGACGCCCCACAGGTCGGGATTTGACTTGGCCAGCTGAGGGATGTAGGCTGCCACCTGGTCATGAGTAGGGAGAGAAAATGGACAGAATGGAGATATGGATGTGAAGAAGGGGAACAGAGCTGCTGAGGTTCAGGGTCAGGAGAACCTTTTCGATAAAGGCTAAAATTCTGTTTTCTCTAGGGCAACAGAGTTCTCTCCTGCCGGTGGTTTTCGGAGACACCCAAGACTTAAGTCCTAGAAGACCTTATCTTTCTGTAGCTCCACTCCTATAGAGAAGGCAGTAAAGTCCATGGAAGGTAAAAGGAAGAGTATTTTGGGATCAGCTTCCCTTTTTGGTTCTTAGGCTCAATTATCCTATAAGTCTCTTTCAAAGTTCTATTGAGTCCTTATGCCAAATGTCCCCACAAAAACTTAAAATCCCCTCACTTGCTTTAGAAATTACACGTATAGGAATACATAAAGCTCTTGTCTCCATTTTTAGAGGTTCTGCTTCTCACCCCTCATCCATTGGATTCCCAGCCCCAGGAAATCTCTGAGAAGCAAGGTATATCTGGCCCAGAGCCCTTGCCCCTCCCTTAGTCCCCTGGCCCTCACTTTGCCTCCAGTGAACTCTCCGGCATCCTCAAAGATGCGATCCACATGGCCCGTGAACTCCTCAAAATCAGGAATGACAAACTTCTTTCGGAATGCCTGGGTCAGGAGCACAATGTTGCTGCTCACACACCTGGATTCCAGACGTGAGTGGGTTAGGGAGCTGGAGAGATGCAGCTGTGACTCACTCTGGAGCCATGGAAATTTGGAATAAAGGTGTGAGTGGTCATCAGGTTTGGGACCCATACTGTGTGACCTTTGGCATGTCACATTGTCTTTCTGGGTCTTGAGTTTCTTTGCCTCTAAAATGAGGGGTTGGAATAATGTGGAAAGATAGCCCAAGAAAAATAAATACCCAAATAAAATGCATAGTAGGTCATCTTTATATTTTAAAAATCCTAAATAAGCATATTTACATATATTCTTATATGTATGTAAATGCATAGGGCATTATCTAAAAGATACTAATCTGTTCATAATGTTTACTTCTGGGAAATGGAACTGAGATTGGGGAGACAGGGAAAGGAGAAAATGTATTTCTATATTGTTTGAACTCTTATACTGAGTATGTGCTACTCATGTGTAACTTGTGTAATAAGTAATAAAATAAAGTGAGGGGCTGAACTTTCCAATCCCGAAGATCCCTCCCTGCTGTTATAATCTATGTCCAAGAACAACTGAGAGCGGTGCTCTTGTTTCTGGGGCCCTCACTTTTGGAAGAGATCTCGGTCCAAGAGGCCACCACTGCTGGACTCTCGAACCATGCGGCGCATCTGGCTCATGCAGTCCCGGAGCCGGGGATCTGAAGTCTGCAGTCCAGTAGCCTTCAGTGCCTTTAGGGTAAAGAAGAAGCTAAAAAGATCAGCCACAAGGACAGTAATACAATCCTAATACTCTTTCCCAATGGACAACAATTAGCTTCACCCCAACTACTACATTTGGTGTAACAAATGGGTTTGCAAACTAAGAAGAAGAAATAGAACAGCTTTGAAGGCTAATGGGGCTTTCCTACCCTTTTTCATCAAGGCAGCTGGTTTCTGAACCCCTTGGGTCAAAGTCCCAAACCAAGAAGATGGGCTGAGTCAGAGGACTTAATCTTCCCATCCTGGGGCAGGTATGGGATTGTCTCATCAGTCTAGGCATCTACTATTCTTCATCCTCATGAAGCAATCTATTATTAGCTGCCTTGTACTTGTCCTACCATTTTCCCCACTTTCAAGAGATCCCAAGGGCCCTGGCCAGATAACTCGGTTGGTTAGAGCGTGGTCCCGATACGCCAAGGTTGTGGGTTGGATTCCCGGTCAGGGCACATACAAGAATCAACCAATGAATGCTTAAATTAGTGGAACAACCAAGTCAATGTTTCTCTCTTTCCCTTCCTTTCTCTAAAATAAATAAGAGATCCCAAGGGATTAGGGTTCCGAGAAACTTACAGTAGTGAACTTGTGGATAGGGATTCGTTCCTGTCCCTCAGCAATGGTGTAGAAGAGCAGATCGCCCAAGCGGGACAGCATGCCACTCTCTGATGAATCACTGTTTGGGGGCAGAGATAGGGGAGGAGGGCAGGAACCTGAGAACTGATCCTTGCTCCTCCTGGAACGTGGGCTTATAAGTAGTAGGCATCTTCATTCTAGGCCTCCTCCCAGAGCTATCTGATCTATCCCCATAATGTCAACTTTCACATCTGTCCTGAGAAGTCTTAAATTTTATTCACAAGCTTTTTGTTGTTGTGGTTCCTGGCCTTTAGACTTTTATTTCTAGCGGCCTTGTAGACATTTCCATTTCCACAGGTACCACAAACTTAACATGTCCAAACCTGAGGTAATCTCACCTCCTTCCCTCTGCTCCTCTTCATAGTGTTACCACTCCTCCAGTTGCCAAGCTGGGAACATGGAGCCATTTGGATAATTCCCACACCTTGCATCCATGTTCAGTTGGTAAACAATGTTGAATTTACCTCCATAATGTCTCAAATCGACCCTCTTATCTTTTCTTCCCTTGTGCCAGCATGATATTGTAGAAAGAACCAGTGTTTGTACCTTAATAGTTGTATGATCTTAATATAGAGAGTAAGGTTATTTAATACTGCCCAACCGGCTTCCTCATCTATAAAATAAGGGTAGTAATGTCGCTTTACATGGGTGATGTGAGGCTTCATCAAAATAACATTCCATACACTCCAAAAACTGTCTTTCACGAAGCAGATGCTCGGTACATCATGCTTCCTTATCACCAACTCCTAACAGTACTATACTCTCTTCTTGACTTCCAACCCATCTTCCACAATGCTTCAGTCATCTTTCTAAAACACAAATGTCAGCCGAAACCGGTTTGGCTCAGTGGATAGAGCGTCGGCCTTCGGACTGAAAGGTCCCAGGTTTGATTCTGGTCAAAGGCATATACCTTGGTTGCGGGCACATCCCCAGTAGGGGGTGTGCAAGAGGCAGCTGATCGATGTTTCTCTATCATCGATGTTTCTAACTCTCTATCCCTCTCTCTTCCTCTCTGTAAAAAATCAATAAAATATATTTTAAAAAAATAAAACACAAATGTCATTTCACTCCTGAAAACCTCTGATCGCTCCCTATTGCCTACAAAATAAGTTATTATTTCTTGGTATGGCATTGAAGGCCCTTTAGAACCTGCCAACATTCCTTTCCTATTCTTCACGGTGCCCCAACACTCCAGTTATGCCAGGTGGCTCCCAAATGGGCCCGGTATCGTCAGGCTTCCTGGCCTTTGCTTATGCTAAAACTTCTGCATGGAATAACCTCTTTATCCTTCATGTTGCACAGTCCTGCTCATCCTTCAAGGTCCAAATCAAATGTTACTAACTCTTTAAAGGCTTCCCTAACCTCCAGATGCTGCTATACAGCTGGTATGACACAACACATCATCTTATTGACAGAAGAATTTCTCTTGTTCCACTGTTAGGTCTTTGTGTTTTATGTATTTTTGTCTTCCTAGCACTGAGCAAAGTCCCTAGCACACAGTGGGTCTTCAAAAAGAATTACCTAGTTACACTTATAGGAAGTTCTCTGTTCCCCAAATTATCTCTCTAGCTGGCTTATAACACTTAAGATTCCAGGTACTGAAGATTTCTTGGTCTTCAAGAATTCTCCTATTAATATGTTAACAGATTTAGAGGAATTAATTTTATCAGATCATTCCAAATATGACAGCTATCTGAGATTAAGACCCTTAAAAACCCTCTGACCCAACAATTTGACTTCCAGGTATTTATCCTGTAGATGTACTCACATACCTACAAAGAAACATATTCACTGCATTGTTGGTGATAGGTAATACTGAAACAACCTACATGTGTATCAACAGGGAACTGGATAGGTAAACTATAGTGTATGTATATCATGGACTATTGTTCAGTGTTAAAAAAAAAAAGCCCTGGCTAGGTAGTTCAGTCGTCCTGATACACCAAGGTTGCAGGTTTGATCCCAGCTCAGGCCACATACAAGAATCAATCAGTGAATGCATAAATAAGTGGAACAACAAATTGATGTCTTTCTCTCTCTCCGACCTCTCTAAAATCAATTAAAAAATTTAATGAGGGCATACATAAATATTGATTTAATATTAACTAAAGGAAGCAAGCTATAAAACATTATTTTTAGTATGGTACTATTTATGTTTAAAAGGGAAAAGTATATATATTTGCTTTTTCAGGCGCAAAATATTTCTGCTCAGGGAGGGCCCTGTTGGGGCCGCTCTTGGCCCTAGTCTCAGACCTTCCCAGGGGACGTGGGTAGAGTGACGAGGTGCACTCAGCGCGTAGCCCCACCAATGAGCTTCCCTCCGCCCTGCGCAAAATATTTCTGGAAGACTGATTTATCTCTCCCTAGGAGATGAAGCAGGTGCTGGCAAAAGGGGTGGGAGGGGTATTTCCCACTATATAGCATTTTGTAAATTTTGAATTGTTAACTATATGAATATGCATGTTATCTATTGAATAGGATATGTGTGAATATGCATATATTCTCTGTTGAAACAATGCATTAAAAATAAAACAATATATCAATAACCAAGAAGTTTGGCATAGACTGGCATGTGTGTATATGCATTTTGTTCTAGGAGAAATACTAAGAGAGGGGGAAGTTTTCCTGTTTCTGAGGAAATCCAATTGTCACACTAAGCGTAGTGCCTATAGGGAAGTGAGGATTCATGTGGTGACAGAGGAAGGGAGGAAAAAGATATCTTAGGAATAACTCAAGAAGGGAAATACACAGGAACACTTTGAGAGCAGGTCTTTCTGCCCGAAGCTGAAGGAAGACAGGAAATAATGCCATCCTACTGAGTGTGTCTCAAGCCTTAAATAAGGCTTGCCCTGGTCGGTGGTTGAAGCACTGGCTTGTGCACTGAAGGATTTCGGGTTCAATTCCCCATCAAGGGCACGAACCTCGGTTTGGGTTTGCTCCCTGCCCCCTGGTCAGTTGGGGCTCATGCAGTCCATGTGTCTCTCTCACATAGATGTTTCTCTCTCTCTCTCTCTCCCCTCCCTTTCTCCCTCCCTCCCACTCTCTGAAAGAAACCATGGAAAGAATGTCCACAGGTAAGGATTAACAAAACAAAACAAACCAAAACAAACAAACAAAACTGCACACCCTTTGACCCAGATATGGATTGATCTACAACATAATGTTGAGGGGGGAAAGCAGAATGCAGAACAATGTATACAGTATGACATCATTTGCATAAAAAGGGGAAAATAATATTAACATGTATCTGCTGATATATGCAAAACATATCTCTATTGGATTATACAAGATATCAATCTCTGGAGAGCAAACTCTTCTAGCAATTTATTCTAAGAAATAATTGAACAAGTGCACAAGAATTTGTAGTAACTAAACTGAAAATTGGTTAAATTATGATACTTCATACAATGGAATCTTAAAATGGCAAAATGGCAGCCATTAAAATAACAATATATACCCACATTCAATGATATTGAAAGCTGTTTAAATGGAAAAGATAGGTTACTAAATAATATGAATGCCATGATCCTATTTCTGTTAAAATTTATATATACATATGTAGGATATATATGGATATATACGACAAAATTAATCGGGAACTTAATTTTTGATGTTCTATTTATCTTGTTTTTCTTTTATAATAAAAACAATAAAGCTAAATATTAAAAAACAAACCATAACCTGAATAATGGTATTTTCACTTTACTCCCCTTTCCCCCCCAACACAAGAACCCCTCCCCCTCATGGCGTCATATTCCCAGAGCCCATCCCCCGGCAGTGCTGTCAGCTCCTTCTGCCCAAGGGAGCACCGTCCAAGGCCATTAGCGAGAAGTCCCCGGGAGCACAGGCAGCCACAGGCAGGAGGACCAAGCTTTCTAAAAACACCCTGATCCACCTGACTCAGCTGGGTAAGGAGAGGGGGCAGGGGACCAGGGACACCTCTTGCTCCCCATCCCACAGAGAGTGTGAGGGGGAAGGAGGTTAAGCCTTGGCTCTATCCCACCATCATTTCTCCCATGGCAATTATTTGGGGGAAGTTGACTGGGAGAGTGGATCAGGAGAGAGATGGCTTATTCTTTCAAGTTGAAGTGTTCCATGCCTCCTTGAGAAGAGGCTGATGGAAAAGTACAGCATACTAATTATTAATAATAAATACACAAACAGTACCACATTGGTCAGAACAGGGATTCCAGTGGTGGTGAGGCCGGGCTGTGTGTCTGGCCACTTTAATTACGTGTGCACATCTTTCTGAAAGTCATCGGTAGATGTCAGTGACAGGGGAGATGGTCCATTTCCTGTTCCTGCTATACCAGAGCAGGGGCTACTTGGACAGTGACTGTCTATATTCCCTTCTGGGGAGGGCAGTATTTCCTGTTCTGCCTCTGCCTGTGTCTCCGAGGAAGGAGGCTCAGCCACCAAGTGTTCCTGGGCATTGGGGGTTAGGGCAAGAATAAGAGCCCCCAGGGAGAGAGAGAGAGCGCCCTTTAGACCAGCAAGCCTGAGAAGCACAAATAACAGATCTGATGGGCTCTAGTTTCAGAAATCTGCGTTTTATGTCCCCCCACCCTGCACCCCGCCACTATTATAAAGATTTCCCCCATTCAACAACCAATTGGAAAAACACCCTTATTCACAGATTAGGGAGCCCCGGTCATGCACACACCCAACACTTACGCAAACGACACACGCACGCACTTGCGCACCAATAATACACGCGCATCACACATTATACGCCGAGAATACGCCGAAACACAGACACCCCACACCGACAGACCCCACACCGACAGACCCCAGTACAGCAGGACTCGAGCGGGGAGGCTGTTGCGTACCCACACATCCCCTAAAATACACAGGAGCAGGAGCGGGAGGATGAGGCTGGGTGGTGCGCACACAGCCCCGCACTCAGACACGTGCCCCGAGAAACACTGCGCGCATCTAGGTTCCCCGTGAGGTACGCACCTTGGACAGGCACCATCCCGAGGACCGACCTGACCAAACGCTCTCCCGGGCGGACGGCATTTTGCTGCCCGAGCGCGGCGGACCCAAAACCCCAAATCTAAAGGCAAAGGCATCGCAGGCTAGTGAGCGAAGAGAGGAGAGGGAAGATGAGATGCGCTCCCGAGGAATGGGGCTTGGGAGCTAGTGAGTGGGAGCCTGTTCCCTACCCGTCGCGCAAGCCTTACTGATCCTGGTGCTGCGGCTGGTGGCTGTGCGGCGTCTCCCTGCCCTGCGCCGCGGCCTCACTGAGGTGGTGCCGGACGCCCCCGCCAAGGAGGGGGCTCCGGCTCAGGTGACCCCAGTCTCCCCTCCAGCAGTGACTGCCGGCCCTGCTTAGCGCATTCTGCAGAGCCTTCATGGAGCGCATCCCCCCAGCACGTCGCCCGTTCCGGCAGAGCGCCCAGGGCGTCGGAACCGCGGTTGGAAGGAGGGGCGGAGGAATCGGGGACGAGGAGAGGTGGGGGGAGCTCTGGGATGGAGTGTGCCGCCCGGGAGGTGTCGGAGCGTTGGGGCCCGGTGGGTGGGATTGTAACGGGAGGAGGCGCCTGTCCCTATAAGGCTCGGGCCGCTGTCAGGTGCACCCAATACCCACGGGGCAGGGGATGGGTGAGAGGATCCCGGGCGAGGGAAGAAAGCGGGCGGAGGGCGCCTCAGGGCGTGGGGAGAAGGGGGCGGGGCCTGAGAGCTGGGACGGACACGGCCCGAGTTCAATCACGGAGGAAGCAGAGAGCTTGGGGGCGGGGAGAAGAGGAGCCTGCCCAATGAGTGCCAGGGGGCGGGCCGTCCGAAAGCCGGCGGACCCCAGCGCGCCGCCGCCGCTCGCCGAGGTCGGCAGGCGGAGCGTGCGGACGCGGAGGGCGGGCAAAGCGTGGCCGGGCAAAGCGTGGCCGGGCGGTCGCGACGCCCGGGGAGCTCGGCTCCCCGCGAGGACGCGGCGGGGTCGGGGGGATGGAATGCTCCGAGGAAGAGGAGAGGGGCGCCTCTCTGCACTCGGAGAAGCGGGAGCCCTGCGCTAGAGGCCGCTCAGGGGCCCTGGGCGTTCGAAGGCCAGGACGGCCCGCGGTGGCCCCCGTAGTGCCGGCGATGGGGCCAAACTAATACTCATCTCTGCCAAGGGGTGCTGGCGAGCGAGGAGTCCAACGGACAGAAAAGACCCGACCAGAAACAGCGCCCGAGGTACTGGAATGAGGTCCCGAGGCTGTGGAAAGCTCACCGCGGTGCTGGCTGAGGTGCTTGGGGTCTCGTATCCATGTCAGTTATTTGCTGGCTGTTTAGGAATTGGGTATTCTTAACTCTGAGCCCTTAAACGTTTTGTTTATTTCATTTTTTTTCATTGATGTCTTACAAAGAGGAAGGGAGAGGGAGAGAGAGAGAGAAACATCAATGTTGAGAGAGAATCATTGATTGGCTGCCTCCTGCACACCCCCTGCTGGGGATCCAGCCGCAACCTAGGTAAGTGCCCTTGACAATCGAATCTGGGACCCTCCAGCCCGCAGGCAGACTCTCTGTCCACGGAGCCAAACCGACGAGGGCAGCCCTTAAACATTTTATAAGCCGTCAAGTAGTTCCAAAATCTTAGTTATTTAAATGGCTTGCCCCTGTGTTCCTCAGGGGCCAAAAAGAAGTGATGCACAAAAAGAATTTTGAAAATTCAGCACATTTAGGAATCTTACCATTTGCAGCTAGAAGAGCATTCACCTGTATCTTCACAAAGCTTAACACAGCATCTCTGTTTGGTAGGAACTCAGTGTAAATAAGAGCTACCATCCAGCTGAAACCGTTTTGGCTCAGTGGATAGAGAGTCGGCCTGCGGACTCAAGGGTCCCAGGTTCGATTCTGGTCAAGGCCATGTACCTTGGTTGCAGCACATCCCCAGTGGGGGGTGTGCAGGAGGCAGCTGATCTGTTTCTCTCTTATCGATGTTTCTAACTCTATCCCTCTCTCTTCCTCTCTGTAAAAAATCAATAAAATATATTAAAAAAAAAGAGCTACCATCCAGTGTTTATGGTGTGCCCACCTTTATGTAAATTATCTCATCCTCTTACCAGAAACCTACAAAGTAGTTATTCTATTTTGAAGATGAGGAAACGAAGACTCAGAAATGATGACTTACTTGAATAAGATAACCCAGCTAATTAGCAGGGGCAGCAATCAGACCCAAGTCTCTGACATCAAGGCTGCCTTCATGATGCAGCTTTTACCAAAATTAACTGTTAGATTGAATTATTCCAGGAAATGACCGCATCCCTAAAGGAAGCATTTTCTGTAGAAGCAGTATGATACAGTGCTGAGAGTAGTCTAGAGGCTGGCTGTGTCACAAAATATCACTTTTCATTTTGGGATTAAAATGAGCATCAAGGGTAACCATGGGGAAATAAATATCAAAGCCACACTCGGGTGTATTCAGTGGAAAGGCAATTAATTCTCCTTTGCCTTGGTTAGGGTTGGGGGTTTATTTGGCTTGAAACCATATGAAGTGACCTTTCTTTGTTTGTGTTTGTTTATTTTTCTCCTCTGTAGTCATTTCCTATCTGTTCTCCGATGGGCATGACTCTAATTCAGGAACTCCAGCTTGCCCTAGGCTGGTTCATGCATGGTTTTCCCCATTAAGTAATTTAAGAAAGTTCTGGGTCCTAATACTTTGTATAAACTCAAGCCAGCATTAATTTTTCCAAATGTAATAAGCTAATCTTACCCTTGTTTCATAAGAATGTTATTTCTCGGAAGCTTTTTGAACTGTCAAGAGAAAGATACCATATCTTAGGGGATTTCTAAACATTAACCAGAAGTTATTTGCTTTCTTTTATTTCCTACTCGCGCTTTTTTGAATTAGCTTTAATTATAACCAGTAATTACGTAGTTCCTTACTCTTTTTCTCTCCAGTTCTCTCCAATAATAGGAATTGATTGGGCAGTGAAAAAACCTTCCCCATAGAAGGGGAGGTTGTTTGCATAAAGACCTAGCCCCCAGCTGAACTTTGGCCTTTGGACCCATTTTACTACAATATTGCTGCTTTTACTACAATATTGCTGCTTTTGCATGAGGATGGAACATGAACCAGTGACTTGGGAGGCCCAAAGCATAGTGTGAAGTATAAGATATTCAAGAAGAACAAGTTTGTCATCCCAGGTGGTTAAGCGTGGCAGTGGTCGGTCCTTTTCTGGTTTTTGATTGAAAAGGGCCCATCTAGTTAAATCTGTGCAAAAATATTAGCCAATTATGACATGGCCAGCTATAAACGAGGCTTTTCATAAGTGAAAGAAAACTCTTTCATGTACCTCTAATAGGTTTTTAGGTCAGTTCCTGGTTATGCCAGGATTTTGTGGAATATGGGGAGAACTGGTTTTAAGGATTTTGAATTCTTTTTTTTAAAAAAAATATATTTTATTGATTTTTTACAGAGAGGAATAGAGAGTTAGAAACATCGATGAGAGAGAAACATTGATCAGCTGCCTCTTGCACACCCCCTACTGGGGATGTGCCCGCAACTAAGGTACATGCCCTTGACCGGAATCGAACCTGGGACCCTTGGGTCCGCAGGCCAACGCTCTATCCACTGAGCCAAACCGGTTTTGGCGAGGATTTTGAATTCTTTTTTTTTTAATATAATATAAAAAAAAAATATATATATATATTTTTAATGAATCTTTATTGTTCAGATTACAATTGTTTCTCCTTTTTCCCCACATATCTCCCCACCACCCAGTTCCTACCCTCCCTCTTCCCTTACCTCCCCCCCCCCCCCACTGTCCTTATCCATAGGTGTATGATTTTTGTCCATGCTCTTCCCATACTCCCCACACATACACCCCTTTCCCCCTGAGAATTATCAATCCACTCCCATTCTATGCCTGATTCTATTAAGTTCACCAGTTTATTCTGTTCCTCAGATTTTTAATTCACTTGACTTTTAGATTCACTTGTTGATAGATATGTATTTGTTGTTCATAATTTTTATCTTTCTTCTTCTTTTTCCTCTTTTTAAAGAATACCTTTCAGCATTTCATATAATGCTGGTTTGGTGGTGATGAACTCCTTTAGCTTTTTCTTATCTGTGAAGCTCTTTATCTGCCCTTCAATTCTGAATGATAACTTTGCTGGGTAGAGTAGTCTTGGTTGTAGGTTCCTGCTATTCATCACTTTGAATATTTCTTGCCACTCCCGTCTGGCCTGCATGGTTTCTGTTGAGAAATTAGCTGATAATCGTATGGGAGCTCCCTTGTAGGTAACGAACTGTTTTTCTCTTGCTGCTTGTAAGATTCTCTCTTTGTCTTTTGCTCTTGGCATTTTAATTATGATGTGTCTTGGTGTGGTCCTCTTTGGATTCCTTTTGTTTGGGGTTCTGTGTGCTTCCTGGACTTGTAAGTCTATTTCTTTCATCAGGTGGGGGAAGTTTTCGTTCATTATTTCTTCAAATAGGTTTTCAGCATCTTGCTCTCTCTCTTCTTCTGGTACCCCCATAATTCTGATGTTGGTTCGCTTGAAGTTGTCCCAGAGGCTTCTTACACTATCTTCAACTTTCTGAATTCTCTTCTCTTCATGCTTCTCTGGAGGAGTGTCCTTGGCCTCTTTGTATTCCAAATCTTTGAGTTGATTCTTGCAATCCTCTAGTCTGCTTTTGGGTCTCTGTATAATATTTTTTATCTCAGTCAGTGTATGTTTAATTTCTAGTTGGTCCTCATTGAATTTATCGGCCTTTTCCATGAAATTCTTGAAAAACCTTATAACCGTGGTTTTGAACTCTATGTCCAATCGCTTGTTCTCCTCCATTTCTTTGGTTTGTGATCTGTTTCCTTGCCTTCTCATATTCTCTGCTTCCCTAAGTTGGTAGGGTAGTTTTGTGTACTAGGTGTCCTATTGGTTCAACGGGTCAGCCTCCCAGTTACCTGAGGTGGACACTCTTGGTGTACCCTTGTGTACTGTGTGTCCCCCAGCAGGAGCTACAGCAAGGGCTAGTTTTCTCCTCCTTTGCTTGGGCGGTTTTGGAGCAGTCTGACTGGAGCTGCAGTTAATTTGGTTGCGCCGCCCCAGAACAGGCCATTTATATGCAAAAGCCGCTGTGTGGAGCCGGGGCGGGTTTGTAGAATGTGCGGGCGGGGCCTCAGGGCGGGGCCTCAGGGCTGGGCGGGGTCTCAGGGCGTCACTAGGCTGGGGCGTGGCCAACGGCGATGGCTGCCGTCAGCCGTCTCTGCCTTTCCACGTTTCCAAGTCCCTGCGCCCCGCGCTCCAGCGCAGTAAACAATGATTGCTGGGCGCACCTCTGCAAAAAAGTCACTCTCACTTTCCGACCCGATGGCCGAGAGTCCAGCTTCTCCCCGTAGGTGTCTGGGTCCCCCGAGAGTCCCCAGAAACTGGATTTCAGAGTGATCGGGAGCTTGTCTCCCTGCGGGTTGAAGAAAAGCCGCGCACCCAGCCGCCCGCCGCCGGCCCGATTCGCGTGCCTCTGTACCTCAGCTTTTCAGCGATTGTGCTCCTTTCTCTTCTTAGTTGTAAATCTTCCACTCAGCCAGCTTTCCCGTGGTTCTGGGTGGTAGACATTTTTGTCTTTTAGTTGTATTTTTGAAATTGTTGTGTGAGGCAGCAGATTAGTTGTTTAACTATGCCGCCATCTTGGTTCCTCCGAGGATTTTGAATTCTTAAATCAGAAAAGCTAAACCCTCTGTGGTACAACATTGGGAACTTGATGTTTGTGTTTAGAGAATATTTATTTGTTATGACTTATTAGAGGCTCATTTGTTCAATTACTACAGGTGAAGGATTATTTCACCTAAGTTATTTTTTTCATTAATTTTTGTTCTGCTAATGTTACTATTGGTGTACACTCCTTTCTGTCTTAGTTTCTCCATTTGTAAAGAAAATTTGTTTTTCTGGGTAAAATATAAGTACGGAGAGCTCTAACATAATCATCTGCCATTCATTCAGTGGATATTTTTCATTGGCTTATAGTGTGCCGGGCCCAGAAATGAAAAGTAAAAGAATAGTTTCTGACTGCCCAGCCAGGATAGCTCAGTGGTTGAGCGTTGACCCATGAACCTAAAGGTCACCAGTTCAATTCCCGGTCAGGGCACATGCCCAGGTGGCAGGCTCCATCCCCCTAGGGGCATGCAGGAGGCAGCCGATCTCACATTGATGTTTCTATCTCTTTCTCCCTCTCCCTTCCTCTCTCTCTAAAATCAATAAAAACATATTAAAAAAAATAACAACAACAACAAAATAAAAAACAGTTTCTGACTATTGCAAGAAATGAGAAAGTCAGTGTTTAAATTCCTAATGAGCCCTAGCCAGGTAGCTCAGTTGGTTAGAATATTGTCCCGATATGCCAAGATTGTGGGTTTGACCCCTAGTCTGGGCATGTATAAGAATCAACCTCTTTCTCTCTCTTTCTAAACTAAACTATATATATATATATATATTTATATATTTATATATATATTTATATATATAAATCCTAGCTGGTTTTGCTCAGTGGATAGAGCCTAAGGACTGAAGAGTCCCGGGTTTGATTCTGGTCAAGGGCATGTACCTGGGTTGCTGGCTCAATCCCCAGCCCTGGTTGGGGTGCTTGTGGGAGGCAGTCAATCAATGTGTCTCTTTCACATCGATGTTTCCCTCTCTCTGTCTCTCCCCCTCCCTTCCACTCTCTCTAAAAATTAATGGAAAAATATTCTTGCCCTGGCTGGTTTGGCTCAGTGGATAGAGCATTGGCCTGTGAACTGAAGGGTCCCAGGTTCAATTCCAGTCAAGGGCACATGCCTGGATTGCGGGCTTGATCCCCAATAGGGGACATGCAGGAATCAGCCGATCGATGATTCTCTCTCATCATTGATGTTTCTCTCTCTCTCTCTCTCTCTCTCTCTCTCTCTCTCTCTCTCTCTCTCTCTCCCTCTCCCTTCCACTCTGAAACCAATAAAATATATATTAAAAAAAAAAGAAAAATATTCTTGGGTGAGGATTAACAAACATAATAAGTAATTAAAATAAAATGTATAATAAAAATGCTAAGATGACATATTCAGAGGAAGACATTTACCTAACTAGGCTCAGGGTAAAGGACAGCTGAGGAAAAGGGGGAGGGGCCTAAAGCAGTGATGGGCAACCTTTTGAGCTTGGTGTGTCAAACTTCGCCAAAAAACTGAGCATAACTCGGGTAGTGTGTCACTTTGAGGAAAAAACATTATTTCGCAAATGTTTCATCCTCAGGAGCAGCAAATATTTCATCCTTGGCATGCGGCCGCCTCAGCGGCTGCGTGTCATCAAAAATGGCTATGCGTGTCAGTGCTGACACGCGTGTCATAGGTTTGCCATCACTGGCCTAAAGGAATGTTGGGAGATGGGAGCTAACTCTGAAAGGATGAGAGATGTTTTCATGGGGATGAGGATAAAAATGTTCCAGACAGAGGTCTCTGCAAGAACTAACAGCATAATAGAAACATCTGAGGGACTCTAGATCAGTGTGGTTGGAATAAACGTTTGGTTGGGTGTGAGAATGTGAACCAGTGAAGATGAGGATGTAGGCGAGGTCTGCATTATGAAGAGTTTTCAACACTATGATAAGAATATTCAGCTACATCTAAAGGCAGCTCCACAGTCAACCTTCCAAAGCTTCTCTACTTCACTTAAGCTCACCATCCCTCTGCTTCACAGAGAAGCCCTCAGTTTCCTGCTGTTACATTTATAGCCCCTGGAACTCCAAGTACCGTTGGCGAGGAAGCAGCCTTTCTGCGCTCCCAGGTTGATCTCTCCACTTACTTTGCTCTGTTTTTCAGCTTCCTCTGTAATGACTCTGACGGTCAGCGTTTAAATATGCTCAAGTCTCTACCATCTTAATCACTATATTTTGACTCTTTGTATGAGTGTGATTACATTAAAGTATACGTTAGTTAAGCAGCTTTATGCAATTCAGATTTTCCATCAATATTGCTCTCTTTTAAAAAATTGTGATATAATTGATATATTTTTACTCTTTAAAAAATATATATTTTATTGATTTTTTACAGAGAGGAAGGGAGCGGGAAAGAGAGTTAGAAACATTGATGAGAGAGAGACATCAATCAGCTGCCTCCTGCACACCCCCTACTGGGGATGTGCCCGCAACCAAGGTACATGCCCTTGATCGGAATCGAACCTGGGACACCCTTGAGTCCGCAGGCTGACGCTCTATCCACTGAGCCAAACCGGTTAGGGCATATATTTTTACTCTTATTTATATTCCTTCTACCACCAAGTTTTTTGAAACAGTCATTACACTTACAACTTCTTTCTCACTTCTCATTCATTCCTCAATAATTGTGAAACTAAGTGATGCTGCCATTATGTTGCTTGGGTTTTGGGCTTTAAGGGATTCATTGGAGTTGAAAGTTTAAATATATTAATCAAGGCCACGAAATAGATGAATATATTTTAAAATTGCTAAGTCATCATTAGTAAGCACATGTATTTGAATAGGATTCAGATTCTGGCTAGAGCACTATGTTGCTGGTGCACATGTTTAAACTTGATGTTAGACCTTGATGGAATAAATGAAATTTCGTATAAGTTTGAATGTATCTATGATATATTCCAGTATGCTTTCCCAAACTCCTCTGGCTTAGCAATTACAAAACCAAATTTTTAGGGCTGAAAAAGCATAAGTAGGAACAAGTGAAAAAAAATCACAATATATCATCCCACTGGTTAAATTTACGATGCCTAAAATACACTTTCCATTTTGTCAAACAATGTCTCCTATAATTTAGTTTCTCTGATGGCCATAAGGCTAGATTAGAGCAAATCTGAATCATTATAATATGCTATGAGCTTGTAGATTTTGCCAGAGTCCCTAAAAATATTTTTAAAAACTCTTTGAAGACTAAAACTAATTTGAAAGAATTTGAAATAGCAAAAAGAAAAAACCTTCAGATTGTGGTTGATAGCATTTTAATACTTGTTTTTAACCTGAAGTATATGAAAGATGTTATACGAATCTTGTATTACCATATAGTGAACAAAATTATTCTCTAAAAGACTAGCTAAATTAATTTTTAACCACACTTATCTACATTCCACAAGCCATAATTTCTCAAGATCTTATGTAATTTGAAACTTTTTTACATCATCCACTTTTGCTAAAAGCTGTTACAGCCCTGGCCAGCGTGACTCAGTGGTTGGAGTGCCGGCCTGAGCACCAAAGGGTCTTGGGTTCCATTTCTAGTCAAGGGCACATATCTGGGTTGTAGGTTTGATCCCTGGCCTGGTCTGGGAGCATGCTGGGGAGGCCACCAATCGATGTGTCTCTCTCCCATTGATGTTTCTCTGTTCTCTCTACCTCTCTCTCTTCCCCTCCCCCCTCCCTTCCACTCTTTCTAAAAATCAATGGGGGAAGAAATATCCTCTGGTAAGGATTAACAACAATAAAAAAGTTATTGAAATTTTTGGATAAAGCAGTTTTAGTTAATCAGATTATTTATATAGTAACTACTACTTAGGTAAGAAATTTTCAGGGTTAAGTATATTTATTCATTTATTTGTTTTTATTATTCCAGTCCAGTGTAATTTAATTTGGATGAAAAAAATCACAGTAAAAAGCACAGAAGGTGCCAAATAAATATATAATGTAAGAAATGATTACTTGCTGTTTTGTGAGAATTATTAAATACAGAAATTGGAAAAAGTAATATTTCACATAAATAGTCTGGAATAGTTACAATACTGGTACTTGATTTCAGATTTTTCTGAAGTATATCTTAGTTTTGTTTTGCACAATTCTCATTCCTCTGTAGCAAAATTAAAATGATTCTAAAACTATTTAAGGATCTAGAAACAATCCTAGTGTCCATCAGTAGATGAGTGGATAAAAAAGCTGTGGTACATTTACACCATGGAATACTATGCAGCAGTAAAAAAGGAAGGAATTCTTACCCTTTGAGGCAGCATGGAGGGATCTGGAGAGTATTATGCTAAGTGAGATAAGCCAGTCAGAGAAAGACAAGTATCACATGATCTCACTCATATGTGGAATCTAATGAACAAAATAAACCAAGGAGCAAAATAGATTTAGAGACATAGAAACATGGAACAGACTGTTGGATATCAGAGGGAAGGTGGGGGTTAGGGGTGGGAAGAGATCAACCAAAGAACTTGTATGCATATGTGCATAACTCATGGACACAGACGATAGTGTGGTGAAGGCCTGGGGTGGCGAGTGGACTAGAATGGGTCAATGGGGAAGTAAAGGAGACATATGTAATACTTCCAACAATAAAGATTTTTAAAATATATATATACTTTATTGATTTTTTACAGAGAGGAAGAGAGAGGGATAGAGAGTTAGAAACATCGATGAGAGAGAAACATCGATCAGCTGCCTCCTGCACACCCCCTACTGGGGATGTGCCTGCAACCAACGTACATGCCCTTGACCGGAATCGAACCTGGGACCCTTGAGTCCGCAGGCCTACGCTCTATCCACTGAGCCAAACCGGTTTCAGCAACAATAAAGATTTTAAAAAACCCAGGAACTCTATAGGATCACAGTGTTTAACAGAATTTTCATTACTCAGCATATAAGCTCAAGAAGAGAGGAAAAATACGTCATAAAATGATCAATTAGCCAACTTTTACAAGGACCATTTTCTTTTACAGTTGTATTTATTCATCTGGTTCAAAATTCAAAAGGTACAAAAAGGACATTTAGTGAAGTAACTACTATTTCTGTTTCCTAGACACCCACTTTCCTTCCTCAGAGGCAAACACTGTGATTGGTTTTCTATATATCCTTTCAGATATATTTTATTCACTACTAAGCAATTACATATTTTCTCTTTTACACAATTGGTAGCATACCATAAGCATTGTTTTGTACTTTTTTTCTTTAAAACCTTTTTACTATACATCTGGGGAACCTTCCAAATCACTACATAATGTGCTCCCTTTTATGGCTATGTAGTCTTCCATTGTCAGGATGTATCATTATTATTATTATTTTTTTAAATATATATTTTATTGATTTTTTACAGAGAGGAAGAGAGAGGGATAGAGAGTTAGAAACATCGATGAGAGAGAAACATGGATCAGCTGCCTCTTGCACACCCCCTACTGGGGATGTGCCCGCAACCAAGGTACATGCCCTTGACCAGAATCAAACCTGGGACCCTTGAGTCCGCAGGCCGACGCTCTATCCACTGAGCCAAACCGGTTTCGGCTATCATTATTATTTTAAAAGTCTCCTATTGGTTAATATTTGTATTGTTTTCCACCTTTTGTCTTAATTAGAGTGACCATATTTCCTGGCTTGTTTGGAAATCTACACGAATAAAAGAGAAAGATGTAAATTGACTGTACCTTTGTGACACCCATCAGCCATTCAGGAGTGAGTATGCAAATTAACCCAACAAAGATGGCGGGTTAATTTGCATACACAGGTGCCGTTGCCATGGCGACGAAGCAGGCGTTCCTTACTGCCCCAGCAGCTCCAGGCCTCTGGGCAGCGTGGAAAGGCAGAAAGGCAGCTCCGGGTCAGAGCAAAGGCAGAAAGGCTGCTCTGGGCCGGAGCGAAGGTGGTGCCGGCAGCCAGGGGAAGGAAGGCCCATTCTTGCACAAATCTTCATGCATCGGGCCTCTAGTATTAATATAAATATTAATAGTGCCCTCTTTCTCTTTAAAAACTGTCCCAATTTGAACAATATGTTTTATGGTTACCATGGCTATTACAGTGCTTCTGCAGTGAATAAATTTATATATCTTGTAGGTTTGCAGCTTGCAGAGATAACTGTAGAATAAATTCCTAGAAGTAGAATTTCAGAGTCAAAAGGTATGTATTTATATATATTGTAATTTTGAGAGATGTTGCCAAATTGCCCTCATATTGCTCATACCCTTGTAAGAAAGTACTTGTTTTTTCTGTCCTCACCTCAGGTGATTTTGTTTCTTTGCCATTCCAATAAGTGTAAAATGGTGTCTCAGTGTTGTTTTTATTTACTTTTAAAAAATTATGAATGAGGTTGAGCATCTTTTTATATATTTAACAACCATCATGCTTCATTTTTTATGTATTCAAATATTGGCTATTAGAGTTTTGATATTGATTTGTAGGAACTCTTCATATATTTTGGAAATTAGCCTTTTGTGAAATGAGTTGCATATTTTCTTCCCTCTCCTGCTTTATAATGTGACTTTTAGTTTTCCTTTTGTGGTTTTTGCCATGTAGGTATTTTTTATCATTATGTAGTCAGATTTCTCAATTTGTATTTTCTATTCAACAAATATCACCAAAATCCATTATTCAACTGGAAATTCACATTTAATTTTTCATTTTCTCATCCTTCACATCCTTTAATAGGTCTCAAATTAATTCACTTCTCCCATTCCCATTGTTACTATCCTGTTAAACTTCTAATTTAGATCTTGCCTATCAGTTTCACTCACTTTCAAGTGTAGCCACAAGTGATCTTTCAGAAATGCAAATATGGTCATGTTATATTTTTTATAACCCACTAATGATTCCCCAACTCTAACGTAATTGAAAATACATTAAAAAGTGAATTGGGGGGGCGAGATATGAGAGATCAAGACAGTCAGCCAATGCGTTACTCTTGACTATGGGGAAATTACAAGAACAAGAACTAAAGAACCTGGAGTTCAGAGGAAGGGCTTTTCTTTGTTTTACATGTATGTGTGTTTTTGTTTTGACTTTTAAAAGTAATTAATGTGCTGAGGAGGGAAGCCAGTAGAACTGAAAAGGTTGAAGACAGTAGAAGAATATTACATGCTAAGATCATTGGGAGAAAGTGAGGTAGAAAGCTGGGGACTAAGAGAGGGCAGTAACTAGTGTGGGAAATACCTAAGAGCCTGCTGAGATTAGAAGTTTTTTTGTTTTTTTTAAATATATTTCTTTATTGATTTCAGAGAGGAAGGGAGAAGGAGAGAGAGATAGAAACATCAATGATGAGAGAGAATTATTGATCGGCTGCCTCCTGCACAGGGGATCGAGCCTGCAACCCAGGCATGTGCCCTTGGCCAGAATCCAACCTGGGACACTTCAGTCTGCAGGCTGACGCTCTGTCCACTGAGCCAAGCCGGCTAGGGCAGATTAGAAGTTGTGTAGCAGAAACATTTATACAGAAAAAGATGCAGCCAGTTTTATGTGGGAGTGCTATGAAACTTTCAAAGAACAGGTAATCCCAAACTTGTGTACTTTGTTCCAAGAAATAGAAAAAAAAGGGAAACTTCTTTTATTTAGTATAAACTTTAAAACAAAACCCCGATAAGGACAGCATAAGAAAAGTAAATTAATAAGACATAAATGCAAAGTATATATATCTCAAAGATGCTAGAATGGATTAACATTGGGAAGAAATGTGCATAATTTATCACATGAACAGGTTAAGAAAGGAAATCTATTTGCTCCTCCTGATCATTGCAGAAAAAGTATTTGATAAAATTAAATACCTATTCATTTTCTTTTTTTTAAAATTTCTTTATTGATTAAGGTGTCACATATTTGTCCTCATCCCCCCATTCCCTTCCCACACCCCTCCCCACGCATGCCCCCACCCCCCTGTTGTTCTTAACCACTGGTTAGGCTCGTATGCATGCACACAAGTCCTTTGGTTGATCTCTCCCCTTTACCCCCACCCTCCTCTACCCTCCCTCTGAGGCCCGACAGTCTGATCCATGCTTCCTTGTTTCTGGGTCTGTTCTTGTTCATCGGTCTATGTTGTTCATTATCTCCCCTAGATGAGTGAGATCATGTGCTATTAGAAATACACTTATAAGAACCGAAAATGAGAAAAGCAATAATGGTTATGCTGACAGGCAAATGAATCAGTCTGTAGTGAGTTTCTTTCTGGACCAACAGTTCTTTTGAGACCCAATTTCAATGTCAAACAGTTCCTTATGTGTACATGTCAGCAATGACATTTCAGTTCTGGATGGTAGACAAATGGTGGTAATGCAGGTCCAACTCTCTCTGGTTTGGTCCTGGGCAACCTGCAGTGACGCACAGCTGCTAATTGCTAGTATGGCAAGGCGACGTTGGCGTCTTCCATCTCTGGACTGCTTCTCTTCTGTCTTCATGGCTGGAGTAGTCCTGTCGATTCCTCTCTGTTGCTGGAATCCACATGGTCTTGGAGTTGTTTTCTGAAAATATACAATCATATTCTCGACCAAAAGTAATAAAGGAATATTTTCTATAAATTTGACTTGGGATCCTCTTTCATTTTTTGCCCAAATGATTTTCCTCTGGCTTGTTTTGACACCTTGTGTGTTTTTCATGGGTTTCTTGCTTTTAGCCTTACAATTAATTTTCTAAAGTATTAATTTTGTAGATGTAATTTACTTACAGGTTATTTTCCCTTACATGATAGTCTTCTCCTATCCCCCTTTCTTGATTTAAATATTAGGAGGCTTTTGAAAATTTTATAATGTATTCTTGATGGCTTTTAAATTTTAATTTTTTGCACTATAATATTACTGTTTTAGGTTCATTACATGGTGCGCAATTTTATCATGAGATGAACTACCAATAAAAATTTTAGTTAACACTTTAGGAACACCTTTTTGTCCAGTACAATTAATTTTTCTAGCATATTCGCTTGTTTCAACTAGCTAATTTAAATTTGCCTGAAAACTTGACTACTATTTTACTGTCAAATTTATTACTCTAACAACAATCTTATTTTACCCTGTAAATATTAGTGGAAGGGATTATTTGCCTTCTTGAGTAGGTCCTGAGCATTCCTGGTGGTAGGCTGGATTTAGATATCATAAACCCACTTCCCCACACCATGGGTACAAGACAACTCAAACAATTCTTGTTGGAGTGAGAGGGCAGCTGCTGTCGGCCAAGTCTCTGTCGGTCACCTGGGTCCTGATCTGAGCTGGGCATGGGAAGCACGAAGCAGCCATGGGGGCAGGAGACCTCCCTCAGAAGGGGCTAGGGTTCATGCCCCTGCAATGTTGGGGGGGGGGTGAGGGTCTGTGCCCCACCTCTGTTGATCCCCAAATTCTCTCCTGATGGCCCCTCTGCGACTGTGCCTGTCTTAGGTTGTTCCTTCCCTGAGGAATCTTACCCGTCTCTGGCTAACCAGCCATCCTCCGGGGCCAACCAGAGTGACGTGAGATTCAGTTTTGTCTCCTTGGTAGCCTATGCCCCCGTGGCCTCCATGCCCAGCCCCTGCCTTGGGATCCCCTCGCCTGCTGGCGGGGTCCCAGCACTGATCACATATCTTGGGGAACTCGGGTTTCTTCTCCAGGGAGGGCTCAGTTTGCCCCAAAATACCTATTCATTTTCAAGGCTCCTAGCAAGAGAAGGAACATTCCGATAAACCTGATACAGGCTTTATCAGGGAACAGGTCTGATATCAAAACTTCCATTAAATATTTTATTGGAGGTTTTTTGTTTTAAAGTAAATCTATTTTTTAAAATACTTTTTTTTTAATTGATTTCAGAGAGGAAGAGAGAGATAGAAACATCAGTTATGTGAGAGAATCATTGATGAGCTGCCTCTTGCACACCCCACACTGGGGGATCGAACCTAGAACCCAGGCATGTACCCTGACCAGCAATTGAACTGTGACCTCCTGGTTCATAGTTCAACGCTCAGCCACTGAGCCACGCTAGCCAGGCCTTATTGGAGGTTTTATTGTCCAACTAGAGGTCCGGTGCACGAAATTCATGCCCGGGGTGTGGGGGGTGTCCCCTCAGCCCAGCCTGCACCCTCTCCAATCCAGAACCCCTTGGAAGATGTCCGACTGCCAGCAGTCAGACATCCCTCTCACAATCCTGGACCACTGGCTCCTAATCGCTCACCTGCCTGCCTGCCTGGTCACCCCGAACTGCCCCCCTTGCCTGCCTGATTCCCCCTCACTGCCTCTGTGTGCCGGCCTGGTTGCCCCTAACTGCCTCCCCCTCCGCCCCCCTCGCACCAGCCTGGTCGCCCCATGCAGCCTGCTGTTCAGTTGTTTGGTTGTCCCTCACTAACCCCCCACCTTGTTGTAGGCTGCCATCTTGTGAGGGTGTGAGGGTCAATTTGCATATTACCTCTTTATTATATAGGATAAGACAAGAAAAAGAAATAAATGGTATAAGGATTATGAGAAAAGAAAGAAAATTTGTCATTATTTACAAATAATAGTTATGAGGAAAATCTAAGTGAATCTATAGGTAAATTGTTGGGACTAATAAGAGAGTTTAACAAGGTTACTAGATAAAAGATCATTGTCCATAATTCAATAGTGTTCCTATACTGAAGTAATAATTATGCTTATTTTTTTAAGTTGCATTGTGATAACGTTAAAAACTGAGAAGTACATATGAGCAAACCTAACACAGGCTGCATAAGAATTTTATGGTGACATTATTAAATGGAAAGGTATACCATATATTGCAAATTCTAAGATGGCTCCCATGATCCCTGCCAGGTGATATTCATGCCCTTGTGTAATCCCCTCCTCTTGAGTATGACTGGACTTAAAAGTGACTCTCCCGGACCTCACGGGCCACCAGTGGTCCAAAGCTATACCTCCTGCAGCTCCATGTTGTGAGCTGCCATGAGGAGAGGGCCACATGGCAAGAAACTGAAGGCAGCTCCCAGCAAGAAACAGGCCTTCAGTCCAGCAGCCTGCAAGGAATTGATTGCTGCCAAAACTCATGTCACAGAGGTGGCTCCTTCCTAACCTGGAGCCTGAGATGAGAACTCAGCCCTGGCCAATACTTTGCAGCCTAGATAGGACATCCCTAAATATTTGACCCATAGAAACTGTGAGATAATAAACGTGTTGCTTTACATCACTAAGTTTGCAGTAATATTGTTATGCAGCAATGGATAACTTATAGACATGTTAAATGGAGGGAATAACTCAGTATCAAAAAATGGAGGTTCTTAAAGTAATTTTTAAAAAATACATATTTTTATTGGTTTCAGAGAGGAAGGGAGAGGGGGAGAGAGAGATAGAAACATCAATGATAAGAGAGAATCATTGATCGGCTGCCTCCTGCATGCCCCAGATTGGGGATTGAGCCCACAACCTGGACATGTGCCCTTGACCGGAATGGAACCTGGGACCCTTCAGTTTGTAGGCTGATGCTCTATCCACTGAGCCAAACCAGCCAGGGCTCCTTAAAGTAATTTATAAATTTAACACAATTCCATTAAAAATCTCAACAGCATTTTGCACAGAATTTGCATGAATCCTAACATTTTTGAGGAAGATAAAACAGCTAAGAGAAGCCAAGATAATTTTGAAAAAGAATGGCAAAGGGACTGGACTTCCCTACAGGATATTGTCAGAACTTTATAAAGCTATACCATTTTACATTCCCACCAACAATGTTTGAGGCTTCTAGTTTCTCTGCATCCTCATCAACACTTATCATTGTCTTTTTTTTAGTTCATTAAAAAATTTTTTTTGATTGATTGCTTTTAGGGAGAGAGAGAGGAGCATCAATTTGTTGTTTCACTTGTTTATACAAGTAGAGGCCCGGCGCACAAAATTCGTGCGGGGGGGGGGGGGCCCTCAGCCCAGCCTGCACCCTCTTGCAATCCAGGACCCCTTGGGGGATGTCCCTGTGGAATTGGGCCTAAACTGGCAGTTGGACATCCCTCTTGCAATCCGGGACTGCTGGCTCCTAACCGCTTGCTTGCCTGCCTGCCTGCCTGCCTGATTGCCCCTAACCACTCTGCCTGCCTGCCTGATTGCCCCTAACCACTCACCTGCCTGCCTGATCGCCCCTAACCACTCTAACTGCCTGCCTGATCACCCCTAACCCCTCTGCCTGTCTGATCGCCCCTAACTGCTTGCCTGCCTGCCTGATCGCCCCTAACCACTCTGCCTACCTGCCTGATCACCACTAACTGCCTCTAACCACCTCTACCTGCCTGCCTCATCACCCCTAACCACTCGCCTGCCTGCCTGATCACCCCTAACCACTCTGCCTGCCTGCCTGATCGCCCCTAACTGCTGCCTGCCTGCCTGCCTGCCTGATTGCCCCAAACTGCTTGCATGCCTGTCTGATCGCCCCTAACCACCTCTGCCTCAGCCCCCGCCGCCATGGCTTCATCGGGAAGGACATCCGGAATAATGTCTGGAAGGTTGTTTGGCTGTCCAGACTAATTAGCATATTATGCTTTTATTATTATAGATTCATTGATTGATCCTTGTATGTGTCTTGACCAGGGATGGATTAAACCTGCAATCTGGGCGTATCAGTATGTTCTAACCCAGTGGTCGCCAACCTTTCGGACCTCATGGGCCACCAGTGGTCCACACTGGTTGGCGACCACTGTTCTAACCAACTGAGCACCCGGGCAGTGTGTCTTTTTTATTATAGCCATTCTAATGGGTGTATAGTAGTATCTTTTTGTGGTTTTAATTAGCATTTCCCTAATACCTAATGATCCTGAGTACCTTTTCATGTGCATATTGTCATTTGGACGTCTCTGGTGAAATGTCTATTCAAGTCTTCTGTCCAATTTAAAATTGGGTTATTGTCTTAATATTGAGTTTTTAAAACTTTATATATTCTAGATGCAAGTCTTTTATCAGGTATGTGATTTGCAATATCCCAGCCATTGGCTCGTTTTTCATTTTCTTTTTAAAAAATATATTTTATTGATTTTTTACAGAGAGGAAGGGAGAGGGATAGAGTTAGAAACATCAATCAGCTGCCTCCTGCACCCCCCCCACTGGGGATGTGCCGGCAACCAAGGCACATGCCCTTGACTGGAATCGAACCTGGGACCCTGAGACCCTGGGACCCTTCAGTCCGCAGGCCGATGGTCTATCCACTGAGCCAAACCGGTCACGGCTGTTTTTCATTTTCTTAATGGCATCTTTTGAAAGTCAAAAGTTTTAAATTTTAATGAAATTCACTTTATCATATTTTTCTTTTATGGCTTATGCTTTTGGTGTTGTGTCTAAGAACTCAGCCCATCATGAAGATTTTTTCCTATGTTTTCTTCTAGAAGACCGTAGTGTTAGCTTTTAGATTTAATTTTATGATCCATTTTTTAAAATATATTTTATTGATTTTTTACAGAGAGGAAGGGAGAGGGATAGAGAGTTAAAACATCCATGAGAGAGAAACATCGATCAGCTGCCTCCTGCACACTCCCCACTGGGTATGTGCCAGCAACCAAGGTACATGCCCTTGACTGGAACCGAACCCGGGACCCTTGAGTACGCAGGCCGACGCTCCATCCACTGAGCCAAACTGGTCAGGGCTTATGATCCATTTTGAATTAATTTTTGTGTGTGGTATGAGGTAAAGGTCTAAGTTTTGTTTTACATGTGGGTAGCCAATGATCTCAGCACTATTTGTAGATAAATTTTTTCCTCGTTGAATTACGTTGGTATCTTTGTTGAAAATTAGCCGTAAATATAAGGATTTCTTTCTGGTCTCTCAATTCTGTTCCATTGATTTTCATTCCTGTCTTTACACCAATACTACTTCTCTTGTTTACTTTAGCTTTATAGTAAGTTTTGAAACCAGTTCATATAAATCTTTCAACTTTGTTCTTTTTCGAAATTATTTTTGTTTTACTAGGTCTTTTGCATTTCCATCTACTTGTCAGATTCTGCAAAGAAGCCTGCTAAGATTTTGGTAGGAATTACATTGAATATATATCAATTTGGGGAAAATTACATCTTAGCAATTATTTCTTTAATTTCTCTCAGCATTATTTTATGATTTTCAGTGTCTTAAGTCGTACATTTATTTTGTTAAATGTATTCCTAAATATCTAATTCCTTTTAATACTATTATGAATGGAATTGTTTTCTTAATTTCATTTCAGTCTCTTTATTGCTAGTGTATAGAAATACAGTTGATTTTTAAAAATTAAAAAAAAATTTTAATCCTCAGCTGAGAATACTTTTACCCCTATTGATTTCTGGAAAGAGTGGAAGGGAGGAAGGAGAAAGGGAGAGAGAGAGATAAAGAGAAACACTGACCTGAGAGAGACATATCTGCACATGTTCCTACTGGGGCTGAGGAACCTACAACCGAGGTACATGCCCTTGACCAGGAATCAAACCTGCGACCCTTTGGTCAGCAGGACGGAGGCACTAACCACTGAGAAAACTGGCCAGGGTTACAGTTGATTTTTGTATGTTGATCTTGTATCCGATGACCTCACCAGACTAGTATATTAATTCTAGTAGTTTTAGTGTGGATTCTATAGCATTTTCTACATATACAATAATGTTGTTTGTGAATGAAGACAGTTTTACTCTTCTGATATGGAATTCTTTTTTAAAATATATTTTTATTGATTTCAGAGAGGAAGGGAGAGGGAGAGAGAGATAGAAACGTCAATGATGAGAGAGAATCATTGATTAGCTGCCTCCTGCATGCCCCCTATTGGGGATCCAGCCCGCAACCCGGGCATGTGCCCTTGACTGGAATCGACCCCGGGACCCTTCTTTTTTTTAAAAATATTTTATTGATTTTTTACAGAGAGGAAGGGAGAGGGATAGAGAGCCAGAAACATCGATGAGAGAGAAACATCGACCAGCTGCCTCCTGCACACCCCCCACCGGGGATGTGCCCGCAACCAACGTACATGCCCTTGACCGGAATCGAACCTGGGACCCTTCAGTCCGCAGACCGACGCTCTATCCACTGAGCCAAACCGGTTTCAGCGACCCCAGGACCCTTCTAGCCACTGAGCCAAACCAGCTAGAGCTGATCTGGAAGTCTTTATGCTATTTACTTTTGTTGTTTATTTGTTTTCTTTTTAAAAAATATATTTTATTAATTTTGTACAGAGAGGAAGGGAGATGGGGAGGGATAGAGAGTTAGAAACATTGATGAGAGAGAAATATCGATTCAGCTGCCTCCTGCACACTCCCTACTGGGGATGTGCCCGCAAACCAAGGTACATGCCCTTGACCGGAATCGAACCTGGGACCCTTCAGTCCACAGGCCGACGCTCAATCCACTGAGCCTAACCAGTCAGGGCTGTTTTCTTTTTTAAGAGTATTGTTTAGAACTTCCAGCATAGTTGAACAAAAATAGTGAAAGCAACCCTAGCTGGTTTGGCTCAGTGGATAGAGCGTCTGCCTGCGGACTGAAGAGTCCCGGGTTCAATTCCGGTTAAGGACACATGCCAGGGTTACGGGCTTGATCCCCAGTAGGGGGTGTGCAGGAGGCAGCTGATCAGTGATTCTCATCATTGATGTTTCTATCTCTTTCCCTCTGAAATTAAAACATGTATATAACAGAACAGACACCTTGCTTTGTTTCTGGTTTTAGGGGGAATGTAATCAATCTTTCAGAAGTAAGTTGATGTTAACTGTAGGGGTTTTTTTTTATCTGTTCTTTATCAAATTGAGAAAATTTCCTCCTATTAGTTAGTTGAGAGATTTTATCATGAATGATTATTAGGTATTGTCAAATGCTTATTCTATATCTACTAATGTGTATTTTGTCCTTTATTCTATTAATATGTCATATTGCATTACTTTGATTTTTGGATATTTAACCAGCCTTACATTATTGAAATGAATCATAGATCATAATGTATAACCTTTTTTTATATATTTCTGAATTCAATCTGCTAATATATTTTACGTCCATATTCATAAGGAATATTTATATATAGTGTTTTTTATGATACCCAGCCAGCTTTTAACCAAATGGTTTTAGTGACTTTTGATAATCTTTGCCTAGATCAGCTGTTTCACTAGGGGTTGCAAAGTGCTGCTGTTCTGTCATTCCTTTTTTGTTGTTGTTAACCCTCACTCGAGGATATTTTTCCCATTGATTTTTAGAGAGCATGGGTGGTTGGGAGAGAGAGAGAGAGAGAGAGAGAGACAGAGAGAGAGAGAGAGAGAGAGAGAGAGAGAGACAGAGAGAGAGAGAAAGAGACATCGATGTGAGAGAGACGCATTGATTGGTTGCATAAGTTGTTAGGTAATTTCTCTAAAGGTGATCGGTTAGAGTTTTAAAAATTTAGCACTAGCCGGTTTTCTCAGTGGATAGAGCATCGGCCTGTGGACTGAAGGATCACGGGTTCGATTCCAGTCAAGGGCACATGCCCAAGTTGTGGGCTTGATCCCCAGTAGAGGGTGTACAGGAGGCAGCCAATCAATGATTCTCTCTCATAATTGATGCTTCTATCTCTCCCTATCCCTTCCTCTCTGAAATTAATAAAAATATGTGTGTTTTTTTTTTTTACAGCCAAAGCAGAGCCATTTATTTGAACTTCCAAAATAGCATTGAGCCTAAAAGCTTGAGATATAAAGGTACCACCTTGGAATCATTGTGGTCCAATACTCTTTTTTTTTTCATTTTAATTTCTTTATTGATTGAGGTATTACATATTTATCCTCATCCCCCCCATTACCTTCCCACCCCACCCCCACCCCTGCCCCACTCATGGCCTCACCCCTGCTGTTGTCTGTGTCCATTGGTTAGGCTTATATGCATGCATACAAGTCCTTTGGTTGATCTCTCCCCCTTACCCCTCTCCTCCCCTACCTTCCCTCTGAGGTTTGATGGTCTGATAGATGCTTCCCTGTCTCTGGATCTCTTTTTGTTCATCGGTTTATGTTGTTCATTATTTCCCATAGATGAGTGAGATCATGTGATATTTATCTTTCTCTGACTGGCTTATTTCACTTAGCATACTGCTTTCCAGTTCCATCCATGTTGTTGCAATGGTAGTAATTCCTTCTTTTTTAATTTTTTAAAATAAAAATAAAAATTTATTATACCCAGCCGGTGTGGTTGAGCATGGACCTATGAACCAGGAAATCATGGTTCCATTCCTGGTCAGGGCACATGGCTGGGTTGCGGGCTTGATCCCCATTGTGGGGTGTGCAGGAGGCAGTCTTTCTCATCATTGACGTTTCTCTCTCTCTCTCTCTCTCTCTCTCTCTCTCCCTCTCTCTCTCTCCCTCTTTCTCTCTCTTTCTCCCTCTCTCCCTCTCTTTCCCTCCCTCTCTCCCTCCCTCCCTCTCCCTTCCTCTCTGAAATCAATAGAAATATATTTTTAAAATTTTATTATGAACTTATGAACTTTAATAACTTTGATGTGTTTACATTCTTTGCAATTGTTATTCTTTTTGATGCTTAAATTATCCCATCTTTGGCAGTGGGAATCCCCTCTAATTCAGTCTTGAATTTCTTGACACCACCCTAGTAGTTTTGTGGGTTTTATTTTGATGGTTGACAGATTCTCTTTTTTTATTATTGATTTCAGAGAGGAAGGGAGAGGGAGAGAGAGATAGAAACGTCAACGATAAGAGAGAATCACCGATCAACTGCCTCCTGCACGCCCCCCTCTGGGGATCAAGCCTGCAACCCTGGCATGTGCCCTTGACTGGAATCGAACCCGGGATCTTCCAGAGTGCAGGCCGACTCTCTATCCACTGAGCCAAACCAACCATGGCGACAGATTCTTTTATTAACAATAAAAAACTTCACATTTGTTACAATATAAAAATAAATGCTTTAATGAATAATTAAATGAAAACTAGGAGCTCATAGGATTTTTAATGTGTGCTAGGTTTGATGTATATCTTAGAAGAGCTTGCTAGAATCATTAGGGTATAACTGTAAAAAAGTAATTTACTTAATAGCTTTCCCAAATAGTAGTTCCCCTGAAAATAAAACAGAAAGTAAAATTTCTATTTATATCTACATTTATTTATTTACCCGGGTGTATGCCCTGACGGGAAATTGAATCGTGACTTCTTGATTCCTAGATCGACACTCAACCATTGAGCCACACCAGCCAGGCTATACCTACATTTATTTATTTATTTATTTATTTATTAAATATATTTTATTGATTTTTTACGGAGAGGAAGGGAGAGGGATAGAGAGCTAGAAACATCGATGAGAGAGAAACATTGACCAGCTGCCTCCTGCACACCCCCCACCGGGGATGTGCCTGCAACCAATGTACATGCCCTTGACCGGAATCGAACCTGGGACCTTTCAGTCTGCAGACCGACGCTCTATCCACTGAGCCAAACCGGTTTTGGCAGGCTATACCTACATTTAGATATGACTCACAACACATATCAATCTTAATTTTATGACTTTGATATTACCTCTTATAAGGTACTCATTAAAAATTCAAATCTCATTTTGAGATCATTAATTTGAGGTATGCAGTAAAACAACCCAGCAGTTTTTGATAGCTTCCTTACCTACTAGTATGAATATGCCTTGTATAGTGTCTTTTCTTAATTTTACCATTGTATCTTTTGGATATATTCCTGTGAGTAGAACTGTTAGGTTGAAGGGTAAAAGCATATGTAATTTTGCTAGATAGGGTGAAAAAAAGGAATTATGTAATTTTTCCCTTCCACAAAAAATATATAAAAGTGCCATTTTAACATAGTATCTCCAACAGTTTGTTGTTAGGCTTTTGGATTTTTGCCAGTCTGATAGCCGAGAAATAGCATGTCTCTGTGTAGTTTTAATTTAGCATATTTTTATGTTCAACAACACATTTTAACACATTATGATAGTGAGCCTACATTAACATATAAAGAAAGAAATAGGCCATTCACTATCTAAAATTTAATGAGTTGGCTCTGACCCTCAAGCTGCAGGTATTTACTTAGATTTGTAGTAGTAAGGAATAAGACAGAATATCTCATACTTACAAAATGCTTTGTAATCAACTAAGTACTTTTAACCGTCATTGTCCGATTTGACTGTCATGTGTAGAGGTTCAAACAGTCCTCCCCAGAATATGCTACTTTGGCATGTGAATTATTTTGAGCTGAAGGCAATCAAGCCCCTGCAGGCTGACAAGAAACATTTAGTTCTCCCTTAAAGAATTTAAATTAGAGGCCTTGCCCATAATTAGTTATCACCAGAAATAATTTTTTATGACCTACCTATAGGGCAGGGCAAACTGTCTTAATTACTGAACATCTGCTTTTCTTATTGTCCTGCAATGACCTTCTCCATTCTGAAGCCCAAGGTGATCCTCAGCTTAGAATATCAAATATAACACCTTTTCCTTTTCTGTCTTTGAACCTCTTGTGTGGGTGGGGTCTCTGATTCTCTCTGTATGTGGTGTTCCTATGCATACGTATATATTCAATTTATTTTCTCTTATTAATCTATCTCATGTCTATTTAAATATTAGGCCTACTGAAAAAATCTAGGAGGGTGCAGGGACATTTTTTCCTCCCCCACACATGATAATCTCTGAGAGAGGTCAGATACTATGTTCATTTTGTAGAAGAGGAAACTGATATTTTATTTTATTTAAAAATCTTTAAAAAATATTTATATTGATTTCAGCCGAAACCAGTTTGGCTCAGTGGACAGAGCGTCGGCCTGCGGACTGAAAGGTCCCGGGTTCGATTCCGGTCAAGGGCATGTACCTTGGTTGCAGGCACATCCCCAGTGGGGGGTGTGCAGGAGGCAGCTGATCGATGTATCTCTATCATCGATGTATCTCTATCATCGATGTTTCTAACTGTCTATCCCTCTCTCTTCCTCTCTGTAAAAAATCAATAAAATATATTTAAAAAAAATAAAAAATATTTATATTGATTTCAGAGAGGAAGGGAGAGGGAGAGAGAGTTAGAAACATCAATGATGATAATCATTGATGGGCTGCCTCCTGCACATCCATTGCTGGGGATTGGGCCCGAAAACCGGGCATGTGCCCTTGACCGGAATTGAACCCGGGACCCTTCAGTCTGCAGGTCAACGCTCTATCCACTGAGCCAAACCAGCTAGGGCAGGAAACTGATATTTTAAAATATTGAAAATTTCTAGTTTAATACAGCAAATGGCAGAACTAGGTTTAAATGTCAAACTTCTGATCAGAGTACGAATTCTATGCTTTGTTTTCCTGTTACAGTATTTGCTAAAAGATGCATGACCTATACTACCCAGGAGATGGCAGTATTCTCTTAATATTCATTGGGAATTCGCTTTCCCATCGGAGATACTTAAAAGGAAGTGAAAATCGTATTCTTTCAGCTAACATTCCTGAGCATAAAGTATGTTTAGAAGTTAAAGATAAAAAGATTCGTAAAGTTGGTGTTTGCTTCCTAGGAGCTCACAGTCTGGGTCCAAGAGGTTGGGCGATCAAGCAGAGTTAAAAACCTAAAACTTTTGTACAAAATGCCAAACGAGCTAGGAACTACACACTTATTTTTTAAAAAGTAACATATTTTGTTCAACAGCTTTTGTTTTATTTATTTATTTATATATATATTTTTTTATTTCAGAGAGGAAAGGAGAGGGAGAGAGAGATAGAAACATCAATGATGAGAGAATCATTGATTGGCTGCCTCCTGCACGCCCCACACTGGGGATCAAATCTGCAACCCCGGCATGTGCCCTGACCATGAATCAAACCGTGACCTGCTGGTTCATAGGTCGATGCTCAACCACTGAGCCACACTGACATAATTTACTTTTTCCCCCCTCAAATTCATAATTAACTTTTGACATCAGTTCATAGTCTGGGTCATTTTACCTCTATGGTTGTTAACTTGGACAGACTGTAAAAACCTAGAGTTTTGTATTAGTTCATGTAAAATAGAACTTACTTGGTAATGTCTACTTTTAGAGTAGAGAAATGGTGTTAAATCTTAGGATGCATGAAAATCCCACATTTAAAAAATATATATTTTATTGATTTTTTTACAGAGAGGAAGGAAGAGGGATAGAGAGTTAGAAACATCGATGAGAGAGAAACATCGATCAGCTGCCTCCTACACACCCCCTACTGGGGATGTGCCCGCAACCAAGGTACATGCCCTTGACCGGAATCGAACCTGGGACCCTTCAGCCCACAGGCCGACGCTCTATCCACTGAGCCAAAATGGTTAGGGCCCACATTTTTTCTTACATACATTTCTATTTCTTAGAGTAATAGGACTCTAGCAAAAAGGGAGTTGTGTCTTGTATCTAGTATGTGTTGGTGTTCTGTATTATTATGTTTTCTTTTTTCTAGAGAAAGAGATGGTTCATCAATTTCCAGGAGATTGAAAGTTATGAAAAGAAATTCTGAATAATCAGATTGTTTGGAAGGCAGAGAATAAAAAGAAATTGGATTGAAACATCTTATTCGGTATTTCTAGTTATAAAGTTTATCTGCCTAGTTCTCATATAATCTTTTCTTAAAAACATTTTTTAATCTTCACCTGAGAATATGTTTTTTTATTGATTTGAGAGAGAGGAAGGGAAAGAGAGAGAGAGAAACACGATGTGAGAGAGAAACATCGATTGTTTGCCTCCCTTATGTGCCCTGACCTGGAATTGAACCAGCACCTTTTGGTGTATGGGCTACACTCCAGCCAACTGAGCAACACTGGCCAGAGTCTTTTAAATAATGGTTGGACTTCGTCCTGTGCACCAAAACATCGCTGGTTCAATTCCCGGTCAAGGGCACATGCCTGATTTTCGGGCTCGATCCCCAGGACAGGGGCATGCAGGAGGCAGCCGATTTATGTTAGGCTCTCACATCAATGTTTCTCTCTTTCTCCCTCTCTCTCTAAAAATCAATAAACTATTCTTTTAAAATTTTTATTAAATTTATTAGGGTGACATTGGTTAATAAAATTATATAGGTTTCAGGTGTACGATTATATAATACATCATCTGTATGTTGTGTAGTCACCACTCCAGTTCAAGTTCGATTCCATCACCATTTACCCCCTTTACCTGCTCCACCTCCCCCCTCCTTTCCCTCTAGTAATCACCATACAGCTGTGTCTATGGGTTTTTTCTTTCTTTGCCTAATCCCTTCACCTTTTTCACTCAGCTCCCCAAGCCCCATCCCCTCTGACTTGTAAAACCTTTTGAATGTAACTAAGATACCAGCTTTGGAAATGTTCACTTCAGATCACCAAATCTGGGTTATACATACCCAGAGGGATACACGCTGGGGACAGCAGAGGAATTAATCATAATGGAGCTAACATCTATTGAGTGTTTACCAAGTGCCAGGCACATTTGTTTGTTTGTTTGTTTAATCTTTTGTTAATCCTCACCTGAGAATATTTTTCCATTGATTTTTAGAGAATGGAAGGGAGGGAAGGTACATGCCCTTGACTGGAATCGAAACTGGGACTCTTGAGTCCACAGGCTGATGCTCTATCCACTGAGCCAAACCCATTAGGGCAGCCTTTCTGTACTTTTAGAGGAGAATCATCTTTTTCCTTGTTTTCTTCCTATTAGGTTTTAGCTTTTTTTTCTTTTCTAAGTTATGTATCATTTATCTTTCTGGTCTCCAGCATCTAAAATGTTAGGATCTGTTATCTGTTTTCTTTGTTTATGTCCTTTTTATACCTCTAAGGCTTATGACTTTTTTATACCTTTTATAATAATTTCAGTGGGATTTGGGAGGCTTTAGAGAAAATTACATGTATTCAATTAAAAATCTCCTATTCAGCCCTAGCTGGTTTGGCTCAGTGGATAGAGTGCCAGCCTGTAGACTGAAGGGTCTCAGGTTCGATTCCAGTCAAGGGCACATGCCTGGGTTGCGGGCTCAATCCCCAGTAGGGGGCAAGCAGGAGGCAGCTGATCAATGATTCTCTCTCATCATTGATGTTTCTATCTTTCTATCCCTCTCCCTTCCTCCCTGAAATCAATAAAAATATATTTTAAAAAAAGTAAAATAAAATAAAATAAAAATCTCCTATTCACTCTTCATCTCCTTCCAATCTGGCTTCTGTCCCCACTGACCCACTGAAACAGGTCATCATAATCATCAGGTACTTTTTCCTCTAGCTTTATTCAGATATAATTGATATATAACATGTGTAAATTTAAGGTGTTGCAATATAATGATTTGATACATGTACATACTGTGAAATGTTTACCATACTGAGTTAACACATCCTTCACCTCACATAATTATTTTGTTGTTGTTTTTGTTATGGTGAGCTCATTAAAGCTCTACTGTCCTAGAACATTTCAAATATACAATACAATATTGTTAACTATGCCTTAATCACTATGCCGTACATTAGATTCCTGGAACTTATTCATTTTATAACTGGAAGTTTGTATCTTTTGATCAGTATTTCCCCATTTCCCCCACCCCTCAGCCCTCGGCAGCCATCATTCTACTCTGAGTTTGATGTTTTTAGATTCCACATATAAATGAGATCATACACTATTTGGCTTTCTCTGTTTAACTTATTTCATTTAACAAAATGCCCTCCAAGTTCTGCCAAGTTTTGGCAGGATTTACCTTAATTTTTTTATGTCTGAACTAGAGGCCCGGTGCATGAAAATTCATGCACTGGAGGGGGGTCCCTCAGTGCCCAGCCTGCCCCCTCTCACAATCCGGGAGCCCTCAGGGGCAAGAGGTGACCCAGTGATCAGGGGAAGGCGATGCCCCATCACACCTCTGCTGCTGCCACTGCTGGCAGCGCAAGCCTCAGAGGGCCCTGGTTACCTGAGCCTCTGGTGGCCCTGGGAGCTTGGGCAGCCGCCATCCGAGGCTTGCCTGCACCTTGGGCCGGCCCTGGGTGGCTGGGGGGCTGAGTGGACTGGAGGACTCCGGAGGCAGGCATGCGGGGCAGGCCCAGCCTTGCCCTGTGCCTGCTGCCCCGGCAGGGCTGAGGGGACTGGGTGCCGCCATTTTGTGGCTGTGGGCACTGCCATCTTTGAAGGCAGGGCAGTCCATTAGCATATTCCCTCTTTATTGGCTGTGAGCGCTGCCATCTTTGCGATGGTGTGAGGGTCAATTAGCATATTCCCTCTTTATGAGATAGGATAACATACCATTATCTGTACTAATAAAAGGGTAATATGCTAATTAGGGCAGATGTCTTCCGGACATCCATCTGGACAAAGCCACAGTGGCTGAGAGGCCCAGGGCTCAGGCAGCTGTGGGCTCAGGCAGCCTTGAGCCCCGGCAGCTGCGAGGCCCAGGGCTCAGGCCTCACAGCCGCTGCGGCTGGCAGTGGCAGCAGCAGCGGGTTGATGGGGCAGTGCCTTTCCCTGATCAACCTGGTTGCCTCCAGCAGAGGGAGGCCAGACTGCAGCTTAGGCCCGCTCCCCATGAGGAGCGGGCCTAAGCCATCAGTAGGACATCCCCTGAGGGCTCCCAGACTGTGAGAGGGGGCAGGCCTGGCTGAGGGACCCCCCTCCAGTGCATGAATTTTTGTGCACCGGCCTCTAGTCCTATATAATAAAAGCCTAATATGAAAATCAACTGAATGGCAGAACGACCTGTGGAACAACTGGTTGCTATGACGTGCACTGACCACCAGGGGGCAGATGCTTAATGAAGGAGCTGCCCCCAGCCTGCAGGCCCCAGGCCAGCCAAGGCAGGTGCCAGCGGGGCCCCCCAATCACTCCACCAGTGCCCCACAGAGGGAGGTGACCAGTGGCGGTGGTGGGGGGCGAGACCGGCAAGTAGGCAGTGCCAGGCCGGCCAAGGCTGGTGCCAGCGGGGGGCCCTCTGGTTACCCCGCTGGTCGCCCCACAGATCCACCCTGATTACCGGCCAGGCCTAGAGATCCTACCCGTGCACGAATTTTGTGCACCAGGCCTCCAGTGTGTGTGTGTGTGTGTGTGTATCACATTTTCTTTACCTGTTTATCCATTGATGATGGGCACTTAGGTTGTTTCCATGTCTTAGTTATTGTGGCTAATACTGCAATGAACATGGGAGTACAGATACCACTTAAGACAGTGATTTCATCTCCTTAGGATATATACCCAGAAGTGGGATTGCTGGAACTGATAAAGTTCTATTTTTAATTTTTTGAGGAGGCTCATACTGTTTTTATTTTTATTTATTTTTGTGGGTGTGGATGTGTGTTTGTGGGTGTGTAGGTCCAGACTGTTTTTAATTCTACATTCCCACCAATAGTGCTTCAGGACTCCCTTTTCTTCACATGTGTGCCAGCATTTGTTATTTCTTGTTTTTGTTTTTTAAAATAAGTCATTCTTACAGGGGCTGGGGATCAAACCTGCAACCCAGGTACATGCCCTTGACTGGGACTCGAACCTGCGATGCATTGTTGTGTGGGCTGCTGCTCTAGCACTGAGAACACCAGTCTGGGCACAAAGGAAAGGTTTCTGACAGAAATTAAAGGTGCTGCTTCAGTGAACACATGAGTGATAAGACAGAGAAGCAGCCTTCTTGCTCATATGGAGAAAGTTGTGGTCTGGATAGAAGACCAAGCCAGCCACAGCCGACTCCTGAGCAAGGCCCTCACTTTCTTCAATACCATGAGGCTGAGAGAGGTGGAAGCTGCAGGCGGAAAGTTTGAAGATAGAAGTTGGTTTATGAGATTTAAGGAAAGTAGCCGTCTCCGTACATAACAGTGCCAGGCACAGCTCTGGCAGATGTGGCTCAGTTGGTTGAGTGTCTCAGGCACCGAGAAGAGAAGTCTCCAGTTTGATTCCAGGTCAGGGTCCATGCCCAGGCTGGGGTCTCCATTCCCAATAGGGGCGGGGCATACAGGAGGCAGCCAATCAATGATGTTCCTCTCTCATGATGTTTTTCTCTCTCCCTTTCCCTTCCTCTCTCTCTACAATCAATAAAAACATATATATATTTTAAAAGTACAAGGTGCAGCAGCAAGTGCTGATGTAGAAACTGCAGCAAGTTATCCAGAAGATCCAGCTGAGATAATTAATAAAGGTATCTACACTAAACAACGGATTTTCAATGTAGACTAAACAGCCTTGAATTGGAAGAAGATGCCATTTAGGACTTTCATAGCTACTAATGCCTGGTTTCAAAGCTTCAAAGAGCAAGCTGACTCTCTTATTAGGGGCTAATGTAGCTGGTGATTTTAAATTGAAGCCAATGATCATTTACCATTCCCCAAATCCTAGAGCCCTTAAGTAGATTTACGCTAAATCTATTCTGCCTGTGCCTTGTCATGGAACAATCAAGTCTGGATGACAGTATATCTGTTTACAACATGATTTATTAAATATTTTAAGCCCACTATTGAGAGCTACTGTTCAGAAAAAAAGATTCCTTTCAAAATATTACTGTTCATTGACAATGCACCTGGACACCCAAGAGCTCTGAGGAGATGTACAAGGAGATTAATGTTGTATTCATGGAACACAACATTCATTCTGTCAGCCCATGAGTCAAGGAGTAATTTTGATTTTCAAGTCTTATTATTTAAGAAACAAATTTCAGCCCTGGCCAGTGTGGCTCAGTTGGTTAAGCATCATCCCGTGCACTGAAAGGTTGCCAGTTTGATTCCGTCAGGGCACATGCCCAGGTTGCAGTTTTGGTTCGGGTCCGGGGGGTGGGTACAGGAGGCAACCAATAGATGTTTCTCTCTCACATCAATGTTTTTCTCTCTCTCTCTCTCCCTCTCTAAAAAAAAAAATCTATTGAAAAAAAAGAAACACATTTCATAAGTCTATAGCTGCCATTGTTGGTGATTCCTCTGATGGATCTGGGCAACGTAAATTGAAAACCTTCTGGAAAGGACTCACCATTTTGTATGCCATTAAGAACATTGCGATTTATGGGAAGAGTCAAAATATCAACATTAACAGGAGTTCGGAAGAAGTTGATTCCAGCACTCGTGATGACTTTGAGGGGTTCAGGACTTCAGTGGAGGAAGTAACTGCAGGGATGGTGGGAAAAGAAAGAGAGCCAGAAAATTAGTAGAGCCAGAAGATCTGACTGAATTGCTGCAATCTCATGATAAAACAAACGAGGAGTTACTTCTTACGGATGAGCAAAGAAAGTGGTATTTTGAGATGGAATCTACTCCTGGTGAAGATGCTGGGAAGATTGTTGAAATGACAACAAAGGATTTAGAATATTACATAATCTCAGTTGATAATGCAGTGGCAGGGTTTGAGAGGATTGACCCCAATTTTGAAAGAACTTCTGTGGTTAATATGCTATCAAACAGCATCACATGCTATAGAGAAATCATTTGTGAAAGGAAGTCAGTCAATGTGGTGAACTTCACTGTTGCTTTATTTTAAGAAATTGGCACAGCCACTTCGGGAGCCGCGGGCTTTGGTGCAGAGATGGCCAAGTCCAAGAACCACACCACGCACAACCAGTCCTGAAAATGGCACAGAAACGGCATCAAGAAACCCCGATCACAAAGATACGAATCTCTTAAGCGGGTAGACCCCAAGTTCCTAAGGAACATGTGCTTTGCCAAGAAGCACAAGAAGGGCCTGAAGAAGATGCAGGCCAACAACGCCAAGGCCATGAGCGCATGTGCCGAGGCCATCAAGGCCCTCGCCAAGCCCGAAGAGGTCAGGCCCAATATCTCAAAGGGCAGCAGCAGCAAGCTCAGTCGACTTGCCTACATCGCTCGCCCCAAGCTTGGGAAATGTGCCGCATCTCCAAGGGGCTCAGGCTCTGCCGGCCAAATGCCAAGGCCAAGGCCAAAACCAAGCCCCAGGCTGCGGGTGCAGTTGCAGCTCAGGCTCCTGCTGCCAAAGGTGCCCAGGCCCCCACGAAGGCTCCGCAGTAGAGGCCTCTGTCTGCCGACGTGATGTGAGGACGGAAGGACTGGTGGGACCTCTGGGTTGCTGTCTGCATGGAGCTGGTGTCCTCCTGTGCTATTTGTACAAATAAACCTGAGGCAGGATCTGTCAAAAAACAAAAACAAGAAATTGGCACGGCCACCCCAGCCTTCAGCAGCCACCACCCTGATCAGTCAGCAGTCATCAACACGGAGGCAAGACCCTCCACCAGCAAAAAGGTTATGCCTCGCTGAGGGCTCAGATGAAGCTTAGCATTTTTTAGCAATAAAGTATTTTCTCATTAAGGTACGTACAATACATAGTTTTTTTAGACATAATGCTATGCACACTTAATAAACGAGGGTATAGTGAAAACATAACTTTTATATGCACTAGGAAACCAAAAAATGTGTGCGACTTGCTTTATTGCAATACTCACTTCATTGTGGTGGTCTAGAACCGAAGGAACCTGCAGTATCTCCAAGGTATGCCTGTCCTGATAAAGGTGGGGAATACCTGCTTTAACATGTTAGCCTGAGTAAAGATTTAAAGGAATGTTTTTATGGATTTTTTAACATATGCTTTTATTGATTTTTAGAGAGAGAGGAAGGGAGAGAGAGAGAGAAACATCAATGAGAGAGAAACATCAACATCGGCCCGCTGCCTCCTGCACCTCCCCAGCCGGGGACTGAGCCCGCAGCCCACAGCCCCGGGCATGCGCCCTGACTGGGAATCGGACCAGCGACCTCTTGTCCATGGGTCGATGCTCAACTGCTGAGCCACACCAGTGGGCAAGACTTTAATTTTGACGTTTGCTAAAGGTCAGAGGCATGAAATATAAAAGGCATCTTTTACATTAATTGATATTTTTTTTGGGGAAGATTTCTCTCTTTGATATTTATGGTTCTCTTTTCTCTGTTACTAACCCAATTCCTCACTACCACCACCACCAAAACGAGAGCACCGCCCTCTGGTAGAAAGCCATCCCCGAGTTCCTGCCCCGATGCCAGACAATCCAGTTCCTCCCCATTGTGTCTCGGTCCCCCAACACCTCCAGGCGGGCACTGGAGCTCAGAGGGAGCAAGTCTAAGTTCATGCCGGGGCCTTTTAAGAGGGACCTGGGTCTCTGCAGCCTCCGTGTCTTTGTGAAGGAAGAAAGATCGGGTTTGCCGGTATTGCCAGCAAGTCACTGGAAGCCAGGAGAGCGGCCTGGAACCTGTTCTCCCTTGCAGCTCTCGGAAGGGACCAACCCTGCTGCGGTCCTTGATCTCCGACTTCTAATTTCCACAGGTGTGAGGACAATAGGTTTCTGTCACTTAAGCCACTCTGTTTATGGTGCTTTTGCTTCAACAGCCCTAGCAAACCTATAAAGATTTTGTAGTGCTTTCCCTGCCAAACACCTTCCAGTTGCCAATCACACTTCCTGAATGGAAGACTTAGCTGAATGAAGAAATGGCAAAGTGCAAGATTCCCTGTGATAGTGGCAGAAATAGAATATTGGGGACCAGTTGTAATTGTAAGAAATACTAATCATGCTCTGTTAACCGTGGTTGTTTTGTTCTGACTAAAGAAAGCACATTCTAACCTGGCTGGGAGTTGCATGTGGGACCTGGGAGCTCACCTGGAAATGCAGTCCATCCTCCCCATCAGGAAGTTGCCATTTATCATGGAAAGATTAACAACCTTGTTGCAGAAACCAGAATCACCAGCCCTTTGAAGACCCATAGCCCTTTGCATATCACTAAGCCCTTTAAAGACCCCCAGCCCTTTGTATGTCACTAGCCCTTTGGAGATCTCCAGCCTTTGCATACCCGCAGGCCTTTGCAAATCTCCAGACCTGTCAACTGCCCATTTGGCGTGCGTTTTGCCTACTTCCCCGTGTAATCTTTGTCCTTCTACCCAATATAAGCAGCTGGCTTATGGTGAGTAGAGAGCCGATTTTTCTGGTTGACCTGCTGCCGGCCAATTGGAATAAATGCTCATATATGATTCAATCCTGTCTCTGCTTAATTGGTTCAAGTAGTGACAGGCAGCGCGGACCCACTGACTGTCCCTTACACCTGGATCAGCGTTACCTGGGAGAACCAGGAGTTGGCACCAGGAGGATAGCAGAGGTGCCTCCCACGCCCCTGGATCCTTCACAGCGCCTGCTGGGTCTTACAGTGCTGGCCTGCGGAGTCGGGGCCAGGAGCTTCAATGCTTCCTCTCCCCGCCCATAGTCCCACAGACTGCCAATCCAAGTAGCCAATAGGGGGCCTGACTGGCGATTTCTTTTGCCCCATAGGCTTAGAGTTTTGCAACCGCCCTGGTAAATTTGCCAATTGCTCCAGCCTCCAGCCTGCTTTGCACATCTCCGTTGCAGGCGCGGAGCCGTGAGCTTGGGAGCTGAGGGTCTGAGACCATGGGACTTGGATCTGAGTAGCACTTAGGAGATGCTGTGCAACCGAGTGAGTGTGCCCGGTGGCCGGCGGGGGCGTGGGGTGATGAGCGATTTGTTACTCCTTCCGTGAACTCCGGTCGGGGCGGGTGGGGGGCCCGGGGGGCGTGACCCCCTGCCCGCTTCCCACCCGGGAATGGACCGGTCACCTCTTTCACGTGGCGAGGTGACCTTCCTTAGTCCTGGGCCTGAGATGACACCCCCCCCCCCCTTCGCCCCATCTTCCACCTAGTCACCAGGTTCTGAGATAATAACCCCGTCCCCGCCGGGTACCTAGCACCCTGCAGTGTGCCCAGGAGGCCGGTTGTTGACTCAGATGCGGAGGAAGCGCACACCGCACACCGCACACCGCCTGGGTTGGGTGATGGAATTATGCCGGACGCTCAACACCTCCGCCTCCCGCTGAGCAACCTTTTAAACCGACCCTTTCCGGATGCCCCTTGTCATTATTGCCCAGGCAGGGTCACTGTCAGCGGTTCCGTCCCATCCAGACACCGCGGCCTTCTCTGGAGGTGCCCAAAGCCAAAACTTGACGCTAGCCTTTCAGAGGTTTCCATGGAGTAGGCGGCATAGCTTTCGGTTAAGAGCACAGTTTAAACCCAGGCCCCAGGATGGCTGCGTTAATGCCTCTTTGCCTCAGTTTCCGCATCTGCACCTGGGTATCCCGGAGGTGGAGGTGAGAATTGGTGAGATGCCTCACCTGGGCATGGAAGAGGACTTGGTAAATGGGAGCCGCTCCCTAACTTCGTGCACTCTCAAAAGAACAGGCGCCACTCAAGGAGGGCATGGGGCCTCCAGTCTGGCGGTGGTGGGTGTGAGGGAAGTGTTGGGGGAGGGAAGGAGATGAGCTCCCTTCTCCGTCGGTGGGATTTTGGGTGCTCTGGGTTTGGGCACAGGGTTTGACACGGGCTGAAGACATTTTTGCTACTCTTCCCATTAGCCTCATTCTTGGTACACTGATTCTTCCTTTCTTAGGGTCACCTTTGTCCTAACTTGTGGTGACCTTTTTAAAGCTGAGCTCCGCCAAAAACTAACTTCCCTGTGTAAGATCCTTGAAAGTCTCACTGAGTCCCTTGAAGGTCTCATGAAGATCCTTGAGTAATCCTATAACTGTGGTTTTGAACTCTGTATCCAGTAGTTTGCTCTCTTCTATCTTTCATTTGTAACATGTTTCTTTGTCTCCACATTTTTGCCGTTTCCTTGTGTTTGTTTCTGTGTATTGGGTAGAGCTGCTAAGTCTCCTGGAGTTGGTAGAGTGGCCTTGTGTAGCGGGTGTCCTGTAGGGCCCAGTGGCTCAGCCTCCCCAGTCACATGAGCTGGGCACTCTAGGTGCGCCCCTTTGTGGGCTGTGAGCACAGTCTGGTTGTAGTTGAGACTTGATTGCTGTTGGCGTCACTGGGAGGAATTGACCTCCAGGCCAATTGGCTGTGGGGACCAGCTGTGACTACAGTGGGAGAGCTGCTGTTCAGGAGACACCCTTATGGAGCAGGACTTGCCTCAGTGGGGCTTTGGTGCTCACGGAGTCTGCCCCTTGAGTGTGTCACTTGTGGATGTGTCCGTTTGTAATCTCGTATGGTCTGAAGCTGTCCACCGGGTGCAGGTCTTGGGCCTTTTAGTGATAGGTTTGGGGCAGCTGCAGCTTGTTTGAAAGATTTCAGCAAAGTCAGAAGCCTGAGCCAGGACAGGCCTTTCATATGGAAAAGCTGCTGCAAACAGCTTGGATGGGGCTGGGTCTCAGGGAATCACCAGGCAGAGGAAACAGTGGGCTCCAGGTTGATGGGGACCCAGATATGGTTGCCAGTCAGGCCTGGGACAGGGGAGGTCTGGGCATAGGAACAATGACCCCTTCCAGCACCTCCGTCTGGTAGAAAGCTGTCCCTAAATTCCTGCCCCAAAGCCAGACAATCCAGTTCCTCCCCGTATGCGTCTGGGTCCCCCAACGCCTCCGGGCACTGGAGCTCAGAGGGAGCAAGTCTGAATAAGTTGGTGCCAAGGCCCTTTAAAAGGGATACCTGGGTCTCCACTCCAGCAGCCTCTGTGTCTCTCAGCCACAGTCCCCACTGGTCTTCACAGCCCGAAGTTATGGGGACTTCCCTTCCCAGCTCTGGGACCCTGGGTGGGGGTGTGGTGTGGGGCTGGGACCCTTTGCTCCTCTGGGTGGCCTCTGAAGCCCATGTGGGTGCCAGATCAGCCCGCTTGGCACCTCCACCCCTCTCACTAGTCTCAACATGCTTTCTTCTTTACTTCTCTAGGTGTAGGACTTCCATTCAGCCAGCTTTCAGGCAGTTCTGAATGATGGTTGTCCTGTATTTTAGTTGTAATTTTGATGGTTGTGGGAGGTGGCGAGTGCCAGCATTTACCTATGCCGCCATCTTGGTTCCCCTCCTGAGCTGCTGGTTTTTAAGAAATGAAGAGAAAACTGGTTTTGTATTCTCCCCTACCCAATAATTCTACAGAAGTTTTCTTAAAAAGAAGGCATTGCTTCTCCGCTCCCCTCACGGGGCATTTCAGCTCAAGGAGAGAGAAGGTTGTGGGGGCCTCTTGGAGAAAAACAGTCTCTGCTCCCTACTTTCTTACCGACTCCCCTGGAACGCAGAACGCCTTCTGTTCACCGGCCTCTTGAAGAGGCCGTTGGATTCTGTGTTCTTTGGCGTGAGGCCTGGGGTCAGCTCGTGCGTAGCTCAGGGTGGCTGTGTCTAAGCCCTTGCTCACCACAGGGAGGAAGCGGAGAAGCCATAGGAGAGTCAGAGCAGGGCTGGGCTTGTGAAGGTGGACAGGGGTCCTGTGGCAGCCGCGGGTTCTCCCTGATCTGGGAAGGCAGTTGGCCATGGCTTGTCACTTTAAGCCCAGAAAGGCCATTTGTACGGAGGACTGTTGATACCAGAATTGGTGCGGAAGTGTGGACTTAGGGGGACAGGGTGCTGTGGGTGGGTAGAGGGAAGGCACTTGAAGAGTGTGAGTAGGACAGGCCCTTCTTTTTGTAAAAATGAGGCTAGTGGGTCGGCATTTGGAATTCTGCATCTCTGGGAAATAACTATGAGGGGGGAGGGGCCCTGATTCAGGCACTTGGTGTCTTGTGGTGATTGGGGGATGGGCACTATGGCCTGGCAGTCTCTCCCCGGAGAAGGTTCCAGTTCCCAGTCCTGAGCCCCTGTGCCTCTTGTTTTGCTTTTCCCCAGACAGAGCCACCATGGGGACGACAGCCCCAGGGCCTGTTCACCTGCTGGAGCTGTGTGACCAGAAGCTTATGGAGTTTGTGTGCAAAGTGGACACACACTTTGTGTGGCTCGGGGAAATCCAGGAGGAGGCCAGGCGTATGTTCACCAGGTGAGGGCAGGGACAGGGGCAGGCTGGCAGGAGGCACCAGGGGCTGCCGGCTGCTCCAGCTTTGGGGAGACAGCTGCCCATTTCCCGACTGGACAGGCAAGACAGACAGGCTGCCAGGGGTCTCTCCTGAGAGCCCAGTGTGCTGGGGGCCCAACCTAGTCTAATGGGAAGAGGAAGGAGAGGTGTTGGGCTGGGCCTCGGAGGATGGGGCTGCACATGCTCCCCTGGCCACCTTGCTCCCCTGCTGCGTCTCTGGGAGGACTCACTTGGAGCTAGTCACCCAAACTTGACCTGTCACTGCCAGGAAATGGGTAGGGGCTGGGCTGGGAAAGGGAGGTGTCAGTGGTTCCAGGCAGCCACAGGTATCACCCTTGTTGTACCAGAGAATTCATCAAGGAGCCGGAGCTGATGCCCAAAACGCCCTCTCAGAAGAACCGAGGGAAGAAGAGAAGGATTGCTAACATTCAGGATGCCAGCAGAAACCCCACCTGGAAAAGGTAGGAGGGGCCGGGGGCTGCCACTAGCCAGGGGAGGGTCAGCTGGGCAGATGGAGTCTGGAGGCTGGGTGCCCAGCGAGAGAGTTTGATTCCCAGGTGTGAATTGGGAGCAGAGGCTGCAGGAGTGGTGGTGGGTGCCATGGGGGCCACGCTGGGGGTGAATTATTACAGGGAAACAAAGCATGACCCAAGAGTGTGTGTGTCTGTGTGTGTTGGGGTCGGGGTGGTTTGATCTGGGCCTTGGAGGATGGGAAGGGTTTCCAGAGGTGGGAGAAGAAAGAATCCAAGTTTCTGCTTGGGCGAGAGCCACCAGTTGTGGCCCTGGGTGTCTGTTGCTCAGCCCCTGGGTTCTGCTTGTTATGATCCCCTTGGAAATGACAGTGGGCTGCAGACTACCAGCAAAGGAGGCTGGGTCTTGGGACAGGAGATCCTGGGTACATACCCCAGCTCTGCCCCTTAAGCTCTATGTCCTTTTGTTAATTTTCCACCTCTCTGAGCCTCAGTTTCTTCAAATCTAAAGTGAGAACAGTCCCTGCTTCTCAGTACCGTACTGGCTTGTAGGTTAAGTGATAACATGAGCAAAGCCTGTAGCAGGATGCTTGGTACAGTGTGAGCTCAGTCAGCGAGAGGTTCTATGAATTTAATCTTCCCAGCAGTGCGGTGAGCACTGACATCCCAAAGTTACAGGTTGGGAGACTAAGGCTCAGAGAGGGTGGTCCAGGGTCTCATGGCAAGGGGTGGCAGAGCCTGGGCTAGAACCCTGGTCTTCTGCCTCCAAGCCTTTCACTTTATTTATTATTGTTGTTATTATTTATTCATATATTTTTATTGATTTCAGAGAGGAAGGGAGGGGGAGATAGAAACATCAATGATGAGAGAGAATCATTGATTGGCTGCCTCCTGCACGCCGCCCACTGGGGATCAAGCGGCATGTGCCCTTGACTGGAATTGAACCCGGGACCCTTCAGTTCACAGGCCGATGCTCTATCCACTGAGCGAAACCGGCTAGGGCAGCGCCTCACTTTATATTTGACCTGAGCTGGTCTCCCTGTCTCGTTCCCTCCCTCCCTCTTGGACAGTTTTTTGTAAAGGGCCAGGAACCTCCCAACACCATCAAGGGCCACAGCCTCCACAGTAGTGGGATCAAGCCCAAGCCCCTGTGTGGCACATGAGCCCCAGCTGCCCCATCACTTGCCATTTCACGCCTCAGGGGCTTCATGCCTCAGGGTCTCCGTACAAGCTGTTCCCTCTGCCAGGGATACCTTTCCCCACATTTGTTCCACCTGTCAGGACGCCACTGCCTCCATGCAGCCAGCCCTCACTCTTGGAGCTGCCTGTCCTCCTCTGTGGCTCCCACTGGGACCACGGTCCTCTGAGCTGGGATCTGATGAGGATAAAAACTGCTAAAGTGACAGAGCCCTTTGTACATGGCTAACGCTCTCCTAAGCGCCCTACGTGGGTTAACGAAAGGAACCCCAACCCTTTCAGCTGATGCTATTATCACCCCAGCTGACAGATGAGGAAGCTCCTGTAACCTGCCCGGGGCTGCAGGGGAGGTAAATGGATGAGCTAGCACCCCAGCCCAGCTAGCTGGCCCCCGAAGAATGAGTTGACTACGATGACTATTCACATGCCTTCACCTCAGTATCTTCAGACTCGACAGTTTCACTGATAGGAGTGACGCTGAGAGCCCCTGCAGGAGGAGAGCGGAACACACTGGCCCTGGGTGGAGGGCGCAGGTTCGAGAATGGCATTAACCACAGGGATGCGTGGTCAGCCTCCCTGACCTCAGTTTCCTCATTTGTAAAACCAGAGTGTTGGCCGAGATCTGCCATGCACTCCTCCGGAGTCTCTACCCCAGGGGTTAGAGGCGGCCCTCCTGGGGGGACGATTTTGCTGGTGGGCTCACAGTATCTCCTTCTCTGCTTTCAGCCCCGAGGAGGACCCCAGCAAGGAGGCTGAGCCTATGGAGGAGGCTGGGCCTATGGAGGAGGCTGGGCCTGAGGTAAGGCAGGCAGGCCAGGGAGGGCTCGAGGGCCTTGGAGCTTGTGCTCTGTGCTGTGAGTCCCAGGTGTAGACTCCTAAAGTCTGATTTTTTTTTCTTCTGTTAATCTTCACCCAAGGATATTTTTCCAATTATTTTTAGAGAGAGTGGAAGAAAGAGAGAGAGAGAGAAAGAGAGAGAGAGAGAGAGAGAGAGAGAGAGAGAGAGAGAGAGAGATTTCGATGTGAGAGAGACACCTTGATTGGTTGCCTCCCGCACATGTCCTGACCAGGGCCAGGGATCCAGCCTGTAACCCAAGTATGTGCCCTTGACTAGATCAAACCTGAGACCCTTCAGTCTGTAGGCCGATGCTCTATCCACTGAAACAAACTGAAAAAAAACCAACTAGGATTGGTGTTTTTTTTTAAATTTTAGAGGCTTATTTTTAATTTTAGAGTACATTAATTACAGAAACAAGGAAGGGCTGGGTCCGGGCGAGACCATGTGTCCCTGGATCCGGGTGAGGCCTCGTGCACCTAGGCCCGGGTGAGGCCACGTGCCCCTGGGGCTGGGAGAGCCCAAGCGTCCCTGGGTCCGGGTGAGACCATGTGTCCCTGGATCTGGGTGAGGCCTCGTGCACCTAGGCCCGGGTGAGGCCATGTGCCCCTGGGTCTGGGAGAGGCCAAGCGTCCCTGGGTCCGGGTGAGACCATGTGTCCCTGGATCCGGGGGAGGCCTCGTACACCTAGGCCCGGATGAGGCCACGTGCCCCTGGGGCTGGGAGAGGCCAAGCGTCCCTGGGTCCGGGTAAGACCTTGTGTCCCTGGATCCGGGTGAGGCCACGTGCCCCTTAGTCCGGGTGAAGCCATGCCCCTGGGTTCGGCCGAGACCAGGCCAGAGGGAGTCGGACCTCCGTTACCACCATTTGTCCACCATCCAGAGCTGAGGGGTCAGTGCTGTCATGTACAGATAAGGAACTGGTGGACATTGAAATTGGATCTCAAAAGAACTGTTGGTCCAGAAAGAAACTCACTACAGACTGATCCATCTGCCTGTCAGCATAACTATTATTGCTCGTCTCACATTCAGTTCTTATAAGTATATATCTAGTGACATATGATCTCGCTCATCTAGGGGAAATGATGAACAACATAGACTGAGGAACAAGAACAGAACCAGAAGCAAGGAGGCATCGATGGGACTATCGGGCCTCAGAGGGAGGATAGGGGAGGGTGGGGGGAAGGGGGAGAGTTCAACCAAAGGACTTGTGTGCATGCATATGAGCCTATCCAACGGTTAAGTTCAACAGGGGGTTGGGGCATGCGTGGGGAGGGGGGAGATGGGAATGGGGGGATGAGGACAAATATGTGACACCTTAATAAAGAAATTAAAAAAAAAAAAAAAAAAAGTCTAGAGCCGGCCTTGAAAGTGACACTTACAACTTACATTACGGCAAATTCAGAGGAAAAATAATACAAGTTAGTATTGTTATTATTTAGAAAGAAATATAGGATTAAAATAATTTTTAAAATATGGTTACTTTATAACAATCAAATTAATTTAATTTATAAACTAACAATAAAATATGTTCATGTAAAAAATAAATAAATAAAAAAAATAAAGAAACAAGGAAGGGCCTAGGATAGTAGAAGCAACAGGAGGAGGACCAGGTGGGGAAATGAGCCTCAGCCGGACTGCTTTGGCTCACTGAGAAGTCATAGAAAAGGGGACCTGGTGACAGGTTCGCGAGGTTTGCCCGGGACAGACTGCCCCTGCCCATTGCTGCCCTGGTTGCAAGCCTCGTGGGTAGACTCCTAAAGTCTTGGTTCCTCTCTCAGGTCCCCAAGAATGAAGAGAGTACCTTGTGGCCCCGAGGTGCCCCCAGGGTTGTCATTAGAATGCCTGGCTCGCAGCCTGTGGCCGGGGGCCAGGACAAGCCCTCCGCAGGGCAGCAGGGTGAGTCTTCCTGACCTGCCATGTGCAGACACCTAGCGGCATGCGGGCCTGGTGGCCTCGGTCGGACTCTCTCTCTGGGGAGAGGGAAGCCACATTTTCTGGGCTATCAGCTGAAGGTAAATGAGACCCATCTCCTGCCTTTTGGTGGAGCTGCTGCCAAGTGTCATGTGAGTGGCCATGGCTGGTTGGTGCAGGAAACGGGGGGAGGGGGGTGGGGGGCGGGGCTTGAGTTGGGACAGGCCTAGAATGCCACTCCAGGGGGCAGCAGGAGGAGCTGTGTGCTGGGGTCTTGTTTTGACCTTGCCACTGACTCCCTTCTCACCTTTGTGGGTCCCTGTCCACAGAGAACCGAGTGCCACCGGCTCTGGGCTCTGGCATCCCCAGTCTGCCACAGGGGCCTGGGGTCCAGCTCACGTCTCCCTGGTGGGAAGAGCACTGTAGTTGCGAGGTCTTGAACTCGGCTTCCCCGTGACCCCGGGTCAGGGACAATGGCCAGGCCAGCCCCACAGCTCCCTGAGGGCCGCAAGGGCCCTTTGGAATAAAGGACGGGGGAAGGATCAGTGCTTTGTCCTGGCAGTGAAACAAAATGGGCTGACTGGCCCTCCCCTCCCCCGCATGGGGACCCTGCATAGGAGCCCTCCCCTCCTGTCACATCAGCTCCAGCTGCGAGGGCCAGGAGGTGGGATTTGGAAGCTCGTCAGTGGGTCTGCTAGAGCTTGCACCTTCCATAGGCTTCTGCTCCTGAAAGGCACCCCCAGCTCTGTTAGAGGAGGCCAGGTCCTGGTTTGTCCTGTAGTTCCCGTCACAGAGGCCAGGCTGCGGGGTGAGCAGTCCATGGCCCGGGGGTTGCGTGCTGGCTCCGGGTGTCCACAGATCTGCTAAGGCTGATGCTTCTGCCACTGGTCACCCTGGGGTCTGCCGGGAGAGAGCCCTGCCCAGCTGCCACCCGTGGGCCCCTTCCGACCCTCCATGCTGTCACTGCTCCCTCACTGAAATCGCTCTCTTCACAGAGGCCAAGATCCATCAAACAGATGGCCCCGAGGAGCCACCCCAGAGTATCAGGTTTGTGTCTGGGAAGGGGTGTGGGCCACTATTCCGAGGGGTCCAGAGGGGCATGAACCTCGAGTCCTCTTGGGGAGGCTGGGCATATGGTCAGGGGCCTGGTGCTCTGACCTAATGAAGGAGGCAGCCTGATGCTGGGGAATGTGCCTGGCCTGGGAGGAAGTGACCAGATCCTAGACTCCATCCTCCTGGCCATGTGACCTTGGACTGGCCCCTTCCCTTTGTCTGCCTGGGCAGTGGAGGATCAGTCAGGGGAGACCCCACCTCTGCAGCGTAGAGACCTATGGGCTGGTCCCAGTTTTCTTCATAGTGGTGGGGTCCCCGGGGTCAGCCCCGTGACGCTGCTGCCTCCCGCACCTGTAGGAGGAAGCACAAGTGCAGAAGAAAGCTCAACAACAAGGAAGCTGTGAGTGAGCCGGACGAGGAGCAGCAGCTCCATGAGGAGGAGCTGCAGCTCCTCCGGAGCAAGACCCCTTCCCCGCCCTGTCCAGCCAGCAAGGTGAGTGGGCGTCACCCTGCCCTCGGGGCCTCTGCCCCGCCCCTGAGTCCTGCCGCTGGGCCTGACCCTGGTCCCGGCTGCAGGTGGTACAGCCCGTCCGGACCTTCCTGCACACCATGCAGAGGAACCAGATGCTCAAGACCCCGACCCCGGCCTCCCGCAGCAGGGTCATAAAATCCTTCGTTAAGCGAAACACTCCCCTGCGTGTGGACCCTAAGGTGAGGGAGCCCGTGCCCCAGCTGAGCTCTGCTAGAGTGGGGCTGCATGGCTGCAGGCTCCTGGGTGGCCCCGAGGCTGCTGGGAGCGGCATGGGTCTGCGCTAAGGCAGGTGTGACCTGGCACTGGTCAAGGGCCTGCTCGGGCCTCTTCGGCCATGGGCTGCCTCGACATTTGGGGACTGTCCTGACCTCTTGGGTTCTGTACTGTGGCCTAGAGGCTTGGCCATCTCAGTGTGACCCCTGGGCTGGGAAGTTGAAGAGTTGGCTTAACAGGCCCACATCCTGACCACCCATCCCACACCCCAGTGCCTTGAGGGTTAAGGTGTCGGACATACTTGTGACACCTTCACTCGTTGGGGATGAGCCACCTCCCTCCTGCTCACCCCTGAGCTTCCTCTCAGGGTCTGAGCTGAAATTTATTGGACCGCACACCTGAGCTACCACCCTGAGGGGAGGGCGGAGCAATGGGTGCATGAAGGTCAGACAGGTGCCTGAGGGTGGAACTGTCAGCAGGGGCCTCTGAAAAGGAGGCCCCAGAAGCTGTTCTCTTCCCAGACACCCCAGAGCTGGGCTGGGCCACCAGCCGTGAGCAAGGAGCCACAGAGGGCTGGGATCTGCTGGCCCCAGTCCTGGCTCTCGGGCTCCTGAGTTACAAAGCTGCAGCCGCTTCATTGCTAAGTTCCCACTGGTGCTTCGAAGGGCCTCCTACTGGGAGGACTCTGCCCCCCGCCAAGGGCCCGAGGGCCTCAGCAGCACAGCCGTGGGGCTCGGCAGGTCAAGGGGCTTCCGAGCAGTTGGACAGGCGGACCCTGAACTTGCCTCTCCTGCAAGGAGGCTGGTCTCGGGGTGGCCGTGGCAACGGCTTCCCTTCCAATATGCCAGCAAGTGGGCAGGGAGCCCTTACTGCCTCTTCCTCTGCCAGGCCCCTGCCAGGCACCAGGGCGCACAGCAGTGAACCAGGCCCAGACTGTCCATCCCACAGGGAACTCCTGTGCCAATCCAGACTGAGTGGGGCTTGCAGGGCTCATGGGGTGGCTGAGAGGTCTAGGAAACGGCCTTTTCCTGCTTTAGGGAGCCCAGGTCCCTGCCCAGGGCATCTGGTGAGGGTAGGACAGTCCTCAGGAGACCAGGGGTCCTCACTAGGTCACAAGGGCCTTGTGGCTTTGGACTGATTTTCTAATCTCTGGGCATAAGTTCCCTTGGCGTCTCACGGAGATTGGATGAACCAGGGAGGAACATGTCCAGCATCCAGCACCTGGCTTGGCGTGAAGGGAGACGGCTCGGTTGAAGCCCCTGGAGGCAGAAGGGGCAGATGTTTTTGTTTTCTTCCACCTTCTGCTTTGGCTGTGACCGTGGCCTCTGGGGAGCAGGGACCATCCCGCCCTCCTTCAAGGGTTGGGGCAGAGAGGAAGTACATTCTAGGATATGAACAACTCTTGTCTTCTATAAAATTCACAATGCAACAGGATGAGTCTGCTGCCCAATGCTGGGAAATTTTAGCTCTCAAGTTTGGAGATGAAAACCTGTTTTGCTGATCCCTGTCGAAAGCAGGAGTCTTCTGGGCTCTTAGGGCAGGAAGAGATGGTGGTGGGCACCCTCTGGGTCACCAGGTATTTCTTCCAAGTTGCTTTCCTCACAGAAGGGCAGGTGGGTGTGATGGTTCGAGGACCAGCCTTCTGCTTGTCTTCTCTGGGTCTAGGCCCATGGTCAGCAAACTGCAGCTCGCGAGCCACATGTGGCTCTTTGGCCCCTTGAGTGTGGCTCTTCCACAAAATACCACAGCCTGGGAGAGTCTATTTTGAAGAAGTGGCGTTAGAAGAAGTTTAAGTTTAAAAAATTTGGCTCTCAAAAGAAATTTCAATCGTTGAACTGTTGATATTTGGCTCTGTTGACTAATGAATTTGCTGACCACGGGTCTAGGCCATTGGAGAATGAGGACCAGCCAAGGGCCACCTAATCCCTCCCTGTGGGGCCTCCCAAAGGCCAGCGCCCTCCGCCAGGTCCTTCCTGTACCCTGCTCAGCCTCTGTGGCTCAGGATCATCTCTCTTCTATTTCTTTCTCCGTCTTAAAGAAAAAAATTCTTTTATGTTAAAAATTATACAGTGACGTCTATGTTGAAAATTATACAGTAAGATCTATATTTTGCAAACATTTGAACATTTTTTAGTATTCCATTTTAATTTGTCTGTTGTGATTTTGACTAGTTCATTTTGCAGTCTTGTACTGGTTGCATTACATACGTAATTTTCACAGCCACTTTAGAATTGATTGTAATATAGAAATCTTACTACTCTCCCCACTGTGTGCTATTCTTCTCTTACATGTTACGTCTTCATACATGGACTACCCTGTGAGACAGTGTCATGATAATTCTTTCAACTGTCAAACATTGTAAAGAACTCTAGAGGGGAAAAATAGCCTAGCAATATTTACCGAGATATTTATCATTTTTCTCTTTCTTTCATTCTTGATGTTTCACGTGTCCTTTTAGTATCATTGATTTTTTTGTCTGGAGAACTTCCTTTAGCAATTCTTTGAGAAGGAGTCTGCTGGCAACAACTTCTCTACTTTTTCTTTGTTTGAGGTCTCACTTCACTTCTGAAGGACATTGCCACTAGTCTCATTCACTCCTCAAGGATAATGCCGTTGAATACAGATAGAGCTCTTGGTTAACAGTCCTTTCCTCCCAGCACTTTACCAATGTTGTGCCACTTCCTTCTGGCACCCATTGTTTCTGGGGAGAAGTTTTCAGTCGTTCAGATCATTGTCCCACCCTCATCCCCTAAGTAATGTCAAATCATGGTCCCATCCCCACCCCCTTTTGTGGCTGCTTTAAAAATTTTTCTCCTTTGTATTAAGTTTTCAGCTGTGTGGTTATGATGTGGCTAGACATGGGTTTCCTTAGATTTATCCTGCTATGTGGGTTTGGATGAATCTGTAAATTTATAGCTTTTACCCAAATTGGAGTGTTTCCAAGCCATTATTTTCCCACATTTTCCCCTGCGTTGAACTCTTCCCATTGTGGAATGATGGCACCAGTGATAGACGCTCTGGTGTCATCTCACAGCTGCCTCAGGCTCTATTAATTTTTCTCCCATATGTTTTCTCTGTGTCCAGGTTGGATACACGTTACTAATTTATCTTCATGTTTGACTGACGTCTGTCTTCTCCATCTGCTCTGAGACCCACCCACGGCATTTATTTCAGTTATTAATTATTAGTTCTAAGATTTCCATTTTGTTCTTCTTTGGATCTACTTGCTGAGATTTGCTATCTTCCCAGTTGTCTTGAGAATGTTTGTGATTACTTGTTAAAGCACACACACACAGCGTGAAAAGGTTACAAAGCACAGTAATAAAGTCCCAATCTCGTTCTTCATTCTCCTTTTAAATGCACTTGAACATAGTTATCCTCAGAGCATACATCCAATTTTGAACCTGTTTTTTTGTGGTGCCCTCAGTTTGGCAGGGCTAAGTCGAAGGCACTGGTGACACCGGCCCTTGGGAGGCCTCAGGGCCCCTGAGCAGAAAGACGGAAGGCCAGGCCTCAGTCTGGGTGGCAGTGGAGGGTGTTGGGGGCGGCTCTGCCCTCGGAAGCAGTCTGATGCCGCAGCCCATCTGGCTAGAGGCTGTGGGCCTGGGGGGTTGTCCTGGGCCAGCTGTGCCCCTGGCCCAGCACTGGGCTGTCCTTGCTCCCACCCCCTCCCACCCAGGAGAAGGAGCAGCAGCGCCTGGAGAACCTGCGGCGGAAGGAGGAGGCAGAGCAGCTCCGCAGGCTGAAGGTGGAGGAGGACAAGCGGCGGCGGCTGGAGGAGTTGAAGCTGTAAGTGCGCAGCGCCCAGCCCCTGTGCAGCCCAGGCCGCGCTGGGCCCCCCTGATGGCCCTGCGCTCACAGGAAGCGGGAGGAGCGCCTGCGCAAGGTGCTGCAGGCCCGGGAGCGGGCGGAGCAAATGAGGGAGGAGAAGATAAAGCAGATTGAGCAGAAGATGGCCCCGCAGGGTAAGAACGAGAAGGTGAGAGCCGTGGGCTGGTGGGCGTCCGGGTTTCAGCGGGCTGTTCCCTGCGGGGGCCCAAGCAGGTCAGACTTGGTGGCCCGAGGATTAGAACTAGACCCCTGGGGAAGTTAGGGGTTTGACGCCCTGGACCCCTCTCGTCTCCATCCAGGGGCCCTGGAGTTTGTTCTGAGCCCAGCTGAGGGCGGGAGGTGTAAGCAGCAGCCCTTAGCCAGTGGGTGGGCTGATGCTCTCGGGCAGGACAGGCACCCAGGGGCCCCCTCCCCTGGCCTGTGCGGAACAAGCCGGGTTTGCAGGGGCATGGGTGCCTGTCACAGTTCTGGGACCCGCTCTGTAGGGTTGAGTGAGGAGGGCTGCTGTAATGGGCAGGTATGGATGGGCTCTACAGGCCAAGGAGGAGCGATTGGCTGAGGAGAAGGCCAAGAAAATGGCAGCAGCCATGAACATGGAGGTGCGCAGGAAGCAGGAGGAGGAGGCCCGGAGGCTCGGGTGTCTGCAACAGGTGCGAACGCAGGTGGCGGGTGGGCATCGAGGAGGAGGTGGGGCAGGATGGGCGCTGCCTCAGCCCGTGAGGACTGCTGGGCATCCCCCACTTTGTTGGCTTCATTCTGGTGGATCTGTGGCTTCCGGCCCTGAGGAGGCTCCACAGATGCCTTGGCGATGGGGGTGGTGGCAGTAACTGCCTCTGTGTTTCTGTAGGGGTGGCACTTGGAGGGTGAGGCACATGGACTCTAAGCCAGACTTCCTGTCTCAGCTCTCACACAGGTTGCTTGACCTCTCTGTACTTTGGTTCCTTCAGGCAGCAGCGGTATCTACTTGATGGGGCAGTTGTGAGGGTCAGATGTTCTACCTACAGGAGTAGGGACCTACCTCTTCCTTGGAGCTGTCCATCTTATGACCCCAGGGAACACAAATCTGTCTTTGGGGTTACAGCACGGATGGCTACATTTGTTGAGTATTTACTCCGGGCCAGGCACTGTTCTAGGCATGTGTATAGACTCAGCAACGTTGTGAGCTGTAGGTGTTACTGATTTTGTCCCCATTTGAGCGACGGGGAAACCAAGGCCAGAGGGCTGAAAATGGTAGCCCCGCGTCACAGCAAGTACGTCTGGCTCCAGTCTGCACCCTTAACTCCTAACTCTGCTGCAGCAGCAAAAGAAGTTGCCACAAGATGCCTTTTCAGGCTGGGTGGTGATTTGTGGCTCCTGGGGTGGGGCGACCCTGGCTCAGCCCCTGACGATCTCTGATGCCTCCTCCCCACCCCCCCTCCTTCCCAGACCTCTGGCACCTGTGCAGCCCAGGCCTGGCCTGAGGCCCTCACTTTGCTCTGTGTTCCCAGGAGGAGGAAGAGCAGCAAAGGAAGGAGGAGGAGGAGCAGGAGCGTCTGCTGAAGGCGGCTGAACAGGAGCAGCGGAGGGAGCAGGAGCGGCTCCAGGCCGAGAGGTGAAGGAGCCCGAGGGCCAGGCTGGGGGGCAGCCCCTGGGGGCCGGGGCGATGTCCAGCCACATGTGTTTGTGTGGACGAGAGACAGAGCAGGTCCCCCTTCCCTGGGGCTTTGCCAAAGAGGATCACACTTCCCTTGGCTCAGCACCCAGAGGTGTGCAGCAGGCAGACCCTGGATGTGGTGTTGGCTCTGGGAGACGGGAGATGTAATGGGCGGGTTCACTTGGGACTCCCTTAGTTCTGCCTCCAGCCAGTGTGTCCTCAGCTGACCTGGCAGGGCAGTGGGTTGCTCAACAGGACCCCCATGGGCATTTGAGCAGGAGTTCTTTGGGTGCATTGCAGACCCTCCCCACTAAGTATGCCTCCTCTGAGGTGATGAGAACTCAGACTCCCCCCCCACACACACACCCATCATTTCCAACTGCCTCCCTTGGTATCCATGGCAGCAGAGCCTGGGGCTGCCGCTCTCAGAGGCAGAGGTCTCTGCAGTGGGTTCTGTGATCCTTATCCTGGGCCCACCCTGTGCTTGGCTGTGCCAGATCTTGGGGATGCCAAGGAGGACAAGCCACAGTCACTGCTGGCCAGGAGAGGTGGGATCTGCGCCTGTGATGACCCTGCTTGTGTGTAGGTGAAGGGAGCTGTGCCCGTGTGTGTACAGAGGTGGGAATACCCACACAGGCCTAGCAGCTGCCCCTCCTGCCTCACCGCCTGAGGAGCAGCAGGCAGCACGTCCCTGCCAGTCTTAGGTGGCTTTGGGCCCAGTGGGGAGTGGGGGGTGGAAGCCAGGGGCCTGAACTGCATGGGGACCATCTCCCTGTGCTTTTTTTGTTTTATTTTTTAATTTATTGATTTTCTATAGAGAAACAATTGATTTGTTGTTCCACTTATTTATGTATTCACTGGTTGATTCTTGTATGTGCCCTGACCTGGGATCAAACCCACAATCTCAGTGTGTCGGGACGATGCTCTAACCATTTGAGATACCTGGTCAGGGCCCCCTGTGCTTCTTGATGGACACACAACTGTCCTGGTCCGATGGCAGAATCGGGGACAGGAGTCTGGGCGGGGGACAAAGGGCGGGGGGTGACAGTTGATGTGGTTTTAGAATTGCACGGGTGCCGCCCAATGCCAGGGTCTTCATGGGGTGATGGTGTGATGGTCGTAAAGGTTGGCAGCTGAGGGGTTACGGAGCTGCACGCTCTACACAGGTTTCTTTTATTTTATTTTATATATTTTATTGATTTTTTACAGAGAGGAAGAGAGAGGGATAGAGAGCTAGAAACATCGATCAGAGAGAAACATCGATCAGCTGCCTCTTGCACACCCCCTAATGGGGATGTGCCCGCAACCAAGGTACATGCCCTTGACCAGAATCGAACCCGGGACCCTTGAGTCCGCAGGCCGACGCTCTATCCACTGAGCCAAACCAGTTTCGGCTCTACACAGGTTTCTTGTCGAATCCTCACTTGAAGGCCCTGTGGCTAGGAACCAGCAGCTCCACTTCCCAGAGGGGGGGCAGGTGCAGAGAGGTTAAATGCCTGTTTAAGTCACGAACTAGTAAGTGGAGGTGGCTCCAAAGCCCCCAAACAGCCCAGCTCTGCTTCCCGCCAGGCGAGGGGCCCAAGGTCCACCCTGTGGGCCGGGACGATCCGCGGTAACTCAGATTTTTTCATGTAATTCTCGTGGTGACTGGAGGAAAGGCGTTGGGATCCCCGTTGTACAGCAAAGGCAGAAGCTCAGACCTGAGTCAAGTGGAAGTGTGGGGCCAGATTTGTTGGACTCCAAAGCTGAGTGCTACCTGCACCCAGCTGGGCGCTTTCCAGCCCTTGGGGCACAGACACAGCTGTGGACTCTTGGCTGCTGTGCCCATTCTGCCATTCCGTCTTCTACAGCCGGTGCCATGGGCCCGGCTTCCCTGGCAAGGATGAGACCTGAGCCAGGGCTCAGCTTCCCGCCATGACAGGCCCTTGCTTGGTCCTCAGGGAGCTGCAGGAGAGGGAGAAGGCCCTGCGGCTGCAAAAGGAGAGGCTGCAGAGGGAACTGGAGGAGAAGAAGAAAAAGGTACAGGGGAGCAGAGGGGGCAGTGGTGGGTGGTGGGGCTCGCTTGGGGTCTGTGCTGAGCTTTGGGCTGGGGAGCCCTGATCTGGTGGCTCCTGGGGCGGGAGCTGCCTTGCTTGGCCATGCGGGTTTTGCCTGGGGTTTGGGGAGGGCACATTCACAAGGCCCGTAACCCCTGCCTGGCCACTGGTCCTAGGAAAAGCAGCAGCACCTACAGGAGGAGCAGGAGAAGAAAGCCAAGGAGGCTGCAGTGGCCAGCAAAGGGCCGAACACGACCGTGGATGTGCAGGTGAGGCCAAGCACCAGAGCAGAGAGGAGCCCCCAGCTCTGATTATTCTCTTCCCAAAGCTGGAGGCACAGATCATGTCTATTTGTAAGAACCATAAGAAAGAGGAAGGGAGAAACCAAGATGGCAGCATAGGCACCTGAACTTGCGGCCTTGCACAACAACTTCAAAACTACAACTACAAGACAAAACGGACATCATCCAGAACCACAGGAAGGCTGACTAAGTGGAAATTCTACAACTAGAAGGGAAGAGAAAAGCACACTGAGACTCAGAGGAGCTGTGGAAGTATAGTGCAGAGGTACGGAGGTGCGCGTGCAGAGAGGGCTGGCAACTGAGTACCCGGCTGATGTTTTCAATCCGGAGGGAGACACAAGCTCCCGACTGCTCTGAACTCCAGTTCCGGGCGAGACTCTGGGGACCCAGACTCATATGGGAAGAAACTGGACTGTTTGGCATCGGGCGGAACTCGAGGGCGACTTTCTCTCAGAAGTGCTTGCAGTGATTACTGAGGGACACTGAGACCCGGGGGTCTCTTAGGGCAGGGCTGACGGGAAGCCATTGCTGTTTGCTCCGCCCTGAGACTCCGCCCCATCCAAGCTGAGTGCAGAGGCTTTTGCATATGAATGGCCTGGTCCTTTGAAATCTAAACTTACCTAACAAACTGCAGCTGAGTCAGTGAGACCCAGAACATCCAAAAGAAGGCCCAAGGCCCCACAGCAGCTTGCATTGCTTCACAGCTGGGCCTCATCTGGGCACCTCCAAAACCCAAACAAAGAAGAGAAATCTGCAGATCTCTCTGTAGCTCCTACTGGGTGGCCTCAGGCAGAGGCTAAATTTGCACCTCTTTAGAGATCCAAGAGCCAGAGTACCCAGGGGTCAGAGTAGGACAATCCAGATTACAACTCCTCAGATCCATAAAGGACACACTCAGGGGGCAGACTCAGTGAGCACCAAAGCCCCACTGAAGCAAGTCTTGCCTCATAAGGGTGTCTCCAGCACAGATGTTCTCCAGTCGTAGACACAGCTGATCCTCACAGCCAATTGGCCTGGAGGTCAATTCCTCCCAGTGATACCAACAACAATCAAGGCTTAACTACAACAAGACTGAGCACACAGCCCACAAAGGGGTGCACCAAGAGTGTCCACCTCAGGTAATTGGGGAGGCTGAGCCACTGGGCCCTATAGGACACCTAGCACACAAAGCCACTCTATCAACTCAGGGAAGCAGCCAAAATGCGGAGACAAAGAAACAGGTCACAAATGAAAGAGATGGAGGAAAGCAAATGACTGGATATAGAGTTCAAAACCACGGTTATAAGGTTTTTCAAGAATTTTCTAGAAAAGGCTAATAAATTTAGCGAGACCCTCGAGGATATGAAAAAGTACCAACTAGAAATTAAGCATACACTGACTGAAATAAAAAATAATATACAGAGATCCAACAGCAGACTAGAGGACCTCAAGAATCAAGTCAAAGATTTGAAATACAAAAAAGCAAAAAACACCCAACCGGAAAAGCAAGAAGAAAAAAAAAATCCAAAAATATGAAGATAGTGTGAGGAGCCTCTGGGACAACTTCAAGCGTACCAACATCCGAATTATGGAGATGCCAGAAGAAGAGAGAGAGCAAGATGCTGAAAACCTATTTGAAGAAATAATGACAGAAAACTTCCCCCACCTGGTGAAAGAAATAGACTTACAAGTCCAGGAAGCACACAGAACCCCAAACAAAAGGAATCCAAAGAGGACCATACCAAGACACATCATAATTAAAATTCCAAGAGCAAAAGACAAAGAGAGAATATTAAATGCAGCAAGAGAAAAACAGTTAGTTACCTATAAGGGAGCACCCATACGATTGTCAGCTGATTTCTCAACAGAAACTATGCAGGCCAGACGGGAGTGGTAAGAAATATTCAAAGTGATAAATAGCAAGAACCTACAACCAAGATTATCTACCCAGCAAAGCTATCATTCAGAATTGAAGGTCAGATAAAGAGCTTCACAGATAAGAAAAAGCTAAAGGAAGTTCATCATCACCAAACCAGTATTATATGAAATGCTGAAAGGTATTCTTTAAGAAGAGGAAAAAGAAGAAAAAGGTAAAGATAAAAATTATGAACAACAAATACATATCTATCAACAAGTGAATCTAAAAATCAAGTGAGTAAAAAATCTGATGAACAGAATAAACTGGTGAAAATAATAGAATCAGGGGCATAGAAAGGGAGTGGACTGACAGTTCTTGGGGGGAAAGTGCTGTGGGGGGTGCGGGAAGATACTGGACAAAAATCATATACCTATGGATGAGGACAGTTGGAGGGGGGAGTAAGGGCAGAGGGTGAGGTGGGAACCGAGTGGAGGGGAGCTATGGGGGAAAAAAGAGGAACAACTGTAATAATCGGAACAATAAAGATTTATTGAAAGAAAGAAAGAAAGAAAGAAAGAAAGAAAGAAAGAAAGAAAGAAAGATAGATAGATGAAGGACATAGGTAGCCCAGTAGTTTTTACTCTTCTGCATAAATGTGTTCTTTCTTATTCTCAAAAAGGAATTTGTTTTAAAAAAAAGAAAGAAACTAAACTTTATAAAAGAGTATAAAGTGAAAGAAAGGTACCTCAGATGAAAACTCTGAGTCTGGTGTATATCGCTATATTGTTACATGTATAAACATTGTGCATGTTCTAAGTGAACACCGGCTATACATACAGGCTATACAGTCTGCTCAGGCTGCTTTAACAAAGTACCATCGACCAGGTGGCTTAAGCAAACATTCCTTTGAGACTGGGATTCAGTGTCTATTAGGGGCGTCTTGCTGGTTCACAGCCGGCTGTCTTCTGGCTGTGCCCTCGCTTCCGGGCGGAGCTCTCTGGAGTCTCTGTTGGAAGGGCACTGATCAAATTCCTGAGGGCTCCACCCTCATGACCTAAGCACCTCCCTAGGCCCCCCTCCTAATACCATCATGTGGAGAGATAGGACTTAATAGGGATTTGGGGGGGACCACAAGCATTTACTCTAATACATACATTTGGCAGCTAGATAGTTTTTCCTCCCCTGTTGTTGTTTTTATATTGTACACTTCTACTTCAGCACTTGTAAATCTCTCATTTTTGACCGTTGTGTACCAGCTAGTGGTCTCAGAATTTCTTTAACCAGCGCCTGTTGACAAGCAGTTAGGCGACTTCCAGTTTAATGCTTTACAAACAAAACATACTATGAGGAAGGGTTTTCAGTGCAGCGCAGGTGAATGTTGGGAAGTGGGAAGTTAGATGGATGCTTCAAATCACGGGGCTCCCAGTGGGGTCCGGGGAGCTGTTCACAGGAGACATGCTGATGTGGAAGTACATTTGCAACTACTTTAACTTGAAAAAGGAAGAGTCAGGGCTGTGTGTGTGGTGTGACTTTTAAAGTGACCCTGAGCCTTTTGATGTTTCCTGTGAAATGAGGGGAGGTGGCCGGGCCCCATCTCCTTGGTGGTGGGAGTTGCAGGCGTGGGGAAGGGGGAGCTGACGCCCTTGTTTATTTTTCCAGTCTCCAGCTTGTACCTCACATCAAATGACGCCACGGGGGCCCAGGACGCCCCCCAAGATCAACCTGGATAACTACGGGATGGATCTGAATAGCGACGACTCCACTGATGATGAGTCCCATCCCCGGAAGCCCATTCCCTCCTGGGCCACAGGTGAGCAGGGCCCGGAGCTCTGGGTCCTGGGTCCTCACTGGGACTTCTGGGGCCCTGGAGGGAGTGGCTTGGCCGATGCGGGTGTTGGGAGGTTAGAAACCTGACGTGTTGGCCTGGCAAGCCTGCACCCAGCCTTGGGACACGCTCAGGGGAGAGTGGGACTGTCCAGTGGGCTCACCTCTGGAGCACGTGTTGGACGCCTTTGTTCCCAACAGATGCTTTATAGGGGCTGGCTGTGGGCGCCTGGCGCTGGGAGTTCCAGCTGGGGAGGCAGGAAAGCCCCGAGGTGGGGCGGGCACTTGAGCAGGATTTGACCCTGCAGTTTAGAGGCCCCAGTGTTTAAACAGGAGCCTGGTGAGCGTGCCTGCGGCCTCAGGCCTGGGTGCGAAGCCTGCGGCAGTGGGGGGTGGGAGGCCGTCCATACAGTGGTGCTCTACAGAGTTTGCAGGGCTGGGGGTCAGGGCGGCTGCAGTCTCCCTCCCCAGGGGTCAGCGCTCTACAGAAGACAGCTTGCTCTTGTGAGTGCCACCTCGCTCTTGTGAGGGCCCCCTCATTTGAACCACACAGTAACCGGGATCTGACTCAAGCCACTCGGGGGTGTCCATTAGCAGGGGTCAGTGTAGCCAGGAAGCCAGATGGCTGGCCAAGCCCCTAATTCTAGGTGGCAGGAGGAACGTGCAGTGAGAGCATTATCGGTGTTTGGCGGTGAGGGCGGGAGGAGCAGGGCTTAGAGGAGCTGGCCTGGCAGGAGGTGGGAGAGGCTGGTGTGCAGAGGCTGATAAGGGCTCTGGGTGGGGCAGGGGCACGGGGATCCCCAAGGCAGTGACCCGGCCCTGTGTTCCCTGCAGGCACCCAGCTCAGCCAGGCCATCCTCCACCAGTACTGCCACCCCCCGAACCTGCTAGAGCTCTTTGGCACCATTCGCCAGCTTGACCTGGAGGACATCTTCGAGAAGAGCAAGCCTCGCTACCACAAGCGCACCAGCTCCGCCGTCTGGAGCTCGCCGCCCCTGCAGGGCAGCAGGGTCCCCAGCAGCCTGACCTACAGCCTGGAGCACTGAGGCAGGCCCGCCAGCCTCCTCTCCCATCGGTGTCTGACTGTCCATCTCTCCCTCGGTCTCGTGCCCTCCTCCCTGTGTTCTGTCCCTGAGGTTCCGTAAATGTTCGGGGAGGGAGGGGGGGCCCCCGCCTGTGTGGAGGCTGCGCGTGGTGTGTGTCTGTGGAAGTGCCAGGCGCAGCCACGCCTGGCTCGCAGGCAGCACTTTGTAAATAGGTTGCTATAATTTTAGCCTGGACTTGGACAGTATATTAATAAAGTTTATTTTTTTAAGCCTGCCCTGGGTTTTGTGAAGACCAGGGGCCTCGGCAGACCCTGGCCCCTGGCCCTGCAGCCATGTGTCTTGGGCCACCAGGTGGGCTGGAGGAGCAGGGCGCTGTGCCTTGTCCTTGTGCTTCAAGGTCACCTGAGTCCCACCCCCAGAGATGACGATGGTGCGGTGGGTGATAGTGACGCCATCCCTGGGCAACCCTGAGAAACGCCTCCGCCCTCATGATGGTCGTCGGGTGCAGACACTCCCTGTTTTCCTGGGGGGCACCCTGTTTGTAAGGGGCGGGGGCTTATTCCCTGGGAGAGACCTGGGGCTGAGGACACAGCTCAGCCACTTAAGGCAGTCATCTCTCAGCCCCTTGCTGCACGGATGGTGCCGGATGAGCTGCTTAACAGGATCAGAAAGGGATGATTAGAAAGGAGATGTCTCTTGAAACTACCTGGAGGCCGGTGCTTGCCAGCCGTTGAGATGTTTCTCCAACAGAACCAGGAAGCTGCTAATGAAATGCTTAGTGCTAATGGAAGCTGGCTCTGGCCCTGCCGAGAGCTGCCAGCGGAGTTCTAAACGTGTGAGGGCTGGCCCGCACCCTCTGCTGTTTCAGCCCCTGCCGCGGGTCAGTGGGCCAGACCAGTTCCTGTAGAGTCTGCTTGGAACCCACGCAATAGGAACGCCCGCTGTCTCCACTGCTCTGCGGAGGGCAGAGTGAAGTAGCTGCAACAGGCCTGATGGCCGCAAAGCTGAAAATACCATGACCCTTGACAGAAAACATTTGCTCCTTTAGAACCAAACAAAGGATAAATTCAAGAGTGCTTTTTAAAAGGAGGAAATAGTGGACATACGTGGTTGCCTGAAATCTAGAGGATTCCACTCATGCCAACTAAAACATTTTACGCTGCATTTACATTTGGTGCACAATTCAAATTTGTTCCATATGTTCTCTGACTAGAAACTTGTGTTGAGTCAACTGGAGAGTGTCTTTGCCTAAAGTCAAGATGTCAAAATATTACTTCCTGCCCTAGCCGGTTTGGCTCAGTGGATAGAGCGTCGGACTGCGGACTAAAGGGTCCCGGGTTCAATCCCAATCAAGGGCATATGGCCGGGTTGCAGGGTCGATCCCTAGTAGGGGGCGTGCAGGAAGCAGCCGATCCATGGTTCTCGCTCATCATTGATGTTTCTATCTCTCCCTCTCCCTTCCTCTCTGAAATCAATAAAAATATATTAAAACAACAACAAAAACCCAAGATATTACTTCCTGCAAGCATATTTATATAATGTTTCAGAAAAAGTTATTACTCAGCAAAAAGGCAGTTCCAGTTCTGCATCTTTACCAGCACTTGATATTGTTAGTATTTCTTATTTTAGCCATTTTAATAGATGTGTAGTGAAATCTCATCATGGTTTTCATTTACATTTCTCTAATGGAAAGATGGATTATTTACCATCTGTGTATCTTCTTTGATGAAGTATCGAAATCTTTTATTTTTTTTGCCTTTTTAATTATTTTCTTTTTCTAATGTTTTTTGGTTCATTTTTACATCGGGTAGTTTTCTTACTGTTGAGCTTAGAACCTTTATGTATTTTGGGTACAAATTGGTTCTCAGTTACATGATTTGCAATATTTCCTCCTCGGTTGCAGCTTGTCTCTTCATTCACTTGACAGTGTTTTTCATAGAGCAACGATTTTTATTTGGGTGAAGTCCAGTTTATCACATTTTTTTTTCTTACATGGATTTTGCTTTTTGGTGGCATGTCTAAGAAATCTTTGTCTAGCCTCAGTTCTTGAGATCTTCTTCTATATTTTCTTCCAAATGTTATATAGTTTAACATGACATTTAGATTTATAATCTCTTTTGAGTTGATTTTTTTCAAAATGTGAGGGTTATGGTTTTTGTTTGGGGACATATGGATGGATGTCTGGTTGTTTCAGGACGCTTTCTTGAAAAGACTTATTTTTCCAATGAACTTCTTTTGTATCTTTGTCAAGAATCCATGAGCCATTTTAATACAGGTTTATTTCTGGACTTTGTATTCTCTTCCGTTGGTCTATGAGTGTCTCCTTTTGTCAATAGCACATGGTCATGATTACTGTAGCTTCTTGTGTTTTAAAAATCTGGTAGTGTGATTCCTACAACTTCATTCTTGCAAAATTATTTTGGCTTTCCTATCAGTTTTGCCTCCCTAGTAAATTTTAGAATCAGTTTGTCTATACAAAAGCCCTGCTGGGATTTTCACTGGAATTGAATTAAATCTATAGGATAAGTTTGGGGAGAGTTCATGTATTTATGATGGGGAATCTTCTAAACCATGAATATGACATGTCTCCATTTATTTCCTTTTTCTTTTCTTTCACCAGCATTATGTAGTTTCAGCATACAGATTCTTTACAAGTTTTATTGGATTTAGAGCTAAGTAATGATTTTCTTGGAACTATTGTAAATGGTGTTGTTTTCCTAACTTTGGTTTCTACTTGTTCATCGTTGGTATATGGACATACAGTTCATTTTTGTGTGTTGACGTTGTATCTTGTGATGCAATGAAAGCAGTACTTAGAGGGAGAGTGATAGCACTAGATGCTATGTTAAGGGGAAAATAGTCTCAAATCAGTGACCCCAGCTTCCACGTAAGAAAAAGCAGAGCAAATAAAAGTATAAGCAGAAGAGGAGAAATAACAAAGGTAGAGCAGAAATCAATGACATTGGAAATAAAAAGTAAAGAAAAAAATGTAACCCCAAACCTGCTCTTTGAGAAGCTCTAAATAATCCATACACCTGTCCAGACTGCACAGGATTAAAAGAAAGAAATGACCAATGCCGAGAATGAGAGAGGTAAAACCACTACAGGTTCTCCAAATATTATGAACACCTATGGCAATAATAAAATAATAAAATTTACCATATCAATACATGAGGAAAACAATGTGATTAATAAATGCTGAAGGTGTGTTTGACAATTCACTAATTTATGACAAAAGCGCTAAGCAAATCATAATTTAAAGGGAATTTCCTTGGTTTGATAAAGCACATTTAGGGGAAAAAAATCTCTACCAAACATGGTGAATGGATGCATTCCTCCCAACAAGTTTAATGCAAGGATGCCCACGGCCATTGCTTCTGAACATTTTATAGGAGGTTCTAGCCCGTACAGTAGAGCAAAAAGAAAAAAGCACCGTAAATGAAGAATTGCTTCTCAGCTTTTTTACTAAGATCACGTGTAAAACTATTTTCAGAGATGACTTGTCGAAAATCCGATAGTGTCTACCAAAGGATTAATAAGTGAGTTTAGCATGTTTGCAGGTTATAAGATAAATATACAAAAATTAATTGTATTTCTATATACTTACCTTGAACACTCAGAAATTGAAATTAAGAAACAGTGCAATTTATAATATCCAGAATTATCAAAACCTTAGGGATATATTTAATAAAAGGTGTGAAAGATCTGTACAGTAAAACCTATAAAATATTGCATCAACAGCAGGTTGAATAAAGTGGTTTATGAATTTTCAGAGAATTTCCTAGAGAAGTCCAAATAACCTAGAGGATTAGTGAGATGGGCAAGGAAATTGGTGAGCTGATCCTCACTGCAGGATCCTCTAGACTAGACTATTTATTCAGTTAACTGGGTTGGTTTATCATGTTGTGGGCAGCAAACTACCAGTTATTAACCCTTGGCCTCCAACTGGCTGGAAATAAGATGAGGCCTGTAGATGGCCGTCACTGAACCAGGGGCCTGCATTCTCATAGTTTCAGAATTGCTTTGTCCTGCTCATCTTTCTGTTGTTACGGCTGAAGGTCGGTGAGTTACATAGCCCGACTCGCTTCCACCTGCCTTCTTAGTGTTGTCAGTCAGTGATCTTTTTTTAAAAAGAAAAGAAGAAGAAATTGAACAGATGAAGGAACGAGGGTGAGGCATCAACTAGAGAACTGGATTGAGTCAGAAACTGAGATGCAAGCAGCTGAGCTAGATCTCAAGTGCCATCCACTTCCCTTCCATCTGATACGTCACCACTACCGGACACCCCGACTGGAAGTCCCACTTGGCTACGTTATCATTCACATCAGTGCCTGAGCTGGACCTAGTGGCCTCCAAACTGTGCACAACTGAGCAAGTTTCTTACTTTCGGAGAGTTAGTTGACTCACTTGTTAAAATGGGAAATCTAATAGCTTACTGATCTGTAACAATGATTAAGTGTGATAAGTTATGTTTGCATATTGTCTGACCATTGTTAGCAATAAAAATATCACTACTCTTTTAATTACCAGTATTTTTATTAGGTACAGAATGTCACCCAAAGGACCTGTATGCAGGATGACAATGGTATGTTTGCAGTAATTTCAATGACTTTATTTTAGTTTAGTTTTTGTTAAACCTCACCTGAGGATATTTTTTTCCATTGATTTTTTTTTTAGAGAGAGTGAAAGGGAAGAGGAGAAGGGGAAAGAGACAAAGAGAGAGAGAGAGAGAGAGAGAGAGAGAGAGAGAGAGAGAGAGAGAGACCTATGTGAGAGAAATACATTGATTGGTTGCTTCCCTTAGGCACCTGGACCAGGGCCTGGGATCAATCCTGCAACCCAGGTACATGTCCTTGACTGGGAATCTAACTGTTGATTCTCTAATGCCCAGGCCAACACTCTTACCACTGAGTAACACCAGCCAGGGCTCAATGCCATTATTTTACTGAAAATTATATCCCCCCCTCTCCCGCCAGTCCCTGGTAACCACCATTCTACTCTCTGTTTCTATTAATTTGACTGCTCTAGAACCTTGTGTAGAGGAATCATATATTATTGTCTTTCTGTGACTGGCTTACTTCACGTAGTGTACTGTCCTCCAAGTTCACCCATGTTGCAGCATGTGACAGGTGTCCTTGGCTTATAATGCTGAATACTAGCAACATCCCTCTACATGTATGAACCACACTGTGCTTATCCATTCACCGGTCCATGGACTCCTGGGCTGCTGACACCTCTTGGCTATTGTGAATTATGCTACTGTAAGATGGGTATGTTTGAGACACTGCATATATACTTAGAGGTGAATTTGGTCACATTGTAATTTTACGTGTAATATTTTCAGGGACTTCCAGACCCATTCTTCAGTGGCTGCACCAACTTATGTCCTCACCCAAAATGCACAGGTGTCTCTGTTCTCCACATCCTTGCCAACACTTGTAATTTTCCTTTTTTGTTAATTGTGTTTTATTATTATTTGGACAGTAGCCATGACAATGGGTGTGAAAAAACCATGTGATATTGACTTGAGATCTGAGACACAGATAGAAGGCACTGGGCAGACCATGTCGTTGTGTCACCTCACCCACTGGTTCTGCACCAGAGGTCCCGGGTAACAGGAAAACGCTCCTTGGTTTGGCCCATCCTGTCTCCCCAGCCACAAAGCTTCCCCGTCCCACTGGGCTCCACTGAGTGTTTTGGATAACACGGTTCCCGTGTGTCCTACAAGCCTTGTGGTCTATGTGTTGTGTTGTCTTCCTTCATGCTGTTCCCTCGGGTCCCTCCTCCTAACTTCTGTCATGTCCAAATTCTGTCTGTCCTGAGTGGCTCTCAAGTATGCTCCCTTGACACCAGACTGCTTCCTGCATGCCCCTGCGTGCCTCCTGCATGCCCCCCTACTGGGGACCGAGCACGAAACCCCGGCAAGTGCCCTAACTTGGATTCAAACCAGCGACCTCTTAGTTCAGGGGACGACACTTAACCAACTGAGCTATACCAGCCAGGGCCATTGGTTGCTTCTTATATGGGCCCTGACCAGAGATTGAACCTGAAACCTTGGCTTATAGGGATGACGCTCTAACAACTGAGCTACCCGGCCAGGGCTGAACAAATACACACACACACACACACACACACACACACACACACACACACACACTGAGTGGCCAGATTATTATGATCTCTGAACGCATAATAATCTGGCCACTCAGTGTGTGTGTGTGTGTGTGTGTGTGTGTGTGTGTGTGTGTGTGTGTATTAGAGGTCTGGTGCATGAATTCGTGCATGGGTGGGGTCCGGCCAGCCTGGCCAGGGGGAGGGGACATGGGCAGTTGGCCGGCCTGTCTGCTGGTCGAACTCCTGGTCAAGGGGACAATTTGCATATTAGCCTTTTATTATATAGGATATACACTGAGTGGCCAGATTATTATGCATTCAGAGATCATAATAATCTGGCCACTCAGTGTGTGTGTGTGTGTGTGTGTGTGTGTGTGTGTGTGTGTGTTTTTAAAATTGATTTTGAGAGAGAGAGAGAGAGAGAGAGAGAGAGAGAGAGAAAGGGAGAGGAAGAGAAAGAGAAAAACATCGATGTGAGAGAGCAACATTGATCAATTGCCTCCCGTATGGGCCCAACCAGGGATTGAACCCAAAACCTGGGTGTGTGCCCTGAATGGGAATCAAACCCATGACCCTTCAGTGCACCAGAGGACGTTCCAATCAACTGAGCCACATCAGCCAGGCTGAGCAAATTCTTTAAATTTTAAATTACTCAGGTGCTGTTAAATGCTAGGGATATGATGGTGTACAAAACTGGGCACAGTTTCTGTCCTCATCAAGCTTATGTTTCTGGTAAAACCTGCTAGTGACTAGTGACCTTATAAATAATGCATATTGATATTTTAGAAACTGTTTCTTTTTTAAAATATATTTTATTGATTTTTTTTTACAGAGAGGAAGGGAGAGGGATAGAGAGTTAGAAACATCAATGAGAGAGAAACATCGACCAGCTGCCTCTTGCACACCTCCCTACTGGGGATGTGCCCGCAACCAAGGTACATGCCCTTGACCGGAATCAAACCTGGGACCCTTCAGTCCGCAGGCCAACGCTCTATCCACTGAGCAAAACTGGTTAGGGCAACTGTTTCTTTTTTTAAAATATATTTTTATTGATTTCAGAGAGGAAGGGAGAGAGAGATAGAAACATCAATGCTGAAAGAGAAAATTTATTGACTGCCTCCTGCATGCCCAACACTGGGGATGGAGCCTGCCCTGACTGGAATTGAACCATGACTTCCTAGTTCATAGGTTGATGCTCAACCACTGAGCCACACCAGCCAGGCTCCATTGATTTTTAGAAAGAAGAGTGGACGGGAGGGAGAGGTGGGGGGGAGGGGAGAGAGAGAGAAACATCAATTGGTTGCCTTCCACACAGGCCCCGACCCTGGGCCAGGGATCAAACCTGCAACCCAGGTATGTGCCCTTGACTGGGAATTGAAGGGTTGTACACCTGAGATCCTCTGGTGCACGGGCTGATGCTCTACCCACTGAGCTCACCAGCCAGGGCTCTCTGGTAGGTTTTTTTTTTTAATCTGAAAACGAGAGAGGAGAGTCGGCTTGACCTTTGAACTCGCAAGCGCTTTCCTTTTCCTCTTCCGGGGACGGTGACTTCAGGTATTCACCATGGTCCAGCGTTTGACATACCGTCGGAGGCTGTCCTACAATACAGCCTCTAACAAAACCAGACTGTCCCGAACCCCTGGTAATAGAATTGTTTACCTTTACACCAAGAAGGTTGGGAAAGCACCAAAATCTGCATGTGGTGTGTGCCCAGGCCGACTTCGAGGAGTTCGTGCTGTGAGGCCTAAAGTTCTAATGAGGTTGTCTAAAACGAAAAAACACGTCAGCAGGGCCTATGGTGGATCCATGTGTGCTAAATGTGTCCGTGACAGGATCAAGCGTGCTTTCCTTATTGAGGAGCAGAAAATCGTTGTGAAAGTGTTGAAGGCACAAGCACAGAGTCAGAAAGCTAAATAAATTTAAAAATGAAGCTTTTTTGAGTAATAAAAAAAAAAAATGAGAGAGGAAAAAGAAAAGGAACTGTCCAATTAATAAATATTCTGACTAATTATTATCCCCACAGTCTCACGTTTTTTGCAGTGTTTAGATTTAATCATATGAAATTGCCAGTATTCGACTATTTGAAAAGATTCATAATTGACCTATTGAAACAACCATTACATATGGTTCAACCTAATTGTTGAATTTCTATTGGGATCATATGAATTATTTATGTTAGGGATAGCTGAAGCCAAGCAAAAGGAAACATACATTTGGGAAATACAATATAACCATATAATCAATGCAGTCTATTCTGGATATGCATAGAATCCAGTCTAGTATTTCTTACTACATTATGCTGATTTTCTGTTGTTTTTTTAAATATGATTTTTATTTAAAAAATATCTTTATTAATTTTAGAGGGAGAGGAAAGGAGAGGTATATATAGAGAGAAACATCAATGAGAAAGAGACATTGGCTGCCTCCTGAATGCCCCCACTGGGATCTAGCCTGCAACCTGGGCATGTGCCCTGACCCGGAATCAAACTGGGGACCTCTTGGTTCATGGGTCAATGTTCAACCACTGAGTCACACTCAGACTTAATATGTTTTAATTGATTTTAGAGAGGAAGGGAGAGGGGGAGAGAGAGAAACATCAATCAGCTACCTCCTGCACGCCCCCAACCAGGGATTGAGCCTGCAACCCAGGCATGTGTCATGACCCGGAATCAAACCCGTGCGCTTGTGGTGCATGAGATGGTGCTCAACCAACTGAACCACACAGGCCAGGGCTATGCTGGTTTTCTGGGCCAGTGATGCTGTATGATTTGGTTCCTGTGTTTCTTTAGTGTCTGGCAAAGGACAAGTCTACTTGAAAATTTTGTTAGGATATTCCCTGTAATTTTTGACCACAGTATTTGTTGCTATAGGAGAGGAGAACATACTATTATCTGGTATTTAGTGTGTGAGATAAATAATTCTCCAGAGTTGGCTGTCTTTTCCCTTGTTTTCCAGTGAGTTAAATCAAGGAGTTGAGGGGCCACACTTTCCCAGTTTCTAGTTTTAGACCAATTCTGTTATTCCATCCCACATCAGAAGGGGGCAGGGGTGGGCTATTCTTCGTTGTTCGATGCCACTCTGTAAATTGTCTTGCTTAAGGAAGGCGATATGTTAAATTAAAAAAAAAAATGGTTTTTTTACTTCTTCCTAAGGAATTATCTCTTTACCATGAAATAAATTCAACCTTTTGGTTTATTTCCATAACTTAGTCTTCTGGGCACACAAATTAGTCAGTGGGAGGAAAGATCATCCACAGAGAATGTTAGTAGCTGAAAAAAAAGTGTCCTTGGCCCTAATGTATCTTGTGCAGGTCTCTGAGCCACATTCAGAGCTTCAGTAGCAAACTGGCCCTGTCTCTGCTTTCGGACGCATGTACCACATCAGCCTGGCTGCAGCTGGATGTCTAGGGTCTAGCACGTATGCAGGTACTACGATCTTTTTAGTTCTCCACTCCGATGTAGAGGGACTAATGGCGGTATGCTAACATCTTTCAACATACAGATTAGGGTTGATCTAGCCACCTCCTTTACCTGAGACACTTCTTTAAAAGTGTTTGGGGTTTTTTCTGGATAAATCACGAACCAGTCTGTGACAAACCAGAGGTACAAATATCTCCAAGAAAAGTTTCAAATAACTCTTATTTTACTTTTTCATCTCAAAACAACTCTGAGGTTTTAGGCCCATGGGAACCAAGAATTCGAGAGGCATTGACTAAATCTAGAAAAATGTGGGCACTAGAATGGGCAAAGCAGATGGGGGCAAAGTAAACACACTAGAAGAAATAGGATTTCTCCTTCCTCGCATATACTTCCTGAATCTAACCACAGAACTCCATTGCCTTCTCTATCACTTCTACAAAATTCCATAATTAAAAAAAAAATACACTTATCAAAGCCCGACCCGTGTGACTTAGTGGTTAAGCGTCAACCTATTAACCAGGAGGTCATGGTTCCATGCCAGGTCAAGGAACATGCCCAAGCTTCAGGCTTGATCCCCAGTGTGGGGCGTGCAGGAGGCAGCCAAACAAAAATTCTCTCTCATCATTGATGTTTCTACCTTTCTCTCCATCTCTGAAATAAGTAAAAATATATTTTAAAAAATACACTTATCAGTGCTCGCTTCGGCAGCACATATACTAAAGGAGTTCATCACTACCAAACCAGTATTATATGAAATGCTGAAAGATATTCTTTAAGAAGAGGAAGAAGAAGAAAAAGGTAAAAATAAAAATTATGAACAACAAATACATATCTATCAACAAGTGAATCTAAAAATCAAGTGAATAAAAAATCTGATGAACAGAATAAACTGGTGAATATAATAGAATCAGGGACATAGAAAGGGAGTGGACTGACAATTCTCAGGGGAAAGGAGTGTGGGGGGTGCGGGAAGAAACTGGACAAAAATTGTACACCTATGGATGAGGAGAGTGGTGTGGGGGCTAAGGGCAGAGGGTGGGGTGGGAACCGGGTGGAAGGGAGCTATGGAGGGAAAAAAGAGGAACAATTATAATAATCTGAACAATAAAGATTTATTTTAAAAAAAAAAATATAATATATATATATATACTAAAATTGGAATAATACAGAGAAGATTAGCATGGCTGCTGCACAAGGATGACCCGCAAATCTGTGAAGCGTTCCATATTTTCAGACCCAGAGACACAGAAACATTGGACAGACTGTCAAGCCTCAGAGGGAAGGCAGGGGAGGTGGAGGGGGAAGGAAGAGTTCAACCAATGACCTCATATGCGTATATGCATAACCCAAGGACACAGACAGTGGGTGGTGAAGGCTTGGAGGGGGAAAGGGAGGGGAGAGGGCAAGGGGGGCGGGGAAGGGGCATATGTAATACTTTCAACAATAAAGATTTATTTAAAATAATAAAAAATAAATACACTTATCAGAATAAAGGATATAGTTTCAGTCTTGTTGGTGCTCTTTAACGTAATTTATTTTTATTGATTTCAGAGGAAGAGAGAGAAACATGTGCCCTGACTGGGAATTGAAACGTGACATCCTGGTTCATAGGTTGAAGCTCAACCACTGAGCCATGCTGGTCGGGCTAATTAACTTTTTTTAAAAAGGATTTTAAATTGATATTTAGAGAGAGAGATGAAGGGAGAGGGAGAAAAAGAGAGAAACATCAATGTACGAATGAAACATGGGTTGATCAGCTGCCTCCTGCACACCCCCCCCCCCTACTGGGGTTTGAGCCCAAAACCTGGGCATGTGCCCTTCACTGGCAACTTAGTGGTGCATGGGATGATGCCCAACCAACGGAGCCACTGACATAATTAACGTTTTCTTCTAATTCGTAATTAACTTTTGACATCGGTTCACAATCTGGGTCATTTTACTTATATGGCTGTCACCTTAGACCGTAAAAACCTAGAGTTTTGTATTAGCTCATGTAAAATAAAATTTATGTGGTACTGTCTACTTTTAGAGCAGAGAAATGGTGTTAAATCTTAGGATGCATGAAAATCCCACAATTTTCCTACATGCATTTCTATTTCTTAGAGTAATAGGACGCTAGAAAAATGGGAGTTGAGGTGTCTTGTATCTAGTATGCTTGGTGTTCTGTATTAATATGTTTTCTTTTTTTTCTAGAGAAAGAGATGGTTCATCAATTTCCGGGAGATTAAAAGTTATGAAAAGAATTTCTGAATAATTGGATTGTTTGGAAGGCAGAGAATGAAAAGAAATTGGATTGAGTGATTCCTGAAACTTATTCGGTATTTCCAGTTATAAAGTTTAGCCTACCTAGTTCTCATATAATTTTTTAAATTTAAATTCTTTATTGTTTAAAGTATTACATGAGTCTTCTTCCCCCCCCTCCCACCATTGACCTCTCCCCGACCACTCCCACCCCCCAGCACATACCCTCATCCCCCTACTGTCTGTGTCCATTGGTTATGCTCATATGCATGCATACAAGTCCTTTGGTTGATCTCTTACCCCCTCACCCCCCACCTTCCCTCATAGGTTGGAAAGTCTGTTCGATGCTTCTATGTCTCTGGTTCTATTTTTATTCATCAGTTTATGTTTTTCATTATATTCCACAGATGAGTGAGATCATGTGATATTTATCTTTCTCTGACTGGCTTATTTTGCTTAGCATACTGCTCTCCAGTTCCATCCATGCTGTTGCAAATGGTAAGAATTCCTTCTTTTTACAGCAGTGTAGTATTCCATTGTGTAGATGTACCACAGTTTTTTAGTCCACTTATCTCCTGATGGGCACGTAGGCTGTTTCCAAATCTTAGCTATTGTAAAGTGTGTTGCTATGAACATAGGGGTGCATATATTCTTTCTGATTGGTGTTTCTGGTTTCTTGGGATATATTCCTAGAAGTGGGATTACTGGGTCAAATGGGAGCTCCATTTTTAATTTTTTGAGGAAAAAAATATGGAAGGCTTTACAAATTTGTGTGTCATTCTTGCGTAGGGGCCATGCTAATCTTCTCTGTATCGGTCCAATTTTAGTATATGTGCTGCCTAAGTGAACACTCATGTAATCTTTTTTAAAAAAAATTTTTTTAATCCTCACCCAATGATATGTTTTTTATTGATTTCAGAGAGAAAAAGAGGGGGGGAGAGAGAGAGAGAGAGAGAGAGAGAGAGAGAGAGAGAGAGAGAGAGAGAGAGAGAGGGAAACATGATGTGAGAGAGAAACATCGATGGTTTGCCTCCCTTATGCGCCCTGACCTGGAATTGAACCAGCACCCTTTGGTGTATGGAGCTACACTCCAGCCAACTGAGCAACACTGGCCAGAGTCTTTTAAATAATGGTTGGACTTCGTCCTGTGCACCAAAACATCGCTGGTTCAATTCCCGGTCAAGGGCACATGTTTGGATTTTGGGCTCTATCCCCAGGACGGGGCATGCAGGAGGCAGCCGATTGATGTTAGGCTCTCACATCAATGTTTCTCTCTTTCCCTCTCCCTTCCTCTCTCTCTAAAAATCAATAAACCATTCCTAAACATTTTTTTATTGAATTTATTAGGGTGACATTGGTTAATAAAATTGTATAGGTTTCAGGTGTACGGTTATATAATACATCATCTGTATGTTATATTGTGTAGTCACCACTCCAATCAAGTCTCCTTCCATCACATTTATCCCCCTTTACCTGCTCCACCTCCCCCCTCCTTTCCCTCTAGTAATCACCATACAGCTGTGTCTATGAGTTTTTTTCTTTCTTTGCCTAATCCCTTCACCTTTTTCACTCAGCTCCCCAAGCCCCATCCCCTCTGACTTGTAAAACCTTTTGAATGTAACTAAGATACTAGTTTTTGGAAATGTTCACTTCAGATCACCAAATCTGGGTTATACATACCCAGAGGGATACACGCTGGGGACAGCAGAGGAATTAATCATAATGGAGCTAACATCTATTGAGTGTTTACCAAGTGCCAGGCACATTTGTTGTTTGTTTGTTTATTTAATCTTTTGTTAATCCTCACCCGAGAATATTTTTCCCATTGATTTTTAAAAAAATTTCTTTATTGATTAAGGTGTCACATATTTGTCCTCATCCCCCCATTCCCATCCCCCACCCCTCCCCACAGATGCCCCCACCCCCCTGTTGTCCTTAACCATTGGTTAGGCTTGTATGCATGCACACAAGTCCTTTGGTTGATCTCTCCCCCCTACCCCACCCTCCCTACCCTCCCTCTGAGGCCCGACAGTCCAATCGATGCCTCCTTGTTTCTGGGTCTGTTCTTGTTCATCAGTCTATGTTGTTCATCATTTCCCCTAGATGAGTGAAATCATATGTTACTAGAAATATACTTATAAGAACCGAATGTGAGACGAGCAATAATAGTTATGCTGACAGGCAAATGAATCAGTCTGTAGTAAGTTTCTTTCTGGACCAACAGTTCTTTTGAGACCCAATTTCAATGTCCACCAGTTCCTTATGTGTACATGTCTGCACTGACTTTTCAGCTCTGGATGGTGGGCAAATGGTGGTAATGCAGGTCCGACTCCCTCTGGTTTGGTCTCGCCCGGACGCAGGGGCGCAGCTTCACCCGGACTCAGGGGCGCGCGGCCTCACCCGGACCTGGGACCCAGCCTCACCCGGACCCGGGATCCAGCCTCACCCGGACCCAGGGGCGCACGGCCTCACCCGGACCCCACTGATTTTTAGAGAGAGTGGAAGGGAGGGGCAGAGACAGAGAGAGAGAGAGAGAGAGAGAAAAAGAGAGAGAGAAAGAGAGACATTGGTTGGCTGCATCCTGCACACAGTTCCCTGTTGGGCTGGGGATGGAGCCTGCAGCCCAGGCATGTGCCCTTGACCAGAATGGAACCTGGGACCCTTCAGTCCATGGGCCGAGGCTCTGTCCACTGAGCCAAACCAGCCAGGAGAACCAGGCACCTTTATATGTATTGCCTTACTTCATTTCATTGCAATTTTAGGAATTAGATACCATTTATTTACTTCGTTTTACAGATAAAAAAACGCAAGGTTCAGACATGTGAAATAATTCTCCCAGCGTCACTCGGCTTGTGAGTAACAGGACTAAACCAGAACTTAGATTTTTATTCCAAACACTACTAATGTGGGCATTATCTCTATTTTGCAAATGAGTAAATTAGAGATGTTAACTAACTTGGCGTAAAGTCACATAAATGGTGACTAAACAGGGGAGTCAGGATTTGAACTCATGCCTGCTTCTCTCTAAAACTCCTGGTTTTAACTATTTTCAGTTCTAAGATACCATTAAGCATTAAAGAATGCAATAAGAGAACATGATGCATTGAGAATATTAGAATTTTTTAAAAATCATATTAGGTTGACTGCCATTATAAATCAGGCCTTAAAGTTTAAGGTTTTTGTACTATATCTTAGGCTACAGAAGAAAACATTAACTAAGGGCCTAACTATATACCAGGATAACTTGGTATATAATGAATGAGGATCTCGGAGAGTAGAAAAGGGGCTTTAAAAAGAGGTGTCACTGAGCGATGCCTCTATTAACTTATTTACTGCAGTGGCTGCTGTGCTCCCAGTCTCCGCTGCATTTCCCACACTGAGGCCGTCCCCACCCTTCCGGTGTCCCCGGAGCCGAGCAGGCCCTTCCTGTCCCGTTGGAAATGAAAGTTAGAGATCGGGGGGTGCTATGTGTGTATTTACTCTGCAGAATGTTAGTACTGTCTGTCCTGTTATCACAGCAAAAAAAGTGACAGGAAAACCGAGATTGGGACTTCGTTTAAGGGAGGGTTTGGGCTGCATGGTTGTTGTGGCAAAGCAGACAGGGTGAATTTATGTCCTAGGAGAATTCCATGATGGCAGCAAGGTGGCCTGGAGAAGGGATTTGAAGGCCTTCATTCCACATCCCTGCTCCACTTGGACTGGTGGGAGTTCCTGGGTAGCATTCTTGCATCTTTGGTTTTCTACAGGTGTCTTCTCTTGTGAAGGACCGTCTACTGGACGTCCCTTTGAAACTTAGAGGTGAGTGTTGCTGCAGCTGTGTTAGGTTCTTGACTGTAAATGTGTGTTCTTCCTTTCTAAGAACTTTATAATTTTATTCTTGGTGAAGCATATGCTTTTTAAATAGTTTTTTGGTTTTTTTCCTACAGCCCAGAGACAACTTGAAGCAAACATCTCTGTGAACTTCAGTTTGGGCATAAATTCCAGGTTTGGTGAGTACCTCTAGTTGTTTCCGCTTCATGGCCTGTGGAGACTAGGAAACAGTGAGATAAACAGTCCAATAAGATAGCTGAAGAAAGCATGAGGCATCGTTTCCCAGGAGAGCCAGGGGGAAAGGAGAAACACGAGGTCCTGAGTTTGACGACATAGTCTGGTTTGGTGATTCCTTCCCGGGTGTGAAGTCATACCTGTAGGAATCTGAAAAGCAGTGAGAGGCATCAGCCCATTAGCACGAGGAATAGAACTGCCCAAGGACATGGAGCTGGTCACTTCCCATATTCTGTTTTGCTTTCCTCTGTTCTTTGGCGAGCCCTCCTGTTTGTTTTTTCTTCAGGTGCTAAGTTCACTGTAAATATAAAGGGTGTGTGTCGGGGGGGTGGGGGGGGGAGTCCTGAGCTCGCCTCACGTGTTCTTAGTATGGTTTTCTTCACACGTTCTCCAAGGTAGGGTCCCGGTGGACAAGCTTGAGATCTTACAGCTGGTATCTAAGTGGAAATAATCCTCATGGTCTTTTCGTGAGAGTCAGAACTTGTTCATAGAGGAAAGGGGGTGGAATGGAAAGGGCAGACCTAAGAACTTTTCTTTTTGCTTTAACTACGAAGCTTGTGAAAAATTAAAAAATAACATCTTGGGCATTAGGACCCAGTGGTAGTGCCTCATTCAGACTCTGGGTTAACTTCTCCCAGTGACGTCAACAGGCAGCCCCAGCTCACTCTTTACCCCCACCCCCTCACTTTTCTCCCTCTTGCTCCTTTTCTCTCCCTTTCTCCTCCCCCTCACTTTACTCTCTCCCTCCCTCCTTCCCCTCCTTCCCTCCCTCCCTCTCTCTTCCTCCCTCTCCCTCTCCCCCTCTCCCTTTCTCTCCTTTCCTCTCTCTCTCTCTCTCTCTCTCTCTCTCTCTCTCTCTCTCTCCCTCTCTCCCTCTCTCTTCCCTCCCTGTCCCTCTCCTCTCTTAGCTCCCTAATATTAAAGAGAAAATGCTGCTATCAGTGACTTCCAGACCTGGGATTTCGACTTTTGGCTTTAACAAGAACAACAAAAAGGTAGGGAAAGTGCTTTTTTTGGAATTCAGCTACTTCCTTTTCTGGGGATCCGGGAGAGCTCTTGGCTTCAACATTCTCCTTAAGTCAGGACAAGGATTTCTTTTCTCATCTCAGCACCTCTCTCTTTTCTACCACTTTCTGGCATCTTTTCTCACCTGGTTCTGAAGTTCCAGGAATTTACAGTCTTTGTAAGTGAGGCCCGAGAAGGCAGGGGAATTAAAAACAAGTTTTTATCTTTGAGAAATGAAGTTAGTTTGACTTCCTGCTGATATACCTAATCTCCACAGGGATAACATGTCATCCCAGACCCTGGCCCCTGGCCCACGCCCCTCCACTATTATTTTCTTCTTGATTAACTGTTTCTATTCTCCCCACCTCACCTTCCTTCCTACCCATCTGACCAGCATTATCAAGTAGCAGAAATATGGTTGGTGAAATCACAACAGTTTCATCAAGAACTGGGTATACTTTTCTAGACGAGACCTTACCCCACCCAGCCTGAAGGGAAGGAGCCTTAGGAGAAGACACACTTTAGGGTTAAGGCAGAAAGGTCTGTGATTCTTTGGGTTTTGCTGGTGCTTTGAGATCTGTGGATAGCCAGGCTCAGCAGGGATCCTTGGAGTCTTTGGGATTAACCAGAGGCCACCGAAAAGTTATCTTTGCTGGGGCCCATAGGCCCTCTGGAGAGAGGTGGACATCCTGCCAACATTTGCCAAGGAATATCCTTGGCAGGTTTTTTTTTTTTTGTTTTTTTTTTTTTGACATTTCAGGGCATACAATGCTGATTGGGGGAACTTCACGCTGTAAGAGAAAGACCCTTTACCCTCTCAGTGTTGTAGCTGTTCTTTGAAGAAAATTATACCGTAGACATTTAGGGACCTTTTGATCATCTCTTGGAGAGTTGGAAGTGGGGAAGGATTCCTGCTGCTTTCTCATAGACCTAAAGAGACTATTACAGGTAGATTGACACAGTGTGTGATCAAGGCTGTGGGTGAAATGTTTAGACCCAAGACATTTAGCGTTAGTTTGTGGGTGTTAGTTTATATGGTGTTCATTCTGTTTATATCCTTGAAAAAATATGGGTCTGTTGTTGGTTATTTACATACACACATATTTATAACACATACACACACCTTGTATATGATTTTGATAGAGGGATAGTTCATCTGTCTTTAGTCTTCAAATCTTATATAGAACGATATGAAAATTTCCTTCCTAATTTTCCCCCTCCAAGTCTCTCCAGTTAACCAGACCCATTAAAATGAAGTAAAATGAATTACAGGAATTAGTTTTTTTTCCCTCCTAGGGGTTTCATGTATTTGATGCTATCTAAATCTCTTTTTCTTAGCTCTCTACTCCCTCCTCCACTTGTAGTATATATAAAAAATTTGAACCATCTTCTAAATCTAGGATAGTGTAGGGGACAAAGAGATATGCTTATGGGTTTATATTTAAATCTTATATCTCTTCTTGATAACTTGTAAGGCTTGAGAAGCAATTCAGGAAACATTGGTGGGGGGCGGGGTAGATACATACTTGCTAATATATTTGTCAAGAATTCTTTGGGTTCTTACACGTCAATGTTATGATGATATCACTTCGTGACTATATATATATGATTCCTTGTGTGTATGTGTAGGTTTGTGACTATTTGATATATTTAGACCAAAGCATTACTACATTGTTCTTTGTTTTTGTGATGAAATACAGGGTTTAATGTGTTCACTTCTCTGTTGGGGAGAGTGTTCTGGATGAATTTGCTCATGTAATTTGTGCATTTTTTGTGTGTGTGTTAATCCTCACATGAGGATATTTTTTCCATTGCTTTTCAGAGAGAGTGGAAGGGTGGGAGGAGAGCGAGAGAGAAACATCGATGTGAGACAGACACAGAGACACATCGACTGGTTGCCTCCCCCACAGTCTGAAGGAGGGGATGCCCTTGACCGGGGAATTGAATCCTCAAACCCTTGACCCTTCAGTATGCACACTGATGCTTTAACCACTGACCCACACCAGCCAGGGCTAATTTGTGCATTTTTATACCCAAGGTATAATTTTAAAAATAACTTATTAATTTTTAGTAGTAAATATAAGACATGCCAATTTCAAAAAACTTAAGCATAAAGAGGTTTATAAAATTAAAAGTCAAGACCTCCCTTCATGTCCTGAAGTTTATTACCCAAATCTCACCCTCATAGAAAAGAACTGGCAGCAGTTTGGTATATGTATCCTACCAGACTTTCTATGACAAGGTGAAGTTATAATTTTATGTTGGCTTATTTGCCATTTCTATTAAGAATTCAGTTTCTTGCCTGGATGGCGTGGCTCAGTAATTGAGCATCGACCTATGAACCAAGAGGTCACGGTTCGATTCCTGGTCAGGGCACATGCCTGGGTTGTGGGCTCCTTCCCCAGTGTGGGGCGTGCAGGAGGCAGCTGATCAATGATTCTCTCTCACCATTGGTGTTTCTATCTCCCTTTCCCTCTCCCTTCCTCTCTGAAATCAATAAAAGTATATTTTAAAAAAAAAAGAATTCAGTTTCTCAAGTAGAACAAGTCCAGGTAATAAAGTTCTTGGGCATGTCAAAAATGTTTTAAAAATTGAAAGAACAATCAAACTCTAAACTTCTGAAAAAGTACAAATTATAAAATATCTGCTTTAAACAAAAACACACAGAGACCAATGAAATGGAATTGAGAGCCCAGAAATAAACCTACACATATATGGGCAGTTAATTTACAATAAAGGAGCCAAGAATACACACTAAATGGTGTTGGGAAAACTGGACAGCCACATGCAAAAGAATAAAACTAGATCACTATCTTATACCACACACAAAAATCAACTCAAGATGGATTAACGACTTGAATGTAAGACCTGAAACAATAAAATACATAGAAGAAAACATAAGTACTAAGCTTCTGGACAATGGTCCACAGTGGTGTTTTTTGAATTCGACTCTAAAGGCAAAAGAAACAAAAGCAAAAATAAATGAAATGGGTCTCCATCCAACTAAAAAGCTTCTGCACAGCAGAGGAAACCATCAACAAAACAAAAAGGCAACTACCCAAGTGGGAGAAGATTTTTTCTTTTTTTGGAGATGATATTTCCAATTAGAGGTTAATACCAAAATATATAAAGAACGCATACAACTTGCTCACTTCAGCAGCACATATACTAAAATTGGAATGATATAGAGAAGATTAGCATGGCCCTTGCACAAGGATGACACGCAAATTCATGAAGCATTCCATATTTAAAAAACAAAAAAGAACTCCTACAACTCAACAGCAAAAAAATAAATAATCCGAATAAAAAACAGGCAGAGGATCTGACTAGATATTTTTTCAAGCAAGACATACAGATGGCAAACAGACATATGAAAAGATGCTCAGCACCACTAATTATTAGGGGAATGCAAATCAAAACAACACATGTATAATTCCTAATAAAGGCAGATTTTTCCCCTCAGGATGTGGTATTTTTGTTTATTTGTTTGTTTGAATCCTTACCTGAGGATATTTTTCCATTGGTTTTCAGAGAGAGTGAAAGGGAGAGAGAAAGACAGAGAGAGAAAGATTGATGGGAAAGACACACACACAATCCTTGCCTTTGCACACACCCCGACCAGGGCTGGGGATCACGAGCCTGCAGCCTCGGTACATGCCCTTGACTGCAACTGAACCCAGGACCCTTCAGTCCCCAGGCCTGATGCTCTTTTTGCTGAGCCAAACCGGCTAGGGCAGGATGCAGTGCTGACTATCCATTCCTTTCTTTGGATTAAAATAGTCACAGAAGGGGGGAAATGTGGATTTCAAAGAGATTTTCTGTAAAATAATGTGGTACGTTAAATCTATTTTAATAGTCTTCAATTAATCTTAGTTCATTAAAAAAAAGAAGGCTGAAGTAGAAAGATCTGTGTTCTAGGGTCTCAGCACTGTTTCTTCAATGTTGGAAAGAGTTGCCTCAGTAGAGATTTGAAGGTAGGTGAGATTGAAAGAGGAAATGTTTGGGACTAAAGGAATTTCAGACTTGTAAAGGGCTTAACCACGCCTTCCCTGACATCATCTTCCTGGCATGTGTTATTATATTTTAACTCCTCAGAGCATCAACAATCATTTCCTTTGGAAAAAAATAAAAGGGACTGGGATAATTTGCCTTTCCCAACCTATTTTGCATAAATTTCTGTTTTCTCTTGATCTTATATTGAAAAATCAATGGAGAGTGGGAGGCAATGATGAGAGTAAGACTGACTGGTGGGTGCCCTGGCTTAGTTTGGCTCAGTTATGGAGGGGACCCAGGTTCGGTTCTGGTCAAAGGCACATGTCTGGGTTGTGGGCTTGATCCCCAGTAGGGGTCATGCAGGAGTAAGCCGATCAATCATCACTGATGTTTCTCTTTCTCTACCTCTTCCTTCCTCCTTGAAATTCTCTCTACCTCTTTCTTCCTCTTGTGGAGGCCCGGTACATGAATTTGTGCACGGATAGGGTCTGGCCAGCCTGCCCCGATTGGGGCTGATTGGGCCGGATTGGCGGCGGGGAGGGGCCGTGGATGGTTGGCCAGCCCCACTCCCTATAGGGGTGAGGGTCTGATTGGGGGTGGGGCCGGCCAGGGAGAGGGGCCCAGGGCAGTTGGCAAGCCAGCTGTGCCCCCTGGTTGAACTCTTGGTCGAACTCCCAGTAGAGGGGACAATTTGCACTTGACTGGTGGGCTTTGCCAGATCTTTACTCTTTCAGAAGCTTCAGTTACCTGAAATTTTCAGTTTACTCAAGAGAAAAGAAAATGAGAAGCACTACTATAAATTGTTTATAGTTCAGACAAGGAGAGAGAAATTTCTTTTGTTTACTACATTGTCATCTAGTTTCCATCAAATTAAATTTAGTAGAACTGTGGACTAAGAACTTTTAGTTTTAACATCTTTTGACTGGGGGCAGTTATCAGTAATACAATTAACTCAGTTGGTTAAAGTTTAGTGGTAATGTCTTTCCATTGATCCTCCTTTCCTGTTTTTGCACTATTACACAAATTTATGGTCTCATTACAGATTATCTTTACTTTGATAATAAACGTCTAGCATGATCTCCTTACCTCCTATTTCTCTGCCCCTAATCCTTGCCCCCAGGTAATTTTATACCTGCTGCCAGAACAACCTTCCAACATTCCAGTAGTCTAGTGCTGAGCATTTCTTGTATAAAACCTTTAAAACAAATTTTTTAAATTGATTTCAGAGAGGAAAGGACAGGGAGAGAGAGAAACATCGATGATGAGAATCATTGATCAGCTGCCTCCTGCATTCTCCCCCTCCACCCCCTGGAGATCTAGCCTGCAACCCAGGCATGTGCCCTGACTGGGAATTGAACCGTGACCTCCTGGTTCATAGGTAGATGCTCAACCACTGAGCCATGACAGCTGGGCTGTATAAAAACTTTTAATGACTATATACTAGTAGTACCTGCTAAACAAAGTTCAAATCCTTAGCCTAGTACTCACTATTGATCTAGCCTTTCCTTATCTTTTTTTTAAAATATATATTTTATTGATTTTTTACAGAGAGGAAGGGAAAGGGATAGAGTTAGAAACATCGACGAGAGAGGAACATTGATCAGCTGCCTCCTGCACACAACCCACTGGGGATGTGCCCACAAGCAAGGTACATGCCCTTGACTGGAATCGATCCCGGGACCCTTCAGTCCGCAGGCTGACGCTCTATCCACTGAGCCAAACCAGTCAGGGCAAGCCTTTCCTTATCTTCCCCATCTACCCCCATTAACTACAAAAACCAGGGAAAAGAAAGAATTGCAACCCAGTACATGCAGACATGGCAAGCTACACTGCCCTGTATGCCAAGATGGAGAGGTACTTATAGAGAGGAAGAAGCAAGTTAAGGGGAGGGGCAGATACAACCATAGAGTTTCATTTAAGCATAGAGTTCTTCCTGTAAGGTTCTCTCTCTCTCTCTCTCTCTCTCCCTCTCTCTCTCTCTCTCTCTCTCTCTCTCTCTCTCTCTCTCATATTTTTATTGATTTCAGAGAGGAAGGGAGAAGGAGAGAGAGATAGAAACATCAATGATGAATCAGCTGCCTCCAGCACACCCCACACTGGGGATCAAGCCTGCACGCCGGCCTGGTTCTCTTGATGCCGTAGAATGCAAGAACGCATCTCATAAGCCCAACTCCTTTCGCAGATCCTCCCAAATGATCAGGTTCATTAAGTCTCAGTCATAATCTTCATCATTCTCCATTATTCCATATATTCACTCTGGTTTAGCCAGTTGTGTTACCTGTAGTTCTCTGGATATACCCTTTGATTGTTGGTTTATATTCCTCATTCTATAAGAAAATATGCTGTAAAATAAAAATATAGGTAAGAAATGGGACAGGGAAAATAAAGATTAGAATAAGAAGTCAGCTGGAATTAAATGCAAATGTGCAAACCATAATTTTATCCTGAAAGATGAAGATGGAAGAGTAGTCACTGATTTTGTCAGTGTGAGGGTGGTTGGTGACTTTAACAAACCATTTGAGAGTGGGGAGCAAAAAGCAAGGGCGGAGTGGGTTGATGAGTGAAACAAGGTAAGGAAGTATACATGGGGTGTGTACAGACCAATCTTTTAAGAACTTTGATGAAGATGGAGAGCAGAACCCAATTAAAAAATGGGCTAAAGATCTGAATAGATATTTCTCCAAAGAAGATCTATAAGTAGCCATGAAAAGATGCTCAGCATCATTAGCCGTTGAAGAAATGCAAATCAAAACCACAATGAGCTGTCACTTCACACTCTCCAGGATGGCTGTAATAAAAAAGACAGGTAGTAATGTAGAATGATTGGACCCTTCATACACTGCTGGTGGGAAGGCAAAATGGTTCAGTTTCTTTGGAAAGCAGTTCGGCATTTCCTTAAAAGGTTAAACACACTTGTAGGTATATACCCAAGAGAAATTAAGATGTATGTGCAGGGGCATGCTGGTAGTGGCGCCAGAGAATAGCGAGAAGGCCGCTGAGGAGTGCGAAACAGCAGGCGGTGGTCCCACCTGATGGCTGAGACATTCAGTCCACTGGAAAGTATGAGTGATTCCAGGCCGCAGTCGCTGTTCTTCATCACACTTCTGGGATTACAGGAGCTCTGTGCTGTCAGGATAACGTTGCACAATGAGGCGGCGGATCCTGAGATCAGGAGTACACCAATAAGATGTGCAGGCAGTTTGCTGTTTTTGCATCCAGCTATTCTTGCATCACCCGTGTCTGGGATATTTAGCCAAGTTTGGGTGGTGATGGCAATACCATTTTATAAAGCTGGAAAACTTAATGGCTATATTGAAAAATACGGATATACGGTGGAGGCACCGCAAAGAATAATTCCTGTAATTCTTCAAAAACGGCCTTTTATATTCACTCACGGCTAGACTTGCTCCAGCCTGGAATAAAACTGGCTATCTCTTAGTACAATAAATAAATAAATAAAATATGTCTACACAAAACCTGTATACCAATATTCAAAGCAGCATTGTTTATCATAGTCCAGAAGTGGAAACCACCCAACTATTTCTCAACTGATGAATGGATAAATAAAATGCTGCATATACCCATACAATGGAATTTTTAATTTTATTCAACAATAAAAAGGAATGGAGTACTGATACATTCTACAGAATGGATAGCCCTGAGAACATTATGCCAGTGAAAGAAACCATTCACAGAAAAACACATATATTTTCATTTGTGTGAAACATCCAGAATAGGCAAATTCACAGAGACAGCAGATCAGTGGTTGCCTAGGTCTTTGGGAAGCGGGGTGGTTGGAGGGAAATGGGGGTGACTGGTAATAGTGGGTAATGGGTTTCTTTTTAGGATAATGAAAATGTTCTAACTTTTTAAAAAATATGTTTTTATTGATTTTAGAGAGAGGGAGGAGAGAGAGAGAAACATCAATTGGCTGCCTCCTGCACACCCACTACTGGGAATCAAACTGGCAAGCTCTTGGTGCGTGGGATGATGGTCAACCACGGAGACACACTGGCCAGGACGAAAATGTTCTAAAATTGATTGTGGTAATGGTTACACAACTCTGTGATCTAAATACCATTGACTTATACTTGAAATGGGGTAATTACATGGAATATAAATTATACATCAATACAATTAGTTTTTATAAGATGGGGAGCAGAGGAATGAGGTAAAGGCTGGCAGAGGATGGGGATGGTGTTGAGAGAATTTTCTTAAAGATGGGAGATAAAGGCTGGTGTGGCTTAGTGGGTGAGCATTGACCCAGGAACCAGGAGGTCACCGGTTCAATTCCTGGTCAGGGCACATGCCCAGGTTATGGGCTCAATCCCCAGGAGGGGGCCTGCAGGAGGCAGCCAAATGATGTTTCTCTCTCATCGATGTTTCTATCTCTCCATCCTTCTCCTTTCCTCTCTTTCTAAAAAAAAAAATAAATCAATAAAAACACATTTAAAAAAAAATCTTTAAAAAAGATGGGAGATAGATATGGAAGCCAAAATATAAAAAGAATCATGACAAGTTCCACTTATTTTCCAAATATATGTCTATATTCCTATCCCTCCCACTCTCTGATCCTTTTGTTGATGTGCCTTATGTATTCAGCCTCCGGTTCTTTTGCTGTTTCTTCCTTTTGGAATGGCCTTTTTGTTCATTTATGCGCTCCACCCACATTCATTAAACAGCTGCAACGTGTTAGTGTTAGGCGTTGGGGCTAGACAAGGTTGTGGCCCTTTAAGAGCTCACAGTCAAAATTGTCTTGCAAAACCCTGCCTATCTCTTTAAGTTCAGCTGAAATGTTACCTTTTCTGTAAAGCATCTCCAAAATCTCCACCTCCAGCCCCAAAGGAGGCCTCTTTCTCTGAGTCTCCATAATACTTGGTACTTCTTTTAAGGTATTTATGTAATGTTGCCTTGTATGAGAATCATTCAGGTGATTGTTTTATCTTCATGGCTGGAGTGTGTACTCTGTAAAGGTTATTCAGTTTATTGTTATCCAGAACAGCGGATACAGCCTCTTCAGCCAATGTAGTAGTTATTTTAAAAATACATCCTGCCTTGGCCAGTGTGGCTCAGTTGTTTGGGCAGGGTTCCGTCGGGCACCGAAAGGTTGCTAGTTTGATTCCCAGTCAGGGCACATGCCTGGGCTTCAGGCTCCATCCCCAGTAGGGGACATGCAGGAGGCAGCCAATCGATGTTTCACTCTCACATTGATATTTCTCTCTCCCTCTCCCTTCCTCTCTCTCTAAAAATCAATTAAAAAAATAATAAAAGGCTATTAAAATATATCCTAGTAAGTGTAATTCAGTTAATGTTAGGCGTTAAATTAATATTAAGCAAAGAGGGCAGTATTATAGTCTATATAAAATGTGAAATGAAATGTGGACTTAGAGCTGAGTTTAAATGTGGCTTTTGTCACTTAAAAGCCATGACCTAGTTCCAAATTTCTTAGGCTCCCTGACCTTGCATCCTTCATCGTAAAGTACTGATATCCTTTATTGGGTTATTTTAAAGATCAGTAATATTTATTTTTATTTTTTAAAAATATGTTTTTTAGCCCTAGCCAGTTTGACTCAGTGGATAGAGCATTTGCCTGTGGACTGAAGGGTCTCAGGTTTGATTCTGGTCAAGGGCATGTACCTCCGTTGCTGGCTCAATCCCCTGGCATGTGCAGGAGGCAACCAATCAATGTGTCTCTCTCACATTGATGTTTCTCTCTCTCTCTCATTTCCCCCCCTTCCATTCTCTCTAAAAATCAATGGAAAAATATCATTGGGGGAGGATTAACAGCAACAAAAAAATATGTTTTTATTGGAGAGAGAGGGAGAGATAGAGATAGAGATAGAGATAGATAGAGAGATAGAGAGAGAGAGAGAGAGAGAGAGAGAGACATTGATTGGCTACCCCCTACTGGGGATGGAGCTGCAACCCAGGCTTGTGACCTGAACAGGAATGGAACCAGTAGCCTGACCAGGAATCCAACCAGTGACCCCTTGGTACAGGGGACGATGCTCAACCAACTAAGCCACACCAGCCAGGGTCAGGGTCAGTAATATTTATACTTTAATCACACTAGTGGCCTTGCGCATGAATCCGTGCACGAGTAGCTCGCTGCCACTTGCCTCAGCTGGCTGCCCCGCCCACCACCGCGGTAGCTCTCCACGGGCTCATAGCTTGCTGCCCCGCCCTCCTGTAGCTCTCCGCCCTCCTGGTGATCGGTCGTTATGCATCACGGCATAATGACCATTTGCATATTACCACTTTCTTATATAGGATACCAACATGTAAATAGATTGTTATTTCTTTTACCAAAAAACCTTTTTCTTGATACCATTTCTTCCTGCTGCTGCCTCACTTCTCCTCTTCCCTTTATTTATTTTTAATATATTTGTATTGATTGAAGAGAGTAAGGGAGAGAGAGAGAGAGAGAGAGAGAGAGAGAGACATCAATGATGAGAGAGAATCATGGATCAGCTGCCTCCTGCACGCCCCAGACTGGGGATCAAGCCTGCAACCTGAGCATGTGTCCTGACCCGGAATCGAACTGTGACCTCCTGGTTCATAGGTCAACGCTCAACCCCCGAGCCTCACTGGCCGAGCTCCTTTTTTTTTTTAAATACTCATCTGAGGATGTGTTTTTCTCTTTTTTTAAAAAACATATTTTATTGATTTTTTACAGAGAGGAAGGGAGAGGAATAGAGAGTTAGAAACATCGATGAGAGAAAAACATCGATCAGCTGCTTCCAAGGTATATGCCCTTGACCGGAATCAAACCTGGGACCCTTCAGTCTTTAAGGCTGAGAATGTGTTTTTCATTGGTTCTAGAGAGAGAGGAAGGGAGAGGGAGAGAGAAACATCAATCGGTGCCTCCCTTATGCACCCTGATGGGGATTGAACCTACAACCTAGGTGTGTGCTCTGACTGGGAATGAAACCCACGACCATTTGGTGCATGGGACGACACTCTAACCAACTGTGCTACACCGCCAGAGCAGACTTTCATATTCTTTTTCTGTTGTTGTTACTCCTCACCCAAGTATATTTCCATTGCTTTTTAGAGAGAGTGGAAGGAGGGAGGGAGGGGTGGAGAGGGAGAGAAACACTCCTGCACTCACACCAACCAAGCTGGGGATCTAACCTGCAACCCAGGTATGTGCCCTTGACCAGGAATTGAACCTGGGGCCTTTGGTGCTTGGGCTGGTGCTCTAACTAAAGAGCCACACCGGCCAGTGCCAGACCTTCATAGTCTTTTTTTTTTTTTTTTAATCTTTATTGTTGAAATCAGACTTTCATATTCTTATTTTTTTTAATTGATTTTTTACAGAGAGGAAGGGAGAGGGATAGAGAGCTAGAAACAATGATCAGCTGCCTCCTGCACACCCCCTACTGGGGATGTGCCCGCAACCAATGTACATGCCCTTGACCAGGAATTGAACCTGGGACCTTTCAGTCCAAAGGCTGACGCTCTATCCACTGAGCCAAACCGGTTTCGGCAAGACTTTCATATTCTTGAATGGTCAGTTCTTAACCCTCATCTTGCTTAACCTGATTCATTTGCCTGTCAGCATAACTATTATTGCTCGTCTCACATTCAGTTCTTATAAGTATATATCTAGTGACATATGATCTCGCTCATCTAGGGGAAATGATGAACAACATAGACTGAGGAACAAGAACAGACCCAGAAACAAGGAGGCATCGATCGGACTATCGGGCCTCAGAGGGAGGATAGGGGAGGGTGGGGGGAGGGGGAGAGATCAACCAAAGGACTTGTGTGCATGCATATGAGCCTATCCAACAGTTAAGTTCAACAGGGGGTTGGGGCATGCGTGGGGAGGGGGGTGGGATGGGAATGGGGGGATGAGGACAAATATGTGACACCTTAATCAATAAAGAAATTAAAAAAAAATTATATAGGTTTCAGATATATAATTCTATAATATATCATCTGTATATTGTATTGTGTGTTCACCACCCAAATCAAGTCTCCTTTCATCACCATTTCCGCCCCCCCACTCCCTCTTCTACTCTCCACTCCCTTTCCTCTGGTAATAACCATACTATTGTCTGTGTCTATGCATTTTGTGTGCGTGTGCTTAATCCCTTCACTTTTCCACCCAGCCCCGCACCCCTCTCCCCTCTGATAGCAGTCAGTCTGTTCTCTATGAGTCTGTTTCTATTTTGTCTGTTTATTTTGTTCATTAGATTCCACATATAAGTGAAATCATATGGTACTTATCTTTCTTTGACTGGCTTATTTCACTTAGTATAATGTTAATTTTTTTTCCATTTTTAAGTGTACAGTATAGTATTGTTAAGTACAATTTACTTACATTGCTGTGCAACCAATCTCCAGAACTCTTTTCATCCTACATCTGTTATTAAACAACTCCCCGCCCCCCCTCACCACCACCCCCCCCCCCCCCAGCCTCTGGCAACCACTGTTCTGCTTTCTTTCTCTCTGAATTCTCTAAATGCCTCATATAAATGGAATCATATAGTATTTGTCTTTTTGCAATTGGCTTATTTCATTCAGTACAATGTCCTGAAGGTTCATCCATGTTGGTATATATGTCAGAATTTTGTTGCTTTTTTATTGATTGATTGATTTGAGAGAGAGAGAAATAGAGGGGAGAGAGAGAGAGAGAGAGAGAGAGAGAGAGAGAGAGAGAGAGAGAGAGAGAGATTGACCTACTGTTCTACCTATCCATGCATTCATTGGTTGATTCTTGTATGTGCCCAGACTGGGGATTGAACCCACAACCTTGGTGTGGCAGATGATGCTCTAACCAACTGTGCTTGCCCAGCCAGGACTAGAATTTCCTTGCTTTTTAAGGCTGAGCAATATTTTGTTGTATGTATATACCACATTTTGTTGACCCACTCATCTGTGAGGGACACTTGGGTTCCTTCCATCTTTTGGCTATTGTGAATAACGTTGCTATGAACATGGATGTACAAATATCTCTTCAAGACTCTGTTTTCAATTCCCTTGGGTATATTCCCAGAGGTGGAATTGCTGAATCATATGGTAATTCTATTTTTAATTTTTTGAGGAATCACCATGTTTTTTTCCATAGCAGCTATACCATTTCACATTCCCATCAACAGTGCACAAGGGTTCTTCTGATTTTTCCACTCCTTGCCAACACTTATCTTCAGTATTTTATAGTAGCTATTCTAATGGATGTAAGATGGTATCTCGTAGTTTTGATTTGCATGTCTCCAATGATTAGTGATGTTGAGCATCTTTTCATGTACTTGTTGGCAGTTTGTATATCTTATTTTGAGAAATGTCTTTTTAAGTCCTTTGCCCATTTTTTAATGACTTGTTAAGTTGTTATTCTTTATCTATTGTGAATATTAACTTCTTAGCGGATATGTGACTTGCGAATATTTTTTCATTCTGCTCTTTACTCATGCTTGTGTTCTTTGAAGTATAGTTTTAATTTTGATATAGTTTAATTTATCATTTTTTTCCTTCTGTTGCCTATGTTTTTGGTGTCATATCTAAGAAATTGTCAAATCCAGTTTCATGAAGCTTTCCCCCTATGTTTTCTTTCAAGAGTTTTCTAGTTTTAGCTTTTATGTTTAGGTCTTTGGTCCATTTTGGCTTAATTTTTGTATACAGTGTAAGGTAAGGGTCCAACTTCATTATTTTTAATTCTTATTTTTTATTTTATTGATTTTAGAGAGAAGAAAAGAGAGAGAGAATCATTGATTTGTTGTTCCACTTATTTATGCATTCATTGGTTGATTATTTATTGTATGTACTCTGACCGGGGATTGAACCCAAAACCTTGGCATATTGGGACAATGCTCTAACCAACTGAGCTTCCTGGCCAGGGCCCGACTTCATTCTTTTGCAGGTGGATATACAGTTTTCCCAATTCCATTTGTTGAAAAGACTTTTCCCCCATCAAATGGGGAAATAAATAATTCATAAGCTTTTAATAACATGCTGTCCTAAGTAACATGCTAAAAATCACACCCTCCTGCTCCATCCCGCCTGAGACATGAATCATCCCATTGTCCAGCGTATCCAGTCACTTAGTAGGCTTCTTGGTTAGGAGATTGACTGATATGGTATTGCAGTGTTGTGTTTAAGTAACCCATATTTTACTCAATAATGGCCGAAAAGTACAAAAACAGTGATACTGGCAGTTTGAATATGCCAAAGAGAAATTGTAAAATGCTTCCTTGTAGTAAAAACATGAAAGTTATCAACTTAATAAGAAAAATTTTAAAAATTGTATGCTGAAGTTGCTAAGATCTATAGTAAGAATGAATCTTCTGTCTGTGAAATTGTGAAGAAGGAAAAATAAATTTATGCTGGTTTTGCTATTGCACCTCAAACTGCAAAAGTCACAGCCATAGTGCATGTTAAGTGCTTAATTAAATTTATGGGTGGAAGACCCACACAGAAAACATGTTCTGATTGATGGGCCCGTGTTGTGCCAAGAAGCACTGAGCCTGTATGAAGACTTCAGGAGGGGAGCCCCTGAAGTGAGTGACGTTAAGCCACCTAATGAAAGGAATGGTTACACAGATTTAGGAATAGGTTTGGCCTGAAATACATAAAAATTATTAGAGAGAGAGAGAGAGAGGGAGGGAGGGAGGCCACATTCACGTAACTTTTATTGCAGCATATTGCTATAATTATTCTATTTTATTGGTAATTGTTGTTAATCTCTTACTGTGCCTAATTTATAAATTAAACTTTATTACAGGTATGTATATACGGAAAAAAGCATAGTATATATCGGGTTTGGTAGTATCCATGGCTTTAGGTATCCATGGGCATCTTGGAACATATCTCCCACAGATAAGGGGGGACTTCTATATTTTCTATTTTTTAATCTTTTACTTTCTGGGGTATTTATCTTCTGTTTACCTCCTACTCCTTCTATGGGTATTTTAAAAATATCTGCTATCATATTTTTAATGTCCAAGAACTTTTGTCTCTGTAAGTTCCTTTTGTTTAAAAAACTTTTTTTTTTTGCTTCATTAATGAAATATATTTGTTTAAAATTTTTGAGACTTTTGCCAAAACCAGTTTGGCTCAGTGGATAGAGCGTCGGCCTGCGGACTGAAAGGTCCCAGGTTCGATTCCGGTCAAGGGCATGTACCTTGGTTACGGGCACATCCCCAGTAGGGGGTGTGCAGGAGGCAGCTGGTCAATGTTTCTCTCTCATCTATGTTTCTAGCTCTCTATCCCTCTTCCTTCCTCTCTGTAAAAAATCAATAAAATATATTTAATAAAAATAAAATAAAATTTTTGAGACTTTTCATTATTATTGAGTTTTTTTCCTTCTATTTTACCTCTTTTTCTTTTGAGTTTCTTTGCGGGGGCGGCGGGGGGGTGGGGGTTCTGTTTGTTTTGGTCATTGACTCCAAAGGTTTTCCCTAAGTGTCTCATGCTCTCTGGCTGTTTCAGTGGGAGGTATTGACCAGAGGGAAGCCCTGCTGGGATGGGAAAACCTCACTAGAGGTGACCAAGCTGTTGCATGGGGACAGACCTGGAAGAAGTCATGTACAGAGCTTTCCTATTGGGCTGACTGGGCTGGTCAGTTTTCCCAGAGAGAAACCCTCCAGTCCCCTAGGAGCGGTGGGGTTGGGGGCATGGCTGTGGGTGTTTTCAGTTCAGTACTTGTCGCCCTCAGCTGTGCGTAGTGGCTATAAGCCCAGCGTTCCTCGGTGCAGCCTCCGCAGAGTAAACGGGTTGCCTTCTGGAGAGGAGGTAGAAGTAGGGCAGTGGTAGCCTGACTGCGTGGCTAACACGCCAGTCTTTTTAGGTACTTGGTGCCTCTAATTTCTTTCTCTTTCCCCCTAGTATAAAATTATTAAATGTTTTTGTTTGTTGGTTTTTAAAGGATTTTAAAAATCTTTATTGTTGAAAGTATTACATATGTCCCCTTTTCCCCCCATTGACCCCTTCTATACCACTTCCATTACCACCACCACCCCCGGCCTTTATCACCCTATTGTCTGTGTCCGTGGGTTATGCATATCCTATATAATAAAGAGCTAATATGCAAATGGTTGTCACGCCCTCACACTATAACACCATAACAGCTCAGACACTCAACACTTGTGAGAGAGGAATGGTAACCAGCCAGGCTGTGGCCCGGGAGAGAAACAAGCCACCCGCCCCACAGTCCCAGGCACCAGCGCCTGCAGCTGCGGCCCGGTCAAAGCCGACTTGGGTCCTGAGTGCCTGCAGCCAGCCAGAGGGAGGGAAGCCCAGGTCCCAGGTGCCTGCAACCGGCCGGAGGAGGGAATCCTGGGTCCCAGGTGCATGGCAAGGAAGAGGTGATTAGGGATGATCAGACCAACAGGGGGGCAGTTAGGGGCAATCAGGCAGGCAGAGGTGGTTAGGGGCGATCAGGCAGGCAGGCAGATGGGGTTAGGGGTGATCAGGCAGGCAGGCAGGCGAGTGGTTAGGAGCCAGTGGTCCCGGATTGTGAGAGGCAGTCAGACATCCCCCGAGGGGTTCTGGATTGGAGAGGGTTCAGGCCAAGCTGAGGGACACAACCCTCATGCATGAATTTCATGCACTGGGCCTCTAGTATACATATAAGATCTTAGATTTATCTCTCCTCTCCCTCCCGCCTTTCCTCTAAGATTTGACAGTCTGTTTCATGCTTCTATGTCTCTGGATCTATTTTGTTCAACAGTTTATTTTGTTCATTAGAGTCCACATATGAGTGAGATCATGTGATTCTTGTCTTTCTCTGACTGGCTTATTTTGCTTAGCATAACCCTCTCCAGGTCCATCCAAGTTGTTGCAAATGGCAGAATTTACTTCTTCTTCTTCTTTTTTTTTAAATATATTTTATTGATTTTTACAGAGAGGAAGAGAGAGGGATAGTTAGAAACGTCGATGAGAGAGAAACATGGATCAGGTGCCTCCTGCACACCCCCTACTGGGGATGTGCCCGCAACCAAGGTACATGCCCTTGACCGGAATCGAACCTGGGACCCTTCAGTCCTCAGGCTGAGGCTCTATCCACTGAGCCAAACTGGTTAGGGCTTTTCTTTCTTTTTTAAAAAAAATTTTTTTATTGATTTCAGAGAAGAAGGGAGAGGGAGACAGAAACATCCATGATGAGAAAGAATTATTGATTGGCTGCTTCCTGCACACACACCGTCCCGCCTACTGGGGATCGAGCCCACAACCTGGATATGTGCTCTTGGCAGGAATCAAACCCAGGACCCTTCAGTCCCCAGGCCGACGCTCTATCCACTGAGCCAAACCAGCTAGGGCTTTACTTTTTTTTTAATGTCTGAATAATATCATATATATATATATATCACATTTTCTTTACCTATTTATCCATTGATGTGGGCACTTAGGTTGTTTCCATGTCTTAGTTGTTGTGGCTAATACTGCAATGAACATGGGAGTACAGATACCACTTAAGACAGTGATTTCATCTCCTTAGGATATATACCCAGAAGTGGGATTGCTGGAACTGATGAAGTTATATTTTTAATTTTTTGAGGAAGCTCATACTGTTTTAATTTTTTTTATTTTTGTGGGTGTGGATGTGTGTTTGTGGGTGTGTAGGTCCAGACTGTTTTTAATTCTACATTCCCACCAATAGTGCTTCAGGACTCCCTTTTCTTCACATGTGTGCCAGCATTTGTTATTTCTTGTTTTTGTTTTTTAAAATAAGTCATTCTTACAGGGGCTGGGGATCAAACCTGCAACCCAGGTACATGCCCTTGACTGGGACTCGAACCTGCGATGCATTGTTGTGTGGGCTGATGCTCTAGCCACTGAGAACAACAGTCTGGGCACAAAGGAAAGGTTTCTGACAGAAATTAAAGGTGCTGCGTCAGTGAACACATGAGTGATAAGACAGAGAAGCAGCCTTCTTGCTCATATGGAGAAAGTTGTGGTCTGGATAGAAGATCAAGCCAGCCACAGCACTCTTAAGCCAAAGCCGACTCCTGAGCAAGGCCCTCGCTTTCTTCAATACCATGAGGCTAAGAGAGGTGGAAGCTGCAGGCGGAAAGTTTGAAGATAGAAGTTGGTTTATGAGATTTAAGGAAAGTAGCCGTCTCCGTACATAACAGTGCCAGGCGCAGCTCTGGCCGATGTGGCTCAGTTGGTTGAGTGTCTCAGGCACCGAGAAGAGAAGTCTCCAGTTTGATTCCAGGTCAGGGTCCATGCCCAGGCTGGGGTCTCCATTCCCAATAGGGGCGGGGCGTACAGGAGGCAGCCAATCAATGATGTTCCTCTCTCATGATGTTTTTCTCTCTCCCTTTCCCTTCCTCTCTCTCCACAATCAATAAACACACACACACACACACACACACACACACACACACACACACACACACACACATAATTTTAAAAGTACAAGGTGCAGCAGCAAGTGCTGATGTAGAAACTGCAGCAAGTTATCCAGAAGATCCAGCTGAGATAATTAATAAAGGTATCTACACTAAACAACGGATTTTCAATGTAGACTAAACAGCCTTGAATTGGAAGAAGATGCCATTTAGGACTTTCATAGCTACTAATGCCTGGTTTCAAAGCTTCAAAGGGCAGGCTGACTCTCTTATTAGGGACTAATGTAGCTGGTGATTTTAAATTGAAGCCAATGATCATTTACCATTCCCCAAATCCTAGAGCCCTTAAGTAGATTTACGCTAAATCTATTCTGCCTGTACCTTGTCATGGAACAATCAAGTCTGGATGACAGTATATCTGTTTACAACATGGCTTATTAAATATTTTAAGCCCACTATTGAGAGCTACTGCTCAGAAAAAAAGATTCCTTTCAAAATATTACTGTTCATTGACAATGCACCTGGACACCCAAGAGCTCTGAGGAGATGTACAAGGAGATTAATGTTGTATTCATGGAACACAACATTCATTCTGTCAGCCCATGAGTCAAGGAGTAATTTTGATTTTCAAGTCTTATTATTTAAGAAACAAATTTCAGCCCTGGCCAGTGTGGCTCAGTTGGTTAAGTATCATCCCATGCACTGAAAGGTTGCCAGTTTGATTCCGTCAGGGCACATGCCCAGGTTGCGGTTTTGGTCTGGGTCCGGGGGGTGGGTACAGGAGGCAACCAATAGATGTTTCTCTCTCTCTCCCTCTCCCTTCCTCTCTAAAAAAAAAAAAAAAAATCTATTGAAAAAGAAACACATTTCCTAAGTCTATAGCTGCCATTGTTAGTGATTCCTCTGATGGATCTGGGCAACGTAAATTGAAAACCTTCTGGAAAGGACTCACCATTTTGTATGCCATTAAGAACATTGTGATTTATGGGAAGAGTCAAAATATCAACATTAACAGGAGTTCGGAAGAAGTTGATTCCAGCACTCGTGATGACTTTGAGGGGTTCAGGACTTCAGTGGAGGAAGTAACTGCAGGGATGGTGGGAAAAGAAAGAGAGCCAGAAAATTAGTAGAGCCAGAAGATCTGACTGAATTGCTGCAATCTCATGATAAAACAAACGAGGAGTTACTTCTTACGGATGAGCAAAGAAAGTGGTATTTTGAGATGGAATCTACTCCTGGTGAAGATGCTGGGAAGATTGTTGAAATGACAACAAAGGATTTAGAATATTACATAATCTCAGTCGATAATGCAGTGGCAGGGTTTGAGAGGATTGACCCCAATTTTGAAAGAACTTCTGTGGTTAATATACTATCAAACAGCATCACATGCTATAGAGAAATCATTTGTGAAAGGAAGTCAGTCAATGTGGTGAACTTCATTGTTGCCTTATTTTAAGAAATTGGCATGCCTCCCGCAGCCTTCAGCAGCCACCACCCTGATCAGTCAGCAGCCATCAACACGGAGGCAAAACCCTCCACCAGCAAAAAGGTTATGTCTCGCTAAGGGCTCAGATGAAGCTTAGCATTTTTTAGCAATAAAGTATTTTCTCATTAAGATACATACGGTACATTTTTTAGACATAATGCTATGCACACTTAATAAACGAGGGTATAATGAAAACATAACTTTTATATGCACTAGGAAACCAAAAAATGTGTGCGACTTGCTTTATTGCAATACTCACTTCATTGTGGTGGTCTAGAACCGAAGGAACCTGCAGTATCTCCAAGGTATGCCTGTCCTGATAAAGGTGGGGAATACCTGCTTTAACATGTTAGCCTGAGTAAAGATTTAAAGGAATGTTTTTATGGATTTTTTAACATATGCTTTTATTGATTTTTAGAGAGAGAGGAAGGGGGAGGAGAGAGAGAGAAACATCAATGAGAGAGAAACATCAACATCGGCCCGCTGCCTCCTGCACCTCCCCAGCCGGGGACAGAGCCCGCAGCCCACAGCCCCGGGCATGCGCCCTGACTGGGAATCGGACCAGCGACCTCTTGTCCATGGGTCGATGCTCAACTGCTGAGCCACACCAGTGGGCAAGACTTTAATTTTGACGTTTGCTAAAGGTCAGAGGCATGAAATATAAAAGGCATCTTTTACATTAATTGATATTCTTTGTGGGAAGAGTTCCCTCTTTGATATTTATGGTTCTGTTTTCTTCTGTTACTAATCCAATTCCTCACTACCACCACCACCAAAACAAGAGAGAAAAAGAGAGAGAGAGAGAGAGAGAGAGAGAGAGAGAGAGAGAGAGAGAGAGAGAAAAACCTGGAGATGAAACTAGCATTTTAAAGTAATTCCTAATAGATTTATTTTATGAAATGCTTTAAGCCAGTGGAGAACTGGAATATTCGTGTGATGTAGTAAAATGCACTATATTATAGGTAATTATGCAGATTTAGTTTTATGTAAACATAGAGCATAAGGATCTAAAATATGCCATGAACGAATGGGTCCATGTTCCAGCCAGCCTGGTATTTCCTCTCTAATAGAAGTACCTAAAAATGGCCGAAACCGGTTTGGCTCAGTGGATAGAGAGTCGGTCTGCGGACTGAAAGGTTCCAGGTTCGATTACGGTCAAAGGCATGTACATTGGTTGTGGGCACATCCCCGGTGGGGGGGTGTGCAGGAGGCAGCTGGTCGATGTTTCTCTCTCATCGATGTTTCTAACTCTCTATCCCTCTCCCTTCCTCTCTGTAAAAAAATAAAAAAATAAATAAAATATATTAAAATAAAAAAAAAGAAGAACCTAAAAATGTTTAGCGCAGTCTGGTACCGTCTTATATCAGTAGTGAAAGATGAGAGGTGTTTCACCCCCATCCTAGATTGCTTGACCATAATGTATCCGTTATTCATTTATTTAAACTTTTAAAACTCGTAAATACCTTAGACTTGACTGAACCCGTAGTATCATTATAAAAATTTCATTTTTTACTACCCAACATGGTAATTAGTATTTTATTTTACTTTATTTGTCCAAATTTACAATAGTTTTCAAGCTCTTGCATGTATTTTGCAGTTCTTATTCTACAGTTTTATGAATAATCTTGTTCATAAAAATGGTCAACTTATTTTTACCTTCATGATTTGACAAGTTTTTATTATTTCCTCTTTATCATTTTTTAATGGAACCTCGATTTTATTAGTCTTGTCTAAATGATAGTTTACTTAAGAGGCATACATTGTGTTCTCTAGCATCTGTGTAATAAAAACATCTCACTATAACAAAGTACCTTTTTTCAAACCTTTAACAAGCTTATTTTGACCCTCATTATTCCTGAGAGGTAAGACAATTATGTATTTATTTATTCTATGGCAGACAGGAATTCCTTTAGTATTTTTTAAACTCTCCTATCAAGTTCATTGCCATTAAAGTTTGAAATCATTCTTTCTTTCTTTTTTTGCATATATATATATATATATATATATATATATATATATATATATACTAGAGGCCTGGTATATATATATATATATATATATATATATATATATATATACTAGAGGCCTGGTGCACAAAATTCGTGCAAGGGGGTGTGTGTCCCTCAGCCCAGCCTGCACCCTCTCCAATCTGGGACCCCTCGAGGGATGTCTGACTGCCCGTTTAGGCCCGATCCCAGTAGGATTGGGCTTAAACGGGCAGTCAGACATCCCTCTCACAATCGGACATCCCTCTCACAATCCAGGACTGCTGGCTCCCAACTGCTCGCCTGCCTGCCTTCCTGATTGCCCCTAACCACTTCTGCCTGCCAGCCTGATCACCCCCTAACCACTCTCCTGCCAGCCTGATTGATGCCTAACTTCCCTCCCCTGCCAGCCTGATTGCCCCCAACTGCCCTCCTCTGCCAGCCTGATCACCCCCTAACTGCCCTCCCCTGCAGGCTTGATCACTCCCAACTGCCCTCCCTTGCTGGCCTTGTCCCTCCCAACTGCCCTCCACCTGCTGGCCATCTTGTGGGGGCAGCCATCTTGTGTCCACATGGGGGCAGCCATCTTGTGTGTTGGCATGATGGTCAATTTGCATATTACTATTTTATTAGCTAGGATAGAGGCCTGGTGCATGGGTGGGGACCAGCTGGTTTGCCCTGAAAGGTGTCCCAGATCGGGGTGGGGGTTCCCTTGGGGTGTGGGGCGGCCTGGGTGAGGGGCCTGTGGTGGTTTGCAGGCCAACCACGCCCCCCGGCGACCCAAGCGGAGGCCCTGGTATCTGGGATTTATTTATCTTCTATAATTGAAACTTTGTAGCCTGGAGCAGAGGCCAGGGCTGGCCAGGAAGCTTGGCTTCCTCCATTGCGGTGGCAACCCATGCCTCCTGCTTGCTTCAGCTCTGTGGCCGCTGCCATTTTTGTTGGGATTTATTTATCTTCTATAATTGAAACTTTGTAGCCTTGAGCAGAGGCCAGGGCCAGCCAGGAAGTTTGGCTTCCTCCATCACCGGGGAAACCCAAGCCTCCTGCTCGTTCTGTGGCCACAGCCATCTTGGTTGGGTTAATTTGCATACTCACTCCTGATTGGCTTGTGGGCGTGGCTTGTGGGCATAGCAGAGGTACGGTCAATTTGCATGTTTCTTTTTTATTAGTGTAGATATATATATGTATACATATATATATATATATATATATATATATATACACACACACGTGTGTGTGTGTGTGTGTGTGTGTGTGTGTGTGTGTGTGTGTATTGATTAAGGAAAGGGAGAGAGAGAAAGAAACATCAATGATGAGACAGAATCATCGATCGACTGCCTCTTGCATGCCCCCTACTGGGGATCGAGCCCGAAACCCAGGCATGTGCCCTTGACCAGAATGGAACCCAGGATCCTTCAGTCTGCAGGCCGACGCTCTATCCACTGAACCAAACCAGCTAGGGCGAAATCATTCTTTCCAAGGTGCCAAGATCTTCCTCACTCTCTAACATCTACATGTATAATCCTTTTGACCTTGTGTCCTTATGTCTCCTCGCAGCCATATGTGTCGTTGTCTCAGCAGATGGCACCACCTAGTCCAAGCAACAGTACACCTAACAGCAGCAGTGGAAGCAATGGAAATGACCAACTGAGCAAAACCAACCTCTACATCCGGGGTTTGCAACCAGGCACTACTGACCAGGACCTTGTCAAGTTGTGTCAGTCGTAAGTTGGGGTATGTGTGGGTAGGCTTCCAGGGACAGTATGGATTTGGTGATACTGGCTTGTTGCCACTCTTATCCTGAAATACAATATTATTTTGCTTCTACTCCATAGTCACAAGGTTTCTCAGCAGCCCCTCTGAAAGAAATCCTACCTGCTACTAATACATAAAACCTTTGTGTTTCTCTGAAGAAAGCCAGGATAAGGCTGGCCTTTAAAGCCTAGTGTATGACTTTGTTTCTAGCAAGTATCTAGAATTAATAGTCTTGGTGGAAAGATTCCTATCCTTACACCTTGAATAGAAATATTCAGTATCTCCAAAGGTATTGATTAGAAGGCAGTGAGGGATATAAGAAAGTGGGACTAGTCAATTGAATTATAAGCTTCAAAGAGTTTCTGCTGCTAGAGATATACCCAGTGAACCGGAGAAGCCCTCAAAGCAGTGGATGAAGAAGAGGGTGGAGAAAGAGGCAGTCACTTTGCATCTTCCCTGTAAAGACACTGGGGGTTCTTCGGAGCAGACTGAGTCATAAGGCGGAGATAACTGTTATGGAATTAGCCTCGTTAAGAATCCTGGGGAAATTGCAAGTGTGCAGAAATGCCGGTTCATTTCCTTTAGGCAGAAAAGTGTATGTTTCAAATAATATGGAGGAAAAGTCTGGGGATGGAATGGGAACATTAATGGGGAGAAGGAAAGCGGAATTTTGGTAAGTGGATGGTAGGAGAAAAATCGGAACCTTCGATTATGTAAACTTACCATTTTTAAAAACTTCGTTTTGAAGTATAACAAGTGCACGGAAAAACGCACGAACCGTAAGTGTATTTACAACAGTGACTTTTCACAAGCTGAACACACCCTTGTTACCGAAACAGAACACTGCCACCTCTTCCCACGCCCGCCTCTCCGTTTCTATCTCTTTCCCACCCAAAGGTATCACTTCAATACGAACAGTGCTGCTCTGAGCTTTACGTGCCCTTTGGTGCACGTGTGTACGCCTTTATGCTGTGTCTCTACCTACGAGTAAAAGTGCGTTTGTTCAGCTTCTGTTGATGTTGCTGAACCGCTGTCTGAAGTGGCTGCAGTAACTCAGACTCCCACAACCGTGCACGTGAGCTCCAGGGCTCCCCGTGCTAGAGGCAGCACATTCTGCCTGCGGAATACCGCTGTGTGAGGCATCACATGTGCTCTGTGCACCCCTTACTCCTCTGGTGTGGTTTGCGAATCACGTGGATGTTTTTGTTAGCGCCAGACCACACAAATTCAACCTCTAAAGGCTAGAGGTATGTATAAAACGGGTTCCTTTCACTCAGCTTACCTTGCTAGAAAGGTATTTCAATGGCACTTAGTCTAGGACTAGTAATGTTTTGGGGGAATGCAAATTGGCAGGAATGTTGGCTTATGAGGGAAAAGACTATCTTATCAGTCTAGTTCCTTCATTCTGCACCTCGTGTTTCTTGTCCTAGATATTTTGTGCTACAAAAATCTCCTCACTCCACACGACAGAGGAAAAGCTCAGTTCAACTTCCCCATACGTGCTTTTAGACATGCATCTCGCCCTTTCCAGCAGTTGCCCTACCTTCTGCCGTGTCTGAAGGGATGAGAATAGTCAGGGTCAGTATGTAGGGTGGAAGTGAGGAGTCCGGAAGGGCACTATGGGGAAGGGGCAACGAGGCAGGGAAAGCATGGGTGCTGGGTGAGCGATGAGGAAAGGGAGGCTGAGAAGAGCAGGTGGACGCTGTGAGCTGGGAGTTACACCTTTCTGGGAAGGGTGCTTCCTCTGCGTAGGACGTCCTGCCTTTGTCCCAGTTGGTCTCCCTCCGGGTTGCAGGGGAAGTGGCTGGATCCTAAGCCCTGGTGGGCGGGAAGGAGCGGCGGCGTGGAGTCTGGGACTGGAGCTCGCAGTTCTCTCGGAGGCTCCGTCTGAGGAGGAAGCAGGAGCGGCTCAGCGGCTGCCAGCTGCCTGGAAATTCTGAGCTCAGTCTCAGGCTGCTCAGACCACAGCAAGCTCCACCCTGGGGCCTCCATAGGGATCGCAGCATGCGTGTCCTCTGGCCTAGTCTCATGCAGCTCTTCCTTTGCCTAAATTTGGGAAAGAATCCAAGTATGTAGCCCTGAAGAGCTAGGATCACCCCTCCCACCCCCCATTTTAATGTGTTCTTTTCCCGGCCTCCAGGGCATTGCTTAGCTTATTCTTTCTAACCCGTTGGTTCCAAGAAGCGCCACCAAAACAGTCAGTGAGAGGTCGCCAAGGAGCGAAACAAATACACCAACCATCCTGCGAGCTTTCGGGATGAGCAGAGCGGTAGGAAAAATGCTTCTTTGGGATATTGGTCTTACATTCAGTCCCTGCTAAGCGTTTTTAGTTAAATCTTGTACTTACAACTTTGTCAGTGCTATCTGTTCTCTCTTGGATATTTTCACCCGCCTGGAGCGGAACGGAGAGACTTTTCTCCAGTGGAACACTTCTCATCTAATCCCCGACGTGGGACACCCCGCTCTGCTGCCAAAGCATGCTCTTTCAAAATGTTGAAAACATGACCGTCATGCAAATATAGGTGGACACATGCCAAAGATTTATTCCAGTCGTTGGTGAGGGAACCAGCAGGACGGTAAAATGAGTTCAAAAAGCATTTGAGGGACGGAGTATTTACAGGTACTGAAAAAAAGAATGTTGGAATAAGATTGCTGGGCTACATACAAAATGGGTTCATATCCCAGAGAACCATATAACAGTGACCTTTGGGACTTCCTTTCCTACTGGACGGGAACTATTTGCATTTCTACTGGATAAACATCAACAGTTAGTATGTGTCCTCACTAAGCCTGGGCCCCAATCAGCAGTAAATAGTAAATGAAACAACTCGCTAGATAATGAAATATACCTTGAGTGGGCCTTTTATTGTATTTTATTTTTTTAAATATATATTTTTATTGATTTCAGAGAGGAAGGGAGAGGGAGAGAGATAGAAACATCAGTGATGAGAGAGAATCATGGATCGGCTGCTTCCTGCACGACCCTCCACTGGAAAGTGAGCCCACAAAACTGGGCATGTGCCCTGACTGGGAATCAACCTTGTGATCTCCTGGTTCTTAGGTTGATGCTCAACCACTGAGCCATGGCGGCTGGGCTTGAGCGGGGCCTTTTAGACAATATTCCAGGAGGATGTTGAAAGGATATGCAATCATCATTTTGCCTTGTCATCAAGTTTTGGATAATTTTCTTTCCTTTTTTTTTTTTGTTAATCCTCACCTGAGGATATTTTTCTATTGATTTTTAGAAAGAATGGAAAAGAAAGAAAGAGACAGACAGACAGACAGACAGAGAAACATCAATGTGAGAGAGACACATCGATTGGTTGCCTTTGCACACACCCCTAGCAGGGCTGGGGAACGAGCCTGCAACCAAGGTACATGCCCTTGACCAGAATCAAACCCAGGGCCAAAACCGGTTTGGCTCAGTGGATAGAGCATCGGCCTGTGGACTGAAAGGTCCCAGGTTCGATTCTGGTCAAGGGCATGTACCTTGGTTGCGGGCACATCCCCAGTAGGGGGTGTGCAGGAGGCAGCTGATCGATGTTTCTCTCTCATCGATGTTTCTAATTCTCTATCCCTCTCCCTTCCTCTCTGTAAAAAAAATCAATAAAATATAATAAATAAAAAACAAAAACCCAGGGATCCTTCAGTCCATAAACCGATGCTCTTTCCACTGAGCCAAACTGGCCAGGGCTGAATAATTTTCTTACCTGGTCGTGTGTCCACTCCCCTCCTAACACACTCAAATCTTGACAATGAGAAATAGAAGTTTTAGAATACGGTCAAGCAGGAGAGCCATTTGCAGTAGGGTAAAGTTGAGGTCACTTGAATATAATAACAGTGATCGCAGTTAAGAGTTTTTACGTGTTTAGCATGTGGTAAACACTAGTGCTTCATATTCATGAACTCATTTCCTGTTCCCAACAATCCTATTTCTGTTTTACGGATGGTGAGACTGAGGCACAGAAAGGTTAAATGACTTGTCCAAGATCACACATAGCTACAAAGAGGCAGAGCCAGGATTCGAGCATAAGAAATCTGGTTCAGGTTGACCTTCAATCAGTAGAGGGATAGGGAACTGGGTGTCAGAGAAGATAAATGTCTATAGGTTTTTCACAGGAGGAATGGTGTTTGTCCAAAAGGAGAGAAGTAACATCAAGGATGGCTTTTAGTCCTTAAGGAATTCCTGCCTGAGCGCTGCCCTTGCACATTCTGCGATGTGTAAGTCGCCGAGCTTCTCTCCTGAGAAGACAGTAATCGCTTTCTAACTAGTGTCTGAGTCTTATTTGGAGAAGAAGAGAGAAATGTGTTGGACTGCAGTTGCCTTATTTCCTGTGGGTGCCTTTGGGAATTAGGTTTTCTATGATAAGTCTCACATTTTAAATTCATCTTCTCTTTGCCTGTTACTAAGGTTTGGGTAGGATCAGCTGTCGTAGTGGGAGTGAAGAAAGGACCTGGATTCATCCAGATGTCTCATTCCCCGTCCTTTCCTACACACCTGCCCCAGATGATCACTTTGCGTTTTCTTCTCCCTTAGATATGGCAAGATCGTCTCCACGAAGGCCATATTGGACAAGACCACAAACAAATGCAAAGGTGAGAAAGAGCTGTCCTTGGTGATGGAGAGCAGCTGTCAGGGAGCCCATCCCTTGTCTCTGCCCTTTACTGCTGCAAGTCCCTGCTACCCAAGGCCGGAGAGAAATCTCAGAGGTGTTCAGACTTAAAAGACCAGCAGAGCCCTGGCCAGGTAGCTCAGTTGGTTAGAGCATCGTCCTGATATGCCCAGGTTGCCAGTTTGATTCCCGGTCAGGGCACATACAAGAGTTAACCAATGAATGCATAAATAAGTGGAACAACAAACCGATATTTCTCTCTTCCTCCCTCTCTTCCCACTTTCTCTCTCTCTAAAAATCAATCAATAACAATGTTTTAAGACTAGCAGATATTTAGACTCTTTGGTGACCAGATAGCTAGAGCTGCATATGCTATTTTGGGGACCTAAGGCTAGAAGTCTGCACAAGAGTCTTGGGGTCCCTTGGACTCGCTTTGAACCTCATGTTCCCTGGATTGGATGATGTGTATGAGTAGGTGCAATTATTTCTCTTTAGCAAAGCATTGTAAATGCTTTTTGGTGGTAGTGGGGTGGATGACTGGGTAGGTATTATTTTGGGAGGATTAGTAGTTTTGTTGGGTTTTGAGCAGTTTTAGGTGGAGATGTAAGAATTGTAGGAGAGGAAAAGTATGTAGGTTGAAGTGGAGAATGGCTTCTTCCAGCAGGCAGCTGGTTATCTGCCATGAAGAGGCTGTACTCCCACCTGGCCAGTGTGGCTCAGTGGTTGAGCATCCGCCTATGAACCAGGAGGTCATGGTTCGATTCCCAGTCAGGGCACATGCCTGGGTTGTGGGCTCGATCCCCAGTAGGGGGTGTGTAGGAAGCAGCCAATCAATGGCTCACTCTCATCATTGATGTTTCTCTCTCTCTTCCTTTCCCTTTCTCTCTGAAATCAATAAAACTATATAATTTTAAAAAGAGGCTGTATTCCCATGCCTAGCATTCTGGGGTGTGGCTAGAAAAGAGGAAGGGTTGTTATTTTAAGACATCAGAGTGGGGGGTGCTGTGGATTATTAGATGAGCCTCCTTCCTGAAACCTCACCTTTGTTGAGGGAGGGAGAAAGGCAAGGACGCCACAAGGACCCGATTGCCCTGGGCACTCTGCGCTTTAAAGTAACTGAAAATGCCCAGCAATGCGTGGCTCAGTGGTTGCGTGTCAACCCTTGAACCAAGAGGTCATGGATTCCATTCCCGGTCAGGGCACATGCCCGGGTTGGGGGCTCCATCCCCAGCAGGGGGTGTGCAGGAGGCAGCTAATCATGATGATGATTCTCTCCATCATTGATATTTCTCTCTCTCCCTCTCCCTTCCTGTCTGAAGTCAATAAAGACATATTCTTTAAAAAATAGGCCAAATCTCACAGGGTTTGAGAAGCACGGGGATATGCACCTGAAACCTGCCTACCACTTCTATTACATGGATCAGAACCCTTCCTCTGTCTCCTGAAAAGCCTGGGCCTCCCCCCCCCCCGCCCCCACCCGCCGTATCCCCCCACCGCACACTGACGCTGTTTCCATTCCAGGCTATGGCTTTGTGGACTTTGACAGCCCTTCAGCCGCACAGAAGGCCGTGACGGCACTGAAAGCCAGTGGTGTCCAGGCACAGATGGCAAAGGTAAGGAAGGGTGCTGCCCGGTCTTCCCCTCCACGGGGTTCTGGTGAGCAACAAGGTTCGGTTCCAAGGTTTCCGGGGCCGAGAACCGTGGTGCTGACGGGCAAAGGCCCTGCAGTGATCTGTTACTCTGTCTGGCCCACGGCAGTCGGCAGTCGGGGCTAGGGACCCGTTTAGCACCCTTGGGCTGCTGGAGGAAGAGGATCGGCAGGTAGCTCTGTCCAGGATTATAAGCAGGCAGGAGGGTCCAGAGGCTTGCTCCCTTCCTCCCGCCGTCTCCCCACCCTGGTTCCGCACTTCCCTACCACACAGCTTGTGGGAGTTTTGCAACATTCTCTGAAGAAGCCAGTTGTGCATCTCTGCGTTCAGAACAATGCGTTCCACCTCCCAGCACTGTTCCCTGGGTGGGGTGGTTCTGTGGTGGGGCGTGGGGGGAGGAGACCGTTCCTCCTCAGATCTGCCTGGAGCTTCTCTTTCCATCTGTGCGACTGGGAATCCAGGGGCTTTCCCCTCCCGCGTGCTGTCCGGTGGCACTGCCCCTTGCCTGTCTGAAGTCGCTGATGAGGCAGGGCTGCCAGCCACCTTTTTCTGTAATTTAAGGACGTGGAAGCCCTGAAGGGAAAGGCAGAAGGGACTGAGGTGGCTTGTGACCCACAATCCAGAGCAGAGTGGCTGCTCAAATTCTTAAAAAGGCAGCTATGGGACGTGGTAGCCCTGCACACGCTCTGCCCGCTGGCAGGGCTCTCCCGCCTCCTCCTTCTGTGGAAGAGCCTGTGGGCGGGTGTGGGACTCTGCAGAGCTCCTGGGAGACCAGGGCTTCCCGGCTCCACGGGGACCAGGGAGCTACGCCTGTGGCCCTCTGTGCAGCCCCAGCACATGGCCTTCCCGTCCTCCTTGTCCTCCTTCTCCCTCTGCCCTCTTCCTGCTTTCCCTCCGTCAGGGGGTGAACAGGCATTCCTCCTCAGAGGAGTCTGCTGTGGCCGGAAAAGGGGGAGGGGGGGGGGGGCGGAGAATCACTCAAAACAATCCAGCCAGCGAACAAGGCGGTCCAAGAGGATCCAGCCTCTGGGACCGGCTGCTGGGGGAGGAGGAGTGCTGCTCTGCCTAGTTCTTAAAGAGACAGCCAACACTTTATCAACGACTTGTATTATGGGCTTGTACAGTACTAATAATATGAAATCTGCTTTCTCTCTCCTCTCTCTCTCTCTCTCTCTCTCTCTCTCTCTCTCTCTCTTTTTTTGGGGGGGGGGGGGTCTGGGCTCAATATACAACCCATGGTAGTAGGACTAGGTGCTTGTTACAAATAGTTAAGATTCTCTTTGTTTATGTGGGACCCTTCCTGTTATCTTTTTTTCTGAGATACTATTTTTGTGGATGAAGGCTGAGATGTGAGCTTCATTTTCTCTCTTTTATTTCCATAGCAACAGGAGCAGGACCCCACAAATTTATACATATCAAATCTCCCACTGTCAATGGATGAGCAAGAACTGGAGGGAATGCTGAAGCCCTTTGGCCAAGTTATCTCCACTCGGATCCTTCGAGACACCAGTGGGACCAGCAGAGGGGTTGGCTTTGCAAGGTGAGGGGTGCCAAGAATGGGAAATGACGTGGTCAATAAAGAATGTCACAAAGACTGTGCCCCCCTTTCCCACAAGGGACCGACCAAAAGTACTTGGTCGTGTTACGGGGACGCTCCGGCTGCCTGTCGCTGTGTCCGACAACGAAGGCCAGGGTGGATCACAGTGGGCGTTGGTTGAGAGGGCCAAGAAGACAGGGTGCTTACAAGCATCACATCTCACCTTCCAGCAGGGGCAGGGACAGGATTGTATGGGGAAGGGCCTGGGGTGAGGCCAGGAACGACGTCAGCTCTTGTCCTTTACTCATCAGGCGATGAGGTGAGGTTGATGAGGTGATGTTTTGACTCCTGGTGGGTTGGCCTGACCATGCTTATCAGTTCTGCTTGCTGGATTCACAGCTGAGTCACCTCCTCCATCGCTTTGCACCAGCCTTGAAAAGGAAACTTAAGAAAAACGTAACCCCCTATTCGCATATAAGAAACTTAACCCCCTATTCACATACTAATAAGTATATGTGTTCTAAGATTTAAAATAATAAGATTATTTTCACCCTGGATCCGGGTGAGGCCACGCGCCCCTGGGTCTGGGAGAGGCCACGTGCCCCCGGGTCCGGGTGAGGCCTCGCGCACCTAGGTCCAGGTGAGGCCACGTGCCCCTGGGAGAGGCCACGCGTCCCTGGGTCCGGGTGAGACCATGTGTCCCTGGATCTGGGTGAGGCCTTGCGCACCTAGGCCCGGGTGAGGCCACGTGCCCCTGGGTCTGGGAGAGGCCACGCGCCCCTGGGTCCGGGTGAGGCCACGCGCCCCTGGATCCGGGTGAGGCCACGCGCCCCTGGGTCTGGGAGAGGCCACGCGCCCCTGGACCCGGGTGTGGCTGGGTCCCTGGCCTGGGTGAGGCCACACGCCCCTGGGTCCGGGTGAGACCACGCGCCACTGGACCTGGATGAGGCTGGGTCCCTGGGCCCGGGTGAGGCCATGTGCCCCTGGGTCCGGGTGAGGCCTTGCGCCCCTGGGTACGGGTGAAGCCGGATCCTGGGTCCGGGTGAGGCCGTGTGCCCCTGGATCCATCCGGGTGAGGCTGGGTCCCAGGCCCGGGTGAGGCCACGCGCCCCTTTGGTCTGGGTGAGGCCACGTGCCCCTTAGTCCGGGTGAAGCCGTGCCCCTGGGTCCGGCCGAGACCAAACCAGAGGGAGTCGGACCTCCATTACCACCATTTGTCCACCATCCAGAGCTGAGGGGTCAGTGCTGACATGTACACATAAGGAACTGGTGGACATTGAAATTGGGTCTCAAAAGAACTGTTGGTCCAGAAAGAAACTCACTACAGACTGATTCATTTGCCTGTCAGCATAACTATTATTGCTCGTCTCACATTCAGTTCTTATAAGTATATATCTAGTGACATATGATCTCGCTCATCTAGGGGAAATGATGAACAACATAGACTGAGGAACAAGAACAGAACCAGAAACAAGGAGGCATCGATCGGACTATCGGGCCTCAGAGGGAGGATAGGGGAGGGTGGGGGGAGGGGGAGAGTTCAACCAAAGGACTTGTGTGCATGCATATGAGTCTATCCAACGGTTAAGTTCAACAGGCGGTTGGGGCATGCGTGGGGAGGGGGGGCGATGGGAATGGGGGGATGAGGACAAATATGTGACACCTTAATCAATAAAGAAATTTAAAAAAAATTTAAATAAAAAGATTAACCTTCAAAAAAAAAAAGATTATTTTTCAGATTAATTCAGGTGCTCTCTCTATCAGATGATAGGTCCTCCCTATCAATAGTAAATCAAGTTTATTTAATTATAGGTCACAATACTAAAAAGTTCATGTGCCCCAAATCCTTGTCCTTTCCCCACTACTTTCTGCTACTCTAGCCTTTATTCCTTTGCTCCAGACCCAACCAGAATAAAATAATTCTGCACCTTCTAGTAGATTTAATGTCACTGGTACTGTACAAGCCCATAAAGCAAGTGCTCTGTATCTTCCTATTGTCTCAGTTAGTCATCACTACACCCTGTGAAATGTTAACTCCCCGTGTTATAGGTAAGGAAACCAAAGTTCCCAAGATGAAGTGACTTGTCCCGGGTCCCAGGAGTGGGTGGCAGAGGCAAGGCCCCAATACTGCTGGCTTCCAGGTCCGTTCGGATGAAGTGGAAGAGCTGGTCTGCCTTCAGATCTGTTGAGAGACTTCGATTCTGGAACCAACTCTGCCACTAACTGTCCATGTGATAGCAGACCTTTATGAGTCTTGGTCGACTCTGGAGATTGATTTATTATTTTTTGAAAAAAAAAAATATTTTTTTATTTTTTTATTATTATTTTTAAAAATATATTTTATTGATTTTTTACAGAGAGGAAGGGAGAGGGACAGAGAGTTAGGAACACTGATGACAGAAACATCGATCAGCTGCCTCCTGCACACCCCCCACCAGGGATGTGCCCGCAACCAAGGTACATACCCTTGACCGGAATCGAACCTGGGACCCTTCAGTCTGCAGGCCAATGCTCTATCCACTGAGCCAAACCAGTTAGGGCTAAATCATACTGTTATATAATTTTTCAGTGTATCCAATTGAGATCTAAATGTCGTAGCAATTTTATACACAAAATCATCCATTTTAGAAATACATAGGTCATTTCTTTTTTATTAGTTATAACTCTTACATCTTTCTTATAACATTCCATTTTTTGCCCTATCCGGTTTGGCTCAGTGGATAGAGTGTCGGCCTGCGGACTCAAGGGTCCCAGGTTCGATTGTGGTCAAGGGCATGTACCTTGGTTGCGGGCACATCCCCAGTAGGGGGTGTGCAGGAGGTAGCTGATCGATGTTTCTCTCTCATTGATGTTTCTAACCCTCTATCCCTCTCCCTTCCTCTCTGTGAAAAATCAATAAAATATATATTTTTAAAAACATTCCATTTTTTCTTCTTGATCTTACATTTTTATTCCATTTGTGTTGTATTCTAGTGTAAAACATTTTTATAGTTGAAAGTCTTTTTATGGACCATTCTGTAATACTTCTCTGCAATAAAAACATGTATATAAATTAAAATTTTTTTCCAGTGGCCCTGAGGCTATATATGTATGAACCCATAAGAAAATTCTCTTTTTAAAATATATTTTTTATTGATTTCAGAGGAGAAGAGGTAGAAACATCAATGATGAGAGAGAATCACTGATTGGCTGCCTCCTGCACACCCCTATTGGGGATTGAGCCCACAACCCAGGCATGTGCCCTTGACTGGAATTGAACCCGGGACCCTTCAGTCTGGAGGCCGACGCTCTATTCACTGAGCCAAACTGACTAGGATAAAAATTCTTTTTATAATGTTTAGTTCACAGTTGCCCCAAACAACATAAGTATATTTAAATGTTAATACAAAATTATTCTATAGGAAGTAAATTTTATTGGAAATGCTTCTCCTATGACATGAATAAGTTTTATTTTGTTTAGATTTTTCTAATTAGGTCATGCAGCCATCAGTGAATATTGTTCACTGCTGTAACAAGACAGGGTTTAATATCAGTTCTGTTCCTGAGTTTTGTTTTCATGCTGAGAAACTTTGTTCATACAAATAAGTAAATGGGAATGGAAAGAGATTTTTGAGTGGTTTTTTTTTTTTAAGATTTAAAAATTGATTTTTTTTAAGATTTAAAAATTGATTTTTTAAAACGTGCCCCTGGGTCTGGGAGAGGCTAAGCGTCCCTGGGTCCGGGCGAGACCATGTGTCCCTGGATCCGGGTGAGGCCGCGTGCACCTAGGCCCGGGTGAGCCCAAGTGGCCCTGGGTCTGGGAGAGGCTAAGCGTCCCTGGGTCCGGGTGAGACCATGTGTCCCTGGATCTGGGTGAGGCCTCGTGCACCTAGGCCCGGGTGAGCCCAAGTGGCCCTGGGTCTGGGGGAGGCCAAGCGCCCCTGGGTCCGGGTGAGACCATGTGTCCCTGGATCTGGGTGAGGCCTCGTGCACCTAGGCCCGGGTGAGCCCAAGTGGCCCTGGGTCTGGGGGAGGCCAAGCGCCCCTGGGTCCGGGTAAGACCATGCGTCCCTGGATCCGGATGAGGCCTCGTGCACCTAGGCCCGGGTGAGCCCAAGTGGCCCTGGGTCTGGGAGAGGCCACGCGTCCCTGGGTCCGGGTGAGACCATGTGTCCCTCGATCTGGGTGAGGCCTCGTGCACCTAGGCCTGGGTGAGCCCAAGTGGCCCTGGGTCTGGGAGTGGCCAAACGTTCCTGGGTCTGGGTGAGACCGTGTGTCCCTGGATCCGGGTGAGGCCTCGTGCACCTAGGCCCGGGTGAGCCCAAGTGGCCCTGGGTCGGGGAGAGGCCAAGCGTCCCTGGGTCCGGGTGAGACCATGCGTCCCTGGATCCGGGTGAGGCCTCGTGCACCTAGGCCCGGGTGAGCCCAAGTGGCCCTGGGTCTGGGAGAGGCCAAGCGTCCCTGGGTCCGGGTGAGACCATGCGTCCCTGGATCCGGATGAGGCCTCGTGCACCTAGGCCCGGGTGAGCCCAAGTGGCCCTGGGTCTGGGAGAGGCCAAGCGTCCCTGGGTCCGGGTGAGACCATGTGTCCCTGGATCCGGATGAGGCCTCGTGCACCTAGGCCCGGGTGAGGCCACGTGCCCCTAGGTCTGGGAGAGGCTAAGCGTCCCTGGGTCCGGGTGAGACCATGTGTCCCTGGATCTGGGTGAGGCCTCGTGCACCTAGGCCCGGGTGAGCCCAAGTGGCCCTGGGTCTGGGAGTGGCCAAACGTTCCTGGGTCTGGGTGAGACCGTGTGTCCCTGGATCCGGGTGAGGCCTCGTGCACCTAGGCCCGGGTGAGCCCAAGTGGCCCTGGGTCGGGGAGAGGCCAAGCACCCCTGGGTCCGGGTGAGACCATGCGTCCCTGGATCCGGGTGAGGCCTCGTGCACCTAGGCCCGGGTGAGCCCAAGTGGCCCTGGGTCTGGGAGAGGCCAAGCATCCCTGGGTCCGGGTGAGACCATGTGTCCCAGGATCCGGGTGAGGCCTCGTGCACCTAGGCCCGGGTGAGCCCAAGTGGCCCTGGGTCGGGGAGAGGCCAAGCGTCCCTGGGTCCGGGTGAGACCATGCGTCCCTGGATCCGGATGAGGCCTCGTGCACCTAGGCCCGGGTGAGCCCAAGTGGCCCTGGGTCTGGGAGAGGCCAAGCGTCCCTGGGTCCGGGTGAGACCATGTGTCCCTGGATCCGGATGAGGCCTCGTGCACCTAGGCCCGGGTGAGGCCACGTGCCCCTGGGTCTGGGAGAGGCTAAGCGTCCCTGGGTCCGGGTGAGACCATGTGTCCCTGGATCTGGGTGAGGCCTCGTGCTCCTAGGCCCGGGTGAGCCCAAGTGGCCCTGGGTCTGGGAGTGGCCAAACGTTCCTGGGTCTGGGTGAGACCGTGTGTCCCTGGATCCGGGTGAGGCCTCGTGCACCTAGGCCCGGGTGAGCCCAAGTGGCCCTGGGTCTGGGGGAGGCCAAGCGCCCCTGGGTCCGGGTGAGACCATGCGTCCCTGGATCCGGGTGAGGCCTCGTGCACCTAGGCCCGGGTGAGCCCAAGTGGCCCTGGGTCTGGGAGAGGCCAAGCATCCCTGGGTCCGAGTGAGACCAGGTGTCCCAGGATCCGGGTGAGGCCTCGTGCACCTAGGCCCGGGTGAGCCCAAGTGGCCCTGGGTCTGGGAGAGGCCAAGCGTCCCTGGGTCCGGGTGAGACCAGGTGTCCCTGGATCCGGATGAAGCCTCGTGCACCTAGGCCCGGGTGAGGCCACGTGCCCCTGGGTCTGGGTGAGGCTAAGCGTCCCTGGGTCCGGGTGAGACCATGTGTCCCTGGATCTGGGTGAGGCCTCGTGCACCTAGGCCCGGGTGAGCCCAAGTGGCCCTGGGTCTGGGAGAGGCCAAGCGTCCCTGGGTACGGGTGAAGCCAGATCCTGGGTCCGGGTGAGGCCGTGCGCCCCTGGATCCATCCGGGTGAGGCTGGGTCCCAGGCCCGGGTGAGAACACGCGCCCCTTGGGTATGGGTGAGGCCACGTGCCCCTTAGTCCGGGTGACGCCGTGCCCCTGGGTTCGGCCGAGACCAAACCAGAGGGAGTCGGACCTCCGTTACCACCATTTGTCCACCATCCAGAGCTGAGGGGTCAGTGCTGACATGTACACATAAGGAACTACTGGACATCGAAATTGGGTCTCAAAAGAACTGTTGGTCCAGGGGGAAGCTCGCTACAGAGTGATTCATTTGCCTGTCAGCATAAATATTATTGCTCGTCTCACATTCAGTTCTTATTAGTATATATCTAGTGACATATGATCTCGTTCATCTAGAGGAAATGATGAACAACATAGACTGAGGAACAAGAACAGAACCAGAAGCAAGGAGGCATCGATCGGACTATCGGGCCTCAGAGGGAGGATAGAAGAGGGTAGGGGGAGGGGGGGGGAGGGGGAGAGTTCAACCAAAGGACCTGTATGCATGCATATAAGCCTATCCAACGGTTAAGTTCAACAGGGGATTGGGGCATGCGTGGGGAGAGGGGTGGGATGGGAATGGGGGGATGAGGACAAATATGTGACACCTTAATCAATAAAGAAATTTAAAAAAAAAAAAAAAAGATTTAAAAATTGATTATTTAGAGAGAGAGGGAGAGAGAAACATCAATGTGAGATCAAATCATCCATTGACTGCCTCCTGCATGCCCCCTATCTGGGATCCAGCCCATAACCTGGGCATGTGCCCTGGCAGAGAATCAAACTCGCAGCCTTTTAGTGCACGGGACAACACCCAAGCAGCTGAGCCACACCGGCCGGGCGGGGACGGGAAGAGTTTTGTGAAAATAGGGATTCTGTGAATTCCTTTTGAATCATTTGCCAAGAACCAGGGTAATCTATCAACAAAATTGATTTTTTTTTTAAATGTATCAAGTGACAATTTGCAGAGTCCTCCAGCTTATGGAAGGAAGAATTGGGAGCATCTGACATACAAAAAAAAAAAAAATTTGTAACTCGGTTACCACTGCCTTGTTTTGAGTTTTGGGAGAGTGTGAAGTAAATTGAGAGGAGTGACTGTGAGAGGGGACTTGAGCTTTGATCGTTACTGATCATGACCAGTCCCCCAGGCAGATCAGTTTTAGGAAAGAATTTATGAGAAGGTTGAGGTTCTGAAAGTGATTCTCTTGAAACTCTCTATGCCTGTGCACCCTTTTTCTATCACTATGGCCCTAACCCTGTCTATTACTGTTTCCTCCTACAGACTCATGAAATCTTAAGCCTAAGGAATAGGAGTAACCCAGCTGAAGACTTCTGCTCTAGGATACCTAATGTGGTTTTCTCTAAAACATTCTATTTGAGGCCTTTTATAGTCACCACCGTCATAGGAATGGTTTATACTTTTAGTGGCTATTGGCATGTAAAATATAGTGAGACTTTAAATATGAAAAGAGGGCAGGATACTGTACTTTGTATTATATGGGTCCTTACAATTCTTAGAACACATTTAGATAGATTATCTTATTTGATCTATACAATCCTATGTAGTAGGGTAGATGGATCATTTCTCTAAAGTGGAAATGAGGAATGGATCCAAAGGGGTTTTGTGCATGGCCTAACCCATAGAGCTTTGGGAGATGAACAGGAACTGGAGTCTAGATTTCTGTCCTCTTTCCTCAGCAAAATACTTCAACTCACATAGTTCCCATTGTTTTTTCTATCACTATGGGCCCTGAACATGTCTTATTACTGTTTCCTCCTACAGACTCATGAAATCTTAATGAATAGCTAATTAGACCTTGATAAGTAACCAGAAGCAAAAATAAATATTGGAAAATTCTTAGCTTGTGTAGTTTTATCAGAGTGAGGGAACAATTTCCATTGGGATTTTGTAATAAAAAAGTAATAGTAACAGCCTCTGTTTATTGTATTCTTATTTATGAACCAGACACAATCGTAGGCCCATCCGTCAGTATCTGCTTTGGAACATGTATTCATAGCTTAAAGACCTCCATGGTTCCTTTCAGGACTCCTCCGGGAGCCAGATGAGAGAAACCTTCATTAGAAGCTGGGATTGCCTCTTCTTGATATCTTGAATTTGTGTGGAGGAAACCTGTGTTTTATAGTCACAACCGTTAGAGCATCTGTGGGGCTGGGAACTGGGGCATTCTTTTTTAATGTAGGGAGCACACAGATCCTGGAGAAGCTAGAGCCTAACCCCTCTTATGCTCCTCAGGATGGAATCCACAGAGAAGTGTGAAGCCATCATCACCCACTTTAACGGAAAATATATTAAGACACCCCCTGGAGTACCAGGTGAGGCATCTGGGAATCAGGCTGATAGGGCCACAGGTTGTTACTTCCAGTGAAGATCTGGAGGAGTTTTGCATGAGTGTGAGTGAGGCTAAGTGAGGTGGGACTCAGTTACCTGTCTGCTTTCTCTCTTGGTAGCCCCATCAGATCCGTTGCTTTGCAAATTTGCTGACGGTGGTCCAAAGAAACGACAGAACCCAGGAAAATTTGTGCAAAATGGACGGGCCTGGCCACGGAATGGAGACATGGTAAGAGGACCTCTGAGGATATTAAAATGGAATGGAAATTACCATGGCCTGGTTGCTGTGAGCTTAGGTGGCAAGCTTGAGAGCTACAGTTTGTAACTGAGAGAAGCTGGCTACTAACATACTCTTCAGTGTGGGTCTTGAGTGGGATTTTGCAGCCTGCACAACCAGAAAAACTCTAGAACAGCTTGTCCAGACTTCACTTAATTTTTTATTTTTATTATTTTTAGAGAGAGAGGAATGGAGAGGGATAGAGAGAGAAAAACATCGATGAGAGAGGAACATCATTGATTGGCTGCCTCCTGCATGTCCCCTACTGGGATCAAGCCTGAAACCCAGGGCATGTGCCCTGGCTGGGAATCAAACTGGTGACCTCTTGGTTCCTGGGTTGATACTTAACCGCTGACCCACAAGGGCTGGGCTGTCCAGACTTCACTTTACTCATTCCCACCCTTGACATTCTGCCTTGCTCCTATTCTTATCCAAGGGCTTACAATATGACTGCTGTGTACTTTCTTTATAGGGTGGTGTGGCCTTGACCTATGACCCCTCCACAGCTCTTCAGAATGGGTAAGGGCGTTTTATATATTCAGGCCAACTCAGAATGACAACAGCCTGTGTCCAAGATGTTTCATCTTGAGTTAGAGCATCCGGGGGAAGTGGCCGTGTCTGTCAGTGGGGGCCCTTTCTTCCCGATTGCCTGTGGCTCCTCACTGATGGGGTTCCGTCCTGCAGGTTCTACCCAGCTCCTTATAACGTCACTCCCAACAGGATGCTCACTCAGTCTGCACTCTCCCCATACCTTCCGTCTCCCGTGTCTTCCTATCAGGTATGTTCATGCCCAAAAGGTGCAGTGATTTTCCCTGTCCTTGTGTTTTAGGTAAAGGAATATAATGCTGGAAACTATTTGTTGTTTTGTTTGTTTTTCCTTTGTACGTACTGCCACAAATAACATTACACAAAAGCCTAACGCGTGATCACACTACATATATGTAGACCGGTGCATCCTCTTACTCTCTGTCTACTACCCCACAAGTAAATCCATGTTAATTTCCTAATGTTTTCTACATTTTTCTTCATGGGCATAGATACATATGTATACGGTTTTTGGAAGTCATTGTTTATTTTACAAAGAAGTGGACCATATTAAATACATTTTTCATACTTCACTCTTCTCACTTAACAGTATCTTAAACCAGTGGTTCTCAAAGTGCAGTCCCTGGGCCAGCAGCGTCAGCACCACCTGGGAATTTTCAGAAACACAAATTCTGGACTCCACCCCAGATCTACTGAATTAGAAACTGGTGATGGGCCCCAGCAATCTGAGTGATTCTCAGAAGCCGTCTGGGTGATTCTGATGCCGCTAATGATGATATCTCTGTTCTAATTATTTCCTTTTCTAATAGCTGCATTATATTTCATGCTGGAGATACACCAGAATTCTTCATCTATATCCCAGCGAAGGTCATTCACTTGGATTTCAATGTTTGTTTTTTTGTACAAATAATGCTTCGATAAGCATCCTTGTGAATAAACACCCTTGTGCTCTATCTTTACCTATGAGTACCTTTATTTCTAGGGGCTGGAGTCTGAGGAGTACGATTGCTAGTTTGAATTTATGGACTTGCAGTTTCATAAATGTCCCCAGATTGCTTCTCACAGAGGCTGTATCAATTCATGCTTCCAGTCGCGATGAATGAGAGCACCTGTTTCCCTCCAGCCATTGCTCTTTTAAAAATGTTCCTGTCTTGATGGAAAGTGCATTAACCTTTAATTTAATGCGCTTCCCTGACTGCAGCTTAGTTTAAGCATTTTTAATGTTTGTCATATTTTGATTTGCTGTTCTCTGATATGCTTAGCCCATTTTTCTGTTTGATTAGTTATTCCTTTCTCATCAACGTATAACAACTATTTGTATATTATAAGTATTGATCCTCTGAATGTTATCTTTGTTACAAATGTTTTTTTCCGAATTTAATTTTGTCCATTGACTTTGTGGTCCTCAAACTTTAGCTGTGCATCAGAATCACCTGAGGAGCTTATTAAACCTAAGTTTCTGGGCACAAACAGCACTTTCCGACTCAGTAAGTCTGGGTGGGAGGTAAGAATCTGTATTCCTAGCAAGTTCCCAGAGGCTGCTGCTGCCGCCGCTGCTGGTCCAAGGACCATACATAGGGAATCACCAGTTTTTGCCACACAGGAGTTTAAAATTTGTATATAGTTAAATATGCCTGCTTTTCCACTTATAACTTATGAGTTTCTAGCCTTCATTCAAAAGCTCTTCCTAGTCCTATATTGTGAATATGGTCTCCAAGATTTATTTCATTGTTTTATATGTAAATGTGTAATCATCAGGAATTTATTTTTGTATATGGTAGAAAATAGGGGTCCTATTATATTTTCTTTCAAAATGTTAACCAGCTGTCCTAGCATCAAATTATTAAATAGTCCATTCTTTTTCCACTGAATCGAAATGTCACCTTTGTCATATAATAAATACTGGAATTTATTCTCTCCCAGCGATCACTGTTTCCATTCCTATTCCAATAATGTATGGATTTGATCGCAGTGGCTTTCATAATATGTTCTAATATTTGATAAGACAAAATCTTCTCCATTCTTTTTCATACTTTGCTATTTTTGGCATTTATTCTTCTGTATAAAGTTTATGGTTATTTTATATAATTTTATAAAATTATTTTTATTGATTTTAGAGAGGAAGCGAGAGGGATAGAGAGAGAAAAACATCAATGATGAGAGAGAATCATTGATCAGCTGCTTCTTGCACATCCCCTACTGGGGATTGAGTCCGCAACCCAGGCATATGCCCTTGGCCAGAATCGAACCTGGGACCCTTCAGTCCACAGGCCAACACTCCACTGAGCCAAACTGGCTAGGGCATTTTATCTAATTTTTAAAATCTGTGAGGATTTTAATTGGAGTTACATTAAATCTCTCTCTCTCTCTCTCTAAAATAGTTGATTTATTTATTTATTTTTATTTTTTGTTAATCCTCACTCGAGGATATTTTTCCATTGATTTTTAGAGAGAGTGGAAGGGCAGGGGAGAGACATCGGTTGGTTGCCTCCCACACACTCCCCAACCAGGGCCCCCAATGGAGCCTGCAACCAAAGTTTGTGCCCTTGACCGGAATGGAACCCAGGACCCTTCAGTACGAAGGCCAATGCTCTATCCACTGAGCCAAATCTGCTAAGGCAAGAGAATTGCATTTTTAAAAGTACTAATCTTTTCACTCAACATATGGTATTTCTTTTCACGTTGTTAAATCTTTTTTTGTCCTTAAATAAGATTTTAGTTTTGTTTATGTAGGCCTTATGCATTTCTCGTTAAGTATATTCCTAAGTGTTCTATCATTTTTGTAGGCATTTCTAGATACACTTGGGAAAAAACTTATTAATTTATGTTCATCTATTTAGTATGCAACTAACATCAAATTTCTTTATTACTACTAGCATTTTTTTTTACTTGAGTCTCTTAGGTTTCCATTTATACAATTATATCATCAGTTTCTCTCCCTTTCCAATTTTATGCCAATTGTGCTCTTATCTAATTGCATTTATTTAACCTTACTATAAGATAGGTTACTATATTTACAGTGGTTTTAATATGACTTTGTTTAGGTTAATTTTAGCAGCTAGTTTTTTGGTAATGACATTTAATATATGTAAGTAGTTTCTTTCTAGTCCCTATTTTACTTGTGATTAAAAATAAATAAATGGCTGCTGAATTTTATCAAATACCTTTTCAGCATCTAGTATTATTCTATGGTTTTTTTCTTCTATTTGGACTTAATGTGCTTCTGATCTTGAACAATCCTTATATTTATGAAATAAACTCTACTTGTTTATTATGATGCATTTCTAACTTCTCATTGCTATTTTTTTTCATTTTAAAATTGAGATATAATTCACATTTATATTATATATTTTAAAATGAAAAAAAATTAGCAATGAGAAGTTAGAAATGCTTCATAATAATACATACCATAAGTCACCCTCTTAAAGTGTACAAATCAGTAGTGAGTAGTGTATTTACAAAGTTATACAACTATCACCAATATCTAATTCCATAACATCTGCATCCCCTCAGAAAGAAACTCTGTGCCCATTAGTAGTCATTCCCTAGTCTTCCTTCCACCACCCCTGGCAGCCACTAATATACTTCCTATGCCTATAGATTTGCCTGTTCTACACTTCCATAATAGATGGAAGCGTACCATATACTTGTGTCTGGCTTCTTTCAGCTAGCATGTCTTCAAAGTTTGTCCATGTTGTAGCATGTATCAGTCATTCTTTTTTATGACTGAATCATATTCCACTGTATGGTAATATCTCATTTTGTTATTAATTTATCAGTTGATGGCCATTTGAGTGTTTCTACCTATGGGCTATTATGAATGATGCTGCCATGAATATTTGTGTACAACTTCTGCTTTCCTTTTTCTTGAGCTGATACCTAAGCGTGGACTTCCTGGGTCACCCAGTAACTGCTGAACTTTTTGAGGAACTGCCAGCTGTTTTCCAAAGTTGCAGAACCATTTTACGTTCCCACCTTCAGTACATAATACTTGCTATTGTCCTTCTTAAATTTTTTATTGTCCTTTTCTAAAAATTGATTTTAATTTTATTGGTTTTAAAGAGAGAGGAAGGGAGAGGGAGAAACATCGATGTGAAAGAGAAATATCGATCGACTGCCTCCTGCCAGCACCCCAGACTGGGCATCAAGCCGGCAACCTGGGTATGTGCCCTGACCGGGAATTAAACCCACAACCTTTCAGTGCATGGGACGATGTTCAACCTACTGAACCACTCCTGCCAGGGCCTTAATTGATTTTAGAGAGAGTAAGGGAGAGAGAGGGACATTGATATGAGAGAGGAATATTGATTGGCTGCCTTTTGTATGAGACCCAATCGGGGATTGAACCAGGGTATGTACTCTGACCTAGAATCGAACCTGAGATCCATGATCACCACGCCAACCAACTGAGCCATACTGGCCAGCACTATTTTGTCCTTTTAATTATAGTCATCCTAGTGGATGTGAAGTGGTATCTCATTGTGTTTTTTATTGGCATTTCCCTAGTGGTTAATGATTTTGTGCCTCTTTCATGTGCTTATTGGCCATTTGTATATGTTCTTAAAGAAATGTTTATTTAAATTCTTTGTCCATTTTTATTCTTATTTTTTTCAACTTTATATAAAATCAAGCACTATTTTATTTAATTTGTTTTTTAATTAAAAAAAAATACAGTAGTATGCCCAGCTGGTGTGGCTCAGGGGTTGAGTGTTGACCTATGAACCAGGAGGTCATGGTTCGATTCCAGTCAAGGGCACATGCCTGTGTTGCGGGCTCGATCCCAGTAGGAAGGCATGCAGGAGGCAGCTGATCAATGATTCTCTCTCATCATTGATATTTCTATCTCTCTCTCCCTCTCCCTTCCTCTTTGAAATCAATAAAAATAGATTTTTAAGAATGCAGTAGTACTGGTCATGTTCTGATTTCCCTGGTGAAGCGTCCACATCAGTGTCAAACCTTCACAGACATGAAAGAATCAGGGACAGAAAGTTAAACGAGGTGCACATGACATTCTGAGCTAAGGGTGGGGTGAGGCACTTCGGGGCTTCAGAGGGTGAGGAGGGTGAGAAGAAGAGCAGGTGTTCAATAATTGGTCGCTTGCCCTGCCCAATAGGTGGACAGAAACGGTTATCTCTGATAATTTTCCACTATGGGCAAGGTGCCCAATTCAAGTTCTTCTAAGTAGTTAAAGGAAGAGGGGGGCAGAAGTTTCTCTTGTAGAGTCTCAGTTGCCTTTAGCTCACAATAATCTGCATCACACAGAAGCACATCTTGGGGTGACTCATTCTGAACCCCTACAAAGGTTAAGCTGTTAGGACTTCAGCCTCCGGGATGCCCATTTTTAAATTGGGTTATTTGTTGTGGTGTAAGGGTTGCTAATTTTATAAAAACAAGTTTACTCATAATTTTCTTTTATATTTTTAAAGCATACACACACACACACACACACACACACACACACATTTATTTTTATTTTTTGCATTCATTGGTTGATATTGGATGTGCTCTGACCAGAGATCGAGCCTGCAGCCTTGATGTAAAAGGACTCTGCTCTAACCAACTGAGCTACCTGGCCAGGGCCAAAGCAATATGTATATATATTCTTTAATTGAATTTATTGGGGTGACATTAGTTAATAAAATTATAGGTTTTAAGGGTGCAATTCTATAATATATCATCTGTGTATTGTATTGTGTGCTTACTACCCCAAGTCAAGTCTCCTTCCATCACCATTTACCCCCCCCTTTACCCTCTCCTACCCCCCCACCCGCCTTTGTGTCTTCACCTTTTTCACCCCCTCCCCTCTGCCAGCTGTCAGTCTGTTCTCTGTATTAATGTTTCTATTTCTGATGGGGATCTCCAGCTTTTGGGGGATTGTCTGAACATTGTCAGATCATTGGGCAAAACAATGGTTTCTAGATAATTAACATTTTTGCTTGTTTGTTTTTGCTTGCATTAGAGAGTAACTCAGACATCTCCTCTACAAGTACCTAACCCGTCGTGGATGCACCACCAGTCATACCTCATACAGCCTTCAGTGAGTGTTCAGAAGCGGGCAAATGCCAAAGAGGCAATTTGATGTAAAGAAAAACACTGGGATTTGAGGAGAGGGGATGTGGGTTTGAGTTCTGGCTCAAGCCCTGATGCAACCCAGTTTTGTGAGTTTGTTATTCTTAGGCAGGGATCCATCCAGACTGATGGGCAGGGTGCCTATTCCTGTTGCATAACTGGGTAGCTGCTCACCTCTCGTTTTCCAGGAATTTAAATGGTCCCAGTAGCCATGGGTCACTGCCGCAGGCAGCCCCACAGAATGCTGCCAACTAACCCTGTCTTTGTCGCTGCCTCCAGGGTTCAGTGCTGACGCCAGGGATGGATCACCCCCTTCCTCTCCAGCCTGCCTCCGTGATGGGACCTCTTACCCAGCAACTGGGCCATCTCTCCCTCAGCACCACGGGCGCGGTAAAGCGGAATGTTTCTGATGATGAACTCCTCCTGAGGAAGGAATACTTGTGTCATACTTTTCAGGATAAATACTTATGATGATGAGAATCGCTTCAGTACCATTGAGGGCACACTCAGAATAGGAGTTAAACTTAGAAGATAATAATCCATGAGCTAGGATAGCTATTCTGCTCCCCAGCCCACTCCTTTTAACTGATTCCTACTCATGAAACTAAGCAAATGGTGTTTCTATCCACATACTAGTTTATCTAGGAGTTCATTCACATTTCCTAGAAATCCTTATCAAAATAATAACAAGAAGAATGGATGAAGTGCATTAGGTTTCTTGTAGGCCTGCTGCCTTCTGATTTGCCCAGGAGGGCTGACAGGCAGAGAGGTAAAGCAGAAAGCAGGAAAGGGGAGAAAAAGAATCATGTGTGTATAAGTCTCTCTAAGCCAGTGTAGCACCTGAAGTGCTTTTAAAAAGCACAATTGAATTTGACAATTAGCCCTCACTGGTGTGGCTCAGTTGGTTGAGTGTCATCCTGTGCACCTAAAGGTGGCCAGTTCGATTCCCGATCGATCAGGGCACATGCCCAGGTTGTGGGCTCAGTCCCAGTCAGGGTGCGTGCCTGAGGCAGCCAATGGATCTCTCTCTCTCTCTCTCTCTCTCTCTCTCTCTCTCTCTCTCTCTCTCTCCCCCCGCTCCTCTCTCTCTAAAATCAATAAAAACGTATTTTTAAAAAGCAAACCAGACAATTAAATTAATATCTCTGGGGATGGAACGAAGCCATCAGCCGTTTCTAAAGCTTCCCAAGTGCTTTCAATGTAGCCAAGCACCACTCAGCCTATTGGTGTTTTTCCTTCTAGTATATGCCAACAGCTGCCGCTATGCAAGGCGCTTACATCTCCCAGTACACCCCTGTGCCTTCTTCCAACGTTTCAGTTGAGGTGAGAACGTTTATAATCTCTTTGGATTGAGGATAAGAAAATGAAAATGAAAGAGGCAGATTTTCCCATTCAGAATCTGTCTCCCTCTCACAGTGATGCTGATTCTGTGTTCATAAATAGCTGGTAGGAATGTGAAGAATGTGGGAAGGAAAGACTTCCTTTGTGTCCTCGAATGAGGCCCTTTCTGACATTCGGCCAGATAGTAAATGCCAGGATGCTGGCTTGTCTTGACTAGTGTTTTTGGGAACAGGCTGCTGTACATGCTGGGGAAGTAATGCCGGGTGGGGGATACGTGTGTGCTGCTGCATGTGCACGCTAACACGGTATGGGAGTGGGGAGGCCGGGGAAGGCGCTCGCCTCTGGGTGGGTGTTACGTAGGCTGCTTTAGTGGCAGGGGAGGTCAGGATGCCCAGGTGACTCTCCTGCTTTGGCTGTGGTTACAGGAGAACAGCGGCCAGCAAAGTCAGGTGACTATGGATGCTCCCTCAGACCATGGGGTCTATTCTTTCCAGTTCAACAAGTAACAGTGGTAAGAGTCACATGCTGAGGGGTAGGGTGTGCCGAGAAGCTTGAAGTCAGACAGGGTCTCATGCTTGTCATTCCCCCTCCCTACCCCCTGGCTTATTCCTCCTTTAGGACTCCCCTCCCCATCTTTGTTGAATACAAATGAATTCTTGGAGATGCTGATGCTCCCAGACTCCAGAGGGCTAACCAGGAATACAGGTCGTCTGTGGGCCCTGCTAAGACCTACCACGTGGCCATCGTTCTCCACAGGCCTGGGCCTGAGAAAGAAGTCTCAGCGCTCCTGTCCCCTGCTCTTCCTCCACTCCTGGCGGAGCCTCGGGGAACCAGGGAACCGGCACTCTGTGTGTGCGCTACATTCAAAGAAATCAAAAAAGCCTTTTTTTTTTCTTTCTTTCTTTTGCAAATAAACTTTTATGTGTTGTTTTGGTTTTTTTTAACTGCAATATGCAATTCCCCTATCCCAAAGAGATATGGTGCCTGGATCTTCTTATCTTTATGAAAAACACTTTTTGATGTGTTGAACTTATTTGAGAAGGCTTTAAAAAAATTTTTTTTTTATTTTTTTTTCCTCTTAAAAAAAGAAGAAAGAAAGGAGTGGTGCTAAAACATTGAAGGAATCCTACTGTGGGCCCTTCTTACTGAGTTTAGTTATGGACTTATTTTGGTCTAAGAAAATACGCAGTTTTTAAATTTTGTTTTATAAAGCTCGTAACTCACACATCCTGTCTTTTCTTCACTCATTTTATGCTTTGCTTCTCTCGTCCAGATTTTTCTTCTCTTTTCCATACAGCAGAGCTTGTCTAGTTCACTTTTTTACAGTTTTTAATTTTGTGAATTTCTTTTTTGAATGAAATTTTCATATGGAATTGTTGGGGGACTGGGCAAGGGACAAGGTAGAACACTACGCATGCCATGGAAGTGGTTTTTCTTCCTGTTGTCCTGCCACCTCCTGTGAGAAAATACTGGACTTTGTCTTCAGGAAGCAGAGATTCGACCTAGGCTCGTTAAGGAGACAGTCCCACAGCCTTGAAAGTCATGCTTGAGCCACACGTGGATGAAGACTAGGTCGTCCCGTGCCGTTACAGCAGGGTGGGCTCAACTGGCTTCTAATTCTTCTCCCTGCCAGGCTAACACCCTCTGAAGAAGTGTCTTCTCTAGCGACAGCTTCTCTGCTTCCTGGAGGTTGTTCTTCTCTCCTCTGGGCCCCAGGGGTCCCTCTCTTCCCCATCGCACGTTGCTGTGCTGGGGCCTTTGTAGTCGTGACCTGGTTGGATCCACCTGGGCTCCTTCCCCTGTGGAAGATTCCTCGCTTCACTCCAGGCTGGTGGTGTTAAAGGAGACCATTTGGCCTTCCCTGGAGGCGCTTCTCACGGGCCAGCCTGCGGGTAGAGGTTGTGTGCTACTGGCACCTAGTGGCTAGACACAGGGATGCTGCTAACCATTCTACAGAGCACAGGACAGCCTCAACACCCCAACAAAGGACCGTCTGGCCCAGACGTCGTCGGTAGAGCCAAGGTTGATGAGAAACCTTGATGGAGACAGTGTAGTCCTGCCTCCTGATCAGAGCAGTTGGTAAGTCCCCACTCCAACCCTGGCCGCACATTGCCTTTTGACACTCAGGCAACTCGTGGAAAGTGACAAATGGGGTCCTGGACGTTTCCTCGGGCTTTGACCTTTGACAGCTCTGCATACCCTTGAAAGGCCGTGCTGTTCTGCACACACACATCCAGAGGGATCACGGTGGGGGCTGTTGGGTGTGTGTGCCGTGCAGGGTGAGAAAGGACAAAGCTCTCTGTCACTGGCCAGGGCAACCTGTCCTGCACTGGTGTGTTTGGGACCCTTTGCCAGGGACCCAGTCATTTTCCTTTTTGTGGAAAGACAACAGGGAGGTAGGATAGAAAAGGACAGTAAATCCCATCTCATCATTCACAATATCGGGAGTTTTATTTTTTTACGAGTACTTAAAAAAAGCCTATATTCTCTCTTGAACCCCAGCTCCTCTGCAAGTCCTCACCCTATGCACATGGAGACAGAGGAGAAAACATTTACACATCCAGGAAGCACAATCCCGCACCCATCTGCTCCCAGTCCCTCCCTTATGCACTGAAAGGAAAGCTCTGCTCTCCTGCACTGCAAGGTCAGGCGCCTTTCCACCAGATAATCGGACTGAAGGTCAAATGACGGGGAATGGAGAGTGTTCATTAGGCTGGCCATAAGGAGAGGAAGGATATGATGCGGGGGGGGGGGGGGGGGGGGGGGGGAGGGCGGGAAGAAGCTATATGGGGCCCAGCTTTCCTTCCCCTCCCACCCATCCCAGAATTGGGAGTCCAAATGTTCCCTACCCTTAGATTGTCCTTTTGTACATCCTGGGGGTAAATGGGGGAGAGGGGGCAATGGGTAGGATATAAAGTGTAAAGGTCAAAACTGCCAGTATTAATTTCTCATGGGTGCTTCCAACCTCAGGAAGGGCTGATCCAACGTAAAACAGCCCAAGTTCAATAACCTTTTAGAAGGGTTTAGCTGGGCATTTCCTACTTAGGGAAAGTACACTATAGATGTCTTGTCTGTGGTCCTGAAGAAAGAGAAAACAACCCTGGGCTCCTGCTCATTCGATAGTAGCTTGGAGAAGCTTACTGAGGTTCAGTGCAGTGGGGACCTTTTACACATGGAAACAGTTGCTGTCTCTACTGCCCCTCCTCTGCCTCCCAGAACTCCTGATTCTACTTTCTCTGGATTAAAAAAAAAAAAAGTTTAAATGTCTGTGACTTCGTTTTAAATTCTGAAATTACCTTTTGTGTGTTCTCATGTGCGTCTACTTAATGAAGTTTTGAGTGTTTCTGGTTTGGGCAGGTTTGGTTGGGCATGGGAAGTATGGAGAGCCTGAAGTTATTGTTGTAGTTATTAGTGGCACTATGGAATTTTAAAAAACATATTTTTATTGATTTCAGAGAGGAAGGGAGGGGGAAAGAGAGATAGAAACATGATGAGAGAATCATCAATCGGCTGCCTCCTGCATGCCCCCTACTACGGATGAGCCTGCTACCCAGGCATGTGCCCTTGATCAGAATCGAACCCAGGACCCTTCAGTCCACAGGCTGATGCTCTATCCACTAAGCCAAACCGGCTAGTTGGGAATTTCTTTTTAGTGTTTTTTGGGGTTACCTCATATTTTCTTCTAGTTGTTAGTTCATCCCCTCCCCACGCCCATTTATTTTTAGAAAGAGTGGGAGAGGGAAAGACAGAAACATCGATGTGAGAGAAACACATCAATTGGTTGCCTCCAGCACAGGCCCTGGCCAGGGTCTGGGCTGGGGAGGAGCCTGCAACCAAGGTACATACTCGCCAAAACCGGTTTGGCTCAGTGGATAGAGCGTCGGTCTGCAGACTGAAAGGTCCCAGGTTCGATTCCGGTCAAGGGCATGTACATTGGTTGTGGGCACATCCCCGGTGGGGGATGTGCAGGAGGCAGCTGGTCGATGTTTCTCTCTCATCAATGTTTCTAGCTCTCTCTCTCCCTTCCTCTCTGTAAAAAATCAATAAAATATATTTTTAAAAAAAGGTACATGCCCTTGGCCGGAATCGAACCTGGGATTCTTCAGTCTTGAGGCTGATGCTCTATCCAAGCCAAACTGGCTAGGGCTGTTAATTCATTTCAAACAGTTCAAACATGGGTGAGTGATTGCATAAAGGAGAGGGGAGGAATAAGTGACACTTTTTTGTGTGAAATAGCCTACTGGTGGCAGGGGAATTGTAGGGGAGCCTTCAAATTCACAACCTAGGCCTGGGCTCTTTAAACACTACTGCCTAGTGATTCTGAATTGTCTTCATAGAGCCCAGATAATAGTTTATCTGCATGTCACATCTCACCTCCATATTATAGATGCTCATAACATTCTTAAAATATTTTAACACCTTGTATTTTTGTTTTCAAATAGAACATCCTCAAGACACTTCCTCAAATGACCTTGTTATTTACTAGGCTCAAAGCCTGCCTGTCCCATCTCATGCCAGTGTTATTACTGCCCCTTTTACGCTGAGATGATACAGACCCCCGTCTGATTATGGACTTTTGGAGGGTAAGGTTAGGGAAGATGTGGGAATGATGATGGGGATAAACGTTATTTTTTAACCAAAGAATTTGAAGAGCTGCCCAGACTTGAAAGCCTGGTGGCTCTGAAGCAGGAATAGCTTTTATAATAAGTAGGGGTTGTAGGAAGACATTAATTTGCGTTGAGGGTGAAAACTCGACCTTCCTGTGCCACAGGCCATCCCGGGGTGGGGCCACTGCAGCCCAGTTTCATTTCTTTTCCGTTTCTAACTTAGGGACCAGTGAACTCTTTCACCCCCTCCGTGCCTGCAATGCTCACTCCCTGCTGCTTCAGGGTCAGCCCCTTGCGGCCTCCATGTGGGTTGGTACTTCGCAGCACAAGGTGCTGTAAGGCCTTGCTGGAACCGAATGCTGTGGGGTCCTGGACAGAGATCTAGTTTTCTAGAAAAAAATAAGTCACTGTTGCTCTCCACCTGTGCTCCACCTCTGGGAGAGCAGCAGCATTGCACTTTGACCTTTTCCAAGAGCAATAAACTTGGATGGGGAAATCAGGTCTAAACTTACCCCCCCCGGCTCTGATAGACTAGCTTCAGAGCAAAAGGGTGGGTGTTATGAAAGCCAACCCAAATCTTGTGCCTTGTCATACCGATTCTTCCCAATTCCCTCTTAAGCCAACTACTCCATTTCTGTGCTTACCTACATTTTAGGTCCTTCCAAGCATTAACAGGACTCACATTTACTCAGCTTTCCCCCTTCCTTTCTTAGGAGGAACCAAGGCTAATACCTACTTTCCTCTACTCTGTTCTTACCTTCATGAGGGTTAGGAAGCTGGGGCCTAGAAATGGTCCATGATCCAAGTGCAAACCTTCTTTTGGTTGTTTCTGGTCACCCTAGAACAGTGTCAACGCTCCCTTCCGTCTTGCTGTGTAGGCCAGGGGGGAGTGTAATGCAGCCTGGCCCAGGAACACAACATTCGATAGAGCAGAGCTCAGAACTCGGGGTGCCTTGGCCAGCGGCTGCCATGTAGCTGAGAAGGTAAGCAAGCACCAAAGAGGGCATTTGTGAATAGACTGTTCTCCCATCTTATTCCATGTAGTTTAGAGGGTTCACCAAAATAAAACTTGTAGCCTGGAGGGTAGTAAGGTTTTCCAGCCCGAGTAAAGCAAGTCTTCTCCCCACTACTGGTGTCCTGTCCCCCAACACACACTTTTTGGGTGGTGAGTGCTCTCCTGTATGCACTTAGCACCCTGGACAGGAAAAAAGCTTCATTTCTACTCGAACACAGCTTCTCTCTATCCAGAGGCTTGTAGTTTTATACTCTTCCCATGTCTATGCCTGTGCCACCCATTTAGCTTATTCTTCCTTTTCTGACCTTGGGTATTCTCATGTTCCTTTCCTACAATTTAGGAGAGCTTCATTTTGTCTCATTTCAACCTTTGTTTTTAAATAAAATATAAAACACAAACATCTACCTCCAGGTGTCTTATCCAGGGGGGGACGCTGGGAAGTTGGTGACGCGCCCGTACTTGCTACCGTGGGAATACAGGTGGCAGCTTCGGAGGCCAAAGCCACGTCTCCCAAGGCAGGAGCCAGGCACACCCAATCCCATGTTGCTCCAGCACCTTGGCCAGAGGCACCAGGATCCCGTGTGACCACAGGGGCGGACATTCTGCTCTGGGATTACCTCTAGTACAGGAAGGGCCAAGCCTGGAGGTTTGGGATGAACCTTGGAAGAGTAAGACCATACCGCTGTCCTGCCTGCTGTCTCCTACACCAAACCAGCCATACACACCCTAACACCTTGTGCTCCCCTTCAGGCAAACGTGAGAACCTATGCTGAAGGGAAGATAAATACACAGAGTCTTTTGAATCTCTATCAAATGTGGTTTTTATTCAACTGACAAGCACTTTTCTACAGCTGCACTTGTGGAACATCACATGGCAAAAACAGGAGTTTTTTTCCTCTAGACTTTTTTTTCTTTTTTTAACCCTTATTAAAAATGAGGTTGGTCCTAAAAATATAGAAAGAAATAAATTTAAATTCACAAAAAACTGTACATTATCAAAAAGTCACTAAAACACCACATTTGGTTATATAAAAAGTCAAGTCCCTTTTGATGTAAAAGGAACGTGGAAACTTGTTGATGTTGATGGTGTGGTTTCTTCCTGTTACCAGACTGATAGGGGGAGGGGAAACACAGGAGTAGGGGGTGAGTTTGTTTGTTTTTAACCTGCCTTCCCTACCAAACACTCTTATTTATCAAGAGAAAACCCACCTAGCTCAAGGGGCAGTGAAGAGGAGGAAAGAAAAGTGAGAAATGGCCCCTTTGATCATGACCTACCTGCCCCCCCCACAGCCCCCACACTTCAAACTGAGGCTGGGACTCCACCCCACCTTAAGAGTGCCTGGTCCCTAGGGAAAGAGATGGAGCTGGGAGAGGAACACAAAGTAGGAACAATTGAGGTTTCACTCCCCTGTCCACCTTGCCTCCAACAATAAGATTACTCTAGTACATTTTATACCGGGGAAAACTGCTATGGGGGAAAAAGAAGAGCCCCAACTATAACAGTTTCAAACGTTTGACTAACACAAAGTTTTGTTACAGCACAGTTATTTAGATAAAATATAAATATTTATGCATAATATAAAGTCAATTCAAATATTCTTCAATCCACCTCTTATTTAAAAGCAAAAAAAAATCTCGAATAAAATTAAAGGTTTTGAGGTTTATCTGACAGAAAAGGCGACTTTAGAAATAGGCTATGGGGGAGAAGGGGCATAAAGGAATAAGAAAGGGCTGCCCCGGGACCTACACTGCCCGCCCCCCCCCGTGGCTATTCAGTGCTGCCAGAAGTACAAGGAATGCTCCACCCCACCTGGCACCCTCTCCCAATGGAACACTTCCTGGGTGCCTTAGCTCTCTGCTTGGGCCAGCCAGCAGCCACCTCCCCAGTGCAAGTACCCGTAATTTCTGATGGGAGGGGCTCTGCTGAGCAGGAAAGCAGGGGGCTGGGCCCCATGGCTACAGCTGGGAGCTCGCAGCTTTCCTCTCACACGTTGGGACTTAACTTGAACATAGTCACATGGAGGGCAGTGGACCCAAAACCCCTCCTCCTACTCTTTGTGCTCCAGGTTCTCTGCTGCAGGGAAGGGTCCTGGGGTAGGGAGTAGATAAAGGAAGGAAAGCACAACTAAATCCCCAGAAGCTCACGGGATTAGGAAAAATCCAGTTCTACCCCTCTCCCTGCAAAAGCTTAAGACTCAATGCTACTGAAAGGAGAGGGAGTTCCTGCTGAAAGATTGCACAGTTTAGAGGCTGGAACAGAAATGACTGGGAGAGAGAGAAGAGCCACAGCCTTGCACCCAGAAAACTGTTCCTGTGGTTTCCCAAAGACAAAAATATGATGGTTTGAAACAATGGGAAAGATGGGAATAAAAACAGATAGTTGAGGAAATTGAATGGATGCCTTCAAACAATACAGGGGCACAATTAACAGTGTCCTCTCTCTCTTCTCTTTCTCTTTTCTCTCTCTCTCTCTCTCTCTCTCTCTCTCTCACACACACACACACACACACACACACACACACACACACACACCTCTCAGGCCAGTAGATTGCTACCTGGCCTCCATCTTGGGGTGCGCCCAAACTCAGCAGTAGTTGTCCCTGAGGAGTTCCCAAGAGGGAGGTTAGGGTAATAGGTGGGGTAGGAGGCTGCAAGGCCCAGGGTCCAGGGTGCCTCCCTGTCCTCTCTCAGCTGAGTTTCAGAAGAGGCTAGAAACTCGGCATGTGAGGAGCATCCAACACATGAGAGAGGGGATAGCTATTGGCCGAAGATGAGGACAGAAAGACAGGGACCTCTGAACATTTTTTTCCTTTGAAGGGAAAAAGATTTGGAAAAGAATGAAGGAACCCGTACACGATAGTCTTACATTATTGGATGACAGAAAATCTGAAAGGGGGTAGGGGAGGGAAGGTGAAAAACTGAGAGAAAGTGAGAAGCAAGGAAGGGACTGAACATGGAAGCAGCATGTTCAGGGCCCGGTGTCCGGCTCGACACACTTGGGAATTAAGTCCACTTTACTGGCCGTCACTGCGGGTCCACACACAGTACAGAGTGTTTCTCGGTTTCACACATTCACTAGAACTATTGCTATTGTTAAATAGCCCCAGAATGCTGGGGCGTGCACAGGGAAGGAGAGGGAGCTGGGGGAGGAAGTAGGGACTTCTTTCCTCCTCCTCATTTTTAATTAGGAAATAAAACAGAAAGGAAAAATTATTTTTTTCTTTCTTTTTTTGGCTTTCAGCCCAGAAGGACCTCATTTCTGCCCCTCTTATTTGAGGAGCAAGAGGAGGAAAGGGAGAAGGGGTACAGGGATAAGAGGATGTAGGGTGCTGCCAAAGGTGGAGTCAAATATCAGACATGTATATATATATGTACATATATATACATATACATATATATATCTCAGATTTGAGTCGAGACCCAGGGCAGCGTCAGCAGGTGAGAATGGCAGGTTTTTGTTTGGAGGCGCGGGGAGAGGCCACAGTGACTCCCACCGCCTCTGCCTCACAGATCGGCCTGTTTTCCCTGATAAAACTCCTCCCAGCGGCTCTCAAAGAAGCGTCGCATGATGTGCCCAGCCTTTCCCACTTCAGAGTCATCCTCATTGAAGGTCTGGCAGTTGTCAAAGACCAGAAGCGCATCAGCCGCAAACTCCTCCGAGCTGGTGTACCTGCGCAGGGGGAGGCCAAGCTGTGAGTGGGTAGGAGTTAGAGCAGTAACAGAGGAATCAGGAGAGGTGCTGATGTCTACTCACCCTCCTCGGAGCAGCCGCTCCCGCATGGTGGAAAAATCCATGGGGTTTTTGATAATGCGCCGGTACCCACTCACCAAACGTGGGTTCACAGGCTCCAGAAAAGGCCAGGCTGCATCATGGGACTCCATCTCCATCAAGATAATCCTACCATTAAAGAGACAGTGATGGCTGCATCTCAGGAAGCAAATACACTGACCCTCCCAGCCTTTCACTCTGGTAAAGGTAGGATGCCAAATGTCCCCAGAATTCACCCAACTCACTCGCAAAATGTGAGATCACTGTGATGGTTCCGCCGACGCCGCTTCGACGGGGACAGCCCTTCCTCCGAGTACCGAGGCACTGCTGGGCTTTCTCGGCCCCTCGACAGCACACGGCGCTGGCGGCCATCACCCTCCGGGAAGTTCAGCACATAAGTACTTTTCCGCTTCTGGCCTCTTTTTGGGAAGCCAGGCTTCTGAGTGAATTCTCCTTCTACCTGCTACGAGTAGAAAAAGATGAGATCAGCAACATCTGAAGATGTACTCTGCTTGCCCTCCAGAGTTCATTACAATTCCTACATGTCTAAGTGTGATCAAGAAGCTTCCCAATACTTTCACACATAAGGCAGCATGGGAATTTATCCACCCAACCCAATACAGTAGGTAATCACTCCCACTTTACAGAAGAAAGCAAGTGAGGCTATAAAATCTAAGTGGCTTGTCCAAAGGAGGAACAGAACTCAGGAACCCAAGGTCTCTGAGCACTTAGTCAGAAGATCTTCCCAACGACAGATTGCAGCGTGGGGAAAAGTGGTATTTGTAGGGTTGGTAGTCAATAGGATGAGAAAGAAAATCTCTGACTTCTGCTTAGGGGTGGGAATGAGAGAGCAGAAGGCTTACCTGGGCCAAACAGACAGCACAGAACCAATCACCCTCTGGAACAGTTTCCATCTTGGGCCGATGGCAGTATATGTGGCAGCCACGGTCACACCCGTCACAAAGCAGAAGAAACTCATCGTTGTCACCTTTCCGGCACACCAGACAGGTCTAGACCAAGGTTGTGAGAAGGCAGGGTGAGCCCTCCTGCTGGTGACCCCACCCACTTGCGCTGACTGGCTCCCCAGCCTTCCCAGGCTCTCCCAGCCTCTTACCACTTTGTTGACGGACTTCTCCCAGGCAATGGACCTCTCCAGCTGGCCCAGGCACAAGCACACCTGCGCTGCACTCCGACACCGCTCAAGTGTCTGGCGCCAGGCCCGAATGCGAGGGGTGATCTCATATGATCTGGAGGGAGAAAGTGATGATCTCTGGATGAGTAGAACCCATTAAACTTCTTTCCCAAGACCCAGGACGGGGTGGGGTCACTCACATCTCTGCAGCGGTGCCCTGAGGGGCAGCACCGGGTGTGCTGAGCAGGGCCTTCTCTAGCACAACCTCATGAGCGGGCCAGAGGGGCTCCCGTAGGTACCGCCGCTCCACATTCTGCTCCAGGGCGGCCAGGCGCATCACAGCCAGGTCCAGAGGGTTGGTGGTTTTACGCTGGGGCGCGAGTCCTTCCCTGCCTCGACCTCTCCAGGTGATATCCTCCTGGGAGTCAGGCAGATGCTCACAGTAGGCCAAGTCTTCGCGAATAGAGTCTGGGCTAGGACATGTCCAGCCCTGCAGGTAGGAGAGAGGGATAAAACTCTTCCTTGTAAAGAAAATTAAGCATAAAGAAAAACGTGACCCATTAAGGTCACGGGAGATCACTTATGAAAGAGAGACCCACGGATTCTTCCCAAGGGAGTAACGCCCTCCCTTCAACAACCCCCTGCCCAGTGCCAGCCCATGTACCCGAATCTGCAGGTCAGACAGGATGACCCGCTGTTCCAGCTCCTCTACCCCCTGCAGCACAGCCAGGTCTGTCTCATACGTCTTCTCTTTGGGGGACCAGCTCATCATCCCTTCTTGAAAAGCAGATAACTGACTGGGCTCAAAGATGGAATCTGAGAAGACAGAAGACAGAGTGAAAGGCCACCAGGCCATTGTCCGCAGCAGCAACTCAGCATTTGCCCTGGGCTCTGGAGCTCAGGCTGGGTCCACGCATCTTACCAGTTAAGGGCCGCAGGCAGACTTCCTTCAAGAAGTCCCTGTGCTTAGTGAGGTGTTTGTGAAGGGCCTTCTCCCGGATGCCTCGTGGGTGCAGGGCCTTGAGCGTGGCATCCAATGTCTCAGGATCTCGGATCCACCACCAGCCTGAGCACATCTCTGTGGACAGAACGTATGTATGTGGGTTGGGGTGGGAACCAGCATGAACCACACAGCCCACATCTGACACCACTCCTGCCTGTACTATTACCCCCACTGCACCCCAAGGTCGCTCACCAGGAGGAACAGGCTGGGCTGTCAGCTGGTTTAGGTAACGCTGTTCCACCTGTTTGAAGAACTTGCTGGGAGGTCTCCCTCTCCGTTTTGGTTGTCCCAGCCCTTTGGGACTCTGTGGTGTTTCGCCAGGGTCTCCTGTTCGCCTCTTAGGAGCCACCCCAGGCAAGGGGGTGGAAGAGCGCTGCACTGGAGAACAGGGGCTGGCAGCACTGGGTCTGTTCACCTGGGCATGAGATGAAACATAGGGGATGAGGGTTTTTTCATGTTTATAGGACCCTAATGGCTACCTATCCCTTCCCCCAATCTTAGCAACAGTCCACAGCCAGGCAATGGAGCCTGTGGCAAGAGGAAGTCAAATGCACACCACTAATTCTGGCTACTTACTGGCTTGGAGGAGATAGGTAGCTGAGGGGAGGGAGTGGACTGGTCCTCAGAAACTGCAGGGGGTGGTGTAGGGGCAGCATTGCAGAGCATCTGGGCTGAGAAGTTACACCAGGGGGTTTGAGAGTCAGGGCTGGATTCTGCCTCTTCAGACTCTGGCTCCTCCAGAGGCTGTGATGTGGTCGGATCCAGTTTTCCAGGGCTGCTATCAGGTGTGAGGACTGAGCTGCTCAGCAGGGAGCCGTGGCTCTGAGTCTGGCTCAGCCAAGACAGGAAGGCTGACTGGCTGAGGTCATGCTGGCTCTGACCCAGAGACAAAAGGGAGCCTTCTGGCTCCAGGAACCCATTATGGGTTAGAGGTTGGGACTGAAGCTGGGGTTGGGCATAAGCCTCAAGTGGAGGGTAGGGTTGAGTCTCGGGCTGAAGTTGGACTTGGGGCTCTTCTGAAGCCTGACAGCTGACAGGAGATTTAAGGTGCCTAGGTTGCATAGACTCAGGCTTAGTTTTCCGAGGTCGGCCTCGGGCCCGGGCAGGAGAACTGGCAGAGGTGCTGGAGCCAGCTAATTCCCTCTTCAGAGAAAAGGGGGCTGGGCTGGGCGCTGAGTGGGAGGCCACTTTTAAGGAGTCAGTTTCCTGCTTTATCATATCCTCAGGAACTGTAAAGAAAAGTAAAGAGCTTAAGACATACACTGATATATAAGAGGAAAGAAAAAGGGTGTATAGATGCAAGATATACACTTTCGTTTTCTCTTGGTCTTAATGAGATTCTACTGGAACTTATATGCCAATGAACATAGTATCTGGGAAGGAAATACTATTCTCCCAAGTAATCAGCAGCAGTATAACTGTAAGCTAACATTTATGAAGAACCAACTTAGATGTATCAAGCTCTAATCTAAGAACATAAACTCATTTTAAACCTCTCAATACTCCTATGAAATATATATACTATTATCATCTCCATTTGATAAATTAGGAAACCAAAGTATACAGCTGGTAAATGGCAGAGCAGGTGCACAGGCGGTCTTCCTCCACAGCCTATGCTCTTAACCACTATGGAATACTGATTTCTCATAAAATGAAAGACACCTAAGTGACTAGGCAAAGAAATTACTGAACTTTTGTTCAATAGGTCTCAATTCAGGCTCCCATGACACACCTACCTAAGCTCCCCTCTGTTCCTTCCACAAAGATACCAGCCAAATAGGGCAACACCCAGTAGCTGCGTCTGTAACGGTCCTGACCCAAGGAGAATGCCCGAAGCATCTGGGATGAGTGAAGCAACTTTTTTCGAAAGAAGAGCTGACGCTGGGTAGACAATGGAAAAGGAAGATGAATAAAAAACTTATTTCCAGAGTGACAGTGGTGATTTCATTCAGTATATGGGAGAAGAGCATTAGTTCTCAGCTTCCCTATAAAATTGATACCATCTGGGCCCAACTCTTAAGGTGATCAATCCTCGCCCAGCCTCTATCTCCAGCTCCTGGGAGGTTAGAAGCATAATACCTTGTTGAGTTTTTCTATCTGGCGTTCTAGCTCTGGGATGCTAGATGCTGTGACATCAACCTGGAGAAGAAACAAGTGGACAAGAGAAAAAGAATGATCAGATTTAAAAAAGAGAAATGCATTTCACCCTTGAATAATGACAGGCTAAAAATGCTGACACCCAGACCTAGCCGGCTTGGCCCAGAGGAAAGAGCATCGGCCCATGGACTGAAGGGTCCCAGGTTCGATTCCAGTCAAGGGCATGTACCTCGGTTGCATGTACCTGGCCCTTGTCAGGGCTCATGTGGGAGGCAACCAATTGATGTGTCTCTCTCTGTCTCTCCTTGTCCCTTCCACTGTCTCTAAAAATCAATGGAAAAATATCCTCAGATGAGGATTAAAAACCAAAAAAATGTTGACACCCTCCCTTCCCAGTAAAAAAATTCACATATAATTTTTTACTCCCCCAAAACTAAACTACAATTGTTCCTTGGTATCTGCAGGGGATTGTTTTCAGGATGCCCTACAGATATCAAAATCCACAGATGATCAAGTCTCTCATGTAAAATAACGTATACACTCAGACTCCCAACCACGGACTGAAAATATGTATTTTTTCAATCCAAAGTTGGCTGAATCCGTAGATATAAAACCCATGTATATGGAAGGCTGGCTGTTGTTTATTTATTTATTTTATTATTATTGTTACTCTTCACCTGAGGATATTTTCCCATTTTTTAGGGAGAGAGGAAGAGAGAGGAAAAGAGAGAAACATTGATGTGAGGGAAACACATCAATTGGTTGCTTCCTGCACGAGCCCTGACCAGGGCCTGGGCCAGGGAGGAGCTTGCAACCACAGTATGTGCCCTTGACCGGAATCAAACCCGTGACCCCTTGGTCCACTGGCTGATGCTCTATCCACTGAGCCAAATCCGCGTGAAAGTGGACCCGCACAGTGCAAACCCGTGTTGTTTAAGGGTCAACTATATTCCATTTCCCAACTCCAATATTCCTTGGTCTGAGGCTAGTACCTCTCCATCTCTTCGACCCCTACGGCCATGGACAGCTGCTGTACTCTCCTCCTCTTCTTCCTCTTCCATGCCACTAGTCTCCTCCATGATCCGAGAGCTGCGCCTCCGCCCTAGGCCTTCCTCTAGCCCCTGCATCTCTACTTCAGTCCGCCCAGTTCGCTTGGCCAGAGCAGTTTTCAGTCTTGAAATAGAGATTAAGGAAAACTATGGTGAGGAATGTGATATTACCACAAAAGGGATACCTGGAATCCTGAGTCCCGGGGTAAGGTTCCAACCTCAGGGGAGGGACTTAGAAGCATCAAATTCTGGGCAAAAGTCCTGGCTAAGCTTCCCCCTTTCTCTCTCTGGACCCTCCCCCCCTCTGTCCTTTCCCTACCTCCGGAGCCGGCCTTCTACAATCCACTTGTTTTTCCTGTAGTTGGACATACTCTCCAGAGTCTTGTCAATCTCACTGCAGGAGAAAAGGGAACAGGATTGTGAGGTAAACTGGCAGCACACACAAAGGGAAGCTCAAGGGAAAGGGGGCTGCAGCCTAAAGCCTGGGTTGAACAAATGGCAGAGGAAGGCTTAGGTGCTCTGGGGAAGGCACCAAGATTCAGTTCCAGGCCACTCCAGCACCTCCAAAGCCTGGCAGTGGATACACATCACCTAGGACTCTAGATGGCTGAACCCCTCCCTGTCCATTTCTGACCCAGGCATACAATAACCGTCCCCACCCCTGCTCCTCACTTGATGATGAGGGTAGAGCCATTGAGCTCATGTACAAGGAAGGCCAGGACAGCAGCTTTCTGTTGGGGTGGCTGGGCCTGAAAAGGCTGGGTGCGCAGGCTGTCACAGAGGACTGGCTCCACTCCATATGCCATGAGGAAGCAGCGCAGGATCTCAGATACATTGTCTCTCGTCAGTGGGATCTCCGACACCTTTTCCCCCAAGATCTTTAAGGACTGTTTGGAGGAGAACATGATGGAAGTTAAGAGAGAAAGAGAACAACTCAAGTTGCATGAATCTGGAAGAGGAAAATACAGAGGAGAACTGGGGTTAAGATAGGAAAAGAATGAAAATTGCTAGGACAAGATGAGAGAGGACAAAGGAAAGGTGCAAAAGAAAAGCAGTAAAAGAAAAATGAACAAAATGAGCAGAGGGAGGTCAGGAAGGAAAATGAAACAGAAGGAAAGAATACAAGGGAAACAAATTATATCTCTCTTCATTTGTCCCGATCACTTTAGGGAGGGGCTTGCGTATGTTTAACTTAAAGAGAAAGCAGCTGCCTTGGAAAGGACCTCACCTGACAGTGGGAGGGCAAGCCAGGATCGTAGAGTGCAGCCTTCAGGAGCCGCACCAGCAGATCTTGCACCTCGCCCACGCTGTCGCCTTGATACAGGAGTCCCTCTTGCAGGACCCCTAAACTAGGTATATCTTTGGCAGGATCAAAGCCCAGCACCTTGCCGAAGCTGTGCAGGAACTCCACAATGGTCAAGCAGTCTGAGAAGGCCTCACTAGGCAGGATCAGACCAGGGATGTGTGAGAAGTCAGGCAGAGGCTGTAAGGATAAAAGTGGTAGGGAGTTCTGTCAAAGACTGGAAGACAACAGTTTGGGTATCTAGGAGGTCCTTCCTTTAATCGAAGTGTCTTCACAACTGGCCCCTCCAGGACCCAGGACCCCTCGCTACCTGGTGGTCAGTCAGACACATATCCTCTGTGGGCTTCTTCATCTCCTCCAAGATCATCTGCTGCCTCTGCCGCTCCTCCAAGCACCTCTGCATGACCTGTGTTTTATCTGCTTTACAGGCTGGCTTGGCTTTGGCCACCTCCTCCTTTTCCTTCGTTTTCACCTTCTCCTTCTTCTCCCTCTTGACCTTTTCCTTCAGTTTTTCCTGCTTTGTCTTTACCTTCTCAGCCTATCCACACAAGGGAGAGAGGAATCAACAGTGCCATAAAAATTCCAGTCACCACCCTTCCCTATTCCCCTTCCTCCCACCCCAGAGCTCAGAAACAACTATAAAAAAAGACCAACTCATATATGTCTTGCAAAATCAGTTTGGTGACTTCAAAGTTATACTTGTGTGTACATGCACCTACCTTGGATTTCTTCTTAGCTTCCTTCTGCTTTAAGCTCTTGGTCTCTTGTTTCCGCTTGTTTCTGGCCTGTAAACCATAAGGGAAGTCATTTCTCCTCAAACTCTGAAAGCATCTCTGCTTGGGCTAGGATTCCAAAAAGACAAGGATGCTGGGGAGGAGAGGTGAGAGATGGGATAAGGGGTTGGCAATGGATTCTTTCTCTCACCCTGGAGATGCCCACATTGATTTTGAACAAGCCCAATTCTCTAAGTCAAGCCCCCTCAAAATTCCACATAATCAAGGTGTGCTTGCTATATGGAGGTTGCCAGATGTAGGAAAGAACTGGTTAACAGGAAATGTTAACCCATTGTGTAATCTCTGATGTCTCTCACCTGCCCTTGGGTAGTAGTCTGACACTCTCCACGCTGTACCTTCTGCTTCATCTTCTTCTTGATTTTATTCATCTTTGCTTTATCGTCCTCATTCAGTGCTTCTGTGAGCAGACAGAAAAATAAAGAGTAAAGCAGGTAAACCAATCTCCAGCATTCAGAGCAATATATGCATATCACAAAGCTGGCTTCCCAAGCAACTCCCTGGAGAATCTAGAAGTTTTGTGTGTGTTTTTTAAAGATATATTTTATTTTATTTCTTTATTTATTTTTAAGAGATTTAAAAATTTATTTTTAGAGAGAGAGAGGAAGGGAGAGGGGGGAAAAGATGGGGGAACATTGATATGAGAGCAAAACGTTGATCAGCTGCCTCCTGCACGCCCATACCGGGGATGGAGCCCACAACCCAGGCATGTGCCGAGCGGGAATTGAACAGGCAATCTTTTGGTGCATGAAGCAATGCACCAACCAACTAAGGCACACTGGTAAGGGCTTTTTGTTGTTGTTGTTGTTGTTAAGTATACAAAATAAAATGTTGGGATTGGGGGGGCCAATGTAGAAGAGGCACCTGCTATGGGAGTAGTATCTTTGGCCCAGAAGCACCAGCCTCCGGAACAGACTGCATTGCTTAAGAAGGGGTCCTAAAGGCCACGATGGCAGAGGAGCCTCATAGCCTAACCATCTCCTATGCTATCTGACAAGGGCAGCAACCCACAGACTTGATTTTAGAGCGGAGAATGGAAACAGAAAATCAAATTGCCAGGGAAAGACAGTGGTCTCCAGACTTGGAAGTAACGATTAACCAAGAAAGAAGGGCCCGAGTAATGGACATCTCAGTGCAATCAGATCAATACTGACAGAGCTGTTGTTTATGCCCAGTTCCTATGCCTTGCTCCATAGAAAGATCTGAATTTCTTCCCCTTTGGAAAACTGAATATTAAATGTGATTCTGCAAACAACAGAGTGTTTTAGAATGGATGTTTCTGATATGATAGTACCTATTCTATTCTGGCAAAGAAACACTACCACATCTGTACAACAATCCTGTAGTTTGGACAGATACTATCTGCAGATGAACCACTATAGGCTTCTATCTATTAAAATATAAGTGACTGGCTCTAGGTCACACAGTCAGAAACTGGCAGAGCTGGAAGTTAGGAGTCAGAAGACTCCAAATTTTTGAGTTAGGAGTCAGAAGACTCCAAATTTTTCATATTATATCAGGGTAAATGTTAATATTTATTAAAATAATAGGCATTTTCTACCTGTTTATCCCACTAAAACAGTGCCAATTATCTTTTGGATTCAGATACGAATTCTGAACCTCCGTGATAGCACCAATGAGTAAAGTAAGAGTATATAACCCAAACCAGTAAGATAAACAAGAAGCTGAAAAGACGGTAAAAAGGACATGAAAGCCCTCTTCTCTCATAACATTTGGGGACTGCACAAAGCTCCACTAGTAAGAGCCACTCAAGAAGAAACTAGTCGTTAAAAAAATACCACAAAAGAGCTGGGACCCTGATGCTGCTTTCCAGGGAGGAGGAGGGGGATGCAGATGCATTCTGTCCGACTATGTTAGTCATGCTGGGAAACTCAGCCATTAGCAATTCATCAAGATTTCAGAAACCTCATAGAGCAAGCAGAATATCAAAGTAAGAAACACCACTAACAGTTACAAATATTCACTTGGACGTAAAGTATAGCAAAGAGCAGCTATTTTCAACTGGTGTTCTGTAAGAATTTTTAAAACATGCAATACCTGACTATTTAATCAGGGGCACTGACCTCGTTCCCCTAAGACTGTCAAATTAAAAAATGACAACAGCCAATACAACAATAGCAGTCTGATGTGAATGAATCAAAATTACACCTATTTTTTTCATCAGATCAGCAAAAAATATATTTTTTGGTGTGCTACAGAATTTTAGTAATTAATGTATGTGTGCCGAGAGATGAAAAAGGTTGAAAATCACTGGCATGGGGAATACAGTCAATAATATTGTAATAACTATGTACAATGCCAGGTGGGTACTAGAATTTTTTTCATCCTATCTAATAATAGACAAATATGCAAATTGACCATACCTATGATACGCCCACAAGCCACGCCCACCATCCAACCAGAGTGGGTATGCAAATTAACCCAAACCAAGATGGCTACAGCCACAGAGAGCAAGGTTTCCTAGGTAACAGAGGAAGCCAAGCTTTCCGCCCGCCATTGCCAGGCCTAAGCCTCCACTCAAGCTACAAAGTTTCAATTATAGAAGGTAAACAAATTCAAACAAATGGCGGCAGAATGGAGCTTGAGAGAGCAGGCCAGGGTTGCCGCCGGCAACAAGGGAAGCAAAGCTTTCTGCACACCCTGGCCGGGCCCACCTGCTTAAGGCAACAAAGTTTCAATTATAACCCCAACACAAATGGCTGCTGGCCTGAGGGAGCCCCAGGCTTGGCTCCGCTCCAGGCTACAAAGTTTCAATTGTAGAAGGAAAATAAATTCCAGATACCAGGGCCTCCGCTTGCGTTGCCAGGGGGCGTGGCCCGCCTGCAAACCACCACAGGCCCCTTGCTCAGGCCGCCCCACACCCCAAGGGAACCCCCACCTGATCCGGGAGGCCCTTCAGGGCAAACCAGCTGGCCCCCACCCCTGTACCAGGCCTCTATCCTATCTAATAAAAGAGTAATATGCAGATTGATCATCACTGCAACACACAATATAGCTGCCCCCATGTGGTCAAAGATCCTGCCCCCATGTGGACACAAGATGGCCACCACAAGATGGCCAGCAGGAGAGGGCAGTTGGGAGGCACCCGGCCTGCAAGGGAGGGCAGTTGAGAAGGACCAGGCCTGCAAGGGAGGGCAGTTGGAGGTGATCAACCCTGCAGGAGAGGGCAGTTAGGGGTGACCAGGCTGGCAGAGGAGGAAAGTTGGGGGCAAACAGGCTGGCAGCAGAGTGGTTAGGGGGTGATCAGGCTGGCAGGCAGAAGTGGTTAGGGGCAATCAGGAAGGCAGGCAGGCAAGCAGTTGGGAGCCAGCAGTCCTGGATTGTGAGAGGGATGTCCGACTGCCCGTTTAGACCCGATCCTGGATCGGGCCTAAACGGGCAGTCGGACATCCCTTGAGGGTTCCCAGATTGGAGAGGGTACAGGCTGGGCTGAGGGACAACCCCCCTTTGTGCACGAATTTCTTGCACCGGGGCTCTAGTAAATTATATAATTGTCTAACCACTATGCTGGACACCTAAAACTTAACAAAAAAATATTGAGCCCTAGCTGGTTTGGCTCAGTGGATAGAGCATGGGCCTGCAGAGTGAAGGGTCCTGGGTTTGATTTCCGGTCAAGGGCACATGCCCAGATTGTGGGCTTGATCCCCAATGTGGGGTGTGCAGGAAGCAGCCAATCAATGATTCTCTCTCATCATTGATGTTTCTATCTCTCCCTCTCCTTTCCTCTCTGAAATCAATAAAAATATATTAAGATGTATATAAATAGAGAGAGAATGTTAACCGTAATTGGAAAAGAAAAAAGAGAAATAGAACTGTACCTTGGGCCTCCAGTTTCTTTAGGAGGCGGTTGTCTGTCTTATTCAATAGCTCAGTGATTTTGACCTTGGGTGGCCGACCTCGGCCCCGTTTCACCTTGGGAACTTCCTTGGTCTTGGCATTCTCAGTGTTTCGAGGTCGGCCCCGTTTCCCAGTAATTGCCTGAATCCTAGATGGGATCTCCTCTGCTGACAGCTGTATCCACCGCAAGCCCTAAGATAATGAGGAACACTGTTACAATGGGAGGGAGTCAGTGCAAGACTCCTGGAGCTGTGAACCATTCAATGCCCCGGAACCCTCCAATCCCCACAGAAAGAAAGCTGCAGCTCATCTACCAACCCTTTCTCAGGGACAAAAGTATATTTAACCCTTGTGCCTGTACCTCTGGTGTGTCTCTCTCTTCAAAGAAATCTCCAACAGGCATACGGGGACTGAAGCTGAAGTGCTCACGGCGGACACTGTGTACCACGTTGCGGTTCAGGTACTAGAAGGAAGAGATAAAGTGGCATTAATGCCCGGCCAGTGTGGCTCAGTGGTTGAACGTCAACCTATGAACCAGGAGGTCACGATTCGATTCCCAGTCAGGGCACATGCTGGGTTGCAGGCTTGATTCCCAGTGTGGGGCTTGCAGGAGGCAGCCGATCAATGATTCTCTCTCAACATTGATGTTTCTATCTCTCTCTATCCCTCTCTGAAAGCAATAAAAATATAGCTAAAAAAAACAAGTAATGAAACAAACAAACAAAAAAAGGCATTAATGAAGTCATAACCCTACCAAAATTTTTGGCCAGCAATAGCATAAGAACAGTCCCCAAAGCAGACAATGGCAGCCTGTTGCCAATGGACCCAAGAAAGGAATCCATATTCCCTTAAAAGCCCATGAAAGCTACATTACCTTGATCACTTCTGGGAACTGTTTCATCCTCTTCCCACAGGGACCATAATACCAGGTCTCCCCCTGCCATCTGTGGCTGCCCTTCTTGATTCGCACCTCTCTCCGCCACCTGCCAGAGAAGCACACGGGCCCTGCCGCCAGGTCACACCCCTATCCACTCTCAAGCCACCCAGGAGTCAAGCCCACTGAGCAATGATCCTCCCCACTTCTCTCTCACTAGAACTGCATGTAGATGCAAACGCAGCCTGATACAAGCTTGGCTAGATGGCAGGCCTGAGTGCTACAAAGCCCTCAGGGCCTCAGGGGAAAGTAACAGGCCAACCTGCACAAGCCCAGAAAGGCCTCCGCTCCTCCTTTTACAAAGCCAGTGATACGAGCAGCCAGAAACCCCCATCACTGATGCCATTCAGGTAAATGACTGGGTTTCCAATAGAGAGGATAAAGACCTAAGAGAATAAAGGCAGAAACGACAGAGGATGGGGGAGGAAAGAGGAAGAGTAAACTCACTGCTGACTCCATGAAATGACTCCGAAGGCCATGGTTTAGTAAAGAACTCTGTGTTCTGAGCGATAGATTATTCTAAGCCTAAGCCTTATCTTTCTCTCAAAACTTTAAGCAGAACTAAGACTTGGTGACGAGTAGCCTAGAGGGGTAGGGGTGGGGAAGATCAGGAAGGCACTGATTCTTACAAGGCCCTTGGTGTCAAATGACTTGTTCATTTTGGTCACGTACTGTTCTTGCCCTTACCTCTCTGAAGAACATTTAAAAAAGAAGCCAATTCATTGGGACTAAGCCACACACCATTCACTGCTAGCCATTCTCTAAGCATATAGGACAAGTCAGCTAATTTGAATATCTGAGCCCTAGGGTCACCACCTGGGTTTGGAAATGATAGTAACTGTAGCCCTCTGAATAAAAACTGAGTGGCCATAAGATGAGGAAAGAACAAGTGAGGGGAGGCAGACCCTGAGAGAGGAAGGAAAGCCTAGGAACCTGATGAGAAACATTATCATTGTAGATAACTGTACTTTAATCCACTCTTGTCTAGCCCATTCCTCCCCATCTCAGATGAGGAGCTCCCTTCTCCTCTTCCTAGAGTCATTCATTAAATTTGTCAAAGTCAACACATGTAGCAAACTAGAGCATTTACCCATGTTGGAGGGGAAGACGAACTTCTTCTGGGGTAGCAATTCTTCTCCTTAGAACATCACCTTGGGAGAAAAATAGGGGATACTGAAATAAGAATTCAGCAAAATAATGGAACAACAGGATAGTAGGGAAGGGCTAAACACCCCATGAACAGAAACTTTTCCTGGAACCAGCTAGGGATGGAACAGAATCTGGACACTCACCACCAGCAGAAGTAGTTACTCCTTCTCCAGGGACCTCTTCCAAGTCAGCAGTGGTTTCAGGGAAGCTGCTCACGTCCTTATTTGCTGGGGAGGCTGTTGGGAAGACAGCTGCAGGGGAAGCCTCGGTGGATGCTTTCGGGGAGGTCACTGGTGAGGCCGGCAGGGAAACTTCTGAGGAGATTGGTGGGAAGGCTGGTGAGGAAGCTGGAGAGACTGTTGGGAAGGCTGCTGGGGAGATTTCCGGGGAGGCTGCTGGGGAGACTTCTGGAGAGATATCTGGGGAGGCTGTTGGACAAACTGCCAAGGAGATTGCTGGGGAGGCTGTTGCTGAGACTGCTGGTGAGGTTGTTGGATGTAGCTGAATAGTGGATGAACGGTCAGGGGCTGGCTGGGTCAGAGGTGGTGGGAAGTCTGAAGCCGCCTGAGTCTCCATTTCTTGTTCTGCATCACTACCATTATTCAGGTCAAAGCCGTTATCTAGAATCCAAAGGGACAGGACGGGTAAAGGAAAAATGGTGTCATATAAAACAATAAAATCTACTCAGTCAAACCTGGACTAAGATAAACAGGGCTACTTCAAGGGCTTGTCCTGAGAGTTGGTAAAAGAGAATTAGCCTCTGGCTGTCCTCCCCATTCATGAAGTTTAAAGGGCAAAGCTGCCCGCTGCTGTCACTGTGAAGAATTACCTTTTACCTGGAGCCAGTAAAGCCTCTGGCCTCCTTTTTCCTGCAAACTCCAAAGCTCACACGTCCTTTTGGGCACAGGGCAGAGTGAGAGTGGAGAAGCCTGTGCCTTTTCAATTCCCACCACACACTATCCCACAGCCCCTCAGCTCCCAGCAAGATGCTTTCACAGACGTCCCACCCCTAAGGCCCTAACTATGGAACAACAGTGTCCTCTCAGTTTTTCCCAGGTCAAGGACTTTCTTTGTCCTACCTGTCCTCACTTACCTTGCAGGACAGACTCCCCAAGGACGGGTGGAGAGGTGGGGCTGTCAAAAATAGAGGCTGAAGTTTGACTGTCATCTGCCAGGAGACTGAAGGCAGTGGCATTATTGAGGGAAGGACAATCAAGGGCAGAGATCACAGGGCTGTCCTCAAGAGGCAGCTTGTCCTCTGCATCCATCAGCTCCGTATCGTCTATACCATAGAGTCCTCCACTTACTGGCTCTTCAGGGAGCGAAAAAATCAGAAAGCAATATTTAAGAAATACTTGTCTGAATATATCTAATTCTAGTCCCCACAGTGTAAAGGTTCTTTCTAATAATAAATTCGGGAAATTTTATAGTCCTCTTTTATGAAAGAGTAGTCACCAGGCTATAGGGATCATAAAAGCTTGAAGTGGAAATGAAGGGAAAAGCACAGGCCCTATAACAACCCACAGACCAATGCAAAAAATTCTAGCATCTATCACAAAATAAGCCTTTCTTGTGTTTCAGTGGGGCAAAAGGTAATTGTTCACTGGCAAATGTCTTTCTACTTAGTAGGAACCCGAACAGCCCAACTGTGTGGTAATAAGTCTCTATCCAGTGAATTATTAAAGCCCAGGGCTCATGGCCAAAAGGAACATTGGGAGAGAACCTGGGAAATGAACCAATTCAGCTCAGAGTGCAGTTGGCCCAGTCAGGCTCGTGGCATGAGACTGTGGTCTGCCACAGGAGTATCTGGAGGTCTCAATGCCCCAGATTCCCAAACCCTTTCCCTGGTTTACTAGCTATTCCAGGTGACAGAAGCTGGCTATCCTTCTGCATGGTTAAGTTGAAGGGAACCAGCCTCCAAGCCTACCTGGTGCCAGGGTGTTAAAGGGCTCCAGAGAGACTTCACTGAGGATTGGAGTGTCTTCCAGTTGATCAGGAAGATGTGAAGGATCATCTAAGCAGCTCACTGTGGGGTCAGGGACCAAGACTGAGACTTCTTGGTGTAATGATTCCACAGAAGGGATGGAGCCATTGTAGCCACACATCTTCAATTCTAGGAAATACCAGAAAAGAGCAAAAGGAAAAATAGTGCTTTCACCTGGTTCCTTTAGCCATATCAAGCAGTCAATCTTCACTAGAGGGATATTCATTCTTTCAACATTGATAGGTGCGAGTTCTATGTCAGATACCTTTCATATCAAGATATTCTCAGTAAGCAGAATACTTACTGAGTACTATTAAAATCCTATAGCAGGAATGGGGTCTGAGATAAAACTCCCATCATGTTGGCAGCTATTTCCCCCATTCAGTGGAAACAGGTGATTTCATAGGGTGCTCAACCTTATTCTTGGAATAAATAGCAAACTAAGCATTTATCTATTTAGAGGGCAAAGTTGAGAGGGAAGATCACATGTATCAATGCCAACAATAAAAAAGAAGGAAACTGTGAGCAGACAAGCAATGGTATGCTCTACCTGCTTCCTTCCCTCCTTTCAAGTACCAATCACTACTAGGGCTCAGGCCACTTTAGCAGCCAGTCTAGCCCGGCCATAGTCAAGTCAAATTGACCTCAATGCTCCCTGCTAATGCCCCAACCCCTTCCTATATTTTGGAAGAAGCTCTGATACAGTGTCTGTTGGGGCTGTTTCAGGCTCGCCCACCTGCCCTCTTCAGGCCAGCAGCTCTGCATGAGCTTGAAATAATTTGCACTCCCACTCACGAGCTGGTGCTGCTGCCACAAAAACACCAGCCACTTGGCTCTGCTAACCACCAACATGCAAATCAGCCTCCACTGCAGAGAGCTGGAAAGACAAGTTTTCCTCACCTCAAAAAGCCACTGCCCCCCCATAACCCCATTTTCCTATTCCCAACCAAGCTCCCAGGCCCACAGTTATACCTGGCTGCTCTTCTTCCAGCTCCAGGCTGCCTACCAAGCCAGTGCCATTCTCTGCCACAACTGAAGTCAGCTCCTTTTCTGCCTCCTCATCAGGATGAATACCACTGCCTACCTCCTGGGAGGGCGCAAAAGTCTGGATGCTGGAGCCCAACATGGGAGAAGTCTGTGGGGAGGTGAAAAAACTAGGGGGTCCATTGGGCATCACCTCAAAATTCTGGTCAGGAAAGGAATCATACAGTTCCTGTGAGTCGAAGTTAAGCCCCATGGGACTCTGGGTACCGTTGGCCCAGAACTCTTGGCTCCCAGCCCGAAGGTTAGTGTTGTGACTTGGGGATGAAGGCTGTCGGTTGCCTCCAAGAATACCATTGAGTGGGTATTGTCCCCCCGAGAACTGGGAGAGAAGGGGTGGGTCCTTGAGGTTGCTGCCAGGATTGGCGGGTTGGTACTGTGAGTAGTTCCAGAGACAGTCGTAGGCCACGTTGGGGTGATGGAGGTGTGAGGTGCTGGAGGAGTGGGGAGCAGAGTTCAAAATCCCTGAAGTAGTAGTGTGAGATACAGTAGATAAGCCATTAACATTCACATCCCCATTCAAACCTGGCAGAAAAGGGGGGAAAAGGGTCAGTTACAGATACGTGTTCAAGTAACTCTACCAACTCTAACCAAAAGAATAACACTGACTAGAAAAAGGGAAGGTGAAGGGGAGGGGATTCCCCCTCTGCTGTATTTATATCTTTTTGGTCTCCAGGGAACACCCAACACAGATGCTCCTGTATATAAGCTTAGCAACTGCTGCTGAGGCTACTGAGTAGGGGGCTGGGGAGCTCTCCTGGTCTACCACAGGAGTGAACAGCCGAGAGCTGGCTGCTACTGACGCTCAGGCTTTTTATTTTGTTTAAATGAAGCTATTTGCAGATTCCCTACAGTGACTTGCATTCTTTCCCATCCTCACTCCCTAGAGGAATTCTCCCCTGGAGTGGCATGACTGAATTCTCCTGGCCCCTCCTTTCCCCAGTGCCTATTTGGCCCCACAGTGGGACCAGAAGGGACAGCCTTCACCTCACTGGCACATGCAGATCCAGCACTTTGAGCTGGGCTAAGAATAGAATTTGCAGTCACCACAGCAGCAAGATCCCAGCTCAGAAGACTTGGATTGGCCCCTCCCCGTAGGTACTAGGGTGGAGTGGAGGGGGATCTCTGCATGACCAGTACTGCAAATTTCAATTCTCAACTAATGGCAACCTCTACACTCAATCAAATAAAAAGGAACCAAGATGTAAGGAAGCTGGGGCAAAGGGGGTCCTCCAAGTGAAATAAAGGAACTTCTATCTACCTGCAACCTTATGGAGGGTAGGGGGGACGGGTGGGAAGTATACACCCGTGGTAGTATTTTTTTGCTGTAAGGAAGAAGTGAAGCATTGGGCTTCTCTCTGCTTCCAAGCATAAAGTACCTGAAACCCAGGCAAGATTATAGAGAGGTACTTGGCAGAGCCATGGTTCAGAGCAAATGATAAGCCAAATCCAGGAAAAGGCCTGATCCTGGCTATAACAAGTCCAGCTGGAATTAGATGTTTCTCTCTGGGGAACTAGATAAGTAAGCATTAAAACTCTCCCTGTCCCTATCTTCCATCCTCAAGGACAAGAGGTGGCACAAGCATTCTGCCCTCTTTTCTGTGGCACAAATTAAAAGGGAAACACATACCAACCTTCAACCCCACCCTTACCCCCCACCCCATCCTCAGGGTGGCTTCTCCAACCTCTAAATATAGCTTCTCAGAGAGTGGACCCCTTACCTCTCTCATGGGTCCCACCTGATTATCAGAAGCCTTAGCCACCTCACCACTCTCTGGCATAGCCAGGGAACAAGGAAGAGCAGGCTAAGATGAAAAAGCCAGTATCTTTTTCAATCCCTTCCAACCTTTAGTCAAGACTAAAAGTATTGCTTCCATTACCCCCTAGAACTTGTCCTTAGAAGCTTGATTTCCCTCCAGCAGCTGGAGTTCTAAGGATTCCCTCCCTCCCTCCCTCCCCCCCTGGCACAGAGCTGAGGTAGCCAGCCCAGAGGGGATCCAAATCTTGTCCCATTAACCTGTTCCAAAGGAACGATGCCCATTCCCATTCCAGGCCATGTGGCCCTCACACTCACTTTTCCCTTGCTGGGGGAAGTTCATGGGAGACCCGTTAGTGTAGAGGCCCTCCCCTGAGGAGGGGGAGGGTTTCAGTCCTGAGGCAGCAGGTGCAGGGGGAAGGCCAGTAAAGTTAAAATGGTCGTTGGCCTCCATTTCTGTAGGAGGGGAGAGAGAGGGGGGAAAATACTGGTGGTTAAACAAAGTTATGTCACTTGGAATTCTCTAAAGGGATTGCCATCCTTACTTCTATCTACTTACCCTTCTCCTACCTAAGTACTAGTGGGAAGGTAGAGACTGAAGATAAAAGAGGAAGAAACATACTCCTAACCTGGACATTGACCATACAGAAATAGTCTTTTTAAGTTGGCCTTGTAGAGACAAAAAGAGTTAGTGAGGAAAACAAAGACACAAGCCTGCAGGGGTCTTCCCCCTGTGTTAGCCCTACCCTTTTTAAAATATATACATTTTTTATTGATTTCAGAGAGGAAGGGAGGGGGAGAGAAAGAAACATCAATGATGAGAGAATCACCAATCAGCTGCCTCCAGCATGTCCCCCCAACTGGGGATGGAGCCCACAAACCCAGCATGTGCCCTGACTGGGAACTGAACGGTGACCTCCAGTTCATAGGTCAATGCTCAAGCACTGAGCCACACTGGCCAGGCTAGCCCTACCCTCTTCAGTCCCAGTCCAAGTTACCCTTCTATGTTAGATTTTAGCCCCCTATTGTAACATTTAACATTCTCCATCCTTTTGGGTTTTTTCCCTTCAAAGCAAGGCCAGAGTCCCACAGGTTCTCAAAGCCATCTTTTTTTTTTTTTTTTAGTATATTTTTAAAATTGATTTCAGAGAGAGAAAAGGAGAGGGAGAGATAGAAACATTAATGATGAGAATCATTGATCCGCTGCCTCCTGCACACCCCATACTGGGGATCAAGTCTGCAACCTGGGCATGCCCTGACTAGAAATCAAACCCCCTGACCTCCTGGTTCATGGGTTGATGCTCAATCACTGAGCCATGCCAGCCTGGCTCAAAGCCACCTTTTTTATAGGAGGCCACAGAAATGGGGGTATTGGCTGAAAGGTATATTTAATATATATTCTTTGTGCTGTTATTATTACAGTCTAGTTAAACAGTTTTTTAATGTTTTTGTTTTTTTATTGATTTCAGAGAGGAACGGAGATGGGGAGATAGAAACATCAATGATGAGAGAGAATCATTGACTGGCTGGCTGCCTCCTGCACACCCCCTACAAGGGATCTAGCCTGAAACCCAGGCATGTGCCCTGAATGGGAATCGAACCATGACCTCCTGGTTCATAGGTCAACACTCAACCACTGAGCCATACCAGTTGGGCTCAAGTTAAACAATTTCCACGTTATCCTATCCAGAGTCCTAGATATCTGAAGAAGATGATATTGTTACCTTAGTAAAGGGATTTGAAAAGGAGAATACATTTCAGGAAAGGTGATCATAATGGCAAAATTCAAATCATCCAGCAACACTTCTTTTTTTCCATGGGAAGTACCATGCTCTCCAAGAATTCAGCCCAGAAAAGTGTCAGAGGTTAAATAAGAGGGTGTCTCAAGGAATATTACTGTTATATCTACTATGGTTCATAACCTTCCAGTTTTGTGGCTTACATGTAAAAGGATACAGCTAGATATTCATATTTGTAAAGTACAGTGGCGCATTGGGAGGCAGTAGTTAAAAAAGAGGACATTTATTTCAGAAGTCCTAGAAATGCTAGTAGTTTTCATTCTCTCCTGAATATGAGATATGCTACTAGTGAAGCCCTTGATCAGAATAAATCTTTCTTTGATAGAGCAAAGAGAAGAGAAAGATAGGAAGCAGAAGCCAGAATTATTGGTAGTCTGACAAGACAGATACTTATGATGTACTAGTAGTACATTCTAATTTGATATGTGAGACATGATCTGTCTTGATACTGAAAAAGTAGTTCCTTGGGTTACTATGGTTTTGTTTTTTTTTAATGGCAGAAGAATTCAGGTAGAAAAATTTATCAAACTCCTAAGATGAGGCAATAAGATGATCTAGGTGATGTTTTTAAATAACCTTTTTTATAATGAACCCGAAGTGGAAAGGGGCAGAAAAGAGCGGATTAATGGGGGGGAAAGGAGACATCTGTAATACTTTCAACAATAAAGACAAATAAAAAGGAAAAACACAGAAGCAAAACTTAAAAAAAAAAAAAAGAATTGGCTAAGAGTATATATGACTACTGCCCAAGGTTTGCAAGAGTTATATTCCTGAATATGCTAGATGATGCAAATTAGACACCATTTGGTAATATGTGAATTTAACATAATTCTGAGCATGAAATATTAACCTTGTATAGAATATGACATGATAGCTATAAGGTTTTCCAGGCAAAATACCATAATTAGCTCTACTTTCATCAATTTTAACTACAATTTTTTAAAATACTGATTTTAGAGAGAGAAGAATGGAGGAGAAATAGAAACATTGATGAGAAACATCGATCAGCTGCCTCCTGCATGCCCCTACTAGGGATCAAGCCAGAAACCTAGGGATCAAACCCTGATCTCCTAGTTCATGGATCGACACTCAACCACTGAGCCACACTGGCTGGGCTTAACTGAAATTTTAAAAAATAAAAGCAATTTGTATTTTGTTGATTTAAGGGGGAAACGTTTTTTAGGATTGACTTATTTCCCAAATTCACTCTAAAATAAGCAGCAGCAAAGCCCTAGCTGGTTTGGCTCAGTGGATAGAGTCGGCCTGCAGACTGAGGGGTCCCCGATTCAATTACTGGCCAGGGCACAGGCCCAGGTTACAGGCTGGATCCCCAGTAGGGGGTGTGCAGGAGGCAGATGATCAATGATTCTATCTCATCATTGATGTTTACCTCTCCCTTCCTCTCTCTGAAATCAATAAAAATATATTAAAAAAAGAAAGAGTCTTAGCTGATTTGGCTTAGTGGATAGAGTGTGGGCCTGGGAACTGTAGGGTCTCAGGTTCATTTCCAGTCAAGGGCACATGTCCAGTTTGCTGGCTTGATCCCTGGTAGGGAATGTGCAGGAGGTGGCCAATCAATGATTCTCTCTCATCATTGATGTTTCTATCTCTCTCTCTCCTTCTCCCTTCCTCACTGAAGTCAATATAAATATATTAAAAGAAAGAAAAAAAGGAAGGAAGGAAGAAAAAAGAAAAGAAAGGGAAAGAGAGAAAAAAGAAAGGGAAGGGGAAGGGGAAGGGGAAGAGGAGAGGAAAGGAAAAAACTGGGTCTCTATAAAGAAAGGCCTTAGGATCCCCCAGGATTTCCCTATAGTTAAAGGCCACTCCTCCGTAGTAAGGGATCTGAAAAAGAAACATCATGAGATTAATGATCCCTTTGAAATGAAAGACAGCAAGAAGCAAAGTTCACTCCCTAATTCTCTAGGCCACAAAGCTTACATCACAGACCAAAGAGGACATTTATTTCAGAAGTCCTAGAAATGCTATGTCTGGAGAGCCAATCTCATCTGACCCCCACCATTCCCCTCCCCCAGTTTTATGCACAGCCACACACACCCTTGGTGTGTTTCTGTGACACACACACCTTCTTTCCTATGTGCACTGGACTATATCCTCCCACTCAAAGATCAGCCACATTTCATTTTTCCATTTTCTTTTTGAATCCATGAAGAAACTAGTGAGTGACCTTCTCCTCTCTGCTACTCTGGGAGAGCACAGCATTTCCTGTCTCATAAATTATATACTAATAAGAATACATGGATGGCTCACAGATCAGATAAGTAAATGAAATGGGAAGTTATCTAGTGTCTGAGGTCTGTTTCCCCACTAGCCTCTACTGAAGGGTCATCAGGACCACATTCACTTCATTTACAAGAGGCCTCCTAGAAACAAAATATCGTTGTGCTGTGCAGTGAGATCCGCACAACACAGTGGGCTCTAGGTTCAAATCTCAGCTCTACTACTACTACTAACTGTGTGACCTTGGACAAATCACTTAATGTTACTAAGCATCAATTGCATCATAAGTAAGAACTTTAGTACTCATCTCCAGAGCTTGTAAAGTTTGAGAAAATCTATATAAAGGACCTAGCACACTGTCACCCAGGAAGTACTCAATAAATGTTAGCTGTTATTATTAGACAAAAAGAGTAAAAAGATAATCATGGCCCTAGCTGGCTTGGCTCAGTGGATAGAGCAGTGGCCTACAGACTGAAGGGTCCCAGGTTTGATTCCAGTCAAGGGCACATGCCTGGGTTGAGGACTCCATCCCTAGTGGGGTGCGTGCAGGAGGCAGCTGATCGATGATTTCCTCTCATCATTGAAGTTTCTATATCTCTCTCCCTCTCACTTCCTCTCTGATATCAATAAAAAAATATATATAATCATGGCCAAAAGGTCAAAATATAATTTATATATGTAAAAAGTCAGCAACCGGAACGTCATAACAACCAGAACGACCAGTTGCTATCACGCCCACTGCGGCCAGAGAACCGGCCCAATCTGGGGGGTGGGGCCAGCCGGCCAACCTCCTGCAGCCCCTCCACCTGCCTGGCCCCACCCCAGATTGGCCCCCTTACCCCGATCAGGGGCAGGGCCAACTGACCAACCACCTGTGGCCCTTCCCCACAGCAAGCTCTGCCCCTGATAGGCCCCCACACTACGATCAGAGGGATCAGGGGCAGGGCCGCAGGCCAACCATCCATGGTCCCTCCCCTAGGCCACTGGCCCCCCATAGGCCCACCCCTCACAGCCCCTCTCCACGGCCAGCCCCGCCCCAAATCGGCCCCACCCCACCCCAATTGGGGGCAGGGCCCATTGGCCAATCACCTGTGGCCCCTCCCCCCAGCCAGCCCACCTCCTACCTCCCGACAGGCCTAGCCCAGATCCACCCCAATTGGGGCTGGGCCAGCTGGACCCCACCCATGCACGAATTCGTGCACTGGGCCTCTAGTATAAATATAATTTAAACCATTACCCAGCCAGACTTCCCTATAAGCAACTTGACACTTGATTTCAGATGTCACTTAAATATGGGATCACAGTATGGGAATGCAAAGAAAATGTGGACAGCTCCTTTCAGCAATAAACTCTGGGTTATTTCATTTTAACCTTCCTACCCAAGATGCTTTTTACAATAAAACCTGAAAATAAATTATGCCTTCCTATCTAGAACTAGTAAGGGCGTCATCAGTAAAGCAAAGGAGAATGTCTCCCTTTGAACTAATAGGATTTTAGCCAAATGAAAAAAAGAAATTAGTGCCAATCCCCAGAATAGCAGACAGCTCTCATGACCAGGAAGTACAATCAGGCCAGTATCCAGCCCAGTCCCAGTAGTATGTAAATGGATCTCTTAAGAACCTCTAGACTTCATTTATATGAGTTAAGGGATGGTACCCCTTAAGCTTTAAGTAGTCAAGTCCTTGACACATGGCCAAATAGGCTGCTTTTCTCTCAGTTGCAACTGACAAATTACTACTCTGTGGACCTGTGACATGGTTTAAACAGAAAAAAGCTGACAATGCACAAAAGTGTTGAAATAAATATTACAGATTTCAACACTGTTGCAGGTGCCCTGACCAATCCTAACACTCAGACCTCTGAGGCTACCCACAGAAAGGCAAGACACATTACCACCACCCAGCTAGACACTCTGGCAATCCCTAAAGCTCTTTGGTTTGTTCTTCCCATATAGTATACCAAAATTTCACACATAGGTTTCTAATTCTTTTTTTTTAAGGGGTGATTTCAAATGTTTATCTTCACTAAACAGCAAAAGCAAATTTTGCTGTTTAGTAAATAACTCACACCAGTATGTTTTAGCTTTGTAACTGTGAATGTTATGAAGATCATTTCTCAACTAGAGGCCTGGTTCACAACATTTGAGGACTGGAAGAGGGGGTCCCTCAGCCCGTCCTGTGCCCTCTCACTGCCTGGGACCCCTCGAGGGATGTCTGCCTGCTGGGGAGCGGGCCTAAGCCGGCAGGCGGACATCCCCCAAGGGGTCCTTAGCGCTGCTGCGGAGACAGGAGAGGCTCCCGCCACCACCACTGTGCTCACCAGCCATGAGCCTGGCTTCTGGCTGAGCGGTGCTCCCTCAGCTCCTGCATTGTATGCCTGCCCCTGGTGGTCAGTGCGCACCATAGCGACCAATTGTTCTACCGTTCAGTCGATTTGCATATTAGCCTTTTATTATATAGGAGGAAGATTCTACACTTCTCTGGATTCATCCACCATACTCTGATACAGTAGTTTCCAACCAGGGATGATTTTGCCCCGAGGGGACATTTAGTAATGACAAAAGGTATATGTTACTGGCATCTAGTAAGTAGAAACCAGGGGTGCTTCTAATGACCCTGCCAATACACAAGACAGCCCACAACAAAGAATCATCTGGCCCAAGAAACCAATAGAGCCAATGCTGAAAAATCCTGCTCTAATATAAAAGCTGTCCTATTCCCCACTCCTGGGGAAGTTTCAAAAGTTTTCACTAGTCTCATTTCCTGATGCTGCAAATAAGAATGCTTTTACTTTTATATCTAAAAATCCTTCCCTAACCCTAGCCGTTGTGCTCAGTGGATAGTGTTGGCCTGCAAACTGAATGGTCCCAGGTTCAATTCTGGTCAAGGGCACCTGCCTGGGTTGTGGTCTCGATCCCCAGTAGGGGGCGTGCAGGAGGCAGACAATCAATGCTTCTCTCTCATCATTGATGTTTCTATCTCTCTCTCCCTCTCCCTTCCTCTCTCTGAATATCAATAATATAGATATATTTTAAAATAAAACAAAACTCTTCCCTAGCTAAGCTGAGTTAATACTGAGTTAACTGAGTTCCAAGTGCCAAGCCACAAAACTGACATGCCTTCTTCCCCATTCAATAAAGCCCGTTCTGACAGCTCAGGTAAAAAATAGTCCCTTTGCCCTAACCCATTGGTCGGCAAACTCATTAGTCAACAGAGCCAAATATCAACAGTACAACAACCGAAATTTCTTTTGAGAGCCCAATTTTTTAAACTTAAGCTTCTTCTAACGCCACTTCTTCAAAATAGACTCGCCCAGGCCATGGTATTTTGTGGAAGAGCCACACTCAAGGGGCCAAAGAGCCACATGTGGCTCGCGAGCCGCAGTTTGCCGACCATGGCCCTAACCGGTTTGGCTCAGTGGATAGAGCGTCAGCCTGCGGACTCAAGGGTCCCAGGTTTGATTCTGGTCAAGGACATGTACCTTGGTTTCGGGCATATCCCCAATAGGAGGTGTGCAGGAGGCAGCTGATCAATGTTTCTCTCTCGTCGATGTTTCTAACTCTCTATCCCTTTTCCTTCCTCTCTGTAAAAAATCAATATATATTTTTTTAAAAACAGTCCCTTCAAACTCTGACTCAGACTATAGCATGTACTGTATGACGCTCATTCCCTCAAAAAATGTCCTTTCCTTAACCCCCTTTCCAATTCAGGCTAGCAAGGCAGGAGGAAGATGATGAAAGAGGATTATACCAAGGCGGCTACTCCAAGACAACTGCCATGTCCAGGCTGCTCAATAGATCTTTTCTGCCAGCTTACTCATCCAATTAAGGTTGTGATTTTTGCTCCTACTATTCTCATAGAACCAATAAATGCAGCTTCATTCTTCATAAAGATAATAATTTCTAGAGGAAGAAAGGCCCCAAATCCTGACATTTTAGACAGCTGTCCCCTGTAGAAAATAAGGCAAGAAAACAGAAATATTGAGTGTGTGAAAGGCAATAAATTTAAGCTCTAAATTAGTGAAATGTTCTACTTGATTTAACTTAATACTCAAGGCACAGATAAGTTTTTAAATATTTGTTGACTGGATAAAGGAACCATTAACAATCTAGGCTAGGTGTTCTGTCACAGCTCTGTCACTGTCAAAGGACTAGAAATGCCTCTGAAATTGCAGGACACTAAATATCACACTCCACAGGTTGTAACAAGGTTATTTCTCTATTTCAGCTGATTGATTTTAGGAAATTCAGCTCAAACAGTGAAGAACTCTACTTTTCCTACAAGACGATCTTCCCCACTCCTACCCCCTCACTCCAAAACCTGAGCTGAGCATGCAGGTTAGAGTCCATTTGGAAGAGCCCAATCCACCTGTTTCTTAAAAACCCTCCGTTTTTGCTAAGGTTTTATTATCCTTTTAGTCCGTAAAATACCCTCTTATATTTTATAACTAGGAAAACAAAAGATTCAGTAACACAATAGCACAATTCTACTTTTATTGCCAGTGGCTCAATCCAAGGACAAACTCCAAAGCTCTTTAAAGCTTTTTGTTTTGCAGAATTTTATAAATTTCAAAATTATGCAGACTAACAAGCTGGTGAAAAATGGTCCTCCTGACCCATGTGTAACCATGTGGATAAAGTATTACTCTTAGAAATATGAGGTATATGAGGACATCCATATCCCGAGAAACAAATCAGGAAGATTATTTACCCCAGGAAATACCTCAAAAGTTTTATACTTCACTCTATGTCCTAGGACATAAAAACTTTGCATACTGAACACATCTCACACAAGGTCAAACATCACATCAGTTATTGGACTAACTTCCACACTATTTTAACAGTAAAAGAATATAGCAGACCGCTTCAAAAAGGTCAACAGCAGCAGCAAGACAGAGTAATCCTAACAAGCTTTTCTTCTCTCTTGGCAACACCTGATTCCAGAACCACAAGACTGCAAGATGAACCTCACAGGGCATTCTAGATTTCTGACTGGCTCTGAGGTCAGCCCACATAGTTCTATCTATACCTCAATTTTTTCCTTTAGAGAGAGAAAAGGGTGGAGGGGGGAGAGAATGTCAATATTAAGAAATATATTTCTGATAGTAAAATGCATCCATTTTGCAAGAGGGTCATGAAAGGTTTGTTTCATTCAGCTTTCTGATCAATCACCTATCAAATGAACTCAGTATCTACTTTCTCAAAATCAACTTCTATTTCTTTTAGAGTCCAAAGAAAGAAGTGGTCTTTCTCCCTCACTCTTTTAACACCCCCAACAGGGAAAATCAATGTACTATTCTGTCAGGTCCCAATTTAAATAAACAAAGGTTGAAGAAAGGGAACTTAAAGTCAATGTCAAATCAACCCTATCAGAAAGCAACTCAAACCAACCAGTAAGCAGAGAGGCAAGAAAAAGGACAACGACATGGGACTTGTTTTTATTGTTTCAACCCCAACAGCCCCAGTGGAAAAAGCATGATGCTATCTTACTAGTGATGCTGCTATCACATAATCATATGCCTATCTGTTCATATCCTGGACCTTTATTCTAGGAATCTACAATTCAGGTGGGAAGTTTGTGACTGGAAAATAATGAAAAGTTTATTAAATGCCAAGCTTAAGCAGTTTTCAGTCTAGTCCAAATGATCCCAATCAGCACCTCATCTCTCAAAATATAAAATCCTGCGGCCAACTCATCTCTAATCAAACCCAGTGTCTAACAAAGTGGCTGTGGACATAGTACACACAGTCCATCACTATATGCTAGATAGTAGAAATCTCCTGGAGTTATCAAGTGGGAGAAAGAAAATATCTGGACACATGACTCTGCACAAAAACAGAGGAAAAGTTTACCACTCTCCTAAGTCATATGACAGCTAACTCCCCTAATTAGTTGATTCTGCAAAAGGTAAACTTTCCAACACCCTGTCAACTAACAGGCTTCCCACAGAGAATATCCTTGGGCTAGAATCACCAGTGAGGAATAAGCCCACCATCCTCACTCTGCAAATCAGTCTCCATCCCAATACACAAATCCCACTCACAGCTAGATCTTCCTCATTCCCTCCTCTTTTTCTACCTCTCAGAATCTACCCTTCACCTCAGAAGCTCACTTAGTCAGGTGCTCTGCAATACATAAATTATCATACTTAATATATTAAGCAGAATTCCAAAAAGCCACTCCTCTCATTGCCACAAAATATCCCAGGTGCTCCTGGCAGTTCTCTATGCTGAGGGAATTTGCACCACTCGTGCTAAAAGTGTAGCCCTGCTGGTGGATGACTGAGTGTGCTCCTCTATGACCTCCAGCTCAAGGAGAAAAAATCAAAACAGGGAGACAGAGATGCTCTGGAGGAGGTATTGGGATCAGTGGATCAACTGCAGTGACTACTTCCCAGTTGACAAATTAAGTTAAAAAAAAAAAAAAAAAAAGTCGAACGAAAGGACTCTCACACCACATGGTTGGCAGGATCCAAGCTTGCCCAGAAGGCCTCAGAAAATGAAACCAAATCTGATTAAAATGGACATTTCAAAACAAGAGACGCAGCAGCAAACGCACAGCTGCCATTTCCCGGCCACATCCTGCGGGAGGCTTGGGGGAGGGGTAGTTTGTGTACAGATGGAGGTGGAAGCTCCCCCCCCCCCCCATCGCCACCCTCCCCCCTACAAGGATGCAAATCTCTCACTCCAATAAAGCCTACAAAGGATGACTGCTATGGGCATTGCCTTCCCCTGAAAATTGGAAGCACCAGGAAAGAAAGGGGTGATGCGGGATTATCTTTTTCTGCCACGGAAATGGGGATCCCCTGAGTGAGGGATCCCCCTTGGAAAGGAATCCCTCTTTATTCCTCCCTTCGGTCCCTAAGCATAGCTCAAACCCGGATGCTTCAGCATCAGCCCTTTCAACCCCGGTCCTGGAGCGGGGGGTTCTCTCGGGACTCGAGGGCCCCAAGGCAAGCACAGCACCACTCCAGAAAGGCCCTCTTCTGCTGGCCACGCACCCACCCCCGCCCCCTGGGGAGACCCCCCGAGACCCCTGGAGACCCCATCTACCTCCACTCACCGCTGCCACCACGGCCCATCCCAACACACGGGGGTTAATCCGCCTGGGAACCCCCTCACCCACCCTTCGCACCCGGACAAATTCCCACCCCCGCCCGAGGAGGTGGAGCCCCTCCCGGGGATTCCACCCCGAGTTCCCCACAAGAAGTCATTTCCACCAGCCAGGCGGCTTCCCTGCCTCGTCGACGACCGACACCTGGGCTGCCGCCGCCGGGAGCCCCCACCAGCTCTCCCGCCCCACCGCCCCAGGCCGGGTGCTCAGCAGACCCGCCAGGCCCCTTCGCCTCCCAGCCTCTCGGGCAGGGCGACCCCCGCCCGGGGCCGGGTCCTACGGGAAACAGTCGGCGTCAGCTCTCGCCCCAGGCGAGGCTCTAGGCAGCTCCGCAGCCTCCGTCGGCAGAGCGAAGCCGCGGATGAAAGCTGGACGCCCTCCCCTCAGGCCCCCGGCCACAGACCCCACAGACCTGAGGTGGCGGCGTCCAGCCGGACTCGGGGCCTGTCTCTCCCCGGGGGACGGGCGGTTCACATGGCCGCGCTCCGGGCGCCAGAAGGGGAGGGGGCTCTGGGGGAGGGGGGCCTGGGGTCCAGGAGGGGGGGAGGGGGACGCGGCTCAACCGCGGGGCCCCAGCGGAGCCAACATGGCCGGCGGGGGAGGAGTGAGTCGAAGCCGGAGGGGGCGGGGAAGCTGCGGTAGACGGAGAGCCGTCCTCCGCGCCGCCGGGTCCTAGCGCCGGGCGCTGTCTTCCGGATCCGGATCTGGGTCCTAGCGCCGGCGCACTCCCCAGCCTGCCCCGCAGCTCCCCAGTCTACACCGTCTCGTGGTGGCTAGCAGTCCCGCTTCACACTGAACAAGCTGAAAGGCGCGCCATGGTCCCAAGGTTAACCTAAAAGACCACATTTCTTGGACCAAGGCATGCGCCACTTCCCTGTGGGGGGTGGGGTTGAGATCATTTCGTAGGCAGTCATTTCCCAGGCTGGGTAGTGGAAAAGTGGAAGTGTAGAAGCGGAAAGGTTAGTCAGCAAAGTCCAGTCCTGGTAAAGGGGTGGAGAAAGGCAAGAGCCTGCTGCGCCTGCTGCCCACTCACCTCTGTCCTGTGGGGGCAGCCCGGTCCTGCCTGGATCATCACTTTCCCAGCGACATCTGCGGGGCCCTGCGGGTCGGGAAGATTCCTGTGCGTAGGAAAAGGAAGGTCGGCTCTGGAGCCAGACAGGGAAGACCTACCTAAGTTTAGCCTACACCTGGTCAGAGTAGGAGGGGATGGATGATCAGGAAAAGTGACAAGCAATTAAGATGTCCCAAATGTCCACCTATTCTATAACTCCAGTACTTTTTTTTGATAGGGCTATATAACTGTGTGAAACCTAATGAGAAAAGTCTAGCAGAGGACGAGAGTATGGGCTATCATCTAAAATGTCTATTGTAGGGCCCCAGGATGGGGAATAGTGTCCTATAAGATGTTAGAATTTAAAGAATTTCCAGTTCAGCCTTCTCTTGTTTGGCAGATAAATAAATTAAGCGCAGAGAAGATAATCAACTTCTTCAAGGTCAAAGAGATAAAAATGTGACTAGAAACCAGCTTTCCTTTTCTTGCAACTCAACAGGCTTTGCAGGCTTCAATTCAATGCAATTCAGTTCTACAAGCAATTGCCTAAATTGTGCAAAACTGAGGCTGAATATTCTGGAAAAGGAACAGATATTGTGATGATGAAACACTGGCAGGTTGGGGGGTCAACAAATAAGAAGGAGCTCTGAACACTGGGTGGACAGGGCATGGCCAAATACAACAGTCTAGATTGGATTGGATTTCCTTACCCACAGAGGAGTGGGCTGCCCCAGACTCCACTCCCCACTACGGCTCAGAGAGGCTAAGAAGGAAGGGAGCTTCAGCAAAGCCTCAGTATGTGGGGGCCAGAAAGAGAGAAGGCTAAGAGGACTAGGAGGTCCCTCTCCGCCTGAGACAGCAGATTACCAGGGAGAAGCAGCGGACAGGAGGGAACAGAAACCCTCCTCTCTCCCTAAGAAACAGATGTATAGGTCACCTTGGAGAAAAAATAAAGACCCTCCAACAGCCTGCTGACCTCAAGTCCCTGAGTACATAGGGGCCACCCTCAGGGGGGAGAGGTCCTTCCTTCTGAAGAAAGCAAGGATCCAGCGAACTTCTACGGAATGCTCCCCCTCCCCCCAACCCCCAAAATAAAAATAAGTAAAGGCAGGTGAAGAAGAGAGCTCAGGACATGGAACTGGCTTCTTAAAGGGCCAGGGGAGAGACCTGTATTCTTTTTTTCCCTCTTCCCTTACCCAGGGTGGATGAGGGAGAATCTGCCTACCTCCCGCCCCAATCGTAGGGCAGGCCGGTCGGAGACAGGAGGCAGAGGAGGAGCCTGTGCCAGTCAGACGGACGTAGCCACGCCCCTCCCCTCACCACCACACACCCACACACACCCACCCGCTGGCTCCGCTCCGCACCGGAAGAGCCGGTTACTCCTGTGCCCCACTTGACTGCTCCCACCCCTTCCGAGCCCCGGGCCTAGTCTCCAAGACAACCCCTAGCACTATCCCAGCCAGGAGCGATTGGGAAGAGGGGTGTTGGATAGGAGAGGGCCGCCTGAGCTTAGAACCGAAAGTGGGGCAAGATGCATTCTTCCCATCTAGTGCAGAAAGATTACAATCACCTTCCTTCCAGAATAAGACCCCTCCTCATCCCATCTAATCAGAGCTCTTCCTTGCTCTTTGAGAAAGGATGAGGGTAAAATGTCAGTATGCCGAATACCTGGGTGTTTACTTCTTGCCAGAAGACAACCCAGGCAGCAGCTGTGCTTCTCCTCACATCCAGACGACAGAGGGCAGACTGACCCCATATGTCCCCAAACATTCCTCAATCCCATCAGAAGTGGCCAACCACCCACCCCATTTCCCTCTAGGAAGCCACTTAAAAAGGGGAGGGGGTAAATGATCATTTTTCTCAGCAACTTGTGAGAAGGGTACCTAGGGATTACTAGGAACCTCTCTCAAACCAGGCCAGTAGGCGGGTAACTAAATGGGGAGGGAGAAATTAGCACCTGCTCCCCTTTTCTCACCCTCCTGGCGTTCCTGCGGCAGCACCCCCATACTGGGGTCAGTTGCCACCATGTCTGGCTCCACTCTGGAGTCAGATGGCTGGGGCTGGGAGGAAGGAGAGGGAAAGAGAGAAGGGGATTCGTTTGCACCCCTCTACCTTCCTACCTCTCCGCCTCCAGCTACTCCTGGAATTTAATCCCACACACGACTGCGGACCACCCTTTCGTAGGCCCAGCTTACTCCCAGCCCATGGAACAAGACTCAGAAGAGTCAGAAGCAAAGCCAGATTATCTTGTCCTCTCGTTTCTGGAGGGGGTGGTGGTGGTGAAAACATGAAAAGGGGCAGAGTTGGGGGAGCAGCTGGATTTGGAGGTACGGAGAATTCCCCAATGGAGGTAGGTAATTATTAAAGCTCTCCCTTGTCCTCACCGGCTGAATGGTTCATAATGTTGGTCGGGTCTAGTAGGGAGATGGCCCTCAACTCTGCAACCATTTTAACTTGGCCCCCTTCCTCTCCAAGTTACTGCAAAGCAGTCTCCTCTCCCTCTCTATTTTGGGGAGGCTAGATTCTCCTGTAACACAACAAAAGAACTATCACCCTTTCTCTCCAAGTTGGTATATGCCCCCAAAGATTCACGCACAACCCTGTTTCAAACACAGCAACGAGCTTCTCCATGATGTTCTCAGGAGAGGATGAAGAAAGCCCTAATTTCCTTAAGGGGTGGGGACTCTCTTTGCATCTGAATAGAAAAGCCTCGGCTTCCCTCGCCTTTTCCACCACCCCAAAACCCTTAAGAGATTTAGTCCCAGCCCCCCCTTCGCCCCCAGCCCCTCTTCATCCCCCACACCCCCCCACACCCCCCGCCAATTCCCTGACTCTGGGATAGGGAGTGTTCCTAGGCTGGACTGGCCCAAGAAGAGGGCCTTTCCCAGCCTGGGCTGGCTGGCGGGTGCTGAGGTCGGACCCCCAAATTCCAGGAGTGGTGGGGTGGAGTGGCAACTACAGAAAAGCTTTAGATGCGACTTAATTGAACTTGAAGGACCAAGCGGAGCAGGGCCAGAAAGTGACTGCAGTCTACGCCAAACCCCCAACACCCCTTACTACGGAGGCGAGGAGTTGGGGTGGCGGTGATTCCCCTCCCATTGGAGGTTAGGATGGCGTGGGAAAGCGCTGCCTCCAGAGAAGAGGCGGCGAAACCCAGACCGCGGGAGATTTTTCTGGCGAGGAAGGCGCGGGGGAGGGGGAGATCCTGGGTCCAGAACAGGAGGGATGCCCAGGAGAGGCGCGAGAGGCGCGAGAGGCCTCGGGACTCCGGCCGCAGAGGACAGGGGAGAGCTGGGCAAGTAGACAGCGCGGGGAGAGGAAGGGCAGCTCCGGAGGGGGATGGTCAGGTCCCGAGTCCCGGACGTCGGGGATCCCGGGGTGAGGGACCGCAGGGGAGGCCCGACCAGGGACTCCGGGGCCGGACGTGGGTGCCGGGCCTCACCTGGAGCAGGGCCGGGCGGCGGCGGCGGCGGCGGCGCAGGTGGCCGAGCCGGGCGGCGGCGGCGCCTCCTCCCCCAGCCCTGGGCCGGCGGCGGCGGCGGCGGCGGCGGCGGCGGCGCGGGGGGGCGGAGGATAGCACTTAAAGGGGCCGGAGCTACTGGGGGAAGGACGAGCCCTAGGGTAGGGCTGTCGCGAAGAATCCGCTGGGGGAGGGGGAGGCGGGTGGCGTCTCCTAGGGGCCAGAACCAGGAAGCATCCCAGAGGGAGGAAGAGAACAGATCCCAGGAAGAAGAGAGAAACTTCTGCGGTGACGTGGGGAATGGCGGTGGGTCCTAAGAGGAGGACTTGGGAGGGCTCCGCCTGCGCTCCCGGGGCACCGGCACAGATCTGTTCACAAAGCAGGGCGGGGAAGGCGGTGAGAGTCACGACTCCGAGAAGGAATGGGAGAGGCCGGCGGGGGGACTCAGGGCCGATCCTGCTGGGGGTCACGCACAGAGGCCCCGCTCCGGGAACAGGTTCCGTGTTTCGGCTCCCCCAGGCCCCATCTCGATGGCTGTAGGAAGGGCCTGACAGTCTCCTTCCCTCGGCACTGCCCAAGGTTTAAAAGCCCGTGGCATCAGGAAGCCACGAGGGCAAAGACCTCCTAGGTCTTTTAACCACAATCTTGCCTCTTGGTGTTGTCGGTGACTGGAGCCCGGGGAGCCGCCAATAGCAGCCTAGTGAGGCTAATGTGGGGCCGTGAGAATCGGCTTTATTCAGGTTCAGTTCTCCCCCAGCCACCACACCACCCTTGCAGCAACCTCTGGGGCAACAGGAAACAGCTGCTCAGTGCAGCCCCCACCTGGTGACGGGTCAGGGTGGGGGAGGAGAGAAAACAGAAACTTAAAAAGGCCTGGGAGAAAATAGGGGGAGGGAAGACACCTTAAAAACCCTCCAACGCTACCAAAAGTGGGCTTTACTTTTGCGGGGGGAGGCCAGCAGCGAGTACTGTAAAATATTACTTGCATCTCAACAGCTTAAATGGGAAGGAGCAAGGCGGAGGGGGGTGGGGGGTCGGGGGGTGGGGGTGGGCTGAGGTAGGGAAAGCCGCGCGACCTTAGGTACAGAGTCTCAGGCTCTTCCTTGAGCCTGGAGCCTGCCAATGCTCATGAGCCTTTGGTCGGCGGCCTCACCGGCTGAGCTCTGTGCCCCTCTAGTCCCTTTTCTCCTCCTTCACCCCCTAAAAGAGCAAAGGTTAGGCCCCACCCCTGCTGAGTCAGCCAGGGAGGGAGGCAGGCATCCCTCAGGCCTTCCCGGGGGGCTGGTCCTCAAACTTACCCATGTCAGGCAGGCAGGGCTCCAGGGCTGGGACCACCACGCTCCCCACCGTCCTTGATTCCCCCTTCACGTGAAGGCTGGCGATCCTCCCAAACGGAGCTGGGAACTGGCACGAATCGAAAAGCCAATGTATGCTTCCTGCAAACCACAGCCTGAACTGCTGTAGGGTGATGTCCCTGTGTGACAGACTGGGGTGGAGAGGGAGGAGGGAAGGGCGGGGCTTTCTCTGGGTGGAGAGGGAGGAGGCGGCGAGGACAGGGCAGAACCAGGAGAAATATGGAGGGAGGTTAGATCTGTGTTGACTCGCCAGGGCCTTGGTAGGAAAAGAGAGTGGTCAAGGGAGACGGAAATAGTTGCATCTAGTAAGAGGGAGAAGGTTCTTGAAGAATGCTGAGAAATGTGAACGTCTGAGGGGCGGGGGTGGAGGGATACAAATGACCTTTAGAATCACAGTTCCCAGGTCTGCATCTGGGTAACATGGGAAAGCAAAGCAGAAAGGGCTTGCCCATACCCCTGGGCCTCTGAACCAGCTTCTTACCCACTCCAGAGGAAGGCCCTAGTGCCCCCACCTCCATAACTCAGCATTTCCCCAGATCCAGGCTTTTCTGGAAACAAACTACTGGGCACAGGTGGCTCAGGGGCTCCACCTTCCGTCCAAAACATGACACAGAAGAGAGTGGTGCCAAGGACGTCATAAGACAAATGGGAGTAAACTTAGAGGACCCTACCCCACCCCTGGCGCCTCTCCCAAAGCCCCTCCCCAACCTTCAGCCCCCAAGGGCCTCTCAATTGGGATGTTTGCCCCGCCCCTCTGGCCAACTTGAAAGCCTCAGGGGTGGAGCTTATCGATGTAGACTCCTCCTCAGGACTGAAGCTCTGGTTTGTAAACAGTCATTAGCTAAGAACCACATCTCAGCAAATGGCCTTCAAGTTTCAAAATGGTGAGATCAGTTCTTGCAGTCTCCAGTCCTGCCGCCAGAGGGAAGTAGATGGGTCCGGGCCAGGAAACCAGGGGCACCAAATCCGACCTTGCACTAAATAGGCACTTGTTTCAAACTGAAATGCCTGTACTGTTGAGTACTCCTTCTAACCCTGAACCTTTTAGTGGGAAATTATCTAATTCCATTCCAGTTCAGAAGCCCAAGCCTAGGAACTCTGAAAACTCTTCTCCTATAACACACATTCCCCAACTTTAGTAAGGGATCTTTGCAGAGCTATGGATAGGCCTCATGGCATTTTATATCCTGCATAGCCTCGAACAATCACATACAAGTAAAACTTGCCCAAAATATAAATCAGGAAGAACACTTTCTGGGGGAAAAAATGAAGGGCTAGGTATAGTAGAAGCCCTTTTGGGTCAATTTTTATACAGATCAGTATTAACCCTTTGGAACATGCATCACCATTTCCTAAAAATTAAATTCATCTGATTAACCCTTGCCTTTTAGAACAGCAGTTGGTTTCTAAACCCAGCCCCCTTTCCCAATGTGCACTTCTAACAAGACCCACAGTTGTCCATCAACCCAAGACTGGTTTGTGTGTGTGTGGGACCCATTTTAAACATATAGCCTACTTTGTGAGGTTTCATATGGCAACTCTAAAATTACTGTTAAAAACTTCAGTGTTGCCCTAACCGGTTTGGCTCAGTGGATAGTGTCGGCCTGCAGACTGAAAGGTCCCAGGTTCGATTCCGGTCAAGGGCATGTACCTCCGTTGCAGGCACATCCCCAGTAGGGGGTGTGCATGAGGCAGCTGATCGATGTTTCTAACTTAAGGCTTTCCCTTCCTCTCTGTAAAAAATCAATAAAAAACTAAAATGTAAAAAAGCTGCTCAACTTTAAAAAAACAAACTTCAGTGTTGGCTGTGTTGTTAGGACCAAGAAAAACAGATTCGGAGCGATGTACATTTTATTGGAAACCTTACTCTTCAGACAGAACACAATGTCTTCAATCAAGGCTCTCATGTGGCTTAACAGAGAAAACTGAAATTTTGGGATTAGGGTCAAGGAGAGGGACAGCTTGGAGGAAGAGTGTCGGGATCCTCTAAGAATGCTCCTCGGCCAGCTTATCAGCCTTTGCCACAGCTTCTTCAATGGGCCCCACCATATAGAAGGCCTGCTCTGGGAGATGGTCATATTCACCTGCACAGAAACACACACAAACAAAACACCCAACTGGTGAGAAGTGGAGGGATATCAACTTTCTGCAGTGTGAGTGTGCATATACATCACCACTTGAGGCTACCAGTCAGAATGTGATGAATTCATCTAGAAATCTTTTCTTAGCAAGCTTCCCTCACAAATCCAATTTACAAGACATGATACAATATGGATTAAGAACAAATGATCTGGAGCCACATATTCTGGGCTCAATTCTTGCTCTATACATTGGCTGCAATATTGGGACTGGTTATTTTAAACCTGTTATAAGTCCCCTAATTTGTAAAACAAGATAATGCCTTCCTCATAAGGATCTTATGATTCACTTAGAAGAGTAGCTAACACTGAATGCACTCAAGTGTTGGCTGATAAGAAAAGTAATACATGTCTCACTCTCAGAATATAGTATTTCCAAAGAAAATTAATGGGAAATAGCTTGTTTTTTACTTTTAAAAATTATGTAATTAGGCACTATATATTTATACATTGATAGCTGCTGCAATCGGAACATAACACAGCAAAGCATTCAAGAGATTTCAGTTTCTATACCTGTTATGTTCAGGTTTATACTTTAAGTCTCACCTGCCAAAATCTGCTGGAATCCTTTGATGGTCTCCTTCAGGGGTACCAACTTCCCCATGTGACCTGTAAAGACCTCAGCGACCTGGAATGGCTGAGACAAGAAACGCTGTATTTTCCGTGCACGGGACACAGTCAGCTTGTCTTCCTCAGAAAGTTCATCCATACCCAGAATGGCAATGATATCCTGGAGGGATTTGTAGTCCTATGAGAAAACAAGAGAGCCCGGAATAAGTAGTCACATTCCTTTAATTTGGACAAAAACCAAAGGGTTAATATCACCTTACATTCACACTGAGCTTTGTACAGTCCCCTAATTCACTCTGTATGATTTTATGGACACTAATCTCACCTGCAATAATACTTACCTGTAGGATCTTTTGCACCCCACGGGCAACATCATAATGCTCATTGCCAACAATGTTGGGATCCATGATACGAGAGGTGGAGTCTAGAGGATCCACAGCTGGGTAGATGCCCAGTTCAGCAATAGCACGGGACAACACTGTGGTAGCATCCAAATGGGCAAAGGTAGTGGCAGGGGCAGGGTCAGTCAAGTCATCAGCAGGCACATAGATAGCCTAAAGTGAGTCAAAAAGCCATGAGGAACAATAGAAGCCAAAGCTAACTGATTCAACTTAAGCCATCCCCTTTTCTAACCTGTCCTCATTCTTACTCCATCTTAGCATTCAAAAGTCCACCTCAAAACAACCTTCTTACCACCACTAAGAGCTGCTAAGTTTACAGATTATCTGGCCCCTCTAAGCCGTAATGAATTTCTATTGTCATTCCTTTAAAAAAATGTTTTTTATTGATTTTTGAGAGAGAGGAAGGGAGAGGGACCGAGATATAGAAACATCAATGAGAGAGAAGTATCGAATGCTGCCTCCTGCACATCCCATACTGGGGATGAAGTCTGCAACCCAGGCATGTGCCCTGTCCGGGAATCACACCAGCGACCACTTGGTTCATGGGTTGATGTCCAACTACTGAGCATACCGGTTGGGTCATTCCTTTTGTTTTTCATCCTACATTTTAATTCTGTTATAGTCATACCCACTTTCTGAATTAAAACCAAAAAGCCTTGAACCACAATTCACTAGAAAAATGAATCATGGAAGTTACCACACAACTTAAGACAGGTTTATATAATTTTACTATAAACACCACATATAAACATTTAGAATTTTGTAATACACATTTAATTAATGCAATACACATTTACTGCTCCATTTCCATGTAGTTCCACTCCCCCTCAGGCTGGAAACCACTACTTTGTGATCTACATTTATTCAACTATTTCAGATGAATGTTTAACCTTTTAGCAGTTTTAGCATAAACATACAAAATTTTACCCTTAATTTCAGAGAGCACATGAACCCAGTTAAAAGCCTCTTGAGCCGAGACCGGTTTGGCTCAGTGGATAGAGCGTTGGCCTGTGGACTGGAAGGTCCCGGGTTCGATTCCGGTCAGGGGCATGTGCATTGGTTGCGGGCACATCCCCAGTAGGGGGTGTGCAAGAGGCAGCTGATCGATGTTTCTCTCTCATTGATGTTTCTAATTCTCTGTCCCTCTCTCTTCCTCTCTGTAAAAAATCAATAAAATATATATTTAAAAAAAAAAAAAGCCTCTTGAGATGTAAGTAACTAAGTTTGATGCCTCTCTGTACATGCCTTTATACAAATTAGACCTTCATTTACTTAATTGTTCTTACCTGTACAGAAGTGATAGATCCCTTCTTGGTAGTGGTGATTCTTTCCTGCATGGTACCCATATCAGTGGCCAGGGTAGGCTGGTAGCCTACAGCAGAAGGGATTCTGCCCAATAAAGCAGACACCTTAAAAAAAAATAAAGGACTAAGAATGAAAGGTCTTAGATGTCTGTATCTTTAGCCTCATTTGCATCATTCCACAGAAAGGCTAAATGAACTAGGTCTTCTTAAGCTTTCTCTCTTACCTCTGAGCCAGCCTGGGTGAAGCGGAAGATGTTATCGATAAACAGCAGTACATCCTGACCTTCTTGGTCTCTGAAGTATTCAGCCACCGTCAGTCCAGTCAGAGCGACCCGGGCACGAGCACCAGGTGGTTCGTTCATTTGACCGTACACCAGTGCTACCTGCAGTAATCACACACAATCAGAAAACTTGAATGTGGAGCTCAGGGATCATTTATGCGGGCTCCAAAGGCAGACTTATCCAAATGTAGGAAACTCGACTGCATAATTAGTGGTAGTGGGGGACTGTGTTAGCACTCTCCCCTAGCAAAAAGAAAATCCAACAGAGGAGTATGGAAGCCATATATCCAAGGTCCCCAAATCAGTTAAACTCCAAAAAAACTCTCCTTCTGAGAAGGTGTTAATGTTTTTATTCACAAATTTTGTTTCCCTTTTAGAGTTGCAGTTCAAAACACAAAAGATAATTTCTTGTATCACTGAGGTAAGTCTGAAAATTACTGAGGTAGTAGAAGGAAATAAACTCTCCCCAAAATTAGCTTTCAAACGATGGGTCTATCTACAATAAAAAGTCTGGAAATGTAATCAAATGTGTACTAGAGTATTACAAATTGGGAGGAAAACACTGACAGGAATTTCCTTTGAAGGTCCTGGGACACTAAAATGAAAACAAAAACCAGCCCTAACCGGTTTGGCTCAGTGGATAGTGCGACGGCCTGCGGACTCAAGGGTCCCAGGTTCGATTTCGGTCAAGGGCATGTACCTTGGTTGCAGGCACATCCCCAGTAGGGGGTGTGCAAGAGGCAGCTGATTGATGTTTCTCTCTCATTGATGTTTCTAACTCTCTCTCTCCCTTCCTCTCTGTAAAAAATCAATAAAATGTATTTAAAAAAAAACACATGGCTTCAGCTAGCAATGCAGTCAACTGCAGTAATTTTCTAGCACACCTACTATGTGAACATTAATCAGTTCAGTGCTCACCTTGGAGGTAGCATCTTTTAAGTTGATAACACCAGACTCAATCATTTCATGGTATAAGTCATTGCCCTCTCGGGTTCTCTCACCAACACCAGCAAACACAGAATAACCACCATGGGCTTTGGCAACGTTGTTGATTAACTCCATGATCAGTACAGTCTTGCCAACTCCTGCACCACCAAAGAGCCCTGGGAGAGGTTGAGAAAAAAGAATAGTTAAGAGGTCTATGTTCCTAAAGAAGCAAATGAAAAAAAACAGGGGGGTTCTTTCCATCTTTTTCCCTCTCAGAAATGGCATCTGGCTTCAGCAAACTCAGAAGAACGAAAGTCAGAAGCTATTCATCAGCGAAGAATAGATCCTCAGTACCCACTCATAACATGGAAGGATTTTTTTCTTCCCACACTGTTTGGAAAATATGTACCCACCACTAACATACCAATTTTGCCACCCTTGGCATAGGGAGCCAGGAGATCCACAACCTTGATACCAGTAACCAAAATTTCCTGCTCAACACTCATCTCAATGAACTCAGGAGCCTCAGCATGAATAGCAGCAAATCTACAAAGGCAGAAGAGAAGACCAGTGTCTATTCATCTTGTTGAAAGATTCCTCTCAATTCTCAAGTTTAACCCTTTACTTAGTCTCATTTCCTCTTACCAAGGGGAATTTCATTATCTTGGGAAACAATAATCCCTTTACCTGCCAACTTTAACTGTCATAAAAATTTTCCTTTGCCTGGCCAGCGTTGAGCGTCGACCTATGAACTAGGAGGTCACAGTTCAATTCCCAGTCAGGACAAATGCCCGGGTTGCAGGCTCGATCCGGGTGGGGCATGCAGGAGGCAGCCCTTCGATGATTCTCTCTCATCATTAATGTTTTTTCTCTCTCTCTCTCCCCCTCCTTTCCTTTCTCTGAAATCAAAAAAAGATTTTCCTTTTACTGAATCCTAACCTAATAGCACTTCTTCACATACCAACAATCATACAAGTTCTGGAAATCCCACAACATAAGCCATCGACATTAAAACTCATTTAGCCCTAACCAGTTTGGCTCAGTGGATAGAGCGTTGGCCTGTGGACTGAAGGGTCCCAGGTTCGATTCCGGTCAAGGCATGTACCTTGGTTGCAGGCACATCCCCAGTAGGGAGTGTGAAGGAGGCAGCTGATCGATGTTTCTCTCTCATCGATGTTTCTAACTCTCTATTCCTCTCTGTAAAAAATCAATAGAATATATTTTTTAAAAAACCTCATTTAAATAATTAACTTGGGTCCTAAGCAGCTTTTTTTACAATCAGAATTTCTGCATCCTTATTTTTCTTCAGAAGAAATTGCATTGTGTAGCTTTAATAATCAAATATGACAGCATTTTAAGTATTCTCCACAGAAAAATTCTGCCATACTAAAAGGCGTCACCTAATGTATAACACTGCAAAAAAAAGCAGTTCCTTTGTGTGTATAAGATGCAGCAAGAGCATACTTACTGTTTGGTTTTGATGGGGCCTCTCTCATCAATAGGTTCTCCAATGACATTCATAATCCTGCCCAAGGTCTCAGGACCAACGGGAATTCTGATTGGTGCACCGGAATCCAGGACTTTCTGGCCTCTAACCAAGCCTTCTGTACCATCCATGGCAATGGTCCTTACAGTGCTCTCACCTGTCAGATAAAAGGCACTGCTGCAGGGTGATACATAAAACCAAGATGGCTGCATGGTACCCAATATAGTGTAGGTGGCATGGAAGACGTAAGTCAACCAAGACTCCTTCTCAGTACCTAAAGGTGGCTTCAGCAAACTCAGAAGAACGAAAGTCATTTTGATAAAATCATCATAGAAGGAAGACAGCCTGGATGGGGGCATATCTGAGCCAAACTCTATATTCCTGACAATTCTACTTACCCAAATGCTGGGCCACCTCCAAAACCAGCCTGGTGTCCCTGCCTTGCACTTCCAGGGCATTGAGGATGGGCGGCAGTCCCTCATCGAACTGGACGTCCACCACCGCACCGATGACGGCCACGATGCGCCCAGTGGCGACGCCTGCCTTTGGCGAAGGAGACGTCTGGGCAGCATAGTCTCTGGCTAACAGACAAAAAAGGTTGGAAGGAGCCGGGGTCAGGGCAGTTAAAAGGTCATTGGAAGCCCGGACCTAACCCACAAGGACTGGAGAGCTCAGCCCAAGCCCGACCTCCTTCCGCTTGCAGGGAAGGCGTGTCCAGAGGGAGGGCCGTGCAGGAACCCAAAAAGCGCCTGCACACTTTTCTACCTTCATACGCAAAACCCCATTACTCGAGAGCTCAGTGCCCCCATTCCAAGGTCATTGCACCTGACCGCACTTTTCCGTCACATTGCACCTCCCTTTTTGCAAAATAAGACGGAATTAGATCGAAGAAAGCTCCCCTGGATGAACCGTTCTTGTTCTCCATCCGTTAGAGGGCAGGGAGCGGCCATGGCGTTCTTCTAGCACCGGATACCTTAGGCCCGAGCGACAATCGCCGCCGGCTCAAGGTCACGGGGCTGCAGAAACAAACGCAGCTGCTACAAAAAGGCACTTACCGGGCTGGAGCACTGCCGGGGCGGCCCGCAGTAAGAGCTGAGCTTGGGGTAACGGCGCTGAAGGGCTGAGTCCCCGCAAGGCCCCGGAGGCCGAGGCCGCGGCCGCACGACCCACAAGACCCAACATGGCGGAGTCCGGGTGGAGACTGAACGCTGCAGCAGTGGGGGCCGCCAACATCCCGGCAATTGGGGCGAGGCCTACTCTACAGTCGGCACCCCCATTGGATGAGTTTGCTGCTCATCATCATCAGCGCTGCTCCTATAGGTTAATAATCTTTCATCTTCTCAATCATTGGTCAACATTGGTGCTAATCTGGATTCCTTTTTTTTTACTGGGCATTGTCAGGCTAGGTGCCAACCCTCAGAGCCTCAAAACTTAATTGGACGACAGGGACGTCAGTTAGAGACAGTACTTGGCGGAACTACGTTTAGGAAAGGGGCCGAGTTCCTGTCGGGAAGCACGTGGGGGCCGAAGGGCTGTCCTTGGGCTCTCTCCTCCGAGAGGACCTTGAGCTGGTTGACAGTCGCAGGGGCGGGGGTTCGGCAAGTGGTATCTTAGTCCAGCACCACTGATGGTGACCTTGGCGAAGTCATGGCCTTCCCTAAGAGTCAAAACACGACTTTCCTTTTGCAGTAGTGAGATTGGAAGCTTACAGACAGCTCAGCAGGTTAGCAATCCCGACAGATAGCACAGAAAGCTGTACAATGAAGTAAGTTCATGTCAGCAGTCATTTAACAGATGTGTGCTAGGCATTAAAGAGATACAAATAAGCCCTAGGAGCTCCCTTTTAAGAAAGACAGAGGAGCAAACAATGCAGTGAAGTGTGATGAGTCCTGGCTCAGTGGGTGCACGGAGAAGGAGGGGATAAAGTTGGGTCACCTAGAGTTGTAGGGAATTGCCTCGGAGCGGAGGAGGCTGATCGTTGGGAAACAGTGGAAATTCCTTAGGTAAATAAAAAGGAGGAATATTACAAGCACACCTTTGCATAAAGTAGCATGTTCCTTTTGTGGAAATACAGGTGAGGAAGGGAAAAAGAGAGAGTAGCAAAGAGATGAGTATAAAAAGAGAAACAGGAGCCAGGTCTCGGCTTTGGATGAGAGTGGAGGCTAGGTAGAGGTAGATGTGTGGAAGTGTTCCATGAGTATGGAAAATCATAGAATAAACAGGGCAATCTTTTCTGAAGTATTGATTTTATTCAGAGCCTTTTGGGGGCAGAATGGGAGAGACTTTTAATCTGTTAGAACAAACATGACCATATGGAGTAGTTCGGCATGGAGCTATCTTCCCCAAATTTTCTCCCACCAGCCCACATTAGTTCTCATTTTTCTGCATATAGTGAAAAAGTTTTCTGTTTGGCAGTGTAGGGATAGCTATTGTCGGATTTAAAGGAGAAAACAGGAAGAGAATGTTAAAATTGAAGTGATTATGGTCATCTTGCCTAGTAATCGGGATAGAACCCAAGGAAAACAGCAACCTGTATGAAGCAAGCAGAGAAAAATGAACACACAAAGAAGCAGCAGAGGACCGAAACCGGTTTGGCTCAGTGGATAGAGCGTCGGTCTGCAGACTGAAAGGTCCCAGGTTCGATTCCGGATTAGGGCATGTACCTTGGTTGCGGGCACATCCCCGGTGGGGGGTGTGCAGGAGGCAGCTGGTCGATGTTTCTATCTCATCGATGTTTCTAGCTCTCTACCCCTCTTCCTTCCTCTCTGTGGAAAATCAATAAAATTAAAAAAAAAAAAAAAAAACAGAGGAATAAGAGGACCAAGGACATTGGTGTTAAAAATCAAGGAAAGAATGTTACTGAAAAGGACCTACTGAATTTGGCAACCAGGAATTCATTCCATGGTGAAGTGGATCAAAGATAATTTCAATGGACTGCATCAGTTAACACCAGATATAAAATTATCTGTGCTCTTATGGGGGTGGAGAGGGGGTTGCAGGAAGCGGCCAATTGATGTTTCTCTTTCACATAGATGTTTCTCTCTCCCTCTCCCTTCCTCTCTTTCTAAAAATGAATAAAAACGTGTTTGTTTTTAAAAAGGACCTATATCCCGGCTGGTGTGGCTCAATGGTTGAGTATTGACCTATGAACCAAGCGGTCATGGTTGGATTCCTGGTCAGGGCATGTGCCTGGTTTCAGGCTTGATCTTCAGTGTGGGGTGTGGAGGAGGCAGCCAATCAATGATTCTCTCTCATCATTAATGTTTCTCTCCCTCTCCCTTCCTCTCTGAAATCAATAAAACTATGTTTAAACATATATATATATACATACAAAAAAGGACCTATCTATTTCACTTGCTTCCCTCGACTAATAAAGTTTCTGTAGATAGGATAGGATATTCCTTAAGAGTACTGCCACTGCAGCCATGTCATTGGGCAAGTTATTTAAAATCTCTGTACAGGCACTTTCCCTCCAGGCAGCACACCTACCCTTTCTTCCCTTTCAAGAGGGTATCTCCTAAACTCTAAGGGTCCTCAAGAGACTTGCAACCAGCAGAGCAATGGGCAACTGCAGCTCCTCCTAGGCTAACCCTCCGAACCTGTCCCCAAGTTCCCCTTGTCTCTGACTTTCCAGTGAGCCAAAGCAGCTCCGCCTGGGCTCTCTCCTGTTGCTTTCTCTATCCTAAGCCCTTCCTTGTTTCACTGTCCCAGCTTTAATAAATGTACTCGCAATAACATAAGATCTCTGTACATCACTTTCCTCATCTATAAAAGATAATAAAATGGGAATAATCTCATAGGGTTGTTTTGAGAATTAAGTAGATTAATACATGAAAGATTACATTTAGAACAAGCATGTCAAACTCAAAGGCTAACGTGGACCAAATAAACAAGGCTTAAGTTTATGTGGGCCACACACAAAAAAAAGCTTCAATTTTCCTAGAAACGTAGGTTTATTTCGATAGAGACATGCTGAATACCAAGGGCTGAAATAAATGATTGTTAACATAAATAGAACATTTTAATAAAAATTAATATTTTTTCTTGAACATTAACTTACCAGACGCTGAATAACTGCACAAATTAATAAGTGTAACGCAAATAAACCTATTTTTCTTGTTCTCCGAAAGCAAAATACTTCCTGTTGCGCACACCAAAGTCAGTCCAAGACTAATGATGTGGCAATCGGCTACTAAAATATTCGCTGCTAGTATTAGTGGAGAAATGGTGTGCCTGTGTGTAAGGGAAATGAATGCAACATTATTATAATAATCAGTCATTAGCGAATGTTGTAGTTCGTTATTAATAATTATGTATAACAGGATATTGTAAAAATTAAGTTACAAAATTTTTATTAAACATTTCTTACATACGGTTATATTTTTTTAAAATGCACTTTTCGCCAAAACCGGTTTGGCTCAGTGGATAGAGCGTCGGCCTGCGGACTCAAGGGTCCCAGGTTCGATTCCGGTCAAGGGCATGTACCTTGGTTGCGGGCACATCCCCAGAAGGGGGTGTGCAAGAGGCAGCTGATCGATGTTTCTCTCTCATCGATGTTTCTAACTCTCTATCCCTCTCTCTTCCTCTCTGTAAAAAATCAATAAAATATATTAAATAAATAAATAAAATGCACTTTTTAAAAAATATATATTTTATTGATTTTTCACAGAGAGGAAGGGAGAGGGATAGAGAGTTAGAAACATCCATCAGCTGCCTCCTGCACACCCCCCACTGGGGATGTGCCTGCAACCAAGGTACATGCCCTTGACCAGAATTGAACCTGGGTCCCTTGAATCCGAAGGCGGACGCTCTATCCACTGAGTCAAACCGTTTAGGGCTATACTGTTATATTGGCTGGGCCGCAAAAATATTCGTTGTGGACCACATGTGGCCTGAGGGCTGCCGAGTTTGACATGCTTGATTTAGAACAATGCCTGGCACACAGCGCTATTTGTGTCAGCTAGTATTTTTTAAAAAAATTTTTATTGATTTTTTACAGAGAGGAAGGGAGAGGGATAGAGAGTTAGAAACATCGATGAGAGAGAAACAATGATCAGCTGCCTCCTGTACCCCCCCCCCCCCCCCACTGGGGAAATGCCTTTTGACTGGAATTGAACCTGGGACCCTTCAGTCCACAGGCCGATGCTCTATCCACTGAGCCAAAACGGTCAGGGCTCAACTAGTATTTTTACTTACTATTGACTTAGTGGTAAGATCCTTTGGTCTTGGTCAACATTTTATTAACCACCAAACAGTTAAACTGACACTTCCCTTAATCCAGGTGTCAAAGTAAAGATTTTCACATAAATTCGCAGGTAACTGAAACTCATCACTTTAAAATCATCACTTTAGAGAGCAAGGGAGAGATAGAAATATTGATGAAAGAGAAACATCATCAATTGGCTGCATCCTGCATGCCCCCTACTGGGGACTAAGCCTGAAACCCGGGCATGTGTCCTGACCAGGAATAGAACCTTGTGACCTCTTGGTTCCTGGGTCGACACTCAATTGCTGAGCCACATTGCCAGGGCAAAAGTACTTTTAGAAAGGAAGAGAGAGGGAGAGAGAAACATCAACGGCATGAGAGCAGAACATCCATGGGCTGCCTCCTTGGTACATGGAATGGCAATACCTGCCAGGGCTGAAACACCACTTTTTTAAGTTATCACACATTTCTGTTCTCTTAGCAGATTATAAAGTAATTTAAACCTTTTCTTTGACATTTGAGCTATTAAATCTTTGTATCATATTGCAAAGCTAAATGCTTAAATGTTACTGAAGCAGATATATAGGTTGTCCCCCAAATGTATATACCCTTTAGAGCTGATAGTTCAATTGTTGTTTCTTTTCAGTTTTAACCCATTGGAATCAATAATTATTCCAAGTGTGTATGTATTTTTTGGGATACCCTGTATAGAGCCATTACTCCATTATGCTCGTTTGTGAACTTTTTATTTTTCTAATTCCTTTGCTGTCAATGTTTGCCCTCAGCAATCTCTTGTCCTCTTCTGAAATCAGATTACCTCCTAAATTTATAAGTAATACTGTGTGAAATAAAAGTAAATAAACTTGACTAGCTTGGGTTGAGATGGGCCTTAATAAGCTTTTTGTTTTTTATGGGTTCACTTTTTTTTTTTTAAATATATTTTATTGATTTCAGAAAGGAAGGAAGAGGGAAAGAGAAACATCCATGATGAGAGAGAATCATGGATTGGCTGCCTCCTGCAAGTCCCCCACTGGAGATCGAGCCCACAACCCGGGCATGTGCCCTTGACCGGAATCGAACCTGGGACCCTTCAGTTTGCAGGTCAACGCTCTATCTACTGAGCCAAACCAGCCAGGGTATGGGTTCACTTTTTAAAAAAATGTATTTATTTATTTCAAAGAGAGAGGGAGAGGGAGAGATAGAAACATGTGTCCTGACTGGGAATGGAACCAGCGACCGAACTCCTGGTCAACCAATGGGCAACAGTCCTTCTGGACAAATAATATCATCTGGAGTTCTACTTCACATTTCTTGATTCCCAGGTATCAGGTAATATTTCATGTGAAATACAAGTTACTTTACATGGGACAATAGGAACCACAAAGAACTAATCTCATTTCTTACCTGAAGTTAATTCCAAATGACTGACCCCATAATTTATGGCTGAAAACCATTTCAATTTTATCTTAAGGTAAAAATTGCATTTTCCAATTCTTTACTTTATTGTCATTCCACTATGGTCACGCTCCATATTCTTCCAGTATTCTGGTAATTGGTAGAATGTCTTCTATTTCTGCAACATTTCTTTTTTGAAATATGTATATATTTATTTTTTAAATATATTTTTATTGATTTCAGAGAGGGGGAGAAACATTAATGATGAGAGAGAATCATCAATTGGCTGTCTCCTGCACACCCCCCACTGGGAATCGAGCCCGAAACCCGAGCATGTGCCCTGACCAGGAATCGAAGTGTCCTCCTGGTTCATAGGTTGATGCTCAACCACTGAACCACCCCAGCCGGGCTCTACCACCTTTCTTTCTTTTTTTTTTTTTTACTACATTTCTTTTTTTAAAATTTATTTTAAAATATATTTTTATTGATTTTTTTACAGAGAGGAAGGGAGAGGGATAGTTAGAAACATCGAACAGCCAGCTCCTGCACACCCCCCGCTGGGGATGTGCTCACAACCAAGGTACATGCCCTTGACCGGAATCAAACCTGGGACCCTTCAGTCTGCAGGCTGATGCTCTATCCACTGAGCCAAACCAGTCAGGGATTTACTACATTTCTTGACAATCATCTTGGATGATTTCAAATTCCATGAAAATAATCCATTCAGCTTCAGAATTCTTTAATCTTTTCAAATCCAATTACTTTCACATTTCACTTAAATATCCTACTCCCCAGTCATTCCCAACTTTTGTCACTCTAAAAAGTTCTTCCTCAGAAATCCAATATTCTCAAAGTATTTTTTACACAATACATAAACATACTCTAGGTATAAAGGATTAAAATAAGTCTTCACCACTACCCCTAAAATTTCACCCCCTTTCCTAGAAATAACTACTTAAAAACATTTTACATATGTCCCATTCACTTTCTATCCATCCCATACACATATAATGTATACATTCCTGCTTTGTAAAAACCTCAGTGGAAGCACACTACAGAAAACTTAGTCTTCTGATTATTGTTTTGGAGAACTTTTTGTGTCAATACATTTACTTTATCGATCATGAGTACACATTAGGCCATAAGAATGTGTAACTTAATTTACTCCATTAATGGTCATTTGGATTGTGTCAATTTGGCTATTACATGTAATACTGAATGAAAAAAGAGAGCTTGCACATGTCATTGTGTACACCAAGCATGTCAAACTCGTGTGCGGCCCGATGGCCATGAGTTTGACATTTTTGGCCATCTACTACTTAATGTAGATTCCTAGAAATAAAATGCTGGCTTAAAATTATGTTCGTTTAGATTCTGCCAAATGGCCTCCTAAAACCATCTTGCTAATTTACTAGGTGCCTAGAATCCGTGCCAAAACTTTTAAATGTGGCTATTGTTAAATGAATGAAATTCATTCATTGGTCGACCCGTACACCAACTTGCATTTCCACAACTTAATGAACTCAAATCAGTTAAATTGCAAATCCCTGGAATTTTCATGTTTATTGGTCCTTTATTTCTTCAGTGAATTCCCATTTTCCCCCTATTACATCATAGTGATTGTGATCTTCAAATGCTTTGTTAAATGTCTTTTATTCTAGTATATCACTTATGTTTTAACCTAATGGTATCTTTGACCTATGTAGTTTTTAAAAATTAATTTTTAGAGAGGAAAGGAAACATTGATTTGCTGTTCCAGTTATTTATGCATTCATTGGTTGATTCTAGTGTCCTGACCAGGGATTAAACCCACAACCCACAACCTTGGAGCATCAGGTAAATGCTCTAACCAACTGAGCTACTCGACCAGCACAACCTGTGTAATTTTCAATGTTAGATTTGTTAACTTTTATTTGTACCTTCTAGATTTTCTGTATCATGCTTAGGATTTCCCCCTATCATTAGGTAAGAATTTGATTAATGAGGCCCTGGCTGGGTAGCTCTGTTGGTTGGAGGGTTGTCCTGATAGAGTGCCAGCCTGCGGACTGAAAGGTCCCAAGTTCGATTCTGGTCAAGGGCATGTACCTCAGTTGCAAGCTAAATCCTCAGTAGGGGCCATGCAGGAGGCAGCCAATCGATGACGTTCCTCTCTCATTGATGTTTCTATCCCTCTCCCTTCCTCCCTCTCAATTAAAAAAAAAAAAAATCAACTGCAGGTGCATGGGTAAGTGGAACAAATTGATATTTCTCTCTTTCAAATCAATAAAGCTCTGGCCGGTGTGGCTCAGAGGGTTGGGCATCATCCTGAACACCACCAAAAGGTTGCCAACTGGATCACCTATAGGTGGCATGCAGGAGGCAGTAATGTTTTGCTCTCACATCGGTATTTTTCTCACACTCCCTCTAAAAAGCAATAAAAAAAATTTTTTTTAGGACTCTTAAAGGATTTAATGAACTATTTCCCCATGAGTGTACCAGGAACTACCTACATCTGGTAATCACTAGCTAGATGGCGTTATCTAAAAGAGATGGTCAAACTTTGAATCAGAATCACCTAGAAGGCTTGATAGTTTACTGGACTTTATCCTTTCAAGTTTCTCATTGAAAGGTCTGTTTGGGGGCCCAGAATTTACATTTCTAACCAATTTGTAGGTAGGACTGATGCTGCTAGTCTGGTGACCACACTTCCCTGATCTCAAGTATCAGTTAAATTGCCAGTTTCTGGGCCCCACATGCACCTAACTAGAAGCCTGTGTTGAGACCTAGGAATCCACATTATCAGTTTTTGGCAGTTTGAGAACCACTGGGTTCAAGATGAGGCAGAGCACTAGAGATAGGGAAGGAACCAGAGCTAAGAGGCTAATTAGCTGTGAGAAAAGAACAATAGTTGAGTGACAGGTATACTCCTCATAAAAGTTACTAGTTGCAGGGAAAGCAGCTTTATAGTTCTCACTCCTGACTTTAGGATCATCATGATACAGCCAAGGGGATGCGCTGCTAAATATAGTATGCAAGTAAAGGTCACTGATTTAAGGCCAAGAAATTTAGGCCAGAGTTTTAGATAGGTTCTTTACATAAACAATGAAGTTATCCAGGTTGACAATGTAACTTAAAAGTAAATGACACGATTTGGTTTTCACTTTGGAAGACTTAAGAAGTATTAAGAGCAAAGCAAGCCCAGCTGGTGTGGTTCAGTGTTTGAACGCTGACCTATGGACCAGGTCAGTTTGATTCCTGGTCAGAACATACGCCCAAGGTTGCAGGCTCAATCCCCAGTATGGGGTGTGCAGGAGGCAGCCAATTGATGACTCTCTCACCATTGATGTTTCTCTCTCCCCCTTCCTCTCTGAAATAAAAAAAAAAAAAAAAAAAAAAAGGAAAGGGAAAAAAAGCAAAGACTGGCAGTTTAAAATAATTTAGGAGTTACAGTAGACAAGGTACCTGCCTCCTCTCTCCATCCCTGCCTATGATCTCAAGCTTGGTCCAATGCTGGGTGAGCCATGGGTAACAGCTTTGATTTTGGCATATAAAGTCAGTTCATTATCACTTGTTTCTTGTCAAAAGGATTCCTGCTAAACAGAAATTAAAACTAGCCCCAAAACTAAGTTGGTAAATAAAATCTTTGTGCTACTGTAGCAACTAATCGTCTTTCCCCCTTTCTTAGAGGTAACTTAACAGCTTAGGAAGTTGAATATAGCACCTTTATCACTGCATATCAAAATGTACAAAAAATGTTATCGCACAAACTTAAATCATTCAAACACAGACTTTTAAAACTAAAGAACCTTTAGACAAGATGGAATCAGAAACCCATCAAGCTATACTTTAATGCTGTATAGCTAGTGACTAGCAGTAAGCCAAATGAATCCTTAATGAAACTCTTTAACTTCCATATAGGACACACAAAAAATTTTTCAATTTTTGGCAATTATAAAAAACTGGGGAGATCCCAGCTGGCTGAGGATGTCGGACCTCATTGTCATCCTAGCCTTTCAATCCTTCCCTGAAGCCCAATAAAAAATGGTTTGATCCCCAACACTCAAATATAGTTTTTCAAGAGAATCAAAGTAAAAATAGGATTTTGGGGTTTTTAAAAGTCCCCCCATGAAGTTAAGAACTGCACGACTTATCAGTTATATCGATACTGTTGGCATGCTCCAAAGCAAGAAAACCATGTTACAATTTTTTTTTAAGAATAAAATTTCAAACATACCTCCCAATTCAGAAAAACCTATAGCTCTGTGGGAATTACAATCCCTTAGTACCGTGGTCGGCAAACTGCGGCTCTTTGGCCCCTTGAGTGTGGTTCTTCCACAAAATACCACGGCCTGGGCGAGTCTATTTTGAAGAAGTGGCGTTAGAAGAAGTTTAAGTTTAAAAAATTTGGCTCTCAAAAGAAATTTCAATCGTTGTACTATTGATATTTAGCTCTTTTGACTAATGAGTTTGCCGACCACTGCCTTAGTATAATCAGAACCCAAGTTATTCCTGTAATGTAACAGAGTTGAATGTCAAGAGCTCCTAAAAAGTAGGAAGATTCTCTCAGTGTAACCTTTCAAGAATATGGTATCATTTTGAACCACCGTAACGGGGGAAGGAAAGAAGGTTGTTTTATGACATATCTATATCTATTACTGCACTTCCAATCTACCAAGTTTTTGTCCAATATTTGTCCCCCGACCTACCCTGTGAGCTCTGAACATAGCAATCACCTGAAAGATTAATCTTTGTATCCCCAGGACTTCACATTTCCTGCAACACAGGTCTGACACAAACAAGTGCTGAAATATGAAGCATTTTTACGCTATGACAAATACACAGAAGCTGGAGGGAATAAAAAACTGCCCAAATGCAGAAGCTCAAAGATTTAGAGGAGGACAACACATTTAGTTTTATTTCAATCAAATCACAACACTTTCTTTTCCAACTGCTGCAAAGTGCATCTACAATTTGCTATTACAGATCCACTTTTAAAAGGTTTCCTGTGACATTATAGCAAGCTTTTTTTTTCCAAACAGAGAAATATCCCCAAATTCTTCCTCAAGTAAAAATAACTCCATTCCAGTAAATGGTAATACATAAAATTACAGTAAACCAGACACTTAAAAGGACAGCCAAGAAGTCTTCCAACAGTTTATTAGAAAGAATGTAGACATTTAAAAAAATCCCCACTGTCATGAACATAAATTGAGGTTTTCAGCCCTGGTACAAGCTGGATCAAAAAAAAAAAAAAAAGAAAAGAAATAAAAAAATCCAATAGTGTATTAATAACATTTTTTTCACTCATTTGCCATACTGACAGTGCAAATACAAATTTGGTCTAAATGTACAGACTCTCAAGCAACAATGTACAGCCTTTCTTTGTCCTCCATGCTAAGAGATGTAAAAGTTTAAGGGTCAAACAATACCAAATGTACAGGCTTCAAAAACCATCTAAGTTAGGGCATTCACTAGGTTTAGCTAAGATACATTTGGAACACTGACAAGTGATCACTTATGTACAATGTGAAGTAAAATTTTTGAAAAATAAAACTTCAGTGGAACAATCCTGAAGAATATACCAGAGGAACAATAGGTTACCAGTTTAAGGTACCAATCAATTTGTTTCAGCCAGGTTGAGTCCATGTTCTAAAATCTAAAACTTAGTTATCTTTCCATAATCCAAGACCTTCCTATCATGTCAGTATCTATGTTATGAAGTAAAGGAGACTTAGGTGAAATGTTTTTATTTATCACAACTGCTGTATCAATTGTCTAGGACCTCAACAGCATCATGGAAGTCTGGGAAATGTTCATGCATAAGGTTATTGCCTTAGCTGACTTAAAATTGCCCCATACAATGGTATATATCAACCCTTAGTGAAGCCTTTAAGAAAACAAACAGGTTGAAAAATGGGTTAAAGGAGGCAAATGCAGCATCTGCCTTTAGAGCTATCAACTCAAGAATTCTCTCAATTATGAAATCTTGCAGAGAAGTTATTTTTCTTTCTCAAAATCCAGGGACGACAACATTCTTTATTCCAGATCCGGCATCTCTGAAAGGATTTTAACAAGATTAGTGTGAAGTATAAGGAGGCAATCCATCAACGTCAAAGTCTTATAGGGAAAGCAGCCAGAAAGAGTTCAATAGTTGCCTACTTTTTGAATTTGAATCTCAAATCATTCAAATTTCTGTTTTGGCTATTTATTAGAGGCCACAAAGAAATAATAAATATTTTTATAAGAATTATAAAGAAGTTAATTTCTTTATTTTGAGAGTTGTGGTCTTTGATGTGAAATGCTACTGTGCAAAACATTTTTACAAAGACACTTACTTTCATCATCACTGTCTTGTGAATCCTGCAGAGGAGAAATAAAAAAGTTACCAAGTTGATCAAACATTCCTGTTAACTGAACAGTTTGCCTTAAAAATCTGAAGCATTGTAGTTTTCACTCACATAGCAAAGATAGGTGGTTATATCAAGCTTATTAATTTAATCAACTGACTTAAGAATGGGTTTACAGATGGACAGCTGAGGAAGATGTGCGCCTTTTGGTAGGAATTGAGTCCATCCTTTCAAACCCTGTCAACCAGGCTGAATCTTGGTATAAAATGGTTTCTCTTCTCTCTTGACATTCAACGAAAGAAAATGGCTCAATACAAAGACCACTGGACTGATAGAAGACAATGAAGTCTAATCGTAGCTGGTGAATTGTCTAACTATTTTCCTAAATGCATTGAACAAATTTCTTAACGATGTTAATAGAATGCCAGAGGAGGGGAATGTTGAGAAGAGTAACCCAATATATCCTCTTATAGGTTCACAATGTCCATATGTTTACTTAATCTCTGACCAATTCACTTTTTTTAAAAATACATATATTTTATTGATTTTTTACAGAGAGGAAGGGAGAGGGATAGAGAGCTAGAAACATCGATGAGAGAGAATCATCGACCAGCTGCCTCCTGCACACCCCCTACCAGGGATGTGCCCGCAGCCAATGTACATGCTCTTGACCGGAATCGAACCTGGGACCTTTCAGTCCGCAGACTGACGCTCTATCCATTGAGCCAAACCAGTTTCGGCTGACCAATTCACTTTTATAAAACTTGCGTAACTTTGTAAAAACAATCCCTAGACTAACTCTTAATTGAATAAGGCATGTGATGTCTCCATGCATTGATTCTTTTGAAATCTGATCTCTAAGAATGGCCCATTAGACACCAGTTCCCTAGTAGGTAACCATCCCTCAAAAATGGGCACATTTTAAAAACTGCTTTACCCTATATTAAAAACAAACAAAGCCCTAGCTGGGTTTGCTCAGTGGATAGAGTGTTGGCCTGCGGACTGAAGGGTCCCGGCGTCAATTCCGGTCAGGGGCACATGCCCGGGTTGTGGGCTCGATCCCCAGTGCGGGATGTGCAGAAGGCAGCCGATCAATGGTTCTCTATCATCATTGATGTTTCTATATCTCTCTCCTTCTCCCTTCATCTCTGAAATCAATAAAAATATTAAAACAAAACAAAAAAACATCAAAAAGTAGCAAAAAAAAAATCTTGACTATATATCAAACAACCTATAAATACATTGTTTCTTACTATTTTAGTAAACAAAGAAAAGAATTTATAGACTTACATCATCTGCTCCATCTACTTCTGGTAAATCTACATCCTCATCACCACCCATGTTGTTCATCATCTATTTGAAGTAAAAATTAGTTTTAAAAATGATGTTAAATTAAGCCCTAATTATTAGGTGGCATGCTCCAGAATAAACCTTAAGTCTGCCATAGATTTCCACCAACAAAAAAAAAGCAAAAAAAAATTTAAGTACCTTCTTTTATGGAAAGATTATAGATAATTGTATATAAAATCCTGAAAACTTGTAGGGAAGTTAAATCTAAACTCTCATTGCAGAAAGGTGAAGTTATTAAAATTCATCCAGCAAGATATGTATATATGATACAGAAATTAAACACCCAAACCCCAAATAGCAGTTACCACTGATGGATAAGAATGGGATTCATTTGTAGTTGTAAAGTTTTGTATCCTAAGCTGACTGACATATGTATTATGGTATTCTCGTTACAGTTTTAAATACTGTGAAGAATCAATAAATGATTTAAAATAAAGTCTTTCAGGATGCTTAGTTTGTATAAAAGTCCTGAAAATTGAATCAAAGGTCAAATAGTAACTACGTTAAAAACAAACATAATTCTTAAAAGACTTTATATCAATTATATACACAAGAAAATAACCATACACACACACACACACACACACACACACACACACACACACACACCTTCTTATAATAAATGGGGCTAACAACAAAACATGCTTACATGAAGTACTAATTCCCCATCTTTATCTGTTTCCAATCATAAAGCAAGTAGTGTGTGTTATTGAAAGAGGTACAAATAGCCAAAGATAGAACTATTATCTGATGGAGAGGGACTTATCTCCTCAAGTTACAATTTTTTTAAATATTTAAACTTAAGTATTTACACAACCATTATAACTTTGTAAACAAAAATCAAAGACTTCAAGTATATATGCTTATCTGGACTTTAGAGTTAAATACTTAAGTCAAATCTCTCAGTATAAAAATTCTGGGCAATCTAGTCTTGAATAATATGAAGAACTAGCAAAGTTTCCCTATGTCTAAAGGCAATGTTCAACACCTTAGTTAAAAGTTTTTGAGAGCAGAAAAAATGCTCAATATATGCCAAGCACAATGTGTGGTGCTGTGGATACAATGACAATAGAAACAAAATTGAATATATTCAAGAGCTATTTAGGAAGTAAAACAAAAGAACAAAGATGCAGTTAACATATTGGATAGAGAGAGGCAGTGAAAGAGAACAGTGTTAAGAAGTTGTGACTTGCACAGCTGGGTAAATGGTGGCACCAATTACTACACGTAAGAAATAGTATAGTTGAGGAACGTCACGAGTATCCTTCCTTCCCTCTTGAAATTAAGGTGTCAGAGCCATGTAAAGAGGAATGTTAAACAGTTGCATACACGAAGCTGAAAATGTACTCCTTAGAACTCTTAGTTTTCAAAATAAATGTAAACAGAATCTAGTGAACTAAATTTTCTAATTGCAATGAGAAATGGATTTCATGGGCCCATCTTCAGCTTAGGTCTATTCTACCTAAAGGCAGATCATTGATGTCTATCCTTTGGTCAGGGCAGTATTTGGAAAAAAAAACAGGCTTATTCAAACCCTTTCCCTGATTTGGCAAACTACAATATCCTTACTCATCACTCTTTGTGTACATCCCATCACGATTCTTGTGTTTAAAGGTTTACATTTGTATTACATGGCTCCAAAATACAAGCCAATTACTGTTATTCATGCTTCTAAAAAAATCTGTCCCAGTGTTGAAATAAAAACTAGCTGTACTGCATTGATTGACTATATGATTTATTTTTTGTCTTTACACATCAACTTTAAAACTTAAACACTAAATTTTTTTAAACTGTAAAAGAATGTTAAATTTTAGCATTAAATGACTATTGTTAAGATCTCATTTAGTTTTATTGCAGACTGGCCTTCGAGGTAAAGTAATACATGCCTTAAATACCACTAGGTACTTTAAAACCAAATTAAACTGACTTCCTAGAAATATACTGGGAGGGAGGGCAGAAGAATGCATTTAAAAGAACTTACCTCAGAGAAACGATCAAAATTAGACATGTCTTCATCTGAATCATCTTCCCAGTCTTTCCAATTATTGAAGTCCACACTAAGCCAATTAAGCTACAGACCAATACAAACATCATCCTGTGATTAGGTTAACTTACACTCATTGGCATGTACCTTAAGACTACATTTTTTTTTGAACTGTGGGTTCATACCCACTAGTGAGCCATGGAATTAGCACAAATACAGTTTTATGAAGCTCCTTTCAATTGTTAAACAAACTTACTTTTTAAAGCAACAACAAAAATTCATTGGTAGAAATTATGCTATACCTGGTTAACTTATTTTTTGTTTAGTGGCACCAAAATATGTGAGTCTGCCTCTTGAATGCAACGATTCTCCACCAACTAGAGACTGATCTTGTTCTGACCTCACTTAGCTTTAAGTTAAAACTAATATATCTCAAAGTAGAGAACACAGAACACAAGGCTGTAAGTACTTAGCTTTGAAACCAACACTATGTTCCTCATACCAAACACATGTATCTTTAATAACTTAAAGTAAAAATGTGAAATTTAAAATAAAAAAAAAAAAAAAAAGAAACCTACCTTTGCCCTTTCTTTTGTTAATCTTGGCCATGACTGGCCAGATTCTCCTTTTCGTAAACAACATAAAATTGATCTGTCCGTTCTTTTATGCTTGGAATCCTAAAAACAAAAACAAAAGCACTATCACACCATTTATCTCTTCAAGTATCATTCATTCCTCACCTCCCCTTTCTAATTTCTTTCCCTACATTTCCCCTAAACTCTGAAAGAAACATCCCCTAACTACTAAAAACTTCATAAGCTATCAAATTGCATAAAAAAAAAGGACAATTTTTTTCTTCCCCGCATAATCATAGAAGAGTTTTAAAAAATTTCCATAGTTAGCCTGGCCATCATGGTTGAGCATCGACCTATGAACAGGGAAGTAACGATTTGATTCCAAGCCACATGCACAGATTGCCGGGATCAATCCCCGGTATGGGGTGTGGAGGAAGCAATCAGTGATTCTCTCTGATCATTGATGTTTCTCTCTCTCTCTCCCTCTTCCTTCCTCCCTGAAATCAATAATATATATTTTAAAAATTCTATAGTTAGATAAGACAAACCTCAAGAGTACAGCCAAGTCTTAATAGTGAAAATAAGAAAAAAAGAGTATGCAGAAAAGTGGTTAGAAAGGGAAAACATCGCAAAATATAAATATACCTAGTTAGCCCTCTGAACTATTAAGAAAAACAGAATTAGTGCTTGCTAAAAAGATATGTCCACTTCCTCATGATTTAAATCAGTATTAAAGCATCAAGACTACTTACATTTGGATCAATACAGTGAAAAAGATCAATTTCATTTAAATGTTTAAAATTATCACTTCCTCCAAGACAACTGTGGGGGGAAAAAAATTTTTTTTAAATGAGCCTCTTCGAAGAGGTAAAGGATTAATATAACCTCAGTGAAAACACAAAACAAGCAAGCTAAAGTTGTTCAATTATCTGAAATAAGTTTTACCCAATTATGTAAAATGGAAATTTACCTGAATGTAAGTTTGGATTTTTCAAAATTTACATTAACATCTTTACTGTCTTCAACACAAAATTCAATGAAGACATAGTCCCTTCGATCGTACCACTTTGCAGAAGCAGGCTGCCTACAGAGATAAAATTAAACGAAGTTAAGCTGGACTTCATTAGCTAAATATTTACATAACCTCCCAAGTTTAGCATATAAGTAACATATTTTTCTATTCCATTAGAGCATTGATTATTTTGAGGTAGTTTATTACAATTTCTAACAGAAACTACAATTTTACTCTAACAGCTACATTCCATACAAGTAAGCACAATGATACTGATTTTATATTTAAAAAAAAAAAAAGGGATTTAAAGATAAAATAAACAATGCTCAGTAGAGTTAAACATTTAGGTAGCCCTGTCAACAAATATAAGCCACTCCTTTAGAGCCCTGCTCCTAAAATTCAATTCACAGAAATAAAACACCAGAAAGAACTAACCCACCATCAACTGAGATATATGTAGTATTCAACATTATAACTTACAGTGAATCCTGGGAACTGTGGGAGGAATTAAGTATGAAAAATGGACTTGGCTGGTGTGGCTGTTTGTTGGAACATTGCCCAGTATACCAGAAGGTGGCAGGTTCTACTCCCATCAGGGCACAAACCGAATTTGTGGGTTTGATCCCCAGTTGGGAAGCAACCAATGTTTCTCTCTTACAACGATATCTCTCTCCTTTCCTCTCTCAAATCAATGAAAAGGGGGAGAGGGGAGTAAGAGAAATGACAGTATTTGTTCTCAAGAGTTCTCACCTGCAGCTTTTTTTTCTGACCATATAAAGCAACCATTTTGTTTCTGGACAAACAAGTCTTCCTATGATTCTAAATAACACTAGATAAAGAATTAAACTTCTTGCCCTAGCTGGTTTGGCTCAGTGGATAGAGCACCAGAGGGTCCCGGGGTTTGATTCCGGTCAAGGACATGTACCTCAGTTGTAGGCTCCTCCCCGGGCTGGGCCCTGGTTAGGGCTCATGCAGGAGGCAACCAATCTATGTGTTTCACTAACAGTGATGTTTCTGTGTTTTTCCCTCTCTCCCACTCTTCCTAAAAATCAATGGAAAAAATGTCTTTGGGTAAGGATAAACAACAACAACAAAAAAGAAATTATTTACAGCCTCACCTTTATACTATCTATACATGTATCCAATACATACTATACTAGAAGCAACCTGGAATATTTGCTTTTTCCTTATTATTCACATGTTCCTGTTTCTTGCAACATAGTATTACCCATCTTCATAGAGTCAGCTGCCTAGAGCTCTACCCATCCATTAGAATATGGCTAGCCCTAACTGGTTTGGCTCGGTGGATAGAGCATTTTCCTGCGGACTGAAGGGTCCCGGGTTCGATTCTGGTCAAGGGCACATGTCCGGGTTGCGGGCTCGATCTCCAGTAAGGGGTGTGCAGGAGGCAGCCAATCAATGATTCTCTCTCATCATTGATGTTTCCTTTGATATATCTTTATTGATTTTAGAAAGGGAGAGGGAAAAGAGATGGAAATATCAATGATGAGAGAGAATCACTGATTGGCTGCCTCCTGCACATCCCCTACTGGGGATCAAGCCTGCAATCTAGGCATGTGCCCTTGACCAGAATGGAACCTGGGATGACCCTTCAGTCCGCAGGCTGACGCTCTGTCCACTGAGCCAAATCAGCCAGGGCATCAATTGATGTTTCTCTCTCTCTCCCCGCCTTCCTCTCTGAAATCAATAACAAAATATTTTTAAAAAGATTATATGTGATAAATACGTCAACTTTTCTGTAAACCTGAGATTATTTCAAAATACAAGTTTAAAATTATAGTTATATGTTCAAACACTACTCATAAATCAACTCAACTGAAAGGAATTGTTTTATTTCTAAGCTCTGAAATTCCCAACCCAATGGAGTAGCAGTTTAAAGTCTCTTCTAAACATGAAAGTTACAACCAACTACTCATCAACATTTTCACACAACTGTTAAAACTTTTACTTAAATGTTTTTATTGATTTTTAGATAGAGAGGGAGGGTGGAGAGAGAGAGAGAGAACCATCGAGAGAGACACATAGTTTGGCTGCCTCCTGCATGCCCCACTGTTAAACTTGACTAGTCCCTCTACTCTGGAACACTGGTATCAGATCTGAATGATGGAGGTTAGAAATTACAGATGCCAGTTTCCAAAGTCTAAATAACAGATCAACAAGGGTCAATCTATTTTTTAAGGCATTTATTGGCAAATTAAACAAAATAAAAGCATGAGCTTTTTAAATGCCTTTAAAAAGGTATCTAACCAAACTTCTGTGGACCAAGGATTCCCAACTTCTTTTTTTAGAATATGTGCTGCTGGAGTGAACAGAGGAATCACAACTTCTAATGTTTGCATGTTAATATAGCTAACAAGCAATTTAGTTTTACGAATAGATCACGCATTATTTCTTGCCCAAACAGTATTTTCAATATGTGGTAACATGTTGTCATTAACTGAAAATATTTGCAAACTTAATCATTAAACTTTAAGTGACTAGCCTTATAGACTTTCAAATTGAAGTAACCAGATAAGCTTTATTTTTAAAAAGTACTAATGATAACAATCTGGAATAATGAACAGCCTAGTGCCAAAATACTATTTCTAACTAAAAGAAACCAAGATTGCCGAAACCGGTTTGGCTCAGTGGATAGAGCGTCGGCCTGCGGACTCAAAGGTCCCGGGTTCAATTCCGGTTAAGGGCATGTACCTTGGTTGCGGGCACATCCCCAGTAGGGGGTGTGCAAGAGGCAGCTGGTCGATGTTTCTCTCTCATCGATGTTTCTAACTCTCTATCCCTCTCTCTTCCTCTCTGTAAAAAATCAATAAAATATATTAAATAAAAATAAATAAATAAAAGAAACCAAGATTCCTACAGAGAAATAACCTCAAGTGGGAAATACAGATGACCTTGAGACATCTGTATTTGAATGAAATGAAGCTAGTGAGAACAATGAGGTCAGCCAGACCAGGAGGCAACAATTAAGGTCTATCATGGTGGCCAATGACAATGAGTATCAGAATGACTGCAGCCCTGGCTCATGTGCTTAGTGGTTAGAGCATCATACGTCACACCTTAGGGTCTTGGGTTTGCTTCTGCCTCCCCCTTCCCCCCACTGGGGCATCTGCTGGAGGCAATTAAGTATATCTCACACCAAAGCTTCTCTTTCTCTCTTCCCCTCCCCTCCCACTCTCTCTGAAAAGCAATGGAAAAAATATCCGCAAGTGAGCATTAACAACAAAAAAGAATGACTGCAAACTGGTTCAAATACATTGAATATAAAAATGAAGTTCATATTGACTTAAGATGCTACAGCTCCAATTTTTTTTATAAATTGGCAATTAAAGATTAATAATTAGGCATTTTTCCTCCTTTTCCTTTATGAACCTTTATTATTCATGATAACTGAATAGGACCAGCTCATGAAGGAAACTTCTTTATGGAATTCCACTTTGGTGTGGAATAAAACATGGGAAAGGAAAATCACTATTTCGCAGCCCTTAAACTGATTTGGCAGTGATCATCACTGGATGAAACAATTAACAATGACTATATGAACAACTGATAAAGAACTTAAGATCTTAGTATGACTGAAAGTGAGACAAACAAAAACTTCCTAATTTTGTTCAACATGATACATTCCACAGTAAACTTAATTTCCATCTACAGAAAATATGAGGAAATATAACAAGTTAAATGATACCACAAGGAAGCAACAAATCTAGAATGTTCCTAGATCAATGGCACAAAGAGGGAAATGCTCTAGATTAAGAGACCTAAACGTTATCAAACAAATGGAATTTGTGGCATAAGTCTGCATCTTGATTCAAATAAACTAAACATAAAAAATGATGACTGAAACTGTGGAGATCTGGATAGTCACAGGCGATATGTTAGTTCTGCTAGTGTAAAAGGCATTGCTTACCTTGTAAATGTCAAATTGTGTATTAAGAATCTATAGTAATGGAAGAGGAGCACACTAATGGTGACCTGGTTATTACAATGGCCATATCAAAAACCAAGTATGTAAGTTCTTCAGTTTGTATTCACATTAAGGACATTGGGGCCAGGGAAGAATCTTTTTCCTCTCCTCAAATTTATATTAAGTGCCCTGGCCGGTTTGGCTCAGTGGATGGAGCGTCGGCCTGCGGACCGAGGGGTCCCGGGTTCGATTCCGGTCAAGGGCATGTACCTTGGTTGCGGGCACATCCCCAGTTGCGGGTGTGCAAGAGGCAGCTGATCAATGTTTCTGACTCTCTTTCCCTCTCCCTTCCTCTCTGTGGAAAATCAATAGAATATATTAAAAAAAAAAATTCATATTAAGTAATCTAGAGTTCTATCACTGTTATGGGCTCAATTGTGTCCCCCACCAAATTCATATGTTAAAGTCCTAAATCAACAGTCCCTCAGAATGTGACTATATTTGGAGAGATGGATCTTTAAAAGATAATTAAGCCCTGGCTGGGTGGGTCAGTTGGTTGGAGTGTCATCTCATATACCAACAAGGTTGTGGGATCTAGGAGCATTTGGAAGGCAACTAACTGATGTTTCTTTCTCCAAAACATACCTAAAGTGAGGATTAAAAAATAAACAGGTAGCCGAAACCGGTTTGGCTCAGTGGATAGAGCGTCAGCCTGTGGACTCAAGGGTCCCAGGTTCGATTCCGGTCAAGGGCATGTACCTTGGTTGCGGGCACATCCCCGGTGGGGGTTGTGCAGGAGGCAGCTGATCGATGTTTCTCTCTCATCGATGTTTCTAACTCTCTATCCCTCTCCCTTCCTCTCTGTAAAAAAAAAAAAAAATAAATAAATAAATAAAATATATATTTAAAAAAATAAATAAATAAACAGGTAATTTAGGTAAAATGAAGTCTTAGGATAGGCCACAACCCAAAATGACTGGTGTCCTTACAAGAGATTAAGACACAATTACAGCCTGGTCAGTGTGGTTCAGTGGTTGAGTGTTGACCCATGAACCAGGAGGTCACCATTCTATTCCCCGTCAGGGCACATGCCTGGGTTTCGGGCTCAATCCCCAGTAGGGGGTGTGCAGAAGGCAGCCAATCAATAATTCTCTCTCATCTTTGATATTTCTATCTCTCTCTCCCTTTCTCTGAGATCAATAAAACACACACACACATACGTTTTTTTAAAAACACAACTACAGAGGGACGACCCTGTGAAAACAGGGAGAAAATGGTCATCTGTAAGAAGGAAAGCCAAGGAGCAAGGTCTCAGAAGAAACCAACCTGCTGACACCTTGATCTCAGACCAACACCCTCTAGAACTGTGAAAAAATAAACAACTGTTTAAGTCACCTAGTCTCTGGTACTTCTTTATGGCAGCCTTAGCAAATTAATACAATAATTTTCCAATATAACAACTTTACTAATGAAAACAAAATTTAAAAATTAGGCCCTGGCCAGGTTGCTCAGTTGGTTAGAGCATCTTTCATATAGGCCAAGGTTGTGGGTTTGATCTCCGGTCATATCACATACAAGAAGCAACCAATGAATGCATAAATAAGTGGAACAATACATTGATATCTCTCTCTCACAAATCAATTTTTTTAAAAAAAGACACGGGAAAAAGTGTCAATGATCTAAACCAGGGTTGACCCAGGAGCCAAAAATGGTTTTAATATTTTTTTAATATATTTTTATTGATTTCAGAGAGAAAGGGAAAGCAGAGAGAGAGAGAAACATCAGTGATGGCAGAGAATCACTGATTGGCTGCCTCCTGCATGCCCCCCACTGGGGACCGAGCCCGCAACCCGGACATGTGCCCTTGACCAGAATCGAACCCAGGACTCTTCAGTCCGCAGGCCGACGCTCTATCCATTGAGCCAAACCAGCTAGGGCGGTTTTAATATTTTTAAAGTTGTAAAAACAATGGGGCAGAGATATTTGTGGCCTCCAAAGCCTAATATTTACTAGGTGACCCTGATCTAAACCACCAAAAATGTAAATCAGTAATAAAACATATATTCACTCATTTGAAAAAGAAATTCATTATTTATGAAATCCTTTTGTCTTCAATGAGGATCACACCTTTTTTCTCCTATTAACCCAGACAAAGGTTGATTTAGCTTTAAACATAGCTCCTAAATTATATTGGATCTAGCTTTATACTAACACTTGAGGCTTGGTGCATGGATTCATGCACTGGTGCATGATCCGGGGGAGGGACCGCAGGAAGGCTCCAGGGCATGTCCGGCCCATGCCCATCTGGACTGGCCAGACCCCAGCAGCAAGCTAACCTACCAGTCGGACACTTAACATATTAGGCTTTTATTATATAGGATTGGCAAAATTTGTAACTACTGTGCAAGTCTGTTAATTCATTTTAATAGCAGTACACTTATAGATGCAAAAATCTTTTTCACCTCAGCATACTTATAATCTACTACTTAAAAGTACAAAAACAAACAAACAAACAAAAACACCTTACAAAGAGACATTCCAAGCTCTTCTGACAAAAACTTCAGAGCTCCACACCAGGGCTATGTCAATTCAAGTAATTAAATTTTGCATAACTTTAAACTTTTCTCTGTAGTACTTTAGAGAAACAACTTAAAATTCCTTAGACTTGTCTTAAAAGGAGGTGCTTTAGGTTACGAGGGTAGAGCTTTATGGGATTAGTACACCTCATAAATGAGACTCCAGTAGAATGCAGATTATTTTGAACTAAAGGCAACTTTAGCAGCAGGCTCAGGAGAAACTTCTGTCCCCACCCTCGACTGCCTAGATCCATGGTCGGCAAACTGCAGCTCTCGAGCCACATGCGGCTCTTTGGCCCCTTGAGTGTGGCTCTTCCACAAAATACCACGGCCTGGGCGAGTCTATTTTGAAGAAGTGGCGTTAGAAGTTTAAAAAATTTGGCTCTCAAAAGAAATTTCAATTGTTGTACTGTTGATATTTGGCTCTGTTGACTAATGAGTTTGCCGACCACTGGCCTAGATGATTAGAGGCCTCACCCAAAAGAGAAGATAGCTTTTTGAGCTATCTATAGGGAAGGGCATAATTATATTTACTAAAAGTCTGATCATATCATCCTGCAATGACCTTTTGAAGCCCCCAAGGCATCTTACCTCATCCTTATGCCTTATATATTCATGTTCCCTTCCTATCTATGAAACTCTCCTGCATGTGGGATTCCCATACATATGTGTTAAATTTGGTTCTTTGCTCTTTAAAAATAAAAATACAAAAGAGATCTCTAGCCCCTTTTCATTGCTATGAGGACACAGTAAGAAGCAATGAATCAGGAAGAAGGCCCACTCAGTGGATGAGCGTCCACCTACAAACCAGGAGGTCATGGTTTGATTCCTGGTCAGAGCACATGCCTGTGTTGCAGGCTTGATCCCCAGTAGGGGGCTGTTCAAGAGGCAGCCGATTAATGATTCTCTCTCATCACTGATGTTTCTCTTCTCTCTCTCTCTCTCCATTTCCCTCTGAAATCAGTAAAAATATGTTAAAACAAAAAAAACAAATTGGTAGTATGGGCATGTAAAAAGTACAGCAAGGGGAATATGGCATATAGTCAATATTATTATGATAACTATGTATGATACCAAGTGGGTACTGAAAACATTGAGAACATTTTATAAAGCAATGAAGTATTGAGAACATTTGTATATGATTATATAACTACTATGCTATACACCTTAAACTAATCCTATATAATAAAAGCCTAATATGCAAATTGACCAAACAGTGGTACGACTGGTTGCTATGACATGCACTGACCACCAGGGGACAGACGCTCAATGCAGGAGCTGCCCCCTGGTAGTCAGTGTGCTCCCACAGGGGGAGCGCTGCTCAGTCAGAACCTGTGCTCACAGCTAGTGAGCGCAGTGGCAGGAACCTCTCCTGCCTCCATAGCAGTGGCAGCACTAAGGAGCAGTGGGCTGAGCAGTAAAAAGCGAGGGGTCCCAGAATGCAAGAGGGCGCAGGCTGGGCTGAGGGACCCCACCCCTTAGTGCATGAATTTCGTGCACTGGGCCTCTAGTACAAAATAATATTGACTGTAAACTCTAATTGGGAAAAGAAAAAAACAACACGAAGTGGTTCAATTTCAACAGTAGAATGCACTACATCCCTCTCCTTTAGGTTGCATCTTTGCAAAGCTGAATTTTTGGTTTTGCTGTATTAAAAAGTGCCCCCACACACAAAAAAAGTCAATGGGTAACAGGAACTGATGTAAATATCCAATCTGATTTCAAGCTGTAAGTAGTTATGTTATATAGTACTCAAAAGGCATTCCATTAGTAACTGTGGTTATACAAGAAACTCCATTTTCTTCCAACTCACATGTATTGGCTTTTCAAAGAACTTCTAGGCTGCTAAGACAAAATACTTAAGTTGTTTGGATCCAATTACCCAATGAATTGCTAGGTTATTCCTCTTCTAGCAGCACAATAAAAACAATTAACAAAAACATACAAAGACACCACTGGGGAACAAAGAATGTGAACCTAGTTCCTTTATTTGGTAATTCTCATTCTAAAATAGAAGGGTAAAAGTTAAGTTCTTAAACACCCCCCCAAAAGTTAGTCCCTTTCTTCCAAGCAACTCTATGACTTTCCCACATTCCTACTTTGTGCATACATCCCCCCAAAGCAGATAACATAATTTTTCTTCATTCAAGTAAGACTCAAGATTAATCTCTCACTGCCCCCATTACAAATTTTAGAGCCTCAGAGCTCCTTTACCTTAAGTCAAGAAGTGTCACAGGTTTTAACAGTAGTAGTTTAGATAATAAAACCAAACTGCAGAGACCTGGTTATTTATTTGGAAAAGTACCACCTGAAAAATTATTATTCCTGGAAAAAAATAAGCCCTCTTTTAGGAATGCTGGGTTCCTTGAATAGGGTTGCAATCCTATTTGGAATAGCCCCTCATACCAATAGCGCTGCATGAACTGATATTTGAAGAATTAGATGCTGAAATTAAATATATATATAAAAAAATCACACCTGTGTGTAACTTAGATCCTTTCAGTACACAAAATAAACATACTGAATTGGAAAGGGCCCTGACATAAAACTGTTTAGCAATAAAGTACGGCTCCATGTGAAGATGAACTATTGCACAGAAAACCCATGGCAACATTTCATTTGGTTTTGGAATACAACAGGGAACGACATACTGCTCAAGGTAAGCTTTAAAGTAAATGTCCTTAGAAAGTGGGGAAGTTAGCTTCAACTTAAAATCTGTCACTGTCACATGGCTGGCATGGTTCAGTGGTTGAGTGTTGACCTACGAACCATGAGATCATGGTTCGATTGCAGGTCAGGGCACAAACCTGGTTGCAGGCTCGATTCCCAGTAGGAGGCTGTTCAAGAGACAGCCGATCAATGATTCTCTCTCATCATTGATGTTTCTATCTCTCTCCCTTTTTTTTTTTTTTTTTTAGAAAATTAGGTTGTTGTTTTTTAAAAAATATATTTTTATTTTTTAGAGAGGATGAGAGAGGAATAGAGGGTTAGAAACATCGATGAGAGAGAAACATCAATCAGCTGCTTCCTGCACACCTCCTACTGGGGATATGCCTACAACCAAGGTACATGCCCTTGACCGGAGTAGAACCTGGGACCTTTCAGTCTGCAGGCCGATGCTCTATCCACTGAGCCAAACTGGTTAGGGCTCTCCCTCTTTGAAATCAATAAAAATATATTAATAACTAAATAAATAAAACCTATCACTGCCAATCTACATAGTAAATAATAGTTTACAACAAACTTAGTATTTCCACAGCAAAGTACACTAAACACAACAATTTTCAATGTAAGAAGTCAGATAAAATATGATCTAAAAGCATTTAAGAGCTAGGTTGATTCTAAACAGTTGATATTACAAAAGTATTTTTTTCCTGAAAACTGACAATCATTAACTTTTTAAGACCTCAAAGTGATATAGCTTCTAGATTTTAAAACTAGAAAATATAATTAAACAGAAGAATCTTAATTAACAATACAGTACATACTGGTCTGCACTCTACAGATTTGTCAATTCCAGTTTCTACTGCCTTCTAGTTAAAGTCTAACTAAGTAGGGGGGGGGGGGGGAGAATCCAGTTGCCAAGTTACAGTGGTTAGGAAATCAACACTTAACAAAGGCCATCATCAGTTACTCTTCCTTAATTTACAGAAATTAACAATATGCTATTACAAATTCTTTTGGAGGCTAAAGAATGATAATTTTAGCCCTATAGAGCATAGCCTGTGGACCAATGGGTCCGGGGTTCGATTCCAGTCAAAGGCACGTACCTTGGTTGCAGGCTCCTCCCTGGTTGCTGTGTGTGTGTGTGTGTGTGTGTGTGTGTGTGCAGAAGGCAACCAATTGATGTGTTTCTCTCACATCTATGTTTCTGTCTTTCCCTCTCTCTTCCCCTCTCCCTAAATATCTGCCAGTGAGACATTAACAAAAACAACAAAAAAAAATCATTAAAAAAAAAATATATAGTTTCAATAAAATGACATGGGTCCTAACCAGTCTGGCTCAGTGGATAGAGCGTTGGCCTGTGGACTCAAGGGTTCCGGGTTCGATTCCAGTCAAGGGCATGTACCTTGGTTGCGGGCACATACCCAGTAGGGAGTGTGCAAGAGGCAGCTGATCAATGTTTCTCTCTCATCGATGTTTCTCTCTATCCCTCTCCCTTCCTTCCTCTAAACAGTCAATAAAATATATATTATTTTTAAAAATGACATGGTTTTTAAAAAAGAGACTGATAATTTTATTTTGGGGACTCAATCCTATAAAGTTGAATGATGGCAAAGTAAAGATTTTAACAAATTTTGATATAGTGGATAGAGCGTCAGCCTGCAGACTGGAGGGCCCTGGGTTCAATTACAGTCCAGGGCACATGTCAGCTAGATCCCCAGTAGAGGGCGTGCAGGAGGCAGTCAATCAATGCTCCTCTCTCATCATTGATGTTTCTATCTCTCCCTCTCCCTTCCTCTCTGAAATCAATAAAAATATATTTTAAAAAATTACTTCAGCCCAGCCCATGTGGGTCAGTGGTTGAGTATGAACCTATGAACCAGAAGGGCAGTTTGATTGCAAACTGGTCAGGGCACATGCCTTGGTTGCAGGCTCCATCCCTGGTAGGGGGCATGCAGGAGGCAGCTGATCAATGATTCTCTTTCATCATTGATGTCTCTCTCTCCCTTCCTCTCAGAAATCAACATATATTTTCTTAAAAAATAATTACTTCAAATAGCTCAACACTAATATTTTATTTTATATCTATTGTTAATGGGTTCAACTTAGAAATAAACCAACTACAACAGTTAATTTTTTAAAAAGGTAGTACTATTCTCTGTCCCCATCCCCCTTAGTTGGTTGGGGAGATCTTATGAGCCTGAGGAAGGGCCCCAAATCCTCAACTTTTCCAAGACAGGTGGGAGACTGAGAACTTGTTTCTTTTTTTAAAAAAATATATTATTTTTATTGATTTCAGAGAGGGAGGGAGAGGGAGATAGAAACATCAATGATGAGGGAGAATCAATGATTGGCTGCCTCCTGCACACCCCCTACTGGGGACCTAGCCTGAAACCCTGGCATGTGCTCCAGGCGGGAAGGAACCCAGGACTCTTCAGTCCACAGGCCGATTCTATCCATGAGCCAAACCGGCTAGGGCTGAGAACTTTTATGTAAACTACTACACAAAACTTTTAAAAAGTTGATTAAAGAAAAACAACAATGGTATTTCTTTGTAAAAAGATATTTTGTTTGGCTATATTAGTCTATTAAAAGCTGGTAATGCTTTAATCTGAGGATTCATTTTCTACTCAGATATTTTAAGATTGACAATCCTGCCACATTATTTGGAATAGAGATTTCAAAAGAAAAAAACATAGATTAAAACCTTCTATTGGATACCATTTTTTTTGGCTGGGATATTTCTTCCAAAATTCCAATAAATATATTAAGGGGTTTTCAGTAATACATGCATACTTCTAGAGGCTTGTTCTCCGGACATCAACTGGCTGGCTGTATCCTTTCTATTTAGATTCCAGCCCAATACACTCACCGTTAATGTTACTATCTTATTTAGAAAACACTTGAAAGTGCATTACTTTTTGTAGGAATAAACATTGTTTCCCTTCAACTGCTTTCCATACAAAACTTTCAGGGAGCAGTTAATACCAAAAACAAACAAAACAACAAAAACCCCCACAAAAACTATAAATAACCGGCAGTTCTCACATCTGAAAACGTAAAGCTTTTCTTGAAGAGAATGTTTAAGGCCTGGACGTGGCAGCGCCAAGAATTCTTATTCAATTAACATCACCCAGGTTTTCCTTTATCGTAAGAAACCTAAAATTGCTCAAGAATCTGTAGTAAAACAAATTTAAACTCTTTTAAGACAAGAAAGCAAACACATACCTAGTTCATCGCTAAATTAAGAAAGGATAATGGAATCTCGCTTAAAGTTTAACCCAGAACACGTCCACGAGAATCTTTCGACTGGACACGTGCAGAACTGCCTACTCTATGGCAACTCCTCGCTGCCAGGGACACGGCTGAGTGTGGGCAACCTCCCCTCTCCTCGAGAGACCGGAGTTAGGGGAGGGCCTGAAAAGACCCACGCTCGAGAAATCCCGATATCCGAGAGGGAAACAGTAAGTTGTGGTGACGGTACGGCCTGCCTCCGGTTGCCTAGCGAGCAGTCCCTGCTCATGGAGGCGGCCCGCGTGGTGTTCCGCGGCCTCCGGTAGCGCCCACCACAGGTGCACTTGGCCCAGGGCCTGGTACAGGTAAAGCCGAGCGGCAGAACCAGGCCGCCCAAGAACGGAGCACTTCACGAGGGTCCACGCCTCCAGGGCGCCGCATGGCAAAAAAAAAACTCGCGGTATATTCAGGCCTCAGGCTAAGTTTGGGGAGTCAGGAATAACACGGGCTGCAAAGAGGAGAAAAGTGGGATTTCCGGCACGGGGAAGCCGAGGGACGGTTTAGAAGTGGGGGAAGCGGACATCTGGAGGAAAAATGTCCTCCGCCCGCCAACGGTAACCGGGATAAAGATACCGGGCCTCCCACCCTCAGCCAAGAACCACTGCCACCACGGAGAGGAGAGAGCCGAGGGGCCGAAAGCGGGGGAGGGGAGGGGAGGGGGCGGCTTCCCGGCAGCACCCAGCGCGGCCTCGGGATCCCGCCGGGGCGACCTTCCCTTGGCGGGGTGTCGCACTCACATCGTGAACGGGGCAGGGGGACGGGTGAATGGGTGGGTGGGCCTCTCCGGCGGCAGCTGCTGGGCAGTGGACTAAACTCCGGTGGCGACTCCGACGTTTTCTCCCCGGCGCGGCCTCTCCTCGCTTCCCTCAGCGACGGCGGCAGCGGCGGGCTCGACCTGGTCCCCAGAATGCACCGCGCGGGGAGAGCGGCTCCTCCGGTCGGCGAGGAGAGGAAAGTGTAGGAAAAGGGGCGCGAGGATGGAGAACGAACGTGCGTGCGTGAGAGCGAGGGCTGGTGAGGCCGGGCGGCGGCTGGTGACGCAGCAAAATGCCCGGGCCCTGCCGCCGCGCCTGCGCACTCTTTGTTTTCGGGCTCCTGCGCGGCTTTCTAGAGATATCTACGGAAAGGGCGGGGCCTCCCAGCTCTTCGCGATTCTTCCCGGCGTGGGCCCCGCCCTTCGCCTGCCGCCGGGATCCGGCTCCTTCCCGCCTCGCCTGCCGCGTCCCCCGCCCCGTGCCCTGGGAAACCGTTGGCACTCTAACCGCCTCCCCGCGCGCCGTGGGTCATCTCCCCGGAAACGGCGGCGGTGACGGCGGGAGGAAGGCTGAGGCGGAGGGTCGCAGGGAGTCGGGAGGCTTGGAAAGTGGAATGGGGGCCTTGGTTCCTCTTGAGGGAACAAACCACCCCCGGGAGGAAACGTTCCCCCCAAAATAGATGCGAAAAGATCGCCTGCGCTGGTGGTGTTTGCGGAAAGGGGTTAGCTTCAGAATGGAGGGCCTGGCCCTCCTCGCCATTTTTCAGAAGGTTGGAGGCAGGTCCAGGGGCAGCGGATGTCAGGGCTCTGGCTGAGGGAGGAAGGTTTGCCGCCGCTTTGGGAGCTTAGCGCTGCAGGGGAGGCAGGCAGGTCCTGTGGGCGGAGGGTAGGTTTGTGGGAATGGAGAGGCTCGGGGACTCCAGGCACATCGGCTGGGGGGAAGGGGTCCCCCTATCTGTTTTCAACCCATCTCTGAGGCACCGCGTTGGGCAAGGCACTAGATTAGGCTGCGACGAGGGATCCTAACCAAGAGAAGGAAAAGGGCGCCTGCTCCCTCCGGAGGCCACGGCGCGGTGGCGGGAGGGCGCACACGCCAAAGCAGCGCTGGTCAGAACAAAGGAGGTTGAGGGAAAGCGCCGTGAGGCGTTTTGGAAAGGGTTTGGGGCTTCGTATTCAGCATGTTCGTGGCTGTGCTGGGCAAGGCAGGTGTTGGGAACTGCGGACATTGGATCCTATGCTCAAACCCCATTAAAAAGGTTAAACCTCAGCTCTCAAATAAGGACTCGCAGGAGCCTACTGCCTGTGGGGGAAAATCAGATACACAAGTCAGGATAATGGGAGCACAAAAGGCAATGGGAGCGTCAACGGAGGAGAGGTCGATATTGATTGACCTGAAGGAGTAGGACGGACCTTGTTAAGGAAAGTTACCTGAAACATGGAAATAAAGGCAGGGAGCGGAGGGATGATGACCTTTCAGTTCTTACGGGGACAGTTTTTACCAGCCTGCCCGAGAATTACTCTCTCGGAGGAGATGCCTGTGTTTCTTCAATCATATAATAATATGCTATTTTATGATTGGAGTTCAAACGTTGTGAACTTACTTGTTACGGTGTGGGATTATGACTGCTAGAAAAGCCAACCTCCAAGTTAGTTTTATTACTTTGTATGACAATCAGTTTTGTTTAACCTACAACCTTATTTTAATTTTCTTTTTATGCCTATAAATACCTACTTCCTTAAATGTTCCTGGAGCCAGCTTTACCATCTTGCTGGTTCTGTCAACCAGTTAAATGTTTGGCTCACAATTTTATATCTGTGGGAGAATCACGTTTTAAAAATTTTTTTCAATTCTATTTTGATACCTCATAGAGGTGACAGCAGGAATGAGTGGCAGTAGTACATTCCAGGCAGGAATCTTGGTAGGTGAAGAGATAGAAACAGAAGTATGTTTAGGTAAGGAGTGGGCAAACTTTATGTAAAGGGGCAGATAAGGCCATAAGGTTCTCTTGCAAATTTGGAAATCTGCTATCTTAGTATGAAATCAACCATAGAAAATATGTTAAAAAAGAAAAGCTGTGTTTAAAAAAAATACACTAAGAATGCTGAAATTTAAATTTATGTTCACATGTCACAATATTATTTTCAAATCTTTAAAAATACAAAAATTGGCAGCCTGCTGGATTTGATCTACAGGCTGTACAACCCCTGGCCTAGGTAGTCCAGAGCACAAGGGAATAATTCAAAATAAGGTTTTGAAAGTTGGTCACAACCAAATAATGGTGACATTGAATATCAGGCTAATTGTTTTCAACTTATTGCTCTGACAATGGGAAACTATTGAAGGGTTTTTTAAGGGGGAGAACATGTGTATTCTAGAAAGATTAATCTGGTAACAACGTATAAGATGAACTGAAAATGGAGGAGCTGAGTTTATAGAATTTAGAAGACTGCAATTCTAACGGTATTTTCCCTTATAAAAATAAGTGCTGTGGGAAATCTTTTCACACAAATTTTTGAAAATTCAGGCCCATTGCATCCTAAGTCATAGTTTACTACCCCCTGTTGGACATTTTTCAAGGGATTTCATGGTAGTGTAACTGGAAATAGCTTCTCACCAGAGATTCACAAGTACTGTAATTTGTAATCAGGTTTTTCCATGCCTTTGCATGTTATCTCAGCCATTAGCTGATGAGGATCAGTTGTACCAGGGTTTGTGTGTGTGTGTGTGTTTTTTCCAAATTCACTAACAAGTATGAGTAGGAGGCCAAGTCTAGATTCAAACATGTATAATTAGTGTCAGTCTTTTGGGAGAGAAATCTGCAACCTGAGTTGGCAGAAATTAGAAAATACTTGGCAAGTATTAGATGCCATTTCACAAAATTAATCCTAACAGTCTAAGAGAAAAAAATTCCCAGGCCAAATTTTAAAGTTAATTAAAAGAATGCAGAAACAATTCGTCAATTTTAATTGCAGCATTCCTCTTTCTGATATTTTTCAGAGGACAATTTAAATGTGTCCACAATAATAGCAAAAAAAGAACTTTATTGATTGACATGAACAATTTTTTAAAGTTTTAAAATTATAACAGCCCAGCTGGTGTGGCTCAGTTGGTTGAGCATCGTCGCATGCAACAAGAGGTTTCTTGTTTGAATATGGTATAGGGCACATGCCCGGATTGTGCAGGAGGCACCCCATCAATGTTTCTCATCAATGTTTCTCTCCCTTTCCCTTCCTCTCTCTGAAATAAATAACATATATTAATAAATTATAACAGATGAGAACAGTTCAGTTTTATGAGGGGTTTTCTAATAATAATTTAGAAGTTGTTAATTTTGTATGTGTAAGGCAAAGGGAAAGAGGTGGTAAAGAAGTAATCAGTTCTAGGTATAGGGAATAAGAAATTGATCATAAAGTTTAAGGGAAATATCATGACCTACTTAAATATAAGCATCACAGCACAGGACAGGTAGCTTGGTTGGTTGGAGAGCATCATCCATGGCACCAGGGTTGCAAGTTGCATTCAGGGTCAAGGCACATACAGGAATCAACCAATGAATGCATGGATGGGTAGAACAATGGGTCAATGTTTCTCCTTCCCTCCCTCCCCTCCCTCTCTTCCTTCCTCTCTCTAAAATTAAAAAATAAAAAAATTAAGAAAATAACCATCACTTATAGCAACTTAAATTACTTTGTTTTATGATGTCATCATTATCTTTCCACAATTTAGAAGCATACTCTGTCAGTCTGGTTTGCCAATAATGGAAAGGGTTAAAATGACTGTCCCGTGTTGAGCTTTTTTATATTCTGGAATTTTGCTAGTAATCTCTGTGGACTGACAAAAGCATGAACAGCTCTAAGTGAATGAAGTGGTGTTTAAAAAGTTAATTTACCTTTTTATTATTTTTTATTTTTTTTAAAATATATTTTATTGATTTTTTAGAGAGGAAGGAAGAGGGATAGAGAGTTAGAAACATCGGTGAGAGAGAAACATCGATCAGCTGCCTCTGGCATACCCCCTACTGGGGATGTGCCTGCAACCAAGGTACATGCCCTTGACCGGAATTGAACCTGGGACCTTTCAGTCTGCAGGCCGACGCTCTACCCACTGAGCCAAACCGGTTTCGGCTAATTTACCTTTTTAAATGAAATATATTTAGAAATCTAAAATGGTCTCCCCCAAACATGAACTTATAGCATGTATGTAAACATGGAGTTCATCTTCTACACTAATAAAAGAAAAAGATGCAAATTGACCATACCTCCACGACACCCACCAGCCAATCAGGAGTGAGTATGCAAATTAACCCAACAAAATGGCATGTTAATTTGCATATGCAAGCACGGAGCGAATACTGAAGGCTCCACCAGAGTGAAGACTGAAGACTGAAAACTGAAGGCTCCGCTGCGGCCGGAGCCAAGCCTGAAGGCTGAAGGCTTGGCTCTGCTGAAGGCTGAAGGCTTGACTCTGCTGCTGCCGGAGCCAAGCCTGAAGGCTGAAGGCTTGGCTCCATTGCGGCCCGGGTCCCGGGTGCCAGAGGAAAACCAGTGCCAGCAGCCAGGGGAAGGAAGGCCTATTGCACGAATCTTCATGCAATGGGCCTCTAGTATTATAGAAAATAAGACTATAAAAAAGTGAAATATTTTTAATAGTTTAATTTCAAAGGCTTATTTCTATATAAAATATATGCTTATTTCTATAATCTCTGGCATCAGAAGAAGTCAATAAAGTTTTAATTTTGTTTTCATGAAAGAGAATATATTACAATTCTTGGGTAATTTTGCCATAAGTAAATACTTCATTGTGCTCTTTAATCATTTTTTAAAATTTTGTTTTTTAATATATTGATTGCTTTTTAGAGAGAGAGAAAGAGAGAGAGAGAGGAAGGGAGAGAGAAAGCGAGAGAAATAATGGATTTGTTTTTCCACTTATTTATGCATTCATTGGTTGAGTCTTGTATGTGCCCTGACTGGGAATCAAACCCAAAACCATGCCCCAGCTGGTTTTGCTCAGTGCATAGAGCCTCAGCCCAAGGACTGAAGGGTCCCGGGTTTGATTCCGGTCAAGGGCATGCACCTTGATTGCAGATTCCCCGGCTTAGGTTGGGTTGCGTGCAGGAGGCAACCAATCAATGTGTTTTTCTCATATTGATGTTTCTGTCTCTCCCACTTCCTCTAAAAATCAATGGAAAAATATCCTCAGGTGAGGATTAACAAAAACAAAGAACCCCAAAACCTTGGTGTATCACAGGATGATGCTCTAAACAATTGAGCAACGCATCCAGACCTATACTCTTTCCATTGTATTTTGTTGAAAGTGACCAGAAAAAAGTTACATATACATTCAGAGATGTTGAAGGAATATTAACATCATTGTATTCAGCACTTGCAGGATAACTGAGTATAGAATGGGATAATGGAGAAATTGGATTAGTTTTAAAGTTAAGGACCCTTTTTTATTTTAAAAAATATTTTTTATTGATTTCAGAGAGGAAGAGAGAGAGAGAAATATCAATGATGAGAGAAAATCATCAATCGGCCATTTCCTACATGCCCCTTACTGGGGATTGAGGCCAAAACACAGGCATATGCCCTGACCGGAACCTATGAAGTCTGGTTCATTGGTTGTCGCTCAACCACTGAGCCATGCCAGCCAGGCTTCCCCCACACCCCCCTCCACCAGGCTTTTTCTGATTTTTTTTTTTAGTTCACCAAAAATTTTTAAAAAATATATTTTATTGATTTTTTACAGAGAGAAAGAGGGGTAGAGTTAGAAACATCACTGAGAGAGAAACATCGATCAGCTGCCTCATTCACACCTCCCACTGGGGATGTGCCTGCAACAAAGGCACATGCCCTTGACCAGAATCGAACCTGGGACCTTTCAGTCCGCAGGCTGACGCTCTACCCACTGAGCCAAACCAGTTAGGGCTCACCAAAATTTTTTTTTTTTAAATAGATTTTATTGATTTTTTACAGAGAGGAAGAGGGAGGGATAGAGAGTTAGAAACATCGATCAGCTAGCTGCCTCTTGCACACCCCCTACTGGGGATGTGCCCGCAACCAAGGTACATGCCCTTGACCGGAATCGAACCTGGGACCCTTGAGTCCGCAGGCCGACGCTCTACCCACTGAGCCAAACCAGTTAGGGCTCACCAAAATTTTTAATGCTCCATTTCTAGGAAGTAAGGGCTATGCAATAACATTGGGGGAAAATAAGGGAAGACCAAGTACTAAGAGATTCATTTAAAAAAATATTTGGAATTTAGAGCCTACCATGTACTTGACACTGCAGAACAACCTCCAGGGATTGTCTTATAGAAAAAGTAAAGATGTAAATAGATAAATTGTAATGCATTGCAATAAATACTATATGAGAGTGATCAACAGAATACTGTGGGAATAGCAACCTGAAGAACTAAGGTCATCGGGGAAAGTATCAAAGAGGGGTAATAAAGAGTTTAATTTCAAAGGCTGAATAAAATTTTCCCAGACCAATAGTGAGAGGCAAAAAGGGTATTCCAGGCAGAAAATATAGCACATGTGACGTGAAGGCAATGGAATTTTCAGGGGTCTATGCCAAGTTCAGTGTGGCTGGAGCTTAGGAGAGACTAGTAAAGGAGACTAGTGAGAGATCAGGCTGAAGATGTGAGTTCAGGCCAGATGGTAAAGGGCCTTATATGCCTGCTTAAGGAGATAGAACTTAATTTAATTGGCAATACAGAGAAACTTCTAATGAGACTAATGCTATATTGTGTCTGGCACTGGAAACACAAAGACAAATATGATTTCCAGTGCCAGACACAACTGATACTTAAAATGTTTGTGGAATATAATTTGCCATCTGGAGTGAAGAAAGACTGCAGACAGACCAACTATGGGAGTTTAGACAAGAGAGTAGACCCAGAACTAAAACCGTAGGTGTGGGAGTAAAAAGAAATGCTAACCTAGAATTTTGATAAATATCTGACCTTGAAGACCAGTTAGAAAAGGTGGATAGATAAGGAGGTTTCTAGTTTGAGAGATTGGGTGACATGTGACACCATTAGCTGAGACTGAAAGGGACAGAGGAGTAAAAAGGGATCATTTAATATTGTATATAGGATAATATTGTGTATATTGAGAGTAGGGTTTTATTTTTGTGGCTTGTTTAGAAATGATGAGGTTGGTTGTTTAGTTTTGTTTTGTGTGTGTGTGTGTGTGTTTCAAGGGTGAGAAGAAGCCTGTGGAAAGGGAGGTACTGAAGAAGATGGGATAACAGAGAACAAGGTCTGGCATGAGGCAGGAGAGGATAAAAGCCAGAAGAAAGAAAGAAAAGGCTTGGGAAGAGGGAAGGGGATAAAAAAAAAAAGTCTAAGAGCTTGTTTATTGTTAATCTTCACCCAAGGATATTTTTTACATTGATTTTGAGAGAGTGGAAGGGAGGGAGGGAATAGGGAGAGAGAGAGAGTATTCTGGACGAACCTGCAACCAGTTAAGTGTCCTTGACCAGAACTGTGACCTTTTGGTATGCAGGCCGATGCTCTATCAGTGGGCCACACTGGCCAGGCTAAGAGCTTTTAAACTAGTATATAAATAGGTTTTAAATTCCTTTACAGCCCTAACCGGTTTGGCTCAGTGGATAGAGCGTTGGCCTGAGGACTGAAGGTCCCAGGTTCGATTCCAGTCAAGGGCATGTACCTTGGTTGTGGGCACATCCCCAGTAGGAGGTGTGCAGGAGGCAGCTGATCAATGTTTCTCATTGATGTTTCTAACTCTCTATTCCTCTCTGTAAAAAAATCAATAAAATATATATATTAAAAGAATTCCTTTACATACAGAAAAACTTGAGGCTTGGCTTTAAGGAAGATCTCTAGTGTATATAGCTAGAACTGTTTTGGTTTTCTAATCCTGGAATGTTACAGTTTTGGATTTGTGCAGTGGACTGAATGTTTGTGTCCCCCAAATTTATATCTTAAAACCCTACCCAATGTGATGATACTAATATGTGGGGCCTTTGGGAAGTAATTAGGTCATGAGGGTGGAGCCTTCATAAATGGGATTAGTGCCCTTATAAAAGGGACTCCAGAAAACTCTCTCTGCCCCTCTTTCCACCATGTGAGGATACAATGAAAAGTCAGCAGTTTGTAAACTGGATGAGAGATTTCAGCAGAACCCAGCCATGCTAATACCTGATCTCAGACTTAAAAGTACTGAAGAATATTGAAATCACCAAGAACTCTCATAGTTATCCCTGGAGAGAGTGATAGCCAGGACCTAAAACTTAAAGGAATGAGTAGAAGTAACCTAGAGGAAGACACGGTCAATTACAAGAAGGGCTAGTGTTTGGTATAATCTGGTGACATATACTTTAAAAAGGACACGCTACCTCTAGGCCCAATGGTATCAAAGGGTGTTGGAGAAAGAACTACATTCAAGAGGGCTGCAGGAGAAACTGCCTTCAGAAGAGAGCCAGGGTGCAGTTAGAGCAAGAAGGTGACAGGAATGTTCAGAGAAAAGATATAAGGGGTTTTGCAGGTAATTGATCTTGAGTTCAGTTGTGAAAGGATTTTAAGACATCAGAAGGGTTTGTAAAATGGAGTTGGAAGCATTGATGTACAAATTATAGGAATATTAGAGTCTAGGATATAAGGCATGGCCAGGGAATCCTGGATTCCAGTGATAACTGACACAAATGGATAAAGGTCAAGTAGCTTTATCTTGATTCTTGCTCAATAAACAATTTGTTGAATGAATGTATCAGACATCAAATCCATAAAGGAAATAATTTTTTTTTTTTACCTCAGATCACCTCATATCACTTGAGGTCTGTGTTTCCAGGTTTGTTAAGTACTGCAACATGGAAATAAAATGAATATCTCCCTTACAATATCTAACATATAATCCTATATGATAAAAGAGTAATATGAAAATTGACCCTAATGGTGAAATGACCCATCACTATGATGCGTACTGACCACCAGGGGGCAGACGCTCAATGCAGCAGTTGCCCCCTGGTGGTCAGTGGCCTCCCATAATGGGAGCTCCGCTCAGCCACAAGCTGGGCTGACAGCTGCGAGCACAGTGGTGGTAGCGGGAGCCTCTTTCACCTCCTCGGCAGCGCTTGGGGAGTGGGCCTAAGCCACAGTAGGACATCCCCTAAGGGCTCCTGGGCTGCCAGAGGGATGTTTGACTGCCAGCTTAGACTCTATCTCCTGGGGAGCGGGCCTAAGTTGGGAAGTGGATATCCCCCAAGGCAGGCGTCCTCAAACTATGACCCATGGGCCACATGTGGGTGTTTTTGCCGTTTTGTTTTTTTACTTCAAAATAAGATATGTGCAGTGTGCATAGGAATTTGTTCATAGTTTTTTTTAAACTATAGTCCGGCCCTCCAATGGTCTGAGGGACAGTGAACTGGCCCCCTGTTTAAAAAGTTTGAGGACCCCTGCCCCAAGGGGTGCCAGACTGTGAGAGGCCGAAGGCCGGGCTGAGGGACCCCCCCCCCCAAGTGCACGAATTTTTGTGCACTGGGCCTCTAGTTCTGTATAAGTAATTTTAAAGGCTTTGAAATCCTCCAGAAAATACCAAAGAAGCCCTTATGTTTTAGGTTTTCTGTTCAGTATATATGGCTTACTGCCTGATGCTTATGAATAGAAGACTAAGTGCTAATACATTTAAAGCAGGGGTCCTCAAACTTTTTAAACAGGGGGCCAGTTCACTGTCCCTCAGACCGTTGGAGGGCCGGACTATAGTTTAAAAAAAAAACTATGAACAAATTCCTATGCACACTGCTAAGTCGGCTGCTAAGCAGGACAGGCAGCGGCAGCAAAAACACCCTGCGGGCCGGATAAATGTCCTCGGTGGGCCTCATTTAAATGGTCTGCTAAACTTTTCCAGATTTCTAAAAATAGTCCACACTCACAATTCTCACTAAAGACATTTTTTCACTGTCAATTCACTGGTTTCCATTTTCCTCAAGCTATAAAAATGGAGATACTCAATCGCCACAAAGAAAACTTTTTAAGTCCCCATTCCTGATCTCCTTGAAGCATTTGACACAATTGACCAACCATTCCTTTTTCTTGAAATGGCTCTCTTCTAGTTCTTATCAATCTCTATGACTGAACTGGCCTTTCTCTATCCTTCACTGACTCTGCTGACCTCTAAATATAGTTGATCTCCCAAGTTCTATTCTTGGAGCTCTCTGTCACTGGTGGTTGCCACACTTTCTTGATCACAGTACCATATAGCCAATTCTCATTCCCCGCCGCCCCCCCCCCCCCATTGATTTTTAGGGAGAGTGGAAGGGAGAGGGAAAGACAGAAACATCAATGTGAGAGAAACATATCGATTGGTTGCCTTCTGCATGAGCCCCAACCAGGGCCTGGGCCCAGGAAGGAGCCTGCAATGGAGGTACCTGTTCATGCCTAGAATGGAACCTGGGACCCAAACCAGCTAGGGCTTGGCTGCTTCTTTACCCAGAGTTATACCAAAATGGAAAGGCAAAGGAAGATCTGACTTAATGGTGATTTCTAAGAACTGGATCAGTAAGTAGGAGGGACTGTAGAGTCAGCTCTTGGGACAGGTCAGGAATCTTTGTGCTTAATTCAGAAATCAAAAACCTGTGGATCTTGCCAAAACAGGTTTGGCTCAGTGGATAGGGCATTGGCCTGTGGACTGAAGGAGCCCAGGTTCCATTCCAGTCAAGGGCACATGCCTGGGTTGCAGGCTCGATCCCCAGTAGGGGGTATGCAGGAGGCAGCCAATCAATGATTCTTTCTCATCATTGATGTTTCTATCTCTCTATCCCTCTCCCTTCCTCTATGAAATCAATAAAAATATATTAAAAACCTGTGGATCATGATTTTTATGCTTGATTAGATACTGGTTTGGGAAAAAATAAGCTATGAATGATATTGGGGAATTTTGAACATAGATTTAGTATTCAATGATGAGTGAATTATTGTTAATTTTGTTAGGTTTAATTATGGTACTTTTTTGGAGTTCAAGCTTTCTATATTTCTATTACCAAATTGAGATTGTGTGCCTTTAAATTTTTTTTTTTTATTGATTTTTAGAAAGAGGGGAAGGGGGAGAGTAAGAAATAAGTTAGAAAGGGACAAATATAGGAGAAGTTAGGTAGAGCGTCCTCCCATAAGCCAAGGTTGCAGGTTCAATCTGCTGTCAGGGCACATACAAGAAACAACCAATGAATGCCTAAATAAGTGGAACAGTAAATTAATGTTTCCCTCCTTCTCTCTCTCACTTCCTCTCTTTCTCTCTCAAAACAATCAATAAGTACAAAATTTTTAATTGTTCAGTAAATAAATAAATATGGCAAAATAGTAATTATAGATTTTGAAAGGGATCTACAACTTTCAAAGTTGAAAAGATCTTTCAACTTTTTTCTATGTGTGAAAAATTTCACATTAAGAACCAAAAATATATAGAGGAAAAATTCTTACACATAAACAAATCAAGAAAGTAATCTCACCCATTTTCCTATGCGTATTTTATAGCTCCCTCAGAGAAATGAATATCCATTCCTCAAAAGGAATCCTTTGAGTCTACCTATTCAACATTTCCCCCCTCATATTCTATCTTTGGAAACAAAATTGATGCCTCTCCTTTATACTTGAAGATGACCTTTAGGTTCTTCTATCAGCCTCCTTTCCTCTACTTTATGAGAGGCAACTCTCAATTTTATAATTATCTCTGCAGTAATTCAGAGGGCTTAAGAGGGGTATTTTTCCATATTCTAAATTTTGAGATAATTGAGAAGTTGGCATTGTCTACGCAATGCTTACAATTTATTGTCAAAATATTTTAATTTTAAAATGTTTTTTTTTCTAACACTTTAGGGCCGCCTTTTTCTACTGGGCTTGAAGGAAATGAGGTGTCATTTTAATAACATGTCATGGGTAAAATAATGAGAAAAGTGAACCTCAATATATACAAAAAAATATAGAAAAAACAAAAATAAAAAATGTTTTTCTTATGACCCAGCAATTCTACTTCTGGGTATTTATCCGAAGAAACCCAAAGCCTGAATTTGAATGAATATATGCACATGCACCTCTATGTTCATTGCAGCATTATTTACAATAGCCAAGATATGGAAGCAACCCAGTGCCCTGGCCAGTCTCTCAGAGGTTAGAGTGTCAGCCCTCGCACTGCACCAAAAGGTCTCAGGTTCCATTCCTGGCCTGGTTGGGGCACGTGTGGGAGGCAACCAGTCAATGTGTCTCTCATATCCATGTTTCTCCTCCTCACTCCTCTCCCCGTCCCTCTCCCTCTCCCTCTCCCTCTCCATCTCCCTCTCCCTCTCCCTCTCCCTCCCTCTTCTCCACTCCCTTTCCCTCTACCTCTCCTCTCCCTGTCCCTGTTCCTCTCCTTCTCCCTCCCTCTCCCACCCCCTCTCCCTCTCCCTTTCCCTCCCCTTCTCCCTCCTCTCCTCCTTTCCTCTCCTCTCCCTCAATTCCACTCTCTCTAAAAATCAATGGAAACAATATTCTTGGGTGAGTATTAACAACAACAAAAGTTATGGTACATATGTACAATGGAAATATTTTTCAGCCACACACACAAAAAGAATGAAATCTTACCATTTGCCACATCATGGATGGACCTTGAGAGTATTGTGCACAGTGAAATAAGCCAGTCAGAGAAAGACAAATACCATATGATTTCACTATATGTGGAATCTAAATAACAAAATAGCCCTGCCAGCGTGGCTCAGTGGTTGAGCATCAACCTATGAGACCTATGAACCAGGAGGTAAGAGTTCAGTTTCCTGTTGGGCACATGCCTGGGTTGTGGGCTCAATCCCCAGTGAGAGGCATGCAGGAAGCAGCCGATCAATGAGTCTCTGTCATCGATGTTTCTACCTCCCTCCCTCCCTTTCTGAAATCAATAAAAATATATTTTTAAAAAATAAGTGAACAAACAAAGGTGAAACAGAGTCATGGATTCAGAGACTGGACTGGTGATTGCCAGAGGAGAGCAGAGTTGGACTGGATGAAAAAGGTGAAGGGATTAAGAAGCATAAGTTGGTAGTTACAGGGATGTAAAGTACAGCATTGGGAATATAGTCAATAATAATGCAACAACTATGTATGGTGCCAGGTGGGTACTGGAAATACCAGGGGAAACATTTTATAAAGTAGGATTGTATAATCACTATCCTGTATACCTGAAACCAATGCAAAATAATACTAAAAGTATTGATGTTTCTTTGCTGATTTTTTATTTAGAGGATTTGTCCAGTGGTGATAGTGGGTTATTAAAGTCTCCTACTATGATTGTATTTTTGTCAATCTCTCCCTTGATATCTTCCAGGAGTTTTTTTATGTATTTGGGTACTCCTGTATTGGGTGTGTATATGTTTACCAGAGTTATTTCTTCTTGTTGGATTGCTCCCTTTAGTATTATGAAGTGGCCTTCCTTATCTCTTGTTATGCCCTTCACTTTGAGATCTAATTTGTCAGATATAAGTATTGCTACCTCTGCTTTTTTTTCATTTCCATTCACCTGAAAAACCTTTTCCATCCCTTCACCTTCAGTCTTTGTGCATCAATTTTTCTGAGGTGGGTTTCTTGTAGACAGCAGATATATGGGTCATGTTTTCTTATCCAATTCGTTACCCTATGTCTTTTGATTGGGGCATTTAATCTATTTACCTTTGAAGTTATTATTATTATTATTATTTTTATGTTTTTATTGATTTTTTACAGAGAGGAAGAGAGAGGGATAGAGAGTTAGAAACATCGATGAGAGAGAAACATCGATCAGCTGCCTCCTGCACACCCCCCACTGGGGATGTGCCCGCAACCAAGGTACATGCCCTTGACCGGAATCGAACCCGGGACCCTTGAGTCCGCAGGCCGACGCTCTATCCACTGAGCCAAACCGGTTTCGGCTGAAGTTATTATTGATAGGTACATGTTTGTCGCCATTTTTATTTTTATTTTATTTATTTATTTATTTTTTTACAGAGAGAAAGGGAGAGGGATAGATAGTTAGAAACATCAATGAGAGAGAAACATCAATCAGCTGCCTCCTGCACACCCCCCACTGGGGATGTGCCCGCAACCAAGCTACATGCCCTTGACCAGAATCGAACCCTGGACCCTTCAGTCCGCAGGCCGACGCTCTATCCACTGAGCAAACCTGTTTTGGCAAATATTCTTTACCCCTGTGTTCCTTCTTCGTTTCCTATTTCTTCTTTTTACAGCAGACCCTTTAGCATTTCTTGCATTGCTGGTTTGGTGGTAATAAACTCCCTTAGTCCTTTTTTGTCTGTGAAGCTCCTGATTTCACCTTCAATTTTGATTGATAGCCTTGCTGGGTACAGTATTCTTGGATTCAGACCCTTCCTTTGCATGACTTTGTGTATTTCATTCCATTCCCTTCTGGCCTGATGAGTTTCTGTTGAGAAATCAGTTGCTACTCTGATGGGGGTTCCTTTGTAGGTAACTTTCTGTCTCTCTCTGGCCGCTTTTAAGATTCTTACTTTGTCGTTGATGTTTGCCAATTTAATTATAATGTGCCTTGGCATCGGTCTTTTTGGGTTCATTTTGCTTGGGACTCTGTGAGCTTCTTGGATTTGTGTGGGTTTTTTCTTTCCTATATCAGGGAAGTTTTCTGTCATTATTTCTTCAAACAGGTTTTCTATTCCTTGCTCAGTTTCTTCTCCTTCTGGAAGCCCTATTATGTGGATGTTGTTTTGTTTCATGTTATCCCAAAGTTCCCTTAGGCTCTCCTCCTTTTTTTTTTTTTTAAAAAAATATTTTATTGATTTTTTACAGAGATGAAGGGAGAGGGATAGAGAGTTAGAAATATCGATGAGAGAGAAATATCGCCACGCGCCCCTGGGTCTGGGAGAGGCCACGCTCCCCTGGGTCCGGGTGAGGCCATGTGTCCCTGGATCCGGGTGAGGCCTCGCACACCTAGGTCCGGGTGAGGCCACGTGCCCCTGGGTCTGGGAGAGGCCACGCGCCCCCGGGTCCAGGTGAGGCCATGTGTCCCTGGATCCGGGTGAGGCTGGGTCCCGGGTCCGGGTGAGGCCTCGCGCACCTAGGTCCGGGTGAGGCCACGCGCCCCTGGGTCCAGGTGAGGCCTTGCGCCCCTGGGTCCGGGTGAGGCTGGGTCCCTGGGCCCGGGTGAGGCCACGCGCCACTGGACCCGGATGAGGCTGGGTCCCTGGGCCCGGGTGAGGCCACGCGCCCCTGGGTCCGGGTGAGGCCTTGTGCCCCTGGGTACGGGTGAAGCCGGATCCTGGGTCCGGGTGAGGCTGTGTGCCCCTGGATCCATCCGGGTGAGGCTGGGTCCCAGGCCCGGGTGAGGCCACGCGCCCCTTGGGTCTGGGTGAGGCCACGTGCCCCTGAGTCCGGGTGAAGCCGTGCCCCTGGGTCCGGCCGAGACCAAACCAGAGGGAGTTGGACCTCCGTTACCACCATTTGTCCACCATCCAGAGCTGAGGGGTCAGTGTTGACATGTACACATAAGGAACTGGTGGACATTGAAATTGGGTCTCAAAACAACTGTTGGTCCAGAAAGAAACTCACTACAGACTGATTCATTTGCCTGTCAGCATAACTATTATTGCTCATCTCACATTCAGTTCTTATAAGTATATATCTAGTGATATATGATCTCGCTCATCTAGGGGAAATGATGAACAACATAGACTGAGGAACAAGAACAGAACCAGAAACAAGGAGGCATCGATCGGACTGTCGGGCCTCAGAGGGAGGATAGGGGAGGGTGGGGGGACGGGGGAGAGATCAACCAAAGGACTTGTGTGCATGCATATGAGCCTATCCAATGGTTAAGTTCAACAGGGGGTTGGGGCATGCGTGGGGAGGGGTGTGGGATGGGAATGGGGGGATGAAGACAAATATGTGACACCTTAATCAATAAAGAAATTTAAAAATAAATAAATAAATAAATAAAAATTTAAAAAAAAAAGAGAGAGAAATATCGATCAGCTGCCTCCTGCACATCCCCTACTGGGGATGTGCCCGCAACCAAGGTACATGCCCTTCGCCAGAATCGAACCTGGGACCCTTCAGTCCTCAAGCTGACGCTCTATCCACTGAGCCAAACCGGTTTCAGCTCTCCTTCTGCTTTTTAATTTATTTTTTCTAGAAGCTGCTGTACTTGGGTATTTTTTCCCTACCTTGTCTTCTAGCTCACTGATGCGGTCCTCTGCTTCTAGTCTACTCTCTTTTTTTAATTTTTAACATATTTTTTATTGATTTTTTACAGAGAGGAAGGGAGAGGGATAGAGAGTTAGAAACATCGATGAGAGAGAAACATCGATCAGCTGCCTCCTGCACCCCCCCCCCCACTGGGGATGTGCCCACAACCAAGGTACATGCCCTTGACCAGAATCGAACCCGGGACCCTTCAGTCCGCAGGCCGACGCTCTATCCATTGAGCCAAACCAGTTTCAGCTCCTAGTCTACTCTTGATGCTTTCTATTGAATTCTTTACAACAGCGATGTCATTTTCCATTTCTTCTTGGTTCTTCTTCATTTCCTCTTGGTTCTTACTCATATTGTCGAATTTGTCTTCTATTCTTTTCAGCCACCTTATGACTATTTCTCTGAATTCTTTCTCTGACAGGCTGCTTGCCTCCATTTCATTTACTTTCCTTTTCTGGTGATGCCTGCTTTTCTTTCATATGCAGGCTGTTTCTTTGTCTCCCCATGGTCTCTCTTCTCCGGGTGTCTGGTTATGTAGTTCTCTCTCTCCTTATCCCAGGTGAAATCGGACCTTTCTGTGATGGAGTGTAGAGCTCCTCTGAATCCGCGTGTTTGCACCAATTGGGGACTGGTTTTCTGGCATTCGCAGCTGTTTGGTGGGTGCTGCAGTTGTAGATTTTCAGGCTTCTGATAACATTCACTTTCCCGTTCAAGATGGCATGGTCTCCGCGTCTGAGCCATTGGCTCTGGGAGGGAACCCAGCAGCAGTGGGGGCTGCCTGGTCAGGGGAGTCCCATCCAGCAGTCCCCCAACTTCTCCTGGAGTATAGCTGTCCCTTAACTCATGCGACCCTCAGCTGTTCTTTCTATCTGTTCCGGGACAAGGCTCAGGACACATCTGTCTATTCTGATGCCATTTTTTTCTCTACAAAGCTTATTTCTTTAGTGATGGAACCTGACCCTCAATATCTAAAAAATTCAATATTTTGGCATTACTAGGGAAGTTCTGTGGTTGCCTATGCCAACTCTAAGGGTAATAAAATCCTGATTTTTGTAGTATTATTGTATCTATCTTGATTGAAGTTTCATGCCAACTGTGGTGGAATTATAGAACACAGTACTTAGATTTAAAAAATTGTTTTATTTGTCTTGCTAGTAAATATGTCAAAATGTTATCTTCTGACTTATTACATCACTAGCTATTTTGGCTTCTCTATTATAGCTTACTGTAGTTTTCTTTTTCCTTGTATAAGAAAACTATAAACAAATCTCACTTATATAAAAGCAAAACGCCCTACTGGCAGGGCGATTGGGAGGCAAAGAGAGAGTCTTTTTTTCTTTCTTTTAAATATATATATACTGAGTGGCCAAATTATTATGATCTCTGAAAGAATAATAATCTGGCCATTCAGTGTGTGTGTGTGTGTGGAGGGGACAATTTGCATATTAACCTTTTATTATATAGGATATACACTGAGTGGCCAGATTATTATGTGTTCAGAGATCATAATAATCTGGCCACTCAGTATATGTATATATTGATACTTATATATATTGATTTCAGAGAGGAAGGGAGAGGGAAAGAAAGATAGAAATATCAATGATGATTGAGAGTATCATTGATCGGCTGCTTCCTGCATGCCTCCTACTGGGGATTGAGCCTGCAAGCTGGGCAAATGCCCTTGACAGGAATCAAACCCAGGACCCTTCAATCCACAGGCTGATGCTCTATCCACTGAGCCAAACTGGCTAGGGTGGGAGAGTCTTTTCTGAAATAGTACTGCACTCCCTTCCTTTCTCTCTAAAAAACAAACAAACAAACAAACAAACAAACAAACAAAAAAACCAGACTCACACACACCCACTGGCCCAGTGATCCAGCCTGCATCCATAGGACCGCCCAGGACTTCCCGCAGGCTTTTCTAGACGCCACAGAGGATGGTGTCTATGAGCCCCCAGACCTGATTCTGGAGGAGTGGATGGAGCTGGAGAATTTCCCACTGTGCAAGCAGGAGCTGCTGGTGGAGATCCAAAGCCTGTGGGAGAAGTTCAGCAAAGCCATGAGCAAGAAGGGTCTGGAGGCCAAGGAGGGCAGTGAGACTTCTAAGGGAATTGGAAAATGACAATGGGGAGGAAGGACTTCAACATGGACCCCAAGAAAAGGATCTAGTTCTTGGTGGAGAATGAACTCCTCCAGTACACACCCGGGATCACCCGTTTCCTGTATAAGGGCAAGAACCTGAACAAGACAACCATAGGGACTACCCCAGAGAGAGGGAAGAGTTGAGCCTGGCAGTGCTCCACATCATTGTAGATCTGCAAGAGCTCTCCCACATCAATCTGGTGCAGGCTCTCAGGCAATTTCTGTGGAGCTTCCTGCCTCCCTCGAGAGGCTCACAAGATTGACCAGATGATGGAAACCTTCTCCCAGCGATACTAATGCTGTTATGTTGTAAATCAGAAGACGCCTTAATCAATAAGCCAAATTTATTTGGAGTCCTTTTCATTTCACTAGTGCTAGCGGGCCCAGAGGAAATCTTGCTTCTCAAATTCTGGGGCCCAATATGGTGGAAGTCTTTCTTATTTATACGTTTTTTAGCTCTTTGTCTTCCAAATTTGGAATGAGACTTCCGGACCTTCTGAGAAAGAGGTCCTGCATGCTGGGAAGGGGCCGTGAGACCACATCTCAAGGCCTGGCCTGGCGCCAGCACTGACAGCTCTGTCTGGGGCATAGTTTATGGCCTCTCTGGAATGGGGAGTAGTCTTATTTTTCCCTATTGTTTAAGCAAGGAAACATTTACAGAAGCCAGAATAGCAGGGTTAAATTTTAAACAGTTTTTACCCAAGATGGAGGTTACTATGCTTCACTGCCAGTGCAATTGCAGAGTTTTCTAGTCCACGGACACATACTGCCTGCTGCCTTTCATAGCAATTATGCTGAATACCAGCCTTTATAATCCCAACATCTGGGACTAGCCAGGCCTGGAGACTTTGTGGCATCATCTAGGACAAGACCTGCTCAGGAACATGAGCCCTTCAGGACTCCTGAGGACCATGGGAATGATCTGACCCATACCTTCAAGCCAAATGGGGAGGGGCTGGCTCCTCATAGACAACTGCCTCTGATTTGAGTACAAAACAGACAGAGAATGAGCCTGGAGGAATCATCTCCCTGGAGAATCTGAGCATCTGAGAGGTGAAGACTGCTGGAAACGGAACTACTTTGAGCTTTACATCCACAATAGCAAGCAGCAGCTCATCAAAGCCTGCAAAACAGAGGCAGATGGCCAGGTGATTGAGGAGAGCCATGTGGTGTACTGGATATCTGCCTCCACAGAGGAGGAGAAGGAGGAGTAGATTAAGTCCATCCAGGCAGCTGTGAGCATGGGGCCTCTTCTATGGGATGCTGGGGGCAGGGAAGAATTGGATTTCTGTCAAGAAAGAGCAGGAGCTCTTCCCCTCCCCTCCTCTTCCTCTCCTCTCCCCTCTATCACTCTGCTGCTTCTCCCCCTTTCCTCCCTTCCCCCTCCCTTCTCCTCAACTGCTGCTGCTCCCCCCACCCCCGCCCCGCCCGCCACCACCTCCCTTCCATTCTGCCCCCACCTCCCTCAGCCATCCTGGGCCTCATGTTAAAGGGATTTTGTAGCCACTGTGAAGTGTGGCATTTGGGACCATGTCACCTTTCCTGTTTCTGTTCTTTTATTTCCCTCCGCGTTTGTCCTTGCCCCACCAACCATAGGTTTATTTCACTTTTTCAGCCCCACCCTATCCATGGACCTCTTATCTGAAGGTCTCCTGTGCCTGCTTCACACCAAAGGAGCCTCAGTCCCCTTCCTCCTCATCATCTGCTACTTCTCTGGTTTTGCCCCTTAATTGTGGTTGTCATCCTCAGATTAACTCTTCCTGGAAGAATTGTAGAAAATTGAAGTGAACAAGGGTTCTATGATGCAGATAAAGGGATTTTTGCCATTCAATTGCCCAAAGAAACGCCTGGCCAGCTTGTGAGAAAATGCTCACCTGTCCGAATTTAAATAACGGACTTGGAGACAGAAGTATGGCGAAAAGGAGACTTTCAATATGCTCTCAAGAGCAGTAGTTTGGCCGTGACCAGTTTGGCTCAGTGGATAGAGCGTCGGCCTTCGGACTCAAGGGTCCCAGGTTCGATTCCGGTCAGGGGCATGTACCTTGGTTGCGGGCACATCCCCAGTAGGGGGTGTGCAGGAGGCAGCTGATCGATGTTTCTCTCTCATCGATGTTTCTAACTCTCTGTCCCTCTCTCTTCCTCTCTGTAAAGAGCAGTAGTTTGTTCCAATGTACAGGCACCCCTGTGGCAGGGAATATAACCTATTTAGTCCCTCCTCCGGTTTCTCATGGGCTGAGTACTATGGGATCACCTGTGTGGCCTAGGTCTTGCTGTCTCCCATTGGGTCATTTTAAAAAACTGGGCTGAGGCCTTCTCTAGTTGCCTCCACCCCCCTGTGTCTAGCCAAAGCAGGCACCTTGGGTGTTTCCACCATGATGCTGGCCCATGTGTACAGTTCTTTGCTCCTTTTCCCTCCTCCCTTCATTCTGTTTGCCCTGGGGGAATTCAGCAAAATCCATCAAAAGCCAACCTTGCTGGGGATGGATCACAGAGGTCCATTTCCTACAGACTGAATATGTTAACCACTTCTGGCACCAAGAAAATCCAGGACTGAAAAACCACTTGTGGGGGAAATAGGTGCTTCTGAGGCTTCTGAGGAAGGAGTAGAAGATGATGACGAAGAGTTTGATTGGGAAACTGAACAGTCCCCCTATGAAGAGGTACCAGAAAGTGCTCTGAGCCTGCAGGGCTACTATAGATTGGGAGGCCTGCGATCAGGAGTATTTCAGCAATTACAGGATGAACTCAGTGATGTCATCGATATTAAGGACCCAGATTTTACTCCTGCAGCTGAAGGCAGGCAGAAACACCTAGCTGCTAAACTGGCCACATTTGATCCTGATCATTTTTCTCTTCTGAAGAAGAGAAAAATCAGCTATGAAAATCTGTCCATAAGTCTTACCTGCTGAACAAAAGAGCTCATTATTATGTACTACAATCTGATTTATATCCTTCTGGCATTTTGCTGTAAGACTCATGTCAATGAAGGAGAGAAGAATGTTGAATCTGCACGGAATATCAGAAAACTGAATCCAACACTGTGTTGGTTTGAGATTTGGACTAATGTTCATGAAGTCCTGGTGTCTTTTGGAGGAAGAGTTTTGTGCTCCCCACTTTACCACCATTTCAAGCTGGTGATGAAAGCCTGCAGAGAGACTATAAAGTTACTGCAACTAGATACAAGTGAGTTTTAAAATGGCTACTGGATATTCACAACATTTTTCAGGACAGCGACCCAGCTTACATTCTAAACGATCTCAGACAACTGTGTGTGGATTCAGAAAGCCAAGTCCAAGAAGTTGGCAGCTCTTCCAAAAGCCTTCAAAGAAGCAGCCCCGATGAAGGCCCAGCGGGGTTAGAAGTGAAGAGCTGGAGGTGGCAGCACTCCTCCTCCGGGAGGAAGCAGCAGCTGGTTCGGCCTGCGGGCGGCGGGCACCGTCCTCCAGTGTTGAGGCAAGTGGCTCAGAAGACTCAGACAGCACCACATCCCCCGAGACTGCAGACTCAGACTCAGAGCCACAGGGGCTCAAAGGCAGGGATCTGGGAGAGTAAATTCCTTGCAAGGTCCCTTTCTTTCTTTCTTTTCTTTCTTTTCTTCATGTCGCAGGTTTATTTGTACAAACAGCACAGGAGGGCACCAGCGCCACGCAGACAGCAGCCCAGGGGCCCCACCAGTCCTTCCGTCCTCACGTCGGCAGACAGAGGCCTCTACTGGGGAGCCTTCGTGGGGGCCTGGGCACCTTTGGGAGCGGGGGCCTGGGCACCTCTGGGAGCGGGGGCCTGGGCACCTCTGGGAGCGGGGGCCTGGGCACCTCTGGGAGCGGGGGCCTGGGCACCTCTGGGAGCGGGAGCCTGGGCACCTCTGGGAGCGGGGGCCTGGGCACCTCTGGGAGCGGGGGCCTGGGCACCTTTGGGAGCGGGGGCCTGGGCACCTCTGGGAGCGGGAGCCTGGGCACCTCTGGGAGCGGGGGCCTGGGCACCTCTGGGAGCGGGGGCCTGGGCACCTCTGGGAGCGGGGGCCTGGGCACCTCTGGGAGCGGGGGCCTGGGCACCTCTGGGAGCGGGAGCCTGGGCACCTCTGGGAGCGGGGGCCTGGGCACCTCTGGGAGCGGGGGCCTGGGCACCTCTGGGAGCGGGAGCCTGGGCACCTCTGGGAGCGGGGGCCTGGGCACCTCTGGGAGCGGGAGCCTTGAGTCCGCAGGCCGACGCTCTATCCACTGGGCCAAACCAGTCAGGGCCAGTTTCAATTTTTAAAAATTCTGGAAAATGCAAACATATTTAGTGGCAAAACGTGTTTTTTTAAAAATATATATATTTTATTGATTTTTTACAGAGAGGAAGGGAGAGGGATAGAGAGTTAGAAACACCGATGAGAGAAAAACATCGATCAGCTGCCTCCTGCACATCTCCCACTGGGGCTGTGTCCACAACCAAGGTACATGCCCTTGACCGGAATGGAACCTGGAACCCTTGAGTCCGCAGGCCGACGCTCTATCCACTGAGCCAAACCGGTTAGGGCTAGTGGCAAAAGGTTTGGGTGAGGGAAAAGGAAGCGATTAGAAAGGAAACGTTTTGGGATGATTATTATTTTTATTTTGGTGATGGTTAATGGGTATTTAAATGTCAAAACTTACCAAATTGTACACTTTAAATATGGGCCATTTATTGTGTGTCAATTATACCTCAATAAACTGTTTAAAATTAAATGAAAAAAATAGAGTCCAGAAATCTGCAGAGTTCTTGAATCTTTGATTAAATACTAAACTGTACATGTGAGGATTAAGTTTCCACTTAGTTTTAGCTTTTGTAAAACTTGCCTGACTAGCCCGGCTGGTGTGGCTCAGTGGATAAAACATCAGCCTGTGGACTGAAGGGTCCTAGGTTTGATTCCGGTCAAGGGCACATGCCTGGGTTGCAGGCTCGAATGTGCTGGAGGCAGCAGATCAATGATGTTCTCTCATCATTGATGTTTCTATTTCTCTCTCCCTCTCCCTTCCTCTCTGAAATAAAAAAATTAAAAATAAAACTTGTCTGACTAAGCCCAATATTGATGCAATGCCAAGAATGTATTCATTCTTTAAAATATTAGAGATTTATTATAGGACATGTATCAGGAATGTAAAGACCAATAAATTCCATTTCCCCAAGACCTTATCCAGGAATACCAAACCCAATCTTCAGGAGCTACCAGGCAAGAAAATAGGCATTAAAACACACTAAAGAGGCCAAGTGTGAAAGCAATAAAATCCAAGTTCTGTATTTAAACATTTCCATACTAATTGAACAATTCTGAGGGCTAAATTTGGCTCACCATTTTATCACTCCTGTTGTAGATAGATAAGGGCAAAAAGAAAGGCAGGTATAAGTTATGCTGATATATAAGGCAAGAACATAGGCAAAGGATTGCAAAACAAAACAGCTTGCTTTATTCAAGTAGTATTATGTATTTGTGAAGGCTGGAGTATAAGATTTTTTGAAATACTGATTTTTAAAATTTTTGGGATTTAAAAAAAAGTATTTTTTATTAATTCCAGAGAGGAAGGGAGAGGAAGAGAGAGATAGAAACATCAATGATGAGAGAGAATAATTGACTGACTGGCTTCCTCCTGCATGCCCCTTACTGGGGATCAAGCCTGCAACTCGAGCATGTGCCCTGACTGGAATTGAACCATGACCTCCTGGTTCATAGGATGACACTCAACCACTGAGCCATCGTAAGCAGGTGAAAAAAAATTATGGATTTTTAGAGTGGGGGGAGGGGGGGAGAGAGAGAGAAAGAGAGAGATTTGTTGTTCCACTTATTCATGCATTTGTTGGTTGCTTGCTTTTTGCACGTACCCTGACTGGGGATCGAACCCACAACCTTGGCATATGGGGATGATTGATGCTTATCAACTGAACTACCTGACCAGGCCTGGAGCATAAGTTTTGAGAGTTCAGTGTTCCTTTATAACATACATTGACATTTTCAACTATTTGTGTATTTGCCTAGACTTATAATGATAAAGAAGGGATCTTGGGGCCTATTCCATTGCCTGGAACACAGGTTAAATGTTCCTCGTATGAATGGTTCAGAAATATGTAGAGCCAGATACATGGAGGCCAATCTATGAAATTGTCATATTTGCATTTCTCATTAGACTAATTTCCATGAGGGCAGATATGTGTCTTATTCTCTGTTGGAACCTCAGTGCTTAGCAAACAGTAGGAACTGAGGAATTTATGAAATGAATGAATATGGATTCCCACTTGTTTTCATCCTCTATTCCAATGGGAGATGTAAGATCGATTGAGTATGCAAGGCTTCAGACCTAGTTCTTCAACCAGTTTGTCAGAATTTTTTTAAAAGTTTTTATTGATTTTAGAGACAGAGGGAGAGGGATAGAGAAACATTGATGTGAGAGGGAAACATCAATTGGTTGCCTCCTGCACATCCCTGCCTGGGAAGTACCCTGGGCAGTACCCTGACTGAGAAACCAGTGACTTTCTGGTGCACAGGATGACACTCAACCAACTGAGCCACATTGGCCAGGGCTAGAATTTTTATTTGACTTACTTTGAACAAAAGATTTAATGATGCCAAAACCGGTTTGGCTCAGTGGATAGAGCGTCGGCCTGCGGACTGAAAGGTCCCAGGTTCGATTCGGTCAAGGGCATGTACCTTGGTTGTGGGCACATTCCCGGTAGGGGGTGTGCAGGAGGCAGCTGGTCGATGTTTCTCTCTCATTGATGTTTCTAGCTTCCTATTCCTCTCCCTTCCTCTCTGTAAAAAATCAATAAAATATATTTAAAAAAAGATTTAATGACTTAAATGATTTAAAGTTTGAAAGTTGCTGCTTTATTCAATGGGCTTTTAGTGGGAGAGGATTTTAGAACCATCCCACCTTATGGAGGCAAGTTCGTAGACAGATTCTGAGTGGAGGGTAGAACAAAAGTCTATAGCAATAGCCTACCCAGGCACTTCTAATTAAGGAAATGGCATAAAGAATGAAGAGGGGGATAAACAGAAATATTTTGAAAATCTGGTAGGGAATGTCTATGAAAAAGGGGCCTGTGACAGGATTAGGATGACGCTGAGGTTTCTTTCCTTTAAAACTGGGTGGGTGAGTGGGAAGAGATCAACCAAAGAACTTGTATGCACATATGCCTAACCCATGGACACAGACAATAGGGTGGTGAGGGCCTGGGGCAGGGGACAGGAGCAGGCTAGAAGGGGGCAATGGGGGAAAAAAAGGGGACATATGTAATACTTTGAATAATAAAGATTTAATTTAAAAAAATATACAAGCAACATAAAATGTACAGTTCAGTGGGATTACTTAAGTATGTTCACGTTGTTTTCCAACCATCGCCACTATCCATCCCCAGAACTTCATCTTCTGCAACTGGAGTTCTGCACCATTAAACAATTTTCCTCAGCCTCTAGCATCCATCATTCTACTTTGTCTCTGAATTTGACTGATCTAAGTGTAATCTATTTTTTTTTTAATGATTGGCTTATTTCACTTAGCTTAATGTCCTCAGGTTCATCCATGTTGTAGCATGTGCCAGAATTTCCTTCTTTTTTTAAGGCTGAGTAATATCCCATTATAAATATAATTAGAAGCCCGTTGCATGGAGATTCGTGCAATAGACCTTCCTTCACCTGGCTGCCGGCACCAGTTTTCCGCCAGCACCAGTTTTCCTCCGGCACCGGGGACCCAGGCCTTGGCTCTAGCCACCCGCCGATTGGAGCGGCAGGAGGCGTGGGGGGCGGGACTTGTGAGTCCCGCTGCCTGCACCTCCTGCCGGCCCGATCGGTCCCCCTCAGCGGTGGCCGATTGGGCGGTGGGAGGCGCAGGCGGCGGGACTCACGCGATGGGGGGTGGGGCAGCACGTGGGGGCCACCATCTTTGCTGGGTTAATTTGCATAGCGCCCTGATTGGCTGTGGGCATAGCGAAGGTATGGTCAATTAGCATATTACTCTTTTATTAGGTAGGACTAGGGGTCCAGTGCACAAATTTGTGCACCTTGAAAGGAACTATGGGCCATGAGGCTGCAGTGGGCACAGGGCTGGGTCTCGGCCCCTCCTCTGTGCCCCTGCACAGCCCCTACCGCCGCGGCCCCTCCCTTGTCCCGTCTGCCGGCAGCCCTGCTCCCACTGCCGCTACTCGGTAGTGATTTGGGCCAGCGCCAGCAGCAGGTGTGAGCGGTGGCTGCTGCCCCAATCACACCTTTGGAACAGGGGGAGGGGGAGAAGCCCTGAGGGGCGAATTGGGGCCGGTGCCAGCAGCGGGTGTGAGTGCCGGGCGGGACTGCAGCATGCGGGAGCAAAGAATTTTCAGTAACCATCAGAGGCTTGCCTGATGACATCGACCTGCGCTCTGCTTTGGTCTGGTGCCCCTGCTCACCTGCTCCACCATCCCACTGCAGCGATACCCGCCATGTTCCGTGTGCACCCTCTGGTGGTCAGTGCACGTCATAGCGACCGGTTGTTTGGTTGTTCTGCCATTCAATCTATTTGCATTATTAGCCTTTTATTATATAGGAGATATACACATTTTGTTTATTCATTCCTCTGTGAGGAACACTTAGGTTGCTTCTACTTTTTGGCTATTGTGAATAATGCTGATTGGGTGTACACATGTCTCTGAGGCTTTCAATTAAATATCCAGAAGTGGTTTGGCTGGTGTGGTTCAGTGGTTGAGCATCAACCTATGAACCAGGAGGTTATGGTTTGATTCTGGGTTAGGGCACATGCCTGGGTTGCGGGGTCAATCCTGTGTGGGTTGTGCAGCAAGCAGCCAATCAATTCTCTCTCATCATTTATGTTTCTCTCTCTCTCCCTTTCCCTTCCTCTAGGACAGTGGTCAGCAAACTGCGGCTCATGAGCCACATGCGGCTCTTTGGCCCCTTGATGTTTTTAGCAAAGGCCAGCTTGGGAGTACCCTAATTGAGCTAATAACAATATACCTACCTATATAGTTTAAGTTTAAAAAAATTTGGCTCTCAAAGAAATTTCAATTGTTGTACTGTTGATATTTGGCTCTGTTGACTAATGAGTTTGCCAACCACTGGCCTAGGAAATCAGTAAAACATATATTTAAAAAAACACACCCAGAAATGGAATCGCTAGGTCACATAATTGTTGAGAACACCCATACTGCTTCCCACAGCAGCTGCACCACTTTATATTCCCATCAACAGTGCAGGGGTTCTAATTTCTTCACATCCTTACCAACACTCATTTTTAAAAGTTTTTGACTTTTAGAAACACTGATTGGCTGCCTCCTGCACCCTCCTACTGGGGATCAAGCCCACGACCTTGGCATGTGTCCTGACTGGAACTAAACCATGACATCCTGGTGCATAGGACGGTGCTCAATCCACTGAACCACATTGGCTGGGCAACTCTGCATGAGTGGTATTTCATTATAATCTGGATTTTCACTTTCCTGATTAGTGATGTTGAAATCTTTTCATGTGCTTATTGGCCATTTGTAAATATGTCTAAGTCCTTGACCCATTTTTAAATGTTTTGTTCTTTATATTTTCTGGATATTAATCCCTTATTGCCAGTATTTTCTTCAATCTGTGGGTTGCCTTATTACTGTGGACTCGAGTTCTTTAGAGAAATTTTGGTGAAATTCATTTACCAAACTTTTGTTGTTGCCTATTTTTGATGTTAATGACATGAAGCTTTTCCCATTTTCTTGAGTTTTATGGTTTCAGGTCTTTGATCCACTTTAGTTCATTCTTTTGCACCTGGATATCATTTCCCCAACATTATTAGTTCCAAAGACTAGGTTTCCTTTTTGTATGACCAAATGGATAGCTGTGGCATTCATGTTAGCAGGAAATACATAGGGAAAAATTTTGATGGGGTAGATAATGGAACTAATTTTGTGGATCTCAAATTAATCAGATTTGAGAGAAACCAAGAATGATGTTAAGGAAACTAATTTGAGAAAGGAAAGACAAATGCAGCCATGCATGCAGTGTCCCCTGGAATTAGCAACTAGGTGACCCTGATGAGAACATTTATTTGTTGGAGAGGTAAAGGTTAAAAGCCAGACTACAGTGGATTGGATAGGTAATGAAAAGAAATACATCTATCTCCATTGATAATTCTTAGAAATAAAGTTGAAGTGAAAAGCAATGTGCAGGAAGATGTGTAATATATAATACACAATTTTATTTAAAGTTTCCAAATTTGCAGAATACTACCTTTTTTTGGGTATATAAAATAGGTACTAAGAGCATCAACTCATGTACAGAAATTGAACAACCAATTTATGATAGTGGTTACCTGTGAGGGGGGAAATAGAACTGAGAAAGAGTATACGGGGGTCCCCAACTTTTTTTTTTTGGGGGGGGATAATGCTTATTTTCTTAAAAACCAGGTGTACACACAGTCTTTTATCTATATGCTTTCAATTATTTAATAATTTAAAAATCAATTTTTAAGTGAATGGTAGAAACATGGTGAGAATATAGCTAAGGAACTAAACTGGTCCACTACATTTCCCACCCCCTAAAAAATAAGGGTCATTTAGTAAACCTGTGCCAGTTTCAGATTCTTAGCTAATACTTTCAACAATCCTTTGTTTTGTAGTAGGTCTATTTTTATAGATGAAGCCAGACGTTAAGGTATCATTGTTAAATGGTTTATCAAATATTTGAACACAAGAATTTAATCAGTTTGAGAACCAGGAAGGAGTAATTCCTCTTTAAAAAGGTTTGTTTAAACCAGGGGTCCTCAAACTTTTTAAACAGGGGGCCAGTTCACTGTCCCTCAGACCGTTGGAGGGCCGGACTATAGTTTAAAAAAAACTATGAACAAATTCCTATGCACACTGCACATCTTATTTTGAAGTAAAAAACCAAAACAGCAAAAACACCCGCATGTGGCCCGTGAGCCGTAGTTTGAGGACGCCTGGTTTAAACTATACATTCCATAATCATTTTGTGACAAAGGTAGTTGTACATTTCAAGGATGGTGGGAAAAATGGTTAAGGGAAAGGAATCAATGGTAGAAAGGGTCAGCAATAGCAAGGTCCTTGAGGTGGGAACAGAACTACAGCACTGGTGGCTCTAACAGCCTTGAACAAGACAATTCTCTAAAAAAGTAACCAAGAATTGACAGTTCAACTGTACAGAAGGATGAGGAAATTTTGAGTTAGTATCCTTAAATTTCTCCCTGAAGTGAGAATTACTTGCTGTCTCAGATTTGTAGCCAAGGGGCCTATTGTTAGCCTAATGAAACTAATCTGTTCTATCCCAGTGAAATGGAAGCAGGGCATGTTTCTCAGTCAGAAGTCAATTTGTGCTTCTCCAGGATAGCCTGCCACAAAGAAAAGGTACATACAATATTTTTAGTGACTGTCTTTGGGGAAGTCATTTAACCTCTTTGGTCCTTAGCTTTCACATCACTAAAATAATGCTCTCATAGGAACTAAGAAAACTAGATTCAATAAAATGTCTATAAATTTTAGATCCAAAAGTCTTCCATGATGTTAATCTTCCTTCCTAACATTCCTTCTAGGTATATCACTTATTCATTTCAGATTCTTGCTTCTAAGTTACTTGTAGCCTTCCTATTCCCAAATTTTAGTTCCTTGCTTTACCCCAGACCATATTAACAACCTAAATCAAGAAACTTTAACTTTACTCTTCTTAGGACTTCTATAGCACTATTTATATAAACTGGGTAATCACATGTACGTTTGCTTGGTACAGTTCTGGTTTTCACTCATTGTTTTAGCATGATTAAGGCTACACTAATCATAATTTACTCTGTAGATTACAATGTGTGAGAACAGAGTGTTTGCATTGTATGTAACAGTAAAAATTATAAGGTAGCTTCTGATGTTATACGTGTGGTCTTTTCATCACATCCATTATGCAATCTCTCCAATCCTCTATCAAGCTCTTACATGTCAAAATGTAATCAATGTGCACTGCCTCTCACAAAGGAAAGATAAGGTCCAAAATGTTCAGAAAGACTGTAGGTTAGAGGAGCCTGACTATTAAATAAAGAAGAATCAGCATGTGATAATGGTTAACACCTGGGAAAGAAACTGAAAACAAGAAAGTCAACAAGTTGGTCTCTGAAGACAAGGTCTAGACCAGTGGTTTGCCGCTCTGTTGACTAATGAGTTTGCTGACCACTGACCTAGATTCTCGATTCCAATAATTACAGGCTGTTGTTGTTCCTTGTGATTAAACCCCTATCCCAGTGGTCGGCAAACTCATTAGTCAACAGAGCGGCAAACCGCAGCTCGCGAGCCGCAGTTTGCCGACCACGGGTCTTGACAATAGGGTGGCAAAGGCCTGTGGTGAGCTATAAGGGGTCAATGGGAGATAAAAAAGGACATATGTAATACTTTCAACAATAAAGTTTTAAAAAAAGGTTTTAACAGATAGTCTGGTACATATAATACTTGCCTTCTTATAAGAAGAGAAAAGACTGAGATTTTTAAGGGGTAATCTGTGGCACTAAATCTTTTCAGCTGAAGCTGAGGTCTTAAGAGTAATAAATGTGCTTTCATTTCTAGAGTCTTCATGCTTTCTGGGGGGAAGAGATCAAGCACCCACTGAGTTCATCCCACAAGAAGCCATAACTTTATTAATGATAGAAACAGTACAAATTTCAAACCAAGCTGCAGTAACTCTTTTGAAACACACACAAAAAGTGTCCTCCTTTTTAGATGGTTACATTGTTAATTCCTGTTAAGAGAAAAGAGATAATCAGAGTTATAATAGGCAAACTGACAGAATTCAGGTCACTAAAACTTAAGGCATCTCAAGACAGGCTTTGGAATGAGGTTTCCTAATTGGCTGATAATAAACATAAGAAAATCAAGTCACCCATAATTGGTCAGGTCACTCCAGGGAGTCAGGAATAAAGGCTTGGACACTTACCATAATAGCATTTACAATATCATTACTGTTGTTCTTCAGGGCTCGGACTGCCTTTGCTCTTGACACATTTGCTTGTGACATGACCAATTCTATGTCCTTAACTTCCACACCTGTTTCATCAACCTAAGAGAGAGGGAAAAATACATGTAATAAACTAAAGGCAAGAACAACTTCAGTATAGTTCAGCAGTCTCTTAACTCAAAAACTATTTCACTCAATGGGATTTAAGAGACTAAAACAATATAGAACCCACCCATCAATACAAACATAATACGACCTGGAGAGAATTAAAAGTATTAAAGATTTCCTTATATACCTCTTCCTCTTCACTCTCCTCTTGTACAGTTGGAGTCTGTGTGTTTTCTTGAATGTTTGAGACAGCTTCACCTTGAACTTTGAATTTCTCAGCAGCTGCTAGCTGTGCTTGCTGAGATAAATCCTCAATCTGTAGAGCAGAAAATATGAGATTCATGTGAATAGATCTGTCTGTATTAAGTGAAAGAAATTATTTACATATTTCCCAAACTTGCACTCTAAACTCACTTCAGGTTAACTTACTGTATAACGTACTATAGTTATATAGCTTTAAATAGTTTGCCCTCACTCAGATTCTAGTAGCTTATGTAGAAGTAGCTATGTTTAAAGCAGTGATTTTCAACTGGAGGGGATATCCAATATCTGGAGATTTTTATTTTATTTTTTTATGACAACTGGATGTGATCCTGCTGAATAAAAACATCTATAATGTACAGGGCAGCCCTTCCACAACAAAGAATTACTGACCCAAAATATCAATGGTGCTGAGCTCGAGAAACCCTGGTCTAGAGCAATTCCCACGAAAACTTCCCTTACCTTGGCTTCCCCAAAAACGATGTAGGTATCTGAAGCAGGGCTCTTGTAGACATCTGGTTTTGTGATGACAAAGAGGATATTCTTAGATTTCCGTATAGTGACCCTAGTAACCCCTGTAACCTGTCGAAGACCCAGTTTGGACATAGCCTAAGGAACAAAAGAACATCAGGTTTTCAATTTTTTTTAGAAGCAGCTTCAGGAAGTAAGGACCATAGTAATACCACATCCAAAAGAAAGCCTTTTTCTGGGCTAAGAAAAATTTATATAAGAATACAGAATTGATTCCTAGGACTTCTGCTACAATAGATTCTGTTATTTTAATTAAATATGATTCTACTACCACCAAGAGTTTCTCCCCTTTAAAGTTGCTTCATCAGAAATGGTCTTTCAAAAAAAAACCCCAAAAAAAACAAAAAAACCCAAAAACAAACAAACAAACAAAAAGGAAGTCACTGGACACTGGTCCTTGTTTATAACTTAAAATATTACCTTCCGTGCCTTCTTTTCACTCCGGCTCTGTTTTGCTTTACTGACTGGTTCTTCATCAATTTCAGCCGCCGCAGCCAGCTAAAATAAAACAGTAAGCTGAAATGTTAAGACTTGGATCCCACAATCCCCCTGTGGTTTTCCCTTTATGAAAGTGTACAGCTCCAAAGATGCAAGTCATCTTCTCTGTCAACCCTGGTTCTGCAGTGCTTCCTTATTCCAAGTACTTATACCAATGAGTAAGAGAGTACCCACCTGGGCTTGTTGTGTGGTTGCCTGTGTGGAATCTTGTTCTTCGAGCTCTGGTACTGATTCATCACTGTCAGATTCTGTTCCAGACCCTAGGAGGCAAAATAAGTTTTACTAATTTATAGTGGAGATTAAAAGGAGGCTTGTCACCATGGCCTGCTTAGACTAGAGGTCACTGGCTTATTTTAAACCTTGTAAAGTTAAATGTAAATCAACTGACTTGTATAAAGTCAGCTTGATAGTCCCCCCACTTAGTCACAAACTAGTGTGTATACATCCATTAAAGACCCAGCCCCAGAAATGAGAGGTAATTACTAGATTCAGCTGAACAGTTTATATGCTATAACTGCTTCCTTTCCCTCAAGGTCTTCACTTCTTGGCATAGGCAAACACCAATGACCTATGTAACTCCAACAACTACCCAATAGCCCAACCATCCCAGAAAGGTTCTGGCGACAAGGTGTCTGCAGATATACTGAAGTGAAAAACTTTCACATTGTGGCAGCAGGTGAGGAAGGGAACTTTCCCCTCATCCTTTAAACTAGGTTTGGGGAGGCCAGAAGCAGTTATGCACACACATTTAGCCTTATTTTCAAACTACTGACCCCAGCAATTTGATCTAATAAATATTACTTAAAGATTCTCAATGATGCCAACCTACAGTTCCAATAGTCACCTTTACTAGTTATTGTCCTGTGACCTCTCCCATTTCTTTCAAACATAATTCACATATTTTAAGTTTTCCTCAATTTGAAAGGCCAAGCACAATAGACTACTAAGGGAAAAAAGCATACACCTGCACCATTCTCAGGCTAGGAAAAATAGGTCTTTTAAACAAAGGAAGTCCCTGGGCACTGGTCCTTACTAATTCTAAGAAGGGAACAGAAATTCAAATAGTTTCAATATTCAATAGCTTCCCAATATTTTAGCAAATCCCAGGCCCAGGGACAAGGTTAGTGATGTGGTAGAAATTAGAGCAAATTAAGGTCTAGTAGGTCTTTGGTTTTCAACATCACATCAGTTAGATAAAATGATGGAAACTCAGGGTTAGTCTGGATCCCCATTATACAAGATGATACACAATGGATTATCTAAAATGATGAAAACCAAGATTGTTCCACATTCCTAGAGCTTTTGCACTTAAAATGATCATTCTAATTCTATGTTCAAACACAAGCAGATATTCTGGACAAAGTGGCGCATCCTAGGGTTAGTAATGGTGGGTAGCCCCCAGGAGGAGTGTGGGCGACACACCATGCACACGGCAAACCAAGGCAAATACCCTTGTTGTTCTTCAGAACAGGTTGCTTGGCAGAGGGGGTTGGGGCAGGGATCCCAGCAGGTTTGGGGGTGGGCATGTTGACGAGGACCGACTGGAAAGGCACTCCCCCCGAGATTGGTTCCGGGGGAATCAGAGGCGGCAGCTCATCCTCATCAGCGGGGGCTGAGGGCTTACAGGATGATTCCAGCACCAGCCCAGGTGAGGACGGCAGAGGTTGCTGTTTAGGAAGCAGAGGGGGAACTGGGGAGGGAGCAAGAGGCAGAGAGACTGATGGGGTGGGTGCTGGAGAGGCAGGTGCTGATCCAGCTTTAGGAAGGGCCTTCTCAGAAGCCGCTGTTGCTAGAGGTGTAGATGTCTCAGACTTTGGATGAGGAGCCAAGGGACCCTTGGGAGAATGAGAAGAATCTTTGCCCTTCAAGGGAGAAATAGGGAGGACTTCTGGAGTCTTTGGAGAAGTGCCTTTCTGAGTGGAGACTGTCAGTAGAGGGGTTGGAGGAGCCACTGTAGAAAGGGGTCCTTTAGTACCATTCTTAGCTGAGGGATCTGGGCACACAGGAGGTGAACTCTTCTTGGCTGGTGGACCTTTCTGAGTGGGAGCTAGGATGACTGGTGCACTTTCTGAAGCTGGGGCAGCAAGTGCTGCTTTGAGAGCTGTGGCGCCTTCTTTTATTGGGAGCCCTTTAGATGCCTGAGGGGCAGTGGATACCAAGGGACATGTGACCGGAACTGGTAAAGCAGCGGACTCTTTGGAGGATGGGATTGCTGGGCCACCTATGGGGGCTGGGGTAGCTGAGGGCTCTTTGGAGGATGGAGTTTTAGCTGGGGTTCTTTTAGGAGATGGAGTTGCTGGGGCCCCTTTGGGGGCTGGAGGAGTCACAGCTGAAGGAGTAGGAGCCCCTTTGGGAGCTGGCGTAGCTGAGGGCTCTTTGGGGGCTGGAGTTGCTGAGGCCCCTTTGGGGGCTGGGGTTTTCTTTGGGGATGAAGTTGTTGGGGCCCCTTTGGGGGCTGGGGCAGCTGAGAGCTCTTTGGGAGATGAAGTTGATGGGGTCCCTTTGGGGGCTGGGGTCGCTGAGGGGTCTTTGGGAGCTTGAGGAGTCACAGCTGAAGGAGTAGGAGCCGCTTTGGGGCCTGGTGTAGTTGAGACCTCTTTGGGGGATGGAGTTTTAGCTGGGGTTCTTTTAGGAGATGGAGTTGCTGGGGCCCCTTTGGGAGCTGGGGTATCTGAGGGCTCTTTGGGGGATAGAGTTGCTGGGGCCCCTTTGGGGGCTGGGGCAGCAGCAGCTGAGGGCTCTTTGGGAGATGGAGCTGCTGGGGCCCCTTTGGGGGCTGGGGTTCTTTTGGGGGCTGAAGTTGCTGGGGCCCCTTTAGGGGTTAGTGCAGCGGCAGCTGAGGGCTCTTTGGGGGCTGGAATTGCTGGGGCCCCTTTGGGGGCTGGAGTTGCTGGGGTATCGGAGAGTTTTTTGGGAGATGGAGCTGCTGGGGCCTCTTTGGGGGCTGGGGCAGTGGAGGGCTCTTTTGGGGCTGGAGCTGCTGGGGCTCCTTTGGGGGCTGGGGTTCTTTTGGGGGGTGCTGAAGTTGCTGGGGCCCCTTTGGGGGCTGGGGCAGCAGCAGCTGAGGGCTCTTTGGGGGCTGGAGTTGCTGGGGCCCCTTTGGGGGCTGGGGTTCTTTTGGGGGCTGAAGTTGCTGGGGTATCTGAGGGCTCTTTGGGGGATGGAGCTGCTGGGGCCCCTTTGGGGACTGGGGTTCTTTTGGGGGCTGAAGTTGCTGGGGTATCTGAGGGCTCTTTGGGGGATGGAGCTGCTGGGGCCCCTTTGGGGGCTGGGGCAGTGGAGGGCTCTTTTGGGGCTGGAGCTGCTGGGGCTCCTTTGGGGGCTGGGGTTCTTTTGGGGGATAAAGTTGCTGGGGCCCCTTTAGGGGTTAGTGCAGTGGCAGCTGAGGGCTCTTTGGGGGATGGAGCTGCTGGGGCCCCTTTGGGGGCTGGAGTTGTGGGAGTATCTGAGAGTTTTTTGGGAGATGGAGCTGCTGGGGCTTCTTTGGGGGCTGGGGCAGCTGAGGGCTCTTTGGGGGCTGGAGGTGCTGGGGTATCAGAGAGTTTTTTGGGAGATGGAGTTGCTGGGGCCCCTTTGGGGGCTGGAGGTGCTGGGGTATTTGAGGGTATTTTGGGGGCTGGAGGTGCTGGGGCCCCTTTGGGGGCTGGGGCAGCTGAGGGCTCTTTGGGGGCTGGAGTTGCTGGGGCCCCTTTGGGGGCTGGAGTTGTGGGAGTATCTGAGTGTTTTTTGGGAGATGGAGCTGCTGGGGCTTCTTTGGGGGCTGGAGGTGCTGGGGTATCTGAGAGTTTTTTGGGAGATGGAGCTGCTGGGGCCCCTTTGGGGGCTGGAGTTGCTGGGGTATCTGAGAGTTTTTTGGGAGATGGAGCTGCTGGGGCCCCTTTGGGGGCTGGGGCAGCTGAGGGCTCTTTGGGGGCTGAAGTTGCTGGGGTATTTGAGAGTTTTTTGGGGGCTGGAGGTGCTGGGGCTTCTTTGGGGGCTGGGGCAGCTGAGGGCTCTTCGGAGGATGGAGTTGTTGGGGCCCCTTTGGAGGTTGGGGTTCTTTTGGGAGATGAAGTTGTTGGGGCCCCTTTGGGGACTGGGGCACCTGAGGGCTCTTTGGGGGTTGGAGAAACCACAGCTGAGGGAGTAGGAGCCCCTTTGGAGGATGGGGTTCCTGGGGCCCTTTTGGGGGATGAAATTGCTGGGGTCCCGCTGGGGGCAGGGGTTGTTGGAGACTCTTTGGGGGGTGGCGTAGCTGGAGGCCCTGTGGGAGATGGAGTTGCTGAGGTCCCTTTGGTGAGTGGGGCAGCTGGGGTCTCTCTGGGGGATGAAGTTGCTGAGGTTCCTTTAGGGGAAGGAAGGGTCATAACTGGGGAAGAGGGGGCCCCTTTGGGTGAAGAGAGAACCATAGCTGAGGGAGTGGAGGCCCCTTTGGGAGGTGGGGTAGCTGGGGCTCCTTTGGGAGAGGAAGGAGTCATGGCTGGAGGAGGAGTCTCTTTAGGGAATGGTTTTGCTGGCCCCCCTTTGGGGGATGGAGGGACAGCAGCTGGGGAAGTAGGGGCCCCTTTGGGGGATTGAGGGGTGGGGGAAGGCTTCTTGGTTAGTGATCCCTTAGGGACTTGGAAAGAAAAACTGGCCTCTGGAAGAAAGGAAGCTTCAATCAGAGAAACAGGAGCTGAGAGATTCCCAGCAGGAGTATCAGAGACAGCAGGCACACTTTTAGAAACGGGAGCAAGAGTTAAGGTAGTAGAAGCAGCCGAACCCTTCCTGGTCGGAGGTCTTCCAGTCTGAGGAGACACACTAGTCCCTAAAGATGGGGACTCAGCTAGGTAAGCTCCTCTGGAAGATGCAGCAACAGAATCGCCAACATCCTCAGCTGGGCATCCTTCAGGAGAGGAGGCCACAAATGCCAATGCTGAGGTATGAGAAATACCATGACCTGCCTCTGTAACTTGAGGACTACCAGCTGGGGGAAGAGAGGGAAAGGGTTCCGATTTGGGAATTTCAGAAGACAGTGCCACAGTAGCTGGAGAAACAGAAACATTCTGTGGGCATAACGTCACGGCTGGAGCCACAGAACTTTCAGAGGTGGGAGGAACCAAAGGTAAAGTAGTAAGAGCAGAGGTACCCTTCTTGGCTGGGTGGCTTTTAGGTGCCACTTCTGGAAAAGGGCTGGCCGTACTTGTAGGAGTGGAGGTTCCTTTGGTAGTTGTAGGAGTCCCCCCAGAAGCGGCAGCACTTTCCAAAGGAAATGTAGCTGCACTCGGAGCAGTAAGAGAACCTTTGAGAAGCGGACTGGTGGGGTCTGGACTTGCATAAGGATCTGCCTTGAGTAGAGAGGCCGGGGAAATAGCACCCAGAGGAGAGGGAGAAGTAGCAGCTGGCTTACCTACAGGCAGAGGCTCTACTCGGCTTTTGTTAGCTAAGGTGACTTCAGGACAAAGAGATACTTCCAGAGAAGATGATGTACTTTGGGGAGAGGGGGGATTTTGAGGGGCTGCCAGCGTCAATGGTAGTACAATAGGGTCTTTCTTGGTAGGAAGTCCTGCCAGGGGTGGTGAAATAGGGGTTCCTACAGGAGAGGCAGGTACAGTTTGGTGATCTTTCTGTGTTGGGAACTTGACCAATTGTGAAGCAGGGAGACTTTTGAGTTCCTCGGGTGCTGGCAGAGGAGGAGAGCCTGGTATCTCCAGAGCAGTTGTTACCCAAGGAGAAGGAAGCTCTTTGGGAGCCACAGGTGCCATAGCCAAGGCAGTATGGGAAGCTGAGTTCTTATTACTTAGGAGACCTGATGAAATTGGAGGAGACACACAAGTACCACTTACAACCTCAAAGGTGGTAGGTGTGGCAGAAATTGTGGAGGGGTTAGTCATCACAAGTGAGGTAATTCCAACAGAAGAAACAGGAGCTTTTTTCAAGCCTGGACTTCCTGGAGAAGCAGGAGGCATCTGGGCCACTAAGGGCTGCTGATGAGTGGCATTAGGAGAGCCTCTGGGAGTGAGAGAAGCTGTAGGAGCTAAGGGAGAAGAGACAGGTGCATTTGAGGACCCAGAAGAGCTGTAGGAGGACACACTAGTGATGGTAGAGAGTCCCTTGTCAACAGACAGAGCCAGAGAGGAAGCTGGAGCCCCCACTGGAAAGGCAGGCACAGCAGCGGGAACCACCTCATTTCTGGAAGGAAGGGGAGAAATTATAGATTGCTGAGTAGGATAAGAGGCCCCTATGGGAGAATGGTCTACAGAAATGGTATCCACTACAGAACCTGACAGAACATTAGGGCTTGTTTGACCTACAGATTGGACCGGAGAACCAAGACAACTCTGATGTGAAGGTACAAGGTGAGAGCCCATAGAAGTGAGGAAAACTGGGGGGACATTGGGAGTCACAGGAACAGACTGGGTTTTAAGAGGTAAGGCAGCAGGTGGAGTAAGGGGTCCCTGTAGGCTGAGGCTTCCAGAGTTTTGTGAAGTCAGAGCTGAGGAAATAGGTATGCCTTTGACCTGAGGGGAAGTGATGGCTAGGGGAGGAGTGGGTGGTGTCTGAGCACATGAGGCTACTCCAGATTGAACAGAAGAGGCCAAGGGAGTTATAAGCTGGGAAGGAACAGCACTGGCCGTATATGGAGGAATGGGGGTAACTTTTGGATTAGGGACTACTTGAGAGGGAGCTTGAATAGGAGAGGTCTTTGGTTCTGAGGAAGCAACGGGAGCTGACAAAGGTGTCACTGACCCTGACTTAGCCACAGCAGCTGAAGGAGGTGGACTAATAGGGTTAGGTGGATCAGCAGAACTCTTCTGAACTGAGTGGGGAGGCAAGGCCACCAGAGTTAAGGGAGCTGAAGACGGATGGGCACCTTTCAGAGTTGGAGTTATCATGGGAGAGGCCAGAGCTAAGGCAGCTGGGGAGATGGGAGGCCCTATTAGGTTTGGTAGGAAAGCTGGGGTGTCAGGGAGCGTAGGGGCAGCTCCCAAGGGCAGGGCTGTCCCAGAGGATGCCTGTGGAAAAGGAGCTTCAAAAGGGGTAGAGGCAATAGTAGAGGGAGGAAGGAATGGGGCAGGCTGGTTAGGGGTTGCCAGAGGGTACTGTTGTGGGGGCAGGGAGCAAGAAGGGGGAGGGGTTGGCACAGGCTGCCCTAAGGCAGCAGTGACACTCAAGGCTGAAGACACAGGAAGCACAGCTGGAGGAGAAAAGCAAAAAAGGGAATAAAGGCAAGGGAAGGAAAAAAATAAAGGTGAGTTATGCAGCCCAACTTGGTACAACATGTTGCATAAGAAACACCAGAATTTTTAATCTGAGGAAAGTCACCACACAGGATTAGACAAAGGTGACAGGCAATAGCAACCCTTCAGAAACATACTTCAGGAGTCAAGTAAGAATACACCCCTCCCTTCCTTCCTCAAATGAACTCCAAGTCTTTCTCACAGGCCACAGAATCACACCACAAAAACAGCTGTTCCACCCTGTCCACGAACTAATTAAAACAGATACTGACAACCAGAATAAGGAAGGTGGTGAGTGCTGGTGATGATGAGGAATCAGAGCTAAATGAGAAAAAACCAGGTCTTTATATGCTCAGGTTTCCACTAGGTCAGGAAAAACTGACCCTTTTGAATAAAGCTTAAAGAAGCGGGTGTCTGGCAGAAATCAATTCTCATAAAGTTGAAACACTTCAGAATTTAATACTAAACTATTAAATTAGTCACTCAGCCTCCCTGTGCTTCGGCTTGCTTACCCAAAACAAACAAAAAGAACAAGTGAGTTGTACTCCATAGTCTACAGACCTTCCCAGGTAATGTTACCTCCAAACATCAATCTCAGATGAATTAGACTGCCAGCGAGAGAGCTTAGTCACAAGGGTAGGGACTGCATTATAATACTGTAACCCAACTTGTTAAGCCAGACTGTGGTTCTATTTTGGAAGTAGGGAATTGCAGTGGAGAGAATACATTGGATCACCACCTCTTAATGTGGATAAGTATGTCATTCTGTCAAAATAGACCAGTATCTGGCATTAGAGTAAAGCTAAGCAAGATATTCTGAATGACAGAAAAATCCATGCTTACTATTCAGGAGATAACACAGGTGTAGAATAACAAATGCTCAACACTTTGAAGGGAGTATTTAAAATAAAACAAAACAAAAAAGCCCGTAGCATGCAAATTCACAATTTTCTTAAAGTATTGTAGCACAGAAAAGACAGGCAGCTCAACCAGTTTTTCTTGAAGGGTCGGTAGGTAAAAGTCTTATGTTTAAATGCAGTGCTTTCAAACATAATCAGAATTTGAAACTTAGAATGTTTTCCTCTGATGGGATAAGGACCAAATTCCTTGGTTTAGACACCATAACCTATTTCCTGAGATAGTTTTCTCAGGCACTCTTAATTATTTAATGGCATTCCTTTTGAAACCTGAAACCAAATTATTCGAAATTCATCTGAATTTCCTCTCCACATTTGTAAAATCAAGTTGTTTAACGGGACACTACATTTTTTATTTAGCACCAAATTACAGGATCTTTAGAGAGCAGTCCTTTAGTCCCTTGTGGTTCAAAGATTTCACATAGCTCATTCCCAAACTCAGGGACGCCCTCCCTTTTCTTTAGCAGCAGCTGTACTAATCTCTTCAGCTGCTGAAATCAGACAGGTGGAGAGGGAGAACTTTAACACTTTCAACTATAAACAACTCTATTTTAATTCCAGAAGATGGGAATTGTTCTTAAGTGACAGCAGTTAAAAAAAAATTAATTTACTGTAAGAAAAAAAAATTACACCCTGAAGATTCCCTTCATTTAGTTTTGCACAACTCAGCAAGATCGTCATTAAAAAAGTATTTTCACTACTCCCTTTCTCGAGTATTATAGAGATGCACTTGAACCAGAATTCAAAACTTGCCTTTACACTATGTCCTACACTCATTAGTTTCAAAGCTGAGTAACAGTCAAAGGTAAGCTTTATTCCAATTCTGGGTTCCAGACAAGCTGTTGAACATCTCATCACCAATCCATAAAACAAAGTAAAAACCGACCTACGAGGGTCCGTGGTCCCAGGACACATTCACCACAGCACACATCGCATTCAGACATGTGACGAGGGCACAAGGCCAAGCTCTGCCATCTAAAACCTCGATGCAACTTGCTGGCTGGAACGTCATAAAAGCGCAGGTCTCCTTGGCCTGCCGGGGTGTCGGCCAGTTCCCATAGGTAAGAATCGCCGAGCCCCTGCCCAGCTCAGTTCTTCTCACCGCCCCACCTACAAAACCGGCCGGGGAGCTTTTCATGTGCTTGAATCTTAAATACACGGTTTTTATCCCACTCCCAAATGAAGCCCCTTCCAAGGACAGCTGTTAAGATTATGGACTCTCATCCCTGGTAAGAGCGACGGCCTCACCGTCTTTAACAAGAGACAACTCTGAAAGACCCAAGTGTGTTCTGTCACTTGACCCACCGAATGGTTTTAGGGCCCATCTCACAATGTCAATGGTCGGCACGGGGACGAGGGGATCCTACCTGTCTCAGCCTGGGGCTGTGGCAACTCTTGCTCTGTGGCAGGGACGGTTTCTGTGGCTTCGCCGGGCATTTCTGAAGGAAATAAAAAGGGAGGCCTGAACTGACTGGGACCGTTTTTGCGGCCCAACCCAGAGTCAGGTATTTTTAAAAACTGCAGAAAACTGTGGCGCAATAAAATCATGAGGGTGTTTGGGGACTGCCCTCCCCAAAGGAGCTGGCAGGCAGCAGGTGAGAAACGTGCCGTGACCGTCACAGCGCTCATCAGGCGAATCGCACCTTCCTTCACGCTCCACTCCGCAGAGAGCGGACCCCCAGTTCCCAGGGGCTCGTCTTCGTCCACGCTCCCAATCCCACACGGGCAGCAGTCGGCACTGCGTTCGCACCCCGAGAGGGGACCCCGGGCTGGCTCCGACCGCGGGAGACGCTCCTTTAACCACCTCCCTCCACCGTTCACGCCGCCCGGGCTGCACCTCCAGGACTCCCGTTTGCCGACTTCCGGGAATCATGAAGGAAAAGAGGGTGCCTTAAGCCCCAAACACTCGTCACCATAAGAACGCCGTGTGTGTGTGTGTGTGTGTGTGTGTGGCGGGGGGGGGGGGGGGGGGCGGATTCCCAAGGCCGTGACCCCTTAACCTCCTACGGGTCATCCTGAAGCCGTTTCCAACAGCAGACACTTCGCTCCAGCCCCCAACACCGCAAAGGCTCCCACCACGCCAGCCCCGGACTAACAGCCCGGCCTGCGGCCCTTCTGCCCCGCTCTTGCCAGGACACCCATCGCAGACCCCATTTTGTCCGGAGACACCAAAGCCACAATGCCCAGGGCCGAGTAGGAACCGGGCGGCCACGTAAAGCCTCTAACTCTCTTTAGGTCTCGGTCCCCCGGGGTGGCTTCAGCCGCAAGAAAGGCGGATGGTTGCGGATAGAGTAACAGCGAAGACACAACTTACTGTGCGGGGAACGCGGAACCAAGATGGCGGCAGAGAGAGAGAGCGAGCGACTGCGTGACCCACGCCTGTTGCAGAAGGAAGCCGGGCGGAGGGGGCGGGACTAGAAATCGCTTCCGGGTCAGGAGCGGCAGCCTGTCACTTCCTCTAACTAGGGACCCGTCCGCGTCCGCCAGTCTTTTCCCAAACGGGGGTGTGGACGAGGTCTAAATAAGGAAAAGGGTTCAGAACGGGACGCGCTGGCCGGCCAGGAACTTTCTGCTCGGAGCCACGTGGTCCTGAGATAGCCGACCCCTTCCCGTCCCCCGGGTGGAAGCATATGGATACGTGAAGGAAGGGTAAATGCAACCCGAGAAGCAACCTACCTTTGCAAATAGTCCTTCGTCATTATTTCGACTTTTGCTTTTCCTATCTCAAATAATGCAGGAAAATATGAGGTTTTAAATAATATGGAATGCTACAGAGATTGTATTCGCACCATTGTAAGGTAGCAGTGACCTACAGGTTAACCCTTATTTTGGAATAAACAATTTTGACTGATCTTGAAGTCATATACAGTTCTTTTTGTCTGACATTTTAGGCGCTTATTAGGTATCCTGAAACTCATCCATTTGGGTCCAGCACCCCACATTAAGTACCCATACAGTAGTATTCTTTTTATTTTTTTAGAGAGGGATTGAAAAACATGGCTTTTTCAAAATAAATTTTTATTTCCAATTACAGTTGACATACATTATATTAGTTTCAGGTGTACACCCCAGTGATCAGGCATTACATGGCTTACTAAGTGATCATCTCGATAAATTTAGCACCCATATGACACCACACATAGTTATTAGAATATTATCAAGAAACATTTGATTTGTTGTTACACTTATTTATGCATTCACTTTGATTCTTGTATGTGCCCTGATCAGGGATGGAGCCTGCAACCCTGGCATATCAGGATGATGCTCTAACTAACTGAGACCTGGTAGAATACTACAGGGCCCAGTAATATATTTTTTGAAATTAAATATATTTTATTGATTTTTTACAGAGAGGAAGGGAGAGGGATAGAGTCAGAAACATCAATTCAGCTGCTTCCTGCACATTCCTCACTGGGGATGTGCCCAAAACCAAGGTACATGCCCTTGACCGGAATCAAAACTGGGACTCTTCCGTCGGCAGGCCGATGCTCCATCCACTGAGCCAAACCAGTTAGAGCCCCCGTAATATTCTTGAAAAGTAGAATGTAAAATCAGTGTATTGTTAATGAAAAGGCTCTGACTCCCATACTCTGTCAGCCCTACAAAAGGACTCAACAAATACAGTATATAACCTGAACCGGTTAACACTATTTGTTTGACCTATGGCTTTAAGACAATTGTGGCTGCCTTTTAAGGAAGCAGTGAACATTTAAAATGCTCTGAAAGCTACTTTAAAATTTTCAAAATCTTTACCATAATGAAGTGAGAATTAGGATTAGTGAATTAGGATTAAATGAGATAGTGGAGTTTACCAGGAATGAGAAATTCTGAAATTCTTTTCAGATAAGAGAGGCAATATTGTGGAGCGATTAAGAACACAGAGTATGGGCCCTGGACAGGTAACTCAGTTGGATAGAGCCGTGGTACGCAAACTGCGGCTCGAAAGCCACATGCGGCTCTTTGGCCCCTTGAGTGAGGCTCTTCCACAAAATACCATGGCCTGGGCGAGTCTATTTTGAAGAAGTGGCGTTAGAAGAAGTTTAAGTTTAAAAAATTAGGCTCTCAAAAGAAATTTCAATCATTGTACTGTTGATATTTGGCTCTGTTGACTAATGAGTTTGCCGACCACTGGGTTAGAGCATGGACCCGTTTAAACCAAGATTTTGGGTTTGACCCCTGGTCAGAGTACATACAAGAAGCAACCAATGAATGCAAAAATAATGGAACAACAAATCCATGTTTCTCTCTAAAATTAAAATATAAAAAAGAACATGGACTCTGAAACCAGATTACTTTGAATCTCAGCTTGGTTACCTAATAGTGACCTTAGGCAATTAACCAATTTATGCCTAATTTCCTCACCTGCTGATAATGGCAGTTACTTAATAGGATTGTTAAGAAGATTAAATTAGGTAAAAAATATAATTACTTAAAATGTATTTATTGTTACTACTAGAGGCCCGGTGCATGAAATTTGTGCATGAGGTGGTGGTGGGGGGTCCCCTTAGCCCAGCCTGTACCCTCTCTAATCCTGGACCACTGGCTCCTAATCGCTCACCTGCCTGCCTGCCTGCCTGGTCGCCCCTAACTGCCCTCCCCACCCCCCACCGGCCTGGTTGCCCCCAACTGCCCCCCCCTCCCTGCTGGCCTGGTCGCCCCTAACTGCCCTCCCCACCCCCACCGGCCTGGTTGCCCCCAACTGCCCCCCCCCTCCCTGCTGGCCTGGTCGCCCCACGCAGCCTGCTTGTTCAGTCGTTTGGTCGCCCCTCACTAACCCCCCTGCTGGCCTGGTCATAGGCAGCCATCTTGTGAGGGCACAAGGGTCAATTTGCATATTACCTCTTTATTATATAGGAAGGATTAAACTTATAGGTAGAATTTTTACCTAAGTAAATAAGTGATCTGGAAGATTAGTCAATGCAGTCTATTTACCTTGAGAAGAAAAGTCCAGCAATTGCCAATTATCTCTTTAGACAAATAAAACTACCTACATTTTTACCATTCCCCTTTTTTTCCCCAAAAGCCCACTAACTTTTCTAACTCTGCTGTTAATAACTCACTAAAGAAGGGTCTATTTTCTTTCTTTGGGTTTCTTTATAAATTGGGCAAGTTTGGAAATGGAAACCAGTTCTATGCCCTTTGTTTCTATAATATATATATAGGAGTTGGCAAATCAAATAAGCAAGTTAATAGTCTTTTTTTTTTTTTTAATACTTGCCTGAGAATATTTTTCCCATTGCTTTTCAGAGAGTGAGAGAAGAGAGAAACACTGATCCACAGGTTGCCTCCTGAAACCCAGGTATGTGGCCTTGACTGGGAATTGAACACGAGACCCTTCAGTGCATGGGCCGATGCTCTAACCACTGCGCACACCAGCCAGGTAGGAAAGTCAGTAGTCTATATTTTTCTGCTGTTGGGAATCAAGCATTTATTCTTACATGTGCATGATACGTTTCATAATTAATTTGATGGGCTAGTATACCAACTTTTATCCAAGGACTATATTAAAGCACTGAAATACTTCAATGCTAGACATATTGGAAGCTTAAAAGATCTCATTGAAAGTGTAACAACAATCCTATTCTCATTCTGAGTTCTTAAGGTGGACCAATGAGTCTTTATTAATTTTGTATTTAGGAATTTCAATTGATCCACTTTTTCCCAAACTTGAGGACTGAACAATACATAGTACACAGAAGCTCAAGTAATGCAGAATTTTGAGTCATAATCTTTAATATTTTTTCTTAAAAAATTAGAAGAGAAAGAAATGCAAGGCATTTCAGTATGTTGACTGTATTTTAGGGTTTGATATAAACCAAAAGATTATATAAAAAAGGCTGTGTGGCTATAGAGAAAACAATGTTAAAGGAAATGCAAATGAAGGAATATTTTCATAAGTCACAGAAAGTACCCGTCTGATAGCTGCTTCCCAGTATTTCTCAGAAGACAGAATGCAAACCATCAATAAGAAATTTACTTGTTATTGATGGCAACTAAATGGTGTTTGTAGCATTTTTATCATACAGTAGATTCCATCCACTATACTTTTCTTAGTTGTCCTACATACAAGTACATGTTTTTAATGTTGTCTGTCTTCTGTGCTGTTCCTGTAAGTTTGCTGTTAAAATACATTAAACCATATATATATATAAAAATACATATATATATACACACACATATATATAAATACATATATATATACACACACATATATATAAATATATATATATATGCACACATATATATATAAATATATATATATACACACATATATATAGAATGCAAACCAAAAGGGATGTTTTTTTTTGTTTTGAATCCTCACCTGAGGATATTTTTCCATTGATTTTAGAGTGGGAGAGAGGGAAAGAAACACCAATGAAACACATTGATTGGTTGCCTCCTGCACGTGCCCTGACCAGGCCCAGGCTGGGGAGGAGCCTGCAACTGACATAGTGCCCTTGACCGGAATCAAACCCAGGACTCTTTGGTCTGCAGGCCAGCACTCTATCCACTGAGCCATACGGGCTAGGGCAAAAGGGATGTCTTGCTTAGACTGGTTGTTAAACCAGAAAAAAGAAATCTGGCACTTTAGAATCTATCACACAAAATCAAATACAGGAGAAATTAAAATCTTAAAGTTATCTGGATAAATAGAAAGTCCAAATGTTTTGACAAGTATAACAGGTTTTTTTTTTTTTTTTATTTTTTTCTTGATTTTTTACAGAGAGGAAGGGAGAGGGATAGAGAGCTAGAAACATCGACGAGAGAAACATCGATCAGCTGCCTCCTGCACACCTCCTACTGTGGATGTGCCCGCAATCGAGGTACATGCCCTTGACCGGAATCGAACCTGGGACCTTTCAGTTCGCAGGCCGATGCTCTATCCACTGAGCCAAACAGGTTAGGGCGTATAACAGGTTTTATGTTGGTGAAGTTGGGTATTTTTTTCTAAGCTGCTTCTTTATGATGTAGACTAGTAATTTAATTGTTCCAATTGTTCTGTAATCTAAGAAGGAGCTACAATTACAACAGTTGTAAACAATACTCTGCTAGGCCATATTATAATCTAGTATCTCATGTCTTTTGAATTAAAGTTTTGGTAGGTTTAGATGCTCAGTTCAAAATGATTTTTAAAAGATGGGCAGTGGGGTATGGCCGGATCTATAAAAATATTAGTAAGCAAAGAAGTGACTGAGCCGAAACCGGTTTGGCTCAGTGGATAGAGCGTCCTATATGATAAAAGCCTAATATGCAAATTGTCCCCTCAACTGGGGGTTTGACCAGGAGTTCAACCAGGAGGCGGGGCCAGCCAGCCAACCGAGGGAAGGGAGGCCCTGGCCAGCGGCAGCCACTAGGGACCCTACCCGTGCGTGCATGAATTTTGTGCACTGGGCCTCTAGTCTGTATATAATATTAAATTTTTACAAATTTATCTGCAGTCGACTTATTCTGCCCATTATTGTTCCTTCCAGCAGCCTGGACACTGCTTTGGTGGTCTTAGGAATCTTTTCAACATAATTATTCCTCAAGAAAAGGAAATTTTGCTTTGAGCATTAAAGTGCATACAAGGTTCTGCCATATTTATTTAATGACTCTTGAAGTATTTGATTCTTGGTTGAAGATAGAAGTTATCCACATTAGTTGGATGGGAGTTGTTATCTTCAGAAGTCTTTTTGTAAATCTAAAATAGAATAGATTTTTATCAGAGGATAGTAAAGGAAAATAAAACAAAGCCCATTCTGATTTGCTTAATGCTTCCACTAAATTAAAAAAAAAAAAAAAAAGGCTATGTGACATAAAGATTTACTTTCACATTTACTGAAGCCCACATCATAGGCTGGGCTAGTACAGAACAAGAATACAAATACCGCCAGTTGGAATGGCAGCTTTAACAAGGCTTTCCAAGTTCAGAGTCATCATTGTTCATTCAACAGGCACATATTTGAGTATCTACTATGAATAGAGCATTATTTTAGGCACTACTGTTTAGCCATCACACATTTTATTGTGAAGCAGAAAGGGAGTTTACATTTCTATAATGTTGGCACAGTTTTCCATGGTATTCATTAATCTCTTAAATAATATTCACGACTGATTTTTTTCTTTTGGCGTACACATATGCTCTGGTCTCTCCTATCCAAACAATGCTTCCTTGGACACTGCTATACTCTTAGCACCTCCCTCTAGTTCCTCTATTCAACAGGATTTTATCAGTTACCTACTGCATTTGAAACTCGATACTCTTGAAACTTTCCTTTCTCCTGGCTTCTGTGGCACTTTTACCTCCATCTTTCATCTCTCCACTTGTAAATCGTTACCAAGTCTCAACAATTGCAGCTTTCGGAGATCTCCAATGCTACTGCCCTAATGGTAATAGCCCAATTGGCCTCTTGGGCTCTTTCTATCCCCTACCTCTCTCCAGATATACTGTTGTTAGATTTATCTTTCTAGACAAAACTACAAACCACGAGACTGCTTTCCTTAGTCTGCTTCTTCAGATTTCTATCTCATCACTTCCTGACACATCTTTTTCCAGATTAGCCATACTACTTGATGACCTTCACAGTGACCCAATGCTCTTTTGTCTCTATGCCTTTGCTTCAACAATGAATAACCTGTCTTTTTCCTCTCCCATACCCCGATCTTATCAAATCTCTGCTTGTGGAAATACTACTCATACTTTAAGGCATGATATATTGGCACACTGGGGGATTAGACTTCTTATAGCAGCGTACTGAAGAGTTCTAATACCACTCTTTAAATATGAAATCTTCTCAAGTTATTTTAATCTGATGTTATCTCTTTCTTAGTATTTTGTACCAGTTAGTACTTCCTCAGGGCAGGAAGGCATGGTGTGGAATTCATCTTTGTATAATTCATCTTTGTTTCCCACATGGTACCTTACACTTGGAAGGTGTTTAATAAATATGTGTTGAACTGAATTAAGGGACCTTAATTTTCAAAAACACTAAGGACAGTAAGTAAATCAATAACATTTTGGGGAGGGCAAGGACTAGAGCTCTAAAATTGCTCACTTGTTGGATGTTTTAAACTACTATACTAAGATCTAAATAGCTAAAAGGGAAAGGCATAGACTTACCACTCTTCTTGAGAAGTTCTCCTTTTCTGGATTTATCCAGGTTTTCAAGAAACTTTTCAAAAACTTTTACGTAAGGACCTAGACTGGTCTTCTTATAATCTAAATTATAAAGACCATACATTAAAATTAGCATTTTGGCAGCAAGAATAACATGAAAGTATAATTTTAAGTTTCTTATAAGAATTCTATAACAATGTTGTCTAATAGAAATATGAGAAACATATAATTTTAAATAGTCTAGTAGCCACATTAAAAAGGTGAAATTGATTTTAATATTTTAACTCATCCCAATATTAAATATCTAAAATATTATTTCAAAGTATAATAAAAACAGAAATATCTCATGTTCGCTTTCATACTATGTCTTTGAAATCTAGTATTTTGTACTTTTACATCTCAATTTAAATGCTATGCTATCATCAGAAATACTTGATCTATATTTAAATTATAAAACATGCAATTAAAAAAGTAGGCTCATATACCCCAAATTTCCAAACATACATAAAAGTTTTCTAATAATTAAATCAACCACCAGTTTTTAAATTTAAATCAATTAAAATTAAAAATTAGCTCCTTAGTTAATACCAGCCACATTTCAAGTGCCAATAGCCACAGGTGGCTACTGTATCAGACAGCACTGCTCGAGCACCTCTAAACCTCATGGACACATCTACTCCAGTAGTCAGGCTTTCTAGGATTCGACCAATATAATCTATTGTTATGTGACAAGTTCCAGCCAACATTTCTTTCTTTATAAAGTGTGGCTTCAATAATAGTTTTACCAACAGAGCAAAACATTAAAAATGTGAAGTAAGGGCCATGCCTTCTGGAGATGATCAAAAGTTTGTGGACACAATGCATTAAGTACAAGTATTCTTTGATATATAAGTAGTCTGTACAAAATTTTGAATACAGAACCTCAACTATCCATTTAATTATACAATCTATAATTAATACCCAATAGGGGGGAGAAAAATTTGAAACAAAATGAGATTTAGATTTTGGTAGTGTTTTTTGTCTGCACGAAATTAAAAGTCCTCACAATAGTTCACTGAAAAGAGTACAGAAAGAAATTATACTTAAAATTTTTTTATTAAATGTGATTTAATTTATTTGGGACTGAAAATGGAATCCTGATGTGGGTATTAAGGATGAATATCTGGCCCTGGCTTGCTTAGCTCAGTGGATAGAGCGGCGGCCTGTGGACTGAAAGGTCCTGGGTTCGATTCTGGTCAAGGGCACATGCCTGGGTAGCAGGATCCATCCCCAGTAGGGGGCGTGCAGGAGGAGGCCGATTGATGACTCTCTCATCATTGTTGTTTCTATCTCTCTCCCTTTCCCTTCCTCTCTGAAATCAATAAAAATATATATATTTTTTAAAAAGGATGAATATCTGATCTGTGGCAATTAGGAAAATACATTATAATTTTATTGTAAATCTTTACATATGAATTTTCTTATAATAAATAAACTTATACCAAAGAAATGATTTAGTTTGGGATCAACTACATAGACCTTAGAATCTTTAATTCAAGATTTTAAGCTCCTTGAATGTAGGTCAATATATTTGTTTCAACACTGTGTAATATATCCTACACTAATGGCCCGGTGCACAAAATTCATGCATGGGGGGGCGTGTCCCTCAACCCTGCCTGCACCCTCTCCAGTCTGGGACATCCCTCTCGCAATCTGGGACCACTGGCTCGTAACCACTCACCTGCTGCCAGCCTGCTCGCCCCCAACTGACCCCCCACCAGCCTGCTCGCCCCCAACTGCCCCCTCCCTGCCGGCCTGGTCACCCCTAACCGCCTCTGCCTCGGCCGCGCCACCATGGCTTTGTCCGGAAGGTCTCCTGGTCTAATTAGCATATTATCCTTTTATTGGTATAGATAATTTATTTAAACAAATATTTACTAGCTGCCTATTATGTAATAAGTATGATGCTAGAGTCTAAAAGTATAAACCAGCTCATGACTCAGTGGTTAGAGTGTCAGCCTGGTCAGCAGACAGTCAAGGGTTTGATTTCCAATCAAGGGCACGTCCCTGGGTTGCAAGTTCAATCCCAGCCCCCATCAGGGTGTGTGTGGGAGGCAACCAATGGATCAATGTCTTTCTCTCTCTCTCTCTCCCTCCCCCTCCCCCTTCCCCTGCTCCCTTCCACTCTCTCTAAAAATCAATGGAAAAAATATTCTCAGGGGTGAGGATTCACAACAACTAAGAGTGTAAGACATACTACCTGGTCTTGAGAAGGTTTTTTTTTTTTTTTTTTTTTTAAATATATTTTTATTTATTTCAGAGAGGAGGGGAAAGGGAGAGATAGAAACATCAATGATGAAAATCATTGATCGGCTGCCTCCTGCACGCCCCCTACTGGGAATTGAGCCTGCAATCTGGGCATGTGCCCTTGACCAGAATAGAACCTGGGACCCTTCAGTCCACAGGCTGATGCTCTATCCACTGAGCCAAACTAGCCAGGGCTCAAGAAGTTTTTAAATAAATTGGAAAAACAAATTCTATATGTAATAACAGAAAACCTATATAATAAAGATGCAATATGCAAATGGTTATTACACCGTGAAGTGTAATGACTGACAGTGTAATGACTGGATCACGGATTAGCAGGAGGGTGGGGCAGCAAGCTACAAGCGGGTGGTGGAGAGCTACAGGAGGGGGCAGGGCCACGGGTGAAGAGCCATTGGAGGGCGGCAGCGAGCTATTGGTGCATGGATTTGTGCACAAGGCTACTAGTCATCCTACCTAATAATAGAGTAATATGCAAATTGACCGTACCTACGCTACACCCACCAGCCACGCCCACCAGAAAACCGTCGCAGGGACGTTGGGGTGCGGCCGAGCCCAAGGTCAGGAAAGCCTCGGGCACCAGCAGGGAGCCTGCACGGATGCAGGCAATGACCAGGGGATCGGCTCCTACGATCCTTAGCAGGGACGCTGGGTGCGGCTGAGCCCAAGGCTGGGAAAGCCTCGGGCGGAGGCTTTCCCGGCCTTGGGCACCAGCAGGGAGCCTGCACGGATCGCAGGCAACCACCGGGGGTCGGCTCCTAAGATCCATAGCAGGGACGCTGAGGTGCAGCAGAGCCCACGGCCACTGCCTGGGGCCAAGCCCCGACCCTGAAAGAAGGCAGAAGGCGGTGGCCACAGCCAAGGCCTGGGTCCCCGGTGCCGGCAGAAAACTGGTGCAGGCAGCCAGGTGAATGAAGGTCTATTGTACGAATCTTTGTGCAAACAGGCTGCTAGTATCTAATAAAGAGGGAATATGCTAATTGACCATCACGCCCTCACAAAGATGGTGGCGCCCACAGCCAATAAGGAGGGAATATGCTAATTGCTGCCACGCCCTCAAATGTGGTGGCGCACACAGCCACAAGATGGTGGCTCCCAGTCTCCTCAGGCCCACCAGGGCGCCTGTCTCCGGAGTCCCCCAGTCCCCTCAGCCCCCCAGGGCCGGCCCGAGGCACAGGCAAGCCTTGGATGGTGGCTGCCCGGGGCTCAGGTAACCAGCAGTGGCAGCAACAGAGGTGTGATGGGGGTGTCGCTTTCCCCTCATCACCAGGTCGCTGCCTGCCCCTGAGGGCTCCCGGACTGTGAGAGGGGGCAGGCCGGGCTGAGGGACCCCCCCCCCACTCCAGTGCATGAATTTTCATGCACCAGGCCTCTAGTTTATAAATAAAGACCAAACAGGCTTATGGATAATTATGAGCCCAAAGAATTGACCAATCAATATTGACTAAAGTGGCTATGAACTGGGTCTTAGATAAAAGATATAATTAGATAGTCAGGGAGGAGAGTGGAGGACATTCTAGGATTTGGGAGGTAGAAGGGAAGGAGCAAATTGTACTAATCCTATCTAATAAAGAGGGAATATGCTAATTGACTCTCACATTGTTGAAAAGATGGCAGCGTCCACAGCCAATAAGGAGGGAATATGCTAATTGACTGCCCCGCCCTCAAAGATGGCGGTGCACACAGCCACAAGATGGCTGTGCGCCTGCCTCCGGAGTCCCCCAGCCACCCAGGGCCGGCCCGAGGCACAGGCAAACCTCAGATGGTGGCTTCCCAGCCGCCCAGGGCCGGCCCAAGGTGCAGGTAAGCCTCGGATGGTGGCTGCCCAGCTGCCCAGGGCTGCCTGAGGCTCAGATGACCAGGGCCAGCCGAGGCTTGTGCTGCCGGCAGTGGCAGCAGCAGAGGTGTGATGGGGTGTCGCCTTCCCCTGATCACCGGGTTGACTCCTGCCCCTGAGGGCTCCCAGACTGTGAGAGGGGGCAGGCCGGGCTGAGGGACCCCCCCCATCCAGTGCATGAATTTTCATGCACCAGGCCTCCAGTATGAAATAAGGCAAAGACTTAAAATCACAGCTACTAGAGATAATGAGGAACTCACGTATCAATTATTTCATCCTCCCACCACCTCTAAAGCATCCCTGACTGAATGATGACTATTAGCTTATTTATGCATACTTGAAATGATAGGCAGTTCAGTTTATTTTTGAACAGTTATAATTATTAGAAAATTTCTCCTTAAAGAGCCAAAACATGTTTCCTTAAAACCCCTGAACAAAAGAAAAAGATATCCACAAAGATATAATATTAAATTAAGAAAACTGTTAGGCCCTGGCTGGTGTGGCTCAGTTGGTTGGAGCATCCTCCCATGCATTGAAGGGTCATGGGTTCAATTCCTGGTTGGGGCACATACCAAGGTTGCAGGTTCGATCCCCAGTTGGGCATGTGCGGGAGGCAGCCAATTGATGTTTCTCTTTCTCTCCCTCCCTCCCTTCCTCCCTGTTCCTCTCTTTCTCAAATCAATAAAAGCATATCCTTGAGTAAGGATTAAAAATAAACAAAAAGAGAAACGTCAATGGGCCGGCCCTGGGTGGCTGGGGGGCTGAGGGCGGAACATTGATTGGCTGCCTCCTGCACATCCCCTACTGGGGATCAAACCTGCAACCTAGGCATGTGCCCTGACCACGAATCGAATCAGCAACCTTTTGGTACACGGGATCATGCCCAAACAACGGAGCCACAGTAGGTGTACTAACAGGTTTATAATGTAAATATCAGCTCCCTGCCTTACTTCTGACCATCTTCTTGAATGGCAACCAATTTTTCTTTTCTAGCACCCATTTCTAACAAATGAACACTTTCATTGTTATTTAGAAATCTGAGGCCATTCCTTCTAGGTCTGCTTTTGGTGGGGGCGGGCGTTGAGGAAAGTAGGCTGGGGTCTGAAAGCTCTTAAGATATTTTCTTAATTCTCAGTGTTCTGAAATTTCAAATCATGTGCTTTGGTATAGGTCTTTTTCTTATTATGCTGAGCCCTTTTAAGATAGTACTCATTACAGGGGTGTTTTCCTATGTAATTTTGACAATTATTTCTTCCCTGTTTTATTTCTTTTTTTGAAACTCCCATAGTCAGATAACAGACCTCCTGAAATAGTCTTCTAGTGTTAACTCCTTAAAACAATAACTATCACCGCCACTGCCACCATTTTTGTATTATTTTCTGGGAAATCTCAATTATTCTTTTCCAACCCTTACACTGAACTTTTTATTCTAAAGATTTTTTATTTCTAAGACCTCTTTCTTGTTTTATTTTTAAATTTTATTGACATTAGAGAAAGAGGAAGGGAGAGAGAGACACACACATTGATTTGGTGTTCCACTTATTTATGCATTCATTGCTTGGTTCTAGTATGTGCCCTGACCGGGGGATTGAACCCACACCTTGGCTAGGGACAACACTCTAACCAACTGAGCTACCTGGCCAGGGCTCTTTCTTGTTGTATGAGTGTTTCTTTTTTATAGTATTCTGATCTTACCTGATGGATGTATTATCTTCTTATTCTCTGAGATATTATTTTTTAAATTTTTATTGATTTCAGAGAGAAAGGGAGAGGGAGAGATAGAAACATCAATGATGAGAGAAAAATCATTTAAGCGGCTGCCTCCTGCATGCCCCACACTGGGGATCGTGCCCGCAACCTGGGCATGTGCCCTGATCAGGAATCGAACTATGATCTCCTGGTTCATAGGTTGATGCTCAACCACTGAGCCACACCCAGCTGTGCTGAGATTTAGTGTTTTAAAAAAAGGTTTCCTTTGTTCCTTTCATTGTCTCTTTTCTCTAAATTCCTTTTTCCTTTCCCTTCCCTTTCTTTGTTAATCCTCACTTGAGGATATTTTTCCATTGTATTTTAGAGAGAGTAGAAGAGAGAGAGAGAGAAACATCGATTGGTTGCCTCCCACATGTGCCCTGACTAGGACCAGGATCAAGCCTGCAACCAGTATGTGCCCTTGACTGGAACTGAACCTGGGACCTTTCAATCCACAGGCTGACGCTCTACCCACTGAGCCAAATCAGCTAGGGCTCTCTGAGTTTCTTTTTCCAGTTTACTGGTATTCTGATTTTTCAAATATTTTGAACAGAATACTTTTGTAATTACTCCATAAACTTTAATAGTGGAATGTACTATGTTTAGTTATTATGTTAGAGCTGGAATAGATAAAGTGATATTTGAGCTTGGGCTTTGAAAGGGTAGCAACATTTGACTAAAAAAGGTTAAACAGAGATCACAGATCTGCTCTGCCCATTATATGTGGCTATTTAACTGAAAATAAAATGAAATGAAAATTCCAGTTTCTTACATTTCAAGTGCTCAAAAGCCACATGTGGCTAGTGACTACCATACTGGGCAGTGTAAACATTTCCATTATCATAGAAAGTGCTATTGGACTCTATTACAGAGTGTCTCTTGGCTGTTGGTATAAGATTTGACTTCCATTAGCGGGGAGACTTGTAAATTCTTGAATTTACAAATTGCAAATTCTGGAATATACAATTCAATCACAGTTGAGACATATATTTACCATACCACTCATCTGGATACATCAAAAACAAAGTAAAGGACAAAAGTACTGCATACCATACATAGTTGTTTAATAAATAGCTGTTGCTCAGTTGGTGTGGCTCAGTGGTTGAGCAACGACCCATGAATGGTTTGATTCCCGGTCAGGGCACATTCCCAGGTTGCAGGCTCGTTACCCAGTAGGGGGCATGCAGGAGGCAGCCGATCAGAGATTCTCTCTCATCCTCCTAGATGTTTCTATCTCTCTATCCCTCTCCCTTCCTCTCTCTAAAAAGAAAATCAATGAAAAGATATTTAAAAATAAATAAATAAATAAATAGATAGATAGCTGTTGAATCTAAGAGTGAGATTTAAACAATTATCAATACCAGTTGACAACCTAATCTTGCAATGTAGATCCTGGCATTTAGATATTGCTTAGTAAATAATTGATGACTCAAATTGGATTTAACAGCACCATTGGGGTGGGCAATTGCTGAAGAAAGGAGAGAAACACTATTATTACATTATTTGCTATTGAGTTGGTTTCAGGACTAACACTGATCCATTCTGGGCTGAATCCAAGGAGAATTAATTACTGGAGTGGCAGAAGGATGTCTATATAAAAAGCTTACGTTAAAATGAGACTTCAACATATTAACCTACCTCTGGTTCTATGTTTATCGGATTCAGTTTTGTTCTCCTCTTTTTCTTCTTCATTAGTGGAAATGGCATCTAATTCATGGCAGATGGAGCTACAAATAATAGGATAAGAGAATTTTAAAGTTGGTTCTTGCTCAATATTACCCAGTGTATCATAGCACATGAATCTCTCAAGATTTTCTGTGAAAAAAATTATGTGGCCAACTAATTTGGGATATTCTAAAAGCCATCTCTTCTTGGAGTTTTCCATGCATATTAAAGATTGGAAAAAATATATATTTTTTAATAATTAAAAGAGCAGAGACTCAATGTCACTCATTCTCCATCATGAATAACTCCATAGGTTGAGAGGCAGGAAAATGTTGAAGTAATGCAATTTACCCAGCCACTGAATAGGCTGGCTAGAACTGGCACAAACTCCAAATTACTCTTGCATACACTGTCCCCCCTGCCTGGCCATGAGCACAGTCAGGCAAGGTCTACGGGTATGCCCAAGACTGGGAAATCTTGCAGTAAAGAACTTTTAATCTGTTTAAGTTAGTATTTCTCAAACTTATTTGAATTTAAAAATCTTTTTTTTTTCCCCAAACTATAAGAGAAAGTCTATTTAGAAAGTTACAGAGATAGTAAAAGTGAGCTAGCTGGGCTGTGTAGGCTTAGGAAACAAGTTACAGAGACAGAAGAAGGGCCCTTAGAGCTTAGCAGTAACATACCTGGGGAAGATGAAGGGAAGGGAAAGGTGCCAGTGTGCTCCTGAGAGGGAGAGCACACTTTTTCTTGCATAACAGCAGCTGGAAAACTAGTGCTCTGTGGAACTCACTAGGAAATGTTGCTCTACTAGGGCATCATATAGCCTCAGAGCGGCTGCCTCTCTGGCAGGGATCTAATCCAATCTACTTCAAATTCAGAACAACAATCACAAACAGAAAAGTGATCCATGATCTGGAACATACCTTATGGTTGGAACAGTAAACGGATCAAACTGGTCCACTTTCTGTAAATCAATAGGCACTGAAATTCGACCTGTAAGAACCAAAAGTTATAAACGAATGATTGTGAATATAAATCATTATAGGCTGTTTTGGCGAAAATTTTAATTAGAAAATTAAAATTTAGAAAAAGGGTTAGACTCATCTGTTAAGTACAATAGAAATATAAATTAAAAGTACTTTCATATTAGCTGTGTCTTTTATTTTGTTAAAAACACCACCAAAACATAGGTGTGAAAGACTGTTAAACTATTATCTAGTTGTTCTCATCTCTACTTTTATTTCTGTCTCCCTCTTCCTAATATCCTCCTATATTTAAGTACAGAATGATCTCAAATTGAGTAAGTCTTGAAAATTGAATGAAATAGATGGAAAAAATTCATTTCATTACCTTGGTTTATGTGCTGAGATCAAAACAGACACCTATATGTTAGGCATCTTGAGAAAGCATTTTGGAAATAAAATAGACATTAAACTACCCTTTTATAATATTCACACTTGGGACTCTACATAAAATTTGTCACACCTCAAAAATGAGATAATGAATATAAAGAATGCCAGGTGAGTAACAAAATAATTAAGGGAATTGAGAGTTGATATTAAAGACAGAGTAAAAAGACTGCAGCTAATTAATGGGAAAAGGATATAATCAAAATGTATTCACTTATTTATTTATTTTTATATATATATTTTATTGATTTTTTACAGAGAGGAAGGGAGAGGGATAGAGCTAGAAACATTGATGAGAGAGAAACATCAATCAGCTGCCTCCTGCACATGCCCCACCGGGGATGTGCCCGCAACCAATGTACATGCCCCTGACCGGAATTGAACCTGGGACCCCTCAGTCCGCAGATCGACGCTCTATCCACTGAACCAAACCGGTTTCAGCTGTATTCACTTATTAATGGACACAATTATTTACCCAAACCTTGAATATCAGAATAAGGGGATATCCACTGAAGCTTTATTTATTATTATTTTAAAAATATATTTTATTGATTTTTTAACAGAGAGGAAGGGAGAGGGAGAGAGAGTTAGAAACATCAATCAGCTGCCTCCTGCACACCCCCTACTGGGGATGTGCTTGCAACCAAGGTATATGCCCTTGACCGGAATCGAACCTGGGACCCTTGTGTCTGTAGGCTGACGCTCTATCCACTGAGCCAAACCGGTTAGGGCTGAAGCTTTAGAATTAAACTTAAAATATTAAGCTTATTACTAAAAGAAGCTAAAAACATAGCTGACCGGTTTGAAAAAGAGCTACATAAATGTATGGACTACAGTCATTATAGATTACTAGAGGCTCGATGCACGAAGATTTGTGCAAGAATGGGCCTTCCTTCCCCTGGCTGCTGGCAACGCCTTCGCTCCAGGTGGAGCCTCCTTCCCATGATGCCCAGAGGCCTGGAGTGGCTGGGGCGGTGTGGAACATCTGTGTTGTCACCATGGCAATGACGCAAGCATCCCGTCTCGCCCCTGGCCACTTGGCGCCTGTTGGGTTAATTTGCATACCCACGCCTCATTGGCTGGTGGGCATCGCGAAGGTACGGTCAATTTGCATCTTACTCTTTTATTAGTGTAGATTAAGGGAAACTAGGCAATTTGGGAGAACTGACTATGTGACAGTTTTCTAAGTGCTTTATATTTTAGATGGTCACAATAACACTGTGGTCAGCAAACTGCGGCTTGTGAGCCACATGTGGCTCTTTGGCCCCTTGAGTGTGGCTCTTCCACAAAATACCACAGCCTGGGCGAGTCTATTTTGAAGAAGTGGCGTTAGAAGAAGTTTAAGTTTAAAAAATTAGGCTCTCAAAAGAAATTTCAATTGTTGTACTGTTGATATTTGGCTCTGTTGACTAATGAGTTTGCCGACCACTGCAATAACCCACTGAGGTAGGTACTATCATTATCTCCATTTTACAGACGAAAAAACCAAGGTACACAGAGCAATTTCCCTAACATCCCACACCCAGTGGCAGAGTTGGATTGTTGACACCAAAAAGGACAACTATATACTTTTCTAATGGATGGAGTAAAGTTATGCCAATATAGACACTTTATACTTTACTGGTAAAGTCAGTTTCAGTCCATCAAATCTTATCTAAGAGAAATCTTATCTATGTGAAGGAGAAAAGCTAGAACTATTGAAATCTACTGAGGGAGGCAGCATAGGAGAAAAAGCATAGAACTCTGTTCCTAGCTCTAAAACAATTTGTTTTTAGACTGTGGACAAGTCACTTTAACTTCTTAGGCCACTGTTTCCTCATCTGTATAATGAGAGCTATTGTCCTGTAATTGCTAAGTTCTTCTGCAACTCTAATTCTAATATTGAACCACAGAAACGCAACTGAATATGTAAACTCATCCAGTAGCTACTAATCAACAATTAAAAAAATAAGTTAGCTCAGCTGGTGTCGGTCAGTGGTTGAGCGTTGACCTATGAACCAGTAGGTAATGGTTGGATTCTTGGTCAGGACACATGCTCATGTTGCAGCCTCAATCCCCAGTAGGGGGTGTGCAGGAGGCAACCGATCAATGGTTCTCTCTCATCATTGATGTTTCTTTCCCTCTCCCTTTCTCTCTGATATTAAAAAAAAAAAGAAAAAGTTAATTTAGGTATTAACTGACAGAACAAGGCCTCAATCTTTAATATATCAGGCATCATATGTATTCACACCTAGTGGTATGCTTGCTAAAACAAATAACTTTCATTTCTTTTTTTAGTTTCCCTTATTTTCTTTTTATAGTACCTGTTTTAGGATGAACACTAAAAGGGCTCTTCAGCAAATGATTGATTCCTTTGCTAACATTGATATCCAGCCGTGGAAAACAGTACTGGAGCATGATCTCCCACTCAAGCAAGTATCCATGTCTGTCATTCTAAAAGGAGATGCAAGTCCAGCATGAGGATCAGTAGGAACTTTTGAGGATTTCTTTCAAAGTGGTTAAAAAGTGATCTCCAATCATCTTTAACTTAAATAGCAAAACAATCAGAGTTTAAGAATTATATTATTATATTTATAATACAGATTTCCATGTTATATACCGGATATATGGCCACTTTCTTCAAATGCTCCCAACGCTGAAGTGAACTGTGATGCTTTTGGAAGATTGGTTGAAGGTCATCATGCATCGGTGATGGGTCATTAAGGAACATACTCATTTAGGGCACATCAACAAACAACTTATTTTCTGCATGTATTACCACAAGAATATCTAGTTTAGATAGAAAATAATTACTGTTTTCTAAAATGCAAATATTAAACACTAGAAAATAACCTTGTAAAAAGAAAGTGGTGATATGACAGAATGTCAAAATAACTATATAGTTTAACTAAAATCTTTCCCTGGTCTGTACATATTTTGACTAAATGATTCAGCATTCTTTAAATAACCATTAATCCTAGGACTACCAACTTCCATAAAGAGGAAATTTGTTTATGAAATGGCCTCATGTCTTATTGTATTCCAGAGTAGAGATACAAAAATGTAGAAATACAGGAGATGTTTTGTATAAAAAAGATTAAACTTATAAGTATATGAGAAAAATATTAGAAAAGATTGTAAAAAAAAAAGATTAAGTATATGAGAATATGCAGGCAGAACACATATATAATATCAATACAAGTAGCTCACATAGAAATGGTCTTGGGAAAGGATATTTTCAGGAATAAGAGCTAAAATCTTATCGCAGCTTTCTTTACTTCCAAGAATATCTTGATCAACCAAGGCATATTCTTCAAAGTATTTACTTATTATATTCACAGATTTTCTGTAGGAATAACAATAACAAAATCCCAATACTATTAGCAACACATACCCCACATAGCTTTTGTTGCTATTTTGACTGAATTTCTAGAACTTAACTAGGTAAAATAGGACTAATATCCTTCTCAGAGTTATGAGAGTTAAGTCTAAGGGGAAAGAACCTAGCATAGTGTCTGGCTTAGAAGAAATATTCAAGAAATGTTTACTTCTGAAACTCCACAGCTTAGCAGGTTAACATCATAAATACAGGGGTGGGCAAAGGTAAGTTTACAGTTATATGTACAAGAAAAAGTTTATTCTTGTATTACATATTTTTCATATGAACAACTGTATACTTACTTTTGCCCACCCCTGTATATAACAAGGATAGAAAGCAACCAATTCAGGACAACATAATACACCAGTAGTAGAATGTGGGATAGTCTACAGTTTCTACTCTGAATTGCTTGTTTTAACACCTCAACAATTATATATAGTGCTTAGCAATCTGCAAATAGAGTTTACATCTACTGTTTCATTTAATTTTTGCCACAACTCTAAGACAGATGGAGCAGATATTATTCTTCCCATTATACAGATAAGGAAGTGGAAGCTCTAGTATTTTGTTAAGGTCAGAGTAATTGGGAGAATACAGACCTTACTCCTAATGCAATGCTCTCTCCACTATCCTAGAGAAGTAGTGAATTCAATGGAAGAAGTATGGGTTATGGTATCAAGCAAATTATATAATCCCTCCAAATCTCACTTTGTTAATCTGTTAAGTGAAGATAACATCATATCCCTCATGGGGTGGTTGGGAAAACCAATGAGAACATTTGTAAAGCACCTACCTATCATGAATATGTAGCACACAAGAGACACTGAATTAATTCTAGCTATTATTGTAAAACTAGAGGCCCGGTGCACGAAAATTCGTGCAATGGGTGGGGTATCCCTCAGCCCGGCCTGCCCCATCTCACAAGTCTGGGAGCCCTCAGGGGATGTCCTACTGACAGCTTAGGCCTGCTCCCTGTGGCTGATCAGGGGAAGGCACCGCCCCCATCACCCCTTGCTGCTGCTGCCTCTAGCCTCCCTCTGTGGGAGGTGACCTGGTGATCAGAGGAAGGCGACACCCCCATCATGCCTCTGCTGCTGCCACTGCCAGCCACGTGGCTGCCTGAGCCTCGGTCTGGCCCTGGGCAGCTGCAGCCACCATCTGCAGCTTGCCTGAGCCTCAGGAAGCTGCTGGGGCTTTGTCCGGAAGGATGCAATGTCAAGTCCCCACCCACCTGCACCTGCCACACATGCAGCCTCCTGATGATTGGTCGTTACGGCATGATAGTGTGATAACCATTCGCATATTAGCTCTTTATTATATAGGATGCTACCCAGCAGAGAAAATTGATAATAAGGTGTATAGAGCAAGAACAGAGACAACTTTTTGGACAGCTTTGACAATCCAACATGGAGTCACTGTCAGCTATGACAGTGATGTCAGTGCTAAGCCAAGACTGAGGTAATGGGGTGTAATGGGAACACCTTTATGAGGGGACTGGAATGCCCAAAACCACCAGTCTGGATGGATAAGGACTCCATATGGACACTGCTATTGCACATCACAGTGGTGGGCTATAAGAACTCAGAGCTCCAACCACCCAATGCTGGAGCCTGGCTGTACCCCGGGTAACACTCAGAGCCCACTCCACTGGCTGCGTGCTGCCATTCTAGGTGCCTGGCTTGAGAGCGACACCCATCTCTCCACGTGCGGATGCTGCCAGTGGCTGGGACTTCCCTGAGGAATACTCACTCTGTTGGTTTCTGTCAGGTAAGCTTTTCCTTTCTATGTGAACCTGCATGGGACTCTACTGCCTTATTGGGAGGTCTCCCCTAATAAACCTGGCACTGTGGAAAGCCAAACATGTGTGAGTGACTCCTTTTGGGGGTGCTTCCTTGCTCAGGACACATGTACTACAAGCATGTGCAGGTAAAGCAGACATAACTTAAACTGCATGGAGTCTTTTCCAACAGACCTGACAAAAGGGTGAATTCTTTCACTTAGGTGAACTTTCTTTTTAACATCTTGACCACCCTGAAAAATAAACCATAAAAAAAGACCTTTATGTATATTATATAACATAAATGAAATAATTAAAACATTTCTATAATGTGTTCTAAAGATATTAATTTGTGTAAAATAGATAAGCTTATATGCTATTTAATATAGTTTCAATACCTATAACTTTCTGGGTTAACTTTATTTGACTTAACTGAACAAGAAAAGTAAACTATTAATCTTCCTTTTGCAACAAAGGAGGATACTTAAACAAAATATGAAATATCTTTAAAAAACATAGCACTATAATTTTAATTGATCTGCTAGTAAGATCACCTACTCTGGAAAGTGGATGCTATAAAAGATAGTTTAATTTTGTTAACTAGACATACTATGCCTGGTAACATCCAGCAAAAAAAATAAATGTAAATCATCATTTATGAAGAGCTTACCTTTACAAGACTCAAATACTCAACTATCCCAGACCTTACTGCGGAGGACAGTTTTCTAACTGAATCATCACAGACCCAACAATGAACACCTCTTCTTCCAGAATACACCCAGAGGCGATGCTTAAATCCAAAGTCCTCTGAGGAGGGGAGACAACAGGTTTTAAAACAAATGTATAAACTACTGGTTCTTTCTTACTTCCATGTACGCACTTTAACTAAATTAAACTATTTGTAGTTTCCCATCCCTTTCTCCCCCATGCTCTTGCTTTTAGGACTTTATCTATCCTGGTCTTGGACAAGAATTTCCTCCTGCCCCAGCACTTCCATTTCTCTCCCTTAAAGAACCAGTCAAGGGATATTAAAGGAGTTAATAAATTTAAAGGGCTTAGAACAAGGCCTGGCACATAATAAGACCCTATTTTGTTATCATTCTTTTTTAAATTTTTAATCCTTATCCGAGGATATTTTTTCCATAGATTTTTAGAGAGTGGAAAGGAAGGGAAGAGATAGATACGGAGAAACATTGATGTAAAAGAGACACATCAGTTGGTTGCCTCCTGCATGCGGCCCTGACTGGGTCCAGAATCAAACCCGGAACCCTTTAGTGTGCAAGCTGATGCTCCAACCAATGAGCCAAACTGGCTAGGGTTCCACTGATTTTTTTTTTAGAGCGTGAAAGGGGGCAAGGTGGAGAGAAGGAAGCAAGGGGAGGGAGACATCAATGTGAGAGACACATCAATTGGTTGCCTCCCACAAGGGCCCTGACCAGGGCTGGGGATCGAAACATGCAACCGAGGTATGTGCCCTTGACCGGGAATTGAACCCGAGACCCTTTGGTGTGCAGTCCAACACTCTAACCACTGAGGAACATTGGCCAGAGCTTTGTTATTCTTCTTATCATCACCTCTTCTGGGAAGCCTTTTCTGATCCAATCTCTTCCCATTCGTATATCCACTCCTGCTGTCCTATATTCCCATGGCACCCTGTGCATATTACTTAACACAAATGCAATCTTCAGTTTTCTTATTTGTCCCCTTCTTAGACTGTGTAACCTACTTGAGGAAAGAATTGTTCTTTCGTATTTTCCTCATGTAGGACAGCACCTATCACATAAGAGTTGCTCAACAGATGATTGAATTGGGAAAAAACTCACTGGTTTGATCACAGCTTTATAAGAGTTTCAACTATAACTTTATTGTACTCTTTTATTTTCCTATTACATGTTTTAAGGAAACATGTTAGGAATTTATGGGATTTGATTATAACATGGTATAGATAGAGTAATATTTAGAAGAAAAGAAATTCTTACATTTGACCCCACTCAGACACTGCTGATACTTGCCCTTCAATGCTCGGTCGATGATGCGTATGGCCATTGTCATGAGGGTCCAGCACTTAGAACAAATGTCTGCAGAACTGGAGGAGAGTCATGGTTACTCACGGTCAACATCACCCACTCTACCAACAAAGCCTGCGGTGCTTACCTACAACATCTCCTCACATCATCATAGTCTGTCATGTCAATGTCAAACACCAGTTCTTTTTCCTGAGCCTGGAAAGCTCCCAGCTTCACTGTATTATGTTGATTGGGCTAAAAGGGTAAAATATCAATCAGTTTCTATAAGAGCTGTCATGCTGCCAAATATGCTTGAAAAAGTGACCAAAGAAAAGTGAAGAAACCATATAATGTCAAGCTGATGTCAGTTCATTCAGATCCTATACATCCAGAATTGATGACAGTGTAACTTTCATCTACTTAAAGCAGGGTTTGGTAAATACATATTATCATCAATTTTTTCCCCCCAGTTCTACTGAGATATAATTAACATTTGATATTGTATAATAAATATTTCACCAATAGAAATAATAATAAAGCCTTTCTAGTTTTTTGATAAGGAAAAGTACCTATAATTAATGCCCTATTGCAAGGTGTTCTTTTTTTAAAATTGAGATTTTATCCTTTTATTTTATTTACTTACTTATTTTTAATATATTTTTATTGATTTCAGAGAGGGAGAGGGAGAGAGAAACATCAGTGATGAGAGAGAATCATTGATCAGCTGCCTCCTGCACACCCCCTACTGGGGATCGAGCCTGCAATCAGGGCATGTGCCCTTGACTGGAATCGAACCCAGGAACCTTCAGTCCGTAGGTTGGCGCTCAATCCACCGAGCCAAACTGGCTAGGACGCAAGGTGTTTTTAAGGATCTTTATTTGTTGCTGGACATATAAGTAACAAAAATGTATTTTAAATTTTTCATTAATTCAAAAAAATTTCCCCAATTAGTTTGAACTGAGTCTTTGGCTCAGGCTGTAAGTAGTCTCCTTTGAGGTTATGGGTTACCAGATAAAGAAGACCGACAATACAGATACTTATTTTGCTCCATCCAAACCTGCATGAAAATGATAGTGAAAGTTTTTTTTGTTTTTTTTTTTGACATTTTTTTTATTGAGGTATTATATGTGTACATATCTTACCATTGCCCCCCCCCCCCACCCATACATGCCCTCAACCCCCAGAGTTTTGCATCCATTGTTTATGCTTATATGAATGCATACAAGTCCTTCGTTTGATTTCTTATCTCCCCCACCTCTCCCTAACTGAAAGTTTTTTTTAAGAAAGGCACAATAAGCCTTTAAAAAAAACAGAGGGGACAACACCACCATGATTTTTTAAAATGATAAAAATATATATATATATATTTCAGAGCGGAAGGGAGAGGGAGAGGGGGAGATAGAAACATCAATGATGAGCGAGAATCATTGGCTGGCTGCCTCCTACACGCCCCCCTACTGGGATGGGCCCTGACCAGGAATTGAACCATGACCTCCAGCTTCATAGGTCAATGCTCAACTGTGGAGCCACTCCAGCCGGGCAATAACACCATGGGTTTTATAAGGAGACCCATAAAAACTGAATCTTAAGCTCTCAGTAAGGAAAGATAAGTAACTCTCTCCTTTGATCTTGGTCTATCTCATGTCTTTTACGTTTCTCTATCTTTATCATTATTGTATTAATCCTCACCTGAAGATATGTTTTTATTAATTTTAGAGAGAGGGAGAGAGAAACACTGATTTAAGAGAGGAACATCGATAGGTTGCCTTCTGTATGCACCCTGGTCGGGGATCGAACCCACAACCTAGGTATGTGTCCTGACTGGGAATCAAACCCAAAACTCCAGCAATTGAGCCATCTAGCCAGGGCCTAACCCTAATTTGTAATCCAACAAACATATTAGGAACATGTGGGAATGGGAAGGTTGTACGAGTAGTGAGGGTACAGGTACGATAAAAAAAAAAAAGCTAAATCCTCACCTGCCAGGGTGGAAAGTCAATAGATAAAATTTAAAATGAAAAAATGGGAAGAAACATAAACATGTTATTTAGAGACAAGGAGACAAATACCTTAGGAATCAGCTAAAAGAGTGGTTGTGTCTGCGGAGCATAGAACAGGCAAAGGAGTAAGAGACCTTTTATTTTTTTAAAATAAAAGGCCCATAGTTTACTTGACTTTGTAAACTGTGTTCATATTTAATTGATAAAACTCACAAACAAAATATAAAAAGAAAAGGGTCGCTCTTGGCCTAGTAAAATAATGAGGCATTTCCTCTGTTCTGTGTCAGGGAGGAGTAGTGACACTTTGGTCCTTCTAGAAAGACATTGATCTCCACTTCTGAAGAGGAATAAACTGCCCCAAAGCATTTTTCCTGCCTTCCTTTTCTTTTTTTAAAATGTATTTTTATTGATTTTAGAGAGGAAGGGAGAGGGAGAGATAGAAACACCAATGATGAGAGAGAATCATTGATGGGCTGCCTCCTGCATGCCCCCTACTGGGGATAGAGCATGCAACCCAGGCATGTGCCCTTGACGGGAATTGAACCCGGGACCCTTCAGTCCACAGGTGGATGCTCTATCCACTGAGCCAAACCGGCTAGGGCATGCTTGCTGGCCTTTTCTTACATGTCTTCTCTCCTTCCTCTGGGATTTATAGTCAGATAACCTGGGTTCAGGTCCCAGCTCTATCATTTAGAAATTGTGTGACCTAGGAAAAAAATTATTTGAGTTCTCCAGGCCTGTTTTCTCCTTTGTAAAAAGAACAGTGAGAATTTCTATGAAAAACAAATTATACAACATCTGAAAAAGTTCCACAAAATCCATTATCCCATGTGTGTATTTTTCCTTCATGTGTGCATTTTTAAGGAGAGGAAGGGCAATTTTAGTATGTTCATTCATTGAACAAATGTGTACAGTGTAGCCCTGGCTGGTTTGGCTCAGTGGATTAAGTGTCCGCCTGCGGACTGAAGGGTCCCAGGTTCAATTCTGGCCAAGGGCATGTGCCTGAGTTATGGGCTTGATCCCCAGTGGGGGGCAAGCCGATCGGGAATTCTCTCATCATTGATGTTTGTCTCTCTCCCTCTCCCTTCCTCTCTGAAATCAATAAAAATATATTTAAAAATATATATGTATGGTGTACTCTCTCCACCAGGTACTATTCCAGATACTTAAAATATAGAAGAGGCAGGGGGACAGGAGAGATGGCAGGCTGCAATAGGCCTTACTGAGTAAGGACTTGAAGGAAGTGAGGGAATGAACCAAGATATTTGGGGAAATAGGTTCTAGAAAGTGAAACTTCTCAAGCAAGGGCAGTGTGGCAGGGGTCGGGTGAGTGAGGGGCTTTTACTCTGAGTGAAATGGGTAGCAACTGGAGAATGGTTTTGAGCAGAGGAATCACAGGATCTGGCTTTCTAAAGGATCACTCTGACTGCTGAATTAAGACTAGACCCTAGAGCAGTGGCCATGCCCCACGTAAGCACCTCTAAAATCCTGATGACATATAATTCTTATTATTCAAAAAGTGAACTCCTATTCATGTGGAGGAAGCCTAAAAGGCCATTAAACAAGCTTCCAAAGAACATGGCATCCATGAAAGAGAAACATAAAAGAACAAAAGGACAGTTGAAGTTACTGAGGAAGAAATCACTAAGAAATTGTTAAAAAAATGAAGTGACATGAAAAAAATAGCAAAGTTTTAAGAATTGAAATGCATAAATATGTCACAATATATATTTATATGCTGTATATGAGGCCCCTAGAACCATAAGAAATGCAAAAAATTCACTGTTAATAACTCATTCTCGAATTGCCCCCCCTAAAATCAAACTGCCCCCCTGTGGGGCGTGTGCCCCACGCTGGGAACCACTGCTCTACAGTCTACAGGAGCAAATTGTTAGGAAGTTTTTACAGTCATTCAGATGAGAGATGATGATGATGGTAGTAGCACTAGTTGGATTTTAGGTATTATGGTAGAGATTTCCTAATACAAAGGATGCAGGAGTGGGAGGGGAATGAAGAATAACTCCAATGCTGGGAGAGAATGTAATTCTCTTTTAATACCCTTCCTTAAATCATGCTGATTTCCACATTTAGTCTTTCGGCCAGATACTCAAATTTTTTATTTATTTTTTGTCCTAGTGAGAATACAACCAATTCTCATACAAAGTATTTCCGTTCAGTAATGTACAGTATCAAAGAACAACAAAAGAAATTACAATCAACTTGCAAAAACAGTTAAATAAGTGTTCCTCTTCTAATAGAATAAATTATAAAAATATAATCACAAAACGCTGGGGTTTCTTGGTGCTTTTACAAAACCAACAAAATACATAAAAACCGAATTCCTTACCCTGTGGGAATATACCGCTCCTATATCAATCTTGTATGGATTCATTTTCTGCATCTCCTTTTCCAAATCACTCTGGTTGTTGAAGGATTGGTAGCGGATGTAAATATCATCTTTCAACGTGAATGAAAATTCACGGTGTTGAAAGTAATTCTTTATCACTGCAAATAAATGTACATTTTAATGTTAATTTGGTCATTTTAATAAGCCCTTTGTGCCCAACACTGTGCTACAACAAATAAAAAAGCCAAGGCCTAGTCTCTAATTTGAAGGGGCTTATTACCACACGGCATCTCATAGGGGAAAGTAAAAACGAGAAAAAAGGATGCAGAAATATTTTATTTATTATTTAAAAATATATTTTATTGATTTTTTACAGAGAGGATGGGAGAGGGATAGAGAGTTAGAAACATCGATGAGAAACATTGATCAGCTGCCTCCTGCACACCCCCCACTGGGGATGTGCCCGCAATCAAGGTACATACCCTTGGCCGGAATCGAACCTGGGACCCTTGAGTCCGCAGGCCGGCGCTGCGCTCTATCCACTGAGCCAAACCAATCAGGGCTGCAGAAACATTTTAAATGTAAAACGCCGCCTCAGTCTCCTCGGTGGGGACTAATACATTCAGCGGCGACGAGTGAAGTACCTCTCCTCTTCCGGGAGACGCCCCTCTCACTCTGAGGCAGGTCATGCCTGGGCGACTTCATCCTCCGACCCAATAGCCCCGGGCTGGGCTCAGGCGCCGAAGGTGAGTCCGGCCACGCAGTGGGAGGGGCGGCGGCTCTGCCTTCCAGAGTGGCCGCAGGCCGGTCAGTAAATCCTCTCTCGGAGGAAGAGGTGGGGAGGGCTCGAGATAATGCCTGGGCACCACATCTTGACAGGCGAAAGTACCCTCCCAGAACCCCTTCACATCCCCTTTCCGACCGACTACCCACCCGCCCCCCGCCGCCATCACCTCCGCCATAGTTGAGCCAGCGGTAGTACTGGGCGTAGGGAAAGAGCCTCCGGTAGTAAAGCTTAAGCAGCTCGGGAAGCTCGGCTGGGTCAAAAGCCTCCATGGAGCGCGGCACTCAGCCCCGGCAGGATTCTGCAAGAATTGGCGGGAACCACACAAGAGCCTCCCCCATTGCGCAGGCGCATCGTGGCCCGCCGTGTGCAGGGGTCGCTGGGAATTGTAGTAGCCACTTGGGAGGTTGGCTTGTGGCGTGGGAGGAGCTCCTGGTGTCCCCGCCCGCCCGCTTCCACAAAGGGTCCTCTGCTCAGGTGCACAGAGGAAGGCCGCGCCCGTTCCAAGGAGATCGTTGGCGGAAAGGTGAGCCCTTGAGCATATTGACTTAGGTTATAATGAAGGAGTAGGAAAGATGTTCGCTAATTTATGAATATTATAGAAATAATACATTTAAACAGTGTGAACCAATATCTTTCAGAGGGTTTGGGAATTAGTTCTTCATCGGATTACGGGGCCCAACATGTGGAAATATGTCTCAACCAAATGGGAAAAGCAAAGGCTATTTATTCAGAGCTTGCTATATCGCCAGGGAGTCGGCTACTGTCACTTGCATGTTGGCAGACTTTAAAAGGCAGGCAGAGGAGAGGGAGAGCTTTATGGTGGAGAAAGGTTTCAGGTGTGCACTGATTCACGGCTATTTGTATGGGGAAGATGTAGGTGGGCTAACTAGGAGTGGGGCATCCTATGTGATTTGGTTACAGGTGCCTACTGGCTTTTTCCCCCTGGTTGGTCCTAAGTTAGAAGTGGAGACAAAAATTAGGGAAGTTGCCAGTTATTAATCAGCTTCTGGCCAATTTGGGCCAATTGTTACAGGGATTTTTGTTTGGCTTCTTGGACTATCACTAGAGTCAGAGGTCTGATTTACAGCACGCTGGCTTCCTGGGCTATTTATTATAGAAAAGAGGGTCGGTTTCCTGGGTACGCTTCTGCAAGTTGTGGGTCAGAGTTCTGTTTTTAAATATGGTCTGGCTGTTTTTTTTTTTTTTTTGTATATCCAGTTTCTAAAATAGAACACCCAGGAATACTAAAACTGGATTTAGAGGAAGCTTGCAGAATCATGGAGAGCTTGGCAAGATGAAAGGAGCCTGTGTGCTATAGATATGCAGATCAGTCAGTCAGTCTTACCTGGTCTCCTCCTTGCAAATGTGGACTGTGGATGGGCAGTCTGATAGTAATCACTATCGTGTTACTTTAAAACCATCATTTTCATGAATTTTATTTTATTTAAAAAAATATTTGTAGTGATTTCAGGGAGGAAGGGAGAGGGAGAGAGAGAGAGAAACATCAATGATGAGAGAGAATCATTGATTGGCTGTCTCCTGTACCCCCACACTGGGGATGGAGCTCACAACCAGGGCATGTGCCCTGACAGGGAATCGAACTGTGACCTCCTGGTTCATAGGTTGACACTCAACCACTGAGCCATGCCAGCTGGGCATGAATTTTATTTTTATAATAATAGTAGGAGAGCAAGGAGGGAATAGTCTGTAGTAAGTTATTATTAGCCTAATCTTGAAAATGATTATGGTCTCTCAGCTCCTGTGGGCAGTGTGGTAAAAAATGGGCTCTGGGAAGATCATACTTCTTTGAATATTCCTAGAAATCTGGCTTCCTGCACAAATCTTATTTGATTTTCACAATCCCTATGCATTCTGTTTTGGGTAGGGTGAATTTCATTGCTGGGAAGGTTTTCACTATAACAAAAGTAACAAGAATGTCTCCAGAACCACATTACCCTGGGCTTTTTTTTTTTAACTTTAAATTGATTTATTATCTTAAAGTTTTATATATGTCTCCTTTTACCCCGCTTGGACCCCCCGCCCCCACCCGCAAGCCATTCCCACCCCGGGCAAGCCCCCCACTGCCCCAGTGTCTGTGTCCATTGGTTACGCCAATATGCATGCATACAAGTCCTTCGGTTGCTCTCTAACCTCCCTCCCCTGCCATTGGTCTCTGGATCTATTCTTGTTCATCAAATTATGTTGATCATTATATCCCACATATGAGTGAGATCATGTAATATTTATCTTTCTCCGACTGGCTTATTTCACTTAGCATAATGCTCTCCAGTTCCATCCATGCTGTTGCAAATGGTAAACATTCCTTCTTTTTTTATAGTGGCATAGTATTCCATTGTGCAGATGTTCCACAGTTTTTTAATCCACTCATCTGCTGATGGGCATTTAGGCTGTTTCCAAATCTTAGCTATGGTGAATTGTGCTGCTATGAACACAGGGGTGCATATATCCTTTCCGATTGGTGTTTCTAGTTTCTTGGGATATATTCCTAGAAGTGGGATCACTGGGTCAAATGAGAGTTCCATTTTAACTTTTTGAGGAAACTCCATACTGTCTTGCATAGTGGCTGCACCAGGCTGCATTCCCATCAGCAGTGCACGAGGGTTCCTTTTTCTCCACATCCTTGCCAGCACTTGTCAGTTTGTTGATAATAGCTATTCTGATAGGTGTGAGATGGTATCTCATTATTGTTTTGATTTGCATCTCTTGGATGATTAATAACTTTGAGCATGTTTTCATATGTCTCTCGGCCTTCTGTATGTCCTCTTTTAAAAAAGTGTCTATTTAGGTCCTTGGCCCATTTTTTGATTGGATTGTTTATCTTCCTTTTGTTAAGTTGCATGAGTTCTCTGTAAATTTTGGAGATTAAGCCCTTATCTGAAATAACATTGACAAATATGTTCTCCCATGTACTGGGCTTTCTTGTTGTTTTGTTGATGGTTTCTTTTGCTGTGCAGAAGCTTTTTATTTTGATGTAGTCCCATTTGTTTATTTTCTCCTTAGTTTCCATTGCCCTAGGAGCTGTGTTGATAAAGATATTGCTACAACATATGTCTGCTATTTTGCTGCCTATAGAGTCTTGTAGGATTTTTATGGTTTCCCGTCTTACATTTAAGTCCTTTAGCCATTTTGAGTTTGTTTTTGTTTATGGTGTAAGTTGGTGATCTAGTTTCTTTCTTTTTTTTTTGCATGTATCTGACCAAATTTCCCAGCACCATTTATTGAAGAGACTGACTTGACTCCATTGTATACTCTTGCCTCCTTTGTCAAATATCAATTGAACATAATGGCTTGGGTTGATTTCTGGGTTCTCTGTTCTGTTCCATTGATCTATAAGTCTGTTCTTGTGCCAGTACCAGGCAGTTTTGAGAACCATGGCTTGGTAATATAGCTTGACATCTGGTATTGTGATCCTTCCAACTTTGTTCTTCTTTCTCAGGATTGCTGTGGCTATTTGGGGTCTTTTTTTATTCCAGATGAATATTTGGAGAGTTCTTTCTAGGTCTGTGAAATATGCCGTTGGTATTTTAATGGGGATTGTATTGAATCTGTAGATTGCTTTGGGTAGTATGGACATTTTAATGATGTTGATTCTACCAATCCATGAACATAATATGTTCTTCCATTTGTTTATGTCTTCCTCTATCTCTTTTTCCAATGTACAGGTCTTTTACCTCCTTAGTTAAGTTTATTCCTAGGTATCTTAATTTTTTTTTTTTTTTTTTTTTGGTGCAATGGTAAATGGGATTGTGTTTTTTGTTTTTTTTTTTCATTTCTCTTTCTGTGAGTTCATTATTGGTGTATAAAAAGGCCATAGATTTCTGGATGTTGATTTTGTATCCTGCTACATTGCTGAATTAATTTATTAGGTCTAGTAGTTTTTTGATGGAGTCTTTGGGGTTTTGTACATATAGTATCATGTCATCTGCAGATAAGGACTGTTTTACTTCTTCTTTTCCAATTTGGATGCCTTTTATTTCTTCTTCTTATCTGATCGCTATGGCTAGCACTTCCAGTACTATATCGAACAGGAGTGGTGAGAGTGGGCACCCCTGTCTTGTTCCTGTTCTTAGGGGAAATGAGTTTAGTTTTTGCCCATTGAGTATGATGTAGGCTGTAGGTTTGTCATATAAGGCTTTTATTACGGTGAGGTATAAATCCCTTTATTCCCACTTTGCTGGGAGTTTTTATTAAGAGAGGATGTTGGATTTTATCAAATTCTTATTCTGCATTGATTAATATGATTATGTGATTTTTGTCTCTCAATTTGTTTATGTGATATATCACATTTACTGATTTGCAGATATTGTACCATTCTTGCATTCCTGGAATACATCCCACTTGGTCATGGTGTATGATCTTTCTTATGTAATGCTGAGTCCGATTTGCTAGAATTTTGTTGAGGATTTTAGCATCTATGTTTATCAAGGATATTGGCCTATAGTTCTCTTTTTTTGTGGTGTCTTTATTTGGTTTTGGAATTAGGGTAATGCTGGCTTCATAGAAAGAACTTGGAAGTGTGCCTTCCTCTTGAATTTTTTGGAATAGTCTGAGGAGGATAGGTTTTAGTTCTTCTTTGAATGCTTGGTAGAACTCCCCTGTAAAGCTGTCTGGACCAGGGCTTTTGTTTGCTGGAAGATTTTTGATCACTGCTTCAATTTCTTTGGTAGTTATTGGCATATTCAGTTTTTTTGATTCTTCCTGATTGAGTTTTGGGAGCTTGTATTTTTCTTTTCTTTTTTTAAAATATATTTTATTGATTTTTACAGAGAGGAAGAGAGAGGGATAGAGAGTTAGAAACATCGATGAGAGAGAATCATCGATCAGCTGCCTCCTGCACACCCCCTACTGGGGATGTGCCCACAACCAAGGTACATGCCCTTGACTGGAATCGAACCCGGGACCTTTCAGTCCGCAGGCCGACGCTCCATCCACTGAGCCAAACCGATTTTGGCAAGGGAGCTTGTATTTTTCTAAGAATATGTCCATTTCATCTAGGTTGTCCATTTTGTTGGAATAGAGTTGTTCATAGTATTTTTTCATAATCCTTGTATTTCTGTGCGATCAGTTGTTACTTCACCTCTTTCATTTCTGATTTTGTTTATTTGAGTCCGCTCTCTTTACTTCTTGGTGAGCCTGGCTAGAGGTTCATCAATCTTGTTTATCCTTTCAAAGAACCAGCTCTTGGTTTTGTTGATCTTTTATATATATATATATATATTTTTGTCTCTATGTCGTTTATTTCTGCTCTGGTCTTTATTATCTCCTTCCTTCTGCTTATGCTGGGCTTTTCTTGTTGCTCTCTTTCCAACTCTTTGAGTTGTAGGGTTAGAAATTTATTACCATTTTTTCTTGTTTTTTGAGGTAGGCCTGTAGAGCTATGAATTTCCCTCTCAAGACTGCTCTCACTGTGTCCCATAGATTTTGGATTGTTGTGTTTTCATTGTTGTTTGTTGCCACAATGCTTTTTATTTCTTCTTTGATCTCTTTGGAAACCCAATCATTGTTTAACCTTTTGCACTTGGATGTCGAGTGTGACTTGACACAGTTAGCATCGGTAGCAGGAATCGAGAAAAAAACAAGCGAGTGTAAAGGGTTAATAGCATGCTATTTAGCCTTCAGGTATTTGATTTTTTTTTTCATTGTTTTTATACCCTGGACTTTTTAAAAAATATATATTTTATTGATTTTTTTATAGAGAGGAAGAGAGAGGGATAGTGAGTTAGAAACATCAATGAGAGAGAAACATCGATCACTTGCCTCCGGCACACCTCCCACTGGGGATGTGCCCGCAACCAAAGTACATGCCCTTGACTGGAATCGAACCTGGGACCTTTCAGTCCGCAGGCCGACACTCTACCCACTGAGCCAAACCGGTTAGGGCCATGCCCCGGACTTTTAAATAGAGGTTTCTGAGCTTTCTCATTGCTGCCTTTAGGAACTGACTTCTTTGGGCTATTTGGGAGTTCCCTGTTTACATTTCAGGAATACTAAGGAGTGCAACATCTTAAGGAGCTAAGACATAAGGGAAGAAAACAAAGGAAGTTATATTTATTGAGTTCCTATTGTATGCTTACTTTATTCAACACCAGTTCTCATCAGGAAAAGGAAAAATAAAGGCTAAATTCATTTAGCATTTGTTATGCCAAGAAGTACCATTTTAAGAACTTATTCCCCATAAGAATATGGACAAATATCCCTATTTTACAGATAGGGAAATATGTAGAAAACTTAAAGTAATATGTCTGAGGTCACACAGCTAGTAAGTGGGAGTCAGACAGCCTGGCTCCAGAGTCTGTGCGTTTACCTCTTAAGCTACATGCTATGTCTCCTCTACAAGGGGTTGTTGTGAGGGTTAAATGGGATACAGGTGCCTGGCTCAGTTCATAGTCCAGAACCACTCAATGTGAGAAAGCTATTCTTTTGTAAAAGTTCTCTGGTGTAGAGGCTTTTATCCCAAGTGCCACTGAGAGGCAGTATTGCCATTCATTTCGTTCCCTTTGTGCTTCCTCCACATAGGTGCAAAACCCCTTTGTCTGAGCCTTCTTCCATTTTCTACCATTCTCTTTACATTTACTCCTTATGTCTACTAGCATCCTCTTTGGGTAATCTATCAGCCTAGGTCTCTCTCGCCTAGTTCTTTGCAGACTTGGACCCCTCCTTATGGACTTCCCTTCCAGTTCAACTCCTATTGCTATTCTGGATGTTTTTATCATGTAAAAAGATGATCTCTAAATAGATAGTTCATTTGGTCATTCTTTATTTTTTATTTTTATTATTGATTAGAGAAAGGAAGGGGAAAAGGGAGAGAGAGAGAGAAAGAGAGAGAGAGAGAGAGAGAGAGAGAGAGAGAGAGAGAGAGAGAGAGAAATGCTGATTGTTGTTCCAATTATTTATGTATTCATTGGTTGCTTCTTGTATATGCCCTGACCTGCAACCTTGGCATATTGGGACAACACTCTAACCAACTGAGCTATACAGTCAGGGCCCATTCCGTCATCCTTTAACTGAAGCATTTATTCCATTTATTTCTGGGGAGAAAAAATTCATGGCATGATTTCTGCTTCTAAGAAAGTTATAGTCTAGTAGAGGCAATAGACACAAATAAAAAAGTGTGATGAAGTGTTATGGATTCATTCATAACCCAACTATCTATTAGCATCAGCATTTTTCTTGAGACTTGGATAAAATAGGTACAGGGAACATAGTCACAAAAGTGTAAATGGCATGGTGCTTTCAGGACACCGCCAATAGTTTCCTATGGACAGAGCTCAGCCTTCAAGGGATGACTTAGCTGAGAGGTGGGCTAAGAGGCAAGCCATGGCCAGAACATTTCATTTCCAAGGAGTGTGGAAATAAAAATTATTCACCTTCCATTTTTATTCAGGTTTGGTTAAAATTAAAATAAAATATTGATAATATTAATATTTGATAAAAGCCTTGGGAGCAAATAATCTTGTTGAAACAAGTAAATTGAAAATTTGCAGTACTCCTGTGCTAGTTATTTCCCTCCCCAATAAGAGAGGAAAAAGAAGATTAGAGAATAAGTTCTGTTGACACAAGAGCATAATTAACAGGAGACTATCTAGGTGGGGCCCATGCCATATTTAAGTTTAATTATATTAGGTTCTGTTTCTTATTATCATAAATTACTGAAAAGCAATAAAGAGCACCATCATATTTGTGTATGTCAAAGTTTTAGTTTGATCTCATAGGAATGTTTCTTTTAACTACAGAGCAAATGACCACCTCAAAGTTGATAAAACATGTGTTATAGTACATGCAATTGTTCTTCAATCTATATAATGAATTTGACATATGGAATTAAAATTTTTTCACCTAAGCTATTAATGAACCCACCAGATTTTTGCTAAGTTACCTGCCAACATACATGTTGTATAGATTCTCTTGTTAGTCATAAAGTGACATACTCTTTGGGTCTAGCTTTTTCCTTGCAGACTGTTTAAAATAAAGAATGGCAGATTTGCTCTGGCCTGTGTGGCTCAGTTGGTTGGAGTCACGTCCCGTACAACAAAAGGTTTTGGGTTCAGTTCCCCGTCAGGACACATTCTCGGGTTGTGGGTTTGATCCCTAGTCCCCATTGGGGCTCGTGCAGAAGGCAACTCATGGATGTTTCTCTCACATCTATGTTTCTCTCTCTCTCTTAAAATCAATAAAAATAAATAAAATTTAAAAAATGGGGTCAGGAGGCTAGAACAGAGAACTCACACACCTGTCACCAATGAACTACTGACCTCAACAGGAAGAAAATTTCCTTGCCTCTTCCACAGGAAGTAATACTGCATTACTACCTCAGCAGAAGGAAGCTTATGCCTTGCTCAGTAACAGCTCTGCTAATGGGAGACTGTCATAATTCAGCCGATGAAAAGTCACTATACTTTGTACTTTCAGTTACAACAGTCCCTCCGAAGTCCATAAAAGAGCATTCCTATCCTTTGTTTTTCTGGTCTTAACACATGTTTCACTATTAACCTGCATGTCCCAAATAGCAATTCTTTGTTGTTCTGAAATAAACCCATTTTGCTTGAGAAATACCTGGCTGTTTGTTGAAGGTCCACAGTTGTATGGTCTGGGGTATAAATTATATCTCAATAAAGCTGTTAGTAACATCCTTAAGTCTGGCTGCAGGGTTTTTGGAACGGTGTGCCAGCATTACGGCTGAGAACCTCAGTTTGCAGCAGCTGATCTAAGGTTGGCAGTTTGAGAAGGCTCTGCTAAAATTAGCTCGCCTTCCCCTGCCTGCAGCCAGCAGGGGTTTTGCACACTAGTATTCCAGCTTAAATCAGAGGATGGGGCTGAAGTAAACAGTAGAAGATCGTAACTCATGCGTTGTGATTATGGAGGTGATTTCTAGGTCATTGAAATAAATTAACCAGGCAGTACTATGTGGATGAGAAGGAAAGAGATTGACAACATAGTATAAGAAAGCTAAATTTTCATTTATTCTAACTGGAAGTTAATTGAGAATGTCTAGAATTGATAAGTTAAGAAATAGTAGTCTAAGTAGACAAATCTCCTGGGTCAAAGAAAGAAACATAAATGATTGCACAGCTTTTACAGATGAATGGTTATAAAAGTAAAGCAGGCCACTTTGGGTTTGATATTTGAAATAGTCAAGGCATCTTCAGTTATTTGATTCATGTTCAGGTTTGACCTCTGTTTGGGGGTTCTGCCTGGCCTGGCATATCTCTTCTGCAAGTGTATCTTCTTGCTGCCAGGTGTGATAGTTGAATAGTAATATCCAGGGAGACTGTCGGGTCCAAGCTTCTCCCTAATGGGGGAAATGGATCTTCATCTTTGACTGGCATCAGGAAATTACCCTTTTAGTCAATAAACAGGCAGGCCGAAGCCCTGTCTGTTACTACAGTGCACCAGAGAATGCCATTTGGGCAGAACAGAGAACACAGTCCCCTCAGATAGGAGAGAGGCAGAAGCTTACTGGGGAGAATGGGGAGGTGGAGGGAGAGGGGCAAAGGAGAGACAGAAATGAGGGGAAGGGAGGGAGCAACAAGTGTCTTTTTCCCTTTCACCGGTTCCTCCAGTTTTACTCCTCTACACCATTAATGGTTCTGGATCCAGTTACTACATTGTGGGGAGTACGGTTCTCCACCAACAAGCAGTTCTTCATGACACCAGCTGGGTGTGCTACAATTCAACTCAGCTCTGACACTGTCTACCAGGAGATCGCAACAAGTTCCACAGGCCAAGGGCTCACTCCTCCAAGCCAACCCTCCCCACCCACGTCAGATACCAGTTGCAAGCTCAGGTTATCACTTATGCTTCTGACTGATTGGCTACAGATCAGAGGTTCCAACCACGCCCTGCTTGGGTTCTATTAATTTGCTAGAGTAGCTCACAGAGCTCACAGAAACATTTTACTTACTAGATTACGGGTTTATTATAAAAGGAGGTAATTCAGGAACAGCCGGATGGAAGAGATCCATAGGGCAAGGTATGGGGAGTGGGTGTGGAGCTCCCATGCCCTCTCCAGGCATGCCACACTCTCTCAGAATCTGCAAGTGTTCACCAACCTAGAAACTCTCTGAACCCTGTCCTTTTGGGTTTTATGGAGGCTTCATTACATAGGCATGATTGATTTAAATTATTGGCCATTGGTGATTGAACTCAACTTCTAACTCCTCTCCCCTCCTGCAAAGTCTGGGGATGGACTGAAAGTTACAACCAGTTCTGCCAATGTGGGACTATCCTGGGCAGTCTCCACACATCAGCTAGGCTGAGACTTTCTTGGGGCTGATCTGCAGTTTCAGGACCTTCCTCTCAAATCCTACTTTCTTCTCTCTTCTTTCTTTTTTGTTAATCCTCACCTGAGGATATTTTTTCCATTGATTTTTAGAGAGAGTGGAAAGGTGAGGCAGAGACAGAGAGAAAGAAACACTGGTCGGTAATCTCCCAAAGGCGCCCTGAGCGGGGATCAAACCTGCAACTTAGGCATGTGCCTGGACTGGGAATTGAACCCGCAACCTTTTGGTGCACTGGATGGCACTCCAACCAACCGAGGTTGCATGCCACAGAATCTTAAAATAAAAGTACATGTTCATCCTTACTTAAAAATAAATTATTTTAATTAAAAAAATCAAAGCAATATACATATATAGTTCAAAATTCAATTAGTACCCAAAAATTAATAATGAAAAACAGTTCCCTATCCTTCATTACTGCTACTTAGAAGCAAATGCTTTCAACTTTTAGCTATTTCTTTTTGTATTTACCTTTATATTTCTAAATAATATACTGTTATTTCTTTTAAATATATTTTAATTTATTTTAGAGAGGAAGGGAAAGGGAGAGAGAGATAGAAACATCAATGATGAGAGGGACTCATTGATCGGCTGCCTTCTGCATACCCCTACTGAGGATTGAGCCCTCAACCTGAAATTGAACCCAGGACCCTTCAGTCCACAGGCTGACGCTCTATCCACTGAGCCAAACCAGCTAGGGGCATGTTATTTCTTGATTTATTTAATTTTAGACATTCTCAACATTTTCCTTTATAGTACCAATATTTTTTCTTGGAGGGGATAAATGGTGATAGAAAAAAATAAAATAAAGAAAAAAATAAAATAAAATGAGGTGAAGCGTAAAGACTGTTTTACTGATTCATTAGGAGGGAAGTTTTTTTTGGTAAGTTAACAATCGTAGTAGGAATGAGAACTGATTTAAATTGCCAACTGAAACTCAAAAGTGTGAGAATTCTCAATAAATATTTAGGAGTTTTCCCTACTGACTACACTATTGTGTAAAGGTGGAAGCCACTTAGATCTTCTGGACAGGAAAAACAAAACATTGATCTTCCTGTTAATGAATTACTTCAGCAAAGTCTCTAAGTCATCAACTTCTTATCTACATGGAAAGCTGTGTCTAAGATACATTATTAAGTAAAAAATAGAGTAGCATAAATAGTATCAAACCTTTGTAAAAATAAATTTTACAAAATAAAATTGGAATATTTCACACACACACACTGTACATGCATGCATGTATGTACATGCATGCATGTACAGTGTGTGTGTGTGAAATATTACAATTGTTGATGTTTGTCTCAGAGGTGGGATAGGGGGTTGGAACTACACTTTCTGCATTGTGCATTTTTGTCTTTGAGTTTTTCTATAACATATATGTTTATGATGGGGGATATTTATGTTTAACTTATTTGTGGCAGGCCAGAAAACCAGTTTGTTAATCAGTGTGTGGAGTAAAGGGAAGACACTTGGGTAGATGATGGGATGGGAGTTGGAGAGAGTATTACCCAAAGCCTCTGTAATAATTTAAGGGCCAAGTTGACCCTTACCACCAGAATAGTTTCTTTCTTTTTTAAAAAATATATTTTTTTATTGATTTTAGAGAGGAAGGGAGAAGGAGAGAGAGATAAAAATATCAATGATGAGAGAGAATCGTTGATTGGCTGCCTCCTGCACGCCCCCCACTGGGGATTGAGCCGGCAACTCAGGGCATGTGCCCTTGACCAGAATCAAACCCAGGACCCTTCAGTCCGCGGGCTGACGCTCTATCCACTGAGCCAAACAGCTCAGGCCAGAATAGTTTCTTATTGCAAGAGGAGCAAGTAAGCAGCTCTTGACACTGTTGACAGTACTTTCACTTCCAGTTGAAGGAAGCTAAGCCCTGGGATGGTTTTCAGGGTTTAGTATCTAAACTGGTACCATTCACCGCAGGGCCAGGAGCAATTGCCACCCTCCAAATGGAGGCAGCAAATCTGCAAGGAAGTCTATAAAGTCCTGCCTCAGGGCACTTCCACCCACTGCTTGTGGGAATGTAAATTGATTTGGCGCTTTTGGGGCTGGTTTGATTATACATCGTTAGAAATTATAATGTTATGAATACTCATATCCAGTGATTTAATTAAGTCTTTATCCTATGGAAATAAAGTATAGGCCAAGCAAAGACTTGACTACAGTATAAGGTATGTTTACAGCTGCAGTTAAAAAAACATATAATAAAGAACAGATGAGAAATAACTTGAATTTTCAAAAACAGGGAAAGTGGTATAAGAAAAACTAAGCAGCTATGTCATAGAAGAATATTTCATATACTGTATATTCACCATATATTTAAAATAGTTCACACAGATTTAAGAATATTTAATAATTTATATTTATATGATATAAATGTAAACATTAGCATTATTAAATAAAATGAACTAAATTTTATTTTTAGTGTTATATAATAATTTAATAAATATATTCATGATATAATTCAGAAGTAGAAAACACACAAAACAGTCCAAATAGTGTGATCTAATTTTGATTTTAAAAAAAGATACACGTGCGTGCATGCGCGCACGCGCGCGCGCGCACACACACACACACACACACACACAAATTCACAGATCTGACTATTAAATCATAAGATCTTTTTTATATTGATTATTTCAACATTAAACTAGCCTAACCAGAATTCTTATTTTTCATACTTATTTATGTCCTTTAATTAGCATTCAGCTGTATCTGTCGCTACTAAGTCATTAAAATTTTTTTTCAATCAATAGTACAGTTGTTTTTTTAAAAAATATATTTTTATTAATTTTGGAGAGGAAGGGAGAGATAGAAATATCAATGATGAGAGAGAATCATTGATCAGCTGCCATCTAGTCTACATCCTGGGCATGTGCCCTGACTGGAAATTGAACCAGGATCACCTGGTTCATAGGTCGATGCTCAACCACTGAGCTATGCCTGCCAGGGCAGTACAGTTGTTTTTTTGATCCGTATATCAATGAACATCTATTAAATTTGTTAAATAATTTTTTAAAAATATATTTTTATTGATTGCAGAGAGGGAGTGAGGGAGAGAGAGATAGAAACATCAATGATGAGAGAGAATCATTGATTGGCTACCTTTTGCATGCCCCTTACTGGGGATTGAGCCCGTAACCCAGGCATGTGCCTTTGTGGGACCCTTCAGTCCACAGACCAACACTCTATCCACTGAGCTAAACCAGCCAGGGCTGTTACATAATTTTGACGATTTAAAATTTTTTTACACAGTTAACAAAATATGAGTAATAGTATTGATTTTAATCACTATAACCTTTGCCCCCTTTTATTGAATTTATTGAGTGACACTGGTTAACAAAACTATATTGATTTTAGGTACACAATTCTACAATACATCATCTGTGCACTGTATTGCTGTTCATCACCCCAAGTCTATATCCATCACCATATATCTGTCTATACCCTCCTCCACTTCCCCCCACCCCTACCTGGCAATCAGCACACAGTTGTCAGTGTCCATGAATACTTTTTTCTTTTTTGCTCAATCCCTCTAACACACCCCGCTCCCCGACAGCTGTCACTCTGCTCTCTATCAGACTATCTATGATGAATGTATTTTTCAATATGGTCTTATTATTTTTAACTTTTTATAAAGTTGCATATAATCTATATATATAAAATGCTAAGTGACCGTCTGACTGTCTGACTGGCCGACCATCTGACCAGCTGGTACCTATGACGTGCACTGATCATCAGGGGGCAGACACTCAACACAGGAGCTGCTGGGCTGCAGTGACTTGGCAGTGGCAGTTCTCAGGTGATGCACCCTAAAACCAGAGAGGAGGGAGCCCGATTCCTTGCGGGGCCGCATGCTTCCATCTTTGGCCATGGGTTATGTTGCTGCTGGGGCACTGTCGGTCCCGAATCTGGTTTATTGCACACTTGTGCTTGCATTCCACACCCTGTATGACAAGTAGCTTTGCAGAGTGCCCTCTCACACCCCAGGACCCCTATCTATCTATATATATGTATAAAAGGCTAAGTGACTGGCCATACGTCTGTCGCACACTGGCGATTTAAAAATAAATGTTGACTCGCGCATGCACGATACATATAAAGCTCTTGCTGGTGCCAATCGCACGAGTGTGTTTCCATCTATCATTGTTGATTGTGAATTTGGTTGTTTTTGTTGACATTTCTATTATAGAGAAAGGACGAATAGCAATATTAAAATATTTCTAATTAATTTCCTTTTGTTGTGCATGAATCCATGCACCAGGCCACTAGGTGATTAATAAATTTGAAATTGTTTAAAAAGTTAATTTACTCTTTTCTGTGGTTCACTATATATATATATATTTTTTTTAAAAATATATTTTATTGATTTTTTACAGAGAGGAAGGGAGAGGGATAGAGAGTTGGAAACATCGATGAAAGAGAAACATCGATCAACTGCCTCCTGCACACCTCCTACTGGGTATGTGCCCACAACCAAGGTATATGCCCTTGACCGGAATTGAACCCGGGACCTTTCAGTCTGCAGGCCGACGCTTTATCCACTGAGCCAAACTGGTTACGGCCACAATATTTATTTATTTTTTGAATTTGAATTGTAGTTTAAAAAGCGACAATAAAAACTTTAAACATATGTATATTCCATGCAATATTTGGGACAAACTTATACTTTAAAATTTATTTGGGCATTTGAAATTCAAAAACTGGGCAGCCTGTATTTTAACTGGCAACCTGTCCCAAGCATGTCCCCAAGCCTAATTCCAGGGTGCCCAGCCAGCTCCTTCCACTAGGACCTGGAGGGGGACCCTCGCCCCCAGGGAAAAGGCAGGAGCTGGCTTTCCTAAGCTCCACTGACAGGAGAAGCTCTGGGGTTTTCCACAGTATTTCTTGCTGACAGGAAAGTAGTCCTCCAGACTCCAGCTGCAGGGCTAGGGCAAGTTCAGGGAGGGGTGAGGTGAGTGGGGGTTGAGCCCAAACAGGTGATGTGGCTGGTTCCTCAGGCAGCCAGAAGAAAACCGGTGAGAGAGATTCCTGCCTGGCAGAGAATTGCCCAAGGAGAAGGGTGGGACAGGGTGTTGGCTGCTTTCCTTCAGGGAAAATTCTTCCACCTCAGCTCCAAGAAGCTAGGATTGGACAGACAAGCAGGGGAGCTGGCGCAGTGCCTGCCCAGTGCACAGCCTTGGTGCTACTCCAAAGAACACGTCTACTGAAACCTGAATCACAGCTTTCCTGAGTCTGAGCTCAGTGCTATTGACCACTCTCCCCATTTCAGTTGCTCACAGGTAATCTATTGGAAAAAAGGTGGCTTTCATTTCTGGAAAATTCTTCATAATACCATTTCAGCCTTGATGAGCTGGCATTTTGGGGAATCATTTAGAGCCTTTCACTCCCTGCTCTCTCAGGTGCCCCCTTTAGGAAGAGGAGTTGCCCAGAGAAAGGGAGCTGTTTATGGAATGACTGCCTGTTGTCACCACTGGCTTTCTATACATTTTTAACGCTTACAGTATCTTGTGACACAATTGTGTGTGTGTGTGTGTGTGTGTGTGTGAGTGAGTGAGAGAGAGAGAGAGAGAGAGAGAGAGAGAGAGAAGTTGGTTGGTTGCCTCCCACATGTGCCAAACCAGGGCTAGGGATCTAGCCTGCCACCGAGGTATGTGCCCTTGACCAGAATCGAACCCGGGACCCTTTAGTCCACAGGCCAACATTCTACCCACTGAGCTAAACCGGCCAGGGTGGATGGCTCTTTAAAGTCTTTCCCATGGAGAATATTGGCTCAGCAGAAAATGCCCCACCTTGAAAATGGCATTGGGAATGAAGGGTGGGGTCATGCGGGCCTCCAGCTCTTGTCCCTGGAGCAAGCCTCAGGGATGAACATGCAGTGGAACACCCAACCCATCCTAGAGGCAGGAGAGGCCTAACAGAGGTAGCTAGGGACACAGTTCGCCACCCCTCCCTACCTGTTGTAGGCAGAACCTAGGAAGTTAACCTTTGATATAAGGGCCTGCCATCAGGGCTTTCATAGCATAAACCCCTGTAGTCAGGCAAGGGATAATGCAGGCTTGACATTTGGTGCACATCTCCTCTGTGCTAAATGGTCTTTGCTTTTTCTTTTTCTTTTTTTTTTAAATTTAATAAATCTTTATTGTTTAGATTATGAAAATTGTTTCTCTTTTTCCCCCCATAGCTCCCCTCCACCCGGTTTCCACCCCACCCTCTGCCCTTACCTCCCCCCCACTTCCTCATCCATAGGTGTGCACGCTTTTTGTCCAGTCTCTTCCCGCACCCCCCCACACCCCTTCCCCCCCAAGAATTGTCAGTCCACTCCCTTTCTATGCCCCTGATTCTATTATATTCACCAGTTTATTCTGTTCCTCAGATTTTTAATTCACTTGATTTTTAGATTCACTTGTTGATAGATATGTATTTGTTGTTCATAATTTTTATCTTTACCTTTTTCTTCTTCATCCTCTTCTTAAAGAATACCTTTCAGCATTTCATATAATACTGGTTTGGTGGTGATGAACTCCTTTAGCTTTTTCTTATCTGTGAAGCTCTTTATCTGCCCTTCAACTCTGAATGATAACTTTGCTGGGTAGAGTAGTCTTGGTTGTAGGTTCTTGCTATTCATCACTTTGAATATTTCTTGCCATTCCCGTCTGGCCTGCATAGTTTCTGTTGAGAAATCAGCTGACAATTGTATGGGTGCTCCCTTGAAGGTAATTAACTGTTTCCCTTGAGCGACAGATGAACAGATTGCTCTGATACAAATTTCTGTGAAAGAGAGGGCTAAGGGACTGTTTTGCTTTAGAAGTAAAAAGCAGTCCTGTTTGCCTGCCTTCTTAGGCTTTTATTATCACAACAGCTTGAACTAAAATTAACCTCTAGATACAACCAGCAGGTTAAGTATCCTTGAGAAAGCACATGCTTCTACAAGGTTGGGTCTTTAAAGACTAAACATAGAGATTCTAGCAAAACACCAGGGGATGGGACTTGTTTGGAAAAGTCAAGGTCGGGGCTGCTGCCTTCAGCAAGGTCCCCTTAGAGGCCCCCGACCTTTCCGAGGATCCTCCTACAGACATTCTAACCAAGTCCCGTGCTTTCCCACACAGCCCTACCTGCTTTTCTCAGTGGCAACCAATTGATGAGTCTTTCTCACATCGATCTTTTTTTTTTTTTTTAATAAATATTTTTTTTCTTTTTTAAAAAATATATTTTATTGATTTTTTTTTATAGAGAGGAAGAGAGAGGGATAGAGAGTTAGAAACATTGATGAGAGAGAAACATCGATCAGCTGCCTCTTGCACACCCCCTACTGGGGATGTGCCCACAACCAAGGTACATGCCCTTGACCGGAATCGAACCTGGGACCCTTGAGTCCGCAGGCCGACGCTCTATCCACTGAGCCAAACTGGTTTCGGCGTCACATCGATCTTTTTCTTTCCATCTCTCTCCTCCCTTCCACTCTCTCTAAAATCAATGGGAAAAAAAAATCCTTCAGAGAGGATTAACAAAGCAAAACAAAAAAGTGTATTAAAAATAAAAATATGTGTATACAGCCCTCACTGGTGTGGCTCAATTGATTTAGTGTTGCCCAATGCAGCAAAAGATCCAACATTCAATTCTTTTTTTTTTTTTTTTTTTTTTTTTTTTTTTTTATGTCTTTTTTTTTTTTTTTAATTTCTTTATTGATTAAGGTGTCACATATTTGTCCTCATCCCCCCATTCCCATCCCACCCCTCTCCCCACGCATGCCCCAATCCCCTGTTGAACTTAACCGTTGGATAGGCTTATATGCATGCATACAGGTCCTTTGGTTGAACTCTCCCCCTCCCCCCACCCTTCCCCTACCCTCCCCTATCCTCCCTCTGAGGCCCGATAGTCCGATCGATGCCTCCTTGCTTCTGGTTCTGTTCTTGTTCCTCAGTCTATGTTGTTCATCATTTCCCCTAGATGAGCGAGATCATATGTCACTAGATATATACTAATAAGAACTGAATGTGAGACGAGCAATAATAGTTATGCTGACAGGCAAATGAATCAATCTGTAGCGAGCTTCCCCCTGGACCAACAGTTCTTTTGAGACCCAATTTCAATGTCCAGTAGTTCCTTATATGTACATGTCAGCACTGACCCCTCAGCTCTGGATGGTGGACAAATGGTGGTAATGGAGGTCCGACTCCCTCTGGTTTGGTCTCGGCCGAACCCAGGGGCACGGCGTCACCCGGACTAAGGGGCACGTGGCCTCACCCATACCCAAGGGGCGCGTGGTCTCACCCGGGCCTGGGACCCAGCCTCACCCGGATGGATCCAGGGGCGCACGGCCTCACCCGGACCCAGGATCTGGCTTCACCCGTACCCAGGGACGCTTGGCCTCTCCCAGACCCAGGGGCACGTGGCCTCACCCGGGCTTAGTTGCACAAGGCCTCACCTGGTTCCAGGGACACATGGTCTCTCCCGGACCCAGGGACGCTTGGCCTCTCCCAGACCCAGGGCCACTTGGGCTCACCCGGGCCTAGGTGCACGAGGCCTCATCCGGATCCAGGGACGCATGGTCTCACCCGGACCCAGGGACGCTTAGCCTCTCCCAGACCCAGGGGCACGTGGCCTCACCCGGGCCTAGGTGCACGAGGCCTCATCCGGATCCAGGGACACATGGTCGCACCCGGACCCAGGGACGCTTGGCCTCTCCCAGACCCAGGGCCACTTGGGCTCACCCGGGCCTAGGTGTACGAGGCCTCACCCGGATCCAGGGACACATGGTCTCACCCGGACCCAGGGACGCTTGGCCTCTCCCAGACCCAGGGCCACTTGGGCTCACCCGGGCCTAGGTGCACGAGGCCTCATCCGGATCCAGGGACGCATGGTCTCACCCGGACCCAGGGACGCTTGGCCTCTCCCAGACCCAGGGGCACGTGGCCTCACCCGGGCCTAGGTGCACGAGGCCTCACCCGGATCCAGGGACACATGGTCTCACCCGGACCCAGGGATGCTTGGCCTCTCCCAGACCCAGGGCCACTTGGGCTCACCCGGGCCTAGGTGCACGAGGCCTCACCCGGATCCAGGGACACATGGTCTCACCCGGACCCAGGGACGCTTGGCCTCTCCCAGACCCAGGGCCACTTGGGCTCACCCGGGCCTAGGTGCACGAGGCCTCACCCGGATCCAGGGACACATGGTCTCACCCGGACCCAGGGACGCTTGGCCTCTCCCAGACCCAGGGCCACTTGGGCTCACCCGGGCCTAGGTGCACGAGGCCTCACCCGGATCCTGGGACACATGGTCTCACCTGGACCCAGGGACGCTTGGCCTCTCCCAGACCCCGGGCCACTTGGGCTCACCCGGGCCTAGGTGCACGAGGCCTCACCCGGATCCAGGGACACATGGTCTCACCCGGACCCAGGGACGCTTGGCCTCTCCCAGACCCAGGGCCACTTGGGCTCACCTGGGCCTAGGTGCACGAGGCCTCGCCCGGATCCAGGGACACATGGTCTCACCCGGACCCAGGGACGCTTGGCCTCTCCCAGACCCAGGGCCACTTGGGCTCACCCGGGCCTAGGTGCATGAGGCCTCACCCGGATCCTGGGACACATGGTCTCACCCGGACCCAGGGACGCTTGGCCTCTCCCAGACCCAGGGCCACTTGGGCTCACCCGGGCCTAGGTGCACGAGGCCTCACCCGGATCCAGGGACACATGGTCTCACCCAGATCCAGGGACGCTTGGCCTCTCCCAGACCCAGGGCCACTTGGGCTCACCCGGGCCTAGGTGCACGAGGCCTCACCCGGATCCTGGGACACATGGTCTCACCCGGACCCAGGGACGCTTGGCCTCTCCCAGACCCAGGGCCACTTGGGCTCACCCGGGCCTAGGTGCACGAGGCCTCATCCAGATCCAGGGACGCATGGTCTCACCCGGACCCAGGGACGCTTGGCCTCTCCCAGACCCAGGGGCACGTGGCCTCACCTGGGCCTAGGTGCACGAGGCCTCACCCGGATCCAGGGACACATGGTCTCACCCGGACCCAGGGACGCTTGGCCTCTTCCAGACCCAGGGCCACTTGGGCTCACCCGGGCCTAGGTGCACGAGGCCTCACCCGGATCCGGGGACACATGGTCTCACCCGGACCCAGGGACGCTTGGCCTCTCCCAGACCCAGGGGCACGTGGCCTCACCCGGGCCTAGGTGCACGAGGCCTCATCCGGCTCCAGGGACACATGGTCGCACCCGGACCCAGGGACGCTTGGCCTCTCCCAGACCCAGGGCCACTTGGGCTCACCCGGGTCTAGGTGCACGCGTCCTCACCCGGATCCAGGGACACATGGTCTCACCCGGACCCAGGGACGCTTGGCCTCTCAGACCCCGGGGCACGTGACCTCACCCATGCCTAGGTGCACCAGGTCTCACCCGGATCCAGGGACACACGGTCTCACCCGGACCCAGGGACGCCTGGCCTCCCCCAGACCCAGGGGCACGTGGCCTCACCCGGGCCTAGGCGCACGAGGCCTCACCCGGATCCAGGGACACACGGTCTCACCCGGACCCAGGGACGCCTGGCCTCCCCCAGACCCAGGGGCACGCGGCCCCACCCGGGCCTAGGTGCACGAGGCCCCACCCGGATCCAGGGACACATGGTCTCGCCCGGACCTAGGGGTGCGTGGCCTCTCTCAGACCCAGGGGCACGTGGCCTCACCTGGACCTAGGTGCACGAAGCCACCCGGACCCAGGGGCGCGTTACCTCTCTCAGACCCCTGGTCGCGTGGTCTCACCCGGATCCAGGGGCTCACGGCCTCACCCGTACTCGGGACCCAGCCTTACCCGGATCCAGGGGCCCACGGCCTCACCTGGACCCAGGGTTCAGATTCGCCCGTACCCAGGGGCACATGGCCTCACCCGAACCCGGAATCCAGCTTCACCTGGACCCAGGGGCGCGTGGCCTCACCCAAACCCAGGGGCGTGAGGCCTCACCTAGACCCAGAGGCGTGTGACCACATCTGAGCCCAGAGGCTCGCAGGCTCGCCTGGACTCGGGTCTCAGCGGGGTTTCGTCTTCTTGATCCCAATTCCTGTTGGTCAATTCCCTCTCAGCAATTCCTTCGGTCATTTTCTCAGAGCTCCAGGGCGGCTGCCGCAGAACTCGTTGGGCGGCGGGCTCGGCAAGGCTCTGGTGTGCCCGGTGCCCGGCGGTGGGCTGGTCCGGTGTCGCTGCGTCGGCCCTTGGGTCTGCAACGGTGGCCGGTCGCTGAGCGTGCGCACCTGGCCACTTCGGGGCATTGAGATTCTTGAAGGACTCGGAGGTCAGCAAGCACGGAGTCTCCCTCCCCATGTCTCCCAGGGGCTCGTCTGTCCGTGCTCGGCAGCGAGTGGAGCCGTCCCCTCAGCCGGAGACCGCCGGGGGAACTGCGCCGAGCACGTTCCAGGCCACCATTGTGTCGCCTGAGCCATAGTTCTTAAAGTGTGGACTTTGGGTCACCGGCATCAGCATCATCCTGCGTACCCCTCTCTTTTATTCTAGTTGTAGAGCATCTGCTCAGCCAGCCCCCCGGTCTTTCTGGCTGGTGTCTGCTCTGCTCTCCCGTCGTAGTCTCAATATTGTTGTGGTAGGCATCGATCAGGCTGCCGCCCTATGTCTCCATCTTGGTCCTCCTTTGTACAGTTAAGTCTTGATTGTTGTTGGTGTCACTGGGAGGGATTGTCCTCCAGGCCAATTGGCCGTGAGGACCCTCTTTGTCTATATAGGAAGAGTTGCTGTGCAGGAGACATGTTTGTGGGCCGGGTCTTGATGCAGCAATGCCTTGGCGCTCACTGAGTCTGCCTCTAGAATGCCTCCCTTATGCAAGTGATTGAAATCTGGTGTCATCTCCCACCAACCACTAGATGCCCTCGTTTCTGGGTCTCCAATGTAGTGTGGGTCAGCCACTACCTGAGGCACTCAGCAGGAAAAAGCTTCTGCTCAGCTTGGCTGGGGCGGAGCTACAGGGTGGAGCCTACAACCTTGGCTTCCTGTCAGCCCCGCCCTATGAGGCTCCTGTGTCTGTGTCCCTCTGTATTCCTTGCAAATACCTCTGAGAGAAACGCGCCCTGGAGTTTCGCCCACTGCCAACCAGTCCAGTCCCTCCCCTAATGAATCTGGACTCCCAGATTCTCGCCTGGAACTGGGTTTCAGTGTAGTTGGAACTGGGTCTCAGCGCAGTCTGGCGTCCCTGTCTCCTTCCCAGCAGGGCCACCCAGTGGCGCAGGCAAAAGTCCGTCCTCTGCGCACCTTCCAGTGCGCGCGTCTGGAGCCGCCGCTTCTCTGTGCCTCCGCCACCACAGCCCAAATTCATTCCCCCAGCGTGCGCCTGGCTTCCCAGGGTTTCGCCCGGAACTGGGGTTCAGTGCAGTCAGAACTGGGGTTCAGCACGGTCCTGAGCTTATGTCTCCTTCCCGCTAGGGCAGTTCAGTGGCGCAGGCAACAGTCCGTCCTTTGCGCCCCTTCCCGTGCGCGCCTCTGGAGCTCTGCCTTCCCCCGCTCCTCTGTGCCTGCGCCCCACAGCCCAGATTCATTCCCCCAGCCCGCGCCTGGCTTCCCAGGGTTTCGCCCGGAACTGGCGCTCAGTGCAGTCGGAGCCGGCGCTTAGCACACTCCGGAGCCTTTATCTCCTTCCTGCCAGTGAACGCCGGCCAGGCCGTCAGCCGCCCCTTCCTCTCCGGCTCCATCCTCCCCGCAGGCGCGCGTGCTCATGTCTCCGCCAGTTTCTCCATACCTCAGGCTTTTACGGCTCCCCCGATTGTCCCCGTGGCCTTCTCCTTCCCCCCAGCTGTGGGCATTTCAGTCCGCCAGCTCTCCTGTGGTTCTGGACGATGTCCGTTCTGACCTCTAGTTGTGCCTTTGAAATTGTTGTGCCCGGCTGCAGGTTAGGTGTTTCACCTATGCCGCCATCTTGGTTTCTCCCCAACATTCAATTCTTGGTCAGGGTGATTGATGTATCTCTCTCACTCACTCTTTCTCTCCCTCTCCCTTCCTCTCTCTGTGAAATCAATAAAAACATTAAAAAAATTATATATATATATTTACACACCATTGTTATTTAGTTGCATTAGTCTACTAGAAAATAAAAATGTTAAATCATGTTAATAATAATATAAATGATTATAAAAATTAAATAGAAATTCTATGAATCCAAAATGTAATTTGGAATATAGAATTTCAACATTAAACCTGATACACTTTTTGAGTTCGCATTGTTTATTTGTTCTGCTTCTTAGATTGTAGGGATGAATTTAAATGTCTTGCTGTTCACAATGTTTGCTTTCATTAATTGCAGTTTGCTAAAAGCTTCAACATGGTGTTCCATTTGTTGAATATTGAATAAAGATTTCTAACTGACTTTGAACAAAACTATGACGGTGTTAAATCAGGTGAGAGCTATGCTGCCTCACTCTCCCCGGGGCAGAGGGCCTCAGGCTGGTCTTTTTCTGAGAGGGTCGGGAGAAAATTAGCAAGAATTGAGTCTCCACACAGTGGGGAGAGAAATTTCTATTTTCATTTGAAAGAATAGAATATGATGAATAATAGATGATAGAGAGAAGGGAGGAGGCCAAATTCTTACTTTTGTATTAAAAAAAAATCCCACAATAAATTGTTAAAAGACAAAAATTGTCCTTTTTTAGAAGAATGGATAAATAAATAGTGGTATAGTCATATAATGGAAAGCTATTTAGTAGTGAAAATTAATGAACTACATTATCATCAGTATGGGTCAATCTTAGAAATATAAGGTTAAGTGACAATAGCATGTTTAGAAGACTAGTATGAAAGGATTTTTATAAAGTTCAAAAACAATGAAAACTAAGCAATATGTTGTTTAGGGATGCATACAGATGTGCAATAAATCATATAAAATAAATAAATAAATAATCAATATAGAAGAAAGTAAAAAGATAAAGTTCAGAATAGTGGTTACCTCTGGGGGGGCAGTTGGTAAGAGCTTGTGAGGGGAAGGACTCATGCGAAACATCAATAATATTGGTAATATTCTAGTTCTCACATTGGTGGAGGGCTCATAGCTGTTTAGTTATTTTACTTTGTAACTTTACTAGAGGCCTGGTGCATGAATTTGTGCACGGTGGGGTCACTCTGCCTGGCCGGTGATTGGGGCTGATTGGAGCTGCCTCGCCCAGTCCCGATCGGGGTCGATGGGGGCCGGCTGGGGAGGGACCACGGGAGGTTGGCCGGCCAGGGAGGTACCACAGGAGGGCTCCATGGCATGGCATGTCAGGCTCATCTCACCCAGTCCCGATGGGCCAGACCCCAGTATCAAGCTAACTTACTGGTCGGAGTGTCTGCCTTCTGGTGGTCAGTGCACATCATAGCGACTGGTTGAACTGTCTACCAAATGGTCGACTGATGGGTTGGACACTTAGCATATTAGGCATATAGATAGATAGATAGATAGATAGATAGATAGATAGATAGATAGATAAGCAGGCCTGGCTTATCATAGGGAGAAGTTGCACTTTACTTGGGTGGAACCTACTCTGTCCAGGACAGCTCTGATCTCCCAACTTACAAGCATTTAACCCAGGATTATCAAAAGAAGTTTAAAGCCAGCAACACTGATGCATATGAATTAGCTTCTTGGAAAGGATGACTCTTTTTTTGCAAGAACCAACAGGAAGACTCTTTAAAAACTTAACTATTTGTGGAACATCTTTACTTTTTAACTCAAGAAAAGGACCAAATTAACAACTCTTTTATTGAGGTGAGATTTGAGAGATAAACTTGCTAAGACCTTAGTAAGCTATTATGTAAAGAAAATGTTAGCAGAGATGTGTTAGGGCATTAATATGAAAGCAAGTAAGGAAAACCACAAAGAACAAAATAGTAAATGTATCCCCGGCAGCAGGGGAGGAAAGGAGGCCTAGCTGTGTTTCAGGGTTGATGGCTGGGTGGTGGCTGGTTATGAGCACAAGCTCTCCAGCAACGCTCGCCTTCCATTCTCGACTTTGCCATTGACTTGCTGGGTGATATTATGCAAGCAACTCGACATTCCTTACCTCAGTTTTCCCATTTACAAAATAATTATAGCACCTACACCACTGGGTTGTGGTGGGAGGAATCTGCATAGAAGGAAAATGCAAGGTAACTACAGAGTGAATTACAAAGAAAGCAAGTTTAGCCAAGGGTTTGTGCCTCTTGCCAAGTGCCCTCCCACCATGTCCTGCCCCTGGTTATTGAGAAAGTAAAAATTAACTTGAATTGAGAAAGTAAATTTCTGTCAAATTTTTGGCCAAATGTTTCTCCAAAGGATAGGCTGCAACTGTAAATTGTCTTAACAATCACTTCCTTTGAGTAACTTCTGCATTTTCATTTATTGAGAAACTGTGTTCTCTAAAAGCATAAACTATTTAAAAAGTTGCTGTTTAAAATTATATCAGGCCCTGGCCTGTGTGGCTCAGTTGGTTGGAGTGTTGTTCCATACACTGAAAGGTCGCGGGTTCGACTCCTGATCAGGCCATATGCCCAGGTTGTGGATTTGATTCCTTGTCGGGGTGCATACGGAAGGCAACCAATCGAGGTTTCTCTCTCACATTGATGTTTCTCTCTCTCTCTCTCTCTCCTCCTCCCTCCCTCCCGCTCCCTTTCTCTCTTTTAAAGTAGAAAAAAACATATCCTCAGCTGAGAAGTAAAAGACACACACATTAAAATTATATCAGTAAGAATGCATATACCATTCTTATCTCTGAGTCACTATGACACAGAAGAGAAGCAGCTTCAATATATGACTCAGATGCAAAGCTTCAAATAAGGGGTTGTTGGTCACAACATTGCACTTCCTAAGGAAACAGGGTCAATTATGTAGTCCAAACCTGAGGTAGAGCCTTTTCACACATCGTGTCTGCTGGGAGCTATCAAAATATCACTTCACTCCTACGTTCGATGCAAACCTTTTCTCCTCTATTTGGTGAGATGACCCAGGGGTACAGTCTTCCTCATGGCAATAGGTCAAAAGACCTGACTTGGTGGGACGATAGGTTGTTTTAGGTCTCTGGCTGATTAGCTTCAAGACTCTCTGGTGGGGTCTTTGCCCCTCATCCCTCAGAGCATTTGTCCAGGATGCCATGTTGAAGCAAGGATGAAAGAGTAAAGACCTGCAAAGATAAATGAAGGGAATGTATAAAACTTATATGTGGGACTCGACTGCAGCTGGTCTTGCCGGTTTACTCCCTCCCTCCCAGGGGGCCTCAAATGGCCTGCTTTGGAGTTTCTTCCAGAAAAAAAGTAATATTTGGCTCTCTCCTTAGAGTCCATCCTTGGTTAGGTTTATAAGGTCTCTGCTAATTCCTTGGGTTGCCCCCCAAATTCTCCTGACAGCTAATAGGTAGGAAATAACACCTAGAAAAACACATATCATTCCTTCGTGATCAGAATATAGATGTGATTTGATTGCCTGATTTTAAGTCTCACCTAGGGACACTTTTTGAATAATAAAACTTCTTAAGAATTTTCTTGGATTCAATGGGAAGTTTATAGAGTTAAACAAATATATTAAGAAAAAAGAGTTCATGAGAAAAAAAGAACAAAGCCCAAAGTTGGCAGAAGGACATAAATAACAAAGATCAGAGAAGATAAGTAAAATAGAGATCAGACAAACAAAGAAAAGATAAAAAAATAATATTTTAAAAATAATGATTTACTGAAAAGATAAAACAAAATTGACAAACCATTAGATAGACTAAGAAAAAAAGAAGACACATAAATCAGAAATGAAGGAAGATAAATTATAATTGATACCACAGGAATACAATGAATGATAAGAGATTACTGTGAACAACTATATGCCAACAAATTGGATAACCTAGAAGAAATGGATAAATTACTAAAAACATACAACCTATGAAGATTGAATCATGAGTCAATAGAAAATCTAAAACAGACCAGTAATGAGTAAAGAGATAGTCAGTAATAAAAAACTCCAAAGAAAAGGCAAGGACTATTTGGTTTCCCTAGTAAATTGTACCCAACAATTAAAAAGGAATTAATGACAATTCTCAAATTCTTCCAAAGATTGAAGAGGAGGGACTATTCCCAAAATTATTCTATGAGGCCAGCATTACCCTGATATGAAGTCAGATGAGGACACTACAAGAAAAGAAAACTATAGGCCAATATCCCTGATGAATGAATATACATGCAAAAATTTTCAACAAAATGTTAGCAAACTGAAATCAGTAGCACATTGAAAGGATGATACGCCTCAGACAAATTGGATTTATCCCTGAGATGCAAAGATGGTTCAATATATGCAAACCAATAAATGTGATACTGTACATTGAGAATGAAAGATAAATTCGTACAATCATCTCAATAGATGCAGGAAAAAAACATTTGACAAAATTCAACATCCTTTTATGACAAATAACACTTAACAAAATGGGTATTGATGGATCAAACTTGAACATAATAAAGGTCACATAAAACAAGCCCACAACTATTATACTCCATGGTGAAAGACTGAAAGATGGAGAAGGAGACAGGCAATGATCAGTTCAGTTCACTAAGGTTACATTTGAGATTCTCCCTGATATTCAAGTGGAAATGTAGAGGAGGCTATTGGAAATTTGAGTCTGGAGCTCAGGAGAGAGGTATGGTTTGGAGATATAAGTGTATCCAACAATTGAGCCCTGAGGATACTCTACATTAAGGATCTGGGAAAAGTGAAGGTGTTAGGTAGGCAATTAGACCTGAGCAGCTTGGTTTGGCCTGCCCTGGGTTCTGACAGGGGCCCGGCCAACATTGCCTTCAGACTGCCTCCCTAAGGGAGTCTGTTCTTGGCACAAGCACAAGTGCAGAGGAAAATGACATGACCTCAATGCAACCTCACTTGGGCCCCAGCCCAATTATAATAAAAATTGCATTGCAGTTTTGACTTGTCCCTTTCCCCACCTCCCCTGTAGGTTTTTCAGTATGCATTATGGGTAAGGCCACACACAGAAGACATATAGTTATGTAACCCTTTTCTGTCAGTCATCCTTGGATGCAAATGAAAGTCTCTACCAAGAGACTTGAGTAACTTCTGCATTTTCATTTATTGAGGAACTGTGTTCTCTAAAAGCATAGACTATTAAAAGTTGCTGTTTAAAATTATATCAGGCCCTGGCCTGTGTGGCTCAGTTGGTTGGAGTGTTGTTCCATACACTGAAAGGTCGCGGGTTCGACTACTGGTCAGGGCATATGCCCAGGTTGTTATTCCATTTAAACCAAATAACTCATAGAGTTCGGGGCCATTGTCTCTCTTGAGTATCCCGCTCCTCGCTTGGAGTGGTATTTTCAATAAATCCCACTTTGCTTTACTGTTGTTTTCATTGGCCTTAAATTCTTTTCTGTGCCGACAAGAAGAACTAAGGTCCCAGCCAGGAACCCCAGTTGCTAACAAAAAAGGGACCAGCAAAAGAAATGGAAAGAAAACATTGAGATAAGAGGAAATAAGTTCCCAGAGTGTTGTCCTGGAAGTCAAGGGAAGCAGGTGTATCAAGAAGGAGGGAGAGAGAAGTGGCTAAGTGCTTCCATGTGCAGTAGAGTGAGGCCTGAGAAGCAACCCTTGGATGTAGAAGTGGAGTGATTGCACACCTTGATAAAATAAGTTTGGGAAGAATGGTGGGTATGGGTGCATGATTGGAGATGCTTTCTTAGAAAATGGGAAGAGGTATTGAAAATAGTGAGTATAGATAAGTACATGGAGGAATTTTGTGGCAAGCAGAATAAGATGTGGTAGTGGTGATGGTCATGGTGGTGAGGGGATGGAAAGATGGGAGAAATAAGGAGTGGAGAGCAAAAACCTAATGATTTAGGAGAGGAGAAAGAGGGTAGAACTATTGGAGGGGTATGCTGAATAGGCCAAAGGAGATATGCTCTGTTGCACAGGCATTTTTCAGGGGGAAGCAGAGCAGTCTGTGTTGGTGCAGATGATGGTAGGTGATATTATAAATGTGCAATTCCTGGAAGTGTTAACTGCCACCCTTTTCCTTCATTTCCATTTAAAAACTGCATTGGAATGTAAGTGACCCACTGAGAGGGAGCTCATAGGTGATCTTGACTCCTTGCAATGCTTTACTGGAAGGAAACCCTTTATAACCTTTGTAACTCAAACATTATTTTAACTAATAACTTGCTGTATTCTTCCCATGACTTTTGTCAACATCCATCAGTTGCCTCTTGAATGAAAATTGCTGATGTAGGGCAAAATGCAAGGTAAACTGGCCCGGGTGATAAGATCCTGGCACCGGACAGTGGCTCATGGAAAATGTGTCTGGAAAACAGATTGAAATTTACCAAAATAAGCAAAGGGGAAGGGCCTTACAATTCATATATATTCATCATCTCACAATGCTTATCACCACCCTTATTACCCAAAAAACTGGAAGAGAGAGAAAGAGAGAGAGTTACTTGGTGAGGATGTCCCTGTTAAAAAGGAGGCAACAGGGTACAAATGGAGTCACTTGTGGTAGGTTTCATGGCAGCAAACCAAGACTTATTTTTTTTTTCCAATTTTTTTTATTAAGGTATTATATGTGTACATATTTTACCATTGCCACCCCCCACCCCACTCCCATATATGCCCTCACCCCCCAGAGTTTTGCATCCATTGGTTATGCTTATATGCATGCATACAAGTCCTTTGATTGATCTCTTATCTCCCCCACCTCTCCCTAACTTTCCCCCTGTAATTTGACAGTCTGTTTGATGCTTTACTGTCTCTGTATCTATCTTTTTGTTCAAGTTTATAATGTTCTTTATTACCCATAAATGAGTGAGATCATGTGATATTTTTCTTTCATTGACTGACTTATTTCACTTAACATAATGTTCTCCAATTCCATCCAAGTTGCTGCAAATGATGAGAATTCCTTCTTTTTTATGGCAGCATAGTATTCCATTGTGTAGATGTACCACAGTTTTCTGATCCAGTCATCTGCTGACGGGCACCTAGGCTGTTTCCAAATCTTAGCTATGGTGAATTGTGCTGCTATGAACATAGGGGTGCATATATCCTTTCTGATTGGTGTTTCTAGTTTCTTCGGATATATTCCCAGGAGTGGGATTACTGGGTCAAATGGGAGTTCCATTTTCAGTTTTTTGAGGAAGCTCCATACTGTTCTCCACAGTGGCTGCACCAGTCTGCATTCCCACCAGCAGTGCACGAGGGTTCCTTTTTCTCCGCATCCTCGCCAACACTTGTCGTTTGTTGATTTGTTGATGATAGCCATTCTGACAGGTGTGAGATGGTACCGCATTGTTGTTTTGATTTGCATCTCTCGGATAATTAGTGACGTTGAGCATGTTTTCATGTGTCTCTTGGCCTTCCTTCTGTCTTCTTTTGAAAAGCTTCTATTTAGGTCTGTTGCCCATTTCTTTATTGGATCATTTATCTTCCTTTTATTAAGTTGTATAAGCTGCATGTAGATGTTGGAGATCAAACCTTTATCAGTGATGCCATTTGCAAATATGTTCTCCCATGCAGTAGGCCTTCTTGTTGTTTTGTTAATGGTTTCTTTTGCTGTGAAAAAGCTTTTTATTTTGATGTAGTCCCATTTGTTAATTTTCTCTTTAGCTTCCATTGCCCTAGGTGCAGTGTCAGTGAAGAAGTTCTTTTGGCATATGTCTGAGATTTTGCTACCTGTGGATTGCTCTAGTATTTTTATGGTTTCCCGTCTTATGTTTAAGTCCTGTATCCATTTTGAGTTTATTTTTGTGTATGGCGTAAGTTGGTGATCAAGCTTCATTTTTTTGCATGTATCTGTCCAATTTTCCCAACACCATTTATTGAAGAGACTGTCTTGACTCCATTGTATGTTCATGCCTCCTTTGTCAAATATTAATTGAGCATAGTCAAACCAAGACTTATTATTTTTTAATATACTTTATTGATTTTTTTACAGAGAGGAAGGGAGAGGAATAGAGAGTTAGAAACATCAATGAGAGAGAAACATTGATCAGCTGCCTGCTGCACACCTCCTACTGGGGATGTGCCCGCAACCAAGGTACATGCCCTTGACCGGAATCGAACCTGGGACCTTTCAGTCCGCAGGCCGACGCTCTATCCACTGAGCCAAACTGGTTAGGGCCAAGCCAAGACTTATTACCTAATTTAATTACAGTTTCAATGTCCCCAGGAATGTGAGCCAACCTATAGTTTCCTGGTCAACTCTAGGAGGTATTCTGCTGATAGATCCCTTCTGTTCCCCTTAGGAAGGCAACCTTGCCTAAAACAATGCATTCTTTGCTAATAATTAACTTGACTTTCTCTCTGTCTCTGCCTTTAAAAACCTTTCCTTTTCTGCAGCTCCAGGGAGCTCCTTTGTGTTTGCTGCTGATTCGTAACTCTTTCAATAAAGCCAACATGATCTTTAAAATGTACTTAGTTGAATTTTTGTTACTTAACAGTCCTTAAGTAACCACTCCTAATATCAGCATTACCTTTTCTTTTATAATTACTGCTCCCATTTTTTCACTTTTTAGAGCTTTGGTGTATGTGTGTATGTTTGACTAGGACAAAACGGTGACATCTACCACAATTTATGCCCTTGGCTCAAAACCCCAACAGAAGCTGTTTCCCACTACAGGGAGCCTTATTCTCGAAAGGAAGAGAGCCAGGGATCGGTGGTTTGGCTGTGACGTCACACAGGGAATGTTCACTGATTCTTTTAAAAAAAATTTTTTTTTTATTAATCCTCATCTGAGGATATTTTTTCCATTCTTTTTTGGAGAAAGAGTGGAAGGGAGGGAGGGGGAAAGACGAGAGAGAGAGAGAAAGAGAGAGAGAGAGAGAGAGAGAGAGAGAGAGAGAGAGAGAGAGAGAGGCATTGATGTGAGGGAGACACATAGATTAGTTGACTTCTGCACATGCCCTGACCTGGCTGGAATTGAACCTGCAACCCAGGTATGTGCCCTTGATTGAAATCAAACCAGTGTCCTCCTGGTTCATGGGTTGACACATAACCACTGAGCCACCAGCTGGGCTCATCATTCTCTTTATTTATATTTCTAGCTGATAAAGTATGTTCCACAAGCAACAACATTCACCAAAGTGATATCAAAACTGGACATTGTGGCCCAGCCGGTGTGGCTCAGTCCCTCAGTGGTTGAGTATTGACCAATGCACCAAAAGGTGGCTGGTTCGATTCCCGGTCGGGGGCACGTGCCCGAGTTGCAGGCTTGGTTCCCCATTGGTGGGGGCATTCAGGAGGCAGCCAATGAATGTTTCTCTCTTATCAATGTTTCTATCTCTCCCTTCTCCCTCTCCCTTCCTCTCTCTCTAAAAATCAATAAAAACATTTTAAAATAACAAAAACAAAAACTGGACATTGTGTTTCTCCATAACTACTTCCAACCTACCAAAGCTGTTAAAGGACTGTCAACTTTGAGCAAATGAACTATGTTATGTTAGATCCTCAATGGATCTAAATGAAGACTCTCTACTGATCAAAGGATAATGGAACTTGATTTAACCAATCATATATTGGCACAGGCTTCAATCCTTGATGCATAACCACAGTGAACTCCTCCTTCTTAGCACATGAAGCTCTCTGACTTCTCTCTTTGTGAAGCTCCTACTGAATTTCTACCCTGCTGTGTGTCCCATTACTTGAATTTTGTTCATCTTTGTAGAGGCCTCTGTCCTTTTATCTCCATAGTAGTTTTTATAGTTTGTAATTCTATATCTATCTGTGGCTTTAATTATTTAACGTGTGTCTCCCCTGTAAGACTGTAAGCTCCATGAGAGCAAGGGTAGAGTCTATTTTGTCTCTAAAAATTGTTGACTAAAAGAATAAAAATTCACCACCACAAAACTGCTGTGTCAAAGGGAAGAATAGTTTTTAGATTTTGGTTGTATGTTACTAGATTGCTTTACAGAAATTACAAGTAAATGTATTGCATCAACAAAGCATAATTATTGAACATGGGCAGAGGATGAGAGCAGAGAAGAGGGAATAAGGTAGGAAAGCTTCAATGGGAAACCATAAGTTGATCTAGAGAATAATGACAGCCCTGAATGGGAGGGGATGGAAGAAGGACTAGAGAAGGGAGGAGACACTTGTAGAGAATACTATCATTTCAACAAGTAATTAATACAAAAATAGCGATCGAGAGACTTTATATTCTTTCTTCATGCTAAGCCTTTGAAACCCAATGCGAATGTTACGTTGATTGCATGACTCAATTGGCCTGGCCACATTTCTTTTTTTTTTTTTTTATTTTTATTATTATTATTATTATTTTTTTAAATTTCTTTATTGATTAAGGTGTCACATATTTGTCCTCATCCCCCCATTCCCATCCCACCCCTCTCCCCACGCATGCCCCAATTCCCTGTTGAACTTAACCGTTGGATAGGCTTATATGCATGCATACAGGTCCTTTGGTTGAACTCTCCCCCTCCCCCCACCCTCCCCCTACCCTCCCCTATCCTCCCTCTGAGGCCCAATAGTCCGATCGATGCCTCCTTGCTTCTGGTTCTGTTCTTGTTCCTCAGTCTATGTTGTTCATCATTTCCTCTAGATGAACGAGATCAAATGTCACTAGATATATACTAATAAGAACTGAATGTGAGACGAGCAATAATATTTATGCTGACAGGCAAATGAATCAATCTGTAGCGAGCTTCCCCCTGGACCAACAGTTCTTTTGAGACCCAATTTCGATGTCCAGTAGTTCCTTATGTGTACATGTCAGCACTGACCCCTCAGCTCTGGATGGTGGACAAATGGTGGTAATGGAGGTCCGACTCCCTCTGGTTTGGTCTCGGCCGAACCCAGGGGCACGGCGTCACCTGGACTAAGGGGCACGTGGCCTCACCCATACCCAAGGGGCGCGTGGTCTCACCCGGGCCTGGGACCCAGCCTCACCCGGATGGATCCAGGGGCGCACGGCCTCACCCGGACCCAGGATCTGGCTTCACCCGTACCCAGGGATGCTTGGCCTCTCCCAGACCCAGGGGCACGTGGCCTCACCCGGGCTTAGTTGCACAAGGTCTCACCTGGATCCAAGGACACATGGTCTCTCCCGGACCCAGGGACGCTTGGCCTCTCCCAGACCCAGGGCCACTTAGGCTCACCCGGGCCTAGGTGCACGAGGCCTCATCCGGATCCAGGGACGCATGGTCTCACCCGGACCCAGGGACGCTTGGCCTCTCCCAGACCCAGGGCCACTTGGGCTCACCCGGGCCTAGGTGCACGAGGCCTCACCCAGATCCAGGGACACATGGTCTCACCCAGACCCAGGAACGTTTGGCCTCTCCCCGACCTAGGGCCACTTGGGCTCACCCGGGCCTAGGTGCACGAGGCCTCACCCAGATCCAGGGACACATGGTCTCACCCGGACCCAGGAACGTTTGGCCTCTCCCCGACCTAGGGCCACTTGGGCTCACCCGGGCCTAGGTGCACGAGGCCTCACCCGGATCCTGGGACACATGGTCTCACCCGGACCCAGAGATGCTTGGCCTCTCCCAGACCCAGGGCCACTTGGGCTCACCCGGGCCTAGGTGCACGAGGCCTCACCCGGATCCAGGGACACATGGTCTCACCCGGACCCAGGGACGCTTGGCCTCTCCCAGACCCAGGGCCACTTGGGCTCACCCGGGCCTAGGTGCACGAGGCCTCACCCGGATCCAGGGACACATGGTCTCACCCGGACCCAGGGACGCTTGGCCTCTCCCCGACCCAGGGCCACTTGGGCTCACCCGGGCCTAGGTGCACGAGGCCTCACCCAGATCCAGGGACACATGGTCTCACCCAGACCCAGGAACGTTTGGCCACTCCCAGACCCAGGGCCACTTGGGCTCACCCGGGCCTAGGTGCACGAGGCCTCACCCAGATCCAGGGACGCATGGTCTCACCCGGACCCAGGGACGCTTGGCCTCTCCCAGACCCAGGGCCACTTGGGCTCACCCGGGCCTAGGTGCACGAGGCCTCACCCGGATCCTGGGACACATGGTCTCACCCGGACCCAGGGACGCTTGGCCTCTCCCAGACCCAGGGCCACTTGGGCTCACCCGGGCCTAGGTGCACGAGGCCTCACCCAGATCCAGGGACACATGGTCTCACCCGGACCCAGGGACGCTTGGCCTCTCCCCGACCCAGGGCCACTTGGGCTCACCCGGGCCTAGGTGCACGAGGCCTCACCCAGATCCAGGGACACATGGTCTCACCCAGACCCAGGAACGTTTGGCCACTCCCAGACCCAGGGCCACTTGGGCTCACCCGGGCCTAGGTGCACGAGGCCTCACCCAGATCCAGGGACGCATGGTCTCACCCGGACCCAGGGACGCTTGGCCTCTCCCAGACCCAGGGCCACTTGGGCTCACCCGGGCCTAGGTGCACGAGGCCTCACCCGGATCCTGGGACACATGGTCTCACCCGGACCCAGGGATGCTTGGCCTCTCCCAGACCCAGGGCCACTTGGGCTCACCCGGGCCTAGGTGCACGAGGCCTCACCCGGATCCAGGGACACATGGTCTCACCCGGACCCAGGGACGCTTGGCCTCTCCCTGACCCAGGGCCACTTGGGCTCACCCGGGCCTAGGTGCACGAGGCCTCACCCGGATCCTGGGACACATGGTCTCACCCGGACGCAGGGATGCTTGGCCTCTCCCAGACCCAGGGCCACTTGGGCTCACCCGGGCCTAGGTGCCTGGCCACATTTCTTGTGCTTAATTGCGGCATGTGGCTCACAGCTGCAGTAATTGCTGGACAGCACAGCTGCACAGCCTGGCTCTGAGCCCTACAGCCTGTCTCCTCTCCCACAGTGGCCCACTTGGAATACAAGACCGTCCTCTTGCCCTGCACTCTCCCACCCGCCAATACTGTTTGTACCTTTTATATTCTCCTGCTCACTAATATGCTTCTGCTCATATTAATGTGTTACTATCGGTCTAACCATTTTTCTCCATAATGGATTGCCAGTTGTAGCTCAAGGACAGAAGAATCTGCATGCAGCACATCCTCACTGCTGTCCACCGTCATACATGCTACTCTGCTGCTCTCTGGGCAGGAGGAAGAACCAGGGAAGATGGAGCTCTCTGCTTCAGTAGGTTCTCAGAGACCATGCCATATTTTAGTTCACTGATTCTCAGATTCATTCTCTCAAAAACGCTTGGTGAGCACCTCCCATGTCCCAGGCACAGTTCTGGGTGCTTAGGAATCATTCACACATAAAGCAAAGATCCTTGCCTCATGGAACTCTCATTGCAGCTGGATCATACCAGTGCAGGATGGCTGCTGAGAGAATTATTATTAAAATTGAAAGGGCCATCAGGTCTCTTAATAACCTAGCGTGAAAGATATGTGTAAGGTCATGGTTACAAACTTGAACATCACACCTTATCAGTGGTCTATTTTAGACATAAATTCTCTTCTTTCCAGCCGCTTTTATATCTTAGTTTTCTAAAATTAAATAAGCTAATCATTAAATTAGTTTAGCAAATAAACTAGTTAATTAAATGATTGAGTTGGCTTCCTCTAAACTATTGAAATACCCAGACTTACCTCTGCCCAGGTTCTCTGGCCATATCACCTGCATGAAAGTCCTTTCTTAGTATTTGCCTGGTTTCCTGACCCCTGCTCTGCCCATGATCAACCTCACCTCTCTTGACTCTTCCCCCTGGCTTTGGGGAAAGTAGGTGGAGTGTAGGAAGCCTGGCCTTGGGAATCAAAAAGGGCTTAGATCAGACGCCAGCTCTGCCGCCTCTGCTGTGTAACCACGGGCAAGGGCGCCACTCTGAGCCTGTCTTCTTATCTCTTTAAGAGTAATATTGCCCCATACGTTTGTTTCAAGCGTTCAAAGAGAAGATAAACAAAGGTGCTCAGAAATGGATCCTTCCTTCTCTCTCTGGAGGATGTTTAGTTAAGTTGTGCTTCACATATTCCAAAATGAACCTTCTGTCCCTGTGTCTTTCTTAGCAATTTTTAATTGTTGTACTTGTCATACCATGTCCAATTTTAAAAAAATACTTAGCTCATGTGATAATGCCTTGAGATAGATGTCCCTTATTATTCCTAGTTCCTGGTGTGAAAACTGAAACTGAGAGAGGCTCACTTTTCAGAATTCTGAGAATCCCTGGCTAAGGGCAGGACAGGTCTCCTGACCCCAATTCCATGGTTGTCTAAGTGGGTAAATAAGAACAGGTTTCTCACATTGAAAACTTGTTCATTTGATGTCTCACTCAGGACTGATCTTAGATATTTCTGAGAGAAAATAATGCCTGTGCTGGAATTATTGCTATGTTTGGAGATCTGGGAATTTGCTGTTTTCAAAAATACATTCATCCTATCAGAAATATTCCACTTTACAAGTTAGAGCATCATGATTTCTTGCTGTCTTTGATTGCAGCTGGCCTGGGCCTAATCAACTGGACAGTTACAAATGAAACTTTTGCCACCACTGTGGCACCTTTATTTCCAATGGTCCTAAAATCAAGCCATTATAAATAGATGGTCATATGTTGGGTCCTAATAAGTTGGAGATTTCCTATGCACATGAATATCACTGGCATACAAATGGTGTGCAAAAAAAGAGCCCTCCCCCCTCTGTGCACGAATTTTGTGCACCAGGCCACTAGTAGATAAATAAAATGGATTAAAATGTGTCTACAAATAAGTGAATGTATGATAAGTATAGTGATTTTATAGCGCCGAAGAAAAGGGCATCTATCCTCAGAGATCTACTGACAGAATAAACACAACTTCTCCTTTCTTCCAATAATTTGGCAGATATAAACAACTCTTTGAATAAATAATTTCACCTTTGGAAATCTGACTAAGAAACATAATGACAGTAACATTTTTTTATTAACTGCTATGTCCTAGGTACTGTCCAGGTGCTGAAGGTACAAGGAAAAGTAAAATACAACTCTTGATTTCAAGATGGCAGTGGAGCCCTGGCCGGTTTGGCTTAGTGGATAGAGCGTCAGCCTGCGGACTCAAGGGTCCCAGGTTTGATTCTGGTCAAGGGCATGTACCTTGGTTGCGGGCATATGCCCAGTAGGGAGTGTGCAGGAGGCAGCTCATTGATGTTTTTCTCTCATCGATGTTTCTAACTCTCTATCCCTCTCCCTTCCTCTCTGTAAAAAATCAATAAAAAATATTTTTTAAAAAAGATGGCAGCAGACAGAGCATTTAGTATTCTAAACATCTATAGCAATTCCTAGAAATGGAGGGAGGAAGAGAGTGAGGAAGGCCATGTAAAATGTAAATTATGCTTTCTTTGGAAACATAAATATGAATGTAAACTTACTTCAAAACAGTTCAGAAGGATATCCATTAAACAAATGGCAGGGATTATCACTAGAGAAAAAGAAAAACAGGTCAAAATTGAAGTTGATTGTCAAAGGAGGTTTTAATATCTGTAATGTTCTAATTTAAAAAATAGGATATAGATATGTATTATGACTTAATATGTGGTAACATTTAAAAATCAAGGTGCACTCTCTCATCCCCTTCCCATTTCATTCTGAAAATTCAGTCCTAAAGCAATAATGTTGGGTCAAGTAAGGCAGGCACTGGCATTGTAGGCAGTGGAGAGAGGGGGTGTGTCCCAGAGTCATGGAGAGTAGGAGCATGTGCTGGAGGAGGGGACCATATGTGCAGGAGGATTGTCTAGTGTAGTTGTGTAAGCCCACATGGGTGAGTATTGTGGCCACATAGGAGGGCTGCCCAGCATGGCTCAGTAGAAGTAAGGAGGGTGTTTGCACATGGAAGGGAATTGCAGCAGTGATGGGAAATTGGTTACTTAAAGGAGGAAAGACTGAATAAGTAAATATATTGAGGATGATAGAAGCAAGTTTTCTCACTACAGAGAAGGGAACTACAAATACGGAAAGGCAGAACTCTGATGAACTCTGTGATTTTGGATTGAAATTGGAGGTATTGGTATAAACTCATGGTTTTCAATAAAAATCTCTATAATAAAGAGCCAGGATGTAACACCGTTATGACCGAAGCTTGACCAGACCGGAAGTCAGTGCGCTGACTGCTTCCACTGCAGGCACGGTGCCCCAGCACTGACTGCTGAGGGGGCTGTGAATCAGGGCCAGAGAGAGGCCTGAAGAGAGAATCAGGGTCTGATCCGTTGCCTCTGTGGCAGCTTTTGACCAGCACTTGCCTCTCTCTTTCTCTCCCAGTCTGGCCAGCAGCCGTGACTCCATTTCTCTCTAGGACTCCACCCGGGCTGCTGATCAGCCCCACCTTTCTGATCAGGCCCTGTTGATAGGCCCAGAGACACTGACTGGCATAGAAACTGACCAATCAGAACCAAATATGGGTGAAGTGTGAGGAACCAATGGCTGCCTAGGAGGCAGAGCTTTTGATGCTGACTGGCATAAGAAATTGACCAATCAGGACCAAATCTGGGGGCTTAGAGGTGTTTTGGTCCCAGGGAGAGCAGTCAATTCCGAGGCTGGCTCCAGCAATGGCCTTCACAAATCTACAGAAAGTGCTCATCAGTGACAGCTTGGACCCTTGCTGCAGGAAGATCCTGCAAGATGGAGGGCTGCAGGTGGTGGAGAAGTAGAACCTGAGCAAAGAGGAGCTGATAGCCGAGCTGCAGGACTGCGAAGGCCTTATTGTCCGCTCAGCCACCAAGGTGACCGTGGATGTCATCAACACAGCAGAGAAGCTCCAGGTGGTGGGCAGGGCCGGCACCGGCGTGGACAACATGGATCTGGAGGCCACCATGGGGAAGGGCATCCTGGTCATGAACACTCCCAATGGAAACAGCCTTAGTGCTGCAGAGCTCAGCTGTGGGATGATCATGTGTCTGGCCAGGCAGATTCCCCAGGTGACGGCTTCGATGAAGGATGGCAAATGAGACTGAAAGAAGTTCATGGGAACCGAGTTGAATGGAAAGACCCTGGGAATTCTTGGCCTGGGGAGGATCAGATGCAGTCCTTCGGGATTAAGACTGTAGGGTACGACCCCATCATCTCACCAGAGGTCTCGGCCTCCTTTAGCATTCAGCAGCTGCCCCTGGAGGAGATCTGGCCCCTCTGTGACTTCATCACTGTGCACACCCCTCTCCTGCCCTCCACGACAGGCCTGCTGAATGACAGCACCTTTGCCCTGGGCAAGAAGGGTGTGCGCGTGGTGAACTGTGCCCGTGGAGGGGTCGTGGATGAAGGTGCCCTGCTCCAGGCCCTGCAGTTGGGGCAGTGCATGGGCGCAGTGCTGGACATGTTCACGGAGAAGCCGCCTTGGGACTGCACCTTGGTGGACCATGAGAATGTCATCAGCTGCCCCCACCTGGGCGCCAGCACCAAGAAGGCCCAGAGCCGCTGTGGGGAGGAGATCACTGTCCAGTTTGTGGACATGGTGAAAGGGAGAGCCCTCGCAGGGGTTGTGAATGCCCAGACCCTTTCCAGCGCCTTCTCTCCGCACACCAAACTTGGATCGGTTTGGCAGAAGTTCTGGCGACTCTGATGCAAGCCTGGGCAGGGTCCCCCAAAGGGACCATCCAGGTGGTAACGCAGGGGTTATCCCTGAAGAATGCCGGGAACTGCCTGAGCCCTGCAGTCATTGTCGGCCTCCTAAAAGACTCTTCTAATCATGCGGATGTGAACTTGGTAAACACCAAGCTGCTGGTAAAGGAGGCCGGCCTCAATGTAACCACCTCTCATAACCCCTCTCTGCCAGGAGAGCAAGGATGCGGGGAAGGCCTCCTGAGTGTGGCCCTGGCAGGTGCCCCCTACCAGACTGTGGGCTTTGTCCAGGGCATCACACCTGTGCTGCAGGCACTCAACAGAGCTGCCTTCAGACCAGAAGTGCCTCTCCGCAGGGGTCTGCCCCTGCTCCTGTTCCGGGCTCAGCCCTCCAACCCTGCCATGCTGCCTACCATGACTGGGCTCCTGGCAGAGGCAGGCATGTAGCTGCTGTCCTACCAGACCTAGGTGGTGTCCGATGGGGAGACCTGGCACTTCATGGGCATCTCCTCCCTGCTGCCCAGCCTGGATGCCTGGAAGCAGCATGTGACTGAGGCCTTTCAGTTTCATTTCTGACCTTGGGGCTCACCAGGACCAGCCTTGGGGGCTTTTGATCAACATTGAGAGGTCACATTCCCAGGGCTGACAGCATTTATGTGGTCTGACCCCTGTAATAACCACTTAATAAACAGCCCCTCTCCCCCCAAAAGAAGAACCAAATCTGGGTCAACTGTGAGGAGCCAATGGCTGCCTAGGAGGCGGAGCTTTTGATGCTGACTGGTATAGAAACCGACCAATCAGAACCAAATTGGCTGGCAGAGGAGGGCAGTTGGGGGTGAGATCAGGCTGTCAGGGGAGGGCAACTGGCGGCGAGATCAGGTCAGCAGGGGAGGGTGGTTAGGGGCAATCAGGCAGGCAGGCAGAGGTAGTTAGGGGCGATCAGGCAGGCAGGTGAGCGGTTAGGAGCCAGCGGTCCCTGTGGGATCAGGCCTAAACTGGCAGTTGGACATCCCTCAAGGGGTCCCCAATTGGAGAAGGTTCAGGCTGGGCTGAGGGAACCCTCCCCCCTCTATGCACGAATTTTGTGCACCAGGCCACTAGTAGATAAATAAAATGGATTCAAATATGTCTACAGACATATATACACAGGCACACACAAGCGCACCTTTATACATAGACACACATATAAAACATATGCATATGTTCCCTAGCCTGTTCACTGAAAGGGTCTGGGAAGAGAGTGACACAATAGAAATAGCAACCAGGACACCTAGCAGTCATATCTTGACTTCTAAATACCAGTCTCCACTAAAGGAAACAGGGCTACTTGGAGAAATGGTAGATTCCAGGACAAGTGCTAGGAATGTACAAGATGAGCTTGGAACATCTTGTTGAAGCAGAAAGGAAGAAATATCTCTGGAAATTTCCTCTGATACTGCATTTGTGTCAGAGACGATTAGATCCTGTGGGCCAGTCCCCGCCAGGCAGCTGCTTCCTGAAACCACTGCTCCAGAAAGGATGGAGGCTGGTCCATAGGAGGCCAGGCTGTAATCAGAAGGGCTGTAGGTAAAAGACCAAAGACTTCCTGAGATCTTTGGGCCTCAGAGGGTAAGCCCCACACACTGTCCAGTTGCTTCTGCAGCAGTGCCATCCCACGTGTTAGGTTTCAGTTTGGGTGAGACCATACCTCATGGGGAAAGACACACAACCAGCCCTATGTGGGGTGAAGAAGGAGCAGCGGTGGGAGAGAGGATTCAAGGTGGGCCTGCGGTGGACCTGAGCCAGAGTTTTGGGCTTAGCTTGGGGCAGAATTTGTGGTAAGGGGGGAGGCTGAGCCTCAAGGTATGGCAGCTCAGGAGTTGGGGAAGCAATAGGGATTCTTCAGCCTTCCTTTGAACTCGGAAAGCCATGAGAGAGTCCTGTAAATAAGATAAAGGGAAACTCGTTTGGGAAACAGCTATAAGACACCAGACGATAGCTACCAAGGACTAACTGTGCAGACAGAGGAGAGTCCAGAGGGCTGGCCTCATTCCTGCTGCAAATGTTTCCCCTCAATGTCTTGGGGTCACAGCTGCTGAGAATTGTGCTGCTGTCTGGTTTGCCTCCTCCAGAGGGGATGTGATCCATTGTGATAATTGTGAAAACTATAGGTAAAGACGATGAAGGAAATAAAATCAAAAGAAACCCACCTCCTAATGACAACGACTTAACGTTTTAGTGTACATCCTTTTTGTTTCTTCATCCCTCTGTAAACACTTAAAAAATCAACATGTGATCATATTGTACATACGAATTTTATGACTACCTTTTTTTCATTTAACAGTCATATCATTTCTATGCCAATAACGTTTTTCTCTAATAATGTTGATGATCACGTATGATTCCATTACATGTGTAAACCATAATTTTTACCTGGATGAACATAAGCGAAACTATCACACTGTTGTTTAAGATCCATTTCTTTAATAACAAAAATGCTTAAATATTTTTCACATTTACTTACTAATGATGTTTCTCTTTCTGTGAATTGTACTGAGAGTGGGGAAATTTTCGTGTGTTATTTGTCGTGTGCATTTTGTTGTGCGTAAGGAATATTCACTTTTTGTCTATTAACTTTGTGTCTTTTAATCTCCTTCGATCTGGAACAGTTCCTCAGTCTTTCCTTGACTTTCATGACCCAGATACTTTTGAAGAATACAGACCAGTTACGTGGTAGCATGTCCCTCAATTTGTATGTATTTGCTGTTTCCTCAAGGTTGGACTCAGGCTCTCTTTGGTAGGACTATCACGCAGGTGAAGCTGTGTTCTCATTGCATCCTCTCAGGTGGTGCATAATTTCAATTTGTCCCATCACTGCCAAGGTTCACCTTCATCACCTGATTCAGGTCGTGTTTTCCAAGCTTCTTCACTGTAAAGTTACTTTATTTCCCTCAGTAATTAGTCAGCATTTTGTGGGGAAGGTAACTATGAAACTATGTAAATATTCTATTACCCATTAACTAGTTCATTAATATCAATATAAACTCATGGTTTCCTATTTTATTCAATTGGTTATTTTCTATTAACGTTAATATTTCTTTTTCTTTCTTTTATTGTTTAAAGTATTACATGTCTCCTTTTTTCCTGATTGACCTCCTCCCCGCCACTCCCACCCCCAGGGCAAGCCCCCACTGCCCCAGTGTCTTTGTCCAATGGTTATGCACATATCTATCTATCATCTATCTGTTGAAAACCTTGATTTCACACAGATATCTTCCATTCCAATCCAATATCTCATATTTCTTACTTCCTTCTCAGTTGAGAACTCTGATTTCCACTTTCCTTAGTAGATTTACTTATTTGAGCAAAACCGCTGGATATAACAAATTTCCCACTGCCTCTTTTTCTGTGCATATCCCCATCTCACTTGGGCTCTAACATTCCACACCAGGCAGCTTGCATGGACTCCCTCTTCAACCTTCTTAGGTTCTGACATTTCTTTCTGGCCATTGTGTCTCCTGCCACACACTACCACCTCTACCCAGCATGCACGCTTACCTGGCTTTAATTCTGAATTATTCAGAAATGGACTGGTAGAAAAGAGGAAAGATGAACCTTGCTTTAAAAATTATTATTTTGTGCCCGGCCAGTGAGGCTCAGGGGTTGAGCATCAACCTATGAACTAGGAGGTCACATTTTGCTTTCCAGTCAGACACATGCCCAGGTTGCCGCTTGATCCTCAGTGGGGGTCGTGCAGAAGGCAGCTGATCAAAGATTCTCTCTCATCATTGATGTTTCTATCTCTGTCCCTCTCCCTTCTTCTCTAAAATCAATACAAAAATATATTTTTAAAAAAAGTTATTTTTAAAATCACAATTATGTATGCATTTTTATTTTTAAAATTGGAACATGAAAAATAATCAACTGTTATTTGATATGTATTCTAACTTAAAAAATAATTTTATTTTTAAAATTTATCTTAAAAATAATTTTACATTCATACATACGTTCCTCTCCCCAAAATATATACATTAATCTTTTAAACTGTACTCTCTATTTTAAGAAAAGCTACTGTGCCATAACCGGTTTGGCTCAGTGGATAGATCATCGGCCTGTGGTGTGAAGGGTCCCAGGTTCGATTCCAGTTAAGGGCATGTACCTTGGTTGCGGACACATACCCAGTAGGGAGTGTGCAGGAGGCAGCTGATTGATGTTTCTCTCTCATCGATGTTTCTAACTCTCTATCCCTCTCCCTTCTTCTCTATAAAAAATCAATAAAATATATTAAAATAAAAAAAGAAAGAAAAGCTACTGTGACAAGAACACCTTCAGCTTGATGGAAAGTCTCCTCTTCCTTGAACCTGGTTTAATGGGAACATTAGTCAGAACTCTTGTTTACCAGTGACGGAAATCCAACTCCAAGTGGCTTAGGCAAAAGGAAAATGTATTGGCTCATATAATTGGGAAATGCAAGGTAAAGGGGCATTGGGCACACAGCAAGGACACAAAACAGGTAAGCATCTAGGCCAGCCCTCAGTGCAGCCCCACCCAGAGCAGTGGGAGTAAAAATAGCAGCAGTAGCAAGATACCCACAGATCGGCAATATACAGCCACATGAAAGGAGGATGTGATAAACATCTACCAAGAAGAGATTTTGCAATATCCCACAGAACTAGTTTTTGGTCTGCTGAGTAAGGCTTCCTAGCATTGTGCAATTCTAGGTAGCAGATCGAAGGGTTGGGTTCCCAGCTTTGCCCAGAAGCATTCCTGTGCAAATAGAATGGAGAAACTATGAGTGAAACTCTAAAAGATAATATTTTGTTCAAAGATAAAACATTTAAGGAAGAAAATGCCCAGATAGGTTTAGGACCTTAACCTGTGTATCCGGACACTGTCACTCCATTTCTTGGTTCCACTCTTTCTGTGGTGTCATTCTCAGTCAAGCTCTCCACGTGAGACGGTCAGGATGGGCACTGGTTAGGCCCAAATTTTATTAGCATTGCAAGTTTCCTAATAGTTTCAACATAAGTCCCAGGATCGACTCTCATTGGTTTGGCTTGGGTCAGAAGCCTATCCCTGAACCAATCATTGTGAACAAGGGGTAGAAATTAATATTAAGTTTCTCCTTTTTGTATAGTTAAATTATTTTTCAGCATTAGGCATATTGCTGCTCAGTTAGAAGACTCATTTTCTAGGCTCCCTCAATCAATATGTGGCCTTATTATTAAATTCTGGGTAATGGTATGTTTTTCTCTAAATTTAATAATATTAGGTTTATCTTTTTATTTTATTTATTAAAACGGTACCACGTGCTAAACTTTTATATAGTCTTTTATGTTTTATTTTCTCTCTAATTTTGAAAATAATTTTTTCATTTTAATTTGTCTTTTAATTTCACTTTCTTTGATCTTTACTTTTCAGGGTATTTGCTATTTTAATTTTTGACTTCTTGATTTACTTTATAAATTTTATAATTTCTTAATCTTTTAGTTGTTGGTATTGAGCAAGCTTTTATTTTTAATTAATTGTATTATTTATTGTTAAGCAGTAGTTCTGTTTTTAAAATATTTTCCAGCTTTATTGAGATATAATTGCCATATAACATTGTGTATGTTTAAGGTGTATAATGTGATATTCGTGGATAATATGAAAGTAAGGTAAATTAGGTAAGTTTGTATCCTTTGACCGACATCTCCCCATTTCTCCCATTCTCCATCCCCTGGCAACCACCATTTGTTCTACTCTCTATTTCTATGAGTTTGGCTTTTTTAGATTCCACATATAAATGAGAGAATACAGTATTTGTCTTTGTCTGACTTATTTCACTTAGCATCATGCCCTGAAGGTCCATCCATGTTTTCATGAATGACAAGATTTCCTTCCTTTTTTTACAGCTAAGTAATATTCCATTTGTATATGTATCTCTCTCTATCTATACATATGTGTGTGTGTGTGTGTGTAAATATATATTTTCTCACATTTTCTTTATCTATTCATTCACTGATGGACACTTAGGTTGTTCCCATGTATTGGCCACTATGAAAAATGCTGCAATGTATAATGGGGTAAATATATCTCTACATGATAGTGATTTCATTTTCTTCAGCTATATGCCCAGAAGTTGTCTTGCTCAATCATCTGATAGTTTAATTTTAATTTCTCGAAGAAACTCCATACTGTTTTCCATAGTGCTGCACCAATTTACATTCTTTTTTTTTTTTTTCAATTTACATTCTTACCAACAGTGCACAAGGGTCCCATTTTCTCCACATTTCACTAACACTTGTTTCTTGTCTTCTTTATCATAGCCATTTTAACAGGTGTGGGGTGCTATCTCATTGTGGTTTTGATTTGTATTTCCCTGATGATTAGTGATGTTGAGCACCTTTTCATATACCTGCTGGCCATTTGTATAGCCTCTTTGGAAAAATGCCTATTCAGGTCCTCTGCTTATTTTTAAATTGAATTTTGTTTTTTGCTACTGAGTTGTATGAGTTCCTTATATATTTTGCATATTAACCTCTTATTAGATAGATATATGGTTTGCAAAGATTTTCTCCCATTTTGCAGGTTGCCTTTTCATTTTGTTAATGATTTCTTTTGTTGTGTAGAAGCTTTTCAGTTTGATGTTTTAGTTTGTTTATTTTTGTTTTTGTTTCTTTTGGTGTCATATCCAAAAAATTGTTGTTGGGACCAATGTCAAGGAGCTTTTTCCCTATGTCTTTGTCTTAGAGTTTTCAGGCTTCAATTTAAGGTCAAGCAATGGTCTGGCGCGCATTATCCTGGTTTTATGTTATCCTGACTGCATGTCATTCTGGTTTTACAGTTGAAGGTTAGCAAATTTCCTGAAGCTGGAGTGTCTGAAGGTTAGAGTCTGCTTCTTTTGAAGTTAGTTCCTGGAATATGCCATTTTTCTGTAAGTTACATTGTAGTCAGAGTCAGCAAGCAGAGGTTGATCTCTGTCAGCTGACTTCTTGTGGCCAGTCTGTTCTTAGCTGGGATAAGAACTAAAAACTGCTAGTTCTCTATAACGTTCTGAATACATGCTGTTAGCAATTGAATTGTTAGTTCTCATTATTTCTATAATGACAGGGCTGCCAATTTCTTCTGCTATCTGGGTTAGTATTATTGATTACTATAGCAGTATAAAGCTATACAGCCCATTACACTATGTTTACCAGACTTCTGTTTATTCCAAATAGAGACCCTGTCTGCCCTCGATGGTTTGGCTCAGTGGGTAGAGCGTCATCCTATAGAACAATGGGTCCTGGGTTTGATTCCAGTCAAGGGCACGTACCTTGGTTGCAGGGTCCTCCCCAGCCCAGGCCCTGAAGAAGGAATTGATTTCTTAGACAGGGTCTCTATTTTTGTTTTGTTTTGTTAATCCTCACCCAAGGATATTTTTCCATTGATTTTTAGAAAGAGTGGAAGAGAGAAGACAGAGAGAAACACTGATATGAAAGAAACACATCGATTGGTTGCCTCCTGCATATGCCCGACCAGGGCATGGTCCGAGGAGGAGCCTGCAAGCAAGATATGTGCCCTTGACTAAATTCAAGCCCGGGACCCTTTGGTCTGCAGGCTGATGCTCTATCCACTGAGCCAAACCGGCTAGGGATGTTTTTAAGACATTAGAAAGAGGAAGAGGGAGAGAGAGAGAGAGAGAGAGAGAGAGAGAGAGAGAGAGAGAAACATTGATCAGCTGCTTCCTGCACACCCCCTACTGGGATTGAGCCCCAAACCCAGGCATGTGCCCTGACTGGGAATTGAACTGGTGATCTCTTGGTGCACAGAACAATGTTAAATCCACGGAGCCATAGTGGCAGGGCCAATTTGCTACTCTTTATTTTTATTTTATTTTTTATTGATTCCAGAGAGGAAGGGAGAAGGAGAGAGAGATAGAAACATCAATGATGAGAGAGAATCATTGATCGGTTGCCTCCTGTATGTCCCATACTGGTTGACCGAGCCCGCAAGCTGGGCATCTGGCCTGACCTGGAATTGAACTGAGATCTCCTAGTGCACAGGTCGACACTCAACCATTGAGCCACGCCAGCTGGCCCAATCGGCTACTCTTAATAGCCTTTGGCCCACTAGTGCTAGGCTTGTTCAGGTAAGGTCAATGTATTGAATTGGTAGCTATAATCCCTTAATCCTAAACGTCATAAAACTAATAGCTGCTTCTTTCCAGGTCTAGAAGATTTTCCAGAGCATACTCCCTGTTACTGAATGACCAAATTTCAATCTGTGAGCTTTTCTTCTGAGGTTTAATATCTTGGATCTGTAAGGAACCTGGATTTGATAGAATATGTAGATGTCCTTATTTTCAAGGTAGCAGGTGCTTTTTTCTAATTCTTTGAAGCCAAAGCATTGACAAAGGTAAGGGTGAATTGACTGTTCTAATCTTTGTCAATATCACTTATTTACCAGGTTCTTCTACAAGAACAAATTCTTGCTTTTAAAAATTTGGTTCCATTAAGAAAGGTAATACATACATCACTTATACTCTTCGCACTAAAATAAAACTGCATCTGTATCTGGCATTCTATTGAATCACTTAGACAGTCTTTACTCTGATAATTGGCATAATTATGTACAGAATTTGAAGTCCCAGGACCTGTTCTGGATCATCACTCAACTTCTGTGACTAACCATTATTTCCCTTAGGTCATATCCCTATAGGCAGTTTCGTGAATTTAGGATGAAAGATCCTGCCCAATTGATTTACAAATGTAATTTGATAATATTGAATAGAACCTTCGGGCTGTTGTTATGAACCAGTACTTCTTTTTTTTTTTCCACTTTTTTAAATTTAGGTATTATATGTGTACATATCTTACCATTGTCCCTCCCACCCCACACCCATATATGCCCTCACCCCCCAGAGTTTTGTGTCCATTGGTTATGCTTATATGCATGCATACAAGTCCTTCGGTTGATCTCTTATCTCTCCCACCTCTCCCTAACCTTCCCCTGTAATTTGAAAGTCTGTTTGATGCTTTACTGTCTCTGTATCTATCTTTTTGTTCATCAGTTTATAATGTTCTTTATTATCCATAAATGAGTGAGATCATGTGGTATTTTTCTTTCATTGACTGGCTTATTTCACTTAGCATAATGTTCTCCAATTCCATGCAGGTTGCTGCAAATGATGAGAATTCCTTCTTTTTTATGGCAGCGTAGTATTCCATTGTGTAGATGTACCACAGTTTTCTGATCCAGTCATCTGCTGATGGGCACCTAGGCTGTTTCCAAATCTTAGCTATTGTAAATTGTGCTGCTATGAACATAGGGGTGCATATATCCTTTCTGATTGGTGTTTCTAGTTTCTTCGGATATATTCCCAGGAGTGGGATTACTGGGTCAAATGGGAGTTCCATTTTCAGTTTTTTGAGGAAACTCCATACTGTTCTCCACAGTGGCTGCACCAGTCTGCATTCCCACCAGCAGTGCACGAGGGTTCCTTTTTCTCCACATCCTCGCCAACACTTGTGATTTGTTGATTTGTTGATGATAGCCATTCTGACAGGTGTGAGATGGTACCGCATTGTTGTTTTGATTTGCATCTCCCAGATAATTAGTGAGGTTGAGCATGTTTTCATGTGTCTCTTGGCCTTCCTTCTGTCTTCTTTTGAAAAGTTTCTATTTAGGTCCGTTGCCCATTTTTTTTTTATTGGATCATTTATCTTCCTTTTATTAAGTTGTATAAGCTGCCTGTAGATGTTGGAGACTAAACCTTTATCAGTGATACCATTTGCAAATATGTTCTCCCATGCAGTGGGCTTTCTTGTTGTTTTGTTGATAGTTTCTTTTGCTGTAAAAAAGCTTTTTATTTTGATATAGTCCCATTTGTTTATTTTCTCTTTAGCTTCCATTGCCCTAGGGGCAGTATCGGTGAAGAAGTTCTTTTGGCATATGTCTGAGATTTTGCTGCCTGTGGATTCCTCTAGTATTTTTATGGTTTCCCATCTTATGTTTAAGTCCTGTATCCATTTTGATTTTATTTTTGTGTATGGTGTAAGTTGGTGAACTAGCTTCATTTTTTTGCATGTATCTGTCCAATTTTCCCAACACCATTTATTGAAGAGACTGTTTTTATTCCATTGTATGTTCATGCCTCCTTTGTCAAATATTAATTGAGCATAGTGGTTTGGGTCAATATCTGGATTCTCTATTCTATTCCATTGGTCTATATGTCTGTTCTTGTGCCAGTACCAGGCTGTTTTGAGAATAGTGGCTTTGTAATACAGCTTGAAATCTGGTTTTGAGATCCCTCCTACTTTATTCTTCTTTCTCAGGATTGCTGTGGCTATTTGGGGTCTTTTTTTATTCCAGATGAATTTTTGGAGAGTTCTTTCTAGGACTGTGAAATATGCCATTGGTATTTTAATGGGGAGTGCATTGAATCTATAGATTGCTTTGGGTAGTATGGACATTTTAATGATGTTGATTCTACCAATCCATGAACATGGTATGTTCTTCCATCTGTTTACGTCTTCCTCTATCTCTTTTTTCAGTGTCCTGTTTTCCCCTAAGAACAGGAACAAGACAGGGATGCCCACCCTCACCACTCCTGTTCAACATAGTACTGGAAGTATTAGCCATTGCAATTAGACAAGAAGAAGAAATAAAAGGCATCCATATTGGAAAAGAACAAGTAAAGCTGTCTTTATTTGCAGACAACATGATATTGTACATAAAAAAATCCGAAAGACTCTGTCAAAAAACTAATAGACTTAATAAATGAATTCGGCAATGTAGCAGGATACAAAATTAACGCCAAGAAATCTATGGCCTTTCTATACACCAATAGTGAACTTACAGACAGAGAGACTAAAAAGGCAATCCCATTTACCATCGCACCAAAAAAATTAAGATACCTAGGAATAAACTTAACTAAGGAGGTAAAAGACCTATACGATGAACCAGTACTTCTTAATTTTGCATTTGGCTATGAATTAGCTGAGTATCTTGTTAAAAGTGGATTCTGATTCAGTAAGCGTGGTGCAAAGTTCGAGATTCTCCATTTATATATATAAAAAGCCAGTGTCTGTGACGACCAGGATAACCAAACAACCGGTCACCATGAGGTGCATTGAACACCTCTCTGTCCCTCTTCCTGGCCCGCAAGCAGTGGCTCTCGTGGCATGACGGGGCGGGGCAGGGTGGCTTTCATGGTGTGGTGGGGCGGGGCGGCTCGCGTGGCAACCAGCAGCGGGCTGCCATGCGCGATTTTGTGTGCTGGGCCTCTAGTTTTAGAATAAATTCCTAGGTAATTCCAGATACTAGTCTATAGAACATAATTTGAATAGCAAGATTCTAGGTTGTATAAGTAGCATCTCCATGCTTTTCAGCATGCTCAGGGTAGGTGTCATGAGCCCTTTCAAAGGCAGATTCCCAGAACCTGACTGTGCACAGGTTGTGACTTTTGAGATTGGCTAATAAGAAAAGTAATAAGTAATGGCAGCTTTAGCACATAGTTTGTGTCTGCTCTCTACTGAAAGTCCACTAAAATGATAGTAAATGCTTTTAAAATAAGATAATAAATCTCAAGGAAAAAGAGAAGACTTGCAGTAATGAAATTTTAGGAGCTAGAAAGCAAATGGAGAAGTGGTAAATGATTTAGCAGAATTGAAAATATTGAATAACAAGCCAGCAATGGGGAACCTAAGAAGCAACTCATTTAATTGGGGGAACTCCCAAAGGTATCTCTGGAAATTGGGGTAAAAGAAAGACTGAGAAAAGGAGAATTATTTGAAAGCCTCTTAAGAAACAGACCATCAGACCCCTCCCAAACATATACAGCAACTGTCCCTCACACCTGGGATGCGGGGGGTGGGTGGTAAAACTGAGTATTTAGATGGGGATGGGGGAAGGCACTTGACAGACTTGAGAGCATGGATATTATACTGAAAATGGGATGGAATGACAATAATGAGAGCTGAAACCTTGGTTTCTGCCTTCTTACTATATTTGGCAACCAGGATGGTGGCAACCAGATACCCTCCAGGTGGGAGACTGGAAAGCTTCTCTGGGGAAGCTGACAAATCCAAGAGAGAGAGAGAGAAAAAAAGAAGACCTAGGTTACCAATACCAGGGATCCACTGAAACAGTCCAGTCAGAGCAAAATAGTGAAGATCATAATTGATGAGCACCAGCAATTTGTAGTTCTTTAGTTCCTCAATGTTAAGTGTGAAAAAAGCTAAGGATCAACAGACATTAGAAGAAAACCGCAAGTGTGGAATTCAGAGACCAAAATGACTGGCAAAATAAAGCTACCTACAGGAAGTAGACAACACAACATACACAAGTACTCTCAATATCTTCAGAAAAATAAGAGAAAAGATTGCACACATGAAACAAGAAGAGTATGCTATTACAAAAAGAACATTCAAAGAACAAAAAGGAGCTCTTGGAAATCCGAATAGCATCAGTGAAAACTCAATGCGAGGACTAGAATATTAAGTGAGAAGAAATCTCTCTTAAAACAAAACAAATACACGGAATGCAGAAAAGAATAATATAAGAAGTATAACCTCCAAATAATTGTAGAAAGAGGGCACAAAAATAGTGGTGGTGGTGGTGGTGGGGGATATGATTATTTTTTTAATTCAGTAAGTTTTTCTAGAAGCAAAGGACATGCATTTCCAGATTGATGGATCCTTGGAGCACCCAGCACAATGGGTGAAAGCAGACCCTCTCTGTGGTACTGGGGCATATCAGAGCGAAAGTAGAGAGCGGTGGGGACAAAGAGAAGGTTCTGTAGACCTCCAGAGAGGAAAACATGATTCTTGCAACTGGTCAAGATTCTTGCAAATGGTGTCAGATTTCTCAGCAATGATGGAAGCTAGAAGAGAAAGGAGATATGCCTTACAATTTCACAACAAAAAGAACTTTCCGTCCTGGAGTTCTTCATCCAGTCACTACCAGTTAAATATGAACATAAAGACATTTTCAGATGTGGAAATTCTCAAAAATATTATCTCCCATGCACCCTTTGTCAGGAACTTCTCCAAAATGAGTGAATTAACCAAGAAAGAGGAAGGCATGAGGATCCAGGCAACAGTGGATCCAACACAGGAAAAAGGCAAAAGGAATCTCTGGGATAATTTTAAAATTTAGTAATTACCTTGTTTTATTTAATTTGGCAAAGAAAAAGACGTGTAATCTGTTGTCACAATAATTACCTTAGAACTGTGACCCTTGAATCAGACAGACATAGATTTGATAGTATCCAAACAGATATCATTTAAAGATCTATAAAACTTGCAGCAATAAATAGGGAGAATATGAAAATAATTCAGCCTAGAATAGAACTGGAAATGATCTTTTGGATCTAATCAGGCAATGAAAAACAGTAAAAGGGCATGCTCATGTGTGAATGTGCGCGTGTGTGTATATGTGTGTGTTTTGCTTCTTTGTTCATTTAAGTCATGAGCAAACCTTAAAGTAAACTAGGAAAAAAAGACAGACCTCAGGATCTCATCTAGCAGGTAAGGTTTTCTGAATGTATAATGGAGCACTCCCTTTGACATCCACGCAGGAACAACATAAACAACTTGCTATAAGGGCCAAATATGCCTGACAAATGCACCTTTCCTTCAGGCGGCAAATAGCTATGTGACATTCATCCCACAAGCATCATTGAACACTTCCTATGAGCAGGACATGGTGCTATGGGTGGGGTACAGAAATGCAAATAGTGTCCCTGCCTTCAAGGAGCATAGTCTATGGAGAAAGATCCCCAGGCACAGTGATATTCAAGGACGGGAAGCATGCAGGCTGTGGGAGTGGAGAGGACAGTCACCTCACATGGGAGGGACTCAGGGAAGGCTTCCTGGAAGAGATGATGCTTAAAGAGAGCCTTGAATAAGGAGTAGGAATCGCTTGTGGGAGAAGATGGGGAGGATATTCCAGGATGTGCTTTTCCTTCTAGCAATTTCTAGGATAGGTGTTGATCTCTATAATAGAGACTGAAAGGTGAGGTTGATTTTAACCTGAGCTGCAGATCCCTGTGATGGAAATAAAATTCTCTAGTCTTCCCAGGTTCTCATCTACAACCTTTTGAAAACACAAATGAGTAATACAGGGGAAGATCAAGTCATGATTATGGATTTGTAAACCATCCTGGTTTAACTGGAATGAGAGGAGTGCACAGTGGTTAGACAATGCACATAGGTAATAATCAAGTAGATAAAATTACCTGGATTTTTTTAAAGTGTACTCTAAATGCCAATTTAAAAAATGTATGGGATTACAACTTTGATGGGGAATTGGCTTAGAGAAAAGAAGTAGTGATAGAAATATAAATAGTAGAGGACATAAGAAATCAATAATAGGATGGAACATGTTTAAAACTGCCATTTTCCCTAGCTTATCATAATACCCTGCTCTTCACCGATATTATCTCTCTTAATTCTCAAAATGACCCGGAAAGGCAAGATATAATTATCCCGGATCTAAGCCAAATCTGCCTCAAGCATGTTATTGAATTTTTGTCTCTGAATGACATTCTGCACTTTGATCATGAACAAATAAATGTGAGGGGGTCACTGCCCTCAGTCTAGGAGGGCTGGTCCCTCCACATGGGAACACTCCACTCATCATTTCACACAGTTATATCTGGGTGGCAATTTGAGAGGAGGGGGTATCATGAGCCCTCATGAAATGGTACAAATGAGGCTTAGTTGCAGCATGAGCAGTGGAGTGTTCCCATGTGGAGGGACCAGCCCTCCTAGACTGAGGGCAGTGACCCCCTCACATTTATTTGTTCATGATCAAAGTGCAGAATGTCATTCAGAGACAAAAATTCAATAACATGCTTGAGGCAGATTTGGCTTAGATCCGGGCTATTGGCTGTGTGACTTTGGATAAGTTATTTAACCTCTCTGAGTCTGTTTCTTCTTTTACAAAACAAGAGAAATAACACTTTAAAATTTTAAAGGCATTAACATATGTGTGTAAATGCTTAGCCCAGGGCTGGGCATATAGAAAGGACTCAATAAATGTTGGCTGCTGGTATTATTTTATTTTTTTTCTCTTATCTTATCTGCAGGTTTTCAAACCTAGAACAGAGGGAAACTCCTACTTTGAAAGAGCTAGTGACCTGACAGTTACTTAAGATGTCCTCTTCTACTGGAGACTCAAAAAGACACTACCATTTGCACATTAGAATGGCTCTGCAGTAAGCATTTCCCTTATACCTTTGTCTCATATGAACAGCTCAATCATTCACATTTAATTTTCTACACATGCTATGAAAACCAACCTGACATCGCCTCTGCCCACACTATTGGCTGTGGGTGTCTCACACCCTTAGGCCACCTCAACAAGAATCTTGGGCTTACATTGAATGAAAGGTTGTCTACCATTTTCTACTTCCAGCAGGAGTGTTAAAAGGGAAGTCATTTATTCTAAGACTGGACATTGGAAACCGAAAACATTGGGTTGTCTCTTCAAGCATACTCAAGACCTTCATATTTAGCCAAGTCTTCTGAATCATATTTATTACTAGAAGCCCAGTGCACGAATTTGTGAATCGGTGGGGTCCCTCAGCCTGGCCTGTGGGGATTGGGCTGAAAGCAGCTCTCTGACATCCCCCAAAGGGTCCCAGATTGTGAGAGGGTGCAGGCCAGGCTGAGGGACCCCACTGGTGCATGGTCAGGGCCAGGGAAGGACCCCGGGAGGGCTCCAGGGCATGTCCAGCCCATCTCACCCAGCCCCTATCGGCTGGACCCCAATCTGCCATTATAAAATTTACAATGGATATGCACTTAACAATAGAACCTCAAAATAACATGAAGCAAAAATGAACAGAATTGAAAAGAAACTCAACAATTACAGTTGGAGATTTTAATGTTCCTCTCTTGAGTATTAAAAAAATATTTAGACAGAAACTTAGTAAGAAAAGGAGGCTTGAACAACATTATTAACTAACTTGACCTATAGAACATTATAGTGTTCTATAATGGATAGTTATAGAACACTCTGCTCAACAATAACAGAATACATTTGTTTTCAAGCACACAAGAAACATTTTCTAGAATAAATGGTATGCTAGGTCATAATAAATTTCAATAAAATGTAAAAGATCGAAATCATATAAAGATTTTTCTGCAACCACAGAGGAATTAAAGTAGAATTCAACAACAAGAAGAAATGGGCAAATCTCTCTTTCTTCATGTAAAGGAGAACAGAAGCCAATATGAGAAATGCTAGGAGCGACCGAAGCCATTCAGCGCTGGGAAGGGGAGGCTCTTTCAGGCTCCTGGTTTAGGTCTGAGCCAGAGCTCATGAAAAGCTCCATGAAGAGGCTGTGGACAATTACAGGCAAGGTTGTCCAAAGACAACCCTACGAGGTTGGCTGGGGAGGAGAAGAGGAAGACATTTTTTTAGAGAAGGAAGATTGCAAAAGGCAGGAAATTATTTTGAAATTATTTTGCCCCAAACTATGCCAGTGCTGGAGAAGGAAGGGCATAAACAGAGATGGAGGGGGCAGGGGGAGAAGAGGGGAATCACATGAACAGAAACAGCGATTGTGGTGAGTGGCCCCTGGTTCTCAGACAAACCTCTGCCCCCGTGAAAACACAGTGAAAGATTAAAGGAGGGCTTGGAAATGAGAAGATAAGGAACCAGCCATTCCCTCAGGCTTGCAAGAGAGGCCACCTACAAGAACCAAACAGGCAGAAAGACACTTTTCACCAGGAACAAGGATCCAGCAGAACACATCAATATTCTAAGACAAAGATCTCCAACTAGGCCACCAAAAAGTATCATAAATCGTAGATGAATTAAGACCTGATTAAATATACCTCCTAAAAATGCTGCCCGAAGCAAAAGGGAAGAAACCTCTACTCTTGCTTGAGCAGATCTTGGTGGAAGGACATGCAACCACTATAAAATTAGATTCTGTAGAAAACAGTCACTCACCAATAATTTGAAGAGCCACAGACTTGGAGAGGCCCACAACCTCAATGAGCATGAAATGCTGTCTTCTATCTGTATAAGTTATCTCTTAAATGTCCCAATCTGCATGCCATTTATTTATTTATTTATTTATTTAAAAATATATTTTATTGATTTTTTACAGAGAGGAAGGGAGAGGGATAGAGAGCTAGAAACATCGATGAGAGAGAAACATCGACCAGCTGCCTCCTGCACACCCCCTACGGGGGATGTGCCCGAAACCAATGTACATGCCCTTGACTGGAATTGAACCTGGGACCTTTCAGTCCGCAGGCCGAAGCTCTATCCACTGAGCCAAACCGGTTTCAGCTGCATGCCTTTTATATCTGGTGAATCTCTACTGCATTCTTGCCTGGTGGGACAGATGAGTCTTCTGAGGTCATCAAGGTCTCATCTGCCTGAACACACAACACAGCTGTAACTCTCAAGCCTAGCCACCTTTCCAAGGTACTTCCAGAAAGTGACCCCTGGTCCCTCCTGCTTTGGAAGCTCTCCAAACTTCACCCTCTTTTTTTTCACCAGCCAAAGTGAATCTCCTTGCCTTAGAGGGGAGGCTCTGCTTCTCTGAAACAGTATGTGCACCCACAAGTCACATTCTTTTTGGCTTCTTCCCCCAAATTCTGTAATTTCTCCAAAGATATTAGGGTTAGGAAAATGAAAGCTGGAGAAAGTGCAGGAAATGTACTTGTTCTACTCTGTCAATATCTCACCCTAGGTAAAGAAGTACCAAACTGGCTCCCCACTTGAGTGCGGAAAGGGGAAATAGGAAACCAAGAAGCAATGAAAATGTGTAAATTAATATCTCAAAGTATTAACTAGCCATAGTCTCCCAGTTGTAAATTTTTGCGTCTTCAACAAAGAAAATTTATTTTTGATCTATATTCAACTCTCTGAATAGCCTAGAGTCTGAATTTTTAATTTTCTTTCTTCTTCCTTCCCTTCCTTCCTTCCTTCCTCTTCCTTCCTTCCTTCCTTCCTTCCTTCCTTCCTTCCTTCCTTCCTTCCTTCCTTCCTTCCTTCTTTGTTATTCCTCACCCAAGGATATTTTTCCCTTGACCTTTCAGAGAGAATAGAAGAGAGAGGAAAAGACAGAGAGAAACAATCGATGTGAGAGAAACACATCGATTGGTTGTATCCTGTACACGCCCTGACCAGGCCCAGGCCTGGGAGAAGCCTGCAACCAAGGTACATGCTCTTGACCTGATTCGAACCCAGGACCCTTTGGTCCACAGGCCAGTGTTCTATCCACTGAGCCAAACCTGCTCGGGCTGAGTTTTTTAATTTTCCAAGGCAGTAGGCACTGTCACTGACTCCCCAATATTCCCATTCTATCCACTGAGCCAAACCGGCTCGGGCTGAGTTTTTTAATTTTCCAAGGCAGTAGGCACTGTCACTGACTCCCCAATATTCCCATTAATCTAAACAATTCAGGGCAACTTACCTCTTTGTCAGTGATTGGTTCAGGGATGGGCAAACAAGCTAATTTGGGTTAAAGAGATTCAAGGAGAGCCTTGGTAAGGGCAATGGGAAAGAAACTCCCTTAGTCTTTAATGCCATGGAAAGACAGGCTCTTTCTTCTCCTTTAGTTGTGAATGAGGAAGCACAGAGTTCCCATTGCTGCTGGCAGTCACACCACACCCATAAAGATAACTGGATTTAGGTTAAAGTCAAAACTGTGGATGGCAGAGCAATGAGACAGAAGAACCTGTATCTTGATGTTATCATTTGATTATGGGATCCTGCCCTAACTCTGTTGTTTAAACCAGTGGTGAGTTGGCTTTTCAGTTACTTGCTGCCAATGCATCCTTCCCGATACAGAATTTGGTGCCAAGAATAGAAGTGATGCAAATAACAGACTCAGTGGGTTGTGTGGTGGCTCCCAAAAAGACATGCCCACATTCCAACCCCTGGGATCCATGAATGTTAATTTATTTAGAACATAAGTTATTTGCAGATGTTATTAAGTTTTATTATTTTCAAGTTCAGCTGATGTTGAAGAGACACAAAGACATTTTAATAAAAAATTTTCACATTTACCTTTATTACATGACCATTCCTCAAGATAAAAAAAGTCTTTTTCAATAGAATGTCATATGGCTCAGAAATTTAAGGTATACTTTTAAAAAAATCAGTTCCATGACTTATTTCACAATGTTACTAATTTCAGACATGTATTCTCCTATAACTGAAACCCTAACCTGGGGATCTGAACACCTGAGTTCTGTCTTGGTCACTGTGCTATGGCGGGGGGGGGGGGGGGGGGGGGAGACTTTGAATAGGGCATATCCTCCTCTGAACATTAATGACTTCTCTGGGCTACCAACAGTTTCCAAGTGCCTAGGTGCATCAGAACCGTCTAGGTTTGTACTACAAATGCAGATTTCTGGGCCCCATCCTAAGTCTACGGAATAATATTTTCTAATGTTGAGGCCTAGGAATCTGTATTTTTAATTAACCAGGAGATTATGACATATAGCCAAGTTTGGGAAACACTGAATTAGGTGATTTTCTTTCTTTTTTTTTTTAGGTGATTTTCTTATTTATGTTTTATTTTATCACCATTTGTCCCATCTTTGCTATTAGACACTGTGGTAAAAAACAAAAACAAAACCACAAAACAAATCAAGACCATGATTTAATCATTGTATAACCTTCCAGCAACTACACAGTGCCTGGTATGTAGTAGGCACTCAATAAATATTTGAAGAATTAATGCTGATTAAATAAATGAATATTATTCCATGTGGATCCCAATCACCTATGGATAGAGGAACTTAAAAGAGAGAAAATATTATAAACTTTTGCCTGGTTAATCTTGTACTCCCTATTATTAATCTTGTCTGCCTTACTACATACTTTAAATAATGGGTTATGTGAAAGAAGTTAATGCGTATTTAAAAACCCAGTAAGAAAGTGGTTGAGATTCTCCTGTGGGCTGGATTATGCCACAATATTTCCCAGTGGCAGTGACAACTGAGGGAGGTGTGTGATGCAGCAGGAACCAGTTATCCTCGCCTTGATTTTTCCAGGTCCAGGAAAAGCTACACACTGACCAGGTGACAGAGGTTCTTGGGACCATGCTGCCGGTCTTTGAACTTACAAAGGCGTCTCACGTTTCTGTGTTGCCCCAGTGAGTGGGAAGAGGATTCATCTTCTGTTAGAAATTACTCATAAATTCACCAGCAATGGGTGTCAGACAAGCAAAGTGTCCCCAGAATAGCTGATGCCACCTCTTGTGACCCATAGCCCCTTCTCCCAGGCCCCTCCTCTGCACTCCAATGACCACTCCTTGGGCTTTCCCGGCTCAGACACTGTCTGCTGGCCTTGGAAGGTACCGGCTCAGGATGAAATCTGTCACAGGGGTGGGCAACTTAGCCAAGGGGAGGTAGAGGAGCTTGGCATCCAGGCCAGGGTTGTAGCGGATGCGTGGGCTCCGGGAAACAATGGCGTGTTCCATGCTGTTGACGACATCTCGGATTCTTGGCTCTGCCAACCTCATCATGTTTGTTAGATTGTCAGAATCTGTTGGAGGGAGGGAGGGGGGAATAAAAAGCTCTATTATTCTTCATTAAAGATGGTTCCTTCTGAATTTCATCCAAGCTCTCTTTCCATCACACCATTTCAGGCAGAGGAACCACACCCTCCAGGTTATTCCTTATATACAAATACCCTGTAAATAATCTTATTTCTCTTCTTGAATTCAAGAATTGTGTATTGCACTAATTCAATATGCTTCCAAGATGTGGGAGCAACCCAAGTGCCCATCAATATACAAGTGGATAAAAAAGTGGTAGAATATATACAATGGAATATTACTTGGCCATAAAAAAGAGTGAAATCTTACCATTTAGGACAACAGGAATGGGTGTAGAGGCCATTATGTTAAGTGAAATAAGTCAGACAGAGAAAGACAAATACCATGTGATTTCATTTATATGTGGAATCTAAAGAATAAAATCAATGTACAAAGAAAATAGAAACAGACCCATAGATACAAAGATCAGACTGTTGGTTGGCAGAGGGAGGCAGTGTGGGGAGTGAGATGAAAAAGGTGAAGGGATTAAGAAATACAAATTGGTAGTCACAAAATAGTCACAAGGATGTAAAGTACAGCATAGGGAATATAGTCAATAATATTGTAATAAGTATGTAGAGTGCCAAGTAGTTACTTGAAATATAGGGGGGGTGTCATTTTGTAGAGTATATGATTGTCTAACCACTATACTGTACACGTGAAACTAATATAAAATAATATTTAATGTAAACTGTAATTGAAAAAAAGTGTATTGAATTCCTATTATTGTGTTAGACTAGCAACAGAAAAACTGTGCCGCCTATTCGTTGTGTGACCTTGAGCTTAAACTGTCATCATCTGTGAAATGGGAATAATAATACCTGTACTAGAGAATATGAATAATAGCAGGGTAGACAATGGAAGATGACAGACTAGAAAACAAATATATGTAAGTGCATAGAAAAATTGGAAGGAAGGAAGTAAAAATATTGTCTGGCTAGTGAGATTCCCAGTTACTGGAGTATTTTTCTCTCCTACTTACTCCCTAGAGTTTCTGAATTTTCTACAAAAGCATTCAGGAAAAAAATGTTATTAGATAATAGTAACACTGCCCTTGCCTTGGTCATAAGGCCATTGTGGGGCTCAGATGGTCTCAGGCACAGGTAGGCGCCTTATAAGGCTCTAACAGATGGGGGTATTCTATTAGCATTATGCACATGCATGTGGAGATGAGTACAAGGCACCCAAGCCTGCCAAAGCTCACTACACAAATAGGAGACAAGGCACAAGATATACCTACAGGCTGTGATCTCACTGGTGCTCTAGCGCTCATACTTCAATGGCAGCCCAAGCACTCTGGAGGAAGTGGTGCCTGAGAGTCAGACTTAGAGATAAGGCATTAAAACTTGAAAACAAAGAGGGAGCAAAAGCAGGCCTGCCTATGGAGTTGGTCAGGAAGGCAAGGAATTCACCCACTCTGGGCAGAACACTGGTATGCAGTTAATGAAAGCAGGGCAATGTCATTTGAGTATCCTTACCCCTACTTCAAGGAACTTCCCTTTCTGTTTCCTAGAAAGGACGCTACAGCAGTGAAAAAGGGCAAACTACAAAAGAGCCACGCTGTCTGTAAAGTGATAATGCCTTAGGAAGCCAACACTCTGTCCTCCATCCTTGGCCCTGACGCAGAGTCCACTACCAAAAGGTCGCAGGCAGGGAGGCGGATGTCAGAGGACTCATTCAAGGCGCTAACTCGGAGCCAGGAAGGCTGTGTGGGCTGATGAAGAAGGCAAGGCAAGCTGTTGTGATAAGGTGGCTTTGGAACGAGGCTCTGAGAGATGGGAAGGACCCACCTAGCCAGTGGGATGGGAGAAGTGACCCGAGACCCAGAAGTAGTATAAGGCACATTCTTTCATCATTATTTCAAATATGAATTGAGGTCCTGTTTTGTGGTGGGCACCCTGTTAGACACAGAGAGGGAAGGGGGACAGAGATACCCATTTAACCTGTCACTCTCCCAGACAGTAAAGGAGAGCATGGGCTTTGGACTCAGGCAGCTGGGAAACATTTGTGTTATTGTGAGAATTCAATATCAGAGACCAGGCTTTGGCACGTATGGACCCAATAGTTGAGTTTCTGTCCTCTTCTCTTTTGCCAGGGACAGGTCCTGGGCTTCTGATCTAGTCCCTTCCCTGGGGGAAACAAAGGAGACCAGAAGAGGAATTTTTGGTGGCCTCCTTGGCAGGGTTGAGATGAAGAAAGAAACTTGGCAGGTGACAGTGTTGCTTGTTGGCTGTGGCTCAACTCTGGGCTTATTAGGGCGAGAATCCTGTGCTCTGTTCACATTCCTGCCCTGGTGATTGCGTGTGCTGCTTCTTTGGGACTGTTCCCACATTAGGTTGCTATTAACTAGCCGTTTCCAATATAGTTCTGTTTTGGGTTTAGTTAAACATCACTCTGAGATACCTAGCCTGGTCCAGGGTTCACAGGCCACGGGCCTGCCTGATTGGCCGTAACTTGCTGGACTTTCCGCCCGGTGGTGCTGCATGAGCACTCCTCAGTATTTCTTTAGTCTGTCTCCACAGCACCTGCCTCCTGAAACACTACCCCCACCCCCACCACATGCAGTTCCCATAAGCACCAAGACTTGTAACTCATGCCTTTGTCATTCCTTCACTGGATTTCTGCAATAGCCTCCCAGCTGGTCTCATGTCTCCAACCTCGTCCTGCCCACACGCAAATCTGATCAGGTCAGGTCAGAGCCATTTGAAAGGCTCTCCAATGCCTTCAGGATAAGAGTCTCTCTCCTTAGTGGAGCTTTCAAAACCTCCCATGATCTGACTCTAAATCTCTCCCAGCCCCAGCCCCCACCACAACCCTGTCACACTTCCCCCAGTCCAACTCCCCTCAGTACTAATGATGATGGCTAAGGTTTAATTCTCCGAACAATCCAGGAGAGAGGAATGATTATACTTTATAATGAAGAAACTGAAGTTTAGACAGTCGTGTAACGTAGTTGGAAGGACAGCTGTAATCTAAACTCTGAGTCCACACTGTCTCCAGAGGAATGATAGCAGTTTTTTGACAAGTGGTTTTCAGAGGAAGTTTGTCTTTCTCCATATTCTTTTAAGGCCCGCAAAAGACTACAATTTCTGCCTGCATTAAGCCAGAATAGAGCCCTGCTACTTGACCTGCTCCCACTCCCAGCCTCGCACAGTGCCTGGCATGGGGTGGGCTCTCAATCAAAAGTGTAATAAGGGAATAAATGGTTGTCGTGGTTTTGGCAACTTGGCTCTTTACTCTGTTGGTGTATGCTGCTCAGGAGACCATGCCAGGCCGTTAGGTACCTACCATGCATTTGATTGAGTGATTACATCGAACCCATCCAGACTTTCTGGGTATATTTAAAAAATGCATCACTTTGGATTTTGGACAATTACTATCTAAGACTTTCTTTGCCATACAGAACTTATAGCTTGTAGGTATCAGTGTAATGGAGAGAAGGAGGCTATACTCAGTCTAAGGGAGGATAAAAACCACTTTTAAATCAAATTGTTCCTACCAGGGATCAGGCAATCTAAACATCTTATATATAGGATGTCACCCCCCAAAATGTATACCGTATTTTCCGGCGTATAAGACGACTGGGCGTATAAGAATGGAGTGTGGCCATTTTTGAGCTCCCCTCACCGTATGCGGTGACCGCAGATTCTCCAGTCCGGCTCGGAAGTTTCAGCACCCACCCTGAAACCTCCGAGCAGGACTGGAGAATCTGCAAAACGGCCGCACTCCATTCTTATACGCCCAGTCGTCTTATACGCCGGAAAATACGGTACATACTTTAACAGCTGATAGCTCAATTTTGAAAATGAAATGTATTTTAATAAATACTGCCTTTATAAGTATCCAATGTGTGTGTGTACATTTTTGGGGACACCATATAAACTCATTGAATTCTCATAACTCATTACAGATGAGAAAACTGAGTAACTTGCCCAAGACAAATTTCCTAAGAGCTGAAATTTGCACTCAGGCAGCCCAGTTCCAGAGGCTTAGCTTAGCCACCATAGTAAATTGTCTTTCAGAGGTTGTCCACGGAAGCCAAGTAAAGAGAGGGGGAAATCTGGGCTAGGGCAATGCATAACTACACTGTTGAGGTCCAAAGGGAGTGGGAATGGGGCTGAGAGCCTGGCTGCTTCACTGGGGCCCAAGAGAACCTTCTGAAGCAGCCAAGCACCAGCCTCACCTCCTTGGCTGGCAGCCAGGTCACAGAGCAGCAACTGGAGAGGTGAGATGCCTGCCAAGGAGGTGGCAGCTGCTTGTGCCAGAGCCAATTTCTGTTGGCAGGCCAGAGTCTGCCCCTCACAAAGGCAACTCCAGAGGTGGCTCTGAGGTGCTTGCAGCCCGAGAAATGGAGAGAAGTAGGAAGTCTTCTGGATCATCCTCTCCTGCAATCAAACCTCAGCTTTGAGATTAGATGATCTGAGAGAACGTTGGGACTTCTCTCTCCTACCATGAGGTACCCTAACAGGTCTTTTGGCCAATTCCTCCTCCACTGCACCCACAGGCCACCCCCTCCTCTTGAGCCCCAATGGCTGGAGCTCCATTCATCCCTCAATCTGGAAGAAATGCACAAAGTTTGGGGGCGGTATAGAAAACAGCTATAATGACCCTCCTCTACTCTCCTGAGGTTCACAGGAGACCCTTAGCTCAGAGAGGAAGAGAGCTGCCTTAAATACTCGGTGCTCCTTTTCCTCTGTATTCATTTCACAAGCATTTAGTGTGTGCAGGACATTTCACAGATATTCATCCTCATAGCAGCCCTGTGAGGCAGGCCTATCATTAGCTCCATTTTATAGATGATAAAACTGCGGCATAGCATGACGAGGTATTATGCCTAAAGTCTCCTTAGCTGGTAAGGGGTAGAGGCAGGATGCAGTTCCAGGCAGTCTGGCTCAAGCAGCTGTGCTCGTAATAACTTCTCTGTACTTATGTCAGTGCATCTTCAGCTGATTCGACAGCATAATGGCGTTTGGGGTTGGGTGGGCAGGTGCCAGGAGTGGGCAGCATCCTTGGACAGCTTAGCCACAATAATAAATTGTCTTTCAGAGGTTGTTCATGGAAGCCGTCCTCATGCCCCCATCTCCCCAACAGCTATAGTTCTGTCACTCCCAGCAGTTGCCCACTTGGTCTATGTTCTCAAAATCCCAGCCCTTAACCCCTCTGAGCCTCCATCCCATCATCAGGAAAAATGAAAGTGACCCCCAAGATCTCCCTGTCCCTCTCAGAGACCCCTCTCCCTGTGAGGGAAACTCACAGATTTGGAAGTACTCCTCTCCGTAGCTATCCCGGGTCTCCTGAGGCAGCCGATCCCACAGCTTCCGCAGGTGCAACTCCATGCTTTGCTGGCCCAGAATAGATGTCCGATAGTTCCCCGGCTCAATGATGCTGACTTTCACCCCAAAGTAGTGGAGCTCACGCCTGGGGAAGAAGAGTTTGATTCAGTCTGAGACCCCAAGATGACACAAGGTCATCAGAGGGAGTCGCTTCTGACACCTCTATAGGTGCTGATCTCCCCAGGAAACTGGAGGTGCCCTCCCTACCCTTGCACCAGGCCAGGCTTTGCTTTCCTGCAAGTAAGCCCTGTCGTAGGGCCTCAGCCCTTTCCCAAGCCTGGTCTCTGGGAAATTCACATTAGGCAAACCCAGCAGGCGGGAGTTAAAGAATCTAGACTAAAGCCTGACCTCCCAGCAGGTCCCTCCCACTCAGCCCCACACCGAACACTCACCATGGCAAAGGGAATGAGAGGTCAATGCAAAGCTTGCATCCTCCTCTGAAGGTCTCCCATGAGCATATCTGTCCCCAGGCCTCTCTGTCTGTTTGAGAGACAATCCCTCCTGCTCCCACAGGCCCAAAGAGCGTTTTACTTATTCTGGAACAGCTCAAGGGAAGGCAGGAATGTAGCCTCCTACCACCACTCCACCTCTCTCCTCATCCTTTATTCTCTTGGTCCTTGGGGAAGGCCCGCTGAGGGCTAGCCTTCTTCCTACTACCACTTTATTTCCCTCTCTTCAGAGCTCCCCTGCCCACATGCTGTTGTTCTCCCAACCCCAGCCCTCTCTTCCTGAGGTGAAACCCCAGGACTCCCACCCAGAGTGGTTTGGCACCCAGTCACCTGATGCTGTCAGAGAAGGCCTCAACACCAAACTTGGAGACACAGTAGCCACCGCCAATGGCAGCTACACGACCACCAGAGCTGGACATGTTGACGACCCTGCCCCGGGCTTTCTTGACCATGGGTAGCATGTGGAGGGTTACGTCAATCAGTCCCACCAGGTTCACATTGATCACCTTCACAAAGTCCTCTTTGGTCAGCCATTCATTGGGACCACTGGGCAGGCCCACACCAGCATTGTTCACCAGGGCCCAGAGGCCTAGGGGCAAGACAGGGAGAGAGAGAACCACACAGAAATCAGCAGTGTCTCTGGCAAAGTACCAGGGTCTACCACCCAGCAGCTCAGGGAGTTGAGGATGGTTGAGCAGGTGCACAAAGCACAAGATAGCCAGGCTGAGGCCTGGGGTGGGGAGTTATGACAGCCCAAAAGGTGTGCTTTTACTAATTAGTTTTCCCTAAAGGGGAATTTTTTTCTGATTCACACTGTCTGCCAGCTAGTTGGACCCTGTACCAGCTAACAATCCAGGCTTTAGCTAATGGCATCTAAGCCATTAGCTCTGGGAAAAGAGACATCATTTTCATACCAATGAGTAAACGTTTTAATTCCTTCCCCCATTATGCTTCCCCCTCTGTGTTCCCCTGAGTATAAGAAACCAACTCCATTACACACATAACCAAAATTACTTCATTCATTCATCCAATCACACATTCATTTATTCATTCATGCACCTATTCTGTCAGTTACAGAAGAAGGTGCTAAAGACAAAGTGAACAAGACAGGGTCTTATCCCTCAAAGAGCTCACAAACCAGAGAAGAAATAAATAACAGCTATAAATAAATATATGAAGCATTTAAATAATGATGGGAAAAGTGTCTGAGATCATTAAATTGAGTTGGTATATATGGAGAGAAATAATGCTAAGTATTGTCATTCATCTCTGCAGGGACCCAGGCTTGAAGAGCTCACGTTCAAGTCCTGGTTCTACCTCCAGCCTTGGACAAGTCACTTGCTCTCTCTGGGCCTCAGATTCTGTGTTGACTGGGCTAGATTAGTTGTTTCCATCCTGTGGTTTGCAATCCCGGAGCTTCCCAGGCTGAACCTCAGGACCTACTAAGGGAAGGAGATACAGAAGCTCAACTTTCATTTGTTTTACATATTGAACTTCCAAGTAAAAGTCTACTTGGAGGAGGGTGTTTGGTGCTAAAAACATGTTGGAAAAACCTCTAAATGATCCCTAAAGGAGGACTTTCAGGCCTTTCATTCAGGGATTCCATGAACCCTACCCACTGCCCTGGCTCCTTCCCTTCCCCTCCTCCATTTCTCCACCCCACCTTGGCCTCTGCAGCCTCAAGTACTCCTCTGGGCACACTTTCCACTCTTTCCTGAGGGCAGGTCTGAATGTAAACACCACTTGTGGGCCACCCCTTCCCCTGGGCCTGGGCTCCATACAAAAGCCATGCCCTCACCCTAGCTTCCTGCCTTCCTCTAACTAGGGAGACCCCAGGAGACCAACTGAGCCAGACTCAGAACCTTCTCAAAGAGGACTCTTGTTTTACAGAGGAGGAAATGAGGCTCCCGAGACCCAAAGACTATAAAACCCAAGTGGTCTCACCACTACCTCTAATCATCCCTGGTAAACAACTCAGCCTGCTGGGGAATCAGGACAATATATATATATATATTTTGTTTTTTTTTTTTCCTCCTGCAAAGAGCAGCTAGAGAACTGTCAGATCAGTGAGAATAGCTTCAGGGTCAACCTGTCATGTCCACAGACTCTCAGGGAAAATAAGAAAGTATGCCAGACTCCCCTCCCCCCATTTCCCAATACTCCTTAGACCAAGGATGTTGCTCCCCAAAGATGTGCCCATATTAATCCCCGGAACCTATGAATATGGTAAATTACATGGGAAAGAGGATTAAGGTAGCAGATGAAATTCAAATTGCTAATGGACTGACCTTAAAATGGGAAGAGTTTCCTGAATTAGCCAGGTGAGCCCAATATAATCACAAGGCCCTCCTAAGTGGAAGAGGGAGGCGGAAGTCAGAGAACCAGAGACAAGGCAGCGTGAAAAGGAGCTGGCCTGACCTCACTGGCTTTGCAGACAGAAGAGCGTAGGGAGCCAAGGAATGCAGGCCGCCTCTAGAGGCAGGAAAAGGCAATGAAATGGACTCTCCCCTGGAGCCTCCTGAAGGGTCACCTGGATGTTCGCCCAGTGAGACCCATTTTGGACTTCTGATCTCCAGAACTACAAGATAATAAATTTCTGCTGTTTTAAGCCACTACATTTGTGCTCATTTATTACATCAGCAACAGGAAATTAATATACCCAGTGAATCATTAACACAAGTGGCCCAGGGCGAGGCAGCCAGTTGAAAAAAAAAAAAAAAGACTCACTCTTGCTGAGTTATTTATTACTTAGTTCATCCAACAAATATTTGGCACCTTACTAGATGCCAGACACTATTCTAAGTACTAGGGATATATAGTAAATAAAAGAAACAAAAAGCCATGCCCCTCCCTCCCTCTGAAGCTTTATCTTAGCAGGGGAAACAGACAATTAAATAAACAAACAAACAATATTGGATAATGGATACTGGTAAGTGCTAAGGAGAAAAAAAAAAAAATTATTGCCTGGCTCCTCCTGGGTCCTAAGGCTCTCCTGCCCCCACCTGCGTGGACCCCAGACTAGGTCCCTTAGGGGTCAGGACTACACCCCTGGGCTGCTGCTTCTACAACAGAGCCAACCTGTTCCTTCTGTCACACCCTTCATGCAGGAAGCGCCCTGGGCAGGTGCCTAGCAATCCTGGTCCAGCCCCAGCCCCAGCCTACAGCCTCCTTTCCCAATAGGACGAGCCACTCTGACGTCAGCAATTACTCTGAGTTCATCCCAATTCCACCATGATGTGAGGATCTAGCCTGACACAGTCCAGGAGAGCAAATGCCTCCACTCAAGGAATCTGACCTCACATTCTCGTCTGCCTTCCCCCAGCCTGATCCCGACAAGAGCTGATGGTCAGGACTGCCAAAGGCCCAGAGAAGCAACTCCATCTTTAGAAGTCTGGACATATAGTACATACCTTCTCTTCTTACCTCCTATGACCACCTCCCTCCAGCCCTCTGAGTATCTGGGGGAGAAACTTCCTTGGGAAATCAGCCCTTCATGCGGACAGACCAAACCATGCAACAGTTTCCAGTCCCACTCGGCCAGAGCCTCAGCCCCTTTCTCTACATCACCTCTCCCACCCCATCTGAACAACAGGGTCTCTGCTAACTGTCAGATGCCTGTAGGAAAAGAGAGACAAAGGATAAACTGAGAAAGCTAAAGAATACAATTGGCCCCACCTTGCTCGCCCACTTGGCCCCTCACCCACTGGGCCGCCTCCTGAACGCTCTCACTCTTGGTGACATCCAAGAGGGTGGTCTGCAGCCGATAGGAGGTGTCTTGTCGAAGCTTCTGGGCCCCCTCCTCAGTGAGACAAGCAGCCAGCACCCGCATGCCTCTATCAACCAACTGCTTGGCCAGTTGGTTCCCGAAGCCCGAGTCACAGCCTGTGATGAAGACATACTTGTCTGAGAGGTTTCGGACAAGGTTGCAGTTCTTGAACCAGCGGTACATAAAGGAGAGGTCCGTGAGAGCCGCCATAGGGCAGGGAGGAGGTGATGGCCAAGAAGGATCGGGCTCAGGAGACGGCAGGAGAGGCTGCTCCTCTGACCCCGAGCTGGCAGTCTTCGGAGCCTGCGGAGAAGAGCTCTTCTCCCTTCCACGCCTGGCAACACACACAGGGCCTCTGAGGGAGCCACTCTATAATTTTTATAGGTGGATGGATGCATCACCACACCAATTAGCCTGGATGCAAGAAATTCAAGTCTAACCTGAAGCCTTGTCACGTCAGATAGCCCTGGTGGCTGCCCTTCTCTCTCCCCCAGCCCTGATGGGTGAAGGTGCCAAGGATGGGAAGATCTCAGTGTTGATGTTGATGCTGAGAGGTGGCTCACCTGGGTGGTCTGAGCAGGATAAATGAGAAAGGAGGACTTGGCCCAGAAAGCCCCCTTGGAAATCCTCCACTTCTGGTCTAGGGATCAAAATCATTTGTTAGGAGTATAGGCATGTAAATAAACTTAATTTCTATTTTTAGAGGAAAAAATTAAGACAGATTCATTAATGTAAAACAAACAAAATTGGTTTTGTGCCTTCCAAACCCAAAGAGAAATTAATTCCAGGTTATTAGCTCTTTGGAATTCTCTGCCCTTAGGTGAGTCTCCAGTTTGAGAGATGATGAAAAAAAGGTTCTCTCAGGATAGATATGTCTTCTGAAGCCAGAGGCAGCAGGCCCCTCCTGTAAAGGAGGCTGGGGATGGGAAGCCCCAACTCCCAGAAAGCAGAAAGATCAGGAGCCTCAAGTTGCCAATGAGGACCCTCGCTGCACTCCAAGCAGTCCCAGCTCTAAACATCAGGCAAATGAAGGGAATCAAGGACTGAGGACACAGGGCCCCCACCGGATATTTTTTCGTTCTTAATCCTCACCTGAGGATATTTTTCTATTGACTTTTAGAGAGAGTGGAAAGGAGGGGGAGAGACAGAAAGAAAACACCGATGTAAGAGAGACACATCAATTGATTGCCTAACCAGGGCTGGGGATCAAGCCTGTAACTAAGGTACGTGCCCTTGACTGGAATCAAACCTGGGATTCTTCAATATGCAGGCCGATGCTCTATCCACTGAGCTAAACCAACTAGGGCCCCACTGGGCATTTTTCTGGGCATCTTTCTTCTACCCCCAGGACCAGACACACACAAGGTGATCGATCTGGTGACCTGGGGAGCCTGGCAGGTGGGGTGGTGATGGTAGAAGGAAGGGATTATGAAGTCAATTGGCACAGTGGCTAGTTGCATGTGCAGAGGGAAGGGAGGCCAGGAGCTGAAGTAATTTTAAGGTATGGGGCTGATAACTGGTAGAATCATAGGTGGCAAGAGTAATGAGGAGGGGGGACAAGTTGGGTATAGGGAAGGAAGGCCAGAGAAGAGAGAGTTCTGATATGAATGTCAATGAGATGAGGTCTAGCCAGATGATGAGGATGGGTCATGAGTTCCCTGGGCAGCTGCAGAAAGGCCCTGGGGCTGAGTCCTTGACTCTAATAGGAAATGACATCTGGGAAAAGCAGAGGACTGGGGCCAGATGCTTGGAAAATTCTCAGGGTCAGGACTTGGAAGGAAGGGAGAGATTTTAAGCAATGGGGCAAAGAATGCACAGAAAGGAGGGAAGCTGGTAAAGATAAGGAAGTAAGGATATGAGACAGAGGTGTGAGTAGTGAGGGGTCACACCCAGGATTACATAAGATGCAGGGACAGAATGATGCTAAAGTGCTGGAGTCTTTGGCTAAACCTCTAGAGTCACGAGCTCATTCCCAGAGACACAGGGCCAACTGCCCATACCTTCCCTGTCTAGAAGGTCTGACACAAAGATCACTAGAGTGAAGGGTCAAGGATGCATCTCTGTGCTCCACGATCTATCAAGGTTGGTCAGCTCCAGAATCAGATAAAGCAGGTGGAAAAGGCCAATGAGCTTGGCTGCTCTATACCATGGGTTGGGGGAGGGGGGGGTCAGCTCATGGACCGATCTTTGGTGAACAAACCCAAAGCCTGTATGGGAAGTGATAGAAGCAAACCTCACCTCCTTCATACCACTCCAAGGCACAACACCTCCTACACTGGATCTAGGAGGCATTTCCCAACTCTGCTTCCTGGGTGAGTGAACAGGGAAGTCTTGGTTGGGAGATGTCAGATAATGTCACTTGAGGGCTGAGCAGGCTCAGGAGTAACCCAGTCCTTGAGAAGACAGGTGAGACACAGGGGTTGGCTTGAATCTTGAGACTGCCCCAACACAGGCCAGCGCCTGGCTCACCACTTCATGGGTCTCTCTGTTGACTGCTGGCTAAGACAGTGCTCTCCTGGGCTCAGACTCCAACATCACAAAATCCAGGCCATGGATGGAGGCTTGGAGTGCTGCAGGACCACACAGAAGGCTCTTTTCTTAGAGTTGGGAAGGCCACCTGCTCTCAGCAGGACTCCCTGCTAAGTTGGCACCTGCGGCTGATGGGTCAGCCTGGTAGTTGCCCTCCACACCTCTACCTCTCTCCACAGGTATCTTCAGTGGAGAGGGGCCTTCACCTTCACCAGGCCATTTCCATCCTGTGGGAGGGGGAGACTGGCCAGGGCCAGGGCACACTCTGAGGAGGTAAACAGAGGCAGAGAAGATGGGGCTGAGCCCCCTTCCAGTGTTCATTCCTTCCCAAAAGTGTAAATTCAGGGCCATGAGGCTCAGAACCTTGAGAAGCTGCTTAAGGAACAGGGCATGTATTGTGTGCTTTTGGATCCCTGTTCCTCAGCCTCAAAACATGGTTCTTTCCTCCTAATTTCCTCAGAGTCCTAGGAGAAGCCTGGGGCAGAGGTAAGGTGGAGGGTAAGCCACATGATCCTAGAGACTGGAATGTTCACTCCCTCCACCCTATTTTCCTCCCCATAAAGCATCAACCCTCACATTGCACCCCAACTAGATCCTCCACGTACCCCAGTCTTGGTTTCACAGGGCATTGGCAGGATTTGGGGAGCTCCAGTGGACCATAGCACCCACCAGGAAGTTAAGCATGTAATTCATGGAGAGGTAGGTGAGCTTGGCCTCCCAGCCAGGTGAGTATTAGGTGCACTTCATGCAGTTCTCACCAACGATAAATTCAACTTACATGTTTTCAAAATATTTTTATTTATTTTGATGTCTGTTCAAAATGAGAAAGGATCCTTACATACTTCTCCACCCTTCCACTCCAATTATTGGCTCTAATTTGGGAAGAAAGTTTCAAAGAACTCCCTCTCTGGCTTCAGATTGCTCTTCAACATAATGAGGTTTTACATGACATGGTGGTCTCCAGCTCTAACAAACCTAAACCCTCTCTTTAAGTTACTAGTTGACCACACAGAATCACGGGTATAAAGCTAAATGTCCCACTGAGTGGGAGAGTCAGCCAGGAGGATGAACCTGAGACTGTACGAGGCTTTAATGATGAAATCAGGCTCCAGGAAATGGTTTGCTCCTCTCCCCACGGTCCACAGCTCACTCACTAGATGCCAGGTGCTTCTCTCCATAGATCTCCTTAACTTTTGGACTGGCCCAATCCCATGCCTCCTTGCAGCCATAAGAAAACATTTTAGGGTTGCTCATTGGCCTCAAAGTAATGAGGCTTCATGAGAGCTACCTTCACCCCAAAATGGGAGAGCTTCCCTCTATAAGGCACACTGGTAGAGGGGCAAGGACTTCAAAGGTCTTGGGAGACACAACAAACAACACAATTCCAAAGCAGACTGGAGTAAGTAACCTTGAAAGCTGGGGTTGTTGTGAAGTGCAGCAGCCAACAGGAGAAAAATATGAAGATAAAATAGGCTCCCTGTAGAGTTGAAATATTTACCCATATATTTTACATACACAAACTTATTAGCTCTAAATCCTACCTATTCTAGCCCTAGCTGGTTTGGCTCAGTGGGTAGAGCATCAGCCTGTGGACTGAAGGGTCCCAGGGTTCCATTCCAGTCAAGGGCACATGCCCGGGTTGTGGGAGCGTGCAGGAGGCAGCCAATCAATGATTCTCTCTCATCATTGATGTTTCTTTCTCCCCCTCTCCCTTCCTCTCTGAAATCAATAAAAAATATTTTTAAAAAATAATAAATAAATCTTACCTATTCTGTTGCAAAGCACTGCTTAAACACTGTCTCCTCCTCTTTCTCCTTAAATTCTATCAATCTCCTCCATACTCCTCAGTCATCTCCTGCTCTTGTCAACTCCATGGCAATCAGTCCTCTAAGGTGCATCTCTCTCTGCCTGTGGTCTCAGCTTCCCCACATTCAGAGCCAATCTCTATCCTCCAGCCAGTGGGTTCTCTAGAGGCTGATCTGACAAAGTAGCTCCCCTGATTTAATATTTTCCATGGGGTTGTGCTGCCACCAACAGCATGAAAGTCCATGGCCTGTCCAGGGCCACACCCTCATGAGCCCACCTTTCCAGCATCCTTTCTGCCAGGCCAGGCCTAGATGATTATCCCTGGAGGACCCCACAGCAGAGGCAGTCAATCATTACTCACCTTACTTCCCACATTCAGGAAGCCTTCCACCCTACGTTGCCAGGTTTCCAAGTTCAGTTCTTCACTCCTCAGCTCAGACCCCTCTCTAGGACCCTTCCCCATTCCACTGGCTACCACGCCACCATGGCTAACATGGTCACAACCATCACAAGCGATGGCCATACCATTTCTGTATCTCTTGTCCCTTTCTCAGCTGTCAGACACTTTAGGCCAGGGGACAAGCCTTGTTATCCTCAGACGTTAATTGTGCACTCACAGATGTGCCCAGCAGTATCTGTAGAGTTGAGTCAAATGCTCTACCCCCAGCTCCAAGACTCCCTGCACTGACTCTCCTAGGGGTTAAGGACATGGACTCTGCAGCCAATTTATTCAGGTTCCAATTCTGCCTCAGTCACTGTGGGCCCTCCTCAAGGACAGGGTTAGTTTAAATCAAATTTTATAGACCTGAGGCCCATCCTGATCCCCAAAAGATAAAAAATTGCTTCCTAATGAATGTCTGGCACAAAGCAAGAGAGAGGAATCTGGAAGGAAAAGCCTCTGAAGCTGTGTGAAATGAACTCCCTGGAAAAATCCTCCCCAGAAGCACAGAAGCAGGAGGACTGAGGGAGGGCCCCTGTCCCAGCCCAAAACCTGAAGGAATCAGAGAAGACCTCAACACTGTATTGGAGATGCAGTACCCCCACCATACACGGACACACACCCAAGATGCTGGAGACGTTGACCACACTGCCCCTTGCCTATGTCACCAGGAGTAGCAGACTCAGGGTCACCTGGATCACCCCCAACAGGTTCACACTGAGCATTGTTATGAAGTCTTGTTTGGTCAGCCATTGATTGGGTGCCATGGGCACAGACATGCCAATTATTCACCAGGCCCCAGAGTCTTGGGCACAGTGGGAGTAAGAGAGCAACACTGTGCTGTGACCCTGTAGTGAGAACACATGTGTGGTTCCAATTAAATTTATTTTAATAAGTCAACAACAGTGTTGTTGCTATAAGAAAAAACAGTGTGGGAGAGGAAACAGGAATGTGCTGGTTACAGGGAGTCAGAGTTTGCAAACGTGTTTAACTACTAAATGGCACGGATGGTCCTTCTCATTTTTCTGCTCCTCAGTGCCTGGCACACAATAGGCAATAAGCCCATCTTTGTTAAATGCATGGACAGAGTCTGAGGTAAAGTATTCAACACTATCTTATAGGAGAGACATATAGACAGGTAGAGAGAAATGGGTGAGAGAGAGTAATGAAGGGAAAATTAGAGAAGAGAAAGTAAACCGGGCCGGGGTGGGGGTGGTGGGGGTGGTGGGAAGGAGAAAAAGAAAAACCGTGAATAATTACTTTCCACACCCTGGTTGGGAAAGATACACTTAAAATCCCAGGACTAGGGTTAAATAGAGACAGGCCTGCATTGAACATCAAGAGACTAGCTTTGAAACAACCTGCCTCAATCCCAAGGCAATATCTGCTCAGGAAGTCAAGGTCACCTTCTATGCCAGGAAATTCCAAAGTCCACCCTGGAGTGAATGCTCAGGGCAGACTCTGGGAACAGGTGAGGAGGCCTCCTGCCACACCTGGTGTAGACTGCACCCTTGGCTTCAGGAAGTGTCACTGTCCCCTCTCACCCTCCAAAGGCCATCCTTGCCCCATCCTCCCAAGTCCCAAGCCCACTCAGCTTGCAGGAAACTTCTCTGGAAGAGACAGGGGGCAGACACTGCAAGGATTGTAAGACAGACCCATAGACCTCATTGGCAGGGGCAGGTGTTACTGCTGAAAACAGGTTCATTTGTGCTGTTGAGAGAAAAGAATTTCAAAAGGCACACATGTGGAGAAGGTTAAATGTGATGGAAAAAATCTATAATAATAAAAGTGTAATATGCTAATTAGACCGGACATCCTTCTGGATGACCTTCTGGATGAAGCCGGGGCTGTGAGGGCCGAGCCCCTTGCATGAATGTCGTGCATCGGTCCTCTAGTAAATACATAAATGTGATGGCAAGATTTTATTTGAGGTGAAGAGCATTAAGACTAGTACACCCTCAGGGACATAGAGGGCGGGCAGGGTCTAGAACAGTGGTTCTCAACCTGTGGGTCGCAACCCCTTTGGGGGTCGAACAACCCTTTCACAGGGATCGCCTAAGACATCCTACATATCAGATATTTACATTACGATTCATAACAGTAGGACGTTATAGTTATGAAGTAACAACGAAAATAATTTTTTGGTTGAGGTCACCCCAACATGAGGAACTGTATTAAAGGGTCACAGCATTAGGAAGGTTGAGAACCACTGGTCTAGAAGCAACAGTCACAGGGCTGTTAATTCTCCATATTTTCTTGGTTCATAGTAAAGAACAAGGTGTCATTCAGTCCATCCAACTAACTTTCTGATTCTTCCAGGCTTGCGCGCGTGTGTGTGTGTGTGTGGTGGGTGGGGGTGGGGGGGGTGGGGGGGGGTGGGAGGGGAGGCGCTCCTCCCAACCAAGCCCTTTCCTGGACCCAATGGGGTTCCATGCCCTCTATCCAATCTGATCACCTTCCCAGTTTTTCCCAGGCTAGGCTCTGCCCCTCTGGCATCAACCTGGCTCTCACTGAGCATGCCCAAAAGGAAACACCTCCCTCCTGTGCTAACAACTTTTATTGAGCATGTCCAAAAGTTCTGTTACATCATCTGGTTTCTACTGCTCATGTGCCCAGCAGAGGAATTTCCCCTCCTCCTTCCTCTGGGAATCCAGTGTGGGTGGGCAGGGCAGCACCTCGGGGTGATTTTCCTGTCAGTTTTGGGGATTAAGTCTCCTCCATGGCAGTCCCCTGGAGTGTGTGAATGAGTCTGTTTATGCTATAGCTTCCTTGCCAACTCATTGGAATGCTGTCCTGATATCTGCTTCAGCTTCCCAGTTTATTCAGCTTAATGTTTGATTACTAACTAAGCTTATTATTTGATTCCCATTTGCTTCCTTTCTTATATTAATAACTAGATAATTATGAGGCTAACACAGAGTTTTCAGTGAATTGTGGATGGTGAAGGGGCTGGCAGAGTATTAGGAATATTGAAAAGAACAATGTTCTGCAACATTAGTCCCTGTCCTGCACAGAAACCTTCCCTGGCTTTAAAGAAATGTATATTCTTTGAATCAATTATTTAATTTTATTTTAATAACAGTATTTGAGAATGTGAACAAAAATGCACCATACTTCTCTCTACAGATGCATCCCCTCCCTCACACGGTACCCAATTCCCCCTACTATGCACCACAATCTTGGGTCACATGGCCTTAGAAGGTCTTGGGTTACTCCAGTTGACCACGGCATCCATCAGGAAGGTGGGCATGTAGCTCATGGGAAGGTAGATGAGCTTGGCATCCCAGCCAGGTGAGTATCTGGTGCGGGGATGGCAGGAGGTCAGAGCATGTTCCATGCAGTTCGTCACCAAGGACAGATCCTGTGTGCACATTTTATCCAAGGACCCGATTGCTTTCAGGCCTGTCCAGAATGAGAAAGCATCCAGATGTATTCCTACCTCCAACCATTAAGATCAACTTACAGAATGAGTTTCTAGACTTCCTGGTCCTAAACTCCTTAGTGGGTGCCTCCCTCCTCCCCCAGGCACAACTGTTTCGCTCTAATCCACCTCTGGCTTTATTCCTAGGAATATGTGCAACACACAACTGAAGGTCTCCACAGACACTAGAAATCTAAGTGCCTGAAAGCCAGCTGCTCTTATACTTGTTCACCAGGAGGTCACGGGTGTCTTTTCTCTCTGGCTTTAGTTTCATCCTCAACAACATGAGAAGTTCACATAAGACGGTGGTGCCATGTCTAACAAGCCTGGATCCTTTCCTTGGGTTACCAGTTGACAACATGGGACCACGGAGATAGAATTAAAGGTCCCCTGTTTGTAGGTGGGACAGAGCACAGAGGTTGGACCTGAGACTAAGGTGGGACTAACTATGAGTCTAGACTTCAGGACAATGGTCTGCTTCTATCCCCATGGACCACAAGGCTCACTCACGGTCTGCCAGAAACCTCTCCCCATAGGCCTCCTTGACCTCTGGGCTGGCCTTATCCCATGCCTCTTGGAAGTTTCTAGAAATCACCGGAGTACTGGTCACTAAAGTCTTGAAGTAACCGGGCTCAATGATAGCCACTTTCACCCCAAAGTGGGAGAGCTCCCTCCTGCAAGGCAAACCGACAGAGAGGCAAAGACTTCAGAGGTCTCATAAAAGAAAACAACACCTGGAAAACACCCAACCCAATCAAACACCAATATAAGATTACAGTAAATTAAGCTCAAAAGTGTGGGGAGTTGTGAAGTGCAGTAGACAGGAGGAGAAAATTTATGATGATAGTATTGCCTGTCTACAGAGTTTGAGTATTTTCACAAGTATTTACATACATTTGCTTAGAACTCTAAATCCTACCAATTCTGCTGAAAGGCACCACTTAAATTCTATGCCCTTGTATTTCTGTCACATGCAATAAAAAAATTGGGCTGTGCCTGTTTTATATTTACCATTCTCCTCAAACCCCTCCCTCTTCTTTCCCTCCCAGGTTAACCTCCAGGCCATCTGTCTTGTAAGGAGCTCTCTCTGCCTGCGGTCTCACCGCCCCACCCTCCCACCCCCTACCCTGGCCTTCATCACAGCCATCCTCAGCCCTGAAGCCAGTGCAGTCTCTACTGCTGATGTGATGAGGAAGCTCCCTGAATAAAGTGCTTCCCTGGGGCTTCACTGACAACAGGGCCCCTGGAACCCAATTCCCATAGCAGTTATGTACGCGGATGGGCTGTGCAGTGGAGTCAGATCAGTTCCAGTTCTGCCTCAGATGCTTTCTGACTGTAGGCAGGGACAGGTTGAATCAACTCCATTGCCCTGAGGCCCATCCAGACCTCCAGAAGATAAAAAGGTGTTTCCCAATGAATGCCTGTCAAAAAGCAAGAGAGAAGGAACTGGAAGGAAGAGCCTCTGAGGCTGTGTGAAATCAACCCCTTGGAAAAGGCTCCCCCAGAAGCACAGAAGCAGAAGACCCAAGGGAGGGCCTCTGTCCCAGCCCAATACCTGAGGGAGTCCGAGAAGGCCTCGACGCCGTACTTAGAGATGCAGTAGCCCCCACCAATGAAGGCTACACGACCGAAGACGCTGGAGACATTGACCACTCGGCCCTTTGCCTTCCTCACCAGGGGCAGCAGACTCAGGGTCACCTCGATCACCCCCAACAGGTTCACGTTGAGTATCTTTACAAAGTCTTGTTTGGTCAGCCACTCATTGGGTGCCGTGGGCACAGAGATGCCAGCATTATTCACCAGGCCCCAGAGTCCTGGGCACACAGAGGGGAGAGAGGAAGACTGTGCTGAGACTGTGCAGTGAGGACACAGCTGTGGTTCCAATTACCTTCCAACTGAGTGAGGACAGTAGGAGGAGGCGACATGGGAAGCGGGTAGAACACATAACAGATAACTACATGCTGTCTGCAGGGTTTGGGGCAGTGCAGACCCTGTAAGCTGTGGTGACAGAGTCAGCCTTCCTCCTCGTTTATTCCTAGTGCCCAGCCCCCTGCCTCATACAGGTTATTTGATGAGACAGGACTGATGCTGAGGAAATCTAGTGAATCCACAGTGTGGATCACACAGAGCCATGTTTGAGTTTTCCCATATCAGTGCTGTTCCCATGAGGGAAAGAGAGAGACACAGACAGAGAGAATGAAGAATGAAGAGGAAGAGAGGAACAAAACCACTTTGTATAAATGACCAAAAAATAAGGGACAGTTTTCCATAACACATTGCGGACGGATCAGGAGAATTCTCATTTTTCTGTTCTAAGGCTTATGGCCAATCACAAGAATTCTCAGATTTTCATTGTTGTCATTTAGAGAAAGACTGTAATGGAAAATGCATTCGCTGAAGTTAAAAATTACAAAAGGAATTAAAAGTAATTAGTCTGTTGTCGTTAGTAATAAAAATAACTTTTTATATCAAATTGATATTTTTAAAGTGCTCAGTAACCATGGATAGTGATGAAGAACATGATAAAATTCTGGATATATTTGCTGACAATTTATCAGATAGTCCAAGTGAAAGTGATGAAAGCTTTGACAGTGGGCCATTGGTTATTCCTTCAAAAAGGTGAAAAATAGTGATTTCAAGTGATTCCGAACCTGAAAATTTGAACAATTCCACACATGATTTTGAGTGTAATTTGCGTCTTGGTTGCCGAGATAATGATTGGTCAAAAGAGGACTTTCAACCTAATTTGGAAAGTATTGAAGGTAATTCTGGGGTTACAGTTATACTGTCTGCTTCTAAGAACATCATTGAAGTCACCAACTTCATTTTTGACGACGATCTGTTTGAACCATTTTGATATCAATCAAAAATATATTATAACCAAAATTTAGGAAAGCACAAAATTTTGAAAGCAATAAAATGGTCTCCTGTTACTCCAACAGATATGAAAAAAATTTTAGGACTTACAGTGCTAATAGGGCATACTCAAAAGAATACTTGGAGAGAATATTGGTCTACAAATCCAGTTCTAGCTCTTCCAATGTTTCCTCAGACGATGAGTCGAAACAGTTTTCAACAAATCTGGACTTATTGGCATTTCAATGACAATGCAAACATGACTGAATCTTCATCCAGGCTATTTAAAATTCAACCTGTACTCAACCACTTTATTCATAAGTTTCAAACAATATATAAACCTAAGCAAGAATTATCATTACATGAAGGCATGATCCCTGGAGGGGACGTCTTCTATTTCAAACTTACAACTTAGCTACAATTATTAAACATGGTTTACCTGTAAGAATGCTATGTGAGAGCAAGACTGGGCATATTTGCAATGTGGAAATTTACACAGGTGAAGGAAAAAACTTGAATGACTCTATTCTGTCACTACTTCAGCCGTATCTGGAATTGGGACATCACATACATCAAGATAACTCTTACAATAGCATTTCAATTGCAGAAACTTTATTACTACATAAAACAAGAGTTTGAGGAACAATTCGAACAAATAGAGGCTTGCCAGAATGTTTGAAAGATGAAGCATCTATGCTTAAAAGAGTTGAATTAGCTTTCCCAAGAAAAAGTGACATTTTATTATTGATTTGGAAGGATAAAAGAGAAGTTCGAATTATTTCAACTATCCATGATGCTTCCTCTTGTAAAACAGAAAAGACAAATTGGCATACTGGAGAGGAAATAAAGAAGCCAGTTTCTATTGTGCAGTATAATAACTATATGCAAGGTGTTGATCTTGCTGACCAATATCTTTCAACATATAGTATCCATAGAAAAACAATAAAATGGGTGAAGAAAGTAGTGCTTTACCTGATTAATTGTGTACTATTCAAGTCATTCAGGATTTATCAAGCGCTCAATCCAGAAAGCCAAGTAAGATACAAAGACTTTCTTTTAACTGTAGCAACAGAGTGGATCTCATCCCAAGTAGATAAATGAGCAGATCCAGAATTTAGCAATCTTAATCCATCAGGTATTAGAAGTAGGAGAGCTCCTCAGAAAGATCAAACACAAAGATGATCAGGCAACATGAAGCAGCACATCCCTGTGCAAATTCCATCTTCAGGTAAAAAGAAATATCCTACCAAAGTTTGCAAAGTATGCAAAAGTAATGGTAAGAGAAGAGAAACGCGTTACATTTGCCAGCTTAGTTTAGTTCCTTTTCATATTACACAGTGTTTTACAAACTATCATACTTTAAAAAGATATTAGCTTGCAAGAACATGTAATAAATAACTTCAAAATGCAATGGGTATTTAATTTTAAAGCGTGCCTTTAACATTTATGTAAAACTTGTTTTTACTCGTTCAATAGAAATTTATCTGGCCACTGGGTAAAGCTAGCAATAAAACTACTGGTCCGCAATGTGTTAAGATCAGGAACAAAACAAGGGTGTCCACTTTCACCACTTCTATTCAACACAGTTTTGGAAGTCCTAGCCACAGCAATCAGACAAGAAAAGAAGTAAAAGGCATCCAATTAGAAAGGGTGCATATGACATGATATTATATAGAGAGAACTTTAAAGAGTCCACAAAGAAACTATTAAAACTGATAAATGAATTCAATAAAAGTAGTACGCTAAAAACTTATATTCAGAAATTGGTTGAATGTTTTCAAAATTCTCACCCAAGTATATGCTTATTGATTTTATTTTATTTTAAATATATTTTTATTGGTTTCCAAGAGGAACGGAGAGGGAGAGAGAGAGAGATAGAAACATCAGTGATGAGAGAGAATCATTGCTGGACTGCCTCCTGCACACCCCTTACTGGGGATGGAGCCCGCAACCCGGGCATGTGCCCTTGACCAGAATCAAACCTGGGACCCTTCAGTCTCAAGTCCAATGCTCTATCCACTGAGCGAAACCAGCCAGGGCTGCTTATTGATTTTAAGGAGAGGGAAAGGGAGAGGGAGAGAAAGAGGGAGAGGGAGAGGGAAGGAGGGAGAGGGAGAGGGAGAGGGAGAGGGAGAGGGAGAGGGAGAGGGAGAAATGTGAGAGAGAACATTGATTGGTTTCCATACCTGCCCGGACTAGGGATTGAACCTGAAATCTTCTTGTTCATGGGACGATGCTCCACTCGAATGAGCCACAAGGCCAGGGTTTGGTTGCATTTTTATATACCAATAATGAACCATCAGAAAGGGAAATTAAGAAAACAATCTCATTTAAAATTTCATCTTTAAAAAACACACCAAAAACCTAGGAATCAATTTAATCAAAGAAGTAAAAGACCTGTACTCAGAAAATTATAAGCTATTGAAGAAAGAAATTGAGGAAGATACAAATAAATAGAAGCATATACCATGCTAATGTATAGTAATAATTACCCTTGTTAAAATGTCTGTACTACCAAAATCAACCTATAAACTAAATGCAATCTTTCAACATGTCCATACTATTGAAATCAATCTATAGATTCAATGCAGTCCCTAACAAAATACCATTGGCATTTTTCATAGAACTAAAAATAGTACTAAAACTTATATGGAACCACAAAAGGCCCTGACTAGCCAAAGCAATCGTGAGAAAGAAGAACAATTTTGGAAGTATCACACTATCTGATAACAAACAATAATACAAGACTATAATAATCAAAAGAACATAGTAGGTCTCAGAGAGGAGGGGGTTGGGAGCTGGGTGAGGAGGTGATGGGATTAAGCAAAGAAAAAAAAGAAGAAAGACTCATGGACACAGACAACAGCATGGTGATTGCCAGGAGGAAGGGGAAATGCAGGAGGTAGAAGAGAGTAAAGAGGGGTTAATTGGTGATGGAAGAAGACTTGACTTGGAGTGGTAAACACACAATACAATATACAGATGATGTACTGCAGAATTGTATATCTGAAACTTACATAATTTTATTAACCAATGTCACCCCAATAAATTCAATTTTTTTAAAAGCATGGTACTGACATAAAAACAGACACATAGATCAATGGAATAGAATAGAGAGCAATGAAATAAACGCACACCCATCGGCCAAACAATCTATGACAAAGGAAGCAAGAATATACAATGGGATAAAGATGGTCTCTTCAATAAATGGTATTGGAAAATCTGAACAAACACATGCTCAAAAATTAAACTAGACTAGACTACTTTCTTACACCCAATACAAAAATAAATGAATTAAAGATTTAAATATCAGACTCAAAACCATAAAACTCCTAGAAGAAAAACATAGACAGTAAACTCTTAGACACTGGTCTTCGAAATATTTTTTGGATATGTCTTCTCGGGGAAGGGAAACAAAAGAAAAAAATAAACAAATGGGACTACATCAAACTAAAAACATTTTGCACAGCATAAATGAAAGGAAAAAACAACCTACAGAATGGGAGAAGATATTTGCCAATGATATATCTTGTAAGGGGTTAATATCCAAAACATATAAGAAATTCATCTTAACACCAAAAAGACAAACAATCTGATTAAAAAATGGGCAGAGGACCTGATAGATATTTCTCCAAAGAGGACATAAAGCTGGCCAAAAGACATATGAAAAGATCATCAACATCACTAATTATCAGAAAAATAGAAATTAAAACCAAAGTGAAATATCACCTCACATCAGTCAGAATAGCTATCATCAAAAAATCAACAAACAGCCCAGCAGGAGGAAAGAAGGGGAGCTCAGAGGTTGATCGTCAACATATGAACCAGTAGGTCATGGTTCAATTCCCAGTCAGGGCACATGCGCAGGTTGTGGGCTTGATCCCCATTGGGGCTCGTGCAGGAGGCAGCTTATCAAAGATTTTCTCTGATCATTGATGTTTCTATCTCTCTTTCTCCCTTCATCTCTGAAATCAATAAAAATATATTTTAAGAATCAATAAACAACAAATGTTGGCAAGGATGTGAAGAAAAAGGAAACACTGTGCACTGTTGGTGGAATTGCAAATTGGTGTACGAACCAAGAAAAACAGTATGGAGGTTCCTCAAAAAATTAAAAGTAGAACTACCATGTACCCCAGCAATCCCCAGATGGGTATTTCGTAAAAAAAGAGAAAAATCCATATGACTAATTGGAAAAGATATATGCACCCCTATATTCATTGCAGCATTATTTACAGTAGCCAAGTTATGGAAGCAACGTAAGTAGCCTTGAATAGACAACTGGATAAAGAAGTAGTACAAATATTACTCAGCCATAAAAAAAAGAATGAAATCTTACCAGTTTTGACAACATGGATGGAACTAGAGGGTATTATATAAGCTAAGTGAAATAAGTCAGATAGAGAAAAACAAATACCATATGATTTCACTTATATGTGGAATCTAAATGAACAAGCAAGACAGAAACAAACTCATACATACAGAAAACAAATTGATGATTTCCAGGTGGGAGGGGAGTGGGGGATTGGGTGAAAATGGTGAAGGGATTAAGAAGTACAAAGGCAGGGGAGGGTGGATGGGAAGAAATCAACCAATGAACTTGTATGCATATATGCATAATCTGTGGACACAGACAATGGGGTGGTGAGGATCTGGTGTTAGGGTAAAGGGGGGGCCAGGAGCAGGCTGGAAGAGATTCATGGCGGAGAAACGAGGACATATGTAATACTTTCAACAATAAAGATTAAAAGGAAAAAAAAGTACAAAGGGCAGTTATGAAATAGTCACTGAGAGTAAAGTACAGCATAGAGAATAGGTCAATATTATTGTAATAATTACGTGTGGTACAAGGTGGATACTAGATTTATTGGGGGATCACTTTAAAAGTCATATGAATGTCTGACCACTATGCTGTACACCTGAAACTAATATAATGTCAACTGTAATTGATTTTTAAAATTTTTAAATTAATGTTTTTGAAGAAATTTCATTATGTTGTATAATTCCTCATCTTCTATTAATGCACAGAATAGGATACAAACTATGGACAAAATATAATATATATCAAAATGTTAACAGCATTATTTCTAGGTTGTGAAATTATGGTGAGTTTTCTCTATCCCTGTGCTTTCCATATTTTCTACATTGATGGTGTTTTACATTTCTTGGATAAATGAGATCACTGTCTTTTTTCTTCCCCCTTAACATGACAGGCACAATTGTAGTAAAAGAGAGAGAGAGGACACGAACACCCATTAGATTTCTGACTTCCCTTTCTGACCCTCCTGAAATCTCAGTGTTGTCACCTGAAAATGGGTGACATCAACTCCCTGACTGGACGATTATAACTCACCAACAAGAACATGTTAATGTGCTGAGAACAGGAGCCCAGTTCCAGCGCTGCCCCCCAGCCACCCATTTAAACTTCAGGCTCCTGCCCCCTTCTCCACCCCTCCTCCAGAAAGTGGGCCCTGATCTCCCCGGGGCACTCAGCATCTAGAAATTCAGAGACATAGACAGAAATTCTGCAGGGACCAGTTCTCATCAGCACAACCTCTCCCAAACTACAGAGTTCCAAAGTCAGAGGCTAGGGCAGTGGACTGAGAAGAGGCTCAGCTGGTATGCTGGGTGAGGTGAAGAAAGCTAGTAGGATCTCAAGTCCTAGAAAACACGTTGGGAATCTTCCCCAGGTAGCAAGGGGTCTTCTCTTGACAGGAGAGAAGGAACAGACTTGAGAAACCTGGGTGATACCTCTGTCCCCCGTGCGCTCCTTCACCCACTGGGTGGCCGCAGCGATGCTCTCTGTGCTGGTCACATCCAGGATCACCGTCTCCAGCCTGTCTGACGCCTTGACCCTCAGCTGCTCGGCCCCCTTTTCTGTCAGACATGCAGCCAGCACCCTCAAGCCTCGGAGGTCCAGCTGCCTGGCCAGCAGGTTCCCGAAGCCCGAGTCACAGCCTGTGATGAAGACATACTTGTCCTGGAGGTGGCTCATCACCTGTCTCTCCCGGTACCAGCGCAGAAGGTAGTACAGGCCCACAAGGATTGCCAGGTACAGCCACATGGCTTTGCAGGGACAGGTGGTAGGCAAGGGTGAAATGAGAACGTGGCCAGTGTTCAGTCAGGAGGATCTAAGAACACAGGGTGTAAGTTAGCATACCAGCCTCAGGCACTCTGACATGGAGTCCTCAAGTCTTTTCTGTTCATCTGGTTTAGTGAGTATTTGTTTGTTTGTTTAGTGCGTATGATTGATCCGTGCCCCATTTTGTAGATCTTTGGTACACTTACACCATTTCTAATAGATGACATTGCATTGCTCAGGAAATCCCTTGACCTGAGGATAGTTTTCCCAGCCACCTGATCTGGGTTCTCCCACTCCTCCCTCTTCCCTCCTCTGTTCTTTTCCCCATCAACCTGCCCTAAATTGGAACCCCCTATGGTCACAGTCTCATGGTCCAGAACTGTCTTCTTCCCCTTTTCCTGCTGAAGTCTGGAACCTTTCTGCCCTGATCTACTGGAGAGTTTCACAAAGAGGACGCACTTTGAATCAAGAAAAACTTGAGTTCAATATCCAGCTCAGCTCCACCTACCCTGTGACATTGGCAGCGGGTGCAGCCCCTGAGGTTCTCACTTGGCTCAACACAGAATTCACTCCTAAGAAAACTAAGCTCTGCTTAGAAAACTAAGTTTTGGATTAGAAAGAGAGGGAAAGGGGTATCCTGTGCCCTGCTGATGCAGAAACTCTCAGGGGCAGAAAGGTGCTCTGGAGATGGGAGGGTGTCTGACTACCTCAGAGTAAAACAGGAGAAGAAGGGAATGGGGCGGCCACACTCGGGGAAACTTCTCCCGGCACCTGGGAGGGTGGAAAGGAAGGGCCTGTGGGAAGAAGACCTAACAGCTACCCCCTCACTCCATGAAGACGCCTTGTCCCCAGCCCTGGCCTCTGCCCCATGCTGAGGCTCTCCCCTGCCAGCCACATGGGCAGAATCCAGACCCAGACCCAGACTCCAAAGGTAGAAATGATCCGCTTAACAGGGACCACGTCTGGGTCCTTAACTTCACCATCAGGGAGGCTGTAACCCCAGTAACCACAAAGGCCTCCATCCACTTTGTATGAGGGGGATGATGGGGAGGTGGAGACATCTGCCCCCTCGGAAGACTAAAGAAAGGACTAGACACTGGAGCCCAGACCAGCTGTCCCCGAGGGGCTTCAGGGTGAGATTAGGAAACCATTTCATAAAAGGGGGCCGACCAGCGGGTGGACAAGGACAGAAGATGCCAGTTTCAAGCTCTGGGACCTCCCTCACTGTCCACAGTTTCACAGTTCTGACTGGTAAGCAGGGAAGAGTAGAGGCACTGGGAGAGGGGAGAGGTTTCCTTAAAAAAAAAATGCCTGGACATATGGCAGCAAGAAGAAGAGACAGGCAGGGGCAGACTCAGCCTTCAGCTGTAACTCTTGTCTGCAGAGAGGAACTGTGTGGATCTGAGAGTGTTTGTCCCTCATGTTGGGAGGCGGCAGCAGGATGGCACCTGCTGGCCCTGCAGAAACCAGCCTGGTCCTGCTTCCTGGGGTGACGGCCAGCACCGGCTACAAAACATTCCCAAGATAGAGAAGGAGGAAAGCAAGGAGGGAGGAAGGAGCTCTTAGGGAGCCAAGGGGCATGCAAACCCTCCTAAGGGGAAAATTTGCTGTTTCTTGGAAGCAACTGGAGATTTCCTTCCTTAGTGACCACATTCCTTCAACCACAAAGTCTCAAGGGCTAAAGGCAGAGAAAACTCCCAGCCAACCTGATCGGTGCTTCACTCTGGTGAATCCTAAAAGCTATATAACTGCTTGGGGATTGCCAGGAGCTTCAGAGTCCATCCAGTTGGGAAAAATCACAGGAAGTTCGGGAGAGACCAGTAAGAGAGAAACGGAATCTGGATGACACTCACTCACCTGGGAGCTACAGGGGCTAGAACGAGCAATCCTTCAGAAGCGTCCCAGAGACTGAGTCTCCTGGCAGTGAGTCTCTGCAGAAGATCTTTAACAGGAAGTGCAAGGGCAGGGCAGCTTGGCCAGTCTCCAGGGCACCACTGCTTTTGCAACCTGAGAGCTGGAACAGAGACACGCGCCCCCTGGTGGCTCCACCGAGTCTTAGCGGAGACTTCTGTCAAAAGCAAAACATCCTCCTCCTATTACTTGTATGGGTCTCTAAAGAGGGGATTGCATGGTAAATGAAAAGGGGCTCTGGAAAGGGTATGGAGTGAGGGTTAGCTGTGCAAGCTTGCTTCCAATTTTATAGGTATGCAGCCCCACTGCCTGGAGTGTGGATCCAAACATTTTGAGATGCACCCCTGCCTTTAGGTGTGAAGGTCTGGCACTGGAGGGGATGAGAGTTACTGGTGGAAAGTCATTGAGCCCGCGCTCCTCATAAAGGTCCAGGGCAGCAAAAGGAAGGAGTGAGGGCAGTGTCCTTGGGGCTGTCTCATAGCATGGGTCCCAGCCCCTGACGGGTTCATCACACTGGACCTGGCTCCCTCCCCAACGATGGAGCCTAGAAGGAGGAGGGATGGGACTTTTTGGAGAGTCTGGGGTGAAGATGTGGGCTGATTTGCATTGGATTTCTTTGTTGTTGTTCCACCTTCAGGTTTGGCCCCTTTGAGACACAGTCCACACTTGGGGCCACTGGACCCATCTGGATGCAGCTCTGCCCCAGGTAGAGCCTAGCATGGAGGGCCATGGGGTTATAACCCCACAGTTCTCTGACACTCTGGAGAGCACTCTTTGGGGTGAATCCAAACCTTCTGAACATACACTTGTAAGGCCAAGGTATTATGTAAATCAACGATTCTTTATTTCATTTCAGTTTGTTTGGTGTGCCTGGCTATGTGTGTGTGTAAAGAATATTGTGCAAATCCGGAGACTTCAGATTAAGCATGAAGTTCTTGCCTGGCCTTTGAGTGGGAGACATGCATTGACCTTGAGTCAGCTGACACCAGAGCTTTGAAGAATGCAGAGATCCTTGAGGATCCTCGCGGTCATCTCTGGGTCCTCAACAGTCTCACGTCTCACACCAAGCTCTCACTAAGGTTGGAGACTGAATAGCCCTGCAACATCCCACCTCCCTCTCTGTATCGCGAAGAACAGAGAGATAGTTCTACAACATGAGGTTCCCCTGAAAGCACCATATTCATGATTTTAAACTAAAGGAAGAAAACTAAGACACCTGGCAAGTACTACCTAACTCCCATTTGTACTCAGCCCATAAAAACCTTTCACCATGTGCAAATGCCTACTCTCTGTTTAGTCCATTCTCAGAACATTGTCAGAAGCATGGAGGCAAAGAGTCGGGGGCCCCGTAAGCACTGCGGAATTAAGGGAACTCCTGCCCAGAACACAGTGGGTGCTCAATAAAGGTTTCAGAAAACAAAAGTCTGGGATCCAGAGGTGATTCTACTCTCCTCCACTAGAAAAGTTCAGGATGGGATCTGGGCATGGGAACATGGTGTAGTGACAGAAGATGGGGGGTCACAGGACTCTACACGAGGGAACAGATACTCTACAGCTGGCTCCTGCGGCCGATGGAGCAGGCTGGTGGTTGTGCTTTTCACCCTTTGTCTGTCCACAGAGGCTGATGGGAGGTGGAGAAGAAACCTGAGGCATCCAGAGAAGTGTTGGGTCCTGCCAGGGCCTCAGGACTTGTTTGTCCATCCTCATACCTCATCCTGTGACTCCAGATTTCGGGACAAATCCTGGAGAGGGGACATTAGCCCCTCAGCTCTCTGGAAGCAAGGAAGGGATTTCACTTCCCTCTTCAAATCCCTACCCAGGTCATTCCATCCATCCATTAACCACCGTTAAAGCCCCTGACTCTTCCTCTCATCTACCCACACCCCACTGCTCCCGAAGGCCACAGTTTCAGTACCTGGGCCTCAATAAAGTTTTCAACTTTAAGGCAAATATAATCCGTGGAAATCCATGTTTTCAAGACAAATCAATAACTGGTTTTAGTGTCCTTTCTCAGGATCCTTGTTGAGACACACCCTTCCAGCCAAGATCTAGCTGAGTTGGCCCCTGAGGCTGATGGGTCCAGGCTGTGTCCGTTTTATCTTTCCTGTATTCCTGAACCCCTCCCTCTTCTGTACCACCCAGGTCAACCTCCAGGCCATCTGTCCTGTAAGGAGTTGTCTCTGCCTGCGGTCTCAGCTCCCCCCGATCTCCCAACCCCCATCACAGCCATCCTCAGCCCTGTAGCTAGTGCAGTCTCTACTGCTGATGTGATGAGGAAGCTCCCTGAATAAGGTGCTTCCCTGGGGCTTCACTGACAACAGGGCCCCAGGAACCCAATTCCCATAGCAGTTATGTACGTGCATGGGCTGTGCAGTGGAGTCAGATCAGTTCCAATTCTGCCTCAGATGCTTTCTGACTGTGGGCAGGGACAGGTTGAATCAAAGAAATTGTGTGGGGCCCAAACTAATATCTCGAACAGCAACAACAAAAAGGTCCTTCCAGTCCTAGCCAGGTGGCCCAGTGGGTTGGAGTGTCATCCCATACACCAAAAGATTGTGGGTTCGATCCCCCGTCAGGGTGTGTATGAGAAGCAACCAATCTCTCTCTCTCTCTGTCTCTCTCTCTCTCTCTCTCTCTCTCTCTCTCTTCCCCTCCCTCCCTCCTCCTTCCTCTCTCTTTCTCCTTAATCAATGAAAACATATCCTCAGGCGAGGATTAAAAAAAAAAAGGTGCTTCCCAATGAAAATGCCTTGCATAAAGCAAGAGAGAAGGATCTGGAAGGAAGAGCCTCTGAGGCTGTGTGAAATCAGCCCCTTGGAAAAGGCTCCCCGGAAGCACAGAAGCAGAAGAACCAAGGGAGGGCCTCTGTCCCAGCCCAATACCTGAGGGAGTCCGAGAAGGCCTCAATGCCGTGCTTAGAGATGCGGTAGCCCCATCCGAAACTCTCCACTGCCCAAGACACCACATGGTCCGGTGCCTTCCTCACCTGGGGCAGCGGACTCAGGGTCACCTCGATCACCCCCAACATGTTTATGTGGAGTATCTTCACAGAGTCATGTTTGGTCAGCCACTCATTGGGTGCCGTGGGCACAGAGATGCCAGCATTATTCACCAGGCCCCAGAGTCCTGGACTCACAGAGGGGAGAGAGGAAGACTGTGCTGAGACTGTGCAGTGAGGACACAGCTGTGGTTCCAATTCACCTTCCAACTCAGTGAGGACAGGAGGAGGAGGTGACATGGGGAACGGGTAGAACAGATAACAGATAACTACATGCTGTCTGCAGGGTTTGGGGCAGTGCAGACCCTGTAAGCTGTGGTGTCAGAGTCAGCCTTCCTCCTGGTTTATTCCTAGTGCCCAGCCTCCTGCCTGGCAGAGGAGATTTGATGAGACAGGACAGATGTTGAGGAAGTCTAGTGAGTCCTCAGTGTGGATCACACAGAGCCATGTTTGAGTTTTCACACATCAGTGCTGTCCCCATGAAGGAAAGAGAGAGACACACAGACAGAGAGAAAAAGAAGAATGAGGAGGAAGAGAGGAACAAAACCACTTTGTAGAAATGACAAAAAGATAAGAGACAGTGAACACCTAAGAACACTTTGGTGGGTAAAGCAGACCTGAAATCTCAGGTGGGTGAAGTGGAGAATAGGCCTGGGTTGTCACACATCAATATTCTCCTCGCAGACATTGTAAATATTCACCCACATTTTCAAATTTCTGGACAGCTCCCATAGTGAGCACTCAACAACTATCAATGAGGGAAAGAGAGAAACAACCAAGAAGAGATAATGAAGAATGGAGGGGAGAGAGAAAACACACACACATTGAACAAATGACAAAAGTATAAAATATGGCTAATATTTGGGAACAGAGCTTGGGTAAAGTAGACCTGAAATCCCAGGTGTGAGGAAACATGATGAATAAGTCTGTGGTTGACCTCAGGTCACTGACCTTGACACAATCTGCATCAACATTGAACTATGATCCTGCAAGAGCTCTGAAAATTCCATGGACAGGCTTTGAGAGCCCAAGGCTGTCCCTCCCCAACTGCAGCACAGACCCTGAGCCCCAGTCAGTGCCACCCTCCCCTCTCACTTGCACAGGAGGCCCTCTCCTCCGTATCCCCTGACTCCCCTGGGCTCACAGTTCATCCAGCTTCATGGAAATCTCTCCCCAAGATTCAAAGACATAAAGGTTTTTAAACCACAGACCTCAGGGCAGCAGGAGTAGGGATTAGGGGGTGGACTGGAGAGTGGGATGAAGCTGGAAGTGGGGCAGCTTCCTCATGGCCCCCCTGATTGAGCCTAGGCCCTGCTCCCATCCACAGTAATGGACCAGACCCACCCCCTCATGAAAAGAGGGCAGTGGGGCTGGCAGAGGCTCTGAGGGACTTTGAGGGTGGGTTACATTGGACCTCTTTTGGCAACGCCCTCCCGTTGCAGGCCTGGTGGAGCCCTGCAGTAAGCATCAGTGGTTCGTGTCCTCCCAGAAGTACAGCCATAGATCATAGACCTAACCAGTCCACAGCCCCCTGGCCTGCTGGAGAGGATTCCGGGAGGTGGGCCCAAACCTCTTGAACACCTTTCCCCAAGGGCTACAAAGTGGCTCAGTGATCATTGTTTTGGGGGAAGAGAAATGACAAAACCAGAAGCTCCAGGTTAAGCCTGTCACAATGGTTTCATTTTAGTGAAGCAACGTGGACTGTGCCTGAATGGACTAAACACTAGAACATTGACTCTAAGCCTCCGGAAAGCAGGGACTGAGTCTCAACGTGTTTATAGTTCCAGCACCTGGCCGTGCCTAGCATCTAACAGACACATGAATGTTGAGGGAGATGACACTGCAACGTGCTGCTTCATTCTCCATTTTCACCTGCATTTCTTACATTGTCTGACAATAGGAGATTCCCCAAAGCCTCCATTCCCTTCACTTTATAACGAGGAAGGAGAATCAAGATGAGTTCAGTGAGTCCTGCTGACTCCAACTCTCAGGAAGTCTAAGAATCCATATGCTGTCACCAAAACGGAAAACCTCAGGAGGCCTTGGGAAGCACTGGAGCATTCAAGAGGAATTTCTGTCCAGCACCCATTAGGCGCTCAACAAAAGTTAGTCGAAACTGAATAAATGCGGAGTCAGCAAGGGACTGAGCACATCTGCAGAGACCTGGGGGCAGGTGCTGGGGACCAGGGGGTGGGGGATTTGAGAGAACAAAACGGATAGGAAATCAAAGGAGGAGGAAGAGCTGAGGCATACTGGGAAGCTTTCAGTTTCCCTGGGAAAATGGTGCCCAGGGCCTCTCCAGTCTCTGTCCATCTTTCCAAGTTTCCTCTCCTTAGAAAAATATTGAACATGTCGTGTACACACACACACACACACACACACACACACACACACACACACACACACTTGGGAAAGTCATAGAGAGGAAGCAGTTGCCCTTCACCTTGTGGAAGGATGAGGGCTAGCAAGCAAAGAGAATTCACCCTCTCTTTCTCAACCCCCTCCCTGGATCATCCCATGTTTCTCTCAGCCTTCGTGAAGAGGACTTCCCCTCACTCAAGAAACTTCCCAGAATTCCCAGTGCTGAGTCACACACAGACACCACCACCACCACCCCCCACCCCACCCCCACACACAGGCATATGCCCTACCTCCTTTTTTTTTTTTTTATCCTAGCCACTGTCCTTGAGACACTCTTCTAGGGCGGTCATTTTAACCTTTTGGACACCATGAACCTCTTTGAAAATCTAAGGAAGGTTCTAAGCCCCACTAAAATGACTTGGCAGACAAGATTTGTATATACTTTTCAGGGAGCTCACAGACCATCTAAAGCCAGGAACCCAGGTCAAGAATCACTGTGATCGGGATTTACTGATCTACTAGCAGACAAGTAGTCAAACCTCTCTGTGCCTACCATAGTACCCACCTCGTTAAGTTATTATGAGGGTTAAACGAGGTGATACATAACAAGTACCTTGCCCCTGGCTGGCGTGGCTCAGTGGTTGAGCATCGACCTGGGAACCAGGTGGTCCAGATTCAATTCCAAGTCGGGGCACCTGCCTGGGTTGTGGGCTTGATCCCCAATGTGTGGCGTACAGGAGGCAGCTGATCAATGATTTTCTCTCATCATTGATGTTTCTCTCTCTCCCTCCTTCTCCCTTCCTCTCTGAAATCAATAAAAATATATTCTAAAAAAGTGTTTACCTAACTAACTAAATAAAAGCACATTAGAATCCTCCCTGGTAAATGGTGAGTATCCAATAGCTATTATTACTGCATCTCTTCTGTGGCAATTCATAGTGGCATTTGGGGATCTTTTTTTATTGTTTAAAGTATTACATATAGTAGTACATATATCTCCTTTTCTCCCCCCATTGACCTTCCCCCAGGCTCCCCTACCCCTGTCACATGCCCTCATCCCACCCCCACCCCCAGTGTCTTGTGTCCATTGGTTGTGCTTATATGCATGCATACAAGTGCTTTGGTTGATCTCTTCCCCCCCCCCCTCCCCACCACTCCCCAGCCTTCCCTCTTTAATTTGACAGTCTGTTCTATGCTTTACTGCCTCTGTATCTATCTTTTAGTACATCAGATTATAATGTTCTTTATTTTCCATAAATGAGTGAGATCATGTGTTATTTTCATTTCATTGCCTGGCTTATTTCACTTAACCTAATGCTCTCCAGATCCATCCATGCTGCTGCAAATGGTAAGAATTTCTTCTTTTTTATGGCAGCCTAGTATTCCATTGTGTAGATGTACCATAGTTTTCTGATCCAGTCATCTGCTGACGGGCACCTAGGTTGTTTCCAAATCTTAGCTATTATAAATTGTGCTTCTATGAACATAGGTGTGCATATATCCTTTCTGATTGGTGTTTCTAGTTTCTTGGGATATATTCCTAGAAGTGGGATTACTGGGTCAAATGGGAGTTCATTTTTAGTTTTTTGAGGAAACTCTATACTGTTCTCCACAGTGACTGCACCAGTCTGCATTCCCACCAGCAGGGTACAAGGGTTCCTTTTTCTCCACATCCTCGCCAGCACTTGTCATTTGTTGATTTGTTGATGATAGCCATTCTGACAGGTGTAAGATTGTACCACATTGTCATTTTGATTTGCATCTCTTGGATAATTAGTGACTTTGAGCATGTTTTCATGTGACTCTTGGCCTTCTTTCTGTCTTCTTCGAAAAACTTCTATTTAGGTCCGTTGCCCATTTAAAAAAAATATTTTATTGATTTTTCACAGATAGGAAGGGAGAGGGATAGAGAGCTAGAAACATCGATGAGAGAGAGACATCGACCAGCTGCCTCCTGCACACCCCCACCGGGGGATGTGCCCACAACCAATGTACATGCTCCTGACCGGAATCGAACCTGGGACCTTCCAGTCCGCAGACCGACGCTCTATCCACTGAGCCAAACCGGTTTCGACTCGTTGCCCATTTTTTTATTGGATCATTTATCTTCCTTTCATTAAATTGTATAAGTTGCCTGTAGATGTTGGAGATTAAACATTTATCACTGATAACATTTGCAAATATGTTCTCCAATACAGTGGGATTTCTTGTTGTTTTGTTGATAGTTTCCTTTGCTGTGAAAAAGCTTTTAATTTTGATGTAGTCCCATTTGTTTATTTTTTCTTTAGCTTCCATTACCTTAGGGGCAGTATCAGTGAAGAAGTTCTTTTGGCATATGTCTGAGATTTTACTGCCTGTGGATTCCTCTAGTATTTTTATGGTTTCCCGTCTTATGTTTAAGTCCTGTATCCATTTTGAGTTTATTTTTGTGTATGGTGTAAGTTGGTGGTCTAGTTTCATTTTCTTGCATGTATCTGTCCAATTTTCCCAACACCATTTATTGAAGTGACTGTCTTGACTCCATTGTATGTCCATTTCTTCTTTGTCAAATATTAATTGAGCATAGTGGTTTGGGTCGATATCTGGGTTCTCTGTTCCATTCCATTGGTCTATATGTCTGTTCTTGTGCCAGTACCAGGCTGTTTTGAGATCAGTGGCTTTGTAATACAGCTTGAAATCTGGTATTGAGATCCTACCTACTTTGTTCTTCTTTCTCAGGATTGCTGTGGCTATTTGGGGTCTTTTTTTATTCCAGATGAATTTTTGGAGAGTTCTTTGTAGGCCTGTGAAATATGCCATTGGTATTTTAATGGGGAGTGCATTGAATCTATAGATTGCTTTGGGTAGTATGGACATTTTAATGATGTTAATTCTACCAATCCATGAACATGGTATGTTCTTTCATCTGTTTACATCTTCATTTATCTCTTTTTTCAGTGTCCTGTAGTTTTCTGCATATAGGTCTTTTACCTCCTTGGTTAAGTTTATTCCTAGGTATCTTAATTTTTTGGTGCGATGGTAAATGGGATTGCTTTTTTATTCTCTCTTTTTGTAAGTTCACTATTGGTGTATAGAAAGGCCATAGATTTCTTGGCATTAATTTTGTATCCTGCTACATTGCCAAATTCATTTATTAAGTCTAATAGTTTTTTGATGGAGTCTTTTGGGTTTTTTATGTACAATATCATGTCATCTGCAAGTAAGGACAGCTTTACTTCTTTTCCAATTTGGATGCCTTTTATTTCTTCTTCTTGTCTAATCACAATGGCTAATACTTCTAGAACTATGTTGAACAGGAGTGATGAGAGTGGGCATCCCTGTCTTGTTCTTGTTCTTCGGGGAAATGGTTTTAGTTTTTGCCCATTAAGTATGATGTTGGTCGTGGGTTTATCATGTATGGCTTTTATTATGTTGAGGTCTGATCCTTCTCACCTTGCAGAGAGTTTTTATTAAGAAAGGGTGTTGGATTTTGTCAACTGTTTTTTCTGCATCAATTGATATGACTATGTGATTTTTGGCTCTCAGTTTGTTTATGTGATGTATCACGTTTATTGATTTGCAGATATTGTACTATCCTTGCATCCCTGGGATAAATCCTACTTGGTCATGGTGTATGATCTTTCTGATGTTCTTCCGGATGCGATTTGCTAGAATTTTGTTGAGGATTTTGGCATCTATGTTCACGAGGGATATTGGCCTGTAATTCTCTTTCATTGTGTTGTTTTTATCTGGTTTTGGTATTAGGGTGATGCTGGCTTCATAGAATGAGCTTGGAAGTGTTCCTTCCTCTTGAATTTTTTGGAATAGTCTGAGGAGGATAGGTTTTAGTTCTTCCTTGAATGTTTGGTAAAACTTCCCTGTGAAGCCGTCTGGCCCTGGGTTTTTTTTCCTCCAGAAGCTTTTTGATGACTGCTTCAATTTCTTCCATAGTTATTGGCCTATTGAGATGTTTAGATTCTTCCTGATTGAGTTTTGGAAGGTTATATTTTTCTAGGAATATGTCCATTCCCTCTAGGTTGTCCAGTTTGTTGAAATAGAGTTGTTCATAGTATTTATTTAACAATCCTTTGTATTTCTGTGGGGTCTGTTGTTATTTCTCCTCTTTCATTTCTGATTTTGTTTATTTGGGTCTTCTCTCTTTGCTTCTTGGTGAGCCTAGCTAGAGGTTCATCAATCTTGTTTATCCTTTCAAAGAACCAGCTCTTGGTTTTGTTGATCTTTTGTATTGTTTCTTTGGTCTTTCTGTCATTTATCTCCACTCTGATCTTCATTATTTCCTTCCTTCTGCTTACACTGGGCTTTTCTTGTTGCTCTCTTTCTAACTCTTTGAGTTGTAGGGTTAGGTAATTTATTACCATTGTTTCTTTAATTTTCTTCTTCTTCTTTTTTTTTTTTTTGCAGTAGGCTTGTAGAGCTATGAACTTCCCTCTAAAGACTGCTTTCACTGTGTCCCATAGATTTTGGATTTTTGTGTTTTCATTGTCATTTGTTGCTATGATGTTTTTTTTATTTCTTCCTTGATCTCTCTGGTAACCCAGTCATTGTTTAATAGCATGCTATTTAGTCTCCATGTGTTAGATTTTTTTTGGATTGCTTTTATTGTAGTTGATTTCCAGTTTTATGCCACTGTGATCTGAGAAGATACTTGGTATGATTTCTATCTTCTTGAATTTGAAGAGACTTTGCCTATGTCCCAGCATATGGTCTATCTTTGAAAATGACCCATGTGCACTTGAGAAGAATATATATTCTGTGGCTTTGGGGTGAAATGTTCTGAAGATGTCAATTAATTCCATCTGGTCTAATGAGTCATTTAGGATTGATGTTTCTTTGCTGATTTTTTGTTTAGAAGATTTGTCCAAGGGTGATAGTGGGGTATTAAAGTCTGTTACTATGAGTGTATTGCTGTCAATCTCTCCCTTGATAACCTCCAGGAGTTTTTGTATTTTTTAATGTATTTGTGCTCCTGTATTGGGTTTTTATATGTTTAGCAGAGTTATTTCTTCTTGATGGATTGCTCCCTTTAGTATTATGAAGTGGCCTTCCTTATCTCTTGTTCCGTCCTTCACTTTGAGATCTAATTTGTCAGATACAAGTATTGTTACCCCAGGTGTTTTTTTTTCATTTCCATTTGCCTGAAAAACCTTTTTCCATCCCTTCACCATCAGTCTGTGTGCATCTTTTTTCCTGAGGTGGGTTGCTTGTAGACAGCAGGTATATGGGTCTTGTTTTCCTATCCAATCCGTTACCCTGAGTCTTCTGATTGGGGCATTTAATACATTTACATTTAAAGTTATTATTGATAGGTACTTATTTGTCGCCATTCTTATTCTTTACCCCTATGTTCCTTCTTTGCTTTCTATACTCTTTTTTACAGTAGACCCTTTAACATTTCTTGCATTGCTGGTTTAGTGGTGATAAATTCCCTTAGTCTTTTTTGTCTGTGAAGCTCCTGATTTCACCCTCAATTTTGATTGATAGCCTTGCTGGGTACAGTATTCTTGGATTCAGACCCTTCCTTTGCATGACTTTGTATATTTCATTCCATTCCCTTCTGGCCTGATGAGTTTCTTTTGATAAATCAGTTGCTAGTCTGATGGGGGTTCCTTTGTATGTAACTTTCTGTCTCTCTCTGGTTGCTTTTAAGATTCTTACTTTGTCATTGGTGTTTGCCAATTTAATTATAATGTGCCTTGGCATCGGTCTTTTTGGGTTCATTTTGTTTGGGACTCTGTGAGCTTCTTGGATTTGTGTGGGGTTTTTCTTCCCTATATCGGGGAATTTTTCTGTCATTATTTCTTCAAACAGGTTTTCTATTCCTTGCTCAGTTTCCTCTCCTTCTGGCACCTCTATTATGTGGATGTTGTTTTGTTTCTTGTTGTCCCACAATTCCCTGAGGCTCTTCTATTGCTTTTTAATTTTTTTCTAGAAGCTGCTCTAATTTGGTATTTTTTCCTACCTTGTCTTCTAGCTCACTGATGCTGTCCTCTGCTTCTTCTAGTCTACTCTTGATGCTCTCTATTGAGTTCTTTACAGCAGCGATGTCATTTTTCATTTGTTCTTGGTTCTTCTTCATTTCCTTTTGGTTCTTACTCATATTGACAAATTTGTCTTCCATTCTTTTCAGCCACCTTATGACCATTTCTCTGAGTTCTTTTTCTGACATGTTGTTAGCCTCTATTTCGTTTACTTCCTTTTCTGATGATGCCTGCTTTTCTTTCCTATGTGGGCTGTTTCTTTGTCTCCCCATGGTCTCTCTTCTCCAGGTGTCTGGTTATGTAGTTCTCTCTCGCTTTATCCCAGGCGAAATCTGACCTTTCCATGGTGGAGTGTAGACCTCCTCTTAAACCTTGTGTTTGCACCAATTGGCGACCGGTGTTCTGGGGCTCGCAGCTGTTTGGTGGTCACCACAGTTGCAACTTTTCAAGCTTCCAATAAGATCCACTTTCCCCTTCAAGATGGTGCGGTTTCCACATCCGAGCTGGTCGCTCTGAGAGGGAACTCAGCCACAGTGGGGGCTGCCTGGTCCAGGGAACTCTGTCCAGCAGTCCCTGACTCTCACCTGGAGTTTAGCTGTCCTTTAACTCACCAACAAATACTCCCCGTGTGACCCTCAGCTGTTCCTTCTTTCTGCTCTGGGACAAGGCTCGCAACCCGTCTGTCTATTCTGCCACTACTTCCCCCCCCCCCGCCCCAATCCTTTGTATTTCTTTGGGATCTGTTGTTATTTCTCCTCTTTCATTTCTGATTTTGTTTATTTGGGTCCTCTCTCTTTGCTTCTTGGTGAGCCTAGCTAGAGGTTCATCAATCTTATTTATCCTTTCAAAGAACCAGCTCTTGGTTTTGTTGATCTTTTGTATTTTTTTTTTTTTTGCCTCTATGTCATTTATCTCCACTCTGATCTTTATTATTTCCTTCCTTCTGCTTACACTGGGCTTTTTTTAAAAATTACTTTATTGATTAAGGTATCACATATTTGTCATCAACCCCCCCCCCATTCCCATCCCAAACCCCCCCACACGCATGCCCCCATCCCCCTGTTGTTCGTGATCACTGGTTAGGCTCATATGAAAGCACACAAGTCCTTTGGTTGATCTATCTCCCTTGTCCCCACCTTCCCCTACCTTCCCTCTGAGGTCTGACAGTCTGATAAATGCTGTTCTTGTTCTTCAGTCTATGTTGTTCATCATTTCCCCTAGATGAGTGAGCTCATGTGATACTAGGAATACACATATAGGAACCAAAAATGAGACAAGCAATAATGGTTATGCTGAGAGGCAAATGAATCAGTCTATAGTGAGTTTCTTTCTGGGCCAACAGTTCTTTTGAGTCCCGATTTCTATGTCCAACAGTTGTTTATGTGTACATAACAGCAATGATATTCCAGTTCTGGATGGTGGACAAATGGTGGTAATGCAGGTCCGACCCTCTCTGGTTTGGTCCTGGGCAACCTGCAGTGACGCACAGCTTCTGACTGCTAGTATGGCAAGGCGTCATCAGCATCTTCCATCTCTGGACTGTTTCTCTTCTGTCTTCATGGCTGGAGCACTCCTGTCAATTCCTCTCTGTTACAGGAATCCACATGGTCTCAGAGTTGTTTTCTGAAAATATACAAACATATTCTTGATCAAAAGTTAATAAAGGAATATTTTCTATAAATTTGACTTGCGATCCTTTTTCATTTTTTTGCCCAAATGATTTTCCTTTGGCTTGTTATGACACCATGTATGTTTTACCTGGGTGTCTTGCTGTTAGAATTACAAATGAAAGTTAATTTTCTAAAGTAAAAATTTTCTAGATGTAGCCCTGACTGGTTTGGCTCAGTGGATAGAGCATCGGCCTGTGGACTGAAGGGTCCTAGGTTCGATTCCGGTCAAGGGCATGTACCTTGGTTGCGGGCACATCCCCAGTAGGGGGTGTGCAGGAGGCAGCTGATCAATGTTTCTCTCTCATCGATATTTCTAACGCTCTATCTCTCTCCCTTCCTCTCTGTAAAAAATCAATAAAATATATTTAAAAAAATTTTTTTTTCTAGATGTAATTTACTTACAGGATATTTTTCCTTACATGATATTTTTCTACTATCCCCCCTTTTTTGGTTTAAATATTGGGAGGCTTTTGGACATTTTATGCTGAAATCTTGATAGCTTTTAAATTTTACGTTTTTGCACTAAAATGTGACTGCTTTAGGTTCATTATATGTTACACAATTTTACCATGAGATGAACTACCAATAAAAATTTTAGTTAACACTTTAGGAACAGCTTTTTTGTCCAGTACAATTGATTTTTCTAGAGCATTTGCTTATTTTGATTGGGTAATTTAAGTTAGTCTGAAAACTTGACTACTATTTTACTGTCAAATTTAATACTCTAACAACCATCGTGTTTTACCCTGTAAATATTAGTGGAGAGGATTATTTGCCTTCTTGAGTAGGCCCTGAGCATTCCTGGTGCTAGGCTGGATTTAGATATCATAGACCCCAGGTCCCCGGATCATGGGTGCAAGACATCTCCATCAAGTCTTGTTGCAGTGAGAGGGCATCTGCTGTCGGCCAAGTCTCTGTTACCTGGGCCCTGATTTGAGCTGGGCATGTGAAGCTGAGCGGCCATAGGGGCAGGAGATCTCCCTCAGCAGGGGTGAGGGTTCAGGCCCCTGAAAACATGGGGGGCGGGTGAAGGTCTGTGCCCCACCTCTGTGGACCCCCAAGTTCTCTCCTGATGGTTCCTATGCGACTGTGCCTGTCTTACGTTGTTCCTTCCCTGAGGAATCTTACCCGTCTCTGGCTAACCAGCCATCTTCCGGGGCCAAGCAGGGTGATGCGAGGTTTAGTTCTATCTCCTTGGTCACCTATGCCTCCATGGCCTCCACGCCCAGCACCTGCCTTGGGATCCCCTCGCCTGCTAGCAGGGTTCCAGCACTGATCACATATCTTGTGGAACCCAGGTTTCTTCTCCAAGGAGGCCCAGCTCACCCCACTGGGCGAGAGACAGATCCATGGTACCAGCCATCACGAGGTTTCAACCTTGGCATGAACAGAAGCTCAGGCAACAGCTGTGGGCAATTGGATTGTGAGAAGCAGGTCCCTCTTGGCCAAAAGGGCAAGAGGGGCCAATTTAGAATGCTCAGGTGCCTTCCCAGGGGGCCCTCTACACAGTGGAAGGGATTAAACCCTTTCATGTCCTTTTTAAATTGCTGCCAGACATTCAAAGAATTAGTTTGTAAGTTTGTTTGGGATAATTGTATAATATGCTGTTGTAATTCTAAAATATCTAGAGATGTGTTAAGTTTATCTCCAAGCAGCAAACAGATGATTTTTTTTATCCCCAAGGGTGCGAGGAACTATTATAAGTAATGGGGGTGATCCAAATCTGGGAAAAATTTTAATAACAGTGTAGAATAATATCATGTAAGGATATTCTTTGTTCTAGTCCATGGCAATTCCCTTTCAAACTGGCTGTCTATTTCTTTTTGTATAGACAAGGTCTTAGTTACATTTTCTGCACCTCTACCGCGGGCAAGTAGTGATAGTAGTGACACCCTTTCTTGGTGTCCACACAAGCCAGAAACCTCTCTTTAATTGTACACACAAAGGAGCATTGTTTTGATTTTGTGTCATACAAAAGGGAAGCTGGGTGGATACCCCTGTGTATTTATACTTACACTGGGCTTTTCTTGTTGCTCTCTTTCTAACTCTTTGAGTTGTAGGGTTAGGTAATTTATTACCATTGTTTCTTGTTTTTTGCAGTAAGCTTATAGAACTATGAACTTCCCTCTCAAGACTGCTTTTGCTGTGTCCCATATATTTTTGGATTGTTGTGTTTTCATTGTTGTTTGCTGCCATGATGTTTTTTATTTCTTCTTTGATCTCTCTGGTAACCCAGTCATTGTTTAATAGCATGCTATTTAGTCTCCATGTGTTTGATTTTTTTGAATTGTTTTTATTGTAGTTGATTTCCAGTTTTATGTCATTGTGATCTGAGAAGATGCTTGATATGAGTTCTATCTTCTTGAATTTGAAGAGACTTTGCCTATGTCCCAGCATATGGTCTAACTTTGAAAATGACCCAGATGCACTTGAGAAGAATGTATATTCTGTGGCTTTGGGGTGAAATGTTCTGAAGATGTCAATTAATTACATCTGGTCTACTGAGTCATTTAGGATTGATGTTTCTTTGCTGATTTTTTGTTTAGAGGATTTATCCAATGGTGATAGTGGGGTATTAAAGTCCCCTACTATGATTGTATTGCTGTCAATCTCTTCCTTGAAATCCTCTAGGAATTTTTTTATGTATTTGTGTGTTCCGGTGTTGGGTGCATATAGGTTTAGCAGAGTTATTTCTTCTTGATGGATTGCTCCCTTTAGTATTATGAAGTGGCCTTCCTTATCTCTTGGTATGTCCTTCACTTTGAGATCTAATTTGTCAGATATAAGTATTGCTACCGCAGGTTTTTTTAATTTCCATTCGCCTGAAAAAACTTTTTCCATCCCTATACAATCAGTCTGTGTGCATCTTTTTTTCTGAGGTGGGTTTCCTGTAGACAGCAGATATATGGGTCATGTTTTCTTATCCAATCAGTTACCCTATGTCTTTTTATTGGGGCATTTAATCCATTTACATTTAAAGTTATTATGGATAGGTACTTGTTTGTTGCCATTTTTATTCTTTACCCCTGTGTTCCTTCTTCGCTTCCCATTTCTTCTTTTTACAGCAGACCCTTTAGCATTTCTTGCATTGCTTGTTTGGTGGTAATAAACTCCCTTAGTCCTTTTTTGTCTGTGAAGCTCCTGATTTCACCCTCAATTTTGATTGATAGCCTTGCTGGGTACAGTATTCTTGGATTCAGACCCTTCCTTTGCATGACTTTGTATATTTCATTCCATTCCCTTCTGGCCTGATGTGTTTCTGTTGAGAAATCTGTCGCTAGTCTGATGGGGGTTCCTTTGTAGGTAACTTTCTGTCTTTCTTTGGCCACTTTTAAGATTCTTGCTTTGTCTTTGGTGTTTGCCAGTTTAATTATAATGTGCCTTGGCATCGGTCTTTTAGGGTTCATTTTGTTTGGGACTCTGTGAGCTTCTTGGATTTGTGTGGGTTTTTTCTTTCCTAGATCAGGGAAGTTTTCTGTCATTATTTCTTCAAACAGGTTTTCTATTCCTTGCTCAGTTTCCTCTCTTTCTGGCACCCTTATTATGCGGATGTTGTTATGTTCCATGTTGTCCCAAAGTTCCTTTAGGCTCTCCTCCTGATTTTTAATTTTTTTTCTAGAAATTCGTTTACTTCCTTTTCTGGTGATGCCTGCTTTTCGTTCATATACAGGCTGTTTCTTTGTCTCCCCATGGTCTCTCTACTTGGGTATTTTTTTCCATTTTGTCTTCTAGCTTACTAATGTGGTCCTCTGCTTCTTCTCATCTACTGTTGATGCTTTCTATTGAGATCTTTACTGCAGCGATGTCATTTTTAATTTCTTCTTGGTGCTTCTTCATTTCCTCTTGGTTCTTACACATATTGTTGAATTTGTCTTCCATTCTTTTCAGGCACCTTATGACTATTTCTCTGAATTCTTTGTCTGACAGGTTGCTTGCCTCCATTTAGTTTACTTCCTTTTCTGGTGATGCCTGTTTTTCTTTCATATGTGGGCTGTTTCTTTGTCTCCCCATGATCTGTCTTCTCCGGGTGTCTGGTCATGTAGTTCTCTCTCTCCTTTCTGTGAGGGGGTGCAGAGCTCCTCTGAATTCGTGTGCTCACGCCACTTGGGAACCATTTTCCTCAGGTTCACAGCTGTTCGCTGGGTGCCATAGTTGTAGGTTTTCAGGCTTTCAATAACATCCACTTTCCTCTTCAAGATGGCGTGGTATTCGTGTCAGAGCTGGTCACTCTGGAAGGGAACCCAGCAGCAGTGGGGGCTGCCTGGTCAGGGAACACTGTCTGTTCGTCCCCAACAGTCTGCTGGAGTATAGCTGGCCCTCAACTCACCAACAAACACTCCCCGTGCGACCACACACTCTCTCTTTGTTCTCTCACTCACACATTATCTTGCAGTCTGCCTTCCCGTCGGCAGCCATCTTCTCTTCTCCTTGGGATGTTTTTGACCTTCTATGTAAGAAACACAACACCAAACAACTAGATAAAAGAGGAATCTGGTGTTGATCCATTTTAGAAGAAAAGGCTGGTCATAGTAGGACTTGGGAGAGGTATCTCAAAATCAATTCCACATAAGGGTCTCTTCTTCCTCACCACCCTGCCCCAGAAGTAGAAAAGGGCCATGCTTATGCCAAGCACTTTACATATTTTACATCATGTATACCATACAGTAGCCCTGTGAAGGCAGCATCATTGTCCTCACTTTACATATAAAGAGTTGGAGACTCAGAAAGGTAAACTAACTTGCCTGACGTCACACAGCTACTATGTGGTGGAACAAGGTGTCACAGCCAAGTCCAGTCCCCAAACGAGTGTTAGCTCCACTGTGTCTCCATAAAAGCATGAGTGAGCAGGAAAGGGCTGAGCCATGCCAAGGACAGGGTCCCTGGGCCACATTCATCTTTGGGGAGCCCGGGCAACCCCTTATCTGGTGCTGCTAAACAGATATGGCTGCCTCCCTCGTAGGGGGAAGCTGAGGCCAGAGGGCAAAGCAACTTCTGTAGTCAGATTTAGCCTCTGCACTCGGTGGCCTTCTGGAAGCTCAGGCTGGGCATGAGAGTGCAATTGTTTCCAAATGCCTCAGCCTTGACCTGTTCCCTACCCAGCTGCTCTTGCCACACAAAGTAGGGTCCTAGGCCACAAAGGCCACAGAGTTGGGGGGGTGGTTCCTGGGACAGCCTGCTTTGCCTCTTCCTCCAGGGTCTAGACACAAGCCCTTGGCCCCTCTGTCCCTGGGAAGCTTTCTGCCTTTATCTGTGACTTACAATAATTCCTCCCTGGTACCTTCCTTCCTTTCAGATTGTTGATTATAATGTCTTGTTACATTTTTTGAAAAATAAAAGGGGGAGGGTGTGAGAAGGAAGAAGAAAGAGTAAATTTCCAGGAATTGTTTCACTGCTGTCGCTCCTGTTGCTTGCAGCAAAGCTGTTTGCCCCCCACTTCTTTTGCCCAGATTGGGAAGGAGCCTTGGCTCCTGCCCCGCCCTTTTACCCTTCCTTCCAGTCTCTCTTCCAAGCTACCCACCTCCTCCCTCCAAAAATAAACACCCACATGAAACTGCAGAGCTGTCACTTATTTCTTCCTGAGAGAGCAGATTGTCCTGTGCTCCTGCCAGGAGGGACCACCATCACCTCCTGCAGCTGCACATACACACCGGGCCATGTGAGGGGTGGGGGCTGGAGAGCAGGTGGAGGTGAGGCTGCGGGAGGGCGGGGGTGAGTGATATCGCCATACCGAGTGGAAGATTCAGGAGCACAGGAGACACTAGCCACTAAAATGCATGCTGTAGAGGAACAGAAATGACCATGGGTCAAAATGTGTGGTCCATGTGGAGAGAACAGAGACCAGAACTAGGGGGCTTGGTCCAGTGGAGTCTCCATCTGTATGTCTCCAAGGCATGGAGAAGGGAGCAAAGATTCTCATAAGGCTCCTTACTGAAAAGATATATCCCCAGGCTAGAAACTGAGATGAGAGAGAGAGAGAGAGAGAGAGAGAGAGAGAAAGAAAGAAAGAGAAAGAAGAAGAAGAAGAAGAAGAAGAAGAAGAAGAAGAAGAAGAAGAAGAAGAAGGAACTGCCTAAAAAGTTGAAGTAAACCACCTTTTACTTATTTATTTCTAATTTATTTTTTAATCCCTATCTGGAGATATTTTTCCATTGATTCTTAGAGAAACTGGAAGAGAGAGGGAGAAACAGAGAGAAATATTGATGTGAGAGAAACTCATCCATTGGTTGCCTCTTGCCCACGCCCTTACCAGGGCCCGGGCCGAGGAGGATCCTACAACTGAGGTACTACGTGCCATTGGCAGGAATCAAATCCGGGACCCTTCACTCCACAGGCTATCCACTGAACCACACCAGCTAGGGCTAAACTACATTTTATATTCTCATAGCTCATCATGACAAATTTATTGATCTCTGTCCCCAGGTCCTGAGTAATAGGAGCATCTCCTCTTGTAATGAGGTGACTCTTGTGGAATCCTGGACAGCTTCGGGATGGGGCTGGCCAGCAGAGAGAGCAAGCCTTGATTAGAAGCTGGATCTTTCAGCCTCACTCCCCATCCTACAGGGAGAAATGGGCTGGAGATTAAATTAAAAATCAATCATGCCTCTGTGAGGAAGGCTCCATAACCTCTGAGGTTCAGAGAGCTTCTGGTTTGGTGACCACATCCACAGTTGGGGTGTTGTGCACCCCAGCTCCAAGGGTACAGAGGCTCAGGTCCCTTCCTGACCTCCCCTCCCCCACTTGACTTTATCTGGCTGTTCATCTGTGCCCTTCATTATAAACTGGTAAAGGTAAGTAAACATTTCCCTGAGCTCTGTGAGCCATTCCAGCAAATTATTGAAACTGAGGGTGGTTTTCAAGAACCCCTGACTTTGGAGCCATGTTGGACAGAAATATGGATACCCTGGGGATCAACTGCTTGCGACTGGCCCCTAAAGTGAGGACAATCTTGGGGACTGAGCCCTTGCACTTGTGGAGTCTGACAATAGCTCCAGGTGTTTGGTGTCAGCATTGAATTAAATTATAGGATACCCAGTTGGTGTTTGGAGAATTGGAAAATTGGTTGGTATGGGGGGAAATGCCGGAAACCAATTCCAGCATGTAATAATTACTAGAGTTCTGTCAAAAGGTTGATGGCACTTGGGGGGCTCAACAAGGGTGTGCCACATATGTAGTTTACCTTTTGGAAAGGGCTAAGCAGCATTTCCCTCAAACCTGAATAGGATTGTTAACTGCCAGACACTCAACACATTTTATTGCCTTTGTTGGCCAAACACTTGAACAGCTGTAGGCAATTTTCCAAACTGACAATGTTTCTGTACCCTTTGATTCCTTACCCTTTGAAGTGTATATTTCCACCTTGCCTTGGGACAAATTGTGTTATAATAAAAGCACAGGGTCCTAGACAAGGAAAGAGTCTTTAGCTTCCTTCAGATGAAGCTCCTCTGACCCCCAATGACTTTCAAAATGATCTTTCGTCTCCGGAGTCTTTAACCATCTACATGCAGCCCCTTTCTCCAGAATGCTGAACCCTCAGTAAGGCTGGGAAAAGAACGCCAGCAGGGAAAAACCCTGCACTTAATGTCTAAGTGTTGTGAGAAGAGAAACGGTCTTTCTAAAGGAGGCTTTAAGAACACTGCAAAATTGCCCGAGCCAGTGTGGCTCAGTTGGTTGGAGCAATATCCACAACACCAAAAGATGGTGTGTTCGATTCCTGGTCAGCACACATACCTAGGTTGTGGGTTTGATCCCAGGTCAGAGCATGTTTGGGAGGCAACTGATTGATCTCTCTCTCTCTCTCTCTCTCTCTCTCTCTCTCTCTCCCCCCCCCCGCTCCTGTCTCGAAAATCAATTTTAAAAAGGAAGAGAAAACTGCAAAATTAAAAATACCCCTTCCCACAGAAATGGTTGGTGGTGATGGTTACACAATAATGTGATTGAGCCCAGCTAGTGTGGCTCAGTGGTTGACAGTTGACCTATGAACCAGGAGGTCACAGTTGGATTCCTGTTCAGGGCACATGCCTGGGTTGCGATCTCAATCCCCAGTGTGAGGCATGCAGAAGGCAGTCGATCAATGATTCTTTCTCATCATTGATGTTTCTTTCTCTCTCTCCCTCTCCCTTCCTCTCTGAAATCAATAAAAAAATATTTTTAAAAAATAATAATAGAAGAGAAAACCAAGATGGCAGCATAGGTAAACACGTAAACTGCTGCCTTGCACAACAATTTCAAAACTACAACTAAGAAACAAAATGGACATCATCCAGAACTACAGGAAGGCTGGCTGAGTGGAAATTCTACAACTAGAAGGAAAGAGAAAAGCACACTGAGACTCAGAGGAACTGCGGAAGGCAGAGGTACTGAGGCGTGCAGAGAGGTTGGGCAACTGAGTACGCAGCTGGCTTTCTCAAGCGGGAGGGAGACAAAAGCTCCTGACTGTGCTGAAATCCAGTTCCAGGCGAGACTCAGGGGACCCAGACTCATTCGGGGAGAAAATGGACTGTCTGGCAGTGGGCGAAACTTGAGTACTGCTTTCTCTCAGAGGTGCTTGCAGCAATTACCATGAAACACTGAGACCCAGGGGACTTTTAGGGCGAGGCTGACAGGAAACCATAGCTGTCTGCTCTGCCCCGAGATTCCACCCCATCCAAGCTGAGCACAGAGGCTTCTGGAAATCTTGTCTCATAAGGGTGTCTCCAGCACAGAAGTTCTCCCAGCGTAGACACAGCTGATCCTCACAGCCAATTGGCCTGGAGATCAATTCCTCCCAGTGATAATAACAACAATCAAGGCTTAACTACAAGACTGTGCACACAGCCCACAAAGGGGTGCACCAAGAGTGTCCACCATAGGTGACTGGGGAGGCTGAGCCACTGGGCCCTATAAGACACCTAGCGGACAAAGCCACTCTATCAACTCAGGGAAGCAGCCAAAATGCAGAGACAAAGAAACAGGTCACAAATGAAAGAAATGGAGGAAAGCAAATGACTGGATATAGAGTTCAAAATCACGGTTATAAGGTTTTTCAAGAATTTCCTAAAAAAGGCCAATAAATTTAGTAATACTCTTGAGGAAATGAAAAGGACAAACTAGAAATTAAGGATACACTTACTGAAATAAAAAATAATATACAGAGATCCAACAGCAGACAAGAGGATCACAAGAATCAAGTCAAAGATTTGAAATACAAAGAAGCAAAAAACTCTCAACTGGAAAAGCAAAAAGAAAAAAGAATAAAAAAATATGAAGATAGTGTAAGGAGCCTCTGGGACAACTTCAAGCATACCAAAATCCAAATTATGGAGGTGCCAGAAGAAGAAAGAGAGCAAGATACTGAAAACCTATTTGAAGAAATAATGACAGAAAACTTTCCCCACCTGGTGAAAGAAATAGACTTACAAGTCCAGGAAACGCACAGAACCCCCCCAAAAAAAGAAATCCAAAGAGGACCACACCAAGATACATCATAATTAAAATGCCAAGGGCAAAAGACAAAGAGAGAATATTAAAAGCAGCAAGAGAAAAACAGTTAATTACCTACAAGGGAGTACCCATACAATTGTCAGCTGATTTCTCAACAGAAACTATGCAGGCCAGATGAGAGTGGCAAGAAATATTCAAAGTGATGAATAGCAAGAGCCTACAACCAAGACTACTCTACCCAGCAAAGCTATCATTCAGAATTGAAGGTCAGATGAAGAGCTTCACAGATAAGAAAAAGCTAAAGGAGTTCATCACCACCAAACCAGTATTATATGAAATGCTGAAAGGTATTCTTTAAGAAGAGGAAGAAGAAAAAGGTAAAGATAAAAATTATGAACAACAAATACATATCTATCAACAAGTGAATCTAAAAATCAAGTGAATAAAAATCTGAGGAACTGAATAAACTGGTGAATATAATAGAATCAGGAGACAGAAAGGGAGTGGACTGACAATTCTCGGGGGGAAAGAGGTGTGGCGGGTGCAGGAAGAGACTGGACAAAAATTGTACAACTATGGATGAGGACTATCGGGAGGGTAAGGACAGAGGGTGGGATGGGAACCGGGTATAGGGGAGCTATGGGGGGGGGGGGAGAGGAACAATTGTAATAATCTGAACAATAAAGATTTATTAAATAAAATTAATAATAATAATAAATAAATAAATCCTACCTATTCTGTTGCAAAGCACTGCTTAAAAGCTGTCTCCTCCTCTTTCTCCTTAAATTCTATCAATCTCCTCCATACTCCTCAGTCATCTCCTGCTCTTGTCAACTCCATGGCAATCAGTCCTCTAAGGTGCATCTCTCTCTGCCTGTGGTCTCAGCTTCCCCACATTCAGAGCCAATCTCTATCCTCCAGCCAGTGGGTTCTCTAGAGGCTGATCTGACAAAGTAGCTCCCCTGATTTAATATTTTCCATGGGGTTGTGCTGCCACCAACAGCATGAAAGTCCATGGCCTGTCCAGGGCCACACCCTCATGAGCCCACCTTTCCAGCATCCTTTCTGCCAGGCCAGGCCTAGATGTCTATCCCTAGAGGACCCCACAGCAGAGGCAGTCAATCATTAGTCACCTTACTTCCCACATTCAGGAAGCCTTCCACCCTACGTTGCCAGGTTTCCAAGTTCAGTTCTTCACTCCTCAGCTCAGACCCCTCTCCACGACCCTCCCCCATCCCACTGGCTACCACACCACCATGGCTAACATGGTCACAACCATCACAAGTGACGGCCATACCATTTCTGTATCTCTTGTCCCTTTCTTGGCTGTCAGGCATTTTAGGCCAGGGGACAAGCCTTGTTATCCTCAGACGTTAATTGTGCACTCACAGATGTGCCCAGAAGTATCTGTAGAGTTGAGTCAAATGCTCTACCCCCAGCTCCAAGACTCCCTGCACTGACTATCCTAGGGGTTAAGGACATGGACTCTCAGCGAAGTTATTCAGGTTCCAATTCTGCCTTAGTCACTGTGGGCCCTCCTCCAGGACAGGGTTAGGTTAAATCAAATTTTATAGACCTGAGGCCCATCTTGATCTCCAAAAGATAAAAAATTGCTTCCTCATGAATGTCTGGCACAAAGCAAGAGAGAGGAATCTGGAAGGAAAAGCCTCTGAAGCTGTGTGAAATGAACTCCCCGGAAAAGTCCTCCCCAGAAGCACAGAAGCAGGAGGACTGAGGGAGGGAGTGCCCCTGTCCCAGCCCAAAACCTGAAGGAATCAGAGAAGACCTCAACACTGTATTGGAGATGCAGTACCCCCACCATACACGGACACACACCCAAGATGCTGGAGACGTTGACCACACTGCCCCTTGCCTATGTCACCAGGGGTAGCAGACTCAGGGTCACCTGATCACCCCCAACAGGTTCACACTGAGCATTGTTATGAAATCTTGTTTGGTCAGTCATTCATTGGGTGCCGTGGGCACAGACATGCCAATTATTCACCAGGCCCAGAGTCCTGGGCACAGTGGGAGTAAGCGAACAACACTGTGCTGTGATCCTCTAGTGAGAACACATGTGTGGTTCCAATTAAATTTATTTTATTAAGTCACCAACAGTGTGATGCATGCTATAAGGAAAAAGAGTGTAAGAGAGGAAACAGGAATGTGGTGGTTACAGGGAGTCAGAGTTTGCAATCGTGTTTAGCTCCTAAATGGCAGGGATGGTCCTTCTCATTTTTCTGCTCCTCAGTGCCTGGCACACAATAGGCAATAAGCCCATCTTTGTTAAGTGCATGGACAGAGTCTGAGATAAAGTATTCAACACTATCTTATAGGAGAGACATATAGACAGGTAGAGAGAAATGGGTAAGAGACAGTAATGACGGAAAAACAAGAGAAGAGAAAGGAACCCGGTGGATGAGGGGTATGAGAAAAAGAAAAACCATGAATAATTACTTTCCACACCCTGGTTGGGAAAGATACACTTGAAATCCCAGGACTAGGGTTAAATAGAGACAGGCCTGCATTGAACATCAAGAGACTAGCTTTGAAACAACCTGCCTCAATCCCAAGGCAATATCTGCTCAGGAAGTCAAGGTCACCTTCTATGCCAGGAAATTCCAAAGTCCACCCTGGAGTGAATGCTCAGGGCAGACTCTGGGAACAGGTGAGGAGGCCTCCTGCCACACCTAGTGTAGACTGCACCCTTGGCTCCAGGAAGTGTCACTGTCTCCTCTCACCCTCCAAAGGCCATCCTTGCCCCATCCTCCCAAGTCCCAAGCCCACTCAGCTTGCAGGAAACTTCTCTGGAAGAGACAGGGGGCAGACACTGCGAGGATTGTAAAACAGACCCATAGACCTCATTGGCAGGGGCAGGTGTTACTGCTGAAAACAGGTTCATTTGTGCTGTTGAGAGAAAAGAATTTCAAAAGGCACACATGTGGAGAAGGTTAAATGTGATGGAAAAAATCTATAATAATAAAAGTGTAATATGCTAATTAGGCTGGACATCCTTCTGGAAGACCTTCAGGACAAAGGCGGGGCTGTAAGGGCCAAGCCCCTTGCACAAATTTCGTGCATCGGTCCTCTAGTAAATACATAAATGTGATGGCAAGATTTTATTTGAGGTGAAGAACATTAAGACTAGTACACCTTCAGGGACATAGATGGCGGGCAGGGTCTAGAACAGTGGTTCTCAACCTGGGAGTCACAATCCCTTTGGGGGTCGAATGACCCTTTCACAGGGGTCGCCTATGACATCCTGCATATAAGATATTCACATTACAATTCATAACAGTAGCAAAATTATAGTTATGAAGTAGCAACGAAAATAATTTTATGGTTGAGGTCACCACAACATGAGGAACTGTATTAAAGAGTGATGACATTAAGAAGGTTGAGAACCACTGGTCTAGAAGCAACAGTGACAGGGCTGTTAATTCTCCATATTTTCTTGGGTCATAGTAAAGAACAAGGTGTCATTCAGTCCATCCAACCAACTTTCTGATTCTTCCCGGTTTGTGTGTGTGTCGGGGGTCGGGGGGGGGGGGGGGGGGGAGGCGCTCCTCCCAACCAAGCCCTTTCCTGGACCCACTGGGGTTCCACACCCTCTATCCAATCTGATCACCTTCCCAGTTTTTCCCAGGCTAGGCTCTGCCCCTCTGGCATGACCCTGGCTCTCACTGAGCATGCCCAAAAGGAAACACCTCCCTCCTGTGCTAACAACTTTTATTGTGCATGTCCAAAAGTTCTGTTACATCATCTGGTTTCTACTGCTCATGTGCCCAGCAGAGGAATTTCCCCTCCTCCTTCCTCTGGGAATCCAGTGTGGGCGGGCAGGGCAGCACCTCGGGGTGATTTTCCTGTCAGTTTTGGGGATTAAGTCTCCTCCGTGGCAGTCCCCTGGAGTGTGTGAATGAGTCTGTTTATGCTATAGCTTCCCTGCAAACTCATTGGAATGCTGTCCTGATATCTGCTTCAGCTTCCCAGTTTATTCAGCTTAATGTTTGATTACTAAGCTTATTATTTGATTCCTGTTTGCTTCCTTTCTTATATTAATAACTAGGTAATTATGAGGATAACATAGGGTTTTCGGTGAATTGTGGATGGTGAAGGGGCTGGCAGAGTATTAGGAATGTTGGAAAGAACCAGGTTCTGCAACATTAGTCCCTGTCCTGCACAGAAACCTTCCCTGGCTTTAAAGAAATGTATATTCTTTGAATCAATTATTTAATTTTACTTTAATAACAGTATTTGAGAATGTGAACAAAAATGCACCATACTTCTCTCTACACATGCATCCCCTCCCTCACACAGTACCCAATTCCCCCTACTATGCACCACAATCTTGGGTCACATGGCCTTAGAAGGTCTTGGGTTACTCCAGTTGACCACGGCATCCACCAGGAAGGTGGGCATGTAGCTCATGGGAAGGTAGATGAGCTTGGCATCCCAGCCAGGTGAGTATCTGGTGCGGGGATGGCAGGAGGTCAGAGCATGTTCCATGCAGTTCGTCACCAAGGACAGATCCTGTGTGCATATTTTATGCAACAATTTAGTTGTTTTCAGGCCTGTTTAGAATGAGAAAGGATGCAGATGTATTCCTACCTCCAACCATTAAGATCAACTTACAGAATGAGTTTCTAGACTTCCTGGTCCCCTACATTGAATCCACCTAAACTCCTTAGTGGGTGCCTCCCTCCTCCCCCAGGCACAACTGTTTCGCTCTAATCCACCTCTGGCTTTATTCCTAGGAATATGTGCAACACACAACTGAAGGTCTCCACAGACACTAGAAATCTAAGTGCCTGAAAGCCAGCTGCTCTTATACTTGTTCACCAGGAGGTCACGGGTGTCTTTTCTCTCTGGCTTTAGTTTCATCCTCAACAACATGAGAAGTTCACATAAGACAGTGGTGCCACGTCTAACAAGCCTGGATCCTTTCCTTGGGTTACCAGTTGACAACATGGGACCACGGAGATAGAATTAAAGGTCCCCTGTTTGTGGGTGAGACAGAGCACAGAGGTTGGACCTGAGACTAAGGTGGGACTAACTATGAATCTAGACTTCAGGACAATGGTCTGCTTCTATCCCCATGGACCACAAGGCTCACTCACTGTATGCCAGAAACCTCTCCCCATAGGCCTCCTTGACCTCTGGGCTGGCCTTATCCCATGCCTCTTGGAAGTTCTTAGAAAGCACCGGAGTACTGGTCACAAAAGTCTTGAAGTAACCGGGCTCAATGATAGCCACTTTCACCCCAAAGTGGGAGAGCTCCCTCCTGCAAGGCAAACCGACAGAGAGGCAAAGACTTCAGAGGTCTCATAAAAGAAAACAACACCTGGAAAACACCCAACCCAATCAAACACCAATATAAGATTACAGTAGATTAAGCTCAAAAGTGTGGGGAGTTGTGAAGTGCAGCAGACAGGAGGAGAAAATTTATGATGATTGTATTGCCTGTCTACAGAGTTTGAGTATTTTTACAAGTATTTACATACATTTGCTTAGAACTCTAAATCCTACCAATTCTGCTGAAAGGCACCACTTAAATTCTATGCCCTTGTATTTCTGTCACATGCAATAAAAACTGGGCTATGCCTGTTTTATCTTTCCCATGCTCCTCAAACCTCTCCCTCTCCTTTCCCACCCAGGTCAACCTCCAGGCCATCAGTCCTGTAAGCAGCTCTCTCTGCCCGCGGTCTCAGCTCCACCCCCCCTGCCCCCCCCCCCGCCCGCCCCCCGCCTCCATCACAGCCATCCTCAGCCCTGTAGCCAGTGCAGTCTCTACTGCTGATGTGATGAGGAAGCTCCCTGAATAAAGTGCTTCCCTGGGGCTTCACTGACAACAGGGCCCCTGGAACCCAATTCCCATAGCAGTTATGTACGCGGATGGGCTGTGCAGTGGAGTCAGATCAGTTCCAGTTCTGCCTCAGATGCTTTCTGACTGTGGGCAGGGACAGGTTGAATCAACTCCATTGCCCTGAGGCCCATCCAGATCTCCAGAAGATAAAAAAGTGTATCCTAATGAATGCCTGGCAAAAAGCAAGAGAGAAGGATCTGGAAGGAAAGCCTTTGAGGCTATGTGAAATCAACCCGTTGGAAAAGGCTCCCCCAGAAGCACAGAAGCAGAAGACCCAAGGGAGGGCCTCTGTCCCAGCCCAATACCTGAGGGAGTCCGAGAAGGCCTCGACGCCGTACTTAGAGATGCAGTAGCCCCCACTAATCAAGGCTACACGACCGAAGACGCTGGAGACATTGACCACTCGGCCCTTTGCCTTCCTCACCAGGGGCAGCAGACTCAGGGTCACCTCGATCACCCCCAACAGGTTCACGTTGAGTATCTTTACGAAGTCTTGTTTGGTCAGCCACTCATTGGGTGCCGTGGGCACAGAGATGCCAGCATTATTCACCAGGCCCCAGAGTCCTGGGCACACAGAGGGGAGAGAGGAAGACTGTGCTGAGACCATGCAAGTGAGGTTACAGCTGTGGTTCCAATTCACCTTCCAACTGAGTGAGGACAGTAGGAGGAGGTGACATGGGGAGCGGGTAGAACACATAACAGATAACTACATGCTGTCTGCAGGGTTTGGGGCAGTGCAGACCCTGTAAGCTGTGGTGACAGAGTCAGCGTTATTCCTGGTTTATTCCTAGTGCCCAGCCCCCTGCCTCGTAGAGGAGATTTGATGAGATGGGACTGATGCTGAGGAAATCTAGTGAGTCCACAGTGTGGATCACAGAGAGCCATGTTTGAGTTTTCACACATCAATGCTGTCCCCATGAGGGAAAGAGAGAGACACAGACAGAGAGAGAATAAAGAGATGAACATAACCACTTGGTATAAATGACAAAAAGTTTAAGGGACAGTTTTCCATAACACATTGCGGACGGATCAGGAGAATTCTCATTTTTCTGTTCTAAGGCTTATGGCCAATCACAAGAATTCTCAGATTTTCATTGTTGTCATTTAAAGACAGTAATGGAAAATGCATTTGCTGAATTTAAAAATATAAAAGGAATTAAAAGTAATTAGTCTGTTGGCATTAGTAATAAAAATAACTTTGATATCAATTTGATATTTTTACAGTGCTCAGTAACCATAGATAGTGATGAAGAACATGATAAAATTCTGGATATATTTGCTGACAATTTATCAGATAGTCCAAGTGAAAGTGATGAGAGCTTTAACAGTGGCAGTGATATGGTTATTCCTTCAAAAAGGCGAAAAATAGTAATTTCAAGTGATTCTGAACCTGAAAATTTGAACAATTCCATACATGATTGTCAGTGCAATTTGTGTCTTGGGTGCTGAGATAATTAGTCAAAATAGGACTTTCAACCTAATTTGGAAAATATTGAAGGTATTTCTGGGGTTACAGTTATACTGTCTGATTCTAAGAACATCATTGAAGTCACCAACTTGATTTTTGACGACGATCTGTTTGAACTATTTTGATATTAATCAAACATATATTAAACCAAAATTTAGGAAAGCACAAAATTTCAAAAGCAATAAAGTGGTCTCCTGTTACACCAACAGATATGAAAAAAATTTTAGGACTTATAGTGCTAATGGGGCATACTCGAAAGGATACTTGGAAAGAATATTGGTCTACAAATCCAGTTCTAGCTGTTCCAATGTTTCCTCAGATGATGAGTCGAAATAGTTTTCAACAAATCTGGACTTATTGGCATTTCAACGACAATGCAAACATGACTAAATCTTCATCCAGGCTATTTAAAATTCAATCTGTTCTCCACCATTTTATTCATAGGTTTCAAACAATATATAAACCTATGTGAGAATTATCATTACACGAAGGCATGATCCCTGGAGGGGATGTCTTCTATTTCAAACTTACAATCCAGCTACAATTATTAAACATGGTTTACCTGTAAGAATGCTATGTGAGAGCAAAACTGGGTATATTTGCAATATGGAAATTTACACAGGTGAAGGAAAAAAATTGAGACTCTATTCTGTCACTACTTCAGCCATATCTGGAACTGGGACATCACATACATCAGGATAACTCTTACAATAGCATTTCAATTGCAGAAACTTTATCCTATCTAATAAAAGAATGATATGCAAATTAACTGTCACTCCAACACACAAGGTGGCTGCCTCCATGTGGTCAAAGATGACTGCTCCAATGTGGACACAAGATGGGCACCACAAGATGGTCAGCAAGGGAGGGCAGTTGTGAGGGAGCAGACCTGCAAGGGAGGGCAGTTGGGGGTGATCAAGCCCGCAGGGGAGGGCAGTTAGTGATGACCAGGCTTGGAGAGGAGGGAAGTTGGGGGAGACTGGGCCTGCAGGGAAGGGCAGTTGGGGGGGCGGCCAGGCCTGCAGGGGAGGGCAGTTAGGGGCAAACAGGCTGGCAGGGGAGTAGTTAGGCATCAATCAGGCTAGCAGGGGAGTGGTTAGCAGGTGACCAGGCAGAAGCAGTTATGGGCAATCAGGAAGGCAGGCAAGTGAGCAGTTGGGAGCCAGCAGTCCTGGATTGTGAGAGGGAAGTCCAACTTCCAGTTTAGGCCCGATCCTACTGGGATCGGGCTTAAACGGGCAGTCGACATCCCTCAAGGGGTCCCAGATTGGAGAGGGTGCACGCTGGGCTGAGGGACACACACACCCGTGCACAAATTTCTTACACCTGGCCACTAGTTACTACATAAAACAAGAGTTTGCGGAACAATTCGAACAAATAGAGGCTTGCCAAAATGTTTGAAAGATGAACAGGGCACAAGCATCTACGCTTAAATGAGGTGAAATAGCCTTCCAAAGTAAAGGTGACATTGTATTATTGATTTGGAAGGATAAAAGAGAAGTTTGAATTATTTCAACTATCCATGATGCTTCCTCTTGTAAAACAGAAAAGAAAAATCGGCATACTGGAGAGGAAATAAAGAAGCCAGTTTCCATTGTGCAGTATAATAACTGTATGCAAGGTGTTGATCTTGCTGACCAATATCTTTCAACATATAGTATCCATAGAAAAACAATAAAATGGACGAAGAAAGTAGTTCTTTACCTGGTTAATTGTGGACTATTCAACTCATTCAGGATTTATCAAGTGCTCAATCCAGAAAGCCAAGTAAGATATAAAGACTTTCTTTTAACTGTAGCAACAGAGTGGATCTCATCCCAAGTAGATAAATGTGCAGATCCAGAATTTAGCAATCCTAATCCATCAGATGTTAGAAGTACGAGAACTCCTCAGAAAGATCATCCGCAAAGATGATCAGGCAACATGAAGCAGCACATCCCTGTGCAAATTCCATCTTCAGGTAAAAAGAAATATCCTACCAAAGTTTGCAAAGTATGCAAAAGTAATGGTAAGAGAAGAGAAACCCGTTACATTTGCCAGCTTTGTTTAGTTCATTTTCATATTACACAGTGTTTTACAAACTATCATACTTTAAAAAGATATTAGCTTGTAAGAAAATGTAATAAATAACTTCAAAATGCAATGGGTATTTAATTTTAAAGCGTGCCTTTAACATTTATGTAAAACTGTTTTTTACTAGTTCAATAGAAATTTATCTGGCCACTGGGTAAAGCTAGCAATAAAACTACTGGTCCGCAATGTGTTAAGATCAGGAACAAAACAAGGGTGTCCACTTTCACCACTTCTATTCAACACAGTTTTGGAAGTCCTAGCCACAGCAATCAGACAAGAAAAGAAGTAAAAGGCATCCAATTAGAAAAGGTGCATATGACATGATATTATATAGAGAGAACTTTAAAGAGTCCACAAAGAAACTATTAGAACTGATAAATGAATTCAGTAAAAGTAGCATGATAAAAAACTAATATTCAGAAATTGGTTGCATGTTTTCAAAATCCTCACCTGAGTATGTGCTTATTGATTTATTTTATTTTAAATATATTTTTATTGGTTTCAGAGAGGAATGGAGAGGGAGAGAGAGAGAGCTAGAAACATCAATGATGAGAGAGAATCATTGATGGACTGCCTCCTGCACACGCCATACTGGGGATCGAGCCCAAAAGCCCGGCATGTGCCCTTGATTGGAATCGAACCCAGAAACCTTCAGTCTGCATGCCAATGCTCTATCCACTGAGCCAAACCAGCCAGGGCTGCTTATTGATTTTAAAGAGAGGGAGAGAGAGAAAGAGAGAGAGAGAGAGAGAGAGAGAGAGAGAGAGAGAGAGAGAAATGTGATAGAGAATATTGATTGGTTGAAGATTGATTGGTTGCCTCTATATCTGCCCAGGTAGGGATTGAACCTGAAACCTTCTTGTGCATGGGATGATGCTTCACTCATCTGAGCCACAAGGCTAGGGTTCGGTTGCATTTTTATATACCAATAATGAACCATCAGAAAGGGAAATTAAGAAAACAATCTCATTTAAAATTTCATATTTTAAAAACACATCAAAAACCTAGGAATCAATTTAATCAAAGAAGTAAAAGACCTGTACTCAGAAAATTATAAGCTATTGAAGAAAGAAATTGAGTAAGATACAAATAAATAGTAGCATATACCATGCTAATGTATAGTAATAATTACCCTTGTTAAAATGTCCGTACTACCAAAATCTATAAATTCAATGCAATCCCTATCAAAATACTATTGGCATTTTGCACAGTACTAAAAATAGTACTAAAACTTATATGGAACCACAAAAGGCCCCTACTAGCCAAAGCAATCATGAGAAAGAAGAACAATTTTGGAAGTAACACGTTATCTGATAACAAACCATACTACAGAACTATAATAATCAAAAGAACATAATAGGTGTCAGAGAGGTGGGGGTTGGAAGCTGGGTGAGAAGGTGAAGGGATTAAGCAAAGAAAAAAAAAAAAACAAGAAAGACTCATGGACACAGACAACAGCATGGTGATAGCCAGGAGGAAGGGGAAATGCAGGAGGTAGAAGAGAGTAAAGAGGGGATAATTGGTGATGGAAGAAGACTTGACTTGGAGTGGTAAACACACAATACAATATACAGATGATGTACTGTAGAATTGTACATCTGAAACTTACATAATTTTATTAACCAATGTCACCAATAAATTCAATTTTTTAAAAAGCATGGTACTGACATAAAAACAGACACATAGATCAATGGAATAGAATAGAGAGCCATGAAATAAACCCACACCCATCGGCCAAGCAATCTATGACAAAGGAGGCAAGAATATACAATGGGAGGAAAGAGATCCAAGATGGCGGCGTAGATAAACATCTGGGCTGCTGCCGTCCACAACAATTTCCAAAACTACAACTAAAAGACAGAATGTCTATCACCCAGAACCACGGGAAAGCTGGCTGAGTGGAACCTCTACAACTAGACCGAAAGAGATGGGAGCAATCAGGGCGCAAATACTGAAAAACTGAGGTACAGGGGAGTGCATGCGCCATACGAACTGGCGGAGCCCAGGTGGAGGCAGGCATTGCTTTCTTCAATCCGAAGAGAGACAAGCCCCCAATCTCTCTGAAATTCAGTTTCTGGGGAGAGACTGGGCTGTCTGTCAGCGGGTCGGAGAATAAGGATGGCTTACTAGCAGAGCTGCGTGGAGGTACAATTGTTGGCTGCGGAGATGCGGGGATGCGGTTGTGGGGATGCGGTTGGAGGCGGCTCACTGCCAGCCATTGCTGTTGGCCACGCCCTAGCCTAGTGACACCCTGAGTCTCCGCCCCACACAAACACACCCAAGCTCCTAGCAGTGGCTTTTGCATATGAATGGCCTTCTCTATTGCAGTTTAAACTAGTAAACTTGCAACCTGGTACAGACAGCTCCAAAGCCTCCAAGCTACAAGCAGGGAGGAGAGGACGGCAGTTCTCGCTGTAGCTCCTGCAGGGTGGCCTCAGACAGTAGCTGAACTGCACCCCATTGGAGTTCCAGAAGCCAGTATACCTAGAGGTCAGTGTGAGACACCAGATTTCAACTCCTCACATCCATAAGTGATACGTTCGGGAGGTGGACTGAGTGAGCACCAAAGCCCCACTGAAACAAGTCCTGTACCACAAGCGTGACTCCAGCGCAGCAGTGCTTCCATTATAGACACAGCGGGTCCTCACAGCCAACTGGCCTGGAGGTCAATTCCTCCCAGGGTACCAACAGCAATCAAGGCTTAACTACACCAAGACTTTCCACTCAGCCCACAAAGGGGTGTACCAAGAGTGACCACCTAGGGTGATTGGGGAAGCTGAGCTACCGGCCCCTATAGGTCACTGACCACACAAAGCCACTCCATCAACACAGGGAGGCAGCCAAAATGCAAAAACACCGAAGCATGTCATGAATAGGAGAGATGGAGGAAAGTAAACTACTGGACAACACAGTTTTCAGAACCACATTTATAAGGTTACTCAAGAATCTTCTAAAAACTGCTGAGAAACTTGAAGAGACCTTCAAGGACCTTAATGAGAATACAAAAAAAAAAAAATGGAAAAGGACCAGTCAGAAATTAAGCATACACTGTCTGAAATAAAGAATATACAGGAACTCAACTGTAGATCACTGTACCCCAAGAGTCAAACCAAAGATCTAGAATATGAGGAAGCAAAAAACACCCAACCAGAGAGGCGGAAAGAAAGAAGAATCCAAAAGTGTGAGGATAGCGTAAGGAGCCTCTGGGATGGCTTTAAGCGTACCAACATCCGAATTTTTGGGGTGCCAGAAGAAGAGAGAGAGCAAGATACTGAAAACCTATTTGAAGAAATAATGACAGAAAACTTTCCCCACCTGGTGAAAGAAATAGACTTACAACTTCAGGAAGCACACAGAACCCAAAACAAGAGGAATCCAAAGAGGACCACACCAAGACACATCATAATTAAAATGCCAAGAGCAAAAGACAAAGAGAGAATCTTGAAAGCAGCAAGAGAAAAACAGTTAGTTACCTACAAGGGAGTACCCATACGACTGTCAGCTGATTTCTCAACAGAAACTATGCAGGCCAGACGGGAGTGGCAAGAAATATTCAAAGTGATGAACAGCAAGAACCTACAACCAAGATTACGCTACCCAGCAAAGCTATCATTCAGAATTGAAGGTCAGATGAAGAGCTTCACAGATAAGAAAAAGGTAAAGGAGTTCATTACCACCAAACCAGGATTACATAAAATGCTGAAGGGTATTCTTTAAGAAGAGGAAGAAGAAAAAAAAAGGTAAAGGTAAAAATGATGAACAACAAAAAGACATCAAATACATACCTACCAACAAGTGAATCTAAAAATCAAGTGAATAAAACATCTGAAAAACAGAATGGACTGGTGAATATAATAGAATCAGGGACATAGAAAGGGAGGGGATGGACAATTCTCAGGGAGGAGGGGGTCTGAGGGGTGCAGGAAGAGACTGGACAAAAATTTTACACCTATGGATGAAGACAGTGGCGGAGGGTAAGGGCATGGGGTGGGGTGGGGAATCAGATGGAGGGGAGCTATGGGGGAACAAAAAGAGGAACACCTGTAATAATCTGAACAATAAAGATTTATTATTAAAAAAAGAATATACAATGGGATAAAGACGGTCTCTTCAATAAATGGTATTGGAAAATCTGAACAAACACATGCTCAAAAAGTAAACTAGACTACTTTCTTACACCCAATACAAAAATAAATGAATTAAAGATTTAAATGTCAGACTCAAAACCATAAAACTCCTAGAAGAAAAACATAGACAGTAAACTCTTAGACACTGGTCTTCGAAATATTTTTGGATATGTCTTCTCGGGGAAGGGAAACAAAAGAAAAAAAGTAAACAAATGGGACTACATCAAAATAAAAAGTTTTTGCACAGCAAAGAAAACCATAAATGAAACGACAACCTACAGAATGGGAGAAGATATTTGCCAATAATATATCCTGTAAGGGGGTTAATATCCAAAACATATAAGAAATTCATCTTAACACCAAAAAGACAAAAAATCTGATTAAAAAATGGGCAGAGGACCTGATAGATATTTCTCCAAAGAGGACATAAAGCTGGCCAATAGACATATGAAAAGATCATCAACATCACTAATTATCAGAAAAATACAAATTAAAACCAAAGTGAAATATCACCTCACATCTGTCAGAATAGCTATCATCAAAAAATCAACAAACAGCCCAGCAGGAGGAAAGAAGGGGAGCTCAGAGGTTGATCATCAAACTATGAACCAGGAGGTCATGGTTCAATTCCTAGTCAGGGCACATGCCCAGGTTGTGGGCTTGATCCCCATTGGGGCTCGTGCAGGAGGCAGCTTATCAATGATTTTCTCTGATCATTGATGTTTCTATCTCTCCCTCTACCTTCATCTCTGAAATAAAAAATATATATATTTTAAGAATCAACAAACAACAAATGTTGGCAAGGATGTGAAGAAAAAGGAAACATTGTGCACTGTTGGTGGAATTGCAAATTGGTGTACCCACTATGAAAAACAGTATGGAGCTTCCTCAAAAAATTAAAAATAGAACTACCATCTAACCCAGCAATCCCACGATGGGTATTTCTTAAAAAAAAAATCCGAAACACTAATTGGAAAAGATATATGCACCCCTATGTCCATTGCAGCATTATTTACAGTAGCCAAGTTATGGAAGCAACATAAGTGGCCTTCAATAGACAACTGGATAAAGAAGTAGTACATATATAATATTACTCAGCCATAAAAAAAGAATGAAATCTTACCAGTTTTGACAACATGGATGGACCTAGAGGGTACTATATAAGCTAAGTGAAATAAGTCAAATAGAGAAAAACAAATACCATATGGTTTCATTTATATGTGGAATCTAAATGAACAATCAAGACAGAAACAAACTTACAGATACAAAAAACAAATAGATAATTGCCAGGTGGGAGGGGCGTGGGGGATGGGGTGAAAATGGTGAAGGGATTAAGAAGTACAAAGGCAGGGGAGGGTGGGTGGGAAGAAATCAACCAATGAACTTGTATGCATATATGCATAACCCATGGACACAGACAATGGGGTGGTGAGGATCTGGGGTTAGGATAAAGGGGGGCGGGGGGGGGGCCAGGAGCAGGCTGGAAGAGATTCCTGGGGGACAGAGGAGGACCTATGTAATACTTTCAACAATAAAGATTAAAAGAAAAAAAAAGAAGTACAAAGGGCAGTTATGAAATAGTCACTGAGAGTAAAGTACAGCATAGAGAATAGGTCAATATTATTGTAATAATTACGTGTGGTACAAGGTGGATACTAGATTTATTGGGGGATCACTTTATAAGTCATATAAATGTCTGACCACTGTGCTGTACACCTGAAACTAATATAATGTCAACTGTAATTGATTTTTAAAATTTTTTAATTAATGTTTTTGAAGAAATTTCATTATGTTGTATAATTCCTCATCTTCTATTAATGCACAGAAAAGGATACAAACTATGGACAAAATATAATATATGTCAAAATGTTAACAGCATTATTTCTAGGTTGTGAGATTATGGGTGAGTTTTCTCTATCCCTGTGCTTTCCATATTTTCTACATTGATGGTGTTTTACATTTCTTAGATAAATGAGATCACTGTCTTTTTTCTTCCCCCTTAACATGACAGGCACAATTGCAGTAAAAGAGAGAGAGAGGACACGAACACTCATTAGATTTCTGACTTCCCTTTCTGACCCTCCTGAAATCTCAGTGTTGTCACCTGAAAATGGGTGACATCAACTCCCTGACTGGACGATTATGACTCACCAACAAGAATGTTAATGTGCTGAGAACAGGAGCCCAGTTCCAGCGCTGCACCCCAGCCACCCATTTAAATTTCAGGCTCCTGCCCCCTTCTCCACCCCTCCTCCAGAAAGTGGGCCCTGATCTCCCCGGGGCACTCAGCATCTAGAAATTCAGAGACATAGACAGAAATTCTGCAGGGACCAGTTCTCATCAGCACAACCTCTCCCCAATCTGCAGTCAGAGGCTACGGCAGTGGTCTGAGAAGAGGCTCAGCTGGTATGCTGGGTGAGGTGAGGAAAGCTATTAGGATCTCAAGTTCTAGAAAACACGTTGGGAATCTTCCCCAGGTAGCAAGGGGTCTTCTCTTGACAGGAGAGAAGGAACAGACTTGAGAAACCTGGGTGATACCTCTGTCCCCCGTGCGCTCCTTCACCCACTGGGTGGCCGCAGCGATGCTCTCTGTGCTGGTCACATCCAGGATCACCGTCTCCAGCCTGTCTGACGTCTTGACCCTCAGCTGCTCGGCCCCCTTTTCTGTCAGACATGCAGCCAGCACCCTCAAGCCTCGGAGGTCCAGCTGCCTGGCCAGCAGGTTCCCGAAGCCCGAGTCACAGCCCGTGATGAAGACATACTTGTCCCGGAGGTGGCTCACCACCTGCCTCTCCCGGTACCAGCGCAGAAGGTAGTACAGGCCCACAAGGATTGCCAGGTACAGCCACATGGCTTTGCAGGGACAGGCGGTAGGCAAGGGTGAAATGAGAACGTGGCCAGTGTTCAGTCAGGAGGATCTAAGAACACAGGGTGTAAGTTAGCATACCAGCCTCCAGGCACTCTGACATGGAGTCCTCAAGTCTTTTCTGTTCATCTGGTTTAGTGAGTATTTGTTTGTTTGTTTAGTGTGTATGATTGACCGTGCCCCATTTTGTAGAACTTTGGTACACTTACACCATTTCTAATAGATGACATTGCATTGCTCAGGAAATCCCTTGACCTGAGGATAGTTTTCCCAGCCACCTGATCTGGGTTCTCCCACTCCTCCCTCTTCCCTCCTCTGTTCTTTTCCCCATCAACCTGCCCTAAATTGGAGCCCCCTATGGTCACAGTCTCATGGTCCAGAACTGTCTTCTTCCCTTTTTTCTGCTCACGTCTGGAACCTTGCCCCCCTGATCTACTGGAACAGTGGTCAGCATATTCATTAGTCAACCTAGTCAAATATCAATCAACAGTACGACTGAAATTTCTTTTGAGAGCAAAATTTTTTAAACGTAAACTTCTTCTAACGCCACTTCCTCAAAATAGACTCGTCCAGGCCGTGGTATTTTGTGGAAGAGCCACACCCAAGGGGCCAAATTGCCGCATGTAGCTCACGAGCCACAGTTTGCCGACCACAGTTAACTGGAGAGTTTCACAAAGAGGACGCACTTTGAATCAAGACACACGTGAGTTCAATATCCAGCTCTGCTCCAACTACCCTGTGACCTTGGCAGCGGGTGGAGCCCCTGAGGTTCTCACTTGGCTCAGCACAGAATTCACTCCTAAGAAAACTAAGCTCTGCTTAGAAAACTAAGTTTTGGATTAGAAAGAGAAGGTAAGGGGTATCCTGTCCTCTGCTGATGCAGAAACTCTCAGGGGCAGAAAAGTGCTCTGGAGATGGGAGGGTGTCTGACTACCTCAGAGGAAAACAGGAGAAGAAGGGAATGGGGCGGCCATACTCAGGGAAACTTCTCCCGGCACCTGGGAGGGTGGAAAGGAAGGGCCTGTGGGAAGAAGGCCTAACAGCTACCCCCTCACTCCATGAAGACGCCTTGTCCCCATCCATGGCCCTCTGGCACATGCTGAGGCTCTCCCCTGCCAGCCACATGGGCAGAATCCAGACCCAGACCCAGACTCTAAAGGTAGAAAGGATCTGCTTAACAGGGACCACGTCTGGGTCGTTAACTTCACCATCAGGGAGGCTGTAACCCCAGTAACCACAAAGGCCTCCGTCCACTTTGTATGAGGGGGATGATGGGGAGGTGGAGACATCTGCCCCCTCAGGAGACTAAAGAAAGGACTAGACCCTGGAGCCCAGACCAGCTGTCCCCGAGGGGCTTCAGGGTGAGATGAGGAAACCATTTCATAAAAGGGGGCAGACCAGCGGGTAGACAAGGACAGAAGACGCCAGTTTCAAGCTCTGGGGCCTCCCTCACTGTCCAGTTTCACAGTTCTGACTGGTGAGCAGGGAAGAGTAGAGGCACTGGGAGAGGGGAGAGGTTTCCTTAAAGAAATGCCTGGACATATGGCAGCAAGCAGAAGAGACAGACAGGGGCAGACTCAGCCTTCAGCTGTAACTCTTGTCTGCAGAGAGGAACTGTGTGGATCTGAGAGTGTTTGTCCCTCATGTTGGGAGGCGGCAGCAGGATGGCACCTGCTGGCCCTGCAGAAACCAGCCTGTCCCTGCTTCCTGGGGTGACGGCCAGCACCCGGCTACAAAACTTTCCCAAGATAGAGAAGGAGGAAAGCAAGGAGGGAGGAAGGAGCCCTCAGGGAGCCAAAGCGCATGCAAATCCTCCTAAGGGGAAATTCGGGTTTCTTGGAAGCAACTGGAGATTTTCGTTCCTTAGTGATCACATTCTTTCAGCCACAAAGTATCAAGGGCTAGAGGCAGAGAAATCTCCCAGCCCACGTGAGCGGTGCTTCACTTTTGTGAATCCTAAAAGTTATATAACTGCTTGGGGATTGCCAAGAGCTTCACAGTCCATCCAGTTGGGAACAATCTCAGGAAGTTCTGTGAAAGATGAAACAGAGGGCCGGAGACCATGGGATACCAGGACACAGGCTTTATTGGCGATCACCCTGCTGGCCGCCTTCCAGAGGGGAAAGGGAAGAGAGAGAGAGAGAGAGAGAGAGAGAGAGAGAGAGAGAGAGAGCTTGCTGGGGTGAGAGTGCCTTTTAAGGGGAGGAAAAGAGGGGACGGGGCTTAGGGCACTCAGCCCACGCTGATTGGTGGTTTCATGTAAGGCACATGATTAGCTACCTAGGGATTTAGGAATTGGAGGTTTAGGATATATGGCAGGTGCTGATTGGTGGTTCAATGTACAGTCCATATAAGGTGTTCAGGAATGTCCGGCTGCAGGTGGAGTTTATGTCATACTCCATCCATCAGTTGCGGGAAGGGAGGATCTATCATTCCAGGCTTTTGCTGATATTAAAAAAAATTGAGAGTCCGGGCAGGGTCAGGGGATGAAGGTCCGTCTTCCATAGCTACTTCCTGCTGAGAGGGGGCGTCGTTAGGGGCGTCTACCTGGGGTCTCAAGGATTCTGGTGTTAGGTTCTGAATTCAGTGCCAGATAGATCTCTCCCACCTTCTGGTTGGTGAACGCCTGCATTCTGTTCTGCAAAAGACTAGAAAACAGCACATGAGAAAGGGGGCTAAAGAGCAAAATTAAAGGAATAGACACCAGTTGGCCTAATGATGGGTGGCTGGACGAGGAGTGCAGCAGCATAATTTCCCCAAGGGACTGGTTGGTGAAGTCTTGAGAGCGATCCTGTTGAGTCACTTGGGAGGTAAAAGCTGGTCCTGAGGCTGCCACAGCATCACTTGTCTGGTTTTGCTGATTTTCTGGGCCTGGAGCTGAAATACAACTGAGACCTAGATGTTATTTTTAGGGGAAGAGTAGGGGTTTCAGTTGCCTCACTAGTGATATGAAAGGGGAGAATAGGTTACCCTGGGGATGAGGTTCTTGTTTTCCCAGTTTTGCCCTTTGCTGGGCATCCAGATAGGGTTTCAAAGTATGGGTAGAGCAGTGGTTAAGCTCCCTATGGCAGTTCCAAGCCCTGCTGTGATGCTGAGGGTTAGGAGGAGAGGGATGATCTGGACTGCCCTTTTGTGTCAGATATGATGGGTTACGGGGACAGGTAAAGACTGATTATTGGGGCTGCATCTACATTGGGTGAGAGATAGATGAAAGTGTAGGTTCCTGTCCAGCTGATGGGGAGACAGATGTATGTGTTTTCCGCACAGTGGAAGAAAAATCCCTGATCATGGAGACAAGCTGAAAGGTGTAAGGAGAAGTTTCTAGTTCCACACTCCAAGCTGAGAGGGTAGTCACCATGGCGCTACCAATAAGAGGTGACAAATGAGTGATTGAGATTGTATTGCAGTGAAAGTGGGAGGGAAAGGGAAGGAAAGGAGTAGTGGAAGCCAGGGACCTGGATGGTTGGATAAGAGGTTAGACACTGAATATTCTGGTTTAGCTTAAGAAGTATCCAGCAACCTTGTCCTGTCAAGCTTAGAGACTGAAGCCTCATTTTCTTGCTTAGAGTAACTTTCTTTCTTTCTACTTTTCTCTGTTCCATCTCATCACATGCACAACCTTCACGAAACCTTCACAATTTCAAATTAGCCTTCAAACCTTCCTTCTATGTCCTTCAAAAATGCATAACCATGCTTCAGACCTTCTATTTAGCATTTCTAAAAGGCAGGGGTGGGGGAGGGATCAGGCTCCAAAGCCTGTTCCCAGGCTAGCCAGGCTTCTAGCTGCTTCAGTCCCAAATGGCCACATTCTTCCTACAGATAATGATCATAGAGGAGATAAGGAGATAAGGCATTTACAGTCCAAGGAATGGCTTGGCCTTTTGGGGTAAGAGAGTGAAACTGAGGTAGGTGACTGTGGTTTGGGACAACTGGGTTTTATGAGGGGATGCATGATAGCCCTGGCTGGGCACCAAGGTAGAATGAGAAAAGAGTGAATGGGGGAATTTAGTAAGATGCTGTGTAGACGTGAGGTGGCTAATGGCTGTGAGACTGATCTGTCAACCCCCATAATAGAGACTGAGGAGGGGACAAGGGTCCCAGCAAATTCAGAGAGGGCAGAATAAGTGGCTCTAGTGTCAATTAAAAAGGAGATCGGCTTACCTGCCACCACAGTCGTTACCCGAGGCTCTGTCCTGGTGATGTAAGTCTGTGGGGCCCTGTCAGGGCCTGGGCAGCTTCTTCAGTGGCCAGTCCCAGGAGGTCTGGGAGCTCCAAACCGGATCCAGAGGGTGGCCATGCTGGACTGGCTGAGGCCAGACCTGGAGGAGCCAGACTACAGTCTGAGTTCCAGTGGCCTTCCCTTCCTCACCTTGGGCAGGGCCCAGGCGGGGGTCTCGGGTTTGAGTAGGACTTGGCTCAGTGTCCTTCCTTGCTGCAGTTGAGGCATGGGCCCGGAGGAGGCTTAGCCCTTGACTTACCCTCGGTTGGAGGACCGGCACTCCGTTTGGGGTTCGTGAGAGTGGTGGCTAGGAGCTGGAAGGCCTCCTACTGGGCCTCAGCCTTGGCTGATCTCGTCTTTGATTTTGGATTTGGGTCTCCTTGTCTCTATTATTAAAGACCTTAAAGGTAGGTTAACGAGATCTTTTTGAGGGGTTTGTGGACCTGCAGTTGCGGCGTATGTCGGGGAGTACAGGTGGTCAGGTCAGTGGAAAAAGAAACCTGAGATGCCTCTCAATCTGTGAGGCTGAACTTAGAGAATGGGACGTGGATTCAGAATATGCCCTAGTTCCTGCTGCCTCTCTCGGGGGTAGAGTGGACGCGAGAGTAGAAGAATCTGTTGAGGAAGGCAGTCTTTGGGCCTGAGAATGAGTGTTAGATGGGAAAAGCTATTTTGGAGCTCAGGTTCTCTGGATTTGGGCTCAGGGACTGGGGAGAAGGCAGCTGCTGGTTAAGAGGGTCTGAAGAGAAAGAGTCTAGACGTTTTTTCAATTTGAGAAAGGTCAGAGAGTGAGAAGGGAAATGGTCAGCCACCTGTAAATTTGTTTGCTGGAGGCCACAGGAGCGGAGATAAGGCGGAGAGCACAGGGGAAGGCTGGGGTGGAGGTGGAGGGGTGTTAGAATTCTCAGAGGTAGAAATGCCCCACCCTACCTCCCATAATGAGGGCGGGACCAGGAGGGGCTTTGCAGGGAGACTGAGGACTCAGTGGTTGAGCATCGACCTGGGAACCAGGTGGTTGTGGTTCAATTTTCAGTAGGAGCACCTGCCTGGGTTGTGGGCTTGATCCCCAATGTGGGGCATGCAGGAGGCAGCTGATCAATGATTCTCTCTCATCATTGATGTTTCTATCTCTCCCTCCTTCTCCCTTCCTCTCTGAAATCAGTAAAAATATATTTTAAAAATTTTTTTAACTAACTAAAGAAAAGCACCTTGGAATCCTCCCTGGTGAATGGTGAGTATCCAATAGCTATTATTACTGCATCTCCTCTGTGGCAATTCATAGTGGCATTTGGGGATTTCTTTTTTATTGTTTAAAGCAGTGGTTCTCAACCTTTCTAATGCCTCAACCCTTTATTACAGTTCCTCATGTTGTGGTGACCCCCAACCATAAAATTATTTTTGTTGCTACTTTATAACTGTAATTTTGCTACAGTTATGAATCGTAATGTAAATATCTGTGTTTTCCGATGGTCTTAGGCGACCCTGCTAGCGGACTCACAGGTTGAGAACCGCTGCTTTAGAGCCTAAGACCATCGGAAAACACAGATATTTACATTATGATTCATAACAATAGCAAAATTACAGTTATGAAGTAGCAACGAAAATAATTTTATGGTTGGGGGTCACCACAACATGAGGAACTGTATTAAAGGGTCGCGGCATTAGAAAGGTTGAGAACCACTGGTTTAAAGTATTACATATAGTAGTACATATATCTCCTTTTTTCCCCCCATTGACCTACCCCCAGCCTCCCCTACCTCCTGTTACATGCCCTCATTGCACACCCCCAATGTCTTGTGTCCATTGGTTGTGCTTATATGCATGCATACAAGTCCTTTGGTTGATCTCTTTCCCCCGCTTACCAACACTCCCCAGACTTCCACCTTTAATTTGACAGTCTGTTCGGTGCTTTACTGCCTCTGTATCTATCTTTTAGTTCATCAGGTTATAATGTTCTTTATTTTCCATAAATGAGTGAGATCATGTGGTATTTTTCTTTTATTGCCTGGCTTATTTCACTTAACATAATGCTCTCCAGATACATCCATGCTGCTGCAAAGGGTAAGAATTCCTTCTTTTTATAGCAGCGTAGTATTCCATTGTGTAGATGGACCATAGTTTTCTAATCCACTCATCTGCTGATGGGCATTTAGGCTGTTCCCAAATCTTAGCTATGGTGAATTGTGCTGCTATGAACATAGGGGTGCATATATCCTTTCTGATTGGTGTTTCTGGTTTCTTGGGATAGATTTCTAGAAGTGGGATTACTGGGTCAAATGGGAGTCCATTTTTAGTTTTTTGAGGAAACTCCATACTATTCTCCACAGTGGCTGCACCAGTCTCCATTCCCACCAGCAGTGCACGAGGGTTCCGTTTTCTCCACATCCTCGCCAGCACTTGTCATTTGTTGATTTGTTGATGATAGCCATTCTGACAGGTGTGAGATGGTACCGCATTGTCATTTTGATTTGCATCTCTCGGATAATTAGTGACTTTGAGCATGTTTTCATATGTCTCTTGGCCTTCCTTCTGTCTTCTTTCGAAAAGTTTCTATTTAGGTCTGTTGCCCATTTTTTTTTATTGGATCATTTATCCTCCTTTCATTAAGTTGTATGAGTTCCCTGTAAATGTTGGAGATTAAACCATTATCGGTGATGACATTGACAAATATGTTCTCCCATACAGTGGGCTTTCTTGTTGTTTTGTTGATGGTTTCTTTTGCTGTGCAAAAGCTTTTTATGTTGATGTAGTCCCATTTGTTTGTTTTCTCTTTAGTTTCCATTGCCCTAGGAGTGGTATTGGTGAAGAAATTGCTTCTGCATATGTCTGAGATTTTGCTGCCTGTGGATTCTTCTAGTATTTTTATGGTTTCCCATCTTATGTTTAAGTCCTGTATCCATTTTGAGTTTATTTTTGTGTATGGTGTAAGTTGGTGGTCTAGTTTCATTTTCTTGCATGTATCTGTCCAATTTTCCCAACACCATTTATTGAAGAGACTGTCTTGACTCCATTGTATGTTCATTCCTCCTTTGTCAAATATTAATTGAGCATAGTGGTTTGGGTCGATATCTGGGTTCTCTATTCTATTCCATTGGTCTATATATCTGTTCTTGTGCCAGTACCAGGCTGTTTTGAAAACAGTGGCTTTGTAATACAGCTTGAAATCTGGTATTGAGATCCTACCTACTTTGTTCTTCTTTCTCAGGATTGCTGTGGCTATTCGGGGTCTTTTTTATTCCAGATGAATTTTTGGAGAGTTCTTTCTAGGTCTGTGAAAAATGCCATTGGTATTTTAATGGGGAGTGCATTGAATCTATAGATTGCTTTGGGTAGTATGGACATTTTAATGATGTTGATTCTACCAATCCATGAACATGGTATGTGCTTCCATCTATTTATGTCTGCCTCTATCTCTTTTTTCAGTGTCCTGTACTTTTCCGTGTATAGGTCTTTTACCTCCTTACTTAAGTTTATTCCTAAGTATCTTACTTTTTTTGGTGCAATGGTAAATGGGATTGCTTTTTTAGTCTCTCTTTCTGTAAGTTCACTATTGGTGTATAGAAATGCCATGGATTTCTTGGCATTAATTTTGTATCCTGCTACATTGCCGAATTCATTTATTAAGTCTAATAGTTTTTTGATGGAGTCTTTAGGGTTTTTCATGTACAGTATCATGTCATCTGCAAATAAGGACAGTTTTACTTCTTCTTTTCCAATTTGGATGCCTTTTATTTCTTCTTCTTGTCTGACCACAATGGCTAATACTTCCAGTACTATGTTGAACAGGAGTGGTGAGAGTGGGCATCCCTGTCTTGTTCCTGTTCTTAGGGGAAATGGTTTTAGTTGTTGCCCATTGAGTATGATGTTGGCTGTGGGTTTATCATATATGGCTTTTATTATGCTGAGGTATGATCCTTCTATTCCAACCTTGCTGAGAGTTTTTATTAAGAAACGGTGTTGGATTTTGTCAAATGCTTTTTCTGCATCGGTTGATATGACTGTGTGATTTTTATCTCTCAATTTTTTTATGTGATGTATCAGGTTTATTGATTTGCGTTTATTGTACCATCCTTGCATCCCTTGGATAAATCCTACTTGGTCATGGTGTATGATATTTCTGATGTACTGCTGGATCCAATTTGCTAGAATTTTGTTGAGGATTTTGGCATCTATGTTCACAAGGGATATTGGCCTGTAATTCTCTTTCATTGTGTTGTCTTTATCTGGTTTTGGTATTAGGGTGATGCCGGCTTCATAGAATGAGCTTGGAAGTGTTCCTTCCTCTTGAATTTTTTGGAATAGTCTGAGGATAGGTTTTAGTTCTTCCTTGAATGTTTGGTAAAACTCCCCCGTGAAGCTATCTGGCCCGGGCTTTCGATTGCTGGAAGCTTTTTGATGACTGCTTCAATTTCTTTCATAGTTATTGGCCTATTGAGATGTGTAGATTCTTCCTGATTGAGTTTTAGAAGGTTATATTTTTCTAGGAATATGTCCATTCCCTGTCCATAGTATTTTTTTATAATCCTTTGTATTTCTGTGGAGTCTGTTGTTATTTCTCCTCTTTCATTTCTGATTTTGTTTATTTGGGTCCTCTCTCTTTGCTTCTTAGTGAGCCTGGTTAGAGGTTATCAATCTTGTTTATCCTTTCAAAGAACCAGCTCTTGGTTTTGTTGATCTTTTGTATTGTTTTTTTGGTGTTGTTGTTGTTTTGTCTCTATGTCGTTTATCTCCGCTCTGATCTTCATTATTTCCTTCCTTCTGCTTACACTGGGCTTTTCTTGTTGCTCTCTTTTTAACTCTTTGAGTTGTAGGGCTAGGTAATTTATTACCATTGTTTCTTGTTTTTTTTCAGTAGGCTTGTAGAGCTATGAACTTCCCTCTCAAGACTACTTTCACTGTGTCCCATAGATTTTGGATTGTTGTGTTTTCATTGTCGTTTGTTGCCATGATGTTTTTTATTTCTTCTTTGATCTCTCTGGTAACCCAGTCATTGTTTAACAACATGCTATTTAGTCTCCATGTGTTTGATTTTTTTTTTTTTGGATTGTTTTTATTGTAGTTGATTTCCAGTTTTATGCCATTGTGATCTGAGAAGATGCTTGATATGATTTTTATATTCTTGAATTTGAAGAGACTTTGCCTGTGACCCAATATATGGTCTAACTTTGAAAATGACCCATGTGCACTTGAGAAAAATGTATATTCTGTGGCTTTGGTGTGAAATGTTCTGAAGATGTCAATTAATTCCATCTGGTCTAGTGAGTCATTTAGGATTGATGTTTCTTTGCTGATTTTTTGTTTAGAGGATTTGTCCAATGGTGATAATGGGGTATTAAAGTCCCCTACTATGATTGTATTGCTGTCAATATCTCCCTTGATATCCTTTAAGAGCTTTTTTATGTATTTGGGTGCTCCTGTATTGGGTGTGTATATGTTTACCAGAGTTATATCTTCTTGTTGGATTGCTCCCTTTAGTATTATGAAGTGGCCTTCCTTATCTCTTGTTCTGTCCTTCACTTTGAGATCTAATTTGTCAGATATAAGTATTGCTACCCCAGCTTTTTTTTTTTTTCATTTCCATTTGCCTGAAAAAACTTTTTCTATCCCTTCACCATCAGTCTGTGTGCCTCTTTATTTCTGAGGTGGGTTTCTTGTAGACAGCAGATATATGGGTCATGTTTTCTTATCCAATCAGTTTCCCTATGTCTTTTTATTGGGTCATTTAATCCATTTACATTTAAAGTTATTATTGATAGGTACTTGTTTGTCGCCATTTTTATTCTTTACCTCTGTGTTCCTTCTTTGCTTCCTATTTCTTCTTTTTACAGCAGACCCTTTAGCATTTCTTGCATTGCTGGTTTGGTGGTAATAAACTCCCTTAGTCCTTTTTTGTCTGTGAAGCTCCTGATTTCACCCTCAATTTTGATTGATAGCCTTGCTGGGTACAGTATTCTTGGATTCAGACCCTTCCTTTGCATGACTTTGTATATTTCATTTCATTCCCTTCTGGCCTGATGTGTTTCTGTTGAGAAATCTGTTGCTAGTCTGATGGGGGATCCTTTGTATGTAACATTCTGTCTCTCTCTGGTAACTTTTAAGATTCTTACTTTAGCCAAAACCGGTTTGGCTCAGTGGATAGAGCGTCGGCCTTCGGACTCAAGGGTCCCAGGTTCGATTCCGGTCAAGGGCATGTACCTTGGTTGCGGGCACGTCCCCAGTAGGGTGTGTGCAGGAAGCAGCTGATCGATGTTCTCTCTCATCGATGTTTCTAACTCTCTATCCCTCTCTCTTCCTCTCTGTAAAAAATCAATAAAATATATTTTTTAAAAAAAGATTCTTACTTTGTCGTTGCTGTTTGCCAGTATAATTATAATGTGCCTTGGCATTGGTCTCTTGGGGTTCATTTTGTTTGGGACTCTGTGAGCTTCTTGGATTTGTGTGGGATTTTTCTTCCCTATATCAGGGAATTTTTCTGTCATTATTTCTTCAAACAAGTTTTCTATTCCTTGCTCAGTTTCCTCTCCTTCTGGTACCCCTATCATGCGGATCTTGTTTTGTTCCATGTTGTCCCAAAGTTCCCTTAGGCTCTCCTCCTGCTTTTTAATGTGTTTTTTTTTAAGCTGCTCTACTTGGGTATTTTTTCCTACTTTATCTTCTAGCTCACTGAAACAGTCCTCTGCTTCTTCTAGTCTACTGGTGATGCTTTCTATTGAGTTCTTTATAGCAGTGATGCCATTTTTTAATTTCTTCTTGGTTCTTCTTCATTTCCTCTTGGTTCTTACACATATTATTGAATTTGTCTTCCATTCTCTTCATCCACTTATGACCATTTCTCTGAATTTTTTTTTCTGACAGGTTGCTTGCCTCCATTTCGTTTACTTCCTTTTCTGGTGATGCCTGCTTTTCTTTCATATGCAGGCTGTTTCTTTGTCTCCCCATGATCTGTCTTCTCCAGGTGTCTGGTTATATAGTTCTCTCTCTCCTTTCCGTGAGGGGGTGCAGAGCGCCTCTGAGTCTGTGTGCTCATGCAACTTGGGAACCGGTGTCCTTGGGTTCGCAGCTGTTCGCTGGGTGCCATAGTTGTAGATTTTCAGGCTTCCAATAACATCCACTTTCCCATTCAAGATAGCACCCTCTCCATGTCAGAGCTGGTCACTCTGGAAGGGAACCCAGCAGCAGTGGGGGATGCCCGGTAAGGGGAACCCCGTCCGGCCACCCCTACAGTCTCCTGGAGTATAATTGTCCCTCAACTCACCAACAAACACTCCCCGTGCGACCACACACTCTCCCTTTGTTCTCTTACTCACACACTATCTTGCAGTCTGCCTTCCCATCGGCAGCCATCTTCCCTTCTCCTTGAGGATGTTTTCGACCTTTTATGTAAGAAACACAACACCAAACAAGTAAATAAAAGAGGAAGCTGGTATTGATCCACTTCAGAGAAAAAGTCTGGTCATAGTAGGACTTGGGAGAGGTATCTCAAAATCAATTCCACATAAGGGTCTCTTCTTCCTCACCACCCTGCCCCAGAAGTAGAAAAGGGCCATGCTTATGCCAAGCACTTTACATATTTTACCTCATGTATCCCATACAGTAGCCCTGTGAAGGCATCATCATTGCCCTCACTTAACATATAAAGAGTCGGAGACTCAGAAAGGTAAAGTGACTTGCCTGACGTCACACAGCTACTACATGGTGGAACAAGGTGTCAGAGCCAAGTCCAGTCCCCAAACGAGTGTTACCTCCACCGTGTCTCCGTAAACGCATGAGTGAGCAGGAAAGGGCTGAGCCATGCCAAGGACAGGGTCCCTGGGCTACATCCATCTTTGGGGACCCTGGGGAGTACCTTATCTGGTACTGCTGGGCAGATACAGATGCCTCCCTCACAGGGGGAAGCTGAGGCCAGAGGGCAAAGCAACTTCTGTAGCCAGATTTATCTTCTGCACTTGGTGGCCTTCTGGAAGCTCAGGCTGGGCATGAGAGTGCAATTGTTGCCAAACTCCTCAGCCTAGACCTGTTCACTATCCACCTGCCCTTGCCACACAAAGTAGGGTCCTAGGCCACAAAGGCCACAGAGTTGGGGGGGTGGTTCCTGGGACAGCCTGCTTTGCCCCTTCCTCCAGGGTCCAGACACAAGCCCTTGGCCCCTCCGACCCTGGGAAGCTGCCTGCCTTTATCTGTGACTTACAATAATTCCTCCCTGGTACCTTCCTTCCTTCAGATTGTTAATTATAATGTCTTGTCTACATTTTTTGAAAAACAAAAGGGGGAGGGTGTGAGAAGGAAGAAGAAAGAGTAAGTTTCCAGGAATTGTTTCACTGCTGTCGCTCCTGTTGCTAGCAGCAAAGCTGTTTGCCCCCCACTTCTTTTTTTTTTTTTTTTTTTTAGGGGCCATGCTAATCTTCTCTGTATCGTTCCAATTTTAGTATATGTGCTGCCGAAGCGAGCACTTTGCCCCCCACTTCTTTTGCCCAGATTGGGAAGGAGCCTTGGCTCCTGTCCCGCCCTGTTATCCTTCCATCCAGTCTCTCTCTTCTCATCTGCCCACCTCCTTCCGCCAAAAATAAACACCCACATGAAACTGCAGAGCTGTCACTTATTTCTTCCTGAGAGAGCAGATTGTCCTGTGCTCCTGCCAGGAGGGACCACCATCACCTCCTGCAGCTGCACATACACACTCGGCCATGTGACGGGAGGGGGCTGGAGAGCAGGTGGAGGTGAGGCTGCAGGGGGCAGGGGTGGGTGATATCGCCATACCGAGTGGAAGATTCAGGAGCACAGGAGACACCAGCCACTAAAATGCAGGCTGTAGAGGAACAGAAATGGCCATGGGTCAAAATGTGTGGTCCATGTGGAGAGAACAGAGACCAGAACTAGGGGGCTTGGTCCAGTGGCGTCTCCATCTGTATGTCTCGAAGGCATGGAGAAGGAAGCAAAGATTCTCTTAAGGCTCCTTACTGAAAAGATATATTCCCATGCTAGAAACTGAGATGAGAGAGAGAGAGAGGGAGAGAGAAAGGGGGGGAGGGTGGAACTGCCTGAAAAGTGCAAGTAAACCACATTTTATTTATTTATTTATTATTTATTTTTAATCCTTATCCGAGGATATTTTTTCATTGATTCTTAGAGAAACTGGAAGAGAGAGGGAGAAACAGAGAGAAACGTTGATGTTAGAGAAACACATCAATTGGTTGCCTCCTGCACACGCCCTAAACAGGGCCCAGGCCGAGTAGGATCCTACAACTGAGGTACTACGTGCCATTGGCAGGAATCAAATCCGGGACCCTTTGGTCCACAGGCCAATGCTCCATCCACTGAACCAAACCAGCTAGGGCTAAACCACATTTTATATTCTCATAGCTCATCATGACAAATTTATTGATCTCTGTCCCCAGGTCCTGAGTAATAGGAGCATCTCCTCTTGTAATGAGGTGACTCTTGTGGAATCCTGGACAGCTTCGGGATGGGGCTGGCCAGCAGAGAGAGCAAGCCTTGATTAGAATCTGGATCTTTCACTCCCCATCCTACAGGGAGAAATGGGCTGAAGATTAAATTAAAAATCAATCATGCCTCTGTGAGGAAGGCTCCATAAACTCTGAGGTTCAGAGATCTTCTGGGTTGGTGACCACATCCACAGTTGGGGTGTGGTGCACCCCAGCTCCACAGGAACAGAGGCTCATGAACCTTCCTGACCTCCCCTCTCCCATGGACTTTATCTGGCTGTTCATCTGTGCCCTTTATTATAAACTGGTAAAGGTAAGTAAACATTTCCCTGAGCTGTGTGAGCCATTCCAGTAAATTACTGAAACTGAGAGGGGTTTTCAAGAACCCCTGACTTTGGAGCCATGTTGGACAGAAATATGGATACCCTGGGGATCAACTGCTTGCGACTGGCCCCTAAAGTGAGGACAATCTTGGGGACTGAGCCCTTGCACCTGTGGGGTCTGACACTTGCTCCAGGTGTTTGGTGTCAGAATTGAATTAAATTATAGGATACCCAGTTGGTGTTTGGAGAGTTGGAAAATTGGTTGGTATTGGGGTTGGGGATTGGGGGAGAAACCCTACACTTAGTGTCACAGTGTTGTGAGAAGAGAAAAGATCTTTCTTAAGGAGGCTTTAAGAAAACTGCAAAATTGCCCGAGCCAGTGTGGCTCAGTTGGTTGGAGAAACATCCACAACACCAAAAGGTGGCCTGTTCAATTCCTGGTCAGGACAGATACCTAGGTTGTGGGTTTGATTCCAGGTCAGGCATGTTTGGGAGGCAACCGATTGATGTTTCTCTCTCTCTCTCCCCCTCCCTTCCTGTCTCAAAAATCAATTTTAAAGAGGAAGAGAAAACTGCAAAATTAAAAATATCTCTTCCCCCAGAAATGGTTGGTGGTGATGGTTACACAATAATGTGATTGAGCCCAGCTAGCGTGGCACAGTGGTTGAGAGTTGACCTATGAACCAGGAAGTCACAGTTGGATTCCTGGTCAGGGCACATGCCTGGCTTTAGAGCTCAATCGCCAGTGTGCGGCATCAGGAGGCAGTTGATCAATGATTCTCTCTCATCATTTATGTTTTTTTCTCTTTCTCCATCTCCCTTCCTCTCTGAAATCAAGAAAAAAAATATTTTTAATAAATAATAATATATAAATCCTACCTATTCTTTGCAAAGCACTGCTTAAACGCTGTCTCCTCCTCTTTCTCCTTAAATTCTATCAATCTCCTCCATACTCCTCAGTCATCTCCTGCTCTTGTCAACTCCATGGCAATCAGTCCTCTAAGGTGCATCTCTCTCTGCCTGTGGTCTCAGCTTCCCCACATTCAGAGCCAATCTCTATACTCCAGCCAGTGGGTTCTCTAGAGGCTGATCTGAAAAAGTAGCTCCCCTGATTTAATATTTTCCATGGGGTTGTGCTGCCACCAACAGCATGAAAGTCCATGGCCTGTCCAGGGCCACACCCTCATGAGCCCACCTTTCCAGCATCCTTCCTGCCAGGCCAGGCCTAGATGATTATCCCTGGAAGATCCCACAATAAAAGCAGTCAATTATTACTCACCCTTACTTCTCACATCCTACGTTGCCAGGTTGCCAAGTTCAGTTCTTCACTCCTCACCTAGGACCCCTCTCCAGGACCCTCCCCCATTCCACTGGCTACCACGCCACCATGGCTAACATGGTCACAACCATCACAAGTGATAGCCATACCATTTCTGGATCTCTTGTCTCTTTCTCGGCTATCAGACACTTTAGGCCAGGGGACAAGCCTTGTTATCCTCAGACGTTAATTGTGCACTCACAGATGTGCCCAGAAGTATCTGTAGAGTTGAGTCAAATGCTCTACCCCCAGCTCCAAGACTCCCTGCACTGACTATCCTAGGGGTTAAGGACATGGACTCTGTAGCCAAGTTATTCAGGTTCCAATTCTGCCTTAGTCACTGTGGGCCCTCCTCCAGGACAGGGTTAGGTTAAATCAAATTTTATAGACCTGAGGCCCATCTTGATCCCCAAAAGATAAAAAAGTGCTTCCTCATGAATGTCTGGCACAAAGCAAGAGAGAGGAATCTGGAAGGAAAACCTCTGAAGCTGTGTGAAATGAACTCCCTGGAAAAGTCCTCCCCAGAAGCACAGAAGCAGGAGGACTGAGGGAGGGCCCCTGTCCCAGCCCAAAACCTGAAGGAGTCAGAGAAGACCTCAACACTGTATTGGAGATGCAGTACCCCCACCATACACGGACACACACCCAAGATGCTGGAGACATTGACCACACTGCCCCTTGTCTATGTCATCAGGGGTAGCAAACTCAGGGTCACCTGGATCACCCCCAACAGGTTCACACTGAGCATTGTTATGAAATCTTGTTTGGTCAGTCATTCATTGGGTGCCGTGGGCACAAACATGCCAATTATTCACCAGGCCCAGAGTCCTGGGCACAGTGGGAGTAAGAGAGCAACACTGTGCTGTCACCCTGTAGTGAGATCACATGTGTGGTTCCAATTAAGGTTATTTTATTAAGTCAACAACAGTGTGATGCATGCCATAAGGAAAAAGAGTGTAGGAGAGGAAACAGGAATGTGCTGGTTACAGGGAGTCAGATTTTGCGAAAGTGTTTACCTACTAAATGGCATGGATGGTCCTTCTCATTTTTCTGCTCCTCAGTGCCTGGCACACAATAGGCAATAAGCCCATCTTTGTTAAGTGCATGGACAGAGTCTGAGATAAAGTATTCAACACTATCTTTATAGGAGAGACTTATAGACAGGTAGAGAGAAATGGGTAAGAGACAGTAATGAAGGGAAAACTAAAGAAGAGAAAGGAAACCGGGCCAGGGGGTGGGGGGCGGAGAATGAGAAAAAGAAAAACCATGAATAATTTAATTACTTTCCACACCCTGGTTGGGAAAGATACTCTTAAAATCCCGGGACTAGGGTTAAATAGAGACAGGCCTGCATTGAACATCAAGAGACTAGCTTTGAAACAACCTGCCTCAATCCCAAGGCAATATCTGCTCAGGAAGTCAAGGTCACCTTCTATGCCAGGAAATTCCAAAGTCCACCCTGGAGTGAATGCTCAGGGCAGACTCTGGGAACAGGTGAGGAGGCCTCCTGCCACACCTAGTGTAGACTGCACCCTTGGCTCCAGGAAGTGTCACTGTCTCCTCTCACCCTCCAAAGGCCATCCTTGCCCCATCCTCCCAAGTCCCAAGCCCACTCAGCTTGCAGGAAACTTCTCTGGAAGAGACAGGGGGCAGACACTGCAAGGATTGTAAGACAGACCCATAGACCTCATTGGCAGGGGCAGGTGTTACTGCTGAAAACAGGTTCATTTGTGCTGTTGAGAGAAAAGAATTTCAAAAGGCACACATGTGGAGAAGGTTAAATGTGATGGAAAAAATCTATAATAATAAAAGTGTAATATGCTAATTAGGCCGGACATCCTTCCAGACAACCTTCTGGACAAAGCCGGGGCTGTGAGGGCCGAGCCCCTTGCATGAATTTCATGCATCAGGTCTCTAGTAAATACATAAAGGTGATTGTTGGAGACAGGGTGTAAGCTGACACAGTCTTTGCACCTGAAGGGGCTAGCAAGGCTGGCCCCCTACCTGCACAGTTTTCCCAGACTTGTTTGGATGGTGGTTATCAGTAGAATGAGAGCAACCCTTTCATGGCTTGCCAAGAAGTCTGTAACTATTTACTGAGAATCTGCCTGATTTACTGTACCGAGAATTTGTCCTTCTACTCTATCTCTCCCTTAGAGATTAAGAGGAACAAAGAGTACATTCCTCTTCACAGACCTCCTATTCAGTGTTTTGTGTATAAAAGGCATTACAGAGTTAATAAACACGCTACAGCCTCTCGAAGACTCGTAGACCTCCCGATCCCGCTGTCCTGTCTTTCTTTCTTTTCTCAAATCCCACCTCCCTACCTCAGCCCAGTTCAACCTGTCAGGCTGGCCCTAGCAAATTGGCACCCAAACAGGGACCTGAGGACTTGGGAAGCAGACAGTGAGGATATCCTCCAGATAAAGAGTGCACTCGATAAGGTAAGGGAGGAGCAATTTATTGATAGTCGGGAGTAAAGCATGGGATAAGTAGAGTTTAGAGAAAATGCCCTTTAGAGGCAAATGTCGAAGTCTATGTGATCACAAAATAATGTTGTTTCTTGTTCAAATTAGAATCTTAGTGTATGTATGGAATTTAAAATCTGTAATAAGTGAAACTCCACTGCTGAAGCCGCCTCTGATGCAGAGAGATTCAGGAGTGGCAGAAGAGGGCAGGGCTATCTGCTCTCCCACAATAAGATTACTTGCAATAAGATTACTTAATACCTTGTTTAAAAATTATAAGAGAACTAGCAGGGAAATGCAAATCTTGGCCAAATTGGGTGTGAGTTATTACTTCAGAAAGCAAAAAAGAAAGAAAAATTTTGAGATCTGTCTATCTTTTAAGCATGAAAAGAAATTCAGCCAGATCTGTTGCTGATGCTTCTCCTGAAGTAAGCAGGATGTGGGGGAAGGGAGAGACACGTGACGATCCAATATGGACGCCCATTCTCCTAGTATACAAATTAAAAGTTTTCTTTCTCGCCATGAAAAGGTTTTAAAAATTTAGAAATGCGTCTGGGATATCTGTACACGTGTAAAGAGAAAGCTAGTATAAGGCAAATGTGCACTCGGTCGAATTTCGGATATTAGATAGGTCTTGAACTAGACTTAACTCTTTACAAGGGCTACAGAAATGAAAAACCCAAGACTAGTTTTTTCCTAAGAAAAAAGGAAAGAAAAAAATAGCGAATTTAATCTAAAGGAAAGAAATTCAAGCTGGTTCCAGCAACAAGATTCATATTTCCATAATAAAGAGTAGTTTTTAAAATGCTAATAAACCTTGTTAAAAAGTTAACTTTTAAAGCCTTCAACAATATAAGTAAATTTGTCTCTGTTATAGAATTTATCCAAAGTAAATGCTTTAAAATAATTAGAATTGGATTTGAATCTCATAAATTGTTAAAATATATTAATTATAAAGATCTAAGTAGCCCAAGTAACTGGCTACGCCCTTTGTTAATAGAGGAAGGGGTAGATGCCCTCCCCCCAGCAGACAGGTAATATAGTTTCCTGCCAGTAGCCATCTTAAGGAATATAGTAATTTACATTTAAATAAATCAAACCTGTTTTACCATCTTTAAGAAAGGAAGATTTGGCAGCTTAAAATTTTAAAATTCTGCATTAATTATATCATAATAAAAGTTTATTGACTATCTAGATATTTTAAAATAAAATATATATATATACACTGAAATATTAATCTAAATTTGCCTCATAAAAAATCTAGAAGACAGAATTAAATCTATTAATTGATTATGTCTTGTATTTTTCTTAGAAATATAAAGTGTTATTAATCTAAAACCTACTAAAAATATTTGACTTACCAGCTTTAAAAGTTCAAAGTACAGATTAAATTAAATAAGAGAAATTATATAAATATAGTAATTATATTACCTAAAATATAAAAATGTATTTTTAAGAAAATAAAATATTCTGTTTTCTCTAATAATTAGGAATTCAAAATATATTAGTTATTGATCTGATTTTAAAAAGAGGATTAATTCTATAATCCAGTTTAAATATAATTGATATTCTTTAAGATAATTTAGGTATATAATTTTTAAAGCATATATATAAATATATACATATATATATTTAATCTTTCCAAGTTATTTCAAGACTGAGAGTGACTTTTGAACATTTCATTGGGCCCCAAAATATTCAAAAGTCTGTTCTCTCTTAAAAGAAATATATTTTTAATTAAACCAAGTAATACTTGAAATCACATAGAAAGCTTTATCAAATAAAAGTTAATATATTTTACTTATACATATATATTAAATATTATAAAGGTTTTCACCTATGAGAAGGGCAAAAACAATATATTTCTTAAATATAGCCAAATTGTTCAACAGCAGTAGAATTTCTAAAAAGACAAAAGCCATACTTTTAAATCAGACCAATAAAGTATCAGACCCATAAGTTTTACTAAATAAGTTTCTTTACTTTTTAATTAAAGATACTTACTTAAGTTACTTTATAAATTAGCCTTTTAAAATATAATCAAGATCTCATATAAATTAAGTTACATAAGAAACTAATGTTTAAATAATTAAATCCAAATAAAATCTAGGAACAGATTAGAAGCCACCATTTACTACCTAACTTTATGTAGCCTCCTACATTAAGCTAGAGGCGGGGCAACATTTGCGGTTTATAAAATCAGACATAAATTTACTTTATTTTAAATAAAGATACCTACTTTAATTACTTAAATATATTAGCTTATTAAATTATATTCAAGGTTTTCAGCTTAAAGAAAAGCCAATATCTTTGTAAGCAATTTAATTAAGTATCCTAAGAAAGTTACTAAGACCTTGTCTATACAAAAAGAAATTAACAGACAGTTTAAAATTAAATTGCCATACCTAGAGCAAAGAATATCCTTACATAATATTATTCTACAATATCATTATCATTTTTGATATTTTACAACAGCATATTGTACATTTATCCCAAACAAACTTACAAACTAATTCTTTGAATGTTTGGCAGCAATTTTAAAAAGGACATGAAAGGAATTAAGGCACTGGGAAGGCACTTGAGCATTCTATATTGGCCCTTCTTACCCTTTTTGCCAAGAGGGAACCTCTTCTCACAATCCAATTGCCCGCAGCTGTTACCTGAGCTCTCTATTCATGCTGAGGTTGAAGCCTCATGGTGGCTGGTACCATAGATCTGTCTATCGTCCAATGGTGTGAGCTGGGCCCTCCCTGGAGAAGAAACCTGGGTTCCCCAAGATATGTGATCAATGCCAGGGCCCCGCCAGCAGGTGAGGGGATCCCAAGGCAGGTGCTAAGTGTGGAGGCCACGGGGCCATAGGCTATCAAGGAGACAGAACTGAACCTCACATCACCCTGCTTGGCCCCAGAGGATGGCTGGTTAGCCAGAGACGGGTAAGATTCCTCAGGGAAGGAACAACCTAAGACAGGCACAGTCACAGAGGGGCAATCAGGAGAGAACTTGGGGGTCAACAGAGGTAGGGCACAGATCCTCACCCCCCCAACATTAGAGGGTCTTAAACCTTCGCCCCTTCTGAGGGAGGTCTCCTGCCCCATGGCTGCTTCGCGCTTCCCATGCCTGGCTCAGATCGGGACCCAGGTAACAGACAGAGACTTGGCCCAGCTCAGATAGGGACCCAGATAACAGAGACATGGCTAACAGCAGCTGCCCTATATCTAAATCCAGCCTAACACCAGGAATGCTCAGGGCTTTCTCAGGGATACAAATAATCCTTTCCATTAATATTTACAGGGTAAACTAACATTGTTATTAAAATATTACATTTAAAAGTAAATTAGTAGTCAGCCTTACTATAAAAGTACTTATAATATAGCTAACTAGTCGCCTATAGGCTTAACCTTCAAACTACAGCCCTACAGGTTACCTATTGTAAAAAGAAAGACAAAGATTCTTAAATAAAACTCTCTATAGCCTAAAAATTATTTCTAGAAGGAAATAAGGAGGTTTCCTTCAAATATTATAGGAATTATAATTAAAAGCCTATATATTTAGCCCTTTAAACTAAGGTAAATAATTTATATTTTTCCTCTCTAATAAGTTTTATATAAAATTAAAGATTAATAGCAGAAACTTAATGTCATTTATTGTCCATAATCTAGGACAAGTAAAGTTAATAAATAAATTAAGCTTTATTTCAGATTAATTTAAATTAGCTAATTAAAATAAGTAAGTATTCATAAAACTTAATTATACTAAACAAAAAACTATTCCTAAAGTATTAACAAAACTTTATTGATAGTTCATCTCATAGTAAAATTACTTAACATACAATGAATCCAAAGCAATCATATTTCTATACAAAAATTAAAAATAAAAGATTATCAAGACTACATTAAAAATTTTTACAAAAACTTCATAATAATACAAAAGAAGAGATTAATAGAATAATATCTTAAAAGAAATATCCTATAAGTAAATTATATCAAGCCTTAATTACTTTAAAATTTTTACTCAAATATTAATTTTCATTTATAATACTAATAACACAAAACCCATAAAATCTTATAGTATCAAAATAAGCCAAAGGAAAATCATTTAGACAAAAATCAAAAGGATCCCAACTCTAATTTACAGAAAATATTTCTTTATTAATCTTTGGTCGAGAATATATTTATATTTCCAGAAAACTCCAAGACCATGTAGATTCCTATAACAACGGATCCCAGAGAGGACCTAGTAGAACTGTTCCAGCCACAAAGTGGGCAGCAGCCCACAAGAACAAAGGTAACATAGTCCAGAAATAAATATAGTAAAGACACTTTGCCATGCTAGCAGTCAGCAGCTGTACATTACTACAGGTTGCCCAGGACCAAGAGCAAGGAAGGTTGGTATATGTACTTCCAGATCATGTGTACACACCCTTCTACATAAAAGTCAACATGTTTAATATTTGTGTTCTACCGGGACCCTAGCTTAAAGGCTTACTTTATTTCTAATGCAGGGAATAGTATTAACTACCACATTAAAAGAAATATTATACCTCAGGCATTAACCATTTTCACATATAGCCTTAACAGATTTTACTACGGAGCCCATCAACCTATAGTAATAGTACTTATATAGTAAGTATAGCAAAAATTATTAAAACAGCTACTATAGGGCACACTAATTTAGAAGAATTTTTCATTTAATTTTCAGCCTTTAAAATATTATTTAAGAACGGCAATTTCCATATTTTATTTGAAGCAATGTCCTCAGTATATTATCCACCTTCCTATACCAACCTTAGGGGTAAATCCCCGAAAACTTAAACCTAATCGAATCTGGCAAAATAAATGTCACTCAATTGTAGAAAGAACCAATCATACTCTTAAAATCATTTACTAAAAAACAAAAAGGGGGAGACAGTTGTTATGTGTCACCTCAAGAGAAGCTCAGTCAAGCTTTTTAGACTTTAAAAATTTTTGAATTGTGATACAGAGGATCGTACAGCAGGTGAAAGGCATCAGGCCTCCTGTACAATAGCCTCCACCGAGTCAGCTAGGTGGAAGGAAACATAAATCAGAAAAGAGTTATATCAGATCCAGTAATAATGTGGGGAAGAGGTTGTGTTTTATATCTTTTCAGAAGGAGCAACACAGCCAATTCAGGTACCAGAGCATTACGTGTATCACCACAATGGACTCAGACAAGCTCCTGTGTCCCTTCACTCAAAAAGGACTAAGTACTACCCTAATGACAGCAAAGCGGAAGAAGAAGAAAACTAAAAGCTACGCAAGGGACTGAGGTGCCAGCATAGAGTCATTTAAAGAAGTTAACGACTCAAGTGCAGCAGATTATAGAAAAACAAGAAGTTGAAGCTACTTCTTCAACCATGTTCCTACTCATGCTAGCATCTATTAGCTGCCAGTCTTCTGCAAAGTCTTGCACAGCCAAGTCCAAGGACCCTAAGTAAATATACACCAGCAGCACAAGAGACTTTCTTTCATTTAGTAGCTAAAAATGTTAACATGTCCATAGTTTTGAATTCTTTCTTTTTGTTTTGTTATTATTTAATAGCCAGAGTTTTGCTCTTGACATTCAAGTTTTGAAAATGATAACATGTATATAATTTAATTTTGCATTGGCATTGTTTGCAATTGTTTTAATATTAGAGCTTTATTATTAATATTTAAATTTTACTTTTATTATTAGTAGCCTAAAAAACAAAAAAGGGGGATCTGTTGGAGACAGGGTGTAAGCTGACACGGTCCTTGCACCTGAAGGGGCTAGCAAGGCTGGCCCCCTACCTGCACAGTTTTCCCAGACTTGTTTGGATGGCGGTTATCAGTAGAATGAGAGCAACCCTTTCATGACTTGCCAAGAAGTCTGTAACTATTTACTGAGAATCTGCCTGATTTACTGTACCGAGAATTTGTCCTTCTACTCTATCTCTCCCTTAGAGATTAAGAGGAACAAAGAGTACATTCCTCTTCACAGACTTCCTATTCAGTGTTTTGTGTATAAAAGGCATTACAGAGTTAATAAACACGCTACAGCCTCTCGAAGACTCATAGACCTCCCGATCCCGCTGTTCTGTCTTTCTTTCTTTTCTCAAATCCCACCTCCCTACCTCAGCCCAGTTCAACCTGTCAGGCTGGCCCTGGCAGGTGATGGCAAGATTTTATTTGGGGTTAAGAGCATTAACCCTTTGCACTCGCTTGCTTTTTTCTCGATTCCTCTATTCTACTCGGGATTTAATTTTTTTAATACCCCAGATTTTACAAAGCACAGCAGTAGAATAAAAAACTGGAGTTTCTTTTCATACAAACTTATTTATTTGGATTTTTTATATTTCAAATTATTGATACATTCAAAGAGTAATTTTAATCTCTATAATTTTTTATGGTGTGATATTTTTTGCAACATTCACCCACATGAAGACCTGGTTTACATTCACATGTTTCGCAAATATAAATCATCTCTCTTCTTCCTCCTTTGATTTTCCTGTTAGAACAAACAACACAATCTTTGTGTTTTTTGTTAGGGTGAGGTGTGATTATATAGAGCTTTCCATCTAAACGTTGCTCTAAGTTAGTGAATAATAATCTACCCCTGGAAGTTAGTGTACCATTTCTGAATTCTCCAACAAGATCATGTACTAGTTTCCTAATAAATTTCACATGCGTTATCAGTTTTTCATTTTTTCTTTTTTGGCATTCTTTGTACAATATATAGGAATTTAAAACACTGACCTCAAGCCCCCAGAAAAACAATTTACACCACCATTTTAGAGTCTTCCTTATAAAACAGTATGTGCCTGTGTAGTGATCAGCTATATCAACACCCCCCATAAACTTTGTATAGTTGGTCACGACCTTGGGTTTGAGAACTATTTCCTTCCCACCACCACGCACTCTCCTTTCCATAGACTCAGTCTCTGAAGTGTCCCATGTACTGAGCATTGTGACTATCCTCTTGTCTTTCCACGCAAGAAGCATTACATTTTCATCCCTGAAAGCCACTATATCTCCTTTCATTAGCTTTGGATGTTTGATAACAGGTGGATTATCTTTCCTATTGGGCATTATTGTCCCTGTCAAGTGTGTTTTTTCCTTGAACAATTCCTTTGCAAGAGTGACATTAGTGTAATACCTGTCAGTGAAGAAATGATAACCTTGAGAACCAGGTACTGAGTTCTTCAATCTTTCATGAAGCTCTAAAACTATTCTGCTAGTAAAAGGGAGATCAGGTCTCACCAACGTTTCAGATGTTATTCCCCCATAATAAGGGACAAATGAATGTACGTAACCACATTTTGAATCTGAGAGGACATATAAACGAATACCCCATTTTGTTGGCTTTTTAGGATTATATGTGATGAAGTGTATCTTTCCCTTGAAACCAACAACAGCCTCATCAACAACAATCTCTCTTCCAGGACAGAATCTCTACCTAAATTTCATTTCAAGGTATGATAAGAAGCAGTTTACCTTCTCAGTTCTTGTTCTCAAATCTTTACTTGACTTTTGGTCATTTTTCAAGTGTAATATCCAAAATATTTGCAAGAACCTTTCTCTTTTGAAAACAGATCGAAAAAATGGTATATGAGACTCAAAATCCATGGACCAATAACTCTGCAAGTTGGGGTGATTCAATACACCCATATTTAGTATTACACCAAGAAAAGCCTTCATTTCCTCTATCATCACATCTTTCCAATTATTTCAAGTGGATCGCTGGGATAGTTCTTTCTGGCTAATTTTATGCCTAGCATACTCATTTGTCTCATCCGTTATATTTTTTATCAACATCTCAGTAAAAAACAACTGAAAAAAGTCTATTGGTGTGGCACATCCAGAAGGAACTTGAGGTCCAACATGTAACTGACCAGTGGAGAAAGGGATTCTGCTAGGCTCTTTGTCATTCACAGATGTAGATGTCCACTTTTCTTTTTCCTGTTTTCCCCTAGAAACAACTTTCACTGGGTCTTATACCCGATTTCTCAATGATATCACCTATATCTCCATCACTCTCACTCGAATAAACAATTGTGCATCTTCGTTTTGCCTTTATGAATTCAATGTCACTGTCACTGTCAGTACTTTCAGCCAGATCTTTGGGCAAAGCAAGGGACTTTTTCCTTTCTGTAGTTCCACTAGGATCAGGAATTTGTTCATCATCTCCAATCGCATCCACAGAGAACTCACTTTCGTCACTATTACATTTTTCACTTTTTTCTTCGTTTTCGAAGTAAAATTCATCATCGCTGCTTTCTATGTCTTTGGAAAACTTATCCATCCTGAGGAGGGGAAATTCACTCAGAACGTGCGACTGCTAGGGGGCAAACCAATCATCCAACTAAACCCTGTGTCTTGACAACATCTGTGATATGCTAATAGAAACCTAAACAAACCTAGGAGACGAAAAGATAAGGAAGGTTCTTTACCAAGGGAAGATGATGCTAGCTCAAAAAGGCATGATGCAATGACTCATGCCTTGGACCCTCCTACTCAAGATTGCTGCGCCTCTGGGTCTGGGAGAGGCCACGCACCCCTGGGTCCGGGTGAGGCTGGGTCCTGGGCCTGGGTGAGGCCGCACGCACCTGGGTCCGGGTGAGGCCACACGCCCTGGGTCCGGGTGAGGCCATGTGCCCCGGGGCCCAGGTGATGCTGGGTCCCGGGTCCGGGTGAGGCTGCGCCCCTGGGTCCAGGTGAGACCAAAGCAGAGGGAGTCGGACCTGCATTACCACCATTTGTCCACCATCCAGAACTGAAAAGTCAGTGCTGACATGTACACATAAGGAACTGGTGGACATTGAAATTGGGTCTCAAAAGATCTGTTGGTCCAGAAAGAAACTCACTACAGACTGATTCATTTGTCTGTCAGCATAACTATTATTGCTCGTCTCACATTCGGTTCTTATAAGTATATTTCTAGTAACACATGATCTCACTCATCTAGGGGAAATGATGAACAACATAAACTGATGAACAAGAACAGACCCAGAAACAAGGAGGCATCGATCGGACTGTTGGGCCTCAGAGGGAGGGTAGGGGAGGGTGGGGGTAGTGGGGAGAGATCAACCAAAGGACTTGTGTGCATGTATACAAGCCTAACCAATGGTTAAGGACAACAGGGGGTTGGGGGCATCCATGGGGAGGGGTGTGGGATGGGAATGGGGGGATGAGGACAAATATGTAACACCTTAATCAATAAAGAAATATATATATAAAAAAAGACTACAGGAGCGGTGTGTGCACAGATCTGAGGGACTCCAGGCATGTTTATCTTCTGTGGAGCAGTCATTGTCATTGATTATAATGAAGAGGTTTGTGACTTCCTGTAGCTTCTCAGATGTTCCCATCAGAGCCATTGATGCTCTGGCAGCAAAAAAAGATGAAGACAAAGGCTGTCTTTAGTCCAGGATTGTGGCTTTTGTGACCCAGACAGTGTTCCAGTGGGTTTGGGTGAAAGTTCTTCATTGTTGCATTTTCTGTCACTGAGGTGAGACTCTCGCCCAGAGGGCATAAGTATGGAGATTGAATATAGAGTTGCCAAACCTGTTGTTCCGAAATAGGTGAACGTACATTTGTTTTATATTGAACCATTTTTTTAACAGCTGTGATGAGAAAATTGCATGTGTTAAGTGTATAGTGTTTCATAAAGCTGATCATATCTGTCACGTGTAGTTGCTTCATGACCTCATTTAATCTGTCCTGTTTTTCACAGCTTTCCCAGTAACCATGGATTTAATTTCCATTCTAATAAAAAAACTTCGCTTTAAAAAAAAAAAAAAAACAAGATTGCTGCCTATGCAAAAGATAAGCTTAGGTGGTGGCATCAGTTGAGATGGCATTTACATTTTACTTGTCCTTTCATGCTAATGAAAACAAGAAAATATACTGGAAAAATAGACAAAAATCCCCCCCCCCCCCGCGGTGAAACTACGTGTGGAGTGTGGCTCGACATACGAGCTGCTACCGATGCTAACCTTGTCAAGTCACACTCGACATCCGAGTGCAAAAAGTTAAGACAAGTACACCCTCAGGGACATAGAGGGCGGGCAGGGTCTAGAACAGTGGTTCTCAACCTGTGGGTCGCAACCCCTTTGGGGGTCGAACGACCCTTTCACAGAGGTCGCCTAAGACATCCTGCATATCAGATATTTACATTACGATTCATAACAGTAGCAAAATTATAGTTATGAAGTAGCAACAAAAATAATTTTATGCTTGGGGGTCACCACAACATGAGGAACTGTATTAAAGGGTCATGGCATTAAAAAGGTTGAGAATCACTGGTCTAGAAGCAACAGTCACAGGGCTGTTAATTCTCCATATTTTCTTAGGTCATAGTAAAGAACAAGGTGTCATTCAGTCCATCCAACCAACTTTCTGATTCTTCCAGGCTTTTGTGTGTGTGTGTGTGTGTGTGTGTGTGTATGTGTGCGCGCGCGCGCGCGCGTGGGGGGGGGGGAGGGGTAGGGAGAGGGAAGCACTCATTCCAACCAAGCCCTTTCCTGGACCCACTGGGGTTCCACACCCTCTATCCAATCTGATCACCTTCCCAGTTTTTCCCAGGCTAGGCTCTGCCCCTCTGACATCAACCTGGCTCTCACTGAGCATGCCCAAAAGGAAACACCTCCCTCCTGTGCTAACAACTTTTATTGCGCATGTCCAAATGTTCTGTTACATCATGTGGTTTCTACTGCTCATGTGCCCAGCAGAGAAATTTCCCCTCCTCCTTCCTCTGGGAATCCAGTGTGGGCGGGCAGGGCAGCACCTCAGGGTGATTTTCCTGTCAGCTTTGGGGATTAAGTCTCCTCCATGGCAGTCCCCTGGAGTGTGTGAATGAGTCTGTTTATGCTATAGCTTCCTTGCAAACTCATTGGAATGCTGTCCTGATATCTGCTTCAGCTTCCCAGTTTATTCAGCTTAATGTTTGATTACTAAGCTTATTATTTGATTCCCCTTTGCATCCTTTATTATATAAATAACTAGATAATTATGAGGATAATTAGCTAGTTGTTAATTGTGAATGGTGAAGGGGCTGGCAGAGTATTAGGAATGTTGGAAAGAACCAGGTTCTGCAACATTAGTCCCTGTCCTGCACAGAAACCTTCCCTGGCTTTAAAGAAATGTATATTCTTTGAATCAATTATTTAATTTTACTTTAATAACAGTATTTGAGAATGTGAACAAAAATGCACCATACTTCTCTCTACAGATGCATCCCCTCCCTCACACAGTACCCAATTCCCCCTACTATGCACCACAATCTTGGGTCACATGGCCTTAGAAGGGCTTGGGGTACTCCAGTTGACCACGGCATCCACCAGGAAGGTGGGCATGTAGCTCATGGGAAGGTAGATGAGCTTGGCATCCCAGCCAGGTGAGTATCGGGTGCGGGGATGGCAGGAGGTCAGAGCATGTTCCATGCAGTTCGTCACCAAGGACAGATCCTGTGTGCATATTATATCCAACAATCCAATTGCTTTCAGGCCTGTCCAGAATGAGAAAAAATCCAGATGTATTCCCAACTCCAACCATTAAGATCACCTTAGAGAATGAGTTTCTAGACTTCCTGGTCCCCTACATTGAATCCACCTAAACTCCTTAGTGGGTGCCTCCCTCCTCCCCCAGGCACAACTGTTTCGCTCTAATCCACCTCTGGCTTTATTCCTAGGAATATGTGCAACACACAACTGAAGGTCTCCACAGACACTAGAAATCTAAGTGCCTGAAAGCCAGCTGCTCTTATACTTGTTCACCAGGAGGTCACGGGTGTCTTTTCTCTCTGGCTTTAGTTTCATCCTCAACAACATGAGAAGTTCACATAAGACGGTGGTGCCACATCTAACAAGCCTGGATCCTTTCCTTGGGTTACCAGTTGACAACATGGGACCACGGAGATAGAATTAAAGGTCCCCTGTTTGTGGGTGAGACAGAGCACAGAGGTTGGACCTGAGACTAAGGTGGGACTAACTATGAGTCTAGACTTCAGGACAATGGTCTGCTTCTATCCCCATGGACCACAAGGCTCACTCACTGTATGCCAGAAACCTCTCCCCATAGGCCTCCTTGACCTCTGGGCTGGCCTTATCCCATGCCTCTTGGAAGTTCCTAGAAATCACCGGAGTACTGGTCACAAAAGTCTTGAAGAAACCGGGCTCAATGATAGCCACTTTCACCCCAAAGTGGGAGAGCTCCCTCCTGCAAGGCAAACCGACAGAGAGGCAAAGACTTCAGAGGTCTCATAAAAGAAAACAACACCTGGAAAACACCCAACCCAATCAAACACCAATATAAGATTACAGTAGATTAAGCTCAAAAGTGTGGGGAGTTGTGAAGTGCCGCAGACAGGAGGAGAAAATTTATGATGATAGTATTGCCTCTCCACAGAGTTTGAGTATTTTTACAAATATTTACATACATTTGCGTAGAACTCTAAATTCTACCAATTCTGCTGAAAGGCACCACTTAAATTCTATGCCCTTGTATTTCTGTCACATGCAATAAAAGTGGGCTGTGCCTGTTTTATCTTTCCCATGCTCCTCAAACCCCTCCCTCTCCTTTCCCACCCAGGTCAACCTCCAGGCCATCTTTCCTGTAAGGAGCTCTCTCAGCCAATGGTCTCAACTACCCCACATCATAGCAATCCTCAACCCTGTAGCCAGTGGAGTTTCTACTGCTGATGTGATGAGGAAGCTCCCTGAATAAAGTCCTTCCCTGAGGCTTCACTGACAACAGGGCCCCTAGAACCCAATTTCCATAGCAGTTAAGTACATGCGTGGGCTGGGCAGTGGAGCAAGATAAGTTCCAATTCTGCCTCAGATGCTTTCTGACTGTGGGCATGGACAGGTTGATTCAACTCCATTGCCCTGAGGCCCATCCAGATCTCCAGAAGATAAAAGTGTTTCCCAATGAATGCCTGGCAAAAAGCAAGAGAGAAGGATCTGGAAGGAAGAGCCTCTGAGGCCGTGTGAAATCACCCCCTTGGAAAAGGCTCCCCCAGAAGCACAGAAGCAGAAGACCCAAGGGAGGGCCTCTGTCCCAGCCCAATACCTGAGGGAGTCCGAGAAGGCCTCGACGCCGTACTTAGAGATGCAGTAGCCCCCACCAATGAAGGCTACACGACCGAAGACGCTGGAGACATTGACCACTCGGCCCTTTGCCTTCCTCACCAGGGGCAGCAGACTCAGGGTCACCTCGATCACCCCCAACAGGTTCACGTTGAGTATCTTTACGAAGTCTTGTTTGGTCAGCCACTCATTGGGTGCCGTGGGCACAGAGATGCCAGCATTATTCACCAGGCCCCAGAGTCCTGGGCACACAGAGGGGAGAGAGGAAGACCCTGCTGAGACCGTGCAGTGAGGACACAGCTGTGGTTCCAACTCACCTTCCAACTGAGTGAGGACAGTAGGAGGAGGTGACATGGGGTGTGGGTAGAACAGATAACAGATAACTACATGCTGTCTGCAGGGTTTGGGGCAGTGCAGACCCTGTAAGCTGTGGTGACAGAGTCAGCGTTATTCCTGGTTTATTCCTAGTGACCAACCCCGCTGCCTGGTAGAGGAAATTTGATGAGACAGGACAGATGCTGAGGAAATCTAGTGAGTCCACAGTGTGGATCACACAGAGCCATGTTTGAGTTTTCACACATCAGTGCGGTTCCCATGAGGGAAAGAGAGAGACACAGACAGAGAGAGAATGAAGAATGCGGAGGAAGAGAGGAACAAAACCACTTTGTATAAATGACAAAAATATTAGAGACAGTGAACACCTAAGAACACTTTGGTGGGTAAAGCAGACCTGAAATCTCAGGTGGGTGAAGTGCAGAATAGGCCTGGGTTTTCTCACATCAATGTTCTCCTTGCAGACATTGTAAATATTCACCCACATTTTCAGATTTCTGGACAGCTCCCATAGTGAGCACTCAACAACTATCAATGAGGGAAAGAGAGAGACACAGACAGAGAGATAATGAAGAATGGAGGGGAGAGAGAAACACACACACACACATTGAACAAAAGACAAAAGTATAAATATGGCTAATATTTGGGGACACAGCTTGGGTAAAAAGACCTGAAATCCCAGGTGTGAGGAAACGTGGTGAACAAGTCTGTGGTTGACCTCAGGTCACTGACCTTGACACAATCTGCATCAACAGTGAACTATGATCCTGCAAGAGCTCTGAGAATTCCAAGGACAGGCTTTGAGGGGGCCCAAGGCTGCCTCTCCCCCACTCAGGCTCAGACTTCACCATCAGCCCCACACAATGCTACCCGCTCCTCCCACTTGCACAATAGGCCACTCTCCTCCACCCCCACCGCAGCCCCCTGGCTGATCATTTACCCAGCTTCATGGAAACCTCTCTGCAAGAGCAAAGATAGTCCTGAGGATTTAAAAATTTACAAACCACCAACCTCGACAGCAGGAACGGGGATCAGTAGGACACAGGGCAAGGGCTGGTGATGGGAATCTGTAAATATTGACCCAGAGTGGAGTCCCTGGTCTGCTCAGACACACTCTGCCCTATAGGGGTCATATTTTTCTACCATGTATTTCCCTTCTAAGAACCAAATCGATGCACATAGTTATAGAGATTTGGGTAAAAAAAAAAAAAAAAGTTTCCCAAGACATCATTTATGTTGAATAAAATATAGGAAACAATTCCATATCATATCATAAGATACTTCTTTATAAATGTTACTTTTTGTTTTCCGTAACACATTGCGGACAGATCACGAGAATTCTCGATTGTTTTGTTAAGCCTTATGGCCCATCACAAGAATTCTCAAATTTTCATTGTTGTCATTTAGAGAAAGACTGTAATGGAAAATGCATTCGATGAAGTTGAAAATTACAAAAGGAATTAAAATAATTAGTCTGTTGTCGTTAGTAATAAAAATAACTTTTTTATATCAATTTGATATTTTTAAAGTGCTCAGTAACCATGGATAGTGATGAAGAACATGATAAAATTCTGGATATATTTGCTGACAATTTATCAGATATTCCAAGTGAAAGTAATGAAAGCTTTGACAAGTGGCAGTGATATGGTTATTTTTTTCAAAAAGGCGAAAAATAGTAATTTCAAGTGATTCTGAACCTGAAAATTTGAACAATTCCACACATGATTTTGAGTGTAATTTGCGTCTTGGTTGCCAAGATAATGATTGGTCAAAAGAGGACTTTCAACCTAATTTGGAAAAATTTGAAGGTAATTCTGGGGTTTCAGATATACTGTCTGATTCTAAGAATATCATTGAAGTCACCAACATGATTTTTGACAACTATCTGTTTGAAATATTTTTATATCAATCAAGCATATATTATAACCAAGATTTAGGAAAGCACAAAATTTTGAAAGCAATAAAGTGGTCTCCTGTTACTCCAACAGATATGAAAAATGTTTTAGGACTTATAGTGCTAATGGGGCATACTCAAAAGAATACTTGGAAAGAATATTGGACTACAAATCCAGTTCTAGCTGTTCCAATATTTCCTCAGACGATGAGTCGAAACAGTTTTCAACAAATCTGGATTTACTGGCATTTCAATGACAATGCAAACATGACTAAATCTTCATCCAGGCTATTTAAAATTCAACCTGTACTCGACCACTTTATTCATAAGTTTCAAACAATATATAAACCTATGCAAGAATTATCATTACATGAAGGCATGATCCCTGGAGGCGATGTCTTCTATTTCAAAGTTACAACTTAGCTACAATTATTAAACATGGTTTACCTGTAAGAATGATATGTGAGAGCAAGACTGGGTGTATTTGCAATATGGAAATTTACACAGGTGAATGAAAAAAAATTGAATGACTCTATTCTATCACTACTTCGGCCATATCTGGAATTGGGGCATCACATACATCAAGATAACTCTTACAATAGCATTTCAATTGCAGAAACTTTATTACTACATAAAACAAGAGTTTGAGGAACAATGCGAACAAATAGAGGCTTGCCAAAATGTTTGAAAGATGAAGCATCTACGCTTAAAAGAGGTGAAATAGCCTCCCGAAGAAAAGGTGACATTTTATTATTTATTTGGAAGGATAAAAGAAAAGTTCGAATTATTTCAACTATCCATGATGCTTCCTTTTGTAAAAAAGAAAAGACAAATCGGCATACTAGAGAGGAAATAAAGAAGCCAGTTTCCATTGTGCAGTATAATAACTGTATGCAAGGTGTTGATCTTGCTGACCAATATCTTTCAACATACAGTATCCTTAGAAAAACAATAAAATGGACGAAGAAAGTAGTGCTTTACCTGATTAATTGTGGACTATTCAAGTCATTCAGGATTTATCAAGCGCTCAATCCAGCAGAGTGGATCTCACCCCAAGTAGATAAATGAGCAGATCCAGAATTTAGCAATCCTGATCCATCAGGTGTTAGAAGTAGGAGAGCTCCTCAGAAAGATCATCCACAAAGATGATCAGGCAACATGAAGCAGCACATCCCTGTGCAAATTCCATCTTCAGGTAAAAAGAAATATCCTACCAAAGTTTGCAAAGTATGCAAAAGTAATGGTAAGAGAAGAGAAACCCGTTACATTTGCCAGCTTTGTTTAGTTCCTTTTCATATTACACAGTGTTTTACAAACTATCATACTTTAAAAAGATATTAGCTTGTAAGAAAATGTAATAAATAACTTCAAAATGCAATGGGTATTTAATTTTAAAGCGTGCCTTTAACATTTATGTAAAACTTGTTTTTACTCGTTCAATAGAAATTTATCTGGCCACTGGGTAAAGCTAGCAATAAAACTACTTGTCAGCAATGTGTTAAGATCAGGAACAAAACAAGAGTGTGCACTTTCACCACTTCTATTCAACACAGTTTTGGAATTCCTAGCCACAGCAATCAGACAAGAAAAGAAGTAAAAGGCATCCAATTAGAAAGGGTGCATATGACATGATATTATATAGAGAGAACTTTAAAGAGTCCACAAAGAAACTATTAGAACTGATAAATGAATTCAGTAAAAGTAGCATGATAAAAAACTAATATTCAGAAATTGGTTGCATGTTTTCAAAATCCTCACCCGAGTATATGCTTATTGATTTTATTTTATTTTAAATATATTTTAATTGGTTTCAGAAAGGAAGGGAGAGGGAGAGAGAGAGATAGAAACATCAATGATGAGAGAGAATCATTGATGGACTGCCTCCTGCACACGCCTTAATGGGGATCGAGCCTGCAACCCGGGCTTGTGCCCTTGATTGGAATCGAACCCAGAACCCTTCAGTCTGCAGGTCAATGCTCTATCCACTGAGCCAAACCAGCCAGGGCTGCTTATTGATTTTAAAGACAGAGAGAGAGAGGGAGAGAGAGAAATGTGAGAGAGAACATTGATTGGTTGAACATTGATTGGTTGCCTTCCATACCTGCCCGGACTAGGGATTGAACCTGAAACCTTGTTCATGAGATGATGCTTCACTCAACTGAGCCACAAGGCCATGGTTCAGTTGCATTTTTATATACCAATAATGAACCATCAGAAAAGGAAATTAAGAAAACTATCTCATTTAAAATTTCATTTTTATGAAACACACCAAAAACCTAGGAATCAATTTAATCAAAGAAGTAAAAGACCTTTACTCAGAAAACTATAAGCTATTGAAGAAAGAAATTGAGGAAGATACAAATAAATAGAAGCATATACCATGCTAATCCTATCTAATAAAACAGTAATATGCAAATTAACCATCACTCCGTGACAAAATGGCGGCGCCCATGGCCACAAGATGGCGGCGCCCAGTCCTCTCATTCCTGCCAGAGTCCCCCAGTCCACCCAGCCTTGGCAGCGCAGGTTGTCCAGCTCGGAGGCGCCTGCGCCCCCACACCACGATTCTGGCCCAGCTTCGGCAGCCTGGGCTGGGGTCTCAGCCTGCAAGGGGCACTGCACCCCAATGGCAGGATCCCCCTCCCAGCGGCCATAGCCTGGGCTGAGTCTAAGCCTGCAGAGGCGCGCACCCCCATGGCGCAATCCCCCTCCCAGTGGCCTTAGCCTGGGCTGAGTCTAATCCTGCGAGGGGCGTAAATCCCAATGGTGCGATCCCCCTCCCAGCGACCTTAGCCTGGGCTGAGTCTAACCCTGCGAGGGGCGTAAATCCCAATGGTGCGATCCCCCTCCCAGCGACCTTAGCCTGGGCTGAGTCTAATCCTGCGAGGGGCATAAATCCCAATGGTGCGATCCCCCTCCCAGCGGCCTTAGCCTGGGCTGAGTCTAATCCTGCGAGGGGCGTAAATCCCAATGGTGCGATCCCCCTCCCAGCGGCCATAGCCTGGGCTGAGTCTAACCCAGTGAGGGGCATGCACCCCAACGTCCTTAGCCTGGGCTGGGGTCTCAGTGTGTGAGGGGCGTGCACCCCCATGGCGTGATCCCCCTCCCAGCAGACGTAGCCTGGGCTGGGGTCTCAGAGTGCGAGGGGCACGCACCCCCATGGCACGATCGCCCTCCCAGAGGCTATAGCCTGGGCTGAGTCTAAGCCAGTGATGGGTGCGCACCCCAACAGCCTTAGCCTGGGCTGGGGTCTCAGCATGCGAGGGGCGTGCACCCCCACGGCGCGATCCCCCTCCTAGCGGCCATAGCCTGGGCTCAGTCTAAGCCTGCGAGGGGTGTGCACCCCAATGGTCGTAGCCTGGGCTGAGTCTAAGCCTGCGAGGGGCGCACACCCCCATGGCACAATCCCCCGCCAGTGGCGGCAGCCTGTGGTCTCAACCACTGAGTCACACCAGCCAGGCAGATATGGAGAAGTCTTAAATGTTCCTTTTTTTGTTACATATATTTTATTGATTTTTTACAGAGAGGAAGGGAAAGGGCTAGAGAGCTAGAAACATCTATGAGAGAGAGACATTGATCAGCTGCCTCCTGCACACTCCCCACTGGGTATGTGCCCCTAACCAAGGTACATGTCCTTGACCAGAATCGAACCTGGGACCCTTGAGTCTGCAGGCCGATGCTCCATCCACTGAGCCAAACCAATTAGGGCTGTCCAATATGTTAAAGAAAAAACCCTATCTAATAAAGAGGGAATATGCAAGGGAGGGCATTTGGGGGTGACCGGGTTGTCAGGGGAGAGCAGTTGGGGATGATCGGGCTGGCAGGGGAACAGGCATCGATCAGGCTTGCAGGGGAGTGGTTAGGAGGTGATCAGGTTTGCAGGCAGAAGCCGTTAGGGGCAATTAGGCAGGCAGGCAAGCAGTTGGGAGCCAGCAGTTCCGGATTGTGAAAGGGATGTCTGACTGCCTGTTTAGGCCCGATCCTAGTAGGATCGGGCCTAAACAGGCAGACGGACATCGCCCGAGGGATCCCCGATTGGAGAGGGTGCAGGTTGGGCTGAAGGACACCCCCTCCCCCAGTGCACGAATTTTGTGCACTGGGCCTCTAGTGTATAGTAATAATTACCCTTGTTAAAATGTCCGTACTACCAAAATCAACCTATAAATTCAATGCAATCCTTCAAAATGTCCATACTATTGAAATCAATCTATAGGTTCAATGCAATCCCTATCAAAATACCATTGGCATTTTTTTACGGAACTAAAAATAGTACTAAAACTTATATGGAACCACAAAAGGCCCTGACTTGCCAAAGCAATCATGAGAAAGAAGAACAATTTTGGAAGTAACACGCTATCTGATAACAAATCATACTACAGGACTATAATAATCAAAAGAACATAATAGGTGTCAGAGGGGAGGGGGTCGGGAGCTGAGTGAGAAGGTGATGGGATTAAGGAAAGAAAAAAAAGAAGAAAGACTCATGGACACAGACAACAGCATGGTGATAGCCAGGAGGAAGGGGAAATGCAGGAGGTAGAAGAGAGTAAAGAGGGGATAATTGGTCATGGAAGAAAACTTGACTGGAGTGGTAAACACACAATACAATATACAGATAATGTACTGTAGAATTGTACATCTGAAACTTACATAATTTTATTAACCAATGTCACCCCAATAAATTCAATTTTTTAAAAAGCATGGTACTGACATAAAAACAGACATATAGATCAATGGAATAGAATAGAGAGCAATGAAATAAACGCACACCCATCGGCCAAGCAATCTATGACAAAGGAAGCAAGAATATACAATGGGATAAAGACGGTCTCTTCAATAAATGGTATTGGAAAATCTGAACAAACACATGCTCAAAAGTTAAACTAGACTACTTTCTTACACCCAATACAAAAATAAATGAATTAAAGATTTAAATGTCAGACTCAAAACCATAAAACTCCTAGAAGAAAAACATAGACAGTAAACTCTTAGACACTGGTCTTCGAAATATTTTTGGATATGTCTTCTCGGGGAAGGGAAACAAAAGAAAAAAAATAAACAAATGGGACTACATCAAACTGAAATGATTTTACACAGCATAAATGAAATGAAAAGACAACCTACAGAATGGGAGAAGATATTTGCCAATGATATATCCTGTAAGGGGTTAATATCCAAAACATATAAGAAATTCATCTTAACACCAAAAAGATGAACAATCTGATTTAAAAATGGGCAGAGGACCTGATAGATATTTCTCCAAAGATAAAGCTGGCCAATAGACATATGAAGAGATAATCAATATCACTAATTATCAGAAAAATACAAATTAAAACCAAAGTGAAATATCACCTCACATCAGTCAGAATAGCTATCATCAAAAAATCAACAAACAGCCCAGCAGGAGGAAAGAAGGGGAGCTCAGAGGTTGATCTTCAACCTATGAACAGGAGGTCATAGTTCAATTCCCGGTCAGGGCACATGCCCAGGTTGTGGGCTTGATCCCCATTGGGGGGCGTGCAGGAGGCAGCTTATCAATTATTTTCTCTGATCATTGATGTTTCTATCTCTCTTTCTCCCTTCATCTCTAAAATCAATAAAAATATATTTTAAGAATCAACAAACAACAGATGTTGGCAAGGATGTGAAGAAAAAGGAAACACTGTGCACTGTTGGTGGAATTGCAAATTGGTGTACGAACCAAGAAAAACAGTATGGAGGTTCCTCAAAAAATTAAAAATAGAACTACCATGTAACCCACCAATCCCCAGATGGGTATTTCGTAAAAAAAGAGAAAAATCCATATGACTAATTGGAAAAGATATATGCACCCCTATGTTCATTGCAGCATTATTTACAGTAGCCAAGTTATGGAAGCAACATAAGTGGCCTTCAATAGACAACTGGATAAAGGAGTAGTACAAATATTACTCAGCCATAAAAAAAGAATGAAATCTTACCAGTTTTGACAACATGGATGGAACTAGAGGGTATTATATAAGCTAAGTGAAATAAGTCAGAGAAAAACAAATACCATATGATTTCACCTATATGTGGAATCTAAATGAACAAGCAAGACAGAAACAAACTCATACATACAGAAAACAAATTGATGATTTCCAGGTGGGAGGGGAGTGGGGGATTGGGTGAAAATGGTGAAGGGATTAACAAGTACAAAGGCAGGGGAGGGTGGATGGGAAGTAATCAACCAATGAACTTGTATGCATATATGCATAACCTGTGGACACAGACAATGGGGTGGTGAGGATCTGGGGTTAGGGTAAAGTGGGGGCCAGGAGCAGGCTGGAAGATATTCATGGGGGGGGGAGAGGAGGACCTATGTAATACTTTCAACAATAAAGATTAAAAGAAAAAAAAAGAAGTACAAAGGGCAGTTATGAAATAGTCACTGAGAGTAAAGTACAGCATAGAGAATAGGTCAATATTATTGTAATAATTACGTGTGGTACAAGGTGGATACTAGATTTATTGGGGGATCACTTTATAAGTCATATAGATGTCTGACCACTGTGCTGTACGCCTGAAACTAATATAATGTCAACTGTAATTGATTTTTTAAATTTTTTAATTAATGTTTTTGAAGAAATTTCATTATGTTGTATAATTCCTCATCTTCTATTAATGCACAGACTATGATACAAACTATGGACAAAATATAATATATATCAAAATGTTAACAGCATTATTTCTAGGTTGTGAAATTATGGTGAGTTTTCTCTATCCCTGTGCTTTCCATATTTTCTACATTGTTTGTGTTTTACATTTCTTAGATAAATGAAATTACTGTCTTTTTTCTTCCCCCTTAACATGACAGACACAATTGCAGTAAAAGAGAGAGAGAGGACACGAACACTCATTAGATTTCTGACTTCCCTTTCTGACCCTCCTGAAATCTCAGTGTTGTCACCTGAAAATGGGTGACATCAACTCCCTGATTGGATGATTATGACTCACCAACAAGAATGTTAATGTGCTGAGAACAGGAGCCCAGTTCCAGCGCTGCCCCCCAGCCACCCATTTAAATTTCAGGCTCCTGCCCCCTTCTCCACCCCTCCTCCAGAAAGTGGGCCCTGATCTCCCCGGGGCACTCAGCATCTAGAAATTCAGAGACATAGACAGGAATTCTGCAGGGACAAGTTCTCGTCAGCACAAACTCTCCCCAATCTGCAGTCAGAGGCTAGGGCAGTGGTCTGAGAAGAGGCTCAGCTGGTATGCTGGGTGAGGTGAAGAAAGCTAGTAGGATCTCAAGTCCTAGAAAACACGTTGGGAATCTTCCCCAGGTAGCAAGGGGTCTTCTCTTGACAGGAGAGAAGGAACAGACTTGAGAAACCTGGGTGATACCTCTGTCCCCCGTGCGCTCCTTCACCCACTGGGTGGCCGCAGCGATGCTCTCTGTGCTGGTCACATCCAGGATCACCGTCTCCAGCCTGTCTGACGTCTTGACCCTCAGCTGCTCGGCCCCCTTTTCTGTCAGACATGCAGCCAGCACCCTCAAGCCTCGGAGGTCCAGCTGCCTGGCCAGCAGGTTCCCGAAGCCCGAGTCACAGCCCGTGATGAAGACATACTTGTCCCGGAGGTGGCTCACCACCTGCCTCTCCCGGTACCAGCGCAGAAGGTAGTACAGGCCCACGAGGATTGCCAGGTACAGCCACATGGCTTTGCAGGGACAGGCGGTAGGCAAGGGTGAAATGAGAACGTGGCCAGTGTTCAGTCAGGGGGATCTAAGAACACAGGGTGTAAGTTAGCATACCAGTCTCCAGGCACTCTGACATGGAGTCCTCAAGTCTTTTCTGTTCATCTGGTTTAGTGAGTATTTGTTTGTTTGTTTAGTGCGTATGATTGATCCGTGCCCCATTTTGTAGATCTTTGGTACACTTACACCATTTCTAATAGATGACATTGCATTGCTCAGGAAATCCCTTGACCTGAGGATAGTTTTCCCAGCCACCTGATCTGGGTTCTCCCACTCCTTCCCTCCTCTGTTCTTTTCCCCATCCACCTGCCCTAAATTGGAGCCCCCTATGGTCACAGTCTCATGGTTCAGAACTGTCTTCTTCCCTTTTTCCTGCTCAAGTCTGGAACCTTGCCCCCTGATCTACTGGGACAGTGGTCAGCAAACACATTAGTCAACCTAGTCAAATAACAATCAACAGTACAACGACTGAAATTTCTTTTGAGAGCCAAATTTTTTAAACGTAAACTTCTTCTAACGCCACTTCCTCAAAATAGACTCGCCCAGGCCGTGGTATTTTGTGGAAGAGCCACACTCAAGGGGCCAAAGAGCCACATGTAGCTCGTGAGCCACAGTTCGCCGACCACGGTTAACTGGAGAGTTTCACAAAGAGGACGCACTTTGAATCAAGACACACGTGAGTTCAATATCCAGCTCTGCTCCAACTGCCCTGTGACCTTGGCAGCGGGTGGAGTCCCTGAGGTTCTCACTTGGCTCAGCACAGAATTCACTCCTAAGAAAACTAAGCTCTGCTTAGAAAACTAAGTTTTGGATTAGAAAGAGAGGGAAAGGGGTATCCTGTCCCCTGCTGATGCAGAAACTCTCAGGGGCAGAAAGGTGCTCTGGAGATGGGAGGGTGTCTGACTACCTCAGAGTAAAACAGGAGAAGAAGGGAATGGGGCGGCCACACTCGGGGAAACTTCTCCCGGCACCTGGGAGGGTGGAAAGGAAGGGCCTGTGGGAAGAAGGCCTAACAGCTACCCCCTCACTCCATGAAGACGCCTTGTCCCTAGCCCTGGCCCTCTGGGCCATGCTGAGGCTCTCCCCGCCAGCCACACGGGCAGAATCCAGACCCAGACCCAGACTCCAAAGGTAGAAATGATCCGCTTAACAGGGACCAAGTATGGGTCCTTAACTTCACCATCAGGGAGGCTGTAACCCCAGTAACCACAAAGGCCACCGTCCACTTTGTATGAGGGGGATGATGGGGAGGTGGAGACATCTGCCCCCTCGGGAGACTAAAGAAAGGACTAGACACTGGAGCCCAGACCAGCTGTCCCCGAGGGGCTTCAGGGTGAGATGAGGAAACCATTTCATAAAAGGGGGCGGAACAGCAGGTGGACAGGAACAGAAGACGCCAGTTTCTAGCTCTGGGGCCTCCCTCACTGTCCACAGTTTCACAGTTCTGACTGGTGAGCAGGGAAGAGTAGAGGCACTGGGAGAGGGGAGAGGTTTCCTTAAAGAAATGCCTGGACATATGGCAGCAAGCAGAAGAGACAGACAGGGGCAGACTCAGCCTTCAGCTGTAACTCTTGTCTGCAGAGAGGAACTGTGTGGATCTGAGAGTGTTTGTCCCTCATGTTGGGAGGCGGCAGCAGGATGGCACCTGCTGGCCCTGCAGAAACCAGCCTGTCCCTGCTTCCTGGGGTGACGGCCAGCACCCAGCTACAAAACTTTCCCAAGATAGAGAAGGAGGAAAGCAAGGAGGGAGGAAGGAGCCCTCAGGGAGCAAAGGGGCATGCAAATCCTGCTAAGGGGAAATTCCCGGCTTGTTGGAAGCTACTGGATATTTCATTCCTTAGTGACCACATTCCTTCAACCACAAAGTCTCAAGGGCTAGAGGCAGAGAAATCTCCCAGCCCACGTGAGCGGTGCTTCACTGGGGTGAATCCTAAAAGCTATATAACTGCTTGGGGATTGCCAGGAGCTTCAGAGTCCATCCAGTTGGGAACAATCACAGGAAGTTCGGGAGAGAGCAGTAAGAGAGAAACGGAATCTGGATGACACTCACTCACCTGGGAGCTACAGGGGCTAGAACGAGAAATCCTTCAGAAGCGTCCCAGAGACTGAGTCTCCTGGCAGTGAGTCTCTGCAGAAGATCTTTAACAGGAAGTGCAAGGGCAGGGCAGCTTGGCCAGTCTCAAGGGCAGCACTGCTTTTGTAACCTGAGAGCTGGAACAGAGACACGCGCCCCCTGGTGGCTCCACAAGGTCTTAGCAGAGACTTCTGTCCAAAGAAAAGAAACATCCTCCTCCTATTACTTGTATGGGTCTCTAAAGAGGGGATTGCATGGTAAATGAAAAGGGGCTCTGGAAAGGGTATGGAGTGAGGGTTAGTTGTGCAAGCTTGCTTCCAATTTTATAGGTATGCAGCCCCACTGCCTGGAGTGTGGATCCAAACATTTTGAGATGCACCCCTGCCTTTAGGTGTGAAGGTCTGGCACTGGAAGGGATGAGAGTTACTGGTGGAAAGTCATTGAGCCCGCGCTCCTCATGAAGGTCCAGAGCAGCAAAAGGAAAGAATGAGGGCAGTGTCCTTGGGGCTGTCTCATAGCATGGGTCCCAGCCCCTGACGGGTTCATCACACTGGACCTGGCTCCCTCCCCAACGATGGAGCCTAGAAGGAGGAGGGATGGGACTTTTTGGAGAGTCTGGGGTGAAGATGTGGGCTGGTTTGCGTTGGATTTCTTTGTTGTTGTTCCACCTTCAGGGTTGGCCCCCTTGAGTCACAGTCCACATTTGGGGCCACTGGACCCATCTGGATGCAGCTCTGCCCCAGGTAGAGCCTAGCATGGAGGGCCATGGGGTTATAACCCCACAGTTCTCTGACACTCTGGAGAGCACTCTTTGGGGTGAATCCAAACCTTCTGAACATACACTTGTAAGGCCAAGGTATTATGTAAATCAACGATTCTTTATTTCATTTCAGTTTGTTTGGTGTGCCTGGCTATGTGTGTGTGTAAAGAATATTGTGCAAATCCGGAGACTTCAGATTAAGCATGAAGTTCTTGCCTGGCCTTTGAGTGGGAGACATGCATTGACCTTGAGTCAGCTGACACCAGAGCTTTGAAGAATGCAGAGATCCTTGAGGATTCTCGCGGTCATCTCTGTGTCCTCAACAGTCTCACGTCTCACACCAAGCTCTCACTAAGGTTGGAGACTGAATAGCCCTGCAACATCCCACCTCCCTCTCTGTATCGCGAAGAACAGAGAGATAGTTCTACAGCATGAGGTTCCCCTGAAAGCACCATATTCATCGTTTTAAACCAAAGGAAGAAAACTAAGACACCTGGCAAGTACTCCCCATCTCCACTTTGTACTCAGCCTATAAATATCTTTCACTACGTGCAAATGCCTACTCTCTGTTTAGTCCATTCTCAGAACATTGTCAGAACTGTGGAGGAAAAGAGTCGGGGCCCCAGTAAGCACTGAGGAATTAAGGGAACTCCTGCCCAGAACACAGTGGGTGCTCAATAAAGGTTTCAGAAAACAAAAGTCTGGGATCCAGAGGTGATTCTACTCTCCTCCACTAGAAAAGTTCAGGATGGGATCTGGGCATGGGAACATGGTGTAGTGACAGAAGATGGGGGGTCACAGGACTCTACACGAGGGGACAGATACTCTACAGCTGGCTCCTGCGGCCGATGGAGCAGGCTGATGGCTGTGCTTTTCACCCTTTGTCTGTCCACAGAGGCTGATGGGAGGTGGAGAAGAGACCTGAGGCATCCAGAGAAGTGTTGGGTCCTGCCAGGGCCACAGGACTTGTTTGTCCATCCTCATACCTCATCCTGTGACTCCAGATTTCGGGACAAATCCTGAAGAGGGGACATTAGCCCCTCAGCTCTCTGGAAGCAAGGAAGGGATTTCACTTCCCTCTTCAAATCCCTACCCAGGTCATTCCATCCATCCATTAACCACCGTTAAAGCCCCTGACTCTTCCTCTCATCTACCCACACCCCACTGCTCCCGAAGGCCACAGTTTCAGTACCTGGGCCTCAATAAAGTTTTCAACTTTAAGGCATATATAATCAGTGGAAATCCATGTTTTCAAGACAAATCAATAACTGGTTTTGGTGTCCTTTCTCAGGATCCTTGTTGAGACACACCCTTCCAGCCAAGATCTAGCTGAGTTGGCCCCTGAGGCTGATGGGTCCAGGCTGTGTCCGTTTTATCTTTCCTGTATTCCTGAACCCCTCCCTCTTCTGTACCACCCAGGTCAACCTCCAGGCCATCTGTCCTGTAAGGAGCTCTCTCTGCCTGTGGTCTCACCACCCCCCCCCCCAGCCTCCATCACAGCCATCCTCAGCCCTGTAGCCAGTGCAGTCTCTACTGCTGATGTGATGAGGAAGCTCCCTGAATAAAGAGCTTCCCTGGGGCTTCACTGACAACAGGGCCCCCGGAACCCAATTCCCATAGCAGTTATGTACGCGCATGGGCTGTGCAGTGGAGTCAGATCTGTTCCAATTCTGCCTCAGGTGCTTTCTGACTGTGGGCAGGGACAGGGTGAATCAAACTAATTGTGTGGGGCCCAAACTAATATCTCGAACAGCAACAACAAAAAGGTGCTTCCAGTCCTAGCCAGGTGGCTCAGTGGGTTGGAATGTCACCCCATACACCAAAAGATTGTGGGTTCGATCCCCCATCAGGGTGTGTATGAGAAACAACCAATCAATGTTTCTCTCTCCCTCCCTCTCTGTCTCTCTCTCTGTCTCTGTCTCTCTCTCTCTCTCAATCCTTATTTCTCTCTCTAAATCAATAAAAACATATCCTCAAGTGATGATTAAAAAAAAAAAAAAAAAAAAGGTGCTTCCCAATGAAAATGCCTGGCATAAAGCAAGAGAGAAGGATCTGGAAGGAAGAGCCTCTGGGCTGTGTGAAATCACCCCCTTGGAAAAGGCTCCCCGGAAGCACAGAAGCAGAAGAACCAAGGGAGGGCCTCTGTCCCAGCCCAATAGCTGAGGGAGTCCGAGAAGGCCTCGACGCCGTACTTAGAGATGCAGTAGCCCCCACCCGAAACTCTCCACTGCCCAAGACACCACATGGTCCGGTGCCTTCCTCACCCGGGGCAGCAGACTCAGGGTCACCTCGATCACCCCCAACATGTTTATGTGGAGTATCTTCACAGAGTCATGTTTGGTCAGCCACTCATTGGGTGCCGTGGGCACAGAGATGCCAGCATTATTCACCAGGCCCCAGAGTCCTGGGCACACAGAGGGGAGAGAGGAAGACTGTGCTGAGACCGTGCAGTGAGGACACAGCTGTGGTTCCAACTCACCTTCCAACTGAGTGAGGACAGTAGGAGGAGGCGACATGCGGAGCGGGTAGCACAGATAACAGATAACTACATGCTGTCTGCAGGGTTTGGGGCAGTGCAGACCCTGTAAGCTGTGGTGACAGAGTCAGCGTTATTCCTGGTTTATTCCTAGTGCCCAGCCCTCTGCCTGGTAGAGGAGATTTGATGAGACAGGACTGATGCTCAGGAAATCTAGTGACTCCACAGTGTGGATCACAGAGAGCCATGTCTGAGTTTTCACACATCAGTGCTGTCCCCATGAGGGAAAGAGAGAGACACAGACTGAGAGAGAATGTAGAGTGAAGAGGAAGAGAGGAACAAAACCACTTTGTATAAATGACAAAAATATTAGAGACAGTGAACACCTAAGAACACTTTGGTGGGTAAAGCAGACCTGAAATCTCAGGTGGGTGAAGTGGAGAATAGGCCTGGGTTGTCACACATCAATGTTCTCCTCGCAGACATTGTAAATATTCACCCACATTTTCAGATTTCTGGACAGCTCCCATAGTGAGCACTCAACAACTATCAATGAGGGAAAGAGAGACACAGACAGAGAGATAATGAAGAATAGAAAGGAGAGAGAAAAACACACACACATTGAACATAAGACAAAAGTATAAATATGGCTAATATTTGGGGACACAGGTTGGGTAAAAAAGACCTGAAATCCCAGCTGTGAGGAAACGTGGTGAACAATTCTGTGGTTGACCTCAGGTCACTGACCTTGACACAATCTGCAGCAACATTGAACTATGATCCTGCAAGAGCTCTGAGAATTCCATAGACAGGCAATGAGGGGGATCCAAGGCTGTCCCTCCCCAACTGCAGCACAGACCCTGAGCCCCAGTCAATGCCACCCTCCCCTCTCCCTTGCACAGGAGGCCCTCTCCTCCGTCTCCCCTGGGCTCACAGTTCATCCAGTTTCATGGAAATCTCTCCGAAAGATTCAAACACATAAAGGTTTTTAAACCACAGACCTCAGGGCAGCAGGAGTAGGGATTAGAAGGTGGATTGAAGAGTGGGATGAAGGTGGAAGTGGGGCAGCTTCCTCATGGCCCCCCTGATTGAGCCTAGGCCATGCTCACATCCACAGGAATGGACCAGACCTACCCCCCTCATAAAAAGAGGGCAGTGGGGCTGGCAGAGGCTCTGAGGGACTTTGAGGGTGGGTTACATTGGACCTCGTTTTGCAACGCCCTCCCGTTGCAGGCCTGGTGGAGCCCTGCAGTAAGCGTCAGTGGTTCGTGTCCTCCCAGAAGTACAGCCATAGATCATAGACCTAACCAGTCCACAGCCCCCTGGCCTGCTGGAGAGGATTCCGGGAGGTGGGCCCAAACCTCTTGAACACCTTTCCCCAAGGGCTACAAAGTGGCTCAGTGATCATTGTTTTGGGGGAAGAGAAATGACAAAGCAGAAGCTCCAGGTTAAGCGTGTCACAATGGTTTCATTTTAGTGAAGCAACGTGGACTGTGCCTGAATGGGCTAAACACTAGAACATTGACTCTAAGCCTCCGGAAGGCAGGGACTGAGTCTCAACGTGTTTATAGTTCCAGCACCTGGCCGTGCCTAGCATCTAACAGACACATGAATGTTGAGGGAGATGACACTGCAACGTCCTGCTTCATTCTCCATTTTCACCTGCATTTCTTACATTGTCTGACAATAGGAGATTCCCCAAAGCCTCCATTCCCTTCACTTTATAACGAGGAAGGAGAATCAAGGTGAGTTCAGTGAGTCCTGCTGACTCCAACTCTCAGGAAGTCTAAGAATCCAAATGCTGTCATCAAAACGGAAAACCTCAGGAGGCCTTGGGACGCACTGGAGCATTCACGGGGAATTTCTATCCAGCACCCATTAGGCGCTCAACAAAAGTTAGTCGAAACTGAATAAATGCGGAGTCAGCAAGGGACTGAGCACATCTGCAGAGACCTGGGGGCAGGTGCTGGGGACCAGAGGGTGGGGGATTTGAGAGAACAAAACGGATAGGAAACCAAAGGAGGGGGAAGAGCTGAGGCATACTGGGAGGCTGTCAGTTTCCCTGGGAAAATGGTACCCAGGGCCTCTCCAGTCTCTGTCCATCTTTCCAAGTTTCCTCTCTTTAGACAAATGTTGCACATGTCCTACACACACACACACACACACACACACACACACACTTGGGGAAGTCATAGAGAGGAAGCAGTTGCCCTTCACCTTGTGGAAGGATGAGGGCTAGCAAGCAAAGAGAATTCACCCTCTCTTTCTAAACCCCCTCCCTGGATCATCCCATGTTTCTCTCAGCCTTCATGAAGAGGACATCCCCTCACTCAAGAAACTTCCCAGAATTCCCAGTGCTGAGTCACCCTCCCGCTCCCCTTCCCCCGTCACCGCCCCACCCCCCCTTCCCCCCCCCCTACCCACCCCGTGCACCCACACACACTGGTGTATGCCCTACCCCTTTTTTTTACCCTAGCCACTGTCCTTGAGAAGCTCTTCTAGGGCGGTCATTTTAACCATTTGGACACCATGGACCTCTTTGAAAATCTAAGGAAGTTTCTAAGCCCCTTAAAAACGACTTGGCAGACAAGATTTGTATATACTTTTCAGGGAGCTCACAGACCATCTAAAGCCAGGAACCCAGGTCCAGAATCACTGTGATCGGGATTTACTGATCTACTAGCAGACAAGTAGTCAAACCTCTCTGTGCCTACCACAGTACCCACCTCGTTAAGTTATTATGAGGGTTAAACGAGGTGATACATAACAAGTACCTTGCCCCTGGCTGGCGTGGCTCAGTGGTTGAGCATCGACTTGGGAACCAGGTGGTCGTGGTTCAATTTTCAGTCAGGGCACCTGCCTGGGTTGCAGGCTTGATCCCCAATGTGGGGCGTGCAGGAGGCAGCTGATCAATGATTCTCTCTCATCATTGATGTTTCTATCTCTCCCTCCTTCTCCCTTCCTCTCTGAAATCAATAAAAATACATTTTAAAAAATATTTTAACTAACTAACTAAAAGCACTTTGGAATCCTCCCTGGTGAATGGTGAGTATCCAATAACTATTATTACTGCATCTCTTCTGTGGCAATTCATAGTGGCATTTGGGGATGTTTTTGACCTTCTATGTAAGAAACACAACACCAAACAACTAAATAAAAGAGGAATCTGGTGTTGATACATTTCAGAGAAAAAGTCTGGTCATAGTAGGACTTGGGAGAGGTATCTCAAGATCAATTCCACATAAGGGTCTCTTCTTCCTCACTACCCCCTCCCCAGAAGTAGAAAAGGGCCATGCTTATGCCAAGCACTGTACATACCTCATGTATCCCATACAGTAGCCCTGTGAAGGCAGCATCATTGCCCTCACTTAACATATAAAGAGTCGGAGACTCAGAAAGGTAAAGTGACTTGCCTGACGTCACACAGCTACTACATGGTGGAACAAGGTGTCAGAGCCAAGTCCAGTCCCCAAACGAGTGTTACCTCCACCGTGTCTCCGTAAACGCATAAGTGAACAGGAAAGGGCTGAGCCGTGCCAAGGACAGGGTCGCTGAGCCACATCCTTCTTTGGGGAGCCTGGGGAGCCCCTTATCTGGTGCTGCTGGGCAGATACAGCTGGCTCCCTCGCAGGGGGAAGCCAAGGCCAGAGGGCAAAGCAACTTCTGTAGCCAGATTTCGCTTCTGCTGTCGGTGGCCTTCTGGAAGCTCAGGCTGGGCATGAGAGTGCTATTGTTGCCAAACTGCTCAGCCTTGACTTGTTCACTATCCACCTGCTCTTGCCACACAAAGTAGGGTCCTAGGCCACAAAGGCCACAGAGTTGGGGGGGTGGTTCCTGGGGACAGCCTGCTTTGCCCCTTCCTCCAGGGTTCATCCACAAGCCCTTGGCCCCTCCGACCCTGGGAAGCTGCCTGCCTTTATCTGTGACTTACAATAATTCCTCCCTGGTACCTTCCTTCCTTCAGATTGTTGATTATAATGTCTTGTCTACATTTTTTGAAAAACAAAAGGGGGAGGGTGTGAGAAGGAAGAAGAAAGAGTACGTTTCCAGGAATTGTTTCACTGCTGTCGCTCCTGTTGCTTGCAGCAAAGCTGTTTGCCCCCCACTTCTTTTGCCCAGATTGGGAAGGAGCCTGGGCTCCTGCTCCTCCCTGTTATCCTTCCTTCCAGTCTCTCTCTTCCGAGCTGCCCACCTCCTCCCTCCAAAAATAAACACCCACATGAAACTGCAGAGCTGTCACTTATTTCTTCCTGAGAGAGCAGATTGCCCTGTGCTCCTGCCAGGAGGGACCACCATCACCTCCTGCAGCTGCACATACACACCGGACCATGTGAGGGGTGGGGCTGGAGAGCAGGTGGAGGTGAGGCTGCAGGGGGCGGGCGGTGGTGATATCGCCATACCGAGTGGAAGATTCAGGAGCACAGGAGACATAAGCCACTAAAATGCAGGCTGTAGAGGAACAGAAATGGCCATGGGTCAAAATGTGTGGTCCATGTGGAGAGAACAGAGACCAGAACTAGGGGGCTTGGTCCAGTGGCGTCTCCATCTGTATGTCTCGAAGGCATGGAGAAGGAAGCAAAGATTCTCTTAAGGCTCCTTACTGAAAAGATATATCCCCAGGCTAGAAACTGAGATGAGAGAGAGGGGGGGGGGGGGAACGAAGAAAGAAAGAGAGAGGAACTGCCTGAAAAGTTGAAGTAAACCACATTTTATTTATTTTTAATTTATTTTTAATCCTTACCCAAGGATATATTTTTCCATTGATTCTTAGAGAAATGGAAGAGAGAGGGAGAAACAGAGAGAAACATTGATGTGAGAGAAATACATCCATTGGTTGCCTCCTGCACATGCCCTAACCAGGGCCCAGGCCGAGGATGATCCTACAACTGAGGTACTATGTGCCATTGGCAGGAATCAAATCTGGGACCCTTCACTCCACAGGCCAATGCTCTATCCACTGAACCAAACCAGCTAGGGCTAAACCACATTTTATATTCTCATAGCTCATCATGACAAATTTATTGATCTCTGCCCCCAGCCCCTGGGTAATAGGAGCATCTCCTCTTGTAATGAAGTGATTTTTGTGGAATCCTGGACAGCTTCGGGATGGAGCTGGCCACCAGAGAGAGTAAGCCTTGATTAGAAGCTGGATCTTTCAGCCTCACTCCCCATCCATACAGGGAGAGAGTTGGCTGGAGATTACATTAATAATCAATCATGCCTCTGTGAGGAAGGCTCTATAAACTCTGAGGTTCAGAGATCTTCTGGGTTGGTGACCACATCCACAGTTGGGGTGTTGTGCACCCCAGCTCCACAGGAACAGAGGCTCATGACCCTTCCTGACCTCCCCCGCTGGACTTTATCTGGCTGTTCATCTGTGCCCTTTATTATAAACTGGTAAAGGTAAGTAAACATTTCCCTGAGCTCTGTGAGCCATTCCAGCAAATTATTGAAACTAAGGGGGGTTTTCAAGAACCCCTGACTTTGGAGCCATGTTGGACAGAAATATGGATACCCTGGGGATCAACTGCTTGCGACTGGCCCCTAAAGTGAGGACAATCTTGGGGACTGAGCCCTTGCACCTGTGGGGTCTGACACTTGCTCCAGGTGTTTGGTGTCAGCATTGAATTAAATTATAGGATACCCAGTTGGTGTTTGGAGAATTGGAAAATTGGTTGGTATGGGGTGGGGGGGGGAGGAACCCTACACTTAGTGTCAAAGTGTTGTGAGAAGAGAAACAGTCTTTCTAAAGGAGGCTTTAACCTTTTGCACTCGGATGTCAAGTGTGACTCGACACGGTTAGCATCGGTAGCAGCTTGTATGTATTTGAAATATAAAAAAAAATCTAAATAAATAAGTTTGTATGAAAAGAAACTCCAGTTTTTTATTCTACTGCCGCGCTTTGTAAAATCTGGGGTATTTAAAAAATTAAATCCCGAGTAGAATAAAGGAATCGAGAAAAAAGCAAGCGAGTGCAAAGGGTTAAGAAAACTGCAAAATTGCCCGAGCCAGTGTGGCTAAGTTGGTTGGAGCAACATCCACAACACCAATAGGTGGCCTGTTCGATTCCTGGTCAGCACACATACCTGGGTTATGGGTTTGATCCAGGTCAGAGCATGTTTGGGAGGCAACCAATTGATGTTTCTCTCTCTCTCCATCCCTTCCTGTCTCGAAAATCAATTTTAAAAAGGAAGAGAAAACTGCAAAATTAAAAATATCCCTTTCCACAGAAATGGTTGGTGGTGGTGGTTACACAATAATGTTACTGCGCCCAGCTAGCGTGGCACAGTGGTTGAGAGTTGACCTATGAACCAGGAGGTCACAGTTGGATTCCTGGTCAGGGCACATGCCTGGGTTTCAAGCTCAATCCCCTGTGTGGGGCATGCAGGAGGCAGTCGATCAATGATTCTCTCTCAATCATTGATGTTTCTATCTCTCTCTCCCTCTTCCTTTCTCTTAAATCAATACAGGTAATTTTTTAAAAAGTGAATGTAATTAATACTACTGAACTACATACTTAAAATAGTTAAAATGGCAAATCTGTTGTCATCTATCTATATAAAAGGCTAATATGCTGTGTCCAGCCGGGTAATGACATCATGTAGCAATGCCCGGCTTCCTCTCCCTAGCAACTAGCCTCCTTGCAGTTTCTTCCACCCAAGAACACATTTGCTTTAAAGCCAGGTGGAAACATTTACACTTTAACCAAATGTCTGTGAAGTGTTTTCCCATACCTCATCTCATTTGATCCTCACAGAAGTCCTGGAGTAAGTAGATAGGAGACTCAGTGGAATCCTATTTTCTTTTCATTAACTGGAAAACAGAGATTTGGAAAGCTTAGAAACTTCACCCCACTGAAAAGAAATAAGATATGGTGGACCTTGAAAATGACTTCAGGTTTTCTCACTGTGCAGAATATAGTCAAACACTGCTACAATTAAATATTTTACTCTTTGTTCCCCCTGTGTGATCTACAGTAATAATCTGCTTTGTGTTGATATTACTGCTGTGTTGCTGACAATTTCCTGAAAGACAAGTTGGGGTGCTTTACTGGGCTGGAAAAAGTTTAGCTAAATCAGATTGAAGGTCTAGTAGCAAGTTTATCCTATCTAATAAAAGAGTGATATGCAAATTGACCATACCTCCGCTACACCCATGAGCCACACCCACCAGCCAATCAGGAACGACTATGCAAATTAACCCAACCAAGCTGGCTGCAGCCATGGAGCAAGCTGAAAGCTTGGATTTCCCTGGCAATGGAAGAAGCCAAGCTTCCCTGCAGACTCTGGCGGGCTCTGGACTCTACTCAAGGCTACAAAGATTCAATTATAGAAGATAAATAAATCCCACATACCAGAGCCTCCACTTGGGTCGCTGGGGGGCATGGCCGGCCTGAAAACCACCACAGGCCCCTCGTCCAGGCCACCCCATGCCCCAAGGGAACCCCCACCCTGATCCAGGACACCCTTCAGGGCAAACCAGCTGGCCCCCACCGGTGCACCAGGCCTCTATCCTATCTAATAAAATAGTAATATGCAAATTGACCATCACTCCAACACACAAGATGGCTGCCCCCATGTGTACATAAGATGGCCACCACAAGATGGCCAGCAGAGGAGGGCAATTGGGAGCAATCAGGCCAGCAGGGGAGGACAGTTGGGAGGGACCAGGCCTGTAAGGGAGGGCAGTTGGGGGCGATCAAACCTGCAGGGGAGGGCAGTTAGGGGTGACCAGGCCAGCAGAGAAGGGAAGTTGGGGGCAACTGGGCCTGCAGGGAAGGGCAGTTGGGGGGGGACCAGACCTGCAGGGGAGGGCAGTTAGGGGTGACCAGGCCTGCAGGGGAGGGCAGTTAGGGGCAATCAGGCCTGCAGGGGAGCAGTTAGGCATCAATCAGGCTGGCAGGGGAGTGGGTAGGGGGTTATCAGGCTGGCAGGCAGAAGCGGTTAGGGGCAATCAGGAAGGAAGGCAGGCAAACAGTTGGGAGCCAGCAGTCCTAGATTGTGAGAGGGATGTCTGAGGCCTGATCCGACTGGGATCAGGCCTAAACAGGCAGTCAGACATCCCTCAAGGGGTCCCAGATTGGAGAGGGTACAGGCTGGGCTGAGGGACACACACCCCCCGTGCACAAATTTCATGCACTGGGCCTCTAGTCTATATATATAAAGCTCTCGCTGGTGCCAATCATACACATGTGTTTCGATCTGTCATTGTCGATCGTGAATTTGGTTAACACTTCTATTATAGAGAAAGGGCAAATAGTGATATTAAAATATTTCTTCCAATTAATTTCCTTTCAATGTGCATGAATTCGTGCACCAGGACACTGGTGTTAAATAAAATTAGTAAAAAATTAATTATCAAACTTCAAAAAAAAATCCCTTCCCTGAATGGATAAAGAATATGTATTATATTCATGCAATGGAATATTACTCACCCATAAAAAGGAATGAAGAACTGATACATGCTACAATGTGGAGAAACCTCAAAACCATTATGCTAAATGAAAAAAACAGACACAAAGTCACACATTGTATGATTCCATTTATATTGAATATCCATAGGCAAAATCCACAAAGGCAGAAAGCAAAATGCGGGCTGCCGGGAACTAGGCAAAGAGGGGAAAAGGGAATGTGCGCTAAATGGGTATGGGGTTTCTTTTGGGGTGATGAAATGTTTTGGGACTAGATAGAGGTGGTGGTTGCACAACAAAATGAGTGTACTACGTGCCACCGATTGTACACTCTAAAATGGTTGATATTGTTATGGGAATTTCACCTCGATTAAATATATATCTAATCCCCTCCAGCCAACACACCCTTACTCTACATCCTACGAAACAAAGCCCAGCCCCAGGTGGCTCTGCCATCCGCCAGTGTGGCTTATGTAAGACGGGCAACCTCTCTGGGCCTCACAGGGGATAAGGAAGCCCATCCTTCCTCCCCCAGGGGTACCTCCACACAGGGATCAAATGATTAACTGAGGTGAAAGTGCACTGAAAAGCAGGAAGCTCTTCGACACAAGATGTTCCAACAACACAATCCATGCTGCGAGCCTTACCCTATGGCTGGAGGGAGAGAGAAGCTCAGTGACTTTCAATCTCTCTCTCTCTCTCTCTCTCTCTCCTCATCCATACACATACTTCATGAGAAATATGGAGCCGTGGAGAAAAGAAGCTGTTCTCCTCTCCATCCAGGACTCTCCCTGAAGCTCAATGCTGTCCCTCCCCACCCCAGATCCAGTCTTTCCTCTCTTTCCAGATTCTCAACTCAAATCTCCAAAGGAAGGCTGGGGAGAATGGCAAGGAGGGGCGGGGGGGGGGGGGGGGGGGGGGAGTCAATGGAGGAAGGACCAGAGTGATTAAGAGTCTGACTGATTTTCACATTTTTTTAGCCCTCCCACCCTGTCCAGTTCTGCTTCAGTAGGAATGAAGACAGACATGGGAGAGAGGAATTCCAAGCTGATTTAGAGTGGAAAACACATGCATATGTAAAGCATTAAACACAGACCCAGCCCTGCGCTAAGCACTTTGCCTCGGTGGCTCATTTATTCTCACACACATACTCTTGCCCATTTGGCTCAGTGGATAGAGTGTCAACCTGTGGCCTGAAGGGTCATGGGTTCAATTCCCATCAAGGGCTCGTACTTCAGTTGCAAGTTTGAGCCCCAGCCCTGGTTGGGTATGTGCAGGAGGCAACTAATCAATGTGTCTCTATCAGCTCTCTCCCCCTCCCTTCCACTATCTCTAAAAATAAATGGAAAAATATCCTTAGGTGAGGATTTACAAAACTAAATAAATAAATAAAGGAATTTTTTTTTTTTTTCTAAAAGAGGTAAATTCCCACTGTTAGTGAGTGAGGAGTCTGGATTTTAATGCGGCAGCCTGACTCCTCCCCACCACTGGCCCACTGGGTCTTTTGCTGTGACTTCCCCTCTAACTGGATTGGGGGAAGGCAGGAAAAATCCCGGTCCTTTCCCACAGAGCCTCCGCCAGTGATCCTGCTTCCCGGATGAGAAGGGCAGCCCTGAAGCCGAAGCAAAGGCAGCCGAAAGGCCACCGCCCCTCCAGCCTCCTTGCAGCTCCCCACTAGTCCAGACCCTCTGCCTCCAGGACCGGAGGTGCCCCTAAGGAAACTCAGGTGAGTGCTGCCCTCTCTCAGGGGAGAAGGGAATGGGGCTTGGAGATAACTGCCTTTCCTGCATGATCCACAGATGAGAGAGAGAGAGAGAGAGAGAGAGAGAGAGAGAGGGAGAGGGAGAGCTGCATCGGAAGCCCACATGACAAGACAGGCAAGAGCCTCCTGAGGAGCCGTGTGAGTGGAGGTCGGAGCCAGCCAGCCCACCTGAGGCTGGAGAACGGTGGGCCTGGCAGGCTGGGCAGAGATCTGGTCTGTCCTACCACTGAGGCCTCTTAGCAAAGTATCTCTGCTCTTGGGTCAAAGCTGAGAAGTAAGTTGTGCGCTATTTACTCACAGTTTGAATGTTCACCTTCCCTTTCTTGCCTCTTCAGACCCAGGATCTTTCCCCAAAGCCTCCTGGTCCCGGGGCCCGGCAACCTGGGGGACACAAGGCTGTTTTCCAAGTCTCCTTCCTCCTCCAACACTCTCTTCTCCCCTCTAGGCATTTGCTGGTCCTGATGTCAGTCACGGCCAGCATGGAGTCCGGGCCCTCCATCGGGGTCACTGCAGGGCCTGCCAGTGACCTTGGCGAGATCCACAACTGGACTGACCTGCTCTACTTCTTCAACCACACTCTGCCCGAGTGCCACGTGGAGCTCAGCGAGAGCACCAAGCGAGTGGCCCTCTTTGTCCTCTACCTGGCCATCTTCGTGGTCGGGCTGGTGGAGAACCTCCTGGTGATCTGTGTCAACTGGCGCTGCTCGGGCCGGGCGGGGCTGCTGAGCCTCTACGTCCTCAACATGGCCATAGCGGACCTGGGCATCGTCCTGTCCCTGCCCGTGTGGATGCTGGAGGTCATGCTGGACTACACCTGGCTCTGGGGCAGCTTCTCCTGCCGCTTCACCCACTACTTCTACTTTGCCAACATGTACAGCAGCATCTTCTTCCTGGTGTGCCTCAGCATCGACCGCTACGTCACCCTCACCGGCGCCTCTCCCGCCTGGCAGCGCCACCAGCACCGAGTGCGCCGGGCGGTGTGCGCGGGCGTCTGGGTGCTCTCGGCCATCATTCCGCTGCCCGAGGTGGTCCACATGGAGCTGGTGGAGAGCTCCGAGCCCATGTGCGTCTTCATGGCACCTTTTGAAAACTACAGCACCTGGGCCCTGGCGGTGACCCTGTCCACCACCGTCCTGGGCTTCCTGCTGCCCTTCCCTCTCATCACAGTCTTCAATGTGCTGACGGCCTGGCGGCTTAAACGGGCAGGACGGCCTGAGAGCCGGCGCCACTGCCTGCTGGTGTGCGCCTACATAGCCGTCTTTGCTGTCTGCTGGCTGCCCTACCATGTGAGCCTGCTGCTGCTCTCACTGACACCCGACATCTACCTCCACTGCTACCTGGCCCACCTGCTCTTCTTCTTCTATGACATCATCGACTGCTTCTCCATGCTCCACTGCGTCGTCAACCCCATCCTTTATAACTTCCTCAGCCCCGGCTTCCGGGGCCGGCTGCTGAGTGCTGTGGTCCATTACCTTCCCAAGGCCCAGCCCAGGGCGGGCAGACGTGCCTCGTCTTCCTCCTCCTCCACGCAGCATTCCATCATCATCACCATGGAGGGCACCGAGCCCACTGCAGCGGGCCCCCACCACCCCGGCCTGCACTTCCAGGCACCAGATACCTCACCCACCTCCGCTCCTCAGTCTCTTACAGACCGCTGAGGTGGGTCTCACGCTCCTCCCTCATGAAGTAGAAAGGGGGAGGTGTAGGTGAGAGACCTGGGGGGGTGGGGGGAGCAGGGAAAAGGGTCAAAGCACTCATGGTCGACTTGGAGTCTATCTTATACCTTGAGGTGGGGAGAGGGAGAAGGGGCAGAGAGGGATCAAGAATGGGTCCTTGGTGTTGTCCTATTGGTCTCAGTCCTTGTGTCTAAGGCAGACGCACAGGAAAAAGGGTGAAATAAATAATAGAGCCAGCCATGGCTCTGGATCTCTAAAAGGCTGCACTTGCAGCTGTGAGCGGGGAAGGAGCTAAGGCTAAACAGATGCTCAGCAGAAAGTACACGCATTGCAGAAATCACCCTGGCCGGAAGAGTGAGCTCTGCAGGAACCTCTCAAAACTTTCCTTTGCATGTGTGTGCTTGCCGGTCTCCCAGCGCACCACGCACCACGCAGGCTGTGGGGACAAGAGGCCAGAGGCCAAGGAACCGGAAGGTCTCAGCAGGACGTTCCTGGGCAGCCCATCCTCAGTGCTGTGATAGTGGAGGGAGTGGGGAAGAGGGCGGGGTGAAGCCGAGGTCTGCACGGGCACCCCGCAGCTGGGCTGGCAGGATGGTCCTCCACCCCCTTCCGCCATCCAGGAAGTTCTCCATTTCCTTGCTGACACTCTCCCCTCGCTTGTCCATCCTGCGCCCCTCCCCCGCAGAGCAGAGGAGCGGGCCCCAGGGTAATTGCTCCTCATAGCCAGCCCATCTCCTCCCAGCTTTGGATCTAGGACATTTCGGATCTAAACTAGATGCTATCAGAAATCCACCCCTGTCCTCCCTTTCTCCCCAGACCGTAGAAAAATAACAAGAGACATCCATTCTGGGAGCAGGCCCTGGGACAGCCAGCTGCAAGCACTGACAGAGGCTCTGTCCCTCAGCCTCTGGCCCCTGCACAGGACAGGAAGCAGAAATTTCCCAATTCTGTCACAGGGCAGGGTTCTGGTATTCTTCTGTCAGTTCCCATCCTTGTACTTCTTTCTCCCGTGTCTAGTCTTTTCACGATTTATCTGTCCAGCAACTTACTTCTAGTAACACTTGTCTACAGATAGGACGAGAAGTCCTCTTGGTCAGCAGTCGCCAACCTTCCGGACCTCACGGACCACCAGTTGGCGACCGCTGCTCTTGGTAACAAGCAGGTCTTCTGGAAAGGCTGTCAGTTTGGGAAACTAGGACCATGTCCACGGACTCTGACGGAAGCAAAGCCTAAGAGCAGGTTCAAGTCCACTGGTTCCAGGTTCTTGGTCTCTCGGTCCTGCCGGTGGAGACTGGAGGGCCCAGGGACACAATTGCTGAGACCTCCGTCCTGCCCAGTGCTGTGTGTCTGGAATGTTTAACTTGGAATAAGTCATTCACCCGGTGCGCTGTCTCCGCTGCTTTCAGAAATCTGAACCTGCATTCAGCAGATGCATAAACATGTGCTCCAATGGTGTGTGCCCGTGGGTCAGAAGCAGGAGGGGAAATCGGTATCTATAATCCCGCTGCTCACTGGGCCCAACCTTAAAGGTTCTTAAGCTACAAACAGCTGCTCAGTGGCACAGAGCTGAAGGCTTTCCACCCAGGAGGGTCCAGGGTGTAGCCTGGGGTTACAGTAAGGGCTTCCCCCAACAGTGCAGAAAACACAGTAAAAAGACTTTCTTCCCTTATGCCCCCGTAAAAACCAAGCCAGCATCTGATGCCCATATCACTGCCTCCCCTGACTCGGGCTCCAGAAGTTTCCTAAAGAAAACCCAACTTTATATCTGTCACATCCCAGGTTACCTGAGTCCACTTCCCCAAGGTTGTGGTCTTCTCACGGGTTTCACTCCGGCAACCAGTTATCTCCCTGGCAGCATATTTCCTTAGGGCCTTGGGAGGAGAGGGAACAGGCTGTGCTGACTGCAGCAAGGCTGGCTGCTCAGCTCAGCATTTACTGAGCAGTGACGGGGGCCAGGGCCAGGCAGTGTGCTGAGACCAAATGGACCACATCACACCCTTCCCTGTCGGGGTGCATTTGCTATCAACCTCAGGAAATTATGCCAAACCTCTGCCTCCTCTGTCTGACCTGCCTCTCTCCACTCCAACATACCCTGTCACAGTGAATTAGATGGCACTGGCAAGACAACTTATTGCCAATTTTCAAGTCCAACTAGGCATTGGCTGAGTTCCACTTCACTCTCTGGGCCAACAGAAGATCCCCTCAGGGATGATCCCCCCGAAAAAGTTGGGTCATTGACTTAATTTCCCACTAAAAACCGGTCAATCCCTAGCCAGTTTGGCTAAGTGGATAGAGCATCGGCCTGTGGACTGAAGGATCCCGGGTTCGATTCCGGTCAAGGGCATATGTCTGGGTATGTGGGCTCAGTTCCTGGTAGGGGGTGTTTAGGAGGCAGCCAATCTGTGATTCTCTCTCATCACTGATGTTTCTCTCCCTTTCTCCCTCTCCCTTCCTCTCTGACATCAATAAAAACTGATTTGAAAAACAAACAAACAAAAAACCGGTCAACGAGTTAACCCTGGGGAATTCCAGCTGCAGGGAAGGAAAAGGTCTGGGAGGGATCGCTCAGGCTTGAAAATGCCTAAATCTGCTGAGCAGATTACTGATACTCAACGGGTGACGGTCCGGATCTTCCCAACCAGGGGGTGAGCACGACCACAGTAAACAGGAAAAGAACTCCCATGTCCAATTTCCTTTTTTTATTCTAAATAAAAACCACACTTTGTGCCGAACAATGGAATATAAAAGAATCAGATGTACAACGATTTTAGACATCTACTATTTGGGGGGGAAAAGTTTACAAAATATACAAAACTTTACAGCAATAGATAGTAAACACTTAAATATTAGGAGGTCAGTACTTATTAATTTAATGGAAGGAGTTACACATCAACAACTGTTCTCCATTTCGTAAGAGACTTTAGCTAGTAGAAGTGGGAGGGGAGGGTGGACAGGACAAAGGAAGGGTGTTAAAGAAATATTGAAATCCAAACAATTCCATTTCCATCCTGATGTCAACTTGACGGTGATAACCACATTGAAATGAATGCTGTGTACCCTACTTCCTGACTCATTCAGTGCAGGGTTAGGAAAAAGGAGGTGTAGCGACTCCCATATGGGCACAGACTTCTCCACAGAGCCTACTCCCATGGCAATAAACGCAGTGTCCATCCAGAGAGGGATTTAAATTCGTTTCCACAGTAGAGTAGTCTGGGAAAACAAGGGCACAGCAGGAGGCCAGAAGAGGGAGAAAAATCATCAGTAGCAAAACCTCACTGGGAGAAGGTATTTAAGCCCAAAGACTTGTTCTGGAGACAAAGGGTGCTGACAGGTCAGAAGAGAAGTCAAAAAGAACTTTTACCCATTTCCTGGTTCTTAGGGGTCACCTGGGCCAGACACTCCATGGAGTCTTAAAATTTAGGACCCAATATGAGGGTCCAGCAGAGCCTCCCAGTGGGGCAGCGGGTCCCAGAAGAGCCGGGATGATGATCCCCTCCTCTGGCCACAAGCAGCCTCTGCTCTTTAACCCAGGGTGCCATCCAAGTAGTCCCCTCTCCCCCTAGGAAGCAGGTTGAGAACAGCCTCACGCTTGGTTTAATGTTCTACAATTGCCATCTTGAAATTCTTAAACATAATTTTTAAGTAAAGGGCTTTGCCAATTATGTAGCCAGTCTGGAGTACAGAACAAGAAAAAGGAGGAAAAGGGAGAAGACATTCAAGGGTCAAACAGAACCTCAGAAGGATACAGCAGGAGACAGTGCTAAACTGAGTTCCAGGGCAGAGGGCGTGACAAAATCAAACAAAGGTTGAAAAAATAAAAAACTCACAATAAAATGAGTATCTTCCACTAGGTATCCTAGAGTGCCCTTTGCCACACGATAGTGTTTCAAGTAAAACAGTTCAGAAAAGGGGGAGCTGGAGGCAGGGGCAGCAAACGTGACTGAACAGAGGGGTTGGGTGTGAACCCAGGGGACATGTGGAGAAACAGGGTTTGGTCACTGAGCCTCATGAGCTACTGACCCTGCGACATGTCTGACTGAAACCACCTGGACCGCCCCGATCAACCACTCAGCCTCAGGAGGATCAGGGAGTGCAGTGTTTTGTTTAGTGTTTCAGGGGCAAAGTTTCAAGGATTTGCTTTTTGGTTTACTGGCAAAAAGGGAATACTTCACAGTTTCAGGTTAAGTATACAGACTACCCAGCATCCATGATGCCCTCTGTTAAGGAAAAGGGTTTGTCCAGCATACTCGCTGGGTTCCAGGACCAGCTCCCGCAAATCTGGCCATTCAGACACCAGTCCTCACCAACAGTCTGGGAGGGATTGCTCCGGCTTGAGAAGCTTAGCGAACACTGGACGGTAGTCTTTTACACATATTCTTTCTTACATCTCTAAAGGTCAGTGTGGGAAAAGGAGACGCTAGTCTGAGATGAATAGTCTCAGCACTGCTTTCCTGACAAGAATGCCCCCAGGGAAGATTCCTAAGTTGGGTTTAGATGGTGAAAGGTGGCCATGAGTACAAGTCCCTTCATGTAGTGGTCACCCCAGCAGAGAGCCATGCACTCCAAGTCAGAGGCTGGGGACGTTTAGGGCTCGGGCGAGAGGCAGCAGTGCACCAAAGACGAAGCTTTGGTTTGCCTGTATCTCTTATTACAGTTTTCCAAGTTTAGGAGGGATGAGAAAATGTGCAAAAAGGTCCTTCATGTGGCTTGGTCCCCTCAGACCGGTCCCCAATCTACCCCTTCACAGGACGGGAGGAGGAGGAGGAAAGGCGTAGGAATTTAACAAGCCCCAACTTTCTAGAACTTACATCAACTGCCTAAAGGGTTCCCTGGGTATATCCTGGAAGAGCCTGTCTGGGGAGAACAAAAAGAATTTGCCCCGTTTAAAGGCTTGGAACGTTCTCTCCCAGTTCTAGCCTATTTCCCAAATTTCTGGCCAGGATTCTCCCGTGGATATGGCTCCTTACTGGGGAGAAACTCATTTTCCTCAAGTCTCTTATCCAAGAGATGCTGGGTAATATGCATACAAAAATAAAAATAAATAAATATTAATGTCCAAAAAGGCTTGGTGAGTTCATTAAAACCACTTGCTTGTGAAACAGCCCGGGTTGCTGCCGAGTCCCACCAGGAGCAGTGTCAGGGCCTATAGCTCAGGGACTCCCAGCGCTGGCCTGAGCAGGTGAGGTAGTGTGTACTGAGGTGAGCCAATGAGTATGTGAGATCAAGGGCCCCCTCAAAAGCCAACTAACAACAAAGCCCCCAGGGCTGGGCTGAAACATTTCCCAGCTACCAGGGGAGGGCCTGAACTAGCTGTCAGCCAATAGCGCCCACTGGCGGCAACACAAAGACAGATCAGGATAAATTCCAGCAGGTCAAAAGTCAACTGCCAAAGCTCCTGCCCAAAACAGGTCACCCAACTGGGACAGAGAGGCATCCCGCTACACACCACCAGTTACTCGGTCCCTTTAATCCTGAAGGGCTTCCAGTCCATCACTCCACCTCATGGGTCTTCTCATCTACACTATAGGTCAAACACACTTCTAGGCAAGAGACAGGATATAAATTAAGGCAAGGCTGCTGCTGTCAGAGACATCCCCACTTCTCCAACAGAAAATTCACGGTTGATGGAGGTGGCCAGATGACATAGGACCGGCTATTTCAAATGGCTCCCTGTCCTCTTTGCCCCACAGGGAAGGCCTGACGTCCTGGGCCATCACTCCATGAAATCACGTTTCTTTGGAATTGAGGAGAAAAGAGAAACCTCCCATCCTGTCCATCCAGGCTGCCTCTTCTGGTGGCCCTGGCCAGGATTCATCCCAAAGCTTTCTGATCTAAACAGAAAGCTCGGTCCCCAGTTTGGATCTAGCTTCCAAAAGATCTGACTGTCCAGTCAGCAGATTAGAGGCGTGGAACAACAGGCACCTCTATCCCTGTTGCCTTTTCCCTGCTGAGGGCCGGGAATGGGACCTGAGGTGAGCTGCCCTGCTGACTAGTCTTTTCTAAATGACCACACTGCCAAACTCTCACAGCTGGTTGTCCCGGATGGAGGTCTGGCAGTTAAACCCACAGTGAAACTCTCTCCACCTCCTCTATTCAGTGAGGCTGTTGGTTGGGTTCTTAGCAGCATAAAACTCGAGAGGCTGGGGAAGGGGATCTAGCTGACACCAACTGCCTGACGAGATCCCAAGACCAGCCTCAAAAGAATAAAAAACACAGCCCTTCATGGGCAAGAACAGGTAAGGAGGTAAACATGATAGGGCCGCTGCTTCTCTGAAACAGTAACAGCTCATGTGCTATTTCTTCTTTTTTCTTCTTTAAACGCAAGACAGAACAGAATTCCTAGCAAGGCAAAACTGGAACTTCAGCTAGGGTGGGATGAACAGCCACTGGAAAACCGATGTCCTGGCTGCCACCTGGGAGCTCCCCTTGGCTCCGGTGGGACCCAGTCAGCTGTCCGGGCTCTTTTCCGCCTCTTTGGAATGGATAATGTACATGAAGGTCTGCTCAATGGTGAAGTCGGGCGGGAGGCTGCCTTTGTGCACACCCACGTGCTTGCTCATGAGGTTCAGGGTGGAGCTGTAGTGGCCACAGACTGTGCAGCGGTACATGAGGGCCCCTGAGTGCGTCTTCAGGTGGCACTTGATGGTCGAGCGGCCTCGGAAGAACTTGTGGCATACCTTACACTGGTACGGCTTCTCGCCCGTGTGGATCCGCCGGTGGTAGTTGAACTCACTTGTGTGGGCAAATCTTTTGCCACAGACCTTGCAGCTGTACTTGCTGTTCCCAGGTTGGCCCTGTAAAGCCAGCTCCTCGCTCAGGAACTCCTCTGCCGGCAGCTTCCGCTTCGGGAGGACTGGGTGCTGCGGCCCAAAGCCAGGCCGGGGGTCAAGGCCACCGCTGCATTTGTGCTGGCTGACATGGTAGCGATAGGCAGCCTCCGACTTGAAGCTCTGGCTGCACACGTGGCAGCGGAACAGGGTGTCTTCCAGGCTTTGGTGCACGGCCATGTGCTTCTCCAGGAGATGCCAGTCCACAAAGCTGTTCGCACAGACAGAGCAGGAGAAGACCGAAATGCCGAGGTGGGAGAGCATGTGCCACATGAGGCTGCAGAGGTTGAGGTGGCGCTGGTCACAGACACTGCAGGCCTGGCCCTTCAAGGTCAGGTGGTCTAGGATGTGGCCCCGGACCACGTGGAAATCTTTGGCCAATGCCTTCCCGCAGGCAGCACATTTCAATTCTGCGGAGGCTGCCCCCGAAAACAAACCCAGCTTCCCAGGCAGGGGATCGTTGGGGTGGACAATGATGTTGTTCTCAAATATTCCATCCCGTCGGTGGAGCGTCAGCTGCCACTGGGTAAAGAACTTAGTTTCACACATGTCGCAGGAGAAGAGGAAGATACCAATGTGAGACAGAACGTGGGTCACCCGGGAGTTTCGGTCCTGGAAGTGGGTCTCACATACCTTGCAGTTGCCTGTCAGCAGGTCCACGTGGTCCCGAGCATGCTGTCGGATCAGCTGAATGTTGGGCTCTAGAACTTTCTTGCATACCTGGCAGGGCATGGCCTTATTCTCTCGGTTGTCACTGTCTCCAAAAGTCAGCTCATCCTCACTGTCGTCACTCAACTCAATCACCTCCTCAGCTGTGCCTATCTCCTCCGTGGGGTCTTCAAACTGCAAGTCGTCACCCCCCAGGTCCTCCAGCTGGAGGTCATCCATCTGCTCGAAGCCGGGGTCTTTGGAGTGGTCGCTACTGCTCAGACAGGGGTTGGTCCCAGGGGTGATGTCTATCGCGCTGTCGGGGGGGAAGAAGCTGTCTTTACTGAAGTCTCCATTGCTCTGAAGTTTGTATGGCTGGCAGGAGCTTGTGCCGGTTTGGATGGCCATGCTGACCGTGCCCAGGGCTGGCTGGGTCACCACATTAGGGACAGACGTGAAAGGGGCAGGATTATCACGGTCTTCTGTCTTTGGCGGCAGTGGTTGCTGTGGCAGAGGCAGGCTATGGTTAGAGTCGCTGGTAACATTTCTCTCTTCATCTTTATAGCTTCCTCCAGCATCACCAGGTAAAACATAGTTTCTCTCAGGACCAAAGTGCTCCCCGCCACCCCGGAGTTCTCCAAGGGGATGGGCGGGTTCTGCTGAGCTACAACTCAGGGTGCCCGAGTGGCTCTCACGGGTGCTGGTCAGGGACTTGGCCACGGCAGTGCCCTCCAGGTCAGGAAAGGTGGAGTGACAGGCCCGGAGGAGGTCCTCCATGCCCAGACGCTCAGCTACCTCGTAGATGACCCCAACATTGATCAGGTCCGTGAAGAGCTCGGATGTGTAGACGAAGCTCAGAATCTTCTCGAAGTTGGCGGGGGTGATAAAGTCCACCACATAGGTCCTGGCGGCATCGAGCCCAGTGTTCAGGAAGAGGTTCTGGAAGTAGCCGGCTGCGCAGGCCAGCACAGCTTTGTGGGCCGGGAAGGAGCGGCTCCCCACCACGATGGTGACATCGCACATGGTCTCCGAGAGCCGGCACTTGTTGAGTTCCTTCAGCAGGTTGTTGGGGTGGTTGGTGCTCTGTAGTTTGATCCTCATGCCCATCTTAGCAGCTCCTGTGAAGTTGCCTCCTTATCAGCACGGTTAATCTGTGGACAGCAAAGAGAGAAGATGGATGGCCAAGCTCATCCCTGCAGGCGGGGTGCTCTGCAGGAGAAACCGCGACCGGTCTGGGTGTCCCTACAGCTCAGGTGGGGAGCCGAGTGAACAGACACGGAGAGCTGCTCCATTCTGCCGAGAGCAAGGACAGCAAACATGACAGAACGATCACCCCTCTCCCTGCACAGACCCGAATACAGGGCTGTTATACCAAAATCCAAAACCACTGAAACAAATCCGATAGCTTGGTCTTTAAGAGAGTCAGGAAGAGAGGTTGTAGGCCTTAGAGCCAGGCTAGAGGTACCCTCTCAGACACAAACTTATGCTTCATGACCAGAGCAACTGGCTCAAATGAGTTTCCTCCTAAATACAAGCTGTGCTATCTCATTAAGTACGTCATGCACACATTTGAACAGTTAGCAGAGCTCCTTCCGCTGCTGAGGAAAAGGTAAGGATGCTCCCTCCCCCTTTTAGTTTTCTAACGTTGCTTGTCCTTTCAGTCCCTAAGTAAACCTCCTGCTCATGCTTGAGTTCCCGTCTCTCCCTGCCTGCAACCTGCACTACCTGCCTACTCTCTCCTCTCCATAACCCAGAGCCATTCAGATACTGATCTCCCACATTCTTTGTAAGCTACGAAGTTAAAATACGTTAGAACTCAAAGGAGTAAAGCAAAGTAGAACCTAACTGTGGTATTTAATATTTCTTAAATATGCTTGATCTCCTCCCACCACCCTTTCCAGGTTTGATACTTATGTTGACACGAACTAAGAGATCTACTTGTTGCCACGAGAAACCATCTAACTGTACAGGTGAAAGGCTGGCTCGATAGCCCTTTCCCCTTGGGAGCCGGCACCCTAAGGGAGAGGGCGGCACGGGTCTGCCTCGCCTCGCACACTCCACTAGCTCCCAACTTTCGCGGGGGCCCAGGACGCCGCTGGGCATTGTCGGGGTGCCAGCCGAGCACCTCCCAGGCCCTGGTGGCCACACTCAGCCGTCGGCAGGACGGGGCGCTGGGCAGCCCGAGTGGGGGTAGGAGGGGGCAGGTTCAGAACTTGCGAGGAGGCACCTCAACAATCCCGGGGCGCCGGTCTTCCCTCCGGAGGCCGAATCCGGGAGAAAGGGCATTGGATCGGGCCGGGGCACTCCGTTTGGGGGACACCGAGCACCTCGGTCCCTTCCTCCCCCAGGAGCCGCGATTCCCCCCCCCCCCCCGGCGACTCCGGAGGGGCGGGGGCGCGCGGGGCGCGGGGCGGCCGGAGGCCAGGGACGGGCGGCGGGGCGGCGGGGCAGGCGCGCGCCGGGGAGGGTGGGTCCGGCGAGGGGAGCGGGCAGGAGGGCGCCCGCCGAGAGCGAGGAAGGCCAGGGCGGGGGTCGGGCCCCGGCGAGGGCACCCCTCGGCCCGGCCGCGCTTACCCGGCTCCGCGGGGCCCCAGCACCATCGCCGCCGCCGCCTCACACAAAGGCCCCGGCCCGCCGTGCCCGGCCCGACGAGGAGGCGGCGCCGCCGGCCGCGGCCAGAGTCTCCATCCGCCGCGCCGCTCGCCGCGCCGGCCCGGGCAGCCCCCGCCGCCCGGCCCGCAGCGCCCCCCGCCGTCCCGGAGGAGGCAGCGCCCCCCGTCGCTCGGTCGCAGCGCCCCGCCCCGGCGGGACCCGGAGCGAGGTGTGCGGGGCTCAAAGCCGCCGAGCCCGGAGGGGGCCCCCGCGCGGCCCAGGACCCCCGCTCCGAGCGCCTTCACTCTCGCGCGGCGCTGGGACGGCCGGCCGGCCCCCGCGAGCAGTCGTGGGGCGTCTCCAGCCACCCCACCTCAGTTTCGGCTTTTCGGAAGCGCCGATGCCCCGGGTGGAGGACCGCTGTCCCCTCCCGCTGCCGCCGGAGAAGCCGACAACCCCGATCCCAACTCCCAGCTCCTATCCAAGCTCCGGCCGCCTCCCCTGTTCTCTGCTCTCCCTCCCCGGGACGTGGGAGCTCCTCGGGCTCCAGGCCCTTCTGTTCCAGCCTCTCTCCTATCTCACTGGGGTGATAGGAGGCAGCTGGGCACAAACCCCCACGCAGGCACATGGGAGGGCTCGGTGATTCCTGGACGGACGGATGGATGGATGGATGGATGGATGGATGGATGGATGATGGATTGCAAGAGGAACACACAGGATGATGCCAACTGATCTGAGCCGGGTTAGCTGTTCAGCAATCATCAGTTAGTTTGTGTCCCCTTTTCCACAATCTTACTAACTGGTGGTAGGTTATAATGAAAGCAAACATTCTACTAAATGCTGCCAAACATGAACTATTTATTAGCAAGGGGATGCGAAAACCGCCCTACAGCCTGTTCTTGTAGTTTGGGGGCAGGCAGTACCAAACAGTTCTGGGAGAGGCTCAGTTGGATACATAAAGCTACCACCACGAGCCCTGAAGTGGAGCATCAGACAACCAACAGACTCTAAACCTTCAGCAAGACTCTGAGACACTGGGCGGCAAGGCTTGCAAGAGTCTTGGGCCTGTTTAGCCTTTCCAACCAACTACTTTAACAACCTGGAGAGAGAGAGAGAGAGAGAGAGAGAGAGAGAGAGAGAGAGAGAGAGAGAGAGAACTGGCCCCAAATGGAGTCCCTTGTGCTAAATGCACATTAACAAACAATTGCAGTTTCAGCAATAACTAACCTAATTGCTGTTTCAGCCTCTCCCAGGAATGTAATCTTAACCAGTCAGTCTGGAATTTCCTGGTCAGCACTAGTGAGGTAATTTGCCTGATAGGCCAATGCCGGGCCCCCCAGAGGAAGGTGACCTTGCCTCAACCCACTCGCCCTCTCTGGGTGGCTCAGTGGTTGAGTGTGAACCCATGAACCAGGAGGTCATGGTGCCATTTCCCATCAAGCATATACCTGGGTTGCGGGCTTGATCCCCAGTAGGGGGCATGCAGGAGGCAGCCAATCAAAGATTCTCTCTCATCATTGATGTTTCTCTCTCTCCCGCTCCCTTCCTCTCTCTGAAATAAATAAATAAATAAAAACAATCCACTCTTTGCTAAATCATTTCCTTGCCCCCTTTCTGCCTTTAAATCCTTTCCTTTTCTACAACTCTCCTGAGCTCCTTTCTATTTGCCAAATGGAATTGGCTGCCTAATTCATGAACTGTTGAATAAAGCCAATTTGATTGTTAAATTTACTTGGTTGAATTTTGATTTTTAATGGTGGCAACCTTGCATCAAGCAAATCTATCAGCACCATTTTCCCAACAGCCTCAGATGATGATTAGCATTTTTTGACAATAAAGTTTTTAAAAATATATTTTTATTGATTTCAGAGAGGAAGGGAGAGGGAGAGATAGAAACATCAATGATGAGAGAGAATCATTGATCAGCTGCCTCCTGCACGCCACCTACTGGGGATCGAGCCTGCAACCCAGGCATGTGCCCTTGACAGGAAGCTGATGCTCTATCCACCGAGCCAAACCGGACAGAGTGGCAATAAAGTATTTTTAAATTAAGGTTTGTACATTATACATAATGCTATTGCACACTTAATAGACTACAGTATAGTGTAAACATAACTTTTATGTGCACTGGAAAAACAAAAATATTTAACTCACTTTATTACAATAGTCTGAAACCAAACCTGCAGTATCTCCAAGGTAGGCCTGTATATATTTGGTCTTCATCACTAGTCCAGGCATAGTGTTCCTAAAAACCTTGAAATTTCTTAAGCTATTGGGAGCCATAAAGATGTCTTTTGTTATATTAATGAGGCTTTGTACTGAACTTCAGGATGGTAGCTGATTGCCAGGAGAGCCAATCTTATGATTAGATGGTTGGAACTTTCAGTCCCCCCCACCAACTCCCAACCCAACCTCCAGGGAGGGGAGAGCAGGAACTGGAGACTGAATCAATCACCAATATTCAATGATCTAATCAATCATGCTGTCAAGTGACCTCAAAAAGAGTCTGAAGGCTTTGCCTAGAAATAAATGTTAAAGATTTATTCAAAGGTTGTAGGGTTTGCACACCAGAAACACAACTAGGCAATACTCAGAGTGTTCTGAAGAAGAAAGAAAAGCTATGAGTTCCTACAGTGAAAAGTACATTCTTGTCCTGGCTGGTTTGGTTCCATGGATAGAGCGTCAGCCTGCGGACTGAAGGGTCCTGGGTTCGATTCCGGTCAAGGGCACATGCCCGGGTTGCAGGCTCGATGCCCAGTGGGGGGCATGCGGGAGGCAGCCAATCAATGATTTTCTCTCATAATTGATGTTTCTATCTCTCTCTCTCTCCCTTCCTCTATGAAATCAATAAAAATATATATATTTTTAAAAAATGTTCCAGTTTTAAAAAAAAAAAAGAAGTGCATTCTTGAGAAGAATCAGTCTGATATTCTGAACCTCTGCATTGGTCCAAGATGGTAATCCTCGAGATGGCATAGTGTGTCAGGTGGCGTGGATACAGGAATATTCTATCCTTACTCTTTTCCGGGCAATCAGAGACCTATTTGGAGGTTTGCTGTATATCCAGGCATTGATGAAGGACTGGAATTTCAAAACTTGAGGTTCCCAGCCTAGTTAAGACAAGGATAGAATCATTTCCTCATGCTTCAACCTACTTGATTTCAGTCATTTAGCAGCTTAACTATATGACTTCGTTTTATTTCCTACTGGATTCCTCACTGACGAAAAGCGGTCACATACTGAACCTGACAAGCTCAGGGGAGGCCTGCATGGTGGGCCGCACCAACTCAGAGACCACAGGAGCCTCATGGGCTGGTCTGGAACTAGAACTTGCTGGCGAGGGGACTCTTCCCCCTCCCCACGTGAGGGTCTGCACTTGTTCTTCAATAAATGTCCACCCTTGTTATAATAATAATAATAATAATAATAATAATAATAATAATAATAAATAAACTTGCTAGCTAAACGTGACTCGTGGAGGGTAGTCATGTCCTAGGCCAGTATCTTTCTCGACAAAGGTCCATCTTTGCCTTACCTGAACCTATGCCTTTTTTGCATCATGATAACATACCTTTGGCATGTCAGACTAATGCCCTTTTCCAGACCCCTCAGGGTGGAATCTCCCACAGACCACAGAACCCCTCATTGTGATCTTGTTCTCCTCACACAATCTCTATGTGCTGTAAAAGTTACTTGTTAACTATCCTGTGCCCTCTAATGTAAAAGAAGTATTTGTCTCTTCATTTTGGTTTGTATCCAATGTCAGAGATTTTCCCCGCTTTGCTTTCTCTCGCCTCCCTAATCTATTATCAGCAAATTTCATACCACCCTCCTTATGCCTCCACCTTTGACTGTAATGTATAAAATAAGGCGCAAAATTGTCATCCTCGGAGCATTTTCTCAACCATTGATATTTTGCTTCCCAGAAATTGTCAGTTTGGCTCAAATAAACTCATAAAAATTCTTATAGGTTTGGATGTTTCCTACGTCGAAACTATGTCATGAAGTCTCCACAAAAAAACGACAGTTCAGAGAGCTCAGGGGTTGGCGCACGCTTGGGGATTCAGGAGAGGAGAGTGCAGAGAGAGCAGAGAAGCTCTGTGCCCCTCTCCCCATGCCTTGCCCTATGCACCTCTTCCACTGGCTCTTCCTGAGTTATTTTCTTTTATAATAAACTGGTCATCTAGTGAGCACATGGGTTTCCTGAGTTCTGTGAGCTGCTCTAGCAAATCAATTGAATCCAGGGCGTAGGTCCTGGGAAACTCCAATCTGTAGCTGATCAGTCAGAAGCATAGGTGACAACCTGGGCCTGGATTGTCATCTGAAGTTGGGGGGCAGTCTTGTCAGAATAAGCCCTCAACTCGTGGAATCGGATATCATCCCTCTGTAGCTAGTGTCAGAGCATGGCTTGTTGGTGTGGGAAAACCTCCTATACACGGGCTGGAATTGGGTTCAGAACCTTTAGTGCTGAAGTCCTTTAAAAGTAAATCACCATGCAGTCACAACAACACCCATGCACAAAGCTACACTACACCGAGAAGGGCTGAGAATTCCATCAAGGTCTTGTTGACCAGGTATTTTTGGGCATCAACCTCTTTACTACAGGAAAATGAGGGCCAGGATTACTTCACAAATTCTCCAAACACAAAACAGGAATCTGATTTAAAATGTGTCTCCAGCTCAGCCAGTCTGACTCAGTGATTTATGAACCAGAAAGTCATGGTTCGATTCCCAGTCAGGGCACATGCCTGGGTTGTGGGCTCGATCCCCAGTGTGGGTCGTGCAAGAGTTAGCTGATCAATGGTTCTCTGTCATCATTGATGTTCCTCTCTCTCTCTCTCTCTCTCTCTCTCTCTCTCTCTCTCTCTCTCTCTTTCTCTCTCTCTCTCTCCCTTCCTCTTTGAAATCAATAAAAATATTGTTTTAAAATGTTAATTAAATAAATAAAATGTGTCTGTTTTTCCTGGAATCCCTAGTACTGCCACCAGAGAGCAGCCTTTCTACATTTTTGCTCAGCACACGGCACTCTTGAAGTGTGAGCAGAACTCCTAAAGCTTTCATGACCCACATAAAGTCCCCAGACTGCACACAATTAAACCCTCTGGATAGATGATTCTGAAAAGCCAACAAGATGACTCACCGAAGAAAGGCTTGAGGATCTGGGGTGAGGACAGTCTTTGACCTGTAGCAGTAAACCTGACGCCAAAGACACTGAGATGAGCTCTTCCTCCTGCCCAGCCCTACAGCTATGGGTCCAAAGGTGCCCAGCCAGGCTCTGGAAGGGGAGAACTTTCACTGGGGAGAAGGGACCGCAGGGAGTGGCCTCTGGCTCCATGGCCCTCTCCCTGTGGTGCCTTGGGAGAGCTGAATGTGGACTTGTATCAGGGTAGTCCAGGGGCTTGGCCAAGGCCCCTGCTCCAGGCTAAACTAGGGAGCCTGGGGACTTCCCAGGCCGTTCCATCAGGGCACAGGAGCCCCTTGGGACCGTGGGCTGTGATAGCTAGAACAGCAGATTAATAAAGACACCCACATACACCTCATTTAAATGCCTTACACATTGACTACTAAACTGGTTACAGGCTGGTAACCGTAGCATTATAGAGGGGTCTGGAACAAGTGTATTCCCTTTATAACAACTAAGGTGGCCAGTTAACACTGTGAACTGTGTCTGGGTCACATCTCATCCCCACCGCCTAGTGCAGAGCCCATGCTTGACCTTTGGGGGCAGAACAATGACACAGTCCCAGATGCCTCCTCCTCAGTGGCTGGGTCTTTGCACGGCCTTGACCCTGCTCCCTCCTCTAAGTAGAGTCACATTCAGAGAACAATGTCTCCTGGGCCCATCCTAGAAATTCAGATGAAGCGCTTCAGAATATGTTTTTTTCTTTATCTGAAGCTAGTTTGTGAAATTCATTGAGTGTAAGAAACCATCTTCCAAATTCATTTATCTATGCTTTTAATCACTAAATAATCTTCTGATACTAATTGTATGAAACACTGAGTAAGGCACTGTTGGGAAAATTGCTGTGTACAAAATAAAGATAATTCTAGTTAGATATATTTGTGTATGTGTGCATATCATATGTACATATATATGTATGTATGATGTGGTTGGAAGAGTTAAGGAAGAGAAAAAAAAAACTCACCGATCCACCAACCAAACAAATACATCACTCTAGGTCATATGTAAAAATCCTTTATTGTTGGGGAAGCCAGGGGAATCTACAGGCAATGCCAGCTGGAACTGGGGGGTCACTATGCACTGTCTACATCAGCGTTGGGTAGAGGGATGGGGAAGGGGTCTCAGCACAAGAAGGGTACAGGCTGAGGAGAGAAGGGAAGTCAGAGTGCATGCACTTGGGGACTTGGAGGGGGTGACGGGGGGGGGGGGGGTCATGATGCAGCCAGGAGTATAGAAATGGAGTGCCGAGGACCAAAAACGTGAAATCACGTCTTCTGTCTGGTAACACTCCCACCAACCACCTGCTGGGGGAGCAGAGGAGAAGGGGAGGGGCATCTGTAAGGGGGAAGGAGAGAGAACAGAAATCTTAGCACAGCTGTCTTCCCGCCTTTGAACTAGAGACTGGACTCTCCGAGCTGCAGGTGCTTGCCCTTTTCCAGCTGTGTCATTCTGATGCTACTTATAAACACCTGTGCTCGTGGTCTATGGAGGCTCACATAAAAAATGTAGTGACAGCCCCAGCCGGTTTGGCTCAGTGGCTAGAGCGTCGGCCTGTGGACTGAAGGGTCCCGGGTTCCATTCCAGTCAAGGGTAGGAGGCAGCCGATCAATGAGTCTCCTCATCATTGATGTTTCTATCTCTCCCTCCCTTCCTCTCTGAAATCAATAAAAAATATATATATATTTTTTTAATGTAGTGACAGAAATGAAGTTTATATTATCCTAGCGTCTCCATGAGCCAGGCATACACGCAGCCCTGGTGCTATGCTCCTCCGGCCTCACCCAGTCCCTCCTCCTCTTTCCAGAGCCCCCTCCCTCCCACTCCCTGGCAGTGACGGGCCCAGAGACCACTTCCTCTTTCAGCAGTTTCACATGAATGAAATCAGATGATACAATGATCTTTGCTGATTCATTTCATCTCATCCCTTTAAATGCCAGCCACCAGGGACCTTGTGTCCTGTTCTTCCTGGCACCGCGCAGGTAGAGAATGCTCCGTCAGTGGTGAGATTATGAAGGCTGCAATTATGGGCCTGGTCCCTCTGAAAGAGCCTGGTCTCACCAGCAAGCAGTAAAAGTAGATTTCCACAATGCACTTGTTTCTGCTATTTGTATAAAATACTATGGCAAAAAATTGCACTGTAATTATCTTTATGGCTGATGCACAACGCTGGGGAGAGGATGCCATCCAGATATAGTTGCCCGTGTAATTATCTGGCGGTCGGCAGGATTGAAATAACCATCTAATGAGAGCAAAATGATACGGTAAGTACCATGTAATCAGTGAGTTACGATTATTATGGCTCTTTGCGCCCTCTCACCCAACACTGAGTGGGGGGGCCGGACCCTGTCTCTGGGCCCAGGGAGTCATGCCCAGGCCGTTTAAGCGACAGCCAGCTCCTGGGCCTTGTGTCTCCCTTGAGACCAATGAGTGTGGGTGATAGGAAGGCAGGCAGGGGGCCCCGACTCCCTGTGATAACGGGGGCTTCCGAGTCCCTCTCATTCTCCCCCGCGCTGTCGCCTCTGTCTTTGGAGCCAGCGCAGCAGTTGAGCTGTGATTGCCGTGCGTGGGAAGGGGTGTCCAGGCAGAAGGCTGTGTTTTGACTAGACACTTCCCAGGGGACTCACACTTGCATACCAAGTGAGCGATCTCAGCCCACTCGGGCCTGGGTTCGGCGCAGACCGCTCCAGGCAGGCAGGCCGGCACGAGGACATTGCCCAGGCCTCCCAGACCCCACAGTCCTAACAAAACCTGCACAGAGGCTGTGCCCGGCGCCGTTCTGAACACTGGGCTTAAGCTGGGTCCTCACAGCCACAGCCCCGCCACGCCCTGTTCGCACCCCGTCTTCCAGGTGGGGAAGGTGAGGCACAGGGGGGTATGGAGCTTGGCCGCGGGAACACTAGTGGGTGGTAGATCCCGATTCAAACTCAGGCCACGCCCTTCTCCATTACGGGACCCAGAGCGACTGAGATACAGCTCCCAGCCCCGCCCCATTAGCTTTCCCGAGTTCCTTGGATTTCTTCCTCCATCACTCTTGAGTAGCACTACACACTGGGCCCTGTAAGTGGAGATCCTGGATAATCCGAACGGTTCAGCCTGCCTGGGAGGCAAATCACTTCACCTGTGGATTGGATGTGGAACCTGTCATTACTGGATGAGGATCTCTCCGTCTTTTGCACGGATCAGGAGAGAACGGAATCTAAACAACAGAAGTTGCCCATCAGGGCGAGCACCAGGGGACAGAGATGAGATGAAAAAGAGGGCCGTGTGTGTGTGTGTGTGTGTGTGTGTGTGTGTGTGTGTGTGTGCGCGCGCGTGGTGTCTCGGACAAGCACGTGCCTGTACGTGTTGGTGTGTTTGACAGTGTGCTGGGCGCTGGCCGTGTATTTTATGAGCATCAATGCCTGTAGCGTCAGAGGCAATGCTTCTCTGGCAGCCTGCATGCACACAGCCCCGCTCCTCCCCCCGACCCAACACTCCTCACCTCATTCCACGTTGGGGGGGTACTGGAGGCTGCCGAAGCGAGGGGCGCTCTCGTGGGTCCCATCAGCAGGCGTGTCTGGGTGAAGAAAACAGTGTGGTTAGGAGAGATTTTTCTGGATGTGACCTTCACCCTGAATAACATCGAAGGACTGGCGACGAAGGGCAACCCTGGAAGACAGAGCTGGGAGGAAGCTCGTGCTCGGTGTGGGAGATGGGGAGGAAGCAGAGCCTCCCTAACCGCCCCCCAAGGCTGCAGCAGGACCATCATGTTATAAAGGTCCCCCAGGGCGGCTCCCAGGGAACACTGCACTGCGGATCCAAGCTGACTGGGTAGAAAGGGCCTGGGGACCCCCCCCCCCCCCCCCCTGTAGCTAAGAGAAGTCTTTCCCTCTGAGGACAAACATGAGGCTTTTGACTCCTGCGTGTCCTGGCCCGTCCACTAAGCCCTGCCACACGTTTACCTGGCTGGCTGTTCCTCTTGCCCATGAGTCCCACGAAGAAGTCGTGCATGTCGCCTGCAGGAAAGGGCAGCATGGTCCCCGGTGGCCGTCAGGCACCGGGCCCCATGCCCTCGGCGCTCTGGGCAAGTGGCTGGCAGAGACAGGGAGGGGGAGAGGCTACTCACGTTTCTGGAGAAAAGACCGTTTCTTAGGATCTGTGAAAACAAGAACAAGTGTGTGGGGTCTGGAAAGTGATGATGAGGGTGCTTCCGATCACAACTCTCCATTATTCACTAAGCCATCTGGTCTCCTCCCACCTGAAGGGGTCTCCCGGGCCGACTTAATCCCCGGAATCCTGCCCCCCAGCCCACCCCCGTCCCCCCACATCCCTCTCCCGAGGCTGCTTCCTACCCTTGCTCGCCTGGCTCAGAGTTTTGAGCAGTTCGTCCACCACGGAGACTGAGTTGTGGCTAGTGAGCGCCTTGAGCAGCTCCTCGATACTCAGGGCCTTCTAGGGGAGAGAAACAGAGGGCTGAGGCAGGAGACTCACACCCAGGCCACTCCCTCTCTTCCCACCAGACACAGACTTCTCTTGAGTCTATCACAGCCGAACCCGACATCTCATTTCTTTCAGGATTTCCTCTGATGAGGAGGGAAGAGAAGCAGGCTCTCAAAGTCTGCGGTCTGTGGGCCAGGTCCGTGGGCCAGCTGCACCAGCGGGGGACCGCGTTAGAGATGCATATCTCAGCCCCACCCGAGGCCCGCTGAGATAGGATCTGCATTTTAACCAGGCTCCAGGTGATTCATATGCACAGCAAGGTTGGAGAAGCCCTGGAAAAGGGAACGCACTGGGCATCCCTGTAGACTGTCCCATCCTGTTTGCCCAAGACTAAAGGCCTTCCTGGGATGTGGCTTTCGCTGCTCAAGGTGAGAGGATCTGAGCAAAACTGAGACAGTGGCCAGCTGTCTCCATGCTCAAGGGCCCCTGTGAGCCTCTCCCTGGGGCCCTGCCCTGGCTCCTCCCACCCCTCAGTGAGAAGGGCCTTTGGTTCTTTGCTCCCTGGCACATCAGGAACTGGTTTGCCCAAGGATGGGGTTACCCCCCCTGAGTGAGCAAGTATGGGGTTGCCCTCCACGACTCCCCCCACTCACAGGAAAGGCCCATCAGACAGAGCAGGTGTCCTCTGATTGTGCTCCATGACGGAGCCACAGATGGCACTCCGCCCTGGGGGCGGGGCCGGGGGTAGGAAGGGGGACACCTCTGTGACCCTGAAATCCCCGCTCTGTGCGATGTCTGTGGATGGTTCTCTCCCTGTGTCTCCCACTGCCTCTTGATCTCTTTTCTTCCCCATGGGTTTCTGCCTCTGGTTCTCTTCCCCTCGCCCCTGTCTGCCCTGGCCTCGGAACTCCAGGAAGGCACCGCTTCTCCCCCATCCTGCAGATGAACCCCAGATTCCAAGCAGGGGTTCTTAATTGTCTTGGTGATTTATTTTTAGTAACTTGGGCACAGCAGGTGGTCGGTGGGCACACCCCACACCCCAGGCTATTTAGCTGCAGAGACACGGACAATGATCATGATTGGAGAGTCTTACTTTGAATCTCAAAGGTGCCTCTCTCTCCAGAGTCCACGGGTCCCTGGGCTGCTGGGCACACACAGAAGCACATTGGCACAGGATGCCCACCACTCACACCAGCCCAGCTGCCTAGGCACTCGTGTTTCCTCCCCTCTTCCCTCCCCAGTTTCCCTCGTTCTCACAGACCTGCAGGAGAAGGGATGGGGCAGCAATCTCTCTCTTTCGCTGACGAAGAGGGGCAGGGACTCGAAGCAAGTTTGTCTCAGAAGAATAGACCCAGATATCCTGTCGGCCTCGAGCTGGGACTCTGGGCTCTGGACACAGTGTCCAGCCCATATTTGGTAATCCCTATGTGTTTTTATGAACTGGCTCTTTTTTTTTTTTTTAATTACATTTTATTTTTTAAATTGATTTCAGAGAGGAAGGGAGAGGGAGAGAGAATCATTGATGGGCCACCTCCTGCACGCCCCCCACTGGGGACCGAGCCCCCAACCTGGGCATGTGCCCTGACCAGGAACCGAACCGTGACCTCCTGGTTCATAGGCTGACGCTCAACCACTGAGTCAAGCCGCCGGGCGGAACTGGTTCTGTCTTTTGAATGCGGTACAACTACTGCCACGGCGAGGCTGCCAGCCTATGGTGCCCCGATCCACCTCACAGCTGGAGGAAGGCTGGCCACCTCTCCCTGCCCAGCGCACAGCCTCCCAGGCAGCCACTTTCCCCAAATTGTTCACACGCTGCCCACTTCCTGGAATGAGATGCTAAACAGACTTGAGCTGGAACGGCAGTTAGACTTCACACACTGAATTTGGAATAAGTTCCACCTATAATCATGTAAAAGCATTTGTACCAATGTAATCGCTATCATTTCAAAACCTTAAGACGACTTTCTCCTTGCTCTCCCCCTGTCGGCCTATCCTGACAAGTCCTATTCCTTTTCTTGGAGGAGCTTTGGAAACCGGGGCCTAACCTGTTTTGTGTTTGTTTTTTGTTATTATTTTTCTATCCTGACTAAGCAGAGGCTAGAGGAGGTCAAGGAGAGGAGAGGGGGAAGGGCTGGGATCTTAGGACCACCTGAGGTTACAGGGTGGATGAGGGAGTTTATTCGAATTTTGAAAACAAAATAATACACGTAATTGATCAGTAAAGTAGCACACAAATGACCATTTGGGGGAGAAATTCTGACTGTGTTTCATAACCTCCAGGGAGTACATAGAATCTCCTCAGCCGTCCCCACCCCACCACCACCACCACCACCACTACCACTACACACACACATACCTCAAAGGAACAGACCCTGAACTTGAGCTGGACCATAGGGAACCTTAGACCAACCTGGCCTCCCCCGCCTCCCCCTGGAAGTACCATCTAATCACCCAGCCAGCAGTCAATCAGATGGGTAGGGCACCTTTTATATGCAAGGTGTCAAACCTGTGCAGAGGGACAGAGATCCTTACAGACATGCCCAAGACAGTGAGCACATGAGCAGAGCAGAGAGGCAGGGAAACCCGGCCCTCTGACAGAAACCCGGTAACTGCCAACCCACCGGCCGCACCTCCACCACACACCTTCCCCTATAGCTTTTGGAACCAGCAAAGCTGTTGCTCCCATGATGTTGCCCAAACTCTGCCAAGGCAGGCCCAGCCGGAGGGGTGCCTTACCTCCCTGCGGCCCCTACTGGGTACCACCTGCTCCGGTGACTCCTCACAGACGGCCCCGAGAGGCAGGCTGAGGGCCAGGATGGCTGCCAACAGCAGGGCGCTCCGCATGGTGCTAAGAGTGCAGAGAGTCAGGCAGGGAAGGCGGGAGGAGGCGGACATAAGGAGGGAAAACACAGGAAACATTCACCACCAGCAGCTCAGCTGGACCCTGCTTCCCAGCCCCTGACTCTCCTGCCCGGCCCTGCTCTGGGGAGGGTATCTCTGAGCAGTGGGGACATCCCCTGGGCTTGGTTTCCCTGCTCCCCCATCAGACATATCTCCCCAGGATGTGCACCTGGCAGCAATGAGCAAAGGTGCCGCAGAGCCGGGACTCGAGGCTCCAAAGGAAGAGGATGGATTTATAGGACGCGTGGGGGTCTGTTTCCTTCCTCAGCTGGAGGGGGGATCCTGGACTCTCTTTTCCAGCAGTAGGCAACCCCTAGACTTAGGCAAAACTTTCTCGTACGGAACCAGCAGTCGGCAACCACAGGCTCCAAACATCACTAGCTCTCAACCCCTTTCTCTCTGCCTTCTTCTCACTTCCCAGCGCCCGGCTCCCGGATCAAAGGCGGATCAAAGTCAGCCACTTCCTTTATTTCTTCTGACTCTGGCCCCCGTCCTTCGGTGCCAGCTTCAGTCCTCCCCACCTTCTCCCGCTCGTGCCTACCTGTGGAGCCGCGTGGAGCCTTACAGCTGGATGGTCTAGTAGAATCAGGGAGCTGGCGGGATTACTGCCCTGCTCCCCACAAAGCTGGTTCTGCTGCTGCTGCTGTGAAGAGAGAAGCGGGGAGTGGAGGGGATCTGGGAATGTGGCAGGATTTCAGCTCCCTGATAAAGGCTCTGGGAGGGTCTGGGGGAGCCGGGGGAGGGGCCGAGAATCACCAATCCCAGGATGGCTGGACGGGAGGGGAGAGGCTGGTGGGAAGGAGGGTCTAGGCTGCAGCCAAACACACACACACACACACACACACACACACACACTACAAACTCTTCAGTGCGCTGGGGTTATCCAGCAGCCCACTTGCCAACAGCCCCTCGGCGGGGCACGCTAAGGAATAATTGGTGTGTGGTTTGTCACAAAATTGGCATGCCCGGTCCAACTCAATAGGTGTGGTCCCTGGGCCTCTTGCTCCTCCTTGTTCACGCCCCCAGCTCCTTGCCTTTTAAACCTTCAGGCAGAACAATTCCAGGGGATGCTCCCACCCCCAAGACAACCAGGACAGCCAGGGGCAGGCCCTGAGGACCTGGCATCCCCCCTAGCCCTCATTTCACCGTGTTCTCTTCTCAGCTGGAGGGGGCCTATCACTTTGGTCCTCAGATCAACTGAGGGTCAGTGCTTCTCCTGCTATTGAATGCAGAGAACTGTAGGTGTCTGGCTCCATCCACCACCTCTCCAGGGCTAGTGCCTGTCCCCTCAGGCGCCCACCTCACTCTTTCTTGACCCGAGTTTGCCTGACTTAGTTGCATCCTTCTAGAATTCTAACTTCTGGACCTCCTAATCTCAGAAAGGAAGAATACCACCACAGCTGAGCCAGCCTTGGTCTCTTAATTGCTTCTTTTTTCCTCGCAGTTCCATTTCCCCACTCTCACCTGTACCCCTGAGGCTCAGGCACCTTCTCCCCTGACCTCTCAAGCTCTTGTTCATGGCCCACACTGTTGAGGAGGCTCATGCTGTTTATCTCACTCCCAAGGTAGAGCCAGAGTCATGGTCAGGATCCAAAGGAGACCCGGAGAGAAACGGTGCTGCTGATAGAGATTAGGGAGCGGCCAAGTGGTAGCCACTTCTGAGCCACTCATCGCTTCCGTCATTTACAAAGGGAGCAGGATTTCAATGTTTGCAAGGTTGGCACAGAACAATTCACTTGATTTTCATCACCACCACCATGTGAGTAGGAAATATTCCCATGTCTCAGATGAGGACATTGAGGCTCCAAAAGTTCACATGCTCCAGGACATACAACTACTGGAGAAGAGCCTCGGGTTCGGGTTTTGTCGCTCAAAACCTCCCCTGGTCTGAGCTTTGACCAGCAAGGGAATAGCTAACTCTCTTGGAGGAAGTGGTGACCCGCCTCTCCAAGAGACTTGGAGATTTGGGATCTTGTACTTTTCTACATCTTGAGACTGGGGAGTGCCACAACCTTTGACAGCGGGGGTTCAGGATCTGAAGAAGGGGAGGACACACAAATGAAAACACTAGACAAGAAATATGAATTTAGAAGGCATGGGGGGCCAGGTGAAGCTTTCTCTCTTGTGTTAGAAATAAGGTGAGCCCCCAAATTCAGGGGTTCTGATAGAGCACAAAACATACTCGGGAGCCAGGCAGCAAGGTAAACATCCTTACTTCTATGTAGAAGGGTGCACACACATGGTCTGGAAGCACGCGCACATCGAGCAAGCGGTCTGCTCAGCTTATAATCCCTGACGCGTGTGACCTGTCCCTCACTCTTGATTGGAGCTGAGGCGCACAGTCTTTCGCAATTGGCTAATTCAAGGGGAGGGGTTGGCCTTTTCTGTTCCAAGATGGCAGTCCTCAGGGGAGCTGCAAACCATGCAGCCAAAATGGCAGCTGTCTAAACTGCTTTTTGACAGAAAAGATGACTTGTTTCTTCTCAATTCCCCCCTTTTCTTTACTTAAACTCTTTTCTTCAAACTCGGCTGACACTCATTGACTTTCATGCTCTACAGTGTCTAGGAGACTAACTTACTGTTTGGTCAATGTGGTTTCAATTAACCCTTGGATAAGACCCCCCCCCCCCCCATACATGGGATGATGTAACATCTTATCACTGTAACTTCTAGTAATTAAAGGGGTGAATGTGGACACCATCGCTCCCTTCCCCTTCCTAAACCACTGCTCTAGTGAATCGAAGAAAGGATCCTCGATCCCAGATTCCAGCTCAGTCATCAGCTAAAGTTGCCAATGCCTTAGGGTCTCAGTGACGCTCTGTCTGCCGTGTTGTCAGGGATGAATGTACAGTACTGACCCCAACATTACACATATTCCTCCTTTTTCTGCCAGAATCAGATCCAAGGCCAACCTGTTCTTCCGGGTCACCCTGCTGCTGGCATCTAGCTGTTCAGCTATCCCTTTAGCTGCGTCTCGAGTGTAGTTAATGAGCCTTTGCTGGTTATAGTAAATACAATTCATCCAACCACATTCTTACTTACAGTGGGCCACCAGCACAGGACAGACTCAAACTCTGCCGCAATCTCATTTCTAGCCTTAAACTCACCTGGCACTCCTCCTGGAACCCCAATGGGATCTGTGTGGATATGGGGATCAAAGGAGCCCCCTAGACTCTCTCTCTCCTTCCTAGTTGTCTGTCCATTGAAAAAGGTTTACGATATGCCAACGTGAAAGGGATAGCCAATTGTATCAGAGCACAAGTTCCACTCCATTTGCTGGGCAAGGCCACAAGTCAGGGTCCCCCATGACACCACCAGGCATCAGCATGGGGTATCGACAGTGCAGCATGATGGACTTCTGAGGATACTCGGCCATTTACGCATCCGGATAAATTTCTCATAAACTCCAAGCACTGTCCCCCCCCCTTGAGAGGCAGAAGGTATAGTTTACATCGGAGGACAGGCCGGATCGTTTCATTTTTTGTGTGTGTGGTGTTTTTTTTGTTTGTTTGTTTTTTTTTTTGGGGGGGGCGAGAATCCTAGCTCTTTACCTCTGTTGGATGGGAACAACAGGGCGAGAGTCTTATAGGAAGCGTTTCCCCAGGCGGTTTCCTCCTGACACAGGGCAAGCACACATTCCATCCTGTTACTGTCTGAGGTCCTTCTGAGTAGAAAAGAGACCACTTGGGCCTCTAGCCTTCCTGCTGCGCAAGCATAACAGTAGCTTTTATTTAGGGCGCCTATAGAATATTTAATCCATTCCGCCCAGGCATTCGTTCCCTTATATCCTACTTCTATTTGCATGGTGGTGGCAGTGGCCTATGGGATTTGTCCTGTGACATCTATTCCTAAATCTAGTCCTAGCCAATCTTTTGACCTAAAGGCTGAAATATCCAAGTCATTCAAGTTATCTATAATCAATAACTTGGTAAGCATGATCCAGATTGTACACATTGTACACATTGTACATGATCCACATTGTACACATTTCTTCAGTCTTACAATTGTACACGTTGTAAGCCCCTGCAATTTGCCAGATCCCTAAAGCAAATAGAGCCCAGTACATGATGGTTATTAAGACAGCTCACAGTTTTTGTTGTTGTTTTTTTGTTTGTTTGCTTGCTTTTTACCTTTTTTAAAAATATATATTTTATTGATTTTTTTACAGAAAGGAAGGGAGAGGGATAGAGAGTTAGAAACATTGATGAGAGAGAAACATCGATCAGCTGCCTCCTGCACATACTGGGGATGTGCCCGCAACCAAAGTACATGCCCTTGACCGGAATCAAACCTGGGACCCTTCACTCCGTAGATTGACACTCTATCCACTGAGCCAAACCAGTTAGGGTGTGGCTCATAGTTTTTAGCATCCATTTCAAGGGGATATGTCCTGGTATGGCAGTTCAAGTTGAGGTATGTCTGCCCTTAACCCATGTGTGACGGGTCCAACCTTGCTCTGCAGTCTGAACAGCAGTCTCTGTGGTAAGCAAGACAGGAGGGTTCTAACTTGCTTCCCTTCTAAATCTTGATTAGAACAAACTTTGTCTTCTGGTCTATGGCGATGAACTGGAAACTCAAGAGGGCTTTGGGTCAGGAGGCCTTCTAACCTGAGAGAGATTAGAGTAGAAGAGATACCCAGTACATAGTTCTTAAGAAATTGGTCCCTAGTTTCCATTGTAGAAAGATCTTGAGGCATTCCAGGGCCTGTTGGAATCACCTACAGCCAACTCTAGGTAAAAAAACAACAAACAAACAAAAAAACTTTTCTTAAAATTCAAACCCTAGGAAGGTTGTTAAACTGCTGTTTTAATATTTCAGTTTCCCTGTTCTGCTTGTCCTGGCTTATTGGCCTGTATCATTTAATCAATTTCCTTTTTAACATTTCTTTTTATAAACTTCTTATAACTTCCACAGGCATTCTTACAACTTTCAAAAACAATTTTTACAACTTCCAGAAATAACCACCTTTAAACCACCTTTTTCCTTCAAAATGCATAACCATGCCTCAGTCTTTCCATTAAGTATTTCTACTCTAATATTCTTTTTTTTCTGTCATACCATCAGCAACTTGTACAGACCTTTTCTTTAAAATGTATTAGAATTCTTCATTCTTAGAAAATTTAATTTTTCAATGATTACTAAAAAGTAAACAGTCAGCATTTCTTAGATTAGCACTTATGAACATACTTTAAATGCACTTTTACTTTCAAGAAAATATACCTTCAACAAAGTACAAGAGACCTTCTGTGATGAAAACTAAGAGCAGGCAAATTAAAACGTGTCTAGCAATTAATGTTTCAGTTTTTTAAAAAAATATTTAGATGTTTATCATTTAACCCAGCAGGGCTCCAATGCCTTTAAGTTAATTAAGACTTTTGGGAAATTATGTCTAGGCATATAAGGCTAGAGAAAAGGCAGGGGGAAGAGGGAGCAGGCTGTCCCCAGGCCTCTAGCTGCTTGGATTTAAACTGCTAGATTTTTCCTTAGAGATAACATGTTAAGGTTACTGCTGTGACTTCTGTTTCTGGCCCTCCGGGTCAGCCTTTGTCTAGGCCACTTATTTTAAAATTATGTTAGTTTTCTGTTTTTGCCTTTCTTATTCTTATGTACATAGGTCTTCTGAGCCTCTTTTAACAGCTTTTCTGCACGTCTATCCTTCCAGTTCTCTACCTCTGTAGTTTTCTTGAAATGTCAGAACAACTATTGGTGACAAAATGTAATTTTTAGTATTTCTTGGCCCAACAGGTCCTCAGGGTCTGGCCCAGAGTACTTTCTCATTTGATCTTTTAGTCTTGGTAAATTTGGAAGGCCCTTCTTCTTTGCCTTGCTGAATACTGAAGGCCTTATTTAGGTTCCGAGTCCCACTAGGGCTCCCGGGTTTGGAGATCTTACATCTGCTGGAAGCACACCAGGGCCAGCCAGGTGCTCCCTTTCCCAGATAGCCATAGCCGACTTTCAAATCACTCCCCTGGTCACATAGGAAAGGGAAGGCAGGACAAGCGTCTCATTCCTGTCTGCCCTTATTCTCTTTTAGGCTTTTTTTTTTTTTTTTTAACAAGCTGGCCCCTTCCTCCAACAGAGAGCACAGTCAGTCGCCTCTTGAGTGACTGGACTTTCATTATTAACATATTTGTAATTATTACTGAAAAAGCTTTATCCAAATTCTTCATTTTAGTTACAAATATTTATTATATCTTAACAACTTTGAGATTTTAAAGCCAATTATTACCTAAAGCATTTTCTTGACCAATAACCATGATTGCCCTTTTTGTTCAAAGAAAGGACATGCTAATCTGGCTGGGAGTCATATGCCCCAGAGCAAGAACTATGCCTTATCATGAAAGCATTAATTTTGTTACCCAACCCAGCCTGTATAGCTTACTTCCTTATGTAATTTCAAGTACATTGTATTGGTCTAATTTAGTTCAAAAATATTTCTTTTTAGGGAGAGAGTAGATCTTTGTATCATCTCAGAGCCCTTGAGATGTCACAAATCTGTCTCTCAGTTAAATTCTCAAAATATTACATTTGGAAAAGCTGTCAAATATACCCAATTTAAAGATTATTAAAACTTAAACCAGTTGTAACATTAAATATTTGGTCTTGACCACAGAATTAATTATTTTCAATTTGGCTATTAAATTTTTATATTTTAGTAACGTCACAAATACGATATACTTTGAATGTCTCAGAGAAAACACTGGGAGGACACACCTACCACTCACCCGTTTCTTTGCTGCCCTACCCTCAAGGGCACAGAAGCCACAAAGTTGTGACTGCTTCAGAGCCAGCCTCAGTTCCGCCTCGGCTGGCCTGAAAGGTTTGTGACATCACAAACAGGCACAGGCCACCTACTTCCCATCCTGGTCCTGTTCCGGTCCCTGTCCCTGTTAATATCAACGCTGCCAACTGGATGTTTAATGGACATGATGTTGGGCAGGGTTTTGCAAATTTCTCCACCCTGCCAAGTTCGGCAAGTACAGCCTCCCTTTCTGCCGCTTGGAAACCTGCGGACTTTTGCTCAGAGTAAAATGGCCTTCTTTTTTTTTTTTCCTCCCCTCCCACTTTGCCTCAGGTGGGGAAGATAATGGTTTGTTAGGCTTGGAATTAGCTGGCCTTTGTTTTAACTTCCCTGGATTGCAACATTCACAAATTTTACACTTTTAAATTAACCTTAGAATCTTAAAATTTTAACCCAGCACAGCAAAATCATAAATCAGGAAAGAGCAAATTAAAGTCCCTAAAAGTTAGCCAAAATTGCATCACAGACATACAGACAGAAATCTCACTAAGAGTTTCTGGTGGGCCAACACCCTGCTAGGGAAAGCAGGATGAATCCCCAAGAATAAGGATTCTTGGCAGCTGCTGAGACGTTCCTGTAATCTGTCATGTGTTCAGCCTCACCACACATAACTGGGCTTCCCCAAAGTGGGACTTGCTCCATCTTTAAACAAATTAAACAAAAAACAAAGAGACATAAAACATCAACAAACACTCTCATATAGGCACACACAACACTAAAAGTTTACACCAAGAGCAATGTCTTCTGTCCCTGGTTCCGGAACTTGCCTCCCCAGAATCTCAGCATTCTCCCAATGAACTATTTCAGGGGAATGTATTCTGAAGGCCTAGAATTTCTGTTTCCCATCCTCGGCAGGTCCTTTGTGACTATGTACTCAACCCCCCATCTGGGAGGTTTCTTGTACTCCCTGAGATCTGCTTCATCCCTCTCTGGCTGCTTCCCTTGCAGGAGAACAAAACCACAGATCAGAACTCTGCACTCGCTTTATGTCCAAGACACATCCCAGTCACATATGCCTGACCTCTGAAGATACACAATCACCAAAATAGTACTCAGTCCAGTTTCCCACCTTGAGTCATGCATGAGGTTACCTGATTGCCCTTCCTGTGTTGCTGGCTGACTCTCGATCCCGAGCTCATAGCCTTCCCAGGGGTAATGGCTGTCCCTCATCACCAAGGCTGCCGCAACTTGGCAGCAGGGCACACCTCCTCAGGAGAGGGGTCCAATTTCCCTGTGATGACAAATGGTATCCTGGACGAGCCCCCAAATTATTAGAAATAAGGTGAGCCCCCAAATTCAGGGGTCCTGATAAAACACAAAACATACTCGGGAGCCAGGCAGCAAGGCAAACATCTTTACTTCTATGTAGAAGGGTGCGCACACAGGGTCTGGAAGCACACACACACCAAGCAGGTGGTCTGCTCGGTTTTATAATCCCTGATGCATGTGACCTGTCCCTCACTTTTGAAGGGACCTCAGGCACAGTCTCTCATGATTGGCTAATTTAAGGGAAGTGGTTGGCCTTTGCTGTTCCAAGATGGTGGCCCCCAGGGGAGCTGCAAGCCATGTGGCCAACATGGCAGCTGCCAAGTTATACAGGCCAAAATGGCGACTGTCTAAACTGCTTTTTGACAGAAAAGATGACTTGTTTCTTCTCATAGAGACCTTTCTCTTGGAGAGGAACACTGAAACCTGGCCTTATCCACTTTTCATTCAATTTTTAGATATACATCTTGCCCTCAGTAAAGCACAGCAAACAGGTAGCAGACAGACCATCTAGAAGGTCAATAAAGATCAGTAAAGATCAGTAAGGTCCATTTTCTTTGAGGTTATCAGGTCAGGAAATTGCTTTGAGCCACCGCTATCTCAACGTAGCAATAGTGCATGGTATTAGCCCTGCTAATCGTCCAAGGCCCATCAGCCTTCCGTGTTCCTTGGTGCAATTTAATGATAGTATTGACAGTGGATGGCTTCCCACAGGGGAGAGAACCATAGCTCTGCTGTGTATTTACTACAAAGCCTCCTGCTCACCAACACCTTCCCCAATCACCCTATTTGAAATTACTACCATTTCATACTCCATATCCCCCACCTGTTTCTTTTCTTCATGCACAGACTACATCCAACATGCTAAATATCTACCCAAGCCCGCACCAGAATGTCAGCATCATAAGGGCAAGGACTTTTGTCTGTTCTGTTTGCTTTGGATCCCTAGCTCCATAATGTTTGGCATTGCTCGATAAAATTTTCTTTATAAAACAAAAAAGAAAGCTTGAGCCCAGCTTCTTGCATTGCAATTCACAATGTGGATCCTCCATAGAGGGCTCTGCAGTGCAGTTAGGGTCCAGAAATGTGTAACTCCTACTCCCAGTACCCCACCCACCCTGGGACTTGGGTCATATTGAAAAAATGTCACTCTGGCGGCTACACAGGGCCCCGCCCATGCTCACCCCTGAGTGAGGGCAGCAGCTGGGTCTCAAGGCCCCTTTATTATTTGAAAGGCTTATGGGGCCTCATCCAAAGCTTCCCATTACCCACCTGACAGGGTCAGGACCATTTGCGAGCCTTTGATGGGATGGGGGAGGGAAGTGGGAGGCTGTTGTCATGTAAATGGCATGACTGGCTCATGTCTCTGAGAAGCTCAGGGGCTGCTCTAATTGGACCTAGCCATCTCCCACCTGTTCCCTCCCACCAATCTGGAGGAGGTCAAGCAGGGCGGGCGGGAGAGAATTGGGAATGCAGGAGGAAAGTCAAGGCTGAAAACTAAAGCCTCCTGGGTCCCAGCTCTGCATCAGCCGCCCTCCCTCACCAACCCACCCAACCCTGCCCCCAAGCCCTGGCACCAGGGAAGCTGGGCTTCAGCAAAGGTTCACCATGAATAATGTCCTTTGATGATGTGGCGTCTCCCAGAGTACGGCAGGAGCCAAGGGTGGGGGCAGCAAGGGAATGGCAGGGAGAACGGATCACCCCTTGATCTCTGGGATTAGCAGGGACTTGAAAGAGCTGATGCTAAACTAAGTCAGAGGTGATGAAGGAGGGCGTCTTTGGGGTGCCCACCAAGCAAAAATGTATCAGGGGGCTTTGCTAGAATTAGATGACAACGTTTTATTCAAGGGTCTTAAGATTGCAGATTGGAGAGGAACAAAACAAAACGCTTCCAGTTTTACACCCAGAGTTCTGAGGAAAAAAGTTGATAGTTCTTATAGTAAAAAGCACATTCTTGAGAAGAACCAGCTCTGCATTCTTAGCCTCTGGATTGGCCCAAGACGGTAACCCTCCAGATGTCCCGTGGTCTAGATAAGGGGTATCAGGTGGTCTGGACATGGGAGCGTTCTTTCCTAAGCTCTTCAGAGGGTTGTCTATAGGAATTTTTCCTATCTCCAGGCATGGATGCACCACTGAAATGTTTAAGTCCTCAAGCTAGTTAAAATAAAACAAAATCTACTCCTCATGCTTCGGCCCATTCTGATTTAAGTAATTTTGTTAGCTTGGCTATGGTGACTCCACTTTGTTTCCTCACTCTTCTCAGATGCTCAGGGCAGGCGAGGCTTCATTTTGCTCACAAATCACATGCAAAAGGCATGTGAAGTGGGGGTGCAGCTACAGAGCACCGAGGTGCTTTTTCCTTTGACCACCATTCTTTATTTGAGCCACATCTCAGATGCTGTTACTGGCCTAGAGGGCAGGGTCCCAAGCAGGCCCCCCCTCTGCAGTTCCCTCCTTCGCTGCTGGGCAGGGTTGAGGGTGAGGCCAGGAAAAGGTGTGAACAGTTGAGCAGAGATGAGGCAGCTTAGTCAGCAGTTCCCAGGGGGTAGAGGTGGAGGCCAGCTCAGCATGTGCTTATGTACACAATGGACCCGCATACGTCCACCACAGGCACAGCCGGGGTGCCACACCCTGGAGGGGTGCTTTGGGCGGGGAGGAGGGGCCGAGTCCATAGATGACACTGGCTGGAGATACCAGTGAAGAATGGAGCTCTGCAGCCAGGAGACAGCTGGGAGGCCACCCACAGAGCAAGGGTCTCCAAGAGCCCCTCAGAGCCTGGGAAGTAGTGGAGCCGGAGGCTGAGTGAGAGCTGGTGTGAGCTGTGAGATGCTGGAAAGGAGTCCTGGGGAACTCCAGGATAGTTAGTGCCCCTCAGAGGCTGAAACAAATTAGACTGAGAATGCTGGACTGGCAGAGTGGGTAGGCTCAGGGCTGCAGAACTCCAGGTTCTTCCACCACCAGGGCCAATTGGAGCCTCTAACACAGCGGGAAACAGCCCCTATTGGCCTCAGAAGAGGAAAACACACTCCTGGGCTCCACAAAAGAAGAGGCAGAGACAGAAGAGAGGGAGAGATGGAGATTAAAGGAGAGGAACCCCTCCGGCCTTCAAACTAGCATCCATCCATCTGATTGAGGGGCACACAGGGAAACTGGTCCCACCCACTCCCTCCACCCCCAGCCCAGGAAGCTGACAGTGCCTTTAGCCCCAGGGACAGGAAAAGCAGGGTAAAGAGCAGCAGCTGCATATTCTCCTGAAATTGCCTCTGAAAATGACCAGACACTTCATTGGAAAAGTGGCGACAATTTGGGCCCTGGGAGCAGGAGATGAGCGGAGAGCCGGGGCGGTCAGGCTCTGGTCACCACCCCCTCAGTCACACGGGATCTCCTCAGTCTGATTCTGAGAAGTCAGGGATGGAGGGAGGTGCTGGAGGTGGCAGAAGATTGGCCAGAGATACCCCCCGCATCCCACCCCCGCTCAGAACACAGCCCCTCACCCTGGGTCCCATCTCAGCTCAGTGCAGGTGGTGCCAGAACATGTGGCTTGTGCTCCGAGAGCAAGATTAACCTGCAGGCAAGAAGAGAAGTTAATCGGGTCTCCTGAAGCATGATTGCCTGGGACCCCCAGCTGCCTGCAGGAGGAGGGAAGTAGGGAGGAGGGAGACCACAGCTCAAGGGGCAGTGAGCTCAGTGGTGGAGCAGGGAAGAGGCAGGAAAGGCAGAGGCTGTGAAAGCAAGGAGAGACATCGGGGGCAGAAACAAAGGCAGCCGTTTGTACTGGCAGCGCACAGATCTAAATTTTACTGCAAATATAGGAGCTGCTTCTTCCCTAAAGGCAGACACTGGGTTGGGAGAAGCTGAGACCAGACAGTCTATGAGGAAATACATAGGAAGGGACAGGGGGTATTTAAAGCATTCTACAAAAAATTACGTATTAGTATTAGTCAGAGCCCACAGCAGAAGCGGGGACAGTGTGATGGTGTGAGACAGCTGGAAACTGAGAAAAAATGACGATGACACAGGGAAATAAATGAAGACACGAGGAAAGGGGTCAGTCAGAAGGACGGGGGAATCAGGATGGCGGAGCCTCCCTGTCAAATGCCACCAGCTGAGGCCCCAGCTGCGGACACTGATTAGCAAGACAACTGTTGGCAGCAGCCTGGCATTTCTGGTGTTTGGAAAGGAAGGGGGTGCCAGGGTGGGGCAGGTGTGATGAGCCAGTGCTGAGCCTGGGGATGGAGCTCCTGGGTACAGGGGCCCTGCATTCCCCAGCTCACATGAGCCCTCCATCCTTGGGCCTGAATCTCCAAAGGATCCCAGTTTTTGCCAAGACAGGGATCCTCACGTCTTCCCACCAGGGACATTCTTAATGAATTGGCTACTGGCCACCTGGGACCTCAGCCCCATCCCCCCCAGGCTCTCTAGCCTCCCCACCCAGACATCCAGAGCTCAGCCGGTCAAGGGCCCAGAGACAATTCCCTTATTTTCCATTCTTATTATCTGCGTTAGCTGCTCCAAGGAGCTTGAGGAAGGGGAGGGGGAGAGGGCAGAGGGGGGGAGGGTCTCAGTACATGCCAGTGAGAAGATGGGAACAGCAACTCACCCACGCTGACCACACCTTTGGGAAGTCACTTGTTTTATTAGTGGGCAGAGAGGCTGAGGGTGGGAGTTTGGAGAAAGGACTGGGATGGTCTGGGAGAAGAAAGGTCCTCTTCAAGGGTCTTCAGGCTCCAAGCACCACCCCTGATCAGAGTGTTAGAGATGAGATCCTCCCACAAAGGTGGGTGGTAGGTTTGTTCACACTGGGGCTGGTCCAAGAGGGAGGACCTGGGGCTGGGGCTGGTCCAAGAGGGAGGACCTGCCCTCTCTCTGTGCGGTCCCACCTCCTCACTATACAGTCACTTCCAGACCGTGACTCCCCTTCTTCTTGCAGCTGAGCTTGCCATTCCCATTACCCGTCGGCCCCTGGATGACCTTGACAGTCACATTGCTCTCCTTGAATCTCACTGAGAACCTAGAGGGGGAAGAGACAAAAGACAAAGCTAGTGCCCCCATCCCCTATGCCCATATTTTTATGATGGTTCCCCCTTCCCTTCTTAAGGCAAATACAACCCCCTCCCCCCAGCCCAGGTCAGAAAACTTAAGACTCCAGAGACTCGGGTGCGGTGACTAAGAAGCTCCTCCAAGCCCTGCCCTGACACAGTTGCTTTGCTTCTGACCCTATGAATTTCCCGGTCACAATGACCAACAGCTTCATCATCTGCCAATCTGCCCCTCAGCCCAGCTCAGGGCCTTACTGCTCAGCCACGGTGACTGGAAGCTGCCTCTGCGTGGTGTCCAGCACAGCTCGGTACATTTTGGTCAGCAGTTCAACCACATGCTCGCTCACCAACAGGAAGTCCCCCTTGGAACCCACAGATGATATCTTAGGAAGGAAAAAATAGCAGGGAAGGGGTTCACTTTTTCTCCTCAGGAGATATCCAAGGCCCAGAGGAAGAGGTTGGGGCCCCATCACCTCCAGCCCACCCCAGCCCTGTGATGCCCACTCCCTTCTCCAGGATGAGACCTGCCCCCACCCAGCTGATACCTCGCTCAGATGCAAGCCAAAAAGCCCATCCTTGAAGCTGGTGACTGACACCCCGGCCACACTCTCCAGCCCAATGACAGTTTTGGCCTGGGACTTCTTGGTGTCTGTGAGAATCACATGCCCCTTGGTCAGGAGTAGAATTCGAGAGGAAGTCTAGGGACAGAACAGGAAAGGGTGAGGAAAGATGGGGTCAGCCCCCACCCTTCCAGCTGTGGGGAGGCATTCAGGATGCGGCCTTCACCTTGCCGTTGCCACGATTGACCTTCCTCACAGTCTCTGCCATCAGAACGGGCCCTTCCTCCCCGCTTGTCAGCTTCTGCAGCTTGGGGTTCCCTCGCAGCCCAATATAGTCACCGTGGAAGGGAATGGGAACACTGAGAACACATAAGAAGCATGCAATGGAGACAAAGCCCTTGGCATGGACCCCAGGGCCCTGCACCTCCCCGCACTGCATTCCCATCTTAGTCCTCCAGTGCCCCTTCCCCCATCCACCACCATATCCACTATCTCAGGGATCCTCAGAGCAGGGTCCAGGACCAACATCCGTATCCCCTGGAAACTGTTAGAAAGGCAAATTCTTAGGCCCCCACCCAGACCTGCAGAATCAGAAACTCTGAGTGGGTGGGGGGCGGCAATCTGGGTGTTATCAAGCTTGCCTGGTGATTCAGGTGCACCTTGGAATTTGAGACCCACTGCTCTGTCCACCTGCACTTGAAGAAACTGACTGCAGGGTCTGAGGCTCTCACCTCGGGGGGTATGCAGCCTTCTTGCCCTTGAACAGCTCACTGGCGCAGAGCTTCTCCCTCAGGACCTCTACCTGCTTTGGGGACAGCTGGTCCCGGAACTTCTTGCACTGTGAGTGGGTTGGAGCAGAAGCTATGATCATGAAGGAAGGGGGCAGGGCTGGGAAGGGAGGGTGGGACACTGAGATGTGGAAGGAGAGGGACAGACACTGGAGAAGAGGACAGAGGGAAAAGAACAGGCACTAGACACTTCAGAGAGGGGAGAGGCTGGAGATGCATTGGGGAGGACAATGGGGACTGAGGGTTGCTGGGGAGGGGTGGAAATAATAGAATATAAACCCACTGAGGGCTGTATGCCCAGCACAGGCCCAGTCCCAGACAAGGTGCTCAATAAGCATGTCCTGAATAGAACACTGTGCTAAGTGAAATAAGCCAGACACAAAAGAACAAATATTGTATGATTCCACTTATATGAGGTACCTAAAATACAGTTGGGTGCCACATAGTGACATTTCAGTCAATGACGAACTGCATGTGCCATGGTGGTCCTATCCTATATAATAAAAGGGTAATATGCAAATTGACCCTAACTATGGAACGACCAGAACGACCGGTTGCTATGACGCACACTGACCACCAGGGGGCAGATGCTCAACACGGGAGCTGTCCCCTGGTGATCAGTGTGCTCCCACAGGAGGAGCTCCGCTCAGCCACAAGCTAGGCTAACAGCTGCAAGCGCAGTGGCGTTGGTGGGAGCCTCTCCCGCCTCCACAGCAGTGCTAAGGATGTCTGACTGTGGCTTACAGGTAGCAGGCCTAAGCCGCAGTCAGACCTCCCCCAAGTGCTCCCAGGCTGCCAGAGGGAGTCTGACTGCCAGCTTAGGCCTGATCCCCCGGGGAGTGGGCCTAAGCCGGCAGGTGGACATCCTTGAAGGGGTCCTGGACTACCAGAGGCCACAGGCCGGGCTGAGGGACACCCCCCCTCCCAAGTGCACGAATTTTCATACACCGGGCCTCTAGTAAGATTAAAATGGAGCTGAAAAATTACTATCATCTTGTGACAATGTAGCCATGGGAACATCATAGCACATGCATTACTCATGTGTGTGGTGATGCTAGTGTGAACAAACCTACTGCACTGTAAGTTGTATAAAAGTATAGCACATACAACTATGTACATAATACTTAATAATGGTAATAAACGACGATTATGTTACTGGTTTATGTATTTACTATATTATACTTTTAATTGCTATTTTAGAGAGCACGCTACGTATATTAAAAAAGTTTGCTAGCCCTCACTGGTTTGGCTCAGTGGATAGAGCGTCAGCCTGTCGACAGAAGGGTCCTGGGTTCGATTCCAGTCAAGGGCACATTCCTGGGTTGTGGGCGTGATCCCCAGTAGGGGGTGTGCAGGAGGCAGCCAATCCATGATTCTCTCTCATCATTGATGTTTCTACCTCTCTCTCCCTCTCCCCTTCTCTCTGAAATCAATAAAAATATATATATTTTTAAAGTTTGCTATAAACAGTATGCCACATTACGACAGCAGCAACCTCATATATCTCGTGTTCATTGCGTCTCTTGATTGCATCATTTTCTCGTGTGCTTGATTTAATCTCATGTTGTTTTGTGCAGTAACATGCTGTATGAACTGTAGCTGGGAGCAATAGGCTGTACCATATAGCCTAGGTATGTAGTAGGCTATACCACTGAGGTTTGTGTGAGTGCACTCTATGATGTTCACACAACAAAATCGCCTAACAATGCATTTCTCAGAACGCATTCCCATTAAGCACTGTATGACTCTAGTCAAATTCCTAGAGTAAGCTCGGGGAGGGGGAAATGGGAGTTATTGCTAACTCAGTACAGAGTTTCAGTTTGGGATGATGAAAATAGTACGGAGATGGATGTGGTGATGACTGCACAACAATGTGAATGTGTTCAAATACCACCAAACTGTATATATACTTCAACATGATTGAAATGGTAAATTTTGTTATGCATATTTTACCACGTTTAAAAAAATATGTTTCTATTGATTTTAGAAAGGAAGGGAGAGGCGGGGAGAGAGAGAGAGAGAAACATCGATGTGAGAGAGAAACATCGATCTGCTGCCTCCCACATGCACCCTGACTGGGGATGGAGCCTGCAACCTGAGTATGTGTCCCAACCAGAATCAAACCAGTGACCTTTCAGTGCACAGGATGATGCTCAACAAACTGAGCCACACCGGCCAGGGTGACCATGATCTTTAAAAAAGATATTTTTATTGATTTCAGAGAGGAAAGGAAAGGGAGATAGAAACATCTCCCTTGATGAGAGAGAATCATGGATTGGCTGCCTCCTGCACACCCCTTACTGGGGATCAAGCTCATAGTCCGGGCATGTGCCCTGACTGGGAATCAAACTGTAACCTCCTGGTGCATAGATCGAAGCTCAACCACTGAACCACACCAGCTGGGCCACAATTGTTTTTAAAGAGAAAAGGAGTGGGAGAGGGAAAAGAAGAGAAAAATCAGAGGGAGAAAATAAAAAAGACACATGGGAAGAGAGGTGCCTGGGCCTCCCTCACCTTCCACTGGTGGTAGAGCCGCTGCAGCTCCTGATTGGCTGTGGTGAAGCACTTATAAGGGGCTGCTGGCCACTTTTTGTCCAAGATACTGGTAGATGGCAAATTGTTCTTCAGCCCCAGCAGGAATTTCTGTGCCTGGATTGGAAGCAGGGGAATTGAGAGTGCAATGATGAGAAGACAGGCCCCGGACAGGCAACACCTCAACCTGGTATTCAAAGTATTTTACTTAGAGCCCACCTCGTCACAGGACCCCCTGCATGACCCTGGCACACCAACCAGAGAGGACTCCTCGCCGCGCCCTTTGCCCAGCCCACGCATTGCCACTCTGTGCCTTAGTTCATGCTGCTCTCAGCTCAACACTGCCAGCCCAGATTCTACCCATCCTTTCAGATGCCGTTCCAACCTCCCGATCCCCTGGCCCAGGGGAGCCCTCTTTTCTTTGGAGCCCCCTAGTACTCTGTCTATACTTCTGTTTTCGTGCTAATGTTACTTGCATGGAAATCTCTTTAGACAGTGAGTCCTCGGGAGTTAGTCTCCAGGTCTTGAGTTTTTCCCCCATTCAACATTTATTGAGTGTCTGCTCTGTTCCTGGCACTGTTCTAGGTATGGAGACACAGCAGTGAACACAGCAAAGTCTTTATACTCCCTGAGGTTACATTCTACTGGGGGTGGGGAAGGAGGCCTCTCACAGCAAATAAACACATATAATGTAATGCCAGTTCATTACATATGCTGTGATGCAAAAAAAGCGGGCCCGAGACAGGAATGAGTGGTAGTATATTCCAGAAACACAAAGAAAGCCAGAGTGACTGAATTAAATTCAGTAAAAGGAGAGAAGATCAGAGAGATGGTTGGTCAAGGACAGATCCTGACGGGCCTTGTTGACTGTGGTGAGGACAGAGGCCTTCATTTGGAGTGAAATAGAACTAGAGGACTTAAAGGGGAAGAGTGACATAACCTGACTTAATATTTTTTAAAACATATTTTTATTGATTTCAGGGAGAGAGATAGAAACATCAATGATGAGAGAGAATCATCGACCGGCTGCCTCCTGCACGCCCCCCACTGGGGATCGAGCCAACAACCTGAGCATGTGCCCTTGACGGGAATCGAACCTGGGACCCTTCAGTCCCCAGGCCGACACTCTATCCACTGAGCCAATCCAGCTAGGGCTTCTTAAATATATTTTTACTAGAGGCCCGGTGCACGAAATTCGTGCACAAGGGGGAGGGGCCCTCAGCCCGGTCTGCACCCTTTCCAATCCAGGAACCCTCGGGGGATGTCCAACTGCCTCTCGCAACCCAGGACCGCTGGCTCCTAACCACTCGCCTGCCTGCCTGCCTGATCACCCCTAACCCCTTTGCCTGCCTGCCAGATCGCCCCTAACCACCTCTGCCTGACTGATCACCCCTAACTGCTCCCCTGCCTGCCTGATCGCCCCTAACCACCTCTGCCTTGCCCCGCACCCAGGACCCAGCATTCCCTCCTCCGGCCAGTCGCAGGCACCTGGGACCCGAGCTTTCCTCCCTCTGGCCGGCCGCAGGCACCCAGGACCTGGGTCGGCTTTGCTGGGGCCAGCTGCAGCCGTAGGGGACTGTGGGTGGGTGGCTTTGCCCAGGCTGCAGCCGCAGGCGCCCAGGACTGCGGGGCGGGGGGAGGCTTGTCCCTCTCCCGGTCCACAGCCTGGCTGGTCCCCATTCCTTTCTCCCCAGTGTTGAGTGTCTGAGCAGTTCCAGTGCAAGGGAGCGAGGGCATGATAACCATTTGCATATTAGCTCTTTATTATATAGGATTGATTTCAGAGAGGAAGGGAGAGGGAGAGAGATAGAAACATCAATGAGGAGAGAGAACCATTGACCGGCTGCCTCCTGCAGGACCCCTACTGGGGATTGAGCCTGCAACAACCTGGGGCTGTGCCTTTGACAGAATCAAACCCGGGACCCTTCAGTCGGCAGGCTGACGCTCTATCCACTGAGCCAAACCAGCTAGGGCCTGACTTAAAAACATTTTTTAAATATATTTTATTGGTTTTCCACGGAGAGGAAGGGAGAGGGAGAGAGAGAAACATCAATGATAAGAGAGAATCACTGATCGGCTGCCTCCAGCATGACCCCAGTGGGGATCGAGCCTGCAACCCAGGCATGTGCCCTTGGCTGGAATCGAACCTGGGACCCCTCAGTTTGCAGGCCAATGCTCTATCCATTGAGCCAAACCAGCTAGGGCAAAAAATTTTTTTTAATTTAATATATTTTCTTATTTTGAAAAATTTTAAACGTGCATAGAAGCTGAAGAAAACATTACAATGAACATCTGTATACTGTATACCCCTCACCTAAATTTACCAATTGATAATGTTAACATCTTGCCCTATCTGCATTCTCTCTCTAACATATGCCCCCGCATACACAGAGATGCATATACATATACATATATACCAGTGATGGGCAACCTTTTGAGCTTGATATGTCAAACTTCGCCAAAAAACTGAGCATAACTCGGTAGTGTGTCACTTTGAGGAAAAAACATTATTTCGCAAATGTTTCATCCTCAGGAGCTGCAAATGTTTCATCCTCGGCGTGCGGCCACCTCAGCGGCCACGTGTCATCAGAAATGGCTACGCGTGTCAGTGCTGACACGCGTGTCATAGGTTCGCCATCACTGATATATACAAATCTTCATGTCACATTATCCTAAAGTAGGTTACAGATATCATAACATTTTCCCCTAAAACTTAAGCATGCATCTCCCTAGAACTGGGACATTTACTTACACAATCACAATTCCATCACTATACCTAAGAAAATTAACATTGATTAGACTTACTCATCCAACAGCAACGCACTCAAATTTCTCCTCATGTCTTTTATATACTAAAAATGTCCTTTTCAGCCTGGTTGGCTTGGCTCAGTGGTTGAGTGTCGACCTATGAACCAGGAGATCCTGGTTCGATTCCCAGTCAGGGCACATGCCCAAGTTGCAGGCTTGATCCCCAGTGTGGGGTGTGCAGGAGGCAGCTGATCAATGATTCTCTCTCATCATTGATGTTTCTCTTTCTCCCTCTCTCCCTTCCTCTCTGAAATAAATAAAAATACATATTTTTTTTAAATGTCCTTTTCAGCTTTGTTTTTATTTTTCCTGTTTCGGATCCAGTCAAGTTTCACTTATGGCATCTGACTGTTTTAAATCTCCCCCAATCTAGAACCAGAACTCGTGAGTCTTTATATTTCAGGGAGCACTCAACACCCTTTTCATTTATGGGATAGAATTATTGAAGGTAGAGAAAATGACTTGATCTTGAGCACTTCAAATTTTTGGAATTTTGTTGTTGTTGTTATTCCTCACTGGAGGATACTTTTTTTCCCATCGATTTTTTAGAGAGATGGGGAGAGGGGGAGAGAGAGAGAGAGAGAGAGAGAAAGAAACATCGATGTGAGAGACACATCAATTGGTTGCCTCCTGCATACACCCAACTGGGGCCAGTGGACAAACCAGCAATCCAGGCATATGCCCTTGACCGGAATTGAACCTGTGACCCTTCAGTCCACAGGCCGACATTCTAACCACTGAGCCACATAGGCCAGGGCCAACTTTTTGGCATTTTTATGAAAACTTTTTACTAAGACATTAAGTTTAAAAAATTAAAATAGAAAAATGCACAGCACACAGCATATTGCTCAAGGAGCTATCCAACCAAGCTTTTTGTATCTTCCACTACAAAGACCTAATGAGCTTGATCTCATCACCCTGGAGTCTCTGGTCCTGGGTCTGGTTTGATTCACCTCAGTAAACATTCCTAAACAATCCCCCATGTTCCAATTGATGTGGAGCCTCTGAGGGTTTTCTTTTTTTTCCTAGATCTAGAAAGTTCTGCCTTTCCCTATGTAGCCCTCCATCCCCAGGTCTACTGAGGGCCATGTATGCCTGGTCGCACAGGCCTCTATTGGGGGAAGGGGACAGGCAGTTTTAGGCAGTGATTAAAACTCTGGAGTCAAATAGTTTGGATCCCAGCTCTACCATTTACCAACCGTGGGACTCCTAAGAAGTTATTAGGCCTCTCTGGGCCTTAGTTTTTAACCTATAAATGGCTTACTTCTCAGGGTTGTTATCACATTAGAGTTAATGCATGTAAAGAACTTAGTGCATAGTTAAGTGTTCAAATAATAGTAGGTATTATGCTAGTATTAGTATTAGTTATAGGCAAGGCAATTGCAAAATATAGACTAGTCAGAAACACTGGAGGAGTCCATGCCTAGTGGCTCTGCATGCATTCTTCTTAGGGATCTGAGTTAGTGAAGTTCTCATCTAAACCCAGCAGCTCCTGAGGTGATATTTAGTAGGTACCTGAAAACATACAGGTGAAAGAAGAGGTGGAAGAAGAAAAATAAAAAATAAATAAATAAAAAATAAAAGAATGAGAAAAAAGAAAGAAAGAAAAGATGGAAGAGGGGCAAGTCATGAGATAAGAGCAAAACCAGATGACAGGTCTCAGGAATGCAGTTACGCAGTAAAAGAGCAGGAACTCTGAGAGGCAGACACGGTGGAGCCAGCTGAGGAGAGACGGGCTGAGGCGGCCTAGGAAAATGGAGCTTCCCTGAGGAGGGGGAGGAGGACAGGATGAATGTTCAGGGAGGTAATGGAGAGCCTCAGAGCCCCTATTCCTCCAAAAATCAAATCAGTGGCCCTGACCGGTTTGGCTTAGTGGATAGAGCGTTGGCCTGAGGACTCAAGGGTCCCAGGTTCGATCCTGGTCAGGGGCATGTGCCTTGGTTGTGGGCACATACCCAGTGGGGAGTGTGCAGGAGGCAGCTGATTGATGTTTCTATCTCTCTTCCTCTCTGTGAAAAATCAATAAAATGTATAAAGAAAAAAAAAATCAAATCAGTGGAGGGCAGTTTCAATTTACCGCAGCCCTCTGCCTCAGACCTCTGCTCCTCCTCCTACCCTCTGGCCTTCCCCAAGGTTTCCCGGGAAGTGCTACTCCCTCCCTGTCTGGTTTCCTTCTGACATGTCTTAGCAGCACCACTGCTTTCTACCCCCTTCTCTGTCCTTGTTTTCCTCTCACTGGAAACTGCCCATAGTCTGAATGTCCAGGCCTGGTCCTGGCTTCTTCCTGTCCACTCTGACCTGAGACCTCCACAATTAAGATCCTTCCTGAGGCTTAATTTCAGACTCAACTGCTATAGTTTCAGAAGAGATAGAAGGAAAATATAATTCCGTCACCTTCACTCCAACTCTAAAATAGATTCGTTAACTCTATGTGTCCTCACTCTGTCTTCAATGAGGCTCAGCTCCTCACCTGCTGTAGACCATCCAGTCGTCTCTTTGTGGGTGTGCTGGGACCCCTTTCTACCACAAGGTTGCCTACCCTGCCCACTCTCAAATGTGCTGTGATTCTGCTCCTGGGCCCTGAGACAAGCAGGTTAAGGAAGCTCTTGGGGGGGAAGCTTTGAGTCACTTCTTCTCAAACCTCACATCTTTCTCTTTCAAACCTGTCCCTCCATCCTCAAACCCCCACTCCCACCCTCAACACCCACCACTTACAAGGCTCTTGTAGATGAAACTTGACAAGGTGAGAGCAGCCCCTGACCGGAAGTATTTTCGGTAATCCTTGCGGGCCTGGCAGGGACATACAAGAAAGGAGCCAGAATAAAGATAGTTAGACCTAGAAGACAGAGCGTAGACCTAGAAGCGGTTCTACTCTTTTCAACCACACAAAGAACAGAGCAAAATAGAGAGCTGAGACTACAGCTGGAGAAAGTAGTCAGATAAGCTGGCAATGAGGACACTCAAAGCAGAAGGCAGAGCCACACATATGTACAAATCTTCTCAGCATGCAGCCACACTCCCAGACACACATGGAGCAGCCCCAGAAATACCCAGACACAGACACGCCATTGCACAGAGGTATGTCCGAGGTTCAAGTAGGACTTGCTTCCTGCTCCTCCATCCCCCCAGCAGCTGGGACAATGGAACCACATGTGGTTCAAAAGGAACCACATGTGGAGAGGGATCCCCTCTCCCCTTTTCCATTACCTTCCATCCTCTCACAAAAGCCTGGATCAATAATGCTGACGCCTTTATCTTTCCATAGCGCTTCTTTTGCTGTAGGAAATAATGGGCCTGTTAGAAAAGGCCTACCTCCTGAACCACCCTCCCATTTTCCACTCTCCTAGTAGAGTGAGGGGATGGGACTTTGGGGGTTACTGGTACCATGGTGCCCCGAAACCAAGAGGAAATGAGGATCTGACTCTTGCGCATCTGCTGGTAGTGGGTGCGGCAGCGCCAGCCTCGGTAGATCTTCTGTATGAGTGTGGCCAGCTGCTGGATTCTAAGGCGTCTCTGCTCCTCCAGGTAGAAAAGCTGCGGAGCGGTGAAAGGGGGAACGGAGAAGCTGGCCTAGGGGAACAGTGCTCTCTCTTCCTGCACCCCACAGTACCAGAGGCTTCCCAGCCAGTGTTTTATTTGATCATTCCTTTGTCCTCTGAGTTCATTCATTTATTTACTAATTCATGTTAACAAGCTTCTACTAAACACTAACTCTGTAGCCGCTACTATGCTAGGATTTGGAAACTCAGACACATTACCCAGACCCACAAGGAGTCCTGCTTCAAGTGGAGGCACTCAGAGGGGGCCCTGCAAGCACACCTGATTCCAGGGCTCTCAGTCAGGGCGGGAACCCAAGGAACAGTCCCGCAGAGAGGAGACCTCCTCATCCACTATCCGTTCCAGGTTATAGATGCTCCTTTCCCCACCCAGCCTCTCATGCAGATGAGGTTTCCAACTCTTCCGCCCCCACCGAATACAGGTGCACTCTCCAACTCACAGTCTTGGGGCTTTTAATGAAGATTTTTGTCTTCCCAAAGGTCATCTCCTCTGAGGTGCAGGTGCTCAGCTCCCCCAGGATCTTCTCCACCCCCTCCCTACGAGAGCAAATGGGGAAGGCTGCCAGGGGGCAACCCAGGGGAGGGGCCTCTCCACCCCTCCCGCAATCCCTTCCGCTCTGGGAGAAGAGTTCAGGGCTTGAACAAGAAGACTTCATTGTCTCTTCTCCCACAGTGTTCCCTGCACTGCCTTCTCCACTCCCCACTGAGTCTTACCGGTCTCCCCCATTCCAGCGAGGCCAAGTGCTCCGGCTCAGCAATCGGTACCTTTCCAGGAAGGGCCTGTACCCCTGGCGGAAGGCATAGCCCGCCCGGCGCACACGCACATTCTCCAGCAGTCCCAGGTACCGGGCCTGGGTTGCCACCAGCTCCCAGGAGAACTGACCTCGCTGTTGATGCTCATTGGGCTTTATACACCTGGTGGGAGGGAGAGCCAAGTCCAGGCTTCAGAGGCTTCACCTTTGCCAGTGTGACCCATCCTGGTCTCTACACCCCAATTCTGCACACATTACCCTTAGGTGAAATATTTCAGAGGAAGTGGTCACACTGGCCTTTCCAGTTTCACTCATTAGTATGGTCCCCACCCAAATCTAATGCTCTCCCTGCTACAGGACTCTCACAGCTCATCAGGCTCTGTTTTCCCTCAGAAAAGGGTCTCTGATACTCTCATTCCAAAGTCACCTCCCCCCTGACATGTTCTACAGCATGCAGATGTATGTAGCATGTTTCCCTATGTGCCCAGTATGTCACCTGATATAGTTGGGGTTCTTGGAATATAGGTTCTTCATGAGTATGGCCACAGAACTCTTAAACTGGGCCCCAGCAGTTGGGGGGCGTTTGAGAGATGCCTGCTTAGGATCACCTTCAGGGAACAAGGACCGAAGGAGTGGGTGCTTGGCCTTCCACATGGCCTGGGACAAGTCCCGGAAGAGTAGGTCGTTATTCTTGTCAATGAAGCTGTTCACGTTATATGTCACCTGTAGAAGAACATCTATTGGTCTGGAGAGCCCATGACCTTGTCCCAGCACTTGGCCCTCCCAGTTGCGGATCCTCCCAATTCCTTCCCCGTTGCCTTCAGCCTGTGCGCAGGCCCTAGCCTTGACCCTCCGGCCCCGCCATATCACCTTGCCCGCATAGTGGCAGATGCGGAAGCAGCTGAGACCCATGGTGTGGTCATACTGGCGCTGGGCGTTCTGAGTGACTTTGCTCTCGTAGTAACCATGCTTGGAGAAGAGCTGGTTCAGCTTTGCTAGGAAAGTGGAATCACTGACCACTCCAGGCCGCAGGCACTCCTCGTCCAGCATGGCCAGGATACCTCGCTGATTCTGGCCAGGGGAACAATATCAGCCCAACCTAGACCTGGTCCTCTAGGATGTCCAGATCCTCTGTCTACTCACCCTTTGCCCTTTTTACCACCCTTGCCAAGTGGGGTGAGGAAAGGGGGATGGATGTCCAGGGGAAGGTCCCAAAGATAAGAGAAGGATAACTCACATGCTCAATAAGGTTACAGATAATGCCATTATCAAAGTAGTCCACCTTCTTCCATGGTATGCCCTAGCAGGGGGAGGTGGAAAAATTACAGGGAGCAGGTCTAAGACAAGTCTCCAAAGACCCCACCAGACCCAGGCTCCCTTTCACCTATCCCACAAAGGACCATCAGAATGCCCCATAGTTCAGAGGGGTCCTAGGTATGGTTTCTATCTGTGTCCCCATTCCTCCAAGGTTCGTGGAGAATTTGTGGTGTGGGTAGAGGGATACATGGGAAGACCCAGAGCAGCAGTGAGGGGAAATCAATGTAGAGAGCCCTGTAGGTGCTGTAGGGTAGAGAGGGAAGTGCAAGCTGCTAGGTAAAGATTGGGTAGAGATTACCCAGCTCTGGGGGTGGGGATCCTTGAGTATATGGAAGAGCAAAGGGCCACACCACTCTGGCAACCAACTACAGAAGCAAAGCACGTATGTGAGTTTATCATCAAGCAACAAAGCTTTCTGTGCTTTAGGGATTTGCTGGGCATCAGGCCTGCAGGCAGGATACCTCCTGATACCACCCAGGGCCAGATGTTCAGGCCATTCGCAGGTGTGACTGGGGAACAAGCTTCTCTCTCCCCACTCCCTCACAGGTCTTCAGGGAATGCAGAGTGGAATTAAGTTGCCCTCCCACTTCATTCCAAAAATGTCTTCCCTGAGTGATTAAATGAATTATGGTATTTATTATAGCATCTTTAATAGACCGATACAGAAAGATCTCTTGTTAAATTATGAAAGCAAGGTGTAGAAGAGGATGTATTCACTGCCTATAGATGGGAAGGAAATTGAGGAGGCTGGGGACAGGGTGGGAGAGAGGCCTTTCTTTATACACCTTTTAAGCTTTTTGAATTTTGAAGTACAGGAATATATTATCTACTTGATCATTTGAAAATTTAATATAAGCCCTGGCCTGATAGTTCAGTTGGTTAGAGCCTCATCCCGATACCTCCAGGTCGCAGGTTCAATCCCCGATCAGGGAACATACAAGAAACAACCAACAAATGCATAAGTAAGTGGAACAACAAATTGACCTCTCTACCTTGTCCCCCTTCCTTTAGCATTTCTCTCTCTCTCCCTCTCCCTTTCTCCAAAACTCAATAAATAAAAATTTTAAATAAAAACATCCAAATAATTTTAAAAGCTTCACTGTACATTGTTATCACAGTGCCTGAAGTTCTGCCACAACAGATTCCTGAGAGCTCACAGGGAGCATCCCTGGGAGGACCTTGATGAGTGAGACTCAGCACTCACACTTTGGAGGGAATTAACTCAATCAGAGAGCTGTCTGACACCTAGTCCTAGAGAACCGCTGAATAGGGGCTGGAGTGTGGAAATCCTGAGCCACGGGCACTTCTGGTGAGAAAATCTGGGGTCAGCGTGCTACAAGAAGGGAAGGCAACATCAGAGCCTGGAGGAGACGGAGGATTCTGAGGAGTTTGAGAAGAGCACAGAAAGGGATGTGGTTGGGTGCCAAGCCCGGGAGAAAAGTCCCTTCTAAATGTGGCTCACAGTGTGCCATAGGCCAAGCACAGCTGTCACTTCACTCTTGTCATGACTCCTCCTCACACACACACACCCTTCTATCAAGCCACCCGCTTCCTGGCCTGGCTTAGAGTATGGGGAACTGGGGGAGGGATGGAGAGCAGAAGATTAGGGCTTCTTGGTAATGCTGGAATGTTCAGCTGTGCAGGGAAAACTTTTTGTCCTCCGGGTTCCCACGGGGGAACAATTGAGAAGAAATTGTGATCAAGGAAAAAGAAAGACCTGGCATGTGCCTAGAAGTCATTTAAGAGAGAGGAGGTGGGGAGAAGGCTTAGTTTACCTCTTTCTTATATTCCTCTTGCTCCTCTTTCAGTGTTAGCTCTATGAACACCTGCTGTAGCTTCTCATTGCAGTAGTTGATCACAAATTGCTCAAAGCTATTGTCCTAAGGGAAGGCACACAGATTAGAGAGACCAGCTCAGCCCAAGATACTTCCTTCCTCTCAGCCCTACCTCCCCTCTCTCACATCCCCTTTGAGCCCATCCGCCTCTAACCCTAGGGTACTGCGGTTGGGAAAAGTTGTCTTACCTCTAATATTTCAAAGCCATAGATATCCAGGACCCCCATTACCTTCTTCTTCTCCCCAATGCCCACCTGAAGAGGAGGAAAAGATAAGTCTGAGGATGGGCCCTTCTACAGTGGATGTGATGATAGAGGTGATTGGAGCAAGGGGCAAACAGAACTCAAGTGAGCTTGACCAAGCTGGACAGGAATTGTGATTTTATTCTCCTTTCTCTTCTATATGCTGGAGGACAAGCAAAGAGGGTGGAAAGGAGGCAAAGGAAGATGTAAATAGATTCCAGGACAGTGCTCCCATGGTGTAAGGTAGAAAGACATTGAAATCCTCTCAGGAAATAACTCTCTTAATTTGTTGAGCATTTTATTTAAAAAATCTATATTCTTATTTCATTAATTATATCATAAACCTAAAAGGAGTGATTATTCCCATTTTACTGATTTAAAAAATCAAATTTCAAAAGAGCTAAGCATTTACCAAACCTAGAGTCAAATCCCATTTTACCCCACTACCCTGCAGTAATAGCTTCTAAATGGATGGCACTTTCATGTACATAATCTTTAAATAATAGTTCTATTTTTATTTAATTCACATACCAGAAAATGTACCCTTTAAAGGTATACAAGTTGGTGGGCTTTAATGTATATTCAGAAAGTGTACAACCATCACCACCTAATTCCAGAGCATTCACCATCCCCCCAAAAGAAATCGTGTGCCCATAACCATTAGCAGTCACTCCCCAGTCCTCCCTCCCACCACCAGTCCCTGATAACCACTATTTACATCCCATGTCTATGGATTTGCCTATTCTGGGCATTTCATATAAATGGAGTCATTCAAAATGTGGCCTTTTATGTCTGGCTTCTTTCACTCAACATGTTTTCAAAGTTCATCCATGTTGATTATGTACCAGTATGTCATTCCTTTTCATGGCCAAATAATATCCCATTGTATAAATATACCACATTGTACTTATTTATTCATTTATCAGTTGATGGACGTTTGGGTTGTTTCCACTTTTGGTTATTAAGAATAATGCCTCTTTGAACATTCATATAAACTGGTTTTCAATTTGCTTGGATATATACCTAGGAGTAAAACTGTTAGTTATAATAACCATATACACAATTTTATCTCATCCTCACTAAACCTGTGAAGCAGGTAGGCATTAATGTCCCATTTTCCAAATCAGGAAACTGAGGTTCAGAATCTTTGTGAAATTGAAAGGCCACACGCTGGTAAGGGTGTATCCAGATAGTCAAAAAGCCAGTGATGTTTCCACAGTCACACACTATTGGAAGACACTGTACAATTCCTCATTGTTCTTACTCTGTTCATCTCAGAATCCATGGTACAGGGCTGGTGACCAGGGTAGGAGAAGTGAGGGCGGTAGAGTATTGAGGGAAGAGGGCGATCTCTCACCTTGATACTCTCATTGATTCGATTCACTATCCAGTTGAAGAGACGGCTGTAGATGTTCTTAGCCAGGGCATCCCGGGCATACTGAGCCTACAGGGCAAGGCCAAGCTGGTTAGTGTGGCAGCCACAGAACAGAATCAGAATCAGGCCCTCCCATAGGGCCCCTTACCTGAACAACATTCAGTGCAGTGACCACCTTTTCTTTAGCAGTCGCCATGGTCCTTGAGCACAAAGCTCTCTCTAGTTCCTTTGAATCCAAACCCATCATTTCCCCAATCTCCAGAACACCTAGGATGACGAGGAAATACAACATGGCCTGAGAGGGGCTTTCTCCCAGGGGAGGGAGGAAGCAGATAAGTGAAGTTGCTGGGAGGCTGGTGTCCTTGGGCCCTGCTGGAGCAGCCCTTGCATCCAGTTCAGAACATGGCCTTGAAGAAGCTCTGGGGAGGTGGAGAAAGGGGAGATCTGGGAACTTTTCATGCATTATCTACTTTAATATGAAAATCTCCTGAAATAGGTGAGACTCGGAAAGGGCTCAGAACCTATGTCTACCAAACTTCAAAACCTCATTCCAATGTGCCTGACTGGGAGTTCTTAATGAGTATGTTTGGGGAAGAACTCAGGAGCAGGCTGAGTGGAACTAAATTAGAGTGAAGTTAGTTATACTAGAGATGGTGGAAGAACAGCAGGAGATTTGGGGAGCTGGGTGGGACTTCAGCAGGGGGGTGCAGACCTCTCCCATCAGAGATGCCACTTGCTGATATCCCATTGGCCTGGAATTCGTCTGACAGCTCCACATTCCCCAGCTTCAGCACCAGGGCTGTCACCTCTAGCACCCATCGAATCTCCTCCTCGGAGAACCCAATCACAGTCATTGCACTCTTAGGGAGCAAGCAGAAATCAGAAGTTAAACTGTGGTGCCAGTCCAATGCCTCCCTCCTCAAAGCCAGAGCCTGGGCGCAGGGGATGGCCTAAGAGCCCAAGCCTCTCCTATCCTGGGCACCCACCTGCACAGACTTGAAGTTGGAGGCGTCGTCCATGCCATCCACTCTGGACACTTCTCGGTTCAGATAGGCATAGCCACTTGTATCCCGCTCGAGCTTCAGGGCCTCTAGGAGGGCCAGTGTTTGGGGAAAGGGTTAGTACGCAGGCTCTCCAGCCTTGACCCTCACAGCCCTAGCCCTCGGTGGGTTCATTCATTTACTCAAAGAAGCCTTTTTTTTTTTTTTTAGTTTCTTCCCTTGCCTCCTTTATTTTGGGATCATTAATTCCTATACTACACTAAATTTTTAAGTGGTATTCAGGGTTTAGGTGTTTATAATTATTGGGGTTTTCTCCCAACTTTTATAAAAGAAAAGCTTCATTTTATTCTTCTCCCCATCCTCAGGGTTCTGAACAATAAAGACAAACAAACCAATCCTCTACACTGCTCTGGTCTCAGTCTCTGAGGAAGGAAGGATAAGCACATACCCCCCACTCAGCCTTGCTGGTGCATTCGTTATTTGTTCATAAACACTGACAAAGTGTCAAGTACTATGTTCCCAACCCTGATCCCTCTTCTGGAAGGGTTCTCTGGTGTGGTGGGGCTGAGTCAAATGGCTCTCTTGTGTTCCCCTGTGGTGAGTCTCTATCCCAGCCCCTATCACGTGGGCTAAGTTATGTTTTCTCCCCACAAATAAACATCTTGTGTGTTGGGACTGTGTTTTTCACCTTCATAATCTGTATACCTGGAACTTTTGGCATGCAGGAACTTTGTTCTTTTTAATAAATGAACCAAGGGAATGGTCAAAGCTATTTACCAGAGATGGGAAGGAGTGGGTTAATCATGGAACTTTAGGGATATCAATGATCTCTAATTCAAATGATCTGAGATTCAGTGAGTATCTCTCAAACTAAAATTTAATGGAAGCTTCTCCCAAGACACAATTTTAAAACCAAAGTGTACTAAAGAGGAACGTCTGAACACAGAATGAGTCAGAAAGGCCCTGGGATGTTGACACTGGGGAGGGCCTGCCTGGTCTCAATTTAAACCAACGAGTGACAGAACCAGAACAAGACACTGGTGCCTATGATTCAGACAAATGGAACACAACCAAGACTATTAAGCCAGGAGGGAGATCAGACCTGTGGGGGCACCTAAACCATAGATCTGCCAGAGGAAAAAAGGAAATAGGTACAAGTCCAAAACAGAATAATCCGAAACCAAAGGGAGCAGATACCCACAGTGCTCTCAGCTAGAGGGCAGACTGACAGGGCCTTTGGTCTCACTGGAACCTGTAGTGATGCCAGTACAACATTCAAGCTGGGATGGGCTCTTCCTCGGGACAAGGCAGCTTGCCCTATTCCTTCTGCTCCTATGCACATCTGCAAGGCCTACTGGCACTGACCATACTGTATCGCAGTGTATCTGTTCACACATCTGCCATCCCTAGGAGACTAAGTTCTTCAGGGACAGGATCCATGTCTTACTCAACTCCACACCCCTAAAGGTTAGCACAGTGTTCGATCATAGTAGGTGCTCAAGAGATGTCTGCTGAATGAATGAATGAAACCTAGGTGGAACTGTCTAAGAAGAGGAAATCAAGGACAGGGTCCTGGGTGAAACAGATGTAGACCAAGGACAACTTCAACGGAAGCTCAGTGAAGGTTCAACATCCTGCTGAATTTCCTGCTGAACTATCAGTAACATCCCTTCAGCTGAAGTTAGGAAAAGATGATAGATGGAAATGAGAGTTCCATTTTTGAAGCCTGCTCAGGGAAAGAGGAACAGCAGGACAGAGGAATACAAGCAGTGATACAATGGTGGGTGAGAACAGATGAGGAATGCGGAAGGAGGAATCAGAGGGGCTCAAGGAAGAGGCTGCGGGGACCCGGAGGGGACTGATGGCGGCTGGGGATGTTTGGGGCAGGCACATACTCAGCAGCTGTGCATCTGCTCCGGCCAGCAGCTGATAGAAGATGTGGAAGTTCCTTTCTCCTTTGAGCTGCTTCACCACTCGGGATTTCTCCAGCAGATCTGGCAGAAAATTAGAAAAGAATGTTTTGCAGATCTGGGAGATACCTCAGCTTCCCTCTAATTCTGCCCTCATCCCGGACATCCCTAGTGGTTAGGACGTCGGGTAGTCTAATATTCCTTCTACCCACAGTAGCAGATTAGCAGAAAGGGACACCGTGGGGTAGGTGGAAGACAGAGGCGGTAAGCAGAATGGGGAGACACGTACAGTTTGTGATGACGCCACCGAGGGGGGATCCCTTGAAGTCAAACTCAATATCCATGTATTTTCCCTTCAGGGGCCAGAGAGAGAGAGAGGGAGACAGACTTTGCTTCCTTCTCTTGTCACCACCCTATCCAGGAAGGGTCTGTGGCACATTCTTCCCTCTCAAGCCTCCACACCCTCTCCTCCCAGACTGAGATGTTCACTCACAAATCGAGAGGAGTTGTTGTTGCGGATGGTCTTGGCATTGCCAAAAGCTGCAGAGATGAGGAGAGGGGCAGTGAGGTGGCTGAGGGGAGAAGAGGGACTCTCGAGAAGGAAAAGGAGGAAGGTCTTCCAGTCATTGTGCCAATCTCAGATTTCTCAGGCTGAATGAGGACAGCGGTTTTGGAACAATGGGAAAGTGACTAGGGCTGAGTGACTCTGGGGTTGGCTGGGTGAGGGGTACAGAGGGCAGAGCCCAGCATTCTCACCCTCCAGCACTGGGTTTGACTGAAGCAGTTGCTCCTTCACAGAGTTCACCTGCTCCCCTTTCCCGCAGACGGCCGCCACATAAGACATCACCAGCTTACTAGCCTCTGTGCAAGAAAAACCCTCACATGGATCTCCACACCACCCTCCGTATCTTCTCTCGTCCCAGCACCTCAGAGCCTTCAGAGTCAGTAAAACCAAGAGGGAATTTTGGGGGTGGGGGAGCGGCAGGGGCAAGGCTACACCTGGCTGGGAGAGACAAAGGGTTAGTTCCAGAGGTGATCCCACAGCTTTCCCAGCAGGCGCCTCACCCGTCTTCCCGGCTCCACTCTCCCCCGTGATGAGGATGCACTGGTCTCGGTCCCGGAACTTCAGTGACTGGTATGCCATGTTTGCCAGTGCATAGCTTGGGAGGAGGAAGGAGGTAATGGCTAATATGGGGTCAGTCCAAGACACCACATTCTCTCGATCCCCAGCCTCCAAGTCATCCACCCTCTAATTCTAAGGAAGTGGCAGGCTAGGAAGGGGGCTCCAGAGGGCCAGGGGCAGAGGGGCAGCTAGAGGCCTCCTCTAGGAGGAAAGAGAGAAGAAATTAGGATGTCTCCTCATCAGGGTCATTGTCACCTTCCCTTGGTCTCTCTACTCACATATGGGGCTTCAGCTCATAGAAGGTACATTCCTGGTATTTGGCGATGAACTCTGGGCCATAGATGGGCAGCTGTTGGTAGGGATTCACGGAAACCAACACGTTCCCAATGTAGGTCTGCAGCCGGGGAGGAAGGTGAAGGAAAGGAGTGGGGGGAGGAATGGGAGCACGTGGACTCTCTGGCCACCACCGTCAGGGGCGCCCACATGTACTCACATAAATCTCTTTGTTCTCATAGCGCAGCTGGAGGTTCTTGAGCATAGACTCTTCCTCCAGGGGTTCCAGGAGCACGAGATCCTCCACCCCTATGGAACCTTCCCGGAGAGTCATGTTGAGGAGCTGATCCTGGGGTAAGAGGGGAGCTTTGTTGATGTCTGCTCAGCTTTAGAGACCCGTAACTGAGAGGAACAAGGCAGAAAGGACGAGAGCCTTCTTCTCCCAGTTCCAGCCCCAGAGCGAGTCCTTGGCCTGGAAGAGGCCTCTAGACTAGCCCACGTTAATTGTGGGAGGAGGTGGGGGATCCTTTGCCCCCTGCGTCAGGGTTGGTAGGGACGGGGCAGGGATGGGACAGGACCACCTGCCTCTGACCACCAGGGTAAGGAAGGATCACAGGTAGCACCTGGGGAAGCACATCTGTGCTTGTAAGAGAGGGGTTGGGAGGACAAGATAAGCAAAGCTTTGCCCACAGCCAGGCACCAGAAGCTCTCTCCTCCCTGCACGGAGGCCCTGGCCAGGGTCTAAACTCCCTGATCACTGTCCCAGTTCTCCTCAACTCCCTACCTCCCACAGCCCCTGTTTCAGTCACCCAACCCACCCACACCCATTTCAAAGGTTCTTCCAAAGGAATCTGCTCCCCTCTCATTGCTACAGTGAAATTCATTTTTTAAATGGGGACCAGATGAGGTGAAGAGTTTGAGGACGGAGTTGGGAGTTCCTCCATAAAAGACTGGAATACCCCAAAGAAAATCAAAGTGAGCTTTTTTTCCCCCAACAAACTAGTAGCTTTCAGGACCTGTGGATGTGCCTACACTTCTGTCCCTATTTTTCTATTTCCAGTTTTCACATGAATTCCTATAACCTGGCCTAGACTTTGTCCTTGGGGGACACATCCAGCTTTTTAGTAGGAAATGAAGAAGGAGGAGCAGAGTGGGAGAAGCAGGGAGCCTGGGCCCACTGCCTCGGTCCCAGCAGTAGGCACGCAGTAAGTGTCCCCTAAGGAGGAAGCCCAGCCCTCCTCAGTTTTTCCTGTGGGACTGACTAGGTGGGGTGGCCTGGTACAGAACAGAATTATCTGTACAATGGTCAATGCCACTCCCCACAGGAATAAAGGAGCCATATCCTCCTCCTCTCCTGCATAGCTGAACCTGCGTGGGGGAGGGGAAGAAAGCAGGAATGAAAGTTTGAGCAAGAAGGGGATACAGCTGCCTTCTTCCTTCACTCTGCTTTCCCCAAGCTCCAGGAAAAGAAGGCAATTGTCACTTTGAACACAAGTGGTTAAGTAACTTGACAGGGAAGGGTGAGAAGCTGAAGCAGGGCTGGAAGAAGGCATCTTGTTTTAATTTGGATTTGAGGCAAGTGGAAATATGACAGGTTGAAGGTAAGACAGGGGAAAAGGAAGCCAGCCCAAGGTGGGTACCACCATACCCAAAGGAGGAGCAGTGACAGGTCAAGGCTAGACTCACCCAACACTGGAACTAGGGTGTAACTTCACTGTTCCTTGGAGAATGGTGGACGAAACCCCTAGTCGACAGGAAGGGGGCATAGGATGCCCGCCCCAAAGGTGGAGAGGTGCCTCTGTTAACAGGAGCTGTCCATGGTGTTGGAGAGGCCAGGAAAGAAGCTGCCCTCCTCTTGCCCGTGTCCACCGTTCTGACCTTGCCTGTGCTGCCTCCTCCAGCCAGGGCTCCTTGTGTCGGTCAAGCCAGAAGCCAGAGACGGCTGCTCAGCACAAAGTCCGAGGCTGTTCCTGCTGAGGGTGTGGTTCGCTTAACCCTTCACAGGCCTGAAGCCCAGAAGGGAAACAGTAGTAACAAGAAAGCACCTGTAGTAAGAAAGAGTTATCTGGCTGGCCTTAGCCGAGCAGCTCAAGTTGAGTTCTTGTGCCATTGTCCCAAAAATTTGGAAATGAGAACCGGAGTGGAATTTATAGCCAAGGATAAGCCTTCCCAAAGTCAGAAATTTGTCAAGGAGGAAGGTAGGCGTGGGTATCTTCCTAACAAAGACTCAGTACCTCCCTCAAACCCACCCTTCCTATCTTATTATTGAGTCAGGGGTTGTCAGTGACATTACTTTAAGAACTAAGCAGACAAAATACCCAAATTCCTCATAAATCAGACCCCATGATACAGATCTAAAAACTAGTTAGTAATAATGCCTGACATTTGTATAGACATCAGTTTCATTAAACTCCCACCTGTATCATCACTTTGAATCACACACCCTGTGAGGTAGGCAGTACAGATATTCCATTAAAAAAGAAAATGAGAGGCAAACACTGAGGCTGAGAGATTACAGTGTGCCCACCGTTCCACAGGCAGTAGGTGGCAGAACCACGGACTGAATGCAGCTTCCTGACCCTCAGTCAGCCAGAGGTTCCAGCCCAAGTCCTGGTATTTCTAATTTTAACCCTTCTGTGCCAGGATACTGAATAAGACCTTGAGACAATGTTTCCTGGGCACTAGCCCAGCTGGAAATACCTGCCTTCGATAGTAAGCAGCTTATAAAATCCTGTTTTCCAGGGTACCCCCTCACCCACCCGGAGAAAATCCTGAACAGCAGGTTCCCTCTGCCCACCATTCTCCCTCCCAGGCATGCACAAATACACACTTAGCTGAAGGTAGAGACTTGATTCTCCAACTTGCAGTCACAGCTGCTTGGTTCAAGGTCCAAACATTATTGCTTTGCAGAAGCATTCTGCAGAAGCCTGGCCCATCAGCAGTCCATTATCAACCTGCCCTTTCATAATTTATTGATTTACTATATATATGTGAGGGGGGGAGAGGCAAGGAAAAGAGAGAGAGAAAAGGCTGAGTGGAAGTGACATCAGAACATAATCCCCAATACAGGTAGAGCAGTATCAGTGTCAGAGACAGAAATGACTACAGATTCCCTATTATAGAGGACACAGATGAACAGACCTAGAGTGAGAAACCTCTTCCCCAGGATCACACCATTGCAAACCTGGCAGAGGTGGGACCAGAAAGAACCCAGGTCTCCTGTTCTCCAGGCCAGGAATCTGCAGCCACTTACAACTGGGGTTTAGGTGTGTGCACCCGTTCAATCATTTATTGAGTGCCTACTATGTGCTCACAAGAGAAGCAACTTTAAAATGAGATGGCAACCTTAGACTTAGAAACAATGGCATAAACATCACAAGCTAGGGTTTGTCTGAGACCTAAGATGAGTTCTCTGGACATGGAAATTTTGAGTGCTCAAACTAGGAACCTTCTAGGCAAAGTGGGAAAAGTGAGTCACTCTAAATTAACAAGGTGTAAACTACACCTCCATGTCATCTGAGATTTTAAGATCTGTTAAAGCATTCCTGAGGTGAAGATGCATGGGGGGGTTGTGATCTCCTGTTTCTCAAACAAAAATGAAGCAACTGGAGCTTACTGGTCTTCTTCCACTGACTCCAAAATCACCTTTCTCTTTCCCCCATTAACATTTCTTATCTATCTCTGTCTGGGTGGCTTGGCTGGTTGGAGCATCATCCTGATATGCCAGGGTTGTGGGTTCAATCCCATCAGGGCATGTAGAAGCAAGCAATGAATGCATAAATAAGTGGCAACAAATTGGTGTTTAAAAAAATCTTTTGTCTGTGCAGGGGCATGAGGGAATTATTGAGGGTGATGGAAATGCTCTATATCATGACTGTGAAAATGATTACACAACTGTCTCCATTAGTCAAAATTCAAAACTGGTGAATTTTATTGTATATAAATTATACTTCAGCCCTGGCTGGTGTGGCTCAGTTGACTGGACATCATTCCATGCACCAAAAGGTGGCTGGTTCAATTCCAGGTCAGGGAACATAACCCGGGTTGCGTGTTTGATCCCCGGAAGGAGGTATGCAGGAGGCAACTGATTGATGTTCAGCTCTCACAGCGATGTTTCTGTCTCCCTTTCCCTTCCTCTCTCTCTAAAAATTAATAAAAATCATTTGTTTTAAATTACACTTTAATAAAGCTGGCAAAAAAGGGAAACTTCCAAAGTATTTAGTGCAGATTTCTGACAGAGTTTGGAAGCCAACCATCTGATTAAACTAATTCACATTTATTCATTCTCCCAGAGACATTCATTTTTTAAAAGATGTTATACAATAAAAACACAGTTTTCAGACATGGTGAAGATGTTTATTTGGTGGACAAAGGGTCTTCTTGACTCTCACAAATTATCTGGTGTCAATTAGTAACATTGACCAAGTACTTAGTATGTGCCAGGCAACAAGATAAGTGCTTTACATTCTTACTATTCAAAGTGAGGTCCTCAGACCAGCAGCATCTGAATCACTTGGGAGCTTATTAGAAATGCAGAATCTCGGGCCCTAATCGGGCTTACTGAGTCAGAAGTCTGCATTTAAACAAGCTCCCCAGATGTGTCCCATGCATTTTTAAAGTGTGAGAAGAACTGGTTTAAACACCTTATCTTTTTTCTCTCCTCCCTGAAACCCTAGGATGAAGCATTCCTGGCAATTATGCTTTACGTTTTTATTAATTTAGCCATTAATGATCATCTATGTCTCTTATTTACCTAGTATAGTTATAGAAGGCAGAGGAAAAAAGATGCCATTACTGTGCATTAATCTACATAAATTTACATACAGTCTGCATCCTGTTTTCTTCCTTTCACAATCTGAAAAATGGACAATGGGTTTCTATGTAATCTAAATAACTAAGAAAAGAGTAGACAGGTACAGAATGCAAATGTTATAACAGATTCCCAGAGCAAAGAAAAAAGCCAAAACATAAAAAATAGAAGATTCAGATTCCTACTACAGAAGCTGGGCCTAGACATAATTGGTTTTATTCCACGCCCCCTAATGCTCACTACAGCCCTACTCCCTCTTCCACCCTACACAAAGTTTTTGGCAGGCATTTCACAGCAGGATCCATGGGTCTGCCCCTCATCCCAGTGGAAATTAAAACAAATACCTTATATCATTTTTTAAAATTTAAAGAACTAAAGCACAGAGTAGCTCCCTGGACGAGGAATAACCTATATATTGTTTTTTATGAGACGGCACAATAGTACAACCTGCTACTTCTGTAAGAATAGCCTTTAGAGATCTGGCATCTTGGGAAATCATCCAGCCCAGGGATGAAAGTAGAGCAAGAGATACCCAAGATGGGCAGCAGTAGTTAAGAAAGAAAGGGAAAATAGATGGTATGCAAACGATCTCATTAAAAAGATGAAACTGAGGAGCTAATTACTCATTAACTGAAAACAAGAGATCCAAACAAGAGAAGTACATGCTCATTAAAAGAAACCACTATATAGTCTATAAAACTTTATTAAAATTGGAATTACTTACAAACTTGTACAATAAAAATGAAAAAATATATAATAAAACATTGACATTTTTTCTTACAGAAAAGAGTGAAAATGAGACCCATGGCAAAGAGCCATCCCTGATCATTTTGTTCCTTTCAAACATTTATGAATATTTATTTTAAATATAAATAAAAAATATTTTTAAGTAATACTAAGGCATTATCCACAAGCTAAAACCTACCCGGTGATTCATTACCCCTGCTTTTTCACCATCACAGGAAACTGAGGCAATTGCAGGCTGTAACAGTTCTAATACATTATGAGTTATCTATTATGTTAACATAATAAAAATGTTGTCCATATACTAGTAAAGTTCAGAGAACGTGATTTCACCATTTTCAAGTTATTGTCAAGAGTGTGAAGAGAAAGATGACACACATGGGTTGGGGCACGGAACCCAAAGCCCCACATTTTGGGAGGCTGTGTGCCACTCCCATCCTCACTAAAGCTGTGCGTTGACAGTCACATAAATTTGCATTGTTTATTCCCAGCAGGCTCTGGCTTCCATCACATAAGGCACTGAGCACCCTTTTGAAGGTAGTAACCATGTAGAATCCAACTCAACAGTAACTGAGTCCATAAGCTAAGTTAGCAAGAGACACCGTCAGATTACAATTGCATAGGTTTCCCTAAAAAAGTAATTTCTGCTACATCAAAACAGAAGCAAAAGGTCGTAAGTGCATTTGCCTTGTAAAATGGCTATTTTTATGTGTATTACTTAGTTTCTGTTCCTGTGTAACATGAAGGCATAATAAATCTGTCAAACTGTCCTCTCCTTGGTTCAGATAAAATTCTTGGCATTTCAATATAGGTTATTATCTCATATGTCAGACCTAAGTCCAAAGGAATACAAGAAGGACATTTAATTTCCTTTCCTCCTACTTCAACTCTCACTACTCAATTCAGAGAAAAGTTATGAGTACACAGCTAAGAACCATTTTTGCGCAAGCATCCATCTGAGCCCATCTTTTTTTTTTTTTTTCTAGAACAACAAAAAGATTGAGGACAACTGCATAATCCAGACCCAACCTTTTATGGACATCAGGGCCTGGGGGGACTATCTGGCCTATTTGGGTCCTTTTATTGATCAAATCTCTATCATATATGCTCAGTGGAGATTGGATTGAAGGGAACATAGTCAATGAAGAGAGGGCTAGGGCCTAGAGTGGGATGTATTAGCACAAAATGAAACATTGGAACTATAACGAAACTATTACCAGCAAAATACCCTTTGTATAAGACATAAAATTCATGAATTTGGGGGGGGGGAAATAAACTAGTTTTGGCAAGATGAAGTGGCTGATAGAAATTTGTTGGAAGATATCAAAGCTACTAAATTTTCCTTATTTTTGGTCATTGGTTTCATGGAAGCACTCTGAGAGGGAAAGTCAAGGGGAAATACTTTAGGCCAGTCGGCTCTTATATTAATGAGGACATGCTCTACACAGCTTGGTCAGGCTGATGAGAGGCAATAGATTTCGAATGCCGATGAGTCCCTGGGCCCTAGGACCAATTTGTAGCTTGATATTTGCAGAGCAAAATGCTGACATGGCAGCAGACGTGGTTCCAATGTCCAGCTCACTTCATAGTTATCCCTTCAATCCTTCTTGATGAGATCAGTCTGAGAGATGAGACTATGCTGAAATTGCAAAAGCTGTAACTGCCAGAGAAAATTAAATGGGGGCTTCGAGTAGAGACTGAGCCAGTACACTAAGTGGCGAAGAGGGAGACAAGAGCAGCTTCTAAAGGTTTACTAAGTTCAGCAATCTCCAGGCACCAGGGAGCTCTGAAGCATCTGGGGCAGAGCCACACAGGCAGGCAGGGCAAGGACACGAGCTCACCAGAGGCACCGTCCTTCACTATCTGAGAGCAGCTCTCATGCTGCGGGACCCACTGTCATCTCCGCTGCCTACAGCTAGGTCTCCAACTACCAAACAGGAAGTAATAAGCTGAGTTCAATTTCACTCACCCTAAATTCCAACACATTGAAAGTAACTGGTCTTGAGATGGAAACTTTATTTCACAAGGAGTTTACTAAACATAAAGAGAGAAAAATCCTTCCCTAACTCACATTGCTTTCTCACTGAAATGAAGACATGAATCAGGAAAAGTTACCCTGGAGCAAGCTACCACCCTCCCTACTAGCTATTTGGAGACAGGGAATCAACTTTTTGTACAGCCAAATTACTTCTTCAAATCAACTTAGGTTCAAATAGCCTAGGTCTCAATTTCTGTAAATAAGGATAAAAAATAGGTCTTAACAGTTCTTTGTAGAGGGATAAAATTTTACCATGTACATAACTCACAAAGGCATTAAGGTTTCCCAATATAGAGCTCCTTTACTCTGCAACTTTAACCCACAGCATCTGCCCCAAAACTGCTTATTTTTCACTTTCCTGAGGTACTTGTCACTTTGAGCCAGTTTATAGCTGTGGGAAACACTGTTGGAAATAATCAAATGGCCACCTGGAGAGGAGTCTCAGAACTGACATTTTGGAAGGCAGTAAGTAATGGAGCGCAGAGCCTTTCAAAATAATCTGCTAAATGGTGGTCTGAAGGAGTCATGAAGACTTTTTAACAAATCATCTCCATGATCATGGTAATCCAGGAAGTCTAATGCTGTGCTCTTACCATCAGTGTCTATCTTCCTGCATAGAGTAATTATAGCTTTTTTCAAGGTATGAGGGTGAAGATCACAAAGACAAAATCAGCTAATGACAGAGACGTGGAAAGTCACTCCCTCATAAATGGCATTGCTGATTTATAGGGGTATTTTCCAATGGCAAAAGAATCTGAAACTAATGCCACTATAATAAAAGGCCACATGAACCTCTGGTCAGAAATGAAACGGCAAGTAAGTATAATAAATTCATGGTAAAATGTGTCTGGCCCTGTCTGGGCAGCTCAGTTGGTTAGAGTGTCATCCCAATACACCAAGTCTACGTATGGCTTCAATACCTGGTCAGGGCACATACAAGAATCAACCAATGAATACACAAATGAGTATAACACGAATTGATGTTTCTCTCTAAAATCAGTTTTTAAAAATGTATATATGATCCATCTTTAAAAAAATAGGATCCTGATGGTTTAAGGAGCATCCAGAAGCATGAAGATTAACTGAAGGTCTATTTTCTAGCAATGCAAACTGTAGCAGCTACATAACTACATCTTGTATGTTGTATCAAGAAACTTCATTGTTTTAGGGCTTACAAAATTAGCCAGAGCTCGTGGGGATGGGGGGGGCGGGGGAGAATAGGTGATAAGGAAAGACAGAAAGGAACAGGAAGAATTAGTAGACAAAGGAAGGAAAGGAAAAGGAGATAGTTTGCTGATTCCACAGCAACTCAAAGATATGTGACTCACTGACCAAAAAAAAAAAAAAAAGGAGAACCTGTAAAAACCATTTAAATTCCCTAAATAAGATCACTTCTCCTAAATAGCAGGAATAATGCTAAAAACCAAGGGGAAGAGAATATAAGAAATGAAACAAACTCTGAACTGTACATACTTCACAGGTATGGGAACAGACCCTTCGTAAAAGGGCAAAGGGAGCTAGGAGGAATGAGAAGGAAAGAATGCAAATTTATTTTTAAGATGGAATTGAAAGCTGAATATCATAAAAAGCCCTACAGAAGAGCCAATAGGCATGTTCCTAAAAGCAAGCAGGACTCAGAATATCATGTATGAGAACCAATTCAAAGTCAACACAACAGCTTCTGGGCTTTAATGGATAACCCATACTAATAAATATGTAAGGGCGCACGGGGCTTGTCATGCGGGAGCACTTGCTGAGTCTGGAAAAGGAGTTTTAAGAAATTAAAATTACGAATGTCCATTTAAAAAATAAGACAAACAAATAAAAATCCATTTTCCTCTTTATACAAGGATTATTCTAAAGTCACTGGAATAAAAGTAGAAGTGAAAGAGGCTTAGATTTGTGGGTTTCTCTCTAAAAAATACAACCCAGATAACAGTTCTCACTTCCGAGTGCCAGTCACAGTGGTAGAAATGCCATGACTGAATCAACTTCCAAAAGAGGAGCTAGAATGCTGTGCTCGCTGTGCTCATCCAATATCTTTGGAAACATAATAGGTGAGCTGACTGCTTAACCAAGGGGAGCATTCACTACTTTATCCACTCCCATTCCCCAGGGATCCCACAAAGACCACCAAGACCATTTCCAGAGGGAGGCCTACTCAGGCTTCTAATTTCAGTGGGAGAATTCCTGCAGTATCTCACTCTGTCTCACCAAGCTGAGAAGCATAATGCACAACATATGCGACATGGACCATCAAGGTACCAGGCCAGTCCACATAAAAATAACTGACTTCTACCTAAGTCAAAAAGTTGTTCTGCATGAAAGTGGGGTACCGAGAATCTGCATCCTCCTCCTCAGAGGATGTTTCTTCATAGATCTCATCCTGGGCAATAATGCTCCCTAATCCATACTCCTGCTCATGGACAGAAACTTCATTTGGTGTGAGGTGAAAAGAACCTTCCACAAAGTCAGCAAATCTGGAAAAGAGAAGATAATATTCATTAGGAACCTTCTGCCCTTTCTATTTTTATTTCAAAATAAGAATAAATTTAAACCCTTGATCTACTCAAATTATGCTGAGTCCAGACAGCATCCCTGTCCTTACTCTGGCAGTTAAGTAGACTAAAACAAGAGACAAGGAGAAAAGGAAAGCTGGGGTCATAGGCCAACATCCCCTGCAATCTCATCCTGCTTAATAAGCACTAGCCTATGCTTTTTAGCTATGGAAGTGCCAAGGTTCCTTTAGACACCTGAAATTCTGATAAGAAAAGATTAAGGGTCATTACACATTCATTCATGTTTATGGTCCTATAAACTTTATGCCATCAGGATTCTAAATTGAAGCTTCACATACTCACTGGTATAGCTGCTCCCAAATAAAAAGGGGAAAAAAAATCCCACCCCTCTCCCCTGAAAGCAAACAAACAAACAAACAGAAAACACCACTCAAAGGGTAATGCAATACTATCAGAAGGGACACTTGATATGTACTGGAATATGTACTTGATGTGTACTGAAGGGTACTGGAATCTTCTCACGTCTATGCTACAATCAAAGCTAGAGTAGATAGTTCCTTGAGGAACCAAAACACAGGCTCCGCTTAACATATGATTACATACCTTTCTCTTGACTACTAAATGAACAGGAAAATAAAGCCATAAATATAAAATTATTACCTAGAAGTATGATCTGTTAAAACTCAAGGTCACAGTCACCCTGAAAGATGCTTGGCATATCTGGCCAAGAGTTTACCTCTTTGGAGACTGGATTCGAGAAATAGTCTTCCAAGCAGAGCAGTCCGGACTATTACAATATTCTCGAAGCTCCTCTAACGCCTTTTGAGTTTCCACCTCTCCTTGTATCCGATACTCTTCTTCTGTCAGGAGACGAGGGGGGACAATCTTTTCTGTTGCCTTACACATCTTTCTGTGCTCACCAAAATAACACCATGAATCATTAATCAGTAATCTATATGTACCCTTACCTCTAGCTCCCTTAAGTGGGCCAGGCATACAGCAGAGAGCCTGACCTTCTTGATTTCAGAGAGGAAGGGAGAGGGAAAGAGTGATAGAAACATTAATGATGAGAGAATCATTGATCAGCTGCCTCTTGCATGCCCGACACTGAGAATTGAGCCCACAACACAGGTATGTGCCCTGACCGGGAATTGAACTGTGACCATGCTGGCTGGGCCAGATAGCTTTAGTTATAATGTACTCTTGACATGTCAGACTATTAGTGACAAGTCAGAATAGTCAATTATTATTCACTAATGTGAGCAAATTCACTTATTTGCCAATAAACGATAAAGTATTTATTTTCCAAAAACTGGGAAAATGACCAAAAATGATGGTGTAAAATTGTGGTCCATTAACTTTGTTCCCCAAACTGAAGATATCACCCTTGACTATCTGTAATAGAACCACCATTGACAACCTGAGACCATTCCATACTCACTATGCAAGGTGATAACACACTATGAATTACATCTTAAGACTAGGACTCCCACCCCTGGCTAGTGTGGCTCAGTTGGTTGGGCATCATCCAGTGGACTGAGAGGTTGATGGTTCGATTCCTGGTCAGGGCACATGCCCGGCTTGTGGGCTCTATCCCCAGTAGGGGGACATGCAGGAGGCAGCCGATCAATGTTTCTCTCTCTCTCCCTCTCCCTCTTCTCTCTCTACAGAGCAGGAAAAAATCAATTAAAAGAAGAAAAAAAAAGACCAGGACTTCCAGAGCAATCTGAGAGCCAATGTGAAATACTCTGAAACCATGTAACCTGAGGCATTTGATATAAAAGTAATATACCTTGCACCATCTAGTGGTGACATGAACACATCACACTTTAGTGGATACTTTTATATAAAATAACTATAATAAAACTATAAAAATGCCTATAGAGAGTTAAAAAAAGAGAGTCAGGAAGGACAAAAACAGAAGCAATAATACAATAAATTTTCATTAACAAAGAGGCTCCCAGGTCAACACTTTTGTATCCTTTTGCTGCAACTCTATCAACACATTGCACATTTCAATAGTTACATTGCCTTTCAGTCACCTGTAAGTGATGTACAGCCACCGAATAGGATACTCCAGGTTCTTAGTACACAGAGCAATGATGATAATGGCAAAAGCAACCTGTGGTATCTGGATACCAGAATACATGAAACAGAGGCCCATCAGCTGCAAGGTCCAGGTCAGCAGGTTGATACTTCGTTCATTCTCCAAGGGCCCAAGCTTGTAACAGACTGCAAAACTCATAAATCCAACTGCGAGGATATAACCTATGAGAAGAGTTAACAGAATACATTAGTAAAATAATTTGTGTGAGGAACAGCAATAAGTGACTGTACAGCACCGACTGAACCAGGAAAACGGACAAGATCATTACTCAATTATCCTACGTTTTGCTATCATTCAGATATATTTATCTTTTTAAGCTTCCATCCTTCCTTTTATCCCTAATTTATTTGTGTCAAATGAAGCATTGCTACACATTGAACAACTCTAGAATAGTCTTGTTTAAAAAAACCAATATATGGCCTAGCTGGTTTTGCTGGTTTTGATAGAGTGTCAGCCCAAGGATTGAAGGGTCCCAGGTTTGATTCTGGTCAAGGTCACATACTTGGTTGCAGGCTCAATTGGGGGAGGCAACCAATCCATGTCTCTCTCACATCGATGTTTCTCTCTCTGTCTCTCCCCCTTCCATTCTCTCTAAAAATCAATGAAAAAATACCCTTGGGCCCTAGCTGGTTTGGCTCAACGGAGAGAGCATTGGCCTGCAGACTGAAGGGTTTCAGGCTCGATTCGGGTCAAGGGCACATACCAGGGTTGCGGGTTTAATCCCCAGTGGGGGGCGTGCAGGAGGCAGCCAATTAATGATTCTCTCTTATCATTGATGTTTCTATCTCTCTCCCTCCCTCTCTGAAATCAATAAAAATACATATTTTTAAAATAAAGAAACATATCCTTGAGTGAGGATTAACAACAAACCACCCAATATATGGAAATCCAGATTAATCACCTCTCAAAGGGTAGATTAAGTGTTACTATCTGTACAAAAAAAGAATTATTGCTTTACAGATCAGATTCAATGAAGAGTTATTTCTTTAAGTCCTCAAGTATATTTGAAATACAATTATATTGACAAATAATCCCATTAAAAATGGGCAAAGGACCTAAATAGACACTTCTCCAAAAAGGACATACAGATGGCCAATACACATATGAAAACATGCTCAATGTCACTAATCATCAGAGAGATGCAAATTAAAACTACAATGAGGTATTACCTCACACCTGCTAGAATGGCTACCATCAATAAATCAACAAACAACAAGTGCTGGTGAGGATGTGGAGAAAAGGGAACCTTAGTGCACTGCTGGTGGGAATGCAGACTGGTGCAGTCACTATGGAAAACAGTATGGAATTTCTTAAAAAAAATTAAAAATGGAACTCCCATTTGACCCAGTGATCCCACTTCTAGGAATATATCCTAAGAATTCCAAAACACTAATCAGAAAGAATATATGCACCCCTACGTTCATAGCAGTGCTATTTACAATAGCTAAAATCTGGAAACAGCCCAAGTGCCCATCAGTTGATGAGTGGATAAAAAAAACTGTGGTACATTTACACAATGGAATACTATGTATTCATCTGTAAAAAAGAAGGATCTCTTATCCTTTGTGACAGCATGGAGGGGCCTGGAGATTATTATGCTAAGTGAAATAAACCAGTCAGAGAAAGACACACAGCACATGATCCCACTTATATGTGGAATCTGAAGAACAAAATAAACTGACAAACAAAATAGGTCCAGAGGCATGGATGCCTGGAACAGACTGACAGATCTCAGAGAGTAGGCGGTTGGAGGGACAGGAAGAAATTAAGTAAAGAACTTATATGAATACTAGAGGCCCAGTGCACGAATTTGTGCACCGAGTGAGGGAGGGAACACGGGTGGTTGGCCGCCGGCTCCAAGGAGGGAGGTGGCCCTCAGCCCACCTGGGAAAGGGGCCGCATCTGCCGCCACCCACCCCCAATTACCCATCCCAACCAGAGGCCTGAAGGCCCTGGTGGGGTTGGGAGAGGAGGCGATGGTCACCAGACCGGGCGTGGAAGGAACTGAAGCTGGCTGCCAATGCTGCCCCCGCCACCGCGTGGTTCCCTGCATCCCCCCATCCTCCTTCCCTCTCTGCCACACTGCCACCACGGTGGGTGGATAGCCCCCAGGGAAGGGAGAGGATGAGAGCGAGACAAACCCTTGTGTTGAAGGCTGACTTTCAATAGATCACAGTGAGGGAGCTGCTCTGCTACGTATGAAACCCCAACTCAGAAGCAGGTCGTCTATAAATGGTTTACCACCAGGGGCCGATGGGGGCCAGCCAGCTGGAGGGGAGGAGCCGTGGGAGGTTGGCTGTGGGAGTGCACTGATCACCAGGGGGCAATGCCTGCGTTGAGCATCTGCCCCTTGTGGTCAGTGCACATCATAGCGACTGGTTGGTCAGTCCTTCGGTCAGAATAGTCACTTAGGCTTTCATATATACTAGAGGCCCAGTGCATGAAATTCATGCACGGGGGGTGGGGAGGGTCCCTCAGCCCAGCCTGCACCCTCTCCAATCTGGGAGCCCTAGAGGGATATCCGACTGCCCGTTTAGGCCCGATCCCACTGGATTGGGCAGTCGGACATCCCTCTCACAATCCAGGACTGCTGGCTCCCAACTGCTCACCTGCATGCCTGCCTGATTGCTCCTAACTGCTTCTGCCTGCCATCCTGATCACCCCCTAACCACTCCCCTGCCAGCCTGATCGACACCTAACTGCTCCCCTGCCGGCCCAACTGCCCCTAACTGCCCTCCCCTGCCAGCCTGGTCACCCCTAACTGCCCTCCCCTGCAGGCATGGTCACCCCCAACTGCCCTCACCTGCCAGCCTGATTGCCCCCAACTGCCCTCCCCTGCTGGCCTGATCGCCCCCAACTGCCCTCCCCTGCCGGCCATCTTGTGGTGGCCATCTTGTATCCACATGGGGGCAGCTATCTTGTGTGTTGGAGTGACGGTCAATTTGCATATTACTCTTTTATTAGATAGGCTAGAGATGCATAGCCCATGGACACAGACAATAGTGTGGTGAAGGCCTGGAGTGGGGCAGGGGCTTGGTGGAGGGGGGCAAAGGAAGGGAAAAAATTGGGGACATCTGTAATACTGTCAACAATAAAAATAAATACAATTATATTAATAAAGTCAATTTACAGTTTTTCAGAAAGATGCCTATCATATAAAGAAAGGTGTACTTATCTACAACACAAATTAAAGTCTTCTTCCAAGCAGCATCATTTTAATTTAAGAGAAGGTAACAACTGTAGAAGGGTTAGAAATAAGTGAAGAACTATGATTCTTAAAAGTTAATAAAATGGCATGGACTATTAAACTCCTAAAAGTTAATTTCATTAACTAAAACAGCCTATAAACATATAAAAAGGAAAGCAAAACCAACAACACTTACTTAAAAGATACTGCCAGTAGCACCTCCAGATCTCTTGTAAATTTTTAAAAACTAGTTGAATGAGGTATAGCGAAAAGGACCAGCCTCCCACCAGGATGATGTAAATGGGACTTTTCTAAAACAGAGTAGAAATGAAAGCAAAAAGTTACAAAAAGTTACAAAAGATTTCCATACATAAAAGCAAAATGAAACTATGTTAAAAAAAATTCAAACTACTGAAAAACACATCTCTGACAAACATTTCCTATTTAAAGTGGTACAGTCTGCAAAGGACACTGGGAAAATAAGATGCTAAATAACTTAAAAGCCTGACTATGTAATTAGCAAATAGGAAGGAGACTTTAATCCCCCACTAAGCGCAGAATCTATACTAATAAAAGGGTAATATGCTAATTAGACCAGGTTGACCAGATGTCTTCCGGACATCCCACTTTCTCCCTCATAAAGCCACAGTAGTGGGGGCCAAAGCAGAGGCAGTTAGGGGCCATCAGGCCAACAGAGGCGCAAGCAGTTAGGAGCGAAATCAGGCTGGCACGGGGAAGCAAGCAGTTAGGGGGCAACCAGGCGAGCGCGGGGAGCAGGCAGTTAGGGGCATGATCAGGCTGGCACGGGGAAGCAAGCAGTTAGGGGGCAACCAGGCGAGCGCGGGGAGCAGGCAGTTAGGGGCATGATCAGGCTGGCGCAGGGAAGCAAGCAGTTAGGGGGCAACCAGGCCAGCATGGGGGAGCAAGCAGTTAGGGGCACTATAAGGCTGGCGCGGGGGAGCAAGCAGTTAGGGGTGTGATCAGGCCGTCAGGGGAGCGGTTAGGGGGCGATCAGGCAGGCAGGCAAAGGCAGTTAGGGGTGATCAGGCAGGCAGGCAGAGGTGGTTAGGGGTAATCAGGCAGGCAGGCAAGCGGTTAGGAGCCAGTGGTCCCGGATTGTGAGAGGGATGTCCAACTGCCGGTTTAGGCCCAATCTCACAGGGGTCCCAGACATCCCCCGAGGGGTCCCAGATTGGAGAAGATACAGGCCCCCCCCCCCCCGCCATGCACGAATTTCGTGCACCGGGCCTCTAGTTTTAAATAAAAAGGGAGTTTATATGTAATCATGTCCAAGTTTCATCATAGTAAATACTTTTCTGAATCAAGGAAGGAGTAGGACATTGGCTTAGATATCAATGCAAATTTCAGTGCTGCTAAATTACCTAAGAAAACTATCTTTCAATTATCCAGGCTCATCTTAACCACACGAGTATTCTGCTACTTACCTTGGGCATAAACTTGGACAGCATGAAAATGATGATTAGCAGAGATGCCACAATTCCCACACTCATCCCAGTGGAATAGTAGAAGATTTGGCTTCTGCAAAGAGAAAATGTATTTCATGACTATGTGTGTATTCTTCACACATGGCATTGTTCCAACTAGGACAACTATCCTAGTCAAAAGACAGAAGAAAGATACAAGATTAGAGCAGGTATTTGCCCAAAACTTGAAGTCAGAAAACTGAAGAAACTGGAACAATATAGTTACTCCCAGATTATGAGAATTAGTATCAATGAGGTCCCCTCAACTATATCCCAATAATAAACCTCTGCTTAGTCTCCCACTCTCATCCCCAGCATCTCTCCCAACCCCATTTTTAAATAAGAATCTTTCTTTTGAGTAACCATATACCATCTCTGGGAGAAGGAAGGGACAATACTGCACTTGTGGAGACTGGAACTGAACTGATTACCCAGAAGGATAAACGAAACACAAGACCTAGTAAAGAGCGCTCTTACTCCTGTTCCAGGCTCTTTCTATCAGCTATTACTCCCTCACCGAGTTTCTCTTAGGATCCCCCAAAAAGGGAACAACTTCCACCAACCTCACTCCAGCCCAACTTCAAACTCCAATTGTTAATCTTTCATTCACTACTCCACAAATACTCTTTTTACTTGTATACATAGTTACTGTTGATTCTATCTTTGTTCAATGTTTGCTTTTTTCTCTCTCTCTTTTCTATTTGTACATGTCAGTTTCACCTAGCTTACCTAGTAAGTTCCTAAAGGCAGGAAATGAATAAGTGGTTAATGTTTGTCTCTTTACTTCTGTATTAAAGTACTTTTAAAAATGATCCAAGCAGATAATGGCCTAGCCATAAAGGTCCTGGAAAAGGAAATGGCAGCACTTGAAGTTTTTACAATAAAAGTCAAGGACCGGTCTGAGTCTCGTCATTCCGCACTCTAGTCTTGGAACTTACCTGCTCAACAAATCTCCACAAAAAAATAACATTAGTCCAAGAAGGAAAACGAGAAAGAGTTTGGGGTCAAATCCTGAAATAAAGAGAGACTTCTGTTTAATAGGAGAACCAAACAGTTAAAGGTATTATAGTAGTCTCTCCTCATCCGCTGGGGGATACGGTCCAAGACCCCCAGTGGAATCCTGAAACCGAGGACAGTACTGAAGCATATATGTAATGTATTTTCTTATACAAAAACAGCTATGATAGTTTACTTTATAAAATAGGTACAGTAAGAGATTAACAACAATTAACAATTAGATTATAACAATATACTATAATAAAAGTTATGTGAATGTGGCCATTCATTTCAGGGTTCCCTGCTTGAAGTCTTAGTATAGGTTCAATGTTTTCTGGTGCAACACACAGCCATCAATTGGAACACGTTTTCTGTTCAGGTCTTCCACCCATAAATTTAATGCCTTTTTCATCTTAACTAAGCACTTACCATGCACTGTGGCTGTAACTTTTACAGTTTGACTTGTGACAGCAAAACTAGCATGGATTTCTTTTTCTTCTTCACAATTTCATGGATAGAAGATTCATTCTTACCGTTTATCTTAACAACCTCAGCATACGAGAGGATGAGAGCGAGACAAACCCTTGTGTTGAAGGCTGACTTTCAATAGATCACAGTGAGGGAGCTGCTGTACCTTACTGTACCTATTTTATAAGTTTCATACTTTCCTTATTAGGTCAATAACTTTCACCTTTTCACTTAAAGGAAGCACTTCACAGCTTCTTTTTGGTATATCCAAATTACTAGCATCACTACTCTTGTGCTTTGGAGCCATTATTAAGTAAACTAAGGGCTACTTGAATACAAGCACTGCAATATGGGGACAGTCAGCTGTGACAATCAATCTGATAACCCAGATGGCTACCAAGTGACCAACAGGAAGGTAAGGTATACAGCGTGGATACATTGGACAAAGGGACAATTCATATCCAGATGGGATAGTACAAGACTTTATCCTGCTACCCAGAACAGCGCACAATTTAGGTAACTAAAACCACAGAAAGTGAAACCATGGATAAGAGGGAATTATTGGGTAGAATAAAAGGCAATGTTGGCATTATTGGTCAGCTAATAAAATAAATACAAACAGTCCACCTAAATAGCATTATAAATTCCACAGAAAGCTGGAACACCCTTCCAAAGAGAAAGGGTAATTAGGTCTCTGTCTAGCCTGTACTTTCCTGAAGATCTTATTTTTATTTTGGCTACCTACACCAAGGCTAAAAGAAACCAAGCTTTGCTTTGGATAGAGCCAGGCATAGTGGCATCAGCACTTCATGCAATTGCCCACAAGAGGTCTCCACCACTCTGGCTTTCAAGCCTTAAGTCACTCAGGCTGGGACTTAACAGATTTGCCTAGAACTTTGGATCTGGGGCCCTCTGTTGTTCTCTAACTGGCTGCTCTTCTGGTCCAACACCACCATTTACTTCCCTTCGCTATACAACCACTGTGTTGGAAAAACCTACATTCAAACACAGTTCACTCAGGACCAGGGGCCCAAGCAGAAGCCCCTTAGGGACATACCAGACCCTCGCACAGCCTTCACATTCAAGAGCTGAGTCTAGGGGAGATCCACAAATGGAATAGGATAAAAAAAAAGATCAGTAAATGTAAAAGAAATACAAAAACCAATCAATCAACCAAACAACAATAAAAACAACAGGCCAATCCAAAGAACTGTGAAACCCTGGGGCAATTAGAAGGCACAAACTATTTTATAGCAAAACCCAAGAATGTTTCCACTACTCACAACAATCCAGGACCCTGGGTGGTAACCAGGGAGAGACCAAAAGTCACAGAAAATTCAACAGGATAATGATCCACCTCCTCTCTGAAACTTTCTCAGACATTCAGAGAAGGGAGGGCTTCTCCCAGTTCACTGAATAAGCCTTAAATTGCAGTGATCTTCATATTTATCATTCCACAAATACTTTTTACTTATGAAGTACTAATATACAGTTCTGCCTTTCTTCAGTTTTATATATATATATATATATATATATATATATATATATATTATATTATATTATATTATATTTCAGAGAGGAAGGGAGGGGGAGAGAGATAGAAACATCCATCAAAATGAGACAGAATCCTTAATCGGCTAGGATTCTTCAGTTTTTATTATTTAACCGTTCATGTCTTCAAATGTAGACCTGTACATTTCGAGACACCTATCTTTGTCTAGAAGTGCCCAGAAGGCAGGAATACATCTTTCAAACTCTGAGAAATACTAGGAATATCAGGTCAGAGCCATGGAAGAATTAAGAATGTGCATCTTCACAATTCTAGGTAAAGAGGTACTTACAATGATCTAATGTGAAGTCTCAATTCTAGGCCTAAAGGGCTTTATGTGGGGTGGAGTCTCTCTAAACTGTTTGGAGCAGTAGTGAACTCAGGTTATAATCAGAACCCAAATGGAATTATCTTGGGCTGACTTCTCTTTCTCACTAATTATACCCTCCAAAGTTCAGTCCCTTCTCACTATAGAATCCATCATAAAAACACAGGTAAGACTTACTGCGGGTCACGGTGACACTGTACTTGGTGTCTTCCTCTATAATCTCAACTTTGAGGCAGGTTTTTGTGCTGTACAGTCCCACATTAACATAGGTGTCATTCAATTTCTCTTTTAAAAAGGAAGAAAAAAAGTTCCAAATACTAAACTGCTCTAGCTCCTTCAGTTTCTCCTCATTCTCCACCTGGGTGACTCGTACCAGTTTGGAACTATTTACCCGAATCTGTAACACAAAATAGGAGTGCATTTTTCACAAATAAAAATTTTAAATTAACACAAAACTTTAGAGTAAATATCTAAATTAGAAATGGCACTAGTTTTCCAAAAGGCTTACGAGAAATAATAGAGATGCAGTGGCTAAAACATAATTGGACAAAAAACATTGCACATGGTACAGAGAGGCAGCTGTTAGAATGTCTTGTAGTTAACATGATCTGAATCTACTATTAGGCCTGAACATAGGGAGAAAAAAGACTTCCACAATACAGCTATTTATAAGAGATCATACAAAGCCAGGGCCTAGAATATTAAGATAATTACCAGGCATAAGCAGCCCCAAAAAGGTTTCCCATAATGACAGGCTGAGAAATTCAACCCTTTGTCACAAATCACTGATTATGGGTACATGTTGGTTACAATTTGCCCCAGATGGAATATGATTTTTATATCATACAAAAAAAAGAGAATTAAAAAAAGAAACCCACAAGCCCACCCTTATGTTTTTGATGTGAACAACAAATGCCCTTATTAGTAACTATGCTTATAAGAGTAGCACCATTTTCAAAAGGACTCATTTTGTTCAATCACTATTACAGCCAGACACTCTTGCTTTGCCAGATGGTTTAATGGCATTATGAAATAAATGAGACCAAAGTCATTCATTCTATCAAGGGGAAACTTCAGTTCAGGAGGCTTATGAAACATCCTGTGCAGAATAAAAATAAGAGCAGCAAGGCAAAAGAGTTTACATCCTGACAGACACACAACAGTTTCCAGGCCAAAGAAGGCACAGGCCTTTAAAAAGAAAAGGATGTGTAGGGTGTGTGCGTGTGTGTGTGCGCGCGCGCGCGTGTGTGTAAAAAGAAGAGGGCAAGAGAAGAAAGAAGTTTCTTTGGGAAAAGGAGAAAGTTTACCTCAGGGTAAAGTATTATAAACTACTTAAATAAGCAGAGAGAGGAACATAAAGTAGGAAAAAAATGCTTATTGATGAAAACACAATTCAGGATAATCTCAACCCTGCCAAGGTAGTTAATAATACTTTTAAAAAAACTTGTGTGTGGCCCTAGCTCAGTGGTCGGCAAACTCTTTAGTCAACAGAACCAAATATCACCAGTACAACGATTGAAATTTCTTTTGAGAGCCGAAAACCGACTTCTGCGCTTGGGCCACGAAGTTTCAATTGCACTGTACGTGCGCACCCGCACGTGGTATTTTGTGGAAGAGGCACACTCAAGGGGCCAAACAGCCCCATGTGGCTCGCAAGCCGCAGTTTGCCGACCACTGCCCTAGCTGGTTTGGCTCAGTGGATAGAGCCTCAACCTATGGACTGAAGGGTCCTGGGTTCAATTCTAGTCAAGGGCACATGCCTGGATTGTGGGCTCGATCCCCAGAAGGGGGGTGTGCAGGATGCAGCCGATCAATGATTCTCTCTCATCATTTATGTTTCTATCTCTCTCTCCCTCTCCTTTCCTCTCTGAAATCAATAAAAATATATTTTTTAAAATAAAATAAAATAAAAATTATGTGTGACAGAAAAGAGTGTCAAATAGCTCACTAATACAGACAAACATTCACAAAAACTGCCCCTGCCAGGGGCCTCCAAATTATTACCTGTATCCGTGTCCATATATCATGCCACTTTGGGATAAGCACATTTTCATAACAGAATTGTTGCCTGGCAATCGTAGTATAAACTCGAGATTCCTGAAGCATGACCACATCAATTTTAGCTTTATGCAAAGAAAGAAAATAAGAATTAAATGTAACAGAACAAGTTAATAACTATTAATTCATTTCATAAAGATTTAAATTGACACTTTCTTAAAGTTGGGGTTAAAATGTCAGTGACTGAGAAACAAGATAACTGAAATGAGATCAGAAATAAGACAGTCTTGTTTCTGTCTAATTTTATTTAGATAATACAAATAGTCATTAACCCAGAATAAGTAATAGCAAAAGCTACTATTTAGTGTTAAGACAGTCAGTATGCAATCTCATTTAACCCTCCAGTCAAGGGCACATGCCCAGGTTGCGGGCTCAACCCCCAGTAGGAGGTGGCCGATCAATGACTCTCTCATCATTGATGTTTCTATCCCTCTCTCCCTTTCCCTTCCTCTCTGAAATCAATAAAAAATATATATATTTTAAAAATCAATGGGGGGGAGGGGAAATGTCCTCAGATGAGGGTTAACAAAAACAAAAAAAGAATTTGCCCAAAGTCAAATTAGCTTAATTGAGATTCACACTAGGTCCTGTTTCCGGTAAAAAGGCAAAGCTAAAATAACCCCATCTTGTGGTTTTTCTCTATCCCTTTCCCAGGTAGGATAAACAGAATTGGCAATGTTATATATATATATATATACTAGAGGCCCGGTGCACAGATTCGTGCACCAGTGGGGTCCCTCAGCCTGGCCTGCACTCTCTCCCAATCCGGGACCCCTCTGGGGATGTCGGACTGCCTGTTTGGCCTGGCCTGTGGGGATCAGGCCGAAACCAGCAGTCTGACACCCCCCAAGAGATGTAGTAGTACCTGAAGCGGCACGCTGGGCGCGGCGCCACTCCCGTTCATCCAGGCCCTGCTGTGCCAGGCCTCTCGGTAGCACTGCCGAGGAGGAGGGCTGGAGGCAAGAGAGGCTTCTGCAGCTGCATTCACCAGCCATGAGCCCTGCATCAGTGAGCTGTGCTCCTGCTGTGGGAACACACTGACCACCAGGGGGCAGCTCCTGCATTGAGCATCTGCCCCCTGGTGGTCAGTGCACATCATAGTGACCCGTTACTTAGGGTTTTATATATACAGATATGTATAGTACTTTAAGCAAAACTAAAAAGACTGCAAAGTTGCTTTCTTCCTGCTGTTTGTTTCAAGTTTTAAGAACAGCCAATGAATACATGCACTGCCTTTGGTTTTACCAAAACAGAACATTCTGCCCCTCAGAAGTTCTGTATTCAATCTCAGTTAATTTAAATTTTAAAAGTGACCACTCTCACATTGGTCATGGTTTGATTCTTGGTCAGGGTACATGCCCAGGTTGAGGGCATAACCCCCACGAGGGGGCATGCAGGAGGCAGCTGATTGAAGTTTCTCTCTCAGCATTGATGTTTCTCTTTCTCTCCCTCTCCCTTCCTCTCTGAAATCAATAAAAATATATTTTTTTAAAAAGTGACCACTCTTTCATGTCTACCCACTCAAATTGTGCAAGCTACCTTCTTTACCACAAAATATTTAAATAACTTATCCCTTGAGTTCTATATTGTACTTAGCAATTTATTAAGTGCTACTTTAAGTAGAAATGTAGTTATCTCTCTGGGTCTTAATATAAATGTGGGTAGATTTAAATAAACTAAAAACACACACACACAAAACCCATAAAAACACAAAATCCTCAACCAAACATTAGGAAGCCAAAGTTACACATAAAAAAGGCAATGATGCCCACCAACCAAAATTGTTTTAGGGTAAAAGCTAAGACTAATTTTGAAGTTAAATTCAGTCTTAAACCTAAATGTAAGAGCAAAAACTACAAAACGCTTAATAGAAAACACAGGTGTGTAAATTTTCAGGACCTTGGATTAGGCAATGGTTTCTTATATATGACACTAAAGCATAGCAAAAAACGAAAATAAAAAATAAATCAGACTTCATAAAAATTAAAAACCTGTGTTGTTTTGAAAGTACAACCCACAAAATGGGAGAAAATATTTACAAATCATATATCTGATAAAGGTCTAACAACTAGAATATATAACAAAAGACTAAACTCAACAACAAAGAGAAATAACCCAATTTCTTAAATGGGCAAAGGGCCTGAATAGACATTTCTCCAAAGAAAATACACAATGGTGAAGATGTGGAGAAAAGGGAACCCTCATGCACTGTTGGTGGGAATGCAGATTGGTGCAGACACTATGGAAAATAGCATGAAATTTCTTCAAGAAATTAAAAATGGACCTGCCTTATGACTCAGTGATTCCACTTCTGGATATTTATAAAAAAAATCCACACAGCCCTAGCTGGTTTGCCTCAGTGGATAGAGCATCAACCTGCAGACTGAAGGGTCCCAGGTTCGATTCCAGCCAAGGGCACATGCCTGGGTTGCGGGCTCGATCCCTAGTAGGGGGTGTGCAGGAGGCAGCCAATCAATGATTCTCTCCTATCATTGGTGTTTCTCTCTCTCTTTCTCCCTCTCCCTTCCTCTCTGAAATCAATAAAGAAATATATTTAAAAATACACACACACCAAACACTAATTCGAAAGAATATATGTACCTCTATGTTCATTGTAGCGTTATTTACAATAGCCAAGATATGGAAGCAACCCAAGTGCCCATCAATATATGAGGGATAAATAAAGTATGGTATACATATACAATGGAATATTACTCGGCCATAAAAAAGAGTGAAATCTTATCATTTGCAACAGCATGGACAAACCTACAGGTTATTATGCTCAGTGAAATAAGTCCATCAGAGAAAAACAAATACCATGTGATTTCACTTATATGGATTCTAAAGAACAAAATAAACGAACAAAAATGAAAAGACTCATAGACACAGAAAGCAACTTGGTGGTTGCCAGGGGGAAGGAAGTCTGGGGGCTGGGTGACAGAGGTGAAGGCATTAAGTATAAATTGGTAGTTACAAAATAGTTAAGGGGGTTGTAAGTAGAGCATAGGAAGTATAGCCAATAATATTGCAATAACTATGTCTGGTGCCAGTTGGGTTACTAAAAATATTGAAAACACTGTAAATATATGATTGTCTAACCCAGGAGTCCTCAAACTTTTTATTTTTTTATTTTTTTTCTGATCAAGCCTCGAAATTTTATTTTTTTCCTCCTCAAACTTTTTAAACAGGGGGCCAGTTCACTGTCCCTCAGACCGTTGGAGGGCCAGACTATAGTTTAAAAAAAACTATGAACAAATTCGTATGCACACTGCACATATCTTATTTTGAAGTAAAAAAAAAAACGGCAAAAATACCCGCATGTGGCCCGCAGGCCGTAGTTTGAGGACGCCTGGTCTAACCCCTAAGCTGTACAACTGGAACCATAAAATTGAAGGGAAAAAAGAAGATATACAAATGACCAATAAAGCACATAAAAACAGTCACTAGTCATTAGGGAAGTGCAACTCAAACCACAATGAAATACCACTTCACACTAGCTAGGATGGCTGTAATCAAAATGAGGACAACAACAAGTGTTAGGGAGGATGTGGAGAAACTGGAACCCTCAGACACTGCTACCAGGGATGTAAAATGATGCAGCCTCTTTGGGAAACAGTTTAGCAGTTCCTCAAAAAGTTAAACACAGAGTTATTATATGACCCAGCAATTCCACCTCTATGCATACACCCAAGAGAAATGAAAACATAATGTTCACACAAAAAGTTGTACACACATATGCATAGCAGCAATATCCATAATAATCAAAAAGTAGAAACAACCCAAATGTCCACCTATTGATGAATGGATAAACAAACTTGGTATATGCATACAACGGAATATTATCTATACTAATAAAAGGGTAATATGCTAATTAGACCAGATAGACCATGTCTGAACGTCCGACTTCCTTCCAGACAAAGCCACGGTGGCGGGCAGAGGCAGAGGCAGAGGCAGTTAGGGGTAATCAGGCTGGTGGGGGAGCAAGCAGTTAGGGGTGAGATCAGGCCAGCAGGGGAGCAGTTAGGGGCGAGACCAGGCAGGCAGGCAGGCAGGCGAGCGGTTAGGAGCCAGAGGTCCCGGATTGCGAGAGGGTGCAGGCTGGGCTGAGGGCCCCCGCCCCCAGACCCGTGCACAAATTTCGTGCATCAGGCCTCTAGTTCAGCCATAAAAAGTACTGATACATACTAGAATATGGATGAACCTTGAAAACATTATAGTGAGTGGAAGAATCCAGACTAAAAAAAAAAAGGCTACATATTGCATTTTTCCATTTATTCTAAATGTCCAGAATAGGCAAATCCACAGAAACAGAAAGTAGATAAGTGTTTGCCAGGGGCTGGGAAGAGAGGAATGGAAAGTGACTGCTAAGGTGTATGTATAGGGTCTCATTTGCAATGGGTGAAAATATTCTGGAAGTATTGGTGATGGTTGCACAACTTTGTGAATATACTAAAAACCACTGAAAGGGTGGATTTTATGGTATGTGAATTATATCTCAACTTTAAAAAAAATCAGTCTTAATATTGTAGGGGAGAAAGTCTTCCTTAACTCTCTTAGGGTGCTTGGCTGGGCCTGCAAATTAAACTGACAAAGGAAGAAAAGCATACAAATTAATGTTTGTTTAAGTGACACAAAAGCCTTCATAAGGAAATGAGGACCTAAAGAAACCTGAAACTGATGTACTTTTTATGCTGGTTTGATGAAGACTGGACAATCTGAAGGAACATGACAGGTTAAGGAATATGAGGTAAATGTGGTAAACTAGGAGAGATTGAGCAAGGCCTGTTTGTTAGGATTCTTAGTGTCCATTTGTCTTCAGAGACAAGGATGCTCCTTTCCTCCAGGTATAGAGAGGGCATCTCTCACATGAGTTTGTTTTTTAACCCTCACCCAAGGATATGTTTTTATTGATTTTAGAGAGAGGAAAGGGGGAGAAACATCCATGTGAGAGAGAAATATCGATCTAACCGCCTCTGCCTCGGCCCCGCCACCGTGGCTTTGTCTGGAAGGAAGTCGGACGTCCGGATCAAGGACCAGAAATCAAGCCCACAAACCAGGTATGTGCCCTGACCAGGAATCCAATCCACAACCAACTGAGCCACCCGGCCAGGGTTCATATAAGGATTTTATGGCCTGTTTCAGGGAAGAAGGACAAAGTAAGAGAGGTTCCAGTGACCTTCCTGCTTCTGCTGTTTTCTCAAACTTCCTCAGATTAAAATATTCAATGTGCCAAGGTACTATATTTTAGAGTAGCATGTCCTAAACCCCATCCACCAATTTCTTACTAGGATTTAATCCAATATTAACTTGGATTTCCTCCAATCCTATCTTTCATAAAATGAAAACTTTTGACATCTGTCTAATAAATATACTAAAAAAATATACTCAAATATGCTAAAAGAATGCACTCATCAATAGTTTATTTTCTTCTGGAGATTGTAAAAGAGTAAGGTTATATGAAGTTTAAAACTACTGTATTTACAAATTTAAAAAAACACAAGTTTCACACTTATTAACCCCTTCTTTCCCACAGCACCAGGTAATATAATGTATCACTAACATAGGTCATTTGAAAGACTTAATGCCAAGAAAAGGTAACAATGTTTTAAAACTAACTTTAAAATTTTCTAGTCATTTTCCTAAAGAAATAAAACTTTTGCCCAGCTAGTGTGGCTCAGTGGTTGAGCGTCGACCTATGAACCAGGAGGTCACAGTTGGATTCCAGGTCAATTCCCAGTCAGGGCACCTGCCCGGGATTTCGGCTTGATCCTCAGTGGGGAGCATGCAGAAGGTGGCCGATCAATGATTCTCTCTCATCACTGATGTTTCTATCTCTCCCTCTCCCTTTCTGAAATCAATAAAAAAACCCACAATTTTTAAAAAAAGAAATAAAACTTTTATAAAAAGCAACATGTTTTATTTACTTTTAAAAATATGTTTTTATTGACTTTAGAGAGGAAGGGAGAGGGAGAGACATAAACATCAAAGATGAGAGAGAATCACTGATCAGAAGCCCCCTGCAGGCCCCCAACTGGGGATCGAGCCCGCAACCTATACAAGTTGTCAAAATGTTCATGTTAAAACCTGTGCTTCTGATAGAAAAAGGACATGCACCACCTTCCTTTCCCTCCCTACAGTGAATTAGCCAGCATGTTAAAAAGCAGAATGAATTAAATATTCAGGAAAATGCTTTCCGAGCCCAAAGATCTACTTCTCAGAAAAATGCCTTTTTGGAATTTAGTGAATCACAACTTACTTATTTACCTACTAGAGACCCGGTGCATGAATTCGTGCACAGGTGGAGTCCAGCTGGCCCGCCCCAATCCAGGCCATCACGGGTGGAGCCAGTCAGGGGGAGGGGCTGCGGACCTTTGGCCAGCTGGCCGTGCCCCCTGGTCGAACTCCTGGTCAAGGAGACCTCCTATTATATAGGAGGATAAAGCAGCTATTCAAAGGTTAATAACTTCATATTTATGGTCATTATAAACTTACTTTTCAATAAACACTGATCAATTAATATCTACAAGTAGAAGATAATGAAAATTATTCATAGTATGTGTAAGGACCAGAACAGACCCTAAAAAATTATGAAAACTACCTCTTCTAATTCTTAAATAGCCCCTATTCATTTCTGTAAGGAGGTAATCCAGTTCATACTTAAAAGCCTCCTTAACCCTTTGCACTCGCTTGCTTTTTTCTCGATTCCTTTATTCTACTCGGGATTTAATTTTTTAAATACCCCAGATTTTACAAAGCGCAGCAGAATAAAAAACTGGAGTTTCTTTTCATACAAACTTATTTATTTGGATTTTTATATATTTCAAATTACTGATACATTCAATAACCGTCACACTCGACATCCAAATGCAAAAGGTTAAAAACTAGCACCCTTTTTCCTCTGGACCCGCGCGTAATAAATGTAACTCCATCTCTCTAAGTAAAAAAAAAACTAGCACCTTAAGCACCAATTTAGCTCAGCAGTTAGTATCCACCAGCCAAGGGCAGTACCTCGGTTGAAGATTTGTCCCCAGCCCCTTTTAGGGGCACGTGTGGGAGGCAACCAATCAATGTGTCTCTCTCACATCAATGTTTCTCTTTCCCTCTCCCTCTCCTCTCCCCCCCTTTCCCTCTCTCTAAAAACAAAAATCAATGAAAAAAATACCCTCGGGTGAGGATTAAAAAAAAATAACTAGCACCTTAAGTCAGTGAGTTTAGCAAAAGATTATTCAATGGGATGCTTGGGACAACTGACTGGTTATTTGGAAAATAAAATCTAGCTAGATCCTCACCTCACACCAAATACTAGCATTAATTATAGATTTAAAAATAATTAAATTGTACCACACACAAAAAAATAGTATCAATTCAATTTGGAGGGGTCTTTAAGCATGAATGGAAATAAACCTAAATAATAAAATCAAATGACCACATAAAAAAAGTAAATCTTCTATTTAAAAAAGGGGGCAGCCTGGCTGGAGTGGCTCAGTTGGTTTGAGTGTCATCCTGTTCATGAAGGGTTACCTGTTGATTCCCAGTCAGAGCACTTCCTGGGTTGTGGGTTCAATCCCCAGTCAGGGCAAGAGCAGAAGGCAGTTTCTCTCTTTCTCTCCTCGCCCCCCCCACTTCCTCTAAGCATGTCCACAGGTGAGAATTTTAACCCATTGTATGCCATAAGTGTCTGTAGACGCAGATGGAACTTCCCCACATGCCACGAGCCATCTATTTAAAAAAAATGTTTTCCCTAAATGGCAGCCCTGAACAACTTTAAAATAATTTTTCTTAAGAATTTTCAGCTGAAAGAATTCAAGAACACCCGAATTGTGAGTAATATATTTATTTTTATAATATTCATTGCAAATTGATTTTTCTAATTAAATTCAAAATATCGCAGTGTGTGGGGATGGTTTCCGTTTTGGACGCAGGGCAGTTAACTGGTTAAAAAAAGAAGAGGAGCCCTAGCTGGTTTGGCCCAGTGGATAGAGCGTCGGTCTGTGGACTGAAGGGTCCCAGGTTCGATTCCGGTCAAGGGCATGTACCTTGGTTGAGGGCACATCCCCAGTGGGGGCTGTGCAGGAGGCAGCTGATCGATGTTTCTCTCTCATCGATGTTTCTGGCTCTCTCTCCCTCTCCCTTCCTCTCTGTAAAAATCAATAAAGTATATTTTTTAAAAAAGAAGAGGAAAAGGGGGCGCAATAAATAAACAGATTATAAATATATTTATATCCTTTGTATATAAAAAAAACTTTATACAAATAAGATTTTAAAAGTCCACAAAAATCCCAATAAATAAAAGTCACAACAAATAGGCCAAAAACAAAGGACAGAAACACCCTCCAAAAGATTCAAAGGTCGAAACAGAAAATTAAATAGTTGAAATATGCTCACAAATAATGCAATAAATGGTAAGTACATTAAGATGCCATTTTCGATCTATCAAATTAGCAAAGGTGCTGTCAAGGGTCACAAGTAAATATCGCTGATCATGGTACAAACTGGCACACCTTTTCAGTAAAGTACTTTAGCAAGATGTTTCAAGGGTCTTAAATATATTTTAGCTATTGATCTAGTAAATTTATTTCTGAGAATCTATCCTAAAAATATATCCAAATGCAATAAAAGTTATACACAAAGATATACACAAAGTGTTATCTAAAATTAAAAGCTAAAAACACCGCTAATGTCCAAACAGTAGAAACACCACAATTAGGCAACCAACTGTTGAATTCATAAACATTAAATAAGTGATCTACCCATAGAAGTAACAATTGCATTTATGAAGAATTTTAAAGTCTAGGTTTTCCGAATTAAAGCAGAAAAGGAAATTTTTCAACTCAGTCCAAAGCCAGTAGTATCAAATAAATTTGCCTGAGGAATTAAATTTCCACAAGAAACCTATTCATGCTGAATGGCGCTTGTATCTATTTTTTTTGAAATGGGAATGTAACGGCTTCAGGTCCCTTCCATAGGGCGTGTAGGGGCCAGGACCTTACAAGGACAGAAGACATTAGAGATGACTGCATTTCAGCCATCCGTGCCCCGAGTCCTGGCATATCATACACTCAGAGGTGTTGCTAATGTGCTGAATGAATGAGATGCTCCCTTTCCAGTGGCAGCTCTGCCTACCCCGAATGGTTCTCGAGTTTCCCTCTTTTTAACCAAAAAAACTCGAGGAGGCCCCAGCAGCGGACGCAGCTCCGGGAACCGCTACTCACCCAGTTCGGGCCTCCCTTCCTGTCTCCACCAAAAGGCTCCAAGCTCCTCCCCACTAAGGGCACCTCCACCAAGCCGCCCCAGGCCCTGATTCAGTACCCGCGCCCCTTCTCCGACGACCAAGCTTCTTTCTCCCCATAAGCCGCGCCACTCAGCAGAGTAACCGGCCTCGCCCGGGGCCGCTCCCCACTTTTTTGAATGTTACTCCCTCGGAACCAGCCCCCTTGACAGCTGCTGCCCCGGGCAGTACCTGAGCCACAGACCAAGCATCCGGAGAGAACCAGGAGCAGCCGCACTGCCCCGCCGCCCCCGGCCCCCCAGCCCCAGGGCCCGGCATCAGCAGCAGGAGAGACCGCCACTTTCATGCCTCCCGCCATAGTCGCCTCCCGCCACCGCCTCCTCACGTGTCTCTCCCCAGCAACTAATCCCGAACAGGCAGGGCCAGCAGCCAATCCCCTACAAGACCCGCCCCATAACAACCAATTGGCTGGGAGGAGCTTCAAGCTCGCAGTCCCCTGCGATCCTATAATCCCGCCTATTAGAAACTGATGCGAGAGGGCGGGAGCAGCAGCTTTCAGCCTATTAGAATTCGTTTTTAGCAATGGCGACAGGAAGATTCCACCCCTTAACAACATGCTTCCGTCTCCAGTTTATTTACAACTGGTGCGATTGATGGTAAGCTTAGCCAATAGGAAATCAGAATGGGCGAGGCCTCCTTGACCGAACTTGATATTTCCATGGAAACTGTCTCAAGTTCCTTCTGTTTTCTTTCTTTTTTATCACGATCTTTTTGTTAAGGGAAACTTATAATTGAGAGATCTTTATCAGTGGGGCCTGACGGGGCAAGTTTTAAAAGATGATTATGTTTTCTGCCGAAACCGGTTTGGCTCAGTGGATAGAGCGTCGGCCTGCGGACTGAAAGGTCCCAGGTTCGATTCTGGTCAAGGGCATGTACCTTGGTTGCGGGCACATCCCCGGTAGGAGCTGTGCAGGAGGCAGCTGGTCCAAGTTTCTCTCTCATCGATGTTTCTAGCCCTCTGTCCCTCTCCCTTCCTCTCTGTAAAAAATCAATAAAATATATAAAAAATAAAATAAAATAAAAGATGATTGTGTTTTCTAAGGTCCTAAATTATTTAAAACAGAAGTCACACCAAAAAAAATGTGTTGTCAGTGTGTCAGGAATAAATACTAGCATTCTAAAATGTAGTCACAGGGTAATTTTTTTTTTAATAAATTTTATTGATTTTCTACAGAGAGGAAAGGAGAGGGACAGAGAGTTAGAAACATCGATGTGAGAGAAACATCGACCAGCTGCCTCTTGCACACCCCCTACCGGAGATGTGCCCGCAACCAATGTACATGCCCTTGACCGGAATCGAACCTGGGACCTTTCAGTCCGCAGACCGACGCTCTATCCACTGAGCCAAACCGGTTTCGGCGACAGGGTAATTTTTTGAAGTGAAATAAATGTGTGGATTAACAGAAAGCTTGTTATTCCTCACATCTTGTGAGACAAATATTATCTCCATTTAAGAAGAAGCCAAGGCAGCCCTGGCACGGGGAGTAGCTCAGTTGGCTAGAGCATCCTCCTGATAGGCCAAGGTTGCAGGTATGCCCCCGAGTCAGGACACATATAAGAATCAACCAAGGAATGCATAACTAAGTGGAACAGCAAATCGATATTCCTCTCTCCCTCCCTGCCTCCTTCTCTCTCTCAAATCAATAAGAAATTTTTTAAAAAGAAAAAGAAGCCAAGGCTAAGAGACGCAAAAGAACCTGCCCAAGATTGCACAGTTAGTTGGGCTGGACTGTGTTTCCAACCCACGTCTTAACACTACAAAGCCTGAGTTCTTTCCATGCATCAAGCTGCTTCCCATTAAATGATTTCACACAGTGTGGGCCTAGCAGAGTGTACATAACAGGTGTTCAGTAAATGTTAGTAGAAATTGAAGCATCTTATTTTTAAAATATTTTTATTGATTTTTAGACAGAAAGGAAGGGAGAGAAAGAGAAACATCGATATGAGAGCAGAACATTGATCATCAATTCACTGGCTGCCTCCTGCACACCCTTACCGGGTTCGAGCCCAAAACCTGGCATATGCCCTGACCAGAAATCAAACAAGCAACCTTTCAGAGCATGGGATGATGACCAACCAACTGAACCACACTGGCCAGAGCAAAGCTTTTTTTTTTTTTAAGAGGAGCTGATAGTGGTGGTGGTGAGTAGGAGCACTAAAGATGATAGAGCCTAATTAAATAGGAGAGAAACTCAGGGAAGGAGGTAACTGCTGGGGTTTGTTCAAGCTTTCAGAAACGAGGAATATTTTAAAAGTCAATATGGGACTGAGCCATGGGCAAGAGAAGAAATTTTACCCTCATAAAGAAAGTCTAGGCCACCCCTGAGACAATGGTCACCCTATGTCTCATACACACAGTCCCTTGGCTGACCTAGAGAGGTCAATATCAACAATAATAAATCACATTGATATTAGTATCCTTTATAGCATGTGATAAAAATGGCATTTTTATCTCTGCTGTTTTTCCCCCTCAAACCCATAAAACTAATATAATCATGAGAAAAACATTAAACAAATTCCAATAGAGAGGCATCCTACAAATACTCCTCAAAACTGTCAAGTCATCAAAAACAAGGAAAGTCTGAACAGCCAAGAGGAGCCTGAGACATGAGAACCAAATCTAATATGGTATCATGTATGGGATCCTGGGACAGAAAAAAAAATTACATAGAAACTAAGGAAATCTGAATAAACTACCAATTTTTAGTTAATGACAATATATCAACACTGTTTCATTAATAGTGGCAAATGTACCGATACTAATCCTATCTAATAAAAGGGTAATATGCAAATTGACTGTCACTCTAACACAAAGATGGCCAGCAGGAGAGGGCAGTTGTGGGCGATCAGACCAGCAGGGGAGGGCAGTTAGGGATGACCAGGCCTGCAGGGGAGGGCAGTTGGAGGGGACCAGGCCTGCAGGGGAGGGCAGTTAGGGGTGACCAGGCCTGCAGGAGAGGGCAGTTGGTGGGGGGACCAGGCATGCAGGGGAGGGCAGTTGGTGGGGAGAGGCATGCAGGGGAAGGCAGTTGGGGGAGGGACCAGGCCAGTAGGGGAGGGCAGTTGGGGGGGACCAGGCCAGCAGGGGAGGGCAGTTGGGGGGGACCATGCTGGCAAAGGAGTGCAGTTAGGGGTGACCAGGCCAGCAGGGGAGGGCAGTTGGGGAAAACTGGGCCAGCAGGAAAGCAGTTAGGCATCAATCAGGCTAGCTGGGGAGTGGTTAGGGGGTGATCAAGCTGGCAGGCAGAAGCAATCAGGCAGGCAGGCGAGCAGTTGGGAGCCAGCAGTCCTGGATTGTGAAAGGGATGTCTGACTGCCTGTTTAGGCCCGATCCTACCGGACAGGCAGTCGGACATCCCTCGAGGGGTCCCAGATTGAAAAGGGTGCAGACTGGACTGAGGGACACCCCCCACCCCACCCCCATGCACGAATTTCGTGCACTGGGCCTCTAGTATAATTATAATAGTGGAAACTGGATATGGGGTACATGGAAACTCCCTGGACTATCTTCTCAATTTTTTTTGTGAACCTAAAACTTTAAAAATAACTTGTGTATACACACACACACACACACACACACACACACACATTTCATTTCCTACCAGGCCCCAAATTCTCATTATTCAGAGCTCACACTTTAGTTTTGACTAAACGCCAGAGAACCAGGGGACTAAGTCCAGGTTTGGGAACTAATTCCAGCAACTGACTGCTAAAATATAAAAATGACTGGTTATCCATAAATACTTCACACCTGACCATCCAAATGAATTCTGTCTGTCACTTCACAATAATTACTCAAGATGTTTTTGGCATTGTTTTAATAATGAGGACACTGCTCAAAACTTTGAGAATCATTTTCAGAGTGTATCGCATACATTGCAATGAATATTCATTATCTGCAGGTGGATCTGATTTATGCAAATAACCAAAAGAACTCAAGCCAAGATTGATGAGTAAATGGGTTGGGAAATCTGGATAGCAAATGTGTTTCAGAATTTTTTTTTAACTTTAGAAAGGTAATATGGTGCATACACAATATAGTGCAACAATCCCAATGGGGTCTGGGACAATACCATGTAATTGAACAAATTTGTATGTCTGCAATGAGATATATGAATAGTCACACTGGGATAAACCTGTGTGATAAGCAAAAACTATAAATTATCTAGTGTAAGTTTAGGTCAGGTCTGCCACAAAATAAGTTCAGATAACAAATTAGGGTTTGTCATCAAATGAGTTATGAAAAACTTGGTTTTCATCTTTTTTTTTTTTAATTTAGGAAAAGTATTGCAAATGGTATTTGATGAAGACAATTCCCAAAGTTTTGGGAAGGAGCACTCTATTCTATTTACTCCATCACCCAAGCTAGAAGCTCAAGAGTCACCCTAACCCTTCTTCTCTTTCCCCAACCCCTTAGCCACTCAATCACCAGGTCTTATTAATTTGAATCTTTTGAAGTCTGTTCTTTCCTCTCTATCTCATGCCAGTGATTTAGTCCAGCACCTTTCGATTTCTCACACTTAATTTCCTGCAAGCTGGCCTCTCTAATGTTTTTGCAGCCATAAAACCCTTTCTCCACCCTACTCCTAAATGCAGATCTGACCTTGTCACTCCTATATGACAAAATCTTTATGGTTCCACGGTATCTTCTGTGGTCAAGTCCAGGGCCCTTAGTATGATTCAAAACATAGATCTAAAGAAACGACTATGGCAGTGCTATTCAGAGTTTGTCACCAATTTGCAAAGAAAAAAATTTCAGAAATTAAATGTAAGCCTTTAGAAACTTTTACAGCAATTTGAGAGAAATTTTATATTTATTGAGGCTAATAAAAATGGGGATTTCATTCTACCTTTTGTGTACTTTATAGAAGTAGCGGATAACAGACTGGAATTTTTTTTTAATTGGCCCTTTACTATAGTCCGAGAAGCCCTAGGCTGTAATTTTTGTTGTTGTTTGTTGTTAATCCTCACCAGAGGATATTTTTTCAATTGATTTTTAGAGAGGGAGGGAAGGAGGGAGGGAGAGCGAGAGAGAGACAAAAACATCAATGTGAGAGAGACACATCAATTGGTTGCCTCCAGGCACCCAGACCAGGTGGAGAACTAACCTGAAATCCAGGTACCCTTAACCAGGAATTGAACCCACGGATCCTTGGGGGCAGTTACCCCTGAGCCAGGACCCTAGTCTCTCATCTTAATGAAATAGCCTTGTACACCTCCCTGGGCTCCTTTTTTACCACCACCATCCCCATCCAGCAACAGTGAACAATTTCTAGTTTCTCAAACATATCATTCTATTTCATACATCCATGTAAGTGTACATTCTGCTCTCTCTGACTTAATCATTTTATTTTTATTTTTTTTTATTGATTTCAGAGAGGAAGGGAAAGGGAGAGATAGAAACATCAATGATGAGAGAGAATCATGGATCAGCTGCCTCCTGCACGCCCCCTACTGGGGATCGAGTCCACAACCCAGAATTGAACCTGGAACCTTTCAGTTTGCAGGCTGATGCTCTATCCACTGAGTCAAACCGGCTAGGGCTTTTTATTTTATTTTTTTAAAAATATATTTTATTATTTTAGAGAGGAAGTAAGAGGGATAGATAGAAACATCAATGATGAGAGCGAATCATTGATTGGCGGCCTCCTGCACGCCCCCTACTGGGGATCAAGCCCGAAACCCAGGCATGTGCCCTTGGCCGGAATCAAACCTGGGACCCTTCAGTTTGCAGGCCGACGCTCTATCCATTGAGCCAAACCAGCTAGGGTGACTTGATCATTTCTTTATCCTGGAAATCTCCTATTCCTGAAACCAAAATCCTAGGCTGCATCATCACCTCCTCCTTTGGATTTGTCCCTCACAACCCCAGGCAGAATAGGTCACTTGCCCCCTATCCTTCTGTCACTGTTTATACCACTATTATAGCACTACGTTGTAGTTATTTGTTTAAATGTCTATCTCCCCTACTAGTCTATGAGCTCTTTAAAGGCAGTTACTTTGTCTCTGGAGGAGTGATGCATCTCTTGTAAGATGACTAAATTGAAGGACAACATTCCTTAGACTATAATTCTAATATGTTACTGAAAGAGGAAAAAAGGAGGATCATTGCTTTATGTTTATATTTTTCTATTACTAGCAAGGATTTCAACCAAATCTTTAGCACCTGGACATGCATTAATTTACCAGAATAGTGAACATTTTAGAAGAACAAAGAGCCAAAGTTGTGAGATTCACTGGAAACTTAAAGAAGGAAGGAGACACACACGAAAAACAAGTATCTCCACTTAAAATAGTTTTGTCCAGGTTCAGCTCCTTTTGAAGTAAAATCTGTGTCTATTGCCCTTTACAAAGTTGCTCAGGCCTGGAAATAGCATCATCAACTCATTCATTTCAGAGGGCCCACCAGATATCAGATTTACCCAGGTGGTGTCCTAGGCTGAGGGTGAAACAAGCAACTATACACTGAGTGGCCAGATTATTATGATCTCTGAACGCATAATAATCTGGCCACGCCGAAACTGGTTTGGCTCAGTGATAGAGCATCGGCCTGCGGACTGAAAGGTCCCGGGTTCGTTTCCTGTCAAGAGCACAGACCTTGGCTGCGGGCACATCCCCAGTGGGAGGTGTGCAGGGGGCAGCTGATCGATGTTTCTAACTCTCTATCCCTCTCCCTTCCTCTCTATAAAAAAATCAATAAAATATATATATTTTAAAAAATAATAATAATCTGGACACTCATTGTATATCCTATATAATAAAAGGCTAATATGCAAATTGTCCCCTCGACCAGGAGTTCGACCAGCAGGCAGGCCGGCCAACCGCCCATGTCCCCTCCCCCGGGTCAGGCTGGCCGGACCCCACCCATGCACAAATTCATGCACCGGGCCTCTAATATATATGTGTACTGAGTGGCCAGATTATTGTTCATTCAGAGATCATAATAATCTGGCCACTCAGTGTAATTTAATTGTGTACAGTTGAGGCCACAGAGATGGGAGGGATTAATTCTGCCTAGAGTGGGTACAAAAAGGAAAGGGTCCAGGAAGATGACATTTGAACCAGACCTTGCTGAGTGAGCTTGCTTTTGCCTGGTGAAAATTGGGGACAGGGAGAGAGTGAACAGTGCAATCCACTAGATGAAAATCTATAGGTGCCTAGGAATGAGTCCTTCTGGTTCAAAATTTCCTCCTCTTTTACACACTCTCTTCACAATCTTCTTTCCTTTTCTTGGGGAAAACTGGGACAGATGATACTGTTTTCCTTCCTGGAAGAGTCCAGAGTTGACAGGTAATTAATTAGCCAATTATTTATTAAGTTATTTATAGACAATAAGTCAATTGATTAAATGGGATCCGAAGCTCTGCATGCCTCTGAGAACTCTGAGGTAGGGGTGGGGAGAGCAGGTGAGTCAGGTAGGGAAGTGGTCCTGAGCCACCCTGGGGAAATTGGGCCCATAAGAGAAAAAGAAATGATCCTGTATTTGCCCTACCCCCTTTTGTCATCTCCCCTACTCCCTGTCCCTTATCTTTGTTTTTCTTGTTTCTCATAGTCTAAGCCTTTCTGCCTCTCCTTTTCCTAAAGACTGGAAATTCCTTGTTCTCAACGGAAGGGAGTAGGAGGGGTGTGGGGGGTGGTACGAGTGGGAGGGAAGCGCAGAACAGACATCTCAGCAGCTCTGGCTGCCTGGCCTCTGGCGGAGTTTGACAAGTCAATGGTTTTTTTTTAACGTGCATATTTTTAAATCCACACCTAGGGGCTCACACACAAACCTAGAGAGACAGAGACACGGATACACAAGTAGGTGTAAAGAAACACATAAATACACAACCTCAGGTACAGACACACAAACTGGCAAAAGCACCTTAAATTTGCTTAGGATTTTACAATTTACAAAGTTTTTCTACACGTCTTCTCATTTGATCCTCAAGACAACCCTGAGAAACAAAGATACATCGCTCAAGAGTTTCACTCTCACACCCAGGTTCGCACCCAGACAGACCCCTTCAGAGTCCCCTAAGGGAGGGGGCAGTCCTGGTCCGCGGATTTTTCTCTCCTCCTTCCTCAGCGGCCGAGTACCCGCCCCGGGACCGGAGAGTGGAACCGGCTCCTCTTTCCTGGGGCGCCCAGCTGGTAACTGCCCTTCGCTTCACACCCTACTCCGCCCTCTTCCCGGGTCCTGCGTCTCCCACCGGATCCGGGGGCTCAGCGCCACCCCAAGAGGGCAGGTGGGAGGGGGCGCCTCCAGCAGAGGCTGCGTGGGCGGAGGATGTGCGTCACGGGGAGCGTGGGCAGCGGGAAGGAGGAGGCACGTGGAACCCGCGGCCAGTGGCTGGCAGCCCAGACTCCAAAATAAGAGGAGTGGGGGAGGGGCACCCACACATCAGAGGGGTTGGGGTGTGCCCCTCCAGTCGCGGGATGGGAGATGGGACTCAGCTCGGGCCTGTCATCCCCCCCACCCACTGTGTTTGGGGCTTAATGGGATGGAGAAAAGAATCTTAGCTACCGAAACCCTCCCCATCCCACTGATGCACCCCTCCTCTCTTGCCCCCAGCGGAGGCCAAGGTTCTCTGGCCAGGCCCGAATGTCGAACCAGCCTGCCGCCCACGCCGCCCGCGCCCTGCCGGGCCACTCAGAAGTGCGGAATGGTGGGGCGGGGCTGAGGTTTCGGACTTGGGGGAACTTTGCCTCTGGCTAGTCTATTTGCATCCCGCTTCCCCCCTTCTGCTCCCCCCGCTTCATTTCCTCGGGGCCTAGAGCCGCAGGGCCAGGCGCTGAGAGTCCCCGCCTGTCCATCTGCCCCCCCCTCCCCCAGCCGTGGGCGGGAGTGTAATGGGAACCAGATGGGGCTAGGAGACATAAAGTGGGGGAGGGGTGGTGGGTTGTGAAGGGGGGGGGGGGGTAGGCTCCTGGTAGGGAGCCACGTGGTTCTCTCCTGGCCGCCTGTCCATCTTCACCTAGCCTCTCCGAGGCAGTCCCCGGATAAGACGTCCCCATATCCCAGAATGGTTGTCCTCCATATCCCAGCCCTGCCACACAGACTTCCCCAGGAGTAGGTTCCCATCCTCAGCAAACAGGGTGCGACGAGTGGGGAAAGGCGGGGTACTCCTCCCATCCCGGCCTGACCTGTGCGCTAACAAAACCCGGCGCGTCCAATAAACGCGTCTGAGTGGTAGCTTTTCCACAACCCGCCCATGCCTGCTCCCCAAACTTCAGCACGGACTGGAGGCCGGGATGGCGGAGGCCCGAGCTTCCCAGCGGCCTCTTCCAAGCACTCCTTTTGGGGTTGGAGAGGAGCGCTGAGGTACCTGAGGGGTTCCTGCAGGGCCCCGCGCTCACAGACCTGCCCTAAACGTGAGCCACATGCACACCCAGAGGCGGGCACTCTGAGAAGCCGCCAACTTTCTCGGCTCCCGGCTACCAGTCACACGTCCGCCGCCACGAGGCCTGCGTGCGGGCAGCGGGCTCCGCGGAGCTGTTCGGGCGCCCGGCGCGCCTCCCGGCGTCTTTGGGGACCTGCGCGCGGTAGTGAAACTCGGCTCTCCGCACGGAGGGTAGGGGTGGCGGGGAAAGAGGAATGTCGCCGGCTGGGCGCTCACGTGGGTACGTGGGCGCGGAGAGGGTTGGCAGTGCATCCGGCGTGGGCGGCAGGGAGCGACCTCGCCCCGCCCTCTGGGTCCCCAAGCCCGCCTTCCCCTCCCTGGCCTCGGTCACCCCAGTCCCCACTTTGGCGCCTGGGCTTTGAGTCTACGCCCCCGCCTCCAGCTCCACACCCCGTCCCGTCCCCCCCCCCCCCCCCCCCCAAGTCTCCGCCTCTCTCAGTCTCTCCACCGCGGCGTCTTCACCGCGGGCCCTGAAGCCCGGGCGCCCGCCCCCCGCCCCCGGCCTCCGCCCCCGGCTCTACCCACGCCCTCCGCCCGCCCGGCAGCCAGCGCCGCGCCGGGCCTCGCTCCCCGTGCGTCCTGCGGGGGCGGAGGCGCGGAGAGGCGGCGAGCGCAGCCGGGGAGGGGGGTGGGGGGCAGAGGCACAGACTGAGTCGCGGAGGCTCGGAGAGGAGACGTGGAGGGAGGGACGCAGCCCGGACAGCGGCGGACACGGCCTCCCAAGCCGGGAACATCGCAGCGCGCATCAGGCGCCGGGCGCCGGACGCCGAGAGGGGCAGCCCTTGGTGGTCTCCGGCCGTCCATGCACAGAGCGCCCTCCCCCGCCACCGAGCAGCCGCCGGGCGGAGGGGACAGCGCCCGCCGGACCGCGCAGCCCAGACTCAAGTTAGTGGGCAAAGGGAAGCGGCAGGGAGTGGGGATGGGTGGAGCTGGACTCTGGAAAGGGGTCTGGAGGGCGGAGATCTGGGGGGGGGGGGGGTCGAGGGAAGAGAGATAAGGGTTGGGGGGTGGAGACTGATGGAATTAGGGGGGCCCTGGGATCTGATGAATCTGGATATGAAAGAATATATTCAAACTCTCCATCCCACCTTCTACTTTGTGGGCATGACCTGGCTTGTGAGCCCCCTGCAAAGAATGTGGGGGGCCCCCAAGCTCCAGCTGGCAACAATGCGGCGGGAGTGGGGGTGTTGAGGGGGTCGCTCAGCTGGCTCGGTCTGTCCTTGGCACGGGGCGGGAGGACCCGGGGTCGGGGTCGGGAGAAGTCTAGAGGGCATCAACTAGGCAGTGGAGAAGCAGGGGATGTCTTAGGGGTCCCGTTTCTGTACCTCTAATTACAATGTGGGGAGAAGAGTTTCCAGCATGCAACCCCTCCCTCAAGAGGCCTTGAGCCGCTCCGCCTCTCCACTTGAGATGTGGGTGGAAAATGAGGGAGAGGGTAGGCGGGAGCCCCTAGGCAATTTTCGCCCACAGACGCTACCACTGTGGGAGTGTGTGTGGGCGGAACGGGCCCAGAGCAGAACAATTGAGGCGTTCCTCTCCTCCCTGCGGCTGAGTTGAAGGGAAAGGCCTACCTACTGAGCAGGTGTGGAAGGTCACTGCTGGGAGAGGGATCGCCTGGGGGTGCTGGGCAGTCTGGAGGAAAGCGACCATCCTGAGGGCAGAGAGCAAGAGTGTGCTAAGAATGCCTAAATGGTAGGGAAGGTCGGGTAGCAGAGCAGGGGTGCACCTGGCTCACAGAGTGGGAAAGGGCATGGGAGGGGCCACACCTCCCTCTCAGCCATAGGCAGGATGCCACCAGAGAGTGAAGCCTGCCAGCAGTGGTCCCAGGTGTCCACTATTGGCAGCAAGGGGCCATCCTAGATTCACCTCCGTGCAGGATGTCTCCTTGAGTAATGGTGAGACTGCTAGTGCTTAGGGTGGAAGGTAGGGACCGTGTTCCGGAAGAGAGGTATGTCTAGGCATCCCAGGATGTGCTAGCTGGCGTCGTCGCTCAAGGTCTCCATGTCCCAGACCAGAAAGGCAAAAGCTGAGGATGAGGATGAGGATGAGTCTAAGAGCCTTTGACTTCTGCAGAGTCTGAGCTGGCTTTGGTACTTCTGGCTTGTCTAGGATGGCACTGACATGTCTATACTTCCGAGCAGTGCCTGATTCTCATGGTCTGTGCCCAGGCCTGGGTACTGGTCAGGGAGAGCGTTCAAAAGCGAGAGAGGAAGAGACGCAGGCAGGAGTGAGAGGACAATTGTGAGTGTGGGTTGGCACCAAGTGGGGGGACTTGCGCTGACTGTCCCCCTCTTTCTCTTGTGTGCCTCCTTCTCAGGCCTAGTGCCCGAGCCATGGCACTGCCTCGGACACTAGGGGAGCTGCAGCTGTACCGGGTCCTGCAGCGCGCCAACCTCCTTTCCTACTATGAGACCTTCATCCAGCAGGGAGGGGACGACGTGCAACAACTGTGCGAAGCGGGTGAGGAGGAGTTCCTGGAGATCATGGCACTTGTGGGCATGGCCACCAAGCCTCTCCATGTCCGACGCCTGCAGAAGGCACTGAGAGAGTGGGCCACCAATCCAGGGCTCTTCAGCCAGCCGGTGCCTGCTGTGCCCGTCTCCAGCATTCCGCTTTTCAAGATCTCTGAGACTGCGGGCACCCGGAAAGGGAGCATGAGCAACGGTCATGGCAGCCCCGGGGAAAAGGCTGGCAGTGCTCGAAGTTTTAGCCCCAAGAGTCCCCTTGAACTTGGAGAGAAGCTGTCACCAGTGCCTGGGGGACCTGGGGCAGGAGATGCCCGAATTTGGCCAGGCCGGAGCACTCCAGAGTCTGATGTTGGGGCGGGAGGAGAAGAGGAGGCTGGTTCACCCCCCTTTTCTCCACCTGCGGGGGGAGGAGTCCCTGAGGGAATAGGGGCTGGAGGTTTGGCAGCCCCTGGGGCTGGAGGTGCTCCTGATAGACTGGAGCCAGAGATGGTACGCATGGTGGTGGAGAGTGTGGAGAGGATCTTCCGGAGCTTCCCGAGGGGGGATGCTGGGGAGGTGACATCCTTGCTAAAGCTGAACAAGAAGCTGGCACGGAGCGTGGGGCACATCTTTGAGATGGATGATAATGACAGCCAGAAGGAGGAGGAGATCCGCAAATACAGCATCATCTATGGCCGCTTTGACTCTAAGCGCCGGGAGGGCAAGCAGCTTAGCCTGCATGAGGTGAGGACCCCAGTCTCCCGAGATTGCTCTTGGCTCCCAGGCCTCCGCCTGCTCACCCCTGGGAATCCTCACATTCCTCAAGTCTGTTTCATTGCCCTTTGACCAAGACTCCAGGCCCCGATCCCCTCTCCTCCATCCCAATTCCAGCTCCTGCAGTGCTTCCCTCCTCAACTGAGGGGAAAACAGAGGCACAGGTGAGAGGCCAGCTGTCCAACTTCATGCCACTCATGTCCCCACAGGAGTGGAAGAGGCCTTGGATATTCCTAGGGATCTGTGGGTGCTGACCTCTGTCTTCTTCCCTCGGGAAACTCTTGGATAATGTCAAAACTCAAGCAAGAATCTGATGGGTGGGCCTCATTTGTCTGATGACGAAGGGATGTGAGGATGTCTGGGCGAGACAATGGGGAGTCGGGATTCTGACTGCTCTGGTGATCCTCTCCACAGCTGACCATCAATGAGGCTGCTGCCCAGTTCTGCATGAGGGACAACTCGCTCTTATTGCGGAGGGTGGAACTCTTCTCCTTATCACGCCAAGTGGCCCGAGAGAGCACCTACCTGTCCTCCTTGAAGGGTTCCAGGTGAGACCCCTTCTCCAGGTTCTTCCTAGATTAGAATTCTGCCAGGGAGCTGGGTCACGTCCTAACCTCCATCGAGGTGCCTCCAGGCCTGCTTGCCACCAACCTGCATGTCCTGCCTTGACGAAGTCCACTTGTGTGAGGTCTGACCCCTCCCATCCATCTCAGGTCCCCTCTAACCCCCAAAACAGTAGTGCCTGAGCTGGGGACTCTTGCTCAGCCAGCTTCTTCCCAGGATTTTGAAAAAATGCATGCCCCTCACCAGACTCTGTGCCCAGCCCATCATGTGTCCCTCCCCAGCCTCACCCTCCTTATTCCTCCATCTTTACAGGCTCCACCCTGAAGAACTGGGAGGCCCACCGCTGAAGAAGCTGAAACAGGAGGTAGATTTGCCCGGGTGCATGTAGGGGGTTAGAACAGTCTTTCCCTAAAACCTCCTTTGCCAGATCCTCATTTCCCCATTTGGGGCATACGCAGGTTGGAGAGCAAAGTCACTCTGAAATCCAGCAGCCTCCCCCAGGCCCTGAATCCTATGCACCCCCATACCGCCCCAGCCTGGAAGAAGACAGCGCCAGCCTGTCCGGGGAGAGTCTGGATGGACACTTGCAGGGTGAGTGTACATCGGAGCACTTCTCTCCTCTGGGCGGGGCGGGGAGGGGAAGGTGTGGCGGGAGAGAGCCAGGAGGCAACTGCCTGGGACAGGGTTGGGAGGCCTGGCTGGATGGGGGCACAAGGGCCTAGATCTATGGGTTTGGCTCTGTGGTTGAGGGTGGGGGTTCTGTTGACTGTAGTCCCTTACCTGACCAGTGCCCATGCCCACAGCTGTGGGGTCATGCCCAAGGCTGACGCCGCCCCCTGCTGACCTGCCGCTGGCATTGCCAGCCCATGGGCTGTGGAGCCGCCACATCCTGCAGCAGACACTGATGGATGAGGGGCTGCGGCTAGCCCGCCTCGTCTCCCATGACCGCGTGGGCCGCCTCAGCCCCTGTGTGCCTGCAAAGCCGCCTCTCGCAGGTGAGGCAGCCAGCAGTGCTGTCCCCGAGCACCCCCGCCGCCACCCAGGCCCCCTTAGCAATCCTGGGGCCCTGGGGCCAGGTGGGAGGAAGAGGGTACAGTGGCCAGAGAGGGCAGCAAGTAGGAGGGTCGGGCTCCAGCCAACAGGCCTTGGGTTAAGAAGAGGGGGACCCTGCAGGACTGTTCCTACTGGGGAGGGTCTGACCCTAACAGAGACCTGTGAAAGGGGGTTGGGGTGAGCAGGGAGACAATGGGAGATGAAGGGGAGCAGGAGGAGGGTCACCAGGAAGGAAAGCTTGGAGAGAACTTCCACCAGGGTAGGAGGGTGGAGCACACTAGCTTTTGGGTTGGGGCTGCCCAGCCTGAAAGTGGAAGAGCCTAAAGGTGGGGGGATGCTTTGTGTTTGGATGGGGGGAGGGGACTAGGCCAGCAAAGGGCCAGGCAGCGGCTGGGCTGGGAGTGACGCAGCAGACAAAGCCACCAACCCTAGCTTGGTATTTTTAAACTGTGTGTGGGTGGGAAGTGGGGGCAGGGACTGGAAGGGGGGCTTTTCTTGGAGGAGGAGCTGGGAGCCTGGCTTCCTGTGCCCCCTCCCCCACACTTGGCTTCTAAGAAACTTGGGGGGCATGGGTGGGTGGGCAGGGCCTGGGAGGGGGCCAGAGATGAGTGGGGGCGGCAGAGCCTCGGAAGGGGGAGGGGGAGAGGTCAGAGCCAAGCCACCCCCACAGCTCCTGACAGAACCAGAAATTCCAGCAGAGCAGAGGCGGGAGAGACAGAGAAAGAGAGACATACATACAGAGACAGAGAGCTACACACAGCCAGAAAGAGGAGGGGGCACACACACTAGGATATGGAGCCCTCCATACACACACGGTGGGCAGGAGTCAGTGACGCAGTCCATCAGGCTCCTCTTTGCAGCCTTCTCTAGCCCTGCCTCTCTTCAACCGCCTCTCTCTTCAGTGCCCACCCCCAGTCTCCTAACCTACCCCTTCTCCCTGCAGAGTTCGAGGAAGGGCTCCTGGACCGATGCCCTGCCCCAGGACCCCATCCAGCTCTGGTGGAAGGTCGCAGAAGCAGCGTGAAAGTGGAGGCTGAGGCCAGCCGGCAGTGAGGGATGGACTGGTACCCTCTCACCTAGGCCCGGGGATTTCTGGCTCCCACACATCCCTACACTCTCCATCCCTGGTCTCTAGTCACAACTCTGGATCCTTCCGCTGCCCTTCTCCTGCCTCCCCACTTGCTCCATGGGCATAAAACTATGGGGCTTCAAGCAATAACGAGCAGGGGCCTGGCAAGAGGACACAAAGAGGGCGCGTTCTGCCCCTCACCCTTGCCCACAGCGCGGGGGCAAGGACTCTGCCTCCAGGGCATCTGGGGTTCTCCCCTCACGCAACACACTCCCATTCTCTCTTGTTTGAACCGGTGGTGTGAGCAGTCAGTCGGACTCAGTTTGGATATGGGGGAAAGGGGAAGTTCCCTGGGAAGGTCCAGCAGCTAAAAATGGAAACGTTTCCCCCCGGAAATGGGGGCCGGAGAACACTGGACCTGCTCTTCCTCCCCTCTGCTCCCCCATTTTTGTGCTTCTAGTTTGTTTCTTTAATTTAACAAGTGCTGCAGTTCACCCACTCATGCCCATCTTTTCCCCCAAGTCCCAGCAGTTCTTTTCCTCCTGCCCTGCCCTCTCTGGGGGTGGGGTGGGGGGGTGGATGTGGGGTCCCCTTCATCAGCCCCCACGGGAGGCCTGGGTTGGACTCAGTGTCTCCCGCAGCTGGGGGCTGGACCACAGCATCTGTCTGAGCAGTTAGAGCGTTTTTCTTTTCAGATCGTGTACAGTAGATTATTTATTTTGTTATTTTGGAATAAAATTTATTTTATGGCTTATGATCTATGGCCCCCAAGAGGGAGAAAGGGTAGTACGGGAGTGGAGGAAAACTGGCGGTGGCTGGGGAAGTAGAAAAGAAGCAGCGGGGAGGGTCCCTAATACATGGAGAGGACCACACACCTGGGCCGGGCCCCAGACGCACCCCTGCCTTGGGCAGCACTGGCAGTGTGGAGTCACAGAAGCTAAGCCGTATGCGATGTCACAGCCACGTAGACCTACCCGAGCACAGTCATACTCGAAGCTGAGTGTGTCTGGGTTAGCGTGTATCAGGCTAGCACACTCACCAGAGTCTTTCGTGCAGTGTCTCACACTTCAAAAACTGTGTTGTCACAGGTAAAATCAGATCATGTCCTATGTGTGGCTATACGACTAATGTGTGTGACATCTATATGTTAATGTGTCTCAAGTACACACACACACACACACACACACAGCTATACACCAAGATACTCAGCCCTGCACTTCTGCACCATTTTCTATACAACCGAAAGCCCCCATCTGTCAGGGATCTGGAGCTGTCTGGGATCTGTTTTTTAATCTGGACAAAACCCACATCAGTAGCCAAACGTACAGGCCCCTCTTGTCCTCCCACCCAGGGTTTCCTGAACTGCTTCCTCATTCCCCCAGGGCTGGGACCCAGCCCATCCCCTCCCACATCCCCAGCCTCTAGTGCAAGTGTGTGCACATGTCTGCTTTTTTCTACATGTGCGTCCTGGGTCCTGGCTGGGAGTGGGAGAAGGAGCCCTCCGTGCCCTAACCTGTGCTCTTGCTCAGCCCCCTCCGTGCTCAGCCCCGTCGCAGGGAGAGCTGTGTGTTCTGCGTGTGCAGGCATGCAGGGGCGTGTCTCACTTTGAAACCTGAATTTCTCCCCCAGCTCGGGCGGGGAGAGGGCGGGGGTGAGTGTGTGGTAGGAGGGAAGGAGTGGATAGGCTCCACCCGCAGTGCCTTCTCCTGGCGAAGTCTTCCTCCTCACCAGGGAGTAGGTGGGGCTAGGGGACACGCTCCCCATCTGTTGCTTAGCAGGAGCTTGGGCAGGTGTCCAGAGCAGGTCCATCAGGGTAGAAAAGCTGTCTCAGCTCCCCCTCCAGCTGGGATCACCAACTGGGGTTGGCCCTTAGGTCCATGTGGGACATTGAGATCCCAGACTGCCCGTAGGGGTTGGGCTGCAGGAGAGGCTGGGCTCCCAGAGGCCCTCCCCCCGATTCTCCTTGCCCCTCCAGGAGAAGCTTGGTGAGGTCCTGCTCAGTGGGCGGCAGCAAGGGCGGGAACATGTCTTCACCAGCCCTGCCGGGAGGGAGGAGAGAAGCAGTAGGATAGGCATGGCGCCCACTCCTCTAGCCCACACTCAGTCGCCACCCCCAGGCTGCCACTCACCAGGTACGCTGAGAGAACCCCCCCACTGGCTGGCTCAAGCTGTTATCTGTCATGGTCACATCTGTGCAGAGCAGGGGCTCGGGGCTGGACATGGCATGCTCCTGAGGCTGGCACAGCAGCAGGCTCCTGCTGGGACCAGAAAAGTGAATGAAATGGTGGTGGGTGGGGAGTGACGTGGGAGTGAATGGGGCATATGGGATCAGGATGGGGAATGTCACTCACTGAGGGTGAGATTGGTCAAAGGGCAGGCTCATCTGGTTCAGGTTGGGGGACATCTGCAGGTGAGGTCTGGAAGTGGGAAGAAGGGTACAGTCAGAGAAAAGAGGGCTGAGCAAGAGCTGGGTGTTACAAAGTCAAGACCACTGAATAATTTTCTATTCCTTATCCTGACTAGAGCAAGCCATCTCTACAATGTGAGATCAGTCTTTCCACCCATAACGTGTGTGTTGGGGCCTGGGAGAAGGGGGAGATGGGGACTGCATTAGCTAATTTCTGATGTTTATTTGGACTCTGAACTTTGGTGGTTCTGTTTCCCCCACCTCAACTCCTGGGAGGGAGATGTTATGTCTTGACTAAGAGTTAATAAGTTCCCGAGTGTTACCTGGGGAATAAAAATGTCTAGGTCACTTCAAGGCCAAAACAGATGAATAAATAAAAATCAAGATAGCAGATAAGTGACTGTGGATTCCAGGGGCAGAAGAGAGAATACTAATCCTTACATATATAGCCCTTGCTATAAGCCAAGTACTTTGCTCAGCAGTACACATGTTATGAACTCATTTAGCTTTTACAATAATCCTATGAGGAAGGTATTATTCTCCATTTTACAGATGAGACACCACAGTTAAGTAACTTGCCTAAAGTCAGTTAAATAGCAGAGCTGGAATCCAAACCCAGGGAAATCTGGGTCTTAACCACTGAGCCTCAATGGAGTGAACAGAAGAGACAAAGAAAGCTTTTTGCTGCCCCCTTCTCCCAGGAGAGCCTCTCCTAACATTTGAATGTCCATCCCCTTTGCAGCTGGGTATCCCCACCCCATCCCTAAGAGGTTCTTCACTTACTCTGGGAAAGCTGACAACACATTGACTGATTCTTCCTGGGAGAGGACTTGATATGAAGGGATAGGGTGAGAGTGTGATGGGTACACCTGGGGCCTGAGGAAAGAAAGCAGAATCCCCTTATGCCAGCTCTTCTTCTGGACACCCCCAGCCCCTGCCTCGGGATGAGGAACCCCTTTCATGGGAAGGAAAATTCCATCCTTCAGTCCCCAGCTCCGGCTCTCCCAGCTGCCCATGAGAGAGCCTGCCTGCACAGACCACTTCTATTCCCATCTCTCATGCTCCTTACACCATATCTGGGCTGAGCTGCATGTTCATGGAGTCAGGGGCCATTCTAAGATCATAAGTGGACAGCATAGTAGACATATGGGCCTCTGGAGTGGGAAGTGGCTGGTCCCTGGAGGAGGGAAGGAGATACCTGTAACTGACAAATTGTTGATGCCGCCACCCCTTCCTGCAAGCAAGCACCAGGCCTTACCCATCATCCTCACCACCACACTCACCTTTCCACAGTCATCTTGATGGTAGCTGGGACGTAACCCCTGCCATCCTTACCTATCTGTTCATCTGTTGGGAGAAAGGAGAGCTATGGAGTGCTCCAGGGTTAGGCTGGAGAGGAGGTGGGAAAGGTGGATATGGCTGATGGGCAAGTGGGAGAAGTGGAGCTACAAAAATGGGGCGAGAAGTCAGGGATGACACACAATGGGCAGGGCGGGGGCCACTGGAACCAGGGAGGAGGTGGGCAACAGGAAGGGGGGTCAGAACTGCCAGCTCCAGCTCACGCTTGTAATGGCTCCGGAAAGCCTCATCCTTGGGTTTCTTGGGGTAGAGGTTTTTGAGCTGAGCAAGGTCCCGGATCCGGTCCCCCAGTGAACGGATAGACAAGTCTTTGGCAGAGAATGGCTGGATGTTCTCTATCTGCGGGGAACCTACAATAGGAATGAGACCCTGAGCCACTCCGTCCAGATTTTCTTCCCCCCCCCTTTTTTTTAATATATATTTTTTATTGTTTAAAGATTTTCTTCCCCTTTTCCAGCCCCCACACAGAACTCAATCTACCAAGGCAAGGAGGAGAGGACCTCCGGTGGGGTCCTAGGGAGGGGGGCCCACCAGTGTCTATCCCCAAAAAAGCTCACAGTGAGAAAGTGGAAGTTTTGACCATAGAAGGAAGAAGAAAAGTTGGAACTAAAGAAGAACTTTCTGAAGATCAGAATGGGCATAAGGAAGCTAAAACATTTCCTTCTCAGAAGAAATCGCAGAGGGCACAGGCACAGACAGGACTGGCTGGAGTGACCTCACCATCCTGGCCCCGGATGACGTGGGCAATGGTGATGCCGCCAATCTCTGAGTCACTGAAGCGAAGAAGGAACGTTCCATCAGGCTCATTGAGAAGAAGGCTGGTGACATACTGTTTGCTGATGAAGCCAATGATCAGCCTGGCCAGGATGAAGGAGAGGATGGGGGTGGAGGTACTGGATGTGAAGAGGGAGCTGGAGATACAGCTGCTCAGACCACCTGGGGCAGAGACTCACCGATCGGACCAGTAGCTCTTGAGACAGCGTTTGGTGAGGTCCAGGACACCATCGAACCACTGCCAAAAGGTGAAGCCACGACCCAGCAGGATCTCCTGTGGGGGAGGGAGGAGCTGGTGTGAGCTCATGAAAGGGCCAGAGCCGGAGCCTGGTTAGGGCAAGTATGGGCTGTGCGTGCCCACATGACAGAGTCACAGGGCTGAGGGACCAAACTGGACCTGAGACCCATCAATGATAACGGCCAATACTCACGTTCACTATGTGCTAGCCATTATTCTAAGCCCTTACCTTAAATTAATTTATCTGATCTTTACAAGGTTATGGAGGTAGGTCTTACCGCTATCCCATCTTAGAAATAAAGAATGGAAGCCCAGAAAGGTCAAACAACTTGTCCAGGTCCACATAGCTGGTGAACTCCCACCTTTGCCCAGGAAGTCTGGGCTGGAGCTCCTCATAACCACTATGGTCCACCCGTCCCTAATGAAGCCTGGTGGAGTCCAGAGAAGGCGGCTGCCTGCTGGGTGTGAGTGTCTGGCTCCCTTTGCTAACACATCCTCTGGTCATGTGGGCTTTTCTTTCTTCCTTTTTTTTTTTCTAAGTGAGCAGAACATGACTGCATTTACCCTGCTGGTGGCCAACCAAAACACCCAGATTTCTTTTCCCCCCTGTTCTTGAAACAGACCCAGTTCTGGGCCATCTTATTTTGGAGGGAATAAAATATAGTAGCTAAGAGCAAGAGTCAGAAATATGGGGTTTCATCCCAGCTATGCCACTCACCTGCGGGATGAGGCCTTAGACACACTATTTAACCCCTCTGAGCAATAGGTTCCTGGTCTATAAAATGATGATGATAATAGTACGTACCTCAAAGGGATGTTGGAAGGATTAAGTGAGATAGATATGTAAAGTGCTAAGCACAGTGCCTGGCAGATAGCAAGTTGTCAGTACATGGTTGCTGATACTACTGCATGTCCCTGTGGGATTTCGTCCTGGTTTTTGCAGTAGGAATTGTTTCCCTCTGGGTCAAAGTTATTTTGAGCTGTGTTTACACACAGTCTGGGTGAGTCATACAAGTCACTGGTAAAAAAGGAAGACGGGGCGGGGGGTCCCTAATCCAAACCCTGAGGGAAGCCAGAAAACGCATCCTCTGGGCTGATGGGATTTCCTGCCATGGCAAGGCCTTCCTGATGGACGTGAAAGGGCATGGTGAAGACCCCAGCAGTCAGCCCCTGGGCAGAGGTTGGGGGTACCCTGAAGAGATGAAGAGCCTGGGGGTGGGATGTCCGAAGGACAGGGCAATGACCTTGTTGAACTGTGACCAGGACACAGAGCGATGCTGGAAGGTCTCTATGCTGAGGCTGTTGTCATTGAAGATCTTCTGGGCCAAGAAGAGGAAGTGCTCTGGGAGTAGCCCCTGGTTGGTTCCCACCTCAGCCATGAACTTGAGGTTCAGAGTTTCGCACATCTTCTCCCATGGCACCCGCTCAGCCACCACAAAGGGCACACGGTCCTGGGTGAAGGGGAAAGGAGAGGGTGCCTCAGGCGACCACCCTCATTCTTACTCAAGAGGGGCCTTCATTCTTCCCACCTCCCCAAGGCTGCCCCTCCCAGGTGTCCCCCTGAGCTCAATCACAAAGATGGTGCTTTTCCAACCGTTTAGGGTGCTGTAGCATGATATAGTTAAGACCGGTATGAAGAGAGGTCAGAAGTGCATGAGAAGTTAAGATCACTCCCATGTGAACATGCCTGCTAACCCACCTGCCTGTACCCCATCCTCATGTTAGACCCCCCTTTCCCCCCACCCCCTCAGTCTCTCCTCACCATCTCAGAGAAGGCATTGTCCCACAGGATGGTGGCTTTGGCATTGTTGTCTTGGTTGCCGTGGACGATGACCACCAGGGGCAGAGACAGAGCCTAAGGGGGTGAGGAGAGGGGGTTCTTCATACTGGGGCAAGGGGCTTCCTTAGAGAGCTGGTTCTGAGGAGGAAGCTTTGGACTCACATAACATCGTTAAAAGATCATGGCATGTTTTCAAATGCCTTCTAAAGCTCAATTAGGGCCTTACTATAGAGAAGGGATTGTGAGCCAGTGCCATGGGGCAGACCTCCAGGTTTCCAATGCCAACTCCAACACTTAGGAGCTGTGTGACTTGGGCAAATTGCTCCATCTCTCTGTCTCATGTCCTCATCTGTAAAACGAGGCTCGTGATACCACCCTCCTCATAATGTTATTGTGAGCACCGTGTGTGTCACTTAAAACAGTGACCTGGTCTATTAACGGTGCTCGTTGCTACTACACTGTTATTCCATGCTATGTGCACTCCGTGTTCTTGCTCCTCCCCGTGCATCCTGGAATGAGGGACAAACTCAGAGGGTATGAGGCAATCACGAAGGTATGGGGATTGAGGGCCCCGGTGTGTAGCATGGCGGGGCCCTAGGGTACCAGACTGGGCAGGGCTGGGGCCTTGGTTCACCTGGAGCTGGATGGGAAGTTTGTTGGGGCCAAGTAAGAAGCTGGTAGAAAAAAGCACAGCACACTTCTCCTCAGTGACTGATTCGGTGCCCTTCCGCTCACACCGCTTGATTTTTTTCAGAAGCTGCAGGATGGGGTGAGGGAGAGCAGGAGTGAGGACAGAAACTCCTGGGCCCCCAACACCCTCTCCAAGGAGAGTCCCATAGTCTAAGGACGCCCCTTCCCCTCCCCCCCCCCCGCCCCCAGCACACACACACTGCTTCCTGAAGCCCTCACCAGGTTCTTGAACAAGGCGGAGCAGCAGTTCCCAGAACCAATGTTCTCGAAGGGCACAGTGTTGTTGGTGATCTCCCCAGAGCTTTCTCTGCCAGGGGAGGTCAGGGAGTGAGTGGGCTGGACCAGGTGTGGAGAGGAGCTTGAGTCCACGGGGGGAACGGTGTGGACTTCTGGCTCCACATCTCCATTTCCCTGCCTGGGTTCTTCAGTGAGGCATCCCGTCTAGGCCAAATCACGATGCCTCCCCCACCCTATTCCAACACTGATTCGACCCTCCCCTTCTGCCTTGATCGTTCATCCCATGGCCCTCCCTCCCTCCTGAAGGTGCCAGTCCCCCAAGCTCCTCTGGCCTTCTCCAACCCCGGCTTACACTCCAGCCCCAGGCCCCTGGGGGTTGCTCAGCTCCCTCGCCTGCTTCTCAGTCACCATGTCGGCCCGGACCAGCGGAAACTTGGCAGAGTTCCCCAGGAACCGTAGACCCAGCAGGAATCGAACTCCAGCCTGAAACTTGGTCTGAGTTTTCAGAACCTGAGGGGGCTGCTTCTCCACAAGGAAGGAGCTGGGAGGAGGGAGGACAATGGGGTGTTAGCAGCAGGGGTCCCTCCCCGGGAGCCCTCCCCACAACTCTAACCCTCTTTCTTCCTTGGGTCTGCTCTAGGCCAGGCTGGGGCTCACAGGGCATACCTGGTGACGAGGGTTCGCAGGACTTCATCCAGCCGGTTAATCAGCGCTGCCCGGGTCTTGGGCTCAAGCTCCCCACCAGCTGCCCCCACCTCCTGCTGCAGCTGGGAATAAATGTCCACCAGGCTCTCACACCTGGGGGCAGGACAGTGGTCAGGGGGCACAGGATTCAGGCTACCTGCTCTGGCCGAGAAGCCCTGCCCTTAAGCCCAGGAAGAAAGCAGAATAATGTGTGTGGAGGGGTGGGATGGACCGTGGGTGTGGCTGCCAGCACCTGGGCTGAAAGGGCTCTGGGTGGGAGCTTCCTGTGGAAACCCAGCTGCCTCTTCCCCGGGGCTCTGATACCCGGATCAGCTGCCAGCATGTATGGTGCTTTTGCACAAGTTAAAAGATGCTCTACCCAATAGGCCAAATAGAAAAAGAATTCCCATTCCTCTGGGCATGGGGCTTGAAGAGAAAAGTGTGGGTTGGAAGAACTCCCACTTGTGCCCTTTTGGCCTGGCGTCCTTGTGCAGACAGCAGGGTGCATAGCTCTGCGGGACTGGTTTCTCTGAGTCTTGGCCCACTGCAAGGCCCTCTTGCCTGGCTTTCTCTCTCACACACCTGTGGGTCCGCCAGCAGAAACAGCAGGTGCCTGCCGACCCCCAGCCCTTCCCCTTCCCGTCAGCCCTGCCCCAACCTCTCCTGTAGTTGGGTCAGGTTCTCATCAAAGGGTGCGCCATTCCCTGCCAGCTGCTGCTGCCGTTTCCAAATCTGGATCCTCTTCAGCACCAGGGCCTGGGCAGCCTCCAGCTCCCCAACAGTCTCCTGCAGCAACGTGGCCAGGGCCTGCGGGCACGAAGGGCCTGAGCCAGGACTACACACAGCTCCTCACCCAGCTCCTGAGGAAAGGGCTACCTTTCTCCCTCTCTGGCATTCTCTTACCCCACCTCAGTCTGCCTTTCTAGGGTCTAATCTCCATCACATCAAGGATCTGAGATCCCTCAAAGATTGCACTTTGAGCTCAAGCTCCCCCTCTCAGTCCATTACTCACCTCACTTGGCCCAGTCCCACTGGCAGAAGTTTCTATCAAGCTGTGCAGAGACACTGAGGGTAGGGGCAGAAATCAGGGGGACAGGACGATTTGAGGTTCAGTCACAGTTACGGTCTAAGAGGAAATCACTCCCACACACTCCCCCAAGCCCTCTGAGGGCTCCAGGCCCAGGTTCCCACCTTGGCCAGCCTCAGCCTCCTGCTTCAGGGCTTCTCGGAGGAGGCAGGTTTCCCCCACTCGGTGCCGCAGCCTCTGCAGGGCTGTGTTAAACTTGAGTTCCTCCTGCTTCCAGTGGAAGGACATTGGCAGGTGGCGGAACTGCACAGGAGGGACAGATGTCAGCCACTGTAACACTCTGCCCTAGCTGGTGTGACTCAGTGGTTACAGCATCAGCCTATGCACTGAAGGGTCGAGGGTTCAATTCCCGGTCAAGGGCAGGTACCTGGGCTGCAGGTGTGCGTGTGGGAGGCAACTAATGGATGTGTCTTTTTCACATTTATGTCTCTCTCTTTCTTCCTCCCTCCCTCCTCCTACTTTCTCTAAAAGTTAATGGAAAAAATATCCTCAGTGAGGATTAACACACACACACACACACACACACACACACACACACAGAACTGTAACACTCTGCCCATTCCTCTCTACCCAGCCTCCACTCCGTAAAGGGGTGCCTGTTGCCATGCTCTGCAGAAAAGAGAGACCACTTCCCTTGTCTCCCCTTTGACAGCGCTTCCCGACCTTTTGGAATCTCCCAAAGATAAGACCTCTCTCCTTGCTCCTTGTTCTCCTCCCAGGCCTCACTACCCCCATCCCTCATCTGAAGTTTCCCTGAGCTAGGCTTGGGGTTCACTCTGATCCTAGTAGCCTCCTTTAGTCATCCCGGGCCTAGAACACTGAGCCTTGCCTGAAGTTCAAATTCCTTCTAGTTTCTCATGGTTTAAGCCAATGTTCCAGGGAATTGAGTTGGGGTGGGAGATGGGGTGTCACAATACCTGCTCCATAACAGCTTTTTTCTCCCCTTGGAGTATTTGTCTGAAAATGGCCACCAGCTTCAGGGGGTCCCTCTGATATATGCTCTACAGAAATGAAGGGTGGTAGACAGAGTTAGCCTGGCTCTTACCCATGTTAGTCTCCCCTTCTAATCCCCACCTCAATTCACACACACACACACACACACACACACACACACACACACACTGAAAGGCAACACAGCTGTAGACTCCAGAAGTTTTCCTGCATTTGCATGCTTTTAAAATCGAATTTGCATGCTAGCTAACGGCTAACCGTAGGAACACCAATTTGTTTCCAGTGTCCAACCAATTTTCTTACAGCAGCCAGTGCTCACCCCAGCTCCACCCCAGCCCCACTCCAGCCTTGTCCCCGCCCCCTGCTGCCCCCACCTCCAGGGTGCTGATATGCTGCAAGATGGCGCTCCCCTCCCCCTGCTTTCTGGCGGAGGCCTGAAGCTGCTGGACAGTGGCGGAAAGTAGGGTGCTGGCCTTGTTGCAGCAGAAGGCATCTGAGCCGACCAGGAACTCCCTGTGGGAAGATCAGGATGAGGAGGCCTTGAGTCAGGGCTTCATCGGCTCTACTGACCCTCCACCCCACAGCAAACAGCTCAGTGGCTCCTTCCTCTATTATTCTCTCCATCCAAGCCCTCTGCAGCCCTCATCATGCCTTGTTCCCCAATCTTCCGGCTGTGATAGGAAGTGCCCTTGCCCCAGCCCTGACCTCCCTCCTCTTTGGTCCAGCCTCCTAAAGGGTAGGGGATTCCACGTGTCAACATGCATAGTCTGGCTAATGCGACACAGACTCCCTGCTAAATCTGGGTTCCCACACATCAAATAATGGGTCCCAAGTCCTGAAATGGTGCAGAGAACAGCTAATTAAAGGGAAAGTGGGTGAGGAAGGACCCGGGGGACTAACATGGGGGCAGCAGGGACTCACCAGGGCTGTTTCTCCAACCAGTCACCCAGCAGATGCCGCAGGTGTTGGGGAAAGTCGACGTAGAGCCGCTGCAGTTTTTCTGGGGGTATCTGGGAAACCAACCCCCACAGAGACATGATCTGGGGTTTGGAGGGCATCTGGAGGAAAGGAACAGGCCACTCTGAGACGTGCCCAAGGAAGGTGACCTATGTCCTGGGTCAGCCAGGGACCTCCTGGAGATAGCTCTCCCAGAGATCACCCCACCGTCACTCACAGCCAGACCACCTCAAAGCAGGGACACTTTTGGTCAGTGTGTGAGACAAGGTGAACCCTTCAAGGGCAGACACAGGGTGATGGAGCTGTAGGCAGAGGAGTGGGGAGACAGGAGAGATCGGGCATTAGGGAAAGCTCTCTGAGAGGAGGCAGAGGACTTAGGTTGCAGCTCTAGACCTGGCTCTGGTTCTGTGGGCAAGGAACCTCCTCTCCGTGGGCCTCAATCTTCTCATCTATAACATATGATGCTTGGATAGGGGCAGGACTTTCCAAACTCTTTAAAGGAATACTTTAAATATTTGTAATCCGAATTATATAACAGGTATAAAATCAGAGTTTTTTGGGTTAATCCTCACCTGAGGACATTTTTCCCCCATTGATTTTTAGAGAGTGAAAGGGAGAGAAAGAGACAGAGAGAGAGAAACATCGATGTGAGAGAGACACATCAATTGGTAGCCTTTGCCTTCACACACGCCCTGACTAGGGCCAGGGATGAGGTACATGCCCTTGACCAGAATCGAACTCGAGACCCTCAGTCTGCAGGCCAACGCTCGTTCTGCTGAGCCAAACCAGCTAGGGCAAAATCGGAGTTTTGAAAGCAAGTGTGGTAGGCCTGGAACTCTACTGCTTCTTTCTGCCTCTCCCCACCTCCTGACCCCAAATATGACTCTGAGAAACCCCTCAAAATTCCAGGGTTCCATGAGATAATTTGAAAACTAGCCAGCTAGATAATGAAGAAGAGGATGGTGGAGCAATAATAGCTATCATTTATTAAGCACTCACTATATATGAGGCATTGCCTGTTATCTCATTAGAACCTCACAACAACTTTTTAAATATATAATTATCTCCTTTCATAGATGAAGAACCCATTCTCTTATATGCATACTAGAGGCCCAGTGCACAAAATTGTGCACTCGGGGGGCGGGGATGAGGGGGTCTCTCAGCTCAGCGTGTGCCCTCTTGCAGTCCAGGAGCCCTTGGGGGTGTCTGACTGAAGGCTTAGGCTTACTCCCCGGGGAGCGGGAGTAACATCATTAGCGTTGCTTTGGAGGTGGGAGAGACTCCCGTCACCGCCACTGCACTCGCCAGCTGTGAGCCCGGCTTCTGGCTGAGCAGTGCTCCCCTTGTGGGAGCACACTGACCACCAGGGGGGCAGCTCCCAAGTTGAGTGTCTGCCCCCTGGTGGTCAGTGCATGTCATAGCAAGCGGTTGTTTTGCCCATTCGGTCGATTTGCATATTAGCCTTTTATTATATAGGATATGCATAGCCCATGGACCGACAATAGTGTGGGGAAGGCCTGGGGAGGGGGGAGGAGCATGGTTGAGGGGGTCAATGGGCAGAAAAAAAGGGGGACATCTGTAATACTTTCAACAATAAAGATACTTTTAAAAAGAAAGAAACCAAGTCTCAAGGAGGTTCTCTAACTGTCCAAGACCCTCAGCAAGCACATTTGGAATCAGTATTTGAATCCAAGTGGGGATTAACTATCACACTGTACTATTAGGATCCCTTCCAGATCCAAATCCCATCATCCCGAGGAGCAGGGCTGAGGGAGGAAGGTTGAAGAAGGGGAGATGGAGCAAAGAGGAAAGTAGAGGGAACTCAAGAAGAAGGTGGGAGAATGGAGAAAAGTGGGGTTGATAAGCCTGGAATAAAGCATTTAAAAGAGTGGGAGTGGATGCTAGGAGGTTGGTTAGAAGGCCAAGGACAGAGAAGAAAAGAGAGGAAAGGAGGAGATGGGAGAAGCAGGGGAGATGTTTATGGCTCCTTTTCTGAGTGGGGTGCAGGGTAGGGTAAGTATACCAGTAGTTTCCCAGGGGTCTCTCAGTTCATGTTTTTGAAATGTTCTTCTTCTCCTAGAGAGGAGGGAGAAGAAGGGGATGGAAACTCCCTGGGTCTCCCCCAGCTCAATAACCCCAAATCTTCCTGTTGCACTTTTAGCCTCTCCCTTCTCCCAGGACTCCCAGAGAGAGAGCAGAGCAGCCTCTTCTCTGAAGATTCCTGCTTCAAGACCCTCCCCCAACCCCAGTCCTCCTCCCCCTCCAGCTCTTTTTCCCCCAAAAGTATAATCCTCTTGCCCTCCTGTCCCCCTCCTCTCTTTTCTCCCCCAAGCAGAATCCTGCACCCCAGACCCCCCCCCCCCCCCCCCGCTTGCTCAGGGTCCTCCAATAGGCCCTTCTCTAGCCACCCTTTGGGGTGGGGTACATTTTGGTCTGTTTCAAATTCAAGGGAAGACTCTATTCCTTCTCTCTTCCTCTCATGTTTCTCATGGAGCTAAGACTTTGACCCTCTACCCCTACCCTATTGAGAAGTGAGGCGATTCCTAAGTCATGGACCAGCCTCCTGGCCTGGTCCTGGCTTCAAATCTCCTCCCCTACTCCGTCCTCAGACATCAGGAGGCCACACTTTCCCCCACTCAGACCCAAGAACAAGGCTGGGTCCATTGGCTAGTCAGCAGGGGAGCGCCACCTGTTTAAAGCCCCCTAAAGGCTGTCAGGGACCCAGGAGCCACGGCCTGAAGGGGTGGGGCCAATGTTCCCTTCCAAACCCAGAAGGAAAACCCGATGTCCAGGATTCTCATCGCCTGCTTCGAGGCCTACATCTGTCCTCCTCAACCCCTACATTCCCTGGTCCTCTGACGGCCCCAGACCACAGGATCAAAAGTCAAAAGAGCTGCTCCGAGTTGCCCAATGTGTGTATGTGGCGGTGGGGGCGGGGAGGGGGGAGGGAGGCGGAGCCAGCTCAGCACGAGGAAGGTTAACCCTGCGTCGCCGGGAAATCTCGGCGTCTACAGCGGCCAAGCGTGGAGCAGTTTTGAGGGGGAAATTCCCCCTGGTCTGGGGCACCATGAGGTCTACATCTAGGGCTCGCTCATCCCCCAGTTCCCGAACAGGAACCTTCATTGGGAAAAAGGATAGGGGTTTGTCAAGGGCCCACTAGCATCCCCCTTCCAGGGAGGGGCAGCTACTTCCCCCCACACGCAGCGGGCAGGGGACACCACCTTGCCCTCCTTCCCCAGACTTTACTACAGTTCCTGGTGGTGGTGGTGGGGGTGGGGGTGGTGGTGGTGGGGGTGGGGTGGAAAAAGTGTCCCAGGCGGGGAGGTGGGAGTGCTGGGCCTGTGCCCACTCCAGATTCATCTGAGTTTCGAAACTGCCAAAACCCAGTACCACCGGCGACCAACACCAACTGGAGCAGTTTCCTGGGGACCAGCCACCCGGCCAAGGGGAGGCTCCTCAGATGCCCCGGGCTCACCCCCCACCCGCCACTCACACACACTGGAAGTCAGGGGCCCCCCACCCTCCCATCCTCGGAGGCATCCCCTCACCTTGGCAACCTCTCTGCTGTCTTCTCCCTCGCTCGGCGGGCACTGCAAGGCCATGGGTCTGTAGCTCTGTCCAGCGAGTTCAGAGCTGGCTCTGCTAGCACCCGCCCTCCACCACCACCACCACCAAAAAGAACACACACACACACACACACACACACACACACACACACACTCCTCTCCCCCTCGTCCTTCCTCCTCAGTGTAAGCAGTGGCTGCCCCAGCCTGCTGTTTCCGGCTTCTCTGTCTACCCAGGTCCCTCCCTGGAGCTCTGACGACACAGAGAAGAGAAAGTAGGCTGGAGGAGGAAGAGGAAGAAAGTGGGTGAGTGTGTGTACCTCCTGTGCCAAGTGGGGGGAAACAGGACTGGGGCTTGGGGCCCTTGGGCCTGGCTGGAGGGGAGACTGATCCCCACTTACTCTGTTCCCTCAAAAGTGATCAACTTTTCTCAAGAAAGTCACCTAGTATCAAGCAGAGACATGCCGCCCCAAACTGCCTCTCCCATACTCAGACTTTCACAAGGGACTCCAGCGTTGGGGCTCACGAGGGTCGGGGCTCCCCGGCGCCTCTGGAAAAGCAAGTCCCTCTGGGTTCTGCACTCCCTCCAGCGGAGGACCCTGAAGAGCAGCTGGGGAGCTTGGCGCTGGAAGGAACGCCTAGGTCCCCCTCCCTTTTTGGCAGGGAACGCCTTAGAGGTCGCGTGACCACTGATGGGAGCGAGGGAGGGGGGAGGGGGGGACCCCCAAGGTCAGAATTCTGGAAAACTCCAGAGTGCCTCCGACTGCCCCCTCCTCACAGGGTGCTACTCGTCAGCCCCTGGTGGGAGTGGGCGTGGGCGTGGGCTGGAGTTGGTGCCTGCAGATTCCCAAGGGACAAGTTGGAATACGAATCTGCTGTGCAGCCTTGTGAAGTTCCTGTTTCTGGAGTAAACACCGAGACACACCCAGAAGCAAACACACATGAGCAACTCCCTGGCCACAGACCACACACACATGCTTACACACATGCAGGCAGGTTCACAGACATGTCAGCGCTCAGAGCCACATACAGCCACAGGACACACATACGCAAGGCTTGCTCAGCTTCTGAGTCATCATCATAAGTAATGGGTAATTTCTGCAGCTTTTGCTGGAGGAGGAGCTGGAGGGGGTCAAGAGACCTAGAGAGGCCTTCACGCCCCCAAACCTGAGAGACAGTGGTACGTGGAAAGGATGGTCCCTGGGGGATCCCAGAGGTGGGAGGAAGTTTCTACTCCCGCTGCCCCCACCCCTTCCTAAACAGGGCAGGGCTGAGGGGCCAAAGCTAGGCCTATGCTGCCCTCTGGTGTCTGAACTGATACCTAGACTTCAGCTCCATGTGGATGGGCATGAGTGTTCAAGAACTCAGAATGTGTGGGCTCCGCCAGGCAACAGAGGGTGGCCGTTAAGAACTGGGACTCTTTCCCTGGCTGGTATGGCTCAGTGGATAGAGCGTCCGCCTGTGGACTGAAGGGTCCCCAGGTTCGATTCTGGTCAAGGGCACATGCCGGGGTTGCCGGCTTGATCGCCAGTAGGGGGCGTGCAGGAAGCAGCAGCCGACCAATGATTCTCTCTCATCGTTGATGTTTCTATCTTTCTCCCTCTCCCTTGCTCTCTGAAACCAATAATAATAATGGGACTCTGGAAACAGGCTGCTTGGGTTCAGATCTTCCCAACACTGTTAAATGCACAACTCTGGGCCATTTACTCTTTGTGCTTCAGTTTTGTCATCTGTAAAATGGAACAGATAATACTCTTAACTCATGAGTTTGTAAGAGTAAAATGTGATAAAACATGTGAAGGCTTAGAACAGGGCCTGGGATATAGTCAACATTAGGCACTATTTGTATGGCCCAGGATAAACCATACACGAGGAAGGCAGCAGGGCCTCCATCCTACACTGGGGTCCGTGGTTTGGGGGAAATATTAGCTCCACTAAGACAAAGCCTATTGGGGGTGTATGTGTGTTGATTGTGTCTGGAAGGCAGTGAATTGAAAAGGAGCGGGGCAGGGGTGGAGTTGGCCAGCAGGGGATCTGTCCTAGGGTCACGGTGTGTGCGCATAGGCACTCACAGCACACATAGTTTGTAAGTGCCCTCAGCTGCCCACTCTGCCTGCAGACATCCACAGACAAGCTGAATTCAGGTTTCACCAACTAAGGGTCTCAGAAGTTCCAAGTTCCCTCGAACTTTTGCAAGAGAAGGGAAGGAGTGAATGCAGTCTCTAACTTTGCCTCCTTTCGGGGGAAGGAAGGTGAGGAGCAAATACAGGTAGGAAAACAATATTTATTGTCATAGTCTCCAACTGATTCCACTGATGGGGATGCTGTGATGTCATGGAAAGAACCTAGAATTTAGAAGCAAATCAGCTTGGGTCTGATTTAGTTTGGACTTTGTGTCAACCCCTTAAATAGAGACAATAGTTACATCTACTTTACATGGACTAGGCAAGGGAAGTGTTTCGGATGCAAAATTTAAGGAGGCACTCATCTTCAGGTTGTGCAATTGCAGCACAACTTGGCTAGACTATCAGTAATGACACTCGCACTTGCATGACCCTGAGAGTGAGTGCCAAACTTGCCACACCCTCCTCCAGGTCCTACCATCCACCAAGTGGCTGCTAAGATTGCACAAAAGAAAGCATAGGAAAAAAGACGTCTGTGGTCAGTGCACTGCCCACAAAGTTTGTGGTCAGTTGCAACCCAACTGAATCACAAAATCAATTTGGTGAGTGTATTAATTTGCAGGGGCTGCCATAACAGAACACCACAAACTGGGCGGCTCAAATGACAGAGATTTATTGTCTCACCGTACTAGAGGCTAGAAGTCCAAGATCCAGGTGCTGGGAGGGCTGGTCTCTTCAGAGGGCAGTGAGAGAGAATCTGTCCCAGGCCTCTCCCCTGGGCTTGCAGATGGCCGTCTTCATGTTCACGTGGTGCGAGTCTATCTCCAAATGTCCCCTTTTTGCTAAGGACACCAATTGGATTGGATTAAGACCCAACCTAATGACCTCTTCTTAATGTGATTACCTCTGTAAAGGCCATATCTCCAAATAAGGCCGCATCTTGAGGTACTGGGGGTACCTTATAAGAATATGAATTTTCGCTCTAACCGGTTTGGCTCAGTGGATAGAGCGTCGGCCTGTGGACTGAAGGGTCCCAGGTTCGATTCTGGTCCAGGGCATGTACCTTGGCTGCCGGCACATCCCCAGTAGGGGGTGTGCAGGAGGCAGCTGATTGATGTTTCTCTCCCATCAATGTTTCTAACTCTCTATCCCTCTCCCTTCCTCTTTGTAAAAACTAAAAAAAAATAAAAATAAAAAAAAAAAAAAATACCAGAATGCATCACACAAAGAAGTCAGGATAAGTAGTGTTTAATGAAACTTGCTTGTTTTATATATGTATTTGAGTTCTAGGTCTTGATGTAAAAGACATTTCAGTGCAGGTTGTGATTTGTCTTTTTAAGCATCATTAGGATGTTGGTTACCACCACAAATTACTTTGCATTGCTTTTTAATTATTTTATGGGTACACCCTTCTCTGACAAGAACATAAGCTCCTGGAGGACAGGGGATCATCTTATCTTGCAAACACTGCTGTGTAGCTAGAGAAGACAACATTTTTTCTTGCCAGTAAATACAAGGACTACCATTTAGTGAGTGTTTACTGTGTACCTGGCGCTGGGCTAAATGTTTTACATACACGCTCTTACATGAGGACTAAACTTAATGATGATGGCAGGAGTTCAGTACATTACACAGACAACACGAGTGGGTGCCATGTTCAGGTGCACTGGGCAGCAGGCTGGGATTTGTGGAGGATTGAGGGATAAAAGGAAAAGGTCACAGAAGAAATGTGGGAAGCAGCTGTGGGCCCCTAGCCAGTTCTGTCTCTCAGACTTTGGCCATTGTCCCAAAATTTCCATCCACCTCGATACCAACCCACCACCTAGATTAGAGCAAACAGAGGCCCTCGATTGGAAACTCCCTCCGCTTCCTGCTCCCGGCCAACAGACATACTTACCAGCACCTGTGCCCTCCCTCAGGCTCGGAGGAGAGGGTATCCCTGCCCCTGCCCAAGGCATGTTCCTCCACCTGTGCTCACAGCGCCTCCCTTCTGCTTCTCCAAGCACAGTTCCATTCATTGTGTCCTCAATCCTACAAATCTGCAACGTCTCATTTCTAATTATTACAGCACTAGAGGCCCGGTGCATGAAATTCATGCACTCACAGGGGTCCCTCAGCCCGGCCTGTGCCCTCTTGCAGTCCAGGAGCCATCGGGGGATGTCTGACTGCCAGCTTAGGCCCGCCGTGGGGGAGCGGGCCTAAGCCGGCAGTCAGACATCCTTAGCGCTGCTGCGGAGGTGGGAGAGGCTCCCGCCACCACTGCTGCGCTTGCCAGCTATGAGCCCAGCTCAGGGCTTCTGGCTGAGCGGCACTCCCCCTGTGGGAGCGCACTGACCACCAGGGGGCAGCTCCTGCATTGAACATCTGCCCCCTGGTGGTCAGTGTGCATCATAGCAACTGGTTGTTCCACCGTATGGTCAATTTGCATATTAGCCTTTTATTATATAGGATTTTACCTTCAGCATTTAAACATGTTCAAATCTCTCCCACCTTAAAAAAAAATTAAAAAAGTATAGTAAGCAAACAAAACAAATCTGCTCAGGATCTATGTCCAGTTGATTTAACAAAAAATTGTTAGGTGTCTGTTCTTAGGCTCTAAAAGCTGAGAGGGGGAGTCTGATTAGTTAACAGTGATACTATAGGACAGTGGTCGGCAAACTGCGGCTTGCGAGCCACATGTGGCTCACGAGCCGCAGTTTGCCAACGACTGCGACAATCTGGACTATGACTCTAATGAAGCACAGGGCGCTGTGGGAGTACATAGGAGGGGCACCTAGACTAAGTAGAGAATAGGGGAGACCAGGGAGATCTTCCTGGAGGAGGTGATGCCCAAACTAAATCTTGAAGGAAAAATAGGAGTTATTTAGGCAAAGAACAAGAAAGGGTTAAACCAGAAAGACGATCTAGCATATGCAAAAGCATGGATACTATGGGAGCATAGTACCTTCTGGAAATGGGTAGTAGTCGGGAATGGGGAGCGTTAGAGGACTTAGGGTAGGTGTGTAATATGATGAGATTTAGTAGAGAGACCTCCCTAGCTGTAATGTAGAGGAGGATTTAAAGTGTAAGTCTGAAGCCAGGAGAACAATTCAGATGGAGGAGACCATTTAGTGAAGGAATAGAGGTTAAGCCGTGAAGAACAGAGGCTGGTTTAAGAAGAGAAGTAAAGACATGTGGAGCCAGTGGGTAAGGAAAGAATAGGATCAATGAACTAGAAGTTTTCATAGACCTAAAGATCAGCCTTCCTGGGAGCGAGGGAGAGAAAGATCCGGAGGGCAGGAATGTAGTGGTCAGAGACAAGGGGCTAAGATTTCAGCCCAGTTTCCTTGCCAGGGTGTGGTACAGGTTGTGGCCACTGGAGTGAGTAGCTACGGTAATGTCATCAGGGTGCTGCTGGACTACCTGCATGAACATTAAAGCCATCTGGCTTTGCAAAAGACCTGAAGATAGACAAGAAGACAGTGAGTCAGATGTCATAGTCTTCAAGGAGCGTGGGAAAGTGACCGGGCCATCAGTGGATGATAGCAAAAATAATAACTAAGATTTAGTGAGGGTTTATGTATTACTTCAATTCCTACTTTAAAAACAACTTAAGCCTAAGCCGGTTTGGCTCAGTGGATAGACCGTCAGCCTGCGGACTGAAGTGTCCCGGGTTTGATTCCGGTCAAGGGCATGTGCCCAGGTTGTGGGCTCGATCCCCAGTAAGGGGCGTGCAGGAGGCAGCCAATCAATGATTCAATGATTCTCTCTCATCATTGATGTTTCTATCTCTCCTTCTCCCTTCCTCTCTGAAATAAAAAAAAATATTTTTTTAAAAAACATCTTAAGCTCTGTATATTTTATCCTACAGTACTATGAGGTAGAACTATGTGCCCAACACAGTAATAACCATATGTGGCTATTTAATTTAAAAATTAAATTTCTCCGATGGACTAGCCACATTTCAAATGATCAGTAGTCGTATATGGCTAATGGCTACTATATTAGCACAGACATGGGACATTTCCATCATCACAGAAAGTTCTGTTGGATAATACTGAGGGCCCTCATTTTACAGATGAGCAGTGTGAAAGGTTAAGAAACCCGCCCGAGGCCAAAGAGCTGGCACGTAAGCTGGGATTGAAATCCAGTTGGTCTGGCACAAACACCGTTGCCCTGCAGCTGCATGCTGCACATATTCTCAGCGGAAGGTGAAATAGCTTGCCCTTATAAAGCAAGAGGAATTTATGGTATATGACTACCTGTGAAAGCTCCGATAGTGCCTCCTTAGCAGTAAGCCTCTCTCCCTTGTAGGCAAAGTCTGGATTCTGTACAGGTGTTCCCTTCCCGTGCTTCAGGGGATGAATCTCTTTGGTTTGGCCAATCACAGTATTTCCATACCCCCGGCCAATAGGACCTTAGGGGGCTCTTGGGAGAGATTTTGTTCTTCCTCAATGGCAAGTCCATACGTGAGACTGGAATAGCTGCAACCATGTGGTAACTGTGAAGAGAGATACCATCAACCTTTGGGGATAGAATAACAGTGCAAAGAGGTAAAAAAAAAAACACAAAACCTCTCAATGAGTCAACCAGTCCTCAGCCTGCTCTAGACCTCCTCATTCGTTCAATCTGCTTTAAGCAGGTCTTCTGTTACTTGCTGCTAGATGCATCCTTAACTGAGATCTTTTTTAAAAATATATATTTTTATTGATTTCAAAGAGGAAGAGAGAGGGAGAGAGAGATAGAAACAGCAATGATGAAAGAGAATCATTATTGATTGGCTGCCTCCTGCACACCCCCTACTGGGGATCAAGCCCACAACCCCGGCATGTGCCCTGACCAGGAATTGAACTGTGACCTCCTGGTTCATAGGTTGACACTCAACCACTGAGCCACGCCGTCTGGGCCTTCACTGAGATCGTGGTGGCATCATACTAACTATAAGAAATGGAGAGCCCAGAGTGGGATGACTGCCTATGATCCCACCACCACTCGTCTTGTGGACTTGGAGGAATAAGTGACATATATCTCTTTAAAGGAAGAGAGTCCTCAGACAAACAAAGAGGAGCAAGGACAATCTGAATTGAAGGTGGCCCAGAGCTTTGTGCAAGGATTGGGGTGGAAAGCAGTACAGGGGTGGTCAGGAAGAGGAAGCCTGGGCTGAGTGGAGAAGGGTAGACGCCCATTGAAGCCTGCCAAGGATGACAGGATGTGAGCAGTGGCGGGCTCAGCTGATCTCAAGGTTCCAAATGAAGTCCTGGTGCTGTCAGAGGCTTACTGTGGTCAACAGACCTTCATCTCACAGAAGGACAAGTAGCAGCCCCGGTGGGTGGGCAAAGTCCAACATCTCTGAATGGTGCCAGCTGTGGTCAGGATTGAGCCTCTCCAAGGAAATTCCAGCCCTCTAACTAGCACTGTAATTACTGCTCTCTCTCTCTCTCTCTCTCTCTCTCTCTCTCTCTCTCTCTCTCTGTCTCTCTCCCTCCCTCCCTCCCTCCCTTCCTCCCTCTCTCCCTTCCCTCCCTCCCCTCCTTCCCTCCAGCCAAACTCTTTGGGAAAGTTATTCACGCTCACTGTCTTTCCTCCCTCACCTCCTCAGTACACTGCCAGCTGGCCATTGTCTCTACCAGTCCAATTAAACTGTCTGGCCCATGTCACACGTGCCCTCCTAGGTGTCAAGAATGATGCCTGCCCCGGTCCTTCTCTTGATGGACTCTCAGCAATACTCCACACCATTAGCCACTCCTGAGTAAGTTCTACCTCCATGGGTTTTCATGATTCCTCTTTCCTGGTCTTCCTCCCACCTCTCAGGGTGCTCCTTCTCAGTCATCTGTCTTCACAGGCGATTCTTCCTGTGCAATCTTATAAAGCAATGAAATATGGTGGCTAAAACCAGGGCCTCTGGTGTCAGGCCACCCAGGTTCAAATCCCTGCCCTACCACTTGGCTGCTGTATGTCATCCAAACCCCTATCAAGATGTAGATCATAGCCTCGCCACCCCAACTCCCCCAGGAGAGCCACTGTTCTGATTTTCTTCACAGTGGATTATTTTTGTCTGTTTGAGAATTCATATAAATGAAATAAAACAGGATGCGTTTTTATGTCTGGCTTCTTTTTTAAAAAACTTTTATTGTTGAAAGTATTACATATGTTCCCCCCCCCCATTGACCTCTCCCTCACTTCTCCCCCCACCCAGGCCTTCACTACCCTATTGTCTGTGTCTATGGGTTATGCACATACGCATATAAGTTCATTGGTTGATCTCTTCCTCCACCCCCTTCCCCGCCCCTTCCCTCTGAGGTTTGACAGTCTGTTCAATGTTTCTATGTCTCTGGGTCTATTTTTGTTCATCAGTTTATGTTGTTCATTATATTCCACATATGAGTCAGATCATGTGATACTTATCTTTCTCTGACTGGTTTATTTTACTTAGCATAATGCTCTCTAGGTCCATCCATGCTGTTGCAAATGGTAAGCGTTCTTTCTTTTTTACAGCTGTGTAGTATTCCATTGTATAGATGTACCAGTTTTTTAATCCACTCATCTACTGATGGGCACTTAAGCTGTTTCCAAATCTTAGCTATTGTAAATTGCCCTGCTATGAACATAGGGGTGCATATATTTTTTCTGATTGGTGTTTCTAGTTTTTTAGGATATATTCCTAGAAGTGTAATCACTGTGTCAAATGGGAGTTCCATTTTTAATTTTTTGAGGAAACTCCAAACTGTTCTCCACAGTGGCTGCAGTTTGCATTCCCACCAGCAGTGCACGAGGGTTCCTTTTCTCCGCATCGTCACCAACTCTTGTCGTTTGTTGATTTGTTGATGATAGCCATTCTAACAAGTGTGAGATCATACCTCATTGTCGTTTTGATTTGCATCTCTCTGATGATTAGTGACTTTGAGCATTTGTGTCTGGCTTTTTTTACTCACCGTGTTTTGAGATTCATCCATCTTGTTGTGTTTATCCATGGTTTGTTCATTTATATTTTACTAGAGGCCTGGTGCACGAATTCGAGCACCAGGGGGTTCCCTCGGCCTGGCCTGTGAGATTGGGCTGAAACCAGCTCTCTGACATCCCCCAAGGGGTCCTGGATTGTGAGAGGTCACAGCCAAGGCCAAGGGACCCCACCAGTTCACAATTGGGGCCAGGGAGGGATGTGGGAGGTTGGCCAGCCAGGGAGGGACCACAGGAGGGCTCCAGGGCATGTCCAGCCATCTCACTCAGTCCCAATCAGCTGGACCCCAGCAGGAAGTTAACCTACCAGTCAGAGTGTCTGCCTCCTGGTGGTCAGTGCACGTCATAGTGAGCAGTTGAATGGCCTTAGCATATCATTAGCATATTACGCTTTGATTGTTTGAACGGCTGACCAGATGACCGGACACTTAGCATATTAGGCTTTTATTATATAGGATTACTAAGTGGTATCCCATTGTAGAGATATACCACAATTTGTTTATCCTTTCTTTCTTTTTTTTAAATTCTCATCTGAGCGTATGGTTTTTTTAGTTGATTTTGGGAGAGGAACGGAAAAGAGAGAGAGAGACATCCACGTGAGACAAAACATCACATCAATAAGTTGCCTCCCATATGCACCTCACTGGGGATAAAAACTATAACCTAGGTATGTACCCTAACTGGAAATTGCACCCCCAACATTTTGGTGTATGGGAGGATGCTCCATCCAAATGAGCCACCCAGCCAGGCCATCCTCTTTTTCCTTAATGATAGACACCCAGGCTGTAGCCAGTTTGGGGCTATTATGAAGAAAATGCTATGAACATTCTCCTTCCAATCTTTATGTGAATATACAGGGGTAGGCAAAAGCAGGTTTACAGTTGTTCATATGGAAAAGGACATGCAAGTTATGATTATTACAGTAGCTTTATTAACTCTGTGTTTCATGTACTCACAACTATAAGTCTACTTTTGCTCACACCTGTATGTTTTCATTTGTCTCAGCTAATTAAGAATATAATTGCTGGTTCATAGGCAGGTATATGCTTAGTTTTATAAGGAGCTGGTATATATTGTTCCAAATAGATAGTACATTTTACATTCCCAACACTTATGAGAGTTCCAGTTGCTCTACCTTATTTTTTTTAAAAAAACATAATTTTAATGATTTCAGAGAGAAAGGGAGAGGAGAGATAGAAACATCAATGATGAGAGAGAATCATTGATTGGCTGCCTCTTGCATGCCCCCCACCCGCCCCCGGGGATCGAGTCTGGGACCTTTCAGTCCGTAGGCTGACACTCTATCCACTGAGCCTAACCAGCTAGGGCTCTACATTCTTACTAACATTTGATATTGTCAGTTATTTAAATTTAACCATTTTGTTTCGTGTGGAGAATTAGCTCATTGTGCTCTTAATTTGCATATTCTTGATGAAGAAAGATATTGAATACTTTTCATGGGTTTATTGGCCCATATATGTTATTTTATGAAGTTTCTGCTCAGATCGTTTGTCTATTTAAAAAAAATTACAGTCTTTTATTACTGTATTATAGGAAATTATATATATGTTGGATACCCATCCTTTGTCAGATCAATATTTTGCTTACCTTTTTTGGCTTTATTTTCTTAATAGTATCTTTTTTTTTTTTTAATATATATTTTATTGATTTTTTACAGAGAGGAAGGGAAAGGGATAGAGAGTTAGAAACATCAATCAGCTGCCTCCTGCACATTCCCCACTGGGGATGTGCCTGCAACCAAGGTACATGCCCCTGACCGGAATCGAACCCGGGACCCCTCAGTCCGCAGGCCGACGCTCCATCCACTGAGCCAAACCAGGTCAGGGTCTTAATAGTATCTTTTGATGAGCAAAAGTTTTAAGTTTTGATGTTTCTTTTATTAATTTTTTTCTTTTATGATTATTGCCTTCAATGACTTAAGACATTTTTGCCTATCTCCAGGTCATAAAGATATTGTGTTTTCACCTAAAAGCTTTATGATTTTAGCTTTTATGGTTTAGATCTATGATCCATTTTGAATTAATTTTTGCATATGGTGTGAGATAGGGGTCAAGGTTCATTTACTTCTCCCATATGGATATTCAGTTGTTCCGGCACCATTTGTTGAAAAGACATTCCTTTCTCCAGTGTATTGCTTTGACACCTTTGTCAAAAATAAAGTGACCATTAAGTGTGAGTCTATTTCTGGTCCTCTGTTTTGTTCCATGGATCTGTCTATCAATCCTTATGCTAGTACCACACTGTCTTGATTACTGTAGCTTATATGTCTTGAAGTTAAGTAGTATAAGTCTTCCAGTTTTTCTTAGCATTGGGATTTTAAAAGCTCCCCAGGTGAGTCCAATGTGCAGCCCAAACTTGAGAACATTCTAATGTGAGCCAGAGTTTCCAGGCCCAGCTTTCTCTGTCCCTAGCAGGGGTGGGGAACCATTTTTCTGCCAAGGGTCATTGGATATTTATCACATTATTCACAGGCCTTACAAAATTATCAACTTAAAAATTAGCATGCTGTGCCCAGCTGGTGTATCTCAGTGGTTGAGCATCAACCCATGAACAGAGAGGTTACCATTTCGATTCACCTCAGGGCACATGCCCAGGTTGCAGGCTCGATCCCCAGTGGGGGATATGCAGGAGGCTGCTGATCAATGTTTCTATCTATATATCCCTCTCCCTTCCTTTCTCTCTAAAATCAATAAAAACATTTAAAAACAGAAAGCACACACTTGGCCAAATCCTGGCCCAAAACACCTTGTAGGATTAAAAAAAAAATAAAAATTAGCCTGCTACTAGTATATTTGGTCAAACGTTTCATTAACTCACCCCTAATGCCTTGGCAGGGCCAGACCAAATCATTTTGTGGGCCTTATACAGCCGCCACGGGCCGGATCTTCCCCACCCCTGCTCTAGGGCAACGTGGTAAACCAATTAGTAAACTTGATCCTATCTCCTTAGTCGAGAATCCTCTTCCTCTCCAGCTTTATGACTGATGCATTAAGAACTTCATCAGTTTTTCACCTGGCTTCCCACAACTTCTAGAAAAAAAGTCTAAGTTCTTACTTAGTGTGCCCAAAACCACCCTTTATAATTACGCTCACGAATACTTCATCCATTACCCTCCCCAATAAGTACCTTAAACTTCAGCCATACCATATTAGTCATTCCTCAAGTGTGTGTTTTTTTAAAATGTTAGTTGTCTTCTTTTTAACTACTTTGTGACAAGTTTCGTGTGTGTGTGTGTGTGTGTGTGTGTGTGTGTTTAATATATTTTATTGATTTTTTACAGAGAGGGAGAGGGATAGAGAGTCAGAAACATCGATGAGAGAGAAACATCAACCAGCCGCCTCCTGCACTCCCCCCACCGGGGATGTGCCCGCAACCAATGTATATGCCCCTGACCGGAATCGAACCTGGGACCCTCCAGTCCGCAGACCGACGCTCTATCCACTGAGCCAAACTGGTTTCGGCTGTTTTTTTTAATTAAAAATATTTTTATTGACTTCAGAGACGAAGGGAGAGGGAGAGATAGAAACATCAATGATGAAAGAATCATTGATCGGCTGGCTCCTGCATGCCCCACATTGAGGATTGAGCCCAAAACCTGGGCATGTGCCCTGACCTGGAATCAAACCATGACCTCCTGGTTCATAGGTTGATGCTCAACCACTGAGCCATGCTGGCTGGACCAGTTGATGTCTCTTATGACCCATATACAATTACTTGTCTCCTGGTTTGTTGAAGCAATAGGTCAGACATTTGCCACAACAATGTCTGTTAAAGTGGCTGGCCATAAAACTCTGGCACACATTCATCTAAGGGCACTCCCAACGAAGGCAACTGACTTTGCCATTCTCACCACCTTATAGTATTTCAGGACAGCCAGCTTAACCTTCTTTCTCTATGCTCACTCCTCTTGGGAGTGGTGTAAGACTTCTTCCCTTTCTTAGCACCACCACGTAGTCTCAACACAAGATAGTGGATTCTTTTCGAAGGTTATGGTCACACAAAGTACATCCATATTCCAGTTGCTTGCCAGCAAAGACCAGTCTTTGCTGATCAGGAGGAATTCCTTCCTTATCTTGGATCTTGGCCTTTACATTTTCTCTTGTATCCAAGGGGTCAGCCTCGAGAGTGATGGTCTTCCTCAAAAGGGTTTTCACAAAAATCTGCATCTTGGCGGCAGTTCCACCCCGGATGGCAGATCAGAAAGCTTCCTCAAGTGTTTTAAACTTCCTCGTGCCTCCATGCCTTTGCTTGCCCACCAACCTAAGACAAACTTTCCTCCTGCCGTTGCCTGTCACTTCCCTCTTCTCTTTCAGCATGTCGCCTGGTACCGTCTACACTGCTGTGCTTTGACCCCCTTATCTGGAATAAGTGTCCTTCCCTGGTTCCCATGGCCCTCTGCACTTGCCTTTATTATAGACACTAAGGTACTGTGTTATAACTGTCAGTCATCTTATCGCACAACTCCACTAATCTATATGCCTCCTGAAATCTGAGACTTTGTATTTCCATTTCTTGTCCCTAGTGCCTACCAGTATGCTTGGCACATATGAGGTACCTAATAAATGTTTATTACATGTATGAAAACTGGGCTCCAATGTGCATTGTGAGCCTCTTTGAGCCTCTATTCCCATTTCTACAAACTGGAAATAACAGCTATGCCATAGGTGGTTATGAGACTCGAGTGAGCTAATCCATGTAAAACCCATTGCGTGAATTGGTACATGGTAAATAGTAGCTCAATAAATCTTGGTCTCTTCCCATCTTCCACCATACCCTTCAGAAACACCCTTCCTGTTACACTTCTTTAGCTGACCACTAGGTGGTGTCCGTCTCTGGCCTGACAATCAATCCCAGAGCAGCCCCCTTATTGCCCCAATCCCAGTGCCTGTTACACTCAGACAGGAAAAGATGTTTAATGGTTTGCTGGAAGATCTAAAAAAGAAGATACCCTCTCTCACACCAATTTCTTTTCCTACTGTCACCATTCTAGGTATCCTGATTATGGATTGCAAAAAATTCTACTTTGATTTCTCACTATTTTGGTTATAATTTCAACTCAAGAATTTGAAGACTGAAAATGCTTCTTAACAACAGAAGTGGGAGAAGATGCTGAGGCAGAGAGGGATTCATGAGTGCTACAGAAGAAATACAGAGAAGATGTTTACAGTCACAGCCGTCTGAAAGGAATTAATTATGATTGTCTCCTCAACCAGCACAGACACCCCTGGTCCTAACACTTTTGTCAGGCTTCCCATCAATTAATCAAGAGCTCCTAATTGTTGGCCATGCCCCACTTAAGCACCTCTAAAATCCTGATGTTGCCCCCCGCCCCGTGACATATAATTCTTATTATTCAAAAAGTGAACTCCTATTCATGAGGAGGAAGTCTAAAAGGCCATTAACTTGGTCTAAACAAGCTTCCAAAGAACATGGCATCCATGAAAGAGAAACATAAAAGAAGGAAAGGACAATCCTTCTCAGCCTTTTGGCTAAGATCAAGTGTAGTATCTGTTCTTATCAGTTTAATATCTGATACGTCAAAAAAAAAAAAAAAAAAGAACGAAAGGACAGGTGAAGTACGGAGGAAGAAATCACTAAGAAATTGTTAAAAATAATAATATGAAGTGATATGAAAAAATAGCAAATAGTTTCGAAATATATAAGAGAACCAAAATGCATAAAATATGTCACAATGTATATTTATATACTGTATATGAGGCCCCTAGAACCATAAGAAATGCAAAAAAAAAATCACTGTTAATTACTCATTCTCAAAGTGCCCCCTTAAAAAATCAAATTGCCCCCCTGTGGGGCGTGTGCCCCACGCTGGGAACCACTGGTCTAGGTGCTGAGGCTATCCTGAGTGCAAGTTGGGAACAGGAGAGATGGGCAAAGGGAGAGTAACAGGAGGGCTTTTCTAAGGGGGGTAAGGAGGGCCTGGGAGAACAGTATAATTAAAGGCTCAGATAGAAATATGCATTCTCTAACTTTTAGGGACACCCTCAGCAGTTCACATACTGGAAATAACCAAGTGTCCAACAGCCCTAATGCATTGTGTAGAATTCAAGCAAGGGCATTCCAAGTAGCCAATATAAAATGAGGGCTTGATGTGCGTGTACAAAGTGGAAAGGGATCAAGATAAGTTAATTGGAAAAGTAAGTTACAGACTAGTATATATTGTATGAGCTCATTTGTGGTTTTAAATGATGCTTATGTATATTTGTTTTCTTGTGGGTTTTCTTTAACCTCGTGGAAGGAGACCCACAGAACTCTCAGTAGTGGTGACTCTGAGGGTGGGACTGAAGAATGGGAGTGTGGAGAGCAGCAAGTTTACCTTTCACCTTGTACCTTCCTATATGCTGAGGTTTTTTTTTTTAACCACTAATTATTACCATTTTTATAAGATAACTACAGGCCCGGGGGAGGGGAGGTCCCTCAGCCAGGCCTGCACCCTCTCCAATCAGTCAGACATCCCTTTCGCAAATTGGGACCACTGGCTCCTAACGGCTCACCTGCCTGCCTGATCGCCCCCCAACTGCCACCCTGCCTGCCTCCCACCTTCCCCCCTGCTGGCCTGCCTGGTTGCCCCCTAACTGCCCCCCTGCTGGCCTGGCCGGCGGGGGGGCGGGCCCAACTGCCCCTCTGCTGACCTGGTCGCCCAACTGCCTGGAAGGAAGTCGGACATCCGGAAGATGTCCGGTCTCCCAGTCTAATTAGCATATTACCCTTTTATTAGTATAGAAGTTAAAAATAAATACACATTCACATTCATGAGCTAGTAGGAGTTGGGAGATAGCAAATAAGAAGTGTAGACAGCCGAAACTGGTTTGGCTCAGTGGATAGAGCGCTGGCCTGTGGACTGAAGGGTCCCAGGTTCGATTCCTACCGGGGATGTGCCTTGGTTGAGGGCACATCCCCGATAGGGGGTGTGTAGGAGGCAGCTGGTCGATGTTTCTCTCTCATCGATGTTTCTAGCTCTCTATCCCTCTCCCTTCCTCTCTGTAAAAAATCAATAAAATATATTAAAATAAAACACACACACACACACAAGAAGTGTAGACATGCTGGCTGAAGCCAGACTTTGGAAGTCTGTGGCTGGGAGAGGAGTTCATACTTGCTTTAGTTGTCTACAGACACCCAGTAGAGGTTTGCCATCCAGGAAGAGACTATACAGGGAGAACAGATTTAGAAAGACTCACTTTGTAAGGTAACTAGCAAGGAGAGGAATGAAACTGCCCCCTTACAAGCAACATATGGTCATTCCATCTAGCTTTTTCCTTTCAAAGATGTCTGAAATCTATTTCAATCTAATTTCATTTGGACCATAATATTGGGAGAGGGTCCTGGGAGAGGAAGGAATCTGATAGGCATTCATAAAAAAACGTTTAGTGAGTCCCTGCCACCATGTGTCTGTCACTGTGCTAGCCCATGAGGGCTGTATAATGGGATGAATAAGATTCCACCGCTGTGTGAAGGCACTCTGGCAGAGGAAATTTGAGCTTTATTTCAAAGGAAAAAATGACAGACCTTGAGCACAGACTTGCAAGATTAGACAAAATTGGCAGAGTCTGAGATTTCTAGCCTGGAAGACTAAAGGTAGGTGGCCTTGGCCTGGAGCAATCCCGAGCCCAGAGGGAGCTCTGGTTTGGGCAAAAGGTCTAGTTCCGTCTGGATTCTTCCGCTGCTCTCACTGCCATCAAGGGACAAGTTCTGCTGCTCCGCTCTCTGCCAGGGACAGCCTGGAGGACGCAGAACGCTCCCTTGACTAGAATTTTAAAAAGGTACAACCCTCTCTCATCTTAACATCGGTTTCTGGCAGCCAAAGCCGCCTGCTGTCTCCCTGAACTCTGACTTCCAGACACCCGAAAGCCAGACGCCCCCGGGTGCAGGCTTAACACAGCGCCCAGGAGGGGGCAGTGGCCGGAGGCATTCGCGGGGCCCTGAAACCGCCCGGCGCCTTCGGGGCCGAAAGCAGCCTTCCCGGGCCGGCGGCGGGCCGGACAAAGGTCCGGCGCTCAGCAGACACCTCCTTAGAACCCGAGTCCAGAGTCCCTCGTCTTATTCCAAACCCCTGCTGCTCGGAATCCAAAACCCCGACTTGGTGGGAAGCCAGTCAGAAGGTATAAAAAAATACAAACAAATGAGCCCCGACCTCTCGGGGCGAAGGGGGCAGCCCCACCCGCGGGTGACTCACCTCCCTCCAAACCAGCGCCGGCCCCTCCCGCGCTCGGTGCCAGGCGGGCCGGGCGAGGCGGGGACTGAGGTGGGCTCCATCCCCAAGCCCCGGGAGGGCGGACAAGCTGCGGCGTGTCCCCGCGGGTGTCCCTGTTTACTCCGAGTCCCGGAGCGAGGTGGGGGCGGGCCCCGGCGGCCCCTCCTCCCCCGCCCCCCCGCCGCTGGCCCCAGTCCCGGTCCGTCTCAGAAAGTCTTCGAATCCAAGCTCAGCCTTTCCCCGAACCGTCCCCGCGATGGCGGCCGCTGCCCCCACCCCAGGCCGGCGGGGCACAGTCGGGGCACCGCGAGGAAATCAGGGTCCCCAGACCCGGCTGAAATCCTAGGAGAGAAGCCACTCCACTGCCCTCGCCCCCTGCCCCGGCACCCCTGTTCCTTCAGCGGTTCGCAGGGGGTGGGGAGAGAAAGGCCCAGTCAGGGGGAGGACGCTCCCCGCCCCAAACCAGCCAGCGACGCCACGGGACCCCCAATCTCGAACCGCGGGCCGGAGCTCAAACCCTCGGAGCTGCCCGGACCCCCCTCCCCAGGGCAGCGCGCCAAACCAGCGCATGCGCACTCACAGGGCTGCCGCGTAGCTCTCCCCCCTCCCTTTTTTTTCTTTCCCCGCCCCTTGTCTCCCTCCCTCCTCCACCCTTCCCCTCCCTCTCTCCCCCTCAGCCCGCCCCGCGGCACCTCAGTCGGGGGAACAGTGGTGCGAGCTCCAGGCCCGTGCACTGAGGAGGCGGAAACGAGGGGAGCCCCCAGAGCTCCATCAGGCCCCTTCCGAGGGCTCCCCGACCCGGTCCACGCCCCCACCCCCCACCCTGCCTCCTCCCAATTGTGCATTTTTGCAGCCGGAGGCGGCTCGGAGATGGAGCTGTGAGCTTTGCCCAGGGACGGGGGGGAAAGAGGAGCGAAGAGAAAAGCCGGGGGTGAAGGGTTTGGATTTGGGGTCAGGGGGCGTACCCTCGTCAGCAGACCCTTCACAAGGGGCTCCGAACTCTGCCTCTTCACCCACGCCCCTGGTGCGCGTTGCTGAAAGATAGGATAAGAATAGGGGAGGAGGAAAGGAGGAAAAAGGGGGACCCCCCAATTGGGGGGGGGGGGCGACGGTGAGAAGTAGCAGGACCCGAGAGTAGGGGGCTGCTGCTTGCATCAGCCCACACCATGCTGACCCCGCCGCAGCTGCTGCTGCTGCCCCTGCTCTCAGCTCTGGTCGCGGCCGCTGTCGACGGTAAGTGAGATTCCGCGGCCCCCTAGGACCCCTGGGGACACCCACTCCCCAGCCCCCACTCCTGCGTTTGGATGGGGAAGGGAGACGCGGGAGGGGGTGCCTTTTGTTATCACAGTCCAGCTGACACAGCAGCGTCCCGACTGGGGGTGGGGATGGGGGTCCAATTTGGAGGATGTGGCCCTGGGTAAATGATGCTTCCATGGGGCCCCCAGCCCAAACAAAGACCAGAGGCCTGGGAAGAGAGAAGAGGGTTCCCCCTTTTTCTGGTCCAGGGATCCAGAGGCCTTCTCTTCCTATCTCTGGTTGGGGAGGGCCTCCACCTCCCCTACATCCTGCACCCCTCCACCCCCGTCTGAATTGTGAAGGAATCCGGATTTGCAATATAGGGCTGCAAATGGGGGTGGAGGGACTTTTGCAGTGGCCTCTGAATCTGGAAGAGGGAGCCAGGTCAAGAGTGCCTGGCTGGGAAGAGGGCAGGCAGGCCCGAGATGGCTGTGGGTGGAAAGGGAGGGCCATGGAGAGGCCCCCCTGCTTGGGTGTGGAATCTGGGCCTGGGAGACCAGGCTTGGAGGCCTGGGTCCAGGATCCAGCCGGCTGCCCGCCTGGGTTCCGAAGGGAGCACTTCCCCCTCTCGGGGCCTCTGTCAGGAGCCTGAATAGGGCTGTTTTGGGGGGCAGAGGAGAAGCAGGAGATGCTATGTGACTTTGAATTTTCCTTCTTAATTCCTGGGAGCTTTGAAAGGAAAAACGTCAGATGTCATGGTTGGGTAAGGGGACTGGAGAATGGCCTGGAATGCTGAGGTGGGAGGTCGGAAGAAGGCTGCTTTCTTGCCGACTTCTGGCTTGATCACAGTCGGGACTGGTAGGAGAGTTGGAGGTTGGATGGGGGTGATGGCTATGCCCCCACTGCCCAATTCCCTGCTCCTTTGGTAAATGTGTTTATTTCTCTCTACCATTCCCCTTCTCCCCGCATATACACACACTTTGAATACTACAGTTGGGTTTGGGCTAGAACCGTGTCCGGTTGGGGAAGTGCCCCCTCCCCTTTTATGTCAGCTATTTTTTTTTCCTCTTACTTGTGAGTCACTGGTTCAAGTCTTGCCTAAGCTTTGAGCTGGGGTCATGGGGTTGGGCTGGGCCCCTGACTTGAGAAGGGGTGGGATCTCACCGCTTCCTGTCATTTTACTCCCGTCATCCGGGAAAAGTTGGGCCCAATACCATCATGCACCCTTCCTCCATCTTCTAAATTTTTCGAGGTTGGGATTAGGAAAGTTTTTCCCGCTCTTCCCCAGATTGCTTCATTTGAGAGAGGGAGGTTAGGGAGTCAGGAAGCAGCTGTGCCAGGAAAACAGAATATTCAGTGGCCCTCAATAATTCTGTCTTGGGGACTGTCTGCTCCTTTGCCACCCCCCACCTAAATTATCTGCCCAAAAGGAGTAAAGAGGATCTGTCCTGAATAGTCTCCTGACCAGCCCTCACAGCCAACCCTTGCTCATGACGTTCCTCTTATGCATGTTCTTTCCTCTTGTTATCAGTTCTGTGAGGTGGGAGGGGAAACTGAGGCAGAGGGGTTTAGATATAGAAGCTTCTGGGAGGGAGAGAAAAAAAATTAAGAGAGAGAGAGAGAGAGACCGACCATCAGGAGTCTGTGGAGAACCGAACGTTTCCCCAGCCCAGTCAGGAATGGCCCAGGTAGTGTCACCCCCGGGGTTCTAAAGCGGTGCTGTTTGCCACTCCAAGTTGGTTGGTGGTGAGTGGAAGAGGGAGACTGGATATGCTCTCCGTAATGCCTCCCTACCCTTTCTTAAAATTTTCACTCAGTCCACGGCTGTAACCCAAGCTCAAACAACCTGTACCCGAAATTCCAGGGAAAGGACCCCTCCCCCAGCACACACTACTCTTCTTACCTTGGGAATGGGGCTCTGAATCATGAGTCCCACCCACCCACTCTGGGTCTGGAAGGGGAATTGCTAGGGCCAGTGCTATCCAGGCAGCCTAAGGGGTTCCTTATCCTTCTTACCCCTGCCCTCAAGCTCCACGCCCCAAGCTCACAGACATGTGTGAGAGAAGGAAACCTCCTGGCCCCAGCTTACCTGACTTAGTATCCAACCTTCCTTCCTGCTGCTCTCACAGGGGAGCAGCCTGGGGTCTTCCCCACCTCTTCTGCCTTCTCTGCTGTGCCTGAGCCTGCCCCAGGGTCCCGTTCTCTTTGGGGAGCAATGTCATCCCTGCTAGAAGACAGAATTGAGTGTACTTGCTATGGGGAGGATGGGGAAACAGATGGGGTGGGGAGTGGGAAGAAGGGTTATTGAGGATCCTGCTGAGATGAAGAACATTTTGTAGTGAGGAGGGCTGCCCCAGGCAGATCCGGCTCAGGGACGAAGGCGGCCTGCCTTCCTTTCTCCAACCGCTCTCCACACACACCCTTGAGCAGTGTGTTACCACTTATCAGACAAGCTGGACAGTTGAAGTGAGTTATGAAACTGAGGTGTTTGCCTCCTGGCTCTCTGGGGAGAGGTTCCAAACTCCTTTTATCGCTGGTTAGACCCAGTTCCTTGAACATCTCCCTTTACCCTGATCTTTCTAAGCAGAGACACGAAAGACAAAGCAGGGACATGTAGGACATTGGTTTTGGGGTTCGGAGGGGCGGGATATTCTGATGTTTGACGCTGCTTCATAAGACTTCCTTTTTTCCCATTCTTGCTCCCCCTTCCTCCATTTTCTCCAATCGTTTTTTTTGTTCCCAACCACTTCCCCAGCACTAGGCCTCCCAAGGATGCCAGTCAGGGCCCTGGCCAGAGCCAGAGCGTGTCCAAATGCCCCAACTCTTCCAGACTCCTTCCTCACCTGTGGGAGCTCTTCCTTATGCAAGTCCAACTCTCTGTCCTCCTGTTGCAGCCTCAGCCTGCACATTAGAACCCCAAGCTGATTCCCTTGCAGGAGTCTCTTTTCAGCTCCCCCTACCCCCGTCTTCGTGGACTCTCCAGCCTTCAAGTCCTCCAGCTCTGAATCGCCCAGTTGAGTCCCATGCAAGGGTCCCTTGACCTGGTGGAGCAAACTGTGGGATGTGAGCGTTTGGAAAACCTAGTCCCACCCCTCTGTATTCAGTCCCAGATTTCAGCCCGGTTAGCAGGATCCTGCATTGTTTGGAGAAGGAAGCAGTTGGCTCTGGAGTGCTTCCCGTGCTTGCTTCTGAAGGGCACCAGGGTAAACCTTCCCTGGGAGAGAGCTGAGGAATGGTGGAGGAGAGGCTTCTGCCCCTCTTGCTCCTCCTGGGGAGCTAAGACCCTCCCCAGGCCTTGGCTTCCCAGGTTGAAGAGCCCTGTCTTCCCTTCCTCCCACCCTCCCGGTTCTATGGGAGGCAGTAGTCCCTATCCTGGGTCTCCCTTGGGTCAGACATTGCTAGGGCAGGGACTCTGTCTCCCTAAACCAGGATATATGCTGCCCCCACCCTAATCTGGATCTCAGGGCGGTTGTTATTCCACATGTTTATCCCAAGATAACTGTGTCATTGTCTTGGCAACCTTTGGGCTGAGACCCCACTGCATCTTTTTTGCTTCTGTCTGTCTGTCATTTGCTTCTGTCTGTCTGTCACTGGTGCCCTCTTGGCCTTTCAGAAACTCTCATCCTCTTGGTTTATCTCTCTGATTGCCTATCCTTCGTGGCATTCTCTGCCCTGTCTCTCAATCTCTGTCGCTTGCTTTGTCTCTGCTTGTGGCCATCCCTTCCATCCTGAAAGCTATCTCCTGGGCTTGCTCACATGCTCGAAATTTTGTAGTTATTCGTCCCCTCCCAGGCCAGACTGGGAATATCCAGTTTGGCAGTGAAAATTCTTCTCCACTTTCCTTCAAGTTCCTCTCTCGTCTTCCCCCTCCACTAATTTTGGGAATGGATTTTGGAGAGAATGTTTCTGCAAGGAGGGAACTTGATACCCTTTGTGGACTGAGTAAGAGGGAGAAAGGAGATATTTCAGAAGGAAGGAGGGAGGTTAGACTTCTGGCAGAACTTCCTCATGACCTAAGAACTAGAGAAAGGTGTGGGGAATGGGTCAGGAGCTTAGAGCTCTTACTTCTGCTGAGGATAAGCCCTGTGTGTGTATTGGGGGTAGGCGATCAGGGCTCATCAAGGCCTGGTGAGAGATACGATGGTCTCTGGGGACATTTGAAGGGTCTGAATCTTACTTGTGGGGGAAAGGAAAAGATGGTAGGGTGGTCACTTGTCAGGCTAATGCGCTGCTGAGTCAATATTGACTCAAGATGTAGGGGGAGACCCTTCCCTTCCCCTGGCAGTCCAGGCCATCCTGTCTGTCCGTCTGTCCAGGCCGCAAAGCAGAGGCCCAGACTCAGGAATGACAAAAATGTGTCTGAGCCTCGCTGAGCTGCGGGGAAAGAGCCACCGGGTAACACCCAAAATACATAAAATTCAGTGAAAAGCTCTTGGTTTGGGTTTGGGAGGCCCTTGCTGCCCCACCCCCATATGTTTGAAAGTTTAGATTCCTGCAGGCTCTGCCCCCCACCCCTTGGCCACCCCCTGGCTCCTCTTCCCTTAGATATATCACGTTGTTCCCTTTAGAAAACATCCCCTCACACAATCTCTCTCTCGCTGCGGTGTCTGCTCAAGGGTTTCTTTCATGGATTTCCTGCCTCAGGTCTCCTGGTCCTTTAGGAAGCACCATCTGAGGTCTCACCTCTCCCTCGCCCTCAAAGAATGGGCCCCCTCCCCTGGAGGAGACTTCCTCACGCTCCCTTCTCTGGCCAGGCACTCTAAGCCCCCTTCCCCGCCCCGCCCCCAAGGTCCCAGAGTGGGATAGAGGAGGACAGCCAAGGCTTAAGCAGGGCAGTGGGGTCCCGGTACACCCAACCCTACGCCTCCTGTCCTGGCTCCAGCTTGGTGGCCCTGGGGGCCATGGCTGGGCCGAGTGCCTGGATTTGAGTTGGGGGGGGGGGCAGGGGTGTTGGCCAGAGTTAGCATGGCGGTCACATTCATCTCCAGGCAAAGCTGAGAACAGACGGCCCCTGTGTCCTGGCGTTCTCTCTGCAACCTCGCTTGCTCTCTTTCCTTTTTAGTTCTCCTCCTTCATCTAGCTCCTCTTTCTTCCCTCGTCTGTCTTGTTCTTGTCCCTCTCCTCCCTGATGAGCCTTGAAGGCCATTACCACCCCCTGTGACCCTGCTCCTGCTCCCAGCTTCGGGGGACCAAAGTATGCTCCCTGCCGTTTCCCTTCTCCACCTGTTGTTATTAATCGCCCTCTACCTCGGTTTCTTCTTCTGTCTGATGGGGATTGCAACAGTACCCACCTCACAGGATTGTGAGGATCTAAATGAGTTAATACAAAGTGCTTCTGATCAGTGGCTGACTCACCGTGACCATGTGAAGTGTTAGTTAGCTCATGCCATTAAGAAGGGGCAAGTCTCACGAGGGGCAGGTCCTGCAGCGGCCGCTGAGGCCAGTAGTTGATCCCAAAGCGAGGGCTGAACTTAGGGCTGTGCTGCTCCCTCATCTTAGCTGCAGGCCACAGAGATGGGTGTTCTGGGTGCTGGTATCAGATGCAGAAGGCTCAGCCTGGGGGAGTGGGCTTGGCTGGAGGCTCTAAGCAGATTACCAGCTTCCTACCCACCCCCATGGCAACTCCCTCCCACTCCAGTGGGGCTTCCCTGGGCTGTGTAGACTGCCCCAAAGTAGGTTATTTGTTTCTCTCCTCCCCTCTCCCCCTGAAGGAAATCAAAGACAGGCCTCAGCCTTCAAACTCCACATTCCCTGGGCTTTCTCCACCACCCCTGACAGGAAGGAAGTTCTTTCACTTATCTCTCCACGATCCTGGCTCCTGGGAGATGTGCATCCCCAAGCCCCTCGGTCCCTGGGTCTGAAGAGATGCTTCTGTGGGAGAGGGGGCCCTGAGGGCTCCTCTTCTTTCACTCCCCCATCCCCCACTCCCTTCCCTCTGCAAGAGCACATCTGGTTTGTGAATCTCTCTCATTCCAGCTTTCGGAGTTTGCCAGCTGCTGTTTCCTCTGTCGAGTTCAGGCCAAAAATGGGGGTGGGGGACAGCAGGGGGGACAAAGTAAGGGCCAAAGGAGGGGGGATCATGGCTGGGACGCAGAATGGAGGGGAATTTGGAGTGACCAACCAGTGACCTCAGGCCTAGTGAGTTCTGGCCCGGGAGGCGTGGGGGTGTGGACTAGTCCAGGTGGTGGTGGTGGTGGTGGTGGGGCACGGTGGGGCTATGGAGGCCATTTCTGGGCTTCAAACAGCCCATCTGCCTCTGAGTCCCATTCCAGCCCCCTCTAACCCCCCCCAGACAGTCTCGGCTGGCCAGGGGAAGAGGACCCTTCTCCAGCATGCTAACTAGGCTGGCGGGTTCCCCGGGAAGACCTCACAGCTGGCCCAGTGGGGCAATGAACTCAGTATTATCCACCTCCTCAAGGGGCCTTTATTCCCTGCTCAGGGTGGGGGGTAGGGGAGGGGGACGCTGGGGGGGGGGAGGGCCTGGCTTGGCCATTTTTGATGTGTTTCCTGAACTCGGCTCTCGTCCTGGTCAGGGGCCTGGGTGTAGTGCCCTCTGCCAGCGATGGAAGTTAGGGAGGGAGGACATCTTCTCCAATGTGGCCCCCCCCAGATTCTGTCCCTCCCTGCGAGCCCTGACATACTTTACTTCTACTCCGTCCCCGCCCTGAGCTCACTCTGCCCTGCATTCGAGGTCGTGGTGTGCAGCTGCCTTACCAGGGAACGGGGGCTCCTGAGGGCCATTTACTCTTCCCTGGCACCCTGGTGCCTAGGCAGTGCCTGGCACAGAGCTGGTCTCCAGTGCATGCCAGCTGAATAGAAATGGACTTGACACAGGACGAGGAGAAGGCGATGAAGAGCTGGGGGATTGGGAACCCAGCCCTGGGTGGGGGTAAAGGACAGGGAGGACTTTCCTTCCCACGGAGGACGTGGTGATGGGGTCGGGAGGAACAGCTGGAGTGTGTCTTAGTGGGAGTGGGGAGGCCAGTATAGGCTTGCACTGGTTAAAAGCTTGGAGTCAGCTCAACACTGGCTTTGTCCTTTGCCTACTGTGTGACCCACCCTCTCGAGGCTCGGGTTCCTCGTCTGTAAAGTGGTGGTAGGAGTAGTACCTCCTTTCTCATATTGTGGGGAGGATTAAATAAGATGACACAGAGAAAGAACTGGTTTACCACAATTCCTGGCACATATGGAGCCCACAATAGGAGTTAGTGTTACCATTCTTAATCCCTCCTCCTTAGAGAATGAGGTAAGAGGATGGTGTGGAGCACAGGGAGGCTGGTGGGGGTGAGGGACAGCGCAAAGAGGTCCTGGATGTGGCAACTTCATGGTCTGGCTGGGCTGAAATCAGCTCCCTCAGGTCCCCCCAGCCTTCTCCGCCTCGGCTTTCCAACGCCATCACCCTGAGCAATCTTTAGGTGCCTCTTATCTTGGGGACATCTGCTGAAAGTCCTCCCTGAGGTCTAAGCACAAGGGAGGCTATCTCTTTAGAAAATGGAGGTGGAGGTGGGGCTCCCTCCCCCCCCCCCCCGCCCCCTCACAGTCTTGCCCTCCAGTACCTCTGCTGATGCCATCTCCAAGCTACGGGTATACCAAGGGCATCCCCCCCCACACACACTTCCCGTCTGGGGGCCTGGTGGTTAGTTAGGAGTTGGAGATGGGGGCAGGGGTGATGGGTTCCTAGGACCAGGAGTTCCCAGAAGGCAGAGGAGCAGAGAGGTTACAGGAGATCAGCTCTGGGCTTCCAGTGGGAGGGAGAGGAAGATAAGGGAAAACATGTCAATGTTCTGTAAATGCCCCATCCTTCCTCTTGGTCAGCAAAGCTGCAGGTGTTGGTGCGTGGCCAAGAGTAACCCAGACAGCAAGGGCTTTGACCCTGAGGGCTGGAGGAGGGGCGCACTGGACCGGGCAGCCTAGGGAGCTGGGTGAGGGGCAGGCAAGTGTGCTCCCTGGGTCCCCCCCTCCCCCCACCACAGGTATACAGTGTTGTAGGAGTGACACACAGCCGCCTCTCCCCCGCCCCCCATGGGCTGTGACTCAGAGTCTGGGCCAAATGGAGACTGATGATAGGGAAGGAGGAGCAGCTGTACGGGGAGCGGGGCGGGGAGGGGGGCGGCTTTAGGGCCATAGAGTTGGCTTTCACCCTTCATTTACACTCTGCTTTCTTTCCTTGCCCCTAGTCCCCAAGACTTGCAGCCCCAAGCAGTTTGCCTGCAAAGACCAGATCACCTGTATCTCAAAGGGCTGGCGGTGTGATGGTGAGAGGGACTGCCCGGATGGATCTGACGAGGCCCCTGAGATCTGTAAGTACTTTTCTGGGCCCCTCCCCCAAAACTCCCGACTTATCTTTTCCCTTTTGGCCCAGGCAGTTTGGGATGAGGACACGCTGGTCTCTAGCCTGGTGTAGACCTTGCTCTGTGATTGTTTGTCCATGACACAGCTAAACCTGCCCTCTCCCCCCTCATGGTGCCCGGCAGGGTGCCTGGCTCGCTCAGAAATGGCACATGGGATTGCTCACTCACCGCTGCACCGCGAGTCTTCCAGAGACTGTTTTCTCCGCACTGACATTTTTTTTAAAAAATATATTTTATTGATTTTTTTACAGAGAGGAAGAGAGAGGGATAGAGAGTTAGAAACATCGATCAGCTGCCTCTTGCACAACCCCCACTGGGATGTGCCCGCAACCAAGGTACATGGCCTTGACCGGAATCGAACCTGGGACCCTTCAGTCCGCAGGCCGACGCTCTATCCACTGAGCCAAACCGGTTTCGGCTCTGCACTGACATTTTAAAAAATATATATATTTTATTGATTTTTACAGAGAGGAAGGGAGAGGGATAGAGAGTTAGAAACATCGATGAGAGAGAAACATCGATCAGCTGCCTCCTGCACACTCCCTACCGGGGATGTGCCCGCAACCAAAGTACATGCCCTTGACCGAATCGAACCTGGGACCTTTCAGTCCACAGGCCGAGGCTCTATCCACTGAGCCAAACCGGTTAGGGCGCACTGACATTTTAAAAAATATATATATTTTTTTATTGATTTCAGAGAGGAAGGGGGACAGAGAGAGATAGAAACATCAATGATGAGAGAGAATCACTGACTGGCTGCCTCCTGCACGCCCCCTCCTGCGGATCGAGCCCACAACCCAGCATGTGCCCTTGACCGGAATCGAACCGGGGACTCTTCAGCCCACAGGCCAACACTCTATCCCCTGAGCCAAACCCAGCCAGGGCCGCACTGACATTTTTGCTGGAAGGGGAGAGCCCAACCTCCCTTTTCTTTTGCTTGTCCTTCTTTTTCCCACCTCAAAGCCTCCCGACCCTTGCTGAGTGCCCACAGGTCCAGCCGGGTCCCCTTTCTGCCCTCAGAGTCCCAGGCCAAAGGCCACCAACTCTTGCTCAGTCTCTATACCAGAAGCCCCACCCCTGTGCGTTTCCCACCACCCCCGCCTTCCCCTGCCCCCAGTAAGTGGTGTAATCAGAGGCAGCTGTTTAAACTGGGAGAAAGGTCCCCACCCAGTCTTTACTTTGCCAGTGGGGGTGGGAGGTGGGGGGTGGAGGACTTGCTGGCTGGACCCCAGAATCCTGGGCAGCTGGCAGAGTGTTGGGGTCTCCACCTTCAGCCTCTCCCCTGCCTTGTTAATCTCAGCCAGGGTCTAGGTGCCCGAGCTTTCTTAGGTCTGTCTCTGTTCTCTTTCCTGGGTTTATCCTGTTCCAGCCCCATCCCCTGTGCTCTCCCCACACCCTCAGCCGTAATTATCAGGGGTAATTTTAGGGCCGGAAAGGGAGCCACCAGTTCTCTCTGCCCTGGAGGACTGGGGGCCGGGGATATTCTACAAGTGGTCGATGGTGGGGTGGTTCAGCCTGGAGTGCCTTCTTGTCTGATGCCACCTTTACCCCCCACATTTTTTTTAAAAAAAAAAAGTATTTTATTGATTTTTTACAGAGAGGAAAGGAGAGGGAGAGAGAGTTAGAAACATCGATGTGAGAGAAACATCAATCAGCTGCCTCCTGCACACTCCCCACTGGGGATGTGCCCACAACCAAGGTACATGCCCTTGACCGGAATCGAACCTGGGACCCTTTTTTTTTTAAAAAAAAAATATTTTATTGATTTTTTACAGAGAGGAAGAGAGAGGGACAGAGAGCTAGAAACATCGATGAGAGAGAAACATCGATCAGCTGCCTCTTGCACACCCCCTACAGGGGATGTGCCCGCAACCAAGTTACATGCCCTTGACCGGAATCGAACCTGGGACCCTTCAGTCCGCAGGCCAACGCTCTATCCACTGAGCCAAACCGGTTTCGGCCGAACCTGGGACCCTTGAGTCCACAGGCCGGCGCTCTATCCACTGAGCCAAACCGGTTTTCTGACCTGATGCTTGGGGTTAAGGATTAAGAAAGCCTTGCAGAGAGGCCAGATCTGGCTGTTTTTATCCATTCTTCCTTTGAAGCAAACCCCACCTTATATACATCCCCACTCTTACTCTCAGACCCATCACACACACAGCCTCTCCTGGGCCCTGACTTGTCCACCCTCCACCCCGACATATACAAAAGCACATGTTCTTACAGCAACACAGAGTCAACACTCAAAACGGGGAGGTGCAGAAGCACTCAGACAGACACACAAAACCAGACTCAATCCCCAAAGAATGTGGAAATGGAGACATACAGATATCCCCTCACTCCACACCACACACCGCCCTCACCTGTGCATGCAGACTCCTGCCCAGGCACACAGGATAGCTCACTCACGGGGAGACACTCTCTCACACACCCCGTCCAGGTTTGCGAGCCAGTAGACAGTAGTCTGTCTTCCAGCTCATGGGCTCAGCCAGCTTCCTAGCCTGCAAGGCCTGACAATTCTCTGAGGAGCTCAACAGCCACCCCAACTCCATCTTCTTGGGCAACAAAGGAAGTACCAGAGACATCACCAGCAGGCTAGCACCTTTGACCCTTCCCAAATCTTTCTATCATACAGGCCTCTCTGGGGTTGGGGGATCTAGAATAGTGCTGTCCACTAGAAATATAATGCAATTGAATATTTTCTAGTAGCCACTTTTATTTTATTTTTTATTTTTTTAAATTACTTTATTGATTAAGGTATCACATATTTGTCATCAACCCCCCCCCCCCCATTCCCATCCCAAATCCCCCCACACGCATGCCCCAATCCCCCTGTTGTCCGGGATCACTGGTTAGGCTCATATGCAAGCACTCAAGTCCTTTGGTTGATCTATCTCCCTTGTCCCCACCCTCCCCTACCTTCCCTCTGAGGTCTGATAGTCTGATCAATGCTGTTCTTGTTCTTCAGTCTATGTTGTTCATCTTTTCCTCTAGATGAGTGAGCTCATGTGATACTAGGAATACACTTATAGGAACCGAAAATGAGACAAGCAATAATGGTTATGCTGAGAGGCAAATGAATCAGTCTGTAGTGAGTTTCTTTCTGGGCTAACAGTTCTTTTGAGTCCCGGTTTCTATGTCCAACAGTTGTTTATGTGTACATGTCAGCAATGATATTTCAGTTCTGGATGGTAGTAACCACTTTTAAAAAGGAAAAAACAACCAGGTGAAATTAATTTTAATTTTGAAATTAATTTTAATTTTATTTATTGTATCCAACATATTATCATTTTAGTATAATATTCATATAAAAGTATTCATGAGATCTTTCACGTTCTTTTTCTTTTTTTCTTTTTTTTAAAATTGATTTCAGAGAGGAAGGGAGAAGGAGAGAGAGATAGAAATATCAATGATGAGAGAAAATCATCGGTTGGCTGCCTCCTGCACATCCCCTACTGGGGATTGAGCAAGCAACCTGGGCATGTGCCCTGACTGGGAACTGAACCGTGACCTCTTGGTTCATAGGTCAACACTCAACCACTGAGCCACACTGGCTGAACCACATTCTTTTTTGTGTGTGTCATTAAGTCTTCAAAAGCCAGTGTGTATTTTATGCTTACATTTTCAACTAGTCACAGTTCAAGTGCATGGTAGTGACCTATAGCTGATGCTGCATATTGGACAGTGCAGTTCCAGAAGACCTGGTCCATCCGCCTCTCAGCCCATTCATTCTGTGACCCGGGAAGCTATGGGAAGGAGATGTTCTTTGTCATTGGAGCTTTTCTACCATGGACTCTGTTTTTCTTGGCTCATTCAAACCTTTCACTTCTAACCTTGGCCTGTCTCCTGAGTGTGCAGTGTGGAGGCGTTGGGGTCCATAGGCAGGGGACATTTGAGAGTGGACTCTTGGCTGAAAGCCTAGTTGTCCCCTCCACCTGGCGCTCCCAGGTGTGTGACTGCTGTGTACAAGAGCTCTAGATGGAAGAGTCTAACCAACTCTGAGGCCTCCTAAGATCTCAAAAATGCAGATGTCTGAAACCCAAGTCTCAGTTAGCCTCTTCCTCTCCCAGGGAGCAGCTGGCCAACTACAGCCGCTACTGCCAGCTTGGTAATGCTAACCTTTCCATCCGCCCCCAGGCCCACAGAGTAAGGCCCAGCGATGTCAGCCCAACGAGCACAATTGCCTGGGCACTGAGCTGTGTATCCTCATGTCCCGCCTCTGCAATGGGGTCCAGGACTGCATGGATGGTTCGGACGAGGGGGCCCACTGCCGAGGTAAGGGCTCTTCTACCTCTCCTCTCACAGGTGCATGCACTCAGTTCTCAGCTGGGCATCTGAGGGGTTTGGAGGCCTGCCCTCCGAGGACTGTCCTTGCACCTCCAGTAGGGATAAGGCGTTGTCCTACACCCCTACATAGAATTGCCACCAGACAGCGGCCAAAATCCGAGGGCCCCTTGGGCTTGGAGCTTGTGCAGGTATGGTCCCTGGCCTGGGCTTCTCTCTGTGCTTGGACCAGTCAGCACCCCTCTCCAGACCCTCGTTTCCCACCTGTAAAATGAAAGCTTTGCACTAGATCAGTGTTTTCATATATATATATATGTATGTATGTATATATATATATTTTTTTTGTAAATAGTGGGATCTTTTCTCCAAATGGTTTCTTACATGCAACATGAGTATGAACAGAGAAGAGCAAACTCTGCGATTAAAGCTGGGGCTGGGGGGCTGAAGTTTTGCTCGCCTGCTTCCCTGGCCTATGGGAGGGGACACCTGGGTGCTCTTCGCTCAGGGCAGGGAGTGTGGAGCAAGGGAGTTTGTGGAAGGTTTTTATCCTCTCCTTTGGTTGGTTTTGCATGTTCTTGTCTGAAGCTCCTGGGGTGTGGTGCAGTGTGGGCCCAGGGGTTGACTTCAGTTACCACGCACATCCCATCCAGTCGGATGGTGCATGTTCAAATTTGCTTCCTTTGGAATACCTCGGATACCTTTTCAGTTTTAAAAACAACAACGAACCTCAAAAACCTAGGGTTTGAACTTCCTTTCTGATATTACAGACGATGGTTCTCCTCAACACGCTACTCCCCGCCCCGCACCCCCCCCCCCCCCCCCACCCCCAACCATATCCAGAAGAGAAACTCTTCTAGATTTTCCAGAAGAAACAATACTAACCCGCTTAATGGTGGAAGGCTGGACAGACAGCACATTTGGGCTCTCGGGTGGAGGTGGGGAGGAAAAGGAATAGCTGAGGTCTGGCCCCCCACCCAAGCTCTGCCTGGCAGGCTTAGTGCTTCTGAACGTCTTAGCATCTGGGGCAGCTCTCACTCCTCGGTGTGGGGGTGAGGCAGCTGGACAAAGGGGTCTTTGTGGCCAGGCCGCCTGGCCCCACGCAAGGCCATTAATTGGGTCACTGGTTTGGGGGGGCAGCTGTTCCCACCTCTCCCCCTCCTGTCTCACTCCCTTGTGTCTCCCCTGTGGAAGTGGGTCAGTGGCAGGAGAAAGATTAGAGAAGAATCCTGAGGGAACCAAATTTGCTCCTCCTGCCCTCCTCCGCCTGGACTTCACTTAGGCTTCTCTCAGAAGCCTCTAGGCTCAAGGGATAAGTTGCAGGGGTGCTTCCAAGCCAGAGCTTAGATCCTGTGGGGGAAGATTCGATTCCATGTCCACTCTTCACCCCCAGCCCTGGAGCCAGCATCATAGTCCCCGGGTAGTGCAAATAAGAGGCATGTGCAGGGAGTAAGACTCACTGCCCACACTCGCTTCGAGCCCAACAAACTACCACACCTCTCTCCATGGGACCGAGGGAGGCCAGAGCAGGGAGATGGTTGTGAGCCCTAACTGGTTATGTGACCTGGACCTTGGGCCTGTCTTATACCCTCTCTGAGTCTCAGCTTCCCCACTTGCAAAATATGGTCGATGCTTCCCAAGCCCCTTTCATCTCCAACACTGCAGGCCTTGAATGTGGTTTCTGAAGGGTTGGCGGGAGTTGGGTGAAGGGTACAGTCTGGGGGTGGCTGCCAGGTCTGAGGGCCTGAGTGTGTGTCTCCTGCCCTCTCACAGAGCTCATAGGCAACTGTTCTCAGCTGGGCTGCCAGCACCACTGTGTCCCCACACTCAACGGGCCTACCTGCTACTGCAACAACAGCTTCCAGCTGCAGGCAGATGGGAAGACCTGCAAAGGTGAGTGCAACTGCTTGTGTGATGGTGGTGGGAAGAGGGAGGCAGGGCCAGTGGGCCTGGCTGGAGTAGGAGCGAGTTAGATGGAAGGTGCCAGAGAGGAGGCGTGGCTACAGGCCCTATATATAGCCTCAGGGCATGACTCTGAGCCCACTTGCTCCCACCAGACGTTTAAAAATTCATCTTAAAATTATATAGGTCACATGTAAGCTTTCTTGTAAAAAATTTAAAGCACTGCAGATAAAACTAAAGTCCACTTCGACAAATCCTCTTCATTTCTGGTCCCTTTCCCATCTCTGTGGTGATCAACTCTGTTATCGGTTTGCTATCTCTTTCCAGGGCTTCTTCTGTACATCTGTGTGCATGTACTCATGGAAAAACCTCAGTGAAAGTACTGTGTATGCGCATCTGCTCTCTTTTACATAAAATCATCCTGTACATATCTGTTTTCAATTTTTTCACTCGGCGCGTTCTAGAGATGTTTCCATGTTAATACGTAGAGATCTACCTCGTTCTTTTAAAAACCACTGTGATGTATGACTCTTACCACAGTTTACTTGGCCATCGCCCTATTGATGAGTAAGATGTTCCCAATTTCTCTCTGTTACAAACAATGCAAACTTTCCTGCTTTAAATTTGCCTCCCTCGAGCCTTTGCACAAATGCCACCTTCTCGGGGAGGCCACCCCTGGCCACTCTAAAATCACACTCCCGCCGCCTGCATGCTCTCTCCCCTTTCTCTGCTTAGTGTTTTCCCACAGCACCAGTCACTTTCCAGTGCACTAGCAGCTCAAAAAATACAATATATCTTTCTTTTGTATTTCTTCTTCTTATAACAGTATTTCATTTATCGTCAGAGTTTAAGTTTTATGCGGGAACAGTTTGAATTTGTTTTATTCACGGATGTAGCCCCAGAGCCTAGGCCAGTTCTGGCACTGAGTAGGCACTAAAGAAATGTTTTCTGAATGAATGGATGGTGTGCACATATGTGGCTTTCTCCAAGCCTGGACTTGCGGGGTGAGTTTGCACATTTATTGTTGTCATATTCTGCCAAATTGTCCTCCAACATAGCTGTAGGGATGGACAGTGGTAGCGTCTGAGGGCACACATTTCCCTGCTCCCATCCACCTTGCAAATGACCATGCCCTTGATTTTTTTCCCGGCAGACTTTGATGAGTGCTCCGTGTACGGCACCTGCAGCCAGCTCTGCACCAACACGGATGGCTCCTTCACGTGCGGCTGTGTGGAAGGTTACCTGCTGCAGCCAGACAACCGTTCCTGCAAGGCCAAGAATGGTGGGTGGGGTCCCAGGTGGCCACAGTGAGAGGTGCCCTCCGTGTGTTGTTCCTTGGTGGAGAGTAGCCTGTGAGGTCCTAGGAACCCTTGCTGCATTGACCCTCCTCTCCTCCATCTACAGAGCCGGTAGACCGGCCCCCTGTGCTGCTGATTGCCAACTCTCAAAACATCCTGGCCACGTACCTGAGTGGGGCCCAAGTGTCTACCATCACACCCACCAGCACACGGCAGACCACAGCCATGGACTTCAGCTACGCCAACGAGACTGTGTGCTGGGTGCACGTGGGGGACAGTGCTGCCCAGACGCAGCTCAAGTGCGCCCGCATGCCTGGCCTGAAGGGCTTCGTGGATGAGCACACCATAAACATCTCCCTCAGCCTGCACCGTGAGTTGCTTGCTCCAAGTTTGGAGGGTGCAGAAGGGCAAGGGAAGTGGGGCCTGGCGGGGACAGAAGCAGATGGTCAGACAGGATGACCCCTGTCAGGCACCGGAGCCCAAACGAGAAGCCCCTGACGGAGGCCGGGGCAGGGGCAGAGTCAGGCCATGCTTCTCTGGCTCAGATCTGAGAAGGCCTCAAAGGAGGAATGACTGGGCCATCTCCAGAGACCAGGGGCTGTCCCTTCTCAGAGAGAAGGGTGTTGACTAGATTTCCAAGGGGCTTTCCCTCGAAGTGGTAGCAAGGGCCGAGGAGCCCTGCCGGGTAGTTCCTGAGGGAATGGCTGGGTCTGACGTCATGAAGTCGCCAGAATAGACGCCCTGCTGTAGCATGGGTGTGGAGGTCCTGGGGCTGTTTCTGGGGGGCTTTGTGGCAGTGGATGAGAGCGGTGAGGCTGGGACCACCTGAGTGTTTTAGGATACCCTGGATGTTCCCTTTGGGGCTCCCTCCCTAGGCTGTACTTTGCTGTCTAAGGGGTGTCCCTGGGGATGGGGCCCAGGGCATAGATACAGTGCTTGGGGCAGTGCTGCTCAGCTCAGATGCTGCTATGTAAACAAACAAAACATCTGGCATCATCACATTCCCAGGAAATGCACCACAGGGCCGAGGGAAAGATGGGCCCTGTGGTCGATCTGACCCACTGGGGCGGGTAACTTGATCTGTGACCTTGAGTAAACCAGAGTCCCCTGTTAAACTCTGCTTTGGTTTCTAACCTGCAAAATGGGATTGAGGTTGTCTGCTCGGGTCCGATAAATTGAAGTGAGAGTCAGAGGTAACTGGAGGGTGGCAAACCAAAGGCTTAGGATCGTGAACCTTGGGCCTGTCTAGATCTTGAAGTTCCCTATTGGTTCCTGTGTGATGATCCTCACAGAAGACAAAGACCCTGGGAGGATGCAGGGCTTAGTTCTGCTTCAGCAGATGTTGCTCTGAGAGCCCCACCCTCTATGGCCTCATCACACTGTCCTCACTTCAGAATCCAGAGCATCCCAGCGGTGTCCTCGGGCTGCTGGTGACCAAACTCCCCTGTGATTAGACATATTCTCCTTGGAGTACCGGGCTGGGGGTTGCCCCACATGCTTGGCTGAGCTCTTGGGGATGGGCAGCTCAGGGAACCCCATGGCAAACAGGGTAGGGTTGGGGGGGAGACCCCGTGAGACATGTCCCCTCTCCCTGCTCCTTGTCGATGGCCCCACCTAATAGGCCGGTCTGGGCAAACAGCTCCAGCAGTTCCCTCCCCGGCCCTGAGGCCAGACCCGTGGGCTGGTGGGCAGGAGGCTGGGGAGGGGTGCCCCTCTCCTGCCTTCCTCCCCAGGAGAAGCCGGAAATAACCTCAGGCGGGTATCCCTCCCTTGGCAAACACAGCCTTGCCTCCCAGTCTGCTAGGTTCAGTGGGCCCTTCTGGGGCAGAGTCCAAGAGGCGGGAAGAGATCAAGGTTCTGGGGAGAAGTGTTAGCGGGGTGAGGACGTGGGTTCCTCTTGCCCCAGCCTCTGTCCCTCCCCCCTGCCCTGCCTGCACCCCACACCGCCTGCCGCCTGAATGTCTGGCTGTCACCCTGAGGATGATTGTTTTGCTCTCATCCCACAAGCTAATTATGGGCCCTGAACTGAGGGAATAGGAAGTGTCTCTCCCCTAGTGCCCTCCCCACATCCCCAGTTTATCCCCTGTTCCCAGGAGAGGCTGAATGGCCGGCCCTGGTGTGCAGGGTGGCTGGTCCCAGGCACTCACCTGTGCAGTGGGCTGCTGGCCTGTAATTAGCTCCCCACGGCGGATGGAGCAGAAAGGCTGCTGCTTTCTCCTGCTTTCTCTCTGCCCTCTGGGGGAGCCCTCCCTGCAATCATCCCATTCTTGGCTATGGCGGTGACCTCCCTCAGCCCCCTAGGCTGAGCCCCATGCGGGAGGGAGGAGTCTGACAGTGGAGAGGTGCGGGGGCTCAGAGGCCAAGAGGCCAAGGGAAGCCTGCCTGCTGGTGTGGGAAGAAGAGGGAGCCTGCCCCAAAGAAAACTCTGGGTACAGAAATAGAATAGAAAGAAGGAAGGAGGCCAGGAAGTAAGGCATGGGTCTTGGGGCCCGAGTGAGCCAGACCTGCTCTGAGTCCTGAGAGCCCTAGACGACCCTCCAAGGCCTGGGGTGGCCAGTGGTCAGTGCAGCCTCTAGGAGAGGCTTGTGGAGCAGGCTCAGGACTGGCCCCTGTCTTGGCCCCAGCTCCTTCCCTCTGTTTGTACTCAAGAGAGTGTGTGTGTGTGGGGGTGGGGGCGGGGGGGCATCCACTGAGCAACATCCCCAGCATTCTGAAAGGTGTGTATGTGCACTTTCTTCCCTTACCCATACCTAGGCTGCTCACCCTCCTCGCGCAGCCCCGGGGCTTTCACTGCCCTGGATTGGGGTGACTCCTCCCCCACCCTCCTGGGCCGTCACCCAAAGGCCCATCCTCCCAGCTGGATGGGTGGTCTCTGAGGACCCTGATTCCATGACTGAGAACACGACAGTGAGTCACGGGAGACCCTTAGGGAGACCCAAGGCCAGCCCCTCAGTTGTTTCTTTTCTTTTATATTTTTATTGATTTCAGAGAGGGAGAGAGATAGAAGCATCAATGATGATAGAGAATCATTGATGGGCTGCCTCCTGCACGCCCCCTACTGGGGATTGAGCCCGAAACGCAGGCATGTGCCCTGACCGGAATCGAACCTGGACCCTTTAGTCCGCAGGCCAAGGCTCTATCCACTGAGCCAAACCAGCCAGGGCCAGACCCTCAGTGTTGTTGTTTTTTAAAAAAATATATTTTATTGCCTTTTTACAGAGAGGAAGGGAGAGGGATAGAGAGTTAGAAACATTGATCAGCTGCCTCCTGCACACCACCCACTGGGGATGTGCCTACAACCAAGGTACATGCCCTTGACCGGAATCGAACCCGGGACCCCTCAGTCCGCAGGTGGATTGCTCTGTCCACTGAGCCAAACTGGTCAGGGCTAGACCCTCAGTTTTTTATTTTATTTTTTATTTTATTATTATTTTTTTTAAATTTCTTTATTGATTAAGGTATCACATATTTGTCCTCGTCCCCCCATTTCCATCCCACCCCCCTAGACCCTCAGTTTTTAATACTGCCTTTCACAAAGCAGGGATGCCTTGATTTTCTGCCGCACATAGATGTGCATTTTTTATTATTGTAGCTATGTTTTATTGAATACTCATTAGGGAACTCCTATAACTAGCATATCAAATCTATGATTTTGTAGATTGTTTAGGATGCAGCAAAGTAAGTTGATTTAAAGAAATAGTAGGTAAATAATAGTACAACTGTACATAAACGTGGTGAATATTTTGAAAGTGATACGCAAAAGACTTTAAGTTCTGGTAACTGAGGCCCAGAGGGGTCAACTGGAAGTACCCGAGACAGGCCTGACATCCCCCCACCCCCCAAGGATGATGCTGGGCTGAGCTGTGTTGGAGGTCAAGTCTCCTGGCCCCACCCTACCCCCAGGCCTGCACTCCTTAAGCTGTGCTCCTCTGACCTATCCCTTCAGTTCTGAGGATATTTTCACTGTAAGAAGAATAAGGGCAGACTGGGGTCCTGAGAAGGGGTGTGTGTGTGTGTGTGTGTGTGTGTGTGTGTGTGTGTTTGTGTGTCGGGGGGCGGTGGGGGGAGCGGGGGTTGAGAGAGGTTCCAAGGTTGCAGATAGAGCCTTGAAGGAAATAAGATTTGCAGAAGTCACTTAGTTTGGACTGTGTATGAGGGGATGCTCTGGAGGGGCTCTCGGAGGTCCTAGGGTTCCCTCCCCTGCCCCTTGCTGCGCGGGAAAGAAGGAGGTGGACCCCCTAGGAAGAAGAAAAGGCCCTGTAGGCTGCAGGCAGCAAGGTTGCGAAATGGGTCCCCAATTCCAGCTGGCCAACTTCACTTTTCTTTTTTTCTTTTCCCTCCCTCTTGTGTGTGTGTGTGTGTGTGTGTGTGTGTGTGTGTGTGTGTGTGCATGCTCGCATTTAAAGTCACAACAGGAAATGGGGTAGTGATTTGTCTGGAGGGAAGGCAGAGAGAGGGCAGAGAGCAGCGTCTCTGAGCCTGTGGTGAACTGGCTTCCCCAGCTGGAAGGGGAGCTGTCTTCCCACTGAACTGGACCCCCAAGCCCTCTCAGCCCCCGATCCCCTACCCACAGGACACTTACAGACTGTGTAAGAAAGCCAGCTACCCCCTTCTTTGGCCTTTCTTACTCACGGGGTGTCAGAATAGTGAGGGGCTCTAGCCACCCCCCTCTGGCCTCGGGCCCTCCCCATCCTGGTGCTTTTGCTTCCCATTCCCATTCTGAGTTTTCTATCATGTAGCAGCCCTCCTCCCCTCTCGAAGGCCAGGGACAGCCCTGCGTCTCGGGCATAGCTCCAGCCCTGTCCTCTTCTCCCCCGCTGTCTCCTTGAAGTCGCCTCTCTACCCAGCCTGCTCCCAACCCCCCCCCCCTACTGTTTTTTAAGCCAAAGGAAGGAACTTAAGCAAGAGAGATGTGTTTTAGAGCCCAGTAAGGATTTCTCAACAGCTGAAAGACCTGGTTCTGATTCTGAATCAGAGCTGCAGAATCCAGCCATCTCATCCCAAGACTGAATCCTTTGTGGACTGGGGGCCAGGCAGGGGAAGGAAGCAGGGCACACACACACACACCCCCAGGTGGAATTCTGAGCAGGGAGGGGGCCCCGGGGACAGAGGTGACACTCTGTGGCCGAGTCCCAGACTTGCTGGTGGAACAAGAAGAGCTGAAGTCAGGACCTGGCAGGAAGCAGGATCGTGAGGACATGCCATTTAGCAATGTTCTGCCAAGCCCCAGACTCTTGATCATCTCCCAGCCCTCCCCCCGCCCAAGCAGGAGGATTACCAGACAGATGTCTTCTCCCACTGTCTTGGGCATCCAGAGGCCAGAGAAGGAGGATTCTGGCAGTAAAAGGGAAGGGAAAAAGTGATGTCCCGACACTAGGACGACCGAGTGAGGACTCAGTGCTCAATAAATATTTGTTGAATGAATCAGTACATGTGTCTCAGGAGCTGGGGACAAAGATAAAAGTGCCCTGGCCTCTCAGTATTTGTAGTCAGGTAAACAGGCTGTGATAAACGGAACTACTGGGGCTATGGGAGCCTCTAAACTGCCCACGGGGAGGGTCTGCCTTTAGTCAGGAGGCCATAGGACTCTGGCTGGAGGCACAGATGGTAACTGGGTGGAAAAGGTGGGGACGGAAAGGATGGAGGTGAAGGAGGACCATGGTACAAACCATCGCTCCCCATTTGTGGCCTGTTTATTGTCGGCCCCGCCCTGTGCTATGTGCTGTTCATGCACCATCCCATTTTACAGATGAGCAAACTGAGACTCAGAGACATTAAGTAATTTGCCCCTAGTCCCGCAGGAGGTGACAGATGATGATTCAAACCGAGGCTGGGCCCAGGGCAGAGCAGAGCGATGAGTGAGGTGGGGAGGTTCCTGAAATAAGGACCAGATGCAATGTGTTCCCTGAGGTTATGGTTATGGTTATGGCTAATGGGATTCTTCTTCCTCAGCCCGGGCCCTTGCACCCTACCCTACAGTATTTGGGTGTGTGGACGTGTTAAGGATATTTCCTCAGGGCTCAGAGGCCCCGTCCTTCCCGGGATTTATTTTAGGGAGAGTGACTGGAATCCTGCAGCTGAAGCTGGGGTCTTCTTGGGAATGGGGTGGGGCCTGTTGTTTTTGGAAAAGCAGCCGCTATTTAGGGAAATGCCTCTTGAACATTGTGAATGACGGAGATGGTGAGAAAAAACCGGAGTCGTGGGGCGTGCAGGATGCTGAGCTTGGGGGTCGGGGTAGAGGGAGGGTTCAGCATCTAAAAGCACACACCCCAGGTCTATTCTGGGGCCTGGAACTGAAAGTCCTTTGCGACATCACAGGCAAGCTGCGGTCTGTCCTCTCCCTCCCAGCTTCCGAGAGAGCGGCCCTCTCTGTGCCGGCATCCCTAACTCCTAGGACTCCAGACCACCCCCAAACTCCTCCCACAACACAGCCTCTCTCCACTTGGGTTTGCCTGAGACTCTCCTGTCTTCAGGGTTTGGAGGGTGCACTGGTGTGGGTCAGCCCGGAGGAACTCCACTTGCCCCCCATGCCCCGGACAGAGGGGAGCCCTCTCCCAGTCTGAGCCCGTCTCTGTGATGGCCTCACAATTGTGTGAGTGGCCCAGCATGTGTGTGTGCATGCGAATGTGTGCATATGTGTGGTGGGGCGGGCAGAGGAATCTGGACTTTAGGGAAGAGGAAAATAATGTGGTAGAGGGGGGTTGGATAACAAAGGATTTTTGCTTGCAACTAATAGTCTCCAGCTGCAAAAATACCAGAGGGGAGGCCAAACCGGGCTGGGGACTCCAGTTCTTGCCAACTCCTCACCGGCCTGCTGAGTGGGGCCCTGCCTGGCTTTGGGGAGGTGGAAGGGGAGACCGGCCAAGGGTAAATATCTGAGAGCAGGATGGTCCCTTCCTGGAACTAGGAGGGAACGAAGGCCAGAGGGAGGCCCGAAGGTGAAGGTCAGCGTTGTCCTGGGGCTCAGCCGGGAATCGGCTGCACCTGGATGAGGGGCCTTCGTGCTCCTCAGGCTTCTTCCTCCCCTCTTGCTGAGGGAAGGGAGGGTGGGGAGCAGGGCAGGGTGTTGCCAGCCCTGGGGCTGGGCAGTGACTCAGGGAAGCCTCAGGAAATGGAGAGAAGGACCCAGCTGCACCAGCTGGTGCTGGGAAAACAGCTCCCCATGGTGAAGTTCGTCCACATGCCAGCAGTCCTCAGACCCCCACCGCGCCCACCAAGCAAAGGGCACGCAGCCCTGTTTGCCTTCCAACCACGCTGCCGGCTGCCTGGGGCTGTGGGCAGGTCCCCCTCCCTTTGGGACTTCGGGACTTTGGCTTCCTCTGGAGGCAGCCCAGCCGCCTTCCCTGTAATCTGATTTCTCTGTGGTAACGGTGTGTGGGGCATTTTGATCACCTAACCCCTGCAACTGGGCCCTCTTCCTACTTGGCCTGGGACCCACATCCCAGGCTGCTCTACCCTTCTCTCCGGGGCCCTGGTGCTGGAGGGAATGGCTGGGTTCGGGTACATCAGCACTTACAGAGATAACTCATCCGTGTGACCTTCCTCTGGTCACCTCGGAGTGGGTTTCCACAGGGGGGACCTGAAGAGGAAACCAGTTTGATGAGAATCTCAAATTGGCTCCTTCCTCTCCCCTCTCCCCTCCCCCAGCCTAAGTCCTATGACCGTGAGTCAGTGGCAGGACCCAGCCAAGTTCCTTGGGAGCCATGTTCCTGTTCCCTTTGTCCCCACCCCCACCCACTGTTGGGAAACAGACCCTGAGCCCCTGTGGGGAGGGGAAGGATCAGGAGGGGCTGAGCTGAGTTCCCAGGCATCACACCTATCGCTGTGCTCGGGGCAGAATGCTTCCCTCTGGGCTGAGTGTGAGTAAAGGGGGTGAGATCGGCCCAAGGCAGGCCATCCAGAGAGAGCTTTCTCTCCCCCCCCCCCGTTGGGGAAACTGGTGGAAGTGGAGTGCAAGGCAGGGGTCCCAGGGAGTCCCTGTCTTGGAAATTTTCCAGTTTGCAAGAGGCATCACGTGTGAGGGTGGTGGTGGAAGACGGTGGGTGGCCAGGGGGTCCTGGAGAAGAGGGGCCCAGAGGTCTGCAGGGGTCCCTGTCCTCTGACGTGCTGCCTCCCAGATTTCCCGCTGCCCTCATCCCACCCCTGCTCTCTTCAGCTTCTTGGCCTCTTGCATCTTCTCGGGACCCATGGCTGTAGACGGAGTGTGGCCCTCCCCCTCCTCCACACCCGGCCCTCTGGAGCTCCCACTCCTGCTCAGCCATGCCTCAGTTTGCCTTCAGAGTCCTTGTGCCCTCTCCTCCAGCCCTCCCTGACATCAGGAAATTGAGCAATAGGAACATTGAAAGAACAGGAGTGGGGGTGAATAGAGGAAGTTCGGCCTATCTCACTGGCTCTAACCTTTGGCCACCGTGGACCTTCCCGTTTCCATCCATATGGGCCCCACACTTTGGCATCCTTTTCTCTCAGATTGGATTTATCGACAAGGGCTTGCTTTTCCATTTTTTAAAAGTCATGCAACACGTAACAGCTTCCAGTCAGTGCTCTGGCTAGCATGGGACTTACCATATGTGAAAGTCCAGCTAAAAATAAAGAACTGTGTGAGTGGCCAAACATTGTGTGATGTTTTAATTAGCCTGAGTGCTCTTATCTCAAATAAAAGCAGATTTAAAAAAAAAAAAAATCCTAAAATGAGCTGGTGAACCTGTCCTGGCTGTCTTTGGGGACTCCAAGAGGAGCTTCCGGCCAGGGCTGGAGTCAGGGAAGCTTGTACCCCGTGCCCCCCGTGTGCCTATCCTGCCCGGGCACGGGGAGCGGGGCTGTGCGGGAAGGTCCTCGGAGACTTCTCCTTGGAGAGGCCAGATCGGTGGAAAGGTGGCAAAGATCACAAGGCTAAGTGTGCTGCCTCTGCTACCTCCCATAGGAGCTCAGGGGGGCAGAGACGGCCCTGGCCTGGGGGGGAGGGGGAGCACCCAGAGGAAGGGGGCTCTGCAGGAGCTCAGGGTGGGCATGTCCATGCGAGCACCTCCCCCATAGCTCTTTCGTTCGCGCCCTCCAGACGTAGAGCAGATGGCCATTGACTGGCTGACGGGCAACTTCTACTTTGTGGATGACATCGACGACAGGATCTTTGTCTGCAACCGGAATGGCGACACGTGTGTCACTCTGCTAGACCTGGAGCTCTACAACCCCAAGGGCATCGCGCTGGACCCTGCCATGGGGTGAGAGGGCTCTGCCCTGCACAGGGGGAGGCGGGAGCTGCCGGGGGAGGGTGGGTCCCCGGCGGCCGGGACTCCTTTAACGCGCCGTCTGCCCACAGGAAAGTGTTTTTCACCGACTACGGGCAGATCCCCAAGGTGGAGCGCTGTGACATGGACGGGCAGAACCGCACCAAGCTGGTCGACAGCAAGATCGTGTTTCCTCATGGCATCACGCTGGACCTGGTCAGCCGCCTCGTCTACTGGGCCGACGCCTACCTGGACTACATCGAGGTGGTGGACTACGAGGGCAAGGGCCGGCAGACCATCATCCAGGGCATCCTGGTGAGGGGGAGCCTTCGCGGGGAACCCCAGGGGGGGGGCCCTCCGGGGGGCGGGCGTGGTCGTGAGCGCTTTGGGGAAGGGCAGGACGTGGCTTCCACTCCGATGGGAACAGTCATTTTAGAGATGCCTTTTGCTTCCCTTTTCTGATTTGACAATGGCCTCTGGGGGATGGATGCGCAGGAAGGTGACAGTTCGAGTTTGGCAGATGGAAACAGCAGGGCTCGAGAGGTTGGGGATTTGCCTGAGGTCACACAGGAAATAGCACTCGGACCTCGTCTGGAAGCCCTGCCAGCGCAGATGGCACTGCGTTCTGGGATAATCGGGGTGACAGCCATCTCGGTTTGCATGGGACTGTCCTGGTGTCAGCAAACCCGTTGGTCCTGGACAGACTGGGACGTGGGTTACGTTAGATAATGGACACGTTATGTGGGCGGCAGGGCCGTTACAGGGCCAGGCTGTCCTCCCTCCCCTCCCCTAGCTGGGCGCTGGAGTTGGGTTAAGACTGTTCTCTGCGGGCAGAGTTCAGGTCCCAACTCCGATGTCACCGGAATCCTGCCATCACCCACTGTGGGCCTGATTCTGCGGGGGACGTGGTTTCTGCCCTCCAGGGATGTGAGCAGACCGGGTGGGCTGCGTCCACAAACCACCAGGCAGTGCGGAGAAACCCAGAGCACCGGCGTGCGGGGGGAGGGGGCGTCCCTGGTTCCAGGAGCTCTTGGAGGAGACGCTCCGTGAAGGAGGAGGGGGATTTGACAAGCGAAGAGCTCAAGAACAGGCAGCCCAGCCGGGGGAGGAGGGAAGCACAGCGTCAGGCAGCGATGGAGTGGAGCTAGGAGCACAGACCACGGCGGCTGGACGGAAAGCCGAGGGGCTCTCCGAGGCGGAGGGCGGACTTCTTTCCCTTGTGCTGACCGTGCTGCCTGCCCCTCGCAGATTGAGCACCTGTACGGCCTGACCGTGTTCGAGAATTACCTCTACGCCACCAACTCGGACAACGCCAACGCCCAGCAGAAGACAAGCGTGATCCGCGTGAACCGCTTCAACAGCACTGACTACCAGGTCGTCACCCGTGTCGACAAGGGGGGCGCCCTCCACATCTACCACCAGCGGCGCCAGCCCCGAGGTGAGCAGAGCTCCGCAGCCCCTCCGGGGGCCCTCCTGTGGGAACCCCCGATTCTCTCGTATCACGACTGCTTCTCCTAACCACGTCATACCCTGGCCACCCACTCCTCTGACAGCCCCTTCCTGCCCCTCGGCATCCGGATCCCACCCCCGGGCGGCCCCTTCCCCCTCTGCTGAGGACGTAGAGTGTTCCTCCCGTCCCTCCCCTGGTGGGTCTAGAGGAGAAGCCCCTGGCGTGGGCAGCCGTGGGACTCTCCCTGGCCGCAGCGGCCCCCACCTGAGTGGCTGGGCTGTGGTGGGACAGAGGCGTTCCCGTCCTCAAATGGGACAAGGGGCACGACGAGCACAGCAGGAGGGAGTGTGGGCAGACTCAGGCAGCCTTCTCAGGACTAGGCACAGAGGCCCCGAGGGTGCTGACCCGCTCTCCACCCGCCCTAGTGAGGAGCCACGCCTGTGAGAACGACCAGTACGGGAAGCCGGGCGGCTGCTCCGACATCTGCCTGCTGGCCAACAGCCACAAGGCGCGGACCTGCCGCTGCCGCTCCGGCTTCAGCCTGGGCAGTGATGGGAAGTCATGCAAGAGTGAGTAAAGGGTGTGCGTGCCTGCTGGGGTGGGTGGGAGGGTGTCCCGACCCGCCTCCCCACAGCCCTACCGCTTCTGTCTGAGATGAAGGCATTTACCCAAAGTTTCCTCACTAGTAAGAGACAGTCACAGAACTGGAACCCACATCTGAAAACAAGCCTTTTCCCACTATCCCGCTCGCTCGAGCTCCATGGAAGAATGGCCCCTTCCTCCCTCCCTCCCTCCCTCCCTCCCTCCTTCCCTCCCTTCCTCTCTTCCTTCCTCCCTCCCCCCCTCCCTCCCTCCCTCCCTCCCTCCCTCCCTTCCTTCCTTCCTTCCTTCCTTCCTTCCTTCCTTCCTTCCTTCCTTCCTTCCTTCCTTCCAAATAAGTAGTGAGCATGTCCTGAGTGTCTGGCACTGTCCTAAAATAAAAATTCAGCAGTGAACAGGTAGATGTCATCTCTGTCCTCCAGGGCGTACAGTCTGGCAGGGGAGACAGACAAATAAATATAAAACTTCAGGTGGGGGTAGGTGTTAGGAAGAAAATAAATGGAGAGTAGAGTTAGCGATGACCCGAGGGCTCCGTGTAGCTAGAGCAGCCAGGGAAGACTTCTCTGCAGAGATGGGATTTGAGCCGAGCACTCGGTGAGTGAGGAGGAGCTGCCTGCAGGAAGGGCACAGGGGAACCCCCCCCCCCCCCACCGCGCCCAGGCTCTGAGGCCCTGTGGGCTTGGCGACTTTCAAGCAGAGAAGTGACATCACACTGGCTGCTGGGGTGGGGACGGGCAGCAGCCAGTTTAGGCAAGAAGTGATGTGGCTCAGATTAGGACGTTCGCTGAGGAAGTGGTGGAAAGTGGTCAGATTCCAACATACTTTGAAGGTGCTCCTTTTCATTACCGAGCAGCACACTTCACCAAACACATGCTACTTGCTGCACTTGCCCCATTTCCCACTCCCGGGGAAGGTAAAACTCCCCGGCATATGTCTGTGTCTGTCGGGCCCTGTGCCCCGGAGCCTCTGCTGCCCCCACAGCCCCTGGCCCAGCACAGCCGGGGCCTTGCAGCCCCTTGGGGGGCGGTCGTGTGTGCACATGCAGGTGTGTGTCTGACTGTGCCTCCGTCTGTGCCTGCCCTAGAGCCAGAACACGAGCTGTTCCTTGTGTACGGCAAGGGCCGGCCAGGCATCATCCGGGGCATGGATATGGGGGCCAAGGTCCCAGACGAGCACATGATCCCCATCGAGAACCTCATGAACCCCCGGGCCCTGGACTTCCACGCTGAGACCGGCTTCATCTACTTTGCCGACACCACCAGCTACCTCATTGGCCGCCAGAAGATCGATGGCACCGAGCGGGAGACCATCTTGAAGGACGGTAAGGGCCCCCGAGGTGGGAGGCGTGTGGATAGGACGCCCGAGGGGCATCACCCACCTGGGATGGGAAGCGATTTGGGGCCTCGACATCTGCCCCGGTGCCCCTCGCCCTCTGCTGAGTGGCTGGCTGGGCTGGTTGGCATGGAGATGAGGGGATGACAGACTGACCCCTGGGTGACCCCCTTCTTGGCTGAGCTGACAAGAGGCAGGAGGATGGATGGATGGCGTGGGCTGTCCTTGCCAGCCCTTGGGAAAACTCAGGGTCTCTCAGCCATTGGCTCCGAGCCCTGGAGCTGCACGTAGCACACAGCGGGAGCGGCCTGAAGCCTGGGATCAGAGCAGGCACACAGCACCACGTGCACACGCAGGGTCTGTGCTGCCAAGCGCCGCGTGCTTCCGCGTCCTGAGAAAACTGTGTGGTTGGTTGGTTGGTTGGTTTGTCTAAATCCTCACCTGAGGATACTTTCCTATTGGTTTTTAGAGAGTTGAAGGGAGGGGGGAGGGGAGAAAAAAAGAGAAACATGGATGTGAGAGAGACACATCGATTGGCTGCCTCCTCCTACACATGCCCTGACCCAAGGCCGGGGATGGAGCCTGCAACCAAGGTATGCATCCTTGACCGGAAATTGAACCCGGGACCTTTCGGTCCATGGGCCGACCTTCTAACCACTGAGAAAACCCGCCTGGGCAGGAAATGGTGTTTTGTGGACTGAGTCAGTTTTTCCCTCGGAGCTGCTGGGGCACGTCCACAGAGCACTGTCTTCTGAACACCCACCTGCATGAGGCTCTGGGCTGAGCTCTGAGCTCTGCCGCTTCCCAGGCTGAGTGAGGAATTCCCCGCTACACATGGGCCCCAGGGCAGGGCTCCCTAACCGGGCAACTCGCTGACACCAGTTACCACCCTCCCCACAGGGCAGAGAACCTCAGCAGTCAGCAGTCATAAGACTTTGGAGAAATCAAAAGTAATTCCTCATCACGAAAAGATTGGGGTTCCCTATGCTAGGGGAACTGCTATTTAAAGGGCACTGAAGACAAAGCCTTTTGCTAAGTGAAAAATCACTTCCTGATTTATTCATTTTGCTAGCTCAGGAGTTTTAGGGCTGGGACGTGGCGTCACACTTGTGCCCAGAGCACGTCGCTGCAGCTGTCCACCCTCACCCAGGCCCAGACATGCCCTCACACGGGAGCCCACATCCACCACGTAGGTGTGCTGGCTGTCACGTACAGCTTTGTGCCTCAGCACAGAGAGGCAACACAAACGATCTTCTATGCCCGGCCGGTGTGGCTCAGTGATTGAGCGTCGACCTATGAACTCGAAGGTCAGGGTTCAATTCCCCTCAGGGCACATGCCTGGGTTGTGGGCTCAATCTCCAGTAGGGGATGTATAGGAGGCAGCCGATCAATGATTCTCTCTCATCATTGATGTTTCTCTCTCTCCCCCTCTCCCTTCCTCTCAATAAAAAATAATAAATAAATCAATAAAAATATATATAAAAAAATATTTTTTAAAAAACAAAAAACCCCCCAAATGCTCCTTCCTCCATCCTCCCATCCCCATCCCACCCACTGTCTTGGGCATACAAGGCTCCCAGTCCTCCCTACTAGCCAAGTTGCTCAAAGGTAGGTGCACCCCAAGGGTCAGGGGCAGGCCGGTTGAGCTTCCTCTAAGTCTCTCCATCGTCGTCCCCTTCACTCCTGCAGGCATCCACAATGTGGAGGGCGTGGCCGTGGACTGGATGGGGGACAATTTGTACTGGACGGATGATGGGCCCAAGAAGACCATCAGCGTGGCCAGGCTGGAGAAAGCTGCTCAGACCCGCAAGACCTTGATAGAGGGCAAAATGACACACCCCAGGGCCATAGTGGTGGACCCACTCAATGGGTGAGTCCTCCCGGGGCCTTGGGTTGGGTGGGCCAGGCACCCTGTGGGTCTTAGAAGTGGCCGATGAGACAGAGAGTGAACAGGAGAGGGCAGCCTAGGTGGGATGCTTAGGCAAGAATGGGAAGCTGAAAGGGGAGATGTCCCCATCTTTAGGGCAATGGGAGTGATGCCTCAAACACACATAGACATCTGATCCTGTCACCCCCAGCCTAGAGCCCTCCACGGGGTTCCCCTGCCCTCAGAGTGAGACCACACTCCTTATCAGGCCGGGGTCCTAGGGGGTCTGCCTGCAGCTCTTTTGGCCTCATCTGCACCTTACTTCCTGCCCTTGGAAGTTCTGTTCTCACTGCCCCTTGTCTGCGCCTCAAAGAGACACCCCAGCTGTTCCTGCCTCCCTCTGCCTGGAATTCCCAGGTACTTGCAGGTCTAGCTCCTTCTCGGCATTCACATCGCACCTCCTCAGAGAGGCCTTCCTCACCTGCTGCGGTCACTCTCCATGTCGTCACCTGCTTCGTGTTCCTGCTTTTATCCCTTTGATGTGAGAGATCTTATCAGTTGGCTTATTTCTTACCTGTCTCCTTGGCGGGGATATGGACTCCAGGAGAGCAGGAGCCCTGGCTACCTTGGTCTTTTCTTTTTTCCCTTAAAAAAATTTTTTTTATTAATTTTTTTAGAGAGAGAGAGGAAGGGAGAGGAGAGAGTGAGATAGAAACATCAGTGATGAGAGAGAATCATCGATCAGCTGCCTCCTGCTCTCCTCACACTGGGGATTGAGCCTGCAACATGGGCATGTGCCCTGACTGGGAATTGAACTAGTGACCTCTTGGTTCATGGGTTGCTGCTCAATCCACTGAGCCACACCAGCTTGGCCCTTGGTGTTTTCTGGGTCCCCAAATGCCAGACGGTGCCCGGCTTGCAGTAGGCACTCATCAAATAGTTGCTGAATGGAGGAATAAATGAATGAAATGTGTGGTCCAGGGCTGAGCAGGACAGGAAGACCTCTGTGCGGGGCTCTGGGACCGCACACGTGGATTGTTAATGACTTGGTGCTGACCAGTCGCTGCCCGCAGGTGGATGTACTGGACGGACTGGGAGGAGGACCCCAAGGACAGTCGGCGAGGACGGCTAGAGAGGGCCTGGATGGACGGCTCACACCGCGACATCTTTGTCACCTCCAAGACAGTGCTGTGGCCCAATGGGCTGAGCCTGGACATCCCAGCCGGGCGCCTCTACTGGGTGGATGCCTTCTATGACCGCATCGAGACCATACTGCTCAATGGCACAGACCGGAAGGTGGGCCGGCACAGTGCCTCTGTGTGGTGTTCATCTGTGTGTCGCAGATCACGTTTACGTGTGGATGAGGCTCTGTGTGAATGTGTGGGCATCTGTGTGTTTGCCTGTGTCCCCATGGATGTGTACATCTGTGTGCTTGTGTGTCTCCTGTGTCGTGTTGTGTTGTGCTGTTAGAGGATTGCCTCCATTAAAGCACTCCTGACCGGGCCTGTTGTCCGGGGGCTGGACCACATCCGAAGGCGCTGCCCTCTCTGCTGTAGCTCCTGCAGTTCTTTCTGCCCAGCTCCTCCTCACCTGGCACACGGCTCAGGGCCACCTCCGCCTCTCCCCCAGATTCCCGTGTCTTTTTCATTTCTCCGTGCCTACCATGGGTTGGCCTTTAATAAATCCTGGCAAATGTTTGTTGGGAGAAGAAATGCAAGTTTGAATTCTGGCTGTCGGCTCGGTACTGTGTGTGTGTGTGTGTGTGTGTGTGTGTGTGGTGTGTGTGTGCGCGCGCGCCCGTAGGTGTTGGAGGGAGAAGACAGTGTGGACAAGCTCGCCATCGGTCTCCTGCTGGGCTCAGGGTCTGGCGCCTCACTCTGTGCAAAGCTCAGGGGCTCCCGGGCTAATGGAGGAAATAAGAGCCCACCTAGGATGTGGATAAATGAGGGTACAAACCAGTAACCTCTCTGGGCCTCCTCAGTCCCCCTGTTTGTCTGCAGCTCCTTAGTAACCTCCCCTCCATCCCTAGATTGTATATGAAGGTCCTGAGCTGAATCATGCCTTTGGCCTGTGTCACCACGGCAACTACCTCTTCTGGACCGAGTACCGGAGCGGCAGTGTTTACCGCTTGGAACGCGGTGCAGGAGGCGCACCCCCCACCGTGACCCTACTGCGTAGCGAGCGGCCCCCCATCTTTGAGATCCGCATGTATGATGCTCAGCAGCAGCAAGGTACCCCCTGGGGCTGGGGCTGGGGCTGGGGCTGGTGACCGGGTGGGACCTAGATGGGGGTGAGGCTCCCGAGGGGGGGAAGGCACGCCCCCTGGGACCCTAGGCTCTGCCTCTTGAGGCTCTCAGAAAGAGAGGCCCCGGCCCTCGCCCTTAGCGTGCGACGCACATGCCTGTCAGGCCTGGGTCCTTCGGGTCTGCCCTCCTGTCCTGTCTCCCTCCCTGCCATGCCTGCGTCTCCTGTTCTTCAACGGTCCTCTCAATGCTTCCTCCCTCTCCCTCTCCTCACTTTAATGCATCTCGTCCCCTATCTTCTCATTTCCTTTCCATCCCCTGTCCTCCCCCTCCTCCCCTGACCCCTCCCCACGACCCCCCTTCACAGTGGGTACCAACAAGTGCCGGGTGAACAACGGTGGCTGCAGCAGCCTGTGCCTGGCCACCCCGGGGAGTCGCCAGTGTGCCTGCGCCGAGGACCAGGTGTTGGGCACCGACGGCGTCACTTGCATGGGTACGAGGGGCCCAGCTGGGGTGGGAGGCAGGGAAGAGGCCCCAGCAGGAGGTGGCCTCGGGGCCCAGTAAGAGATGAAGGAGGCAAAGAGGGCCCAGTTGGGGCAACAGGAGCTGAGTGGGTGGGGCAAGAGAAGGCTCTGGGGACCAGGTGGGGGAATCAGAGGGGTGTGAGAGGGCACAAAGATTGGGGGGAACTAATCTCTGTTCCCCCATCGTTAAAGTAATGTATCAGGAGTTCTAAGTACCAGAGCCTGGCCGGGTGGCTCAGTTGGTTAGAGCATCGTCCCATGCACCAAAAAGGTTGCACATTCAGTTCCTGGTCAGGGCACACACCCAGGTTGGGGGTTTGATCCCCAGTCGGAGTGCATATGGGAGGCAATGGATCGATGTTTCTCTTTCACATCAATGTTTCCCTTTCTCTCTCTAAAAAAAAAAAAAAAAAAAAAAAAATTAGTGGAAACATTCTCGGGTTAGGATTTAAAAAAAAAAAAATAGAGAAGAGAAAAAAAGCCCAAATCTTACCAACTTATCCTCTGCCCTTTTGAGTTCGTATGTGTCACAGCATTTTCTGTGTTATTCCTGCATTATTTTAAATAAAAATAGGCTATGCCGCCCTGACCGGTTTGGCTCAGTGGATAGACTCAAGGGTCCCGGGTTCGATTCTGGTCAAGGGCATGTTGTGGGCACATCCCCAGTAGGGAGTGTGCAGGAGGCAGCTGATCGATGTGTCTCTCTCATCGATGTTTCTAACTCTCTATCCCTCTCCCTTCCTCTCTGTAAAAAATCAGTAAAATATATTTTAAAAAATAAAAATAGGCTATGCTCATTATAAAAATAAATACATAAACGTGGTAGAAAATAGAAGGAGAAAGCACAAGTCACCCCGAAGGCCACCAGCCCTTGATACCACTGTTCCCACCTGGGAAGCCACCCTCCCCAACATTTCTCTTCCACCTTTCCTGACTGGAATCCTGCTGCACATCCTGTCCCAGTTCGTGCTTTAGTCACTGGACAGTATGTCATGAAAACTTAAGCAGAATTTTTAATGGCTGAAGTAGATTTCATTAGTAAAAGTTCCATAATTTACTTAACCATTTCTCTATTATTGGATGTTTAGGTTGTTTCCAGTTTTGTTTGTTTATTTTTTTTAAAATATATTTTTATTGATTTCAGCGAGGAAAGGAGGAGAGAGAGATAGAAACATCAATGACGAGAGAGGATCATGGATTGGCTGCCTCCACGCTCCACACAGGGGATCCAGCCCATACCCCAGACTTGTGCCCTGAACGGGAATCGAACCGTGTCCTCCTGGTTCATAGGTCGACGCTCAACCACTGAACCACACTGGTCGGACTATTTCCAGTTTTTTGCTGTAATCACAGCCAACATTTATTGAGCACAGACTATGTACTAGGCACGGTTCTAAGCTCTTCCCATGCAGTAATGTATTTATTCCTTAACATATTCCTGTAGGAAAGATATTTTTATTATCCCCAATTTACAGATAAAGAAATTGAGGCCCAAAGTTAGAGCAGGAATATGAACCCAGGAAGTCCGACCCAGATCCCATTTCTTAACCACCCACTCGACTATTTCTCACACCTGCATGCTTTGCCATATTCTGAGTGAGTTCCTGACCGTAGAATCCCAGAGTGCAACTGGGTAGCGGGGCCTTGGGGCACAGCTAAGAGTGAGTGACTGAGGCCAGTGGAGGGCAAGGGCATTGGCAAAGAGAGGAACTGGGGGGCCAGGGTAATGGAAAGATCCTTCCACGGACGTTGAAATCACCAAGAATTGAAGCAGAATGATTTTGGAAAGAGTGACGCTGGAGCCAGGATCTAAAAACCCTTAAGGATGAGAGGGAGTGGCCTGGGGGCCTGTAGAAGTAGGGGTGGGATGGTCAGATAACAGGAAAGTCAGTGTGCATTTTGCAGAGAGAAGAGAGGAGAATAGTCGGGAAGCAGGATGGAGCAGCAAGCCGGACACCTCCAGGCTCAGTGGTCCGTGGGCTGTGGGAGAGAAGACAGCCGCCCACGGGCCGGGGGAAGGCTTAGTGGGAATGGCAGATGGGCCAGAAGGGACGCACAGAGCTTGCAAGGTCCAGGGACGGGCTGCCCTGGGCTCCTGGAGGTGACTGATGCCGACACAAAGGACGCGGTGCTTTTACTTCTGATAGTGCAGGGCAGACAGAGGCGGTGAGGCGAGGTGCTGGGGGACAGGAGTGGAGCCTGCAGAGTTCTGGGCCTGTTTCACTCCTGCGGTGGGTGAGCATCGGTGAAGGAAGAGCCAGGGCAGGGCAGGGCCCTGAAGGCCCCAGGAATCCCTTCCCAGGAGCCGTGGGTGAAGATGGCAGGGAGGGGGGACGAGTGGTCTCTCAGGGGCACGAAGGGGGTGGGGCTCTGCACTCTCGCGGGAGCTGGCGTGTTAGAGTGAGCATCACCTGTGGCTCCAGGTAGAGCTGCCGTTTTCAGCAGATAATCTGTTCATGAAGAATTACACTCTAGGTGAAATTACCCTGTGCGTTCTTTTTAAATAACAAAATAAGCAAAGTACAGGGGCCTTAGCACCTGACTCGTGATCTGGGTCTGACTTTCCCCCTCACGCCCCTGTGGTGCCCACAGCGAACCCGTCCTACGTGCCCCCACCCCAGTGCCAGCCGGGCGAGTTTGCCTGTGCCAACAGCCGCTGCATCCAGGAGCGCTGGAAGTGCGACGGGGACAACGACTGCCTGGACAACAGTGACGAGGCCCCGGCCCTCTGCCGTGAGTCGCCCGCCCTCTCCTCGGCGGCGGGCCTGCAGGGCAGCCAGTGGAGGGCTCTGCCTGCGGGGGAGCGGGGCCCCATCCTCACAGCGACCTCTGACCTGTTCCCTCCCCAGATCAGCACACCTGCCCCTCAGACCGCTTCAAGTGCGAGAACAACCGGTGCATCCCCAACCGCTGGCTCTGTGACGGGGACAACGACTGTGGGAACAGTGAGGACGAGTCCAATGCCACGTGCTCAGGTGTGGAACCTCTAAGTCAGGGAGGCGGGGGAGCGGGGAGCCAGGCTGGGGAAGACTGAGGGGCCTCCGCAGAAAGGAAAGCACTCAGGGCGTGGGGCAGAGAGGATGGGGCCCGAGCAGGAGAGGGGTGCTGTCCCCTTCCCCTGAAGGGCAAGGCTGGTGGGGAGGACTGAGCCTGCAGGGGACAGAGCACAGCTCTGCACGGGAGATCAGAGCGAGGCAGGGTGGGCCTCTCCTTGGAGGGTGCCAGAGCCCCCTCGAGAGATGAGGTGGTGCAGCCCTGTGAGGCCGCAGAGGTGGTTTGGGGTTCTCCGAGAGCAGTGGCTGTGAAGCCCGGAGGAAGACTTCCCATTACACTCAGAAGAGGGAAGGGGAGGAAAGTCAAGAAAGGGGGCAGGGCCGGGAGCATTCACGCCCCCTCTGTCCGCAGCTCGGACCTGCCCGCCCAACCAGTTCTCCTGTGCCAGTGGCCGCTGCATCCCCATCTCCTGGACCTGCGATCTGGACGACGACTGTGGGGACCGCTCTGACGAGTCGGCCTCGTGCGGTAAGAGGGGCGCGGGAAGGCCGGGCCGTGGCCCAGAGGAGGTCACCCCGAGAACATCCCCCCGGCTGGGGGGCAGGGGCGGAGGGGCCTGGAAGACCCTGCACGTTCGTACTGTGTGGTCTTGAGCAAGTCGCTCTCGGTGGCCTCTGTGCCTTTCACCTGCAAAGCGGGGATGGTACCACCACCAGTGCCATCGTGTGGATGTGGGGGTTCCGCGGGACCGTGCGTGAGGAACACTCGGCACGGGGCCCGTGCTTGGTAACGACCAGCTTTCACACGGTGCTCAGGGAGGTGGGGATACGGGGGCTGAGGCATGGCGGCTCAGCCTCTCTCCCGTCTGCCCACACCGAGGGCTGCTGGTTACCAGAGAGAGGCGTGCTCGGTGCTGCGACGCTGTGCAGTCTTGGGTGCCTGACTCAGCTACGTGTTCTCCCTGACAGCCTATCCCACCTGCTTCCCCCTGACTCAGTTTACCTGCAACAATGGCAGATGCATCAACATCAACTGGCGATGTGACAATGGTAAGAGCAAACTCCCTTCACCTGCCCTGGTTCCCAGGAGAGCTAGAGGGCAGCCCGGGGTGTAAGGCCCAAGGGGTCTTAGAACCAAGCAGGGCCTCCCTCCAGTGTGCTAAAGCCCCACTGGATTGGATGGGGAAAAGGAGGACACGCCAGAAATGCCGTGGGGGAACCCAGACCGGCTGAGGGGGACCCTGCCCATCGCATCTGCACCCTTCCTCCCCAGGCAGGGTCTGAGCTGTCTGACCCCCGGCATTGGCTCGGGGGCCGGGGAGAGATCAGCAAGCAGGGCTGGGAGGAGTGGGCCGGAGGGACAGAGCAATGAGAGCCCAGGGCCCAGCTCCCTTCTCCCGGCAAACCCCGTCTCCTCAAGTCCTTGGTGCACCCTCCAGGCTCCTGCTCTAGGCTCAGGAGCCCACCTGGCGGTCAGCCATGGACCAGGTGATGTCAGCCCTGAGCCACGGGCCAGGGGATTGTCGTGTGCGTGCCGTCTCGGGCTCGGGTTGTGTCTGTGTGGTGTGGTGACGTGTTGCACGGTGGCTCCAGCCCTGGCTGACGTGTGAGAGGAGGGACTGGGCCAGCGCCATGCTGCCCCTCACCTTTGCCGTGTCTCGTGTGCCAATGGTTCCCCTGGCGGTTTCTGTGTTTCAGAGAAGGATTGTGGGGACGGCTCTGACGAAAAGACCTGTCCTGAGCCTGCCGGTCAGTGCATAGAAGCACATGCACCATCACCCCAGAGCCCCAGCTGGCCTCTGGCTGCCTCAGGACGCCCAGGCTGCCCCCTCCCAGAGCTCCTAGGATGTGGAGGAAAAGCTAAAGCGAGCAGAGAGAGGGGGGAGGCGACAGAAGGAGAAAGCAGACCGTGGGAAGGGAGAAGCCGAGTGGGCAGAGGCACCTCTCGGAGGAGAGAGGAGGGGACAGGAGACTGAGGCGGGGGAGGAGGAAAGAGCTAGAGAAGCACATGCAGGTGGAAGAGGCAGGAACACGGCCCTGTAGCCAAACCCATCTTCCCCAGCGCCCTGGAAGTGTGGAGGGAAGTCCAGTAGCCCCCAGCTGCAGGCAGTGCCCCTTGTGAGCTGTGCCCAGCAATGCCCACGTTCAGGGCAGGGCCTGATTCCGCCCCCGCCCACCCCCCAGAGAGGCCTCACCTACACTCCTTCCATCTCCCTCCCTCCAAAACCAGATAAATCCCTGCCTTGCCCCAAAAGCAAACAGACCCCCCTGTTCCCACACCCTGCCTAAAAGAAAGAAACGCGCCCTGTGTCCCTCCCCCAGCCTCCCCCCGACTCAGGGAAGGGCCCTCCTGGAGCCCGCCCGCCGCCCCTCCCCCCATGTGGGCCATGGTGCATGCTGCAGTCTATGCAGTTTCTGTGTCTTTTCCGTTTGTTTTTTTCTCCGTGGGGGGGTTGGGGTGGGGAGGTGGGAATCGGGAGGTGGGAGTGGGGGCCCCACCTGGGGTCACAGAGAAGGCTGTTTGCTGACCCGCTCCTTGCCTCTCCCCTTCTTGCCCTCCCCCCCTCCCCCCCCACCAGACAATGACTGTGGGGACAATAGTGACGAGGCAGGCTGCAGCCACTCTTGCTCCAGCACCCAGTTCAAATGCAACAGCGGGCGCTGCATCCCAGAGCACTGGACCTGCGATGGGGACAATGACTGCGGGGACTACAGCGACGAGACCCACGCCAACTGCACCAATCAGGGTAGGCACCTGGAGCCCGCAGGGCGGGGCGAGACGGTCCACGTGCCCGTCACTCAGCATCCACCCGTCCATCTGTCCTCCCGCTGCATGTCCTTGCCATCTGGGAGCCGAGATAACCCAGCGGTGGCTCTTATCCTGCAGGCGTTTCCAGCCCAGTGGGAGAGGGAGATTGCGACAAGTCCGTGTCACACGCTGTTAAGATTGCAGGCTTTGCAGCTGGGTGGCTTTGGGTTTGAGCGCCGGCTCTGCTAACTATCTGGGTGGCCTTGAGCAAGTTACTTAATGGCCCCTGTGCTCATCTGCAAAGTGGGGATAATAATAGCACCGATATCGCGGCTTTGCTGTGGGGGTTTCAGTGAGGCCGTGCTCAGCAAGCACTCAGCCCGTGGCTTGTGTTGGGACCTCGTAGCTTTGAAAGGGATGCTCAGGGGGTCGGGAAGAATGAGTGCGGTGAGGACCAAAGCAGAGAGGGGTTGGCTCTGTGAGGGTCCCTAGTGCCAGGCCCCCAGGCCCCAGCCAGGGGCAGTGGAGCTCAGTTTACGGGGAGGCACAGACCCTCTCCGCGGGAGCTGGGCGTCTCGCTGTGGCTGTTGTTAACGATGGGAGAATGCACACCCAGGATTACCCTGGCTTCAAGGGAAGTCTGAAATTTTTATGTGAAATCTACCCACTCTACAATACATACATTCGTGTCCTAGAGCTGCCCCAGTAAAGTACCACAAACTGAGTGGCGTAAACAACAGAAATGTATGATCTGACATTACTGAAGGCTGTGAGTTCAAGACCCACGTGTCGTCAGGGCTGGCTCCTGCTGAGGGCTGTGAGGGAGGACTGTTCCAGGCCCCTCTCCCAGCTCTGGCGTTTGCTGGCCATCTCGGCGTTCCGTGGCTTGTGCGTGTCGCACCCCGATCTCTGCCTTGGTCCTCACGTGGCATCCTCCCCGGGTGTGTGTCTGTCTCTGTGTCCGTACCTCCTCTTTATGGGAGGACAGTCTTTTTGGATTAGGGCCCACCCTAATGACCTCATCTTAAATTGATCATCTCCAAAGACCCATTTCCAAATAAGGTCATGTTCACAGGTACTGTGAGTTAGGACTTCGGCATCTCCTTCAGGGAACACAAGTCAAACGGTGACAACTGGCAATTGATTTTAAAAGCTTAAAAAACACACCGCAAGCCAAAATCTTCCCACAGGCCTCATCTGGCCCCGGCTCACCGGCCTACAACCTCTGCCTCGTGGAGTTAGGTGCACCTAGTGGGAGCGGCGCTGAGCGTGAGAGGGAGGAGGGGGAGTCCCCAGGCCCAGGAGAGGGTCAGTTTCCAGGGCCCTCGCTGACAAAGGCTGGGTGAGGAGAGCAGGTGATAGAGCCTTGGATTCTGGGAAGGGGTCCCTGGAGGCGTGAGCATGGCCTGGTGGGAAAAGCTCCATTTACAAGCCGGGCGAACTCAGGCAAGCTGCTTCCTCCAAGCCTCCGCTTCCTCCTCTGTGAAATGAGAGGAGACGGGTCGGGGCCCGGCACGTGGGAACAGGGATGTCATGGTTGGTAGCAATCCTTAACTGTGGTTGTGAGCTGAAATGGCTGGGACCATTCAGGAGGCAGGATTTGAACCGGGACCGATGAGGGATTAGACTGTGGGTAAATGGACAAGCCAGAGGGTCTGCAGGGTGGGGGTGGGGTGGCCTGGAGAACCCAGCGGTAGGACTTAGAGGGTGAAGCTGAGCACTCCCACAGGGGTCCGTGGGGCCGGGTGGGGCCCCTCGGGCCGGAGGGGCGGAGGAATGAGGCTGTTTCGAAGGGGGCAGGTTACAGCAAAGGAAAGTTGGACGCCCGGGGACCTTCAGAGGATTTCGAAGCTGCAAGGTGATATGATGTAGGAGGTCTTTTGGAAGACGGTCCCGGAAGGGGATTTGATTAGAAATCGGTTCAGGGCCCCAAGGAAGGAGAATCGGCGTGGGGGCTGCTGCTGACGTCCACGCACCAGAGGAGAGCCGTGGCCACGCTTGGGGCAGGTGGTGATGTCCGTCAGGCAGGTGCAGTCACCTTTCCTGCTCCTTCCCTGGCCCCCGGAGTCATGTCTCACATAACCTGCAGGCCCTGAGACAGATGATGCCCAGCCCTGCCCTCAGCCCGCACGGCCCCCTGCGGACTTAGAATCAGCACCACTTGTGGCTGTGAGGCTGCAGGGCTCCGCCCACTTCTCTGGCCTGTGTTCCTGCCACCCATCTCCTCCTCGCTCCACCCTGGCCGTGCAGCCTCAACGGGGCCCTGGGCATTTGTCCAGCACGCCCTGCGTCGTCCTATCTCGGGCTTGGCACTAGCTGTTCCCTCTGCCTGGAATACCCCTCACGCTGTTCAGGCCTCTGCTCCGGTGACGCCTGCTCAGAGACCTTCCCCGTCCCATCTAAAGCAGCACCCTCATCCCTCGCTAGCCTTGGCCCGCCGGCTTTGTGTCCACAGCTTTGACCACCACCCGCAGTCCCAGCCTGGATTTCTGTGTTGCGTTTCATTGTCTGTGTCTTCCCCACTAGAGCTTCACTTCCATGGCGGTAAGGACCGTCACGGAGTCTTGCTCGTGCTGGCGCCTGACGCAGTGCCCGGCACACAGTCGGCGATCACTAAGGGTCTGTGGCGTGAACGAATGCATGAGGCTAGGCTAAGGTGGGGGCGTTGGCGCTCTGGCCTAGCAAACTGCTTATCCAATCACGCCCTCGTGTGTAAAATAGGGGGGTTAGGTGAGGTGGTCTTGGGGTCGGAGAGTTGTGACATCCCTGCCTGCCTCTCATGTAGGGCTTCAAGGAGTATCAGCGGTGCTCAGAGGGCACTCCATCTCCGTCTCTGTTCATAGCCTTGGGCTGGGCACAGCATCAGGGGGGTTGGGAAGGCAGAGGTGGGAATGGCCGACCTGAAGCCCCTACCCCACCCGATGCCCTCCCCCAACCCCTCCCCCTGCAGCGACAAGGCCCCCTGGTGGCTGCCACAGTGATGAGTTCCAGTGCCGGCTGGATGGGCTGTGCATCCCCCTGCGGTGGCGCTGTGACGGCGACACTGACTGCATGGACTCCAGTGACGAGAAGAGCTGCGAGGGAGTGACCCACGTCTGTGACCCCAACGTCAAGTTCGGCTGCAAGGACTCTGGTAAAGGGAAACATTGCAGGGAGCTTGGAATGGGGGGGCGACATGGACGGGAGAAAGCCATCTTTCAGAGCTAGCACTGAGCTGTGAGGGATGGAGGTGGGGGCCTTGCGGCAAAAGCCCGCACAGGAGCTGGTGCATGATGCGTGGGGGAGACAGGCAGGGGCAGGGCCTGCACTGAGGGCCCTGGGAACCCCAGCCCTCAGCTCCTGTAGATTCCTCCTCCTTCGCCGTGTGAATGTCACGGAAAAGGCCTCAGGGGTCCTCGTGGACCGTCAGGCATTACAGTCATGACCCTATTGGAGGGCTCCACCGGGTCTGGGAAGGACAGAGGGAGCCCTGATGCCCAGGCCTGGCCCCTCATGCTGTCCCCACCCCTCAGCTCGGTGCATCAGCAAAGCATGGGTATGTGATGGCGACAGTGACTGTGAGGATAACTCGGATGAGGAGAACTGTGAGGCCCTGGCCTGCAGGCCACCCTCGCACCCCTGTGCCAACAACACCTCCGTCTGCCTGCCCCCCGACAAGCTGTGCGATGGCAAGGACGACTGTGGAGACGGCTCCGATGAGGGAGAGCTCTGCGGTGAGGCCCCAGGAGAGGAGTGGGGAGGGTGCTGGGGAAGGGGTCTGGGCCCGGGCCGGGCCAAGTGGAACAGGGTGGGCTGTGTGGGGCGAGGTCTGCGACTAGGCGAGGGCAGCGCTGGCTGCTGGGCGAGTAGTGCCCCCGTTGACTTACCACTCACCTTCGCGAGAGGCTGTGCTCGACACATCACACTGTTCTAGCATTCAACCCACGAAGCAGCCCTGCGAGGCAGCTGCATTACGTACTCCACTTACAGATGAGAAAACTGAGGCACAGAGAGGTTACGTAACTGGTCCGAGGTCACACAGCTCCTAAAGTGCCGTGGAGACCGCGCCGCGCAGCCCCTCGCTGCCGGCAGAGCTGGCTTTGAGATGAAGGCGCCGGCTTGAGTGTGGATGTGGTCAGGGCAGGCTCCCCGGAGGAGGTGGGGATTTCACTGGGTTCTCAAAGAGGGTAGATCTCTCAGGGGGAGTGAGAACGTGGGGGGAGGAGGGTGTGCATTCAAGATCAAAAGAAATGGGGTCAGGACGGGGCACATGGTGGGGCTTGCGGGTGAGGAGCGGAGCCGCCTTATCTCCAGGCAGAGCGTCGGGTTCCCGAAAGGAGAGGAGTGGGAGATAAGGCGCTCGGACAGGCCTGAGAACTGCTGCCGGGGTCATCTGTCAGGGCTGGCGTGTCAGGGCCCAGGGTGGGACATTCCCTACTGCACCTCGCCCCAAATCAGGAGAGATCGAGGGAAAGGGAATGGCTTTCCCACCCTCCAAGAGAGAGGCAAAAAGCTGGGGCCCCCACCGTGGGCTCAAGGAAGTAGAGACCAGAGAGATGCAGACATGGTGTGGGAAGGGGGTCCCAACCCTGGTCCTGAGAAAGCCTGGGAAGCAGTGGGGCAGAGGGTTGACGGGAATGGAAAAGGAGGATGCGGGCGGGGGGTGGGGGGGGGCGGAGAGGGGCAGCGTGCCTGGGCTGCCCGGGACTTGGGGCCCAGCAGGGCCATGGTCCTGCCCCCTCTGGGATCCTGACCCTGATCCTTGCCCCCCAGACCAGTGCTCTCTGAATAACGGAGGCTGCAGCCACAACTGCTCGGTGGCACCCGGGGAAGGCATTGTGTGCTCCTGCCCCCTGGGCATGGAGCTGGGGCCTGACAACCACACCTGTCAGATCCAGAGCTACTGTGCCAAGCACCTCAAGTGCAGCCAGAAGTGCGACCAGAACAAGTTCAGCGTGAAGTGCTCCTGCTACGAGGGATGGGTGCTGGAGCCAGACGGCGAGAGCTGCCGCAGCCTGGGTGAGCCACGGGCGAGGGTGGCAGGTGGCAGCCGGGCGCTGGGCGGGCCGAGGCAGGTCCCCGAGCTGTGGGCGGCTGGATGCCAGAGGCTAAGGTGTCCGTCGGGCCCAGCCCCAGAGCCAACAGATACCCTGCCTCCCCTTATCGACAGAAGGAATGCCCAAACCTGGAGAGAATTTTCTTAGTTTATTTGAGTCAAACTGACCATTGCTGGGAAGTAAAATCTCCATAGATGGAGAAAATGCTCCAGGGAATGGCAGTTGTTTTTTCTGTGTTTTTTTTAAAAAATATATTTCATTGATTTTTTACAGAGAGAAGGGAGAGGGATAGAGAGTTAGGAACATCGATGAGAGAGAGACATCGATCAGCTGCCTCCTGCACACCTCCCACCGGGGATGTGCCCATAACCAAGGTGCATGCCCTTGACCGGAATCGAACCTGGGACCCTTCAGTCCGCAGGCCGGCGCTCTATCCACTGAGCCACACCGGTCAGGGCGGGTTTACTTTATGCATTAGACCATTAGACTAAAAGGGAGAGGAGTAAGGAAGGTTCGTGGAATCCATTGGTGGCAGATGAAGGGGCGGGAGGACACACAGCTTCCCTGGGATTAGATAAAACGTAAAGGGAGGCACACACTTCAGCTGGAGGGTCCGGGAGAGTTACTAACTGCGATGTAAGCACGTAGAGCTGGCCCCGGGGCGCACAGGAACAGGGCGGGGGCCTGTGGCCTCCCCCGCGCGGGGCTGTGCCCCGAGGGTCTGGAAAGAAGGGTCCTCTGACCTCCCGAAGGTGTGTCCGCCTTGGAGGCAGGAAGACCAGTCTCACTCCCAAAGGCCGGCCTGGTCAGGGAGGCCAAGGCCACTGGGACTCGCTTCCCCTGAGGACTTGGTGCATTCAGACCGCCCTGCGCGGTGATCTTCAGTCTCCGAGTTTGGCGGGCCCCCCATGCGGTCAGGCTTGGTGTGTGACCCCTGCACAGGGTGGCACGGAGGCGGCAAGCCCCTTGCTGACCGCCGCCGCCCCCCTGCCCAGACCCCTTCAAGCCCTTCATCATCTTCTCCAACCGGCACGAAATCCGGCGCATTGACCTGCAAAAGGGGGACTACAGCGTCCTGGTGCCCGGCCTGCGCAACACCATCGCCCTGGACTTCCACCTCAGCCAGAGCTCCCTCTATTGGACCGACGTGGTGGAGGACAAGATCTACCGCGGGAAGCTGCTGGACAACGGAGGTGAAGGGCTCCCCGAGGGGGCGCTGGGCCCCCAGCAGAGGCGCTTGGCTCCCCCACCCCCCACGCTCTGGTTAATTGGTAGATTTTGCTGTGGGTCGCAGTGCCTGACGCCCGGTAATTATCGTCGTCGTCGGCAGGGCTGCCAGCCTGATAATTAACAAAATGATCAGCCTTCCTTTGAAAAGGCCTGCAGCTCGGCTCCCCAGAGCCTAGCATTACAGCTTGAAAATAAAAACGTCATTCAGGGGGGGCGGTACCTGAACTCGGCCACCGTCCCAAGGCGGCCTGACCCGTCACAGATTTCGCGCGTTCAGTCGACACACATTCTGAGCCCTTGCCATACCCGCTGGGCCCGGGGAGGCGGCAGGGACCGAAACCGGTCCAAATGCCTGCCCTCCTGGAGCTTCTGTGCCAGTAGCGCCCGCCGTAAGCGGAACCAGTGAGCGCCCTGCGGAGGGACCGAGGAGGGCATCGCTGGGGGTCAGGAGGAAAGAGGCAGGGGATAGCGGGAAGGGGGCTGGCGTTTTAAATTGGACAGGCAGAGGAGGCCCCCTCAGGAGGCGACCTCTGAGCGAAGACTCGGAAGACGCTCATCTCACTGCAGGAGTCTGTCCTGTGTCGTAGGGGAAACGCTGGAGGGTCCAGGGTAGTTAATGTGCTGTCAAATGCCCATCAACAAGGGGGTGCTAAGCAGACTGGGGTCGTGTTCACACTGTGCGACAGTTTCTAAAATAACGCGGTCCACGTATACGTGTCTTTCCATGAAGAAGTCTCCAAGACAGTCTGTGGAGTGACTTCTAGAAAGTTCCTTCCTCCTCACATGGGGTCTAGGTCTGCCCCCCCAAAACCTCCACCCGCTGCCCTGACCTCCTCCCATGTTAGCCTTCCAGGGAGCCGCACGCAGAGGTGGTGGCGGTAACCCCTTCCTCCGGGGTTCCCGAAGCCAGGCTGCACTCCCGCTTGACCTCCTGGTGGGGTGGGGGGCCTGAGGGACAGTGGAGGGGTGGGGAGCTGGGAGCCCCAGTGGAATCTGGAGCCCATCAGAGGCATGAGGGTTGAGGGGGGTCATGGAATGTGCCAGGATGTCTCGAGTTCAGTCCAGCCTGGCCCATGGGACTCTGACCTCCGCGACCTCTCTTCTCCAGCCCTGACCAGCTTTGAGGTGGTGATTCAGTACGGCCTGGCCACGCCCGAGGGCCTGGCTGTAGACTGGATTGCAGGCAACATTTACTGGGTCGAGAGTAACCTGGACCAGATTGAGGTGGCCAAGCTGGATGGGACTCTTCGGACCACCCTGCTGGCGGGTGACATTGAGCACCCAAGGGCGATCGCACTGGATCCCCGAGATGGGTGAGGACCCCGCCTAGCCCTCACCCCGTGGTCCCTGCAAAGCCTTGTTCAGCCTCTGGCCAGAGACACCCATCTCCTTAATGCTTCTCAACCCCCTCGGCCTTTTACCTAGACCCTACCACAGCCCCTTCCCCAGGCCCCTGCTGGTCCCTCCTCACCCCCTCCCCACTCCCCAGGATCCTGTTTTGGACAGACTGGGACGCCAGCCTGCCCCGAATCGAGGCGGCCTCCATGAGCGGGGCTGGGCGCCGCACCATCCACCGGGAGACGGGCTCGGGCGGCTGGCCCAACGGGCTCACCGTGGACTACCTGGAGAAGCGCATCCTCTGGATCGATGCCAGGTCAGCCCCTCCACCAGCTCTGGGAGGCCTCCAGCCCCCGCCCCTCCAGGGCCAGGGTGGGCCAGGGTCCCAGGACTTGGCAGTGAGGAGGGCGGTAAGGAGGCCTGGGGACCTCGATCCAGAACCAGGAGGCCCAGGGCGGGGCCCAGCAGAGGGCCGCAGTGAGGGAGGGGCTGGGCTAGGGGACAGGTGCGGAGAGAAGAGGGCGCCCGGCCGAGGGCTGAAACACGCCCTCCTGTCCCCTCAGATCTGTGCCCTCTCCTGGGGCTCAGTCTAACTGGTCTCTGCAGAGGGGGTGCCTTTTTGTAACCTTCACCAAAGCCCTGTGTGCTCAGGGCCGCCCTGAGGAGAAGTGTGGGTGTGGGAGTTGGTGACAGGGCTGGATCCTGGCCCCGGCACACGTGGTCTCCTGCTCGGCCATTCTGTCTGCCTTCTCGGGCCAGCAGGGGCGGGAGGAGGGGGGCTCCGGTGTGGCGAAGTGGGGGCTGTGGGCCAGGGCCAGGAGGGGTGCGCGGGGCAGGGCGCCCTCAGGCTGCGGCCCCAGCCGGCACCCTCACTCCGCCCCGACCGTGCCCTCAGGTCCGATGCCATCTACTCAGCCCGTTACGACGGCTCCGGCCACATGGAGGTGCTCCGGGGACACGAGTTCCTGTCCCACCCGTTCGCGGTGACGCTGTACGGCGGGGAGGTGTACTGGACGGACTGGCGCACAAACACGCTGGCCAAGGCCAACAAGTGGACCGGCCACAATGTCACCGTGGTGCAGAGGACCAATACCCAGCCCTTCGACCTGCAGGTGTACCACCCCTCCCGGCAGCCCATGGGTAAGGGCCAGAGGAGCCAGCGGCCCGTCAGAGGCCCGTGAGAGAGGAGGGGTTCGTGCTGGACCGCAGCCCGCTGACAGAGAAGGGCTGGCGGCAGGCGGGGCTGAAACAGGGAGGATGGGAAGGGGCGAAGAGGCGTGATCCAGCCCGGCTGGCGTGGCTCAGTGGTTGAGCATCGACCTATGAACCAGGAGGTCACGGTTCGATTCCCGGTCAGGGCACATGCCCAGAGGTCAGGCTCGTCCCCCGGTAGGGGGCGTGCGGGAGGCAGTCCATCAAAGATTCTCTCGCATCATGGATGTTTCCCTCTCTCTCTCCCTCTCCCTTCCTCTCTGAAATCAATGAAAAGGTATTTTAAAAAGAAGGAGAAGGGGGGGTTCAGGTGAGAAAGGCCACGGAGGGCCCAGCAAGTCACAGGATGTTCTTGCTTCTCCTCTCTCCCCGCACCCAGCCCCCAACCCCTGCGAGGCCAATGGGGGCCGTGGCCCCTGCTCCCATCTGTGTCTCATCAACTACAACCGGACGGTCTCCTGTGCTTGTCCCCACCTCATGAAGCTCCAGAAGGACAACACCACCTGCTACGGTAGGAGCCCTTCCTCGGGGCCGGTGGTCACAGGCTCAGGGCGCACCCCGGTGACTGCAGGAGGACCGTGAGCCGGGCGGGACCCGCTGGGGCGGCCCCGGGGGCAGCCTCGGTAGGACGGGCTGGCTCCGCAGGGAGGCCACCCCCGTGGGAGCGCTGCTTCTGATCGCCGAGGGCCCGCAGCCGGCAGAAGGGACGCGGAGAAGGGACCCTGCTCTGGCGCGGGGTAGGGGGTGGGGGGCGCGAAGCACGGAGGCAGGGCTGCCCTCGGTGACCACCCCGTGCCCCACAGAGTTTAAGAAGTTCCTGCTGTACGCACGTCAGATGGAGATCCGGGGCGTGGACCTGGACGCCCCCTACTACAACTACATCATCTCCTTCACGGTGCCCGACATCGACAACGTCACGGTGCTGGACTTCGACGCCCGCGAGCAGCGCGTGTACTGGTCCGACGTTCGGACGCAGGCCATCAAGAGGGCCTTCATCAACGGCACCGGCGTGGAGACGGTCGTCTCCGCAGGTTCCGTCTGGCCCCCGGCCCCCCCGCCCCGGGTCCCCAGCGCCCCCTCCCCGTGCCCCTGCGCGCCTCGGGGCGCTGCGGCCGGGTGCCCTGATCCCCGTCCCCCACAGAAATCGGGCTGCCCCGCCCCGACCTCTGCCCTGCAAACCCCCAGCCACCGCCGCCCCCTGTGCCCCCAGACCTGCCGAACGCCCACGGGCTGGCCGTGGACTGGGTGTCCCGGAACCTGTTCTGGACGAGCTACGACACCAACAAGAAGCAGATCAACGTGGCACGGCTGGACGGCTCCTTCAAGAACGCGGTGGTGCAGGGCCTGGAGCAGCCGCACGGCCTGGTCGTCCACCCCCTCCGTGGGTCAGTCCAGGGCCAGGGCTCGGGGGCGTGAGGTGGGGGGCAGACGAGGACGCTGAGCCCCTCCTCCTCCCCCAGGAAGCTGTACTGGACCGACGGTGACAACATCAGCATGGCCAACATGGACGGCAGCAACCGCACCCTGCTCTTCAGCGGCCAGCGGGGCCCTGTGGGTATGAGCTGGCCCCCTGCCCCACCTGCCCCACGGCCTTCCCGCGTTCCTCGACCAGGACACGCTCTCAGGGTTCCCGGGTGCCCCTCTGTCTCCCCAGACCCCCAGCTTAGTGCTTATCCTTACCACCCTCCCCACAAGACACACGTCCTTGGAGGTGGCAGCCGGGCTGGGTTAGGCTCTGGGACCCCAGCCCTGGTGTCCGGCTCTCCGGCGGTGACACCCCCCCCCCCCGCCCCCCTCTTCCAGGCCTGGCTATTGACTTCCCTGAAAGCAAACTCTACTGGATCAGCTCCGGGAACCACACCATCAACCGCTGCAACCTGGACGGGAGTGACCTCGAGATCATCGACGCCATGCGGAACCAGCTGGGCAAGGCCACAGCCCTGGCCATCATGGGTGAGGCCGCTGGCGGGAGCAGGGACAGGAGCAGGCAGGCCGGGCTGCACGGGCCGGGGAGACGGGGGCTGGCCCGGGGGCAGCCCGCCTGCTGGGGAGGGCCTTCCCCAGGTCTCACCCCCTCCTGTTGCCCCAGGGGACAAGCTGTGGTGGGCAGATCAGGTGTCGGAGAAGATGGGCACCTGCAACAAGGCGGACGGCTCGGGGTCCGTGGTCCTGCGGAACAGCACCACCCTGGTGATGCACATGAAGGTCTATGATGAGAGCATCCAGCTGGGTGAGGCGGGGCTCGAGGGGCAGGGAGGCGAGGTGGGGGGCGGAGAGGTCAAGGCGGCAGGAACCCCTGGGCAAGGGAGCGGATGGGAATGAAAACGGGGTGGGTTCCGCTCACCACCCAGAGGGGCTCCCCTTTCTAATTCTCGCTGAGGCACCGCAGAGGCTCCCAGCCACCCGGTCACCGGGCCAGGGGCCTGGAGGACAGATGCCCCGAGAGCTGAGCTGGGTGCTGGCCCCCACAAGGTCCAGGGTGAAGGCGGTGACTGACCTGTCCCTGAGCAGCATGAGCCGGACACGGCGGTCCCGGGGAGGGCCACTGACCTTTCCTCTGCCTCCCCCTTCTCCCCCAGGGCATGAGGTCACCAACCCCTGCAGCGTCAACAACGGGGACTGCTCCCAGCTCTGCCTGCCCACGTCAGAGTCAACCCGCTCCTGCATGTGCACAGCTGGCTACAGCCTCCGGAGCGGCCAGCAGGCCTGTGAGGGTCAGTGCCCCTGCCTCTGCCCGCGGTGACCCAGGTCTCCAGCCCCGACCGTCCTCCCTACAGCCCTGGCAACAGGACCGCATGCGTCATGGGTCGTTCGGGGCCTTCTGAGCGGGATGTTCAGGAAGCCCTGTGCCGGGTGCCACGGGGAAGCCAGGGGCCCGAAGTCCCTGTGCTCTGCAGTCTTAACCAGAAGGGGGGGCTAGCGTGCAGGGGAACCGCCCATGCAGTGGCTCTGACTTCAGTAGGATTTTGGAGAGACAGATGTCAAAAGGCAGCGCCTCCCTGGCCAGGCGGCTCCATTGGTTGGAGTGTCATCCTGTACACTGAAAAGATTGCGGGTTCGATTCCTTATCAGGGCACATCCCCAGGGTGCGGGTTCCATCCCCAGTCGGAGCATGTCTGGGAGGCAACCGATTGACCTCTCTCTCACGTCGCTGTTTCTCTTTCTATCCCTTCTCTCTCTAAAAATCAATAAGCATCCTTGGGTAAGGATTAAAAAAAAAGAAAGGGAAGAACAAGAGGCAGGGCCGGCTTCATGACACAGGTGTGCTCCGAGCCAGGTTCTGTGGACAAGTGGGGTGTGAGTGTTGTGTGGCCCAACGGGGAGGGGTGATAGAGGCCAGGGGTCCAGAGTGCCAAGCCCGAGTGCTGGGCAGAGTGTGGGGGGTCGGGGTGCTGGGCTGTGAGGTCGGGCGGGGCCGCGAGTTCTCAGCCAGGCGAGCCTGGGAAGTGGTGTTTGGGGCAGATTAACCTGGCGGCACCGCACCGGCTGGGTGGGGGAGGGAGAGCCCGAGCTGTTAGACCAGTTAGGAGGCTGTTCCAGTAATCCCGGTGTTAGGAGATGGGGCCAAGGCCGGGCCGCAGGGAGGAGATGAAAGGCAGAGACGTTTCACAAGAACCTGGTGACTGATTTACGAGCCTGTGCCCTGAGACGGCACCTCCCTCTTTGATGTGGGTGAACGCTGCAGACACCAACACCGGGTTGAACAACGTTGAAGGGGTTTTGCTGCAGAATGTCTCAGAGCCGTGCATATGCTCGTCTGCGCTGAAAATGTGTCAAGGGAAGACTCTGGTGTTTGAGGTTTCCCCCAACTCACTCAGCCATGAGTCCTTTCTGTCACAGAGCCTGGGCTACCGAGGCCCATTTGGGGACACACTGTATCGAGTGGTAAAATCCTCCCAGGGAGGACTCTGGGATGCGTGAATATGGCGCCCCATAAGAAATGGGAAACGGAATGACCGGCTCAGGAGCGAGGTGTTGGGAATGCGTTTCAGGTGTTGGAGAGGGAAGGACAAAGAGGAAACTAGGGTGGAGATCTAATGTGGGAGTCAGTGCAGTGCAACTGTCTTGTCGGAACCTTCCCAGATTCTCCCTCATGGCCTCGGAGGCTGCTGGGTTGTACTGAGGGAAGTGGCCTGGAGAGCTGAGCACAGGGAGAGAAATCCCTGCCTCTGCTGCCCTCTAGTGGGGGATGGAGGTCTTGCAGGTAGTTCCCCAGCGTGTTCCTCTCCGGACTCCCAGAGAGCTGACCTCCCTGCCCAGGCTAGGTTGTGTGTATATATGTGTGTTGAGGGGGAAGCGTGATAGCTGGGGGGGAGAGGGAGGAGGGGGAGGGCGGATATCAAAGGGATGCATAGAGGCCTGGCTGGCAGGGCTCAGTGATTGAGTGTTGACCTATGAACCAGGAGGTCACAGTTCGATACCAGGTCAGGCCATATGCCCAGGTTGTGGGCTCAATCCCCAGTGTGGGGCATACAAGAGGCAGCCAATCAATGTTTCTCTCTCTCTCTTCCTTCCTTTATGAAATATACATATATATATTAGAGGCCCGATGCACCAAATTTGTGCAAGGGGCTCAGCCCTCGCAGCCCTAGCTTTGTTTGGAAGGTCATCCGGAAGGACGTTCAGCTGTCCAGTCTAATTAGCATATTATGCTTTTATTATATATATGTGTGTATATATATATATATATATATATATAAACACACACACACACACATACACACACACACATTGAGTAGCCAGATTATTATGATCTCTGAACGCATAATAATCTGGCCACTCAGTGTATATCCTATATAATAAAAGGCTAATATGCAAATTGTCCCCTCGACCAGGAGTTTGACCAGCAGGCAGGCCGGCCAACCGCCCATGTCCCCTCCCCCTGGCCAGGCTGGCCGGACCCCACCCATGCACGAATTCATGCACTGGGCCTCTAATACACACACACACACACACACACACACACACACACTGAGTGGCCAGATTATTATGCATTCAGAGATCATAATAACCTGGCCACTCAGTGTGTGTGTGTGTGTGTGTTTAAGGGGCCGTATAGAAGAACCGGTGTGAGGGTGACCGAAGCCAAGTGTAAGGGGTGTCAGTGAGGCGCATGCCTGAAGTGTTCTTGTGTTCCAGGTGTGGGCTCTTTCCTCCTGTACTCTGTGCATGAGGGAATCCGAGGAATCCCCCTGGATCCCAACGACAAGTCGGACGCCCTGGTCCCAGTGTCCGGGACCTCCCTGGCCGTCGGCATCGACTTCCATGCTGGTGAGCCATCGGATGGCAGGAGGGAGTGGAGCGTGACCTTTGGGGGTGGGGTGCTTAGGGGTCCAGGGTCGGGCTGCCTGATCTCAGGCACTTAGCAGAGCTGCCCCACCCCCCTCCATCTGCCCTTCAAGGCCCCCCCAGCAGTCGCTCACCTCTGTCCAGACCCCATGTGATTTTGACCCCCCGCTTGGCCTGCCTTGTTCGGCATCCCCACCCTGTTGGCTTCTCCGCCTTCAGAAAATGACACCATCTACTGGGTGGACATGGGCCTGAGCACCATCAGCCGGGCTAAGCGGGATCAGACGTGGCGTGAGGACGTGGTGACCAATGGCATTGGCCGCGTGGAGGGCATCGCCGTGGACTGGATTGCAGGTGAGCCACGCAGGGTGCAGGCTGCGTGTGAGGCAGAGGATGGGGAAGTGGGGTCTGGAAGGAAGGGTCTGAGGAGAAGGGGCAGGCAGGAACAGATGGGGGAGCGACAGGGGCACCTGGGCTGGGAGGGGCCCCAGTGCGCATGCTCCCACCCCACCCCTGAGCATCTACCCCTTCCTCAGGCAACATCTACTGGACGGACCAGGGCTTTGACGTCATCGAGGTCGCCCGGCTCAATGGCTCCTTCCGCTACGTGGTCATCTCCCAGGGCCTGGACAAGCCCCGGGCCATCACTGTCCATCCGGAGAAGGGGTGAGGAGCCGGGCAGGCGGGCCGTCCACAGCCCACTCTGACAGGCCCCCTCCTCCATGTGCTGGGGACTGAGCCCAGGTGCCCTCCGTCCCTCAGGTACTTGTTCTGGACGGAGTGGGGCCAGTACCCACGTATCGAGCGGTCTCGGCTGGACGGCACCGAGCGCGTGGTGCTGGTTAACGTCAGCATCAGCTGGCCCAACGGCATCTCGGTGGACTACCAGGTGTGGATGCAGGCGTGGCCCAGGGGCCGAGGGGCAGGGAGGGCCCCGTGCTCTGGGGGAAGCTCCCTTATCCCATGCCCTGCTCCCCTGTGCGTCCCCCTGTCATGGCCCCCCCGTTTGGTAGGAAGATCTGGACACAGCGAGTTAGGGGATCTTCTGGCCCAGTCCCCACCCAGAGTAGGGCTCCTGCAGCCCCAGAGGTGGTGGGGGCGGGTCACTCAGAGTGGGGACTGGAGGGAACCCTGGAGGCCGGCAGATCCGCAGGTCGGAGAGTGGAAGAGATAGAGGAAGGAGGACAAAGACAGGGGAGGCGGGAGTGAGTGTGACGGGGCGGGGCGGGGGCGGAGGGGGCCGGGGGCTGGAGGTGAGGTGGTGCCTCCGGCCTGTAGGATGGGAAGCTGTACTGGTGTGACGCCCGGACAGACAAGATCGAGCGGATCGACCTGGAGACGGGGGAGAACCGCGAGGTGGTTCTGTCCAGCAACAACATGGACATGTTCTCCGTGTCCGTGTTCGAGGAGTTCATCTACTGGAGTGACAGGTGAGGGCGTCCGTCCAGCCTCCCGCCCACCGCCGGCTGTGCCCCCCTCCCGGCCCCCGGTGACGTCCTGCTCGTGGCCCTTCCCTCCCCCAGGACTCACGCCAATGGCTCCATCAAGCGCGGGAGCAAAGACAATGCCACCGACTCGGTGCCCCTGCGGACGGGCATCGGTGTCCAGCTCAAAGACATCAAGGTCTTCAACCGGGACCGCCAGAAAGGTGAGGCCAGAGGGGCCCCGGCCTTGAGTGCCCCCCCCCCCCCCGCCCCGCAAGAACCCAGAGCGAGGGGGCTGGGAGGAGTCAGACCCCAAGGGGCACTGTCCAGTGGCCCTGGAGACCCGGGTTGGCGAGCAGGGGCTGAGGAGCCTGGGACCGAGCTGGTGCTGGCTGGAGGGTTGCCTGAACTGGGGGGGCGGGGGAGCAGAGCAGGGACCCCAGAGTTTCCACCTCAGCTGAGATGCCACAGGAGTCTTCGCCCAAGGCAGGCCCCGCCCTCCGTAACCTCCTCCTTCCCCCGCGCCCCCCCCCCGCCCGCCAGGCACCAACGTGTGTGCAGTGGCCAACGGAGGGTGCCAGCAGCTGTGTCTGTACCGCGGTGGCGGGCAGCGGGCCTGCGCCTGCGCCCACGGGATGCTGGCTGAAGACGGGGCGTCGTGCCGCGAGTACGCTGGCTACCTGCTCTACTCGGAGCGCACCATCCTCAAGAGCATCCACCTGTCGGACGAGCGCAATCTCAACGCGCCCGTGCAGGCCTTCGAGGACTCCAAGCACATGAAGAACGTCATTGCTCTGGCCTTCGACTACCGGGCGGGCACCTCCCCGGGCACCCCCAACCGCATCTTCTTCAGCGACATCCACTTCGGGAACATCCAGCAGATCAATGACGACGGCTCTGGGAGGACCACCATTGTGGAGAGTGAGCCCAGATTCCAAATCTTCCAAGGAAGCGGGGGGTGGGGGTGAGGGGCGTGGGGAGGGTCGGCTCAGACTCAGGGTGGAAGAGCTGGCAGACCTCAGCCGGCCCCCTGCCCCGCCCCCCGAATCCCACCTGCCTCGGGGTCCCGGGCAGGGGCCATCGGGTCACGCTGTGCCCGTTGTCGTTACTGGGACGTTTCTCCTTCGGAGGCAGAGTTGGCTCCCCTCTCACGTCCCCGCTGGTCCTGGCTCACCCCCAGGCTGCTCGGGTTCAAGCCCGGACCCGGGATTTCAGTCAGCTGGGCTCGTTTCCTGTGCTCCCCGAGCCTCCGCCTTGTCTGTGTAGAGGAGCACAGAGGCGGCGGTGTGCGCTCGGCCAGCACAGGCCAGGCCGGGAAGGGCAGTGGGCGCTAGAGCTGTCATCCTAGGACGGCCTTCCAGCTTTGACAACTGTTTTGTTCCTCTGCGGCCTCCTCTCCTCCAGGCTGGGTGCCCCGGGGCCTTTGACACACTCACGTGTCCCTCTGTTCATTCTTCCCCGCCATAAAGACCTGCCCACAGCGAACCAGGGCCGGGCTGTCCTTTCAGCCCCTCTGGAAGTTTCTGCTTCACATGGTCCAGGCCACACATCTGTCTAACACCGAGTGTCCAAAACTAAGCGCGATCCTCTGCCACCTGGGCTGGATCGGAGCGGCTGCAGAACGGCCCGCCCTCCCTGTTGTCCAGGCTGCGGTGCTTGCGTTGCCGCGGCCTCGAGCAGCCGCGGGTCCTACAGCTCGCAGCCACTGAACCCCTGAGTCTCTTCCTCCTAAAGGCGGTGCCTGTCTCTCACTGAGTTTAAGATCTGGTTCAGGGCCTTTTTAAGCAGGAAGCTCCCAGTAAATCCAGTTCGCACCCAACGTGGCAGAACTCTAGCTCCAGGGAAGTGTGGCGGCAACATCAAGTCCGATCAAGTCCGATCTACCCACAGTGGGGAGACGCAGGAAGAGGGGCCAGGAGCTGGGCCGTGGGTCATTTGGGTGGGAAACAGGGTGATACCACAGGGTTTGGGGGCACCGAGGGCTGTGTCCCCGCCCCACAGCTTCCCAGCTCCCACATGTCTCTTCCAACCCCACGTGGGCCAGGAAGGGGGTGCCCTCGGCTGCCCCCTCAGCTCCTGCCCAGCCTGTCCCTTCAGCCCTGCTTTCTGGCCCCATCCCAACGCCTGGCTGCGCCTTCCTCCTCGCAGACGTGGGCTCCGTGGAAGGCCTGGCCTATCACCGCGCCTGGGACACGCTCTACTGGACCAGCTACACCACGTCCACCATCACCCGCCACACGGTGGACCAGACCCGCACGGGGGCCTTCGAGCGCGAGACCGTCATCACCATGTCCGGAGATGACCACCCGCGGGCCTTCGTGCTGGACGAGTGCCAGAAGTGAGCGGCCGGGCGGGCAGCGGGGGCCGGCGGGGCGGGGCCTGGGGTGGAAACCACCCAGGCAGGGCGTGCGGGAGAGGCTGGCGCTGACCTCAGCTCGGCTGCTTCCGTGCTGGGTGACCTTGGACCAGCTCTAGGACCTCTCTGAGCTCCCGTGCCCTCACCTGTAATGTGAGGACAGTAACATTCCGGGTGCCGGAGCCTAGGGGAGGATCAGAAAGGGGGCTGTGGAGGACCTTCTGGCTTGGTGAGGAGTCCATGGTTCATCAGAGAGCCATGTGCGAGGCGCATAGTAGGTCCTGTGTCTTTCTGGGACTTCAGGCTTTGGGCAGAGATCGTCCACGGAACACCTGTGTGTGCACCCCTTGAGCTGGGCTTGTTCAAGCCACCAGCCGGGGAGGGAAGTCAGGGCGGGAAGCGAGATGGCCTCACAGGGCCCTGTAATCGCCGAGAGGCATCCGGGAGGCAGGTTGGCCCAGGGCCTGGGGTGGAAAGGCAGGGCAGGGCCGAACAGACGGGAGGGCTTTGAGAAAGAGCTGGAGGAGGGAGAGCTCCAGGTAGGGAGGGACGAAAGGGGCCTCCCACGCCTAACCCAGAGGTTCCTACGGTGGGGGGTGGGGTGGGGGGCTGAGGTTGCAAAAGAATCCAGAACACAAGCCAGACAGGTCCACTGGCCGGAGGACAGCTCTGTGGCCAGAACGTCAGAGGGGCAGTGGGAGGGGGTGCAGAGGTACCGGGGGGCGGGGATGGCAGATCCTCTGAAAAAAAACGGAGAATGGAACTGACTCCCATGCAGCTCCGTGGCTCTCGGACCCCAGGGTGCGTGAGGCTGGCCTGGGCGTGGCTGGTTCCCGGCTCCTCCCCAGGCCTCATTAAGTGAATCCCTGAGCCCGAGAACCCAGAGTCACCCGATGCAGGGATGCAGGCGACGTGAGGACCGCACCCTCACACACTGCGGAGCCCGACCCGCCCTGAGGTCTCCCACACCCAGCGGAGGGGAGCACGGCGTGCTGGCCGGCCCCCACCTCCTTTATGGGGAGCCGGCCAAGAGGCTCGTTCAGGGGCAGAGCTGGGGCTCAGACCTCAAATGTGCAAAGGCCTTAAATTGTGTAGGTGATTCCCGAGGACTTTGTGAGGCAGGATCCGTGCATCCCCAGGACCTCTGACAAAGCAGACACTCAGCAGGGGCTCCTGGTGCAGGGAGAAGAGAGCGTTAATGAAATAATAGGAAACGCAGGGCGTTTGCTGGCTGTCGCCCAGACAGATACTAACTCGTTCCGTCCTCAAACCGCCCCGTGGGAAGGGAGCAGTTCCCACTTCACAGAGGAGGGAACTGAGGCATGGAGAGGCCACGTCACGTGGTGAGGTCCCCGGCTGGAGCCCCAGAGCCTAACTCACTTGGCTGACTATCCTAGAGGATGCAGATGGCCGGGCCCCTCCCGGCACCGGGGCTGTGCAGTTTAGCAGCTGGGAGCTCGCCTGGGGCCCGGGCTCTGGTTCACTCCCTGGCCGACCTGGGCCTGGCCGTCTGCCTCCCAGACCTGGCCCTCCGCGGCGGACCCCCTGGCTTTGACTCCTGTTCCCTGAGGCTCTCTCTCCCCCCGCAGCCTGATGTTCTGGACCAACTGGAACGAGCAGCACCCCAGCATCATGCGAGCGGCCCTGTCTGGAGCCAACGCCCTGACTCTCATCGAGAAGGACATCCGCACCCCCAACGGCCTGGCCATCGACCACCGGGCCGAGAAGCTCTACTTCTCCGACGCCACCCTGGACAAGATCGAGCGGTGCGAGTATGATGGCTCCCACCGCTACGTGAGTCTCCGGGGCAGGCGGGCGGCGGCACGAGGGGGCTGGGTCGGGGGTGGCCGGTCAGCCGAGGAGGAGAACGCCAGGCGCAGAGTCGCGGAGAGGGAGGCCACATGGTGGGAAGAACCAGGAGGGCCCGAGGCGCCCCACCCAGGCCCCGACGTTGCCTCTTAGCTGTGCGGCCCTCACCGTCCAGGCGGGCTTCCTCCTCAGTTAAGTGAGGGAGGTGGCACGCTGCCTCTGCAGGTCCCTCCCACTCTGACTGTCGAGGGGCCTCGGCCCGGAGCCTGCTGCAGGGGTGGAGTCGGCCAGAGGCCCGAGCCATACCTGTGACGGCAATGGCGCCGCTCCCACAGGTGATCCTGAAGTCGGAGCCAGTCCACCCCTTCGGGTTGGCCGTGTACGGGGAGCACATCTTCTGGACCGACTGGGTGCGGCGGGCTGTGCAGCGAGCCAACAAGTACGTGGGCAGCGACATGAAGCTGCTGCGCGTGGACATCCCCCAGCAGCCCATGGGCATCATCGCCGTGGCCAATGACACCAACAGCTGTGAGTGCGCCGCTGCCACCAGCCTTGCTGTCCTGCCCATCCTGCCAGCGTGCACACACATGCACACACATGCACACTCACACACACTCACACACACCCATACCACCCTCCTCTGGTCTCGTCCGAATCCGTGGACCTCCAGCACGTGCTCTTGTCACTCCTCCCACCCAGAACCACGAATCCCCCGGAACCTGATCGCACACTCTCAGCCCAGGCTCTGCCTGCACCACCAGCGGCATCGTGTGCAGACACCGCCCCCCCCCACCCACACACACACACACACACACGGGTCTTGGCGGACTGCGTGTCCCCCACACAGACTGCGGCTTTCCCGGGCCTCTCACACAGGACCTGGGGCCCCCACCCTTACACACATGATCTGAAGTCTGCTTAGACTTGACTCGCCCCAAAGCACCCCTGGAATTCCATATGACCCCACCTAAGAGCACACCCTCCCTCTCAGGCCCCCCAAACACCCCACCCGGCCACACGCCTGCCACGGCCGTGCCGGGAGCTCAGGGAAGCTGGGGGAGTGGGTGCGCATTCCGCTGTGCCCTCTGCCCACTGCCCCCGTCCCGTCCCGGCCTCAGGTGAGCTCTCCCCTTGCCGCATCAACAACGGGGGCTGCCAGGACCTGTGTCTGCTCACCCACCAAGGCCACGTCAACTGCTCCTGCCGCGGGGGCCGCACCCTCCAGGAGGACCTCACCTGCCGGGGTGAGAGAGCGAGGGGGGAGGGCGCCGGCGGGGACCCGGGTGCACCCTGGGGACCGGCCCCTCTCAGGACCCCCCCATAGCCCAGCCTTTCACGGAGGGGAAACTGAGGACGCCTTCGTGCCGGGTGGGGGGAGGGATGCTGCCGGGGCCTGGCTCACGAAGCTCCCGCCTCCCTCCCCAGCGGTGAATTCCTCGTGCCGAATACAAGACGAGTTCGAGTGTGCCAACGGCGAGTGCATCCACTTCAGCCTGACGTGCGATGGTGTCTCCCACTGCAAGGACAAGTCCGACGAGAAGCCGTCCTACTGCAGTAAGGAGCCTCCCCAGGCCCCTGGCCGCCAGGCACCCGGCTCCACGCCGGCCGCGGGCGCGGGCGTGAGGGAGCCAGAGCCCCAGGGCCCAGCAGGCGTTTTGCAGAACCACCCAAGCCGGTGCCCGGCGGGCCCGTGGCAGGGCTGCCGTTTGCCGAGGGAACGAGTGCCTGCAGCTGAGCAGACGCAGAGGCAGGGCCTCTGCCGTAGCTGCCGCTGACCCGCTGCCCGCCCCCCGCCCGCAGACTCGCGCCGCTGCAAGAAGACTTTCCGCCAGTGCAACAACGGGCGCTGCGTGTCCAACATGCTGTGGTGCAACGGGGCAGACGACTGCGGGGACGGCTCCGACGAGATTCCCTGCAACAGTGAGTGGGACGCCGTGCCCGGCCGCGGACCCCGGCCTCTGCCCCACCTCACCTTGCCAAGCTTTGGGTCCCAGCCCCACGGGGTCTGGTTCGGGGCAGTCTGCGGCCAGGGCTCCGGCCTGGGCCGGCCTGGCCCCCCAGGGAGGACCTCGCCTGATGGCACCGGTGGCCCCTGTTCTAGAGACGGCCTGCGGTGCGGGCGAGTTCCGCTGCCGGGACGGCACCTGCATCGGGAACTCCAGCCGCTGCAACCAGTTCGTGGACTGTGACGACGCCTCCGACGAGATGAACTGCAGTGAGTGGTGCCCTTCCCGATCCGGCCTGGCTCCTGCCGTGCCCCCCCATCCTCCCGTGCCCCCCCATCCTCCCGTGCTCCCCCATCCTCCCGTGCTCCCCCATCCTCCCGTGCTCCCCCATCCTGCCGTGCCCCCCCATCCTCCCGTGCCCCCCATCCTCCCGTGCCCCCCATCCTCCCGTGCCCCCCATCCTGCCGTGCCCCCCCATCCTCCCGTGCTCCCCCATCCTCCCGTGCCCCCCCATTCTCCCGTGCGCCCCCATCCTCCCGTGCGCCCCCATCCAGTGCTCCTCTCTGCGTGCCCTCTGGCCCACAGGCAGCCTCAGCCCCCCCCACCCCACTCCCGGCCTGCTCCCTGCCTCCAGGCTCGAGCTCCCTGGGAATCAGGGAGGGGCAGTGAGTGGAAGGTGTGGGCAGCACCCCACCTCAGGGACACCCGTTCAACTTTCCAAAACACGCAAAGGCCCGCCTGGCCTGGCGCTGCCTTGCGGGGGGGCTGTTTGGAGAGAACTGGTGTCACCCCTCACCCCGCCCCCACCAGGCGCCACCGACTGCAGCAGCTACTTCCGCCTGGGGGTGAAGGGCGTGCGCTTCCAGCCCTGTGAGCACACCTCCCTCTGCTACGCGCCCAGCTGGGTGTGCGATGGCGCCAACGACTGCGGGGACTACAGCGACGAGCGAGACTGCCCAGGTCCCGACGCGGGCAGGTGTGCGGCGGGCGGCGGGCGCTCGCGGAGCGCAGGACCCTCACGCCCTTCTCGCCCCCAGGTGTGAAGCGCCCCAGGTGCCCCCTGAATTACTTCGCCTGCCCCAGCGGGCGCTGCATCCCCATGAGCTGGACGTGTGACAAGGAGGACGACTGTGAGCATGGCGAGGACGAGACCCACTGCAGTGAGTGACCCGCACCCCGTCCCCGAAGCCGGGAGCCCGAACACCTGCGGGGCCGGGGCTCCCACAGCCCCTGAGACCCAGTCCAGGCCCTGCTCTCAGCTCCCTCCGGAAATGCCCTCCGGGGAGGAGGCACCTGGGCCTTCACGCAGAACCCCCACTCGGAACCTGGAGAGAGGGTGGTCCCCTCTCCAGCTCCTGCTGAGCCCCACAGAGGGGTGCCTGGGTCTCCCCTCCCCCGCCCCCCGTCTAACTGAGGCTTTTGACTGCCCCAGACAAGTTCTGCTCGGAGGCCCAGTTTGAGTGCCAGAACCATCGCTGCATCTCCAAGCAGTGGCTGTGCGACGGCAGTGACGACTGCGGGGACGGCTCCGATGAGGCGGCTCACTGTGGTGAGGGCGGCTGGGGCCACGGGTGCCCACCCCACCCATCCACACACGCCCTGCTCTGCCTGCTCCTGGTCCCAGCGGCTCCCTGTTCCCTCCACAGAGGGCAAGACGTGTGGCCCCAGCTCCTTCTCCTGCCCGGGCACCCACGTGTGTGTCCCCGAGCGCTGGCTCTGTGATGGCGACAAGGACTGTGCCGACGGCGCCGACGAGAGCGTGGCAGCCGGCTGCCGTGAGTGGCGGGGGGTGAGGAGTGGGGTGGGCAGCAAGTAGCCCCAGGGGAAACAGGTCCAGAAGAGGAGGTGCTGCAGCAGGGGTCACTCAGGGTCAGTGGCAGAGCCCTGTCTCCAGCTCGGGCGCCCGGACCCCTTCCACCTGGAAGGCCTGGGGTGACGGTCGGCATGGGGTCGGGGGCTGAGGGGCATGCCGCCTCCGTCCACAGTGTACAACAGCACCTGTGACGACCGCGAGTTCATGTGCCAGAACCGCCAGTGCATCCCCAAGCACTTCGTGTGCGACCACGACCGCGACTGCGCCGACGGCTCCGACGAGTCCCCCGAGTGTGGTGAGTGCGGTGAGCCCGGGGCCGTGTGGGGAGCAGACCCTGCCCGCCCGTGACGGACTGTGCCCAGGCCAACCGCCTCCCCCTCCGCCCCCAGAGTACCCGACCTGCGGCCCCAACGAGTTCCGCTGCGCCAACGGGCGCTGCCTGAGCTCCCGCCAGTGGGAGTGCGACGGAGAGAACGACTGCCACGACCAGAGCGACGAGGCCCCCGTGAACCCGCACTGCACCAGCCCAGGTGGGCCCGACGCCGGCTCCCCCACCGCCCGCTCCCCCACCGCCCCCCACACCGTTCCGGGACCCCACTGACCTGGCCTCTGCCCCCGCCCCCAGAGCACAAGTGCTACGCCTCCTCGCAGTTCCTGTGCAGCAGCGGGCGCTGCGTGGCCGAGGCGCTGCTCTGCAACGGCCAGGACGACTGCGGCGACGGCTCCGACGAGCGGGGCTGCCACGTCAACGAGTGTCTCAGCCGGAAGCTCAGCGGCTGCAGCCAGGAGTGCGAGGACCTCAAGATTGGCTTCAAGGTGTGCCCCGCCCCGGGGGGCGGGGGGGAGAGGGGGAGCTTCCACACCCCCCCGGGAGCCAGACGGGCACTCTTTCTCCACCCCATTCTTCATTCATTCACCCAGGAGGGCTCTTTCTCCACCCCATTCATCCATTCATTCATTCATTCATTCACACAGGAGGGCTCTTTCTCCACCCCATTCATTCACTCATTCATTCATTCATTCATTCATCCAGGAAGGCTCTTTCTCCACCCCATTCATCCATTCATTCATCCAGGAGGGCTCTTTCTCCACCCCATTCATCCATTCATTCATTCATTCATTCACACAGGAGGGCTCTTTCTCCACCCCATTCATCCATTCATTCATTCATCCAGGAGGACTCTTTCTCTACCCCCATTCATTCACTCCATTCATTCTCCCAGGAGGACTTTTTCTCCACCCCCATTCACTCATTCACTCATTCATCCATTCATTCATCCAGGAGGGCTCTTTCTCCACCCCATTCATCCATTCACTCATTCATTCATTCATCCAGGAAGGCTCTTTCTCCACCCCATTCATTCACTCATCCATTCATTCATCCAGGAGGGCTCCTGCAGCACCTCCTCTGCCCGGCGGCATGCTGGGCAGTGGGGACTCAGCAGTGACCAAGCAGTGAGCGCTGCGGGGTGGGTTCCGCATCGTGTGGGAGGTCGGGCCAGCAGGCTGTGCTGGCCCACGTGAGAAAGGCTGAGAGGGCAGGGGGCATGTGGGTGTCAAGTGGACGATGTCCAGGGTGCAATTCGAGAGAGAAGCTGGACAGGAGAGCGAAACTGGGAGTGATCACCATGGAGATGGCATTTAAGTCCATGAGTCTGGATCCGATTCCCAAGGGAGCGAGCACAGACAGAAAAGAAGCCCCAGGCCTGAGCCCTGTGCTTGGCCCCCGAGGGCTGGGAGGTGTGGGGAGCGGGCTGAGCAGCTGGGGCTGAGAACAGGCGAGGAAAGCTTCGAGAGGAGCATGGTCAGCTCTGTCTAGTGGCGCCCAAGGGCCACGCCAATGAGGCCTGAGCACTGCCTGTGGAGGTGGACACCTGGCGTCGGGGGCTCCTCCAGTGGTTTTGGGGGGTGAGGGCTGATCGCTGGCACGGTTGGCTCTACCTGCGTGCTGCCTGCCTCCCTGGGAAGTCTGGGTTTTCCTAGTGGAGGGACCGGAGCCCCACAAGGGCCGTCAGCCCCGGGGAGGCCCAGACCCCTGCCCGGCCCCCAGCCAAGGCGCCCTGTGCCCGCAGTGCCGCTGCCGCCCCGGCTTCCGGCTGAAGGATGACGGCCGCACGTGCGCTGATGTGGACGAGTGCAGCACCACCTTCCCCTGCAGCCAGCTCTGCATCAACACCCACGGCAGCTACAAGTGTCTGTGCGTGGAGGGCTATGCCCCCCGCAGCGGCGACCCCCACAGCTGCAAGGCTGTGACCGGTGAGCCGGCCGGGCGGCTGGGTGCTGTGGAGGGAGGGGTGGGACAGTGAGCTCAGGACGGCCCGGGACCGGGGGCGCTAGACCGTGCCCCGGCTCGCCGCTGAGCCAGGCTCCCCTGTCTCCAGATGAGGAGCCATTTCTGATCTTCGCCAACCGGTACTACCTGCGCAAGCTCAACCTGGACGGCTCCAACTACACGCTGCTCAAGCAGGTGCCAGCCCGGCCTCCGCCCCGGCCCGGCCCAGAGCCCCTGTCCTCCCGCGCGGCCGCGGTCATCCGCTCCCTGGCTTCTCCAGCACCCCCTCCCGGCTACAGTCCGCCCTGTCCCCCCACGCAGGGCCTGAACAACGCCGTCGCCTTGGACTTTGACTACCGCGAGCAGATGATTTACTGGACGGATGTGACGACCCAGGGCAGCATGATCCGAAGGATGCACCTCAACGGGAGCGACGTGCAGGTGCGGCCGGGAGCCCGTGCCCAGCTGCCATACGGGGCGCGGAGATCCAGCCCCCCAGTGCCCCTCCCCGGGGGGCGCTCTTCACTCCAAGGCCGCCTCCCCTTCTCCCACCCACCTACCACAGAGATTTCCTTCCCGCTTCCCGCTGAGGCCTGTGTGGCCGCTTGTCCTTGCCTCTCCCCCTCCACTACGCCCAGCGGAAGGTCTGGGAGATTCCTCTTGGTCTTTGCCTGATCCTCAGTGAGTCCCCCTGGTGTCTGACCTCCCTGGCGCCTGTGCTCCCGGGCACGTGCCGTTGGGGGCGTGAGTGGTCTCTCATTTCGAGACCCCTTCCCTCCGCCTCGCTGCCCCAGACCCCAGGCCGGGCTTTCCCGTGGCCTCACAGCCACGCTCCCCAGTCCATGCGGGGAAGCTGAGGCTGAGGGGCCACCCAGGGCGCTCAGGCTCTTCCCTCCTCCTCCGAAGGTGCTGCACCGGACCGGCCTCAGCAACCCCGACGGGCTGGCCGTGGACTGGGTGGGCGGCAACCTGTACTGGTGCGACAAAGGCCGGGACACCATCGAGGTGTCCAAGCTCAACGGGGCCTACCGGACGGTGCTGGTCAGCTCCGGCCTCCGGGAGCCCAGGGCTCTGGTGGTGGATGTGCAGAACGGGTAAGGGAGCGAGGAGTGGCGGGAGCCGGGAGCCGGGGAAAGCAGGCGGCAGGCGGCCAGGCCCCGCCTCCCCGCATGCAGGTGGGAGCGGGAGGGACCGGCCGCTGGATCTCTCGGGCTCACTGCCCGCCCTCCTGCCAGGTACCTGTACTGGACAGACTGGGGGGACCACTCGCTCATCGGCCGGATCGGCATGGACGGGTCTGGCCGCAGCGTCATCGTGGACACCAAGATCACGTGGCCCAACGGCCTGACCCTGGACTACGTCACCGAGCGCATCTACTGGGCCGACGCTCGGGAGGACTACATTGAGTTTGCCAGCCTGGACGGCTCCAATCGCCACGTTGGTCAGTCTGCCCGCGAGGCTGCCCGGGCACAGCAGCCCTGATGGGGCTGGGGGTTGACGCTGTCGGGATCAGGACTCAGGGCAGGAGTGGGCATACAAGCCAGAGGGCACGGTCCGGGGGGCGGCCTCAGCCCCACAGGGTGCGTCCCGGGGGCCGGCCTAGGCCTGAGGACCCCTTCCCCGCGCGGTTCCAGATGACGCCCCGAGGCAGGCGGGCGTGGGGGCCTGGGGTTGGCGTACTCTAGCACCCCCCTTCCTGACAGGAGACCATGTGATGCTGGGGTGCAGGAGCCGGCTCAGACAGGCCGGGTTGGGGTCCCAGGGGTTCCAGCGCTGCCACGTACTAGCCGTGCGGCCTTGGGAAGCCACTGCCCCGTCGGGCTGAGCTGGCGCCTGCCTCACGGAGTTGCTGCCCCGCCCGCAGTGCTCAACCAGGACATCCCGCACATCTTCGCGCTGACCTTGTTTGAGGACTACGTCTACTGGACCGACTGGGAGACCAAGTCCATCAACCGAGCCCACAAGACCACGGGCGCCAACAAGACGCTCCTCATCAGCACGCTGCACCGGCCCATGGACCTGCACGTCTTCCACGCCCTGCGCCAGCCCGACGGTGAGCCGGGCGGGTGGGGGTGAGCGGCACGGGCCCAGCTCATCCCGCAGGTCGGCACCCTCCCCGTCTCCCCGGGGTTCCTGCCCACCCCTTCTCCAGCACCGGGAGATCCCAGAGGCTGTAGACAGGCCGTGGCCCGGCTCTCCGCCGCTCAGCCCATCCTGGGTCCCGCCCTGGAGTCTCAGCCCCAAGGCCCTGAGGCCGGTCAAGCAGGGCGGGCCTGGGTGCAGGGACCCCGAAGGCGGCGGCCATAGCTGAGGGAGGGCACAGGGGAGGCGGTGTGGGCTGCAGGCCTGGCCTCATCCTGGCACCGCGAGAGGCTCTCTCCCGTCTCTGGCCTCAGCTCCCTCCTGGGAGAGCAGGATTGGCTGGCTCCGCTCTGCTCTGCCCGGGGCCGGGGCTCAGGAGGGGCGGGCCGTCCCCTGGGCCCAGTCGCCGCCCTTGACCCCCTTGTTCTCCGGCAGTCCCCAACCACCCCTGCAAGGTCAACAACGGTGGCTGCAGCAACCTGTGCCTGCTGTCCCCCGGGGGCGGCCACAAGTGTGCCTGTCCCACCAACTTCTACCTGGGCAGCGACGGGCGCACCTGTGTGTCCAACTGCACGGCAAGCCAGGTGAGGCGGCCCCCCTGGACCCCCATTCAGCGATGCCTTGATCCCCGGCCCCCACACCAGTACCCCCACTCCTTCTTTGGACCCCAACACCCTCTCTAATGTCCTCACGCATCTGGTTTTCCCACGCTAACACCCCCACATTTCTTGCCTACCTCTTGTCTCCCCACAGCAATACTTTTACTCCCGTCACCTCACACAAACACCCCCACACCCTAACCCTGACCCTCCCTCACTAGTACCCCCGACCCTCCCTCCACACAGACACCCCCTCACCTGGCCTTCCTGCCCTCGTCGTATCCCAGCCTTCGACCCAGCTCGTCCTCCCCCCAAAATACCCTGACCCTGCTTCTCCTGTGAGGCGTCCAGCCCCTCAGAGAAACCCCCCGAGTCCCCCAGACCCCCACCAACCCCTCTCGCCCCGCCTGCCCTCCAGTTTGTGTGCAAGAACGACAAGTGCATCCCCTTCTGGTGGAAGTGTGACACGGAGGACGACTGCGGGGACCACTCGGACGAGCCTCCGGACTGCCGTGAGTGCCGGCGGGTGGCCCGGGGCCCAGGGGGGGCAGCCCCCCCAGGCCCCCCCTCCTGATGCGGAGCCTCCCGCCCGCAGATGAGTTCAAGTGCCGCCCGGGACAGTTCCAGTGCTCCACCGGCATCTGCACAAACCCCGCCTTCATCTGCGACGGCGACAACGACTGCCAGGACAACAGTGACGAGGCCAACTGCGGTGAGGGCCGCCCGCCCCGTGCCTCCCGGGATCTGGGGGTTCCGCCCGCCCCATGCCTCCTGGGATCTGGGGGTTCCGCCCCCGTGCCTCCTGGGATCTGGGGGTTCCGCCCCTGTGCCTCCCTGGGATCTGGGGGTTCCGCCCCCTGTGCCTCCCTGGGATCTGGGGGTTCCGCCCCCCTGTGCCTCCCTGGGATCTGGGGGTTCCGCCCCCGTGCCTCCCTGGGATCTGGGGGTTCCGCCCCCCGTGCCTCCTGGGATCTGGGGGTTCCGCCCCCCGTGCCTCCCGGGATCTGGGGGTTCCGCCCCCCGTGCCTCCTGGGATCTTGGGGTTCCGCCCCCGTGCCTCCCGGGATCTGGGGGTTCCGCCGCCATGCCTCCCTGGGATCTGGGGGTTCCGCCCCCCGTGCCTCCTGGGATCTGGGGGTTCCACCCCCGTGCCTCCTGGGATCTGGGGGTTCCGCCCCCGTGCCTCCTGGGATCTGGGGGTTCCGCCCCCGTGCCTCCCGGGATCTGGGGGTTCCGCCGCATGCCTCCCTGGGATCTGGGGGTTCCGCCCCCTCCCGTGCCTCCCGAGATCTGGGGGTTCCGCCCCCGTGCCTCCCGGGATCTGGGGGTTCCGCCCGCCCCATGCCTCCTGGGATCTGGGGGTTCCGCCCCCGTGCCTCCTGGGATCTGGGGGTTCCGCCCCTGTGCCTCCCTGGGATCTGGGGGTTCCGCCCCCTGTGCCTCCCTGGGATCTGGGGGTTCCGCCCCCCTGTGCCTCCCTGGGATCTGGGGGTTCCGCCCCCTGTGCCTCCCGGGATCTGGGGGTTCCGTCCCCGTGCCTCCCTGGGATCTGGGGGTTCCGCCCCCCCGTGCCTCCCGGGATCTGGGGGTTCCGCCCCCATGCCTCCCTGGGATCTGGGGGTTCCGCCCCCCGTGCCTCCTGGGATCTGGGGGTTCCGCCCCCGTGCCTCCTGGAATCTGGGGGTTCCGCCTCCTGGAATCTGGGGGTTCCGCCCCCTGTGCCTCCCTGGGATCTGGGGGTTCCGCCCCCCGTGCCTCCCGGGATCTGGGGGTTCCGCCCCCGTGCCTCCCGGGATCTGGGAGTTCCGCCCCCATGCCTCCTGGGATCTGGGGGTTCCGCCCCCGTGCCTCCTGGGATCTGGGGGTTCCGCCCCTGTGCCTCCCTGGGATCTGGGGGTTCCGCCCCCTGTGCCTCCCTGGGATCTGGGGGTTCCGCCCCCCTGTGCCTCCCTGGGATCTGGGGGTTCCGTGCTGCGCTCTGAGGGCAGGCCCTGAGCCTCATCCACACGAATGACCCCGCTCGCCTCCCCTCCCCCAGACATCCACGTCTGCTTGCCCAGTCAGTTCAAGTGCACCAACACCAACCGCTGTATCCCTGGCATCTTCCGCTGCAACGGGCAGGACAACTGCGGGGATGGGGAGGACGAGAGGGACTGCCGTGAGTGCCCCCCTTCCCTCCCCCACCCCCCGCTGTGGCAGGGAAGGGGGTGGTGGGAAAACACAATTCACATTGAAAACTGCTCCTCGGGGCCTGCTGCCCTCCAGGAACGCTGACAGAGGGCAGCGTGCGTTGTACGGGGTGTTTGGTTTGCTCCTAAAGTCATGGCGCTTGGTGGAGGGATGGGCAGGTCCAGGAGCACAAAGCACTAAAGGCAGATGGACTGTCCCTTCCCCCCAAGAGAGTGCTGGCAGGAGGCAGGGACGGGCGGGCTGGGCAGCCGGACGGCGGTGACGGGAACTGCGGTGGGAGGCACAAGGGCGAGCCCTCATTCTGCCCCCACCCCACAGCCGAGGTGACCTGTGCCCCCAACCAGTTCCAGTGCTCCATCACCAAGCGCTGCATCCCCCGCGTCTGGGTGTGCGACCGGGACAATGACTGCGTGGACGGCAGTGACGAGCCTGCCAACTGCAGTGAGTGGCCTGGCGCCTGGGGAGCCCGGAGCCCCCTGGGACCCCCTCAGTGCCCACTCCCACCCTCACAGCACCTTCCTGAGTCGCCTCCCCTCACCGCCCGCCCCCCCCTTGCAGCCCAGATGACCTGCGGGGTGGATGAGTTCCGCTGCAAGGACTCCGGCCGCTGCATCCCCGCGCGCTGGAAGTGCGACGGGGAGGACGACTGCGGGGACGGCTCTGATGAGCCCAAGGAGGAGTGTGGTGAGCTCCCCAGCCCCAGATCCAAGGGCAAGGATCCTGCCGGGTGGGGGTGGGCCCCGGCCTCCGATGGGGTGGGGCAGAGCTGGGCTGCCTGCCCAGGGGTCACCAGCGGCCTCACCCCGGCTCCTGCGTCTCCTGTCGGATTCCCTGTCCTGGAGCCCCCGCACCTCCTCAGCACACGCCTGTGCGGAACCCGTGAGGCCCGTTAACCCCTCCTGAGGCAGCTCCCCCCCGCGTGTCCCTCCTGCCCCGTAACGGCCTCCCGTGCTGACCTGTCTCGGGCTGGAGCGCCCACTCCTCCCCCCCACCCCCGTGTGGGACCCTGTGTGGACCCTGACGTCTGCCCCGAGACGCTGCCCCTGACGGCCCCCAACCTGCCTCCCCAGACGAGCGCACCTGTGAGCCCTACCAGTTCCGCTGCAAGAACAACCGCTGCGTGCCCGGCCGCTGGCAGTGTGACTACGACAACGACTGTGGGGACAACTCCGACGAGGAGAGCTGCAGTACGTCCCCTCCCCACCGCCCAGCAGGCGCCCCGCCCTGCCCGCACGCCCGCCCCAGCTGCACCAGGGCAGCTGCCTCCAGGGCTGGGGGTCAGGAGCCCCCCGCCCCCCCTGCCCCGCTCCATGCTGTGTATTTGAGTTTGTGCCATTTCACCTCATCTCATGTTTCTCTCCATTTTCACACTGTCCTCTCGGGGTTACAGAGGTAGGTGTCGCCGATGTGCTGTGCTCCCGCCACACCCCGCCTCTGCCCACAGCCCACCCATCCCCGTGCCGTGCCTCAGCCCATCGTCCTTGACTGGCCGCTCCCTAAACCCCGGTGCTTGTCCTAGTGGTGTTGTCCCTCCCCGCCCTTCCCCACACACAGTGTGTCCCGAGGGCAGGGCCAGGGACCCGGGCCCGCCCTCCTGCGTGCGCCCCAGGGGTGAGTGGGTGTCCTCTGCGCCCGGCTGGCCCCCTGAGGACAGCCAGTGGCTGCACGGGATTGGTTGAGCCTTTTGGTCGTCGTGCCAGTCAGCTGCGGCCTCAGGAACACAGCGATGGGTGGTCTTACTCTGCCAAGGGCTGGCGGCGCCCTCGAGGGCTGGGTGCCCATGCCCACCTCCCGGGGCCTGTCTCGTCCTTCCCCAGCCCCTCGCCCCTGCTCGGAGAGTGAGTTTTCCTGTGCCAACGGCCGCTGCATCGCTGGGCGCTGGAAATGCGATGGGGACCACGACTGTGCGGATGGCTCGGATGAGGTGGGCAGGGAAACCGGGAGCGGGGGGTCGGAGCAGGGCCGCCGGGGGACCCAGGTCTGACCAGGATGCCGCTCCCCGGCCCACAGAAGGACTGCACGCCCCGCTGTGACATGGACCAGTTCCAGTGCAAGAGCGGGCACTGCATCCCCCTGCGCTGGCGCTGTGACGCGGACGCTGACTGCATGGACGGCAGCGACGAGGAAGCCTGCGGCACTGGCGGTGAGCCCTGCCCACCCCCACCCACACCAGCCCTGGCCCAGGAGCCAGGTGGGCTGGGATCCAGCAGAAACGGCGGGCTGTGTCCATCCCGGCCTCGCCCATACGTTCCCAGAAGGCAAGAGTCCCTGCTCACTCTCCTTCCCCGGGAAATGAGGCGGGGGCTCCGCAGCCTACAGGGGCCTGTGAAGCCGGTGAGACCCCGGCAGGGAGGGCAGGCATCCTGGCTCTGCCCTGGGGGCTGAGGACGGGCTGGAACCCAGCCTCCCGACTCCCAGCCCCGTGCTCCTCGCCCTGGAGGGGGCCCGTGTCCTGCAGCCACCACCAGAGAGGGCTCTCTGGACCCTCCTGGACACTCTTCCCAAAGGCCTTTTCTCCCCGAAATAGCAGAGGAGGCAGCTCTGCCCAGCTGCCCCACTGGTCGAAAACTACACCTGAGTCCCCTCCGGCTGTCCCACCGCCGGCCTGTGGCTTGGCCTCCACGGTGGAGGGCGGGTCTGGGCCGGGTCCTGTCCCTGGACCCCGGCTGCCTGGGCTCAGCCGTTGTTGGCTCCCTGCCCCCGGCCTGTAGTGCGGACCTGCCCGCTGGACGAGTTCCAGTGCAACAACACCCTGTGCAAGCCCCTGGCGTGGAAGTGCGACGGCGAGGACGACTGCGGGGACAACTCCGACGAGAACCCTGAGGAGTGCGGTGAGTGAGGCTGTGAGGCTCTGGGGCGGGGCGGGGCTCCGGCCGCCAGGGCCCAGCAGCTCGCCCAGGGCTGACCGGCTCTGTCTCCTGCAGCCCGGTTTGTGTGCCCTCCGAACCGGCCCTTCCGCTGCAAGAATGACCGCGTCTGCTTGTGGATCGGCCGCCAGTGTGACGGCACCGACAACTGCGGGGACGGGACTGATGAGGAGGACTGTGGTGAGCAAGGGCCAGTGAGGAGGAGCTGGGGCCTGGGTGGGGGTGCACGGGGAGGAGGGCTGGGCCAAGTGGGAGCTGTGTGCAGGGAATGGACTTACTGGAAGGGGAGGTTCCATGGCTGGGAGCGTGGGGGCCCTCCCCCGGGGAGGCGCTGGCGGCTTCCTGATGCCCGAGGCCTGGAGGTGGAGACAATGTCTAACCAGCCTCTCCTGCAAGCTTGACAAGTGGCGGGGCTTGTCCCCCCTTTACCCATGGCTCCTGGGAGGAAGGGGCGGGGTGGCGAATGCCCAGGACCTGAAGCCCCGCTCTCCGCAGAGCCCCCCACGGCTCAGACCCCCCACTGCAAAGACAAGAAGGAGTTTCTGTGCCGGAACCAGCGCTGCCTCTCCTCCTCGCTGCGCTGCAACATGTTCGACGACTGTGGGGATGGCTCCGACGAGGAGGACTGCAGCATCGGTGAGGGGGGCGTGCGGGGCAGCTGGGGCCAGAGAGCTAAAGCCCGGGCCCGGGGCGGCTCCGGGGAGGGGACCCACTCTCTGTCCCCCACAGACCCCAAGCTGACCAGCTGTGCCACCAACGCCAGCATCTGCGGGGATGAGGCACGCTGCGTGCGCACCGAGAAAGCCGCCTACTGTGCCTGCCGCGCCGGCTTCCACACGGTGCCGGGCCAGCCCGGATGCCAGGGTAGGAAAGGGGGATGGGGTGGGCGGGGGGGGGGGGGGGAGGCAGAAACCGCAGCCACATGGGGTTTCTCCATGACCCTCCCTGTCACCCCAGACATCAACGAGTGCCTGCGCTTCGGCACCTGCTCCCAGCTCTGCAACAACACCAAGGGCAGCCACCTCTGCAGCTGCGCGCGCAACTTCATGAAGACGCACAACACCTGCAAGGCTGAAGGTGCGGCGCCGCGGGGCGGGGCCAAGGCGCGGGGGCGGGGCTTGCAGCGCCGGGATAGACATGGGGCGGACCTGGGGTGGGGTGCTGCCCTCCGTCCACCCCTGCCAAGTGTGGAACCCAGAGCTGCAGGTGCCGCTCTGTGCTGGTCGCCACACGGGGCGCGGTGTGGGCCGGCTCATCGAGGAAGGCTGAGCACACACACCCCACACGTGCCTCCCGCCCGCCACTTCCGGGGGCACGGACGCACATCGCCACACTTGCAGTCACATGGACCCCCCCTGCGTGTCCCCTTCATGCTTCCCTTTTGTCAGCTTATTGGGATGTCAGCGGGAAAGTTGTCAGGTATTTAATGTGTACGAGGTGATGATTTGATACACGTACAGCTTGTGAAAGGATTCCCCCGCCGAGTTCATTAACACACCCATCGGCTCACACGTTACCTTTTGTTTTTGAACACGTAAGTTCTCGCCCGGGAGCTTAGACACACACCTGCAGCGTGTCCTGTACCTGTGCAGAAGCACGCCCACACACCCAAGTGCACTCCCATGTGCACGCATACCTACCCCCTCCATGTCTGTGCGCATAAGCCCACACGCGTGTGCACCCGTGAGCACACGTCGGACAGTGTGTAGGAGAGAGCCTGGTGATGACAGCCAGAGGCCATGAGGAGCCGAGGCCCGTGGGGCTGGGGGAGCAGGGGCCTCCGGGGGGCAGGTCCCCTGGATAAGCTCGAGGAGGAGAGGAGGAAGGACATTCCGAGGGCTGGGGCTTCTGACCAGGAGACTGATGAGGAGCGAAGACGTTGTTAGTGTGCAAGGGGCTGGGCTGGGTGAGGAGCACGTCTCGGGCACACCCCTCCCAGCACCCCCGGCCGGACTCCTGCCCCCGCCTTCCCCCACACCCAACCTCTGGCCTCTTGCCCTCCAGGCTCCGAATACCAGGTCCTGTACATCGCCGACGACAACGAGATCCGCAGCCTGTTCCCCAGCCACCCCCACTCGGCTTACGAGCAGGCCTTCCAGGGCGATGAGAGCGTCCGCATCGACGCCATGGACGTGCACGTCAAGGCCGGCCGCGTCTACTGGACCAACTGGCACACGGGCACCATCTCCTACCGCAGCCTGCCCCCCGCGGCACCCCCCACCACTTCCAACCGTCACCGGCGAGAGATTGACCGGGGTGTCACCCACCTGAATGTGAGCACCAGCCCGGGGGGGGGCCCAAAGAGCCGCGGCTTCTGAGCAGAGTTCGACAAGGACAGTGAGGGGCAGGGGCGTGACTGAAGGGAGGGGCGGTCAGGGTACCTCGGAGGCACGGACGGCAGGCGGCAGGGCAGCGAGTCTGCAGCCCCCGGGGAGGGCACTGGGCACACAGGCTGCAGTTAGAGCCGCATCCAGCTCCCGGCCCCCACGCCGCCCACTGGGCCCATCTTGGCCAACCTATTCGGCCTCTTTGGGCCTCACTTTGTTCCTCAATAAAGCAGCGTAATGATAGCTAATCCAGCAAAATACGTGGGAGCGCTGAGGGTGGCCCGAAAGGTAATTATCTGTTGAATCTGCTCAAAGCCGGGGATTAGCTCTCAGTCTGGGATGAGTTTTTGGCCGAGAACGGCTGGCGGAGTTGGGGGGCGTGGATAATGGGCAGGAAGACGAGAGGTGGCAGCCCTGACACTGTGATCCCCCCGTTCAGATTTCAGGGCTCAAGATGCCAAGGGGCATCGCCATCGACTGGGTGGCCGGGAACGTGTACTGGACGGACTCCGGCCGAGACGTGATCGAGGTGGCGCAAATGAAGGGCGAGAACCGCAAGACGCTCATCTCCGGCATGATTGACGAGCCCCACGCCATCGTGGTGGACCCGCTGAGGGGGTGGGCAGGGCTCTGGGGGGGCGCGTCTGGGCTGGGCCGGAGGGTGGGGGGCCCCAGCACCCCAGGTGCACTCTTTTGCCGCCCAGACCAGCCTGGGTGTGACTCTTCCTGGGCCTCAGGTCTCCCCGCCTGGCCCTCCCCTGCTGCCTGTGCCCAGGACTTCCGCCTGGCCTGCTCAGACCGGGGCCTGACTGCCACGTGGCTGCTGTCCTGGGCGGCCCGGGTCTGGGCTGCTCCTCGGCCCCCGGGGGCGGCTCTGCCCGCCCAGCGGACCTGGATCAGCACATTGTGGTTTTTGAAGAAGAGTCTTAACCTGGCCAGGGACCTGGCTCCCCTGGTTCTCTCTGGAGGAGGCAGATAGAGCGCCCTCCTAAGGCCCAGAAGGCCCTGTGCCCAGGCCAGGAACCTGCTGGCCCCCTTGGCCGGCCTCCCCAGGTCCTACCCGTACTCACCCCTCCTCCCTCCCCAGCACCATGTACTGGTCGGATTGGGGGAACCACCCCAAGATTGAGACGGCGGCGATGGACGGGACCCTGCGGGAGACACTGGTACAGGACAACATCCAGTGGCCCACAGGTCTGTGGCGGCGGGGGCAGGGCGTGGCGGGGGGGGGCGGGCGGGGGCGGGGGCGCCGCAGTCACACGAAAGCTGGGAGGGGACGGCTCCCACGGATGGGCAGGCGGGTTTGGAAGCTTTTCCCAAGGAGCGACGGGTGGTGGTTGTGGGAACGGGGTGGGGCGGTCCCCACACGGAGACAGTTCTGCTTCTCCCCGGCCTGAGGCGGGGGAGTCTGGGCCTCACCGCGCCGTCTCCCCAGGCCTGGCCGTGGATTATCACAATGAGCGGCTGTACTGGGCGGATGCCAAGCTCTCGGTCATCGGCAGCATCCGGCTCAACGGCACTGACCCCATCGTGGCTGCTGACAGCAAACGAGGTGGGTGTCTGACAGCAGCCTCGGCCACCCCCACCTCGGGCCTTCGTCCTCTCCACTGAGCCCACGGCCTCCCCGTGCCTGCTGTCCTCCCCGGCCCGGCTCCCGACAACCCTGCACCAGCCCTGCAGGCCCAAGGCCCACTCCGACCCTCTGGCCCACTTGTCCATTCATTCATTACACCCATGAATATTGAGCTGCATGGAGGTGGCAGTAAGAACTTCGCAAATGTGGGGAGAGGCAGCAGAAGTCAGTCCTGGCCCCAGAAGTCTAGGGGTGATGGGCCTCGTGCCAAAGGTCGCCACAGGAGGAAGGAGAGGAAGGGGCACGTGGTTTGGGATATGTTGGATTGGAGGTGCCTGGGAACCACGAGGCCAGTGTCCTGGAGAGTGTGACCAGGGCCTGAGTCCCCTCCACATCCTCCCCCAGGCCTGAGTCACCCCTTCAGCATCGATGTCTTTGAGGATTACATCTATGGTGTCACCTACATCAATAATCGTGTCTTCAAGATCCATAAGTTTGGACAGAGCCCCCTGATCAACCTGACGGGGGGCCTGAACCATGCCTCGGACGTGGTCCTGTACCACCAGCACAAGCAGCCTGAAGGTGGGCGGGGGGAGGCCCAGGCGGGGGCGGGGAAGGCAGGGGGCATCGAGTCTCCACGCCGCGGCCTCGGTTCCCGGTGGGCAGGGGAGTTCTGGGTCCTCAGGGCTCAGCCTCCCCCCGCCCTGGCCCGCACCTGCAGTGACCAACCCCTGTGACCGCAAGAAGTGCGAGTGGCTCTGCCTGCTGAGCCCCAGCGGCCCCGTCTGCACCTGCCCCAACGGGAAGCGCCTGGACAACGGCACCTGCGTGGCTGTGCCCTCGCCAACGCCCCCGCCGGACGGTAGGCTCGGCCCTCCCTGCCCCGGCCCCTGCCCAGGCCCTCCTCCCGCAGCCCCTGAGTTCCGCCCTCCCTGGCTCTGTCTGTGGTCCTCCCCGCAGCCCCTCGGCCGGGAACCTGTAACCTGCAGTGCTTCAACGGCGGCAGCTGCTTCCTCAACGCCCGGAGGCAGCCCAAGTGCCGCTGCCAGCCCCGCTACACGGGGGACAAGTGCGAGCTGGACCAGTGCTGGGAGCACTGTCAAAATGGGGGCACCTGCGCGGCCTCCCCCTCCGGTACGCCCTCCGCCTTCCCAGCGGGACTGCTCCCAGCCCCTCGGCCCGAGACCCCAAACCCACTGCCGCCTCAGGCAAATCCCCAGGCCCTGCCCTACCTTCCCCTCTGCCTCCTGCACCGCACGCACGCCCCCTGCTGGCTGCCTCCCGCCCAGAGCCTCGCAGCCCTGCTCCTCCGCAGTGGGGCCGGGTTCCGTGGGCCACAGTCCCACTCACACATCCTCTCCGCAGGCGTGCCCACGTGCCGCTGCCCCACCGGCTATACGGGCCCCAGGTGCACCCAGCAGGTGTGCACGGGCTACTGTGCCAACAACAGCACCTGCACGGTCAACCAGGGCAACCAGCCCCAGTGCCGATGCCTACCTGGCTTCCTGGGTGACCGCTGCCAGTACCGTGAGTTAGCCACCCTGGGCCCCGGGGCGGGCGAGGGGAGCGGGGGACCCGAGAGCCCGGGATGGGAGCCACAGGCGTGAGTTCCAGGGAGGAATGCCGTTCCTAGCTCAGCCAGGCCAGGTAGCTGGTGCTCCCTGGGGGTGTGGGCACGCCCTCTGAGCAAGTGAGCCCTCTGGCATCAGGATTAGTCAGTGCCCTGTCAGGATGCTCAAGGACATCCTTGTACCCTGGAGCCTCTGAGGTGGGCATCACCCAGACCTGGGGCGTCCAGCTCCCCCCACATATACAGCATGGAAGACCCTCATGAGGGTGGGGCTTCAGGCATCTCCTGTCCACCCACCAACCCACAGGGCAGTGCTCTGGCTACTGTGAGAACTTCGGCACGTGCCAGATGGCTGCTGACGGCTCCCGGCAGTGCCGCTGCACCACCCACTTCGAGGGGCCCAGGTGTGAAGTGAATAAGTGCAGCCGCTGTCTCGATGGAACCTGCACGGTCAGCAAGCAGAGTGGGGACGTCACCTGCAAGTGAGTGCCTGGCTAGACCCTGCCCGTCCCAGTTTTATGCCCCATCTGCTCCTCCCAGCCCTGCCCTGCCCGTCTCTCAGACACCCCTCTACCAGCCCAGCCCTGCCCCTGCCCCAGCCTCTCAGACACCCTGTACCAGCCCAGCCCTGCCCCTGCCCGTCTCTCAGACACCCCTCTACCAGCCCAGCCCTGCCCCTGCCCCAGCCTCTCAGACACCCTGTACCAGCCCTGCCCTGCCCCTGCCCCTGCCCCAGCCTCTCAGACACCCTGTACCAGCCCAGCCCTGCCCCTGCCCGTCTCTCAGACACCCCTCTACCAGCCCTGCCCTGCCCCCGCCCCAGCCTCTCAGACACCCTGTACCAGCCCTGCCCTGCCCCCGCCCCAGCCTCTCAGACACCCTCTACCAGCCCTGCCCAGCCCTGCCCCAGCCTCTCAGACACCCCTCTACCAGCCCAGCCCTGCCCCTGCCCCAGCCTCTCAGACACCCTGTACCAGCCCTGCCCTGCCCCTGCCCCAGCCTCTCAGACACCCTGTACCAGCCCTGCCCTGCCCCCGCCCCAGCCTCTCAGACACCCTGTACCAGCCCAGCCCTGCCCCTGCCCGTCTCTCAGACACCCCTCTACCAGCCCAGCCCTGCCCCTGCCCCAGCCTCTCAGACACCCTGTACCAGCCCAGCCCTGCCCCTGCCCCAGCCTCTCAGACACCCTGTACCAGCCCTGCCCTGCCCCTGCCCGTCTCTCAGACACCCCTCTACCAGCCCTGCCCTGCCCCTGCCCCAGCCTCTCAGACACCCTGTACCAGCCCTGCCCTGCCCCTGCCCGTCTCTCAGACACCCCTCTACCAGCCCTGCCCTGCCCCCGCCCCAGCCCTGCCCTGCCCCCGCCCCAGCCTCTCAGACACCCTCTACCAGCCCTGCCCAGCATCTCACTTCTTCTTGCAGCTGCTCGGATGGCCGGGTGGCCCCCAGCTGTCTGACCTGCGCTGGCCACTGCAGCAATGGCGGGTCCTGCACCATGAACAGCAAAATGATGCCCGAGTGCCAGTGAGTTGGGCCTGAGCCTCACTGAGGCCCAGATCATCCCCTTCCCCAAATCTCAGTGGGACCATCAGGATCCCATGGCCCTTCTCCATCTCCCTGGCAGCCATGGCTCGAAGTCGTGCCTGCTCAGCTCTGCCCTCCTGTCCGCAGGTGCCCACCCCACATGGCAGGACCCCGGTGTGAAGAGCAAGTGGTCAGCCAACAGCAGTCTGGACGTAGGTGGCAGGGGGTGGGGAGGCATGGCTGCCGGGACCTGGAACTGGGAGGGGGGACTTGCTTCCTGTGCCTTCTGGACTGTTTCCCGTCTCCTCCCCTCTAGACATGGCCTCCATCCTCATCCCCCTGCTGTTGCTGCTACTGCTGCTTCTGGTAGCTGGAGTGGTATTCTGGTACAAGCGGCGAGTCCGGGGGTGAGTTCTGGGGAGTCTGGGAAATTCTAGTCATGACCACCCTCGCCGTCCACCTCTAGAGCCCCTGCCCCTGTGCTTCCGCCTCTCCCCAGGGCCAAGGGCTTCCAGCACCAGCGGATGACCAACGGGGCCATGAACGTGGAGATCGGGAACCCCACCTACAAGATGTATGAGGGCGGGGAGCCTGATGACGTGGGAGGCCTGCTGGATGCTGACTTCGCCCTGGACCCTGACAAGGTGGGCTGGGAAGACAGAGGAGACGGCTTCTGGGGCAGGGATGAGAGGCTGCGGATGGGATGACTAAGGGTGTTTGGGGGGTGGGAGGCCAAGGCAGGGAGCCCAGCCTCGGAGTCCCACCTGAACCTTCTGTCACCTTGCAGCCCACCAACTTCACCAACCCCGTGTACGCCACACTCTACATGGGTGGTCACGGCAGCCGCCACTCCTTGGCCAGCACGGATGAGAAGAGAGAACTCCTGGGCCGGGGCCCTGAGGATGAGATAGGGGACCCTTTGGCGTAGGCCCGGCCCCCGCCCCGTCGGACTTCCCCCAGAGAGCTTCCTGCCCCTGCCAGAGAAGTCCTCCGTCAGCCCCCTCCTGCCCAGCCAGCCCTGCCCGGCCCGCCGGGATGTATAAATGTAAAAATGAAGGAATTACTTTTTATATGTGAGTGAGCAAGCGAGCGAGCGAGCACAGTATTATCTCTTTTCATTCTTCTCCTTCCTGCCCACTCCTCAGCAACCCCCCCCCCAATGCTGCCTTCAGGGAGGGGGGACATGGAGGGCTCTGGGGGCTCCTTTGGCTTACAGGTATAAGGGACCCCCACCTCCCATCTTCCCACCAAAATGCACCTCCACTGGGAGAGCTGGTGGTGCTGCCTCCCCTTCCTGGTCAAGACACTTTGTCAGGGCTTTCCCTGTAGCCCCCCCTTTACCCCCCCCCGGCTCCCTGAGGGCTGATTCTGGGGCGGAGAGTCCTCGCTGCCCCTGTCTGGAGGGTTTGGCTCTGGCTGAGGTAGGAAGGAAAGGATGGAGTTTTTAGTTCTTGGGGCGTCCATCCCATGCCCCAGTCCCCATTCTAGGGGCAACCTTGAGATGGCCACGCTCAGTACCCCTCCCAGACAGGCACCCCATCTCCAGTGCCCCCACATGGCTCCCAGGGCTGGAGACTTTGGTAAACAGTCCCCCAGACTCCCCTCCCCTGAGGAGGAGGTGGGGCACACAGAGGAAGGGCAAGCGGGCAGCCCCGTTTTGGGGACAGGAACGTTTTAATAATTTTTGCTGAATTCCTTTACAACTAAATAACAGATATTGTTATAAATAAAACTGTAAAAACAAAAAAAGAAAAAAAAAAGAAAAGAAAAAAAAACCCACTTGTGTCTACCTATGAGTGTGAGATTCTTGGAGCTGGGCTGTGCTTTCTTGCTTCAGCCACCAGAGGGAGCCCTGCTCCATGCCATGCTGGAGGCAGGCTCGAGAGTCTGAGTGCCCTTTTCCCTCCACCTGGGCAGTGGCAGAAGGGGGTGACACTGGACTTGACAGGAAAGATCTGCTTCTCCCCTGTGTGTGACCTTGAGCAGGTGACTTAACCTCTCTTGGTCTTGTTTCCCTTGGCTCTGGGATACTAACCCCAAGATCTGTTTCTCTGCATTGTCACTTTTATGGGACACCACCACCACGCCTACCCACATGACCCCCCAGTGAGAAGTCCCACCACGAGAAATGAACACACTAGGTTTGTGAGGGGATTGCTCATCCTTCAGGGTGGTCCCATACAGCTCTCTGCCTGAAGTTGTTCTTAAAGCGCTACCATCTCACATGTCATAGAGACCAATTAATCAGATGCCAAGAGTAGACCCCTGGATTCAGGAGAAGGGGGTCCTGGGGTGAAGGAGAGCAGGGAAAACCAGTTTGCCAGGCCCCGTGGGCCACCTACAGACCTAGTTTATCCATCAGTTTAGACATCCCAGGGTGGACAGGAAAGGACAGCTACAATCAAAGGGATCCCCGGTCTACTTCAACCCCTGACCCGAGAAGGGGACCTCTTGCAGGTCACACAGCTTTACACTGAGTCTCACTCTTCCCTCAACAGGAAATATGAGCTTAGGGTGGCTGCAAAGGCCCCTTACCCAACTCCCAAAGGGGAGCATGCCTTTCATTCCCCTTCCCTCTTAGCTCTGAGATTTCACCTCCAACCTCGGCCTCCAAGCCACCTCTGAGATCTTCCACTGCCCCGTCTCCCCAAAGGGCCCAAGGGCAGAGGGATCCTGCTGAGAAGGGGAGTCCTTGATCTTTGAGAGGGAGGTTTGTGCACCCATCTGTCCACCAGGTGGCGCAGGCACTCCTGCAGCGCTGCTCATCCTGAAGCCCAGCACAGCCCCCTCCCCAACACTAATTATGCACCTGCGGGCGGACCCCAGCCCTGCCTCTCCCTTTCTTCCCAGGGGCTATTCTGCCACACCCCCTCCACCCTCCACCAGCGGCTCCTCTCCCTCCCCCTGCGCCTGCCTGCTCCCCCTGCGCCCCGCCTGCTCCCCCACCACACCAGCAGCCCCACCCCCTCACTCTCTCCCTCTGCCAGCCGTACATCTGGCGCCCCCGGGGAGCCACTGATTCTCTGCCTGTCGCCTCAAGATCCTGGGCAAAGCGAGAGGGCCCCCAGCTGCGGCTTGGAAGGCACACCCCTCCAGTCAGCATCCTCTCTCTGCCCCCCAGGAACAGCAAGGAGAGGGTCTAGCAGGAGGAAGCGACGGGCAGAACCAGGGGCAGGGGCGATATAGACAGAATGAGAGACGAGATACAGAGATGGAGAAATACAGGGACAGGCAAAGACCCCGAGAAGAGAAGGGAGGAAGGGAGTGGTGTGTGTGTGTGTGTGTGTGTGTGTGTGTGTGGCTGGAGGGAGAAGTGGGTGACCTGAGATTGTAGCAGAAGGAGGGAAGATGGGGTGGGTCTGGGCTCCAGAAGGTCAAGACCTTAGTGATGGGCATCTGTCCTGAGCACCCAAGGCCCCCACTCACTGTTGCCACACCCCTGGGCTTGAGGCCGGGGCTCAGGATTCTGGTTGGAGCCTCGGAGCCTCTGGCCTGGCCACTCCTGCCTCCTTCTCCTCTCTGCTCCACTGGCACCCAGACTCCTGCCCCTGGCTGGCCGGCTGCCTGCCCGCCTCATCTTCGCAGCCTCCCTGATCTTCTGTGTGAGTGTCTGTCACGTCCCTCTATCTATCCGCTTGTACGCGCCTGGGCTTGTCTTCTGGATTGGCAGGGCCAGCGTACACCTGCCTGTGTGTCCGTCTGTCTGGATGCTTGCCTCTCTGCCCAGGCAAGGAAGCAGGGCAGGCTCTGAAGACCTGGTGGGTGTACTTGTCTCTTGGTGCAGCTGTGCATTTGTTTCTGTCTGTGCCCACTCCCGAGGGCGTGTAAACCAGCTGTGTCCAGCTGTGTGTCCGTGTGCCTCTAGCGCGTCTGGCCTCTGCGTGAATGTGTTTCACTCTGCCTGTGTGCTCAGCTCCGTGGTGTGGCCTGCCTCTGTGCATGGCTGGGTGTATGTGTTGGTGTCTCAGGGTATGCGCCTCTCTGTCTCTTTGCTTGTCTCTATCTCTCTCCCTGCCCCTATCTCTCTGTTTGTTCCTATCTGTTGGCTTGTCCCTCTCTCTAGCTGTCTAGGTGTGGGTCATACCACAACCTCAGCCACAGCATCAGTGCATAGCAACAGCTGACAGCTGAAGACCGGGCTGGAGAGAGAGAGAGAGAGAGAGAGAGAGAGGGAGAGAGGCACTAGGAGGAGGAAGGAGCTGGTGAAGAAACAGCCAAGAGGATAGGGACAGAGACAGGGCTGAGGACAGAGACAAGGACAGAGACAGCAAGGGGACAGGGATGGAGAGGAGCTGATGGGGAAAGATGGGACAGTGAGAGGGAAGGGAATAGAGATTACACCAATAGGCCAGGCAAGGCGGCGCTGAGGGGGGGCTTTCTGCCCAACCCCCCCCGCAGGGGCGCCCTGGGGCGCCGGGGGGTCACGGGGGGGGGGGTGTGAGGGGCAAAGGTGAAAGGCCGGTCTAGCCGAGGAACACTGAGATCGCGGCGGTGCCCTGGGGGCGGGAGGGGCCGGCGGCGGGCGCCGTTTGTCAGCCCTATTGACAGACGTGATGGGGTTTCCGTCCGTGATCAATGATTCTCATCTCCCGGCCGAATGAGCCGCGGGGCGCCCATCCATCCCCGTCAGCGCCGCGCGGCGGCGGCCGCCCGAGGCCCCGCCCGCCTTCACCTCGCCCCGGCCCTGGTCTCGCCCCGGGACCCACCTTGGCCCCGAGCACCGAGGGATTCGGGTGGTGCTGGGCCCTTCGGGGACACCGCTCGGGAGCTCGGGCCCCACGCCCTGCCCTGGCCCAGGCCGGGGCACAGACCCAGCCCCTCGGGTTCCGGGGCCGCGGCCGCCGCCCTCTCCCTCGCACCTGCGCCGGGGGCGTGTCGGGGCGTGTCGGGGTGAAAGTCACCTTCGGTGCCCCCGGCCGGGCGGGAGGGGGCGCGCGGGGTGCGGCCCGGATTGGAGCGCCGCGGAGCCCCGCCCCCGCCCGCCGCCGAGTCCGACCCAACTTTCTCCCCCGCCCGCGCCCCGCCCCCCGCGCCGCGCTCGCTGCTCGCGCTCAGTCCGCGGGCCGCCGTCCGCCGCCCAGGCAGTGCCCCCGGCGGCCAGCCCGGAGCCCCCGCCCTCGGCCCGCTCCCGCCGCCCGGACCCGCCCCGCCCGCCGCCCGGGAAGATGCGGCTGCTCCCGGAATGGCTTCTCCTGCTCTTTGGCCCGTGGCTCCTGAGGAAGGTAAGGGCAGCGGGGCTGCGACGCGCGCCGGGTCCGGGGCGCGAAGGTCCGGAGTGCGAGGGGCTCCTCCAGCCCACGCCGCCCCCAGCCTGAGCCTCCCAACTTTGCGGGGCGTGGGGGGTGCCGACAGACAGACTCCCCGTCCAGGACGGGGCTCCCCGGGGCAAGTTGGCTGGGGGTCGGGGGCAGGACGGGGTGGAGGCCCGACTTGGACCCGGCGGCGCGGGCGGGGGACGCGGCGGGGGAGGGGCCGCGGCACGACCCAAGAGCGCGCCAGACGGAGCGGGAGTGCGAGACAGACAGACAAGCCAGCAGGGTGTCAGCCTTGCCGCCTCGCCGCGCCAGTCTCGCTCGCCACCCTCGCTGTCTGTCCTTCCACCGCTCCACTCGCGCCTTCGCATCTCTCTCTGCACTTGTCACCATGCCCGGTGGGCGCTGTGCTCCGAACCCGCACAGCCCGAGCACACGCGCGCGCGCACGGACGCGCACCGATGCGGCCGAACTTGGCTACAGCCTCCCACCCCATTCCCCGCGGAGACACCATCGCCCTGCACAACCTCGCAGACACGCACACCCCTCGGTGGCGCCGGCTGACGGGGGGCAGGGGCTGTCTGGAAGGGGAGTCTCTCCTCCCGTCCCATGCATGCCCCCCCCCCCCAGCCGCCTCTTTCTCCGGCTCCTGGGCGAGGACTCCGAGGCTAAGGGAGCCCCGACTTGATCTGCCTCCTCCTGACTTGGAGGCTCCAGCGGTGTGCTCCTCGGAGCGGCGTGGAGTGTGGGGCGGCGTGTGCACATGTGTGTCGGGGCAGCCAGGCGTGGGTGTCTAGGGCTGGGGACCAGGGTGCATGGGCACGCTGGGGTGGTGCGTGGTGCTGGCTTTGAAGGGGCAGGTGCAAGTGCCTGCTTCACCGCGCGGCCATCTGTGGGGGGACCTAGGCCCTGGTCCGTCTCCTTCCATCAGCTCCCCGGCCCAGGACTTCTGTCTCCTGCACTCCCGCTGTGACCTAGCTACTCTGGGGGCAAGCAGGTGGCTCCCTAAACCCCTACTCCCTGCACCCTACCCCCAGCCCCTGAAGAGCGTGAAGGGGTGTAGTTCTGCCCCCAACACTTGGACCCCCACCGGCTGGGCCAGATCACACTCAGCTGCTCCAGCGGGGCAGGGGCTGCCCAGTGAGCCTGGCGACAGGGCTTCCCGATTCTCCCAAACCAGCCTGGTGACCTTGAGGGGCTGGGAGGTGGGCAGAGGAGCCCCCTCCACAGACGCTGCTTCCGCTAGCGGGGACTTCTACACCTGCTGCCCAGCTCTGCCCTTGGAGGGCTGCATGGGGTCCATGCCCCAGAACCCACTGTTTGTGAAGGCCTGGGGGAGAGGAGGGAGGCATGGCACTCCCTGCTCCTCCTTTCAACTCCCCCCCCCTCCACTCTCCCCATCACATCAACTCCCCTGTGGACAGATCTGCTTTAATTTCCTCTGCCCCCTGAAGGGGAATGAAACATCTGGTGGAGAGTTGAGGGAGAGTAAGCACGAGGATGTGAGCAGCGGGGACCTGGCTGAGTGTGTGTGAGCTGCAGCTGTGGGTCTTTGTATTGGAGTCAGTGGTGAAGTGTGTATCTGCCATTTAGTCCAGTTTATGTGTACAGTGTGAGAAGGGGGTTACCTGTGTGTACAGACTGTAGGTGTGAGGATATTTCTCACTGTGCATGGGAAGTGTATGTAGAAAAGTGTTTGTGTGTCTGTCCGAGTACCGATCGGGGTGTACTTGTGTGCACGTGTGAGTATGGCTTGTGCACACATGTGCACCCCAGAGTGGATCTCCAGTGCCCCTGTGTGCTGCAGCCTCTGTGTGGTCTGTGTGCGTGTGCAGGGTTTGTGAGTGTGGGTCTGCGTGCTTGTGGCTTTGAGTGTGGGCATTGGGCTGTAAGCCTCAGGATGAGTTCATGTATCTGAGTGTAGCTTGTGTGCGTGTGTGCGCAGGCAGGGCTGGCAGTGGCTGACACTGGGTAAGAGGCTGGGGGGACAGTCTACAGGTCAGCTCTTTGGGAAACCTTAATTGTCCGTGCCCACAAGCCTGCCTTCCCCACCCTGGTCACCTGCCTGCAGCTTTCTCCTTCCTCTTTGCTCCAGAATCCTGGTCTCCTCTCAGGACCTGGGACTCCCGGCTCCCGCTGACCCTGAAGCCCTGCCCTCTGGCCAGGCCTCCTTCAGGATCTTTCTAATGTGGTCCGGGCTAAGGTCTCCAACTCCTTCTCCCCCTCTCTGTCTCTGCCTTCCCCACTCCTTGCCAAAGCATCTGTCTACTGGGAGAAGCAGCAGGCGATCAATAGTTACTAATCACTAATCACTAATTACTAATTAGCTGGGGGAGGGCAGGGGTGGGGCCCTGGGGGACCTTCCAGCTCTATCCTGCCTGGGGCATGATTAAGCCCAACCGAGTCTCCGAGCCAGCTGGCCCCAGCCACGCGTCTCGCCTGCCCCTCCCGCTCCCAATAACACTCTCTAGCCCCCCGCTAATCTCTGGCTGGGCCACTTAGGCACGTGCAGCCGAGGCGAGGCCCATCGCTGTGGGTAGGGATTTGGGGGGTAATCAGGGCTGCAGCTGGGCCAGGGGCACAGGAGAGGGGGTTGCTGTGACAGCTCCCTTTGGCCGAAGCCTGTGAGCAAGGGAGGGAGGGGTACCCGCTGGAAAGGGTCTCAGGTGGGCGCAGGGGCGGAGGTGGGGTTCCAGGACAGGGCGAGTGGAGAAGAGGTGAAGGAGCGGAGGGACAGAAGCAAGGTAAGGAGGACCCCTAGGGTCAGAGACTGGGTCACCGGGAAGGGGTGAGACCACACTGAAAGAGACCAGGCCGGTGGAGAGGGCATCCCAGGGGTCAGAGAGGCAGTCCTCGGCCAGGAGATGGGGAACTTTGGACAGAGCCCTGCAGCTCCCCACGCTGGGGGTCCAGGAGGGGGCAGGGCAGATAATAGAGAGACGGCGGGTCCTGTGGGAGGGGTCCCAGGACTCAAGCGTTTTGGGGAGTAGTGGGGAGTTTCAGGACGCGGGGTGGGAGCGACCTCAGGGCGGCTGGAGAGCAGGGAGCGCAGCCTGGAGTGCTGGAAACTGGCGAGCCTCCCCCTCTCCCTCGCCTCCCCCTCCCCTCGCCTCCCCCTCCGCCCCCTCCACCCCGCCCACTCCCCCTCCGGCTCCGGCTTCGGGAAATTACATCCCCGCTCCGCGGCTCCCGCCCCCCCACGCGCGGCGCCCCGAGCCCGCGCCTTTATAGGCACATTTATTGCAATAATAAAGTGAGGCGCAGGGTGGGGGGCGGGGGGCGCCGTTCCCGGGGGGACCGCGCCGGCTCTAGGAAGCAGGGAAATAAAATAAAATAAAATCAAAATTCAGATAACGGTGAGCCTTGCGCTGCAGGCCGAGAGCAGGCGGGCAGGCGGGGCTGAGGGGGAGGGGTACCCGGCCCAAGGGCAGAGCCTGCCCCCCCCCAGCGGTCCCCCCTTCCACACACACGCTATAATACCGTCTGGGAGGAGGTTTCTGCACCTCTACCTGCCTGGCCCCTCCCACAGCCTGCTCCTGCCCCGCTTCTACCCCGTCCTCTGCTTGTCTCCCACACCTGTCCTCAGCTGCCTCCTCCCTTGCCTCCTCCCCTCACTGGTCCCCGGTTTCCCAGTCCAGTCTCCATCCCCACCCCCACCCCACCCCCTAGGTTTCTGCACCTCTGTTTCTGCCCAGTAACCATTTCCCATCCCCCATTTCCCTTCCCACCGGCATCCCCTCCCCATCCTACAGCCCCTGTCCCTTTCTCACTCCTGCCCTTCGCCAAAGCCCATCCCTCATCCACCATCCCTGCTCCCCACCCTCATTTTGGTTCCCATCCCATTCCCCTGGTCCCCCCCTCTGGGCACCCGGCTCTGCCCAATGCCCACCCACCATTTCTGAGCTCCTCTTCCTCCCTGCTCCCATCTTCACCCCTGATCCTACTCTGGTTCCTTCCTCATCGCTGTACCCAGCCCCGGCCTTCCAGGTGCACACTCCCAGGCCCCCCCCCCATTTCTGGGCCGCTCCTCTCGCAGCCTGTCCTGTCCTCCCCACTTCTGTCTCCACTCCTGTCTCCATCCTGGGCCTCAGCCAGCTCCCAGCTGCTCACCCGCCCTGACTGCAGTGCCCCCGCCTAGTTCTAGGTGCAAGGTCTCAGGACACGCTCCCCTCTTCATCCCCAGCCAGGCCAGAGCTGGTCCTGCCAGCCACGGGCGCGCCCCCCCCCCCCATGGGAATCCTAAGCGGCCCTGCCTGACCCAGGAAGCAGGAGAAGCAGGAGAGAAGCCACCGACCAGGCTGGAGGCCCCAGGGAGGCGCACCCTGCAATGCGGCTGGGGGCCAGCCGTCTCATCCTCCCCCTATTCCCAGTGTTCCCGCCCCAAAACAGCACAACCCCCCCCCCCAATGGAGTTTGTTAAGCAGCAAGAGGCAGCCTCAACTCCCCTCTGGTGCGTGGGTTCGCTGCCTGGGGACAAAGCGCTCCTGGCTCGGCTCCCACCCGGCATGGGCCTGGAGGCACCTGGTGAAGCGCACCCCCACCACCCCCACATCCCTGTCTGCCACCAAACACCTCCGCGCCCCTCCATCCCCACCCGCGGCCCGGCCAGCCTCTCCCCTCCGCAAATGTCACCGCGTTTAATTAGCTTAATTAAACCAGCGCTGGACTGAGGGGGACCCTGCGCGGACAATACCCTGCTCTCATCTCGGTCCCGGAAGCAGGAGGACGGCACCCTGGGTTCTGGACAAAGAGGGGCTCCGTGGTCACCCTGCTTTCCCCTCACTTCCACTCCCACCCACAGCTGGAGACAGACAACCTGAAGGATAGAGGGGAAAGAACCACCGAGACATAAACAGGGAGAAAAATAGAATCATAAAAGGAAAATTGGAAACAGTGAGGAAGAGACTGAGAGGCAAAAAAAGAGACTGAAAGTCCGGGGGGGGGGGGGGGGAAAAACAGTGAAAGAGGGAGAGCGAGAGAGGGAGCGGGAGCAGGCGAGCAAGGAAGCCAGAGGGAGGATTTTATTTTATTTTATTCCATGTTCCCATTTCTCGGCTCGTTTCCTCACAGACCCTCGCTCCTCCCTGTCCAAGCCCCTCCCCCCCCAACTCTTCCTTTCATCCTGGCTGTCTATGGCCAGGGGGGTGCAGGTGCCCAAAGCCTAGGGATCAGAGAAGCACAGAGGTCAATTTGTCTGGGATCAGAGCGGAGGGGGGGGCACCTGGCACCCCCCACCCCCCAGCCAAACCTGCCTCCCTGTCCCAGCCCCTGCCGGGGAGGAGTTGCTGGACGGAGCCAGCCCCCCACAGGTCCTGGGCAGGGTGCAGGACACTGGGTGCTGCTGGGTGTTGGGGGGGGGGCAGGGGGTGACTCAGAGGCATTTGGAGTTTGTTGGAGCAGGCCTTAGGGACTGATGGGAGTCCCCAGAAAAAAAGCAGTGGTTGGGCCCAGAGAGGTGAGAAGATTAGGTGTCAGAGTTCAAATGGCCCCCCTCCCCACCCTTCCCCTTCCCTCATCGCTTCACACACCCGCCTCCCATGCCCTTTCCGGGCTCCAGTTCTGCTCTCTCCAAGCCCCTTCCTGGGAGGTCCTTTTCCCTCCTGCTGCAGCCCAGGACCCTCTCCCCAGCCCTTCCCAGGCCCAGCCTCAGGGCGTTAGCTGCCAGCTCCAGCACGTCTGTCTGAGTCAATCACTGTTGCGGCCCGCACCCCTCACCTGAGCTGGGAGGAGGTATGGACGGGAGGAGGAATGTGGGGGGCGATAAATATGTATGACGATCGGGTGGCGGCAGCCGCATTAATAACCCAGGATCGCAGCGCTGCGGGGATGGGGACCAGGCGGTGGAGATTCTAGCCCAGCAGCTTGACTCTGCCGTTCCTGTTCCCTGTGGACACCTGGTGTATCCACATGGGTGTGTACACACAGAGGAGACACCATGCTGTCAGGTCTCTTTACCTACCCCAAGCCCAGCCAGCAGGGGCCACTAATGTACAACTCACACATGCGCCCCCGGGGAATCAGCGAGAGCCCTTGTCCTATCATTGTGGCTGCACTGACACACACCCTCTAGGAGGAGCTGGACACATGGACACAGGATGATAGGAACTCACACAGGACAAGTGACACACCCAGAGATCACACATAGCCAGCCCGGGTCACACAGATGCACCTGCCACAAGGTGATACACAGCCTCAGCCTTGTTCAGATTAATACACACAGCCAACCAGGTACACATACAACCCACGCACACACACATACAGAGCTGCCACAGACTGACACAACAAACATTCAGCCACCACAAGCAGGCACACACACACACACACACACACACACACAGTCACCAGGGCACACACATAACCACCATGCACAGCCACCCTAGGCAGACACACACCCATCACCATAGCTACACACACACACACACACACACACACACACACGCAGGCACAGGCATCACTCCAGGTAGACAGGCACGCAATACAACCATCCTAGGCTAACAGCAACACAACCACACCAGACTGACACACGCGGTGCTCCCTCCCCAGTCTGAACCCACACGCAGTGAGGGCCACCCTAACAGCACCGCTCGCACAGTCTGACTGACACACTCTGACATGTACAGCTCCTCTCCCTCCCACTCCCCGGGCTGGAGCGGCATCTCCATATTTCTTCCTCTCGCTGGCTCTGACCGACTGTCTCCTTCGCTCCTGGCCACCCCTGCCCCCCCCACCAGATAATTGATGGCCCAGGCCTGGCCCCACCGCTCCCGCCTCTCGATCTATCTTGTACTGGAGCCCTCGCTGTCTCCCAGATCGCTGCCACCTGAGACACAAGGAGACGGGTGGGGGCGGGCCAGGGCGGCTCCTCCTGCCGCTCCATCCGAGCCCCGGAAGCACCACCAGTCGGCCTCCCCCACTGAGCAGGAGCGCTGGAGGCGGGAGAAGCACCCGCTAGCCCACAAGCCTTACAGACTCTCCACTGCTCTCCCTGGCTGTGCTGGTTTCCCGTGCTCTTCCCAGACCGAGTAGAGGATGAGGCCCGGGTGGGGCTCTAGTCTCCACAGAGGCATCTGGAGGTCTTCACCTCTTTTTTTTTTTTTATAACATGTATATTTTTATTGATTTCAGAGAGGAAGAAAGAGGGAGAGAGAGATAGAAACATCAATGATGAGAGAGAATCATTGATTGGCTGCCTCCTGCACACCCCCGACTGGGGATGGAGCCGCAACCGGGATTGGAATCATACCCGGGGCCCTTCAGTCCGCAGGCCGCCCGCCGCTCTATCCCCTGAGCCAAATCCGCTGGGGCTTCACCTCTTCCTTGATGCTGGATGTTGACAGCGGTCATGGCCTCACTTGCCTGAGTCCAACTCCTCCCTGGCTCATTACTCTGAACCAGCGATTTTCAACCGATGTGCCGCTGCTCTCTGGTGCGAGAATTTTTAAAACATGCAATATTTGACTATTTAGTCAGGGGCTTTGACCTCCTCTTTTCTCTTAGATTGTCAAGTTAAAAAATGACAATGGCCAACACAACGATAGTTATCCGGTATGGATGAATAAAAAATATACCTATTTTTTTTGTCAGATTGGCCAAAATAATATTTTTGGTGTGCTGCAGAATTTCAGTCATTAGTTTATGGATGCCATGAGATGAAAAAGGTTGAAAATCGCTGCTCTGAACCAACCAGGCTCCCGGCTGGGCTGGAGGAGACGGAGTCCCTGTCCCCATATTCAAACCCACACTGGCTTGGGCTTTTGCAGCCGCCTGGGAGATCTGGAAGAACACAAGGATTCTCAGTCTCATCTCAGATGCAGAAACTGAGGCCTGGATAGGTGAGGTGATTTGGCCAGGACCACACAGCTTGAAAGGGCTGCAGCTCCACTCCAACGCACACGCCCCGAAGCACTCCTGCGGGCTGCTGGGCTCCAGTTGGTCTCCTAGTGGCTTTGGGAAGGGGCTGGCATGGTTGGGTGGCCGGGGACAACTCCAGCATCTCTTTTTCTTCCTCTTTTTTGGTCCACAGGCCGTCAGTGCCCAGATACCGGAATCCGGGAGGCCGCAGTACATGGAGCTGCGCCCCGCAGCGGCCGGAGGGGGCGCCCCCGTCCAACAGCTCCAGGCGCCCAAGTCTTCCGACGGCCTGGGCACCGCCCGCGCCTGGAGCTGGGCCTGGCCCGCTAACCACACCGGGGCCCTGGCCCGGGTGGGGGCGGTGGGGGCGCTCCCGGCGCAGCGCACCAAGAGAAAGCCGTCTATCAAAGCGGCCCGCGCCAAAAAGATCTTCGGCTGGGGGGACTTCTACTTCCGGGTGCATACCCTCAAGTTCTCGCTGCTGGTGACGGGCAAGATCGTCGACCACGTGAACGGGACCTTCAGCGTGTACTTCCGCCACAATTCGTCCAGCCTGGGCAACCTCAGCGTCAGCATCGTGCCGCCCTCTAAGCGCGTCGAGTTCGGGGGCGTCTGGCTGCCCGGCCCCGCCCCCCACCCTCTGCAGTCCACGCTGGCCTTGGAGGGCGTCCTCCCTGGGCTGGGGCCCCCGTTGGGGTTAGCTGCTGCCGGGGCGGGGCTGGGAGGCAGCCTAGGGGGCGCTCTGGCGGGCCCCCTCGGGGGGGCGCTGGGCGTGCCGGGGGCTAAAGAGTCGCGCGCTTTCAATTGCCACGTGGAGTATGAGAAGACAAACCGCGCGCGCAAGCACCGCCCGTGCCTGTACGACCCCTCGCAGGTGTGCTTCACCGAGCACACGCAGAGTCAGGCCGCCTGGCTCTGCGCCAAGCCCTTTAAAGTCATCTGCATCTTCGTCTCCTTCCTCAGCTTTGACTATAAACTGGTGCAGAAGGTGTGCCCAGACTATAACTTCCAGAGCGAGCACCCCTACTTTGGATAGTGCGCCCCGCCCTCGCCCCAGCCCTGAGCTTCCCGCCGAATCCCAGCCTCCCTAAGTGAGACTCCTTCCAGTGACCCGCAACTCCTGTGGCCCCGTTCACCCTTCCATTCTGGGGGCTATTTGCTGGCGTGGGTCCCCTTTTCCTTATGGGGGGGTGTCTTTGAGGCCCCCTCAGCTACACCCCAAAGTGAAGGAACAAGAGCGCAGCCCCAGAAACGGCGGTCCCAGCGTCCCCTGTGTCCACATTGGGTCCCCTTTACGTCCCGGCGCTGGGCTGGACACGCCCTTTGCCCTCAGCTTTAATCACGCCTAGCCTGGTCCCCTCCTCCCACCCTGACTTCCTTACCCCAGGCTCTTGTTCTTCTGCTCCACCCTGTCCCCGCGTAAAAGACTGTAAAGATGTGCGTGTGTGAGCCGCGGCCCACCCCCCGTGCCCCCTGCCTGCCCTACGCCTGTCCCTCTTTCTCCGACACCCCAATTAGGGTAGTGGAAGCAGACGCCCGGGCCTAGGCGATGACTCTGGCCCCTGCCCTCTGCCTGCCTCCCTCCCTCCCTTCCCTGCAGTCCTGCTCCACCTGCCCCTTTCCGGCTGCTTCCTCTCAGTGATATTTTTTCTACTCCAAAACAAAATAAAGTGAAATCCAATACGAGTTTCTGTGAGACCTTTGTAGGGAAGGGTGTGTGTGTGTGGATTTTAACGTGTGGCAGAGGCCGGGCCAGGCCCCCTCCCCCTCTACCCCGTGGCTTGTGGGAAACTGAGGCAAATATTGATGGAGCTAGCACCTTGGAGGTCATCCAAAACCAGATCACACAGAGAAGAGGACGACCCTTGGTGTCGGAGCCCGGCTAGAGGGGGGATTTTCCTCCCAGAGGTGGGCAGAGCGAAATGCAGCAGATAGGATGAGGACTGAACCTGAGAGGGGACTCCTAGCGGGCTATTTGGGACGATTTGGGGGAGGAGGTATAATGGCCTTGAATTCCCATTCAAGGAGATGCTGGGACTTCGTAAGCAGAGCGCTGACAACCTGCTAAGCTCCGTGGGGCTGGCGGGAGGCGTCAGGTGGGGGGAAGGGGAACGGTGTTTGCGGCATCTGGAGTCATCGATCTTCCTTTTCCTTCCTAATTTCGTGGGCGCTGAGTTTGCAGACGGATGAGGGAGAGAGGGAGTGAAGCCTGAGCCTGAGATGAGGGGGTGGGGGAAGGGACAAGAGAGTTCGGAGAGGGGGGCTTCGTTGCCGCTGCAAGCCGCCAGCAAACAAGGCCCCCTTCAGCCAGCTGCCCACCTCCTCCACCCCCGTCTCCAGCTCCAGCCTTCAGCTCCCACTTGCAGCCGCGCCTGCTAATTTTATCCGCCCCCTACCCTGGCCTGAGCGTTAATTGGCTGCGGCTTCATTAGCAGTTCTCAAGCTCAGCCATCACCCCCTCCTCTCGGGACCCCAGAAGGGGGCTAGGAGGGGGTACAGACAAGCTGCAGCACAGAACGGCGCCTCCTCTTCAGCCTTCCTTTGCCTTTAGTCCTGGGTCCAGTGTCCTCCAGGGGATTGCCCACTGGCTCCAGCGGGAAACGGAGTCAAAGGTGTGTGTGACCCAGACATTCCTGGGAGTAAAAAGTCGGTAAGGGGAAAATAACTATCGGATGGATGGATGAATGGATGGGTAGGTGCCGAAAGGAGAGAGAGGTGGGAAGTGGTTCTGGGTCAGAGACTGGAGGAAGTAGAACTCAGTGGACTCCTACCACAGGCCTATTGCTGGAAAGACATGAGAACACTTGGAGCAGGAGTGGGAGGGAATGAGGTAGAGCTAAAGGTATGAGAATCTAAAATAGAGCTAAGGGTATGAGGCCTGGTATGAGAATCTAGTGAAAATGGTTGGAATTAGCAAGTTAACCCATGTGGGCCTTAGTTTCCTCATTTGTAAAGCAATAATAAAATAGTATGCGATTTTGCATATGAACTTGCTTTGTGATGGATTGTCCTCCCCTCTCCGGCAAGGTCAAGGTCGTCCTCTCCTCCTCCTCCTCCCCACTCTTTTCTTCAGACATCTGGACTTGTGGGAGCAGAGTGAGGTGCCACTGCCTGGAATGGCACTTGTTGATGTCCATTTTTTCACTTCTTGATGTCCCAGCAGTCAGTAATCTATTCTTATACCTCCAGGGCTATGGCATGCCTGGCACAGAGTAGAAGCTCAACATGTATGTTGAATGAATGAATGTGTAATATTGCTATGTGGGGCAATGGTTCTCAAAATCACTGCTTATTAGAATCATGAGGCGAGGTTTCAATGCGTGTCAGCATGAGTGGGCAAATGTCCACTGTTCGTTAAGATCCATTGAATTAGAACCTCTGAGGAAAGGCTCCACACTCATATTTATATCAGATTTCCCAGCTAATTCTGATGCCCAGGTTTGGGAACCTACTCCTGGAAAGGTCAATGAGTCCCTCCCCCAAAGGATGAGGTCAGAGGAACTCAGGCTAAAAGGAAGATCCCTTCCTTTCCAAGTATCTATCGCCCCAGGGAATCAAAGAGAGCTCACCGACTGCCTGGAAGGCAAGAGGTGAACAGTAAACAAATTCCAACACGTACAAGGACCAGCAGGGGCATCTCACTCAGCTCCAGGGTGTCCCAGGAGAAGGAGGAGATGGCCAAGGAGGAGGCAGGTTAGTAAGTCAGAGGAGGAAGGGAGGACAACCCATTCCAGAGCATGTGTACAAACAAAGTCTCATTTAATCCCCACCACATGTTATTTTATTATTGATTTGCAAGTGAGGAAACTGAGGCCAGATAGGCTAATTTGCTAGTGAGTCCCAGAGCTGGAACTTGAATTTGCCTCTCACCCTTCCAAACCAGGTGACTTCCAGTCCACCATGGCTCTCTAGCTTGTATAGTAGTCTTTGTATTTCCCAGGGAGCCTAATAATACTAGGTATTCAGTAGGCATCCAATAAATGGTTGTTGTCTGGACGACAGGGCGCGGGGTGGGGATCACCTGAAGATATCTAGGACAGTGAGAGGGGGCGGCAGTAGATCCCTTTTCTTTCAGACTGGAGTCTCTGACCCTGGGGCTACAGACGGGAAAGGAAGCGGAAGAAAGGTGGAAAAACTACAATTCCCAGAAGACCATAAAGGAGTCGCCTCACGCATGCGTAGGCCTCTACCCTTAATCCTGTGGCTTCTAGGGCCGCAGTTCTCACGCATGCGCTCTCGGGTCAGCCTTTTCGGACCCCTTGCTTCTCCGAGCTAGAGTTGGTGGCTGGACTTCCTGCGACTTCGGGTTGCGATGCTGCCTTTCTCTTTGCTCTGGGCCACTCGGGTAAGAATGGGGCTCCGGAGTCTGGGTGATCAGTTGAAAGCAAGTTCCCCTCCTACCGTAATATCCATTCACAAACTATGGGGTTCTCCTGGCTTTTCCACTCACATGGTCTGGGTCTTCCGGGAGCGGACGCGCAACTAGGGAATCCCCGAGACCCTCGGGTGCACGCAGAGTATACTGGGGGCCCCCCCTCCATTCCGGTAATCAGAAGCCCCAGGGCCATGTGACCATCCATTTTACGTGGCAGTTGGGGAGGGAACTGTAACAGTTGCCCGCGGCTCCTGTGCCGGCGAACAGCGGGATTCCCGGTCTGGACAAGCAAGCTGTCTTCCCTGCAAGCTCTGAGCCGTGCAGATGATGCAACCGAGCCCTACTGCTTGCATCAGGGGTCCTGCGGCTCTGCGGGCTGGAGGGAGGTGGAAAGGAGCCGGGCAGAGGACTGTGTGTGGTTTTTGGCTTCCCTGCCATCAGCCCCCCACCTCCGCCCCCACCACTCTCCCCCTGGGACTGCTAAAAATCTACCCTGGTTTTCAGAACATTGGATGGCTACCTCCAATGTTCTGAAAACCACCTCTAACTATGGTGAGCCTGTTCTCTGAATCCCTTGCAACTTGGTCTCCTCCCCGCTGACTGGGATATCAGTTTATGGAGCCCCTACAGGGAAGACCCTTTTGTTCCAGTGAGTGGAGAGGTTCTGGAACCTCTAGCTTCTAGAGCACAAACTTTGTCCTCTGGCTTTGCAGAGTAGTTCAGGGTCTAGTGGAGGGAGATTCTGAGGGGAGGTGAATGGATGGACTCAGAACCACCCCCTGGACATTGATCTCAGCCTTGGCTCTAGAACTGGCTTTTGGAGGTGGGGGTGGTGAAAACGGGAACAGGCCGGCTGGACAGCTGGCTGTTGGGTTTGGAGCCAGAGGGCCTCATAGGCATGGCTGGTGGTTGTTGGGAGACTGTCGGAACCCTTTTATCTGACCCTGGCTTTTCCTCCCGTAGCCTCTGCGGAGACATGGTCAGCTGGTCAGGATGGCCATGCGGTGCCAGCACAGTGAAGCAGCCCAGACCCAGGCTGGAGAAGCAAGCAGGGGCTGGACAGGCCAGGAGAGCCTGTCGGACAGTGACCCTGAGATGTGGGAGCTGCTGCAGAGGGAGAAGGACAGGCAGTGTCGTGGCCTGGAACTCATTGCCTCAGAGGTGGGGTCTGGGGAGCGGGGCCAAGGCTTGGGCCACCATGGGTACAGGAAGCCACAGGTCATCTTACTGCTATTTCTCCAGTCTCCCTCTCAGACTCAGGGCCTTCCTGCTGGGCCTTCTCTCTCTCTCTTCTTGCTGTCCTCTGAAGCAGAGGCAGAGGCAGCCTGGGTTATGGGTTGGGGGCATTAGAGGGCTTCCAGAGCCTTCCAGGGCCCCTACAGTCAAGTCTGGTCCCTTCCCTGTCCCAAGAGAAAAGAGAAACCTGGAAGCACAGGTACGCGTGGACAGGTGGGCTTGCTGGGGACACCTCTCATGGCAGCTAGGTTTCTGAGGATGCTGCCTTTGGCCGGGCCCCAAGCCTGACAAGGAACCCTGAGTGAACAGAGCTTTCTGTAGAGCTCAGCTCCTTGCGGCCTGGGCTCTGGCAGGGTGGGCTGTGGGAGACTCTCAAAAGGGGCTCTGTACCTTCTGACATTGCCCCCACCCCTCACCCCAGAACTTCTGCAGCCGAGCTGCGCTGGAGGCCCTGGGGTCCTGTCTGAACAACAAGTACTCGGAGGGTTATCCTGGCAAGAGGTGAGGGCTAGGCACCAGAGGGCTGGAGGGCAGCCTCCGGGCTGGTGCTCCCAGTGGGGGACACCTGCCTGCACCCTCCCAGTGCGTTTAGAGGAGTAGCCTTCCCGCTCCTTTGCTACTTCGAGGGGGATGGTGCAACCCTTTCTCTCCGCCCTGATATGCCCCCCTCCCATGGCAGATACTACGGGGGAGCAGAGGTAGTGGATCAAATCGAGCTGCTGTGTCAGCGCCGGGCCTTGGAGGCCTTTGACCTGGATCCTGCACAGTGGGGAGTCAATGTCCAGCCTTATTCGGGGTCCCCAGCCAATCTGGCTGCCTACACAGCCCTTCTACAGCCTCACGACCGAATCATGGGGCTGGACCTGCCCGACGGTGGCCAGTGAGTACGGATGGGGTGGGTGGCTGACAGGCTCACTGGGCCATATGGTGATGAGAGAGGAGTTATTTATTGCCATGTGCCATGCAGATGGAACAGGCCTCTCCCTGTCCTTCAAGGTACAGTGCAGGAGGAAGCTAAGACCCCAGTAACCCGTGCCCAGCACAGAGTGGGCAGAGCAATGAGGGTGGTGCATGCTAGGAGCGGTGTTTCAGAGACGAGGTCTTCGGAGCAGGGCAGGAAAGGAGTGGGTCTTACTCCACTTAGAAGCCTTCTCACTTCCTCTCCTCCCCTCCCAGTCTCACCCATGGCTATATGTCTGATGTCAAGCGGATCTCAGCCACATCCATCTTCTTTGAGTCTATGCCCTATAAGCTGAATGTGAGTGAGTGCTCTAGGGTGTGGGTGGGGAGCTGCTCAAGGCCTAGGGACCTCTCCTGGGAAAAGCAAGAGGCTGAAGCCCTGAGCAGCCTTTAAGGTCCAGGAGGAAGGTGAGCTGCACTGCTTCTTTTTAAGGACTTTAGCTTTCTGTCTGTCTGTCCAGCCCCAAACTGGCCTCATTGACTATGACCAGCTGGCAGTCACTGCTCGACTTTTCCGACCACGGCTCATCATTGCTGGTACCAGTGCCTACGCTCGCCTCATTGACTACGCCCGCATGAGGGAGGTTGGTGGAGGGCTGGGGCACCTGCCGCGGCCCCAGGGGTGGTGGGAAGGTTTTGGAGGAGGGGCAGGCTGGGGCAGGCCTGTCTGGACCCTCCCCAGACTGAGGCCCATTCCTGTTCCTGCCCAGGTGTGTGATGAGGTCAAGGCACACCTGCTGGCAGACATGGCCCACATCAGTGGCCTGGTGGCTGCCAAGGTGATCCCGTCGCCTTTCAAGCATGCGGATGTTGTCACCACGACCACTCACAAGACCCTTCGAGGGGCCAGGTCAGGCTCCCCGAGGTCAGGCCCTGCCTTTCCCTGCCTTCGTGCCGTATTCCCAGGGCATTGTCGGTGGATCAGGGAGGAACTCATTCCACCTAAAGAGTTCTGCCCAGTCTGAGGATTCTCCTTTGCTTGCCCATGTGGCAGTTCCCTGGCAGGGAGTTTGAGGGTGGGAGGTGGGAGGAAGGTTCTGTTCCCCTCAACCCCTGGAGCCAAGCACACCCAGCACAACTGAGGTGGCCTGATGCCCTCGGGGGCGCGGGCCAGCCGGCTTCCTCTGCTCTCCCCATCCCTTGCCCTTTTTTTTTTCAGCTTAGATTCTTTTTTTTTTTTTTTAATTGATTTTTTACAGAGAGGAAGGAAGAGGGATAGAGAGTTAGAGTTAGAAACATCGATGAGAGAGAAACATCGATCAGCTGCCTCTTGCACACCCCCTACTGGTACATGCCCTTGACGGGGAATCGAACCTGGGACCCTTCAGTCCGCAGGCCGACGCTCTATCCACTGAGCCAAACCCGTTAGGGCTTCAGCTTAGATTCTGACCACTCTCTTCCCACACAGGTCAGGACTCATCTTCTACCGGAAGGGGGTGAAGTCTGTGGACCCCAAGACTGGCCGGGAGATCCCTTATACGTTTGAGGACCGAATCAACTTTGCGGTGTTCCCGTCCCTGCAGGGGGGCCCCCACAACCATGCCATTGCTGCCGTGGCCGTGGCCCTAAAGCAGGTTGGGGAGCCTACCATTGTCGGGTGGTGGGCATCTGGATGCTCAGACCCTGCTTCTTGCTAACTGAAGACAGAGCTGTTGGGAGGGAGGGGCCAGGAGGGGAGGCCTCAAGACGAGTCACAGCTATGCTGGAGGTGGAGGAGTAGAAGGGGCAGGACTCGGGGTCCCAGGTGCTGCTGTCTCCTCTCCAGGCCTGCAGCCCCATGTTCCGGGAGTACTCCCTGCAGGTTCTGAAGAATGCTCGGGCCATGGCTGATGCCCTGCTAGATCGAGGCTATTCGCTGGTGTCTGGTGAGCCAGGAGGTTGGGTGAGAGCCTCTGTAGCCTCCGGCAAAGGCCCGGGACTCACCATTCTCTGTCTACTCTTCCCCCCTTAGGTGGCACCGACAACCACCTGGTGCTGGTGGACCTGCGGCCCAAGGGCCTGGATGGGGCTCGGGCTGAGCGGGTGCTGGAGCTTGTGTCCATCACAGCCAACAAGAACACCTGCCCCGGAGACCGAAGTGCCATCACACCAGGGGGCCTTCGGCTTGGTGAGACCCGGGGGGTCCAGGGGGGAGGGTGGCTGCGAGGGGGGCGTGGGCCATGCTAATCCTCTTCTGCCTCTCTCCCAGGGGCACCAGCCTTGACCTCTCGACAGTTCCGCGAGGATGACTTCCGGAGAGTTGTGGCGTTTATAGATGAAGGGGTCAAGGTTGGCTTGGATGTGAAGAGCAAGACCAGTGAGTAGGCTGACCCCACCCCAGCCCCTGCCAGCCCCTTTACACTCACTGTCTGCCCTCCCCCGTGATCTCACACCTTCCCTAAAGCTCTGACCACTTCTCCTCACCCCTCTCTAGCCAAACTACAGGATTTCAAATCCTTCCTGCTCAATGACCCAGAAACAAGACAACGGCTGGCCGACCTCAGGCAGCGGGTGGAGCAGTTTGCCAGGGCTTTCCCCATGCCTGGCTTTGATGAGCACTGAAGGGACCAGGAGATGAGGCTCAGAGACTGGAGTTATTCTCCTTCCCTCAGCTGAACCAGCGGAGGGGTCAGCTCTCTTCCGGTTTTGTGCTGGTGGAGAGAAGGCCTCTCACTCAGGGGAAGAGCCAAATGCAGTTCCCTTCCCAGAATTTGTAGCTGAAATTCCTTTTTGTAAGAAAACTTAGAAGGAGACCGGGGAAGGGGGGGCTCTCTGCCCTGCGGGTTCCCGTTATCTCAGTGTTATGGCCTCCCTGTTCTTTCTTGGGGACAGGGGGTCACCCTCGTGAGCCAGAGGAAGGGGTGGGTAGACACCCCCCTTTCTGTTTTTATCTAATAAAATGCTAACCTGACCCGAGCTCCTATCACTGTGGGAGCGGTCCCCTGGGCCGGTGGTGATTTGTCTCCCTCCACGTGTTGTTCCTGGATTCCCTCCCACAACCACCACAAGGACCCCGGGGGCTGCAGCCTCCTCTCTCTGTCTCTGATCAGAGCCGACACCAGACGTGATTAGCAGGCGCAGCAAATTCAATTTGTTAAATGAAATTGTATTTTGCCCATGGCTGCTTCTGTTTGATCCCAGGGGACAGAGGGGAGCGAGGAGGGGTGGGATGGCAGGGGGAGGCCCAGGTGCGAGGCTGGAGGGGGTGCGGGTTGGCTCCACCGCCCCTCCCTGGGCTTAGCGGTGCCTCCTCCGGAGCAGGCTGGGCCGCAGGCAATGAGCTAGAGCAGCGCCTCCCTGGGAGGGAGCCCAGAGCCTGGGCAGACGTGGGGCCTGCCACGTCGCCTGGCACTCAGAGGCCCCTGCTTGCTCTTGGCTCACGTCTGCCACGCTCCTCACGTAGCCTGCGCCACACCCTATGAGGCTCCTGTAGCCTAGCAGAGGGGCCCCCTCGGGCCTTTTGCGTCAACCCACTGGGGCCCCACCTCCTAACCCTCCACCCCCACCCCCCTGCGTGGGACTCAAGCCGAGGGTCAGGGGTGCTTCCGCTGCAGGGAGCAAGGGAAGAGGGTGGGGGTGGAGCCGCCTCCCCGCAGGCGTGGGAACCTGGCCTGTGTACTCAGGAGCTGGACCAGGCGGGGAGCGTGCGCCCTGGAGGCTGGGGGCTGAGTGGCGGGAAGGAGGAGGCTGGCTGACGTCGGTGTAGGACATCCACCCGACCCAGCCAGGCTCAGAAGTCTGGCCGGTCCTTCTTCAGCTTCTTATAATCCGTGGAAACTGCAAGGAACTATGAAAGGGGGGGGGGGGGCGTTGCACTGAGTGCCCCAGGCCTCCCTGTGGCGGGGGGGGGGGGGGAGGCGCCAAGGGGTTGTCCCAGGACCCAGAAATGAGAGGATGGGGGGGCAGCCCAGGGCCCCCTGCAGGCACCTTGTATTGGTCGTTGGGGCTCAGGCGGTTCCAGGGCTCTGGGTTGTTCTTTCGGTCCCAGCTGTGGAGAGTGGGGGAGGGTTGGGGTTTCTCTGTGGGAACTAGGACTCTAGAGCCGAAGGTAGCACCAGCATCCCTCCCTTTGCCCCAGCACCCCGGCCCTACCCTGGGGGGGGGGGGGCATTTCCCAAAGACTGACGGGGAGGGGGAACATCAGCAGTTGCTGAGAGACCAGAAGTCTGTCACCATTGTCAGCGAGACCACATGAGGGACTGACAACCCAACCCAGGGGCTCCCGACTGCACCTGGCCACCCTGGGTCAGCCCAGCGGAGCCGAGATCCGAGGGGCTGGGGCTTCTGTGATGCGTCCCAATTCTGACAACTTGGGGCTGTCCCGATGAGTTCAGAGGACCCCCCACCCCCACTGCCTGGGGGGGGACAGTGTAGTCTCATATCACCCCTTCCGCACCCCCAGACGCTGCCTGGCCACATCCCCAGGCCCCGCAGGGATGTGGAGGTACCCATAGGCCGCCTGCGGCGGCAGAACAGCGTTGCCATGGCAGCCGGGGCAAGTCTGGAGCCACAGAGGAGAGTGCGGTTGGGTGGGCCCAGGGGGAGAGGGGCTCCAGCCCGGTGATGCTGGGGGGCGGGGGCGGGGGCGCTGCAGGGGGTCCCTGCCAGGCCCACCGATTCCCACCATTCCTGAGAGGCGCCCTGCCCTGCCCCCTCTCGCCCCATCCAGGGCCCCAGCCAACGTCCCAAGCCCGGCCTTTACCAGACGTCGGGGCTGCGCAGGGCGAGCCGCAGCAGGTAGAGCGCAGCGCTGCCCATGCCCAGGCCGATGAAGCCGATCATCGGGATGAGCTGCGGGAAGATGGGGGACCCTGTCCGTCAGCCCCTCCCCCGCCGCTCCCCTCGCCCTTTACAGGCTTTCCTGCCGGGCGACCCCCACCCCGCCTAGGGGCCGCGCTCCCTCCCTTCTGGGAGCGGGGACCTGGCACCTCGCGCACCACAGCTCCGGCCCCGTCTCCCTCACCCCACGGCGGGCCTCTCCCAGGGGGTTCAGGGACGCAGGGAGGGGGCACATGGCAGGGATAGTTGAGGACACCCTGGAAAAGGTTAGAGCGCTGGGGGGGGGGGGTAGGCAGGACGGTCCTGGGAGCTCGGGGAGCGCTGGGGCAGCGAAAAGTTGGGCGTTAGAATCTGTGGCTCTGGGGCCCGAACTCACCGCGGGGTGCCTCTTGATCTGCCGGTACAAGCGGGCCCCGAGACCGGTTCCCGCCATCTCGCCTCTCCCGTGTCTGGTCCTCTTCGGGGCTTGGCTCCCTCGCTGCTCCTGGGGTCCCGCCCCGGCTGGGGAGGGGTCAGCGCAGCCCTGCCCAGCCCAGCGCGCCGCAGCCAACTTACCCCACCCCTACCCCGGCCACTTCTCTCCCCAGTTCCGGGCTGAGCGGGAGGAGCTGTTGGGGAGCCGAGCGATCTCTGCGCCTCCTGGCCCTCAGGGACACCATCCTGCTGGGCTTTGGGTCGGTCCTAGGGAGCGGCCTCACAGGCTTTGACCCAGACCCTGACTGAGAGGGGGTCCAGCAGTGTGTGTGTGGGGGGGGGGGATCAGGGACTCCCCGAGACAGGCTGGCAGACAGACCTTCAGGTAAGTGCAGGTGTGAGTGCTCGCAGGTGGCGCCAGGAGGGCCAGGGAAGCGCAAGGGCATCGGCGATGCTTCCCTGACATCCAGGGCCGCCATTTCCAACTGGGGTGCCACCACACACTGCTGTCTGCGAGTGTTTTTAAACACGCGGTACCTGACTATCGAGTCAGGGGCACTGACCTCTTTCCCTTAGATTGTCAAATAAAAAATGACAACAGCCCACACAGCAACAGCCATCTGGTGAGAACGAGTCAAAGTTATACCTGTTTTGGCAAACACACACACACACACACACACACACTCACATTGGTGTGCTGCGGAATTTCACTCATTGTTTATGTGTGCCATGAGATGAAAGGTTGAGAATCACGTCTCTAGAGCATCCAGGAGCAGCAGGTCCCGGAGGCCCTGGTTCTGTCCCCACCACAGTGCAGTGGGCGGAGTGTGTGTGTGTGTGTGGTGGGGGGGGGGCAGACAGTCCAACAGAAGAGCTAACGCTGCCCCAGCCCCTCCAGTTCTGGGTGGTCCCCCCGGTTGTGTTCTGGTTGGCCTGGAACCGTGCTTGAGGCCAGGGGAGCTGGAGGTATCTTCAGTTGGGGCTCAGGACAGAGTAAGTCAGTTGTGGAACTTTGGGGGCTTGAGAAACCAGCTTGCCCTGCCTCCCTTGGGGAAGGGGGCAGGGGGGAGGGGCAGCTGTCCAAGGAGGCCACTCTCTGCCTCTGGCTGCGACAGAGGAGAAGGGAGTGGGAAAACGAGTTCAGGAAAGACAGACAAGATGCTGAAGGAGGAAAGAGAACAAGACACACAAACAGAAGTGCAGAGCAAGCAATTGATTGCCCCGATGCTATGCCGTCAGGGCGAGAAGGCTCACTCACCGTCTTTGGGGAATTGGGGTTCCAGGGACCCAGGAGCCCACCCTAACTCCCTCCCACTCCCACGCTAACCTCCGCCCTCCCTCTCCCTCCCTGCTCAGCCCGATGCTGCCAGCTCCCCACCTCCCTCCCTCCCTCCACAGCCCTGTGGCGGCTGGGGCCAGGGCGACCTGTGCACCCGCCTCTGGGGACCTCGGGCACAGGGAAGAGGGGGCCCTTCCTGGGGGCTTCCTTCCTTTCCCTGGAGCTGAGACTCCCCCCGTCCCCTGCGTTGACAAGTGCGGCTGTAATTAGGATGCGGGGTCCCAGGCTGGAGCCTCCCTCCGGCGGATAATGAGACAAAGTGTCAGAGACACGGCGAAAACAAAGAGACCGAGACTCGCGTGTGGGGGCGGGGAAGGGGGACTGACTGAAGGGATGTCAGAGCCTAGAGCGGCTCAGTGCCGCCCCGCCCTGAGCACCCGCACGCCACCTGGCCAGGGCGTGGGGTGTCTGTCACCCGTGCACCCCAGCCTTCCAGTCTCTGAAGTGACGGGCATGTGGAGGTGAACGGAAAGGGGACGCCCGTCAGTGCCTTGAGGTGTCCCCAGGCTGTCCCGTAGGACAAGCAATCCCAGAGCTCGAGCTGGAGGGGCCAGAGCTGGGCTGCACATCTGGCTCTGTGTGGCACAGCTGGCGCGCCAGGAAGCCCACGGGGACCTCTGGCCCCTACGCCGCACCCCTTTGATTATCGGGCCATCGCCCGCCTTCCTGGGTCCTTTCCCGTGCGCCCCAGTGCCTTGGCCTAGCACGTCCCAAACCCCCTGCCCGCTCCGTTCCCCGAGCCGCCGCCCACTCCCCCAACTTCTTCTGATCCGGACTCTCCGGGGCTCCCTGACCCTTCAACCTGCTTCTGGTGCCAATCTCTGGCACCTTCTCTGTGACTCTATTCCTAAGCCCACTCCTATCTCTGGATCAGGATCTCCAGGGCCGAACACAGAACTGTTTGGTTCCAGATCCCAGCTCCCCCCACCTCCCCGCACTTTCAGGCCAAACTGACCCAGCGGGTGAGGGACCCCAGAAGTCATTAGCAGTGGACTGGGCGTGGCCAGGGGCGGGCCGGGGTCCCGCCGCGACCGGACTCCAAACGCTAAATCGCGCAGGACCCTACTCAGCGCGCAGGCGGCTCCGCCGTAGGTCAGAAGAAGCTGGATTCGGCGCCGCAGGCTGACTTCAGGGGCCGTGGGCGCGGACGCCCCCTGGAGGCCGAGCTGCTTCTAAGCTCTCAGGGGAGATGCCTCGGACGCCCCCTGTCGGGCCGCGTCGGGCCTGCGCCCACTGCTTTTGGGCAGGTAAGTCAGCTCCTGGAGTGTGGTTCACGCCCGCCCGCCGCTCCCGCCACTCCCGCGGCCAAGGCGGTGGGTTCCGCAGTGGGCGGGGTGGAGGATGCGGAGAGGAGACGCGGAAGCTCCCACCTCGCCAGCCTCGGGCACCCCAGGTTCAGGATGAGTCCTCTCGTGAAGCTGGGCAGTCCCAGAGGCGGGGGTGAGGGGGTGAGGGGTGGGGGAGCCCCGTCTCTGTCCAGGGACTGCCCTCTGCCCCTGCCTGTCCTCCTCTCTTCGGGGTCCTGTCTGCCTCGGTGTCTCTGTGTATGTCTGTGTGTCTCTGTTCCTTATCATTCTGGCTGTCTGTCTCTTCCTCTGGAGCTCTACCTGGCTTTGTCCCTCTGCAGCTGTTCCTCTGTCTCTCTGTTGTCTCTCCTTCTCTCTACATCTCTCCACCTCGCTGTGTCTCTCGTTACAGATGCCTCTCTGTCGCTCTTCATCTGTCTTTCCCTCCCATTCACTCGTTGGAGTCCTCTTCTCTGGCTCGCTGCTCCTGAGGGGTGGGGGCTGCAGCAGTCCTATGGGGCAGCCTGGGGACACCTCGGGGCACTGACTGGGGTCCCCTTTCCGGTCACCTCCACATGCCCGTCGCCTCAGCGCGGGCTCCGTCCTCCCTCTGCAGCTGTGGGGCGTGGGGGGCGGAGCCCTGGAGGGAAGACACCGTGCCCGGCATCTGCTCGGGAGCCCCGAGGCCCCTGACCCTCGCCGCCGCTGTTCAGGGCTCCGGGTCCTGAGGCTCGGAGATGATCATGATTGCATCAGCTCAACAGCGGAGGAGCCGGGAGCCGCTCGAAGAGCAAGCGAGGGAGCGAGGGAGCGAGACAAAGACGCCCGCGCCATCTGTTTATGCAAAGCGCCCTCCGCCGGGGACCCCGGCGTCCCGGTGCCCGGCCCGGCTCGGGGCACCAGGTCATGAGCCCGCTCCTGCTGGTGCCCCCGCTGCGCCTCGGCTTTCCCTCTCCCGGCACCCAGAGGGGCTGCGGGGCGAGCGGAACCGAGGGGGGCGGGGGTTGTTGATGTGATTGGAGCGGACGCGGCTGTTTCTTCAATAATGGATGGAGATGAGGCGGACGGCGGAGCTGAGCCCGCCCGGAGAGGAGAGGACTCGGAATCCGAGAGGAAGGGGCGGGGGCGGGGAAGGCAGCCGGGCGCGCGCAGACACACACACACACACACACACACACACACACACACACGCACACGCACACACAGCGCGCCTGCGTCACACTGTCTTTCGGCTACGCGCCGCCGTGCGGTTCACACCCAGGCACACGCCCACGCACTGTCACAGCGGCACACACACCTGCAAGTGTAGATGCCAGAGCAACACACACTCGCTAGAGGCTCTTCCTGATTCTCACAGACACAGTCCCCGCGGGGGGGGGGGGGGCGGGCAGAGACCCACGGAAATGCCTACAGCGGGCACACCCAGGCGTGAAGAATGCTCAGACACGCCAAAGCACATGTGCACACCTAGACACGCAGGGGCTTAGACTGACAAAAATAATAGAAGTTGGGGGGGGGGGACAGAATGGTGACAAGACAGATACGTATTCAGGGTACAGGGGCACACACCAATGTACGCACACACTTTGGAGCACACACACACACACACACACACACTACACACCAGGGACACAGACACCCATCATTGCCAAGGGCACAGAGACCCCCACACGTTCAGAGGTTGGCACCCACACATATGCGGGAGCCGTGCCCTGGGGTGGAGGGGAGCGGTGGAGAGGTCGTGGGAGTCCCTGCTAGAACGCCTTGTTATTCCAGCCGTGTAATGAGGTCCTGATGGCAGGAGGGCTGCTGACAGGAGGCGCCTGGGGCTACTGACCCTGCACCCTGTCTGCCTGCCTGCGAGCTCTCTTCCTTGGCCCCCAGGGCAGGTGTTGCAGACGCTGGGCCACTCTGGCCTCAGCCAACCCAGCCGACCCCAACCCCAACCCCAGCAGCTGGGGAGAAAAGCAGGAGCAGGAGCCATAGAGGGACATCGGCTGTACAGGAAGACTCCCAGGACCCTCAACACAGCCAGGAGGCAGGGGGTGGGAGAGAGCTTCGGTCCATATCCCCCTCATCCCCTGTGCTGCCCATCCTCTGACGCCAAGGGGCACTTTCTTTGCTATGAGTTGGTGCGCACTGGGGAAGAGGAGGGTGCGGGTTGTATCTTGGACCCTAATAACCGGCCCCCCCTCCGGTCTGTTTTTTGATTCAGTCGCTCCTTGGCCCAGACTTATGACCTTTGCGGTGTAAGGCAGCATTATCCATCACCCAGGTGGCCGCTGGCAGGAGTAGAGGGCTTTGGGGCCCCCACAGGGTCTCTGTTGTTCCCAACGCCCTCTCCTGAGACCAGCTCTTTGCCAGCGGGCCAGGGCTAAACCAGCGGGCAAGTACTGGGGGTGGGGGCATGACCATGGGGCTCAATCACGATACTGGGCCTTGTGTCCCCAGCCCTGGCACCCCAGCACCCGTCCTTCCAGCTCCGCACAGCCGGCCTTCCCGCTCCTTCTGCCCTCCCTCTCTCGGGCCCTTTGCTTAATTTCCTATTAACTGCTGATAAATCCAATTAAACCGCCGTTCTAATTAGGGACAGCTGCCGGCTCTGCGAGGCGGGGAAGGGGGGTGCCCCCCGAGTGTATGGGGGGGGGGAGAACAGCCGCTCTCTCTGTCTCAGTACCCCCACACCAGCATCGCCGCCCAATGAGCCAGTAAATTGGTTTTGCTTCAGCATTGTGGGGGGCCCCACTCAAGGATCTCAGGGGCTCTGGTTTTGAGTCCCTCAGACTGCTTGATGAAGAGATAGGACCCAAGTCCTAGTTGTTCCCCGCCCACCCCCATTCGTGGTAGGCAGATCCCACCCGAGGAGGCACGGGGGCAAAAGGCTTGGTTTGTGTGTGAGGGTGTGGGGGGAGGCCTGTGGTCTGCTGCTTCCAGCTCAAGCATGATGAAAGGGGTGCTACCTGAGTCTTCCTTTATGACCCGCGTCCCCCAAGGAATCCAGTACAGCCAAGAGCAAAGGAACAGAAGACAGAGCCCGGTTCTGCAATGAGTCCTCTTGTGTGTTTCCCTACCCCCACCACACCTCAGCCTTCTGGAAGGAAGGGGGGCACGCCGGTCCCGGGCCCTCCTTTTCCCCAGCCCAGCTGAGCCTCTGTCCTCCCCCCACCCTTTCCCGCCAGCAGCAGATGGTGCCTGGGCTCCCGCTGCCAACCTTGCTAGGCGGTGCCAACCTCAGGCCTGGCAGACAGCGGGCAGGAGAAGAGGATCTCCTGGCTGGCCACGCTGACCCTCCCCCCATCCGCCATCAAGCTCAAGACCCTCCGCAGACTCCACTCCAGCGGCCACCCCAGGCTGCCTCTCACTGGTCCGCTCCCAGGTCCCTAAACTCCTCCTTCAGCTCCCTTTCCTACACCTTCCCGCTCCCTGCCACCTGCCACCCTGACCAAGGCCGGTCTATTTGCATGTCTACATATGCAAATGAAAACATTTGCATACGGCGCGCCGCAGGGGGGTTCTCCGCGCGAGCCCTTTAGCTGTCTGCCCGGCGCCCTCTCACTTGGTACCTGTCAGGGCTGGGGCGGGGGCCGCGCGGGAGGGGTTAAGCCCCCGGGCCTTGCTCGCTGGGTTCCCGGAGGACTTGAGGAAGTGTTGCCATGGAGACGGCACGCACCCCACCCCCTCCCAGGCCCAGGGTCTCGGGCTCCTTGTCTCTGGTTCTCTTCTCTCCCCACCACCTCGGCCCCCGTCCCTCGCTCTCCAACCGAGATCTTGCATCGCCCCCTGGCGGCCCATCTCGGCACTGAGCCAGGCTTCGAAATGTAAGGGGCTGTCCGCGGCTAAATCGCCAAAAGCTAGAGGGACCTACCCTGCAACCCGGTCCTGTTCTAGCCCCAGCGGCGCGGGGGCGGTGACCCCGGCCCGGCTCTCTTTTCTTTACTGACCGCAGAGGCCTCACCTAGCGGACGCACTTGTCTCAGCCCAGGTGGGTTTCAGGTTACCCGATGGTAGCAAAATGTGACTGCTGGGGAGGATTTTCCACCACTTCGTAGGCCCTCTCCCGCTTTGGCCCCAAGTTAAAGAACAAACTTTTCTAACTTTTGTCAAAACTTTAATAAATTCACAACATTCAACAGTTCGCCTCCCACCCACCCCCGCAACCCAGGGCGCCTCCTAGTGGAAACGCATTCTTTTTCCAGCTCTCAAAGGCTGTTCTAGGCACCAGGATCCGACGGCAAAGCCGAGGGAGGAGGGCGGGAACCGGTCCCTTCCCAGGAGCCCCGTCTCGCTCTGGCGGGCCTTCCCGCTCCTCCCTTACTCAGCAGTACAGTTGCTTTCACTCCATTTCTTCTCCAGCTTCCACTGGGCCTGCCCAGAACCCGGCCGGGGTCTCTCCCGCCAGCAGGCGCCTGCCTGCACACCTAAATCTCCTCCAGGAAGTCGGTGGGGAACAGCCCCACCTTGCGGCCAGTGTAGACCTTGACGTAGCCGCCAGCTTCATCTCCTTTCTGCACCACGATCTAGGATTAAAGGATTAGGGAGGAGAGAAATCAAGGGAAAACAGTTGTAGAGGAGAGCAGGGGAGCCCGGAGTTACGGAGGCCTTTCCTAGTTTCATTAATGGAGTGTAGTTTGCAGAGGAGCCTCCGGGCCTGGGGTGGGGTTGGGGCACCAGAGCTACCTGGTGTTTGTTTGTTTGTTTGTTTTTTTAACCTGGTCCTTCTTGAGGGTGATCTGTCCTATTTCGCGATTCCCCACGAAGGATCTTGTTACCCGGTGTACACGTTCTCCAGACCGGACCCGAATGATGAAGTTTGGAGGGAAAAATCCGACTTTCTCCCCTATTTTCCCCTGGAGGAGATGGTAGGGAGAATCAGCCTTTTAAACTCAACCCATGTCCCACCCTACCCTCAGTCATTTGTCTTACCCGCCACCACTCCTCATTGGAGTCATCAATGACTGTGATCTTCTCTCCAGGCCTGGCAGGGAGAGGGAGGGGCCTCTGAGATGTAGGGGCCTTAGTATCCAGTCCCTTGGCTGTACCCAGGTCCAGCCTCGATAAGCTCCAGGCCCTGAGTATCCCTTCCCCCTTTCCTTTCCCAGAGGGAGCTGGGCTCTCCCCTCTCCACATCCAGTATACCCCCACCCCAATCTTAAGGCCTCTCACGGGAAATCCAGGTCGTCCTTCTCCAGGGCTTTGAACCGATAGAGAGCCACAAAGTAATGAGACTGCTGGAAGCCAGGCTGCTTGTGCTGGGGATGAAAGGGGGGGATGAGTCTCAGGGCTCCTCTGTCCCACATTGAGGGGCAGGAGTCCAAGGCAGGAGCATTCTCCAGACACCCTCCATTCCAACTCTCTCCCAGGTCCCTGAACTGTGAGGAATGCATTAGTAGTGTGTGTGTAAGGTGGTGGAGAAGGCCGGTTAAGGGTAAAGGGAGCCTGAGGGGGCAGTCTGAGCTCTTGCTGAGGTCGTGTCAGACTGGGTTGGGAAAAGGACTGGGCTCCATGCAGGGAGAAAGGAGTCTCACTTTGTCATCAGGTGTCTTCTTTTCAGCCTTCTTATCCCCTTCAGGGTTTCCTGGGATGAGAAACACCAACAAATTGTCTCTGGTTCCTGGAGGGTATCCCTCACCCTCTTACCCTTCTGTTGTGGGGCCTCCTTTCTCTCCAAACCTGGTGCACCCTTTACCATCCTCTCCCTGGGCCACTGCTGAGCCCTTGACCTCCTGCATCTCTGTGGATGGAGGTGGGTGTCACTCACCATTCTGGGCTTTGCCTCCCTCTGGTCTGGCCGACTCTGGCTCCTCTTCCATCATGGCTGCTAGAGGCTGGAGGGTACACCAGAGTTAGGAAGATGCTGTCTTGGGAACCCATACTTGCCCTGGCTCTCCAGTCGGGACAGAGAATATTAGGATCGAAGGGTTGGAAGGAGCCTTGGAGAAAATATCTATTCAATCACCTGCCTAATGCAGAGACTTTCTCTGAAACACCCTGGCAGGTGGGCCACCCACATTGTGCTTGAATGCAGCTAATGACAGGGAACTCACTACCTTGCAAAATAAGCCCATGCAATTTATTTATAGGACATTTCCCCATATTAAACCTATGCCAGTCTCCCTGTAACTATTAGTCATTGGCCTGATTTGCCTTCTGGAGGAATATAGACCCAATATAATCCCTTTAAAGATCCGAGGACATGTCAGCACATGTCCTTCCTGCCTTTTTTCTCTCTCTAATTATTCTCAGTCCCTTCAAATCATTCCCCAAGATCCCAATTCTATGTCCTTTACTATAATGTCTGTCCTTAAAAATACTTCAGTGTATAAGAGAAAAATGGGCAACACAGCTTTTATAATTCCCTTAAGAAAACAGAACCGAGTGTGCTAGCCTTTCTGGAAGCAGCCAAATCACATTGTTAGTGCCTTACAGTCCTAGCTCCCTCCACAGAAATCCCTAATCTGCACCCAACTTCCATATCAACTACTTTGATACCAGATCTCTAGTTCTGTTTTTGTGCAGTTGATTTGTTGTTGTGTGTTTTTTTATTTTTGTTTTTTATCCAAAAACAGATATATACATTTTTCCTTACAAAATTTCCAATGACTAGTGCTGGGCCTTTTTCTAGTCTATAAGATTTCTGAATATATTATTCAGTATATGTTTTTCCTTCTATGTTTCCCACAAACTTGATGGGTATACCATTTATGTCTTCATTTGCACCAGTGAGAAAAATGTTCATAGGTGAGGACCAAAGACAAAATCATGTTATGAGCCATCAGAAATCTTCCTGTAGCTGGACACTCCCTAAAGGACCAGGGTCCTTTGGGTACTGTCATTCAGTCAATTTTAGCATCCCATCTAACCGTAACCATTATCTACATTAGTCCATCCTGGTTGTCCAGAAAGATATAAGGATATGCTAACAAACCCCTTGCTGGACTGAATGCGAATCTATGGCATTATGACTCTAATAATTTACTAGTATATATATATATATATATAAAAGCCTAAGTGACCAAATGACTGAACGACAGAATGACCTGTCACTATGACGCACACTAACCACCAGGGGCCAGGTGCTCAATGCAGGAGCTGCCCCCTGGTGGTCAGTGCACTCCCACAGTGGGAGGACCGCTCAGTTGAGCGAAGGGCGCCAGATGAGCTTATGGCTGGTGAGTGCAGCTGCTGTGGTGTGAGCCTGTCCCGCCTCCAGGGCAGGCTACTGAGTGGCAGCAGGCACAGCGGGGCAGGGATGAGCAGGAGCAGCGCCTGGCCTGGGCTCAGGCTCCTACTCAGTCGCCTACCGCTTTGCGCACTACTACATCCCTCGGGGGATGTCGAAACCGGCAGTCCGACATCCCCCCAGGGGTCCCGGATTGCGAGAGGGTGCAGGCCAGGCTGAGGGACCCCAACAGTGCACGAATCTGTGCACCGGGCCTCTAGTCCTATTATAAAAGGAAATGAAGCTACTTTTGGCCACTAGCTTTGTGCCTCAGTTACCTCATCTATAGAATAAATGGGTCAGACCAGGTGATCTTCATGGACCCTTTATGACTCTAGAATTACTGGGCAAATTCTGTTCCCTGATCCAAAAGCACAGCTCTTGCCTCTATTGTCTAGCAATGCCAGGGGTCTGGGGTCTAGCCTTCAGTTGGTTATAGTGGTTAATCTGATAGTTTCAGAAGGGAGTTCCTGGAGAAAACGCATGCTATGGCAGGAGTTCTTAACCTGAGGCCCTCTAAAATTGCATGCAAAAATCTGTCTGTTGGGTTATGTGCAATTTTAGGGGAAAGGGATCCTAGCTTTTTTCAGCTTTCCAGAGAGGAGACATGGGGTCTCTGGAAGGGAACTCAGTAGGAGGTATGGTGCTCACATTTTTCTTATCTGCCTGTCCTTTCTTCCGCTCTTTGTTTGCCATGATCACCCCAGTGCGCAGTGTTTCAAACACAGGGTCATTACGATTTGCAGCAGCTGGTGGGAATGGGAGAAGAAAGAAGACATTACTGGGGAGGCAGGGAAAGGCTTGGAGGAAAGAGAGACCTCTTAAGTAAGGGAGAGGTGTGATTGAGTAGATACCTGTGTGTGTGTGTGTGTGTGTGTGTGTGTGTGTGTGTGTGTGTGTGTAGGATCAGGGAAGTTGTCACCTGGGCATACCTAGATCATCAATCTATAAAGAGCTCTAAAAACATCACTGGAAATGTAATGAAATGGAGAAAAATACTTACCAGCACTCCTTCCAGGCAGAGCATTCATTATATGATGTTGGAAAGTCAACTTTACTAAGTTGCTTGGGCGTTGGGGAATGCTCAGAATTCCCATTCTCCTCCTCAGGAGAGTGGTCCTTTAACTGCTGGCTTTTTTGTCCCCCTGAGTGGCATGTGCAAGCTTTTTACACCCATACTCCTCACCGAATTTAGCTTCACCTCAACATACATGTTAAGGGTTGCTAAACTATGAATCTGCCCAGGATGTCCATAGCTCTGGGTCTGGCCTTAAGCTGGCACTCTTCTGTGACAAGGATGAGTACAGTCGAGAATCCTTGTTCACTTAGAAATGGTTTTGCATATGCAGAGCACAGCTTTTGATGAAGATTCAGTCGTGGCTCTGCCTCTTGCTGGCTGTGTGGAGACCTAGCTAAACCTTGTCTCCCTCAGCTATCAAATAGGGGAATATTGACTCTGCATCCAAGGTGGCTAAACTATTAGGTTGAGAGAGAACCATGGGATGGAGAATCTTTCTGTTTCAGAATTCAGTTTCTAAATCTAGAGGTGTGCTGAAACCATCTCTAAACTTGCCCATTCCCTCCGGTTCCGTGTGAGTCACTTACAGACACTAGCGTACTGCTGGTTGCTGTAGAGTGGGGAGCTGTAGGCCCGATGAAAACCAGGGGGCTGTAGGGTAGGATGGAAAGCATCAGAAAGAGCAAGGCAGGACCCAGAACCCCATCTCTCCCATGAGTGCTCACCCCTTTTTGAAGTAAGAGATGGGCTGAGAAAGAAAAAGCAGGGAAGTGGAAGGGGTGGCCTGAGGAGAGACTGGCAGGGGTGTGGCTGGCAACATGTCCCCTCTATATTTTCTTTTTTAGAAAAATATATTTTATTGATATTTTACAGAGAGGAAGGGAGAGGGAGAGAGAGTTAGAAACATCGATGAGAGAGAAACATCGATCAGCTGCCTCCTGCACACCTCCCACTGGGTATGTGCCCTCAACCAAGGTACATGCCCTTGACCGGAATCGAACCTGGGACCCTTGAGTCCACAGGCTGACGCTGTATCCACTGAGCCAAACCGGTTAGGGCCCCTCTCTATTTTCTTGCTCCCCAAAGCCTACTCACAATCTTGCCGAAGCATCTCTGCATCTCCACGTAGGACTGGCAGTGTTCATGGATGTTGGTTTTGCAGTTCTTACAGCGAAGCCCAAATTTGTTGTTGACTTGGGAGAGGGGAGAACATTTGGGTGAGGTTGCTGCTTCCCTTGCCCTTTGTACCATCGCTGCTACTATAGCGCCTAGTTCCTTTTCTGTGTGGAACCCCACATTCTCAGTCTCTAACAGTATTTCCTTAAAGCCAAATCTTGCCACAGCCTGTCTGCTATACCAATACTCCTCTCCTAAGCCCTTTCCCAGTCCCCTGCCTTCAACATCACATGCTTTCTCCTTCCCTTCATGACTCACGCACAATCATCCGGGCACAGACATCACAGAACTTGGGCTTCTTGAAGAAATGATCTTTGAATTTGTGGGGCTTATCATTGACAAGCTTAGGAGGTTCTGGGGGTGGCTCCTCCTCCTCCTCCTCTTCTTCCTCCTCTTCCTCATAGATGTAGTAGATGGGCCCACCCCCAGCTCCCACTGCCTCCCCATTAGCCTGGGGCTCTGGGGGAAGCTCCATCTCCTTTGTCCCAGCAGGCTCCTTCCTGAATAACTGCTTCAGCCGCTGTAGCTGAGGGAGGGGGTGGGGAGGAGGGAATGAAGGAAACCAATGTTAAAAGAATTGTCATGCTCTCTAGACTAGGTAAAGCTGAAGCTCACTAGACATTTTTCTAGCTTGGGGCAAGGGGCACAGCCCAGGATTAGGGGGTATTGGGGCTGCAGATGCTGGCAGGCATTCTAACAATAGAGGAGTCGCAGACAAGTGAGATCAATTCAAGTACTTTTCCTCAAGTGCTGCACTGGCTTCCCAGTTCCCCACACCCAGTGGTCAGAGGCCCTGACTCACCCCACTTTGCCGAGTCTCTGCTGGGGAGGGCTTAGGGGACTCCAGCACCTTCTTTTCTGTCATCCTGCAAGAGGTTGGACCCCACTATGACATCTAATCCCTGACTGCCATTCTCCCTCCCTTATTTCTTTCCCTTTATAGTAGGGTGGTCCTTGAAGGGGAGGTTTTGGGAGAAATTTGGTTAGAAATCTTTTCACAGAGCTTATGAATAGGAAAATTCCACGGAGATCCAGAGAAAAACCCAACAGACTGAAGAACCTCAAACCAAAACCCATCCATCCACTCTGAGGTGCAACCCCCAAATTTGTAGCCCCAATACAGTCAGTACTCAAGACTGCCTGATTTAGGGTTTTTCCAACAGGTACTTCATTTCTCCTGGGAATCTACGGGCAGGAGAGATCTGACACACATCTTCCCAGATCTCCTTTTTTCAGGAGGTTGATGTGTGGAGGGATGGGCTGGGCATTTGTTCTCTACTTCTTTCTTGAGCCCTGGGGGCCTAGTGCCTAGTTCCCAGCTTGCCTCAGGCCTCAGCTATTTTAAGTTTTCAAAGTAATATGAGCCTTTCCTTCCCTTACTACTCCCTTCACTTGACCCCACTCCAATCCTAGCTCTTTATCCTAGAGTAGAATAATGTCACTCCTAAAACCTAAACTACTCCTAGACAAGAAGAGAAATGAAGCTGAATAGACTACGGATTGGGGAGGCTGGGTGAGCAGTCCTGGAAATGGAAAGAGGATGAAGAGGCAACTCACGTTTGGGATTCCCTGTTAATTCAGTCTGTGGAGGGAAGAGGGAGCCCCTGCAGTCTTGACGGTAGCACTGGAGGAAGACTGGTCCTCTTCCTTGGGGGCTAAGCCCCCCCAGTACCTTCTGAACTCACACCAGCCACCCAGACGGTATTTGTAGACCTAGCCTCTTGCCTCTGTGTCAGAGCTGGAATGACAGGGCTGGAGTGAAGTGGACAGCTGAGCGACACAGCTGACATAGAGAAATTGGATATGGGGAGGCCTGGGCAGGATTGGACCCTAACTCCTCCCACCTCCCAGAGTTGCTGTTCCCTAGTTTCTCATCTGTGGTGTGCAGGTCAGTACTGGGTGAATTCAGGAGGGGACAGTGTTCATGCTGTATACTCATTTGGATAATTTTAGATGACTGAAGGTAAGGATTGATTATGAACAGCCTTTCCAACCAATCCCCTTTCTCCAAGGTCCAAAATTTTCCCCAATTCTACCCTCCCTGGACCTGCTTCAGGAATTAAGCCTTGAACTTCCCATTCTTCTTGTCGCCATGTGTCTTTGTATCATCAATCATAGATTTAAACTCAAACCTTTAGAAAGGAAAGGGCTGGGAAATGGCGAAGAAAGGAAACTTTGAATTTTCAGAGGTCTCCTATAGGCCAGACTAGATTGCTTTCTTCTCTGTGGGAAGTTGGAGGGGTACCTTCCTGCCATCTTGTCAGGGAGTGAAGAACATGTGGTATTGCTGTTTTCTCCAACTGTCCCCAGAGGCATCTTCCCCCTATTCCTCTAAAATCTTGTCCTCAGGGTGAAGGGAATTCTATTTTTAAAAGCCAGGCTGGGGGACTCTGGGGGAGAGAGGGTCTAATGATCAGGTACAGATGGCCTCAACAATGGACACAAGGCAATAATAGCTGCCACCCAGGGAGTTTTTATCACCTGCAAGTAATGTCCCCAGAGAACTGCAAACTCTTGGGAGGTGGTAGGATGCCAGGCCTCCCACTCCGAGTCACTTTGATTCCAATTTCATCTCCCTCCTTGGATGCCCCGGTGTATGAACTGATGGGTCAGTGAGTTATCAGGCATTCTTATCTCAGGCATGCAGCCTTCTCCTGCCCTGTGTGACACAGCTGAAAAAGGAGATACCGCCATCTCAGAGGATAGCAATTTGAAGGTGACAATATAGTGCCATTTTATCCCTTGTATCTGTTCAAGTAAAGGGTTATGTTGAAGGTTGGGTTAGACAAGCTTCGGAGAAGCCTAGCTAGAGACACTGCTACCTAGACCCAAGAGATTTCCAGGGCAATGTTCTGTCATTTCCATTTTCCCCCTCTTTTAATGGGTGGGTGAGATTGAAAAGGGGCTGCTGGATGTTCTGGGTATATGGGCTCTTTAATGACTCTGGTCTGACAGGTTGAACAACAGACTAGCTCTGAGAAGCCTCAGAGGAAAAGCTCCACCTTGCAGGCAGGTGACTTCGGCTCTTCACCTTTCTTCAGCTGCATAGCAGGGATGGCTGAAAACACCTGGTGTCTTGGTATTGCAAGTTTAACTGATGTAACTTTTATTGTAAGAAACATCTACTTCTGTTCCTGCCAGGAAGAACCCAATCGACTGGCTTTGGGATTAAAGAAAGGCCCAAGCCTTCCATCCCTGAAGAGTTTTCAGCAGATTGGATGGACAGGTAAGAGGCCAGCATTCAACCCAGTTCTGGACCTCACTTACCCCTCTGCAGCTCAGCCTCAAGGACCCTAAATGAGTATCACAGAATTAACAGAAGTCACCCAGCCAGCCAAGTCTCTTAGGCTTCTGATAAGGACTCAGAGCTGCAGAGTTGGGAAGTGATATGCCTGATGAACCACAGTTAGTGGCAGAGTTGGGAGAGCTCAGAACCAAGGTCCCAGTAGAGACCCAGCCACCTATCAGAATTATGTGTGAGGAGGAGGCTGGGACACAGGAAATAGTGTTAAGAATATATGTGTTCATATTAGAAAGGCCATCCAAACCCACATCAAATCACTCCCACTCTATGCGGCTGTACCTACCCAGGACCTCCAACCCCTACCCACACCAGGGCAACAAAAGAGAAACAGGGACTGAGGTCCAATTGACAGATTTTTTTTTTTTATATTTAAAAACAAAATCAACCTTCCCCCAAGTAACCCCCCTAACAAACAAAAAATCAGATTAAATAAAATTTACAGTGAATATACCTAGCAAACATCTGTATGTGCAATTAAATACTGTGTCTGTTACTGCGGCACGAACCTCAAACAAACAATATACAAGTGTTCTGGGGGTGTAGGGGGAGGCCCAAGTTTTAACTTTGTGGGCTTGGGGTGACAAGATGGGAAAGTGAGAAGAAAGGGAAATCAATTTCATTTTTCTTAATTCTTTCCATATAAATATATTCATAAAGACCAAAAATGAAAAGGGAGCTTGGGATGGTAAGGAAATTAGGAGAACAGGGGAGTGTAGAACCCTCCCAATTCTACCTGACCAAAAAATATGAAAGAAATTCATTTCATGGTGGGAGAAGAGATAAAAAATGACAGAAGAGGTTGGAAAGGAGGGGGGAGCAGAGGGAGGCCAACCAGGGAAAGGGGGGCCATGGCAGGGAGTAAGGAGTCCAGTGCCAGTGTGTCTGTCTGTTTCTGTCTTCATCCCCACTGTCTTAGGCTCCAGTTTAGTGTCTGTCGCCTTCCTTTCTCCCTCCGTCCATGGTCTGCCAGGGAGTTATCCACCTTGCCCCCACCCCTGCTGTGCGAGTCCCTTCCCCTCATATTTATTGGGAGCTGGCTCGCTCCAGGATCCTCAGGTCATAGTTCTTTTTGGCCACTCGAAGTTTGAAGCGACTCACGGAGTTGTTGAGGCGAAGGGAGGCATTTTGGGCAGCCAGGGGGCTGGGAAACACAGCCACGATGGTGTACAAGGCAGCAAGGTCTGCATGGCGACCATTCTCAGCAGTCCCACTACTGTCCCCCCCGCCCCCGGCAGGCAGCCCCTGAGCATCCTTGAGCCACTGGATCTTGGCGCCGGACATGGCGAGCTGAGTGAAGAGTTTGTCCGCCTCCGTACGAGTGATGCCCTCAGGAAGATCTGTCACCTCCAGCACCCGCCCCAGGACTGGAAAGGGAGGAAAGAGGACATTGTGAGAGGGTTAGAACAGGAAGGACTGAACAGCGACCCAGCAGAGAAGTATTCAGTGGACCAAGTCTACATACAATGTCCTCAAAAGCCCAGCCTTTCCCACTTAGCCCTTTCCTCCTTCTCCAGTCAACCCAATTCCCCACCATCCTGATGCTGATCAAGGCAACTAGAAGAAACTAGGGAACTTCTTCAGCCCAGAGAGGTAGGCAAGAAGAGACTGTTCTCTCATGGAGCTGTTATTGTGAAGGAAGCATGGCTTTTGCTGATGTTCTTTCACAAAGTCAATAGCCTAACCTGAAATATGATCCCTTACCAGAGGCTGGCCCAAACAGGGTCCTCTGTTATCACCTAGGGAAGTCAGTTTCCCTCCTTTACTTTTTGGCCAACTGCTTCAAATAGGGGAAATTCTGAGAGGTCTGTATACCTAGTATGGAAGGCCTGCAGGAGGAGAGTCACTCCCCCACATTCTCTTGTCAATCTTCTCTTCAATTGGGTATAGGACTACCAAAGGTAGACATCCTAGATTAAAGTCAGAACCACTCCCAGAAGACTCTCAGTTAATAATAGGCTCAACAACCCCAGCATTGTGTTATTCCCATTTTTTACTATCATTTTCCCAGGATCTGGAATAGTTTGGTAAGGAGAACAAAAACACTTCACATCTCTAGCTTCTCCTTGTTCTTAGTAAAGGGCTCTAATTCCCACTCTCCTCCCTAAGCTGGCTTTTCCCAGTCATCCTGGGCTGATAATGTAGGCCTGGAGGAGTGAGCATATTCTCTTGGGGATTCAGCGTCCTGTCACTCACCGACATCTGTCGTCCCCAGGTCAGTGGAGGCAGATTTGAGTGCTTGTCTCTTACTCCGGTTTCCATGCTTCAATCCACTCTGTCCCTTCAACATGGAAAGATAATGCTCATCCTGGGTAGATAACATTGATTGCCTTGCATCCCAATGTTTGTCTGAGAGATTAAGGAGCAGCACCCAAACCTGAGGACCCCATCCCACCAGGCAGTCAGATTGGCCAGCAAGTGGCCACTGAGAAACAAAGAGAACCCCCACTCTTGACATTGGAGTGGGGTGGGAAGAATGAGTGCTGGAGTGGGCTCCTCCCACTCTGTCCATTCTCTCTGTTTTGTATCCCTTGTCTACCCTGCTGATTGATGTGGATGGCTCAGAGATAGGAGCCTGGATGAGAAGGGGTGTCTGATGGTCCTAAGGCTGATGGGGGACACCCTTACCTGGTGTACTGTGTAAGTCGACTGGCCATGGAGCAAAGGAGGGCAGATGGACAGATTGTACTGTAAGGGCTGGCCCAAGAGGGAGTAGCGCCCATCACCTAGGAAGGAAGAACAGATAGTTTTCTGGGAGTCTGAACTTTATGGTATGATTTTTATGAGATTTCAGGGGGCTTTGAAGATAGATACTGTTTCTACTTTTTCTATTATAGGAGTGCCCATATGACTGATTTAAGAGTTGTCTCTCTTCCTAAATCGCTTGGGTCTCAGCTGTATCTCAGACAAATGGGGCTATTAGGTTCCATCATCCTTCAAGGGTTTTGTCTTCTGTAGACAAAAGGTCCTGGAGGAAACCTACAGACCCTTATGAATGTTTTTCATTTCCTTTTTAAAAAAATATATTTTTATTGATTTCAGAGAGGGAGAGGGAGAGAGAGATAGAAACATCAATGATGAGAGAAATCATTGACTGGCTGCCTCCTGCACGCACCCCTGCGCGCCCCCTCCCTCCCCTTATTGGGGATCGAGCACGCAACCCAGGCATGTGCCCTTGACTGGAATTGAACCTGCGACCCTTCAGTCCACAGGCTGACACTCTATCCACTGAGCCAAACCAGCCGGGGCATGTTTTTCATTTCTTATATAGATTCTTCCCACCCCTTATCCAGGGATAAATTTTCTGTCTCATGTCAGCATACAGTGTAGCAGGCAAGAGTACAGACTTGGAGCCAGACTGCCTAGGTTCAGATTCTGGCTCTGTTACTGAAAATGGGATGTTGGGTATGTTTTCCCTTCATTAGTGTTGTTGGGAAGGTTAAATGAATATAAGATATGTAAAGCACTTACAACAATGCTTGATACATACTAAGCACTATTAGTGTTAGCTATTATTGTTGGTAAATATATTTCAGAGAACTTTGAAGTTTTTAAATTATATTCTTATCTTATTTTTATACTGTTTGTGACAACCAAGGCAGAAAGCAGATAAGATTATTCCCATCATATTTGTGATTAAGCCTATTCTATGGATTAGAAAACTGAGGTCTGGTTCCAAGTTTAAGTAACATGTTCAACATCCCAAAGCTACTTATTTGAATATGAAGCCAAGTGTTTCAAATCAAACCCAGCATTCCCTCTTCTAAACCATGCTGTGTCTGACACAGCCCATATTCCCAGGCCTCAGACTCTTTTCTTTCATTAGAAAGTTCAGTGAGCCCTGGCTAGTGTGGCTCAGTTGGTTGAGCGTCATCCCATGCACCAAGAGGTCGCAGGTTTGATTCCCAGTCAGGGCACATGCCTGGGTTACAGGCTCAATCCCTAGTAGGGGGCATGCAGGAGGCAGCCGATCAATGATTCTCTCTCACATAGATAATTCTCTCTCTCTCTAAAAATCAATAAAAAACATATTTAAAAAAAGAAAAAGAAAGTTCAGTGAACTTCTATTCCCTGGCTCACAGTCACCTTACTTGGTAGTAACTACTAAATATGTAAACGAGGCCTGGAGCAAGTTAACAGGGGCACCTTTAAAGAGGGGCAAGCCCTAGCTGGTTTGGCTCAGTGGCTAGAGTGTCGGCCTGCGAACTGAAAGGTCCCAGGTTCGATTCTGGTCAAGGGCACATGTCTGGGTTGTGGGCTCGATCCCCATTGGGGGACTTGCAAGAGGCAGCTGATCCATGATTCTCTCTCATCATGGGTGTTTCTATCTCTCTCTCCCTCTTCCTTCCTTTCTGAAAATAAAAACATATTAAAAAAATAAAATAAAGGGAGGCAAGTGTCCTTGGTCTAAACAGGGATGTTAAAATAAGAGTTGGCTTGCCCTGGCCGGGTGGCTTGGTTGGTTGAAGTGTCGTCTTGTACACCAAAGGGTTGTGGGTTTGATCCTTGTCGGGGTACATGCAGGAGGCAGCCAATTGATGTTTCTCTCTTACATTGATGTTGCTTGCTCTCTTTCTCTCTGTCTCTCTCTCTCTCAAATCAATACAAATATCCTTTGGTGACGATTAAAAACAAACAAACAAACAAAAAAGAGAGTTGGATGACCAGCCATACTGGCTCCCTGCCTGTTGCTACCCTCTCAATCTCCCCACTTGGGAATGGGATGTGAAGGGGAAATCTGACAGCAGTCAGCCCTAATCTGGCCCCTTACCCTGTGCTGGACCTCCGGGCCGGGGGAACTGTGTAAGGACGGGAAGGGGACTGAGTCCTGTGCAGACACTGCTGAGGCTGGTGACAGGAGAGGGTGCTGGAGACTGGGTAGGAGATGTGACGGGGCTGCTACTCATTTGTGTGTTGGCCTGTGGGAGAAAAGAGCACACATCACATAAACACTAAACATCACTCTCTGGACGTTTCTATGGCTTGGCTTAAATTCACTTCCTCAGGAAACTTCTCTTGGTGAACTCTGCCAAAGTCAGGTTGCTCTTTCAAACTTCCTCCTTAGTCCCTAATTAGTATGTATTATTTTAATATCCACTTTTGAAATACCATTTTAAGTATTCTCTTAGCATTTTCAAGTATGTGTCCCATCTGCCATCTTAGATCCTAGGTACTTTGAAATAAGATGCTCTTCTCTATGTCTTGTGTTTTTCCTCAAAAAAGAGGTTGCTCAGTCAATGACAAAGATTACTCCCTGAGAAGAATCTGGTCAACTCCTTGTCAGGACTCACCTGCGGGCTACTGTCAGGGTTGTACAGGTCTCCAGGTTTCTGCCCCCGCTGGTCCATGCTGTAGTATTTACAGTGACTCCACTGGACCATGGATGGGTTCTGGGGAGACTGGGGTCCATTAGGGACATTCAGCTGCATGACCACCACACCTGGTCCAGAAGGTGACACTCCTGAGTGGAGGAAGAAAGCAGTTGGTTCTGAATTCAAATTTTCGCCTGTCAGCTTACCCTGAGCAGGAAAGCTAGTAAACAAATCCACCAACTCTCTTCATGGTCACTTAAACTGTGTCCTGCCAGGAATCTGAGATAGCTGCTGATTTGGTTTGACTCCTTCTCCCTAAACCAGTGGAAATTTTAGTGGAAGGGACATAAGTCCCAGATGCCAATGCTTTCCTGGTCTTTACCTGGTGAGGGGCAGAAACCTGCACCATTATGTCAAGATTGGGTATTACCAAATGCCCAAGTTAGATTGCTCAAATGTCTGGGCACAGTACAGATTCCAGCTTGGCACTTGGGCCAGAGCTGTAGGCACGTGCAGGCTTTTCTGGTAATAGCTGTAGATAAGCCAGCAATCTCTGGTTGCTCTGGAGAAGATGAATGCACATAGCTTTACTAAGCCAGACCCAAGAGGTACTTTTTGGGCAAGGGTGGGGTGAGTTGGAAACATTTCAAGCAGAGATGTATATCATATTCAGGAAATGGCAAACAATTCAAGATGCTGAGACACCGGGGCTATGTAGGGGAAGTAGTAGGAGATGAGATACGTTTATTTATTCAGCAAACATTTATTGAACATTTACTATGTACCTGTGTTCCTATGCTTGGCACAGGGTGTATAGCAAAAACAGGTTCCTGGTCCTAGCTGGTTAGAGCATTGGCCTGTAGACTGAAGGGTTCCAGGTTCTATTCTAGTCAAGGGCATGTACCTCGGTTGCAGGCTTGATCCTCAGCCCTGGTCAGGGCATGTGGGAAGCAACCAATCGATGTGTCTGTCTCACATGGATGCTTCTCTCTCTCTGTCTTTCCCTCTCCCTTCCACTCTCTCTAAAGATCAATGGAAAAAATATCCTCAGGTGAGGATTAACAACAACAAAACAAGCAAACAAAAAACTGGTTCCTGCTCTCATGGAATGGACAGTCTATTAGGGAGCCAGACAGTTAAGAGTTTAAAGCACATTCTGGTGAGGGTCTTTATCCTGTAGGGTTGGGCATAGGACCTGTGCTTCAGAGAGCTAACTCAAGTGGCTGAATGTAAGATGGCTAAAGGCAGGGAGAGACTAGTGGCAGGAAGACTAGTTAGGAACCTCTGCAAACCAAATGAGGAGGTTTGGAATCAGGCAGTGACAGCAGGAATGGAGTGGGAGGGTAAGATCCTCTCTAAAGGGGTTTCACTGACAGGTTCAGGTGACTGATGGGATGTGATCCTGAGGTTTTAGCACAGGCAACCATGGCTAGCCTAACCTTCTCACAGGCTGAAGGGAGGAAAGGGCTCAATGAGGAGGAACATTAAGTCCTGAATCTTCCTCATGGTGAAAAGCAGGGTAAGGGGTCAAGAAGCAATTTGATAGACAGTCCCTGCTGGGAGGTAGGGGCAAGAGCTCTGCTTCCCCAGGAGGAATTGTCCACTCTGAGGGTTTGCTCTTGACCTCCCAGGATGTATTCCTGAAGAGGACAGGCTGAGTCCATGTGTATGTGGTGGTAGAGAAATGGATTGGAGCTTGCTAGCTCAAAAACCTGCTGCAATGCTTCAGTTGTCATGGCTCGGTGCTCTGGGGCTGCCACTGCCATTGCCATCACATTGCTTTCTGTGATGGGAAATGTTGCAGCCTCTGCCCTGGGCACCAGTCCTGCTGGGAAGTAAGTGTGATTGCTTTTCTCAGGTATCACCGGTCAAAGGAAAGGAAAAGAAACAGCAGGAGGCCTGAGAGCAGTTCAGGAGACACAGCATCTGTTGTATCCTATTCCCCAGTCAATTTGTGCCCCCTGCCCAGGGTTCATCTAATCAAAGAGCACAAATACTCAGAGGGACAGGCTGGCACCTCCCATCTCTTGCCAAGTGGGACAGGGTCATCAGCACGGCTTGTAGAACCACAGGGAAATTGCACAGCTGTGGAATGTCATACATTTAAAAGCTCCTCCCTTACTCTAGTTGCTTTGGGCATTTCATTTCCCCATCCTAAGAGCCCCACCTGCTCCAACATCTTCTACCAACAAAATTGCAATTGACCTTATTCAAACATCTCATTGCTACCTGAGGGGGCCAAGGTAAAAATAATCAAATCTACAGCTTTTCTGGAAGGCAGTTCATAATCTGAGCCTAATGCCCTGGGCCAGGAAAGAGGGGAGGATGTGTGAGTGTGTAGGATGTGAGCATATACAAGGTGGTGAAAGCTCTTTCTAATTGCAACATGTAGCCATAGGAGCTATTAGGCAGCTCAATGGAAGGGGAAAAGAGAACAAAGTCCTGGTATTATTTTCTCTGATTCCCAACAAAAACACAGCTAGGATGATAAGTCACAGCTTCAGCCCTCCCCACAATGAGTCTTTCTCCTCCTTCCCTGCTGGCCTGCAGCATTGTTCCTTCACTCAGCCGAGGACACAGAGCACTACTTGGCTGATGAGCTGATTTTTATGCTTCTCTTTCTCAAGCCCAAAGCAAGTGGCATCCGTTAGCAGCTGAACTGTCGCTACTTTCTTAATGGACATGGTGATAACACCCCCTACCCCCCCGCAAAAAAAACAAAACCCACCTCACGGCCCAATGACAGCACTTCTATATAATCAGATTGGAGGAAGAAGCCAGTGTTGGAGTAGGAAGGGGGAGAAGGGCGTTGAATAAGGAAATCAATTTCAGCTTGAAAGCTCTGAAAGGAGAGGGGACGTGTGAATGGCTCTTTAAGTGGCATCATTAAACCTGGGCAGAAAGGTCGATTGGGCAGAGCAAACCACATAAATACAAACAGATGACATTTATGTCTGGCAGAATTGGTTTTTGTTTAGTTGTTTTTTTTGAAATCACTGAGGAAGAAGCCTGACAAGGAATCAAATCTATGGACAGGAATGGTGAGAGAAATAAAATCCATAGCATCTTTGCAAAATTATAGAATAGAATACAACAGTATCTGGTCTTTTTTTTTGTGGGGGAGAGGGATTTCTTCAGGGAGTGAGAGAGAAAACAGTCTCAGCCTGAGGTAATTTCTCAGCCACAAAACGAGCCAGTAAGTATGTGAGAGGCTATGTCTGTATGTGCCTCACGCTGGCTACGCTGCTGTGTCACTGTGAGGTGGGAGTCTAGGTACAGGTTTCACTGCCATTTTATGTCTGTGTGCATCTTCCCCAGACCAGCATCTCTGTAGAAATCTTAAGAGACTTGCAAGCCATCATTTTAGTGGAAAGTAAATTGATTCCTGGGGTTATAGTTATGTCTAAGATCATAGTGGAGGAATTAAGATCCAGGCCTGGGGGTAAATTGGGCAACTACAAAAATGTATTAATAAACCAGAACAGTTGTTCCAGGAACAGTCAACCCTAATCCCTGCCTTTATTTTTGGAAAAGTGACCATGTTGCTTCATGGGAGAAGGGCGGGTAATTGTCCTCTGAAGGTGACATAGAGCCCTTGTGGGCTATGCAGGTCTTCTAGCTCCCCAGTAAAGGGTAAAATGGAAAGGAAGACAGAAGAGGTACTTTTCTTCTACTTCCTCTTATATTTTTATGAGCAGGGATTGAAGACTTTTAAAATCAGTGGTATTGTGAATATGGTCTCTTAGATGTGGGTGAACAGTGGGTCTTATCATCTAGGAAAATCCAGAAGCCTAGGATCAAGCAGGGAAGAAAGTAATTATAACAGAAAATTCCGAAGAAGCAAGAGAACTAGACGATAAAGTGGGTTTCCTCCATTTCTATTGATTAGGGAAGAGCCTGATTACCTCCGTCCAATCCCAGCCCAGATCTCTTAAGTGCTGCCAACTTTCAGAATAGCTGTTTCAGTTTATTTAACCCAGCACTAGGTCCAGAGGAGGTAATGAAAAATTCTTTCACCTGGTTTGTTTCATATTCAAAGACCTTATATTTGAAGATGAACAGATATATAATCACAGAGACCCAATAGATATACTGATATACCATTAAGGATAGTATATCCATATGTACATATTTACTTTTAACAAGAGAGAAAATGCCCTGTGGTATCAAGCACCACCAAAGGCTACCTTGGTTCTTGGAGCTGGTTTCTACAATTTCCATACCCTGATGGGAATGTCAAGGTCAAGTGCTCCTGGGGGACACTAGGAGAAACAGCTAGAGAGACTAATTCTATATAATAAAAACCTAATATGCTAAGTGTCCAGTCATCCATTCAACCAATCAAAGTGTAATATGCTAATGATATGTTAAGGCTGCTCAACCACTCGCTATGACATGCACTGACCACCAGGGGGCAGACGCTCATACTGGTACGTTAGCTTGCTGCTGGGGTCCAGCCCATCGGAACTGAGAGAGATGGGCCGGACACATCCTGGAGCCCTCCCACGGTCCCTCCCCGGGTCTGATTGTGCACTGGTGGGGTCCTTCGGCCTGGCCTGCGCCCTCTCGCAATCTGGGACACCTCAGGGGATGTCAGAGAACCTGTTTCAGCCCAATCCCACAGGCCAGGCAGAGGAACCCCACTGGTGCATGAATTTGTGCACCAGGCCTCTAGTAATATAATAAAAGGTAAGGGCTGTTGAATTTATTCATTTATTTATTTTTAAATATATTTTTATTGATTTCAGAGGGAGAGATAGAAACATCCATGATGAGAGAGAATCATGGATTAGCTGCGTCCTGCAAGTCCCCCAACTGGGGATCGAGCCCATAACCTGGGCATGTGTCCTTGACTGGAGTTGAACCTGGGGCCTTTCAGTTTGCAGGCCAACGCTCTATCCACTGAACCAAACCGGCTAGGGCAGGGCTGTTGAATTTAAAATCTCTCAGCCTGTGAGACATCCATGTTTGGTCTGGAAGAAGTCATTGCTCCTTGAAGGTAACAACTAATTCTGTCTTATGAGCAAAATTAATTCTGGAATCCACTCTCCAGAATCTAACACGAGTATAAAATATCTTATGTGAAAAATAGTACATTTCTAAATGGAGAAATTGGCAAAAATACCTCCCTCTCCCCAGCAGAGGGCACTCTGATATTCCCACAACATAAGTACATTAAGACCTCCTGCCTTCCAGAACCCCTGAAGCTTCTTTAACTGCAGTGTAAAACTATGTTAGGGTGGGGTGAAAGGGAAAGAAACAAGGACAGCTGCACTTGGTGTACTGGGGGAGTTCTTGGCAAAGGCAGACAGTGAAAGGCTGCATGACATAAGCCTATTCACCTGGGAGAGTTGGTTCCTCCAAAGAGGGACCTGGCCAGTGTGTGGCTCAGTGGTTGAGTGTTGACCTATGAACCAGGAGATCACGGTTCGATTTCCGGTGAGGCATATGCCCTCACCGGAAATCATTGCGGGCTCAATCCCCAGTAGTGGGTGTGCAGGAGGCAGCCAAAAATGATTCTCTCTCATCATTGATGTTTCTATTTCTCTCTCCCTCTCCCTTCCTCTCTGAAATCAATAAAAATATATTAAAAAGAAAAAGAGAGCTTTTAGCTGTTAACACAATATCTATTTACTTCCCACTGGAGGGAAAGGAAGAGTACAGAAGCCTGTTGAAAATGTGTTACTGAGAATGCAGCATAGGATATGGAAATTCAAAAGACCAAAGTTCAAGTTCTAGGACTGTGACTTTAGGCAAGTCAATTATCCTTTCAGGCTTAAATTTCCCCTTCATGAAGTTGTAGTAAGAATTAAAATGATAAAATGTATGTGATCACATACAAAAAAGTGCTAAACAAATCTAAGATACGACTTAAAAAGCATTTACCAGCCTTGCTCACACTCCCAAGAGGAAAAAAAAAAAGCTGTCATAGGAAGAATAAGTGCAGGAGAGAGGTAAGCACTTCATGTCTCAAATGCATGTGGTAAATGTAATGGTGAATTCAGAAAAAGGAAAACAAAACATGAAGGAAAGAAAACAATGAACCCAATCAGACATGTGGCTGCCCAGGGATGGGGATGGGGCAACCAACCTCACCTTTCTTGAGAGGTCAACTTCAGCACCCCTGGAAAACACCAGCCAGGATTTTGGTCTTTCTTCCTGATGGGGTCACACTATCCTTGAACACTCTCTACCCTTCCCAGATCTAGAGCAGCATTTGCTCTTGCCAGTGCCCAAGACCACTCCCCGCATCCCGCCTCCCCTCCGGCCCCCCAACCCCGGCAATTTTTATCGTCTTACCTGAGAACTGCTGTGGCATCTGTGGTGGGCTGCAGGGAGAGGGAGACTGAGGCATCTGGTACTGCTCAGAGCCAGGAGGCTGTAGAAACCCCACAGAAGGGCTGGGGAAATACAGAAGAGAGGAGTGGTAAAGAGGTAGAGGGAGGAACACAGCTCATGGCAAACAGCTGCTGCTGCCCAGGCCTCCCCGTGGGAAGTAGAGGCAGCTCCAAGCCATTCCCAAACCAATTTGCCATGCAATTTCTAAAATCACTAATCAGTCCAAAGTTAATTATATAGATTTGTACTTGATAATCTTTCAATTAGGAAGCTGCTAATCAGTGCTATAGATGGAATGTCAGTGACACATGCTCTTCCCAACAGTGTGGAAACACCAGATACATACATGTGCATACATGCACATAACACAAATACACACACACTCTGAGAAACATAACAGACACACAAAGAGAGTGCCAGAGACAGATATACAGTGCAAAAGAGAGATGGATATGAAAGAACTCCGGAGATGTATGATTTAGGATATTTACACAATGGCAAACACAGATAGTCACCTAAAGACAAACAGGGAAAACCCCCCACAAAGCTCAAGACAACAGGAGACATCCTATCTAATAAAAGGGTAATATGCAAATTAACTGTCACGCCATCGCAAAGATGGCGGTGCCCATAGGGTCCTGCGTTCCAAACACGTGGAGGGAGGGAGGGGCCTCTGGGGGAGACGCGAGCCCAGCGTCCCACACCCCGGCCATGCGAAGGGAGGGGCCTCTGGCCAGAGGCCGGGATGCTGGCGTTGCAGGGACCTCCTTACCCCTGTGCACAAATTTTGTGCACTGGGCCTCTAGTACATATAAAAAGACATAAATAAACATATACACACTGAGAGAGACACACAGAAATACTTGCAAGTAGGCCCAGACTTGAGTTCTAGTTCCAGCTCTGCTTTTAATTAGTTGTATGACTTTGGGTAAGTTCCTTAATATCCCTACCTAGAACTTCTTCATTTATTAAAAAAAGGGAGAGCCCAACTGGTGTGCGTCATAGGTTGAGCATCGACCTATGAACTGGAAGGTCGAGGTTCAATTCCTGGTCAGGGCACAGGCTGTGGGCTCAATCCCCAGAGTGGGGAGTGCAGGAGGCAGCCGATTGATGATTCTCTCATTGTTGATGTTTCTGTCTCTCCCTCTTCCTTCGTCTCTGAAATCAATAAAACTATTTTTTAAAAAGGGAGAAAAATAAAACAAGGGAAGTGGACTAGATATTTCTAAGGTACTTTAAAATTATAATCAGCTAGGGTCTATCCAAAATACGTATAAATAGACCATGTGAGATTCATCCATGGATATAAAGAGAGGTATACAGAAAATTATATGTGTGTGTGTGTGTGTGTGTGTGTGTGTATTCTCCAAAAATTGCTTCTTTTAATGATGAGCAATCTTTATCCCATAGTTCTGAATCTTGCTGATTAGAAAAATAAAAAATGGGAAATTATAAAGCCTCGGTCTCTGAAGAAGGAATTTTTTTCTGCTAGTGAGCTCTTCTGGATATGTCAAATCAATGAGGACAAAAAGAGAATGAACTCACTCATATTCTACCAGCTTTAGGACACTACTGGGATCTCTACCCCTGCCTTTATTTTCTTAGGTCAGTGAAAACAAAAGCATGGTGCAACCGTTGCTGAAGGTCTATGGGAGATGTGTCTGGATTTTTGGGGAGTCCTTACCTTGTACCGTTCTGCTGAGCCGCAGGGATCATGCTGTAGTACACTGGCACCCCCCCCGTCGGAAGACCCCCTTGCACAGACTGGCTTGCAGGGACAAGCATGGGTTGCTGGAAAGGCGGCTGGACCACATTTTGCGAGTCATTACCCACTGGGACCTGAGTGGAGATGAGAAGAGAATGACCACTCTCATCGTACGCCCAATGAGTTCATCCAAGAACAGACTAAGGCACTCTAACTTCCTCTCTAGCTCTCAGAGATTCCTCCTATTCTGCTCATCTGCCTAAAGGAAATGCTCACAGAACTACCTCCATTTCCCTCTTCTCCAAATACCACTCTTGAGCATTTGATGTAGAGAAAGGAGCCTGCTTCCCTTTAGAGCCTACTTTTCTGGGCATGTACTCATTTGCATGAATGTATAAAGATCAAACAATTTAAATAAACACTCTTCTCAGATTCTCTGGGCTTTCTCTCAGAGGGAAAATACCTAAAATTTTAAGGGGCAAAGTGAACAGTATTTTATGTTAGAGTTGTCAGGCTGGATGACGTGGGAGGCTGTCCTCCTTTCCCTCATCCCGAGGACTGGGTGATCTTTCCCAATGCAAAATGCACCCACTTGGTAAGAAGGCAGTGGAGTATACTGAACCACCAGGCCTTGCATCTGGCCCCCCATGCCACTCCTCTGGTTGCTGAGCAGGCCCTGGTTCTGTGGTTGCTGGACCCCTATCATGCCTTGGTAAGTCGCCTGCTGCTGGTTAGGCATCATGGGCTGTAAACCTGGGGATAGGCAAGGAAGAGAAGACATTAGCATGGTCTCAACAATGTTTAGGAGGTCACACTCTATCAGCAATTTTTCTTCACCTGTCTATTTTGCCTTTCCTTTTTCTGGAGATCCTGGGTACCTCTTCAGGAATCTAATCATTCCTGCCTTTTTTTTAAAAACAGGGATGGTAATTCTCTTTCCCAGTCTCCGCCCTTCCCCTATTCACTGTCTTCTTACACCAGCAGTTCCCCTTACCAGGCTGTTGGGATGGCTGAGGCAACTGTTGACCACGTTGGGGGCTGTAGGCCACCGGGTGAGAGAGAGGTCGATATTGCTGGTTGGAGTTAGGATACTGTCCAGGGGGATAGTAAGAAACCTGGATCTATGGTGAGAGGAAAAAGATGTGTGAGAAGGTCCCCAAACTATCAATCAGGGTTGATGGCCAAAAATCTGGATGGATTTATGGAGATATTTTGGGTCTGCAATTGCAGCATTGGTATACAAATTTGAAAAAGAACAGGAAGGACTTGTGTCATGTAGAAAGAAACCTTCTAACTAAAAAGACAACTAGTGGGAAATGGAGGTGAGGAATAGGTATCCCCTCTGGTCTGTCTAAATTAGAGGAAGAGAGAAGAATATAATACTGGACAAACGGTATTAGTGATTTAAGCTGGGAACCAGAGCCACTCACTTGCTGAGGAGGCTGCATATAGCCCTGGGGTGGCAGGACTTGCTGAGTAGGTGTTGCATGGCTAGAGGTGGAATAGTTGGAAGTGGGGAGGGGCTGTCCTGTGGAAGCCATGATGAAGCTTGTCTGCTGAGAGTGCTGGGAGATAAGTGAGGGCTGGAACAGAGCTGCGGATGGGTCAGCTGCTTCAGTAGAACCTTGGCGGTTAAGGCTCATCTGTCCAAAGGGATTGCTGAGGTCATCTACCTGTTGAAAAAGTAGTGGAGACTCAAGGACTGAGGTGGTGTCAAGCCCCATGTTCTCAGCTTCAACACAGACACACAGAAATAGCAACCCCATCTACAGCCTTCCTTACCTACACCAAATGTGAGACACTCCTGCCTCTGCCCTGGGAGGCCAGCCTCCTTACCACATGTGAGGTAACAATGGCCACTCTGATTATGATTTTTATTAGAATTTGTCCTGGGGAGATGGGAGCAATGACACAACTTCTATATATAGAAAAACAGGACAAACTAGTGGGTTACACAAAAAAGACTATAAGCCTTTCCATTTCCTGTCTCCCTCCTGCCTCCAACCACACAAAGTGCCCTATGTTGCCAAAAATCCTGTTTTTATAATAAAGGACTAAGATAACACCTTGAATGGATTATGGGTGGCTCGGTTCATGCGGCTCCCCAGCTCTGCCTATGCAGCGGAAAGACTGATGGACTCCCCACTCCTGCTGCTTATCTCCTTACTCCCTCTCAAGGTCATTTCCACCTATGTTCTGTGATACTTGCCTAGAGTTCTCCTGCCCTTCAGAAACCACTTCTAATTCTCACCTCTGAAAGGAGGCCAGGGTGAGTAGCTGAGCTGGAGGGTGAGACTGACTGGCTAGTCTGTAATTGCCTTCTCTCTCAGCCCTCTCCTCTAAGCAGCAAGAGTGATGGTGTTCCATCTCTCACTTGTACTGTGATAGGTTAGTTTGTTAGCTTCCTTGTCCTTTCTGCTCCCTGGACAGTAACTGACACACATACAAACACATACACACGCAGAGGAGTTCTTTTGCAAAAAGAACCAAAAACCAAAAAAAAAAAAACACAAAAAAACACACAAAAACTAGTAGGAACAAAAGGTAATGCTTTCCTGTGATTTCACTCAATTTTCAGGGATCTGATCTTCAAGTTAGCTATTTAACTACCTTAATGGGCAGAAACAGATGACAAAAGTACTGGATTGCTAATTATTTTGAGGTCCATATTCTAGGACTTTTCAGAATGGAGATAAGAGGTAGGAGACAAGAGGGGATAGTGAAAAAGCAGACAGGTGTGATTAACATGAAATAAAAAGCCAATCCTCCTATATCATGAAAGAAGTTATCAATTATGAGGCAAATCAGATCTTCAAAGGATTTGTAGTCAAGGTACAAACTAAACAGCAAGTGTTATGCATTAGAAAAGGCTACTTTTTATGTAAAATAACATGGTAACAGAAGGGAACATTTTAAGTTTTTACCAGTGGGACCAGAGAAGTCTGCAATTGTGTTTTTATTTTTAAAGGAAAAGATGAGCCCAGGTTAGATCAACATCTGGTTGCGTTTCCCTTCCTATAACTCAGGGGAACTCTCTCTTATATTTAGGCATCGTTTGATGGCTCAATTACTGTGATGTGGTCACTAGAGAGGAGTATACTTCAGCCTATACTGGCCCCACAAGAAGAAACACCTTTTAACATGGCCCTCCAAAAAGCACAACTGCTTTGCAAGGTTGTCACAGACTGACCCAGACATACCCAGAGATACAGGCCACACAAGGACAAGACAAAAAGGGGTAATGAAGTTTATACCATGTTGTACTGCTGGGGTGGAGACACTGGCAGAAGGACTTGGGGACAGGAGCCTGGAGAGAACTGAACAGGCTGCGGAGAGGGCTGCAGAGCTGGGACAGGCTGTGGACCAGTAGAGAGGCATGTGGAAAAGGGAAGAGAAAAGGGAGGCACAGGGAAAGGCAGCAGGGCAGAGATGGGGAGGAAAAGGGAAGGAACAATGTTAATCATAAAAGAAATTTCACATGAATAGCAAGGCTGCTGAGCAGTATGGAGACCAAGCCCAGGATAGCCATCTCTCCTATCAGGACAGACTCACTGCACACCCCACTCCATTAGCCACTCAGGACTTTGCAGATGTTGTGACCAGTTTTAGAACTCTCAGAGCTGGGGTCTGCTGTCTGATTCCAAACGTAGCTTTTCCCAAAACATTTTTCCTGAACAATGATTCCTGAGGAACATAATCATAAACCCTCTCAAATGTCCATTTGAAAAGAGATCCCTTGGCCTGGCCAGAGTGACTCAGTAGTTCTAAGTATTGACCTATGAACCAGGAGGTCATGGTTTGATTCTGGTCAGGACATATGCCTGGACCGTGGGCTCGATCCCCAGTAGAGGGTGTGCAGGAGGCAGCCCATCCATGATTCTCTCTCATCATTAATGTTTCCATCTCTTTCTCCCTCTCCCTTCCTCTTTCTGAAATCAAAACACATTAAAAAACAAAACAAAACAAAACGGATTCTTGTTTCTGTAGGAAGCGTCATCCAAGGTCTGGCTGAGCTCTCCCGGCCACACTCCTAATTTCACAGCACAGGTCTCCTGGAGGAAGTGCTCATTCACAAGGATCATCTCCCTCCCGAGGGCAGAAGGAAAAAACAGTCAGTTCACGCCTGGTTCTGGCTACATCCTCTTGTTCCAAGATTGTTCTGTGAAACTCTAGGCTATGAGGGCAGTATGAAAAATGCCCCCATAAGCAAACAGGGAGGGATTTAGGAATAAAATATAAATAGCCTTAGTTTTAACTTTTGTTCCTTCAGTCCCTTCATTAGCCTCAAGCAGGAGCATTTGGTATATTCTAAACCAACTAATAAGGAGTTATTTTTTCTCTCTTCTTCCTTTCCAGCCATTTCAATCCCTTATCAGTTCTCTAGCCATGGCCCTTGATGGTGGTAGGAGGGGTAGGAGAAAGGGGAGAGGCTAGGAAAAGAGAGGGAAATAACTTTTACATTCATTGTCTCATTTATATATTTTACCTCATTATAGCTTCACAATAATCTTATAAGGAGATATGATAACTTGTATTTGCAGTTAAGATAGTAAGGTTCAGCCGAAACCGGTTTGGCTCGGTGGATAGAACATCGGCCTGCGGACTGAAAGGTCCCAGGTTCGATTCTGGTCAAGGGCATGTACCTTGGTTGCGGGCACACCCCCAGGGGGTGTGCAAGAGGCAGCTGATCTATGTTTCTAACTCTCTATCCCTCTCTCTTCCTCTCTGTGAAAAATTAATAAAATATATTTTAAAAAAAGATAGTAAGGTCCAGAGAGATTAAATCACACATCCAGGATCACACAGCCAATCTGCAGAACTTGGATGGGAACACAGTTCTACCTGACATATATTCTTCCTCTCAACTCTAGTAGTGGGGAGGGTGGGAAAGAAGCTAAACAGAATTACACAAACATCTTTTTGTTTGTACAATTCTCCTCCCTCCTTTCAAATTTAGAATAGCAAGAGGTGAGGGAGACCCAAGGTATCAATATCCTTTCCTGCCACTTATCTCTGGAGAGACCCTTTCATAGAGGGGACTAACTTCCAGAAGCAGAGAGTCCAGGAATTAGAAGACCCCCAAAATGGAGAACACTCCTGATATCTGGATTAAGTAAAATGTAAGTCATCTTGGTTAGGAAAAAGTCACTGAGACTTCACTGTGTGACCTGGGTGAGATGTTGCCATAGCCTTGAAAATAAACTCTCAGCTCTCCTGGCATACTTACTTTCTGTAAGCCAGTGGCATTCCAAATATAACTGCTGGCCAAGCTTCTCAGCATGAGCTACCTGTGCTGGTAGCTTTTAAACCCATTTTCTATTATCCTAATCCTCTTCTTTCTCTTAGAGGAGGGCCTAATGTGCTTTAGACCTTATATCCTCCGGAGGGAGAAAGGGTGACCAAAGGGAAAGTGAAGTGGTAAAATAAGGCTGCCTGATTTCCTCATGTGAATTTGTGATTTTTAAGTAAAAAGTGAAGAGAAAAGAAATGCTCCTTTCTTAGGACTCTCCTGAGAAGCGTAGTGGTAAAGGTAGGCATCTCAGTGCTATTTAAAAAAATATTTTTGTATTGATTTTAGAGAGGAAGGGAAGAGGGAGAGAGAGATAGAAACATCAATGATGAGAGAGAATCATTGATCAGCTGCCTCCTGCACGCCCCACATTGGGGATCCAGCCTGCAACCCCGGGCATGTGCCCTAACCAGAATCGAACCGTGACCTCCTGTTTCATAGGTCTAGGCTCAACTACTGAGCCATGCCAGCCGGGCTGTGCTATTTTTAAGTTATACCACCACAACCTTCAGCTACAGTTTTCTTCTTAGAGAGTCTCAAACTCCCAAGTTAGGGAACTTCCTAAAAACCATGAGGAAGCCAAAGACTGGCCCTGAGGGATGTGACAGTCACCTACTGGCAAATTCTGGACTAAATCATTGGTTTTTATATACCTGACTGGGCTCCTGGAGAGAGGTTTGGAGGGCTCCTTTTTAAGAGGCCTATTCCACTTTAAGTAAATTGGGCAAAAGGTAGCCTCTGGCCCTTTAATCCTGTCTCACTCCTTGATTTCACATGCACTACTGATATATGATATGGAGGCCTGCTCTGACAGCAGAGGCCTGCCAAGAAGGGAAATAGCACAGTTTAGCCAGCAGTGTCTCCAAGCCTGGGACAAATGTCTCTTGCTACAGAGCTAAAGGTAACTATCTTTTCTCAGTTTCTCTTCCAAAGGAAAATCTTTAGAATAAGCACAGTGGTATGTGTGTGTATAGTCACTTCCTTCATGCCTGCTCTATTATGTACCTTTTGAGAAACTGAACAGTAAGTATTTTGGAGCTCAGCAACTTGAGTTTGGAGAGCCACCAGCACTGAGAGACAGGGACAAACAGAAAAGAAAGAAAAGGGCAATAATAAGAAGAAAAGGATAAAGAGAGGAGGAGAAAAAGTGGAGAGGAAGAAAAAGGAACTACATATGGGGGTGGAGGTGTATAAAAATATTAGCAGCTACCACAAATGCTTCAGGGACACCAAAACTTAACCAGGCTAAGAATTTTTGGTTTGGAATTTGTGATCACAATTAATCTCAGGAATAAATTTCTGAGGGAGCAGAGATCTCTATACCAAATAATGCTCCCCGGTTCTCAATCTACAGGGCCTAAATTAGGACCATACTCCCTGCAGGTCAGTCAATACCAACAGCTGACCCACTGACCCTCATGATGCAGAGGCAGAGACAGAATCCGACTGAGTAAAATTTGGGATTCAGGGCCTGTCACTTGGAAATTATTTTAAAAATTTTCAGTCTAAAATGGTTATTCTCTTTATCTTTCTATTTCTGTTCTATTCTTGCTGTCTGTTTCTAGATATGGATAGAAGGAGGAGGCAGATGGAAAACTAAGAGGAAAATAAGGGAGCAAGACTATATTAAAATCCACACATTTTAGAAAACAAACAAAACAAACCCCCAAAAAACTGGGCTCTAGAAAAGTGAAACATACATACACAGAAGATAGCCAGAGAGAGGAGCACAGAGTTTACCCCCTTATAGGTCTGAGTTAAGACACAGACAGGGCCCAGCCTGTGTGGCTCAGTGGTTGAGCATTGACTTATAAATCAGGAGGGTCATGGTTCAATTCCCAGTCAGGGCATATGCCTGAGTTGAGGGCTCGATCCCCAATGTGGGGCATGCAGGAGGCAGTTGATCAATGATTCTCTCTCATCACTGATCAATTATATATATATAAACCAACTTCTGGTTGGTTTAGCCTCCGGTCGTGACGGACCCAGGGTTTTTATATATTAGGATGAGATTTAATGAGATAGATGGTGTTAGAAGAAAGTAAGTCAGGATTATAGAGAAACTAACATATATATATTAGTGGCCTGGTGCACGAAATTCATTCATGCATGGAGAGGGGGGAGTTCCCTCAGCCCAGCCTGCACCCTTTCCAATCAGACATCCCTCTCACAATCTGGGACTGCTGGCTCCTAACCGCTCACCTGCCTGATTGCCCCTAACTCTGCCTGCCTGCCTGACTGCCCCTAACCTCTCTGCCTGCCTGCCTGATAGCCCCCAACTGCTCTCCCCTGCCAGCCTGATCTCATCCCCAACTGCCTCTGCCTGCCTGATCACCCCTAACTGCTCTCCCCTGCCGGCCTAATCTCACCCCCAACTGCCGTCCCTTGCCGGCCTGATCTCACCCCCAACTGCCCTCCCCTGAAGGCCTGATCTCGCCCCCAACTTCCCTCCCTTGGCGGCCTGGTTGCCCCCAACTGCCCTCCCTTGCTGGCCTGATCTCGCCCCCAGTGGCCCTCTCCTGCCAGCCTGATCTTGCCCCCCCAACTGCTCTCCCCTGGCAGCCTGATCGCCCCCAACTGCCCTACCCTGCAGGCCTGATCTCACCCCCAACTGCCCTCCTCTGCCAGCCAATTTGGTTCTGATTGGTCGGTTTCTATGCCAGTCAGCGTCTCTGGGCCTATCAATGGGGCCTGATCGGGAAGGCGGGGCTGATCAGCAGCCCCAGTGGAGGCCTGGAGAGAAATGGAGGCGCGGCTGCTGGCCCGGCCTGAAGAGAAAGAGAGAGGCAAGTGCTGATTAACAGCTGCTACGGATCAGACCCTGCTTCTCTCTTCAGGCCTCTCTCCGGGCCTGATTCGCAGCCCCCTCAGCAGTCAGTGTTGGGTCACCGCATCCTCAGCTGCAGCAGTCAGTGCTGGGTGGCCACAGCAACCCAGCGCTGACTGCAGGACTGACTTCTGGTTGGTTTAGCCTCCGGTCGTGACGGACCCAGGGTTTTTATATATTAGGATGAGATTTAATGATGTAGATGGTGTTAGAAGAAAGTAAGTCAGGATTATAGAGAAACTGATTTAGGGACTAATATGAAGGACTAGAATGATCTGTATGTGGGTTACATTAAAACACAAAGCAGGGTTTCCTAGATCTTTATGTGTTTTTTTTTTTATAATGTGCTGACTTTATGAATACATTTAAAAGGATGAACAGTCCTTTCAATGCAGAGGAAAAGAACAGACATTGCTCTAGCACAGAGTCAAAGCCAAGGGAACTATAAAGCACACTTGTATGTTTTTTATTTTAGCTTCATTTCACAGTATTTGAATGGGGTAGTACTGGGCCATTCTGGGGTCTTTCCACTCTAGTTTTCTGGGGTATGAGTGCTTGGAACTTGTTTCTTGTACCTATGGAAGAGATATATTTTAGGTCAAGCTGGACTAACTAAACAGAGAGACAAGGGAGCCTGTAACAATTTTAACTACAGCATAACAGAGTACAGACATGGGATTCCTGACTACCAGTGAACACTTTGGGATAAAGCATGGGCTCTATTCATGAAGAGCTCAGAGCAGCTCTCCTCAGGTTATTAAGGAGACTTTTAAACCTAGAATAGTGAGATTCCATTTAGAATAGGATTTAACTCTTTTGCTGATGGCTTGGATGGTCCCATAGAAGCAAAACTTCACTCACACCCTAGTTGGTACCAACATCTACCCATCCAGCAAAAGAAGAGGAGCTCTTTTGTGGCATGGAAAACAGAAAATATTGGGGAGGGTTTGTGCTTTATGGCATAGGTATTGCAGGGGCCTTGAGTGTTATTTCCTTTTCCCCTAACTCCAACATATAAATATGTTTATGGTTCAACAGTCACATGAATACATTCAGTCAGACTATGGTGGGAGCTATGGTCTTTTTAAGCTCCATATATAGATATATTGAGCAAAATCATCTTGTTAATTATACAGGCATACTGAGAGATGGGGTATAGCAGAAATGTGGAATGGGGTAAAAGATCCCACTGACAATTTTCAGGAGGAAGAGAAAGAGGAAGAAATATATAAAGCAAAAATCTCCCAGACTGACACTACGAAGAGCACTTTGGCTAAACCTTCATCCTTATTCTTCTTTCCCCAAAACTAACAAATGAGAAATGGGGGAGAGAGTGGCATGTCTCCAAAAACAGATCTTTCCTACCACCCACAGCACAAGAGACATGACTGTACTTCCAGAGCTTGCTTGAATCTGAGCAAAGGGGGACCTGGCACTGAGCAGTGACTCACCTGTGAGATCATGTGATTATTCAAGGGTGGCTGTTGCTGAGACGTGGGTGGGAGAGCAGGAAGCTGCTGCTGCTGCTGTTGCTGGGCAGTACAGGGGAGAAGGCTCCGGACAGACTGGGATGAGGTGACTTGGTTGCACACTTCTGGGGCACCTAGAGCCATACCTAAGGCAAAGAGGAGACCCACCAAGGGCTGTAAGTGCAAGTCATGAACATACCACCCCTGGAGGGCCCAACTGCAGGGCTTTAGTCTTTCTTTGCTGTTCTCCTCACTCTCCTGTCCATTTCCCCAATTGTCTTGGGAAGATACACATATTAGCACGGATGCATTTCAGCTGTCCTGATGATGGGAGTCCTCTTCTTAGCACATTTCTGTTCCCTAGGACAGTAACTACCTTGATTGTCAATGTTTGGTTTTAGCATTGAACAAAATGTGAGGCTAAGTCAACCTCCCCCAAAGTGCTAGAATCTGTCCATCATGATTAGATTCAGCATTTCATATAATACTGGTTTGGTGGTGATCTGAAAACATAAATGTTTATTTCCTGGGAAGGTACAGATTCCTAGTCCTTTAAGAGACTTGTTTTCTCTTTGATTTCTTCTCAACTTTCAGCATCTCACAAAAGTTGCTGAGAAGGCAGCCTTGCCTCTCCAAGCACATGCCTGTGTACACAAATACTCACAACCTTCATCTGTTTTCCCCATTTCCAGGCTCTCCAAGTCATGCATGCATTCACACAAAATACTTTTAATGAATATCTACTACTAGAGGCCTGGTGCATGAAATTTGTGCACTCAGGGGGGAGTCCCTCAGCCCAGCCTGCGCCCTCTCACAGTCTGGGAGCCCTCGGGGAGCAGGCTTAGGCCGTCAGACGGATATCCTTAGTGCTGCCTTGGAGGAGGGAGAGGCTCCCGCCACCGTCGCTGTGCTCATCAGCCATGAGCCTGGCTTCTGGCTGAGTGGCGCTCCCCCTGTGGGAGCACACTGACCACCAAGGGGCAGCTTCTGCATTGAGCGTCTGCCCCTGGTGGTCAGTGCACATCATAGTGACTGGTAGTTCTGCCGTTTGGTCGATTTGCATATTAGCCTTTTATTATTTAGGATTTGTCAGGCATTGTATAATGAACTGAGTACACTAAAATAAAGGGAACACAGTCTTTGCCCTTAAACAGCACAGGATCTCCTGACAAAAGGTGAACACCTACACAATGATTACAATCTCATAAGGATAACTGATGCATCACTGATACAAACAAAATTGTATGGCCCTAACCGGTTTGGCTCAGTGGATAGAGCGTCGGCCTGTGGACTCAAGGGTCCCAGGTTCGATTCTGGTCAAGGGCATGTACCTTGGTTGCAGGCACATACCCAATAGGGAGTGTGCAGGAGGCAGCTGATCGATGTTTCTCTCTCATCGATGTTTCTAACTCTCTATCCCTCTCCCTTCCTCTCTGTAAAAAATTAATAAAATATATATAAAAAAATTGTATGAAAGCAAAGATGAGGAATCAATAACTCCTGGAAGGGTTAAAGGGAAGGGTTTAAAGAGGAAGTGGCAGGACAGATAGTTTTGAAGGATGAATAGAAGGCTTATAAGACTGAGAGGAGACAAAGCTAATGTCATATTCAAGAAATTGTTGGAGGGCCAGAGGAAGATAGATATCTTGAAATGAGATTGAGATGGCAAAATAGAGCCAGGAAGTTATGCTGTAATAAGTAACTTAGATTTTACTATGCAGGGAATGGAAAAACATGAATGTTTTTAAGAGAGGAGTGATTTGATTAGATCTATGTTACAGATTGGTAAATTGCCTATAAAAAGGGCTGAGGACGGAAAACCAACTTGAGGGCTAGAGTCATAATTAAATAAGAGAAGATAAAGGCTTGTATAAAGGCAGAGGCAATGAAACTAGAAAGGAGGTATCAGGGAAGGGCAGCAGAGACCCAACAGTCAGAGGCAAAAATCTTCACCACTACTGACCTCTTCTGAGGATAAGACCTACAGAACTTCTGGGAGGAGAATCAAGTCATTCCTTTTTTTTAAAAAAAAATAAATCTTTATTGTTCAGATAATTACAGTTGTTCCTCTTTTTCTGCCCCCATAGCTCCCCTCCACCCTGTTCCTACCCCACCCCATGCTCTTACCCCCCCCCACCACTGTCCTCATCCATAGGTGTAAGATTTTTGTCCAATCTCTTCCCGCACCCCCACAACACCTCCCCCACCCGAGAATTGTCAGTCCACTCCCTTTCTGTGCCCCTGATTCTAATATATTCAACAGATTATTCTGTTCATCAGATTTTTTATTCACTTGATTTTTAGATTCACTTGTTGATAGATATGTATTTGTTGTCACTTCGTTGTTTGTAATTTTTATCTTCACCTTTTTCTTCCTCTTCTTAGAGAATACCCTTCAGCATTTCATATAATACTGGTTTGGTGGTGATGAACTCCTTTAGCTTTTTCTTGTCTGTGAAGCTCTTTATTTGACCTTCAATTCTAAATGATAGCTTTGCTGAGTAATCTTGGATATAGGTTCTTGCTAATCATCACTTTGAATATTTCTTGCCACTCCCTTCTGGCCTGCATAGTTTCTGTTGAGAAATCAGCTGACAGTCGTATGGGTACTCCCTTGTAGGTAACTAACTGTTTTTCTCTTGCTGCTTGTAAGAATCTCTTTGTCTTTTGCCCTTGGCATTTTAATTATGATGTGTCTTGGTGTGGGCCTTTTTAGATTCCTCTTGTTTGGGGTTCTCTGCTCTTCCTGGACTTGTAAGTCTATTTCTTTCACCAAGTAGGGGAAGTTTTCTGTCATTATTTCTTCAAATAGGTTTTTAATATCTTGCTCTCTCTTCTTTTGGCACCCCCATAATTCGGATGCTGGTACGCTTGAAGTTGTCCCAGAGGCTCCTTACACTATCTTCATATTTTTGGATTCTTTTTTCTTTTTGCTTTTCCGGTTGGGTGTTTTTCGCTTCTTCGTATTTCAAATCTTTGACTTGATTCTTGGTATCCTCTAGTCTGCTGTTGGATCTCTGTATATTATTCTTTATTTCAGTCAGTGTATGCTTAATTTCTGATTGGTCCTTTTCATATCCTTGAGGGTCTCACTAAATTTCTCCGAGGTTTCTAGAAGATTCTTGAGTAACTTTATAACCGTGGTTTTGAACTCTATATCCAGTATTTTGCTTTCATCCATTTCTTTCATTTGTGACTTCTTTGTCTCCACATTTTGGCTGTTTCTCTGTGTTTATTTCTATTTACTGGGTAGCTGCTAAGTCTCCTTGAGTTGATAGAGTGGCCTTGTGTGGTTGGTGTCCTATAGGGCCCAGTGGCTCAGCCTCCCCAGTCACGTGAGGTGGACGTTCTTGATGCACCCCCCTGTGGGCTGTTTGTAGTTAACCCTTGATTGCTTGTTGTAGTTAACCCTTGATTGCTGTTGGTATCACTGGGAGGAATTCACCTCCAGGCCAACTGGCTGTGATGACCAGCTATTGTCTACACTGGAAGATCTGTTGCGCAGGAGACACCCGTATGGGGCAGGATTTGCTTCAGTGGGGCTTTGGTGCTCACTGAGTCTGCCCCTTGAGTGTGTCTCTTATGGATGTGAAGAGTTGTAATCCGGTATGGTCTCACTCTGACCACTGGATACACTGGCTCTTGGATCTCCAAGGAGGTGCAAGGCTGGCCACTGTCTGGGGCCACCCAGCAGGAGCTACAGAGACATCTGCAGACTCCTCCTCTTTGTATGGGGTTTGGAGGTGCCCAGACGAGGCCCAGCTGTGAAGCGAGGCCGCTGCTGCCTTGGGCCTTCTTTTGGAAGCTCTGGGGCTCTCTGATCCAGCTGCAGTTTGACAGGTTTTAGGCGAAAGGATAGGCCATTCATATGCAAAAGCTTCTGCGCACAGCTTGGGTGGGGTTGTAAATTGGGTGGGCAGGGTCTCTGGGAATCACCAGGGCGGAGCAAACAGCAATGGCTGCCAGTCAGCCCTGAACCAGAGAAATGTCTGGTTCTCTGTGTCCTTCGCCCCCATGCAGGAACAATGATCGCTAAGAGCAACTCTAAGAGTAAGCCACCCTCGAGTTCCTGTCCAGATGCCAGACAGTCCAGTTTCTCCTCATATGTGTCTGGGTCCCCCAGAGTCTCGCCCGGAACAGGAGTCCAGAGTAAGCAGGAGCTTATATCTCCCTCCTGGTTAAAAGAGCAGCACATCCAGGTGCCAGCACTTTCTGCACCTCTGCACCTCTTACCAGTCTCAATGCGTTTTCTTCACCTCTCTAGTTGTGGAACTTCCACTCAGCCAGCTTTTCTGCGGTTCTTGGTGGTAGTTGTTCTGCCATTTAGTTGTGGGTATTTTTTGTTTTGTTTTTTAAAATATATTTTATTGATTTTTTACAGAGAGGAAGGGAGAGGGATAGAGAGCTAGAAACATTGATGAAAGAGAAACATCGACCAGCTGCCTCTTGCACACCCCCCACCGGGGATGTGCCCGCAACCAAGGTACATGCCCTTGACCGGAATCGAACCTGGGACCTTTCAGTCTGCAGGCTGACGCTCTATCCACTGAGCCAAACCGGTTTTGGCTAGTTGTGGTTTTGATGTGGTTGTGAGAGACAGCAAGTATAGGTGATTACCTATGCCGCCATCTTGGTTTTCTCAAGTAATTCTTCATAGGCAGGAGGATGGTGGAATAGAGTTCCATTGGGCATAAAGAGCTAAATATCCCTCTGCTAAGAGTGCAACAGGAATAGATGAAGAAGATTTACAGCAGATGAGAAGAGCTAAAGGGTGGCTACAGGGCTGGCAGGTGGAACTCATGCTCCTTTTCTCAGTGACAAGCTCCAGGGAAGCAACCACAGAAGTACCTAAGTCCTAGCCTATTGGCTGCCATCAATGAATTACAAATAGCTAAATTCTAAGGGTTCCCTCTGCTCTACAGACCCTCCTTACAATCTCAGAGGCCACAGAATGAAAGCAGCCAACTTCTCATCTCAGTATGTGACCTGAACCTGGGCTTATAGGGATGTCCCACCTCAGTCAGAAATCAGATCAATTAATCTAATCCAATCAGTTTTTTTCCCCCCCATTAGGAAAGGTCTGAAAGAAAATCAGAGAGAGTACTCAAAAGAACAATGGATTAATTCAAGAAATCAAATTTCCCCTCATCTGGCTGTGTTAGGTTTCCAGGACACAATATTGGGACAAATGTTTTATTAAAAGTATCAGGGCTGGGGAGAGGTCAATGGGAAAAAAAGGAGACATATATAATACTTTAAACAATAAAGAATTTAAATTTAAAAAAAAGTAAGTATCAGTGTGATTTTTTGCAAATGACAAGCAAAACATGATAGCATGACACAGGTGAGAAGCTGTAGTACCTGGCCTGGAGATCCTTCCTGCACTGCCAGCTTTACTGTTCCCAATGCTGTCACCCCGGGTGAGGATAGAGATTCCGCTGAAACTGCTGGCTTTGGTGACAGGGGGCCGCATGCTTCGAACAGAGCCATCAGAGTCCGTGCTGCTCCAAGGCCGTGGCTCCAGGGATTTGAGTTCGCTGTCTGTGCTGCTCTGGCGGCTGCTTGAGGTGCGGCTTAGCCCCTCACGGTTCCCCCTGCAGAGACCACAGTGGTCAGAGCACCCTCCACCTATCACTTCTGCAGAAGGGCTAGGAGAGAGTTCATTTCTATTCTTTCCATAACAAAGAAGGGGTGAGGTTGGGGAGAGGATGGACACTGACTTCTTGTTAGTTGGCTGGCCCACCAAGAGTTGATGAGAGCAGACAGAACAATACCCAGTATATTAACAAAGAGCATGGGGGCACATCTGGAAGACAGCATACTGGCAACTCAATACAACAGACCAGAGGTGGGTGGGAACCACACACATGATGCTGAGATTGGCTGTGGTCTCTTCCCCCAGCTCCCCACTGCAGGACCCCAGACATGCAGGAAATAGTGGGGAGCAGAGGGGTACCATTTCTTTCTGGGAGTTCTTAAAACAAAAGGACTCCTAGAAGTTATCAGTGCTAGAAGGCAGGAGTAGCCAATGACATGGATAGATCCCACAATAGGTCTTCCACATAATGTGTCTAAGACAGCAGAGGTGTTTCTTTCTTTTTTTGTTAATCCTCACCCGAGGACATTTTTCCATTGATTTTTAGAGAGAGTGGAAGGGAAGGGAAAGGGCTGAGAGAAACACTGATGGGAGAGAGACACATCAATTGGTTGCCTCCTGCATGTGCCCAATGAGGGCTGGGGATAGAGCCTGCAACCGAGGTATATGCCCTTGGCCATTATTAAACCCAGGACCCTTCAGTTCGTGGGCTGACGCTCTGTCTACTGAGCCAAACTGGCTAGGGCGTTTTAAAATATATATATATTTTAAATTGATTTCAGAGAGGAAAGAAGAGGGAGAGAGAGGTAGAAACATCAATGATGAGAGAGAATCATTGATCGCTGCCTTCGTCACGCCTCCCACTGGGGATCAAGCCTGCAATATGGGCATGTGCCCTGACCAGAAATCAAACCGTGACCTCCTGATTCATAGGTCAATGTTCAACCACTGAACCACGCCAGCCAGGCAGAGGTGTTTCTTATGACCACTGTTTCTGGGGTGGGAAGAGTATAGTGGACTAAAGGGGCACTCTGGAAAGCTCAGTCTGATAGTCTGGAATTGACCTAACCTGTTTTGTGGAAGTTAGTTCTGTGTTGGCATCTGGGAACAATTGGTTCCAGGGTCTCTAAGGACTGAAGTCTTTGGCATGATCAAGCAAATATGCTCTTGGGACCCAGGATGGCAAGCAGCAGAGGACGGACTGTGCCTAGTTGCCTCCATATAAATAACCCTGCTGCCCTAGGCAAGGTGAAAGGCTATGGAGAAAAGGGATTCATCCTCTCTTATTTGCTTTAGAAACATCAGGTTATCCTGATGCTATAATTGCTGCTTGTGTCTATAAAGTGCTATACTCAAGATAGATAGGGTTGGATTGAAAGTCCTAAGTCTTATTGAGCTCTTACCACTTCTTAATCCATAAGCAACCAAGAATGAGGGGTTTTCCTTTCACATCTCCCATTCCCAACAACTAATCACCTAAGGGAATCAAATGACAACAATTACAAAGATTTTGGTATGTATATTGGGGACCAATTGAGCAAAACTCATAGTAGCTTGAACTCCATCCTTTTCACCATCATTCTACCTAAGGCAATCCCCTTAGTCTCAAAGATACCAGGTTCACAGTTATTCTAATATAGAAAGGTATTTTTCTTTCTTTCTTCATTGATTTTTGAAGAGATTGGAAGGGAGGGGAAGAGGCAGAGGCAGAGAAACATTGACATGAGAAAGACACATCAATTGTTTGCCTCCCACATGTGCCCTGACCAGGGCTGGGGGTTGAGCCTGCAACCAAGATACGTGCTCCTGATGGGACTCGAACCCAAGACCCTTCAGTCTTCGGGCCAATGCACTAACCACTGAGGAAACCGGCTAGGATGAAAGGTATTTTCCTTAAGGGGATAATATTAAAGACAGTACCTTTCTTTATAGACTATCTGCTCCAAAGGTACTTTAGAGAAGATGGGCAAAATATTTGCCTGAGTCACGATTTTTAGTTGTTTAGCTAAGCCAGTCATGGTGGGCTAACAACACACTGGCACAGCTGGTTAGTGACATACGAATTCTTCTCTGAATTCCAAGTAGATTTATAAAGACCTCAAAACTACTCTCTATATCATTAGAATAGAGGGCTAGAAAATATGCCTGGTTCTCCAAAACTTTATCCCTTTTTCTTGGGGATGTCAAAGTGGAATGGGAAACAAGAAAGAAGTATAAACCAGGGAATCTCCAGACCTCAAGTGAGAGCCAATAGCTCCATCTTAATGGACAAAGGCAAGTCTACTGAGAGGACTCAATAAAGATATGTGTGTTTTTTGGGGTAATGGGATACAGCAATAGCAATGGATGAGGCTGCTTATTAGATATTAGAGCTTGAATTTTGCAAAAGTCCTAATGGCCTTTTATACCTAAATCAAACACAGTACTATCTATTAGAACAATTGTGCCACTTACTTTTTCTACCAAAGGACAGTTGAATGAGTCAACTTTAAACCAAACGCCCTGGGAAGCTTGAGCCAAAGTGGCAGCACTTCTGTACTCATCCAGTTCCCTCCCCCAAGATAGTGATGGCCAAGTTCTCAAAATGTGGCTCGCCTGATCATCTTCTGACTAACCTGAGAGTTAAAGAATCTAAGTTGAGTCTTGGTCAGGAAAGAGATCAGTTTTCCTTCCCCACGACTACACCCAACCTCTAGTCAAGTCTTTCCACTTTACTAAAAATAAGGCAGTGAGGGAAAACTACCAAACGCAATTCTGAGCATTGGATTGGATTATGTGTTAGAGAGATAAGGGTGAAGAACAGAGAAAATTCACACTTTATACTCCTGTGAAATCAGAGCTGACTTAGTTTTTACAAGTAGATTCAGTGCTGTGAAAAGTCCAGTTTATTGTGTCTGGGAAGTGGGAAGAGAAGTTTGTGGAAGAGGTGGCAAAAATATCAGTAACCCTCATTGTGGCTTATTTATCAGTGGAATAGAATCTTTCAAAGGATTGGGAAGCTGCCATAGTTATTGCCAATTGTGGATGAGGAAATCTGGTATATCAGTATTTATTTCACAAACTTGGGAATAAAGGTATAAAGCAGTTAGAGAAGATCAGCTTCTAAGGATTAGAATTCTGAACTAGTACCCAAATAGAGAATGAAGTACCCCTTAAGAGTTCATGGAGCTGCATTTAAATGACCTAGATTTTTAATCAAAACTCAGTATGGAAAGCAGCAGCATAAAGGAGGTCTGGATAGGAGAAGGCTGCACCTGCTAACTAGAACCTTCAAGTTATCCTATATAATAAAAGGCTAATATGCAAATTGTCCCCTTGGGAGTTTGACTGGGAGTTCGCTCGCTCGCTATGATGTGCACTGACCACAAGGGGGCAGCATGGAATAGGGCAGATGACCAGCGGCAGTGGCAGGGCGCTGAGGGAGGGAGGGAAGGAGGAGGTTGGGAGGTGGGGAACCTGATCGGCCCTGATTGCTGGCCAGGCCTAGGGACCCTACCCGTGCATGAATTCTGTGTACCGGGCCTCTAGTTATCTGCAAAGTTGATATAGTTTGATGCTCTGCAACACTAATAAGGGCATCATCCTCAGCAGTAAGTCTGAATTAGGGCTCTGAATGGAACAATACTCAGATAGGAAGGAGTGATGCTTGTAGAGAGCTGGTGTGGTATGATGAAAAGTACACTGGACAAAGAGTCAGTCCCAGTTTTGCCACTAGTAGCCATGAAAACATGAGTTGGTCACTTAAATGTCTCTGTTTTTGTTTTCTTTCATGTAAACCAGTTTATCAAATCAGTGAGAGAACTGAATCAGCTAGTGTACTTTAGCAACTGTCAAGCACTGTGCACGAAGTCACACATAGAAGTTAGTTTAAAACTCCTGTTTATTATAGGTATTCTGGCATGAATTCTAACTGAAGTGTACAATATGGAACAGGAACTTATTATTTTTTTTAAAGGGGGTCTCTATCTCGACCACCACCACAAATGCAGAGCCCTTTCTGCCTGGGGCTTTCATATGGACATAAGGGTGGGATAGTCTAGGAAAAAAAGTTCAAAGATATGGAAAGGGAGATAAATCCTCCAACCCAAGAATGGAAAATCTCTCTATCCCAACCTCCAGATGGCTTAACTAACTTTAGAAAGGATAACACGGAAGGGACAACTGAAGTACTGGGGATGAGAGCTCTAACTAATCTGAATTAGTAAGGTCCTATCAAGCTTAGGATTCAAAAAGACAGAAGCCCTTTGGAAAGGATTAGACCTGAATCCTGTTATTAAATATTGTGCTCTATAGTTTTTCTATGGCAAATGGGAAGAATATATTTAAAATGAGTTGGTGATAAGACAGGGTCCTAAAGTAGCTCTTCTCTCATCACCACCTTTAGTAATCTGCTGGGGTGGAACGGAGAGACTGAAATAAAAGGTTCTCATGACTGCTTTGTGGAAAATGGAGAATATTAGATACTGGAGAAGTTAGTACAGCAGCTTTCGCCAATAATTAAGAACAAGTCATGAACAATAACATAAAGGTCATGCTCTAAAGACCTCCTAAGGTAGACAATCCTTTCTGAGGTCCTTCTTGGGCCTCAGAAGTGGGTCATCTTACCCATTACACATTGTTCCAAAGAGAGAACTACATAGACAGAGGTATTTGTATGTATATGTGTTAGTACTATTCTTTCTTAAAGATACAAAACATTCCCTATGCTGGGTCAGGGATAAGCTCTTCATATCTTTCCACAGATTCAGAAAAGGTAGCTTAAAAGACATCCATTCTTTTACCTTAATATGTTGAACTCCTCCAAAAATGCCCAATTCCAGCAAATTTCTGGGAAGAAACAGTACCTATACCATATAACTATTTGGTCCCTTTCACGACCTATCCAGGACTTAAAATGAAATCAGCAACAATAAAAATAAAGTCATTGAGCAAAAGCTGTGTTTTTTGTTTTTTTAATGGGGACAAATATCCAATGTTGCAAAAACCACAAACTGAATTATTCCACAAGCAGCCATGCATGGAGCAAACTCACTCCGCTGAAAAGATTACAGCAAAACAAAACAAAGCAAAACAAAACAAACAAACAAATTTAAAAAAAAACAAACAAGGAAAGGTAAAGATTACACAGAAGTACCTAAAAATCTGCCTTCTCTTGTGAGAGCTAGAAGAAAAGGCTTCTTTGGAGAGTCTGTTGGTTAACATCAAAGAAAAGCATCATTACAGGATTATATTAACCTCACTGAAAAGCTCAATGAGAAGCAGAGAACATGCTAAGTGGTACTAACCTGATGTCATTTAGATATCCGTTCTGGCCAGTCTAGGTGAGGGGGAGAAAACGGAAAATAACTTATAAGAAAACAGCATGGCATAACCGAAAAGGGTGTCCATGATGCTATGAATACCCAACGTCCTCAAACCAAGCTCACCCCCCAACAGGGAGAGAGGGAGCAGGGACAGGATGACCCACACCCACACACCCACTCTGACTTCTCATCTTTAATGGGAAAGAGCATTGAGCATTTTTAGCCTTCCCAGAGTGTTAAAAAAGAGAGGTTGATAAAGGTAGGAGTATGGAAAGGAGGAAGAGGAAAGTATTAACCTAACTATTATTTCCTTTTTAAGCTCTAAATTTATTCTCTCTAGAGGTAAAGTGAGCATAATAATTGGTGTGCTTGTCCTAAAGAATGTGTTCAAAGAAAGGAAAAAGGGAGACAAGAGAAAGAAATTTCGTGTTTTTTTTTTTGGAAATCATCCTCAATAATTATTCCATTTCTGTCCTCTACACTGGCCAAAATGAAAGACATTCTGACCTGAGACCCAATGAGAGTAAGAAATTGGGGAAGCAGGTACTTTTTAGAGCCTAGAAAATTGAGAAAATTAAAAGCCTGAAACATTCCTTTTGGGGATATTTCCTGAAAAAGCCACTGAGCTGAGTGAAGTAAGCTTTATAGTGGACTCCCAACCCTTAGAAAAAGGTACCAAGAGTATTGAGCAGAGTGGACTCCACACAGAGCAGAGCCTATATGGGGCAGTTTTCCCAATACACAGCTCAGGCTCCAGAGAAGGCTGCAGCATCAGCATTTCCATCCAAACACCCTTCTTGCCACTTCTCTTTTTTTTGGCCTGCCTTTTCCTCAATTCCACCCTTACTCATCTCCCTTTGACTGGCCAGGTTCCTCTCCACATGGGAATCTTTGGAATATGGTGGACTTTGGCCATTTTTTTTTTTTTTTATCTACACCTTCTGAGATTCCTGATGCCTCTACCTACAGTAAGATGTAGGAAGTGCTGAAATGAAAGTGATAAATCCGCAAGGTAGGTAGACATATTCCAGTGTTGTTCATAATTAGCCCCAATACCCTGTTAAAAGTTGCTTGTACTTTCAGAATAGCTGTGGCTTTGCTAATATACTGGCACGGTGGGACAGTCATTTTCCATGTGTCAGTGAAGCAGAGGTCCACATCACAGACTGCTATGCTATGATGTCACTGGTACTTCTTAATCTAAAGAGCTCAGAGCAAAGCAAACTACTGAGAGGTAGTTTACTTTAGGGGTTAAGAGCATGGACTTGAGCCAGACCACCTGAATTAAAACACCAGCTCTTTTACTAACTAGTGGTGTGATCTTAGGTTATTTAACCTCTCTTTGCCTCAGTCCCACATTTATAAAATGAGGAAAAATAATATAACCTAGTATGAGGATTAAATAATTTATGCAAAGTGCTAAGTGAGTATCTGAAAGATAGTAAAAACTATATAAATGTTTGCTATTATCATTCCCCAACCTGCTCTGTCACAATTTAGGGTCACCACCAGCCACATCCATGTACAAATGATCTCTTTTCATTCCACCCAATTGGTTTGCAGGTAAAGGTTAGAGAATCCTCTTTGAGGATTATCCAATTATCCTGATTGGATAATCGGAGGACAGATTTTTCTGACTCAGAATGGAAGTCTATGTAACAGAAGGTAAGAAGATTCCTTCTTTTTGGACCTTTGGCCAGAAGGTTTGAAATATATCTGTCCCCAGTGAAGAGGATCCTTCGAACATTTGGGTCTCCTGAGACAATGGAACAAGTTCAGAGAGGAGTTCAGTTTTCTTAAAGTTGGAGACAATATTTTTCTGAGCTAGGTGATGATGAAAAGGTATGTGTGTGTGTGTGTGTGTGTGTGTGTGTGTGTGTGTGTGTGTGTGTGTGTATTCTTCTTGACGGAGGGGAGAGTGGGGAAATGGGAGGAGAGTAGTGTCCATCTAAGTATATTGATTATAACTGGCTATGTTTTGACAATGAAGGGAGGCTGGTTCTTCCTCTTTTGTTTGCTAATTTGATTGTAAGATGGTGCTGCTAACTGGATCCTACATTTTCTGGAGATTTGTTCCCCTCTTCCCTATCTACGGCCTTTCCTAAATTTCTGCTGTTTCTCTTCAGTCTGGTAGGCAAAGGTCACCAGATACAGGGGTATCAAGTATATTTGATTTGGCTCACAGAATAAAGTTGCCTAAAGTGATTCATGCTGGCTTTTGGCCCAAAGAGCCAGTCCTATTCTAAGAAGCAAGTTAAGAAATATAGGAAGAAAGAAACTTTCTGTTCAGGTAGAGACTGGAGGGACTAGTGAGTGGTACCTTCTGTGAATATGGAATGTGGAGCTCAGAGAATGATGCCAGATCTGTGCTCTAACAATCACCAACATATCCTAAAAATGAGGCTGGCCAAACAAGATAAAATGTATAGGCTGTGTGGACACTAAGTCTTCCACTTAGAAGCAAAGATGCCTAAAATGGATAGTGGAAGTGAAAGAGGGTAAGTGGGAGGAGGGTTTGACAGGCAAGATTCAAAGCCCTTCCATAAGCCCTGCCAAAACCATTTCTATTTTCAGTCTAATCATATCCACCAAATTCAGCCACTCCATTTGTTCTCTTTATATGCCATATAGCAGAATGTAATAAAAAAATAATACAAATAAAACTCTGCAGCTTTCTAACAAGCCACATTTAATTTTAGAGATCAAATCTGGGGCTGCCTGATTTTGGTTAAAAAGCAACAACAACAACACATTTATGGAGGGTTCATTCCATTCACAGTTCCAAAGATTAAGAGCTAAAAGCTATGGGCTGACAACTCTCAGAAGCTACACTTACCTCTCGGGCAAATATTCTCTCTCGGACCCTTTGATATTCCTCCTCTCTCTCTTCTATTGACTTGCTCCTCCTTCCATCCTGCAATGGAACTCTGATCTAGATCGATGAGCAGAATTAAGCTAGTTAAGTTCTCCTCGTACTGCAAGCTCACTGCACACCAGCAAGGAAGAGAAACCGGGAGAGTTTACAGTTGCCATTAAAAAAAAAGGGGGGGAAGCACTAAAATTTCCAGTGTTGGACAGGTTTCACTGGGTACATCTGACCATGCAGTTTGGGAGATCAGGTTTTCTGGATGGTTGGGGCCTCTCCATCTCCCCACCCCCACCCCCAGAGTATCAAGAACAACAACTATTTATAAGGATTGGGTTGCTTTCTTATAGTATTCACGTACTCTCCAATCAGTAAGGATCAAGAGAATAGCTGAGGGAATAAACAACATTGCTCTGAAGGGAAAGCAAGGGATAGGAGGAAGCTAGAGGAGAAGAAACATGTAATTAGCAGAGCTGAATGTAGAGAAGAGTTTTACAGATCTAACACCTGATATTATCCCTTCTTTAGTCACTATAGAATGCCATGTCATGAAGATCCAAGTTGTACACAGCTCGGCAAAGAGAGCTTTGGAAATAAAATCCCAAGGGTAAAGCTAAACTCAATGCTTAAGAATTTTTTTCTCATCTTAACTGTAACTCCTGGAGGGAGGGAGAGAGAGAAATTACAAAAATAGAGAAGAAAGAGAGCAACACAATGAGGTAAAGAGAAAGAAATGGCAAAGAGAACAGAAAGAAGGATGGACAGAGAAAGGAACAGACAAGATAAGGTGGAAGGAGGGGAAACAGAGCGATAGAAAGGGAAAAGAAGAAAATGGTGGATAGGGAACCTTACATTCTCTGAGAAATGTAGTGAGGGATGGCTGAGCAGATCACCTCTGGCTGTCTACCACCCAACTCTCCCACACTGTCTTTTCCTCTCGGCTTGTGAGTTATGAGCACTATCTTGGGTAGGGTGTTATAGAGTGTCCTTTCCCATACTGTCTTGAAGGCAAGGAGCTCTGAGGGAGGTAACCCATCAAATGAATGTCATCAGGTTATAAGATTCTGACCTTCAATTCAGAGGCTTTGGAAACTTTAGATGAAACAACCAAGAAGACTGCTGCTCTGGGCTGACTTTCCCCACCTTCACCAATCTCCAGAGGTAGGCATGCCTTCAGGAGTATCAACTTTTGACTAGATTTAGTTCTCACTAGTCTGAAGAACCTAAATTCTACTACATGTCTTTTTACAATCCCATTCCAAGAAGACACAGGACTTTATGGCACTATATTGTCTTCAGCCCCTAGTACTAGTAAACCAGTGGCAGAGTAGAAAGTACGTAATGGGCTTTGAGGTCAGGCAGGATCTCAGCTCTGCCACCTCTGAGTAATGTCACTTCAGGCAAATAACTTCTCTTAGCCTCAGTTTTCTTACATTTAAAGTGGGGCTAATAACCCCCATCTACACTGGGGTGTGAAGATTAAAAGATAATGTATATGTGTTAGGAACAGAATCTAGTTCAGGAAAAACACCCAAAAGAATAGCAATTACTGTGTTTATTATTAGTATCACAGACAGAAAGTGCACAGAGCCTAACCTATTGTGAATCAAGCCTGAAGCTGAGAGATAAAATAGGGACAAATTCCACTCATGTGCCTTGAGGCCTGAATAATTCCTGATCCACAGAAAAAAAGGTTTTAGGAAAATGGAGAGAAGGGCATCAGGATGGAAAGGCTCTTTCTTGTTTTTTAAAATTTGTTTATCTTTTTGTATATTTCTTTGCTTTCAATCAGACCCAGCATGTTTGTCCACAACAGATAATGGTACTTTTCTCAAAAAGACTCCCTCAAATATTCAAGTAACAAGCAGGAAAGTCCTGGTCTCAAGATGATACAATATCCTACAGAAACTAATTTTGACTCTAGAGGTAAGATATTACTATAGTTACCATTAATTAGCAAGGCTCATATTGACATTACCCAACCATGATCTTTAAACCTTAATCCTGGTTCTCCACCTAACCTCCTTTGGAGGTCAAGCAGAAATAGGCTGGATCTAAACTCCACATGTGGCTAGAAAACTAACCCACAAATAATCACTTGCTATCTAAAGGGTGAGCTCAAAGTCAGAGGAAAAGCTAGGCCCTTAAAGGAAAGGATGGGGCAGATTGTTCACTTCTTATTCCTATAGGAGTGGATCAAAACGGGGATATTGTCTGAGGCTCCCAACATCAGAAGCCAAATTAACTCACTCACCTTGGTGGAAGGACTTAGGAAAAGAATTTGCAGAAAAGGATCAGAAACACCTTTAAAAGTGGGTAAATCAGATCACAAGTTTGCCAGTTCAAGGCTAGTCCTGAACTAGGATAAGAGTGGAAGTGGGATAAAGTAGCTTTGAGTGGTTCCTAAAGAAATATCCCTAACTATTACAGAAAAAAAGAATGAAGTCATCAACTGAATCAAGGCAGAAGCAGGGAGGGACCTTGCTTTGTCCCTAAATGATGTGCAATTAGAAGTCAGTGGCAGAACCAGGGAGTTCCAGGACAAACAAGAAAACCCAGCAAACCTCAGCACCATGTCTCTCTGGGCTAACGGGTGGCATTCAGCTCAGCAAGTGTCAACCCCCAACATTAAGCCAAAGCCAACTCAATATAGCTCAATATATTTTTCCATATTTCTAGTTTTCTCTATCCCACAAAAATTCTTCTGCCCTCCCAGTTTCTCTTACTGCAATCTCTCTCTACACCCACCCCTTTCCATTCTTTACCTGGTTATCATCTCGGTCCATACTGGCATCATCTCTCTTGAGAATGAATCTCTGTTGAAATTCTGTATTCTTCTCATCCTTTATATGTTCTGAGAACCTCTGTTCAGGGCTGGGATTGGGAGAAAAATGTGGAAGGGAGGAAAAGCCCTTTTGTTAGGAAGCAGACCTCCTAGTACAGGTCTCTTAAATTCCACAACTCTCATCAGGTGGATTTCTGGAGTCAGGCATTCAAAAAGTCACATAAGGTGTAATGAAGTCCTCAGGGTCTGTTCTTTATACATCTACAACTTGTCTTCCTCCAAAGTTATATCTCTCCTATCAGCAAAGGTGAAGAGAGGCCAGAGCCAGTCTTCACAAAACATCAGTGCCCCTAGAATCTATATCCAACACCTCACAGGAGTGAGGAAAGAGGAGGAATTGATAATACAGCCTCCCACCCCCACATTCCCTTCCTACCCCAGAAAGACATCTTGATCCTATAACCTTCCTCTTCCACCCCAGAAGCTATCCCAGGAAAGTCTTCCCAATCTGTGGTTTCCTCCCTTACATTCTTGTGTTACTGGTTTTGTTGATAATGACAGCTTTTCCAGTTTGATCAACATTGTGGTCCATCCCAAAATAGGCAGCTACCCGGTGTAATAGCATCCGGTGATATGAGGTCATCTGAGGGAACTTCTTGAACTGGTTACTGAAGGGAAAACCGGGGGAGGGAGGGGAACAAAATAAAGATAAATAACAGCCAATTGTAGTTTTCCTTAAAAGTATCTAAAATGGGTAATTTCTTAGGAGAAACAGACATATTATAAGAAAGATATTTATTCAATGGGAACCAACAAGGTTCTCTCAGCTTAACAATAGTATTTTATAGACCCACTAACACACATTAAGACTACTCCTTAACTCCTAGGTCTCATCCACCTGGATGATAGTCTACAAAGAAAAAAGGGAGAAATTTAATAATAATAAAATATGGGACAAGGGCTAGCTGTTGAAAATATATACTTTTTTTTCAACTAAAGTTTATGCAATAACTTAAATACCTCACTTGGTTCTCACACATATACTTTTTAATACATACTGATTACTTCCCCCCAACTCCTTTTGGTTTCCAGTGAATAATTACATCAAAATACAGTAAGAGGAAGATGAAAGAGGGATATCCTGAAATTGTACCTAAATTTCTTTTGGTGACGCTCCCACCTCTAAATTTGTATTTCATTCAAATAACTTACTTGTTGTCATTAATAAATTCCAGAATCTCCTGTTCTAATTTTAGCAGCATCATTCTGTCCCTGTTTAGAAAATATAAAAACAAAACAAAAAGCAGCCTCCCATAGGTATTCAAAGCAAAGACTGAGAACACAATCTGCTCACTATAAAAGCTGAAGGGACAAAGAGATCCAAACCCCAATAGTGGACCAAAATGCAATGGCTACTGAACCTCACTGACTTTTCTTATGTTACTTTAAAAAACAAAAATAGTCCTAGCTGGTTTGGCTCAATGGATAGAGCATCGGCCTGCAGACTGAAGGGTCCCAGGCTCGATTCTAGCCAAGGGCACATGCCTGGGCTGCGGGAGTGTGCAGGAGGCAGACAATAAATGATTCTCTCTCATTATTGATATTTCTCTCTCTCTCCCTCTCCCTCTCTCTCTAAAATCAATAAAAAAGAAAAATAATTAACAGAGTGTGGAATCTCAGAGGGAAGGCCGGGGAGGGTGGGTGGGAGGTAATCAACCAAAGACCATGTATGCATACTAGAGGCCCAATGCATGATTCAATCATGCACGTGTAGGGTCCCCTAGGCCTAACCGGCCATCCAGGCCGTATCCACTGCCCCGCAAAGCCTAGCACGCTCCGTGGACACTGCTAGCAGCCTGCTCCCTGCTTTTGATGGCAGGGGGTCCGCTGGTGCTGGAGCAGACACACAGCTCCCCGCTTTCGATCGCGGGGGAGCTGGCTGTCTGTCCACTGGTGCGGGAGCGGACAGACAGCCAGCTCCCCCACGATTGAAAGCCAAAGCGGGGGAGCTGGCTGTCTGTCCGCTGGTGCACCAGGCCTTTCGAAAGCCTCCGGCCGGCGCGGCAAAGGCTTTCAAAAGGCCTGGTGCGGGCTTTTGATGGTCCGCAGCAGGACGTGGGCTCGCTGCCCCAGAGGCCCCTTCTGTGCGGAAACACAGCCATGGCGCAGACACTGAGCTCATGCCGCTGCTGGCGACGCGAGCTCAGCGTCCCACTGGCCCAATCAGCCACCCCGAGTCCCACCCCCTGTGCCTCCCGCTGGCCCAATCGTGGGCATAGTGGAGTGATGGTAATTTACATATTTCCCTTTTATTATGTAGGATATGCATAACCCATGGACACAGACAATAGGGTGCTGAAGGTCTAGGGCGGGGGAGTGGGCAGGGGCGGGCTGGAGGGGGCCAATAGGGGAAAAAAGGGGACATATGTAATACTTTCAACAATAAAGAATTATAAAAAAAAAAAAAGGAAAACAACTGAGTATGCATTTTGCAGATCCTGCTAACCATGTACTTTGTTATACTTATCAGAAACCTAATTCTGTTGGCAGTCATATTCATATGAACACATACTTTACACTTATTCATCTAATTATTATTCTACATTCTATATGATTTTCATAGACTTTTAAAACTATTATGGTTTAATTTATGTATAATCAATTATTATTTTCTTCTGTGCTTTTTAACTGTACTCCCAAGTCTTCATATTTGTCTCTGCATTCTTCTTCCACAGAATTTTTATCAACTCTTCTGAAAGGAGAAACCTCAATATGAGGATATTCTGAAGCCCTTACAGAATATAAAACTATACTGAAGAAAAATGGTGGTAGGGGGATGGGTATCCTGAGATTCTAATGGAAAAATTCTGAGGAGCTACCTGGCCTTTTGGGTATCCTTCTGGCTGCTGGCCCCTTTGCCCCTTTCATCAAATCATGTTATTACCTTGGGTTCTTTTTCAGTGTGTTTACAAGAAATTCATGTAGGTCTATTCCAGTGGAGTCCGTATATTCTTGGCTGGAGTCTAAAACCACCACAACAAAATAAATTTAAAATAAATGAAATTGCCTTGCATAATATCTAATCCCAAGCATAATACAACCTGATCAGGAGAGATGAGAACAGGAAAGTAGAATCAAACTTTAGGGGTTTTAGCTTAAAAACCAGAATGACTTTGATTTGCCAACTCCCCCCCCCCCGCCGCCCAATTCCTCATGACAATTATAGAAGGTAGAATCTGAGTCAGTGTTGCATCAGGATTACAGTGAAAAGCCACCTAACTCTCAGTATTTACTGAATGCCCTCACCAAAACAAAGCTGTTTTTATTCTAGTTAAGGAAAATAAGATCCAGGTAAGGTCAGTCAAGACTGAATTTTCCATAATCTCGGCAAATATGCTCAAATGTTGAGTATTTACATGATTTTTTTTGTTTATAACATTTTAATTCCATGGTTGCTTTTTTTCCTCTCAACTATCATTTTATGGACCATGACTTTTTGCTATCAGCCCAAGAGTTTAAAGCCAAAGAGAACTTAATAATAATAATATGCAAATCTGCACTGCTAAAAATAATTACTTCAATCATTCCAAAATATGAAAGGTATCTGGAGGAGCTGCAACCAGTGATGACCCATGTCACTGTTTAATCCAGAGCAAAAATAAAATCAGAACTGACTACAACGTCTTCCTTTGGGTAGCACGTTAATGGAGCAGCTCTCTGTGGTATGGCATGAGCCCCTAAGACAGGGTTGGATAAAGCAGCAAAGAAAGTAACCTTGTTAGGTACCTTGTCAAGCAACCATGAAGTCCATAGGACACAATGAACTGTTGGGTCAGTTAGGCCAGCGGGTGCCAAACTTCAAGATGGAAGGAAAGGGCACTGAAGAGCCAGGCCCTAGAACAGATTAAGAAAGAGGCAAAGTCCTCACCTCTAGACAGCATCTTCCTTGGAACCTTTTCTTTGTTTTTGTCCTTGTCTTCCTTTTCAGAGACATCCTTTGTGGACTTTTCTTCCTCTTTGTCAGAGGGGCAGCTGATGTGCAATTGAATTATATCCTTGGACAAGAATAAAGAGAAATATAATCAAAGGGGAAATGGATTTTAATTCTCCTGTAGCCCCCTTAAATATCAGAGAAGATAAATCTTGGGGAGGCAGCATTCTCTTATAGAAGAGGGTATTTTATTAATTAAATTGTTTTAGCTTTTGTTTCAAAAAAAGGATAAAGGCCTAGCCTTTTCTACAATAACAGCCTTGTATTATATAGGCAGCTCAAGTCACACTGGCTGTTCTTGGTATAAGAATTAGATGGAAATGGTTCTAGCCACCAGAGGGAAAGGATGTGGGTGGGAAAATAAGATCCAGTCCTGGGATCTGCTTGTCTGCATCATCGTGGGTGGTCCAGGTGTGAAAATCTATACTTCATGATCTCACCCATGCCATGCTTTACTATAATGGCTTGTATCGAAGCTCCTGATTTCCAGACCTAATGCTGATGTTGTGGTTGCTATACTAGTTTACCAAACAACTGCCAAACACAAGAGCTACACTTACTCTTATAAAGGACCTACCTGGGTTTCTAGTGGCCCATCAGCAAATGGGGCAGAAGACTCTTCACACACTGCCAGGCTGCGTACCAACTTGAGCTTGGAATTAGACTGAGAAAAAACAAATAACATATAGTATATTCCCTTGGCAGACATTCAGAAAGCTTTTGGCTGAATGATGGACATCCTCTTTGGCTCTGTTGCTGCTTCTATTAAATAAGGTTTTTTAAAAAATGGATCCTACTTGCAGTTCCTGATTCACTTGATAGATAATTCTCCCCACCCCAAAAGAAAGATAATTCTCCTGCTTATAACAGTAGACATATAAAAGCAAAACGGCGACTTTAGACAGATAGGAAAACCGCTTCACTTGGCTCTCCCTTCTCCTCCCCTACCCCACCCTCTCTCCAGCCCAGTGCTCCAATTTCAGGCTCAGAAGTTTACTGGGAATACACAACAGTAGACCTCAGTAGAAAGACCCCAGATTTAAGAACCAAAAGCCCTAGCTTTAACTCCTGTTTTTTTGCTTATGGACTACGAGAACTTGAGCAAATTACTTGACCTCTCTGGGTCTCTGTTTTTCCATAAAACTGTGATAAAAATACTTGAAGAGCTGTTGTGAGAATTAGATGACACAAGGTATATAAACATATATATCATAAATAATGCCTTGTGTACAGCAGACAGTAAATGCTAAATGACTCTAAACCTTAGGTGCTAAGGATAGAAAGAAGTGTCTAAGAAAAGAATAAAGAGAAAGATAGAAAACATTCTAACAATTGGGAATTAATGTGATAAAAAGTGAATCCATTTGGTTTATTTCTACTGGAGGGAGAATCCCAAAAAGGTCTGAAATCCATTTTGCAAATCACTGCTCTCCTAGGGATCTTCAAAGTAAAAAACTATAGAGTGACTTATAAGAAATTTACCTATAAACATTTACTGAGTTTTTGCATTAAAATCAAGGTTTACCATGAATACAAAAGTACAAAACTTGGTATATGTATTCTATGTAGAGCAGTATAGTGAAAAATACTTGCAAGTCTGCCCTGGCCCATGTGGCTAAGTTTGAGCATCAACCCAAGCACCGAAGGGTCGCAGGTTTGATTCCTAGTCAAGGACACATACTTGGGTTGCAAGTTGGATATCCCTCCTGGTGGGGTTGTCGATGGGAGGCAACCAATCAATGTGTCTCTCTCACATCTCTCTCTCTCTCTCTCTCTCTCTTCCTTCCTTTCCACTCTCTTAAAAAAAAATAAAAAAAAAAACCTCAATGAAAAAATATCCTCGGGTGAGAATTAACAAAAACAAAACAAACCAACAAATAAAAAACTTGTAAGTCTGAAGAACTGACTTCAAGCCTAGTTCTGCCACTTACTAATAAATGTCCTTTGTCAAACTCCCTCAATCTCTATAAGCCCAAGTTTCCTCAGCTGTAAAATGAAGATAATAACTATCTTACTTAACTCAAAAAGTACAGGAAGGCCCTAGTGGTTTGGCTCAGCAGATAGAGCATGGGCCTGCGGACTGGAGGGTCCTGGGTTCAATTCCAGTCAGGGGCACATGCTCAGGTTGTGGGCTCAATCCCCGGTGGGGGGCGTGCAGAAGGCAGCCGATCGGTGGTTATCTCTCATCATTGATGTTTCTACCTCCCTCTCCCTTCCTCTCTGAAATCAGTCAATATATATTAAAAAAAAAAAAAAAAAAGTTCAGGAAGGCCCTAGCTGGTTTGGCTCAGTGGATAAAGTGTTGGCCTGCGGACTGAAGGGTCTGGGTTTGATTCCAGTCAGGGGCACATGTTCGAGTTGTGGGCTCGATTCCCAGTGGGGGTTGTGTGGGAGGTAGCCGATCAATGATTCTCTTTCATTGATGTTTCTATCTCTCTCTCCCTTTCCCTTCCTCTCTGAAATTAATAAAAACATATTTATTATTATTATTATTTTTTATTGATTTTTACAGGGAGGAAGGGAAAGGGATAGAGAGCTAGAAACGTCGATGAGAGAGAAACATCAACCAGCTGCCTCCTGCACACCCCCTACTGGGGATGTGCCCGCAACCAAGGTATATGCCCTTGACCGGAATCGAACCTGGGACCTTCCAGTCCACAGGCCGATGCTCTATCCACTGAGCCAAACCGGTTTCGGCTAAAAACGTATTTTTTTTAAAAAAGAAAAAAATTTCAGGAAGAAGTGATATAGCAGTGAATACCCTCTGTTTGAACTTTAATATCAAGAACATCACTGTGGATTAGGCCATATAAAGCAAGACACAGAGTCAATTTTCATACATAGTGGCCTTCTTTAAACCGAAGCAACAAAATGGCTGGGACACTCTTAAATTCTGCCATTATTTTTCTGGGGGAAAAGGGTGGATGCCCTTAATTATTATTTCTGGTGATAATTCTTCCCACTGCAAGAAAAGTTTAACATTTTACAGTTTTCCAACTAAAATTAATATGCTAGCACACACTAATAATATACAGTCCTCCCTGATAACACTACTTAAAATAATCTGTGATGTGTTAATTTTATCATACAATGATTAAAAATTAAGTCTTCCTCCCTGTCCAACCTAAAAAGTAAAATATAAAAAAAGGGGGGCTATATTTTTAGGATGTTCAAAATCTTGAATCATTTCTACCAATAGGGCACGATTTATCTAAAAAAAAAAAAATCATAAAGGAAAAAAAAATGTAGAGGGGAAAAAAGTAAGACTCATATAGCAGCTATTCTCAGAGAAGCCAGAGCTGAGCAGAGAGACTAGCATTACAGTAGAACTAGGACAAATTTGCTCAGGCTTTTGTGGGAGGCTCTGGCTGGGTATCCCACAGTTATCAGAAATACCTGTGGCTGAATCAGATAATGAAGAAAAATATTAAAATAGGATGTATGTGCATGCATGTTTCTGTGTGTGCACATGTGCATGTATATTCGCAATTAGGCAGAAAACTTTGCCTATGTATAATGCAAATAAATGAGATATTAGTGATAAGTCCATTTGTAAAATGTATTACTAATAACACCAGAAAAGAAGCTATAGAGAAAAGGTGCTCACCTTGGCTCTTTTCCTGGCATGACCATGGTTGGATGTCCGCCTCTGTTAGAAGAAGATTAGAAAATATTAAAGGTGGGGAAAAATCAATACAGGTTAAAAGCAATACAAGTTTACAAAGAGAAAGCACTAACTGTAAAACTATTACATAGCCAAATTATTATGAGACCCACTTGCTGTGGTTATTCCCCTGTGCTACAACTCTAGCAACCATGACACAGAAGCCACTACAGGCCACTTATAGACAAATCATCATTCACCATGTAGATAAAAAGTAGGAAGACACTGACTGGTTGGCCTATTCCACAGATAGGTAAAAATTACTTTTGGGTAAACCATAGAACACTCTTGTTTATGATGCTTGTAGACATGAAATATGACTCCTAACCCTCACTTATAACAACATCTTTATAGGACAATCCATTCAGAGTTCCAATCTGAGATGTCCAAATCATATGTCCCTATTGCTGCAGAAATGGAATAAAGATCTTGTCAACTGTCTTCCTCATAGAATTGTCCCAGTTCTAAGCTCCTGGTGGTGACTCTTATTATAGACTGCCTGGGTCAGGAATATAAGATGGGACAGGATAAAAAGTAGGGAGAATGGAAGATATGGATAAAACCTCCAGAGCAGGGGAGAAACCAAGATGGCGACATAGGTAAACACCTGAACTTGCTGCCTTGCACAACCACTTCAAAACTACAACTAAAAGACAAAACGGACATCATCCAGAACCACAGGAAGGCTGGCTAAGTGGAAATTCTACAACTAGAAGGGAAGAGAAAAGCACACTGAGACTCACAGGAACTGTGGAAGTAAAGTGCAGAGGTACGGAGGTGCACACGCGGAGAGGGCTGGCAACTGAGTACGAGGCTGGCTTTTTCAATCCTCAGGGAGACACAAGCTCCCGACTGCTCTGAACTCCTGTTCCGGGCGAGACTCTGGGGACCCAGACTCATACAGGGTGAAACTGGACTATCTGGCAGCGGGCGGAACTCGAGGGCGGCTTTCTCTCAGAGGTGCTTGCAGCGATTACTACGGGACACTGAGACCCAGGGGCCTCTTAGGGCAGGGCTGACGGGAAGCCATTGCTGTTTGCTCCGCCCTGAGACTCCGCCCCACCAAGCTGTGCACAGAGGCTTTTGCATATGATTGGCCTGGTCCTTTGAAATCTAAACTTACCTAACAAACTGCAGCTGAGTCAGAGAGGCTCAGAACATCTAAAAGAAGGCCCAAGGCCCCACAGCAGCCTGCATTGCTTCACAGCTGGGCCTCATCTGGGCACTTCCAAAATGCAAACAAAGAAGAGAAATCTGCAGATCTCTCTGTAGCTCCTGCTAAATTAGCACCTCCTTGGAGATCCAAGAGCCAGTGTACCCAGGGGTCAGAGTAGGACCATCCAGATTACAACTCCTCAGATCCATAAGGGACACACTCAGGGGGAAGACTCAGTGAGCACCAAAGCCCCACTGAAGCAAGTCTTGTCTCATAAGGGTGTCTCCAGCACAGTTCTTCCATCATAGACACAGCTGATCCTCACAGCCAATTGGCCTGGAGGTCAATTCCTCCCAGTGACACCAACAACAATCAAGGCTTAACTACAACAAGACTGTGCACACAGCTCACAAAGGGGTGCACCAAGAATGTCCACCTCAGGTAACTGAGGAGGCTGAGCCACTGGGCCCTATAGGACACCTAGCACACAAAGCCATTCTATCAACTCAGGGAAGCAGCCAAAATGTGGAGACAAAGAAACAGGTCACAAATAAAAGAAATGGAGGAAAGCAAACGACTGGATATAGAGTTCAAAACCATGGTTATAAGGTTTTTCAAGAATTTTCTAGAAAAGGCCAATAAATTTAGTGAGACCCTTGAGGATATGAAAAAGGACCAACTGGAAATTAAGCATACACTGACTGAAATAAAAATAATATACAGAGATCCAACAGCATACTAGAGGATCACAAGAATCAAGTCAAAGATTTGAAATACAAAGAAGCAAAAAACACCCAACCAGAAAAGAAAAAAGAATCCAAAAATATGAAGATAGTGTAAGGAGCCTCTAGGACAACTTCAAGCGTACCAACATCCAAATTATAGGGGTGCCAGAAGAAGAGAGAGAGCAAGATACTTAAAACCTATTTGAAGAAATAATGACTGAAAAATTCCCCCACCTGTTGAAAGAAATAGACTTCTAAGTCCAGGAAGCACAGAGAACCCCAAACAAAAGGAATCCAAAGAGAACCACACCAAGACACATCATAATTAAAATGCCAAGAGCAAAAGACAAAGAGAGAATATTAAAAGCAGCAAGAGAAAAACAGTTACCTACAAGGGAGCACCCATACGATTGTCAGCTGATTTCTCAACAGAAACTATGCAGGCCAGAAGGGAGTGGCAAGAAATATTCAAAGTGATGAATAGCAAGAACCTACAACCAAGATTACTCTACCCAGCAAAGCTATCATTCAGAATTGAAGGTCAGATAAAGAGCTTCACAGATAAGAAAAAGCTAAAGGAGTTCATCACCACCAAACCAGTATTATATGAAATTCTGAAAGGTATTCTTTAAGAAGAGGAAGAAGAAGAAAAAGGTAAAGATAAAAATTATGAACAACAAATACATATCTATCAACAAGTGAATCTATAAATCAAGTGAATAAAACATCTGATGAACAGAATAATCTGGTGAATATAATAGAATCAGGGGCATAGAAAGGGAGTGGACTGACAATCCTCGGGGGGAAAGGAGTGTGGGCGGTGCGGGAAGAGACTGGACAAAAATCATACACCTATGGATGAGGACAGTGGTGGTGGGAGGTAAGAGCATGGGGTGGGGTGGGAACCGGGTAGAGGGGAGCTATGGGGGGAAAAAAGAGGAACAACTGTAATAATCTGAAAAATAAAGATTAAAACAAAAACAAAAAACCTCCAGAGAAAAGGGAGGAAAAGAAGAGTGGGTAAGGAGTAGGATAGAAGATGAAGGATGAGGGACTGAGATGGGAGGAGGGAAGAAACAACTAATTAATTGATGAAGTTTCTGAATAGCTGAACAGTCAAAATGCAGCTTTTGGGAAGAGGCTGGGTAGGGCTTATGTACGGGATGAGATACTTAGGGCTTCTGAAATGTTTGGAATGGGACTCACTGACACTGGGGTAAGAGAGAACTGAGGCTGGTGGGTTAGGGAGGGAAAACAAGACAAAGTCAGAGTACCAGCACGCTTCTGGGTAGGTGAGGATTTCTTTTTCTTTGTTGTCTTCACTAGTTACTGAATAAGACAACTACAATGCAAAGTGGAGAACCAGAAGAGTGAAAGGAAAAAGTAAGAAATGACAATGACGGTGTATCTGGTCAATGGCAAGATCTGTTACAGTAAGGGAAGAGTAAGAGCCATAGTTCAGGAATATGAAATAGTATTTTGTCATTATTTTTTCAGATAGGTAATAACACAAATAACACAAACATTCAAGAGGTATTAATGGGGCATCTGTCCTCCAGCTACCTGGTTCTCTCAATTAATACTGAATTTCTTATAATCTTTCCAGAGATCTTTTATGAATATAAGCTTATCATACATGTGTATATACACAAGTTTGTTTGTTTTTAAACCAAATAGAAGTAGGTTGTACACACTTCTCTGAACCTTGCTTTTAAACTTTTTTTTTTTCATGGATATAATTTTATAGAAGATGAGAGGCCCGGTGCACAAAATTCATGCATGGGTGTGTGTGTGTATGTCCCTCAGCCCAGCTTGCACCCTCTCTAATCTGGGACCCCTCGAGGGATGTCTGACTGCCCATTTAGGCCTGATCCCACCAGGACTGCTGGCTCCAAACCGCTCACCTGCCTGCTTGCCTGATTGCCCCAACCCCTTCTGCCTGCCTGCCTGATCACCCCCTAACCACTCCCCTGCCAGCCTGATCGACACCTAACTGCTCCCTTGCCGGCCCAACTGCCCCTAACTGCCCTCCCCTACTGGCCTGGTCACCCCTAACTGTCCTCCCCTGCAGGCCTGGTCACCCCCAACTGCCCTCCCCTGCCAGCCTGGTTGCCCCTAACTGCTCTCCCCTGCAGGCCTGGTCACCCTCAACTGCCCTCCCCTGCCAGCCTGGTTGCCCCTAACTGCTCTCCCCTGCTGTCCTGATTCCCCCAACTGCCCTCCCCTGCAGGCCTGGTCCACCCCAACTGCCCTCCCTTGCAGGCCTGATTGCCCCCAACTGCCCTCCCTTGCCGGCCTGATCACCCCTAACTGCCCTCCCCTGCCGGCCTGGTCACCCCTAACTGCCCTCACCTGCCGGCCTGGTCCCCCTACCTGCCCTCCCCTGCAGGCCTGGACCCCCTACCTGCCCTCAACTGCAGGCCTGGTCCTCCCTAACTGCCCTCCCCTGCAGGCCTGGGTCCTCCCCAACTGCCCTCTCCTGCAAGCCTGGTCCCCCCCCAACTGCCCTCCCCTGTCGGCCATCTTGTGGCAGCCATCTTTGACCACATGGGGGCAGCCATCTTGTGTGTTGGAGTGACGGTCAGTTTGCATATTACCTCTTTATTATATAGGATCTACTGTCTTTATTAATGGCTATATGGTATTCCATTGTATGGATGTTTCATAACTTATTTTACCAATCCCTTAAATTACACCATTTTGGATGTTTCTGATCGTTTGTTAGTATAAAAAATGTTTCAATGACCATAACACTGAGTATACCTAAAAATAAAGTATATTTGTAGTCCATTTAAAAATTTTATAAAGTATTACCAATTGCCCTTCAATAAGGTTTTACCAATTTATAACCCTATAGTAAATGTATGTATAAATCTGTTTATTTTCCAAAATGGATAGTTTTCATCCAATAGTCAAACATATATTAAAAGCATAATATATCTATTAGACACCATGCTAACTACTAGAGGATACAGAGATAAAAGACACAAACCTTGTCAAAAAGGAACTCATAATCCTGTTGAAGAAGACAAATAGACAATTACAATACAGTACATTAAGTATATTACAGAGGTTCTTGTGGAGTGCTACAGGAGCACACAGCATAAGTGTCTAACTCAGACCTAGCAATATTGAGTGTCTGTAAGGAACTGTGTTGGGCCTTAGAGATACAATGATAAGCCCAAACTGACCTAATCCTGGGCCTCGTAGAGCTTAGAGTTCTGTGGAGAAGGTAGACATTAGTTGAAGAATTATACAATATAGACCTGCAATGGGTGAGTAAGGTTGTCAATGAAGGCTTCTAGGAGAAAGACACATTTGGATTGAGTTTTGAAGGATAAATAGATATTAGACAAATGGCAGATGAGGGAAAGAATACAAAGGAGGGCATTCTAGGTAGAGAAAGCTTGTATAAAAGCATGCTTTCCCAAAACTTTTCAGTCCCTATTTATAACAAGGTCAAAGATTTATATCACATAAGGCTGAAGCATAGGACACCAGAGGTGGATGACTGACAGGTAAGGGACTAGGTCACAATATGTCATGCTGACAAATCTGGGACTTAGCCTAGGGCAATAAGACACACAGAAAGTTTGAGGAGAATTAACACAATCCATTATTTCTTTCATAACCATCTTTCTAAAGCAGTATGGTACATGAATCAGAAGGGATTACAAGTTTAAAGGCAGAAAGCCTAGCTAGGAGGCCATAATCAGTTGATAATTGAAAGACTCAGCTAGGTTCAATATGTGTTAAAAGTCAGAGTCTGCCCATTCTAAACTGAATCTCAGAACCTGCCTTTTATACTACTGTTTCCATGCAAAAGATGTTCTGAGCTCCAATTGCTGATTCCAAGAATATGTCTCACACAGTATAAGTAATCAAAGTCCCTTTTCCCCAACTTTTCCCCAATGCATAACAGGTGCTCCCTTGACAGCATTAGTAGATTCTTGGGAAGACTTCTAGAGTGTAAGTCAGGGGGAAGGTAGGAAAAAGAATAGCACTTTTAGTGTTGTTTAGTGTACATGATCTTTTGGGAAATGGCAGAGGGGAGAGGGCTTCCAAAGGGTGGCCAAAAAGACTGGAGACTTTGTAGAAGGAGCATGGGCTCCAGTAGATGGCAGCAGCAGCTCCACCTGCTCTAAGCAGCTGCAAAGGAGTCAGAGGGAAACAGGTTCCCCTCTCCCTGCCCAACCTATTTGTATATCTAGGTGAAGACTTTTTTAAACCAAGTGAGTATCCATAAGGCATATAAAACCTATAAACATCCTTTCTTTTCTTTTCTTTTCTTTTTTTTTTTTCAATTTCTTTATTGATTAAGATATCACATATTTGTCCTCATCCCCCCATTCCCATCCCAAACCCCTCCCCATGCATGCCCCCACCCACCTGTTGTCCGTGACCACTGGTTAGGCTTATATGCATGCATACAAGTCCTTTGGTTGATCTCTCCCCCTTACCCCCACCCTCCCCTACCTTCACTCCCTTTCTTTTCTACCTGCCTTAAAGAAATACATAAAATAGGAGTTCAGAACACAGCTTAAAATAATCTCCTGAGAACAGAGTAACTTGGACCCAAAAGTTCATTTAATTATCATCTTCCAAGTACCATGACAGTGCATAATTAAACTTTCTTCATATATCTGCCCTGGGGAATTAAAATTCATTATTGGTACCAGTGGAGGCTAGAAGTATAGATGGAACAGTGGCAGACTGTCTCCACAAACTCTGGAAGGATGAACAGGGAATGAAAACTCACATGCAAGATAATGGAAGGAAAAGCAGCCAGGACAGAGATCTGGCAAACTGTTAAGAGGAAAGACAACATAATATTTCAGAGAGCTGTCTGATTTTAATTCATCTCTTTATGCTATTGCTGTTTTAATCTTTAAAGAAGACAAGGCCTAGGTGTATTGGGTTGTCAAAGGAAATTATGCTTTAAGTTTCCATACTCTCCAAAATGTTGGTGCTACTGCTTTTTAAACTAATTTACTAGAGTTAACAGTCTATTTCCTAAGCATATAATAAATACTAGTTTCATTCCTGGGCATGAAGGAAAGGATATATGTAATTTGGGCTAGGATAACAGAGGAAACCAGCAGTGACCATGGAAGAAGAGAAGGACTGGGAACAAGTAAGCTGGATGAGATTCAGAGTCTGGGATGCTTGGGTACAAAGAGGAGCCCTGAAGGAAGCTCAGCTGACCATCACCTACTGCCATCACATCTGCACTGTCATACAAATCTAGATGGAGAACATGGCAACCAAACAGTGAAATTCCTCTCACTTACATTTACCAAATAGCAAGTTCAGAGACTATTTCTGATCCAGAAAATGCTGACTGCTTTAACACAACCAGGATATGAATTTAACACTGTGTAAAACCAGGCAGCCCCAGTTTTAATAGTTTCTTGTATGAGCCATATTATGACTTGTTAAATGTGTTTGTATACAGTTTATTTTTTGATAGTTAAAAAATATCAAAATATAGCAAGCAGTGTAACTCAGGTCTAAATGGATTAGGGCTTTCACTCTTGTCTTCTTTCGACTTCATTATGGAATCTATAACAAAAAGGGAAGGAGATATTTCTTGAGAGCTGAAGTTGTTTTTTTAAAAAATATATTTTATTGATCTTTTACAGAGAGGAAGGAAGAGGGATAGAGAGCCAGAAACATAGATGAGAGAGAAACATCGATCAGCTGCCTCCTACACCCCCCCCACTGGGGATGTGCCTGCAACCAAGGTACATGCCCTTGACTGGAATTGAACCTGGGACCCTTCAGTCCAAAGGCCAACGCTCTATCCACTGAGCCAAACCGGTTTCGGCTGAAGTTGGGTTTTTAGGAGAATCAAGTGTTCTTATAAGTGACTGGCTTCCTATAGATCCCCCAATACCACCTACAAAGACCCTTCTGTTCAGGTATGAAGAGTGTGCATATATGCACTTCTAATCCTTACCTGTGTCTCCTGACGCAAACTGGTTTCTTCACTCTCTTTCTCAATTTCTTCTTTACTTGGAGTCTTAGATATAAACTTGTTTTTGCTTACAGATTCTTCTACCAGTTTTTTTTCTGATTCTTTCATTATTTCCAAGGTCTCTTGAGTAGTGTTACTATTAGACATCTTCTTCAATAGAATACAGTAGGCTCTATGGACTCCTAAAGAAACATCAAATGCATTAAATAGGAGGTGTGTATTCATACTTAACACACCACACAAGACTTGTATTGCACATATAAGTCTTCAGCGGCTTCCCTATAACCCAGAAAAAGGCTCTCTGACAAACACTATCTTTGGATCTGTTTATTTTCCTCTTTTTGTTGTTGTTTTGTTAATCCTCACCTGAGTATATTTTTCCATTGATTTTTAGAGAGAATAGAAGGGAGAGGGAGAGACAGAGAGAAACATCGATGTGAGAGAGACACATCAATTGGTTACTTCATGCATGCACCCTGACTAGGGCCAGGGAACCTGCAACCAAGGTACGTGCCCTTGACTGGAATCAAACCCGGGACCCTTCAGTCCGTGGGCCGACACTCTATCCACTAAGCCAACCCAGCTAGGGCTGTTTATTTTCTTTTTTAAAAAAGCTTTATCGAGGTAAAACTTTATACAATAAACTGAATATATTTAAAATGTAGTTTAATCAGTTACAATGGTTTCACATGCATATATCTGTGAAACGATCGCCACAGTCAAAATAATAAGCATATTTATCACCCCAAACTTTGCCCCTTCTCCTTGGTAAGCCCTTCCTCCCTTCCCCACCTTTCCCAGCCAACCATTGATCTGCTGTCACTACACATTCGTCTCCATTTTCTAGAATTTTAGTCATACATTATCTGGATTCTTTTACTCAGCATAATTATTTTGAGAGTCACCAGGATTTGCTTCTAAAGCAATGTAGTATGAATCCTCTTGGCACCTATTCCCCTCCCTTGTTCCCTACAGCAATCTGCACATATTTTTAGCTTGAGTACTTCAAAGAGTTAACTCACTAGACTCTCCAGAAAGAAAAATCTATAAAAAATAAAAGCATAATATGCTAATTAGACCGGACGACCTTCCAGATGAAGCCGGGGCTGCAAGGGAAGCCCGGGTGAAGCCGGTGCCGGCAACTGGGGGAAGGAAGGCCTACTCTTGCAAGAATTTCGTGCATCGGGCCTCTGGTATATTATAAAGCTCTATTCACTAACAGAGAGGACCAATCTCCTTTCCTAAGGGAGAAATTCTACAGCTGTCACAAACCACAACATTGTTACCAACTTTAAGCCTCTCCCCCATCAAAAAGCAGCAAAATCAAAAAATGGTTATAGAATCTTAATTTTTTTTCCCTTTAACTTAAGCAAGCTGAAAAAGCAAGAAGAGTACTCTAGTTATATGTCCTTAAGAAAGACTGGGTCTCTTCCTGGAGGAAGAGAGAATCTTTTCTTTGTTATTCACTATGTGTTCAGTCATTCTACTGCATTCCAGGGATACAGAGTATCTGTAGTGCAGGGGTGGTCGGCTCTTTATCACTTACTATTGCTACCTGGGAAATCCTGTAATGAAGTCAACACAGTTCTCCAAGTATACATTCAGAAACAGAAGTTAATGCTCTACACAGATTCAAGTCCTCAACCACTGAAGTCATTCCACTTAGCTCCAACAATGGTTTGCAGAGATTTCTCCTTACATGGTTAATGACTGTATTTTAATCCTGAATACTTTCCCTCCTTTAAAAATAGACTGAAAACTCTCTCAAATGTCATGACTATTCCATGTAGCCCTAGAAATGAGCTAAACAAACAAACAATCGGCAATGCTTAAAAAAAAAAACACACCTTTCACATGAGACATTTTTTCCTTTTTCAAATCAATTTAACGGTTAAGACCCAGAGACTCTTAAGAAGCACAGGTAAGTTCATCCTGGCGTAAGTTAAGATAGTCTGCAAGATCATTTAAAAAAAAAAATTTTTTTTTTCTGTTTTCTTTTTTTAAATTTCTTTTAGGTGTCACATATTTGTCCTCATCCCCCCATTCCCATCCCACACCCCTCCCCACGGATGCCCCCACCCCCCTGTTGTCCTTAACCATTGGTTAGGCTCGTATGCATGGATCATTGCTTTGTTTACCTTGTGGCAGTTCTTGAGCAGCTGTCTGGAAACTTAGTTTGCATAGTGCTAGATAAATTCCCTTTAAAAGGCCAGAAAGTCATTCATATAATCGTAGTCATACATCTGAATTTAAAGATGAGAAGTATGGGAAGAAACTGACTACAAAAGAAAATGGCCGATGTTCTATTTTTTAATTAACTGATTCAATACCTAGAGGCTTCTATAAAAAGAGTTATAACCTACAGAGCTTTATGGATCATTTGTTGTACATAAGAACTGCATATACACATATATTTATCCACCTCCCCTCTCCATGGGTAAATCAAGCCTCCATTCTCTTCAGTTTGAAATATAGTAAAACTTAGTGCATGCCCTCTCCGTATCCCTTAGCTCGAAAACATCAATAATGATCAGAATTGGAAAAGTTCTTAGATGTCACCTCATGCAATCTCCCCCCATTCCCCCAAAGAAGAGCTCCTAGAAAACTCCTGAGACTGATAATTTCACTATTTCTTAAACAGTTTTAACTGTTATATAGTTGCACCCTATCCCAAGCTACAAACTGCTTCAATCTTTATTCTAAATCTGCCTTAGGATCACACAAAATTAAGTTTACTTCTTTTTCACATGATAGAACATTTTTATTTTTATTTTTTAGGCTTAAATAGCCTCACACAGATTTCTCTGTCAGAAAGAGAAGTTGAGGGGTGGGAAGGTGGGGGAAATGGATGAAAGTGGTCAAAAGGTACAAACTTACTGTTACAAGATAAAGAAATACTAGGTATATAATGTACAGCATAATGACTATAGTTAACATTGCTGTATGATAGATCTTAAAAGTTTTCACTATATGGAAAAAACATTTTTTGGTAATTATATGAGGAGATGGATGTTAACTAAACTTATTGTGGTAATCATTTCACAATATATGTATGTCAAGTCATTATGTGGTACACCTTAACCCTTTGCACTGGCTTGCTTTTTTCTCGATTCCTTTATTCTACTCGAGATTTACTTTTTTAAATACCCCCGATTTTACAAAGCACGGCAGTAGAATAAAAAACTGGAGTTTCTTTTCATACAAACTTATTTATTTGGATATTTTTATATTTCAAATTATTGTTGCTGCTACCGATGCTAACCGTGTCGAGTCACACTCGACATCTGAGTGCAAAAGGTTAAACTTACCAGAGCTGTAGGTCAATTAAATCGCAATAAAACTGGAGAGAGAGAGAGAGGTAATATGGAAAAATACAAAGTAGCTGGTTGTTTCTTTTTCCAGGATGGGCCTCAATTATAAAATAGGTATATTTCTTCAAATCACAGCGACAACTTTGCTGCTCCTCTTCACATGTCGGTCAGAAAAGGCTCAACTATCTGAATACTTAGACTAACTTCACGAAGTCTCAGCACTAAGGAAAAAACCCCAATCAAACAAAAAATGATTTTTTCATAACAGTCCATATTGGAATAGGGTTACATATTCCAACTCAAGTTTTAAGGAGCCACATGGTTTCCAGGTTTCCTTCATTCATTGAGAAACAGAAAAACTTGCGCTTTAGATACTTTAACACAACCATAAAACAGTTAGTGATTAATGCATCTATTTTTAATAATTTTGAGAGTCCTCTCAACTGAGATCACTGGCCTCTTGAAGAGCTCTGTAAAACAAAGTAATTCTTACTCTGAGGAAAAATAAAGCAGCAGAGGAAAAGGTATACTATACTGGCTGCCTACTTAAATCTCCCCTTTCTTCTACACTCAATCTATCCCAGACTTTCTTCTGGTGTCTGCCTCCCTCTAAGGACACATGATCAGGGAAGATGATCATATTCCTGAGACCTAGGGGGTGGATTATAATTAGCTGGACCAATTGTGGTAATTCCTTTTCCTTTTTCCTGTTTTGGGAAGGGACAAGTGATTCATCAACAGTAAGACATGAGAGGATTTTGCTGGGTGGGTGTCTTCAAAGAACAGCTTCCTACTGTATTTTATTTTTTTTAAAGGACACTATTAAAAAAAGGTATTTATCTTCTGCTGAAGGTTGTCTTATATGCAGATGATGCCTGGACTGTGATAACATCCTACCAACACATGGAAGATGGTAGAGCAGAGAGAATAAGTCTGGATCCTTGATGCTGTGGTGTAGATCAGACATTGAATTAGTCAATCTGGACCCCCCCTAGCTCTGTACTTCTTGATGTGTGAGGTCACAAATCCTCTTATCATTTAAGCTATTTTGAGTTGAGTTTACTGTTCCTTCTAGCTAAAAGCACCTGAGATTGTCAGAAAGGGTATGTTAAGCCCTGGCTGGTGTGGTTTGATTGATTGGAACGTCCTCCTGTATACTGAAAAGGTTTTGGGTCCAATTCCCACTCAGGGCACATAATCTAAGTTGTGGGTTTGATCCCCAGTTGGGGTGCATGAGAGGTAACCAATTGATATTTTTCTCTCACATCAATGTTTCTCTCTCTTAAAAAAAATCAATAAACATCCTCAGGTGAGGATTAAAAAAAGAGAGGGGGGGAGTAGTATCTGGACCAGACAGAGAAGCCTAGCTCCACACACAGAAACGACTGACAGGGACAGAGATAATAATAATCAGCTAAAAATTTTGGAATGTTTACATTGTGCCAGGCACTATTCTAAAGTGTTTTATGTATCTCATTTAATCTTACAACAATCCTATGAGATAAATATTATTATCATCACTCTTTTACAGATAAATAAACTGAGTCACAGAAAAGTTAAATAATTTGCTAAAGGGTATATAACTGGTACACGGAAGAACTAGGACTCAAAGTCAGGAAATACAGCTCTAGTGCTTGCTTTCTTAACCTTTATGCAATACTGCTTCTAACTAAGGCCAGGTAAGAAAATGGAAAAGTCTATCAAAGACACAAAGGAGCCCAAGCTGGTTTGGCTCAGTGAATAGAGCGTCGGCCTGAAGACTGAAGGGTTCCGGGTTCGATTCCAGTCAAGGGCACATGCCTGGGTTGTGGGCTCGATCCCCAGTAGAGGCATGCAGGAGGCAGCTGATCAATGATTCTCTCTCATCATTGATGTTTCTATCTCTCTCTCTCCCTCTCATTTCCTCTCTAAAATCAATAAAAATAAAAATATTTTTAAAAAAAGACACAAAGGAATCATGGAATCTCATAATTGCAAGGGGACTGAGCTCCCTCTTCCTGTACCCACAGTCCTCCACAGTCAGGTTCCCCAAATCATCAGTAACTCTGAAAAGTGGTTGCACTGACCCTGCTTGTATATACCTCTAGTGAAGGGAAAGTCTTTACCTCTAGATACAAACGTGTGTGTGTGTGTGTGTGTGTGTGTGTGTGTGTGTGTGTGTGTGTGTTATAAAGGCAAAACTCATCTTCCTAATCTCACTTCCATGTCAGCCTCTTACAGAGGCAACTTTATCTTCATTTTCTAAACATTCTCAGCTTCTTAAATCAGGTCTTCATATCACATGGTCTTAAGTCTCCTCACCATTTTACTTGTAGGGTAAAAGAGGCTGTCCTCAAGTTAACAAAGGCAAATAATGAGGGGTCAGAATGTTACTATTCTAGAGTCAAGATCCATCAGAAGATACACTGAGCTCAAAACAGAATTTCTTGAGCTCTTTCATCCTCCAAAATAACCTTTAACTACAGTCACTTCCAGTCCTATAATCCTATACAAAAGGCTCTCCTTACTTTTAGGGCATAAGGATTCCTGGAAACAAATTTTTCTGGGCCAAACAAAAGCAAAAGATGCAGCTCAGGGACAAGACAATTAATTTACCTAAAAATGAAAAAGCCTTAAAAATAAAAAGTGAGATTAAAGCCAGTAGAAAAGGTTTAAAAGGCAGAGAAATAATTTTCACTCTTCATGCTTTAGTACAGAGAGGAAACTGAGGCTTGGAAGGTTTTTTGGTGGGAGAAGGAACTATTTCATATCCAACTTGATGAGAACAAAGCAAAGACATTAAGCTCCCAGGAGAGCCTAGATTTGTGCTTCCCTACAACCTATTTGTGCACATTGTACATTTCATCCAGGCAAACAGCACAATTTTAAGACAGAATGTCTCCTGAGGACACTGAGTGGGCTCAAAGCTACACAGAGAGGGCTGTCAGAATTGGGGGGCAAGGAGAGGGAGTGAGGAAATAAGATGATACAGGGGATGATGACTGGGAGCCAAGATTTAGCAATTTTCAGAGAGAATACTGCATATTCCCCATAAATTTTTTGACTGCCACGGTAAGTACCTGCCAGAGCATAGTGATATTATATATCCTTCCATCAACTCTATAAGCAACGTTCTAGGCACTGGGCCAAAAAGAATACATTATATAGGGACACTCAGAAACAGAAGGGCAGTTTCATTTTCTCCCTTTCAATCCATGGCCAAATAGAGAGAATGCAAGCAAGAAGACAGTATCTACAGGCTAAAAATGCTGACATACCCTATGGCAAAATACCTGTAAACTTTCCAGTCCTTTACTAATGTGTATATCAAGACTAAATTACTCCTGCCCAGCGGTGTGGCTCAGTGGTTGAACATCGACTCATGAACCAGGAAGTCATGGCAGATTTCAGTCAGGGCACATGCACAGGTTATGGGGGTGTACAGGAGGTAGCCAACAGGTGATTTTCTTTCATCATTGATGTTGCCATCTCTCTCCCTCTCCCTTTCTTTCTCTGAAATCAATTAAAAAGAATATCTTTAAAAAGAGTAAATTACTCCAAAATGATACCAATATTTTAAAAATTGTTTAAAATCTAGGGGATCAAGAGAATGAATACATCAACTGTGGCATATTCAATATAGAATACTATTCAGCAATAAAAAAGAATTAACTTTTGTGTTTGCCTTCCTCTGAGGACCCAGGATCAGAGAAGGTGACCCAATCCCTGAGCCCAGGAGATGGATCTTAATTAGCTAGACAAATGATGGTAATTCTATTTCCTTTTTGAGACAGGCTTGGGAAGGAACAAGTGATCAAATCATCATCAGTGAGACATGAGGGGATTTTGCTGGGTACTGACATACACAAAAACATGACTGATCTCAAAACTATTATGTTAAGTAAAAGAAAGAGGATCTCCCTCCAAAAAACATACAATGTAAGTCCATTTATATGAAATTCAAGAACAGGCAAAACTAGCTTATAATGATTTATACCAGAAAGTGGTTGATTCAAGTTTGGAGAATAAAATATTGATTGGAAAGAGACATAAGGAATCCTTCAGGATTGCTAGAAGTATCTATCTTGTTTGGCGTAGTGGTTACATGGGGTATACAATTGTCAAAACTTAACTGAATGCTTAAGATTGTTATTTAAACACACACACACACACACACACACACACACACACACACACACGGGAAATGCCCTTAGGAGTCAAGACATTGGGGAAAAAACATCCATAAGGTTAAAATATGAGGCTAAAAAAACAAAACTGTAGGTTCTTATGCATGACAAGCTTTGATATTAGAGTTAGGAGTTAAAAAAAAGCACTAATGTTTTTGAGCAAGATTATACAACTCATATCCCCCATGTGTAGTTATATAACTTTCCCAAGGTCACACCACTACTAAGACAACAGAATTCTGGTACTGATTCTAAAGTTTACATTCTTTCTATGACATTGGTTAATATAATTATATAGGTTTCAAATGTACACTTCTGATACCTGATCTGTATATTGCATTGTGTGCCCATTACCCAAAGTCAAATTATCTTCCGTCACTATATATTTGACCCAATTACCCTTTAACACCCCCCAACTCCCTTCTACCGTATTGTTGTCTATGTCTGAGTTTTTGTTTGTTTGTTTTTCTTGTTTACTGGTATTCATTTGTTCTTTCAGTTTTATATCCCACATATGAGTGAAATCATATGATTCTTAACTTTTTCTGTCTACCTTATTTTGCTTAGCATGATAGGCTCAAGATCCATCCATTTTGTCCCAAATGGCAGTATTTCTTTTCTTATGGCTGAGTAGTATTCCATTGTACATATGTACATCTTTATCCAATCATCTATCAAAGGACACTTTGATTGTTTCCATGTTCTGGCCACCGTGAATAATGCTACATGAACACAGTGGTGCATATATCTTTGCAAATAAGTGTTCTCAAATATTTCAGGTAGATACCCAGAAAAGGGGTTGCTGGGTCATATGGTAACTCTATTCTTAATTTTTCCTCCATATTGTTTTCCATAGTGGCTGTAACAGTTTACATTCCCACCAGCAGTAAATGAAGGTTCCTTTTTCTCTACAACCTCTCCAACACTTGTTATTACTTGTCTTGTTGATAATAGCCACTCTAACAGGTATGAGGTGGTATCTCATTGATTATAGTTTCTAACATTGTTTAACCCTTACAAAACTCTTCATTTGGGCTTTTTCTTTCCTTTTTTTCTTTCTTTCAGATAAAGAACCCAAAGCTTTGGAGGAATTAAACAACTTTTCCAGTACATTAAGGGCAAGGGCCGTATTCCACCCAACTGTGTCTGATCTCAAAGCCAAAGTTTTAGGTGTCCCAAAATGGACATTCAGGAGCACTCTGGGATGTGAAATGTGGGATGGGAGGCCTTTCTTTAGAGAGTGAGTGTCAATAGGGGACATATTTGGGGTTTAAAAATTAGGTTTGTAAACTCTTCCATCTTTCCACTCAATCTTCATGAGTAAATTTTTTACAGTATATAGAGTATCTTATTTGATCTTCTCAAGGTATAAAATATTATCTCCATTTTATAAATGAAATACTAGCATTCAGAAATATTAGGTGAATTGTTCAAGGCCATACAGTATATATAAAAAGTCAAAATTCAAACTCAGATCTTTTTTACTCCAAAATTCCATGTTTTTCCCACCACAATGCCCAAAGTACAAAAAACAAAACAGTGTAACTGCATGCCTGAAGAGATAAGTGGCTTACTTGCCCTTGGGAGAAAGACAGGAAAGAAGGCCCTATCTTATATAATAAAAGGCTAATATGCAAATTGACCAAACGGCAGAACAACTGGTCGCTATGATGCGCATTGACCACCAGGAGGCAGATGCTCAATGCAGGAGCTACCCCCTGGTGGTCAGTGCGCTCCCACAGGGGAAGCACCGTTCAGCCAGAAGCCGGGCTCACAGCTGGCGAGCACAGTGGTGGTGGCAGGAGCCTCTCCCACGTCTACAGCAGTGCTAAGGATGCCCGACTGCTGGCTTAGGCACATTTCTAGAGGGGGAAGGGAAGCAGGCCTAAGCTGTCAGTCGGACATCCTCCAAGGGCTCCCGGACTGTGAGAGGGTGCAGGCTGGGCTGAGGGATGCCCCCCCTGAGTGCACAACTTTCGTGCACCGGGCCTCTAGTTGAGCTATAAATGAGATATATGGAATCTTCTCTTCAAAGACATAAAGCATAATATGGGGGAATAGAGTTTAAAGTACTTATGGAACATGTAAAGCTATAATTAAGTAATACTCACCAGGTCCTTGAAAGACTATAGGAGTCAACTATCATAGGTTTTACTAGTACCAAGCCAATAAAAATAATAACAATTGTGCCACTTTTCTAAATCAGGGAAGCATGAGAAAAATCATTCTGTTCAAAAGAATTCACTAGTGTGGTAAGGAAGGCCATAGGAGTTGGCTGGTGCCCAGAGAAATTCCTTAGAAAAGTAAAGAGAGAAACAAGATTAAAATGGTCTTGACATGGCCCGGCTGGTATGGTTCAGTTGGCTGGAGCGTCATTCCATGCACCAAAGGGTCTCGGGTTCTGTTCTTGGTCAGGACACATATCCAGGTTGTGGGTTCGATCCCCAGTCCAGGCGCATACTGGAGGCAACCGAACGATGTTTCCCTCTTGATCAATGTTTCTCTCTCTCAAAAAAAAAAAAAAATTGTTCTAGACATGTACCTTCTTTCTTTGCTCAATATTTGTCATGTACTAAAATGAGAACTACTGGTGATTAGCTCAATCAATTGAAGTGTTAGTTTCTGTTGGCTTCTCTACATTCTTGACCCAAAATGCCTATTTTACTTCATTGAGTGAAACAGAACAAATCAAATTTCTTCTTCTTTTAAACAAAGAGCAGCAGTGAGGCTTTTCCCTCTGCTGCTTCCATTTCCTTTAACTTTATCATAGTAATGCCACTATATAGAAAACATCACAGACTCTTTTTAGAGAGAGTGGAAGTGAGGGGGAAAAGAGAAAAATATTGATGTGAGAGAGTTACATCAATTGGTTGCCTCCCGCATGCATCCCCAATAGGGCATGGGATCCAACCTGCAACCCAATGACCAAGAATTGAACCTGTGTAAGCCACCACTCTAATCACTGAGCCATGCCAGCCAGGGCAACATCACAGAATTTTAGGAATGGAGAGCACCTTAAAAGTTCACACTGTCTTTTCCCATGCCCTGGCAAAATTGCTTCCAACTCAACCCAGACAAGACATTCTGGGAAGAAAAAACAAAAATAAAAAATCACAATTTACTTACTGTCAATGGCATTTCAGGATGCCTTCTATTGCTAACTTAAATGCCATGGAGCTAAGTCTATATTGCCCTACTGTGATGACTTTAGAGGTCAATGCCACCTGTGACTGACCTAAGAGGTCAATGCCATTGAGGAGAAATATAGGGGGCAACCTGGGAGAGGGAGGCTAGCAATCTGAATCTGTGCCAGTGATCAGTGTCCTAGTGCACATTCTTATCAGCCTATAACTAAGTCACTGCCCTTCCTTAGGCAACAGTCAGTTTTCCTGGGTGCTCCCAGTTTGCAGGGGCCCTGGGCTGGGAATTTGGCAGCTTGGATGGAGGGGGGGGGGGGGTCGCTGGCGCCACCCAGGCCAGGCATTTAGATACAATCTAACTTCCCCATTTTAATTGACTCAGGAGGAGCTGTGAAAACCCACCATAAAAGCTGGGTAGAGAGGCCACGCGCCCCCGGGTCCAGGTGAGGCCATGTGTCGCTGGATCCGGGTGAGGCTGGGTCCCGGGTCCGGGTGAGGCCATGCGCCCCTGGGTCTGGGAGAGGCCACGCGCCCCCAGGTCCAGGTGAGGCCGTGTCCCTGGATCCGGGTGAGGCTGGGTCCCGGGTCCGGGAGAGGCCTCGCGCACCTAGGTCCGGGTAAGGCCACGCGCCCCTGGGTCTGGGAGAGGCCACGCACCCCCGGGTCCAGGAGAGGCCATGTGTCCCTGGATCCGGGTGAGGCTGGGTCCCGGGTCCGGGTGAGGCCATGCGCCCCTGGGACTGGGAGAGGCCACGCGCCCCTGGGTCCGGGTGAGGCCATGTGTCCCTGGATCCGGGTGAGGCCTCGCGCACCTAGGTCCGGGTGAGGCCACGCGCCCCTGGGTCTGGGAGAGGCCACGCGCCCCTGGGTCCAGGTGAGGCCATGTGTCCCTGGATCCGGGTGAGGCTGGGTCCCGGGTCCGGGTGAGGCCGTGCGCACCTAGCTCTGGGTGAGGCCACGTGCCCCTGGGTCCGGGTGAGGCCATGTGTCCCTGGATCCGGGTGAGGTCTCTCGCACCTAGGTCCGGGTGAGGCCACGCACCCCTGGGTCTGGGTGAGGCCACGTGCCCCTGAGTCCGGGTGAAGCCGTGCCCCTGGGTCCAGCCGAGACCAAACCAGAGGGAGTCGGACCTCCGTTACCACCATTTGTCCACCACCCAGAGCTGAGGGGTCAGTGCTGACATGTACACATAAGGAACTGGTGGACATTGAAATTGGGTCTCTAAAGAACTGTTGGTCCAGAAAGAAACTCACTACAGACTGATTCATTTGCCTGTCAGCATAACTATTATTGCTCGTCTCACATTCAGTTCTTATAAGTATATCTCTAGTGACACATGATCTCGCTCATCTAGGGGAAATGATGAACAACATAGACTGAAGAACAAGAACAGAACCAGAAACAAGGAGGCATCGATCGGACTATCGGGCCTCAGAGGGAGGATAGGGGAGGGTGGGGGGAGGGGGGAGAGATCAACCAAAGGACTTGTGTGCATGCATATAAGCCTATCCAACGGTTAAGTTCAACAGGGGGTTGGGGCATCCGTGGGGAGGGGTGTGGGATGAGAATGGGGGGATGAGGACAAATATGTGACACCTTAATCAATAAAGAAATTAAAAAAAAAAAAAGCTGGGTAGTTAGGAAACAAAGAAACTTAGGAATATATAGGGGGTGATCTCATTGTATTAGCTGTTCAGGCTTTGGATCTTCAAATCCCCTGAGCTAGTAGCACTGCTTTAAATAAAGGGTTTTTCCTGAATCTCCAGGTATTACTTGTGTATTTTGTGGTTGCTTGGTAAATTCTGCAACACCATCACCTGTCAGGTGAAGAGGACACCTAAGCCAACTATTTAGTATTAAAAGAATCTTTCAAAACCTAAAATTGAATGTGAGACCGGCCAGAGAAATTAGATAGGAATAATCTAATTTCACAAGAAGAAACTGGAAATCTTTAGGATCATTATTCCAGTCTGTGTACTTGTTATGGCAGCTGTAAGAAACTAATACAAGTAGTACTGTGAAGTATCTTTAAAGGAAGTGGACAGCCTTTCTTTACTTATCCTTAATTCCTGCTGCCTTGATTGTAGAAGTTAAGGCTGGTGCTTCAGCAGCCATCTGGGACTCTGAGATGATACTGGGATTGAAAACTACAGACAGTCAGGCAACAGATGAAGAAACCTGGGTCCTTGACTAGAACAGCCTCTGACTGGACTAACTACCTCTGAATTTCCTGAATGTGAGAGAAAAATAAACTTCTTCCTGTTTAAGATACTATTTAGGTTTAGTTGTACATATACACTACTCTAATAATGATAAAAGTAATAATAATCATTCTTCAATTACTATAAGCAAGGAATCCTGCAGCATCACCCTGGAGTTTATATGTACTTGTGGGGAAAATAAGAAAAATTAGCATTTTTATGGAAGATATAGGATCATTACCCTGGGGCTCTAATGCTACCTCTGCTGCAAGGAAAAGGCTGAGCATTATTACTGGGTGAGTTAGGGGCAGCACTCATCAAAATAAAGAACGTTCAATCCCCAGGGTATAAGAAGTAGCAAGCATGCCCTAGCTCAGTGGTCTGCAAACTCATTAGTCAACAGAGCCAAATATCAACAGTACAACGATTGCAATTTCTTTTGAGAGCCGAAAACTGACTTCTGCACATGGTCCACGAAGTTTCAATAGCACTGTATGTGCGCGCCCGCACTTAGTCTTTTGTGGAAGAGCCACACTCATGGGGCCAAAGAGCCACATGTGGCTCACGAGCCGCAGTTTGCCGACCACTGCCCTAGCTGGTCTGGCTCAGAGGATAGAGCGTCAGCCTGTGGACTGAAGGGTCCCAGGTTGGATTCTGGTCAAGGGCACATGCCCGGGTTGTGGGCTCAATCCCCAGTGTGGGGAATGCAGGAGGCAGCCGATCAATGATTCTCTCTCATCATTGATGTTTCTATCTCACTCTCCTTCTCCCTTTCTCTCTGAAATCAATAAAAGTATATTTAAAAAAATCACTCTATTGTATGTGCAGAGCTACATTTTACAAGTAGATACTATCATTTCTTTTCACCCTATACTAGTGGCCCGGTGCATGAAATTTGTGCACATTAAAAGGAAATTAATTAGAGAAAATATTTTAATATTGCTATCTGCCCTTTCTCTATAATAGAAGTGTCAGAGATGAAAGAAAATTAGTAAAATGTATATGAAAATCTCCCTCCTGTCAGTGTCTGGGGTGCTCCGTGGGACCCAGAGTCAAGTCCCCACCCACCTGTTCACGCCTTGAAATTGTGCGAGACCCAGACCTGGCCGGCCCCGCCCCCATCAAGTCCCACAGGGCAGGGGGTGCAGCCTCAAGTCCCCCAGCCCAGCCTCAGGTTCCCTGGCCCTGGCACGAGGGCACAAGGACACGAGGACGCGAGGACGCGAGGGCGTGATGACGATTTGCCTATTAGCTCTTTATTATATAAGATAATAAAAGCCTAGATTGCGTTGCATGACGTCATCACAAGACAGCCATCGCAATGTTGTCACAAGATGGCTGCCCCTCATGTCATCACAAGATGGCCACCACAAGATGGCCAGCAGGGGAGGGCAGCTGTGGGCAACCAGGCCAGGAGGGGAGGGCAGGCAGTTGGGGGCGAGATCAGGCCTGCAGGGGAGGGCAGTTGGAGGTGAGATCAGGCCAGCAGGGGAGGACAGTTGGGGGCGATCAGGCTGGCAGGGGAGGGCAGGCAGTTGGGGGCGAGATCAGCCCAGCAGGGGGAGGGCAGTTGGTGGCAACCAGGTGGCAGGGGAGGGCAGTTGGGGGCCATCAGGCTGGCAGGGGAGGGAAGTTGGTGGTGACCAGGCCTGCAGGGCAGGGCAGTTGGGGGCAATCGGGCCAGCAGGGGTGCGGTTAGGAGGCGATTAGGCAGGCGAGCAGTTAGGATCCAGCAGTCAGACATCCCCCAAGGGGTCCAGATTGGAGAGGGTGTAGGCCAAGTTGAGGGACACCCCCCACCTGTGCACAAATTTCATGCACCGGGCCTGTAGTATATATATATATGAATAAAGTGAGTATCTAAGTGATTAGTAGCAAATACTATTGACTCTAATTTAAAAATATATCCAAAATGTAATGACTTCCTACACTTCCACTGCTACCACCCTGGTTCAAGCTGCCAACTCTCTTGGTTTAATAATTGAAGTAGCCTATCTGGTACCCTGCTTCCACTCTTGATACCCTACAGCAGGCGTCCTCAAACTACGGCTCGCGGGCCACATGCGGGTGTTTTTGCTGTTTTGTTTTTTTACTTCAAAATAAGATATGTGCAGTGTGCATACGAATTTGTTCATAGTCCGGCCCTCCAACGGTCTGAGGGACAGTGAACTGGCCCCCTGTTTAAAAAGTTTGAGGACCCCTGCCCTACAGTATATCCTAAACATATCAGCCAGAGTAATTGTGTAAAAACATTTTCAGACCATATTACACCTTCCCTAACACCCTCCAATGGCTCAGTGCAAAATCCCAAGTTCTTAAAATGACCTACAAGACCTTACAATGACCACTAGTTTTCCCTCAGACCCCATCTCTTACTACCTCCTACCTCCCCCCGCCTCCACACACACACTTATGCAGTGTGTCACACTGGCTCCTCGCTGTGTCCTAAACCCACTTTAGGGTGACTGCTTTTTACTGTTCCTTCCTTATGCTCGAAATGATTTCTCAGATAACAAACATGGCTTGCTTACTCAGTTTCCTCAGGTCTTTACTCAAATGCCATCTCAATGAGCCTTTCTCTGGTCACAATAACTAAAATTACAAAACCTCAAATACTTCCTATCCTACTTCCTTAGGGCCTCCCACAAACAGTTAATCAGATGCTAAACAGACTATTTGCTTCTCAATAGATGAATGTGAAGTTTGTTTATTTGTCTGTTTTCCTCTGAGACAGAAGGTGATGGCATAATGAAAAGTTGACTCATAAAGACTCCAATAGCTCAAAAGAGGGGAACAAACTTATGGACCTCTTGAGTCTCTTTCAATCCTTTAAAACTGTAAATAGCCAAGCCTGGGAGCATTAAAGGGGAAGAGAACAAGATCCACTATAATTTCTCAAGTATTCCTAATCTATACTAATAAAAGGGTAATATGCTAATTAGACCGGACATCTTCTGGACAACCTTCCGGATGTCCTTCCAGACAAAGCCATGGTGGCGGGGCCGAGGTAGAGGCGGTTAGGGGTGATCAGGCCCGCAGGGAGAGCAGTTAAGGGGATCAGGACGGCAGGGGAGAGCAGTTAGGGGGATCAGGCCCACAGGGGACAGCAGTAAGGGTGATCAGGCCAGCAGGGGAGAGCAGTTAGGGGGATCGGGCCTGCAGGCAGGTGAGTGGTTAGGAGCCAGTGGTCCTGGATTGCGAGAGCAATGTCCAAATTGGAGAGGTTGCAGGCTGGGATGAGGGACACACCCCCACCTGGTGCACAAATTTCATGTACCGGGCCTCTAGTGTAAAACCTAAGAAGAGAAACATACTACTCTTTTATATATATATATATATATATATATATATATATATATATATATATATGTATATATATATATATATATATATGTATATATATATATATATATCCTATCTAATAAAAGAGTAATATGCAAATTGACCACACCTCAACTACACCCACAAGCCATGCCCACCAGCCAATCAGGAGCGAGTATGCAAATTAACCCAACCAAGATGGCTGTGGCCACTGAGCGAGCAGGAGGCTTAGGTTTCCCCCGCAATGGAGGAAGCCAAGCTTCCCACACACCCTGGTCAGCCCTGGACTCTACTCAAGGCTACAAAGTTTCAATTATAGAAGATAAATAAATCCCAGATACCTGCTTCCAGCCAGCCCTGGCCTATGCTTGGGTCGCCTGGGGGCATGGCCAGCTTCCAAACCACCACAGGCCCCTCACCCAGGCCGCCCCACGCCCCAAGGGAACCACCACCCTGATCCGGGACACCCTTCAGGGCAAACCAGCCGGCCCCCACCTGTGCACCAGGCCTCTATCCTATCTAATAAAAGAATAATATGCAAATTGACTGCCACTCCAACACACAAGATGGCTGCCACAAGATGGCCAGCAGGGAGGGCAGTTGGGAGGGACCAGACCTGCAAGAGAGGGCAGTTGTGGGTGATCAGGCCAGCAGGGGAGGGAAGTTGAGAGGGACCAGATCTACAAGAGAGGGCAGTTGTGGGCAATCAAGCCTGCAGGGGAGTGTGCAGTTAGGGGTGACCAAGCCTGCATAGGAAGGAAGTTGGGGGCGACTGGCCTGCAGGGAAGGGCAGTTGCGGGGGGACCCAGGCCTGCAGGGAAGAGCAGTTGGGGGGGACCAGGCCTGCAGGGGAGGGCAGTTAGGGGTGATCAGGCCTGCAGGGGAGGGCAGTTGGGGGTGACCAGGCCTGCAGGGGAGGGCAGTTAGGGGCAATAAGGCTGGCAGGGGAGCAGTTAGGCATCAATCAGGCTGGCAGGGAGTGGTTAGGGGGTGATCAGACGGGCAGGCAGAAGCAGTTAGGGGCAATCAGGAAGGCAGGCAGGTGAGCAGTTGGGAGAGGCCTAAATGGGCAGTTGGACATCCCTTGAGGGGTCCCAGATTGGAGAGGGTGCAGGCTGGGCTGAGGGACACACGACCCCGTGCACGAATTAAAAAAAAAAAAAAATATATATATATATATATATATATATATATATATTTCTTTATTGATTTCAGAGAGGAAGAGAGAAGGAGAGAGAGATAGAAACATCAATGATGAGAGAGAATCATTGATCGGCTGCCTCCTGCATACCCCCCACTGGGGATTGAGCTGCAACACAGGCATATGCCCTTGGCCAAAATCAAACCTGGGACCCTTCAGTCCGCAGGCTGACGCTCTATCTACTGAGCCAAGCTGGCTAGGGCAAACATAATACTCTTGACTTCTTTAGTTTACAAGATATAGAGGGGATTTTTTTTTTTTTTCTTTTTGGTATGAGTGAACCATTCCCAGTCTCTAAAGCAATAAGATACATGTTATGATCATAGGCACAGACCTATGTCAAAAAGAAGAACAAGCTAGAGAAGTGACGATGGAAAACACGGAAGCTACTCCCAGCTAATCCAACTCCAAACCCTGGTATATAAATGTAACATCAACAGGATCTACCATACTGGAGTGAAAGAGGAAGAAGGAAAAACAAGTTAAGAAAAAGCTGCCAACTCCTGACTCAGCTTTATAGATACCAAAATAAGCAAGGAGGCTTCAGATATAAAGACAAATCTCCTCTGGTCTAGAAGGCCAGAATCTGACTTAGACTTGGCATAAGTCCAACTGACTGCAGCAGCAGCAGCAGCTTGATTCGTAAATAGGTGATAGACATTTCCTACCACATTTTCTCCCAAATAAATCATATTAAGAAGATAATGGATCATTGCAGTGTTTATAGTAAATGGCAAATTCTGAAAGAAAAGAGAAGAACACCATATACCATTCTTGAAACATTTTATTTCACTGCTCTATATACAGTTATAGTATTAATGCATATATCACTGAGTAAATAATTCTGTAAGATTAAATGATGATGTGTTTATGTTCTATTGTTCTATCTGCTCATTGGCCACCAGGTCAGCCAATCTGATCCAGGACTCCATGGCAACAGGCTCTATCACTAAGAGCTATAAGATGAGATTCTCCTTACTTTTTTTTTTTTTTAAAAATAAAGCATTTCCCACAGAAACTGTTGCAATACTGTCAAAGAATTGTCTCTACAGAAAAATAAGAAATACTGCCATTCTGATATACTAAAAACGAATAGTGGGGGGAAAAGTCAATAGCAATGACAATGAATCTATGCAAATAACAAGGGATCTCTGAAACTCTGGAGATTTTGCCTTTTTAAATTAGAGAAATTCAGAAATCCCTGAACTGTGAAAAACCAATACCAGCACAAACTGAGGGATTAATATAAGGGGAGTGCTGCCTAGCTAAAATCACAGTATTGAAGCTTCCCATGCTATAATACACAGAGAGCTAAAAGTTTTAATTTAAGACTGCTAAACTTTGTAAGTTTTCCTAACTTTTTTCTTTTTTAAAAATATATTTTTATTGATTTCAGAGAGGAAAGGAGAGGGAGAGAGAGAAACATCAATGATGAGAGAGAATCACTGATTGGCTGCCTCCTGCAAGGCCCCTAGTGGGGATTGAGCTCACAACCCAAGCATGTGCCCTTGACCAGAATCGAATCTGGGACCCTTCAGTCCATGGACCAATGCTCTCTCCACTGAGCCAAACCAGCTAGGGCTCCCTAACTTTGTTTTAAATATTAAAATTAGCATTAAAACAGATATCAGGCTCTTATGCTCGATATTCTCAAATCACAATCAGCTCATACAGTCCTGGGAATTCTATGTCTATCCTCTTCTCTATACTCTCCTCCCAACCCTGCCCCACTATTCTTAGAGAAACCACGTCCAAATGAGGAAATAATATATTTGCTCTTCAATACCATATGCCCCCATTCGTTCTCCCTCAGCTACAGATCTCCTTGAAGAAAAGATGAAACAGATAATTACAAACTAGATGAGGAGACTACATAAAAAAAACTGACCATTCTCCCCAATGGTGCTCATTAACATTCTAAAATCCACCTGACTTATAAAGTACTAGAGGCCCGGTGCACGAAATTCGTGCATGGGGGGGAGGGGTGTGTCTCAGCCCAGCCTGCACCCTCTCCAATCTGGGACCCCTTGAGGGATGTCCGACTGCCCGTTTAGGCCCGATCCCACCGGGCAGTCAGACATCCCTCTCACAATCCAGGACTGCTGGCTCCCAACTGCTCGCCTGCCTGCCTTCCTGATTGCCCCTAACTGCTTCTGCCTGCCAGCCTGATCACCCCCTAACCACTTCCCTGCCAGCCTGATTGATGCCTAACTGCTCCCCTGACAGCATAATTGCCCCTAACTGCCCTCCCCTGCAGGCCTGGTCCCCCCTAACTGCTCTCCCCTGCAGGCCTGGGTCCCCCCCAACTGCCCTTCCCTGCAGGCCAGGTCACCCCCAACTTCCCTCCTCTGCCAGCCTGGTCACCCCTAACTGCCTGGCCTGGTCTCTCTAGCTCCGTGGCTGCCGCCATTCTGTTTGAATTTGTTTACCTTCTATAATTGAAACTTTGTAGCTTGAGTGGAGGCTTAGGCCTGTCAAGGGCAGGCGGAAAGCTTGTTTCCCTCTGTTGCCTGGGAAACCTTGCTCTGGGTGGCTGTAGCCATCTTGGTTCGGTTTATTTGCATACTCTCCCTGATTGGCTGGTGGGTGTGGCTTGGGGTAGTGGAGGTATGGTCAATTTGCATATTTGTCTATTATTAGGTAGGACTAGAGGCCCGGTGCATGACATTCGTGCCCTGGGGGATTTGGGGTGGGGGGGAGGCCCTCAGCCTGGCCTGCACCCTCTCATAGTCTGGGACCCCTCATGAGATGTCCACCTGCCGGCTTAGGCGGACATCCCCCGAGGGGTCCTCAGCGCTGCTGTAGAGGCGGGAAAGGCTTCCGCCACCACTGCTGCGCTTGCCAGCCGTGAGCCTGGCTTCTGGCTGAGCACACAAACCACCAGGGGGCAGCTCCTGCATTGAGCATCTGCCCCTTGGTGGTCAGTGCATGTCATAGCAACTGGTCAATTTGCATATTAGGGTTTTATTATATAGGATTTTTATACAATGCTTTTAACTACTACTAAAATTGTGACCATTTTCACATTATTACTTTTTTGTTGTTGTTTTAATATATTTTTATTGATTTTAGAGAGGAAGGGAGGGGGATAGAGAGAGAGAGATAGAAACATCAATGATGAGAGAGAATCATTGATCAGCTGCCTCCTGCATGACCCCTACTGGGGATTGAGCCCGCAACCCAGGCATGTGCCCTTGGCGGGAATCGAACCTGGGACCCTTCAGTCCGCAGGCCAACACTCTATCCACTGAGCCGAACTGGCTAGGGCCCATTATTACTTTTTTACAAGTTCATTTTAGCCCTGGCCAGTGTGGCTCAGTGGTTTGAGTCCTAGTCAAGGGCACATACCTCGGTTGCAGGCTTGATCCCCGCCTGCAGGAGACAAACAAAAAATAATTTAACTATTTCCCTATTATTGAATATTAGAAAATGTTAATTTTTATAATAAAATAATACTATGATGAGTTTCTTTGCATCTAGACCTTCATTTACATTTCTCATCAACTCCCTAGGATAAAAACATCCAAGAGTTAATACATTTTGGAAATAAAAAAATTCCCCCTTAATTCACTTCAGTTAATAGAAGCAAGGGTAGTCACACTATCTAATTATAGTGTTTCTTACCTATTCCCCAAGCAACATATAATGTCCACTTAGCATATCCCATGGCATTGCCTGGACTTTAAGGACATTCACCCAGACAGTGCTTCTTACTTTTTATTTTTTTTCAGCTCATGCCCCTTTTTAGTAATATTGGCTCTCTTTCCCCACATATCCCACTAGAGAAGATATGTATCCTGTACTCCTTAAGCCTCACTGGCCTAAGAAAATTAATAGGGAGGAAAGGATAAAAAGTTATACAGGTAGATATTCTTTTTGCAATTAATGTTAGACACCTTAATAGCTCTTGTCCGTGTATCTTGGCAGTTTAGAGAGCAATCCAAAAGATGAAACTTCAAAAACCATACAAGAAGAACACTCTCTAAGTCTTTAATATGAAATTAAAAGAAGGTAAAAGGCCCTAGCCAATTTGGCTCAGTGGACAGAGTGTCAGCCTATGGACTGAAGGGTCCCCAGGTTCAATCTCAGTCAAGGCCATGTACCTTGGTTGCATGCAACCAATTGATGCATCTCTCTATGTCGGTATTTCTCTCTCTCTGTCTCTCCCTCTCCTCTCCACTCTGTATAAAAATCAATGAAAAAAAAAATCCTCGGGTGAGGATCAACAGTAACAAAAAAAGAAGGTAAAAGGGCATGGAGATACTGGCTAATTTAGTATTTGTTTGTGACTTGACATTTGGTCCATTTAAGATCCTAGATTTTTTAAAGCTAGAATTTAAAGACGTTTTGAGCCCAGCCAGCATAACTCGGTGGTTGAGTGTCAACCTATGAACCAAGAGATCACGGCATGATTCCCAGTCAGGGCACATGCATGGGTTGTGGGTTCGATCCCCAGTGTGGGTGGGCGCGCAAGAAGCAGCCGATCAATGATTCTCTCTCATCATTGATGTTTCTATCACTCTCTCTCTCTTCCTTCCTCTCTGAAATCAATAAAAATATATTTTTTTAAGTTTTTAAGACGTGGTATTTCATATAAATCTTATACTTTCACAAACATATGGAGGAAGAACACCACATCAATTCACACACTCAGAAGATAAAAAGTTTCAGAGGTATACAATAAAGATAAGCGTCCTAGGATTTTAAAGTAGATCAGAATCAGTGGTAGAAAATAAACAAAACAAAAAATTAAAAAACAACCAACCATCATCTACAGAAGTCAAAAGCTCAAAGAAAGAAAAAAGCTGTTAATCTGAGGGAACATGTTTGCAATTTAGCCTATAAGCATCAAATTAGAAAAGATACTTCCTAAAAGGATCAACATTGTCAAATTTAAGTTTAAATATTTAGATTATATTTATATTCATTTTAGAAGCTCAATATCCTACATGGCTTGAAAATCTCTCCTGGCTTCCTCAAAAATTACAGGTGATCTGAAGACATAAATAGTATTACCCTGTTTAATTTCTAAATATCATTAATGTCTAATGCTAAGTAAGCCTTTTAGATTACCAGGAACTATGTTAAAACCTTTCCATGCACTAATTCTTTTAATCTTCAAAACAACCCTAGTAGGTGGATGCTATTATCTTCATTTCATATTTTACATATGAAGAAATGGAGGAGTTAAGTAATGTGTCCAAAGTCATAGAACCAGCAATTGGCCTACTTGGGAACTGAACTCAGGCAGCCTAAGTCAGAGTCCAAACACTTAGCCACTATACTTTTCAAAGAAAGAAGCTTCTAACAGACTATATAGCAGTGGGAGTGGGTAGGTTAGGAGAGAACATCAGAGAGAAGTACATATAGTAACTTTTAGGCACAGAAATAGTCATTATCAATTTCACTAGAAAGATCTTCCAACATAAGTCACATTTTCAATTATCCCAATCAGGGTGATGCTAAATACCTTTTGCAAAAGCAGTTCTGAATCTTTTTCTTCTCCTTTAAAAAAAAAAAAAAAAAAAGTGGGGAAAAAAGGAAGGATAAAAAGAAACTAAAATCTTTTCCTTGACCTTTTCAAAACCTTGATGGTTAGAAAACAAAGATTAAAAAAGAAGGTATTTTCACTTGAAATAAAGAGACTTAATAATATAATTGCTAATGACTGAAACATTTGATAAAGACTTTAGGTCTATTCCACCCACTCCGAAATGAAAGGAAAACCAAGTTAACAAAACCCTTATCTTTTAATTTCACAGCAGTTTTCTTCCCCCTCAAAGGCTGGCTATTCCAGTCCTCGCTGCAGACAGGGAACTGCTCCCAGTGACGTCAGAGCAGTCTCCCAGCAACGATTAATGAGGGTTGTCCACCACAGGGGTTTCCTGAAAAGCTAGCAAGAAATTATCCACATATTTGCTGCAATATTGAGATGCAAGATGCAGTGGAATTCTCTTAACCCTTATAGCTCCAGTCTCTGGCAAGTTTCTAAATAGGTTATTCTGGAATACCTTAGGATTATCACCACTCCCACTCCCTTCTCTCCAAATAAAATTAGAATTTTGTTAGTTTGAAATATTTATGGCTATATACATATTCATATAATTGAATGACCATAAAAATAGGACTGCACAAAGTAAGCTGAAAAGCAGACATTACTCTTTTCGTTTCACATATATTACTTAGAATAATGAAAGCACAGAACAGAAAAGAGTATCAGGATAGAAAATAAAACAGTAAATTCTTAAAGGTACTATTCCACATATGCTATCCAAACACATCCACAGGAAGGAAACCTTAAATTTTCCTAGGCTCTAAGTCTTCTGAATTTTTCACACTGACCTTTGCAGGCAGGCCTCCAGAGATCAGTGGTATTAAAATGGAGTTGCATAAAAAAGAGCAGGAAGCCCAAGCACTTAATCTAAAAAAAAGAGAAGTTAGGTTCATACCTAAGAGTATATCTAACAATTTCTTCCTAAAGCTTTGCTTTAGCTGTAGACATTCAAAATGAGAGTTTTATTTTAACAACAGTGGCAAGAAATTTTATATAACCACCTATTTTTGAGGTCTGCTTGAACAGTGTACAAACTGCATGCTCAGGACCAGTGCAAATAAGATAGAAAAATTCCGAATTCCAAAACTCAACTTAGAATTTTTCATGGATGATGGGTTCTAGAAACCTGCTTATGAGCCCTTTTCAAAATTTCATATTTAGAAAAAACAATTCGGTAAAATTCATTAGCAGTAGAATACATAGGGTTAATTAAGGCATGCTGCTTCAGCAATCCTGACTTTGACCCCAGCCTATTCTAAAAAGAAACAAACAAAATAGCATCCTTATCATTAACATCTCATTTTGCTCTAAGCTCTGTTCAATCCACCCAGTTATCATCAAGGCATAGAACGCACCAGTTCTGATGGATTTTTCTTCTTCCTTCTCTGTCCCCTCCCGCTCAGAAGAAAAAGACTGCAAACAAATTCACTACGTCACTGGAGGTAGAGGGAATCCCATCTCTGCACTCTTTAGAAACCAAGGCGAGCAAACAAAAACAAGCCAATTATGAGAGACAAACAAGTAATCCCAAATAAGAAGCAGTAAACCCCCAGGGAAATTCTTATGACAACCTCAACAAGTCAAAGGCATGTTTTAGTAAAAACACTGAAAAAATTCCTCCTAAGATGTTCATAAAAAAAAACAAAAAACCCTTCCTAGAAACAGTAAAGGCAACATCGTTCTCTTATCACATTCAAAGACTAGGAGACAGTTACATAAAGACATAGGACAGAGAGACATATTCACCAGCTGGGTGTGGATAGCTGTGGAATGACACAGTGAAGGATATTTATAGGGGATTCCCTGCTTCCTGCAATGTGCGTCAACAGCATCACCACAGAGAACAGAAATCACCACTATTTTCATAAGCTAAATCTGAATGAAGCATCGCTTGAAATAGCCATGGAAGAGGTAAAATCTGAATATAGGAAAAGTTCCAGCAAGCCTAATTTTAAAAATATTTTAAATAAAAAAGCAAACACGAAAATGCCCAAAACCCCCTATAAAACGTAACTCTTGAACAATCTCTCATTTCCCTAGTGTGTGTTATATAGTTAAATTGGCCAAGATACAAAAGATATCTTTCTAGCTTCTCCCCCATCCAATCTGTGGAGTTCAAGGGCTTTTATATAAAGAAATAAAAATTATCCAAAACTCACCCCAGATGGATCTGCACTTAAACCAACAGCGAGCTCACATTATTAATGGAGACCTCATTGTAAGAATCAGTTCTGCCGGAATTTTGCTGGAAGAAATTCCTTCTGGGAAACCTGTGCCTCTTACCCCACCCACAGTCCCCTTTTGCACCCTTCACCCTTGAATGAAATGCTGCGTCTCCAGCAAGCTAATTGCTCTGACAAGCAGCTCTGAAGCAGTCCATGGCCCAGCTGTTTTAGAGGGATGTCACCTAGAGCTCTGCCAACAGTCCACTCGTGTGCGCGCGCGCACAGACAGACACACACACACACACACACACACACACACACACACACACACACACGCACACGCTGTAAGAGCACCCCCTTCCACCTCCTCTTCTCGCTCTCATTCAAGCAGTTCAGCGACATGCCTGCCTCCACACTGCTCTGAGGATGGCTTTTTAAAGACACAGCAGCAGCTCTTTTCTGCTGCATATATTGAGATGCCAAAATAGAGTCTTATTAGAGAAGAACAATGAGTTGCAGATATGTATTGAATTAAAAGTTCCCTTTTAAAATTATGTTGCTTTTTTCTCATCTGCAAAATAATTGAGGTCAGAGAAATGGTCTTTGCCTAAAAGCTATGGAGCTGGACTTTAGAAACTAAGACCAAACCTAGTTATAGAGAATTTTTTTCCCCAGAAAGCAATATTTAGTAAAATCATTCTTCATTCTGGGAAAGAAGGTAGGCAACATTGGATACTAGTAGCTATCTGTTCCTTCTCCTTTATCTGTCCCCAAAAGGAGGGGGAGAAGACTTTAGCCATAAAGTGGGGGAATGAGGAAATTGTGAAGGCACCTTACTGATAGAACTGATACAAAAGGATGAGAACACAGTATAAGGATAGGGATGAGGATAAATAGATTAAAGTAAAGTAAGTGGTACAAAGGACACCAAGAAAGAATAGTAATAGTTCTTGAAAGTATATATGGCTCTGGGACAGAAGACTTAGAAGTGACCTTAGGCCTTAATTTATAAGAACCTAACGAAAAGTAATAATGACCTATTGCTACAGCAAGTAATGGACATTATAGGTGGTGCAAGGTCCGCAACAGCACAAAATAACATATGGGTAAAGTCTACTCATCCTGAGAAAAACAACAAAAACTGTCACAAAGACAACGAGTCATTCATTCAACCACATACTTGTTGTGTGCTTGTGTTCATACTATGGGCCAGACACTATGATATGCTCTAGGAATATGAGATAGATTCATTAAGGGTCATACAGAAGAAGAAAAAAAAGAGGATTCTGTTTTTTCTCTGAATGAGATGAGAGCCACTAGAGGGTTAGAAGGTGGATCCTGAAGGGCCAAACAGACTACTGAACAGAATCTGGCTTTTATACTAGCAAGATGAGATACCATTGGGGGTTTTAAAGCAAAGAAATGGCATGTTTTTTATGTATATTTCTCGTTTGCCTCCAAATTTTTGAGAAATTATTAGTGTACACAGAATTTGCAAAAAGAGTATAATAGTCATCTAGACTCACATACAGATCTAGTATATACTAGTATGTATGCAAAAATTTACACATATTTTTTCAGAACTATCTGAGATGTTCTCATAATGACCTTTCATACCTAAAATAATTCCAAGTGTATCTCTTAACAAAAAGGTTACTCTGAACTATGAAAATAACCACTGGCCACTTCCCAGATGAGTTAATGAATAATATACATGCAAAGCAGACATAAATATCACTGCAAAAACTCAGAAAACTGAAATGGCTTTGGGATTACCACTGACTGAAGGCTGGATAGAAATTTCAAGCTGAACCCAACTAGGTCAAATGTCTGCTAAAATAAAAGTCAACATTCATTACAGCATTTAAACAAAACCCAGACCCTTGTAATACAATATTCAAATTTTCCAGGACATAATCCAAAATTACTTGGCATACAAAGAACCAAGAAAATCTCAATTTGCATAGGAAAAGAGATTAACAGATACAATACTGAGATGACACAGATGTAGAAACTATCTCAAAGCTATTATAGTAGCTATAATAAAAATGCTCCAAAAATTAGAAAAAACACTCCTGAAACTATGGAAAGACAGAATGCCTCAGAAAAGAAATTGAGGATATAAAAAAGAAACAATGGGAATTTTAGAACTAAAAAATATAACAATCACCCTAGCTGGTGTTGCTCAGTGGTTAGAGTGTTGGCCCCCACACTGAAGGGTCTCAGGTTCGATTGCTGGTTAAGGGCACCTACCTGAGTTGCAGGTTCGAACTCAGGGTATGCAGGAGACAACCAATTGATGTCTCTCTCACATCAAAGTTTCCCTTCCCTCCCCTCCCTTACCCTCCCCTCCCCTCTCCTCTCCTCCCTTCTCTTCCCTTCCCCTCTTTCTAAAAATCAATGGGAAAAAATATATATCCTCAGGTGAGGATTAATATATATATTAATTATATAAAGCAACCAAAATATAAACATTCACTTGTTGTGTTCAATAGCAGAACAGAAATGACAAAAGAACTAGTGATTTTGAAGACATATCAAATTTCAATAGAAATATCAAATATGAAAAAAAAGAGAAAAATGTTTGGGGGGTGAGGTTGGAAACAGATCATCAGGCCCTAAAAAAACAATACCAAAAACTCTAATATTTGGGCTATCAGTATCCTAGGAGGGAAGAGAGTGTGTAAAACATTTGAAGAAATAATGGCTGAAAACGTCACAAATTTCACAAAAGACATAAACCTATGGAGTCAAGAAGCTCAATAATACCCAAACAGAATAAACACAACAAAATCCACTCCTGACTTCATCATAATCTAACAGCTAAAAGGTAAAGACAAAGAAAAATTGTGAAAGCAAACAAAAATGATGCACTGATTAATAAGGGGACACTTACCAGAAACTATGAAGAGCAAAAGGAAGTAGAACATATTTAAAGTGCTGAAAGGAAAAACTATAAACAGAGAATTCTATATCCAGAGAAAATTGTCTTTAGGAATCAAGATGACAAAAAGATATTCTCAGATGATAGAAAGCTAAAATAATTCATTGCCAATACACCTTCTATAAAAGAATGGCCAAAGAAAGTTCTCAAAAAGATGGGAAAGGGAGAAACCAAGATGGCGGCATAGGTGAAACACCTAACCTGCAGCCGGGTACAACAATTTCAAAGGCACAACTAGAGGTCAGAACGGACATCGTCCAGAACCACAGGAGAGCTGGCGGACTGAAATGCCCACAGATGGGGGGAAGGAGAAGGCCACGGGGACAATCGGGGGAGCCGTAAAAGCCTGAGGTATGGAGAAACTGGCGGAGACACGAGCACGCGCGCCTGCGGGGAGGATGGAGCCGGAGAGGAAGGGGCGGCTGACGGCCTGGCCGGCGTTCACTGGCAGGAAGGAGATAAAGGCTCCGGAGTGCGCTAAGCGCCGGCTCCGACTGCACTGAGCGCCAGTTCCGGGCGAAACCCTGGGAAGCCAGGCGCAGGCTGGGGGAATGAATCTGGGCTGTGGGGCGCAGGCACAGAGGAGCGGGGGAAGGCAGAGCTCCAGAGGCGCGCACAGGAAGGGGCGCAAAGGACGGACTGTTGCCTGCGCCACTGAACTGCCCTAGCGGGAAGGAGACATAAGCTCAGGACCGTGCTGAACCCCAGTTAGGACTGCACTGAACCTCAGTTCCGGGCGAATCCCTGGGAAGCCAGGCGCACGCTGGGGGAATGAATTTGGGCTGTGGTGGCGGAGGCACTGAGAAGCGGCGGCTCCAGACGCGCGCACTGGAAGGTGCGCAGAGGACGAACTTTTGCCTGCGCCACTGGGTGGCCCTGCTGGGAAGGAGACAGGGACGCCAGACTGCGCTGAGACCCAGTTCCAACTGCACTGAAGCCCAGTTTCAGGCGAGAATCTGGGAGTCCAGATTCATTAGGGGAGGGACTGGACTGTTTGGCAGTGGGCGAAACTCCAGGGCGCGTTTCTCTCAGAGGTGTTTGCAAGGAATACAGAGGGACACAGACACAGGAGCCTCATAGGGCGGGGCTGACAGGAAGCCAAGGTTGTAGGCTCCACCCTGTAGCTCCGCCCCAGCCAAGCTGAGCAGAAGCTTTTTCCTGCTGAGTGCCTCAGGTAGTGGCTGACCCACACTGCATTGGAGACCCAGAAACGAGGGCATCTAGTGGTTGGTGGGAGATGACACCAGATTTCAATCACTTGCATAAGGGAGGCATTCTAGAGGCAGACTCAGTGAGCGCCAAGGCATTGCTGCATCAAGACCCGGCCCACAAACATGTCTCCTGCACAGCAACTCTTCCTATATGGACAAAGAGGGTCCTCACGGCCAATTGGCCTGGAGGACAATTCCTCCCAGTGACACCAACAACAATCAAGACTTAACTGTACAAAGGAGGACCAAGATGGAGACATAGGGCGGCAGCCTGATCGTTGCCTACCACAACAATATAGAGACTACGACGGGAGAGCAGAGCAGACACCAGCCAGAAAGACCGGGGGGCTGGCTGAGCAGATGCTCTACAACTAGAATAAAAGAGAGGGGTACGCAGGATGATGCTGATGCCGGTGACCCAAAGTCCACACTTTAAGAACTATGGCTCAGGCGACACAATGGTGGCCAGGAACGTGCTCGGCGCAGTTCCCCCGGCGGTCTCCGGCTGAGGGGACAGCTCCACTCGCTGCCGAGCACGGACAGACGAGCCCCTGGGAGACATGGGGTGGGAGACTCCGTGCTTGCTGACCTCCGAGTCCTTCAAGAATCTCAATGCCCCGAAGTGGCCAGGTGCGCACGCTCAGCGACTGGCCACCGTTGCAGACCCAAGGGCCGACGCAGTGACACCGGACCAGCCCACCGCCGGGTACCGGGCACACCGGAGCCTTGCCGAGCCCGCCGCCCAACGAGTTCTGCGGCAGCCGCCCTGGAGCTCTGAGAAAATGACCGAAGGAATTGCTGAGAGGGAATTGACCAACAGGAATTGGGATCAAGAAGACGAAACCCCCCTGAGACCCGAGTCCAGGCGAGCCTGCGAGCCTCTGGGCTCAGATGTGGTCACACGCCTCTGGGTCTAGGTGAGGCCTCACGCCCCTGGGTTTGGGTGAGGCCACGCGCCCCTGGGTCCAGGTGAAGCTGGATTCCGGGTTCGGGTGAGGCCATGTGCCCCTGGGTCCGGGCGAATCTGAACCCTGGGTCCGGGTGAGGCCGTGGGCCCCTGGATCCGGGTAAGGCTGGGTCCCGAGTACGGGTGAGGCCGTGAGCCCCTGGATCCGGATGAAACCACGCGACCAGGGGTCTGAGAGAGGTAACGCGCCCCTGGGTCCGGGTGGCTTCGTGCACCTAGGTCCAGGTGAGGCCATGTGCCCCTGGGTCTGAGAGAGGCCACGTACCCCTAGGCCCGGGCGAGACCATGTGTCCCTGGATCCGGGTGGGGCCTCGTGCACCTAGGCCCGGGTGGGGCCGCGTGCCCCTGGGTTTGGGGGAGGCCAGGCGTCCCTGGGTCCGGGTGAGACCGTGTGTCCCTGGATCCGGGTGAGGCCTCGTGCGCCTAGGCCCAGGTGAGGCCACGTGCCCCTGGGTCTGGGGGAGGCCAGGTGTACCTGGGTCCGGGTGAGACCGTGTGTCCCTGGATCCGGGTGAGACCTCGTGCACCTAGGCATGGGTGAGGTCACGTGCCCCGGGGTCTGAGAGGCCAAGCGTCCCTGGGTCCGGGTGAGACCATGTGTCCCTGGATCCGGGTGAGGCCTCGTGCACCTAGGCATGGGTGAGGTCACGTGCCCTGGGGTCTGAGAGGCCAAGCGTCCCTGGGTCCGGGTGAGACCATGTGTCCCTGGATCCGGGTGAGGCCGCGTGCACCTAGGCCCGGGTGAGCCCAAGTGGCCCTGGGTCTGGGAGAGGCCAAGCGTCCCTGGGTCCGGGTGCGACCATGTGTCCCTGGATCCGGATGAGGCCTCGTGCACCTAGACCCGGGTGAGCCCAAGTGGCCCTGGGTCTGGGAGAGGCCAAGCGTCCCTGGGTCCGGGTGCGACCATGTGTCCCTGGATCCGGGTGAGGCCTCGTGCACCTAGGCCCGGGTGATCCCAAGTGGCCCTGGGTCTGGGAGAGGCCAAGCGTCCCTGGGTCCGGGTGAGACCATGTGTCCCTGGATCCGGGTGAGGCCGCGTGCACCTAGGCCCGGGTGAGCCCAAGTGGCCCTGGGTCTGGGAGAGGCCAAGCGTCCCTGGGTCCGGGTGCGACCATGTGTCCCTGGATCCGGATGAGGCCTCGTGCACCTAGGCCCGGGTGAGCCCAAGTGGCCCTGGGTCTGGGAGAGGCCAAGCGTCCCTCGGTCCGGGTGAGACCATGTGTCCCTGGATCCGGGTGAGGCCTCGTGCACCTAGGCCCGGGAGAGCCCAAGTGGCCCTGGGTCTGGGAGAGGCCAAGCATCCCTGGGTCCGGGTGAGACCATGTGTCCCTGGATCCGGGTGAGGCCGCGTGCACCTAGGCCCGGGTGAGCCCAAGTGGCCCTGGGTCTGGGAGAGGCGAAGCGTCCCTGGGTCCGGGTGCGACCATGTGTCCCTGGATCCGGGTGAGGCCTCGTGCACCTAGGCCCGGGTGAGCCCAAGTGGCCCTGGGTCTGGGAGAGGCCAAGCGTCCCTGGGTCCGGGTGCGACCATGTGTCCCTGGATCCGGGTGAGGCCTCGTGCACCTAGGCCCGGGTGAGCCCAAGTGGCCCTGGGTCTGGGAGAGGCCAAGCGTCCCTGGGTCCAGGTGAGACCATGTGTCCCTGGATCCGGGTGAGGCCGCGTGCACCTAGGCCCGGGTGAGCCCAAGTGGCCCTGGGTCTGGGAGAGGCCAAGCGTCCCTGGGTCCGGGTGCGACCATGTGTCCCTGGATCCGGATGAGGCCTCGTGCACCTAGGCCCGGGTGAGCCCAAGTGGCCCTGGGTCTGGGAGAGGCCAAGCGTCCCTCGGTCCGGGTGAGACCATGTGTCCCTGGATCCGGGTGAGGCCTCGTGCACCTAGGCCCGGGTGAGCCCAAGTGGCCCTGGGTCTGGGAGAGGCCAAGCATCCCTGGGTCCGGGTGAGACCATGTGTCCCTGGATCCGGGTGAGGCCGCGTGCACCTAGGCCCGGGTGAGCCCAAGTGGCCCTGGGTCTGGGAGAGGCCAAGCGTCCCTGGGTCCGGGAGAGACCATGTGTCCCTGGATCCGGGTGAGGCCTCGTACACCTAGGCCCGGGTGAGCCCAAGTGGCCCTGGGTCTGGGAGAGGCCAAGCGTCCCTGGGTCCGGGTGCGACCATGTGTCCCTGGATCCGGATGAGGCCTTGTGCACCTAGGCCCGGGTGAGGCCACGTGCCCCTGGGTCTGGGAGAGGCCAAGCATCCCTGGGTACGGGTGAAGCCAGATCCTGGGTCCGGGTGAGGCCGTGTGCCCCTGGATCCATCCGGGTGAGGCTGGGTCCCAGGCCCGGGTGTGACCACGCACCCCTTGGGTAAGGGTGAGGCCACGTGCCCCTTAGTCTGGGTGACGCCGTGCCCCTGGGTTCGGCCGAGACCAAACCAGAGGGAGTCGGACCTCCATTACCACCATTTGTCCACCATCCAGAGCTGAGGGGTCAGTGCTGACATGTACACATAAGGAACTACTGGACATTGAAATTGGGTCTCAAAAGAACTGTTGGTCCAGGGGGAAGCTCGCTACAGATTGATTCATTTGCCTGTCAGCATAACTATTATTGCTCGTCTCACATTCAGTTCTTATTAGTATATATCTAGTGACATATGATGTCGCTCATCTAGGGGAAATGATGAACAACATAGACTGAGGAACAAGAACAGAACCAGAAGCAAGGAGGCATCGATCGGACTATCGGGCCTCATAGGGAGGATAGGGGAGAGTAGGGGGAGGGTGGGGGGAGGGGGAGAGTTCAACCAAAGGACCTGTATGCATGCATATAAGCATATCCAACGGTTAAGTTCAACAGGGGATTGGGACATGCGTGGGGAGAGGGGTGGGATGGGAATGGGGGGATGAGGACAAATATGTGACACCTTAATCAATAAAGAAATTTTTAAAAAAAAAATGTAAAAAAAAAAAAAAAAGCAAAGTGGAAAATTGTTTAAAATTAAAAAAAAAAAAAAATTCTAACCAATGCAACAAGGCAAGGGGTTGGGGGACATATGGAATGGAAAAAAAGAAATAAAACTGTCTCTGTTAGTAACCAAAAAAAAAAAACAAAAAGATGGGAAAGCCCTAACCGGTTTGGCTCAGTGGATAGAGCGTTGGCCTGTGGACTCAAGGGTCCCAGGTTCGATTCCAGTAAAGGGCATGTACTTTGGTTGCAGGCACATACCCAGTAGGGAGTATGCAGGAGGCAGCTGATCGATGTTTCTCTCTCATTGATGTGTCTAACTCTCTATCCCTCTCCCTTCCTCTCTGTAAAAAATCAATAAGATATATTTAAAAAAAAAAAAAAGATGGGAAATAATACAACTACACTAGGAACACCAGAAGCAACGAAAGAAAAATATAAATGCTAAATATCTGGTTACATACAACAGATAATTCTTCCCATACTTAGTTCTTTAAAATGAATTTAAAAGCAAAAATTATAAGATTGTAACATGGAGTTTTTAATATACATAGGTAAATATAACAGAAAGACAACTATATTAAAGGGGGATAGAAAATAAACCTATGTAGTGGTAAGGTTTTGACATTCCACCTGAAATGTCAAAATATTAATTCTAAGTAGACCACTAAAAGTTAGATGTGTATACACACACATACACATATGTGCATGTATATGTATTGTGTGTGTGTGTACTAAAAGAGGAGAGAGATCCCTAGAGCAACTAATAAAGTGGATGCTGCATGGACATGTTCCCTGGAACAAACTGTAATTACAACTAAAATACAGAAAGACTTCCTGAATAATCAATGGAAGACTTGCAGGAGAGAACCCTGATACTGAGGGCCTAAAGTATAGACTGCATAGAGACTGGTAGGAGGGGTGAAAGTGCGAAGGGGCTGGCTGGGTGCCCACAGACAGCAACTGAAGTCCTGGAGAGATATCTCAGCTGTGGAAGGTAGCCACTGAGAACTCTTGGATCTAATCCCCAAGCTGGGCCCCCCAGCAGAGAGTACCAGAACTGAGAAGGGTACCCACATAACATCTGGCTGGGAAAAGCAGTGGGGTTGCTGTCTGCCAAGGAGTGACAGTTGAAATTCAGGCACCCTCTTAAGGGCCAATGCACAAAATTCCCTGTGGAGCCACCCACCTTGTGCTCTAGCAGAGGGAGGGTGGAGTGGACTAGAGCTGTGTGAGCAGAAGCAGGACTGGGGACTTGAGGGTTAGAGCTCAGAAGGCAGACACCTCCAGTTTCCTGTGCTGAGTCATTCCCTCATGCAGGGGAAGACAGCTTTCCCACACAGATATTTGCCTTGCCTGGGGGGGAAAGACAGTTGACCCACCATATTGGAAAACACCTTGCTCTGAGGCCATATAAGAGACTAAAAATAACAATTAGCCTCCAGGCAGAAGCAACCACCCCACCCTATTGAAAAAAACTTTCGCCACACCTGAGGATGATTGCCAGGGTGCAATTCAAGTCCGAATCCTATCCATCTGTAGGCAGAGGTGGTCTCTGGAGGCTTTGAGTCTTTGCCTGATCTAATTAGTCAGAAACAGCATTTGACACTCCCCTGCACTAGAGATTGGAAGGCATAGCAAATCTACCTAATACACAGTCACAAATCCCAAAAGACAGTCAAAATAAGGAGACAAAGAAACAATCCCCAAATGAAATAACAAGAGAATTCTCAAGAAGATGAGATAAATGAAGCAGAGATAAGAAATTTATCTGATACAGAGTTCAGAGTAATGATGACAAAGATGCTCAACAGCATGAAAAAAGTTATAGTAATTATGAAAAAGGAACAGTTGGAAATAAAGAATGACATAATACAAATAAAGAACACATTGAAAGGAATACACAGCAGATTAGGGGAAGTTGAGGATCAAATCAGTGAATTAGAAGACAGAGTTGAAAAAAATCACTCAATCAGAAAACCAAAAAGAAAAAAACAATGAAAAAACAGAAGGACAGCTTAAGGGCTCTGTGGGACAATATGAAATGTAACAATATTAGAATAGCAGGTGTGCCAGAAGAGGCAGAAAGGGAGAGAACGTGTTTGAAGAAATAATGGCAGAGAACTTCCCTAACCTGGTAAAGGAAAGTCTCACAAGTTCAGGAGGCACAAAGAACCCCAAATAAGAAGAACCCAAACAAGCCCACACCCAGACACATCATAATTAAAATGCCAAAAATTAAAGACAAAGAGAGAATCTTAAAGGCAGCAAGACAAAAGCAAACTGTTACCTACAAAGGAGCTCCCATAAGGCGGACTCCTGTTTTCTCATCAGAAACTCTACAGGCCAGAAGGGAATGGCATGAAGTACTCAAGGTAATAGAAAGCAAGGATCTGAAACCAAGATTACTATATCCAGCAAGGCTATCATTCAAAATAGATGGTCAAATAAAGAGCTTCCCAGACAAAAAAAAATAAGGCCAAAGGAGTACATCACCACCAAGCTAGAAATGCTAAAGGGACTGCTGTAATGAGAAGAAAAAGAGAAAGAAATCTAGGCATACAGAATTAAAATGGCAATAAATAAGTACCTATCAATAAAAAACCTAAATGTAAATGGAGTAAATGCTTCAATCAAAAGGCATAGGGTAGCTGAATGGACACAAAAACATGACCCAACTATATGCTATCTACAAGATACCCACCTTAGAACAAAAGACACACAGGATGAGAGTGAAGGGATGGGAAAAAATTTTCCATGAAAATGGAAAAAGAAAATAGAGCTGGAGTAACAATACTCATATCTGACAAAATAGACTTTAAAATGAAGGCCATCACAAGAGACAACAAAGATCACTACATAGTACTAAAGGGATCGATCCAACAAGAAGCTATAACCCTGGTAAACATATATGCACCCAATACAGGAGCACCAAAATATATAAAAAAACTTCTAGAGAACTTTAACGGAGAGATCAACAATACAGTCATAGTAGGGGACTTTAACACCGACTGACTTCACTGGATAGAGCTTCCAGACAAACACTTAATAAGGAAACAGTGATTCTAAAGGACATGATGGATTAGATGGATTTAATTGACATTTATAGAACATTTCACCCCAAAGCAGCAGAATATACATTCTTTTCAAGTGCACATGGATCATTCACAAAGATAGACCACATGTTGGGACACAAAACAAATCTCCACAAGTTCAAGAAGATTGAAGTCATATCAAGCATCTTCTCAGATCACAGTGGAATGAAATTAGAAATCAACTACAGTAAAAACATCCCAAAACATTCAAACACATGGAGGCTAAATAGCATGTTATTAAACAATGAATGGGTTACCAACGAGATCAAGAAATAAATAAATAAAAACTTCCTGGAAACAAATGAAAATGAACACAAAACAAGCCAAAATCTCTAAGAGATAGTAAAAGCAGTCCTGAGAGGGAAGTTCATAGCACTACAGGCACACATCAAAAAACAAGAAAAATTACAATAAACTATTTAACGCTACAACTTAAAGAACTCAAAATTTTGAGAACAAGAAAAGCCCAGAGTAAGTAGAAGGAAGGAAATAATAAAGATCAGAGCAGAAATAAATAACATAGAGACTAAAAAAAATCAATGAAACCAAGTGCTGGTTCTTTGAAAGGATAAACAAAATTGATAAACTGTTAGCCAGACCCATCAAGAAACAAAGAGAGAGGACACAAATAAATAAAATCAGAAACTAAAGTGGAGAAGCAACCACTGACACCAGAGAAATACAAACGATTGTAAGAAAATACTATGAGTAACTGTATGCCAACACACTGGACAACGTGGATGAAATAGACAAATTCCTAGAAAAATACAACCTCCCAAAACTGAATCCGGAAGAATCAGTAAACATGAATAGGCCAATAACAACTGATTAAATAGAAGCAGTAGTCAAAAAACTCCCAGCAAACAAAAGCCCAGGTCTGGATGGCTTCACAGGGAAGTTTTAACAAACATTCAAAGAACTAACACCTATATTCCTCAAACTATTTCAGAAAATCCAAGAAGAAGGAACACTTCCAAACTCTTTTTATGAGGCCAGCATTATCCTAATTCCAAAATCAGATAAAGACACTACAATATCCCTGATGAACATAAATGCTAAAATCCTCAACAAAATATTAGCAAATCAGATCCAGCAATATATTAAAAAGATCATACACCATGACCAAGTAGAATTTATTCCAGGGATGCAAGGCTGGTACAATATTCACAAATTAATAAACATTACGTAGACAAATTGAAAGACAAAAATTACATCATCATATCAATAGACACAGAAAAAGCATTCAACAAAATTCAACTCCCATTTTTTATAAAAAACTTTCAGCAAAGTGGAATAGAGGGAGCATATTTCAACATGATAAAGACCATATATGACAAATCTACAGCCAACATCATACTCAATGGGCAAAAACTAAAAGCATTTCCCCTAAGAACAGGAACAAAACAGGGATGTCTGCTTTTACCATTCTTATTCAACATAGTACTGGAAGTGCTAGCCACAGCAATCAGACAAGAAGAAGAAATAAAAGGCATCCAAATTGGAATGCAAAAATCTCATTATCTGCAGATGACATGATATTGTACATAGAAAACCCTAAAGACTCCACCAAAAACTAATAGATTTAATAAATGAATTTGGCAATGTAGTAGGATACAAAATCAACACCCAAAAATCAATGGCTTTTTTATACACCAATAATGAATCCTCAGAAAGAGAAACTAAACAAACAATCCCATTTACCATTGCAACAAAAAAAATTAAGACACTGAAAAAGATATAGAGGAAGATGTCTAAAAAATTAAGACACTGAAAAAGATACAGATGGAAGAATATACCATGCTCATGGATTGGTAGAATCAACATCATTAAAATGTCCATACTACCCAAAGCAATCCATAGATTCAACACAATCCCCGTTAAGATACCAACAGAATATTTCACAGACCTAGGAAGAACTCTCCAAAAATTCATCTGGAATAAAAAAAGGCTCCGAATAGCCACAGTAATCCTGAGACAGAAGAACAAAGTAGGTGGGATCTCAATACCAGATTTCAAGCTGTATTACAAGGCCACTGTTCTCAAAACAGCCTGGTACTGGCAGAAGAACAGACATATAGACCAATGGAATAGAATAGAGAATCCAGATATTGACCCAAACCACTATGCTCAATTAATATTTGACAAAGGAGGCATGAACATACAATGGAGTCAAGACAGCCTCTTCAGCCCTAACTGGTTTGGCTCAGTGGATAGAGCGTCGGCCTGCGGACTGAGGGGTCCCGGGTTCAGGGGGAAGGGGAGGCTGGAGGAAGGTCAATGGGGGAAAAAAAGGAGATATATGTACTACTATATATAATACTCTAAACAATAAAAAAAAGAATCGCAAATAATAATAATAATTATTATTATTATTATTATTATTGGAATCACTGAGCAGTACGATACCAGTTTCTCAGCCAATGGCATGGACCAAAAGCAGCAACAGAAGACCAAAAGCCTTGTTCTGGTACAAAACATAAAGTATTTCATCATTACTCCAAGAATGGAAACCAAATCTATACCACTTTTTTAAAAAAAGGTATGGGCAAATTCAGAGCTGGCCAGTAGGGCAGGGGTACAAACAATTTTTCTCCTTCTCCAGTGCCCAAATGATTGACAGGTATTCCCTTTCCACCTACAGTGATATGAGAAGGGAAATATTTTAAAAAATAAAGAATATGAAAGTAAGTGTACTCATACATCACAGAGAAAAAAAGCAGCAACATCAAGAAAGAGAAAAATGTTTTCATGAAAGACATGATGCAGGAGAAAACATAGATGAAGACAAAAGAGAAACACCAGCTCTTATGCATCAGAAAACAGAAAAGAAATATAATTCAAAATAATTGTCTCCCTTTTAGGTTTTGCCATCCTTCTTCTAAGCCTACAGTCTGTTAAAAGGTGAGAAAACAGGTAATGAGAATACTTCCAAACAAATCCTCCACAACCCATACCCCAAGACCAGAGAATTTAAAAGTGCTCCCAAATAGTCATATTTATAACTAAATAAATCTAAATTCAATGCTGTGCTTTTCATAGGGATTCCTCCTTTATCTCTCCTAAAATTAAAACAACTGTAAAAAACATTAAATAACTGTCATCAAAAAAATCAACATAGCATAATCTCTACCTCTGAGCAGTTTAAGGGAAGAACATGGCATAACTTCTATCTTTCTCACTGCTGTCAAAACAAAATCATAATCTACAAGTCTGAATGCTTTTACAGTATATCAGAGATTGTGGCCTGTTCCCACACTGCCTTGCAGCCTTCCTAGGATGGGCCAGTGGGATTTAACATGAACCAAATCTGTCAACCAAGCTGAAGACAGACACATGGGTTCTAATGAGCAGTGGTGGAAAAACATACTGCTCCATTCAGCTCCAAACAATGATAAATAATTCAAGAAAAGAACTACCACAATACAGAGCACAGCCGTCGGATTTAAAAATAGACCATAGGCTACAGAGCCTAGGTGGGAAAATCAGGAGTCAGAGAAAATGAATTTGTGTCAACAAATTCCCAAGCCCTTTGCTGGGAATACAGGATGCTGCTGTAACTGTCACTCAAAACAGATGACAGAATTCTAATGTACTTTTTCAAAAAACAAGTATTTTTCAGGGACATGGCAAATATGGTAACAAGAGAGCTAATAAACATTAGTGCTATCTGGCAACAGTAGTTATAGAAAGGTAATCCAATATGGAAGACATGTTTTTAAGAAAAATTAGAAGGGGGGTAAAATTCTATTTTACATACCACCAAGTTCTAGGTCCAACATCAATTTGGGTTTTTACTTACTAATTATCCTCTAGTATTGAGGGTACACTCAATACAATAAAAGATTTTTCTATTAAATTTTCCACCTCTAACAGATCTGATAATGCAACACATATAAACACAAGATTCTCTCCTGTTAACAAAAAGGGTAGCCTGAAAACGGGACAGAAGCTATGATTGTTCTTATCAGGTTTAAATTAAATTCCAAGTCTAACAGAACTGATGAATTTATAATTAGATGAGGATAGTCCAAGATCATGTGTGCATGGGACTATGTAGGTTTCAACTGACTCAAGAATGCTTCAAGTATGGGGTCTAATGAGTAGCATGGTAACAGTCAATTTTGAGTTTGGTGTCCTGAGGATTATAAAAATAACCAGAACCCAAATGTATTCTACAACCTCAACAATGTGTATGATGAAGAAATACCATTCTACATCAAAACTGCATTTCCCGTCCTGGCTGGTTTTGCTCAGTGGTTAGAGCATCAGCCCTTGGACCGAAGGATCAAAGATTCAATTCCCAGTTAAGGGCATGTACCGTGGCTGCAGGTTCAATCCCTGGCCCCGATCAGGGTGTGGGCTGGGGGGAAACCAATGGATATGTCTCTCTCATGTCAATGTTTCTCTTCATCTCTCTCTCTCTCCGACCCCTTCCACTTTCTCTAAAAATCAATGGAAAAAAATATCCTCACTCCTCTGGTGAGGATTAAAAAAAAAATACTGCATTTCCCCACAGCCATCAAAATATACACCACTCTCTCTTCATAAGTCTGAGATCAATTCCAGACAACTGAAAATTTTAGGACCTTATAATGATGCCTAATCTACCTATAATGTATGGTACAAATAAAAAAGAAACCATAATCTAGTCCTTTTATATATTGCTTTATTCTAACTAGGCAAAACAAACACATATTTAAGAAATTCTTGTTCAGTATAAACTACAGACAAATACATAATAGACCCAAATGCTTCTGCCTCACCTACCTGTAGAAGAAAAATTGACACCCAGCCTGTGTAGCTCAGTGGTTGAGCATCAACCTATGAACCAGGAGGTCGCAGTTTGATTCCCGTCAGGGCGTATGCCCGAGTTGTGGGCTTGATCCCCAGTGGGGGATGTGCAGGGGGCAGCCGATCAATGATTCTCTCTCATCATTTATGTTTCTATCTCTCTCACTCGCCCTTCTTCTCTGAAATCAATAAAAATATTTTTTTTAAAAATGAAGAAAAATTGACTGTCTCCTCATACTATGCCACTTAAACTACACAAAGATCATAATGCACTTAACATAAGGGGAAGTTTCTTTTTTTAATTCTTAAATTCTCTAGATTCTAAGAGCAAACACTAAATACTATTTTCAAAGGAGAAAAAGACTGGCTCATTTAAAACATGGTCCATATATGCACTTCTCCAGGCATGACATAACAAGGCTGAATCAGCTGTTTTCCATCCCTGTTCTACTCACCAGACAGTAGGCCAACACTCCCCTTCTCTGTAAATTCAGGCTTTCTTACTGTTGACAACAGACTGGATGGTCAGATGAACCTGGGTTAGAGTCCTGGCCCTAGTACCACTCTTGGTTGTGGTAAAGAATCATTTTCTGGGTCTCACACTTTAGACAGATCCACTCTGACCCCCTTCTAACTTACCTATCCCCTCAAGGCAAGATGTTCATGGGACCAAGAGGAAAAAACCTACCTAAAGCCCCTGACTCTACCACCTCCAACTATACGCTGGATCCCAGAATTCCCTGCCCATACAGTCTCAAGCCCACTTTCAGTGGATCTCTTCTTAAACTCTGTCTTCCCATAGACAATAACCACTATTATACATATTCCATGGTCTGAATGGTGAACAAGGGACAGATGAACGGTATAGAGGGAGACTAGATTTAGTGTTTCTTCCTGCACTATCCCATACTGTCTCAGAAGTTTGAAGAGTCCAAGAATTCTGGCCTCTAGGCCATTATGAAAATACACCTGTCCGGGTAGGAGGAGAAAAGTTTTTCTAAGTGTTTTTTTTTTAATACTGATTTATAACTTAAATATTTAGACATATGGAATATGTGCTTCCATTCAGGCTCTTGCCTGAGAACTTAAAATTATTCGGAGCAGGCCTACCTAACCCTATCACACATCAGCTGTGTGATCTTAGATTAGTAACTACCTCTGTCTTACTTTACTGACCTGTAAAATAAGCTAGCTAAAACCTCCTTAATACAATGAAATCATTTCCAAAATAATTCTGCAGGGTGCCTGATGCACAGCAAATATGTGACCAACTAAAACTATTATTATTGGCTCTGCCACCACTCCTCTCCCAAAAAAGGGACCATAAGGGCAAAAAAGTAGACCCAATTTCAGAGAAACCAGAACCCAGCCATTTGTGGGTCTCATTTTAGGGATTTCTGTCATTGACAGAAATATATGGAGGTCTAGTAGTAGTATTTTTCTTACAACCATTTCTCCCACAAAAATGTAAGCTCTATTTTTTATAACTTACCAAAAAAAGACAAATGTTACCTAAATTTATTGTGGTAATCATTTTGCAATATATGTCAAGTCAATATGTGGTACACCTTAAATTTATACAGAGTTACATGTCAATTATATCTCAATAAAACTGGAAAAAATTTAAGCTCTTAGAAAAGCAGGAATTTTTCCATTCTCTTCACTGCTACATCCCCCACTCTCAGTTCCTGGCATAACGAATAAGTATTTGTTAATAAACTATTAACTACAAAAACTAAGTATAGAATTGTTATCTGACACTCCAACACCAATATAATATGAAAACAAGCCTGGCATAACCATTATTTATACATGGTTACTTCACTTAGCTGCTTCCTCTAATTTCAGAACAGTTTCCTTAAAATAAAATTAATGGAAACATTAAAGTATATCTTTAACATGAGGACATTCCTGCTTTCTTCAATTTCATTTTGTCACCCACTTGCACAGGGATAATAATAATATTCAGTAATTTCATACATAATCCTACCAGAGAGGAAAATTCAATTAACTGAATTGTCCTAAAGCTCTTGTTTTAAGTGCCAAATATGATGGGATGCAGTAAAAAGAAGTCTAAAACGTTAGGTTAGGAAAAGTCACTTTCCTACATGTCGCTCATGCTTTTGTGCCTAACCCCTTGTCTTGCAACTCCTAAGAACTCAAAGCAAGTCTACAAATTATATCCGGCATTCCATCATCCTCTCAAAAACATATTTTGGTTTTCAAATTTCATTTTTAAAAATTTCTTTAACATATTTATCTCTCTGATGAATGAATGCTCACTTCCAAACTAAAAGTTACAATACTGCGGCAGAAGTAGGAAATTTGGAATCAAATCTATTCTAAAACTAATTGAAACAACCTTCACAACATTATACATGACACTCTCAGGTACAGAGAACAATGGCTGGAAAAAAAGACAGCTCAGCAGCACATCATGCATAACTGAGAATTAAGATTGTCAACAAGAGGGACATGTTGCAGACATGCTTCTTATGTCATACTAGAGGCCAGGTGCACGAAATTTGTGCATGGGGGGAGGGGGTGTCCCTCAGCCCAGCCTGAACCATCTCTAATCTGGGACCCCTCGAGGGATGCCCAACTGCCCGTTTAGGCCCCTGGCATCGGGCCTAAACGGGCAGTCGGACATCCCTCTCACAATCCAGGACTGCTGGCTCCCAACCGCTTGCCTGCCTGCCTGCCTAATTGCCCCTAACTGCTTCTGCCTGCCAGCCTGATCACCCCCTAACCACTCCCCTGCCAGCCTGATCAATGCCTAACTGCTCCCCTGCTGGCCCAATTTCCCCTAACTGCCTTCCCCTGCTGGCCTGGTCACCCCTAACTGCCTTCCCCTGCCAGCCTGGTCACCCCTAACTGCCCTCCCCAGCAGGCCCAGTCACCTCTAACTGCCCTCCCCTGCAGGCCTGGTCACCCCTAACTACTCTCCCCTGCTGGCCTGGTCGCCCCCAACTGCCCTCCCTAGCAGGCCTGGTCCCTCCTAACTGCCCTCCCCTGCTGGCCTGATCACCCACAACTGCCCTCCCCTGCTGGCCATCTTGTGTCCACATGGGGGTGACCATCTTTGACCCCATGGGGGCAGCCATCTTGTGTGTTGGAGAGACGGTCAATTTGCATATTACCCTTTTGTTAGATAGGATAACTCCCCAAACTAGCCTGGGTACTTATTTTAAAGTTTATTTTAATAAAATTGCATCCTCCATAATGGTCTGATTCTGAAACACATCTACAACAAAAGGCATCATCTGAAAGAAAAAATATTCTTGAAGACCTCAAGATACTATATATTAGCAAAAGATAAGTATGATATTCCTGGGCACTGGCAAAACAAATCCCAGTAGCCTTAAATTCCATGACTGGACTTATATAGATTAATATAATTCCTCCCTGAACAAAGTTCAAAGCCTTCTTAAAAAAAAAAAAAAAGACACAAAAGCCAACAAGCTCCAATACATCCTATTCTAGACCAAAAGTACAAAGCTATAAATGTCTAGAAATGTCGCAAGGTATATAATTACTGAAGCTAATTAGCACTCTCAAAATTATAATCCACTGCAATGCACAAGGGACTGTAAGGGTAAAAGGAGGTAAGGGCAGACAAATCCCACCAGAAAGGTAAAGTTCAGATGTATTTCTTTAATAAATAAAGGCAACAGGATTCTAAGTTAACCAATATAACTTGTTGGGAGAAGAAAATGATTATTGATCTCCCAAATTTCAACTAAAAATACTTTTTGTTGTTGTTATCACTGGGACGTGGAAAATAAATAAGCTGAAAACTAGGAATTGTGATAATGATTTTGTAATAAAGACAACATGGAAGATCCTTTCATTTATACCAAAATATGTTGTTTTATAAAGAAAACATATTTAAAAAACAATAAATTCAATTTTTAAAAAATCAACACTACATCATCTTTTTCTGTAAGATCACCACACCAGAGCTGTTCATATGATTTTAGCTAATCCTAACTTACCTTTATCCTAGCAAAGGGTAACTAACTATGGGATGCTGAGTAAGAAGATCAGTATTCTGTACAGATTTTAGATATTTGACTTCCAGCTTTGCTACTCATAAGCTGTGTGATCTTGGGCAAGTTACTTAATCTCTTGGTGCCTGCTTGCACAGAATGAACAGAATAAGTAGGCCCAGAGTGACATTAGGTTTTAAGGTCCTCACTATGCATTGTCCTCTTAGAGACAAATATTCCGGGATGCAATCTATTATTTGTGTGCCAGAGGAATGACATTATCTCTCTGCACCTACCAGTAACATCAATGGTGCAGGAGACAAATAAATTATAATGTACTAGAGGCCCAGTGCACGAAATTCATGCACGGGGGTGTCCCTCAGCCCAGCCTGCACCTTCTCCAATCTGGGACCCCTTGGGGGATGTCCAACTGCCGGTTTAGACCTAAACCAGCAGTCGGGCATCCCTCTCACAATCCGGGACTGCTGGCTCCTAACCGCTCGCCTGCCTGACTGCCTGATCACTCCCTAACCACTCCCCTGCAGGCCTGGTCTCCCCCAACAGCCCTCCCCTGCCAGCCCAGTCACCCCTAACTGCCCTCCCTTGCCAGCCTGGTCCCCCCGCCAACTTCCCTCCCCTGCTGGCCTGCTCTGTCCCAACTGCCCTCCCCTGCAGGCCTGCCCCCCCCAACTGCCCTCCCCTGCAGGCCTGCCCCCCCAACTGCCTTCCCCTGCAGGCCTGCCCCCCCCAACTGCCCTCCCCTGCATGCCTGGTCACCCCTAACTACCCTCCCCTGCAGGCCTGGTCCCCCCCCCAACTGCCCTCCCCTGCAGGCCTGGTCACCCCCAACTGTCCTCCCCTGCAGGCCTGGTCCCCCCCAACTATCCTCCCCTGCAGGCCTGGTCGCCCCCAACTGCCCTCCCCTGCAGGCCTGGTCACCCCTAACTACCCTCCCCTGCTGGCCTGGTCTCCCCCAACTGCCCTCCCCTGCAGGCCTGGTCCCTCCCAACTGCCCTCCCCTGCTGGCCTGATCGCCCACAACTGCCCTCCCCTGACAGCCATCTTGTGGTGGCCATCTTGTGTTCACATGGGGGCAGCCATCTTTGACTACATGGGGCGGCCATCTTGTGTGTTGGTCAATCTGCATATTACTCTTTTATTAGATAGGATAGAGGCCTGGTGCATGGGTGGGGGCTGGCTGGTTTGCCCTGAAGGGTATCCCGGATCAGGGTGGGGGTTCCCTTGGGGCGTAGGGCGGCCTGGGCGAGGGGCCTGTGGTGGTTTGCAGGCTGGCCATACCCCCTGGCGACCCAAGCGGAGGCCCTGGTATCTGGGATTTATTTATCTTCTACAATTGAAACTTTGTAGCCTGGAGTGGAGCCAAGCCTTCTGCTTGCTCTGTGGCCGGCAGCTGTTTCTGTTGGGGTTTATTTATCTTCTATAATTGAAACTTTGTAGCCTTAAGTGGAGGCCTGGGCCAGTCAGGGTGTGTGGAAAGCTTGGCTTCCTCCATTGCTGGGGGCAACCCTAGCCTCCTGCTCTTTCCAGCTCCGTGGCTGCCGCCATTTCTGTTTGGATTTATATATCTTCTATCATTGAAACTTTGTAGCCTTGAGTGGAGGCCTAGGCTGGTAAGGGCAGGCAGAAAGCTTGGCTTCCTCCACTGCCGGGGAAACCCAAGCCTCCCTCCTGCTCTCTGTGGCTGTAGCCATCTTGGTTGGGTTTATTTGCATATTCGCTCCTGATTGGCTTGTGGGCGTGGCTTGTGGGTATAGCTGAGTGATGGTTAATTTGCATATCACTCTTTTATTAGATAGGATTACTAACACAGATGTATGGGTCACCAAGATGCTTTCTCAGAATTGTAAGTATTGCATAAAGAAAGCTATAGCGCCCAAACCGGTTTGGCTCAGTGGATAGAGCATCGGCCTGTGGACTCGGGGGTCCTGGGTTCGGTTCCGGTCAGGGGCATGTACCTTGGTTGCGGGCACGTCCCCAGTGGGGGGTGTGCAGGAGGCAACTGATCAATGTTTCTAACTCTCTATCCCTCTCCCTTCCTCTCTGTAAAAAATCAATAAAATATATTTAAAAAAAAAAAAAAAAAAAAGAAAGCTATAGTATAAGGCACACAAAAAAGTGGCCTGAGAAGAAGCTATAGGTTAGTGGAAAAAGGATCAATAACATCTTGTGTACTAACTAAAGCTATAAGAACCTTATATAAAATTTTCAGAATGGTGTTAATTCATCATCTTTCTATTTTAGAAAGATTATTACTTTTGCTACAATGTGTATGGCTTAGAACGAAGATAAAATAGAGGCAGAGACACCAGCCAGGAAAAAGATGAGATAAGCATTTTAGCTGTAGATTGAGGGGACTCTGACAAGAGAAACATTAAGATGGTATAACCAGGGGGCATAGGGATGCATGCTAATCTGCCCAGCCCCCTCATGACCACCTCCACCCACCTGCTGCCACCGCTACTTCCAGTCATTTATATTAAATTTTTTTTAAAAAAGGTATAACAGTGATGGGCAACCTTTTGAGCTTGGTGTGTCAAACTTCACCAAAAAACTGAGCATAACTCGGGTAGTGTGTCACTTTGAGGAAAAAACATTATTTCGCGATATTTATAGTTTAAATAACATAAATGTATAATTGTTATATATAATTGTATTTAATAAACCAAAAACTAAATATTTAACTTACCTGCTTAGTGACTTCTTTGTTCATCCATCAGTCGGTTTCTTTTGTTGGTCTTGATATTATTTAGCTTGTGTGGGGTGCCGTGAACTAAAATAAGTGAGGGGGAAGGGGAATTCTTTAACTAACCTGCCTATTAGTGACTTTTTTGTTGCTGAATTTCATTGGCTAAATCTTCAATTGAAGGTTGGTATTTTGTACACTTCAGGCCCAAGCAAGCGCTACTAACTTCATCTGTCAATCTGTTTCTTTTGTTGGTTTTGATATTATTTTACACTGAGAATAAGGCCTCAAAAAAGTATGTAGAGGGAAAAATTGTGAGTAAAGCCATTGCTATATTTTTCAGGGTGCTAAAAGTGTCTGGTAGTCGGTTCCAGGCACTCCAAATTTCCTGTTCATAGTGGCACTGCTCTTGATTCTCCAAGCGGCACCTTTCCAGATTCTCAAGCTTTGACCTCAAGTCAACAAACACCTGAGCCCAGATACTGTCTTGAAATTCTGCAAGTTGCATCTCCAAATCATCAATTTGCATCCATTGGAAACCATTTAATTCCAAACTACTGTAGACTACTACATCAGGATACTTAAATTATTTTCATGGTCTGTTCTAGACTTCTAAATTGACTAAATCTATCACTAAACTGGTCAAGTAACGAGTCTAAAACATGCTGGTACTTCATATGCAAGAGTTCCATTTCATTTTGTACAGCTGCACTGGCCTTCTCAAAATACTTTGTTACTCGAGGAAAATACCTATAAGTTTTAGTTTCTACAGCTCACTTGAAAATTTTAACTTTACTTTCAAAAGCTTTTATGTATCCAAACATAAGATCAATACTTTTGCCAAAACCTTGTAACTTTAAGTTAAGTTCATTAATATGAACAGAGAGATCTGTAAAAAACATCAGGGTGTTGACCCACTTATCATCATTAAGCTGAGGAAAGTTTCCCAGATCCTTATCGTCAAGAAATACCTTAATTTCTTCAAAGCACTCCACAAAGTGCTCAAGAACTTTGCCTCGGCTCAGCCATCTTACATTATTGTACATCAGCAGTCCACTGTAGGTGGAATCAACCTCCAGTAAAAGTGCCGAAAATTATCGCTTGTGAAGGCCCCCTTCACAAGCAGCTATTAAATTAACTATTTTTGTAACAACTGACATTAAGTCGTTTAAGTCGGTGAATCCTGCCTTGGCACATAAAGCCTCCTGATGGATAATACAATGAAAAGGCACAATCGGATGTCCAATAGCTTCTGTAAACAATTTGACAAATCTGACTTTTTCCCCCACCATATTTGGTGCCCATCTGTCATCACTGACACACCTTTAGAGATATCAATGCTTAGGTCACGAAATGTTTGGATAACAACCTTACATATTTCGCTTCCTGATTTACTTGTTGACACTGATACTAACTTTATCAACTCTTCTCTCATTGTGAGACCATCAGAATATTGACCAATAATGGCCAACTGAGCATGTGATGTGACATCAGTAGTTTCATCAAGAGAGATCGAAAAATATTTACACTTCCTTATGTCTCTCTTTAATTGATGTTGTACGTTTGTGTTCAGTCTCATTATTTGGTCTTTTATGATATTTCTACTGAGTGGTAACTCAGATATTCTCTTAATAATTGCATCTTTATTCTGCATATCGTGAAATAGAACTGGTGCACATCTTAAAATTCTCCCTCACTGAGCGTTTTTCCATGCTGAGCTATAGAGTGAGCAATGCTCAAACTTGCAGATGTTAAATTTGTAGAGCCTTTCATAAATTTAAGGATGGAATTAGATTGGCTCTTATAAAGGTATAGCTGCCTGGAAATGTATTCCTTCCTTTCATCCTCACTTTCTTCCAAGAGCTGGGAATGATTAGTTTCATAATGTCTATTTATATTCCACGTTCTGCTTACTACTGTTTCAGTACATAGAACGCAAAATGATCTGCCATTTTTTTCTATAAAGCCATACATCTCGGTCCATGTCTCTTGAAAGGGTCGGCCACTGCTACTACCACTTCCTTTACTTAACCTTAGTTTTTTATTTTTTGGGTTCTCCATCAGGGGGGCAGTGACAGAAGATAGAATTATAGATAGCTTGTTAGGCCTGCAGGCAATTAGGGGTTAACTAGCCTAACTAACCACAAAATGGTGCATATAACAGTCTTTTAGGAAAGGGCAGGGTTAATAAGCAGAAATAGGGGTTAATAAGGATGCACAACAGTAATAGTGGTGAAATGGAGTCTGCACTATGGAGCAAGATGGTGTTCCTTATGTGAATTAAAATGGCTGCCGCTATTTCTAATGGCAGGAAACGGCACCCATAGCATGCCACAAACCCTCGCCTCTCCCAGCCTCCCCCTCACTTATCTCAGTAATGATGGATTAGAAATCCATGACACCCCAGAACAGTAGATAATGGTTGCTGTGGTTAACTGTTATTTGGTTACTGGTAATGGCAGGGCCCCCAGAGATGCTTCCCCCGCTGCATTCCGCTGCTCCCTGCTCTGCCAGCGGAAGTGAGGGCAAAGATCCCAGCTTAACCGGAAGTCCCAGAACTAGACGCTCTGTGCCGGACTTCTGTTGTTTTGGCCTACAGACCTCTGGCACAGAGTATCTAATAGGGGAGGATGAAACATTTGCGACTAGAGTCTTGGAGCTCCAAGACTCTAGTCGCAAATGTTTCATCCTCAGGAGCAGCAAATGTTTCATCCTCGGCATGCAGCCGCCTCAGCGGCCACGTGTCATCAGAAATGGCTACGTGTGTCAGTGCTGACACGCGTGTCATAGGTTCGCCATCACTGAGGTATAACCATTAAGAATTAGTGACATATAAGATGTATGTAATGATTGGGAGAGAAGAATAAGAGGAAACCTAGGTGACTTGATAGAAAAGAAGCTCTCAAATTATAGGCTGGGACTCCTGGGAATCTCTAAGACTTTTTCATGGGATCTGCATAGCCAAATTCATTTTTATAATAATGCTAAGATCTTGTTGTTCCTTTTCACTCTCATGCTCTCACAGGTATACAAGAGTATTTTCCAGAAGGTATCTGACATGTAAAAGCATAATTAATTGAATAAAAAGGCAGACATGAGATTTCATCTGTGATTTATTAACCCCAACATTAATACAGATTTATAAAAATAAAAAATGATACATATCTCACTAAGTTTGTTTTTGGTGTTTTGGAAAAAAATTTTTCATTAAAAATTTGCTTTTATGTTAACATGTAATGGATTTATCATCATTTTCAAATGAATGAATATTTTTAAATGTTCCAATTTTAATTTCTTTTTTTTTCTTTTTTAAAGTAAGTGCATTTTAAAAAATATATATTTTATTGATTTTTTTACAGAGAGGAAGAGAGAGGGATAGAGAGTTAGAAACATCGATGAGAGAGAAACATCGAACAGCTGCCTCTTGCACACCCCCTACTGGGGATGTGCCCGCAACCAAGGTACATGCCCTTGACCGGAATCGAACCTGGGACCCTTGAGTCCGCAGGCCGACGCTCTATCCACTGAGTCAAACCGGTTTCGGCCAGTTTTAATTTCTAATATATTAATATTGATAGGTATAGTGCATATAAACAAAATAAAAGCTCTTTTGAAGGCCTCAATAATTTTTAAGATATAAAGTATTTAGATTCTGATACCAAAAAGTTTGACAACTAGGGTAAATATTTCCACTACTGAGATAGTAATACTGAAGAAGAAACCAGTTGGGAAAGAAAGATGATTGAGTTCTATTTAAAAACATGGCAAGCCCGGCCAGCATGGCTCAGTGGTTCAGCATTAACCTATGAAGCAGAAGGTCACGGTTCGATTCCCGGTTGGGGCACATGCCCACTTTGTGGGCTTGATCCCCAGTGGGGGGAGTGCAGGAGGCAGCTGATCAATGATTCTCATCATTGATGTTTCTATCTCTCTCTCCCTCTCCCTTCATCTCTGAAACGAATAAAAACGTTTTTTAAAAAAATAAAAATAAAAACGTGGCAAATGTGATATGCCCACGAGCTGGCAAAGTCAGGGTCCAATTGGCAGTTATACCAGTGAGACTGGATATCTAGTCCACCACACTGTGGTAGAAATTGAAACCTTGGATTTTAAAGGAAGAGTGTAGGGCAAGAACAGTGGCATGTTAGCAGCAAAAAAGGCTAGAGAGGTGAGCAGAGGCCTCAGGACACACCAATATTTAAGAAATATAAAAAAAAGGGCCCAGCCGTTTTGGCTCAGTTGTTTAGAGCATCATCCCATACACCGAAAGGTTGAAGGTTTGATTCCCAATTGTGTGCATACAGGAGGCAATTGATCAATGTTTCTATCTCACATTGATTTTTCTCTCTCTCCCTCTCTCTGTAAAATCAATAAAAACGTATCCTCAGGTATAGAAAAGGAAGGAAGGAAGGAAGGAAGGAAGGAAGGAAGGGAGGGAGGGAGGGAGGGAGGGAGGGAGGGAGGGAGGGAGGGAGGGAGGATTCTGGATGAAATATACGAAGGGAGTTGACTGAAGTAGTAACTCAATGAAGAGGCATTCATTCATCCTACAAATACTGAGTAACCACTCTGTGCAAGGCATCTCAACAGCCATTGGGAAAAACAGCAGACTAATATACCAAGCTATGCCTTTGGATCATCAGCAAAAACAACTGGGAATAGAAATAAAACTTTCCTGACTGACACAAGCAGAGGCAGCTCTGAATTCCAAAGAGTTCAAAGTCACCTAATAACTGAAATGTGTCCTAATTCTACAAAATAACTACAAAGAAATATTTCCTTCAAGTGTTTGATAGCTACCTGGTCCTATAACAATGTTGTATCTCTCTGAGTTTTTACACAGATAAGTGCAAATATGAAATGCAGAGATAAATCTTTAAGAAATCCTAATCTATATAATACCAGTAAATCATCATAAACTCTGACATAAGCTCCAAAATTAATAATAAAGGTGAAAGGAGAATTACCTAGCTAGTGCACTGAGGTTGGAGAGACTGCTTTAACTGGTCAACTGTACAAATTTAAATATGATTTTATAAATATTACCATTCTTTCAAGAAAAGGACTATAAAGAGTAGAGAAAGGAGAAACCAAGATGGCGGCATAAAGTAAACACCTAATTGTTCCCTACCACAACAATTTTGAAACTACAACTGGAAAACAGAGCACACACCGTCCAGAACCACCGGAAAGCTGGCAGAGTGGAAAACCTACAACTAGAGAAAAAAAGAGAGGGGGACGCTGAGCCTCAGGAGCTGTGGAGGTGCAGAGATCCGTGAGCACGGAAAGGGCGGGCGGCTGAATACACGGCAGGCTTGCTGGCAGCGCGCGGAGAGGGAGGGCAGCAGACGCTGCGTGGCAAGCTTTCTCATTTGGGAGAAAAACAAAACCTCCCGACTGCACTGAAATCCAGCTGCGGTCGGGGAGAAACTGGTCTGTTTGGCAGCGGGAGAGGCTCAAAAGCTGCCTTCTCTCAGAGGCGCGCAGCCATTAATTCGGGCACAGAGAAACCGCCCCTCTTAGGGCGGAACAGACGGGAAACCGAAGCTTGTCTGCACCACCCTGAGACTCTGCCCCATCCAAGCTGAGCACAGAAGCTCTCCCAGTGGAGACACTGCTGATCCTCACAGCCAACTGGCTTGGAGATCAATTCCCGCCAGTGATACCAACAATCCCAACCACTCTGAACTCCAGTTTCTGGGGACACGCGGGGGACCCAGACGCCTACGGGACTCTCGGCCATCGGTCAGAGAGTGAGAGTGACTTTTCTGTCGGTGTGGACGACACCAGATTTCAACCACTCTCATAAGGGACACATTCAAGAGGCAGACTCAGTGAGCACCAAAGCCCTACTGTGTCTCCAGCACAGCAATTCTTCCCTTATAGACACAGAAGGCCCTCACAACCAATTGGACCGGAGGTCAATTCCTCCCAGTGTACCAACAGCAATCAGGGCTTTTAACTACACCAAGACTTTCCACTCAGCCCACAAAGGGGAGTACCAAGAGCGACCACCTAGGGTGATTGGGGAAGCTGAGCTACCGGCCCCTATAGGTCACCGACCACACAAAGCCACTCCATCAACACAGGGAGGCAGCCAAAATGTGGAGACATCGAAGTATGTCACAAGTAGGAGAGATAGATGAAAGCAAACTAATGGACGACACAGTGTTCAGAACCATATTTATAAGGTTACTCAAGAATCTCCTAATAACCGCTGAGAAACTTGAAGAGACCTTCAAGGACCTAAATGAGAATACCAAAAAAATGGAAAAGGACCAGTCAGAAATTATGCATACACTGTCTGAAATAAAGAATATACAGAGTAGACCACCACACCCGAAGAGTCAAACCAAAGATCTGGAATATGAGGAAGAAAAAAACACCCAACCAGAGAGGCGGAAAGAAAGAAGAATCCAAAAGTGTGAGGATAGCATAAGGAGCCTCCGGGATGGCTTTAAGCGTACCAATATCCGAATTTTTGGGGTGCCGGAAGAGAGAAAGCAAGATACTGAAAACCTATTTGAAGAAATAATGACAGAAAACTTCCCCCACCTGGTGAAAGAAATAGACTTACAAGTTCAGGAAGCTCACAGAACCCCAAACAAGAGGAATCCAAAGAGGACCACACCAAGACACATCATAATTAAAATGCCAAGGGCAAAAGACAAAGAGAGAATCTTACAAGCAGCAAGAGAAAAACAGTTAGTTACCTACAAGGGAGCACCCATACGACTGTCAGCTGATTTCTCAACAGAAACTATGCAGGCCAGAAGGGAGTGGCAAGAAATATTCAAAGTGATGAATAGCAAGAACCTACAACCAAGATTACTCTACCCAGCAAAGTTAGCATTCAGAATTGAAGGGCAGATAAAGAGCTTCACAGATAAGAAAAAGCTAAAGGAGTTCATCACCACCAAACCAGTATTATATGAAATGCTGAAAGGTATTCTTTAAAAAGAGGAAAAAGAAGAAAAAGTAAAGATAAAAATTATGAACAACAAATACATATCTATCAACAAGTGATTCTAAAAATCAAGTGAATTAAAAATCTGAGGAACAGAATAAACTGGTGAACATAATAGAATCAGAGGCATAGAATGGGAGTGGATTGATAATTCTCAGGGGGAAAGGGGTGTCTGTGTGGGGGGTATGGGAAGAGACTGGACAAAAATCATACAACTATGGATAAGGACAACGGGGGGGAGGGAACCGGGTGATGGGGAGATATGGGGGGGGGGGGGGAAAGAGAAACAATTGTAATAATCTGAACAATAAAGATTTATTAAAAAAAAAAAGAGTAGAGAAAAAACATATTGAAAACACCTAGAACCTAGCATTACATCCAAAGAGAACTATGAACAAGATATATTATTACACACAAGCTGTCACTAAAATCCTTTCACACCATCATTTTGTGCTACTGTAACTGACCTATTTCTAGTTCTAAGCCTGTATCTGATTGATTTGCAAACTGCTGGGCTTCACAGACACTGAACAACATCAGAAGTATCTTTTTGTCTATTATATTTAGCCTCCACCCGCCCCCAACACACACACACACACACACACACACACACACACACACACACACACCTTCTTTTAAGGATTTGAGATGGGAAGAATTATTAGACAGAAATTAATAACAACAGATGTTCTTAATATTACTGAAAACTTTGGGAGAGGGAGACTATTTCTGACTAATATGGAGTAACAGGGATCATAAAAACAAACAAACAGATAAAATGTATGAAACAATGGTTTTAACACACTGCCATCAGAGGCAATGAAGGACAGTGATTCCTGAGATAGGAAACAAATAAGGATAGCCCTATGATTACCCAAGCAAGTCTGAGAAAGCCAAGGAGTCTAGCATTCACAGAAGAGAGTAAGCCACAGATTGGAAAAAATATTTGCAAACCACATATCCTACAAAAGGACTTTTATCTAGAATATATAAAGAACTCTCAAAACTCAACAGTAAAGAAACAATCTAATTAGAAAATGAGCAAAAGACATGAACTGACATGTTCAAAATCATTAGCCATTAGTGAAATGCAAATTAAAACCACAATAACTTCTCACTACACATCTATCATAATGGCTAAAATAAAATATACTGACAATACCAAATGTTGGCAAGAATGAAGAAAAACTGGATCACTCATATATGTATAGCTGTGAAGCATCCATCTTATATAAAAATTGCTATTTGAAATTTTAACCCTGCTATTTGGCTTCTGTAAATGCTTGCTTGCTTAAATAATAAGGAAAATAAGACTACTCCCACTTCAGAGAGGCCATTAAACCTTCCCAGGACGAAATTATTAGTGCTGGCACCAGGCCAGGCCTTTGGTTGAGGTCTCAAGGCCCCAGCACATAGGGGCTCTTTAAGAACTTGCAAAGCGGGCCGGAAACACCCCATATTTGGGAGACAAAGAAGGTAAAAACATATAAATAGGGAAAATTCCTCCATGTTGGGGCCCAGAATTTGAGAGACATTTTCCTCTGGACCCGTGTGTAATAAATGTAACTCCATCTTTCTAAGTATTGCTTGGTTTTTCTCCGGTTTTCTCTAACAGCTGGAGGGAATGTATAATGGTATAGCCACTCTAGAAGACAGTTTGGCGGTTTCTTACAAAATGAAACATGCAATTACCATAAGACCCAGCAATTGGACATTTATCCCAGACGAATAAAAATGTATGTTTACAAAAAACCTGTATAGGAATGTTCATAGTAGCTTTATTCATAATAGCCAAAGATTGGAATCAACATAGAAGTCCTTCAACAGGTGAATTCTTAATCAAACTTGGGACAGCCATACCACAAAATACTACTCAGCAATAAAATGGTACAAACGACTAATACATGCAATAACTTGGATGGATCACAAAGGAATTATGCTGAATGAGAAAAAATGTCAATTTCAAAGGGTTACATACTAGCCCTAGTCAATTTGACTCAGTGGATAGAGCATCGGCCTGCAGACTGAAGGGTGTAGGGTTCGATTCCAGTCAAGGGCAGGTACCTTAGTTGCAGGCTCCCAGCCCTGGTCGGGGGCATGCAGGAAGCAATCAATTGATGTGTCTCTCTTACATCAGTGTTTCTCTCTGTCTCTCCCTCTCCCTTCCACTCTCTCTAAAAATCAATGGAAAAAATATCCTCAGGTGAGGATTAAAAAAAAAAAAAAAAGGTAACATACTATATGATTCCATCTAAGTAATATTTTGAAATGACAATATTACAGAAGTGAAGAACAAATTAATGGTTGCCAGGGTTACAGGTTTATAAAAGGGTGGAGGAAGGTGTGGTTATTAAAGAGCAACCAGAACTGTACTATATCTCGATAATGGTTGTGGATACACAAATTCACACATGATGAAATTCCACAGAACTACAAACACATACAGAAGTACATGTAAAACTGGTCAAATCTTAATAAACTTGTAGATTGTACCAATATCAATTTCCTGGTTTTGATATAATAGTATAGTTGTACAGGCTGTTCTACTGATAGAAGCTGGGTAAAGGCATATTTTTCTTACAACTTCCTGTAAATTAGACTTATTTTGCAATGAAAGTTATATTTATTTCACAATGAAAATAAATGCTGAGAAATTATACAGTTATAAATTAGTAATGAAAGACATTTAAAAAATTAAAATTACATTCCATATGTACAAAAATCTAAAGGAAAAAGTAAGCATGTTTAGGTAGAAGTAAAAAAAAAATCTCTGAAATATTAAAGAAAAATACAGTAAGACTAACAGCAGATTAGAAATTTCAACAAAACAAATCAAGGGGAAAAAAATCTTGAGGTGATAGCAATAGAAACTAACCAAAATAAAACACAGAGAGAAAAAACCCCACACTAAAATAAAATGAACAAAGCATCAGTGAATTGTGAAATAAATTCAAATTGCCTAATATATGTGTTAGTGGTATTTGCAAGAGCACGGGAAAAAAACTTTAAAATCCTATATAATAAAAGCCTAATATGCTAAGTGCCCAGTCGTCCATTCAACCAATCAAAGTGTAATATGCTAATGATATGCTAAGGCTGCTCAACTGCTTGCTATGATGTGCACTGACCACCAGGGGCTAGACAGTCAACTGGTCGACCAGTTGCTATGACGTGCACTGACCATCAGGGGGCAGGCACTCCAACTGGTAAGTTAGCTTGCTGCTGGGGTCCAGCAGATCAGGACTGAGCGAGACGGGCTGGACACACCTTGGAGCCCTCCTGCAGTCCCGCCCAGGCTGGCCAACCTCCCACGTCCTTTCCTGGCCCTGATCGTGCACCAGTGGGTTCCCTCGGCCTGGCCTGTGCCCTCTTGCAATCCGGACTGAGGGGACCCCCCCCCCCCGAGTGCATGAATTTTGTGCACCAGGCCTCTAGTAAATAATAACTAAACATTTCCAAATTGGAATAAAACTATAAATACACAGATCCAAGAAGCTCAAAGAACCAAACTAAGACACTCATTACCAAACTGCCTAAACCCAGTAATACAGAGTAAAATTTTTCCTTTATTATTTTTCCCATCACCATTTCCCCCCATACCCTCCTCTACATCTACCCATCCCCTTTCCCATCAGCATAACCACACTATTTATTGTCCATGCCAATGAGTTTTTTCTCTTATTTTCTTTATTGCTCAATACCTCCACCCCCGCTACACAGCACTGCTCCCCTTACCGCTAACAGCTGTCAGCCTGCTCTCTATAAGTTTCTATTTTGATTATTAGTTCATTTTGTTCATTAGATTCCACATATAGTGAAATCATATGGTACTTGTCTTTCCAGAGTAAATATAAAAGCAACCAGACTATGCTGCCATAAAAAAGAAGGAATTCTTACCATTTGCAGCAACCTGGATGGAACTGGAGAACTTTATGCTAAGTGAAATAAGCCAGTCAATGAAAGAAAAATACCACATGATCTCACTCATTTATGGATAACAAAGAACATTATAAACTGATGAACAAAAAGATAGATACAGAGACAGTAAAGCATCAAACAGACTGTCAAATTACAGCGGGAAGGTTAGGGAGAGGTGGGGGAGATAAGAGATCAACCGAAGGACTTGTATGTATGCATATAAGCATAACCAATGGACGCAAAACACTGGGGGGTGATGGCATGTATGGGAGTGGGGTTGGGTGGCAATGGTAAGATATGTACACATATAATACCTTAATAAAAAAATGAAAAAGTAAAATAAAATAAAAGCAACCAGAGAAAAAGGACATATTACAATATAGAGGAATAAAGATGAATATGACAACAGAATTCTCACTGAAAACTACTCAAGTCAAAAGACAATGGAGTAATATCTTAAAGGACGGAATGAAAAACTATCAACCAAGAATTCTATATTCAGAAAATATCTTTCAAAAATGAAGGCAAACTAAAGACTTTTCAGTCATATGAAAGCTAAAAGAATTCATCACCAGCAGACTTGTACTAGTCCTTCAGGCTTAATGAATATGATAACAAATAGGAATATGGATCTATACAAAGAAATGGTGAGCACCAGAAATGGTAACAATGTGGGTAATTATAAAAAACTTTTTTGTTCAATATTTAGATATATTATTTAAAATTATCAACTATTCAAAGCAAGAATAATTTAAAATATATTATACAACTTATATATACAAGTAAAATGTATGACCAGAACAGAGCAAGGATCAGGAAGGAAGAAGCACAAATATATTATTGTAAAGTTGTTACACTACCCATGAAGTAATACAACACTATCTTGAAGTATAACGTATGACCTGTTACAGGAAAAATGGCAATCAATAGAAACTCACTTAGGAATCCCAGACATTGGACTTACTACTTTAAATGAGCCATCTTAAATAAGATTTAAAAAGGAAAGGAAACCATGACTAAAGGATTAAAGGAAAATTATCAGAACAATGTCTCAGCAAAAAAAAAAGAATATTGATAGAAATTATAAAAAGGAACTAAAAAGAAATTTTGGAGTTGGAAAAATAATAAGGGAGCCTGGCCAGCATGGCTCAGTAGTTAAGTATCAACCTATGAACCAGGAGGTCACAGTTCAATTCCTGGTCAGGGCACATGTCTAGGTTGTGGGCTCAATCTCCAGTAGGGGAGGTTCAGGAGGCACCCGATCAATGACACTCTCTCATCATTGATATTTCTATTTATCTTTCCCTCTTCCTTCCTCTATGAAATCAATTAAAAAATATTTTAAAAATAATAATAAGGGAAATTAAAAACATCAGTAGAGGGGTTTGACACAAGATCTGAGCAGGTAGAAGAAAGAATCAACACACTCAAAGCTAGGTCAATTAATATTATTCAGTCTGAGGAACAAAAAGAAAAAATAATTCTAAAAATATGATTAAAGCCCCAGAGACCTGTGGGACACTATCAGCATATCAACAAATTCATAATGGGAGTCCCATGAGAGAAGAGAAAAGGGAAGAAAGAATATTTACTAAAATAATGGCCAAAATTTTCTCAAATTTAATTAAAAACACTGACTCTGCAAATTCGAGAAGCTCCCTATAAACCATGGAGGCCAGAAGGCAGAGGGACCATATATTCAAAGTGCTAAAAGAAAAAAGACTGTTGTCCTGGCCAGTTTGGCTCAGTGGGTAGAGCGTCAGCCTGCTGACCAAAGGGTCCCAGGTTCGATTCCGGTTGCAGGCTCCTCCCCAGCCCCGGCCCTGGTCAGGGCGAGTGCAGGAGGCAATCAATCGACACGTTTCTCTCACATCAATATTTCTCTCTGTCTGTCCCTCTCTTTAAAATCAATGAAAAAAAGTATCATTTGTGGGGATTAAAAATAATCCTATATAATAAAAGGCTAATATGCAAATAGACCGAACGGCAGAACAACCGGTCACTATGACGTGCGCTGACCACTAGGGGGTGCGTGTGGAACATGGCAGGCACTGGCCGCAGCAGGGTGGTAGAGCAGGTGAGCGGGGGTGCCAGACCAAGGTGGAGTGCCAGTTGCTGTCATTGGGGTGAGCCTCTGGTGGTTACTGAAAATTCTTTGTTCCCATGCACCGCAGTCCCGCAGGGCACTCGCACCTGCTGCCAGTGCCGGCCTGCTCGCACCCACAACCAGTGCCAAAGCCGCTGCTCACACCTGCTGCTCCTGAGGGGCGATCAGAGCAGCAGCTGCCACTCACACCCACTGACGGCACCGGCCCCACTCACACCCACTGCTGGCACTGGCCCCAATCACTCCATGCCATTGTCAGCGGGTGCAAGCAGGGCCAGCGCCACCGTCAGTGAGTGGAAGTGGAGGCGGCAGAAGCAGGGCTGCCAGCAGACAGAGGACCGGGGGACGTGGTGGGAGGGGCCAGGCAGGGGCATGGAGGATGGGCCAAGACCTGCCTCTGTGTCTACTACAGCCTCGCGGCCCACAGTTCCTTTCAAGGTGCATGAATTCGTGCACTGGGAAGGAAGAGAGGGAGGGAGGGAGGAAGGGACTGTTAACCAAGAATTCTACATCCAGTAAAAACACCCTACCAGACCGCTGTACCGATTTTTCGGTAATTTCCAAATCTGCCGCTATACCGCTGTACCTAATTTTCGGCACTTTGCCTAGTATGTGAAAAAAAAAAAGCGTCACAAACTAAAAATAACCAACCAATCGTGGTCAAACCTCATGGTTAGCCATTGCAAATGTCTGCCCCCATGTGTTTGAATTGACTTGGTGTGGTTTAAGGGAACAGTTAGGTTCAGGGCCTCAGGTCTGGTAGGGTTAAAAATGAAGGAGCCCTGGCCAGGTGGCTCAGTTGGTTGGAGCATTGTCCCATGCACCAGAGAAAAAGACTTAGGTTCAATTCTCTATCTCAACCCAGGGCACATGGCTGGGTTGCCAATTCGATCCCTGATTGGGGCACATAGGGGAGGCAACTTATTGATGTTTCTCTCTCACATCAATGTTTCTCTCTCTCTCTCTTTCCCTTCTTCTCTCTCTAAAAATCAATAAGAAAGCAATATATCCTCAGGTGAGGATTAAAAAAATAAAAAACTTAACAATTAATTTAAAAATAGAAAAATTAAGACATTCCCACATAAAAATAGAAAACTTACTGCTAGCAGACCTAAATCATATGAAATACTATGAGAGTCACTCAGACTAAAATAAAAGGGCACTAGGCAGTAACCAAATACAAACAAAGAAATAAAAGAATAATGGTAAAGGTAACTATATAGGTAAATGTAAAAGACAGTATATATGAATTTTTTGTTTGTAACTATTTTTACCTCTTATTTAAAAGACAACTGCATAAAGCTACAATTATAAATCTGTGTTGATGGGCACACAATGTACAAAGATTCAAATTGTATGATAATAATATCACAAAAGAGGGGAGAGGGAACCGAGTTATACAAGCACAAAGTTTTGTATACTATTATAATTGTTATGTATACTATTGTAATTGAGTTGGTATTAACTGAACTACATTGTTATAAATTAAGATGGTAATTGTAATCCCCAGGGCAAGCACTAAGGAAATAACTCTACCTCATAAAGGGAATCTATAAAACCCCATAAATAAAATCATACTTAACGATGAAAGTCTGAGTACAAGCTTAGTAACAAGACAAGGATGCCCAGTTTTGCCACTGCTATTCAACATTGCACTGAGGGTACTGGCTAGAGTATGAGGCAATAAAGAGAAAGAAAGAAATCCAGATTCAAAAAGAAGTGAAAATATCTCCATTTGCAGATGACATGATCTTGTATCTAAAATCCTAAGGAACCCACTAAAAACTAATAAATAAGTTCAGCAAGGTTGAAAGATATAAGATCAATATACAAAAATTGAACAGTCAAAATACTAAATTAAGAAAAAACTCCATTTACAACTGTAACAAAAATAATAATTACTTAAGTATAAATTTAACAAAAGAAGTGTAAGGTGTATGGTTAAAAAAAGTGTAAAACTTGTATACTGAAAATTATAAACTACTACTGACAGAAATTAAAGATCTAAATAAGGGGAAGATATCCCATATTCATGGATTGGAAGACTTATTATTACTAAGATGGTAACACTCCCAAAACTGATCTACAGATTCAATGCAATTGCTATCGAAATCCTAGATGACACCTGACCTGTATAGTTCAGTGGTTGAACATCGACTCATGAACCAGGAAGTCACGGATCGATTCCCGATCAGGACACACGCCTGGGTTGCTGGTTCGATCCCCAGTAGGGGACATGATTCTCTCTCATCATCGACGTTTCTATCTCTCTTCCTCTCCCTTTCTCTCTCTGAAATTAATAAAAACATATTTTTTAAAATCCTAGATGGCTGTTTTGCAGAAAAATTGACAGAATAATCTAAAATTCACATGGAATGCAAGAGACCTAGAATAAATGACATAATGATGAGAAAGAAAAACAAAAATGCAGGACTCATATTTCCTGATTTCAACTTACTGTATACACAAAGCTACAGTAATCAAAACAGTATTGTAGTGGAACAAAACTGAATGCCCAAAAATACACCCTTATATTTATGGTCACCTAATTTTCGACAAGGGTGCCAAGACAATCAAATAGGCCAAGAATAGCGTTTTCAACAAATGGTGCTGGGACAAGTGGATATCTACACTTAAAAGAATAAAGTTCAAACCATACCTCATACCATACACAAAAATTAACTCAAAGAGCGAAAACTATAAAACTCTTAAAAGAAAACTTTGAAATAAATCTCTGTGACCTTGGGTTAGGCAAAACCTTAAAAGCATAAATAGCCCTAACCGGTTTGGCTCAGTGGATAGAGCATTGGCCTGCGGACTGAAGGGTCCCAGGTTCGATTCCGGTCAAGGGCATGTACCTTGGTTGCGGGCACATCCCCAGTAGGGAGTTGTGCAGGAGGCAGCTGATCGATGTTTCTCTCTCATCGATGTTTCTAACTCTCTATCCCTCTCCCTTCCTCTCTATAAAATATATTTAAAAAATAAAAGCATAAATAACAAAAAGAAAAATAGAAAAGTACTGATACTTAGAAATAACACACCCACTAGGATGGCTAGAAAAAAAGACAGACAATAAGATGTTTGATGAGGATAAACAAATTGGAACCCTCATACATTGGTAGTGGTAATGTAAAATAGCACAGCCACTTTGGAAGCAGTTTGACAATTCCTCAAAAAGTTAAACATAGAGTTACCATATGATCCAGCAATTACACTCTTAGGATATACACCCAAGAGAAATGAAAACATGTCTACACAAAAACCTGTACATAAATGTTCATAGCAGCATCATTCATAGTACCCCAAAAGTGGAAACAATACTGATGCCCACCAATTGATGAATGAATACATAAAATGTAACATACCACACAATGGACTATTATTCACCCATAGATAGGAGAAAAGTATTGATACACAATACAATTTGGATGAATCTCTAAAACATTATGCTAAATGAAAGAAGCCAGACACAAAAGGTAACATATTGTCTTAATCCTTTTATATTTTATATCCATACTAAGCAAATCCATAGAGACAGAAAGCAGATTTGAAGTTACCAAGGGGAGGTGGAAATAGGGAGTGACCACTTAATGGATATGGAATGGCTTATGAAATAATCAAAGAGTTTTAAAACTAGAGAGATAGTGGTTGCACAGCACTGTAAAGTTATTAAGTACCACTGAATTGTAGACTTTAAAATTGTCAATTGTATGTTATATGAATTTTACCTCAAATAAAAAAAATTAACTTGGAGGAAAAAAGCATATGTCCATACAAAAATTTGTACACAAATATTCATAGCATAGCTTTATTTGTAGTTGCTGAAAACAACCCAAATGTACATCATCAAGTGAATGGATAAACAAACTGTGTTACAGCTATACAAGAGATTGCTACTCAGCAATAAAAAGGAATGAACTACTGACACATGCAACAGCATACATGAATCTCAAAATAATGATGCTTAGTGGGAAAAAAAAGTCAAACCAGAAATAAATAAATGTGAGAGCATCCACTTTACAATTCCATTTATATAAAATTCTAGACAATGGAAATTATTCTATAGTAACAGAAAGTTGATCAGTAGTTGCCTAGAGACCACAGAGGTTGAGGGACCGACTACAAATGGGAATAAGGAAACCTGTGGGGCTGATGAATATGTTCATTACCTTGACTCTTGTTTTAGTTTTATGGGTGGACACTTATGTCAAAATTTTAAAATTATACATTTTTAATATATACAGTTTACTATATGTCAATTATAGCTCAATCAAGCTTTAAAAAAAAAAGGAGAAGGAAAAATAGGGCAATGTACTCATGTTGGCCACTCAAAAACTGATAAGGTAGTAATAAAAGCAGTTTGCTTTATCTTGTTGTACAGATAACACTTGGCAAAATTAAACTTGGACCACTCAAAGTAGCAGATAAATCTGAATTTTCTTAAACTTAAAAATACTTCCATTAATCTACATTATAATTTCAATCTTCTTTTTTGACTGACCTTCAGTTAGTAGTGCTAGAACCCTCCCAGTTCTGGCAAGTAATACAATTAATGTGATCTGTAAATAAGCATTTAGATACACCAAGAAAGCTCTTACAAGAAACTCTAATAAGGTTCTTCAAAGCTAAAAATATCTGTGAACAGTATCTCAAGTGTGATGAAATCAACAAAAGACTCCTACTATCTACATGAATTACCTCTTAAGAATTCCCCAGTTATATATATTTTACCTTTTGTAGATATTTGTTCAAATAAATTTAAACTATTTCAAGACATTTTATCTACCTTCTAAAAAGTTAGAAAAGCCTTATGGTTAAAACCCTAAGCTGAATTTTGCTTTACCAAAAAGTATGTCCATTGTTTTAAAGACAATAAAAAAGTATGATGTATTTCACTAGTGGGAAAAGTTATAAATATAGAGGTGAAGTTCTATCAATCATAACTACTTTACATTCATATTTATTCCAGCCAGGTGAAGAATGACGTTATCTAATCCAAGCTACCATTGTCCCTCACTTCAACTGCAGCAATAGCCTTTTTATGTTTTAATTCAGCTGAACTCAATCTTGATATAGCCTCTAAGTCTTAATTTCTTCATCTATTAAATGGGTACAATAACACTTCCAATCTCATGAAGATGTATGAGGATTAAATAAGAATACAGGTATAGCATTTAGTTTGTTGCCTGGTACATAAAAAGTATATGCTACCTATTATTACCTGAATAAATGTTCAGCCTCCATGAGTCCAGTGCTGGAATGGCATCACATATAAGAAACAAGTCTAACCTCAAAAAAAAAAAAAAAAAAAAAAAGTAAGTTAAAAGCAATTTAAATCTTAATATTTTGAGACTCTCAAAGAAAATAAAAAAGAGATTCATTTAAAAATCCACAGCAGCTTCTTAATGTCTTCATTCCCAATTCCTTTTGCTCACAATGTTTCTCTTAACTCTAATACCTGCCCTGAACACTTTATATCCACCCCTCCGCTCAATTCACTGCTCATTTGGCTCTTTCCCCTCTGTTGATCCCCTTCTCATAAGCAGTTCTCAACTTCCTAATATAAATCAATCATCCAGTCTTACTCCTTGAAATTCTTCAGCTGTTTTTTTACTCATTATCTTTTTACAAGTTCAGAAACTGGGCTAGCAGATCTGGAATCTCCTTTAGTAGGTGAGAAGCAAGAATAGAGAGGCCAGAGACAGATTTTTCTTCTGTGAGTACAGCAAAACCTCAATATAATGGACTAATTTGGGGAAGGGGGTGTCCGTTAAAGCTGAAAGTCTATTATGTAATACTAGTTTCCCGGTGCAGATTCATGCACAATGAAAGGAAATTAATTAGAAGAAACATTTTAATATTGTTATTCGCCCTTTCTCTATGATAGAAGTGTCAACCAAATTCACAATTGACAATGACAGATCAAAACACATGCGTGCGATTGGCGCCAGTGAGAGCTTTATATGTATCACACATTCGCGAGTCAACTTAGCCTTTTATATATATAGCATAAACTTGCTTAATTAGACCTGCTTTCTGATTTAGCTAAACTTTTTCCAGCCCAGTGAAGCACCCCAACTTCTCTTTCAGGTAATTGTCAGCAACACAGCAGTAAATATCAATATGAAGCAGATTATTATTGAAGATTATGCAGGGAGAACAAAAGGTAAAATATTTAATTGTAGCAGTGTTTGACTATATTCTGTGCAGTGAGAAAACCTGAAGTCATTTGCAAGGTCCACCATTTACTTCTTTTCAATCAGGTCAAGTTTCTAAACTTTCTAAATCTCCGTTTTCTTTTTTTTTTTTTTAATATATTTTATTGATTTTTTACAGAGAGGAAAGGAGAGGGATAGAGAGTTAGAAACATCGACCCGCTGCCTCCTGCACACCTCCCACTGGGGACGTGCCCGCAACCAAGGTACATGCCCTTGACCGGAATCGAACCTGGGACCCTTCAGTCCGCAGGCCGACGCTCTATCCACTGAGCCAAACCGGTTCTGGCCTAAATCTCCGTTTTCCAGCTAATGAAAAGAAAATAGGATTCTACCCAGTCTCCTATCTACCTACTCCAGGACTTCTGTGAGGATCAAATGAGATGAGTCACATGAAAACAATTCACAAACATTTGGTTCAACTGTAAAATGTTTGCATCTGGCTATAAAGCAAGTCAGGTTCCTGGGCTGAAGAAACTCCAAGGAAGCTAGTTGCTAGGGAGAGGAAGCTGGGTGTTGCTATGTGATGTCATCACCCAGTGCCCACAACCACTGTTTCTGGGCTGGGCTGGGCTGTGGGCCGCATTTTGCACCATGGGGTCTTGGCAGTGTTGGCTGCAATTTGGTGGGGTGTCACTCCGGAGTGGTGGTGGGGCCTGTGTCCTAGTTGGGGGAAGCAGAATGTTGGTTTGTCAGCGCCAGGCCAGTGGTGCCATTTATTTTTAAATGGCCAGTGTGCATCATGGCAGCGCCTGCATTAAGTGTCTGCTCCCTGATGGTCAGTGTGCAATATAGCTAACAGTCAGAAGGATGGACACTTACCCTTTTATATATATACACTAGAGGCCCAGTGCATGAAATTCGTGCACGGGTAGTGTCCCTAATGGCTGCTGGTTGCTGGCCTGGGCCTCCCTTCCCCAGCTGCTAGCCATCAGCCTGGGCTTTCCTTCATTCTGCGCCACCCCCTGGTGGTCAGCACACACCATAGCTAGTGATCGAACTCCCAGTCGGTCAAACTCCCGAGGGGACACTTTGCATATTAGACTTTTATATTTATAGATATAGGGGTCCCTTGGGCTGGCCTGCGGGGATCAGGCCGAAGGGTGTCCTGGACTGCGAGAGGGCGCAGGCCAGGCCGAAGGACCCCACCAGTCCTCTAGTATGCATATAAGATCTTTGGTTAATCTCTTCCCACCCTCCCCCCTCCCCCCTTCCCTTTGAGATTCATCAGTCTGTTCCATGTTTCCAGGCCTGTGGTTTGATGATCTGCCCCCTGGTGGTCAGTGCACAACATAGCTAACAGTCGGCCGGTCACTTAAGCTTTTATATATATAGACCAGAGGCCTGATGCATGAAATTCGTGCAAGAGTAGGCCCTCGCAGCTGCAGCTTCGTCCAGAGGTCATCCAGAAGGTCATCCAGACAGTCATTCTGCTGTGCGGCCATTCGGTCAATTTGCATATTACGCTTTTATTATTACAGATAATAGGTTTTCCTAATGTGTATGTTAAAAAATTTACAAATTAGTTTACCTATTTTTACTTATGTAGATGTTTGTGTAATTAAAATTAAATATTTATGAAAAGTTTAATATCACAGAAAAGTCTTCTATATGTATTACAGTAATTTTAAATTTATACTGAATAGGTCTAGTAAATGCTTGCAGTCACCAGATGCACTGCTGGGGCATGGCTTAGTTCATATGGCAGGCAAGTGTTAAAACTGCTTCAGAGCCCTGCTGATGTGACTCAGTGGTTGAACCAGGAGATCACGGTTCGATTCCTGATCAGGGCACATGCCAGGGTTGCAGGCTCAATCCTCAGTAGAAGGCATGCAGGAGACAGCCGACCAGTGATTCTCTCATCATTGATGTTTCTATCTCTCTCTCCCTTCCTCTCTGAAATCAATAAAAATATATATTAAAAAGACAAAACTGCTACAGAAAGTCATGGCAATGACAACAGAACCAATTACCTCATGCCATACAGTGTGATCATGTACTAATCATTTGCCAAACATTGTTTATGAGTGGTGACTCTTGGATTTAAATATGTAGACTATAGTTGTAGATATGTAATATTTATTTATGTCGGTGATATTACTACAGTGTTTTTTCCAACATATGGCCCATTCACTAAAATTTGTTAAAAATAACAGTGAATAACAAAACAAAAAAAAAAAACCACCTCTTAATTTAATTATAAGCAAATCTTGGTTAAAAGCATTTTAAAATTAATAGGGTATTAATTTTCACATATGACATGACTGGAAATTTGTTGTAAATCCCAAGTCTATTAAATTGAGGTCCAAAAAAATCGGGGGGGTTACTGTATAAATAATTACTGTAAACACATAATTTAATATCTCCCCACCCCAAATGCAATATTTATTAGTATTATTGCTATTACAGGACTGAGGATTAGCTGCTGCTTAATCCTCTTTTAAAACCCTGAGTGCTGGAACTACTACTAGAACCTTTAATATGCCCAAGACAGTCTGTGTTCTTGGAACAGTCTGTTCCACAAAATGCCTAGGCCCTACTGTGTTCTATGCTGAAGTGAGGAGTATTCTTAACTTACCACTTTGTTTCACAATACTATTCCATGATCACATCACCAACAGCTGTCTTCCCAATATTAAACTAAGATTTATATGAAAAAGCTCTTCCAGTTTCTTTATAGCCCCTGAACTTCAGGGTTTGGGCATTACAAAAGTATGGTAGTTTGGTTAGGGTTGGGAGACATGGCCAAAGGCTACTGTCCTTCCCTTTTCACCACCAATCTTGTGTCTGAAACACTGCCTTGCTTGGTGAATTTTTCCCCAGGACATGCCTTGTTTTCCCCAATGCAAAGAAATTACTAGTTGCCTTTCTCCATAGGCCCTCAAACCATGTCCAAACTGATTTTTCAGTGGGCATAGCAGGTATACACTTAGAGCAACACCAAGAGCTCACTCCCCAACTCTGAGTCAGAGAGTCAAGAGCAACATAATTCAAAGCACCCATTAGTATTTACTGTTGTAATGGTTTTCTTGCCCTATTTGTAGTCTTACCAAAACTAAAAGTGGAATACTTTCTGATAAAAGTTCAATTCCTTTCCACTGTCCATCCTCCATAAACCCCACATAGTTTGCAGGGTTTTTTTTATTTTTGTTTTTTTAATAAAATGCAATAGCTTCTTAACTAATCTCTCTACTTCCATTCTGGGCACTCTTATCTGTTCTTCCCGAAGAAGCATGAGTGATCTTTTTAAAATGTAAATCAGGCCCAAGGTTGCAGGTTCCAGCCCTGATGAAGGCACAAACAAGAAGCAACCAATGAATGCATAAATAAGTGGAGCAACAAATCAATGTTTCTCTCTCTTTCACATGCACATACACACACACACACACAAATCAATAAAAAAAATTTTAATTAAAGAAAAAGTAAATGTAAATCAGATCATTTAGCTTTCTTGCTCAACCAGCTTCCTCCCACCAATGGCTTTCCATCATCCCAAGCAAGGTCTAGAGTCCTACAAAATGTGGCCCCTGCCTATTCTTGAACATACCTAATCACTTACTTCCTTAAAGCTTTTGTATTTGTTGTTCCTCTGTCCAAAATATGCCTCTCCCATCAAGAAAATGCTGAGTCTGCCTCCCCTCAAGTACTAGTACATATGTCCCTACAAAGTGGTCTTCCCTGACCACCCAATCTGAAGTCTCTCCCCGTCTCCTTTACTCTCAATCACATTACCACATCTATTTTCTTCATAGCACTTATTACACTGTAATTACTTACTTGTTATTTATTTGAAAATAGTTTATCTTCTCAAACAAGAATTCAAGCTCTTTGAGAGCAGAAATCTTGTGTGTTTTGTTCATCTGCACCGCCAATGACAAATAGTGGCTGACACACAAGAAGCACTGAAAGTTTTCTAGTTGTTTGTCATTTACAAAGGTAAATAATACCTTTAAAAACCTAACTTGGGCCCTTGCTAGTTTGGCTCAGTGGATAGAGGGTTGGCCAGAGGAATGAAGGATCCCGGGGTTCGATTCTGGTCAAGGGCAAGTACCTAGGTTGCAGGCTCAATACCATGCCCTGGTCGGGGTGCATGCAGAAGGCAACCAATCGATGTGTCTCTCACATCAATGTTTCTCTCTCTCTCTGCCCCTTCCACTCACTCTAAAAATCAATGGAAAAATATCCTCGGGTGAGGATATTTTTTGTTAATCCTTGGGGGAGGATTAACAAAAATAATAATAATTAAAAATAAATAAAACAGGTTTTAGATTTTTAAAGGTTTTTACAAACTTATTTGTACACCCAATAAGATGGCCAAGCTGTCAAAACTCTGTGTTCTCTTCTTCATTCTAACAATCTTCCTTGTATTCTCAGAAATTTCCCGTTTTTTCTCTGAAGATAAAATTTGCACTCTGAAAATAAAATGGCAATTGTATCTAGCAACACTGTTCTTTGGGTCTGTGGGGCCCAAATCCAATGTTCTCAGGCAGCAGCAATTCCCAAAGATCTGGCTACCAGCATTGATTGCATTGAGTAGTGCCTCACAGCCCAGAACAATTAGGCTAAACTGACCCAAGCTGAAAATGCCTGTGAAAGAATCAGGGATGATAAGAGTTCTATGAAGAACTCCAAATGCCTTAAAGATAATTTCACAGAAATACAAAGAATCAGTTCAGTTATCTAATGGTGCATTCTATAAAGCCTTAATAATTACCCTGTAACCAGAAAAACACATATGTTGTCCTAGCCTTCTAATCAGCTGCATTTAGCAGCCAACATCCATCTTTTGCAATAAAATGCCACCTCCGAGTTATTTCTATCAAATTATCACTGGTTTGGATGGCTCAGTTGGTTGAAGCATCATCCCGTATACCAAAAGATTGCGGGTTTGATTTCTAGTCAGGGCACATACCTAGGTGGCAGATTTGACCCCAGATTGGGAGGCAACTGATCAATGTTTCTCTCTCACATGGATGTTTCCCTCTCCTTCCCCTCTTCCTCTCTCTGAGCAGATCCTCAAGTGACAATTTTTTAAAAATTATCACTGGTTTGGGCAACAGATAAATCAAAAACCACAGGTAACGAATTTACTTGTCTGAGACCCAAGACAAATAAACCTACTAGGAGAAACAGAATAGCCTCTAGTAAACCAGAGACAAGTTGTGAAGATCCTGCCCAGCTGACATGGCTCAGTTGTTAAGCGTGAAACTATGAACTGGGAGGTCAGGGCACATACCCCGGGCTGCAGGCTTAATCCCCGGTAAGGGGTGTGCTGGAGGCAGCCAATCGATGATTCTCTCTCATCAATAATGTTTCTATCTCTATCTCCCGCTCCCTTCCTCTCTGAAATCAATATAAATATATATTTATTTTTTAAAAGAAAAGAGGCCGAAACCGGTTTGGCTCAGTGGATAGAGCGTCGGTCTGCTGACTGAAGGATCCCGGGTTCAATTCCGGTCAAGGGCATGTACAATGGCTGCGGGCACATCCCTGGTAGTGGGTGTGCAGGAGGCAGCTGGTCGATGTTTCTCTCTCATCGATGTTTCTAGCTCTCTATCCCTCTCCCTTCCTCTCTATAAAAAATCAATAAAATATATTTTTTTAAAATAATTAAAAAATAAAATAAAGAAAAGAGGAGAAACCAAGATGGCGGCATAGGTAAACACCTAAACTGCTGCCTCGCACAACAATTTCAAAACTACAACTAAAAGACAAAACAGACATCATCCAGAACCACAGGAAGGCTTGCTGAGTGGAAATTCTACAACTAGAAGGGAAGAGAAAAGCACACTGAGACTCAGAGGAGCTGTGGAAGTAAAGTGCAGAGGTACGGAGGCGCGCGCGGAAAGGGCAGCAAGCTGGCTTTCTCAATCAGGAGGGAGACCAAAGCTCCCGACTGCTCTGAAATCCAGTTCCGGGCGAAATTATGGGGACACAGACTCATACAGGGAGAAACTAGACTGTCTGGCAGCGGGCGAAACTTGAGAGAGGCTTTCTCTCAGAGGTGCTTCCAGCGATTACTGTGGGACACTGAGACCCAGGGGCCTCTTAGGGCAGGGCTGACGGGAAGCCATTGTTGTTTGCTCCACCCTGAGACTCCGCCCCATCCAAACTGAGTGCAGAGGCTTTTGCATATGAATGGCCTGGTCCTTTGAATTCTAAACTTACCTAACAAACTGCAGCTGAGTCAGTGAGACTCAGAACATCCAAAAGAAGGCCCAAGGCCCCACAGCAGCTTGCATTGCTTCACAGCTGGGCCTCATCTGGGCACCTCCAAAACCCAAACAAAGAGGAGGAATCTGCAGATATTTCCGTAGCTCCTGCTGGGTGGCCTCAGGCAGAGGCTAAATTAGCACCTCCTTGGAGATCCAAGACCAGTGTACCCAGGGGTCAGAGTGGGACCATCCAGATTACAACTCTTCAGATCCATAAGGGACACACTCAGGGGGCAGACTCAGTGAGCACCAAAGCCCCACTGAAGCAAGTCTTGTCTCATAAGGGTGTCTCCAGCACAGAAGTTCTCCCAGCGTAGACACAGCTGATCCTCACAGCCAATTGGCCTGGAGGTCAATTCCTCCCAGTGATACCAACAACAATCAAGGCTTAACTACAACAAGACTGTGCACACAGCCCACAAAGGGGTACACCAAGAGTATCCACCTCAGGTAACTGGGGAGGCTGAGCCACTGGGCCCTATAGGACACCTAGCACACAAAGCCATTCTATCAACTCAGGGAAGCAGCCAAAATGCAAAGACCAAGAAACAGGTCACAAATGAAAGAAATGGAGGAAAGCAAACGAATGGATATAGAGTTCAAAACCATGGTTATAAGGTTTTTCAAGCATTTTCTAGAAAAGGTCGATAAATTTAGCGAGACCCACGAGGATATGAAAAAGGACCAACTAGAAATTAAGCATACACTGACTGAAATAAAAAATATACAGAGATCCAACAGCAGACTAGAGGATCACAAGAATCAAGTCAAAGATTTGAAATACAAAGAAGCAAAAAATACCCAACTGGAAAAGCAAAAAGAAAAAAGAATCCAAAAATATGAAGATAGTGTAAGGAGCCTCTGGGACAACTTCAAGTGTACAAACATCCAAATTATGGGGGTGCCAGAAGAAGAAAGAGAGCAAGATACTGAAAACCTATTTGAAGAAATAATGACAGAAAACTTCCCCCCACCTGGTGAAAGAAATAGACTTACAAGTCCAGGAAGCACAGAGAACCCCAAACAAAAGGAATCCAAAGAGAACCACACCAAGACACATCATAATTAAAATGCCAAGAGCAAAAGACAAAGAGAGAATATTAAAAGCAGCAAGAGAAAAACAGTTACCTACAAGGGAGCACCCATACGATTGTCAGCTGATTTCTCAACAGAAACTATGCAGGCCAGACGGGAATGGCAAGAAATATTCAAAGTGATGAGTAACAAGAACCTACAACCAAGATTACTCTACCCAGAAAAGCTATCATTCAGAATTGAAGGGGCGATAAAGAGCTTCACAGATAAGAAAAAGCTAAAGGAGTTCATCACAGCCAAACCAGTATCATATGAAATGCTGAAAGGTATTCTTTAAGAAGAGGAAGAAGAAAAAGGTAAAGATAAAAATTATGAACAACAAATACATATCTAACAACAAGTGAATCTAAAAATCAAGTGAATAAAAAATCTGATGAACAGAATAAACTGGTGAATATAATAGAATCAGGGGCATAGAAAGAGAGTGGACTGACAATTCTCAGGGGGAAAGGGGCATGGGGGGTGCGGGAAGAGATTGGACAAAAATCGTACACCTATGGATTAGGACAGTGGGGCGGGGGTAAGGGCAGAGGGTGGGATGAGAACCGGGTGGAGGGGAGCTATGGGGGGAAAAAAGAGGAACAATTGTAATAATCTGAACAATAAAGATTTATTTTTTTTAAAAAATAATAAAAATAAAAATAAAAGAGATCCTAACAACTCTAACACTTGGGCACACTGAAATGGCTGTAATCTGAAAAACAGCCACATGACATGTCACTTCCAATGGTGCTCCTAAACTGAAAGTGACCTTCTCTCTCCAAAATAAATAATGTTGCAAGTCAGCTGAATCTTAAACAATGACTCTGACTTTGCTCTAAAATAAGGGCTATGACAGCCACTTTAATGAGAGGACCAATAAACTCAGGGTAAGAGGCTCATTGTGCTAACATTATCACTTTGTCTAGGACTTCAGCTGATTCATCCTGATGGGCTGACAGGTCAGTGACATCTGCACCCTGCCCAAGAGTCTTGTTTATTTCACATATATAAAAAACGCTGTCGCCCTGGCTGGTGTGGCTCCGTGGATAGAGCGTCGGCCTGCGGACTGAAGGGTCCCGGGTTCGATTCCCGGTCAAGGGCATGTACCTTGGTTGCGGGCACATCCCCAGTAGGGGGCGTGCAGGAGGCAGCTGATCGATGTTTCTCTCTCATCGATGTTTCTAACTCTCTATCCCTCTCTCTTCCTCTCTGTAAAAATCAATAAAAATAAAATAAAAATAAATAAATAAAAAACGCTGTCAATTCAAGATAACTGCAATGAGTCTCCTACTATGAGTCTTTTCCTTCCTGACTTCACAGAGCACCTAAGGGGGAAAAGTAGTCATTTCAGGCCCATATTAGTAACTCTGGGTGACTACCAAGGCATAGAGGGGCTAGGAATAAGATCCTTAAAAGGACTACAATGTTTGCTCTTGGCAATTAGCAATTTTTTTTTTTTATTAAAAAGGAGTTAAACGAAAAAATCAAAATCACTTGAGGAAGAAAATCTCTTCAGCATTAACAGATGTTTGGCTTATTATAGTAATTTGGAAAATAGTTGCAAAGTCAGAACCTGCAAATATCTGGTCCTTTGCTACACCAAGTAATCATAGGAGACATCCTTTAACCAAGTAAGCTTTGTTCTAACATGAACCTCCAAGAAGAAAGACAAGTCAAGACAAACAAAAAAAGGAAGGGAGGGAGGGAGGCTGGGAAGGAAGGGAGCAAAAGAAAGAAAGGGGGAAGAAGACAAGGAAGAACAATGCCCACTGTTATAGATTAAACATGGCCACAAATTATTTGCAGTAATTCCAATCAAGAAGTGGAGTTCATTTCCCAACCTCTTAAATCTGAGCTAGAAACAAACAAACAAAACCAAAACAAAACAATCTGAGCTGCCCTTGTCATTTGTTCAATCGGATGCAGCATGAATGGCACTGTGCAATTTCTGAACCTAGGCCTTCAGAGAACTTCCACTCTCACACTCTTGGAACCTAGCCACCATGCAAGGACGCCAAGAAAGTCTGCAGGAGAGGCCATAGCACCCTGGATAACAGCTCTAGCCCAATGCTAGATGATGCTAGAGTAAGACTATCCCGCTACAAACCAGCTCCTAGCCAACCTGCCAACTAACCATAGAATGAGTGAGTCCAGCAGATACCATATGGAATAGAGGCAAGCTGTGCCAGATGAGCCCTGCCCAAATTGCCAGCCCAGGTAATCATAAACAAATAAAGCAGACCCCTGCGCCTCCCCCCCCCTATGCAATTTCACTTTCCACAGTTTCAGTCACCCACGGTCAACCATGGTCCCAAAATATTAAGTGGAGAATTCTAGAAATAAACAATTTATAAGTTTTAAATTGTGTACCATTCTGAGTAGTGTAGTGAAATCTTACGCTGTCTAGCTCTAGGCCCTCAAAAAGCATAAATCATCCCTTTGTCCAGTACATCCATGCTGTATATACTACCCACCCTCACTTAGTAGCCATTTATTATCAAATTAATGGTTGAGACATCAAAGTGCTTATGTTCAAGTAACACTTATTTTACTTAATAATGACCCCAAAGTACAAGAGTAGTGATGCTGGCAATTAGGGTATGTCAAAGAGAAGTTGTAAAGTGCTTCCTTTAAGTAAAATGGTGAGTAAAATAAAATATTTTGAGACACAGAGACTATAGTCACATGATTTTTATTACAGTACATTGTTCCATTTTATTTTTAGTTATTGTGTTAATCTCTTACTGTGCCTAATTTACAAATTAAATTTTATCACAGATATGTACAGAATGGGTAAAAGTACATTTACAGTTGTGAGTGTGCAAAACACAGTTTATTCTTGTATTATTATTTATCAATTTATTACTTTCCATATGAACTATAAATGTACTTTTGACCCACCCTGTATAGGAAAAAATAGTAATATACAGAGGTCCATATGGACCGAGGCTTCAGGCTTCCATTGGGGATTCTGGAACATAAGTTCTCCTCCCACTCCTCCCCCACCCCTGTGGATATAGCACCCCGTGGATAAGGGTGGACTACTGTAAATAGGTGTTTTAAATCACTAAGATTTAGGGTGGTTTGGTCCATAGAAACAGATAACAGAAACACCCACAATCAGCTGAAACTAATTCAAAATACTAATGGGTCACTCAAAATCAGCATGTGCATTCCCATCGTGTAAGCAAACTGGAATCTAAAGAACACAATACAGAACCACCCTCCACTGATAAGATATACCATAGGATCCCAGTAGAATGCTCAGATTCATCCATTTGTCCCTGCATCTATCCCACATGTAAGTACCTGGAGAAGATATGTACAAATATATGTATCCCACAAAGGACTCATATGTAGAATATACAAAGAATTTCTATAAATCAATAAGAAAAAGACAACCCAAAAGTTTAACAGGCGCCGAAACCGGTTTGGCTCAGTGGATAGAGCGTCGGCCTGTGGACTGAAGGGTCCCAGGTTCGATTCCGGTCAAGGGCATGTACCTTGGTTGTGGGCACATCCCCAGTAGGGGTGTGCAAGAGGCAGCTGATTGATGTTTCTCTCTCATCGATGTTTCTAGCTCTCTATCCCTCTCCCTTCCTCTCTGTAAAAAAATCAATAAAATATATTATAAAAAAAAAAGTTTAACCGGCACTTCACAAAAGAGTATACTTAAAGACCAGTATGCATATGAAAAGATATTCCCCATCAATGGTCTTCAAAGAAATGCACATTAAAGCTATAGGAAGACATCACTACACCCCTAACAGACTAGCTAAAATTAAAAGGACTGACAGTACTAAATGTAGTCAAAGATATAGCACAACCAGAACTCTTATACACTGTAGGCAAGAGAATAAATTCATACAACTGCTTTGAAAAACTGTAGTAAAATATACATTTATCCCATGAACTATCATCCCACTCCTGGGTATATAACCAACAGTAGTGAGTGCTTATGTCTATGAAGACATGTACAAAAATGTTCACAGCAGTATTATTCATAACAGTCCAAAACTGACAAACAACTCAATAGAAAATTTATGGTATAGTCACACAATGGAATATAGACGTGATAAAGAACAAACCATTGCAATATGCAATTACAATGTTGAGGGAAAAAGACATAAAAAGTATATATTATACTAGAGGCCCGATGCACGAAATTTGCCTTCGCAGCCTCGGCTTCGTCCAGAAGGCCGTCCGGAAGATCATTCAGCCGTCCAGTCTAATTAGCATATTACCCTTTTATTATTATAGACTAGTGGCCCTGCGCATGAATCCGTGCACAAGTAGTTTGCTGCCACTTGCCTCAGCTGGCCGCCCCGCCCACCACCGCTCGTAGCTCTCCACCACACATAGCTCACTGCCCCATCCTCCAGTAGCTCTCCACCTGCTGCCCCACCCTCCTGTAGCTCTCCACTGCTTGTAGCTTGCTGCCCCGCCCTCCTGCTGATCAGTCGTTACGTAACAGCATCCCAACCAATTTGCATATTACTCTATTATAAGTATAAATGACTAGAGGCCCAGTGCAAGCATTCATGCACTGGTAGGGTCCCTTGGCTGAGCCACCTCTCCAACATCCCCTGAGGGGTCCCGGATTATGAGAGGGCGGTTCTCAGGTGACACACCCTGGAATTGGGCTCCCTCCTCTCTGGTACCGGGTGCATCACCCGAGAACTGCTGCTGCCTAGTGACTGCAGCTCGGCAGCTCCTGCATCGAGCATCTTCCCCCTGGTAGTCATTGTGCATCATAGCTACTGGCCAATTGGCCAGTAAGCCAGTGGGCGGGTTGGCCGGTTGCTTAGGCTTTTATATACATAGACTAGTGGCCCGGTGCATGAAATTCGTGCACGGAAGGGGGTTCCCTCAGCCCAGCCTGCACCCTCTCCAATCGGGAATCGGGCCTAAACTGGCAGTTGGACATCCCTCTCACAATCTGGGACCGCTGGCTCCTAACCGCTCACCTGCCTGCCTGCCTGATCACCCCTAACTGCCTCTGCCTACCTGCCTGATCGCCCCTAAACTGCCTCTGCCTGCCTGATCGCCCCTGACTGCCCTCCCCTGCTGGCCTGATCTCGCCCCCAAGTGCTCTCCCCTGCCAGCATGATCTCACCCCCAAATGCCTTCCCCTGCTGGCCTGATCTTGCCCCCAACTGCCCTCCCCTGCAGGCCTGGTTGCCCCCAACTGCCCTCCCCTGCCAGCCTGGTTGCCCCCAACTGCCCACCTCTGCAGGCCTGGGTCCCCCCCAACTGCCCTCGTTGGCCTGGTCTCCCCCAACTACCCTCCTCTGCCTGCCCGGTCACCCCAAATGCCCTCCTCTGCTGGCCTGGTCATCCCTAACTGCCCACAACTGCCCTCCCCTGCCGGCCATCTTGTGGCAGCCATCTGTGTCCACATGGGGGCAGCCATCTTTGACCACATGGGGGCAGCCATCTTGTCTTGGAGTGATGGAGAATTTGCATATTACTCTTTTATTAGATAGGATAGGATGCACAAAAACTGATAATATTAGTTGCCTTAGGAAAGAGGAACTGACTGGTTGGGTTATAGGAGCAAGAAAAAACTTTACCCTGTTTTTTTCTATCCTTAGCATTATGAACCATGTAAATTAATACCAACTCAAAAAATAAATCTAAAAAATATATAATAATCTCTATTTCACATAATAACATCTCATTTTCTCTAACCTCAAAAAAGATGCCAAATTTTTAAGTGCCTAAATCAGGTATCTATAATTGATCTATATAATAAAAGGCCTGTGGTCATGACGCTGTAACAGTTGAACGACCAAATCACCAGTCACCAGGAGGTGCATGGAGCACCTCTCGCAGACTGGGGCTTGCATGGGGCTGGCAGGGCCCGTGGCTTGCGCAGGGCGGGGCTGGGGTCCCGCATCTCGCACAGGGTGGGTCTGGGGTCCCGCCGGCAAAGCGAGCCTGGGTCTTGCGCGATTTTACACACTGGGCCTCTAGTATAAGAATAAAAGATACCCACTATGAAACCTTTGAATTAACTGTATTAAGTGGTTAACTAGTGATTCTGGGGTAGATCCCAGGATCTTCACATTTTATCTTATATTCTTTTGAATTACTTATAATCCTATTTTAAAATATATTTTTATTTATTTCAGAGAGGGAGGGAGAGGAAGAGAGAGACAGAAACATCAATGATGAGAGAGAATCATTGATTGGCTGCCTCCTGCACACTCTACACTGGGGATTGAGCCCGCAAGCTGGGCATGTGCCCTGACCAGGAATGGAACCATAACTTTCTGGTTCATATGTCGACCCTCAACCACTGAGCATGAATTATTTATATCCTATATAAAACCCTAATATGCAAATCAACTGAACAGCCAAATGACTGGTGGAACAACCAGTCACTATGACATGCACTGACCACCAGGGGGCAGATGCCCAACACAGGAGCTGCCCCCAGCCCTCAGGCCCGACCAGCAGTGTCAGCGGGGGGGTGGGGCCAGTGAGCAGGCCGCACCAGGTCAGCCAAGGCAGGTACCAGCAGGGGCCCCAATCACCCAACCAGTCGCCTCACAGATAGGCTCTGATCGCCGGCCAGGCCTAGGGACCTTACCCGTGCATGAATTTTGTGCACTGGGCCTCTAGTTTATGTGTGTGTGTGTGTGTGTGTGTGTGTGTGTGTGTGTGTATTTATACTTATATATAAATATTTATATTTCTTATAATGAACACAGATTACTTTCATAATTTAAAAAATGCAAACCTCTATAAAGTTGAAAATTTTTAATTAAAAAAATCTATTGTCCTGACTTTTATTTGGAAATATTGATATGAATTTGTGATATTCTTTCTTTTTTTTAAAAGCCATCTTAAGCCGAAACCGGTTTGGCTCAGTGGATAGAGCGTCGGCCTGCAGACTGGGGGTCCCAGGTTCGATTCCGGTCAAGGGCACGTGCATTGGTTGCAGGCACACCCCCAGTGGGGGCGGTGCAGGAGGCAGCTGATCGATGTTTCTCTCTCATCGATGTTTCTAGCTCTCTATCCCTCTCCCTTCCTCTCTGTAAAAAATCAATAAAATATATATTTTTTTAAAAAAGCCACCTTAAGAGGATCCAAGATGGTGGCATAGATAAATATCTGGGCTGCTGCTGCCCACAACAATTTCCAAAACTACAACTAAAAGACAGAACGTCTATCACCCAGAACCTCGGGAAAGCTGGCTGAGCAGAACCTCTACAACTAGACCGAAAGAGACGGGAGCAATCAGGGGGCAAACGCTGAAAAACTGAGGTACAGGGGAGCGCACGCGCAATACGAGCTGGTGGCGGAGCCCAGCTGGAGGCGGGCATTGCTTTCTTCAATCCCAAGAGAGACAAGCCCCCAATCTCTCTGAAATCCAGTTTCTGGGGAGAGACTGGGCTGTCTGCCAGCAGGTCGGAGAGTGAGGGTGGCTTACTAGCAGAGCTGCGTGGAGGTAGAATTGTTGGCTGCGCCGGGGCGCGAGACTGCAGGGACGCAGTTGCAGGGATGCGGTTGGAGGTGGCTCACTGCCAGCCATTGCTGTTGGCCACGCCCTAGCCTAGTGACGCCCCGAGACTCCGCCCCGCACAATCTACAAACACACCCAAGCTCCTAGCAGCGGCTTTTGCATTTGAATGGCCTTCTCTGTTGCAGTTTAAACTAGTAAACTTGCAACCCGGTACAGACAGCTCCAAGGCCTCCAAACTCCAAGCAGGAAGGAGAGGACGGCAGTTCTCACTGTAGCTCCTGCAGGGTAGCCTCAGACAGCACCTGAACTAGCCAATGCACTTAGTGGTCAGCGTGAGACACCAGATTTCAACTCCTCACATCCATAAGTTACACAAAAAGACATCAAATACATACCTACCAACAAGTGAATCTAAAAATCAAGTGAATAAAAAATCTGAAGAACAGAATGGACTGGTGAATACAATAGAAACAGGGACATAGAAAGGGAGGGGACGGACAATTATCAGGGGGAAGGTTGTCTGATGGGTGCAGGAAGAGATTGGACAAAAATCTTACACCTGCCGAAACCGGTTTGGCTCAGTGGATAGAGCGTCGGTCTGCGGACTGAAGGGTCCTAGGTTCGATTCCGGTCAAGGGCATGTACATTGGTTGCGGGCACATCCCCGGTAGGGGGTGTGCAAGTGGCAGCTGATCGATGTATCTCTCTCATCGATGTTTCTATTTCTCTATCCCTCTCCCTTTCTCTCTGTGAAAAATCAATAAAATATATTAAAAAAAAAAAAATCTTACACCTATGGATGAAGACAGTGGCGGGGGTAAGGGCATGGGGGGAGGAATCAGGTGGAGGGGAGCTATGGGGGGGAGGGGAAAAGAGGAACACATGTAATAATCTGAACAATAAAGATTTATTTTTAAAAAAAAAAGCCACCTTATTTCCTAGCCTTGTTCACTGAAAATGGCAAAAAACAATGACCAACCCACTAAGCGAATGAGTACTCTTGCACCCAGACTGTGGTCTCTAAACATCATTTCCCCATAAAGGAACTAGGATTTGGGGGGCAATGGCTGATACACATGCCCAGGAATGGAAATGTAACAGGTGATCTCAGAACATCATGTTAGCTAGAAAACAAAGAAGCTATCAAAGAGTAACAGGATCACAGCAAAAGGACATCGGAGGTTCCTATTTGCCAAGATGAGAAAGTGAGACATCAATAAGAATAAAATTAAAATTGGTTGAAACACATAAATATGCTTAAATTGGAGAGTCCATAATAACAATTAAAATAAAACTTACCAATCACCTTTGCAAGATGTTAGTTAACAAACTCATTATTTTGAAAATGGCATTTGTCTTGCCTTTTCTGCACAAGTTGTATCTCAGAGTAAGCAAATAGGTGATGAGGGGAAGTATATCTTTATAAAAGTATTTTAGCTATCATAAATTAAGAAATGATAGAATTTTAATATCACCATTTTTTAACCCTTAACGAAGTTCAATGAATGGGTGTAGACAATGATCATCAATGGCTTCTGACATCATAAAAAAGTGACTAATAGATGTCATACATCTCCTTCCTAATAGAAATACAATATAAAGTATTCTAGCCAAAATACTGAATCTGAATCTGATCAAGTCTCTAGATGTAACTGCCAAATTTGAAGGAAACACAGAGAACAGAGAAACATGTTAAATGACATTGCTATGATGTTGATCACCAAATCCATCTGTGGTAAACTACTGAATAGATGACCTAGTTTCTTCAACAAATAAACTGCATAGAAAAAAAAAGAGGAAAAATCTTTTAGATTAAAAGATTTTAGGCCTGGCTAGTGTCGCTCAGTGGTTGAGCACCAACCTATGAAACAGGAGGTCACAGTTTGATTCCTGATCGGGGCACATGCCCGGGTCATGGGCTTGATCCCCGGTGGGGGGGGTTGTGCACAAGGCAGCCAATCAGTGATTCTCTCTCATTATTGATGTTTCTATCTCTCCCTCTCCCTTCCTCTCTGAAATCAATAAAAATATTTTTTTTAAAAAAGAGAGATTTTAAAGATATACTGACCAACTATAAGCAATAGGCTATTTGAATCCTATTATAAATATACTAGAGGCCCGGTGCATGAAATTTGTGCACGGGGGGTGGGGAGGGGAGTTGGTGTCCCTCAGCCCAGTCTGCACCCTCTCCAATCTGGGATCCCTCTCACAATCCAGGACTGCTGGCTCCCAACTGCTCACCTGCCTGCCTTCCTGATTGCCCCTAACCACTTCTGCCTGCCAGCCTGATCACCCCCTAACCACTCCCATGCCAGCCTGTTTGCCCCCAACTTCCTTCCTCTGCCAGCCTGGTCACCCCTAACTGCCCTCCCCTGCAGGGTTGTTCACCCCCAACTGCCCTCCCTTGCAGGCCTGGTGCCTCCCAACTGCCCTTCCCTGCTTGCCTGATCGCCCACAACTGCCCTCCCTTGCAGGCCTGGTCCCTCCCAACTGCCCTCCCCTGCTGGCCATCTTGTGGTGGCCATCTTGTGTCCACATGGGGGCAGGATCTTTGACCACATGGGGGAGGCCATCTAGTGTGTTGGAGTGATGGTCAATCTGCATATTACTCTTTTATTAGATAGGATAGAGGCCTGGTGCATCTGTGGGGGCCAGCTGGTTTGCCCTGAAGGGTGTCCTAGATCAGGGTGGAGGTTCCCTTGGGGCATGGGGGGGCCTAGGCAAGGGGCCTGTGGTGGTTTGCAGGCTAGCCATGCCCCCCGGTGACCCAAGCGGAGGCCCTGGTATCTGGAATTTATCTTCTACAATTGAAACTTCGCAGCCTGGAGCGGAGCCAAGCCTCCTGCTTGCTCCGTGGCAGCAGCCATTTCTGTTGGGATTTATTTATCTTCTATAATTGAAACTTTGTAGCCTGGAGTGAAGGCCTGAGCCGGCCAGGGCTGCAGAAGCTTGGCTTCCTCCATCGCCCGGGGCAACCCTAGCCTCCTGCTCTTCCAGCTCCTTGGCTGCTGCCATTTCTGTTGGAATTTATTTACCTTCTATAATTGAAACTTTGTACCCTTGAATGGAGGCCTGGGCCCGCCAGGGTGTGTGGAAAGCTTGGCTTCCTCCATTGCCGGGTAAACCCAAGCCTCCCTCCTGCTCTCTGTGGCCACAGCCATCTTGATTGGGGTTAATTTGCACACTTGCTCTGATTGGCTGGTAGATGTGGCTTGTGGGTGTAGCGCAGTGATGGTTAATTTGCATATTACTCTTTTATTAGATAGGATAGGCTGTTTAAAAAATGATAATACAGTCAAGGAAATATGAATATCAGAAGTGTATTAGTAATACTAAGTAATTATTAAGTATTTTAGGTGTGCAAATGGTGTTGGTATTTTTTAAAATATATTTTTATTGATTTCAGAGAGGAAGAGAGAAGGAGAGATAGAAACATCAATGATGGCAGAAAATCATTGATTGGCTACCTCCTGCACGCCCCCTACTGGGGATCAAGCCTGTAACCCAGCATGTGCCCTTGACTGGAATCGAATCTGGGACCCTTCAGTCCATAAACCGGTGCTCTATCCACTGAACCAAACCAGCTAGTGCTAGTATTGTTTTTTTAAAGTCCTTTCTTTTAGAGATATATACTGAAATATTTATGGATTAAATAATACATCCCGGATTGGCTCCAAAATAATCAGGAAGGGGGTGGGTGGTAGAAGCATAAATGAAACAAGATTAGTCATAGGCTAATAACTATACATGGAGGCTCACTTTACTATTCTCATTGCTTTAGAATGTTTAAATTTTCCACAATAAAAGCCCAGTTCAATTCTACCTCTTCCTTACCTTTCTGTATTAATTTCTCTCTTTTCCATTTGTTTATACTACACAATTAGACTCAACTCAATCCTATTGCATCCTGTTTATATTACAGAATATAACTCATTATTATCTACTGTTGGTTTGATCATTAAATGTTCATGATTTATCTCCACAGTTAGTCTGTATGGTCCTTTAATACACTAAAATATTTTGATCCCACAGCCCTAGCATGATACTAAGCCTTCTAATGGTCCCAAGAACCTTATCTGACAATAAAGTTGTCTCTGAAAAACCCTGAGACCTATGGGAAAAATCCAATATTCTTCCCTGTTACCTCAAGTGCTACTTTATGCTAAAATTAAGTTTTTACTCTAGTAAAAGCATATAATATTGTCTTCTTCAAATTTTGCAGGGGTCCGTTTTGAGACATCAAAAAGCTAAGTCTCCAGCAAGTTAAGATAAGCTAATAATAATCACAACAAGTTTTCTTCTCAGAGTTCAAATGGGCATATTTACACTCTTTCACAGAAAAAGAATTCTATACTTACTAGGTTTAAATAGAAGTTTTGTTAGCTAAATGATTGATTAAATACACTGAAACTTAATAAGAGCTTCAGCTATAACATAAAAAGAGATAACCCAAAGAAACCGTCATAAAGCCTAGGAAAAAAAGAACTCTCCACATAACTAGAAACCAATCGAGAGTGCTGGAGAGAGCCCTGGCCCATGTGCTCAATGGTTAGAGTGTCAGCCTGTACACCTAAGGTTGCGGGTTCGATTCCCTGTCAAGGGCACATACCTGGTTGCAGGTTCAATCCCCAGCCCCGGTTGGAGCTCATTTGGGAGGCAACCAATTGATGTGAAAGCTCTCTCTTTCTCTCTCCCCATCACACCTCCCTCCCTTCCACTCTCTAAAAATATCTTTTTTAAATCAATGGAAAAAAATATCCTTCAGTGAGGATTAACAAAAAGTGCTGGAGAGGCCCTGACCAGATAGCTCAGTTGGTTAGAGCAGGTTGGCAAACTCATTAGTCAACAGAGCCAAATATCAACAGTACAACGATTGAAATTTCTTTTGAGACAAATTTTTTAAACTTAAACTTCTTCTAACGCCACTTCTTCAAAACAGACTCGCCCAGGCCGTGGTATTTTGTGGAAGAGCCACACTCAAGGGGCCAAAGAGCCGCATGTGGCTCGCGAGCCGCAGTTTGCCGACCATGGGGTCCAAGGTTGCAGGTTCTATCCCCAGTCAGGGCATATACAAGAAGCAACCAATAATGCATAAATAAATGGAACAAATCTCTCTCTCTTCCTAAAATCAACAAATATTTTTTAAAAAATAAAAGAGTGCTGTCCCTGCCTGGGTGGAAGTTGTTTGGAGCAGCAGTCGCCAACCTTTCAGACCTCACGGACCATCGGTGATCCATAGGCCACCAGTTGGCGACCGCTGGTTTGGAGTATCATCCTGTACACCAAAAGGTTGCAGGTTCAATTCCTGGTTGGGGCTTATACTAGAAGCAACCAATCGATGTTTCTCTCTCACATCGATGTTTTTCTTTCTCTCTCTCTCCTACTTCTTCTCTCTCTAAAATCAATAAACTTATTTTCAGATGAGGATAAAAATAAAAGAGTGCTGGAGAACAAGTCTATAAAATATTTTCAAATACTGAGTTGATCTTTTTTAAGTAATTTATTTTTCCTCTAATTATAAAAGAAATCCATGTTCTTTGTAAAAAAAAAAAAAAAAAAAAAGCAAAAAGAAAATAACAACTATCCTGCTACCTTTTGCATAATATTTTGCCTCACTAAACAGTAAGTCCTTTGAAGGCAGCTCATTTCTCCAAGAAACAGAGACTCCTCTCTTCTAGAACTCATCTATGGAAGCCTAGCAGGAAAGCAGAGGGATGGTGCACATAGGATTAATTCAATAAAAGTAATATGGCCTGGCCAGCGTGGCTCAGGGTTCAATTCCAGATCAGGGCACAAGCCCGGGTTGCGGGCTTGATGCCCAATGTGGGGCATGCAGGAGGCAGCCAATCAATGATTCTCTCTCATCATTGATGTTTCTATCTCTCTCCCTCTCCCTTTCTTTCCAAAATCAATAAAAATATTTTTTCAATGAAATCAATATTTTTAAAAGAGTAATATGTAGGTTTGTTTTTCAACATTTCACCATTTCAACATTTGTATAAATCCAGAATCAGAAAAAACACACATTCCATTTTTATGGGGTTTTCTTGGTTTACAATAATTTTTGGCATTTTTTCAAGTGTCCTTAAAACTTCTTACTAAAGTAGCAACAAAATCCTACATTTCCAATTGCCAAATCAGGTAGTAAACACATCATATTTACTTCATATGTGAAAATCTTACTTTTTAAATTATATTTAAATTAGCCAAAATAACTATTCCTTTTATTTGCTATTTCTTTTTTATATATATTTTTTATTGATTTCAGAGAGGAAGGGAGGAGAGAGAGATAGAAACATCAGAAATCATTGACCAGCTGCCTCCTGCACTCCCCCTACTGGGGATCGAGCCTGCAACCCAGGCATGTGCCCTTGACTGGAATCGAACCCGGGACCCTTCAGTTCACAGGCTGATGCTCTATCCACTGAGCCAAAGCGGCTAGGGCTTTATTTGCTATTTCTCATGTAAAGATCCTACGCAACTCCATCAACAGATTTTCACATTTCATATACAGTTAAATGTATAACTAAATTTCTCCTCAGAATATCCTACACTTGCTCTTTCCAACTGGCAGCGAGCCATTGGCATCTCTCGAGACAACTGGCACAAGCACAGCAAGACCAGGGGCAAGAGAAAGTCCTACCACAAAAAAGCGAAAATATGAGCAGTGATGCCCTGCTGCCAACCCTAAGATTGGCCCCCGCCGTACACACACAGTCTGCATGAGGCCAGATGTGGGCAACTTCTCCTGGGACTCCAAGTGTTTTATGCAAAACAAGGATTTTTAATGTTGTCTACAATGCATCCAACAATGAACTGGTCCACACCAAGACCCTAGTAGAGAACTACATCGTGCTCATTGACAGCACTCGGTACCTCTGGGCTGAAAGTAGGGGGTCTAGCTGACTTCTGAGGAAGAACAAAGAGACTTTAAACAAAAAATGATCAAAGAAAATTCAGAAGAAATATGATGAAAAGGAAAAGAATGCCAAAATCAGCCATCTCCTAGAGGAGCAATTTCTGCAGGGCAAACTTCTTATATGCATCTCTTCAAAACCAGGCCCCAGGCCAATGTGGCACAGCAAAAGACTATGTGCTAGAAGGCAAGAACTGGAGTTCTAGCTGAGGAAAACCAAGGCCAGGAAAGGCAAATAAATCCCCTTCCCTCATATCTTAGCTCATGTAATAAAGGTGTTTATTGTTCATACACATACACACACACACACACACACACACACACACACACACACACATTCTACACTAGTGTGAATTTATATACTTGCAAAACAATTCGTGTCATAAAATTCACCCACAAGTACCCACCTGATATCTAGCTCAGATGCATTACCTCATCCATCCAAGTGAAATATAAGAACTATACGTATCAAGCAAAATTTGAAGAGACAGTGGGGAAAACAGTAGACAGCCTCCAGCAATACACATGGGGGGGAATTTATCCCTTTCACACCCAGAGCCTAGGCTCCAACAAGTTTTCAACAACAGTGAAGTAAAAATCTCAGAATAGTTTTGACTTTTCACTGGACTCTATGTCTTAATTAAGTAGTCTGGGTGACAGTGCAAAAATTAATTTGAAGCTATATTTCTTCTTCCTTAATCTGAAAAGCTGAATATTGTCTGTCTTGACTTAAAAGCACCAGAGATTTCAATTCTGCAGGAGCTCTGCATGGTTCTAAATTTAGCCAAGTAACAGCAATAGTTGGAAAGCATGTAATTCATTTTAATATCTGCACTTTTATGTTGCCAGGCAGCTAATTTCTTAAATAATCTTAAAGCAGTCATCCACATAAAATAAATATATAAGCTAGACAATCAACAGATAGGTTAGCACTTGGGTTAAGTAAAATATTATCTATAACTTCTATCTATAACAATTTCCCTCTTCAAAAATATATTCTATAGCCTGGACAGTGTGGTTCAGTGGTTGAGTGTTGACTCATGAACCAAGAGGCTGCTGGTTCAATTCCCAGTCAGGACACGTGCCCAGGGTTGCAGGCTAGATGCCCAGAGTGGGGCGTGCAGGAGGCAGCCAATCGATGCTTCTCTCTATATATCCTTTTCCCTTCTCTCTCTAAAATCTATAATAATAAAAATGTAATATACTAATTAGACCGGAGAGCCGAACAACCTTCCGGACGAAGCCAGGGCTGCAAGGGCCGAGGCAAGCCACTGCAGCTGCGAAGGCTGAGCCCCTTGCACGAATTTCATGCATTGGGCCTCTAGTATATTTTTTAAAATATGTAGTCTATTCCCAAAGGGATAATAGGCAGGATTTTAAATTTTCAACAGAACATGCTAATTGCACACTATTCCTTTCCTTATAGCTTACTTATCTGTTTCCACATCAAAAGAACATACAGATAGGTTTAATGGGTTTCACCTTCAGTGAACAATGTTTTTGTAGAGGAGACTGACATAGCTGGTTTCATATAGTATCCTAGAGCAGGACATTCTCACTCTGTTGGACCATAATTGGTTGGGGGTATATCAGATACCAATTCTAAGGCTAATTCTATTTTATATTTTCTTTTTTAAAAAATATATTTTATTGATTTTTTACAGAGAGGAATGGAGAGGGGTAGAGAGTTAGAAACATCGATGAGAGAGAAACATAAATCATCTGCCTGCTGCACACCCCCCGCTGGGGATTTTAGATTTTCTTTTTTTTTTTTTAATATATTTTATTTTTTACAGAGAGGAAGGGAGAAGGATAGAGAGCTAGAAACATCAATGAGAGAGAAACATCGACCAGCTGCCTCCTGCACACCCCACCCCCACCGGGGATGTGCCCGCAACCAATGTACATGCCCTTGACCGGAACTGAACCCAGGACCCTTCAGTCCGCAGACCTAAGCTCTATCCACTGAGCCAAACCGGTTTCGGCGATTTAGATTTTCTTAAATCTAAAACCACACTCCATGTTCAATACAAACACCTTAACTTCAAGTCAGTTTCCTAGACTATATTCACAGACCAATATGCAATATGTGTGTGTATGCAAGTTTAGATTCAAAGCACAAAGTATGAAAGCTCTGGTTTAGAAGTTTCCCTCTCTAAGGAGATTTTAATTCAGACAAGAGAAGATACAAAGAGGGAAACCCTTAAGTGATTACACCACAGTAAGGAAAAGCCTGGATTGCATGAGAGTAAGAGGACATGAAAACTTATTTTCACCTTCACATGTCATCACCAAGTTAGGGGGGAAAAAACCCCAATACAGATAATCCCCAACTTTCGCTGCTTTGACTTATGATTTTTGACTTTATGGTATGAAAGTGATACTAGAAATCATAATTTGAATTTTGATCTTTCCCCGGGCTAGCGATGTGTATGTAGCATGATACTCTCTCATGATGGTGAGCAGTGGCAGCGAGATGATTTTGCCCAACTATAGGCTAATGTCTAAATATTCTGGCACATTTAAGGTAGGAGAGGCTAAGCTATGATGTTCAATAGGTTAGGTGTATTAAATGCATTTTGACTTATGATATTTTCAACTTTCGATCAGTTTCTTGGGCAGTAACTACATTGTAAGGTGAGGAGCACTGAAATAATACCAATTTTCTGCTCAATATCCATTTCCCATAGCAAGTCATTATCACTGCCTGTAGCTCACTTCATTCTGAGAAATAACTCAATTTAGACATTTTGTTATTAAGTACATCTGGGTCTTAGGTCTAGAGTTCACTCAATTTTTTTTTTTTTTTTACTGGAAATAATTGATCCCATGAAGATAGCTAAGGATAGATCATTAAGAATGAGAAGCAGTTCCCCACTAAAGGAATCAAGGTTCCTTGCAGAAATTATTGACTCCAGGTCTGGGGCAAGTAAAGTACAATGTGAACTTCAAACATCTGTGCCAGAGTGTAAGCAAGTGCTCAAAACTTGACCTGTTCATGTCAAAAGGGCATAGGAGTCAGTTTGAAGAGGCTCCCATTGACCAAACTATGACAATTACTATAATATTGAATATAGTCAGTGTGGGGTTTTTTAAATATATTTGTATTGATTTCAGAGAGGAAGGGAGAGGGAAAGAGAGAAACATCAAGGATGAGAGAGAAAAATTGATCAGCTGCTTCCTGCACTTCTGAGCCCGCAACCCAGGCATGTGCCCTTGGCCGGAATAGAACCTGGGACCCTTCGGTCCACAGGCCGACTCTCTATCCACTGAGCCAAACCAGCTAGGGCTATAGTCAGTGTTTTTAATCTGTAGAGCAATGGATTGGAACATATCGAGATGTTTTTATTAATTTTAGAGAGAGCAGAAGGCAGAGGGATAGAGAGATAGAAACATCGATGAGAGAGAAACATTAATCGGCTACCTCCTGCACAACCCCCTACTGGGGATTGAGCCTGCAACCCTGGCCTATCTCCTGACCAGAATTCGAAGCAGTGACTTTTTTTTTTTTTTAATTGATTTCAGAGAGGAAGAAAGAGAAATAGAGAGATAGAAACATCAATGATGAGAGAGAATCATTGATTGGCTGCCTCCTGCATGCCCCTGGGGGAGGGGGGGAGGGGTACCGAGCCCACAACCAGGGCATGTGCCCTTGGCTGGAATCAAACCTGGGACCCTTTAGTCGACAGGCCGATGCTCTATCCACTGAGCCAAACAGGCCAGGGTGAAGCAGTGACTTCTTGGTTCATGGGTCGATGCTCAACCACTGAGCCCTACCAGCCGGGCCCAAGTTTTTTTTAAGTATATAGAGTGACCCTCAAATCTATAGAGTGACTCTCAAAAACAAAAACAAAACAAAAAGAGAGAGAAATCAAACTCTTCTTTACAGAGCAACACCAACTAGTAAATGTAGAAGGAATGAGAGAATCAATATTTGCAACCACCAATATAATAACTGATTCAGGTAATAGCCATTAAGGCCTTCACTCCACACCTGAAATGACTGTCTGCCTCCTTGAAACTCTCTCCTCTAAGACGCTATCACACACACTTTATTGGTTCTCCATCTACCTTCTTGGCCTCTTCAATTTTCTTCCAGGGCTCTATTACCACTGTCAGTGTTCTCCAAGGCTCCCAGCCTTCAGCTCTTCAGTCTTGACACGATCCTTAGATGACTACAAGGTATATACTGTTGACTCCCAAATGTCTCTCCAGGCCCAATATCTCTCTCCAACTCCAGACTGGTACATCTAACTTCCTGTTAGTCATTTCCACATAGTTTCACATGTACCCCAAATTCAACCAATCCAAAAACAAACACCTCACTTTTACTCCCAAATAAGCAACTTCCTGTTTGCCTAACATAAATAATGTCACCATCCACCCCGGGAGTCATCCAAAACTCATCACTTTCACCTCCATATTCACACACAGACACACCTCCAAGTCTAACACATCTACCCACTAAATATCTCCTGAATCTGTTCATCCCTGGCAGGGCCACTTCAGACCCTACTTCTTATCTGGATTACTTTGCCCTTAAACTCAACTGGACTCCAGTTTATTTCCTGATTCCAGTCTATTTCCCTGACTAGCTGCTAAATTACTAAAAGTGATCTTAAAAAAAAAAAAATAAATCCTTCAATAGTTTTCATAGTTTAAGACAAAATTCAAACTTTTTAGCCTACCACAGTGGTCGGCAAATTCATTAGTCAACAGAGCCAAATATCAACAATACAACGATTGAAATTTCTTTTGAGAGCCAAATTTTTTAAACTTAAACTTCTTCTAACGCCACTTCTTCAAAATAGACTCACCAAGGCCGTGGTATTTTGTGGAAGAGCCACACTCGAGGGGCCAAAGAGCCGCATGTGGCTCGCGAGCCGCAGTTTGCCGACCACGGACCTACCAAATAAGGCCTTCAAGATCAGGCCCCTACCTATCTCTCTAGCCTTTTCTCTAACCCCATAAAAGTATCCTATGTTTAGACACATCCTACTCCTTGAAATTTGTCAAAGGCATCTTGCTGCTCTGCTGTACACCTCCACCCTTTACACATGCAGTTCCACCCTAGACTCTCTTCCCCATATTTCACCTGGCTAACTGTTGTCAGCCCTTCAAGATTCAGCTGGATTATCACCCCAAGTCTTTCCAGATCTCCACCGTGCTTCTAAAGCACCTTGTGCATTCCTCTAGCTCAGTGTTCATCAGGCTGCAGAATCTCTGATTGATTTGTCTAAGCCCGTGATCGGCGAACTGCGGCTCGCGAGCCACATGCGGCTCTTTGGCCCCTCGAGTGTGGCTCTTCCACAAAATACCACAGCCTGGGCAAGTCTATTTTGAAGAGTGGCATTAGAAGTTTAAGTTTAAAAAATTTGGCTCTCAAAAGAAATTTCAATCGTTGTACTGTTGATATTTGGCTCTGTTGACTAATGAGTTTGCCGACCACTGGTCTAAGCTCTTTTAAGGTAAAAACTAGATCTTTTTATTTTATACCCCCACCCCAGCACCTAATACTATAGCTATTTATATGAGGTTGAATTAGTTAATCCATTGAGATTCAGTTCAAACTTTTCCTCTGAAAAGCTGAATCTGAGTCTGTCATTTAGAATTAACCATTCCTCTTTTTGGCTTCATATTATATTTTATCACCACATTGTGTAACACTGTGACCTTGTAATTTATTTAGTTTTTTGTAATCTATATTAAAACACAAGTTCCTTGAGGATAGAGACAATGTTGCATTTATCTTGGTATTTTTAGCATATAACAATATCTAACAAATAATGGGCACCTATTAAACATTTGAGTAAAGGAATGAGTTGTTCTTATAAATTTTCTTAATATTAGGTATTACTTTGGCAGCAGTTCTGACTTAAAGATCCCTTTTTCTATCATACCAATAAAGGAGAACCAGAAACTAAGAAAATATCTTAGTAACAGAGAACCGTCCTGAGAAGAAAACACGTAAGTAATGTTTTTTCTAACAGAGACTAATAATAATAATAATAATAATAATAATAATAATAGGTTTCTCTGATTTCTAACCTAATACTATGATAGGCTCATAATGCACCAAAGCAGTTAACCAACAGGATTGTATCTGTGTTAAGTGAAAAAAAGCTGGATTGGTAAAATGAAACAGTGGCAAGTGAATGCCTGTCATTCTTTTTTTTTTTTTCTTTTTTTTTGATTTCAGAGATGAAGGGGGAGATAGAGATAGAAACATCAATGAGGAGAGAGAATCATTGATTGGCTGCATCCTGCACACACCACACTGGGGAACGAGCCCACAATCCTGGCATGTGCCCTTGACTGGAAATGAACCTAGTACCCTTCAATTCACAGGCCGACACTCTATCCACTGATCCAAATGGGCTAGGACAATGCCTGTCATTCTTAAGTGAAAATTTATAATCTCCCGGGGGCCTCATCTGTCAGACAGTATATATATGTAAGGCTAAATGTATGTCCTCTACTGTGGGCATTGAGCAAAACACAAGTCAACAATAAATGACAGGACAGAGTAAATAGAAGAGAATCTCATGGCCTATGACACTTTACTAATCTGAAGAGACCCTATGGCTGGATCCAGCCAGTCTACTAAACTGAAAAGACATTTACCATTTCCCATATGAGGAAATTCATATGAGGTTGAACTAATTAATCTCAACCTGTAAGAAACTAAGAGTCAGGAAAACAGTTATGAAAGCAATGTTAATTCCAAAGAGAGAAAGGAAGAAAAAGATGGGGGGAGGGGGCACACAGAAATAAAGCACCACTTTCTCTCTGCCAATCTTAACTTCACTGATGTTCTGTTATTGAACAGTACTGGAGAACATTATTTAGAGACTAGTAATCTGATCTGTAAGGTAGGCTATACTTGCTGACTGTGGTCACCAAACAGGTATAAATACATCCCAGCTACATGGAAAGTGTGCTCATTTAATATCTGCAAAAACCTCTTTGACCTTTTGTATTTTCTGCTAACTATAGGTGGAGTAAAATATTGAAACTAGCCTAAGAAAATTCATTAAATACAGCTTTAATCTCAAGTGTTTATATTTAAATCAATAGCTGTATTAAGAAGTACTCAACCTAAGGAGAAACCAAGATGGCGGCATAAGGTAAACACCTAACTGTTGCCTACCACAACAATTTTGAAACTACAACTGGAAAACAGAGCGCACACCGCCCAGAACCACCGGAAAGCTGGCAGAGTGGAAAACCTACAACTAGAGAAAAAAAGAGAGGGGGACGCTGAGCCTCAGGAGCTGTGGAGGTGCGGAGATCCGTGAGCGCGGAAAGGGCGGGCGGCTGAATACACGGCAGGCTTGCTCGCAGCGCGCGGAGAGGGAGGGCAGCAGACGCTGCGTGGCGAGCTTTCTCGTTTGGGAGAAAAACAAAACCTCCCGACTGCACTGAAATCCAGCTGCGGTCGGGGAGAAACTGGTCTGTTTGGCAGCGGGCAAGGCTCGAAAGCTGCCTTCTCTCAGAGGCGCGCAGCCATTGATTAGGGCTTGGAGAAACCGGCCCTCTTAAGGCTGCGCAGAAGGAAACCAAGTTTGCGCCATTCTGAGACTCCGCCCCATCCAAGCTGAGCACAGCCCTCCCAGTGACTGGATTTCTCATTCGGGAGAAAAACAAAACCTCCGGTCTGCACTGAAATCCAGCCCCAGCTGGGGAGAAACTGGTCTGTTAGGCAGCGGGAGAGGCTCGAAAGCTGCCTTCTCTCAGAGGCGCGCAGCCATTAATTCGGGCACAGAGAAACCGCCCCTCTTAGGGCGGAACAGACGGGAAACCGAAGCTTGTCTGCGCCACCCTGAGACTCCGCCCCATCCAAGCTGAGCACAGAAGCTCTCCCAGCGGAGACACTGCTGATCCTCACAGCCAACTGGCTTGGAGATCAATTCCCGCCAGTGATACCAACAATCCCAACCACTCTGAACTCCAGTTTCTGGGGACACGCAGGGGACCCAGACGCCTACGGGACTCTCGGCCATCGGTCAGAGAGTGAGAGTGACTTTTCTGTCGGTGTGGACGACACCAGATTTCAACCACTCTCATAAGGGACACATTCAAGAGGCAGACTCAGTGAGCACCAAAGTCCTACTGTGTCTCCAGCACAGCAATTCTTCCGTTATAGACACAGCAGGCCCTCACAACCAATTGGACCGGAGGTCAATTCCTCCCAGTGTACCAACAGCAATCAGGGCTTTTAACTACACCAAGATTTCCCACTCAGCCCACAAAGGGGAGTACCAAGAGCGACCACCTAGGGTGATTGGGGAAGCTGAGCTACCGGCCCCTATAGGTCACCGACCACACAAAGCCACTCCATCAACACAGGGAGGCAGCCAAAATGTGGAGACATCGAAGTATGTCACAAGTAGGAGAGATAGATGAAAGCAAACTAATGGACGACACAGTGTTCAGAACCATATTTATAAGGTTACTCAAGAATCTCCTAAAAACCGCTGAGAAACTTGAAGAGATCTTCAAGGACCTAAATGAGAATACCAAAAAAATGGAAAAGGACCAGTCAGAAATTATGCATACACTGTCTGAAATAAAGAATATACAGAGTAGCCAAAACCGGTTTGGCTCAGTGGATAGAGCGTCGGCCTGCGGACTGAAAGGTCCCAGGTTCGATTCCAGTCAAGGGCATGTACCTTGGTTGCGGGCACATCCCCAGTAGGGGGTGTGCAAGAGGCAGCTGATCGATGATTCTCTCTCATCGATGTTTCTAACTCTCTATCCCTCTCTCTTCCTCTCTGTAAAAAATCAATAAAATATATTAGAAAAAAAAAAGAAAAAGAATATACAGAGTAGACCACCACACCTGAAGAGTCAAACCAAAGATCTGGAATATGAGGAAGAAAAAAACACCCAACCAGAGAGGCGGAAAGAAAAAAGAATCCAAAAGTGTGAGGATAGCATAAGGAGCCTCCGGGATGGCTTTAAGCGTACCAATATCCGAATTTTTGGGGTGCCAGAAGAGAGAGAGCAAGATACTGAAAATCTATTTGAAGAAATAATGACAGAAAACTTCCTCCACCTGGTGAAAGAAATAGACTTACAAGTTCAGGAAGCGCACAGAACCCCAAACAAGAGGAATCCAAAGAGGACCACACCAAGACACATCATAATTAAAATGCCAAGGGCAAAAGACAAAGAGAGAATCTTACAAGCAGCAAGAGAAAAACAGTTAGTTACCTACAAGGGAGCACCCATACGACTGTCAGCTGATTTCTCAACAGAAACTATGCAGGCCAGACGGGAATGGCAAGAAATATTCAAAGTGATGAATAGCAAGAACCTACAACCAAGACTACTCTACCCAGCAAAGTTATCATTCAGAATTGAAGGGCAGATAAAGAGCTTCACAGATAAGAAAAAGCTAAAGGAGTTCATCACCACCAAACCAGTATTATATGAAATGCTGAAAGGTATTCTTGAAAAAAAGAGGAAAAAGAAGAAAAAGTAAAGATAAAAATTATGAACAACAAATACATATCTATCAACAAGTGATTCTAAAAATCAAGTGAATTAAAAATCTGAGGAACAGAATAAACTGGTGAACATAATAGAATCAGAGGCATAGAATGGGAGTGGATTGATAATTCTCAGGGGGAAAGGGGTGTCTGTGTGGGGGGGTATGGGAAGAGACTGGACAAAAATCATACACCTATGGATAAGGACAATGGGGGGGGGGGCGCAGGGAACCGGGTGATGGGGAGATATGCGGGGAAAAAAGGAGAAACAATTGTAATAATCTGAACAATAAAGATTTATTTAAAAAAAAAAAAGAAGTACTCAACCTTAATAAATATCTCCAAAAGTCAAGTTTCCTCATAAAGCCTACAGAGAAATCAAGCAGGTTTCAATAGTCCTCCTTACCATACTGTTCAAATAACTTAAATTTTCAGCCATCATGGACATTTAGTTAAAAAAATAAAGAAGAAATATTTCTGCACTATCATACTCCAAGTGCAAACCCTCTTGGTCTTCCCATTCCTTCATAGTCAAAAATATTGCTAGGATGGAGAGTAAGACACAAAGAATAAATTTTAAACCAAACAACTCTGAAGGAAAATTTGAATGTGGGATAATTAATATAAGATTGAAGATACCTTGATAATGGAAAATGTACAACTCTGATGGTACAGCAACAAGAGCAAAAACTTACTTTAGCACAACTGGCAAAATCACAATCTAGAACATATACCTCTAGAACATAAGCTTCAAATAATCTAGTTTCTTTCTTTCCTATTCTTGTCCATACAGCTAGTAGAGGAATAAGACAAAAATCACATGTTCTAGAGAGCTCTTCTGGCACAAGAGAGATCACGATCCTAGCAAATTTAACTTCAGTTTGAGCAGAAACTCAGAATGAAATGTACAGAGAAAACTATGGTAAAGACAAAGAGGAACCAAGCTTTGTGGGAACTGGTTCAAAGAGGCAGAGAAAATGAGAGGCTTGGGATGCCCTGGAAGGGTACCAGAACATGATACTCAAACCAGTGAGGGTTTTGGTTCTTGTTGTTTTGGGGTAGAGAGGCACTCAGGGAAGATAAGGTGAAAGAACAGGGAGAGTGAAAAACTAAGTACTTCATCTGTAGCTGAAGTCTACCCCTGAAATCAAAGTGAAAACAGCAAAGTGTAAGGCAGGTGAGGTAAAGCCCCCAGATTTTTTTTTTTTTTTCAAGCCCTGGCTGGGTGATTCAATTGGTTGGAGCATCATACCATACACCAAAAAGACTGCAGGTTCGATTCCCAGTCAGGGCACATGCCTAGGTTGCAGGTTCCATCCCATCAGCGCTCAGGAGGCAACGGTATCAATGTTTCTCTCTCACATTGATGTTTCTCTCTTTCTTTCTTTCTCTTTCTTTCTTTCTTTTTTTCTTTCTCTCTCTCTTCCCCACCCACCCACACACACACATACACACACACACATCCCTTCCCCCCCCCCCCCTCAAATCAATAAACATGTCTTCGGGTGAGGATAGATAAATAAATAAGCAAACAAACAAACCTAGCCTTTATACTGGAAACAAGAAGATATTAAAATGCTTTAAGCAGGATGACCACTGGCATGGCTCATAGGCATGGTTGAGAATGACCTATGAACCAGGAGGTCACAGTTCAATTCCAGGTCATGGTACATGTCCGGGTTGCAGACTCGATCCCCAGTAGGGGATGTGCAGGAAGCAGCTGATCAATGATGCTCTCTCATTATTGAAGTTTCTATCTCTCTCTCCCTTGCCCTTCCTCTCTGAAATCAATAAACATTTTATATACATATTTATATATATATATAAATACACACACACACACACACACATATATATATATATATATATTTTTTTTTAATGCTTTAAGCAGAATATAACAGATTTAGTTTTCTTTAGCTAAAGCAGGGGTGGGGAACCTTTTTCTGCCAAGGGCCAATTGGATATTTATAACATCATTCAGAGGCCACACAAAATTATCAACTTAAAAATTATCCTGCTATATTTGGTCAAACATTTAATTAACTCACTCCTAATGCCTTGGCAGAGCCAGAACAAATGATACGGCCTGTGGGCCGGATGTTCCCCACCCCTGATAAGGGTACAGAACTAAATGAAAGACTGGAAGCAAAGCTAGGGCAGGAGGGCCAGTTAAAAGCCATCAATTATCCAGATGAGAGAGGATGGTCTCCAGAATTAAGGAAGTGGTGATGCTGATTGAGAAAAATGAAAAGAGTCAAGAAAAACTGAGCAGATAAAGAGTCTACGTAATTTTATGATTATTGATATTAAAGGGTAAGAAGGACTCAAGAATAACATCCAGGTTGCTAGCTTATGCAACTAGGTGGCATCTTGAACAAAAAAAAAAAAAGGATTCAGAAAGAAAAACACATTTCCAAGAAAAAATTATTTTTGCTTTGGTCATGTTGAATTTGAAGTGCTATGTGACAGTCAAATGGCGATGTTCAAGAAACCACTTAATAGACAAGCCTAGAGCTCAGACAAGAGATCAGAACTGGACACAGAGGCTCACAAATTGTCAGTTTATAGTAACAAATGCTAAGTAAAGCCATCGGGGTGGTTGAGGGGAACAGATTGTGTAAAGCAATGATTTTCAACACAACTGAGCAGAGACATCAGAAACACCTGGAATGTTTGCTAAAATACAAACTCCTAGGCTCCATTCCAAGCCTGCTAAATCAAAATCTCTGGGACTAACACCCAGGAACCCACACTTCATTCATTCATTTCATAAATGTGTGCTGAGTGACTATTCTAGGCACTAGGAATATAGCAATCATAATAGAAATAAGGTCCTGTTCTCATAGGGTTGAAGTTCTAGGTGTGAGCCAGACTACAGATAAGAAAACAATGTAACTTAAGGTATTGGCAAGTGCAATGGAGATAATGAAACAGAGGAATGTCATGAAGCACAAAGAGGAGGTTAATATTTTGGATAAGGTAGTCAGGGAGTCTAAGGAGAAATTATTTGAACTGTGACTTGAATGATGAAAAGAGGTAGGTCAATCGAAGATCTGGAAAAACAGCATTTCACTCAGAAGGAATTATAAGCACAAAGACCTTGGGGCAGGAAAAAAAAAAAGTTACTATGGCTAGAGCTAGTAAGAAGAGGAAAGTGTGGTACAAAGTAGGTCAGAGAGTATGGCAGGGGCCAGGTCATGAAGGCTTTTGTTAGCCCATTCTTAACAAATTCTCCAAAAGATGCTTATGCTGTTAAGGTTTAAGAATTAGAAGTAGAAAGAGAGACTACTAAAGAAACCCTGAGGAAAATACACATTTAAGAATGAGCAAGAGAAAAAAAGCCACCAGGAATGCAAGTGGATAAGAAAAGTCATGTCGCCCTAGCCGGTTTGGCTCAGTGGATAAGAGCGTTGGCCTGAGGACTGAGGGGTCCCGGGTTCGATTCCAGTCAAGGGCACATGCCGGGGTTGCAGGCTCAATCCCCCGTGGGGGAGGGGGGGCGTGCAGGAGGCAGCCAATCAATGATCCTCTCTCATCATTGATGTTTCTATTTCTATCTCTCTCTACCTCTCCCTTCCTCTCTGAAATTAATAAAACTATTTAAAAAAAAAAAGTCATGTCATGTCAATGAAACATTTCAAGAAAGAGAAGGATCAATCATGACAAATGGTTGAAGAAGATAAGGATGAAAAGAGGTCCATTAGACTTAACAACAGGTCTACGATGTTCTTCCCAATGATTTTGATGGCTGCTGGGAGCTCTATCCATCAATAACATTAGAAACCATAAGTGATCATTTAGTCACTTATGTCTACATTCACCTGCTACCAATCCATAGCCCACTCTTTCCTGGAAGTTATCAACTGAGTACTATCCTAGATTCTCTTCTTCCCTTCTCCAACAGAATCACAAAGGAGGGTAAGGCTAAAGAACAATTTCTGAGTATAGAGAAAAAAAATGTATTTCAAATGTATCCATTATGAAATTTAGATTGTCACTGCCTTGATTACTTTCCTCCTGGTTCTGTTATGAAACTTACAGAACCTTTCACAAGTCTGAAACACCCTTCTCCAAGGGATGAAGAATTAATTACCTGGTACCCAGAATGCTGCTCACATGCCAAAACCATGCATAAATTCTTATGACTGACATGTAAAAAAAAAAAAAATACTGCCCCTATAAAAAATATGAACTGCACACTTGGAAAATCTAAACTTTTAATATAATTACTGAGACCACTTTAAGGTCCAGTGAGCTTTTAGGAAAAAAAAAACTACTTTGCAGATATGAAATATGGTTTTGATCATTATTAATAATGAACACTGTAGCACAAATGTTATAACCATGGAATATACGAAAAGCATCTACACAAAAGAAGATAATGAACCAAGTGGCAGAGAAAACTAGTTAATGTAGTTAAAAATATCTATCTCTATTCTGTACATCAGAAAATAATTATATAGAGAACTAATAGCAGGCTCGGCCAGTGTGGCTCAGTGGCTGAACGTCAACCTATGAACCAGGAGGTCACAGTTTGATTTCTGATCAGGGCACATGGCGGGGCTGCAGGCTCAATCCTGCAACTGATCAATGATTCTCTCATCACTGATGTTGCTATCTCTCTCTCCCTCTCCCTTCCTCTCTGAAATCAATAAAAGAATTTTATATCTATATATATTTTTTAAATCTTTTTTAAAGAAGACAAATAGCCAGAGCAAAAATACCTCCAAAAGATCAAGATACAACTTGACTAGCCTGCAGACCATCTTTTTCTCTTTCTTTTCCTGCAAGACTCATAATCAACAAAAAAGCTACTGGAAATAAATTGAGTTCTCTTAAACCCTCTGATTATCTCACTTACCTTTACAGTTCTTACTCTATAGGATAAGAACTTCAGAATAACGATAAGAGTGCAAAACTATAGTTTTTATTTGCTTGCAAAGATTTTGAAGTCTTCAATACTAAAAAAAAAAAACAAAACACTATAAAACATACTATAAATGCCTATAGATAAATGGAAGACTCAAAACATTGGTCTAAATTAAGGAAGAGACCTTATGAAAGCACTTAATAACCCGCTTCATTTTTTTTTCCGGAAGAAAAAACCCAGAAAGGCCTGAAAATAATTTCCCAGGAAATAATCAGTCTTTGACAATTCAGAAAGTCACAGTGTGTGTGACAAGTAATTAAAGGAAGTGAAAAGATTTGTGATGCTTTTGTGGTTAACAAACTAAAGAGAAATAGAATAATATTAGTCCTTTAAAAATACAAAGTGTTTTGATTATTGAGAGACATGACTAGCTAAAGCTTTCACACATTTTCTCCTTATCCTCTCTCATCTATAGGCTGGGGGTTCCCAATTTGATCAGTTCTTTTTTAAAAAGTACAGGAAGCCCAGCATGTGCGGCTCAGTGGTTGAGAATCAACCTATGATGAACCAGAAGGTCATGGTTTGAGTCCTTGGTCAGGCACATGCCCAGGTTGCAGGCTTGATCCCTAGTAGGGGGAGTGCAGGAGATAGCCAATTGATTCTCTCATCATTGGCGTTTCTATCTCTCTCTCTCCATCTCCCTTCCTCTCTAAAATCAATTTTAAAAAATATTTTTTTTTAAAGCACAAGAAAGTACTCTAGGAAACTTATTATCAAAACAAGAAGCTGAAATAGCTTTCTCAGTATGGGCTCTAACACCTGGACTGTACAACTCACAAGAAATCCTGCAGAAAAGCAAAAAGAACACCTGGATTTAGGAAGCATCCCAGAATCTTTCCTTTCATACATCCCATATAAAAATAATAAAATCACTGCAGATTATAATTATGGGCTTTCACATCAATTTTTTTAAAGTGTGGAGAAAACAGATATATGCTAAGGCAATCTAAGGGAAGTCAAAAAGGAGTTAAAATAGATTGTTTACAAAATCTTTCCTATCTATACTTGTTTTCACAAATAAACTCAAACATAGGAAGGAATGAACATGGTAACTTCACTGGAGAGGTGGAACAGGTACTACTACACTGCTAAATTGGTAAGAACAAAAGTTAACCACTAAAAGACTATTAAGTGGAATGTTTTCTACACAGAGGGTAAGAAGGATACAACTGGAGGGAAATACTGAGGCCACTGTGTATGAAGAAAGTCTCTAAAATTAGATGCACCAACTGTATTCATGTACACATATTCAAGCCATGAGTCCAGTTATTTTTCCTACTTGTAAATTGGTAGCACATTCCACAGAGGAACACTCAAGAGTCCCTTATCCAATCTTACAAGGAGGCATAGAAAAACCTTAGCACCCCCTCCCTCTCACACACACACACAGTTTCATAGAATTCTCTCCTCTGTACCTCCTAGGACCATGTAACCAAAATAAAACACTTTTTATCCTTTCCCCCAAATATGCTTTTTCCTGAAAGCTTTCCTTGAGTTCCTGAAGAGATCTGACACAGGAATAAGCACTGCATCATTCAGAAACTGTTACCTACTCTGAACCGTTGTCAGCACTCAGTATCTATATATATAAAAAGCCAGTGACAGGAAAGCCATAATGACCTGAACGACCAGTGGCTATGACGCCCACTTCGGCCAGCAAACCAGCCTGATGGGGGGGAGGGGCAGCTGGCCAACCTCCTGCAGCCCCTCCCCCTGGCCGGCCCCACCTCCAATGGGCCCCCACCACCACGATCGGCCCACAGCTCCTCCCCCAGCCAGCTCTGCCCCCGATCAGCCCTCCCACTCTGATCAGGAACAGGGCCAGGTGGCCAACCACCCATGGCCCCTCCCCCAGGCCACTGACCCTGGATCGGCCCCCCACACACACCATTTGGGGGTGGGGCCGGCCAGCTCACAGTCCCTCCCCACTGTCGGCCTCACCCCTAATCAGCCCCCCAACACCAATCGGGGGCGAGGCCCGCCAACCAATCGCCCACAGCCCCTCCCCCCAGCTGGCCCAGCCCTGATTGGGCCCTGATCGGGGCGGGTCAGCCAGCCAACCTCTCACCATCTCCTCCTCCCATCAGGCCCGGCCCTGATCCACCCCGATTGGGACCAGGCTGGCTGGGCCCCACCTGTGCATGAATTCGTGCACTGGGCCTCTAGTTTATCTAGAGGTAAGAACATGGCACAGACTGTTTATCCCTGGAGCTTCAGAAAGACTTTCTAGAAACTTTGGGAAAGGATTAAAAAGGAGACAATAGAAGTCTGATAGAAGCTTCTATAAATCTGCCTAAATTATGTCAGAAAGTATTCACCAAATGAGAACTACTAATTTATTTCTGATGCTGTTACTTCTTTACACTAATAATATCCAAATCAGATCCAAATATTGCCAGTCCAATAGATACAAGATACCCACTCTCTCTCTCACACACACACAAACCATTCTCTTTGGCCTGGCAGCTTTCAATGTCCTGGCAAAGGGTTAAGCAAAAATCTTAGGCTTTGCCACCAGCATTCCCACAGAGTTAAAAGCACAACCTCACCCCTTTGCCTTCCTAATCTGAAAAATAGTGGCCAGGACTGCCTCAAAGAGAAATCTTATCCAGGCCACTCTGGCCAGAAGGTCAATGAAAGTAACCAATCAATCAATCAAGAAACAAGAAAGGGCACCAGCTGGTTTGACTCAGTGGACAGAGCATCAGCCCTCGGACTAAAGGGTCCCGGGTTCAATTCTGGTCAAGGGCACCGTAGGCTCCAGGCGCATGCGGGAGGCAACCAATCGATGCGTCTCTCTCACATCTGTTTCTCTCTCTCCATCTCTCCCCTCCCTTCCACTCTCTCTAAAAATCAATGGGAAAATATCCGAGGGGAGGATTAACAACAAAAAAGAAACAAAAAAGGATAAAATAAATGAGGGATAATCCACGGAACTCAGGGGGCCTGCTTCTTTTATCTTCAGACTTAATATAGAATTTAGTTGCTAAAAATGACCACAAAATGGAATTGAGATTAAAAGGATCAAATGTTGCCTATTACTGAACACTTCACCATTGTTAGAGAAAGTTATTCATCGTTTTTTAGCTCAACTGCCTCTACATGAATGAGGAAAAAAATGCCTAACCCATATTGCCCAGATTATAAATACTAATATCTTCAGTCTACTGAAAAATTCAAAGTGGAACCAACTTGTTCAATTCTCTGGTGCCAAAGTGGTAAGGATGGTATCTCTCATTGGGGATGTGAACAAATCTCAAGGGAAGAGCCTGAAGCAGTTGGTAAAAATCTACCCACATGAGATGTGAGGTAATCTTCCTCTAAGACCACCAATGCCAAACAAAGTTCCCCCCACACTTCATCCTCTCTGCCTTCAAAGTGCTTTATTCAATGACCTGAAAGCCCAAGACTTCTGTCAAGAGAAATGTGGCAAGAACTGACAAAAGAAGAAAAAAAAAAATCTCAATTTCTTCCAATAAATACCTTACCAAATCCAAGTAAAAATCCATTCCACACCTCCAAGGACAACCAATCGTGATCAGAAAGTCATGACAATGAGATAATTCAAGAATAAAACTCCTCTTTACCTACTCAGTCAAAAAATGTGTTAAGCACCAACTGCATAATAAGTACTATGCCTTATGCTAAGGATATAGCAATTAACAAAACAGAACTATCTGCCTTCGTGAAGCTTCCTATCTAATGGGGGAGACTAAATATACAGCATGTTAGCCCTAGCTGGTTTGGCCTGCGGAGTGAAGGGTCCCGAGTTTGATTTTGGTCAAGGGCACATGCCCGGGGTTGCAGGCTCAATCCCAGTGTGGGGCCTGCAGGAGACAGCTGATCAATGATTATCTCTCATCATTGATGTTGCTATCTCTCATGTTATAGGTTGATAAGAGGTAAGGAGAAAAATCAAGCAGAGAAGTGGGATAGGATATTCAGAAAATGTATGTGGGAGAGGGGCTTTGCAATTTAGATAGCCAAGGAAATGTCCCTGTTAAGTGTGACATTTGAGTCAAGACCTGAGGAGGTGAGGCGACAAGGCTGTGCAGCTCTACAAGGAAATGGTTATCCTGGAAGATCCAGGGAACAAGTGCACAGCCCCTGAAGCAGAAATGTCCTCAAGGAACAGCCATGGACCAGTGCATATATTAGGGGGGGGTGGGGGGCAAAAGGGTGCTACAGATCTAGGGCTTTGAAGGCAATTGTAAAGTCTGTGGTTTTTATTCTGAGAGAAAAGGGAAGCCATCTCCTCTTCTGACTCCTTTCCATTAAAAAATATCAGGCACCCTACTTTACATAAGCAAAACTTTAAATTGTTTTAAACTGTGGAGATCTACAGTATAGATCATAGAGTGGACTCAAAGACAGCTGGAACTGCAACTCTGAAATTTGACTTTTGCTGACAATTTATCAGACCTTCAAGAAAGGTTCTCAGGTCTCTCAAACCTGTGGAGAACAGCAACAGGGGAAGAAAAAAAAACACAACTGAAGAGTGAACTGAATTAGCCCTAACCTTCCACTTTCCACCACTAAACTTTTGTCTCCATGCCCCTGGCTCCACAAAAGGGGAAAAGAGAAATATTGGAGAAAGAACACAAAAAAAGAAAAGGGGGAAAAAGCATTAGTAAGAAAGAAGAGTCACAAAACCAATTTAAGTGCCAGTATGACGATTCAAAAATACAATAAAACGTTAGGAATTTGTGACATTTTAAAAGTGGAACCTCCAGTCTCCATTTTGCCCACCAACATCAACCAGGGTTCAGGCGTCTTCATTTTAGTTAAGTCTACAGGAAAAAATATATACAAGAACATTCATCCAACTGGAATGGATTGGATGAATTTTCCCTTTCTTTGGCTTAATGAAACTCGGGGGCTGTTATTCGGTCACTTCTCATCATTATACAAGAACAGTTCACTATGAGTAAATAAATATTCTGTGGAACTACTAGGCTAACGGTCACACATGTTGAAAATTTTTGGCTCTACAGGAAACCGAAATCGGTAATAGTCTTCTGAGGCTCGAGTGAGTTATGGGCTTAGTGTAGGCCCAACTTTGAAGCTCCAGAAACATCTCCCTGTATGTTCCGACTCAAATCCCTGAATCCACACAAACTCGGAAACCGGCATGATCTGAAACACTCCAACACCTTTCCCTCCCATTTTTTCCAGAAAACGGAGACCCAAGAAATACATGGAGGTAGTCACCCCCAAGCATCAAAAGGGCGCAAGTTTTTAGGTCCCACTGCACAGGCCACAGGTGGCGCCCGCCCCCCCACCCTCCACCCCGCGCCCCCCTTTCTCCGTTTTTCGCCAGCGTTTTTCCCACACACTGGGGACATCTCCAGCCTCGGGGCCGTCCTTCGCCAGAGGCTCCGGCCATCACCCACCACCCCCGGCCCCGGGCAGCTCCAGCGCGGGGAACCCAGACCGGGGGCCTCTGCCCGCCGCACCGCGCGGCCGCCACGCCCCCTCCCCACGGGCCTCCCGCCCGCGCCGCCCGCCCCTTCGGCCCGGAGGTGGCCTCACCTCACGCGGGCCGTGGCGGGGAGGGCACCCACGTCTCCGCCCGCCGCCCGGGCCCACGGCCGCTCGGCTGCGGCTCGGCCCTGACGGCCAGCGGCAGCGCGCTTCTGGGGGCGGGCTCTTCTCGGCGGGGGTTTCCCCCCGGGCCCGGGACAGGGGTGCAGGGGGGGAAACTGGGGCGGGGGAGGGGAAAGGGACTTGGGAAGGAGGGGGAAGAGGGGGAGAAAAGGAGGGAACCAAAACCGGAAAGGGAGAAAAGGGGGGAGGGGGGAAATTAGAAGGGGAAGAAAAGGCCCAGAGTCCGCCCCCCCGCTGCGGCCTGCGCGCTACGTCACCACGCCCGGCATACGTCACCGCGTCTTGCGCCCGTCGCGGCCCCGCTCGCTGTGTGCCTCGGCGCGGCTGCAGACGCCCCGGACTCCTTCCAGCTCCCACCCGCGGGCACGCTGGGTAGCTCAGTGTGTCGCTCCCTTGTGTAACCTGTGTCTCAAGCTACCAATCCACATCCACTGAGATCCTTAGTCCGCCTTAAACCCATTAAGCGTGTCAGATTCACCCTAAATTTAGACATAATACTAATAACTAAAGAAATTTAATTTTACAGAGCACTTTCAAAACAGCCTTTGACTTAGGACAGTAACTCCTGAGCCCAAAAGAGCAGTTTTACAATAAAAATGTGTAGTATACATGGATAAAGATCATGTGGCAGGTAAATGTCCATGTTTTTCAGATGTAAAAATTTAATTCTATTAAAATCGCTTCTTATCACCACCTCCCTCTAAAATACAGTTCTTAAGAGTCATCTTCAGTTTGCAAACCCGGAAAGAGAGAATCAATTTAGTTATTGGTTACATGTACTTAGATAATTTACCGACCTCAAAGAAGTGTTGTAGTCTTACATTGATAGAATTCGACCATTAAATACTTACTATGCAACAAGAACTGCAGAATGTACTAAAAAACACTGAATTTTAGAACTTCAGAATGTATTAAAATGGAGAGTCCAAAAGGGCAGATATTGGCAGAATTTCTTCAGCACATTTAGAGGTGAGGGTACTCTGGCCCACAAACAAACCTATGTAGTAGGAATAATAATAAACTTTTATTAAGCACTTACTCTGTGCCAGTCACTGTAAGTGCTTTACAAAATTATTTAAATTTTTTATTTATCTCAAAACTGTGAGATAATCGTTATAGATCTGTAATCTGATATTCAAAATCCATAGGAGCAGCCCGGCCTGTGTTGCTCAGTGGATTGAGTGTCGTCCCATGCACCAAGCGGACGCTGGTTCCATTCCTGGTCAGGTTACAAGCCCAGGTTGCAGACTTGATCTCCAGTAGGGGGCATGCAGGAGACAGCCCATGCAGGAGGCAGCCCATCAATGTTTCTACCTCTCTCTCTCTCCCCTCTCCCTTCATCTCTAAAATCAATTTTTAAAAAAATTTTAAATCCATAGGACCAGACATGGATCAGAATTTAGAAAATGTCAAGTTTTAGAAAGGTAAAATGGTATGTAAAATGTATATTTTGGCCCGGCTGGCATGGCTCAGTGGTTGAGCACCGACCTATGAATCAGGAGGTCATGGTTTGATTCCCTGCCAGGGCATATGCCCGGGGTGTCGGCTCAACCCCCAAAGTGGGGTATGAAGGAGGCAGTCAATCAATGATTCTCTCTCATCATTGATTTTTCTATATCTCTTTCTCCCTCTCCCTTTCTCCCTGAAATAAATAAAAATATATTTTTAAATGTACATTATGTAGTACCTCCAAGGGTAGCATCCTATAATCAAATACTATTTCTGTAGTAAAAAACATATAAGTAGTCTCAGAATGATTTTTTAAATGGCCACAAATAATTTCACTTCTGTTCAGGTCAGGTTTAAACACTATATGAGTTACCCCCACACACAAAAATGTGGATTTTATTTTTTGGATTTTGGAATCATGGGTAATAATTTATCCCATTTCTCCAATGAAGGCACTAAAGCAAGAAAGGTTAAGTAACTTGCCAAGAGTCACACAGCTGATAAAAGGAAAAGATAGAACTTAACCAAGGTCATCTGGCTTAAAAACCTATGCTCCAAACTCCATCTGCCACTCCTGCCAGGTAAATCCCCCTTGTGAAAATAAAAGCCTTTCCCTGAAGATCTACTACTCAGGACCTTTAGGGGAGAAAAGGGAGAGTTCTGAGCAACCTTAAAATTTCTCTTCCTAAACAGAAGAAACCCCAGAGTACATCTAGCTCTCAAGCCCCTTCCTCACCTTCAGACTTCTCGCTGAGTACACAGAAGACCTGGCCAGAACACTTCCTCTCCTCTCCCAACCCTTCAGACTGGATGTTTTTTGAGCCTCACTCGGGCAAAACCGAACAAGAGCTAACAAGAGTTTGGGTTGAGGGCCGGCAGAGATATGAGAAGTATCAGGCAAAGGAAAATGCAACTCTCAAACCCTCAATTACCTGCATGACAGTGACCTAAAATGCCTGCCAATAACAGCCTCTTGTTTGAAAGTTACCCTTTAATAGTCTATCTTACAACCTCTAATCTCTCCCTTTCCCCACCAAGGCTTCCCAGCAAGGCCATTGATCTGAAGAGGAATTTCATCTCTGACCTTCGTCCCTCGGCCTGGCAGCTCACATGGGCAACCCACTGTCTCCCAGCATTGGCCCAGCAACACTTCTTTCCCCAAACAAACCAACCTCCACTCACATCCCCCACTCTGTCCTATCACTGATTATGCATCAGCAGCTTCTGCCAAGTTCTACCTGTAACTGGCTTCATCTCTCAAGTCAGATGTTTGGCTGCTCTCTCCCCTGCAACAAGGAGTCATGCCAGCTGGACCCATTCTCCTTTCCCAGCCTCTGGCGGCCAGACAGAACCGAGACCACAGCTGTTGAGACCCTGAGCCCGGGGTTTATGGCCTTCTCTCACTGTGTCACTCAGGAAGGGCCTCCCCCAACAATGATCTCCTCATTGTTCCTGGCCTTCCTATTCCTGGCTCTGGCCACAGTGGCCACTACCAGAGCTGACAGTCGATGCCTGGCATGTGGGGAGCATGCCTTGGACCTGCAGAGCCAGCGGGAGCTGCTTCTCCCCCTTGCCAAGAGAAGCATCTTGGACAAGCTGCACCTCAGCCAGCGCCCAACGCTGAGCCGGCCAGTGTCCAGAGCCGCTCTGAGGACAGCACTGCAGCGCCTCCATGGGCGCCCACAGGGGGCGCTTCCGGAGGCTGACAGGGGACAGGAATATGAGATCATCAGCTTTGCTGAGACAGGTGGGTTACTGACCTGTAGATCTTCCTCAAAACCTGACCTCTCAAGGAAAGGAAAACTGTCCTCCCCAACCTAACCCCTGACTTCCTCCCCCAAACCATCCCAACTCTTTCTTCCCAAGACCTGTAATCTCCTAATCCAGGATTCCCACTACCTCCCCCCTCTCCGCCCCCCAGTCTCTCTCTTGTCATTTAGATGTGACCAACGGGCAGCTGGGATGTGGGTAAATTTCACTTTGTTTAAGATTGCCTGCCCCCATCTCCTTTAGCTCCTCTCTCTAAAGACCCCACAAACTTCCCCAGGCTGTGGTATGAGCCCATCCACTTCCTGGGCCTGGACTCAGAGACTGGAGGCTGGGGAGTCTGTCTTTTCTCTGGCCCAGGATCCAACTTCTTCATCCCCTCTCCCCCAGATGCCTCATTTGGGTAAAAGGGCAAAATAAAAACACCAGGACTATAAGACCTCTCCAGCCTACCCCTGCCCTCTTGCCTTGATACCTTAGTTACACACATCAGGACAGGGTCAAAATGGGACATAGAAGGGTGGATAGAGGATAGAAGAGGAGAGTTACTTCCGTGGAGGGGAGAGGAGTTGGAGAACTTAGTGGGCAGCTGGAGAGAAAGATCAAGAATTCGGAGACAGTACCCTAGAAAGAGAACACAAAGTGATCTACTAGTATCTGTCCTCTGAGCTTCTTACAAGCGCTTTCTTAGGTCTGAAGGCCCTTCCCATTCCTGGTCTGTACTTCGAGACCCGGCACTCCCATTCTCAAAAAACCCACGCTGGCCCGAGGGTGAGGTGCTCCCTTACCTTGAACCAGAACTCTCTGTGTGAAATTGTCTATTTTCAGGTTTTCTATAAAGCCTGTCCTCCAATAGGATATCAACCCTGAGGTCAGGAACTGTCATTTATTCCTCATGTTATCACCAGAGGCCACTATATAGTAGAAAGAACTTACACTTACAGTGTGTACTGTGTTTTAAGCCTTTTACATATACTAATGCCTGAAGATCCTCACAACAGCTCAGTGACGAAAGTACTATCATTATCCCATTTTAGAGATGATGAAACTGAGGCACGTAGAGGTTGAGTAACTTGCTAAAGTTCACATGACTGGTAAGTGGTGGAACCAGTCATGGCTCTGGAATCCATGGCCTTGGGCACTACACCACTCTGCCTCTCCCAAACATAATAGATGCCCAATAAACATTGGTTGCGTTAAAACAACCAAATCACATTGCAGGTCAGCTTGACCATAGTCTAGAGTCCCCAGTGATGCATGAGACCTTATTCTAGTTCAAAATGTGCTTCTGTTCATGATTCAGAACACGATTCTAGAGCCAAATAGCCTGGGCTCAAATCCTTGTTCAGACACTTATTGCTCTGTGATCTGGGTTGTTAATAGTTTTCTTACCTGTAAAATGGGGATAACTGGAGGATAGTTGAGATAATTAAATAAGCTAATACAGGTAATGTACTCAGAAGACTAAGGTGGGAGGGAACAGGAAATAGAAGACTTAGCTCCTGCCCATGAGGGGTTTAGGTGCTGCTGTTGCTGCTGCTGGAAATAAGTTATTTAGAATATAAGGCAGAATGAAATCAATGCTGCCTTCAGGCACAAGAGTTTGCTGGGCCAGGATTAACTCATTGGCACCTGGTGAGACAGGGAGGCCTTTCAGAAGATTGCAAATGGGCTGCCATTATAGAGTAAGTTTGCCTTTAAATGGGAAGAGAATGGTAAATAACATCCTAAATGGAGTGGGGAATCAGGTGAAAGTCTGAAGGAGTAGATTGCATTTGGAGTTAAAAGTAGTTTGGAGATTAGCATAGGTGGACAGATGGCCATGAACCATGAATCCCTTGAACACTGAAATCCTGGCTGGTTTTGGTTTTTTTCCACCTTTGTATCCCTGACACTTAGCCCAGTTCCTGGCACATTGCAATAATAATGATGGTTGCATGCATTCCGTGTACCTGCCTCACCTCCTGTAATTCTCACAACCACCCTATAAAGTAGACTTTAGAATTCCCACCTTATGAATGCAAAAACTGAGATTCAAAGAAGATTATTTACGTGGCCAAGGTCATACAGCTTGCAAGGGGCACAATTCAAACACAATTCTCTCTGACTTCAAAGTCTGTATACTTTCCACGTATTTGCTAATCAATGAATGATTACAATGTTTAGGCCAGAGGGGACCTGATCTGAGATGAAGTTTGAAGGTGAGAATGACTGATGCCTGGATTTCACCTTTCACATTTAAATATTTTAGCCTGAAGTTTTCATTTCAATTCATTTAAGTTATCTACACCATAGTGTGAAATAAAGATCTGAAAATTGTTCTTGCTGGAAGTATAAAGAGAGAGTTTGAGGCTCTTGGGAAACTAGGGTAGGGGCCTTCAGTGGTGCCCTGAAACTGGCTCATGAGAGCTGATTGTGAATATCTTCCAACTCTGCATCCAGAGACATCACATTGATAGTTTGAAATCAGTCATGGTGGGAGAATTTATACCACAGAAATTGGCAAATACTACAAATCAGGGTGTTTTTCCCCTTCTAGAATCCAGTTGTTAAATATTTACCAGCACACCACTGCTTGTGACCTAAAAATACAAGTTAACTGCCTCCCACACACCTAATATACAATGCTGAGACAAGACAGGATAACCGTAATAGATACTCCTATTCAAAATGGAAGATGGGGAAGCACAGAGCAGTCACTGACCCATGAAAATTCTGATATTTAGCCAGGCACATATCTCAGTCTATCTCAAACCCAGAATTCCCTTGGTTAGTGCCTGATTCTGCTGCTCCCTGGTAGGATTTTCTTCTCCTCTCAGGAAGAGTCCACCACTGCTCTCCTTGAGATGTCTGAAAGCACCCTCTGAGATGTCTTTCCTTTTAAATAAGAAATGACCTGTGCTCGTGAGAAGTTGGGGGCCCACAGGCCTCTTTTCATTTTGAATTGTCTCTGTCCCTTTAGTCCAAATTGGTACTGCTTTCACTATTAAAATTACCTTTAAACCTCTGTGGGCCTTCTAAATAATAAATTATAGTCTACTCAATTAGACAAAAGGCACTCCACTCTGTCAAGACAGACCCCTACTTACGTTACAAGTCATGGTGTTGTGGGACACAACTCTTAAGATTCTTAGAAACCCTTTTGTCTTGTTGAGAGGGTCTACAGAACATCATCTTAAGTTTTAGAGCTTAACAAAGATGTTAGATCATAGCAAAGGGTCTTATGGCTGACCCTTTACTTGTTTTTTTCTTCACACCAAGGCCATGTTTTACTGGCAGTGCCCTGGGTTTGATTTTTGCCTTGAGAACATATCTTATTTGAAGAACTTTTTGCCAGACAGAGAGACAAGGAATGAAAAAATATTTTATTGTTCAATCTAGCAAGTCCTGTTTGAAATATTCTATCGAAATTCTGCTTGAAAATTTAACAGTTCTTATGATAAGGCAGCTAAAATAAGCCAAATGACACTTTCAGCATTATGCCTGGAAATATCTTCAGCTAAATTCACAACTTGGTTAGATATCACTTCTAGCTTCCAAGTTATCACAGCTGATAGCCAATACATAATACAGTGTCCCCTTTTCTCTGGCTTCCAATAGCAATTTTCTCACTGCTCTAACTGCCTTCATTAACACTCTCCTCACCATCCTTACAACCTCTGCCTGCCACCCAATCCCAAAGCCAGTGCTACATATTTTAGGTCTTTATTATGGAACACCCTACTTCTGATACTAGTTTCTCTTTTAGTTATCCATTAATATAACAAAGAAGCCCAAATACAGAGGCTTAAAAGAAAAAATACAATGTTTTTCATGATTTTGTGATTTGACTGGGCTTATCTGGACAGTTCTGGTCCACATGGGCTAGCTGAGGTCACTCATGTAACTACATTCAGGCAGAAGCTCAGATGGGGCTAGAACATCTATGATGGTCTTTGATTCTCCACATGGCTTCTCATCATTCAGTAGTCTCTCCCAAGTTTCTCTGAAGCCAAGTTGCTGGCTTCCAAAAAGATGAAGCCTCAATGTATAAGCTTCTGCTTGCACTATGCTTGCCTGTGTCTCATTGGCCAAATCAAATCACATGGCCAAGATAAGAGTTAATATGGGAAGAAATTGCACAAAGCTATGAATATTGGGAGCTGTTGTTAATTGGGAGCCAATGATGTAATAGTCTACCACAACCCCTGTGGAGCATATGTCTGCCTGCCATAACTGGAGTGACTTTAGAGGTCCTAACAGTAAGGTGCTTAGTGACCTAGCAAGAAAAGATTAGTTAGGCCAATCAGACTCTTCTGGGATTTTGGAATTGGGACACTGAAAGATCAGCTCTCTTAGCTAGGAAGAGGTGAGTAAAAGGTTCTGCAGACTCAGCACCTGTGGCCACCATTTTGGGAGTTGAGAAAGCTGATGAGGAGTCAGAAGTATATCCAAGCCAGCTAGAATATAAATTCCATGAAGGTAGAGATTGTGCCTGTATGGTTCACCATTATATGGTTCACTTAGTACATAGTCAGCACCTAATAAAAATTTGTTGAATGAATGGTCTTTTATTTCTTTAATTCTTATTTTACACTGACACCAGAGTTACTTGCCAAAAACTTGGCTAGATCATGAAATTCACCATCTCAAAAACCTTATTAGTGAAGAAAGTCCAAACTTTCAGAGAGAAAAGAATGAAGTAGACTTACATAGAAACAGAGATGAGAGAGATCATATTGGCTCTGAAAGCTGTCAAAAGCTGTCTTATTCCTGACATTCCAATTCACATGAACACTAGTTGAACTTTATTTTCTGTCCTTTTATGTCCATGAAAGTGCCAGTGGCATTCCCACAATAAAGTACTCTTAACTTGATAAAGAGAAAAAGGGTAGCTTAGATCAAATCATAATGGGCTTATGACTGCTTCCTAAAAGAGTTTGGGCTTTCTTCACTAATAAGGTTTTTGAGATGATGAATTTCATGAATTAGAGAGAGAGGAAGGGAGAGGGAGAAAGAGATACATCCACGAGAGAAACATTGATCTGCTGCCTCCTGCATGCCCCCTGTTGAGGATCGAGCCCACAACCTGAGCCACAACCTGGGCATGTGCCCTGACCAGGAATCCAACTGACAACCTCTCAGTGCATTGGACGCTCAACCAACTGAGCCACATCTGCCATGGCTAGACACCTGATTTTTTTAAGTCACTTTGGAGCAAAAGGGGTAGGTAATTACCATTTTTTTTTTTGTAAATCCATCAAAATTATACCTTTTTTTTTCAGATCAGCAAAAATATATATATTTTGGTATGCCGTAGAATTTTAGTAATTAGTTTGTGTGTGCCATGAAATGAAAAAGGTTGAAAATCACTGAACTAATGTATAGTAAAGGAGACAAGATCAGTGAAATTATATTATGAATTGGAGGTAGATTTGACAGGTCTTGCAGATAATTTCAAAGTACGAGTTGAGAGCAATCAAGGTTTTGGCTTAAGCAATGCATTTATATGGAAGGAGGAGATTGGAGGAGGAATGGGTTTTGGGAGATAAATCTAGAGTTCTTCTTTGAACATGAAAAGTTTGAAATATCATTGGCTATCCAACTAGGTTATCAGATCAGCTGTTGGATATACAAGCCTGGGGCTTGGGGAGAAATCAGGTCCAGGGGTATATATTTGGTAGTCATCAGCAAATAGATGAAATTAAAAGCCATGGGAATTGATGAGACCATTCTGAGAGAGAGTATACATATAGAAGAAAAAGGAGAAGAGAGCTCAGGACTTCCAACATGTAGAGGTCAGGCAGAGAAAGAGGAGTTGTCAGCAAAAAAAAAGATCAAAATGGAGTGGCCAGAGTCACAAAAGCCAGGAGGGGGAAAAATACTATTTCAAGAAGGAGGGAATGGTTAAGTATGTCAAACACTGCTTAAAGGTCAAGTAAGATGATTATAAAGAGATGAAACCATTGGACTTGGCAACGTGGCAGGTGTTGGTGAACCTGACAAGCGTAATTTCAGTGGAGTGGAGGGAATAAAAACCCAATGCAAGTGTTTCAGTAGGGCAGGTGAGGGATAAAGAGGGGAACTGTGGCAATCGTAATAGGGTTTGGAAGAAATACATAGACATTAGAACCACTGTGGTGAGGGACTGGATAAGGGGAATGAGGGAGGTGACCACAGGGTTTCTAGAGATGATAAGGAGGGTAGTGGCACCACCAATTCTAAGAACAAAAAGAGAGATCAGCAAGAAAGAAAATAATGATTTTCATTTGGGACAAATTGATTTTAATGTGCTGGCAGGACATTTATGTGTCCTGAAGCTTGATGATTCCCAAATCTACATGTCCAGTCCAGAGGTGCAAAATGGTCTGGACTGGACATACAGATTTGAGAATCACCAGAATAAAAGTTGTTTTGGCTCACCATGAGTTTGGGTAAGAGCTCTCCTCAGTATAAAAGGCAAACTTTGGAAAACTCTTGCATTAAAGTGCTGGTCAGAGAAAGAAAAGCCAGCAAATAAAATCAAGGAAGAATCAAAAGAGAGTTGTGTAATGAAAGCCAAAAAAGAAAGGACTTTTAAGAAGCAAAGTACAGTCAGCAACGTGGTCAAAAATGAGCAGAGTGTTCAAGTGTGCAGAGAATAGAGAGGTAGCTGATTAGAACTGACACGCAGCACACCACAATGACTGGGGCTTCTTGTGTCCACAGGCTTCTCCAGCATCAACCAGACTCGTCTTGATTTCCACTTCTTCTCTGATAGAACTGCTGGTGGCATGGAGGTCCAGGAGGCTAGCCTCAGGTTCTTTGTGCAGCTCCCTCCCAATACCACCTGGACTTTGAAGGTGAGGGTCCTTGTGCTCGGTTCACATGAAGCCAACCTCACTTGGGCCACTCAGCACCTGCTAAAGATGGATGCCAGTGGCTGGCACCAGCTCCTTCTGGGACCTGAAGCTCAGGCTGCCTGCAGCCAGGGACACCTGACCCTGGAGCTTGTACCTGAAGGCCAGGTAGCCCAGCGCTCAGTCATCCTGAGTGGGGCTGCCCAGAGGCCTTTTGTGACAGCCCGGGTGAGAGTTGGGAGCAAGCACCGGATTCGACGTCATGGCATCAACTGCCAGAGTGGGTCCAGGATGTGCTGTCGACAAGAGTTCTTCGTGGACTTCCGTGAGATTGGCTGGCATGACTGGATCATCCAGCCTGAGGGCTACGCAATGAACTTCTGCACTGGGCAGTGCCCGCTGCATGTGGCAGGCATGCCTGGCATTGCTGCCTCCTTTCACACCACCGTGCTCAATCTTCTCAAGGCCAACACAGCTACAGGCACAGCTGGAGGGGGCTCATGCTGCGTGCCCACAGTCCGGCGCCCCCTGTCTCTGCTCTACTATGACAGGGACAGCAACATTGTTAAGACTGACATACCTGACATGGTGGTCGAGGCTTGTGGGTGCAGTTAGTCTACCCCAAGGTAGGGTAGGCAAATATGCCCCCACAGAGATGCCCTTCCTTGAGAACAGGGACTGGCTCCATTACTGCCTCTGTACAGAAGGTGCAATCCCTCTTCCTGAGCAACCTATGGAAATTATCCCAACTTTGACTTAAGGAGGTCTTCATCTAAAGAGAGTCACTGTGCCCTAGCTGGCTTGGCTCAGTGGATAGAGCGTCGGCCTGTGGACTGAAGGGTCATGGGTTTGATTCCGGTCAAGGGCACATGCCTGGGTTGCAGGCTCAATCCCCAGTAGGGAGCGTGCAGGAGGCAGCCGATCAATGATTCTCATCATTGATGTTTCTATCTCTCTCTCTCTCTCTCCCTTCCTCTCTGAAATCAATAAAAATATATTAAAAAAAAAAAAAAGAGAGTCACTGTGCCTGGTCTGGGTAGCTCAGTGGTTGAGCATTGACCCGTGAACTGGGAGGTCACGATTCAATTCCCCATCAGGGCACATACCCTGGTTGTAGGCTAGATCCCCAGTAGGGGGCAGGTAGGAGGCAGCCAATCAATGATTCTCTCTCATAGTTTTCTATTTGTCTATCCCTCTCCCTTCCCCTTTCTAAAATCAATAAAAACTTAATTTTTAAAAAGTCAACCTTTAAAAAAATAAATACATACCTAACCACCAGCCTCTTTCCCAGAGCACAGTCCATTAAGCAAGCCCCACATGCTCAACTGCCATCCCAGAGACTCTGATCCACCTCCAACTATAAGCAGTGCAACCCAGGCAGACACTCATAACCTACTCTTAGTCTACATCATAATCCACTATGCATCCCTGCCCTTTCCCCTCAATGCCCATCCCTCTCTAAATAAGTTGACCCAGCCCCTTCCCTTGATTTTCTGGATCTCCAAAGATCGCCTGCCTTGGTTTCACCAAAGATTAGATCGTTACTCTCCAAAATGAGGCTCATTCCTCTCTGTATCTTGAGCTCTTTTCCCTCTTACTTGCCCGGGTGGCCCACCTAAGGCTTTCTTGGCACAACCATATCCATTCTTTATCCTTCTCTGCCCTGCTCTATGCCCTTGGGGGCTGACTCACCTGAGTTCCTTTGGCCCCTGCTTCCTGCTGAATTTGACTAAAGGAAGACACAAGCAAGAAGTCCAAATATTTCTTATTCATGCTCACTCGGCCTAGGTGCCATGTGTGACTGTGGCTGTGACTGTGTCCCTACAGCTCCTGTCTGGCTCCTCTCTCCCATGGCTTCAGCTTTGCCTGGGTTCTGATATCACTGCTTCCATGCTACACGCTTATAATGGCTCTCCACTCTTACTAGTACCTCAGTGCTTCAATATCCCTCATTGGTTCCCTTAACCCTGCCCATACCTCTGTAAAGAAGTCCTTCAATGCTCAGCTGGTGTTGCTCAGTGGTTAAGTATCGACCCATAAACAGGAGGTCAGAGTTTGACTCCCAGTAGGAGGTGTGCAGGAGACAACTGATCAATGATTCTCTCTCATCATTGAAGTTTGTCTCCCTCTCCCTTTTCTTTCTGAAATCAATAAAAAAATATTTTTTTAAAAGAAGTCCTTCATTAACTCTTCTCAGTGATGCAAACACAGACAGCTGAGTGGGTCTTTTGTCTCCTGTGAGAACCCCAACTGACAGGCCAGATGACAGCCTGCCTGCTGTATCCATTTCTGCTCTCCTCACACAGGTTCCTCAGGGCTGAGCTATTGTGTCCATTCCATACTTCATGCCCTGCCTTCTCCAGGCTGCCTCCCCTCCTTTGTTAGGCCCCCTGCACCCTTTATTAGCCTGGTCTCAAGGCTAATAAAGACCTGAGTTTTACCTGGTCCTCTCTTCCCCCTGTACTCACAGATCATTGCTCAATCAGAAAGTAGGCCAACAACCTGTGGGCACACATGTGGGGGGAGGCAGAGGAATGGTTCAGACATGGCTGCCTTCCTTTCACCAACTCTCAGGCCTCCATCCAGGAGTCCTTATTGGAAGCTGGAACCAGCTAAGGGCTGCTACAGTAGGGCAGGGAGAAAAAAAGGAAGGCCTGGAGTGAGAAGAGGGAGGAATTTACTTTGCGACTGGGTTTCTGGGTTCTCTCTAGACCAGACATTTTCAAGAATTTATAATAATAAAAGTGTAATATGCTAATTAGACTGGACAGCCAAACAACCTTCCGGACGTCATTCCGGATGTCCTTCCAGACGAAGCATTGGGGGCCAAGGCAGAGGTGGTTAGGGGCAATTAGGCAGGCAGATAGAGCATTTGGGGCTATCAGGCAGGCGAGCAGTTAGGGGCATCAGGCCATCAGGCAGAGTGGTTAGGGACAATCAGGCAAGCAGGCAGGTGAGTGGTTAGGAGCCAGTGGTCCCAGATTGCGAGAGGGATGCTGTGGGATCGGGCCTAAACCAGCAGTCAGACATCCCCCAATGGGTCATGGATTGCAAAAAGGTGAAGGCCGGGCTGAGGGACCGCCCCCCCCCATGCACAAATTTTTGCACTGGGCCTCTAGTTTTTTTATAAGTTTTTATTTATTTCAGAGAGAGGAAGGGAGAGGGAGAGAAAGATAGAGACATCAATGATGAGAGAGAATCATCAATCAGCTGCCTCCTGCACACCCCTCACTGAGGATTGAGACCACAACCTGGGCATGAGCCCAGACTGGGAATCGAACCATGACCTCCTGGTTCATGGGTGGATGTTCAATGACTGAGCCACACCAGCTGGGCTGCAAGTATTTTAAAAACATTCAATACCTGACAACAACAACAATAGCCATCTTGTGTGAATGCCTGTCTTGAACCACAAATATATAGGTCATATAACAGAGTTGCATCTTATTGATCACATCACATAATAAGGTTGCGTCTGATTAGTTCTTAGTACCAGAAATCCTTATTTACAAGTATAGACATTTTATTTATTTATTTTTTTAAATATATTTTTATTGATTTTTTACAGAGAGGAAGGGAGAGGGATAGAGAGTTAGAAACATCGATCAGCTGCCTCCTGCACACTCCCCACCGGGTATGTGCCCGCAACCAAGGTACATGCCCTTGACCGGAATCGAACCTGGGACCCTTGAGTCCGCAGGCCGACGCTCTATCCACTAAGCCAAACCGGTTAGGGCGACATTTTATTTTTTAATGATTTTTTAATTGATTTTTAGAGAGAGAGGAAGGGAAAGGGAGAGATACATCCATGAGAGAAACATTGATCTGCTGCCTCCTGCATGCCCCCTATTGAGTATGGAGCCCACAACCCGAGCCACAACCTGGGCATATGCCCTGACCAGGAATCCAACTGGCGACCTCTCAGTACATTGGACACTCACCAACTGAGCCACACCCACCAGGGCTAGACACCTGGTTTTTTTTAAAGTCACTTTGGAGCAAAAAAGGTAGGTAATTACTATTATATTTTTGTAAGTCAATCAAAAGTACAGTTTTTTTGTCATATGAGCAAAAAATATATTTTTGGTATGCCGCAGAATTTTAGTAATTAGTTTGTGTGTGCCATGAGATGAAAAAGGTTGACAATCACTGCTCTAGACCTTTGCCCTCTTCCCCCACCGTTTCCTCCCTTTGGTTGGACAGCCCTGCACCATGGGTCGATATTGTCTGCAGCCCAAGGCCGAGATTTTGCAAAACCCATGTGGCCTTTGGGTTACGTGATGTCTGTGTTTGCTCAGCTTATAACCCCCTTCTACCAGGGTCTGAGGTCCTTGGAATAGGAACCCTAGAGGAGAAAGTCTGAAAGGGACCTCCTGAGGGACTGCAAGGCTGAGCTGTGGGGCTTCCTGAGCAACCTCGTGGGCGTTATCCCACCTCTAACTTGAGATCTTCATCTAAGGAGAGAATTTAAGGGAATCTTCTGGTACCTCTCCCTTCACCCACCCAACTCCCCTCCCTCCCACCACTTCAGTCCCCAGAGCCAAGACTAAGGGGAGGTAGAGTGAAGCACTCACCTTAGGGGCAAGGGAGAGGGAGAGAGAGATAGAAACATCAATGATGAGAGAGAATCATTGACCGGCTGCCTCCTGCACACCCCCTACTGGGGATTGAGCCTCCAACCTGGGCATGTGCCCTTGACCGCAATCGAACCTGGGACACTTCAGTCTGCAGGCTCTATCCATTGAGCCAAACTGGATAGGGCAAAAATAAATAATATTTTAATTCAATATTTTTTAAAACATCAAGATTAATGCCAAAAAAAAATCCATGATGAAAAAAGGCAAAATTTTGCCGAAACCGGTTTGGCTCAGTGGATAGAGCATCGGCCTGCGGACTGAAAGGTCCCGGGTTCGATTCTGGTCAAGGGCATGTACCTTGGTTGCGGGCACATCCCCAGGAGGGGTTGTGCAAGAGGCGGCTGATCGATGTTTCTCTATCATCGATGTTTCTAGCTCTCTATCCCTCTCTCTTCCTCTCTGTAAAAAATCAATAAAATATATTTTTAAAAAAAGAAAAGAAAAAAGGCAAAATTTTAAATAAACACGGGATCAGTATCCTTTCTTCTGTGGCTCTGCCTTCTATAACAAGGAGAAAGAGTGGGTATGTCTGCTTTCAAACCTTTTCTTCCAGAGTCCCCTGAGTCCCTAACTCTAGACTGTCAGACTTTTCTCATTTAAGCAAGATAATCACTCAGGATTCTTCTACTTCCTTACCCACCCCTAAGCCTTGTCGCTATCCCCCAGCCCCAACCAGGTTGGTGGTAGGGCGGGCCAATGAGGCAGATGGCTGGAGTATTTATAACTCAGGAGCACTTCTTGGGAAAAGTGACTAAGATGCTAAGAGCATATTTATAGCTGGGTTCTGACGTAAGTGTCAGTGAGGAGGTAGGGCCAAGCCAGGCACAGCAGCAAGAGGATAGGAAGAGCTGGAAATTGGGGGCACCTGACAGAGGGGAGGGGTGGGGTCAGCGACTCCTGCAGCTATTTCTTGCTGCTTCCCTGGACTCTGCCTCCTGGCACCAACAGGTAAGCCCTCTGAAACGCCGTTGTGGGCAAAACCTCTGTCTTACAGTTCTACGGCCCGGACCCCAGCGGGTAGAGGGCTGTCACCAGCCGGATCAACAGAGACGGAGCTGGGGAGAGCACTGGACAGAGGGGCTTGAATGTTTCCGGCCCTGGGGGGAAATGCAGGGTGGACAGGAGGTCTGTAAAGTCTCATTGTCCCTTCTCCCTGCTCCCCTCCACGAGGTGCCTTGAGTTTCTAGGAAGAACCGCGCACCCATCACCAAGTTCCACTGCCACCTGCCAGCGTGATGAGGTCCAAAACCAAAGGCAGCAGCGATGCTGGTCCTAACAGCACTCTCTGCTCTCTGGCAGTGGCGAGATGTGAGAGCAGAGGGACCAGCTTCTCTGTCTCCTGTTGGGGAGTCAGGGTTCCCAGAGTGAGAGGTTGGGAAGCACTGCATCTCTCCACCCCGCTGGGGGCCCCTTCTCTGGGAAACGGGTCAGAGCGAAGACAGTGGCTGTCGGTAGCACTGCACTGCCACACGGTGGACATCGGGGGTACTGAAACCCAGCCCCCAAAGCACCACCTCTCGCCCTGCTTGCTGCTGGATTAGCAGGCTCTCTTGACAGCCCCCCACCACACCCCCGCTAAATAGCGGGGAGATGAATAAAATGGAGTGGGGGCACACTTCCAAATCACGCTCTCTTCCTCCCTCTTCTTGAAGAAACTGAGGTGTAAGGAGAAAGGCTAGCATGAGGCCTTCCCTCGTAAATTCAAGGTGGAGGGGCCTGGCCCTCCGATTTATAGTCAGTGAGGGAGTGGGATAAGGACGGCTGGGACTGAACTAAGGTTGCTGCACTTTTTGTTTGTTCTTCTCTTACAAGTCCTAAACCATCCATTTCTCATCCCCATTAAGAGAGACCTGGCACCACTTGTAGGATGCCCCACATTTAAGCAACTCTCACAGTCCCTGCAAGAGAACCAGCAGCTGGGTACAGGCCCCCCCAAGTCCCATGCCCTCTGCCAGCCTTGGTGGACTCTGCCCTGCTGTAAGATTGCATCAACCCCACCGCCCCCACCTTTCTGGGTTTCCCCAGACATCACAGTAACGTGCCAACCCCATGCCCCTGCCCTCCTCCACGTGTGCTCCAGTCCAACTGGACTCTGGGCAGCCAGCACAGGCAGGGTCAGGGAGTGACTTCTGTGTCCCATGGCACTGACACCTGGGCCTGGGCAAAAGGACTCTGCTCCTCCCGCCCCCACCTGCCAACCTCTCCCCCTGTACCAGACCCATTGCTAAAAATAGAAACCAGAGTTCTCCTTCTAGCCCAGAGACCCCAGGGAAATAACCAGGGGAACTCGCAGCTGCATCACAGCAACTGCTGCAGCAGTGGCCAAAGAGCGAGCTAGAAAGGCTGAAGGGATGAGGGGAAATTGCCCTTCCCCACCTTGCTATATGGAGTTCCCTCCCCCCAGTCCCAGACCTTGAGGGCTGACCATGTGAAATCATCCTCTTTCTTGCATCATGCGTGTCCACATTGCCCCCACCCATACCCCTACCTCAAGCTCAGTGACCAGGGCCAGATGGTGAAACCTGAGCTCCAGTGGCGGGGGGGGGGCGGGGGACATCCACCCCCTGCAGGGGCTTGATGGGCAGCAGAGCTGGCCAATCTGGTGCTCAGAAGGCAGGTCTGCAGGCTGACCACGAGGTGCGGGAGCCCCAGGCTACAGGCTCTAAAGAGGCCCCAGTCAGTAACCAGACATGAGCTGCGAGGGTCAAATTGGCAGACTGTGCTAAACACAGGTACCCATCGGACCGTCCACTTTCTACCAGGCAACGGAAGACAGGTGGCTCTGCCCTTGGCTAAGGGTAGGTGTGGCACTCCTGCCCGCCGCTGCTGTGCCCTCTTTGGCCTCCGTGCAATCAGACTCAACAGCAGGAGCAACTGCCATCGGAGGCTCCCGTTTCGACCCAGGGCCATTCACCAGGAACATGGGGCTTCCTGGTGTCCAGCTCCGGCTGGTGCTGCTGTGGGCACTGGTGTGGGCACAGGAGACAAGGTCTGTGTGTCCCTCCTGTGGGGGCCCCACCCTGGCACCCCAAGCAGAACGAGCTCTGGTCCTAGAGCTGGCCAAGCAGCAAATTTTGGAGGGGCTGCACCTGACCAGTCGTCCCAGGATAACTAACCCTCCACCCCAGGCAGCACTGAGCAGAGCTCTCCGGAGACTACAGCAGGGAAGTGTGGCTCCGACGAAAGGGGAGGAGGTCATCAGCTTTGCTACCACCACAGGTGGGTGAGAGAGAGAGAGAGGCAGAAAGCAAGCAGGGGAAGGGAGGCAGAAAGGGAGGCTGGCAGACAAGGCAGACAGAGCAGGGCGTGGGAGGAGGAGGAGAAGATGGGGCAGGGACTGGGTGCAGAGGATGCTAGACAGTCCCTGTTTCTTCTAAAGGGGGGCGCTAGGGAGAGCAGTGGGCAGGGCTTGCAGGAGTCTCGGAGGAGAGCTCCAGTTCTGCTCAGTCCCTCAGTCCTTTCTCCATCTTTCTGGCAGATTCCTCCACTTCAACCTGCAGCTCCATGCTCACCTTCCACCTGTCCACTCCTCGGTCCCACCAGCTGTTCCACGCGCGCCTATGGCTTCATGTACTTCCCACCCTTCCTGGCACTCTTTACTTGAAGATCTTTCGATGGGACACAAGGAGGAGGCACAGAGGGTCCGGGGCCTTCCTGGCTGAGCACCCAATTACAAGCCCTGGCTGGCATGCCCTGACTCTGCCCTCTAGTGGCTTGAGGGGCGAGGAGTCCCGTGTCCTGAGACTCCAACTGGACTGCAGTCCCCTAGAAGGCAACAGCACAGCTGCCGGCCAACCTCCGCGCCTCCTGGACACAGAGGGAAACCAGCGGCCCTTCCTGGAGCTTAAGACCCGTCCCAATGGGCAGGGAGCAGGCCGCGTCAGGAGGAGGACCCCCACCTGTGAACCTGAGACTCCCTTATGTTGTAGGCGAGACCATTACGTAGACTTCCAGGAACTGGGATGGAGGGACTGGATCCTGCAGCCTGAGGGGTACCAGCTAAATTACTGCAGTGGGCAGTGCCCCTCCCACCTGGCTGGCAGCCCGGGCATTGCTGCCTCCTTCCATTCTGCTGTCTTCAGCCTCCTCAAGGCCAACAACCCTTGGCCCTTGGGTACCTCCTGCTGTGTCCCTACTACCCGAAGGCCTCTCTCTCTCCTCTACCTGAACCGTGATGGTAATGTGGTCAAGACAGATGTGCCAGATATGGTGGTGGAGGCCTGTGGCTGCAGCTAGCAAGAGGATCTGGGGGTCAAAGTAAAGATATCAAGTTGGGGGTTCCCAGGCAAAGGGCATCTGTGGCTGGAGGCATCAGATTCCTGATCTGCACCACCACCCAATGGGCCACCGGGCAGTATGACTGAGTTGACCTCTCTGGGACCCAAACGGACACTTTCCTATCCAGGCGCTGGTCTATTCCAGGCTGGTTGATGTGTGGGGAGCTGGAGAAAGTGTGTCCTCTGAAGGAATCTACCCAGAAAGCATGATTTCCTGCCCTAAGCCCTATGAGAAAATAGCAGCAGCAAGGGAGGGAGGGAGGGAGGGAGGGAGGGAGGGAGGGAGGGAGGGAAGAAGCAGGCAGAGAACATGACTTAGTCTCTCCCAAGAAGACAAAGTCCTCAAGTGAGAGAAGAAAGAAGCAGACGGAGGGTCCAGCAGACTTGGGGCAGGGGAAACAGGCTGGCCGGGGGTCGGGCTGTGGAAGTGCTTTAAGGGAAGGTCAAGAAGGAGATGGGCAAGGGCTGAGGAAAGGTGTTGAGCAGAACCCCAGAAATGGGAGTCAGGAGAGAAGAGTGCTGAGTCTGAGAAGTTCCTTGGTTTTTCCCAGTGAGGGGCAGGATCCACTGGGGAGACAAACATTTATACTTTCCTAATAAAAATGAAGAAAAAAAAATCAACCAGTTTGAGTCATAAAGGGCTGGGGTGATGGTCCAGAGCAATGGTTCTCAAGGTGCGGTCTGGGGACCCATGGGAGGTTCCTGAGGCCCTTTCAGGGGTGTCCATGGGGTCACAACTATTTTCATAATAGTACTAAGATGTTGTTTGCCTTTTTATTTTCATTATCTCAAAAGCATTCAATGTTTTCCAGCGGCTGGTGACATGTGATTACATCATCTTTCTGACATTGTTAATGGGATATGTGCTTTGTGTATTCTTGTGTTACAAACTTTTTTCAGTTTTAATTTCTAATATGGTAAATTGATATAAACCACATAAACAAAAGCTTGGTAAATCTAAAGAGTGTAAAGTGGCCTTGAAGCCAAATATTTGAGAATTGCTGATCTAGAGAAAGCGGTGTGGGAAGGAGAAAGCGGTGTGACCTAAAAGAACTACCCTGGAGGATGGGGCACATGGCTGAGACCGGAGCATGAGTAGGATCCCTTCTTCTCCAGTGAACTCTGGTCGTGCTTGACCCTCTGGGTATAACTGGTGTCTGGGTCAAAGAAACATGGGGGAGGGAGCTCAAATACGCTCCTTATCTGTACCTCACAGCTACTATCTATATGTGTCTGGCCTCAGATCACTTCCTAGTGTCACCTTTTCCCCTTGACCCTCAGACTGAAGTTAAACTACAGCCCCAAGGAAGTGGTTCTTGGAAGCAGAGTTAGGGTGTGGGAGGTCTGTCTGAGGGTAACAGAAAATAAAGGGACCTTTCCCCCCACCATGCTTTCGCCCCTTTCTCATAAAGAAAGGTCCAAGAGAATGAAATAGCTGACCCTTTCCCTGCATCTGATCACCATGGCAACACAAATCCAAAGAGACACTATTAGACACTACCGCTCTGCACTAGCAGCCTCTGCCAGTGCGGTTTTGGGGGCTCATACAACCGCCTCCCTGGACTCCTGACTGGGCTTTGGTGGCTATCTGTCAACCCTGTTCCTTTGGCTTCCCAAGTTTCCTCTGCCTCCAGGACTCCAGGGGGGTGTCATTTTCCAAAAAGGCCAGCAGAGGGAGCAGACAGCCTGGAAGAGCAGAAAGAGCGGACAGCGCAGAGGTGCGGAGGTGGCCGCATTCTCCAGAACTTCGAGAACAAGGAGAACCGGGGTTCCTCGGAACAGTGCCTCAGTGCTAGGGTTCCCTAGTAACCTTGTGTCCACACACTCTGCACCCATTGCCTCAGCCTCTTTTCCTTTTATGGTCCATAGAACCCTCACCTTACGCTCAGGGCCCCCAACCCAAGGCTGTCACAATCCTGTTTCCAACAAACCCCCCAACTCCGTCCCAGCTCTTTCGTGTTCCATCCAAAGAGTGAGGACAGCCGAGAAACCGCAGGGTGGTGCTCATTAGGCACCGAAGTCGAAGACCCTACCTCCAACATAATCTTTCTGGAATGAACTTTTTCGTCGCCCCCTTCCCGCCCTGCAATGTATTCCTGGCACTGGTTCAGGGCCTCTTCGTGGACAGCCGGTCCAAAAATCCATGCCGGGATTTACTGCCCACCAGCAGCAGCGTGTTCAGTTGGGGGGGGGGCAGCATAGGGTCCCTCAAGGGAGGGGGAGGATCCTGGGGGTCCTGGGGGTGCAATAAGCCCGGCACCCCCTCTCTGGCTTCCAGCTACCCCGCCTCATCCTACAGAACGGCAAGAGGGAGGGAAATAGGAGGGAGGTGAAGGGCAAGCGGGAAGAGCGGCGGCGCGCCAGCGGCTTGAGCGAGAAAAAGTTTTTGCATTAGGGGAAAAAAAAGTTTGCGCTTCTCGCGGGTGGTCCCGGCTCGCGGCCCGGCGGGCTGGGCCGGCGGGAGGGCTGGGGGCCAGGTTAGGGGGGGTGGGGGTGGCACTGAGGCTGCGCTGCAGTGGCCCCGTCCGCCCCCCCTTCCCACCGCACCCCCCAGCCCAGACTCCAGCCCTGGACCGCGCATCCCGAGCCCCAGCGCCCAGACAGAGGTGAGAAGGGGGGCAGGCGGGGGACCACCTGGGAGAGGTGGGGGAGGGGGCCTGAGGGGATGCTCTGCTTGTGAGGGACTCTGCCCAGCCATGAGAACTGGGGCACAGCGGCAGAATTGGGGTGGGAGAGCCTGGGGTGAGATACTAGAACGTTTGGAGAATTTTTTTCATTTGTATCTCCCTTTTTCTGTTTCTCTTTTTTTTTCTTCGGACTGTCTGTGTGTCTGTCTCAGGCAACTGTGGATCTCTTTGTCTGTCTCTGCCTCTCCCATACATTAGAAACATCTCGCTTTCATGAGGTTGGGATGAAGAGGCTGGAGGGACGGCTAGCTGGAGGTCTGCAAGGTAGAGAGGGCACTCCAGGTGTGTCTGAGCGCCGGCTGGAAGACGTCAGTGTTTCTGAAAGGAGGGGACAGCTAAGGAGAGAACCCCAGGTGGGGTGGGATGGGTGTGCGTGAGGTGACAAAACCACTGGGGGGGGGGGGTCGGCGGGGCTAAGAACCCCTGACCTGACTTGTGACAGATGTGCTTGCTGGTGCCTGTGTTTTTGGAAAAGGAGTGTCTTCTGGACAAGGAAGAGGGCTGGAGGGACCCGTGTCTAGTTTAGGCCCTAGAAAGACGCCCCAAGGACTTTGGACTCCCGCGTCCCCAAGGGTTGTGGGCAGGGTGCTAAGGAGGAGCCCAGGAGCCCTTGTCTTGACCCTCTGACCTCAGGACCACCAGGACAGCTGGGGCGAGCGGCAGGGAGACCCCTACTGGGACGGGGCGGGACCGCTAGCCACTGCCTGCCGGTGCATCCCTGTGGGTCCCCCTCCCAAACGGGAGCTGGACCAGGCCCCTCCTCTGGCTCAGACCACCCTGCCTGCCCTTGCTCGCCGCTCTGAAGCCTCTTTCAGGCCCCGTGACCCCGAAACAATCCGCCCTGTGCAGCTAGCTTTGGGGACAGGATTAGGGAAAGGGGATCCCATAGAGACTGAGAAACGGAGATTTTGGGGGGCTGGAGAACTGGGGTCTTCCTAGGATAGAGCTTTACGGTCGGGTAGAGGAAGAAGGCGGGGCGATTTCCTGGGGGAGTTGTAAGGGCCGGAGTTAGAGTGGTTTTCCCTAGGGGGGCGGGGTCCAGACCCCCTCCCCCATTATCTCCCCGGCATCCCCGCCAGGCGGCTCAGACCCCGCCCTTTACGTCACTATGGGGGTTCCCGGGGGTCTGTTGGAGTTAACCCTTGGGAAGCCAGCTGGGATACCCGGGAACCTAAGGTGTCCTGATGGCTCTCCTCTCCACACACACCTTATTTTATTTGCCCGGTCACTTTCTCTCCCTGCAGTTTCTGGATTCTTTCTTTTCCACCTTGCCACTGGGACCCCCACCCTCCAACAGGGGCCCCCACACACACACCGGGCGCCGCTGCCAGCTTTCTGGATGCACTGAGGGGAGGAGGGAAGAATGTGTCCCGCCTCTCAACACTCCCCCCTTCGCTGCGGCTCGCTCGACTGGGCTCCCGGGCGGGCGGGCGGGCGGGGGAAGCGGAGCCGTCTGCAGCCAGAGCCTGCGGCGGCGACTTGGGTGGGCCGAGGAGGCACGGGGGCGGAGAAGGCGGGACCGGGAGAAGGGGGAGGGGCCGGCTCCTGGGAGTTGGGGAGCGGGGGTGCGAGAGGGACTCTGGAAAATAGGAAGACACACAAGATGATTCAGGGCTCCAGGTGGAGAACCCTAGAGCCAGCTTCCTGCCCCATCCTGTGCTCTCATCCACACCCCAGAAAAACTTAACTAAAGCTGGAAAAGCTGGAAAATGTTTCCTTTCACTAATGTGAAGGCGAGTCGTGGGTGGGCCCTGGCACGCGTGGGCGAGGAGGGATGTCGCCCCAGTTCCAGCGGCTGCACCCCTGAGGCTGGGCCGTGGGGCAGAAAGATGACTTAGTAGGCATGTTTGGGGGCGTCTCTTTAGTGTTGGGGGGTCGTTTGCGAGCCCCCGCCTTCTTCCCCTGGATGAGTCATAGGAGGAGGCGGGAGAAGTGTCCCCCGATCCAGCTGCCAGCCAGCTGTGCCCCCCCTCCATCGTGCCAAGGTCGAGTTGGGAGGTCTTGGATGCGGGATCCAGATCTCCGCTAGGAAAGGAGGAATTAGGAAGAGTACAGTCCAGGCTGCGAAGCTCCGACTGGGTCATGGGGTCCGGGTTCCGCTCCCCAACTTACCCCGCCCTCACCCTAAATCCCAGCATCCCGGGATCACCCACCGCGCCGGCCGGCCCGCTCCCGTTCGTTCTCCACCCTACCCCGCCCCACCCCACCCTCAGTCTCGGGAAATCGGAAAACACGGGGTGGAGTAAAAACTGGAGTTTGAGGAGAAAAGCGGACAGCGGCACCCTTTCCTCCCTCACTACTCCAATGTTTGACTTTGTTTTTTATTCTCCCAGAGACTTCCCTCACAGTTCCTTACCTGTTCCCCCAAACAGATCAAAAGCGTTAGGTGGGTGCCCAGACTCAAACCACCCAGAATAACACCAACTTCCATCCTTTGTAAGCCTTGGACCCGGGAGGCTCCCTTCAGAAACCTTATCCCGTTCTACAGTGTTTTGCTCTGGAGTGGAAAAGGGCAGATCATCCGTGCTTCCTCCTGGCCCCACCAGCCTCTCTGTCTGGGCTGTGGCGAGGGCTCCCTCTGCTGGACACTGGAGGGATTGTTGGCGGGCTGTCCCTGAGCAGTAACAAATGAAGGGAAAGAGGCTCAGGCTGAACAGCCAGCCCAGTGCTTAAGCCAGAGACGCTCTGCAGGAGTCTCAGCCCACTCCTCAAAGCTGGCCCCTGGTCAGAGCAAGAATTAATAAAGGTTCCACGGCATTAAAATCACTTGGAGCTCTCATAGGCACAATTAGTCCACAACACTCCCCCCTACACACACAGACCACACAGGCAAAGCTCCCACCCACTTTCCACAAAAACCGCCAAGACTGCCCCTGCCTCTTCGGGACTTCTCTCCTTACCTGACTTTGTTCCTTGCCAACATTACCTGAGTGATGTTCATTTCAACCTGATTTCCTGTGCCAGATGTCTTGGAGGGGGCTGGGAGCACAGGGGAAGCTCTGCCCAGGGTTCTGTGCCTGAGTTAGTTATCTGACCTTCCCTGTTTTCCTCCCACCGTTATAACTTGCAGATCTCCCTTCCCCTTCTGCAGTGCTCCCACACCCTCCTCTGAGACACCATGTTCAACTCGATGACCCCACCGCCAGTCAGTAGCTATGGCGAGCCCTGCTGTCTCAGGCCCCTCCCCAGCCAGGGGCCCCCCAGCATGGGGACAGAAGGTCAGTGCCTATACCAATCGCTGAGCCTTGAGGACTGGCAGATTTCTTACCAGCCCCAGGGATCCCTCTTCTGGCTCCTATCCCTTGACAGTTTCCCATCGACAAAAAGATGGGAGGCCCTATGTAATGTGGGCTTGGCATATGGGACCAGGCCTGGCCTGGGGTTTCAAGGTGAAGCCTTGTGTGTCCGCCATTCCAGTTGTCTCTCTTCTCTAGGACTGTCTGGTCTGCCCTTCTGCCACCACGCCAACCTCATGTCCGGCCCCCACAGTTATGGGCCAGCCAGAGAGACCAACAGCTGCACCGAGGGTGAGGCCTCAGGCAACATCTCTCCTTTCTGCCCCTCGGGGATTTGTCTTGAGGGAAACAGTGGGAGGGCAGGGGATCTAGCTCGAAAAGAAAATGCTTGGAGATGGGCTTGAGGGATCAGAGCATGATTAAGAGGTCACAGTTGGGGTCAACAGGGCAAAGCAGAGTCACGTGTCTTTTTTTTTTTTTTTTTTTGCGAGTTAGGACGCATGGGTTGGGTGCATGGAAAGGCATGCCACTTTATCGTATCTATCTCCCTTGTTTCCTGGCCAGCCCCACTCTTTCCTCCTCCCCGGAGTGCAGTCAAATTGACCAAGAAGCGGGCACTCTCCATCTCACCTCTGTCAGATGCCAGCCTGGACCTGCAGACAGTTATCCGAACCTCACCCAGCTCCCTCGTGGCCTTCATCAACTCACACTGTGCCTCTCCGGGGGGCTCCTATGGTCACCTCTCTATCAGCACTATGAGGTGCAGACAGCTTTGGGCTAAGAGGCCCCAAAAGACCCTCCCAAACAAACCCTATCAAAAGCCTCAAGCCCTCCAAACTACCTGGCCCTATTTGAATCCTTATAATTTCTAAGGCATTGAGCCCTCCTCAGTACCTCCCTAGGACTGCCTCAACCACCTCCCAAACTGTCTTCCAGGCACCCTCGCATAGCCCCAGAACTCCTGAGACTTTCTGAGGTGATAGTCCTAAGTAACCACTCCCCCCCCCCCTCCTCCTCAGCCCATCTCTGGGATTCCCACCCCAGATGAATCACCAAAAAGGGACCTCACCATCCTTCGGGGTCCAGCCCTGCGGTCCCCATGACCCCACCCAGGGGGCGATGATGCCACATCCTCAGTCCCGGGGACCCCTCCCAACTTGCCAGGTGAGAGCCCTCATATTATTACCTATCTGCCTCAGCTCAAAGGGGTGGGGAGAGGACTATATAGGGGAACGTGAAGGAAGGACAGGGAATACTGAAGTTTCAGTACCAGGAAAATAAAGGAATACAGGTGCTAGAGTTCACTCTTGGGATTGAATCAGACTCTTCCAAAGGAGAGAGCGCTTTTAGCCCATCCTGTTCACCAGTGCAATCTGAGGAGGAAGTCTCTATCAAATTCAGGGGTTCCAGCTGCTTGGTGGGGGCACTCGGGGCTGGGCTCCCTCTTCCTTCGGCCCACCCTACCTTCACACCCCCACTTTTTTCCCGTGGTGAAGTTGAAGTCTGAGTTGGACATGCTGGTCAGCAAGTGTCCAGAGGAGCCCTTGGAAGGTGACATGTCCAGTCCCAACTCCACAGGCACACAGGTAAGGGTGAGGAGGCTTTACTTCCGGGACCTGAGTGAAACCAAAGCTGTCATCCAAGTGACCCTAGGATTGCCTCTCCTGCCTTAGGATCCCCTGTTGGGGATGCTGGATGGGCGGGAAGACATGGAGCGAGAGGAGAAGCCTGAGCCTGAATCTGTGTATGAGACTGACTGCCGCTGGGATGGCTGCAGCCAGGAATTTGACTCCCAGGAGCAGCTGGTGCACGTGAGCCCCAGGGGGTAACAGGAATGTTGGCTGGAACCTGTAGGACATTCTGGGCGGGACACTGGAATCAGGCTGAGAGCAGGAGGTCAGAGGATACTGAGGTCAGAGGTTGAGTGCCCTTTTGAGCAGGCATAAACTCAGAAGATGTAGCTTTGTTTTACAAACTTGAAAGAACTGCCCTACCCGGTTTGGCTCAGTGGATAGAGCGTCGGCCTGGGGACTGAGGGGTCCCAGGTTCGATTCCAGTTCAGGGGCATGTACCTTGGTTGCGGGCACATCCCCGGTGGGGGGTGTGCGGGAGGCAGCTGATGGATGTTTCTCTCTCATCGATGTTTCTAACTCTCTATCCCTCTTCCTTCCTCTCTGTAAAACATCAATAAAGTATATTTTTTAAAAAGAACAAAACTTGGCAGAAACCGGTTTGGCTCAGTGGATAGAGCGTCAGCCTGCGGACTGAAAGGTCCCAGGTTCGATTCCGGTCAAGGGCATGTACCTTGGTTGCGGGCACATCCCCAGTGGGGGTTGTGCAAGAGGCAGCTGGTCGATGTTTCTCTATCATCGATGTTTCTAACTCTCTATCCCTCTCTCTTCCTCTCTGTGAAAAATCAATAAAAATATATTTTTTAAAAAGAACAAAACTTGGCAGAACTGAGATGTGGGCTATCGTGTCCTTCCTGCACCATCTTCCCCCGTGAAGTGGAGCCGTAGAGGAATATGGTGTGGCGGGAAGGTCAAGGGAAGGAGGTCTGGGTCTCATGGCACAGGAGAACCTCAGAGAGCCTCTGCATCTCCTCCCTCAGCACATCAACAGCGAGCACATCCATGGGGAGCGGAAGGAGTTCGTGTGCCACTGGGGGGGCTGCTCCAGGGAGCTGAGGCCCTTCAAAGCCCAGTACATGCTGGTGGTCCACATGCGCAGACACACGGGCGAGAAGCCACACAAGTGCACGGTGAGGCTCCCTCTTCCCAAGCTCAGGGTCCTCCTCAAACTGGGGCTGCCCCTCCATGGGTCCCTTCCTCCAGAAGCAAATATTAAAAATGTGTGTTTTATGACTGTTGGTATGATGATAAACATGTTGCTATTATATATTGGAACACTTTCTTGGATTTAAAAGCTAATTTCCTCTTGCTTTTCAAAGAAATTAAAACATTTTTGCGGGACCCTTGAAAGTACTGTGGGCCCCAGGCACTGTGCCTACCACTCTGCCTAACGGGGAAGCCCTGCATGGAGGACAGAAGACACTCCCAGATCACCCCACCCCAAAACAGTCCAAGATCCCCATGCAGGGAGCCCTGCCCCGGCTTGACCAGGAGATGCTCTGGCCTCAGCTCCATGTCCCTGCAGGCAGAGTTCCTCCGGCTACTTGCTTCCCCAGCTTTGGTCTGCCCTCTTCCCCTAATTATGGGAATTCTCCTGAAGCCCCAGTGCTCTCCCGTCTTGAATTATAGTCTCTGACGTATGTCCCATTTGAGTTTCAGGGTTCCTCTAATTCCATGTCCTTCTGTCTGAGCGCTATCCTTTGACCCTTCTGTCCCCCAGTTTGAGGGGTGCCGGAAGTCATACTCACGCCTCGAAAATCTGAAGACACACCTGCGGTCACACACGGGTGAGAAGCCATACATGTGTGAGCACGAGGGCTGCAGTAAAGCCTTCAGCAATGCCAGTGACCGAGCCAAGCACCAGAATCGGACCCACTCCAATGAGGTGAGTGCCCCGCCTCAGAGACCCTCCCCACTTGAGAAGCCACCTATCGGGGAGTTTCCCCCTTAAGAAATCCCTTAGCCCAGCAACCACTCCACGAAGGTGAGTTCTCCCCTCCTGTACAATTCACCCGGAGACCTTTCTGAAACCAAGAATTTCCTCTTACCACCCTGCCCCCCACTTCTAACCAGCCAAAGGGCTAATTTAAAAAAGACCCATTCTAACTAAAGGAGACCCCTGATCCCTTCAACCCCGGAGTTAATGAGGCTTCACAGACCTGGGTTCACCCTTCATCTTTCCCAGGCCTGGGCTGTCAGTTTTCCTGATCTTTCCCCCATCCTCTCATTTTTTTTTACTCCACGGGCCCCACTCTCCGTACTTCCTTGAATGCTGTGCGTAACCCCTCGCCCCTCGCCCTCACTTGATGCCACCCATTTTTTGCATTCCTTCTGCATTCTTCCACTTTCACACCTTTGTCTGCTGTCTTCATTTTCCACTCAACAGAAGCCATATGTGTGTAAGCTCCCTGGCTGCACCAAACGCTACACGGATCCCAGCTCACTCCGGAAACATGTCAAGACAGTGCACGGTCCTGACGCCCACGTGACCAAGCGGCACCGAGGGGATGGCCCCCTGCCTCGGGCACCATCCCTTTCCACAGTGGAGCCCAAGAGGGAGCGGGATGGAGGCCCCGTCAGGGAGGAGAGTAGACTGACTGTGCCAGAGGGTGCCATGGTGAGACGCCCGGACAGGCCTCTGCCTCCATCCCCCCCTCCACGCAGCCTTGCTGACATCTTCCCAGCTCTCTCATCCCATCCTCTCACTCTTTCTTGGCCAGTCCTCTAAGTGTCCCCGTGTGGCTCCTGGGACTAGCCCAAATGAGGGATTTCAGTGTAATGATTCCAAGCCCTTTACCTGTATAATTTCATGGACACCTCACAACAACTTCACGAGCAAGGAACGTACTTTCCCCATTTCAGATGAGGAAATTCAGGCATAGAGAAATTTTCCAAGGTCATAGAACTAAGAGGACGAATTTGAGCCCAGGCGATCTGTGCTCCAGCCTCGGCTCTGCTCATCAACGTCTCTCCTACTTTGCCCCATCCCTCACCTGCTCAGCCCTCTCTACACCTGTAAGCCTCCCCTCGACCCGAGCAGCCACTGGCTTTGAGCCACTCCCCAACTTCTGGGAAAGGAGGAAAGGTGCCACCCTCAGTCCTCATCTTCCCCACAGAAGCCACAGCCAAGTCCTGGGGCCCAGTCGTCCTGCAGCAGCGACCACTCCCCAGCAGGCAGCGCCGCGAACACCGACAGTGGTGTGGAAATGACTGGAAATACCGGGGGCAGCACTGAGGACCTGTCCAGCTTGGACGAGGGGCCCTGCATTGCTGGCACCGGTCTGTCCACGCTTCGCCGCCTTGAGAACCTCAGGCTGGACCAGCTACATCAACTGCGGCCCGTGGGGCCCCGGGGCCTCAAACTGCCCAGCTTGACCCACACTGGTGAGACCTGGGTGTAGCGGGCGGTTGCTGGGCTGAGATCTGGACCTTCCCTGAAGTTGGAGTGGGGCTTCACCCTTCAGAGCTTCAATATACAAGCTTTGTACACTAGAACAGGTCCCCCTTCCTTAAGACGCTGCCCTTCCATCCATCGGAAAACTGTTGTGATATACACAATCTGGGAGGTGAATGCTGTCCCCTAGCACTGTGCAGTGTACCAGGTACAACCTGTACAACTGTTCACAGCAGCCTGGAACCCCTGGTGACACAGAAGCAGAAGGGGCATGGGAGAAAGAGGAGACAGAACCGAATGGTTAGAGTTAAGGAGCCTTTCCCCGGGATTCCAGGACAAGGCTGTCCCAATGGGGCAGGCAGGTGAGATTCAGGGGGCTTCCTGACCACCCTGCCTTTTCTCCCTATTACTTGCAGGCACCCCTGTGTCCCGCCGGCTGGGCCCCCCAGTTTCTCTTGACCGCCGCAGCAGCAGCTCCAGCAGCGTCAGCTCAGCCTACACTGTCAGCCGCCGCTCCTCCCTGGCCTCTCCTTTTCCCCCTGGCTCCCCACCAGAGAATGGGGCATCCTCTTTGCCTGGCCTCACACCTGCCCAGCACTACCTGTTCCGGACAAGATATGCTTCAGCCAGAGGAGGTGGTACCCCACCCACTGCAGCATCCAGCCTAGATCGAATGGGGGGTCTCCCAGCACCTCCCTGGAGAAGCCGAGCTGAGTATCCGGGATACAACCCCAATGCAGGGGTCACCCGGAGGGCCAGTGACCCAGCCCGGGCTGCTGACCACCCGCCCCCAGCCAGGGTCCAGCGGTTCAAGAGCTTGGGTTGTGTTCACACATACCCTACCATGGCAGGGGGAGGACGGAACTTTGATCCCCAACTCCCAACCTCTGTCTACTCACCACAGCCCCCCAGCATCACTGAGAATGTCGCTGTGGATACCAGAGGGCTACGGGAGGAGCCAGAGGTTGGGACCTCCATGATGGACAGCGGCCTGAACCCCTATATGGACTTCCCACCTGCTGATACTCTGGGTTACAGAGGACCTGAGGGAACAGCAGCTGAGCCTTATGGAGCTAGAGGTCCAGGCTCCCTGCCTCTTGGACCTGGTCCACCCACCAACTACAACCACAATCCCTGTCCCCAGCAGGTCTCCTATCCTGACCCCACCCCAGAAACATGGGGTGAGTTCCCTGCCCACTCCGGGCTGTACCCAGGCACCAAGCCTCCAGCTGGAGCCTACAGCCAGTGTCCTCGTCTTGAACATTATGGACATGTGCAAGTCAAGCCGGAACAGGGGTGTCCAATGGGTTCTGACTCCACAGGACCGGCACCCTGCCTCAATGTCCACCCCAATGAGGGGCCTCCATGCCCACAACCTCTGTTCTCCCACTACCCCCAGCCTCCCCCTCCCCAATATCCGCCATCAGGTCCCTATCCCCAGCCACCCCCTGATTATCTTCCTTCAGAATCCAGGCCTGGCCCAGATTTTGATCACCCCACTCATTCCACAGGACAGCTCAAGGCTCAGCTTGTGTGTAATTATGTTCAGTCTCAACAGGAGCTGCTGTGGGAGGGTGGGGGCAGGGGAGATCCCCCGGTCCAGGAACCTCTCTACCAGAGTCCCAAGTTTCTGGGAGGTTCCCAGGTTAGCCCAAGCCCTGCCAAGGCCCCCATGGCCACATATGGACCTGGCTTTGCGCCTAACTTGCCCAATCACAAGTCAGGCTCCTATTCTACCCCTTCACCATGCCATGAAAATTTTGCAGTGGGGGGAAGTAAAGCTTCCCATAGAGCAGCAGCACCACCCCGACTTCTGCCTCCATTGCCCACTTGCTATGGGCCCCTAAAGGCAGGGGGCACCAACCCCAGCTGTGGGCACCCTGAGGTGGGCAGGTTGGGAGGGGGTCCTGCTTTATACCCTCCTCCTGAAGGCCAGGTGTGTAACCCCCTGGACTCTCTTGATCTTGACAACACTCAGCTGGACTTTGTGGCTATTCTGGATGAGGCTCAGGGGCTGAGTCCTCCCCCTTCCCATGATCAGGGGGGCAGCTCAGAACACACTGCACCTCCCTCAGGAGCCCCCAACATGGCTGTGGGCAGCATGAGTGTCTTACTGGGGTCCCTGCCTGGTGAGACACAATTCCTCAACTCTAGTGCCTAAAGTGTGGAATCCCACCCATCACAGATCCACATTTCCTAAGGGGTGTCCATCCCCCCAGAGGAGTCAGGAGAAGGAGCCATAGACCCCTGGGATGCCCCAGGGATAGGAGCAGGGGCTGGGGGCTGTATAAAATCTGTATATATATTTGGGGAATGAATTTGATAATGACACTGTTTCTTAATAAAGGAACTGCATCAGAAAAAGCCCTGCTTTATGTGCTATTATCTTGGGGAGGGGCGATGATAGGGAACCAGAAGAGAAGTAGGGGTTAATTCCCCCACTTTCCTCTTTAGAGAAGCTATCTCACCACATCCCAAACCCTCAGGTCAGACTCACAAAGATGGAGACAGCCATCTGGGAGACACGGGATTTAAAGGGATGTCCTCAGAACACACCACAACACCCAAGGGGACCGCTGGAAACACATTTTCTCTTCTTCCGTGCCCCAGTCAGGAGACGAGGCTGGTGAAGTCTGTGAGCATCAATTGGACTAGCTGCCCAGGGTAGAAAGCATGGGCTGCTGGGTCAGATGTCTCCTGCTCCGGCCGAAACAGGGTTGGTCCAAACACAATTCCCAGATTGTGGGGGGTCATGCGGTTCTTATCTGAGTGTGCTATCACCCTGTGGGCAAAGGCCAAGAGAAGGGGCTATAAGGAGGCAGCTTTGCCACTTCAAATAAATCTAACCCTTCAAAGATTTGAGCAGGGAAAAGTTCACTCTGGGATCCCTCCATGTAGTGGCCAAAGGAAACCATGTAGTGGCCAAGGAGAGAGAGCCTCAAGGGGGATGAGATAGGACCAGTGGAGAAACCTTCAAGATACAACTTGAAGATACAAGCCAGGATACAACCACCTCTTCCCAGCGTCAGAGACTGCCCCTAGAGTGCTCTCTGCTCACAATTTGGGAGGCTTTAATTCAAATGGCTATCCTCTCTCAGAAGTCACTGCCCAGGCCCAGCTCAGCCAAATAAGCCATCACCACTGTTCCAATGGGAAACAAGGAGGCAGAGGGAAGGGAGAGGTTAGATTTCCCTTACTTCTCACACAGCATCATTGTGCTGATCTTGGTCCCCATTTCCCCATTTGATGCTGACCACAGGTTTTGACCCTCATAATATGACCCCTGCACAAAAGTTGCCCGTTTCATCAATCTGCTCTAAACGTGGGTATTTCCCTACCTTCACCCCATTTGAATAAAGTCCCTGCTGCATGCCCCACCCCACCCTCTCCCCAATGAACAAGATGTTCAGTTTTCCCGACCTGCATAAATGCTCCAGGAGGTACCACAGCGTGTCTTGGTTGGGCTTCGGCATTGAGGCTATTAATTCTCTTATTTGAGAGAGGCGCTGTTCTGATTCCGAGAGCTCTGTAGAGAAAGAGTAATGGGAAGGGCATGGGGGTGAACTTAGGGAAGGTGCTAGTGCAGGGTGGGTAACATTACTCTTTCCCAGGCCCATGGAAGACATCATTTATGCATAGCAGCTTCCTTTTTCACTGAGCCCAACTGCAGCTTTAGAAATCTTTTCAACTCAGCACTCTAAACAGTCACACACACACACACACACACACACACACACACACACACACACAAACCAAACCAACAACAACTGAGGTCAGTACATGTGCTGAAAGTTATTTTCCATCTCTGTGTTCAGGATGAGACAGAAGAGTATAAGAGAACCCCTATTTTATTTTTACCCCTCACATCTCCCCACGATATCAAGCGTATTGCTCAAAGCTCCCATCCCTTACCAAGGGCAGCACGAAAATGGGGCAGCAGCAGTGGGGGTACCAGAGGCTGGGGTAGCTCCCTGAGAAAAAGCTTCAGGGCTCCAGTGACCACGTGAATGTCATCCCACTCAGCACTGTCCAAATCTAGCTGGCCTTCTGGAAGAAGAAGGAGGTATAGAAGGGTTCAGGGCTCATGAAGGGCCAGAGGGACCCAAAGACTGAGAGCTCAGGAATTTGGGAGAAGATCCAGCTGAGGCAGGCATAGCAATGCCCAGGGCAAGCCTGTCAAACTCTTGTCCCGTAGGCCGCATGTCTCATTTATTTGGCCCGTGATAGCCTTTGAGTTTGACACGCTTGGCCTAGGGAGTCTACAGTAGGGCAGGATTGCAGGGGTAGGGGTGGGGACAACCCTTCCAGGAGCAGGAGATGGGGGAATCACAGGAGCAAGGAGGATGTGGGGAATTTTTAAGGGCCCAAAGGGCCTTTCATGTAAGTACCTTGTCCGGGTTGCTCTGGGAACACGTACCTCCCATCGGAGGTGACCGCCCGCTCTGCAACATGTATGAGAAGAGATTCAGAGCTAAGACATGCAGTTCCAGCCAGAAGACCTCCCTGCCTGCCAGCTCACTCCCTCGGAACCGCCTGTGGTTCTGAGACATGAAGTTCTTAGTACCACCACTTGCCCACAGGCCTTCTCACCTCTGTCCACCAGGAAGCGAAGTTTCTGGACCACTGCCAAGTTCCCGCTCACCCGGTAAATGCCATCCACATCTAGACCTAGGAGATGAGGCGAGGAAAAAGAAGATAAGGATTCCCGCTCTAATGTGTGTGATGAGGTCTGGCGAGGGAACCAAGGGTGGAAGGGAAAAGGCTAAAAGGAAGAGTGAGGGAGGTGGGAAATTCCAGGCCTTGGCCTGCTGGAAGGGTAGGCCTGGGGCCTCTGGGAAAATTACCTCTCTTATCTACAGCAGCAATGCAGCGCCGCACAAAGCTGGGCACAGTGTCTCCTTCCCGCTGGCACAGCGATTCCAGCTGGCAGCCGAACACCTGGTCTGGGGAGACACAGGATGAGGTGGCAGTGTCACCCACAGAAGCTCTTCTCAGCACAGGCCTTCCCTCCAAAGTCGGGCCGGCCCTCCTGGCTGCCTGTGCAAGGAGGTACACCCACCTCCCAAAGTCAGCAGTAGTGGGAAAAGCAATGGTCTCCGAAGAGCAATTCTACTCCGAGCCTCACTGACGTTTTCCCATCCATGAAATGGGCCGAGGCCCAGATGAGGAACGCAAAAACACTCCCGGAGGCACGAAGGAGAAAGGCACCCGCTGGGCCAGCCCACCTCACCTCGGAGCAGACCCCGCTCCTGCAGGCTTTGCAAGGGCGGTCTCTTAGCGATCAGCCGCTTCAGTTTGTTCCGCACGCGGTTCTGCTCGGTTCCCTCTGGGCAGCGACCTGTGGGAGGCCGGGGGACCGGAGTGTGAGCACAGCTGCCGGGAGGAGGAACCTGGAAATAGCCCCCGAGGCCCGCCCCCAGGCCCGCCTCTCACTGGAGCTCCGGCGGCCGCCGAAACGAAGCAGCGGCTTGGGCACCGGCTCCGACTCCTCTTCTTCGTCCTCCCCAGCGCTCAGCTCCCCCAGCTCCGCCGGCCCCGAACCTGACAGGCGCAGCTCCAGCGGGTTCTCCCGATCCTAGATCCAGGCGGGTGAGGTGGGCCGAGTAGGAGATGGGAAGAGAGGAGAGAAATCGGCACCCCCAGCTCCAAGCAAGGAGACCCTAATTGGCTGCTGGGGCCCCACGTCCCAGCCCGACCCCAGGGCCCTGCACTGAGCCCATCCTGCCTCCCACTGCCCCCAAGCCCTACGGCTCTCCCCCACTCTCTCGCCCCGCCCCCGCCTGCCCCTCTCACCAGGCGCTCGATGACCGCCCGCAGCGCGTGGTGCCAAGCGCGCAGCTCGGCCTCGAGGTCTGACTGCAGCAGGAATTCGTGGCCGGGGACCGTGCGGATCTGGGGCGCCGGCGGGGGAAAGGCGTGGGTCAGCGGGGAGGAGCATATAGGGCGGGGAGGCCGAGGGCGAGACTCCGCGGGAAATGGAGGGCGCACCCCCGGGACAGGGGAGGCTTGGAGGATGCCCGAGAGGCACTCACGTGCAGGACGTTGCGGCGGCTGGACAAGTGTCGGCCGTGGGCCAGGGCCGCCCCGCGTAGGTCCACGCTGCTCTCGGGCCGGCTGCCCGCTGGCCCCTGGGAATCAGGGGAGAAACTGAGGCCGCGGTGCGGTTTCCCTCGCCGTCTCCCTCTCACCGGGTGGACCACAAGGACGTGGGAGGTTGCGCTGCTTCCTAATTCCTCCCCTTCCCCCACGCCCCCGTGCCCACAGCTGGCCTGAGGCGGGGAGAACCGTGCCCTCGGGCACCGGCCCTCCCCTGGCTCACTCACCCAGGCTGCAGAGGAGGGTGCCGCCCGGGGCGGCTCTCGGTAGAACATCAGGCTGTTACCCGCTAGCACCACCCAAGATGGGCACCAGTTCTTCCTGCAGGGGCAGAGGGGCGGCAGCCGCGCAGAGGCCGATTAGAATCACTCGGGGAGGGCGCTCTCCCAACACTGCTCTACCCGACCGGAGGGGTCCAACAGCCGGGCCTCACCGGAGCTTGCGTCCCCCCTGAGCAATCTTAGTCACGTTGAGCTGGCCCGACTTCTCCACCTCCTGGGAAATGGAGAAGGGGGACCAGTAAGTCACCCAGTGCGCCTCACAGAACCTCGGCTTAAAGTTTCCAGGGAGGCTGGGTAAGGGAGGCTGGGTAAGGGAGGCTGCGTAAGGGAGGCTGGGTAAGGGAGGCTGCGTAAGGGAGGCTGGGTAAGGGAGGCTGGGTAAGGGAGGCTGGGTAAGGGAGGCTGGGTAAGGGAGGCTGGGTAAAGGAGGCTGGGTAAGGGAGGCTGGGTAAGGGAGGCTGGGTAAAGGAGGCTGCGTAAGGGAGGCTGGGTAAGGGAGGCTGGGTAAGGGAGGCTGGGTAAAGGAGGCTGGGTAAGGGAGGCTGGGTAAGGGAGGCTGGGTAAGGGAGGCTGGGTAAGGGAGGCTGGGTAAGGGAGGCTGGGTAAGGGAGGCTGGGTAAGGGAGGCTGGGTAAGGGAGGCTCCCCAGAGAACAGTCAGAAAGAGGAAGATGTTTCAGAGGAGCAGGAATTGGGGGGTGGGGCTGGGAGGATCTTGCATTCACACGAAAATGGGAAACTTACGTGAGGGTCGTCCAGGACCTCCGGCAGAGGCCGAAGGGGCTGCCGGGCTGCAGGCTGGTCTCGGGGGTTGAGCTGGGAGGTGCGCGGGTGGAGGCAGGGTGAACCCTGGGGCAGGGGGTTGGAGAAAAACAGGTGGAGCAAACTCTACCTTGGAAGTCCCTCGCTGGGGAGGAAGAGGAGTGCGGATGTGGGTGACAGGAGTGTACAATGAAGAAGAATGTCTTGCATAAGAGAAAGTGGTGAAGAGATGGCTTTTCCTGCGTGTAAACGGGAGGAGGCAGGGATCTCACCTGGGGGTTGAGCAGTTCTGGGGACCCGGTGTCAGATTCTGAGCCCTTGGCCTGAGGCTGCAGGGCACCGTTGTCCCTATTCAGGGTCTGCGTTCCCTCCATGGAGCCAGGGTTCTGGGGGGCGGGGGGGGGGGGAGAGGAGGTAGGTTGAGAGCAGGTTGAGGGGGGCACCCTTCTCACAATTTTCTGATTCTTTTGATCTTCTGCGAGCCCCAGAAAGCAAACACGCTGCCTTGGAATACAGCAGGGGAGAGGAGGAGATGGAAGGGACAAAGAGAAGCAGGAGGGAAGGTCTCACCGTCTCCTGGGTTCGAGTGCGGCGTGGAGGCTTCCAGGACTTGCAGCCAGTCAGCGCGTTTCTGTAGAAGCAGCGTCCGGAGTTGGGGTCCAGGTGCTGCTCCCAGGCGTCCAGCCTCTGCAGCGGGGGACACGCAGGGCTTGGGGGTGGGGACTGGAGACAGCGGCGAAGGTCCACTAAGTTACAGTACACGGGGGGCTCTGACATGAGGAGCTGGGGTCCGGCCTGCCGGGAAAGGGGGGAGAAAGGGGTAGGTATGCTCCCCAAACCTCTCTCCACCTCCCTCCCTCCCCCTCTCCCCCACCATTTTCTCACCACCAGATCCTGGCTGGGGTTACCCAGGTACTGAGGGAGAAACCTGGTCCTCGGCTGTGTTTTTTTTTTTTTTTTTCTCCCTCCCTCACAGTCTTCTATGCTCTTCTCCTCACTTCCTGTTGCCAACTTCCCTCCTCCCCCACCCCACCCCCACCCTAGGGCCACAGGAAAGGGGAACAGGCGTGTGTGTGTGTGTGTGTGTGTGTGTGTGTGTGTGTGTGTTGGGGAGGGGTGGTTTGAGGGGAGCTCCCCACCCTCACATCCTCCAGAGTAAAAGGAGGCAGAGAGGAGGGGGTATGAGAAAGGAGGGGCCACTTTTCAACCACTAGTAACTAAGAGAGGGGAGGGGCCGAGTCTTCAGGAAGAAAAAGGAGTTCCATCTCTAGAGGTGACGAGACCTGACACAGGACAAACCCTGCCTTGGGTCAGGAGTAGGAGGAAGAGAGAGAAAGCACAGCTGAGGTTGGCTTTCTTTCAGTCCCTCTATCATCGGCCAGGTTCCATGTACCCTCAGGATCTTTACTGCTTGCTGTCCTGTCCCTCAGCTGGAATTCTTTCTCATCTCCTCGTTTGCATCAGGCTGTCTCTGACTTCTCCTTATTCAGATTCAACTAAACATCATCCACTCAGAGATGCCTGCCTAGGCCAGTTCAGTCCCTCTCCACCATGTTTATCTTCCTGGTAGCACTTATTCGTACCAACACATATTTGTTTATGAGAGTTGTCAGTCACGGGAACCCTTGAAAGCTGAGTCTGTGCTGTTAGCCACTGTGCCTAGAACAGGGCTCAGCAGTAAATATCTGTTTGATCGCAGCTGCTCAGATGGAGAGCTGTGACTCACCACATTGGCATTGGCCTCTGTCAGCAAGTTCTCCCGGGAGAGAGATCTACTTTGTGCATCCTGGGAGGGCTTCAGGAGAGTGGGCCTCAAATTGGTAACACTGACACTTCTACAGATTTTGGGAGGAAGAGAAGGAGGCTGCTGCGATGCAGACTGGGCTCTGCCTGGGGTTGCCTGCGATGGGTGCAGCTCCTCCAGTGAGCCAGGAAACCATTTTGGCCCTGGAAACAGAAATGGAGAGAGCAGGGGGGCAGGTGATCAGAGGCCTGATCTTGGCTGGGGGTTCACAGGGAAGACAAGAGCAGGGAGAGGCTGTTGTTGAAAAATAAGGTGAGATCTGGAAGACTTGAGACTAGGAAGAGAGGCAATGGGGACACCCTGGTGGGTATAAGGAGTAGGCTGATCACAGGAAAATAAGAGAAGGGGATCAGCAGAAACTTGGAGGAGGAGGATCCTTCCAATGATTCCCAGAAGCCAGGGAGGTAAGAAGGTGATGGGAAGGGCTTACTCACCGTGAGTCCAGAGGGATTGCCTGGTGGTGACGGTGGTTGGGCTCTGGGAACAGACAGACTCCTCTGTCACGTAGGCAGCTGGTACGAAGATGGGTCGTGAGGTGGATGGTGCTCCCAGGCGCCTCGCCAACCACCAGTCAGAGTTGGTCTTTCGAATCAGTAGGAACCTGTCCCCTTCAGCCATAGATACCTGCCGGCCATCTGCCGCAGTGTAAGTGAAGGCATATAGGGCACAGAGCTGGGGTCTCTGAGAAGTGTTTTTGGGCCCCAGTCCTAGGTTCCCCCAAGTACTTGGCCACCACTGGCCCGACAGCATTGTGGCCAGTCCTGTCACCTGTGGGAAAAAGGGGTGTTGGATATCCAGAAAGGGTCAGAACTGGCTACTTCTAGGCAGAGAAACATGGTTCTCAGAGCAGTGTCAGAGGAAAACAAGCACAGGAATCCTGGAGTGAGAGAAGAGGGCAAAGCAAAGGGCCTGAGTGGGGGTCACTGACAGGTTTTGGGGGCTGAGAACTCCTGAGTGATGTGACTGGTGAGGAAGTATATATAAGTAAGGTGACAGAGGATGTGGTCAGCAGGGCTGTGAGGCCAGCAAGGCAGGAAATCAGACATGGCCTACCTCAGTGATTTTCCTCCAAGTACCTCATGGGGCCCATCAGAAGATCCAGGGGCAAACGAAGTTGGTTCTGGACGGTGGTGGGACTCTTGAGTTGGACACAGGAAGATGAGAAAAAAAAAAGAATCAGGCCTGAGACAGAACACGGACAAAGAGAAAGCAGTTAATGACAAAAATAAAAAAGTTTGTGACCCTTTATTAAATGTACACAGGCACCAATGTTTCCATTACTGATCACCTCAGACCTAAAGCTGCGTGCTTCCTGTGTGGAGTCAGAGAGACACAGAAACAGAGAGCCAGGAAGACCACATTGGAGAGAACAAGAAAGTGGGTGGGAGAAACGCAGAGGGATTCAGTTAGAGACAGTGGTGAAAACGCCCCCATCCCCCCCCCCTCCCCCCCCCCCCATCCAGGACATGTTTTGGGGAGCTGGGAAACCTCTGTACTTAAGCCTCTTGGGTGGGGCCCTACTTTAGTGTGTGGGCTCATTCATTCATACTCTTAGCAAGGATTGGCTGAGCACCTCCGGTGTGAAAGGAACAATGTTAGGCACTGGAGATAAGAGGCAGCGAGGAGAGAGACACAGCCCTTGAGCCCTCTTAGAGCTTAAAAACAGACCTTAACTAACCACACAATACATTTATTAATTACAAGGGAATCGGGGTCTATGGACAGCTAGTACAGGATGCTCTGACAGCATATTGGGGTGAATGGGAGACTGATGTCAGCTTTTCCCTGGAAGGTGGACACTGACCTCCCCTGCCCATTGCCAGAGCTTCAAAACCCACACTTGTGCTTCCTCCTTACCTGACCCTCTTTCCCCTGCTGTTTCTCCACTGCACAAGTGAAGCTTTCTGTGAGGCCTTTTGTCTGGGAGGTGGGGTGGAGGTGGGGTACCTCCCCCTTGGTGACGTCAGACAGACAGCTCTCCTCCTCTGATGTGTGATCTGAGGGCTGTGTTACCAGTACTGAGTGCTGGGTGACATTCCTCCTTAGTTTGCTCCACTTTCAAAATGTGGAGAATCCCACCCTTCAGCTCTTCCTTCCCACTTCCAAAATAGTGACTGCAGTTCTTCCTGCCTCTTGCAGGCCTCACACTGGGGATCAAGCCCGCAATCAGTGAACTCCTGGTTCACAGGTTGACGATCAACCACTGAGCCACGCCGGCCAGACCCTCATCAAGCTTTTAAATGTAGCCAAGTATTCCCCGTCTTTAAATAAACCTCCCTTGACTGTGCTCTCCGCTTGCCACTGTACTTCTTCCTTTTTAAAAAAAAAATATTTGTATTGATTTCAGAGAGGGAGAGGAAGAGAGAGAGAAACATCAATGATGAGAGAGAATCATTGATAGGCTGCCTCCTGCACGCCCCTCACTGGGGATCGAGCAGGCAACCCAGGCATGTGCCCCTGGACCAGAATCAAACTGGGGACTCTTCAGTCCACAGGCCGACGCTCTATCCACTGAGCCAAACCAGCTAGGCCCTCTTCCTTTTAAAAATCAAACTTCTTGAAAGAGTTGCCTACACACAGAATCTTGATTTCCTCTCCCCTGACACCTTCCCCTTTCTAAGGTCACTCTTCACTAGGGCCGCCCCTGAGTTTGCACGGACACTTTGCAGTCCTCCTGCTGCTTGACATCTCACCAGCTGCCAACACAATTTACTTTTTTCTCCTAGAAACACTGTGGGTGTCCTCCTTACCTTTCTAGCACTTGCTTCTCTGTTGCATAAGGGAGGGCTTTCCTTTGCTTGTTCCTTAAACCCCCATGGTCTGTCTGAGATCCGGTGCCCTTTGTGCTTTGTATACCCTACGTAGTCTTAATCTCTCTAGCTCAAATGAACTCCATGTGCTGCTGAGTACCATATCTTCATTCCAGATCTTTATCTGAAGCTTCAGTCTAATCCACTGTCCACTGAAAAACTCCACGTGGGTATTTCGCAGGTACCACAAACACAGTCTGTTCTAAACGAACTCGTTTCTCTTCCAGTACCCCTATTCGGTTAAATTTAAATTTAGTAAGTATTTATAGAATGCTTATTAGCATGTTTGCCAGACAGGAACTGTGTGGTGGGTATTGTTAATTAAGATGGTAAATATGGTCCCTACCTTCTCATAACAATTAAAATACAGTGTGATATTCACTAGGGGGAATACTGTCGTCTGTTGGAGCATATAGAGGGTGCACCCAATTGCCCATGCCAGAAACCTGACAGCCAACCTTAATTTCTCTTATTTCCTCACCAATCACATTTAATTGATTACTAAACCTTTCCAATCTACCTTTCTTTTTTTTAAAAAGCATTTCATTATTTTTAAATTTTTTATTGTTTTTGTTAATCCTCACCTGAGGATATTTTTCCCAGTTATTTTTAGACAGAGTGGAAGGGAGGGCAGAGAGAGAGAGAGAGAGAGAGAGAGAGAGAGAGAGAGAGAGAAACATCGATGTGAGAGAGACACATTGATTGGTTGCCTCCTAGGATGGAGTCTGCAACCCTGGTGTGTGCCCTTGATCTGAATTGAACCCTTCAGTCTAAGAGCTGACGCTCTAACCACAGAGCAAACTGGCCAGAGCTCTATCAATGTTTTTTAATCCCTGCAACTACCACCCTCTTTAGCCTGGATGATATAACCTCCTAACTAGTTTCCTTGCATATAGTTATGCTCTCTTCCACTCCATTCCTGGCACAGCAGCCAGAGTGACTTGTCTAAAACACACAAAAATTCCCTGCCACTCCCTTGACTTAACCTTTCAAAGGCTTCTCATTGTACTCAGAGTAAAGCCCACATTTTGTAATCTGATTTACAAACACTTTTTTCCTTTATCCTAGACTTTTCACACTCCCCACCACAAACTCCACACTCCAACCACTCCACTCCTAAAGTGCAACTTTGCATATCTTCTTTCCTCTGCCTGAAACACTTCCTCTCTCCACTCCCACCAATCTTCACCTGGCTAACTCTTACTCATCATTCATATCTCAGTCAAAAGGTCACACACAAGAAGAGCTCTTTTAACCCCTTAGAGTTAGGTAGGGGCCCTAATTAGCAGCTCCCACAGCAAGCTTTACATCCCCATCATAACTTTCATCACACTTGAAACATTATTTGATTATCTAACTTCCCAGGAGGTCTTTGAGCTCTGCCAAAGCAGAAGCCTGTATCTATTTTGTTAATAATTCTATCTTCAATGCCTTGTATAGTTCCTGGTACAAAGTAACCTCTCTGTGCCTCAGATCCTCATCTATAAAATGAGAATGAGAGGACCTGTCTCATGATTTGTTGGTTTGTTTGTATTTTTTTCATTAACAACCATTTTAATATAGCTCACAATTTTACGGGTAAAAAATTGGGGAAGGGCTTAGCCAGGTGATTCTTCTGCCCCATGTGCTATTCAATAGGCAGATGGGTTGATCTGGAGAGCTTCACTCACATTTCTGAGACTATGACAGTCTCAGGGTAGTAAGACTTCTTACACGGCAGCTCAGGGCTACCAGAGTGTTCTAAGAAGCATGAGCAGCCCTCGCCTGTTTGGCTCAGTGGATAGAGTGTGAACTGCAGATTGAAGGGTCCCTGGTTCCTAGCTGGGTTCCATGTCTGCCAAGGGCCTGTACTTCCTTTACAGGTTCCTCCCCAGGGCGGGGCCTGGGGGGGCTGTGCAGGGTGCAGAAGGCAACCAATGGATATTTCTCTGTCTTTCCCTCTCCCTTCCTCCCTGAAATCAATAAAAATATATATTTAACAAATAAATAAATAAATAAATAAATAAATAAATAAATAAATAAACCAATGGAAAGCCCTAGCTGGTTTGGCTCGGTGGATGGAGCGTGGGCCTGCGGACTGGGGGGGGTCCCAGGTTCGATTCCGGTCAAGGGCACATGCCTGGGTTGTGGGCTCAATCCCCAGTGTGGGGCGTGCAGAGGGCAGCCAATCAATGATTCTCTCTCAACATTGATGTTTCTATCTCTCTCTCCCTCTCCCTTTCTCTCTGAAATCAATAAAAATATATATTTTTTAAAAAACAATGGAAAAATATTCTCAGGTGAGGATTAAAAACAAAACAAAACAAAACAAACAAACAAACAAAAAGAAGCATGGGCAGAAGCTGTCAAGTTTCTTATGACCTAGCTTCAAAAGGCCCAGTTCTACTATAGAATTTTTGAGGATGAAATTAATATATGTGAAGTGCTTAGAATAGTGCTTAGCTCATAAGTACTATTATTAATTATTATTTTTTAAAAAATATATAGTTTTATTGCTCTAGCTGGTTTGGCTCAGTGGATAGAGCATCGGCCTGTGAACTGAAAGGTCCCGAGTTCGATTCCCGTCAAGGGCACATGCCTGGGTTGCGGGCTCTATCCCCAGTAGGGGGTGTGCAGGAGGTAGCCAATCTATGATTCTCTCACATCATTGATGTTTCCATCTCTCTCTCCCTCTCCTTTCCTCTCTGAAATTAATTTAAAAAATTAAAAAAAACAAAAATATATAGTTTTATTGATTTCAGAGAGGAAGGGAGGAGAGAGAGATGGAAACATCAATGATGAAACAGGCCAGGGCTGCTCAGGCTTCTTAAAACACTCTGGTAGCCCTGAGCTGCCATGTAAGAAGTCTTACTACCCTGAGACTGCATGTTCTCAAGTGAAGCTCTCCAGATCAACCCATCTGCCTGGTGAATACCACATGGGGCAGATGATGGGCGGCCTCCTGCACGCCCTCTACCGGGGATCGAGCCCGCAGCCCCGGCATGTGCCCTAGACTGGAATGGAACCCGGGACCCTGATTCAGTTCGCCACTCTATCCACTGAGCCAAACCAGCTAGGGCTTTTAAATTTTTATTTTATTTTATTTTTACTTTTTAATTTTATTTTAATTTAAACAATATTTTTATTGATTGCGGAAGGGAAGGGAGAGAGATAGAAACATTAACGATGAGAATCACCCTTGGGCTGCCTCCTGCACGATCCCAGGCCCCCAAATCGGGGTTGAACCCGCTACCCAGGCATGTGCCCAGACCGGGAATCTAACTGTAACCTGGTTCCTTGGTTGACGCTCAACCACTGAGCCACACCAACTGGGCATGATTCCTTTCTCAATCACTCATGTGCTTCCTTGTATAAAACATACTTATTGCCAAACTCTTAGCCTTTTCACTTCCCCTCAATCTGACTTTTCCCCTACACATGCTCCCTCCCAGTCACTTTAATGAGATTGTCTAGTTCTATGTGAGCTGCAGACTGATAGTAAATCAATATTTAATAGTTCAGCCGAAACTGGTTTGGCCGGGCCTGCGGACTGAAGGGTCCCAGGTTGGATTCCCGTCAAGGGCATGTACCTTGGTTGCGGGCACATCCCCTGTGTGAGGTGTGCAGGAGGCGGCTGATCGATGTTTCTCTCTCATCGATGTTTCTAGCTCTCTATCCCTCTCCCTTTCTCTCTGTAAAAAAAATCAATAAAATATTTTAAAAAAATAGTTCAGTTCTTTCTTTATTAATAGGATTTCTACACTAATTTCCATTGTATCACCACAGTCAATTTATCGTAACTCTCAACCCTAATTCTGATGAACTTGGAGAGTCGGTCATCGTGAACAGACGCTGTCAAAAGAGTGCAACCAAACGTTAGGAGGTTTCCTTCCCCGCCCTCGCGGCGTTAGAGGATTAAAGTGCGCCGCCGGGCCCTACGCGAAAACGCCGCCACCCAGCGAGTGCGGCTCTCAGCACAGCGCCGCGGTCCCTTCCTCTCTATGATCCTCTTTCCGGCTTCCTAGTGTTGCATGACGGGAGAAATAGTCTACTTCCCCCAGCGGTGCGCGGGGAACGGCCTCATTCAGACCTCCATTTCCCGGCGTGCCTCTGGCTGATCTCTCCGCCCACAGGCGAGAGGCCGGTTCCGCTTGCATCAGCGTGGGATCCGCGGCGAAATGAGACTGTTCGTGAGCGAGGGCGCCCCGGGGACACTGCCCGTGCTGGCCGCGGCTGGGAGGGCCCAGGGCCGGGCGCAGCTGCTCGTCAGCACCGTGGGCCCTGAAGGTAGTCGGGCTGGTGCTGGTGGGCGGTGGGTGAGGGGGGCGGGCCGAAGCACGCCGGACTCCCGGTCGGCAGTCTCCTTCCCCAATCCCCAACCCCTACCACTCGTTCCCGTCTACCTCCTGCCCCATTACCCTTCGTCACTCCATCCCCTCTTCCTTCCCAGTCACATCTTTCATCAATCAATCAATCACACCCCCCTCCCCCGCCGACACACACAAGAGTCACTCGCATTACAACCCCCCCCCCCCGCGCCCAGACACGTTTTTTGTTCCTAGGAAACCCTGCGCTCCTCTCCACACAGACACACTCACAAATGCACTCCTGTCGGTTTACCTGTTTTCATTCCCAGCCAGCTGTTTGGGTGACTCCTAAGTAGTTCTCTTGCCAGCCTTCCCAGTTCTGTTAATTTTGTTCTTCCCCTGTTATCTCGGGTCGTTCTCAGATAATCCCAGTTTTAATTGTTCCAGTTCTTGGCTGCTGCGCTCTCCCAGCACCGCCACCTCCTCTCCGCAGTACCCATCTGTTGTTTCCAGCTGGCGGTCTCAGCTGGACGCTGCTGGTCTCCCCAGCTCATTCTGGACCCACCCCCTTTCAGTGGTCCCGTCTTAGAAGCTCTGGATTGAGACTGCCCGTCTTTTCCCCCAAACAATGTGAAGTTGTCCTTCTAAGTTGACAAAGAATTTTGTTTCTTCTTCCTGTTTTCCACGCATTTTTCTCTCTCTCTCTCATCAGAGTGTGTGGTCCCATTCCTGACCCGGCCTAAGATCCCTGTTTTGCAGCTGGATAGTGGCAACTACCTCTTCTCCACTAACGCAATCTGCCGGTCAGTATTGGTACTTGATGCAGGGAGGTGACTAGATCACATCAGAGCTTACTGTCCTCTGTGTGGCCCGTTTCACTGTGGAGTGAGAATGGGCCCCTCTAATTCTACCTTCTGTTGTTTTTTCTCTGGCAGATACTTCTTTCTGTTATCTGGCTCAGAGCAAGATGACCTCACCAACCAGTGGCTGGAATGGGAAGCAACAGAACTGCAGGTGGTACTGAGACATGGGGGATGGCAGGCAGGCCCTTGCTCTGCATGGCCATTCTGACCTGTGTCCCCCCACATTTTAGCCAGCTTTGTCTGCTGCCCTGTACTATTTGGTGGTCCAAGGCAAGAAGGGGGAAGATGTTCTTGGCCCCATTCGGAGAGCCCTGACTCACATTGACCACAGCTTGAGTCGTCGGAGCTGTCCTTTCCTGGCTGGGGTCAGTTGGGCCTTGAGGTGGGGATTGGGGAAGCTGTGTGGTATAAGAATTAAGAAGGAAGACAGTATTCAGAGTGTTCAAACCCCAACACTGCCATCTTCTAGCAGTGTAACCTTGAAAAAAATTAAACTTTCTAATTCTTTTTTTCATCTTTGAAATGGGTAATATTGGTATGCACCTCATTGGGTTGTTGTGAGGATTAAGTGAGATAATTTTAAATGCTTAATAGAGTGCTCAACGCGTAGTAAGTGCTTAGGAAGTGTTATATATTTTTACTACTTTTGAGAAGAAATTGAATATCTCACCTGTGTACCTTTTTCTTTTCTTTCTCCGACCAAGGAGACAGAATCTGTAGCTGACATTGTTTTGTGGGGAGCCCTGTATCCGTTACTCCAAGACCCAGCCTACCTCCCTGGTGAGCACTGAGCTTATCACTTTATTCCCAGCCCCAACCGCAGAAGCTTGGTGTAGGGGTTACAGAATGGGCAGTATATTGCATATAGGTACCCACTATGAGGTGTAGCTTGACATGGAAGCTATAGCAGAAAGATGGTAAAGGGAATGGGAAAGCAACTGGAGAAATTTCACGAAGAAGGAAAAGAGGCCCACTCATCCAGCCTTTCCTGGTCTTGCTGATTCCCTCTTTTCTCCCAAATCCGCAGAAGAACTGGGTGCCCTGCACAGCTGGTTCCAGACACTGAGTTCTCAGGAGCCATGCCAGCGAGCTGCAGAGACTGTGTTGAAGAAGCAGGGTATCCTGGCCCTCCGGCCCTACCTCCAAAAGCAGCTCCAACCCAGCTTCCTTGAAGGGAGGGCTGTCAGCAATGAGCCTGAGGTTTGGAAAAGAACAGAGGGGTCCCCACAGAGCCTTGGTGCCTGAAGGGTGGGGTGGTTTGGAGAGGGACTGGGAGCATGGGCACTACCTCTTAGTGTTGTTGGGCGAGTTTCTTTACTCCACGGGCCCTCCTCACCTGGTGAGGGATTCTATCCACTCTTCATAGGAGGAGGAGCTGGCCACCCTATCTGAGGAGGAGATCGCCATGGCTGTAACTGCTTGGGAGAAGGGCCTGGGGAACTTGCCTCCCCTTCGGCCAAAGCAGAAACCAGTGTGAGTAGGCACAGATGAGTGGGGCTTGGTTTCTTCAGTGGAAGTTGTTGATAAAATCAACACCTGCCTGCCAGGTCCCCTCTGCTGCTGACTTCTTTCATTTTCCATCCTTTCCTTTTTATCCTCAGATCCCCATCTCTCTTTTTGTTGTTGACACTATCTTTTTTTAAAGTTTATTCTCTCTTGGTTTGTAATTTTGGACACTCTCCATCAGTCCCACCAGCACCCGTGTTTCAGTTATTCTTTATCTACAGATACCACCTAAATCTGTTTTTTCCAGTCCAGATCTCTACTCTGAGCTCAACATATTTGTCAGACTGAATCCTCCATCTCCACAGGCATTGCAAACTCAGCATGTGCAAAAGCAAACCAGTTATCTTCCCTGTCAGCTTCCCTCCTTTAGTCATGTACTTTAGCGATTGACACCCCCAACCCCCACTTAAAAATCTAAGCCAGAAATTTTGGTGTTATCTGTACTCTTTTCTCATCCCCTCCTCCTGTATCACTTATTCCATTTCCAAGTCATTGATTCTAACTCCTAAGTAGTCCTTGAATCAATCCCTTCTCTCTTCTCACAGCTGCTCCCTTACATCAGACCTACCATCTCTCACATTCTCTTTCCCTGCCACCCCATATTTCACACTGTTACCAGAATGAGTACTTAAAACTGCACGTATTATCTCACCCTCCTTTTTTGAATTCTACAGATGGTTCCTTTGTGTAGTTCACAAGACCATTCAGGATCTAGGCCCTGCCTGAGGCTTCATATTTTGTCACTGTCCTACTACACTGAGACAATATACACACACATACACAGCTTTTTCCATCAAAATGAAATATTTGTAGTCCAAAACTTGTCATCCGATAAAGATTTGAGTGTCTACTCCTTGCTAGGCCCCATGTGCTGGATCTACAGGAGGGAGCAAAACAGATAAGACTTCTGCTCTCATGGAACTTTGAGTCTAGAAAAGTAGATAGGTATTTTAAAAACTCATACAAATGTATAATCACACATTTTAATAAGTCCTCTGAAGGGAAAGAACAGGATGACTAGACTAAATATCAAAGGAGATTAACCTATAGGCTTCTCTGGAAAATTGACATCTGAACTGAGACTTGCAAGATGAGTAGGAATTAGTCAGGCAGGGGTAAGGCTATGGGGAAGGGTATCTCAGGGAGAGGAAACATGTGCAAGATGGCCTGAGAAGTAAGAGAGTTTGGCTTTTTTAAAGGAATTGCTAAAAGGCCAGTGGCTGGAGGCTAGACAGTCAAGGGGCAGATAGGTCAAGATGTGTTTTGAGAGGAAGGCAGGCCGACATCATACTGTATCACCTTGGTGTCATTGCACATGCTATTCCTTCTCCCTGGAATGTCTGTATCCTACCTAACGGGTGTACAGTCATTCCTTGAGAGCCTAATTTTACCATTTCCTTCTCTACAAGCTTGAGTGCTTCATTCTCTGGAAACTCCCATTGTCCAAATATATTGTAATTATCTCTTTTCATGACTATGTCCTCTGATCTGTCAGCTTATTGAAGGTAGAGGCTCTCTCTTTGTGTCCCAGTTTCTAGTAGATACTGATAAAATTTGAATAAATTAATGAAGAAAGTCCATCCTTTGTTCATTTGCTCATTTTGAGTAGTTCTTCAGTACCTACTGTGGACAGTTTAGTACTAAGCCCTTTGCAGGTAATAAAGAATAGGAGATAGACTTTCTCAGGTGTTTATACAGGCTAACATGTTTAAATGCATATGAAGAGGAGGAGACAGTTGGTATTAAAGACCCTATTACCGCCCTGGCCTGCATTGCTCAGTAGTTAGAGCATCTGCCTGCTCACCAGAGCGTCTCCAGTTCGATTCCTCATCAAGGGCACATTCCTGAGTTGCAGGTCCAATCCCCACCCCAGTCAGGATGTGTGCGGGAGGCAACCAGTCAATGTGTCTCTCTCACATTGATGTTTCTCTCTCTCTCTCTTTTTCTCTCCCCCCTTCTACTCTCTCTAGAAATCAATGGAAAAAATATCCTCACTCCTTGGGTGAGAATTTAAAAAGAAAGACCCTGTAGCCAAACCAAACTGTCTTCTGTGCCTTTCCTTCTGACCGAAAGACACCCCTAGTGCCTTGATCAGGCAAATTCCTACCCATTCCTGAGGCCCAACTCGGGTATTCTGCCTCTGTGAAGTCCCCTCTCTCTCTCTCTCTCTCTTTTTTAAAATATATTTTTATTGATTTCAGGGAGAGGGAGAAAGCGAGAGAAATATCAATGATGAGAGATAATCGTTGATTGGCTGCCTCCTGCACACCTTCTACCAGGGATTGAGCTCACAACCCGAGCATGGGCCCTCACTGGGAATTGAGCCGTGACCTTCTAGTTCAGGGGTCCTCAAACTTTTTAAACAGGGGGCCAGTTCACTGTCCCTCAGACCGTTGGAGGGCCGGACTATAGTTTAAAAAAAACTATGAACAAATTCCTATGCACACTACACATATCTTATTTTGAAGTAAAAAAACAAAACGGCAGAAACACGCACATGTGGCCCGCGGGCCGAGTTTGAGGACGCCTGTTCTAGTTCATAGGTTGACAGTCAACCACTGAGCCACACCGGCCAGGCTGAGAAGTCTCTTAATCTTAGGCTGGAGTGTATGTTTGCCTTCCTTGGAGCTCCTTTAATACTTTGTACCTCTCATTGCACTGATTCCGTTGTGGCAGTTATGTGATAGACTGTAATCCCCTAGAGGGTAGAACCCCCATACATACCTTCCTATCTGCCACAAAGTTACAGGGTAACACAAAAGGAACACAGTGGTGTGCTACTAAGTGCCCAGGGGCTTGGGACACAGGGATGACTGGATGGAAGGCCAGTCATTAATGAAGGAAGGCTTCCCTGAAGGAACTGATTTCAAAACTAGATTTCAGTGTCCAGTGATTATAGATTGAGAATGATCAGAAAGACAAAAAGTCCCCGGTGAGGTGTCAGTGCTGAGAAGGGGAATGAATACATGATGTGCACAGCTGAGCTGTCAAGGATGAACCCTAAAAAGAGAATAGTGGATTGAGTGGCTTCAGACAGCAGGTTGAGTGATGTGACTAGGAATGATCCTGGAGAAGTGGGGAGGAGAGGGTGGTTATGAATGCTGGCTTGAGTCAGGCCATGAGGAAGTGACCAACATGGGTTAGGGAGAGGAGTCGGGGGTGGTAGGTTGTAAGGATTTCAGGTAGTGACTAGAGGTAATATTAACATAGCATCTGGGAAGAAGGAAAGAGGTCAGCACTGGGGAAATTCTTGGTAGGCATTGGAGTTTGGAGTAGTGAGTGATGGTGACTGGACAAAGCCTCAGCAGAGTTTTGTCAGTACCTGGGAAGTTGGAGCCTGAGAGTGAGCTAATGGAGGAGAAGCAGTCGGAAGAGTCCTGAGTGTTGGAATACGGCTGTGTAGGAGCAGTACACGAGGCTTGCTCACTGTGGGCAGGGCGCTGTCCTTGCTTCTGTAGGGAATCGCAGGGCTTTTGGGGGAGTTTAGTCCTGTGCGTTCATTTGAAGGAAGACTTCAGATGTACATGACCGTCTGACGTAGACTAGATCTGTGTCTGGGTATCTGGTGCACTTTCGGTCCCTCTTGGCCCTTGCGTCTCCTCCATGACCTGTTCTCTTCCTTCCTCACCAGGTTGCCTGTGGCTGGGGAAAGGAATGTGCTCATCACCAGCGCCCTTCCTTATGTCAACAATGTCCCCCATCTTGGAAACATCATTGGTTGCGTGCTCAGTGCTGATGTCTTTGCCAGGTGGAGCTAACTGCTGCAGGGAAGACCTGAGGGAGCCATGGGTCCCAAGGAATAGGATGCCCCAAGGGTGGAGGCTGGGGAGGTCCAAGGGACATGGGGAGCGGCTGATCATCATATTCTCTTCCAGGTACTCCCGCCTCCGCCAGTGGAACACCCTCTATCTGTGTGGGACAGATGAGTACGGTACAGCGACAGAGACCAAGGCTATGGAGGAGGGTCTCACCCCCCAGGAGATCTGTGACAAGTACCATGCCATCCATGCTGACATTTACCGCTGGTTTAATATCTCCTTTGATATTTTTGGTCGCACCACCACTTCACAACAGACGGAGTAAGTTTCCTCTGATCAGGAGAAATGGAGGGTGAAGGCTGGGGCTGGGGACCATGAGAATATCCTGGAGACAGAGGAACCAAGATGGTTGTCTAGGCAATCCCCCTAAATTTAGGACATGAATATTGCCCTGAAATGTATTCCAAGCCTTATAAGGAGATTCAGTGTGGTCAGGTTCTGAAGGAGCAAGTAAGGGAGGTAAGAGGCAGGATGGAGGCTTGTGGGAAGTATACCTTTCCGCTACCACTTCCCTTCCCTTTCCCTTCCCTTTCCTGGCTGCCACAGAGTCTGAGCACATTCCTTCCCACTCCTGTGGGTGTTTATAGCAAATATGCTCTTTCTTCTTTCTTTCTTTCTTTCTTTCTTTCTTTCTTTCTTTCTTTCTTTCTTTCTTTCTTTCTATTTTATTGAGATATTATATGTGTACATATCTTACCATTACCCCCCCCACCCCACACCCATACATGCCCTCACCCCCCTGCTCTTTCTTCTTTTGCCTGGTAATTCATCCCTATAAAACCTCTACATGGTAGACAGGCTGTCAGCTAATAGTGCTGTGTGGTTTAATAGTTGGACTGATTTAATTTTTAGGACACAGTACTATTCTTTTGGAGATTTTTGTTAATGAAGAATACAAAACAAAGCCTGTATTTGACACATTCTAAAATGTCAAGGGAAGAGATTGTATGAGGAGTTGAAGAATATGTGTAAGGTGTCTGGGGCCATCCAGTCAAACTCCCTAAAGATGACAAGATGAATTTTGCCTTGAAGTGTCTTCTGCCTGATTTCTTTGGCATTTGGACTGAATGAGTTTGGGTCCTTGGGTAGAGTAGCAGGAAGGAGGGTTGCACCCCTTCTGACTTCTCTGACCTGTCCCTTCCCTGTCCCTTGCTCACCTCATCAGAATCACACAGGACATCTTTCAGCGATTGTGGAACCGAGGTTTTGTGCTGGAAGATACTGTGGAGCAACTGCGGTGTGAGCGTTGTTCCCGCTTCCTGGCTGACCGCTTTGTGGAGGGTGTGTGTCCCTTCTGTGGCTATGAGGAGGCCCGGGGTGACCAGTGTGACAAGTGTGGCAAGCTCATCAATGCCATAGAGCTCAAGGTGAGTGGAAGGTCTCATAGGAGCCCAGAAGGAGACAATCTCTATTCTTTGTTTTTTTAATTAATTAATTGATTTTAGAAAGAGAAGGGAAGGGGGGGAGGGCTGGAGAGAAACATTGATTTATTTTTCCACTTATTTATGCATTCATTGGTTGATTCTTGTATGTGCCCTGACGGGATCAAACCTTGGGGTATCAGGATGATGCTCTAACCAGCTGAGTTATTTGGCCAGGGCAACAATCTCCATTAAGGGATTCCCAATCTTGTCCCACTCAGGATTTTTGTTTTAGCATTCAAGACCTTTGACCAGTGGTTCTTTCTACTCCATCCCAGCAACTCATCATTCAGCTCGTTAGATAATTACTAAATGAACCTTTACTATGTGCTTAACATTGTGCTAGGAAATTGAATTTATATTTCTTTACTTTTGCTTCTGTTTCAGACCACCTTCTATAAATACTGTCTCCTCTTCTCCATGTTTACTCATTTGTTACTTTATTCATTCTTTTTTTTATTATTGATTTCGGAGAGGAAAGGAGAGGGAGAGAAAGAAACATCAATGATGAGAGAGAACCATTGATTAGCTGCCTCCTGCACGCCCCACACCAGGGATCAAGCCTGCAACCCAGGCATGTGCCCTGACCAGGAATTGAACCCTGACCTCCTGGCTCATAGGTCGATGCTCAACCACTGAACCATGCTGGCTGGGCTATTCATTCTTTCAACAACTTTTTTTGGGTTCTTATAATAGGGCAGTCACAGTTCTAGGTGCTCAGGATGCGGCAGTGAACAAGACAGACTTTTTTAGTGTGGGGAGGAGACTAAAGACAACATAATTATGGAATAAACTGCCGGGAAGATGTGATAGAGCGGTTTTGGGGGAAGGTAGGTGATTAGGGAAGGCATCTCAAAGGAGGTAACATTTGAACTGAGAGTTTAACTGAAGAATGAGAGGGAGCAAGCCAGGCTATGAGAGTGAGGTTAAGAGTGTGACAAGCAGAGCGGCGCGGAAATGCAAAGGCTTAAAAGGCAGAATTGAAAAGGCCAGTACAGCTGTAGCATAGTGAATGAGGGAGGGTGGATTGAGATGAGGTCAGGTTACCAGGGCCTACTAAGCCATTGTGGGGGTTGAATGGCAAGCTGCTCTGTGGAAAATGGATGGGAGGGAAGCATGTAAGTGTGGAGACTAGAGTGGTAGCACCAAAATGCGATGATGTTTCTCCAACTAGGTTAATAGCAGTAGAAATGGGGATGGGAGAAGAACCTTGAGATATGTTGTGGAGCCAGACTGTAGAATTGGATAGACTGGAATTCTGGGTGATGGGAAAATCAAGGAAATGATGACTTTTAAGTTTTTGGCTTGAGCTGCTACGAACATGGGCGTGATTAGATGAAAAACAGGCCTTCTGGTGGAATCTATTTGGGTTTGTTAAATTTGAGATTCCTTGCCCTGCCCGGTGTGGTTAGAGCATCGGCCAGAGCACTGAAGGATCACGGATTTGATTCCTGGTCAAGGGCACATACCTGGGTTTGCAGGTTCGATCCCGGTCCCAGTTGGGGTGCGTGCGGGAGGCAACCGATCAATGTGTCTCTCTCATATTGATGTTTCTCTCCCCCCTTCCCTCCCTCCCACTCTCTCTAAAAATCAATGAAAGAAATATCCTCAGGTGAGGATTAGCAATAATAAATTGAGGTGCCTCCTAGACACCCAAGAAGAGGTGAGGTAGACAGTTTGATAAAGGCATGTGGAGTTCAGGAGAGAGGTCCTGAGAGAGTTGTAATTTCTCACCTCCAAAAATTTAGATCAAAACTTATTTGGAAGCTTTCACTGATTAGCCCCACCTAACTGTTAACTCCTTTAGTCATCACCCTTCTGGGTTTGTATTGTCAACTTGTACCATGAGAATAAGTATTTCTTGACACTTTGCTTTGTATAGGTCTGCACTTGTTTCCCATGCCCCCTCTCCCTAACTTGATTGTAACTTCCTTAGGAGAGGAGCCGTGTGTCTTCTCTTCCATCATTCCTGCCTCTCCTTACACAGCTGCATATAGTGTAGTGCTCTGAGAATGCTTTTTCCTGTTCTCTGGAGTGATAGGACAGAAACATGAAACTCTGAGTAACAGATGTTATGCCACGTGGACCTGAGTCTCCCAAGTTCACAGAAGGCCCAAGTAGCTGATGAGTTGGCTGGGTGTGTGCATGAAGCTAAGCTAGATGGCACACTGGGGAGCCTCATCCCTTTGTGACTCTCCCCTTGCCTGGACAGCTCTGCATGACCTGCAGGCCTGATCCTGACGCTCATCTTGGGTCACACTTTCTCTTTCTCTTGAATTTTCCTTCACAGAAGCCTCAGTGTAAAGTCTGCCGATCGTGCCCTGTGGTGAGATCCTCGCGGCACCTGTTTCTGGACTTGCCCAAGGTAAGTGGGCCTTTCCCTCAACTTGGTCTGCATGGCCTTTTCTGCCCCCTCAGCCTCAGCCACATCTATACCAAATTACTCTCAAATGTTTTTAACCTTTTGCACTCGGATGTCGAGTGTGACTCGACACGGTTAGCATTAGAATAAAGGAATCGAGTGCAAAGGGTTAATTTCTGTTTTAAAGCTATACATTATGAAAATACATAACAAGTGAATGGGCCCAAAGTGAAAGGCCCAGGCCCACTAAACCCCAGGCCTGCTTACCAGAGGTATTCTACTGCTGTCATTGTCCTTTGTGCCTATTCAGAAATATTGTATGCATGTGAATGAACTGTACATATACGTCTTCTGTACTCTTAAATATTTCTTCTTTTTTTTTAAATACGTTTTTATTGATTTTAGAGAGAATAGAAGGGAGAGGGAGAGAGAAATAGAAACATCAATGATGAGAGAGAATCACTGATCGGCTGCCTCCTGAATGCCCTCTACTGGGGATCTAGCTTGCAACCCAAGCATGTGCCCTGACTAGGAATCAAACCATGACCTCCTGGTTCATAAGTCGATGCTCAACCACTGAGCCACACCAGCTGGACTACATTTAGTTTTTTATCTCTCTTTAGTTTCCTTTCATCTGAAACAGTTCCCCAGCCTTTCTCTATCTTTTATGACAGGGGTGGGGAACATCCGGCCTGCAGGCTGTATAAGACCCAAGAAATCATTTAGTCTGGCCCTGCCAAGGCATTAGGGGTGAGTTATTAAATGTTTGGCCAAATATAGCAGGCTAATTTTAAGTTGATAATTTTGTATGGCCCACAAATGATTTTATAAATATCTAAATGGTCCTTGGCAGAAAAATGATTTGTCACCCCTGACCTAATAGGATGTTCTGGAAATCATTCCATATCACTTCATAGCAATCATCATTATTTAGTTGTTTTTTTATTTCTTTTTTTGTTAATCCTCACTTGAGGATATTTTTTTCATTGATTTTTAGAGAGAGTGGAAGGGAGGGGGAGAGACAGAAACATTGATATGAGAGAGACACATAGACTTGTTGCCTCCTGCATGCACCCTGACCAGAGCTGGGGATTGAGCCTGCAACTGAGGTATGTACCCTTGACCGGAATCAAACCTGGGACACTTCAGTTTGTATGCTGACACTTAGCCACTGAGCCATACCGGCTAGGGCAGTTGTTTGTTTAAACAACTACATACAACTACATTTGTGTAGGTTCCATAGTTTATATAACCAGTTTTCTGTGTTCTCCATTTAGGTAGTTTCCAGTACAGCAGGTCCTTGAATAATGTTGTTTTGTTCAATGTTGTTTTGTTATAAGGTTGATTAGATGCGGTAGGAACTTAACTCTTGTTTATATCAATTAGCTTGTGGTAAAAATTGGTTTTGGTATATGTCATTTCACTTAAAGCTGCAGAACCTATCGGCATTAAATGAGGGCTTACTGTATTTTGCAATTGCAAATGATGTTGCAGTAGATAAATGTTCGACCAAATATAACAAGCAAATTTTTTTTGTATTATATCGTCAGGATAATTTCCTTAAAAGTGATCACTTGCTGTGTCAAGGGTAAATGCATATGTAGTTTATTGTCAAATTTTCTTTAATAGGTGTTGTTCCATGTTTGCATTCCCATCAGCAATCTGTGAGTGCTGTTTCCTCATAGCCTTACCAATAGAGTATATTGTCAGGCTTTGGAAATTGTGGTATTTAATTGGATGAGTCACATAAACCATCCATTAAAAAAGTTTACTTTTGTTTTTCTGCTTACAAAAGTGATAAAAGCTTGTTTTTTCAGCTAGAAATATATGGTATAAATGTGTATATATGGGTATGTTCCCCATAACCCCATCTGAAAATAAAGTACTGATACATATTTTCCTTCAAAAATTTTGTGGCCCTAGCTGATTTGGCTCAGTGAATAGAGCGTCGGCCTGCGGACTGAAGAGTCCTGGGTTTGATTCCGGTCAAGGGCATGTACCTTGGTTGCAGGCTCCTCTCTGGCCCAGGCCTTGGTCAGGGCGCGTGCAGGAGGCAACCAATTGATGTGTTTCTCTCATATCAATGTTTCTCTCTGTCTTTTCTTCTCTCTGTCAATCTTATTAAAAATCAATGGAAAAATATCCTCCAGTGAGGAGTAAAAAAAAAAAACAACAATTTTTTTCTTGGGCTTGCCCAGCCTCTGTGGTTCAGTGTTTGAGCACCTACCCAGGCACCAAGAGGTCACCACTTTGATTTCTGGTCAGGGCATGTGCTTGGGTTGCAGGCTTTATCTCCAGTAGGGAGCATGCAGGAAACAGCTGGTTGATGTGTCTCTCTTATTAATGTTTCCATCTCTCTTCCTCTCTCTCTCTATAATCAATAAAAAATATATTTTAAAAAATTTCTGGGCTTATGTTAGTCTATGTGTTGATATTTATTTATTTATTTTTATTTCTTTTATTGATTTCAGAGAGGAAGGGAGAAGGAGAGAGAGATAGAAACATCAATGATGAGAGAGAATCTTTGATTGGCTGCCTCCTGCACGCCCCCTACTGGGGATCGAGCCCGAAACCCAGGCATGTGCCCTTGGTCAGAATTGAACCTGGGACCCTTCAGTGTGTAGGCTGACGCTCTATCCACTGAGCCAAGCCGGCTGATACTTATTTTTATAGTAATAGAATTATACTCTATATTGTTTTGTAGTTTGCTTAGTTTAATTAGTAATGAATCTTGGAAATCTATACATGTCAATTACATATAGGTCTACCTTACCCTTTTTAACGGCCTTATGAGTATTTTATTGTATCGATGCACCATATTTTCTTTAGTTTTAATTTTTTGCTATGATGAACAGTGCACTTCTTTATATACACATCTATACACTCTTGTGTGAATATTTCCATTGAAAAAATTTCTAGAAGTGGAATTGCTATGTCAAAGTCATGAGTCTTTTAATTTTAATATATCGCCAGACTAGTCCAAAAAGATTGTACGTATTTACCCTTATGCAAACTGTGTATGAGGCTTTTCTAAGTCAGCCTTCTGTCTCTGCCTTCTCAGCTGGAAGACCGACTGGAGGAGTGGTTGGGAAAGACTTTGCCTGGCAGTGACTGGACACCCAATGCCCGGTTCATCATTCGTTCTTGGCTTCGGGACGGCCTCAAGCCACGCTGCATAACTCGAGACCTCAAATGGGGAACCCCTGTACCCTTAGAAGGTTTTGAGGACAAGGTAAGAATCCCATGCTTTACTCATATCTCTTATTATCAGCCTTGAGACCCTGGGCTAACATAATACATTGTTGACTATGTCTTGTTTGACTGGGTTTCCCAATTTTTTAAAAAAATGAATTTATTGGGGTTCCATAGGTTAATAAAATTATATAGGTATCAAGTGTATTCGCAATGTTTTTTTTATCCTACCGTGTCTCTCTCCAGGTATTCTATGTCTGGTTTGATGCCACATTTGGATACATATCCATCACTGCCAACTACACAGACCAATGGGAGAGATGGTGGAAGAACCCAGAGCAAGTAAGCAGTTCTTGGTTAGCCTGCCTATGGGGAGGGTGCATGTGTATATGTGCGTTGATGGGGGTAGGATTGGGTATTTGCTCTTTTTGCGGTCTTTGAAGGACTCAGTAGCTCTGTCTTCCAACTATATTCTATAGGTGAACCTCTACCAGTTCATGGCCAAAGACAATGTTCCCTTTCACGGGTTAGTCTTTCCTTGTTCAGCCCTAGGAGCTGAGGACAACTACACCTTGGTCAGCCATCTCATTGCTACAGGTACCCTGGAAGACTGGACTAGGAATATCCCTAGGGAATGAGGGCTGAGGCGATACTTGGAAGGTTTTGGAAAGGTGCTAGGTCTTGAGTTAGGAGTTGAGATGAGATAGGAAGTAATTTGAACATGAGAACTCAACCTAGAAGGAAACAAGAACCTGAAGAAAACAAGAGTCAAAAGCTAAAACTTTGTAATGAATAGAAGCAAACGGGGGGAAGGCCCAAATGGAGAGGCAGGATCTCCCAAGTTCGATTCAGGCCAGCTACTCAAAAAGTATTGCTGGACACCCATAGTTGAGTTCAAAGGAGAGTCAGTAGGTCAGAGAGGGAAGAAAGTGATTTGAGCAGATGGTTCTCATTCATTCTCTTTCTCTGTCCAGAGTATCTGAATTATGAGGATGGGAAATTCTCTAAGAGCCGGGGTGTAGGAGTGTTTGGGGACATGGCCCAGGACACAGGGATTCCTGCTGACATCTGGCGCTTCTACCTGTTATACATTCGGCCTGAGGGCCAGGACAGTGCTTTCTCCTGGACAGATATGTTACTGAAGAATAATTCTGAGCTGCTTAACAACCTGGGAAACTTCATCAATAGGTAGGACTTGGTGAGGGATCAGTCAGTAGATGAACTGGGCTGGTGCTAACTCTGCTCTATGAAGTGGGAGAGATGGGAATGAAGAGATGCCTAGTGAATGGGCAGGAGGCTGGGAGGGATGGGGAGGATAATGAGGAAAGTGGATTTCTATCAATTGGGACTTGCTCCTAGAACGTAATAGGTTATGTATGCTTGGGGGAAGTTGGTTGTAGAAATGTGATTTAGCAAAGTTGGTCACAAAGTTTTGTAAATTCTTTCTTATTAATGTTCTTTGCAGAATTGGAAATGTGTTTTCCTAAAAAAAAAAAAAAAAAGAAAAAGTTGCATGCATTTGAAAAGTTTAACTGAGGAAAGGGTTTATTTTAGTGTAGAGGTAGGAGACTTCTGCTGTACTCTGGAGTTTTTGTTACTTGAGCTCAATTTCATTTTGGCCCTATGTCAGCTATTCTGCAATTTAAAGAAATATCCTCAATGTTTACCTACCCTTTCAGGTTTGGTCATTAATCACATTTAACAGATAGTCCCTATTAGAGTATTTGATAGCAATTTACATATATTTCAATTTGATTATTCTGAGTGTTGATTTTTAAAAATAAAACGAACAGTTGCTTAACTTTATCAGGTTTCTTTAAACAAGGGATAATGTATGTGAAATGTCTGTTATGTGCAGTTGTATTCTTAGGGGAGAGAATAAAAAATTACTTTGTTAAGCTTTGCCTTCCAGCTTGAAGGAGCCAGGAAGTGTCAGTTCTGAAAGAATGTAGAATTAAGAAAATCGGGTCAAATTTCTATACGGAGACTGGGAAATTACTCTTTTTTTCTCTCCCCTCTCTTTCCCTTACTCCTATCAAGAGCTGGTATGTTTGTGTCTAAGTTTTTTGGGGGTTATGTGCCCGAGATGGTGCTTACCTCTGATGATCAGCGCCTGCTGGCCCATGTCACCCTGGAGCTCCAGCACTATCACCAGCTTCTAGAGAAGGTTCGGTAAGTAACCTACACCCGTCTCATCTGAGTGGTCTGCTGGCATGTTGAGAACCCCATACTGGTCCCTCCAGGACCTTATACTTTGGCCTGCCTCCCCCCTTCCCAGGATCCGGGATGCCTTACGCAGTATCCTCACCATCTCTCGTTATGGCAACCAATACATTCAGGTGAATGAACCCTGGAAGCGGATTAAAGGCAATGAGGCTGACAGGTAGGTAAGGAGGTAGGGTTGGCTACAGGGATAAAGTGGTAGGCTGTGTCCTCTTAGAAATCCTAACTAATGCCTCTTTTTACCTAGGCAGCGGGCAGGGACGGTGACAGGCTTGGCGGTGAACATAGCTGCTTTGCTGTCCACCATGCTCCAGCCTTACATGCCTACGGTTAGCTCTACGATTGCGACCCAGCTGCAGCTCCCACCTCCAGCCTGTGGCATCCTGCCCACAGACTTCCTCTGTATCTTACCAGCAGGACACCAGATTGGCACAGTAGGTCTCTGAGGATCAGAAGAGCCATTGTCTCTTTTACTAGTAAAATTCCTACATTTGCCATGCAGTCTTTGGGGAGGGTCAGAGAACTTACTTTGGGCATGGGGCTTTCACAGCTATTCTCTGAAACCCTTCAGCACCCCTCCCCACTTTGCAATTAGGCTTGTTTCTGATATAAAATCCTTGGTATTGGCTCACAAGCCCAGTGTTATCTGTAGCCCATATTTTCTCATCGTCCTTCATGCCAGAACCCAGTACATGGTACATGAAACTGATATACAGTAGATGTTTGAAGTAACACCATGGTCACTTGGTCTCCATAAAGCTAACAGGCAGTGAGCTGTGAGAATACAGGGTAGCCATTTCCCCTTTGACAAAGATGATCAAGTAAATCCACCTCTAAACTTTTGCATCAACCTAGCATCGTTTAGTCTTGGGCCCTATGAATACTTTGGTTTTTCATAGTGACTGCTAGGGCTTTTCCTGGGTTCTTTACTGAAATCAGTGATACACTCAAGTTTGTAAAGCATTTAGTCCCTGAATGTCAGTGATTGGGGTTAGAGGGGCCCTCTGTATAGTCTGATAGAGTTTATACCTAATCAGTGAATGATTCTGGAATTCTTTTTTTTATAGATCAATCCCTTGTTCCAAAAATTGGAAAATGACCAGATTGAAAATTTGAGGCAGCGCTTCGGTGGGGGCCAGGTGAGAAAGCTAGACTGTGCTCTCACCCAGCAACAGCCACAGTGCCTTCTCCTAAGTGTCCCTAAGTAGTCCTCACTCATCACTCTTTCCACCTTTTGGCCCTGCTACTTCCTCACTTAAAGTTTTTCTTTCCTGTCTTAGCTAGAAGAGTCCCTGGCGTTAAAGGTAATCACTTTCCCCAAGATGTTATATAAAACTTGAAGTCGGGATATTTATGGTAGCAGGTGATAACTCAGTTATTATTCTCCAGGCAAAAGTGTCTCCCAAACCAGCAGTTGTAGAGACAGCTGGACCACAGCAGATACAAGTGCTGATGGATGAAGTGACAAAACAGGTATGAAGTTTGAATCCTATGTGGGAGACCAGAAAACTTGAATCCTACCTAGGTCCTTTCTGTCTCACTATTGTTATCTCCGCCCCCCACCTCCCTCTTCTCTTAGGGCAACATTGTCCGCGAACTGAAAGCACAAAAGGCAGACAAGAACCAGGTTGCTGCAGAAGTAGCTAAACTCTTGGATCTGAAGAAGCAGTTGGCTCTAGCTGAGGGGAAACCTCTTGAAACCCCTAAAGGCAAGAAGAAAAAATGAAAGTGAGAACTTGGCTTATAGAGAGTCACTTTAATGGATATGGACAGTAGTAAATAAATATGCAATCTCTATGTATGTGCTGAGACCCTTCTTGTCTACCCAGAGCTTTCCCTCCACTGTAGGCATGGGGTTAAGGGTCACATCATTGACACTCAAAGGAAGGTGGTTAGTAGCCACTTCTGGGAAAAGATGGTACTGGCTCAAGGGGGAAGTGATGGTCCCAAGTGTTCATGCTTGATGCAGATTGACCATTCGGTCAATTAGAGCTCGGCGAGTCACCTCCACTTCTCTGGTCAGACGCTCGATTTCCTGCTTGAGCCGTTCATTCTCTTCAGCTAGCTGTGCCACTTTCCTTTCATTCTCTTGTTCTTTATCCTTCATGCGTTGCTTTCCAGCCCGGGCTGGGGATTGACCACTCCGTTTCCGTTTCCTGGGTATTCCTTGGTCTTCCTCTTCTTCCTCCTGAGCCGGGGAGCTCTGACTGGAATCTGGAGAGCGAGGGCTCTGGAAGGTGCTTGTGACCTCTGCTGGTCCCGGCTCCTCAGTCAGCCAAGCCAGAGAGGCAGGGTCAAGAGTGGTGAAGGTTTTTGATTCTTCCTTCAAGGGAATGAGGAAAGGTTGGCGCTATTAGTTGAGATGGGAAAATTAGCATCCCCCCTAGCTTTATGTGTAGCATTCTCACCTCATTTCCAGGGGGTGAGACATAGGCACGCCCGTTTTCATCTGAGGACAACACCTCCTGCAGGTCCTCATACCAGGCTTCCAGTTCCCAGCTGGACAGTGTCCCGAAGGAGAAAGGCAAAGACTCGGCTGCCATCGCTGCAGCTGGATCAGGCTCTGAAAAAGAATATACTTGGGATAGTGGGGGAAGGGAGGGGGTGGAATGAGCACCACAAAGCAGTCAAACGGTTTATACTGCCATTTGGCAAGCAAACTGGTCTGCTGCCCGTTTTTGCAGTAAAGTTTTATTGGAACATGGACACATCTATTGATTTACATATTTTTTATGGCTACTCTTATGCTACAATAGTGGAGATGAATATTTGTGACAAACTGTGTGGCCCTCCATATCTAAAACATTTACTATCTGGCCCTTTAAAATTTACCAACCCCTGGTCTATACTAATATTCCCTCCTTGCTTTTGCCCAGCACTTGGAAGAAGTAAGTGCCTGGATAGACATTCTTATGGGATTGTAGTAAAAGTTAGCTGCCTGCCCTAGCTGGTTTGGCTCAGTGGATAGAGCATCGGCCCGAGGACTGAAGGATCCCGAGTTTGATTCCGGTCAAGGGCACATAGCTTGGTTGCAAGTTCCTTGGCCCTGGTTATGTGTGTGTAGGAGGCAACCAATTGATGTGTCTCTCTCATGTCGATGTTTCTCTCTCTCCCCTCTCCCTTTCACTCTCTAAAAATCAATGGAAAAATATCCTCGAGTGAAAATTAACAACAACAACAAAAAGTTAGCCGTCCCGAGAAACTCCATTGGTAGTTTCCAGGGGGCAATTACCACATCAGTTGTGCTCCTTTTTCCTATGGGGAGTTCCCCGGGTTAGTCTTAACTTTGATGGGGATTGAGGTGTGGTAAGACAAACCAGTTATCTTTGTTGGGGCTGACTGCTTACTCAGAGCCATCTTTTGATTAGGACATGCTTCTAAGAATAGTGATTTGGTCACTTTGTTAGGGGCAGGCCAGGTGGATGGATGTGGTCTGACAGCAAAAGTGCTCAGATGCAAACCCTCCTCTCATATCTTTAGGCGTTTTCACTTCTTAGGGTCCCATTAAACCAGTGGTTCTCAACCTTTCTAATGCCGCGACCCTTTAATACAGTTCCTCATGTTGTGGTGACCCCCAACCATAAAATTATTTTCGTTGCTACTTCATAACTGTAATTTTGCTACTGTTTTGAATCGTAATGTAAATATCTGTGTTTTCCGATGGTCTTAGGCGACCCTGCTGTAATTACAGTTATGAAGTAGCAACGAAAATAATTTTATGGTTGGGGGTCACCACAACATGAGGAACTGAATTAAAGGGTCGCGGCATTAGGAAGGTTGAGAACCACTGCTAAAGGAAGGCTAAACAGCATCTCTTAGGAGTTGGTTTTGGGAAAGAGTTGGTTAGGTTTACCTGCTTTCAGGTGTGGTGATGTATGAAGATACACTTCCTTCTTGAACACTGTGGGGAATCAAAGATAAATATGTTAACCATTTTTGAAAGGGGGATAGCCAGGTTCTTTTACTTTTATCTCCAGCATCCTATTGACCGGTTCTTACTTCCTGTCTTATAGGGTATGGATAGTTAACAGTCCCAGTAGCCATTTTTCAAGGACAGAGGAGAGCCTAATTTCCTTTATTTTTAGTTACTGACATTTGTAGTCCTGATTGCATAATAGGAAAGCCCTGGCCATCTCAGCTTTCTCTAAATTCAAGGCAGGCTTCAAAGCTGCAAGGTAAGTAAGGACCACACTACAGGGAAGGGAACAAATCAGGTGACATTTTTCTAATTCCATTCCCACACTGATACCCTCCAAATTGTACAGTCCCAGTATAGACCTCTAACTCTGCTAGCTAACTGCTTACTTGCTGTCTTTTTGGATGTCTAATAGGCATCTCAGACTTCATATGTCTAAAAACAAACTCCTGCTAATCTTCCCCTTCCAAAGTTTTCCCTATCTTGGTAAATGGCAACTCTAGTAGCTTTGTATCTTCATTGATTCCTCTCCTCTTACACCTCACAATCCAATCCAAACCACCAGCAACATTTCTTAACTCATTCTTCAGAAACCCAGAATCTAAATTCTTCTCCCCAATTCCACTGTTACTATCAAGTTACTATCTCTCTTGGGTGACTGCAGGTTTCCCAGTTTCTGCTCTGACCACCGTTCCCTGAGTCTGTTCACAACATGGCAACCAGAGTGGGCCTTTTAAAACTTAAAATCAGGTCGTGCCATTCCTCTGTTCAAAATCACCAGTGACTTCTACTTTCACACATACTAAAGGCTAATATCCTTAAAGTGGCTTAGAAGAACCCACATAGTCTGCTCCTTCTCTGCCCTGGATTTCTCATTGACCATTCTCCCTCTTCTCACTCTAGTCCAGCCAACTGGCCTGTTCCCTAAAGATACTATGCATGCTCCCACCTCAGGACCTCTGTTCTTACTGTCCCTTCTGGAAAGCTCTCCCGCATACCTGCATAGCTTACTGCTGCACCTCTTTCAGGTTTTTCATCTAATGGTCATTTTAGTGAGGGAATCCCTGATCACCCAATGTAAAATTAACCCTCACCCAAAGCATTCTCTACCCTTTCATTCTTTAGTTTTCTCTATGGCACTTAACTGTTTACTGTCTGCCTCCTCCCACTAAACTGTAAGCTCTGAAAGCACAATTTTTTTTTCTTATTCATGGATGTATCCTGGGCCCAAAACTGCACATAGTAGGTGCTTGTTAGGAATGAATGGATAAATTCTCTCCAATCTCTCTCATAGGGAAGGGAGGGTGAAGCCAGAAGTAGAGCAGCAGCTGCCTATCTCTGGGGACTGTAGATGCAATATCGCCCAGAGTGTTTCTCTGCAGGACTGTCCTCCCTGGGGAGCCCTCCCTGCCTTCCAGAGCCTGGAAGGTGGCTTTCATCAGCAGTGGAGCCCCAGGCCAGAGGGCTGTAGAGCCAAACGGGACTGGCCTGATGCAATGGTTACACAGAGATTAGTTGGAGACAGGACAGGGAGAAAGAGGCAGGGACCACTCTCAGGAGAAGGACCACACACTGGGGAGACCCCAAATGACTTCCCACACTTAAGAGATACAGGATGCTCTCTTGTGCAGGAGGCCCAGGAACCTCTGGGGGGAAGTAAAAAACCTATCTCCTCTCCCTGGCCATGGGCATCCTTCCTCCCAGGCTGTGTCAGTTTCCTGAAGTTGCGGAATGGCAGTCCCGTGTAAGGTTCCAGAGCCCTGCTACCAACGTGGCCATGCTGGCAGTGAGACGCTGCCTCTGACACGGGACTAGGGGTGGGGCTGCTGGTGGCAAAGCCAAGGCAGCGGCCTAAGCTACGGTCCAACAGGCTTCTCGACGTGGGGGTGTGTCTTGCTGCTCCGCCTCCCACCAGACTGGCCTAACGCAGAGGCCTGAGATCAGCAACTGCAGAGAATAGAATAACTCCTGAGGGCAGCCGGGCCCCTTCACTCCGGGCAGGGGTGAGTGCTGCGGTCGTCCGAAGGAAGCAGGGTCTGTAACTCCTCTCCCGAATAAAAAGTTCTCCCCATCTCTCCTTCGGACCGTCACTAACTTCATTATGGAGGGGGTGATGCCACATCCTGAAGAGATGCCCCTACTTTGAGGGGACACGTCGCAAAGATGGAAGAGTAAAAGGTAGATGGACGGTCAGTACTCACCTCTCGCCTCAGATTCCGGCTCTGATTTTGGCTCTGTCGCTGCCACCCGTTCATCTTCAACATGATATGCACTGTGTCTTAGACTCAAGTCTCTGACCTCGGTATCCCCAAGCAGTGATCTTTTAACAGGACCTTGCCCTCCTCTCGGGGGCGGACCCAGAAGCCTACCAATCAGAAAGCGGCACGCCAGTTTTGGCCCCGCCTCATCCCTTACATCCGCCACTCAGGAGCTCCGCGGCCCCGCCCTCATCGCTCCCTCCTGCTCGGGGGTCCAGTTCTTGTTGGACCCGGAAGTGGCTCTGGGTCACGAGGCTCTACCAAGGAGGTGAGTGAGTCATGCGCGCGCGCGGAGGGGGAGAGCTAGAAGGGGGAGGGGAGGAAAGGGGGGCGGGAATGATGCAATGTTTGGCAACCCGTCTGTGCGCGCACGCGCAGGGGACTACGAGGGAGGTGGGAGGTGCGGGAGGGGGAGAGAGGAGAGAGGCGGGGCGCCAGCTCTTAGCACCCTACGGCCCCAACGGCTAGCAACCGAAGCTGCCCCTAGGCTGACGAGTGAAACCTCGTCGTAGGAGTTCTCGGTCCGCCCACCTGGCATTAGCCCCCGTTTTACCTTCTCCATAAAGGGCTCCCATTTTCCTTGGCTCCCCTTCCAGCTAATAATGGGCACAAAGCCTTTTAAACCTTCCTTTGAAAGTTTGCATCCGTCTGCCAGGATTGTCTACATCTCGAGTCTTCTTAAAGGGGTCTGATCTTTTAGCCCCTAACTACCCAAAAAGGAGCCGAGGTACTTGAATCCCCTTGGTAGTCGTTTTCAGGTCCTTTCAGAAGAGGACCCTGAACTTGTTTTGATAAAGTTTCTAATGAGTTCTCAACATGCCAGAATTCATGTTCTTTTCCCGATGGGTCGGATTCCGTTTCCTCACTCATCTCCCCTCATGGCGCTGTGGTGCCCTTCACCAAAGACCAAGACCCGCCCTTTTCACTGTTCCAGACAGTAAGTCCTGTGACTCCCTAATGCGAGGAGCTGGGCATAGGCCTCCTAGGTGTTTGGGCTACAGTAGACTCTTGTTGCCTGGGATATTAAATGCACTTAAGCGCACAACTGCCTTGGACTAGGTTATCAGGAGAGGTCAGATTCTAGCTTCAGCTGCCCCTCACTTGCCCAGGGATCCCAGGCCAGCCACCTCTGTGCCTCAACCTTCTTGTTTGAAGAGAAAAAAAAGAGTTGTAAAGGTAAAATAAGACAACTATGAACTTGGAGGCAACTTGAACAAAAGTGAAAGGCACCATGCAAAATGCGAAATATTTTTCTTGTGCCATTAGGTAGAAAGCAGAGGCCATGTGGTGGCCTGTTACACATCCTGTCATACTTTCATGGGGACAGTGAGTTTGTCTAAGTAGAAACTGTCAGAAGGCCGGTGTGATCTGACAGTGACAGGTCTTTGGTCAGGCCTGCTCTGTTGCTCCATTTCTCCATTTCCCCTCTGCAAACGGGGCTAGGGGTGGGTTGGACCAGATGCCCTCTCCTGGTTCAAAGACATGACCAGATTGTCAGTGACAGGCAGAGGTCATGTGACTTGACAGGCCGAGGTCGTGTTGTGACATGCTGACCTGGGGAGGTGGGTCAAGTCCCACCCAGCACATTACTCGGGAAGCCTTTGGGGCGGGGCAGAGCAAGTCGCGACTTTCATCTTTGGGGTCTGGCCCCTCCCGGACCTGGCATCCAGACTCCCCCCAACAGATTGTGGGTTTGGAAAGGGCCCCTCCCCGGGGAAGGCTGGGATTGGCCACCAGTGGTCTGGGAAGAGGCTCAGATCCTTCCGCGGGGGGGCCGCGTGGGGTGTTTGTTCTCTTGGGGATTAATGGGGGGTTGTGGGGGAGGGGGGGGAGGCGCGCTCCCGCATGCGCACTGCAGCCCCTCCTGTTGGCTCGTCGTTGTCCGCTGGGCGGGGGCCCGGCCCCGCCCCTCTCCCGTCCGGGCAGCGGCGGCGGCGGCGGCGGCTGCGGCGGTGGCGGCGGCAGCGACGGCGGCGGCAGCAGCCTGCGCGGTGCCTTCTGGGAACGGAATCCCCAGGGCTGCCCCTGGCCCCCATGGCGCATGCGCGGGAGGCCGCTCGGTGATCCGCGGCGGCGGCGGCGGCAGCGCTTCCTGCTAGGACCGGCTGGGGCCGTACCGGAGGCTCGGGCTCCACCGACCCTCCTCCCACTCCCTCCCACTCACCCTCTGGGCCGCAACTGCGCAGGGCGGGGCCGGCCGAACCATGGGCCGCGGTGAGTGCAGGGCCCGGCCCCCCCTTTCCGCCCCTCCCCCTCCCCTCCCCTCCAGTCCCTACCCTCTGCCCCCTCCGCGTCCTCTCGGCCCCTTTCCCTGGCCTCATCCTCACTCCCCCGCCCTCACCTGCCCCCACCGTTTCCCTCTCTTAACTGCTTGACTTTTGCCTTCTTCACCTCCCTCCCCTCCAGTGCTTTGCCCACCCTCCGCCCGCCTTCTCCCCAAGTTCCTTCCTACTTCATGCGCCTTCCCCTCCTCCCCAAGCGAAGGGAAGCAGGCTGGGTGACAGGGCGCCTTGTTATGAGAGGGAAAGTTTTGAAGCCACCAGTGTGAGGTAGGAGCGATGTGAGGTTGGGGAGATACTTGCAGGTTTGAGGGGCGGCCCCACATATTAGAGAAGAATCCCTGTTGGAGCTAATTTGAAGTCTGTGGATAGGAGGTGCTGAATCCCCTTGCCTTAGGCTTGGAAGGAAATCAGGAGCTTCTCGGGATCCCGGGAGAAGACAGAGCTGTGATTCCAACCTTTCTTAAGACCCAAATGAACCAGATCAGCAATGGTGGGGGCGAGTTCTATTCGTACCACCCGAACAAGTAGTTGGGCAGCAATGGTCTAGTGACCTGTGGGGCAATCTGTACTTTTTATGTGATCTTCCTGGGGGCGGCGGGGAGGGGGGGGGACAGCAGGGGCCAGACTCTCTGGGAAACTTCCTACTGGCCTGGCATAAGGGAATTTGCCCACACTCCTGGATGAAGCCTTCTGTCTCTGACCGGGCAATAGGACCCTGCTCTTTATATGTCTAGGGATTGAGCTGTGATGCCTTGGTCCCTGGGAGTTGAGGCTTTGACCTAGGGACTGCATATGTAAAAGGTTGATTGTGGACTCAGCCAGCAGATCCGAGAGTTTTATGGGCACTTACTTCATTAAGGATCTTTTCCTTGAGAGTATCTTGAACTATTTTGCTCTCTTGAGTTGGGCAGATTCCTGACAGTCCCCTCTCTCTCCTGTTTTGCAGGTGTGGGCTAAGCCGGCGGCCCGGCTTTAGACTGGACCCCACAATGTTTGCAGAGATGTTCAGGTAGCCATGGTGGTGGGATGTCAAAGGGTTCCCCCTCATTCTCTCACCCAGCTCTCTAGGGTCTCCCTACAACCTTTGTCTTCCTGGAGTTCTCCCTCAGGTACCCAGCCCAGTTTAAGCCTCCTAATGCCCATGGATGTCTATGTTATCAGGCACGTGGGAGCTGATTACACACAATGAATGGGGGCAATGAGAGCAGTGGAGCAGACAGACCTGGGGGCCCTGTGGCCACATCTGTCCCCATCGGCTGGCAGCGCTGTGTTCGTGAGGGTGCTGTGCTCTATATCAGGTATAGATTCTCAGAGTTCCCTGAATTCTATCCCCAGGCCCTTCAGTTGCCCGATTTCTGTCTCCCACCCTACCTCTCAAAGCTCACATCTCTGGTACCCTGTTGCGCTCCTGTTCCTCCTTCCTTCCTCAGCCTTTTTGCTGTCTCTTTGAATCTACTCTCCCTCTCCGTCTCTTCCCATATTCCTTACCCTCTGCCCTTCCGAGGGAAGTATTTGACTAAGGCACTGTCATTTAGGAGTGTCTCCTAATTCAGTGTCAACTAACCCTATACTCTCTGATCCTTCCTCTCCCAGCCCAAGTGGCACAGAGCTGTCTTCCTTGGAGCAAACCCGGAGCTACCTCCTCAGCGATGGGACCTGCAAGTGCGGTCTGGAGTGTCCACTCAATGTCCCCAAGGTCAGAGTGATGAGGGGTGCCAGAGAGTACAGGGATAAGCCTAGAGACAATGCAAATCACTGCCCGTGGTAGCCTTTGTCACAGATTCCATCCCCTCAGGGTCCCTGTCCATGCCTTCTACCTCACAGGTTTTCAACTTTGACCCTTTGGCCCCGGTGACCCCGGGTGGAGCTGGGGTGGGGCCAGCATCAGAGGAAGACATGACCAAGCTGTGCAACCATCGAAGGAAAGCCGTTGCTATGGCAACCTTATACCGCAGCATGGAGACCACCTGCTCACACTCTTCTCCTGGTGAGTCTTCTCTACTTTATAAAAGAAAACTGAGGACAACTTAAAAGGCCTGGAAGAGGAATGATGGGAAGAGCTTTATGGGAGGGATCAAGAAGGAAGGCGTGGAGAGCGGCTTGGTGAAAGGAGGGCACAGGGAGGTTGGGAATTTTTGAGGCTAACCCGTAATTTCTCATTTATTGCAGGAGAGGGAGCAAGCCCCCAAATGTTCCACACTGTGTCCCCAGGGCCCCCCTCTACCCGCCCTCCCTGTAGAGTCCCTCCTACAACTCCACTTAATGGGGGTCCTGGCTCCCTTCCCCCAGAACCATCCTCAGTTCCACAGGCCTTTCCCTCTCTAGCAGGCCCTGGGGGGCTCTTCCCACCTCCAAGGCTTCCTGACCCAGTCCCCTCTGGAGGCAGCAGCAGTCCCTGTTTCCTCCCAAGGGGCAATGCTCCCTCTCCAGCTCCACCTCCTCCACCTGCCATTAGCCTCAATGCCCCCTCATACAACTGGGGAGCACCCCTCCGATCCAGCTTGGTGCCCCCTGACTTGGGCTCTCTTCCAGCTCCTCATGCCTCCTCCTCGCCACCTTCAGATCCTCCTCTCTTCCACTGTAGTGATGCCTTAACACCCCCTCCTTTGCCCCCAAGCAATAATCTCTCTGCTCCCCGTGGTCCCCCTGGTCCTTCCACTCAACCACCAGTGTCTTCAGCCACTATGCACCTGCCCCTGGTCCTGGGACCCCAGGGAGGGGCCCCCATGGTCGAAGGCCCTGGGGCACCCCCCTTCCTTGCTAGCAGCCTACTCTCTGCAGCGGCCAAGGCACAGCGTCCCCCCCACCCCCCTCCCAGCACTTTACAGGGCCAAAGGCCCTGTGCCCCAGCACCCTCAGCTTCCCACTCATCATCACCCCGTCCCACTCAGCGCCGTCCCCGCAGACCCCCAACTGTATTGCGATTGCTGGAAGGGGGAGGCCCTCAAGCCCCTAGACGGAGCCGTCCTCGTGCCCCTGCTCCTGTGCCCCAATCCTTTTCTCTCCCTGAGCCATCCCAACCTATTCTCCCTTCTGTGCTGTCCCTTCTGGGACTCCCCACCCCTGGCTCTTCCCACTCTGATGGAAGCTTTAACCTTTTGGGGTCAGATGCACACCTTCCTCCTCCCCCAACCCTCTCCTCAGGGAGCCCTCCCCAGCCTAGGCACCCCATCCTTTCCTCCCTGCCTGGGCCCTCCAGTGGCAGCCTCAGCAGTGTGCCAGGTATGTGACTGAATGAGTGTGGTAGAGCCCTTCCTCCCCTGGGGTGGGAAGAGGCAGCCAAGGCATCTAGGGGAGAGTTTAGAACTCTGGCAGTTTTCTGGGTTGGGGACGGGGAGGTTGGGCTCTTTGGACGCTGGGATAAAGAGTCTCCTTTGAGCTGAATTTTTTCTTTTCCTTTGCAGGTGCCCCTGCCCCACCAGCTGCCTCCAAAGCCCCCCTCATTCCCAGCCCTGTACTTCAAAGCCCATCTGACGGACTGGGGATGGGGGCGAGCACCACCTGCCCTCTGCCTCCCCTGGCTGGTGGGGAGGCTTTCCCTTTCCCCAGCCCTGAGCAGGGCCTGGCACTGAGTGGAGCTGGCTTCCCAGGGATGCTAGGAGCCTTGCCTCTCCCTCTGAGTCTGGGGCAGCCTCCACCTTCTCCATTACTCAGCCACAGTTTATTTGGCATGCTGGCTGGGGGAGGGGGACAACCGCCCCCTGAGTCCCTGCTACCCCCACCAGGGGGACCTGGCCCTCCTCTAGCCCCAGGCGAGCCCGAAGGGCCTTCACTTTTGGTGGCTTCCCTGCTTCCACCACCCCCTTCAGACCTCCTTCCACCCCCTTCTGCACCTCCTAGCAACCTCCTAGCCTCTTTCCTGCCTCTGTTGGCCCTGGGCCCCACAGCTGGGGATGGGGAAGGGTCTGCAGAGGGAGCTGGAGGTCCAAGTGGGGAGACATTTTCAGGTTTAGGAGACCTGCCCCCGCTATTGTTTCCCCCACTTTCAGCCCCCCCTACCCTCATAGCTTTAAATTCTGCGCTGCTGGCTGCCAGCCTGGATCCCCCCCCTGGGACGTCCCCTCAGGTGAGGATAGGGGGTGATTGGGTGGGACAGAACAAGAAGTAGAATCAGAGATGGGAGCTGGGAATCAAAGGCTTTCCAGTTTCTGTTGAGCTCTTCCTCGGAGCCTTTGGGGAAGGCTTAGTGCTTGGCTAAGGGTAGGATAGCTGTATGAACTGGGTCTCTATTTAATAAGTGTGGCCTACTTCATGTGAGGCTTCAGATTGTATGTGAAAGTACTAAAAACATATGGGCTACTTTACACATGTATTATAAGCATTCTTTCTCCTTAGCCCTGTGTCCTGAGTGCCCCCCAACCTGGACCACCTACCTCCAGTGTCACCACGGCAACTACTGACCTGGGAGCCTCCTCTCTGGGCAAGGCCCCCTCCAACTCAGGGAGACCCCCCCAACTCCTTAGCCCTCTGCTGAGTGCCAGCCTGCTGGGTAAGTCTGAGGGCAGACTCTGGTATGAAAGAGAAGAAAAAAAGCAATAAAAATTGGGAGGTGCAGGTGGATGAACTGAGGAAGAGTCTTTGACCACTGGATAAAGCCTAAGAGAATAGGATTTGTTCAACTTAATTGGTTTGCCTAGGGAGACCCCTGACTTTATAATTCAACAGGTGATCTGTCTTCGCTGACCAGCAGCCCTGGAGCCCTCCCCAGCCTGTTGCAGCCTCCTGGCTCTCTTCTCTCTGGCCAGTTGGGGTTGCAGCTCCTCCCTGGGGGGGGAGCTCCTCCACCCCTCTCAGAGGCTTCTAGTCCCTTAGCCTGCCTGCTACAAAGTCTCCAGGTGAGGGTTTAGGGGTATGTTTGTCATGAGTTTTTTCCCAAACTGGAAATAAGCATTCTGAGTTACAAAGCAGACTGACTTGAGATTTTATTTTTTTGCCTGTAGATCCCTCCAGAGCAGCCAGAAGCCCCCTGTCTGCCCCCCGAGAGCCCCACCTCAGCCCTGGAACCAGAGCCTGCTCGGCCTCCCCTCAGTGCCTTAGCCCCACCCCACAGTTCTCCCGACCCCCCAGTCCCTGAGCTGCTCACTGGGAGGGGGTCAGGGAAACGGGGCCGGAGGGGAGGAGGGGGACATAGGGGCATTAATGGTGAGGCCAGGCCAGGCCGGGGTCGAAAGCCTGGCAGCCGGCGGGAACCTGGCCGATTAGCCCTCAAGTGGGGGGCACGTGGAGGCTTCAATGGACAAATGGAACGGTCCCCAAAAAGGACCCACCATTGGCAGCATAATGGGGAACTGGCTGAAGGGGGTGCTGAGCCCAAGGATCCATCCCCTCCTGGGCCCCATTCTGAGGACCTTAAGGTGAGTGCAGTGACGGAGGTCTGGCTGAAGGGCTCTGAGGAACGGCTGTAGCCATGCTGCCTTTTAACTTTCCCTACACACAGTCCATCTTTTCTCAGGTGCCTCCAGGGGTAGTCAGAAAGTCTCGTCGAGGCCGGAGGAGAAAATACAAGTGAGTATTGGGCCCACCACAATCTTGGCCTTTCCTCACTTCTTACTGGGTTTGTAGAAATGACTAAGAGAAGTAGCTTGGTTTTCAAAAGGGCAAATATTTGAGTATGAATAAGGATACTATGCCTTTACTGTCCAAATGTAGAAAGTTTCCCACCCAAACTCTGAAATTCACATGGTGCTTGGGGAGGTGTTCCTGATCATCTGTGCCCCTTATTGCAGCCCTACCCGGAACAGCAATATCTCCCGCCAGGATGTTACCTTGGACCCCAGCCCCACAACCCGAGTAAGTGTGTACCAGTGGGTGGGAGGGGATGTATAAGGGATGAGGCAGGAGGAAAAAATGGTTAAAAGGAGTGGGGAGAAAATAAAAGACTTCTTGATACCTAACTGTTAGATCACTTCTTTCGACTTCCCCTCTTGTATAGGCAGCTGTCCCTCTGCCTCCCCGGGCCCGCCCTGGCCGTCCTGCCAAAAACAAGAGGAGGAAACTGGCCCCATAGCAGCCATACCTGGAGCTGGATCTGACCCTGATTGGGGAAAGCTGAGTGCTGAGCCTTGGGAGCCCCTGCCAGCCACCTGCACCTGTGGACAGTGGGTGGGGGCACTACTCCCCACTCAGAGCACAAATGCAAGCCCTTCCCCTACAATCCCATCCTGAGCCATTGCAGGGGGTAGGGAAGCTCTGCCCCTCCCCCCAAAGCCATGTCACTGAAAAGGCCTTGGGCGGGGGGGTAATATGGCCCGCTCCCCACCAGGCTAAGGGGAATACCCCCTTCCCCAGGTCTTTTATTTGTTTAAGTTATTTTTGCACAAATGACTCTTTTATATTTAATTCGACTTCATTGCCTCCCTTCTTGAAGCCAACAGGCTCAGTTTACAAACCTGTGAGCTACTGTTGGCTGCTGTCCTCCTTCCCAGTGAAAGGTACAAAGCAATAAGCATCATGCATCCTCCCCTCACCTCTCCAACACCCCTCTGTCTCTGGCTCAGGTTGCTCAAAGCACAGATCCTCTCTTACCCCTGTCCCCAGGTTTGAAACACATAGCCTCATTTCAAGGTGTAGCCAGCTTCCATCCTCTGGGATAGAAAAAAGGGGTAAGGGGGCAAAGAGAGCCCTCTGGGACTCTCCCCCCATACACACTACACTGCCCCTTCTCCCCTCCCCCCCCCCATCAAAATGCTCAGAGACGTTGTGATGATGCGACTGAGGATTATGCAACGTGGTCCAACCGGAGCGGCCAGCATGACCAGCTGTCCAGGGGCTGCCTCCTGCCTTTTCTTTTGTAAAGACAAGACCCTTGGGAGTTTTAATTCTGTTTTGTACTTGCCCTGTGGGGCCTCCACTGCTTTTCTATGGGAGATACTCTTAATTTAACAGATGAGAATATTTTGAAACTCTGGCTCTGACTCTGTACTCATTTTTTCCTTAGTTCTTTGGTATGAACGGGTTACAATTTAACTCCCTCTCCTGTAGTAGATAGAAAGTAGCTTAGCCTGCCTATTATGCCATGAATGTCTCAGTGCTGCCTCTTCCCCAGGAAACACAGCAGAGGCCACACAGAGTACAACAGCATTTAATGGTCAGAAACAGTTGTACAGGGTTACAATCAGCCACAGAAACTGTGCTGCAGGACAAGACCCAATCCTTCCCACACAGGACAAAGCAGTATTGGACATGAGCTGGCATGTGGCTGGGCCCAAGGCCTCAGTGGAGACCACCATCTAATATCCCCAGCTACCACTCCAGTCATCAGAGGAGGGGTATAAACCCCACATGCAAGGAGAACCATTTGTTCCCAGTGTCAAATGGGATGGGGATGCAAGAGTTATAATTAAGGGGAAACCCTATGTAACCTGTTAACATAGTTCAAAGGGGTAGGTATTATCCCTATTCTCCATCTCCCAAAGGGGCTCACTTTCCCAGTTTCTTCATCCGTTCATCAATGTTGGCAAAATTCCCCTCAACTGTGGACAGGTTTTCACGCATGGTTGTCTGTACCTAGAAAGTGATAGAGATGTTTTATTCTTTGTCAATTCCAGGTGCTTACCTATATGAGGACCTAAAAAATTCTCTTAGGACAAAATGAAATGGAAACACAGCTTATGGGCCTCAGAGCAGGGAGGTTATAGCAGCAGTTTTCAAACTACTCTTAGAGTACCAAAGACCTAGGTCAGGGTCTGCCAAGCAGGCAGGATTCTTAAAAGGGCCAAATAAGATTTTGTTGAAATAGGGGTTCACTGATTGAAAGTTAGAAAATTGCTCCAGAGGAAGAACATTATACCAAGTAAATTTTTTCACTTATTTTGATGGTCCTGTGATGCTGGTCTCTCAACTTTAATGCTCCTCCTCCCCCCAGCACTGAAAACGGTATCTCAACAGAAACCAAGGACTCACTATGTGCTGGACACTGCTAAAAGAATGAAGGAAGAAGGTGAAACTCACTGCTCAGAGTCAGAAATGAATTGGCACAACCAGGTTGGAGCCTAGCTCCTGACTTGAAAGCCCATATTCCTTCCAATGTACTATGCTCAGGAGTACCTGGATGAGGACCCAGAGAGGGTAAAGCTAAGCTGAGACTACAGAGGGAAAGGGTAGGTTTCAGAGGAAAAGCTGATGTTTACTGAACTAACAATTCACCCATGTTATTTAACCTAGTCCACATAACTCTGAAATAGGTATAATTTTCCAGAGGGCAAGACAGAAGTTCATAGGCTAAGTAAGTTTCCACAACCACTGAAAAGCAGTATGAAGATTCAAACCAAGCCCCTGCTACAAATGATGCCGCCAAAGGGGCTAAGGCAGAAAACACTGAGATAAAGCTGGAGAATCTGGTCTGTGTGTCTGAAGAAGGGAGGCAACAAACCACTAACGGGACAGACCTGGGTCAAGAGGGTGGTGTTGTCCTTGAGAGAACTAGCGATCATCTGCTGTGTGGTGTCCAAGTGTGTCAGGAGCTGACCAAACTGCATGGCTACAAAAGAAAGGTATGGGGGAGGTTAGAATGAAAGACGAGGAAAGGGAATAGAAGTTGCCTATTTTCCAGTTCCTCTGGACATCCTTCCCACCTTGCTCATGCAGCTGCTTGATGGTGACAAGTCTCTGCACCAGCTCAGGAAGGGTGGAGGCGATGGGGCTCCAGCGCTGTATGGTTTCATATAGCTGGTGCACCTGGAGGGACAGGACAGGGCCCAGAGGAGTTGGCCTACTTGTCAGTGAAGTACACATGGACTTTACTAGGGTGGGGCGAGGTTAACTGGGTGGGGACAGAGCAAAGCACTACCCTTTCTCAGTTGGCACGGGTTTATAAAGACAGGGACCTGAGGATTCACTGCTCGTTACCACCAGGATGACTCAGAGAACAGAAGCAGGAAAGGGTAGGTAGATGGGGAAAGATGTCTTCCTGACCTTGCTTTGTGTATCTGCGTCCTCTACAGAAGCTTTATGCTTGGCAATCTCATTCACCTTTCCCAGGACACTCTGCAAACACAGATTTTAAGGCTGATAGGTAAGTGCATCCAGGGCTTCCAAAGTCCCAAGCGATCTGTAATCCACTTTGTCCTCCAATTAATACCTGTAGCCGAGCCTCCACTTGGTCCAAAACTGCAAGGTCCAGGGCGCTCACCTTTGCCTGCAACAGCTCTACAGTCTCCTGGGGGAGGGGGTTGGGACAAGTTTCATAAAGGGGAAAAGATCAGACTAGAAAGAGGCCACCCAATATTCTACTGGGAGTAATTAATATATAGATGTAGACCTCAAAATAATTTTCCAAGCAACCTGATCCCAATATCCCCTCGTAACCCAAACACTCCAGTTCTTTTTTACACTCACTGTAAGGCAGGCTCCCTGCAGACCTGCGGAAAGGGGATTCTGGTGGAGAAAAGGAGGAAAGAAATCAGTGATTCTACTATCTCCATATGATTACCACTTTCCCCATCCTTCCTGTTCTAGCTGGAAGCCCACTGGCTGATCCTAGAACTGAAGCCCTTTCCTGACTCCTCCCAGGATTCTGTGGAATGCTATAGACCTCAGGCTGAGGGTATAAAATGTGAGGATAAGACTAAGAATAGGAGAGCACCTGACCTGAGCATCCTGATTACAGCGTACAGTTGCTTCCAGCTCCGTCAGGCGCTTCTCAAGTTCTGCAACCTAGGGGGAGAAAGGAGGTGAGATTTGCCATCACCTCCCTGCTGCTGCAGTGAGAGGTAAGATCCTGCTATTTTCTGCTTGTCTGCTTGCAAGTCCCCTCTGCTCTCCCCTCTACCAAGGGATGCCTTTCCAAGGAACATATATCCCTAGTCATAATCTTAAAATCTCAACTGAAAGTAGATGGGTGAGGGGAACATGAAGAATGAGACATCAAGATCAGAAGTTGCCCTGACCGGTTTGGCTCAGTGGATAGAGCGTCAGCCTGCGGAGTGAAGGGTCCCAGGTTCAATTCCAGTCAAGGGCATGTACCTTGGCTGCAGGCACATCCCCAGTAGGGGGTGTGCAAGAGGCAGCTGATCGATGTTTCTCTCTCATCGATGTTTCTAACTCTCTATCCCTCTCCCTTCCTCTCTGTTAAAAATCAATAAAATATATTAAAAAAGAAGAAGATCAGAGGCGCCCTAGCTGGTTTGGCTCAGTGGATAGAGAGTTGGCCTGCGGACTTAAAGGTTCCAGGTTAGATTCCCGTCAAGGGCACATCCCCATTAGGAAGCGTATAGGAAGCAGCCAACTGATTCTCTCTCATTTCTATCTCTTCCTCTCCCTTCCTCTCTGTAGTAAGAAATATATATATATTTTAAAAAGATCAGAAGCACCCTCTCCCCAAGAACTGATCCCTTGGAGGAAGGCAGCAAAGTCTCTAGGGCCACATCTCCCCTGCCTCCCCCTTGGGCCCCCAACCAACACTACATACATACTTACTTTGGCAGCTTGAGAGAACTTGTCTTGCTCAGGCCTCGAATGTAGTTCGTAAGTGACAAGGCTGCTATCTGGGGGGGTCCCACTTGTGGTTTTTCCCCCTGAACCAGCCCCTTTGCTGTTCTTTGTTGCCTCCAGCTGTAGTAGTAGGCGCCTAGGTCAAAATTCCAAGTAATAATATCACGACTTGAAGGATGCAGGCCAGCCCAGCCACTCTTTCTCATTCTACCTCAGAGTAGTCAGCATTAAGGAACTGCTAGGCCACCTCTTCCCTTAATAGCCCTGTCACTACCTGGCTGAGTCCCTCTACACCCCAATTAGCAATGATTTCTCAACCAAGTAGAGCACCCACTTAGCCAGAGCTCCATCAGGGTCAGTAAGGTTGATCGCTGCATCTGGTCCCAGCAGCTTCTCCAGGTGGGAAGCAACCAGCTGCTGCTTCAGGGCTGCCAGCTGTTTAGCCAACACCACGGGGGTCAGCTTCTCCTCAGTGGCTGACTCCTTCACTGTTGTCTGGTACGAAAAGTAGACAGTTGAAGGGTGGCAAGAGTGAACTAAGAAAAAAAAAAGGGTCAAGACCCAGCTGTGGCTGGAAGTCACCTATAGCACTGAATTCGTGTATATTCCTAAACTCTGAAAACCTCAGCCCCCTGGATCCAGGAGCATAGGGAATCTTTCTCCTCCTGCTGGGAGCTCCTCCTCTGTTATATAAATCATAGCAGAGAGGGGAGAAGATAGTTTATAGTTACCTTTATTTTCTCAACTTCAGTTGTCAGCTCTTGGACCTCATGCAATAGTCGCTGGTACTTTTGCTGGGGTGTCTCCTTCACTCCCAGACCCTCTCCAAGCTAGAGAGCAAGCACAAAAGGTGATGTTATACCTCCCACTACAGGGAACCTCAACAATTTATCCAAATCCTGGGCTTGAATTGTAAGGGTATTACATCCAACTCAGGATCTACTACACCCTACTGAACTGAGATACCTGGAGGCCTGGAGACTCTCCAGAGCTAACAGCAGAGGAATAAAGCATCCTCAAATACATCCTGCTTGATTCCTCTTTCCCCATCCCCTCTGGATGGGGACCCCCAACCAGATAGAAACTCAGAATCTGATGGTATCCCTTGATCTCCCACTAGAGAGGATCACTGTACCTTTCCCATCCACACACACACAACAAACCATCTCATAGTCTCCGGATTCATATCCTGTCCTCTTGGTTTTTCCAATACGATCTGAGAAATCTGTCAACAAAACAAGATGAAATTGAGGGCCTGATCTAAGCCCAAGGCAGTCATGGTCTCAGGTGACAATGAAGGTTTCCACCAGGGATCTCTATGAGGGACCCTTTCCCAAAGCAAAAGGCACTAAGGCCTGAGGACAGACTTCCCCCCAGCCAATTTACAGCCAGTCTCACCAAGTCCCTTTGTCCCCACTCTCTTGTCTTTGAACTTGTCATAGGCAGCATTAGGATTGACAATGATGTGCTCTACACTTGTGCTCGTCAGTTCCTCCTGCAGAAATAGGTAGTTCAGGTGCTGGGCAGTCTCATTCACACTCTAGAACTTCCCCACAAAAATCCCTTATATATAAGTAGATTGGCTCCTACTTTCCAAGCTGCCAACCCAGGCTTGACCTAGGAAACGGAAGCTTCCTGGTAAATTGTAGTCTCAGTTGTATAAACATTAACACCCTGATTCAACTGGGAACAGAGGAAGCATAGCCTCTCCACTCCCCCGCCCCAGCCAACTGGGCCCTCCCAGTTTTTTGGCACATACCATGCATTCAGGGTAAGAAATGAACCTGACCTCCTTTAACCTTTACTTTTTACCAAAAGTAAATGTCCTTGCTGCTGAGGAAGTCCATTTTCAAGCTAACTTCCATTCTTGCTAGAGGAAAAGAGGTGGAATAACAGACAATCAAGCTACCAACTCTAAGGGTGAATATTAGAACTTGAATATGCTGCTGAAGGGAAGACATTAGCTCTCTGATAGAAAAAGGTTGGCTGACAAAGGGCCTGACCAAAAGTTCTGTTTCTAAGCTGCCATGAAGTCAGGGAATTCAGGGGAAGAGAGACAGACAAGAACTCACTGTATTATTTTTTAAGGGACATCTTAGAAGCAACAAGCAGAAGCAGTATCTGCTTGCCAAGAATACCTATGGGCAAGGGCCATAGACAAGTCCTGAAATGGAGATAATCCAGCATCTATTCCAAGAGAAGCCCCAGCTCCAACCGCCCCCGACCTCTGCTGGCTCTTAAGCACTGAAGCTACCCCATAAACGGGGGACATGGTAAAGAAAAGGAATGAGATTTTACTCTAGAAATTGAGGCAGAGAGGCTCCCTCCTTACTGGTTATCTACTGGCTGTTCAAATTCCAATAACTACACCAAGACTGGGCACTTAAGACTGCATGTCTGTCCTTCAATTGTCAGCAGTCTGACAGCACTCACTACATTACTGAAGGTGGGGGGAGAAGACTCAGGAGTCCTTTTTTTGGGGGGATGCTACCTCCACCTTCTACAGAAGGAAGACAAAGTAAGTCTTCTTTTCTTTAACTGGAATAATGGTTCTCAATCCTGGCTGCACAACAGAATCACTTAGAAAATATTAGGCCCTGGTCGAAACCGGTTTGGCTCAGTGGATAGAGTGTCGGTCTGCGGACTGAAAGGTCCCAGGTTCGATTCCGGTCGGGGGCATGTGCATTGGTTGCGGGCACATCCCCAGTAGGAGGTGTGCAAGAGGCAGCTGGTTGATGTTTCTCTCTCATCGATGTTTCTAGCTCTCTATCCCTCTCCCTTCCTCTCTGTAAAAAGTCAATAAAATATATTTAAAAAAAAAAAAAAGAAGAAGAAGAAGAAGAAATAGTGTCCAACATTTAAAAAAAGAAAAAGAAAATATTAGGCCCTGGCCTAGAGCATCATCCTGATACACCAAGGTTGAAGGACTGATTCAAGGGTGAGGGTTTGATCCCTGGTCAGGGCATATACAAGAAACAACCAATGACTGCATAAATAAGTAGAACATCATCTTCCTCTCTCAAACCAATTTTTTAAAACATTAGAAAGAAAAAGAGGCCTTGGCTCACCTCTGTATCTTCTGATTTATTGTTCTGGGGTAGGGCCAGTGCAGTAGGTCAGTTTAAAAGCTACTTAGGCTAATATTTCTAATATGCAGCTAGGACCCAGAATCTCTGCCTGTGGGTATTGAGGGGTTGGGGGATGATGGTGATAAAGAGACACAGATGGAGAAAAAGCAGCAGACAAAAGCTCCATCCTTCATCTCCGGTCTGCTATTAAAGAAGGAATCAGTGTGAGTGGAAGCTTTAAAAATAAGGGAAGAGAGGGAGTAAGGAGAAATTATCAACTTTGATATTTCCCTCTTCTTCAGGAAAGTGCTGGGCAGAGGGACAAGAGCTAAAGATTAAGGGAAAACAAAAGGGTTCAATGTCCCATATGCAAGGGCCTAGGGGAAAAAGACAACTGAGTCCTAAATTATTATCTCTTTAATCTTCTCTGAAATGTTATGGCCCAAGCACCCACCAGCCAAATAACTGTGTGGTCTCTAGCCTCTATAAGTAAAGTGTCTGAGAAGGACTCATGCTCAGGAAAGACAACCATATTCTCTTAAAGTTGACACTCAGTAATATGCCACTCCTCTTTGTGAGGGCCCTAATCAAGGCCCATGAAGTAGAAACCCATTAAAAAAAATTCCTCTTAAAAAGAGGAATGGGAGATATAGTCTACAGACCGAAGAAATTATAGCTCCATTTTGTTAAACCCTTATTATGGGACAGGCACTGTGCAGAGAACCTACTTTCTTATTTACTTTCCTAAAAATAGGGAAGAAGTGGAGTAAGAAAGGTAAATACACAGAACTGTGAGTTTCAGAGGTTCTGGACAGTAAGAGGGATGGACAATGCTTTCACCTCACTATTCCTGATATAGAAGCATGTCCTGGGTCAGGAGGGCTGCCTGACACTGGCACCCCTGAGGAGCCCTCTGAGGGTGTGGCCCTGGAGACAGGTGGGCAGAACACTTTAGTCCTCCAGTGGCACCTACTCCAGTGTCTCAGAGATCTGGGGGCATGAGTTGGGGACAGTGTCATTACAGTGACTTGTGAGGTGGGAAGAGGTTGTCAGCTGGGGTGGGGCTGAATAGTTGAAAGATTTGGTAGAGACAAAAGGACAGAAAAACAACTGCCCATCACAGCACACCCCACTAAAAAGCAGATGAAAGGTCAGGCTTCTTACCAGCTCCTTGTGGTTTCCCCAGAGGTGAGAAAATCAAGAGTTAAAAGGAAAGGGAGTGGGGAAATGGGGGTGAGGGAGGGGGGGAAAAAAAAAAGACAAAATTGTTATTAGCAAATTGTCACATGCACTACATGACAGTCTTCAAACACACTGCACCACAGGGCCCAGGGGAGCCTAGCAAAATTTGGGGGCCAAGAAATTTCAGCTCGGGTTGTCACATACCCCCAGAAGAAAGAAGAGCTTGGGTCCCTTTCCTCTCTGGTGATGAGGATGTCATGAAGCTTTGCCAGTAACAGCAGCAATTCAGGATCATCTGAGAACTAGTAGTTAGATGTTGCAAGCTAGTGGCATGGAATAGGGAAGTGGGGGAAAAGAAGGCTGAGGTGGAGGGGAAGCTGTAGAAATGGCAATGTGAAGCAGAGGCTATGGCAGTGATGGGCAACCTTTTGAGCTTGGTGTGTCAAACTTCGCCAAAATACTGAGCATAACTCAGGTAGTGTGTCACTTTGAGGAAAAAACTAACTCCAAGACTCTAGTCGCAAATGTTTCATCCTCAGGAGCAGCAAATGTTTCATCCTCGGCATGCGGCCGCGTGTCATCAGAAATGGCTACGAGTGTCAGTGCTGACACGCGTGTCATAGGTTCGCCATCACTGGACTATGGAGATTCTGAGGACCTGCACTGATTGAGGGTCCCTAATTCTCAAGGGAGGGGTTCATGGCTTAAGTTTTCTGTCCCCTGGTTTCTCTAGTGTAGAAGAATCAGACATTTGGATGACTGAATCAGTCACAATGAGAATGCTCATGTGGGTCGTCTGGTATAATTTTAGGTTTAGCAGAATAAAATGTCAGGTACAGATGGTGAGTTTAGGGAAATACGAATCACCTAAATGAAGCCCCATTCTCTTTCTCTGCTGCTAAACGACACAGGGCAGATCCTGGTCCCTCGTGTAGTCTGTTTTGATTACTTCTTGAGTGATGGGTAGCTCACCCTGCAGCTTGGAGGGATCCAGAGCAATTCTGCCATGATGTGCTAGCACAAAGAGTGCAGAGGACACCAAGATTCACAGCTACCAGCCCATGTGCAGAACAGGTTTCTTCTATTCACAAGATTCACAGGGGTTGGAGGGTAGACAAAGGGGAAAGGTGGGAGTATTTAAAAGAGGCCTTATTTTAGTCCAGGCCACATAGATAAGAATCTCATTTCCAGGCAAGACTGGTAAAGAACTACCAGGAAGGGGAATCTAGCTGTACACCCTGCCTCTCCAGGAGCTCTATTGACGGGTAGATAGAAGTGCGGAGGGTCAAATGCTTCTGCTCCAGAGATTTCAGCTAAATATACCTGAACCTCAACCTCTCCACTGCCTGTCTGATGCCAGGGTCCACCCTAGCAAAGACTCCTCTCTGAGCTCAGGGTAGGATGAACCTGGGTCCTGTGGTCTAGGCTGGGATGTCTCTACAGAGTGGGTGTATGCACTCACATTTGCACGCATGCAAAACGAGGGGAGGCACACACACTACACATTTCTCTTACTTGCCCCACCAAGCTAAAATCAGTTTGGGAGAAACTCAAGGAGAAAAAGAGGACAATGGGCCATAAGTCAAGTTCAAATCATGAAGAACAATCAGAATGGGGGAGGATAGAAAAATCAAAGAAAAGGAAAATGGCATATTAGTTTGCAAACAATATATGCCACTTCCAGATCTGTCCTATGAGGAATGATGAGATTTTAAGCATAATTCCTGTAACCTGGAATAGTAACAGTCACCATGGAAACCTACTACACTCAGCCACCTTGATTGGAAAATTCTAAGTGCCCTGATACCAGGTACTAGCTTATCTGGTACATGATTCCCAATCCCTCTCACTAATGAACTCCCAGACTCCCCAGAGCTGTTTGGCTAAATGGCTGTGCCTAGAGGCAAAACCTGAGGTTCTAGATCAGATAGGGGGAGAGGCCATTGCTACCCTCTGAGCCTGTTCAGGCTCTATGCCAACACTGCAGCCAGAGGGACTTTGGAACCATGAAGACAAGGAGCATGGATAATACTGTAGAATAAAACTGCCCAGGATGGACCAACATAGTGCTGAGCAACCATCCATTTCTAAAGGAGGGGTACAGAAACAGAAAGACCCATGAAAGCACAAATAATCCAAGTTGTTACCTTAAAATTAGCATATAATGCCCCTTTTTCCTATCCAATTTACCTTTCTCTAAGGGCTCAGCACAGAATATTAAAATGAGTTTTCCAGGCATAATCCACAGACAGCTAAGAAGTGAGGGCTGTGCTGTTCCCCTTGTCCTTCATCCCTGTTTGGAATAGCTTAGTCATTCCTTTTCTCTTAACTCCATTTCAGTCTGAGAAAGGCAACCCCCTTCTAACTCTAGCTCCTAAATGCCTTATGTGCCAAAGCATTCCTAGCCTCCATGTTTCTATCCCATCCTCCATTGGACAGTTTTATTCTGCAGACCTCCCAAGAGGAAGAGACAATGATTCATGGATCATCATTGTGCTTCTAATCCTTGATTTTTGATCTTTAAACGTAAGGCCAGCAGGCCCCTTAGTGACCAGCGAGGGACTCATTAGAATTTAAATTAGCTATAACAATAGCACAGTGACAGAGCATTGCATGCGAGATGGCAGATGAAAAAAACATGCAGAGAAGAAGCATCGAATGGTCTTACTTGTGCAAACTAGTGTCCAGGCAAGGTGGTGAGGAGGGAGGATGGGGGAAGCATCAGGAAAAACTCAGGTAAGTTCAAGTGCGCCAACAGTCAATGAACACAATCAAGCATACTCTATGATACCCCAAACTCTAAGGAAGAGAACCTACTATTTGTCATTTCAGGCTGGTGCAGTGTCCAGCAGTACCTACCCTTTGGAAAACAGAAGTCTCTGCCAGGGCCCCCCCAAACTTTGGCAGGTCACTTTCCCCCCTTTCACATGGCATTGAGAATAGCTATGGCATAAAGGGAGAAACCAAATCCTACTTCCAGTGAGGTTTTCTAATTTTACTCCCCTTGGCTGGCTGGCATGGCTCAGTGGTTGAGCGTCAACTTATGAACACAGGAGGTCATAGTCTGAGTCTGATTCCTGGTTGGGCACATGCCTGGGTTGCGGGCTTGATCCCCAGTGGAGGGCATACAGGAGGCAGCTGATTGATGAGTCTCTCTTGTCATTCATGTTTCTCCCTCCCTCTCTCTCTCTCTCTCTCTCTCTCCCTCTTCCTTCCTCTCTGAAATCAATAAAAATATATTCAAAAAAATAAATTTACTCTCCTTGTTCCAGCAGTTCAAAAGTCATGAGCAAAATGCCTCACAAACCCAAGGCAGGCTATGGGCCCAGGAGAGATAGAATTCCAGATGGGAATTAGCTTTCTGGACATTTTAAGCAAAGTTTCCAAACAAGCCCATCACCCCAATAAACCCAAGAGTGTCTGAAATGCAGAGAAGATTCTCCCAGATTGAGGACGATGGGGCTAACCTGTAGTTTTCTGGCACATTCATTTGAGAATACTTTACTTCCTACTAAAATCATTTTTAAAGGGATAGTAGGAAATTCAGAATCATCTTTACCAAAATTAAAACCCATGGCCTGGCCGGCATGGTTCAGTGGTTGAGCATCGACCTAGGAGCCAGGAGGTCACAGCTTCGGTTCCCTGTTAGGCCATATGCCTGGGTTGTGGGCTCTAACCCCAGTGGAGGGTGTGCAGGAGGCAGCTGATCAATGATGCTCTGTCATCACTGATATTTCTATGTCTCTCTTCCTCTCCCTTCCTCTCTGAAATCAATAAAAATATATTTTTAAAAAAAACCTTCTACGACTGTCCTAGAATTGTAAAACTTTTATGTTTAAGTTAAACCAGCAATTACAATCTTGAAATATTACAGGACATTATTTCCTTAGGCAGCCCCATTTCTTCTACAGTGGAGCAAACAGAGGAAGGAGGTTAAAAGATAGGGAGGATCAACCCTCTCTGACTATTCCTTTTTATTGATTTCAGAGAGGAAGGGAGAGGAAGAACATTGATGATGAGAGAATCATTGATCGGCTGCCTCCTGCACGCCCCCCTATTGGAGATTGAGCCCGAAACTTGGGCAAGTGCTCTTGACTGAAATCGAAACTGAACCCTTCAGTCCACAGGCCAAAGCTCCATTCACTGAGCCAAACCAGCTAGGGCTGATTATTCCTTCCAATAAAAATCTGGAGATGCCCAAAAGGTTCCATTTGAAACTGGTCATATTGGTTGTCTCCAGGGAAGGGAACTGAATGGTGCAGACAGTGGTGAGAAGAGAAACTTTTGTTCTATGTGCCTATATAATCCATTTTAAAAAACAATAAAATAAAGTTGAAGGTTACCGAAAACCTCATGGTTCAGTCACAATAATGGTAATATGCACTGTCACCTGTGCTAGGTCTTAGGAGGGTAGATGAGGAGGTAGGCCACTGGTGAGAATCCAAGTCTCATGGACATGAGGTTTCTGGATTATCTAAGTACCACACACTGCTCCTCAAGTTGCACATTTACGTCAGTATTAAGAGCAGTGGCAGAACCGTTACTCAGCTGACTTACCGAAAGCTGCCCTCCTAAGGCCCACAGGGAAATGCAGGAGCCAAAGACATTAGCTGACATCAGGAAACATCTCAGTAGCCACCCCCCAGGCTCCTATAGTAAAGGTCTCCCCACCCTTCTCACTCCTCCCTAGTGAGAGTTATTTAGCTGGGGCTTAAATGATGGAATATTCACCATCCAGATCCTATACACTTCTATACCGCATCCTAAGCAATGTGCCACAAGAAAAGAATACTTATGGTACCCTCTCTCCCCATTAGATGTTACTAAAATATACTGTTCAGGCTCAGCAGGGAGAAACAGCCAATCAGGGCTCCACATTCAGGTTCTTCCATGCCTGGAATGGGTGTCATCTTCTTTTTATTAAGAGATATCCCATTACCTTCAAAAGGAAAATTACAATGCGTTTTTTGGTTTGGAAAGGGGGCTACCTGTTTGTATCAAAGTCAGTGACAAAGAGACAAAGTTCCATTCATTTTCTCACCATGAAGGGTTGATGTTTTACAGGTAGAGGTCTAGGCCAGAGTTGAGCAGTATCTGAACTGTGGCAGTAGAGTGAAGCCCTCAGCATACACACTCCAGCCCTGTGAGGTCAGAGACAGCTTCCTAATAGTATACCTCTTGGACTGACAGGTGCATATGTAGGTGCCTAAGCAATGACATCTACATTATCTCCAGATACTCAGTCTTGGGGGACAGACTAACATGCCAGCAAGTACAGAAGCCACAATAACACTGAGAGGGGACAGGGAAGGTGTTCCCCACAAAGCAGGAACCACTTCCACATAGGGGAAATCAAATAAGGAATAAGTGAGTACGCCAAGCCATACATTGTAAGCCAGCAACCAGCATTCTCCAGAACTAACAGCCCCACAGACATAGCCACAGGACTTACAGACACGCACACTGAGCCTGTTCCCGCTGACTCTTGGTCACAACTTTATTGAGATCTCACACCATCCACATGACCCTAGCCCAGCTCTCTTTGGAAATAATAGAAACTAAAACACATCCTGTAAGACACGGTAACAAATCTCTGTTCCCCTTTGCACTTACATACAGAATTTTCACTGTTGATTTCTATTCACTCAATTTTGTTTTTTCTTGTTTCCTATACGTATCCTAACTTCCCCCATTAGTCTGAGTGATTCTTGAGAGCAAGTGCATTTCTTCCTTGCATTGCACCAAAAATAAAAATAAACACCTAATGAACAAATTCAATAAACAATGCTAAGTGGTTCCCCTCATTAAAATGTGTCCACAGCTAATTCCTTCCTCCTGAGTTCTTCTTAGATTTGAAAGAGCTACAGGGCCTCACCTCTACTGATGAAAAAAATTTATGTTCTTCCTCAAATTTGTTTTGCTCTGACCAGGTCCCTTATCTTTCTTCAGTCTCCAAATAATTTTCTTACTCTTTGTCCAACAGATACTGGACAGTCATATAAAAGGGTATTCCTCTCTACTTCAAAGTCTAGCTCTTGGTAGGATACTAACGAACACATACTGAGTGAAATATTTTATGAACTAGAAAGCCTAGACCTAACCTTAAGTAGTTTATAAAAGCTCAAGCTTCATGATTCATTACCATGGAATAGCACGCAGGGGACTTAGGAGTCACTAGCCCCAAACCTAAATGTTTTGAGATATTTCAATTTTATTTCAAAGGCCAAGGATCAGATCTTGTTAGGTGGAATTCCACTGACCTGACTCTCCTTCCTGGTATTGCTCACTGGTGGCGGCAAGCCCGCCAAGGCTTTGCAACCAGCACACCACCCAGGCTGGGTTGGCATACCCGCTTATTGCGGTGGCTCCCCAGAAAAGAGAAAGGGCCTGCCTGGGGGAGAGAGGTCAGAGTCCAGAGGAGTCCTGAGGCAGCACATAGTCTTACCGCATCAAACTCTGCTTGGTCATCCTCAGGTAGGTCGCTGGTTTCATAAACATCTGGCTCGTTCCTGGCCTGCGGGTAGAAGCAGTGACCACCTGACTTCATCACACAGCATCCACCATCACCCCTGACCCTATTCCATTTGAACAAGTTAACAGAGAAGGCAGGCTGGGACACCAGAATCCTGTCCCTTCTCTTCCACCTGCCCAGTTAACGGCAGTTCCCATGTCTTAGACTTAGAGGGATTGGGGTGACAGTGGGGACAAGTGGGACTTGATGGTAAATGGTGAGTGTAAGTGATGACCAAGACGTTACCCTGAATCTGAAAGGGCATGGGTCCTTGGCAATCGTTATGTCATCAGCAGGAAAAGGGCTGTCCTCGATTTAGGTCCTGTACACCACTACGCTGGCACAAGGGTTGAGAGTGACTCAGGACCTTAGGTCCTGTGACCCAGCCCCCAACCCGAGAATGCAGCCAGGGCAGCACAAAAGAGGGTACATGCCCGCACGTGCGGGGGACAGAGTTCTCCATCCAGCACAAGGGTTCTGCACGGTCACCTGGTCCTTGGCAGGATGAAGACCATCACTAAGTGGCCTGATATGTGTGTCTGGGGTGGGGCTGGAGGCTCATGGGAAGATTTGGGGAGACACGGGTGTTGCTGACACGGGTGGTAGAAACACTCGGGCCAAGTGGTAAGGGCCCGGAGACGATTTCTGGGCCGAGAAACCGGCGGCTGCCGGAAGAGGGACCTGGTAGGCCGACCTAGGCCTGGCCCAGTCGGATCAGAGGAGGCCGGAAGGTGCTGCGGCTCGTCCGGCGCGAGCGGCGGGAGCCGTGGGGGTGGTGCAGGGGCTGCAGACGGAAGGGTCACAGGTTGGTGCCTGTTGGGGGTCCTTAGGAGGTCGGGGGCGCGGTTCTAGGGAGCCGAGGCCGGCCCTGTACTCACAATGCCGGGAAGGTCGGCGTATTTAGGGTCCGCCATGGCGGCGGCGAGGCGGGTTTGGGGGACCGGGGCCTCGGCGAAGCCGGGGCCGGAGTTCGGGTGGGGGAGAGGCTGGGTCCGGGTCCCGGGCTAAGGCGGCGGCAGAGGGAGTGGCGGAGGAGGCGGAGGAGTAAGAAGTCTCGCGACAGCTGTAGCACAGGAGGATAAAGCAAAAGTCGCGAGAACAGCCCGCTACCACACCCCTGTAGAGGCCGGGGTTGGCGAGAACGAGGCCAGGGAATGAGGTAATGCGGGGACGCTGACTGGGATTATGGGATATGTAGTCTTGGCCCACTGGGGCTTTGGCGGACGATGACAGTAACCTATTTTCTTTAGTTTTTACATCAAACCTGTGAAAAAGTTTTTCTAATTCCCGTTTTTCAGATAAATAAGTTTGGACTCCCCAGAAATTAAATGACTAGATAAAAATAATACAACTAGGCATGTTGTGACACAGCCAGGACTCCAAAAACAAAGATAACAAATAAACTTTAATAAAGGCTCAGTCTTGTTGGGAATGAAAAAGGTAAGTAATCTTCCCAATTTAGGACTGTCATAAAATACAGGAAGCCTCATTAAATTTGAAATAAACAATAAATAGGCTTTTTAAAAAATGTTTTTATTGATTTCAGAGAGGAAAGGAGAGGGAGAGAGAGAAACATCAATAATGAGAGAGAATCATTGAAGGCTGCCTCCTGCACACCCCCACTGGGGATGGACCCTGCAACCCTGGCATGTGCCCTGACCAGGAATCAAACTGCAACCTCCTTGTTCATAGGTCAAAGCTCAACCACTGAGCCACACCCTGACTGGGCCCAATAGGCTTTTTAAGTATAAGTGTGTCCCATACCATATTTGGAACATAATAGCACAATAGATATTAGTTTTTTATTTGAAATTAAAATTTAACTGGTTATACTGGTTTTTTGTTTGCTTGTTTGAAATATATTTTTATTGACTTCAGAGAGGAAGGGAGAGGGAGAGAGATAGAAACACCAATGATGAGAGAGAACCATTGATCGGCTGCCTCCTGCATGCCCCACACTGGGGATCAACCCGAAACCCCAGCATGTGCCCTGACCGGGAATCGAACTGTGAACTCCCGGTTCTTAGATCATCGCTCAACCACTGAGCCACGTTGGCTGGGTTGATTTTCCTGTGTTTTTTTTTTTCTTCAAATCTGGCAATCCTATCCAAGTTTGTAAGTGATGGCTCTATGTCCGAACACCCTCTGTGCTCTTAGCCACTTCCCTGGTTTCAGAGCTTTGAATTTGACAGTTCAAGAAAATTAAAACAAGAACAACAAAATTTTGCGAGGATAAACATAGTATTGCTACCTTTTCATTTTGCCAAGTACATTAAAGGGAAGAAAATCTATATACTATTGCCATCATTCCTTAGCAGAAAAGTAAGAAGGATATACTCTCAGAATAAATTCTGCTTTATGAAAAATCACACACTGTGTGTGTTTTATTTTTGCAGGGGGCGGGGGGTCCTTACCCATAAACCTTTGTCTCTGACCAATGACCCTCCATGGACGAGCATTTTGAAACTCCTTTACTTAAGGATGCCACGCTGGAGCTCCTGGGGGCCTGAGGTTGGGCTGTTTCCCAGGATATACCCTAAGCTTTCAGGATGCTGCAAAACTTAGAAATAGTGACAGACCAAGTGACTAGAGAGATGTTTATTTTCCTGAGTTTGGAACTCATTGTCATTCTATGCATACTCCCTTGGCTCCTTCCAAAGCCTCTATCCCTCTTTCTTCATAGTCCTTTTGCCTTCCTATCCAGTTTAGTATTCTGAATCCTTCCCCTTCAGTTTCCTTAAGACTCAAGGTGGGTTAGAGGTATAGGCCCAATTTTGGAAACCCTCCCAGTTGAATTCTGAATGGTTAGGTCTTGTCTGGCCAGGCCATCATTCTCTCCCCTTGCCTCATAGTGTCTAAGTGACCTTAGACAATTGTTAGGCAGAACCTCTATCCCCTCCTCCCTTCTTCCATCACCCTGCTCCTCCCCTTGGCCTAGAGCCTCAACTCCTGCAGTCTAACTCTGTTGGCCAGCCGAGGCCTGTGATGTGGAGAAAAATCAATTTGGCCAGCTTCTAGATAGTTCTGCCCAGGGGCTGCAGCAGAAGTCTGACCTAAGGGCAGGAAGGACAAGTAATCTCTAGGCTTGGCTTTTTTTTTTTTTTGCCAGAGAATTGAGAGAAACAGAGAGGGAAGGGGGAGAAACAAAAGAAGAAAGGCCTGAGGTGTTAGAACTCTGTCCAGTAGTAACTGAGACAGGAAACACACTCAAATAGGTGTCAAAACCTGCCTAAAACACAAATTCAGAAGTCTACCCCAGAAGTCCTCTCTTAAAGTCCCTCTGGCCTTACCCACCCCATCACCACCCCTCCTTCACTGCTTTCTGACTCCCTTTCTCTTGCAAAAGTTACTGCTGCCCACTTTCATTCCAGGCCCAACCTACGAGGCAAAAATGAAAATTTTATCTGCTCTTGAATTCTGATAGCCCAGAATGGGAGCTTGTTTTCCTTCAAACCGAGGACCTGGAATGTATGTTGGGACCTCACCTGTTTGGCTGCAGACTAAAGGGCCCTGCGTTGGATTCTGGTCAAGGGCAGGTTCCTCTTACCTCGGTTGCTGGGCTTGGTTTAGGGCTGGATCTCTGGCCCTGGTTGGGGCACGTGAGGGAGGCAATCCATGTGGAACATCGATGTTCCTCTCTCTCTTCCCCTCCTTTCCACCCTTAAGAAAATCACTGGAAAAATATCCTAGGGTGAGGATTAATAACAACAACAAAACCCTAGCCAGTTTGGTTCAGTGGATAGAGCATGGGCCTGCGGACTGAAGGGTCCCAGGTTCGATTTCCTCCAGGGCACATGCGGGGTTGTAGGCTCGATCCCCAGTTGGGGACTTGCAGGAGGCAGCCAATCAATGATTCTCTCTCGTCATTGATGTTTCTATCTCTCCCTCTCCTTTCCTCTCTGAAATCAATAAAAATATATTACAAAACAACAACAACAAAAAGGAAGGTATGTTGGGGACATACTGGTATAGACTGCACCCTGTATGCAGAGGGGAAGGGAATAGCCAAACATCTGATACTCTTCTCTGAAAAAATGGGACCTGGACAGCCATCTCCATGGGGGTATAGGCCACTGCCCTTGAAGGTTGAGTGGGTTGGGGTGTGTGGAGAGGGACTAAGAAGTGTGCTCCCAATTTGGAGGGAGGATTGTGACGGGGTGGAGGATGCCCTGGAGTAAAGGGGGCTGGAAGTGCTCTTGATTCTCTTCCCTAGACAGGCTACAGGCCCTCCCCAGACCCCTATTCCTTTCAGAGGGGTGGAGTCTGCGGGAGGGACCGACAGGTTAGGGATGTGGGATGCAGTGAGTAACTTGGGCAGGGAAGGGGTGAGGACAAGGTTATCTTCGAGAGTTAGGGGTGAGGAGAGGAGGCAAAAGGGGAGGAAAGGTGCCACAGTGGGTGATGGACCTGGAGCGGCCCCCACATCCCCGCGCGAGGGAAGCCCCGCCCCTCTCCTCGGCCGCCGCCCCGCCCAGGCCCGCAGAGCGGCGCTGCAGCGCGAGGGGCGGAGAGGCAGAGCGCCCGCCCGGAGAGGACCAGACGCCTAGGTCGCCCGCATCCCGCTGCCGCAGGAGAGAGGAAGCGCGCCCCGGCCCTGCTCCCCAGCCTTCACCCGGGCGCCCCCAGACCTTTCTCGGCCCCAGAGACCAAGCACCTGTCCTGCGCCTCGGCCTCCGCTGAGCTCCCTCCTTCGGAGCACGCACCTCCTCTGCCGCCCAAGGAGAGCACCAGCCCCAGCCGGCGACCACCATGACGGAGACCAACAACGAATGCAGCATCAAGGTGCTCTGCCGATTTCGGCCCCTGAACCAGGCCGAGATTCTGCGGGGAGACAAGTTCATCCCCATTTTCCAAGGGGACGACAGCGTCGTTATTGGGGTGAGTGCCCCTCTAGGAGGGAATTTCGGGGAGGGGGCAGGTGGTCGCATCCTACCCCTCGCCGAGCCTTAGTCCCTGCCTATCACTCTGTGCCCCCCTCCCCCCCCCTGTTCATCCTCCATCGTTTCCGCCGAAGCCCCTCCTCTCCCCTGCACCAGGATGGCTGGGTGTAGCCTGGCAGGCCCGCTGCCAAGTCTCTGCAGAGTGGGAGGGGGCTATTTCCCCGCGATCGGGTCACCCCCTTCCCCTTGGCTGCCCCCTGCAGTGTCCCCACCCCCTTACCGCCAGTCCTGTGTTTTTCTAATGTTTTCCCTCACCCGTAGAGAAAGCGCGTCTTCCCTTTGTTATTGGCTCCTATCTCTACCCCCAGCTCCCAGGAAGGGAGGGAAGGGAAGACTAGTGGATGGACGAGATCCGAGAGGGACAGTCCAGGGTCTCTGCGGAGATGCACAGGAGAATGGGCCCTGGGACCCAGTCCTCCATCATTCCCTGAAATAGTTGCAGCCTGGTCTTGGAGGGAGGGCACAGGGCTGATGAAGCGTTTTCTGAGAAAGACATACATTGATGCCACACCTAGTTTGGGGGAAGCCTCTGGGATCCTAAGGAAATGTCTGCTTTTCCCTCCCAGGTACAGTAGGAAGAGGATTTCAAACCCCCTAATTCTCCCTAACAAATAAAAATAACCAGACCCTGAGATCCTAACAAGTATTTGCTTCTTCATCCTTTCTGTTGATCCAATACAAAGTAGCAAGCCTCCTCTACTTCATCATGACAGCCCCTACCCATGGAGGAAATCGTATGAAGGAGAACTGATATCTGCTGTGTGGTTGTTACTCTACATATATTATCTAATCCTCAAAACCACACTCTGAAGTTGGCGTTAATATTTCCATTTTACAGAGGAGGAAATTGAGGCCCAAAGAAGTTGAATGACTTTCTCAAGGTCACACTGTGACTTCATGGATGTGAACCTAAATGTGTGGCTCCAAAGCTCGTGTCTTTTTCTCTGTGGTGTGTTGCCTCCACAGATTTCTATTCTGGTCCTTTATTTGTAATGGTCCAAAGGGAATGTCTAGGGAACTCCTCACCTACCCCTCCTTTCCTAGGTTGGTAGGGATTGCCAGGCTAAGGGGTGAAAGGATTGGGGTGGAGTCCAGTAGGGCTTGAGGGGTGCTGGGCCAGGAAACCAGCCACCTTGAGAAGGGAGGGGCACATATGAGGACAGTCCTCAAGGTCAAGAGCACTTCCTATGTATCGTTGATCCATAGTGCTTGGCACAAGGCATGTTTGTTAAAGAAATGAAAGAAAGAAGGGGCGGGCGCCTGGGCCTTCTGAATCCGTGAGAACGGCACTTAGAGTAAACAGGCCTTCGGAAGAGAGCTGCTGACATGTTCTGTTCCCAAGGTCCCCAGTCTGGCACCACACCGAGCTCTCTCACCCACACGGTGAACTCAGATGGGTGCTGGTGCCCTGTGTGTGTGCTTACGCATGTGGATGTTTGCCACATTGAGAGGGCCCCCACCTCTGTCTCGGGGTCCTTAGGCCTCACAGGCCAGTGGATCAACCGTGGGGGACTCCTCTCTGAATAGTCTGGACAGCAGGCATTAGCTATGAGAGTTGGAGCTTCAGGTCCCTCTGAGATATAAAATCTGAGAAACAGGAGGGAGTTGGTTATGGGGGAGCAAATCTACAAAAGGCTTCTACTCTTATGCCTCGCTTCCTTTACTGTAGATTTTTTCAGGTAAGTCTAACCAACTCCTCTATAGACTCTCTGGGCTGTTCGTCTTGGCTTGGTGAGCATGGGGCACAGGGTGATATTGGGAGAAGGAATTGTGGCGTGGATCTGTCCAATTCACGCAGATAAACAGGAGAGACACGGTGGAAGGTGGGGAAGGAAGAGAGACGAGAGGCGCAGGAGGGCCCCCTGCCAGTTCAGAGTCTAGCTTAGCCACATCGCAGGTCCTTCCTTGTCTGTCTTGCCTGATACACGCAGGGCTGTACCTTCGTCTCACTCTGTATCTTCCCTTGCCTTAGCCCTTCCTGTCACTCTCTCACTCCAAGATAAAGGCTTATGGGGTGCCATTTTGTCTCAGGCAGCATCCTTGGAGCTTGTCTTCCCAGCCTTACTATTCACTTGTCATTCAGGAGGCTGAGGGAGAAGTCATTTTTGAGGAGACCCTTGAGGATCTCCTCAGGGGCCCAGGGTGTGAGAAGCTCTGAGGAATTAATGAAGGGAACTGCTTCGAGGTGTCTGGGAAGATGAGGGAAGAGTGAAAGTGGGAGAGAGTGATCTGTCCACACCCAGCCCCTGTTCCTTTCTCTAACAGCTCTCAGCTCTGCCTCTGCAGCACGGCGGCTGGCTCTGGGCTTCAGACTCTGATTTTTGTGGGCTTTGTCTGCATGGCAAAGGGTAGAAGAATAAGTTGGAGGGGCAGCTCTGTGAGCCTTATCCCTCCCTCAGTCCCCTGACTAGTCCCAGGAATCTGGGGCACAGGGCTTAGCCAAAGTTAGTGGCCTGAGTCATAGTAGAAGGGTGTCTGGGTCACTGTCTGTATGTGCTGTGTACCTTGTTTTGCTCTGTATGTCACTCAGAATCCAATGTGACTTTTTCACCAGAACCAGTTAAGTGTCTCTTTTTTGGTCTTGGTGGTCAGTGTCCCAGGGCCTGCTTTTCTGTGCAGCTACATTTATACCAGATGTGGAAAGGGTGACAATAAAGAACACACACACACACACACACACACACACACACACACACACACACGCTTTCTTTCTCTCGCTCTTCTTTTTCCCTCCCTCCCTCCCTGAATCCTTCCTTCCCTCTCTCCTTCCCTCAACCCCTCCTTTCTTCCCTCCTTCCTTCAAGTATCCATTACCTTCTACCTCTCTCAGGTAGTTAAGTAGGTTCTTAAGGAGGAAAACCCCCAGAACCATCAAGTACCTCATTTGGAAAAGCTAGGTTGGGACCTGCAGGATTATTAGAGCAGTCATTATTGTTTGGGGTGGCCGGGGATTCCTTTGTTATTTGAAGAGGGGGAGCAGGCCGGTCTCCCCTTAGCTTTGGGGGGAGTCTCATAAAGGAAAATGGAGAGGGGAGGTAATGCTCACTGGGGCCCATGTCTCTCCAGCATTACCATGGCAACAATCCCCAGGGGTGTCACCATGGAAATCAGGCCTGATGCTGGGAAGTTCAGCCTCTATTAAGCGTTTTACTGAGGGTTGAAAGGTTGGTCATCTTTGGACCCTGACTGTAGGCCTTCCCATCAGTTTTAGTCAATACACATAATGGAAAACTACTGAAAGGTGCTGGGAGACGCAAATGGACAAGGAGACAACAAGGAGGCTTGGAGTGGGGTTAAAGGACAGCGGGAAGTCCTGGGCTTCGAGGCTGAAGAGAGGCTCTCCGGAGAGGCTGTGGGGAGTGCTTAGACTGCTGTCTGTGCGAGCCAGTGTGGGTCTCAGGGGCACTCCTCCAAGGAGCAGGGTCTCCCGGAGTGTTTCTAATTTATCAAGTCTTCCCGTCTCTGACATTGTACCAGCTTGTGGGGTCTTGGATTACCTGGCGGGGAGAGGGTGAGGGAGGCTCCTCGGAGAGGATGGGTGGGAGAATTGCATAATTCTGAAAATTCGGTTGAGGTTGGAAAAACAGAGTGACAAAAAGCTTTAGTTCTGTCTGGAAACATTAGGAGAAATATCCAAATTGGGGGCGGGGATATATGGGGAAGGGGGACGGAAAAGCCACGGTAAGGATCTGACGCAGTGTTAGTACCTCAGTTCTTAGATCCCTTTGGCAGTGTGAGTCTGGAATCAGATTATTTGGGTTTGAAACCGGGCTCTACCATTTCTCCGCTGTGTGATTGTGGGCAAGCTACCTACCTCTCTGAACTTCAGTTTCTGCATCTATAAAATGGAATAAAAAATAGTATCTACCTCCTAGGATTGCTGTGAGCATTAAATGAGATAATGCATATAAACTGCTTAGCACAGTGACAGGTACATAATAAACTCCTGATAAGAGTTAGATGTTATTATTATTTTTTATATGTCATCTCCCCACAAGCTAGCCTATGACACAATTAGGAAGTAGTTAACATTTTCCCCTCTTACTGGTTGTTTCTCCAAACATCCAGGTCCATAGTATCTTCTTGCTCTTCCTCTATCAATATCATTTTTTTAAAATATATTTTTATTGATTTCAGAGAGGAAGGGAGAGGGAGAGAGAGATAGAAACATCAATGATAAGAGAATCATTGGCCCTAGTCGGTTTGGCTCAGTGGATAGAGCGTCGGCCTGCGGACAGAAGGGTCTCAGGTTCGATTCCGGTCAAGGGCATGTATCTTGGTGGCGGGCACATCCCCAGTAGGGGGTGTGCAAGAGGCAGCTGATCGATGTTTCTCTCTCATCGATGTTTCTAACTCTCTATCCCTCTCCCTTACTCTCTGTAAAAATCAATAAAGTATATATTTAAAAAAAGAGAATCATTGATCAGCTGCCTCCTGCATGCCCCCCACTGGGGATCGAGCCCACAACCCAGACATGTGCCCTTGGCCAGAATCAAACCTGGGACCCTTCAGTCCGCAGGCTGACGCTCTATCCACTGAGCTAAACCAGCTAGGGCTATCAATATCATTTTAATGAATATTTATGAAGACCATCCTGTGGGCCAAGGATTGTATCTGATGGAATTTAGAAGGAATCCCTGTGTTCAAGAAACTCTCAATCAATGTGGTAGTCCAGGCTTTGGAGTGGTCTGGGCAGAGGCCTGGGAGGGGGCATCAGAAATGGCTTTTGCTAGCTCGGCCTGTGTGGCTCAGTGGTTGAACATTGATCTATGAACTAGGAGGTTACTGTTCAATTTCCAGTCAGTGCACATACCTCGGTTGTGGGCTCTATCCCCAGTAGGGGGCATGCAGGAGGCAGCTGATCAATGATTCTCTCTCATCATTGATGTTTCTATTTCTCTCTCCCTCTCCCTTCCTTTCTGAAATTAATAAAAATATATTTTTTAAAAAAGAAATGGCTTTTGCTAACACATACTTCCCCCAAATTCTGGAGAAACCCCCCACAACATACTATAGTCTGACTCAAAGTAATTGGATGTCAGTTACTTTAAGATATAAATAATGGTGAGATGCGTAGTCTAAAGGCAGAAAATGTAGAAAACCACTGGTCTAGTTATTCTCTTAAAAAGGTCTGACAAAATGAATTTATCCTGTGTACAATCAATAGAAAATTAAAAGAAATTTACACTTTGACAGAAATAAAAATCTTAAGATAAAGATATGAAGAGCTAGACTTGGAATTTAAGGGAAATGGTAACAGGTCTTCCCAGAACCCTGGAATTATAATCCGTGGCTTTCCCTGCTCATGAGATTACAAAGTGCACCATTTCTAGCTCTTGGATACATTTTATCCTCACAAAACTAAGAATGCCACTCTTCCTCCCTCTCTGGTCTCTTCCTTCTTCCTAGCCAATGCTGAGGGAAAGGGGTTCCTCGGGCAATAAATGCCTTCAGCAATAAATGCCTTCAGCAATAAATGCCTTCAGCACTTGGAGAGCGCCCTCCGTTTTGATGCTCCTGCAGCACCCTTTTGAATTCTTTAACTGGGAGTGTTAGAGAGAATATGAGAATGAGTCTGTGTGTGTGCGGTGGGCTTGAGAATTATATTTAAGTCCTTTTGGCTGCATGCCTGGCTTCAAGAGGCATGGCTAGACATCATTGGTGGAGAAGAGGTGAGAGTCGTTGGTCTGAAATAAACATGGCTTGTTTATTTCTGTTTCTTGGCCAATGGATGGAAGAAACATTGAGTTATATTACAATTCAGGAATCTAGGTTCAATTAAATAATAAAGAAAGAAAGATATTACCACTGAGGAGGAAAGGCATCAATGCCACTTTAAATTTGTTTATTGTAACACTATGATTTTATTCTATGTATTAAAGATTTTATTCTTTGTAATGAAGTGTAATGACAAACTGTACAGATAAAAAGGATGAAAAATTCAAAAAAGTCCTACGAATAACCCATAAACTCACTCACATCTTAAAGAAAGAATCAAGGTAGACTTTTCTTTAATAATATCAAACATAATCTGATTACATGTTAATATATTTTGGTTGTTGACAAAGTTAAAATCAAAGAAAAGCACATGGAAAAGACTAAACATCAGTCAAAAGTCCCCCAGCCCCCAAAAAAACACTGTTAACAATTTTATATATTTGTTTTTAGTTTTTTCTGCATATATACATATATTTTAATTAGTGTATCATAACCTAAATATTGTTTTATAACCTATTTTTTCACAAAATATCATGGCTATTTTATCATCAAATATTTTACATAATTTTATTTTTTGAAATGTTTAATTTTTCAATAAGTCTCACATGCACATGTGACAAAATTCAAATAATATAAGCAAGTATACAATGAGAAGTAAACCTTCCTATCTCTCTCCTAGCTACCCAGTTCCCCTTTCAGAAGGCAACCTTATTACCAGTTTCTTGTGGATCCTTCTAAAAGCATACTATATATTTACAAGCAAATACATATACACATATACTATACATACTGTTCTTTGATTTTTTTTCTTAACAATAAGTCGGAGAGATTCTTTTATATCAGCACATACACATCTATGTCATTCTTTTAAACAACTTTTTAACAACTGTATAATTTGTTGTAGGGATATGCCATAATTTATTTAACTAGGTCCATCAGTAGGAACCTGGTTAAATAAATTATGGGTTATCCTAGTATTTGCTATTTTTTAAAATATATTTTTATTGATTTTAGAGAGGAAGTGAGAGGAAGAGAGAGAGAGAAACATCAATGATGAGAAGGAATCATTGACTGGCCGCCTCCTGCACCCCCCCTACTGGGGACCGAGCCCACAACCCGGGCATGTGCCCTTTACTGGAATCGAACTCGGGACCCTTGAGTCCACAGGCTGACACTCTATACATTGAGCCAAATCTAATACTGAGCCTAGTATTTGCTATTACAAACAGTTAGGTGACCTTGTATATATGACTTTTCCATATGTAGAATAAATTTTTAGAAGTGGAGGTCATAAGGTCATAAGAGGATGTGAGGGCGATCTGGCTGTGACATCTGTCACCCCATTGATCGCCAGGGTTGATTCGGCTGATCTGGCTGGCTAGGCGGTGTCCCCCTCCTCCCTCACCGATCCTTGTGCGTCCCTCCCGAAGCTGCGCGCTCGGTCAAAGAGGACGACCTTCCCCCCAGAGGAGAGGACCGGTCTTCGGTCAAGGGTACACGAGCAGCTGCGCTCCCCTGCTAGAACCTCCAAACAAGCTCTCAAGGTCCATAAGGTCATAAGAGCTAGTTCCAAATTGCCTTTCATAGAGCTGGCCCCAATTTATATATGCCCTCACCAATGCAGTGTATCATCAAACTATTTTGTTTTGACCACTTGGATAGGTTAAAATGGTATTTCATAATCTTAATATGCATTTCTCTTACTAACAATTAGGTTGTGCATTAATTCATATTTTAAGAGCCATTATAACATTATTTTATGATGCTATATTTCATGATAGCACTTACTGAGGTATAATTTCTATATAGTGAGTACACATGTCTTATGCAAACAGCTGGATGAATTTTATAACATTATTTGGACACTCATGTAACCACTACCCAAATTGAGATCGAGAGCATTTCTGTCACCCCTGAAAAGTTCCCTCGTGCCCCCTTCCTGTCGCTATCACCCCAGGCAACCGCCATGTTGACTTCTGTCACTATTGGTAAGTTTTGTCCATTCTTGAAGCTCATGCAAAGGGAATAATATAGTATGTGCTCTTTGTGTTTGAATTCTTTCACTCAACACATGATTGAGATTTATTGATCTATTATGACATCATTTTACATAGCAGCAAGGAATGAAATATATGTACATGCCATAATTCAATCCATTTCTTATGTAGACCAGTCCCCTACATGTTACTATTTGAGTTGTTTTCCATTTCTGGTTATTATAAGCAGTGTGACAATAAACACTCTTGTAAGTAAATATTTGCTACCAATATATCTGGGTCAATGGCTACATGCAATTCAAGGTTTTGATTATGTATTTCTGAATTGCACCCATAAAAGTTGTACCAGAAAATAATGAGGTGCTCATTTCAAGGAAATTATACTTCCTTGAACCTTCATCTACACTGGGTATTACAATCAATTTTTTGTTTTCCAGTTTGATAGGTGAAAAGTGATGTTCCTGTTAGTTTCCTTTTTTTGAAAATGTTGAACATCTTTGTTGAACACTTGTATTTTTTTTTTCTGTTGTTAATAGCTAGCTCTTGCTCATTTTTTTAAAATTTCTTTATTGATTAAGGTATTACATATCATTGTCCCATTACCCATCAACCTCCCCCCCAACTCATGCCCTCACGCCCCTGTTGTCTGTGTCCATTGGTTAGGCTTATATGCATGCATACAAGTCCTTTGGTTGATCCCCACCCTCCCCTACCTTCCCTCTGAGGTTTGACAGTCTGATCGATGCTTCTCTGACTCTGGATCTATTTTTTGTTCATCAGTTTATGTTGTTCATTATATTCCATAGATGAGTGAGATCATGTGATATTTATCTTTCTCTGACTGGCTTATTTCACTTAGCATAATGCTCTACAGTTTCATCCATGCTGTTGCAAATGGTAGGAATTCCTTCTTTTTTTTACCGCAGCGTAGTATTCCATTGTGTAGATGTACCTCTTGCTCATTTTTTATGTTTAGTTTTGTGTTTTTGTTTCTAACTTATGAGAGCTCTTTATCTAGTAAGAATATTAATGTCTTTGTTTTAAAAACTTAAATTTTTCTTATTTAAAATTATGGGGTTTTTATTCTAGAAAAATTTTAAATCTAAATCCAAAATAATAAAAAACTCCTAAAATCTCACTCTGCAAGGAAAATCACTATTAACATGTTTTTTTCTATGCAAGGTATAAAAAATATACTTTTTAAAAACAGAAATAGAATCATCCTTTACATACTTTTTTTTAGCCTGATACTATTTTAAAAACCACATTTTTTTTGTTTTGCTTATTATACCTTGCCATATCATTACATATTTTATAACATCATCTGTGTTTTATTTTTAAATTTAAAAGCAATGTGTTAAGTTTGGCCAGTGTGACTTAGTTGGAGCATTGTCCCATACACCAAAAGGTGGCCGGTTTGATTCCCAGTCAGGGCACATAGCCAGGTTGCAGGTTCAGTCCCCAGTCAGGGCGTGTGTGGGAGGCAGCCCATCAGTGTTTCTCTCTCTCCCTCTCTCTAAAATCAATAATAAAAAAAGAATAAAAGAATAAAATAAAAGTGATATGTTGTCATTGTAAAACATTTAGATATCACAGAAAAAATGTAGTTAAGAATATGCTCCTGTCATTCTGTTCTCCACTGGTAACCACCATTAACAGTTCTGTATATAGTCTTCCATATCTTTTTCCTGAGGTTATTCTATCCATACTCCTTCTGAAAAATGTAATCACATTATATACATTGTTTTTATTTTTTCACTTAACAATCGATCTTCGATATATAATATACGTGAACCAACCTGGCTTACTATTATTTTTTCCAATCTGGCTTATTTTAATGCGGGTAGAATATAGAGATCTCAGAACCAACGTTTTGATGGATGTTTAAATTGTTTCTAGTTTTTCTTTAATACACATCTCTTCAATGAACATCTTTCAGTGCTTAAGCAAGTGTTGTAAAATGAATTCCTAGCAGTGCAATTGTTGATATAAAGTACACACAGAACGGACATTTAAATATTTAATAGAATTGTCCTCCAGAAAGGCTCTATCGGTTTACAGCTTTCCCTTTATTGTAGAGAGTGCCTTCCCAACTTCTTCCTCTTGGTGGATTCTGTTCTGGGGCTTCATAGGCTTTCACCACAGAGAGACCAGATAAATATTTCAGGTAGATTTTTATTATAAGCCATATTTTTCAAATCTTTCAAATATTTTTTTTTTTTTTGTTTTTTATTATGAAAGATAAATATTTTTAATATTAAAAATAATACTTATGCCCTAACCTGTTTGGCTCAGTGGATAGAGCATTGGCCTGTGGACTGAAGGGTCCCGGGTTTGATTCCGGTCAAGAACATGTACATTGGTTGTGGGCACATCCCCAGTAGGAGGTGTGCAGGAGACAGCTGATCGATGTTTCTCTCTCATCGATGTTTCTAACTCTATCCCTCTCCCTTCCTCTCTGTAAAAAATCAATAAAATATATATACTTTTTTAAAAAAATAATATTTATTAGTTTTCTTTTATGTACAGAAGTAACAAGAAGGAAACCAAATAATGCACTATTGTCTCACCCTCTTTGACATTAATTAAAAATCCTATCTAATAAAAAGGGAATATGCTAATTGACCATAACACCCTCACAAGATGGTGGCGCCCACAGCCAGTAAAGAGGAAATATGCTAATTAACTGTCACACCCTCACAAATGGCGGCACCCACAGCCACAAGATGGTGGCGCCCACTCCCCTCAGCCCCGCCTCATCCAGCCCAAGTCCCCCAGTCTCCTCAGCCCCACCTCACTCAGCCAGAGTCCCCTGTCCCCTCAGCCCTGCCTCATCCAGCCAGAGTCCCCCAGTCCCCTCAGCCCCACCTCACCGAGTCCCTGCAGCATCCAACCTCATCCAGCTGGAGTCCCCCAGTCCCCTCAGCCCCACCTCATCCAGCCTCAGTCCCCCAGTCCCCTCAGCCCCGGAGGGGAAGGCAGTTGGGGACGATCATGCTGGCAGGAGAGCAGTTAGGAATCAATCAGGCCGGCAGGGGAGTGGTTAGGGGACTATCAGGCTGGCAGGCAAAGTGGTTAGGGGCAACCAGGCAGGCAGGCAGGTGAGTGGTTAGGAGCCAGCAATCCTGGATTGTGAGAGGACAGTCGCACATCCCCCGAGGGGTCCCAGATTGGAGAGGGTGCAGGCTGGGCTGAAGGACAACCTCCCCCCCATGCACAAATTTCGTGCACCAGGCCTCTAGTATATAATATTAAATATGGTTTAAAGATGTCAGCAATCCAGGATACAAAATGAAAAATGAAAGCCTTCTCTCTTTCATCTTCTCTCCCCAAAGCCACTGTTCATACTTTTGTGTAATTCCTTCTAGAAAAAATATTCTATATATATATATTGATACACATTCCAGCTCTAGCCAAGTTTTATTAAAACATGTCCCCCAGCCCTAGCCTTTGGCTCAGTGGATGGAGCGTCGGCCTGTGGACTGAAGGGTCCCAGGTTCGATTCTGGTCAAGGGCACATGCCTGGTTGTGGGCTCAATCCCCAGTGGGGTGCATGCAGGAGACAGCTGATCAATGATTCTCTCTCATCATTGATGTTTCTATCTCTCGCTCCCTCTTCCTTCCTCTCTGAAATCAATAATATATACATGCTTTTAGATAAAAGCATGTCCCCCAAACTCTGGTGTCCATAGACTTAGAGGTTTATAATTCAGTTAAGTAAAAATGGCCTATCTAGTAAAACAATTTGACAATTAAGTCATAGTCGCTTTATACTGCATGGCAGGAAAACAAGACTGAGAAAAAATTTTTAAATATATTTTTATTGATTTCAGAGAGGAAGGGAGAGGGAGAGAGAGAGAAAATCAATGATGAGAAAGAATCATTGATCGGCTGCCTCCTGCATGTCCCACACTGGGGATTGAGCCTGCAATCCAGGCATGTGCCCTGACTCGGAATTGAACCGTGACCTCCTGGTTCATAGGTTGACATCAACCACTGAGTTACGCCGGCTGGGCATGACTGAGAAAATTGTCACGTGATGGAGAACAAGCATAGTTTCATTTAATCTTACCAGAAATTTCCCCCTTTAAAATTATTAGATATCAAATGTATTCTTTGTTTGTTTCCTTGGGTTGTGAATATTTTGGTTTTTTTGTTGTTTTTTTGTTAATCCTCACCCAAAGATATTTTTTTCATTGATGTTTAGAGAGTGGAAGGGAGAGGGAGAGATAAAGAGAAACATCAATGTGAGAAAGATACATCAATTAGTTGCCTCCTGCATGTACCCCGACTAGGGCCAGGGAACCTGCAACCAAGGTATATGTCTTGACCAGTGTGAATGCCGCAACCTTTTGCAGCAAGGATTCAGGATCTGGAGAAGGGGCTGCATACAAACGGATACACTAGACAAGAAATATAAATTTCGAAGGCATCAAAAAGCCAGGCGGAGACCTTACTCTCTAGCAGAGAGGCTCTCTGAAACCCAGGACCCAACATCTTTTATTTAGTTGGATACACATTTGCCCTTTAGGAATGCAAACAGGCATATCAATGGTAAAGTTAAAAAACAATAAAAGGATTATCAGGTTAGATTGCCTTCCAGTGGACTTCTTGCATAATTATGCTAACTACTTACTGGTCTTAGCCTCCGGCAGACCAGAATCAAACCCAGACCAGAATCAAACCTGGGACCCTTCAGTCTGCAGGCCAACACTCTATCCACTAAGCCAAACTGGCTGGACAATATTTTGTATCTTTAGCATTCTTATCAGCACCATGATTTATAACATGTTCCCTGAATTAAGCAAAGTACCTGTAGGTCTGAGTGACTTGCTTCATAATTTCTCTTTACTTAAAGCTAATTCCTTAAAGGTAGACCCATATTTATGATTTCATATAATCCTAAGTGAGCTGTGTTAATGTTTCCATAACATCTTAGCAGCTCAGTGTTAGTATATTTCAATAGGGAACTCTCTCTCTCTCCATATATACTTTGTATATTTCACTTAATACTTTTTAAAAATATATATATTTTATTGATTTTTTACAGAGAGGAAGGGAGTGGGATAGAGAGTTAGAAACATCGATTAGCTGCCTCCTGCACACCTCCCACTGGGGATGTGCTCGCAACCAAGGCACATACCCTTGACTGGAATCGAACCTGGGACCCTTCAGTCCACAGGCTGACGCTCTATCCACCGAGCCAAACCAGTTAGGGCTCACTTAATACTTTTTAAAAGTCTTTCCATATCAGGACGTATGGATCTATTGAGGAAGATGTTTTTTAATTCGGGTAGATTTTTTTTTTTTTGTTTTTTTGTTTTTTGTTGTTTTTTTTTTTTACAGAGAGGAAGAGAGAGGGAAAGAGAGCTAGAAACATCGATGAGAGAGAAACATCGATCAGCTGCCTCCTGCACACCCCCCACCGGAGATGTGCCCGCAACCAAGGTACATGCCCTTGACCGGAATCGAACCTGGGACCTTTCAGTCCGCAGGCCAACGCTCTATCCACTGAGCCAAACCGGTTTCGGCTAATTCGGGTAGATTTTTAATGTTAATGAATTGTCTGCACTCTTCATAGCCTATGCCCTGTTGTCTTTTCCCACTTGGTTTCTCAGGGCAGGGGGTCCAAAGTAGTGGGATGCTACATCATGACACCCAGACTGAGGTCCCCTCACACAATCTCACTGGGTGACACTCCTCAATGGCACCCTCTACCACATGGACACAACTCTTGGCGTCGATACTAAATTTTGTTTTTCTCTCGTTTCCCTCATCACCATGGTCATCCATGCATATGGATGGTTGAAGAACGCGTGCCTCCTCAGGCTGATGGGTGAGGTTTCAGTGTTTCTTCTCCTTCACACGCTGCCTGCTGAAGTCTGCCATCTCTTATTTCCAGGGGAAGCCCTATGTCTTCGACCGCGTGTTCCCCCCAAACACGACCCAGGAGCAAGTTTATCACGCATGTGCCATGCAGATTGTCAAAGGTAATGGATGTATTTTTGAATGTATTTGTTTAGGCTCCCCATTCCCTACCCCACTTCTCTCCACCAGTCCTCTTTCTCTGCCGTCTTTTCCAGATGTCCTTGCTGGCTACAATGGTACCATATTTGCTTATGGACAGACCTCCTCAGGGAAAACACATACTATGGAGGTGAGGGTCTGATCTCCATGGAGGGTGAGGAACTGGAGGTGATAATAGGAGACAAAGAAATCTTAGTGTGGGAAGGGCTAGGCCTCAAGGGTTGCCTGGTCCAGAGGTAGCTAAGTCTAGAGGATGAACTGAGGAGCAATGATCTAGTGCAAGTTCAATGCAATCCTTCGGCCTGCTACAGTTGACCCTCCTCTCCACTACTCCCGTTTTCTTTTTTTGATCGAAAAAGCAGCAACAATGAAAGTTCAAAGGGCCGCTCAGTTCTGTCCCCTTCCACAAAAAGGTAGACATGGCAGTGACCATCTCCTAACTTAGGATGGTTCCTATCAACTATTACCTTTGTGTTCACCCGCACACCTCTGAGTTGTCTCATTCTTCCTAAGCTCCAACCTTATTCTAGAATACCCTTACTCTCCAGGGAAAGCTGCACGACCCCCAGCTGATGGGAATCATTCCTCGAATTGCCCGAGATATCTTCAACCACATCTACTCCATGGATGAGAACCTTGAGTTCCACATCAAGGTGATCAGGGCATGACCTCTGGGCATCTTCAGATGGGGACTGGGAGGGGAAGATCTAGTATGAGCTCACTGAGATCCTGGGCACCCCAACTTACTCTCTCTTCTGGTTACCTCAGTTCTTCTCCCCTAAGATATTTTCTTCTGCTCTTTTCTTCCCACTACTATTGTTGGAGCAGGTCACATTTAAATTACCTGCAAGTTAAAATTACCTGCACTGTGACACCTCATACTCCTCCTTTCTCCCTAACCAGGTTTCTTACTTTGAGATTTACCTGGACAAAATTCGTGACCTTCTGGATGGTGAGTGGTGTTTAACCCCAGTGGATGGCGGGGGTTGTGAGAAGGGCAAGGAAAAGAAAGATCACATTGCTCTTGGGTACAAAGTATTCCAAGTGTGGGTGGATATGGAAGTAGGATAGATCAGTGACCCAGAAGTTGGAGGGTGGGTCTCCTGGAGGGGTGAGATGTGCCAAGGGCCCAGGGAGGGTCTGGGGGCTTGGAAAGGTCATTATCTAGAAAGGTTATTTTGTCAAAGTGCAGGTAATTTAATTTGCAGATCAAAGTTTATGGGTTATTATCCATTTGCCCCCTGCAGGGTTGCAGGGTTGTACCGAACGCAAGATGCAGAGGGCACACAAGGCACGCACATCCATACCTGTGTCCCTTGACTCCACTCACCAAGATTTCCAAAAACTAAAAGGGTCAGAGGATGAGCTCAGATGCCCAGGCCTGCATATAAATAGTCTGAGACGAGCTGGACCCCTGGGGCTGGAATCCTGGAGAAACTGAGCCTTCAGTTTGTGCAGGGAGTTTAGGTTTCACAGGGAGTCTTGTTCCCTTTTGCACATAGAAGAAACCACCATCTGAGTGGGCTGCAGGCTGCAGTGGGTGGGGGGCAGTGGAAATGCTGGCCTTGCTCACCTGTATTGTCTTGATTCAGTGACTAAGACAAATCTGTCTGTGCATGAGGACAAGAACCGGGTGCCGTTTGTCAAGGTGAGAGGGGGGATAGGGCACCCAGTGGGGCCGAAGTATTCTAAGTGTGGATGGAAGTAGGATAGACCAGTGACCCAGAAGTTGGAGGGTGGGTCTCCTGGAGGGGTGAGATGTGCCAAGGGCCCAGGGAGGGTCTGGGGGCTTGGAAAGGTCATTATCTAGAAAGGTTATTTTGTCAAAGTGCAGGTAATTTAATTTGCAGATCAAAGTTTATGGGTTATTATCCATTTGCCCCCTGTAGGGTTGTACCGAACGCTTTGTGTCCAGCCCAGAGGAGATTTTAGATGTGATTGATGAGGGGAAATCAAATCGTCATGTGGCTGTCACCAGTGAGTGGGGATACAAGGGGCTTTTGACTCTGGGGTCTGCCTCCCCTCTGTGCCTGTGGGGATTGAGGGACTTGTGAGAAAGCAATGGAAAAGTGACCTCCAGAGAAAAAGGGACCCTTTAAAAAAATGTATATATATATATATATATATATACACACACACATATATATATATAATTGACTTCAGAAAAGGGAAAAGGGAGAGGGAGAGAGAGAAACATCAATGATGAGAGAGAATCATCAATTGGCTGCCTTCTGCACACCCCACATTGGGGATCGAGCATGTGCCCTGACCAGGAATCGAACCATGACCTCCTGGTTCATAGGTTGATGCTCAACCACTGAGCCACACCGGCTGGGCAAAGAGGGACCCTTTTTGTGTGACCCTGCTGCCTGGAAAATATAGTGGTGGGACCCCCTCTCTTGGTTGGTAGGGGTTGTGGTCAGGCGAAGCCCGGCTGAGGGCTTCAGTCCACAGGGGTTTATACCAGGCCTGTTTCTCCCTTCCTCCTGCAGACATGAACGAGCACAGCTCTCGCAGCCACAGCATCTTCCTTATCAACATCAAGCAGGAGAACATGGAGACTGAGCAGAAGCTCAGTGGGAAGCTGTATCTGGTGGACCTGGCTGGCAGTGAGAAGGTTAGGGTCTTGTGGGGGTCAGGTGGGGAGGGAAGAAAGCCTTGGGGGGAGGCGTCCTTTTCTTAAAGTCAAACTAACTTTTAAAAAATTGAGACATAATTCATATTCCATAAAGTTCACCATTTAAAAGTGTGTAATTGAGTGGTTTTTAGGATGTATGCAAAGCTGTGCAACCGTCACGCCAAATTCCAGAACATTTTCTCTTTTTTATTGATTTTAGAGAAGAAGGGAGAGGGAGAGAGAGATAGAAACATCAATGATGAGGGAGAATCATTGATTGGCTGCCTCCTGGACATCCCCTACTGGGGATCGAGCCTGCAACCCAGGCAGGTGCCCTTGATCAGATTGAACCTGGGACCCTTCAGTCCACGGGCCAATGCTCTATCCACTGAGCCAGACCAGCTAGGGCCAGAACATTTTCATCACCCATTAATAATCCCCTCCCCGACCCCCTGGCAACTACTAATCTACTTTCTTCTTCTTCTTCCCCCCCCCCCACTTTAAATTACAATGGTATTTTATTTTTTAAATGGTACAAGATTTGACACTTCACACACACACACACACACACACACACACACACACACACAAATATACCACTAATAAATAACAAAAGTGGAAATACTTATCAAAGTTACAACAGACTTAATGTTTAACTGAGAATCACTTCAACAGAGTAAGACTCTAAACATACCAGACAAACCAATATTTGTTTGGAATAAAGTGTGTAACTTTCTTAATGTATGGGCTGATAGGTGAGTTTCCATGTGGTCAGGGGTATGGTCATAAAACCAATTTTAGCACAGTTGTGCTTCAGACTAAGTTTCAATAGTCTACACAGATGTTAAAGAATGCCCCCTATAAAAAACTAAAACTTGAAGACTTTTTTTCAAGAGTTACCAATATCTAGTAAATGTACATTCTTACCTGAAAACACCAAAATTAATAGGTGCTGATATTCAGATCTGATGTCTCAGGTTTTATGACTGACATATCTAATGCTCCTAGACTTTGGGGTGTACAGAGCAACAATCTAAAATTTGTTTAGAATATAGGGAAAATTAAGATGAGGTGGGCATACATTTTTTGACTATGCCAATAATCCTCAATTCTTCATAGGGATAATCTATTTTCTTCTTCTTCTTTTTTAAAAATGTATTTTTATTGAAATCAGAGAGGAAAGGAAAGGGAGAGAGAGATAGAAACATCAATGATGAGAGAGAATCACTGATTGGCTGCCTCCTGCACACCCCCTACTGGGGATCGAGCCTGCAACCCGGGCATGTGTCCTTGACTGGAATCGAACCCACAACCCTTGAGTCCACAGGCCAAAGCTCTATCCACGGAGCAAAACCGGCTAGGGCTACTTTCTTCTTGATGGGTTTGCCTTTTCTAGACATTTCACATAAGTGGTATCATATAATATGTATAATATGTAGGTGGGAGGGGGCGCTCTTTAGCAAAAGAATTTAGAGGCATAGAGGAAGGGCCTTCTCTGTCCTCTGTCCTTTTTCCATGTCCTCTCCCCTCTTTGGGCTGAGCCCCACCACATGGAAAGGAGGTGGTGAGAGCCCTCTCCCTTTGCAGTGGCTCATGACACACTTGTCCCTTCCTGCCCTGACAGGTCAGCAAGACTGGAGCAGAGGGAGCCGTGCTGGATGAGGCAAAGAATATCAACAAGTCCCTGTCAGCTCTGGGGAACGTGATCTCTGCTCTGGCCGAGGGCACCGTGAGTGTCCTCAGGTCTCCTCACCCTCAAGTTCCCCCTCACCTCCCACCTTCCCCTAATGCGGCCCTTTAACCATGCCCCTATTCATGGATCGCCCGATCCCTGGTCCACCACTCTGCTTTCCCATTCCCCTGTTAAGTTTATTTTTCTCATTCACATCTCCCTCCTCCCCCAGAAAAGCTACGTTCCATATCGTGACAGCAAAATGACACGGATCCTCCAGGACTCTCTGGGAGGAAACTGCCGGACAACTATGTTCATCTGTTGCTCGCCGTCCAGCTACAACGATGCGGAGACCAAGTCCACCCTGATGTTTGGGCAGCGGTCAGTGGCAGGGTCCCCAGCTCCCTGCCCAGCCCCCGCCGCTCTCGCTCTCCAGCATCAGGCCGGCATTAGGCAAGCCGTAAGGGAGATCGCCTCACCTTGATCCCCTCTCCTCACCCAGGGCAAAGACCATTAAGAACACCGCCTCAGTGAATCTGGAGTTGACTGCTGAGCAGTGGAAGAAGAAATATGAGAAGGAGAAGGAGAAGACAAAGGCTCAGAAGGAGACGATTGCAAAACTGGAGGCTGAGCTGAGCCGTTGGCGCAATGGTTAGAGAGGAGCTCTGTGGGCAGGAGAGGTGGTGGGAGGAGGAGGGGGCTTAGGGAGCCAGAGAGCCCTGTCTGGGGTGGTGCTTAAGGGCAGGCCAATCTCCAAGGAGGGCTGTGTTCATGGAGAGGTGCAGTGGAGCTCAGGGAAAGGGAGAGAGCCTGACTACCATGTCCCCCGACCCCCGAAAAGGTCCACTTAGCAAGAGCGATGGAGGCCTGCAGGTCTTGGTGCTGAGCAGTGAGGGAGGAAGGACAGGTGGATGCAGCTTTCCCTTCTCCCACCCCTCACTTTGTTCTGCCCCTTTGCCAGGAGAGAATGTGCCTGAGACAGAGCGTCTGGCCGGTGAGGATGCAGTCCTGGGAGCAGAGATCTGTGAGGAGACCCCTCTGAATGACAACTCCTCCATCGTGGTGCGCATCGCGCCTGAGGAGCGGCAGAAATACGAGGAGGAGATCCGCCGCCTCTACAAGCAGCTGGATGACAAGGTGAGGACAATGGGGCAGGGCACAGAGATGAGCCCAGTGGAAGGAGAAGTGAGGGATTAAAAAAGTATGCCCTAGACGGTTTGGCTCAGTGGACAGAGTGTCGGCCCATGGACTGCAGGGTCCCGGGTTCGATTACGGTCAAGGGCACATACCTTGGTTGTTGGTTCCTCCAGCCCTGGTCAGGGTGTGTGCAGAAGGCAACTAATTGATGTGTCTCTCTCACATCAATGTTTCTCTCTGTCTCTCCCTCTCCCTTCCACTCTCTAAAAATCAATGGAAAAATATACTCCGGTGAGGATTAACAACAACAACAAAAAATTAGCTTATACTGCTCTATATGATTTTAAGAGGGGTAAATGCTCATTATTGAAAATGTGGGAGATAAATACAAATACATAGAAGGAAATTAAAATCACCCATCATCCCACTCTTCAGAAATAACACTATTAATATTTTGCCTTTTTCTGTGCATATACCATGTATTAGTAATTGAAATATACTGTATATGTAACTGAATTCAATTTTTTCATTCAGTATTCTGTCATGAGCAATTTCCTACTTTGTTAACAGTTCTTCATAAAACTTTATATATATTTTTTTTATTGATTTTTTTACAGAGAGGAAGGGAGAGGGATAGAGAGTTAGAAACATCGATGAGAGAGAAACATGGATCAGCTGCCTCCTGCACACTCCCTACTGGGGATGTGCCCACAACCAAGGTACATGCCCTTGACCGGAATCGAACCTGGGACCCTTCAGTCCACAGGCCGACGCTCTATCCACTGAGCCAAACTGGTCAGGGTGATAAAACTATTTTTTTTTTCTTTCTTTTCTTTTTTATATATATTTTATTGATTTTTTTACAGAGAGGAAGAGAGAGGGATAGAGAGTTAGAAACCTCGATGAGAGAGAAACATGGATCAGCTGCCTCCTGCACACTCCCCACTGGGGATGTGCCCGCAACCAAGGTACATGCCCTTGACCGGAATCAAACCTGGGACCCTTCAGTCCACAGGCCGACGCTCTATCCACTGAGCCAAACTGGTCAGGGTGATAAAACTATTTTTTAAAAAATATTTTTTATTGATTTCAGAGAGGAAGGGAGAGGGAGAGAGAGAGAGAAACATCAATGATTAGAGATAATCATGGATTGGCTGCCTCCTGCACGCCCCACATGGGACTGAGCCCACAACCTAAGCATGTGCCCTGACCTGGAATTGAACCGTTAACCTCCTGGTTCATAGGTCGATGCTCAACCACTGAGCCATGCTGGCCAGGCCATAAAAGTATTTTAAAATGGCTGCCTAATGGTCTGTGTATTAGAATGTATTTAACCATTCACTTATTACAGGGCTTCTACTTTTTTTGGGTATTGTTTGGTTTGCTATTATAATGATTAACTTTGCGTGAGACTTTGCTTTTGAATGATTTGGATGGAATGTAGTGATAGAGTGGGATTTCTAGGTTAAAAGTAGGAATATTTTAAGGCTTTTGCTATGTACTGTCAAGATTATACCAACTCCCAGGAAAAAAGGAATTTAAAGTGAGGGCAGGAGTTGAGGAAAGAAACTGAGGAAATTCAGACGTCTTTTTAGGATATGGTGTTTTGTGTGTTTTTCAAATTCAAAACCTAAACTATCTGGATTGTATTCGGATCCTGTCTCTCCCTCAACCCAACGGTTCATCCCTTCACTCCATCTTCCCCCTTGCCTCCAACAGGACGATGAGATCAACCAGCAGAGCCAGCTCATCGAGAAGCTCAAGCAGCAAATGCTGGACCAGGAAGAGGTAATGGGGAGGAGGGATGATGTGAGAGGAGAGGGGGTTGTGTTCGTCCCTGGAAGCCATAGAAGGGACCTTCTTACAGTCAGATGGGAGAAGGGGCATTCTGCTAGGGTTTAGTCACCCCAAAACTATGGAGGTCTGGGGACTTACCTGGGGCTTTGCTTAAGGCTCAAATTGTGGCATCTCGGTGCTTCTTCATTCTGTTGCCCTATTTCTAAGAAGCCTAAAGCCCACTTCCTCTCGACTCTTATGTTGGCCCTTGCCTCTCTCCTAGAGCTATGCCTGGGCGGGGGGCTCAGCTTCCCTAGAGCAGGGGTCACAGAAGTGGCGACTGGCAGCAGACTCCCTCACATGCCTCCCCTCTCCCTTGAAGCTGCTGGTGTCCACTCGAGGAGACAACGAGAAGGTCCAGCGGGAGCTGAGCCACCTGCAGTCAGAGAATGACGCTGCGAAGGATGAGGTGAAGGAAGTGCTGCAGGCCCTGGAGGAGCTGGCTGTCAACTATGACCAGAAGTCCCAGGAGGTGGAGGAAAAGAGCCAGCAGAACCAGCTTCTGGTGGATGAGCTGTCTCAGAAGGTGGTGAGTGGCCGACTGGGGTCCAGGAGCTCCCCGGCCTCAGGACACCCCTACATCCAAAGGGACTATTGCTGCCCTCCAGGGCCGCACTGTGTTTGCACCTTTGCACTGGCGTTCAGTGTGTTGTGAGACCCTCCCACGGCTGCTCACTGCACTTTGTCCCCCTGACCCCGCTCTCTTCCAGGCCCTTCTGCAGGGCCTGTGTTCTCTTCACAGAAGCCACCAGGGTCATGCATGAAGGGAGAGGCCTCTGCCTGGGCTGGGGAGGGTAACAGGAAGATGGCGATGGGATGACTGGGGGGCTGTCCCCAGGCCACCATGCTGTCCCTGGAGTCGGAGTTGCAGCGGCTACAGGAAGTCAGTGGACACCAGCGAAAACGAATTGCTGAGGTGCTGAATGGGCTGATGAAGGACCTGAGTGAGTTCAGTGTCATCGTGGGCAACGGGGAGATTAAGCTGGTGAGTGGAGAAAGAGGCAGCAGTTTTGTTCAGGTCTTTTCTGTTCTGGGCATTGGTGGGAGATGCAAGACGGGAGAATCCGGGCTGTCGGGGACACTGAGAAAGGCGGGCCACGGATCCAGGAAACACGCCCTCAAACTAGACCCAGGAAAACAAGTAGAGGCTTGCATAGACTCAACTGAAAATATACCTCTAAAGGGTGCTAAGTAAAGAAGCAATGGGACAGCATATGAGACCCGTTCCCTGGCACATGTGGTCAGTTTGGCTCAAACAAACTCTTATTAAAAGTCTCTCTCTAAAAAAAAAAAAAGAATAAGAAGAAGCAATGGAGATGTGGTTATAGCAGGAGTTAAAGATGGGGACACAGAGTGAGAAATGATATATGCAAATCTGTGGCAAGGACGATGACCCATGTGGGTGATCAAGCAGAACTGTTTGACTGAAAAAGAAAATCATATTGCTTTATAAGATGGAAGAGGGTGACTGCTGGGATTGGATCTCTGAATGCACGTAGAGGGATTTAGTGTGAAATGCCAGGTGACAGAGAGCTGCTAAGAGTTGTTCGGAGAATACCTGTCCCACCTGAGTCCCTCTGCATGTGGTGTGTGTGGGGGGAAGCAAAGTGGGAGGGAATGGATAAGAGGTTTTCCGCAGTAGAGCACCTCTTCCCTCCCGTGCCCCCTTCAGCCGGTGGAGATCAGTGGGGCCATCGAGGAGGAGTTCACCGTGGCCCGACTCTACATCAGCAAAATCAAATCGGAGGTCAAGTCTGTGGTCAAGCGGTGCCGCCAGCTGGAGAACCTCCAGGTCGAATGCCATCGCAAGATGGAGGTGACTGGGCGGGAGCTCTCATCCTGCCAGCTCCTCATCTCCCAGGTGAGTGCCAGAGGTTGAGAGCCTTTGGGTGCCCTGGGAGAAAGAGCGTGACCCTGTGGTTATGAGATAAAACTCCTAGCACCTACCTTTATGTCAGCTGCCTAGGGCCAACTGAAGTCAAGGACAGAAGAGCTGGGGTGGCGCGGGAGGGTCTGGGCCAGGGAAGTGAAGGTTCAGCAGGGATACTGGCCTCTAAGCTGATGGGGTCTAGAGAGAGAGTCTCTAGAAGCATGGGCCCTGACTGTGCATCGTCATGGAAGGCATAGCAGGAGCAGAGGGCCTGGGGAGAGAGCTGGAGTTTACAGAGGTCTGTGCTGCCCAGAGTGGTGATCTTTGGCCCATCCATCCTCTTCCTCTCGCCAACCCTTCCCCCACCAGCACGAGGCCAAGATCCGCTCGCTTACGGAATACATGCAGAGCGTGGAGCTAAAGAAGCGGCACCTGGAAGAGTCCTATGACTCCCTCAGTGATGAGCTGGCCAAGCTCCAGGCCCAGGGTGAGGCCTTCTTAAACCTCCAACCCATCCATCCTGGGATATGAGATCCCAGAGGGGGCAGGGAGTTAAAATTGACAAACATCGAAAGAAACCACCCAACTGCACACTCCCCCAAATGGAGACCAACTCACATGATACTTAGCAAGCTTTTGCATGTAGCGTATTGTACAGGAACCATAGACACTCCATTGTCTCTGCCCCTGCTATATCCACTGGGCTGTCCTAACCTGCAAGAACATCCCCGTGGGCCCATTCTGGGTAGATCTGCCCTGCCCTGCCCTGCCTGGAGGTTTGGTCACAATATGAAGTTCTTCCTGGTGGAGGTGGGTGCGGTATAAGCTGTCTTTCCCTCTTTTAGAAACTGTGCATGAAGTGGCCTTGAAGGACAAGGAGCCGGACACACAGGATGCAGACGAAGTGAAAGTGAGTAGGGAAGGTGTGGGATGGCAGGCCTGGCAGGGCTGTGCTGGCCCTCACTGAGCTGATGTTGGGGAGCCTGGCTTTGAGCTTGGGGTGGTGTTGTTTGTAGAAGGCCCTGGAGCTGCAAATGGAGAGTCACCGGGAGGCCCATTACCGGCAGCTGGCCCGGCTCCGGGACGAGATCAACGAGAAGCAAAAGATCATTGATGAGCTCAAAGAGTAAGAGTTCCCGAGGGCGGCTCTGGTCTCTACCCGGTCCTCTTGCCCAGCTGTGCCCACTCAAATGCTCCCTCGGATCCTATTCTTTAACTTCCATGTGTCACTCCCCCAGCAATGACACGACTTTGCTGCCCAACTCCAGGAGGTTCAGGAGTAAGGCCTCGTCCCAATCCTTAAGGCTCTTCTGACTAGATAGCTCAGGGTTCCTTACTCTCATGGAAACAGTGGCCTGAGCCTGCCTATATATGAAGGGAGATACATCAAATCTAACTGGACTCACTCGTTCAAGAGGGAAAATGCTTGAGGACTGGTCTTCCCTTTCTCCGATATTCACATCCTTTTGTTGTCGCCATACCTCTTGCCCTCCACAGCCTGAACCAGAAGCTCCAGTTAGAGCTGGAGAAGCTTCAGGCTGACTACGAGAAGCTGAAGAACGAAGAACAGGAGAAGAGCACCAAACTCCAGGAGCTGACGTGAGTGCCCGGGGCGCCTGCCGACCAGCAGCCACGGAGGCTGACTGACTCAGCCGCTCCTGAGGAGGCCGGGTGCCGTGTAGATGTGAATACGGTGACCACAGAAAGCAAATGCCTCAGAAGAATAATTTGATGGGGTAGGGAAGGGGAAGAAATGGAGACTTTCGGAAGTGACCTCTATTGAATATAAGCTGGCAGGGAAAGGTGTGTGCGATGTTCTGTTAAGTCTAAAAAGCAGGTTACAAAACAGTATGTTAATGGTCCCATAAAATATTTATGGGATGTACATGAATAGAAAAAAAGAGTCTGGCAAGACAGACATCAAAATGTTAATGGTGGTTTGATCTATGTGTAGTAGAATCATGGGCTTTTTATGAAACTCGTCTTCCTTATCTTTTTTCCACCTTTTCTAATTTCTGCACAGTGAACATGGGTAACTTGTATAATAGGTAATTTAAAAAATGTAAAAGGAAAGGAAGAGGGAGGAGAATCCTGAGAGAATCTTCTGGTTTGCTCCTCCCCCAGATTTCTGTACGAGCGACATGAGCAGTCCAAGCAGGACCTCAAGGGCCTGGAGGAGACCGTTGTGAGTGGTTTCCGTCTGTGCTGAGTTCGCGGGGTGGAGGGGGCTCCGTCTCTTCCCCCGATTCTTCCTGTCCCCGTTGCTCCTGCCCTCGGCAAAGTCAGTCTGTGGCATCATTAGGACACCTCTTTTCCTAAAGGATGAGTGACTCACCTGACTGGATAGACTGAAGGGTCCAGTAATTTCAGAGTAAAAGGTTGACCTGGTATTTGGCTACCCCAGTCTTTCATCTTTCCTTCCAGGCCCGGGAACTCCAGACCCTCCACAACCTTCGCAAGCTGTTCGTTCAAGACGTCACGACTCGAGTCAAGAAAGTGAGTGCCGTCCTCGCGCGGGCTCTTCCTGGCCCCCATCTTCTCCTCCTGTTCTCGGGTCCTCCAGCCCTTTGGTCTCCTGTGGGCCGGCTTGGCCTGGCCTGGGTGGGACCTGTTTGGCTTCAAGACAGCCACGTGTTTCCCTCTGTCTTTAATCAGAGTGCAGAAATGGAGCCCGAGGACAGTGGGGGGATTCACTCCCAAAAGCAGAAGATTTCCTTTCTTGAGAACAACCTGGAACAGCTTACAAAGGTTCACAAACAGGTAAGAGTGGGGGGAAGGATCGAAGAGAACTCTGGAGGCCAGGTGCCTGGGATACCAAATCCCTGGAGGCCCCTTGGATGTAGGAAAATCTACTTGCATGTTTTCCTTACTTTTCCCACTAATCCCTTCTTTATACCAGATTTGGTTCCACTTTTACCTCTTTTCTTTGTTCCATGCCTGTTTTCCCTTCTCAAAGCTCCCAACCTGCCTTTGCTCAAGTGGAATCCCCAGGCCTCTATGTTGTTGGAATGAAAGGTTGAAATGGATAGAGGTTTCAGAGGCAAGGGCTGTAACAATACACAAGGGATGCTGGTCAGATTTTAGCCAGAGATAGAAAGCAGCGAGACACGAAGCAGCCAGGGAAGTCGGGCTTTTTCACGGGGAGAGACGGAGAGAACTCCATCTGCCTAGGCCTGGGGCAGGCATGCAGGGAAATTCAATGATGTCCTCTGGATCAGCGGTCGCCAACCCTTCGGACCTCACGGACCACCGGTTGGCGACCGCTGCTCTAGATGGCCCATCCAGCCCCGGCCGGCCCTGTGTATTAAGTCCCTGCCTCTCTGTCGCCCTCCTTGCTGCTGCGGTTCCTTAGGTGGATGACTGGGTGTCAAAGGTATGGGGTGGGGAGGTAGAGGGGCAGTCCAAAGGAGTCAGGACAGGAAATGTTTGGTGCAGACAGAGCCAAATAGCTGAGCCTTGAAGACAGGTGCAACAGTTAGCTGGCTCTTTTAACTAATTCATAAAATAAACCCCCTACCTCTACTTTATTCCCTTCCTTTCAAATCCACTTTAAAATTCCATATTCTCACTAAACTGGATCTTAAACTTCTTTTCCTCCCAGTACACTGTCCAGCACATAGAGTAGACACTCAATACATTAAAAAAAAAAATGACAAAAATCACAGAACTGTGGCCCCATGGTAGTCTGCAGGGTTTGTTTTATTTGAGCTTGCAAAGGACTTTGCTACCATCTCTTTCCCTTTGCTTATTAGAAAATTACATAATTTTATAGGAAAGTTGAAAGACGGGAGAAACATTTGTTATCAGTTCTGGCATTCTTTTTAATTTCTGTGTGTTCATTTTCCTTCTCCACCAAAATGCATATTATATTGCCTTTCCCAACAAATATTTTTATTGTAAAATACACATAACAAAATTTACCACTTTAATCATTTTTTCTCCAGAACTCTTTTCTTCGTGGAGAACTGAAACTCTATGTCCACTAAACAATAACTCCTCCTTCCCTGCTCCCCCAGCCCCTGCACCTGCCATTCTCCTTCCTTCTCCATGATTTTGACCACATGTAGAAGTGGAGTCATACAGTATCTGTCCTTTGGAGACTGGTTTATGTCACTCGGCATAATGTCCTCCATGATCATCCATGCTGTGGCTTATGTCAGGAAACCACAGGCTGTCTCCCCTCCCCCCGCCCGCCCCCCAGCCCCCGGTGAAGACTGTGCCTCTGCTCCAAATCCCAAATTCCAAAAGCTACTCACTCACAGGAGAGAGGACTCCTCAAAATTTCCTACCTCAGCGGACACAGGCTAAAAAGGAAAATGAGAGGTAGAAACTTCTTCCTTAATCAGATCTTAAACGGCCAAGGCTACAGTCCCATTAAACTAAGTTATTGCCTCAGCAAAACACTGTTCGTAATCTGTAAACTGTCCTAAATTAAAGGGGTACAGAAGTATTTCCAGCTCTGTCCCTTCTCCCAGCAGTGCCAGTCACACTGATTCTCCTGCTGTCTTCCAAGGCCGGCTCTTTGGCCAACTATCGTGCCCCTGGTCACGTGTGAGGCCCCGTAAAAAGCTCAGGACATCTTTTCTGGCTTCAAGGTGCTTGCTACCTGTAGCTTAATTTAAGTGGGGGAGGGACAGCTCAGGAAATCCTTGACTGTGAAGGTAATGAGCACAAATGTTTGTGAATCTCAAACATTTTCTTTCCTTCCTATGGAGCATCGTGTGTATGTGTGGGGGTAGAAGGGGAGGTGGGCTCCTGTATTCCGGCTTCTGCTCCTGCTCTGCACTGTACCTCCCCTGCACTCAATGCCATATCCACTCTCCAGACTGCTCCTGTGCTCTTGCTGCCCCACCCTGTGCATGCCCATAAAGCCATCCTGGGTGAGGGGGTGCCTCATCCCCATGGATGCCCTGGGGCTGTTGGTTTGGCACAAGCTGGGAGATATTGGGGAGGGGGGCATCTCTAGGCCAGGAGGAGACTGGGACAGGGCGCTATCACAGGAGTTCTGGGCTACAGTGGAGTTGGCATGTTTTGCTGCCCAGAAAACAATGTGCCATTTCATAATGCCTGACCATCGTTTGTTCAGCGAGAAGGAAAGAACTGGCTAAAAACAGCAAGTTAGGTAAAGGGACTGAGGCTTTTGGGGAAACGACATGGTCTCCAAATCCTCTGACTCGGTTTTTCTTTATTCTCTCTCCCCACCTGCACCCCACACTCCACTGCTGGCTCTGTCTTGGGTCACCTGCCTTTCTTTCTGCCTCTTCCCTTGGGCTCACCCCGCAGCTGGTACGTGACAATGCAGATTTGCGTTGTGAGCTTCCTAAATTGGAAAAACGACTTAGGGCTACGGCTGAGAGAGTTAAGGCCCTGGAGGGTGCACTGAAGGAGGCCAAGGAGGGCGCCATGAAGGACAAGCGCCGGTACCAGCAGGAGGTAGACCGCATTAAGGAGGCCGTTCGGTACAAGAGCTCGGGCAAGAGAGGCCATTCTGCCCAGATTGGTGAGTGGGGAGTGGATGGCAATAGGTAAGGTGGGGTTACCACCTGGGGAAATTCCTAAGTGTCAAGAAACTACATTATTGGTTTTTACTCTACCTGCCCACTCCCAACCATACCCCCCAAAGTATAAAAGTAAATCCTATCTAATAAAAGGGTAATATGCAAATTAACCATCACAACGTCACAAAGATGGCGGTGCCCATAGCCACAAGATGGCGGTGCCCAGTCCTCTCAGCCCTGCAGGAGTCCCCCAGTCCCGGGGGGTGGGGGCGGCCGCTGAGAGCGGGCAGTGTGAGCGGCCTGTCAGAATGCTTACTTCGTCACCGTGGATGGGCCTCTGGGCCGCGGAGAGCCTCTGGGCAGCGGGCATGGAGTGGCCAGGCCCCACAGAGAGCTACTGGTGCACGGATTGGGGCACAGGGCTACTAGTTATCTTATAAGCAACTCGGTTCAACTCCAGCTTTCCTTTCTTTATTACAGCCAAACCCATCCGGCCTGGCCACTACCCAGCATCCTCACCCACCAACCCCTATGGCACCCGCAGCCCCGAGTGCATCAGTTATACCAACAGCCTCTTCCAGAACTACCAGAATTTGTACCTGCAGGCTGCACCTAGCTCCACCTCAGATATGTAGTGAGTGACCAAGGGCATAGGCTGGAACCCCAACCCAAGACCCTATAAGGCATAAGGTTTGGTCAGTTATTGGGTGAGACTTGATTCTTCTCCTAAGTAGCTTCATTAATTCTTTCTCATTAGTCCTTAGAAGGTGGGCATCTGCCTTCCCAGCCTGCGACCATGTTTGTTTTCTATTCTCTGGGGAGTGGCGGGGTGTATGGCTCCATCCCTGAGGGTGTGGATGTGTCCTTGGCATAGTGAAGGGGCGGGGGGTGCCAGAGGCTGCATCTCTCTGCTCTGCTCCATCCAGTTTTGCAAACTCCTGTGCCAGCAGCGGGGCCATGTCTTCTGGAGGCACCTTGGCTTCCTACCAGAAGGCCAGCATGGACAACGGTGAGTGAGAAAGATGGGTCACTGGCCTTTAGGATCCCCAGGGCAAGTCGAAAAGTATAAGTGACCCTGTACCTACAACGTGCACACTGCCCATCCCTTCAGGGGCCTGGATTCTTATAAGTAGATCCCTCCCATTGCAATATCTGTCCCCGCCCTTACCTTCCTTTCCCCTCCTCCTCTCCTGCAGGAGGGACCCGGGAGGCTTCTTCTCAGCATAATGATGCAGCATGGGGCAGCTGTAGATAGAGTGCCATAGGCCCAGATGGCAGCGAGGCTCCAAAGAGTGTTACCTTTCTCTCTAAGGAATTAGGATGGGAGAGGGTTGGGGAAACTGTTTCTAATGCCCAATCTCCTTTTTCTCCCTCTAATCCTGTGTCCTCAATGATGATCTCTTCAGGAAATGCCACAGATATCAACGACAACAGGTACACCCGTCCCCACTGCTCTTGGGTTCTCTGGGTGGGACCAGAAGAAATGACTAAATGTCCCTCATGCCCCTATTTAGGCGTTCCCTGGAGCCTTCTGGGGAAGGAGGAGGAAATGAGAATCTTTCTTGCCATCACTGTGTAGTCCAGGAGATCCAGTCCCGCCCCTGCCTCGGTGCAGAATACTGCCCCCTCCTCCAATCCCATCTGAGGCTTCTCCCCATCCCAGTGATGGGAGTTGGTGGGAAATGCCCTGGTTTCTCTCTTACCTCTGGGAACTTTACCACCTTGAACAAGTCAGTTCCATCTCTCTGGCCTTGCTTTTCCCTGTATTCCTGTAAAACCAGACTAGTCCCTGCCCTTCACTGCCTCACAGGAATGCTATGAGAGCAAAGTGACAGGAATGCTTTCATTTACACGGGGCTGACAGTGCTGTGATTATGCTGGGTCTCTTCTCCCAGGAGTGACCTGCCGTGCGGCTATGAGGCTGAGGACCAGGCCAAGCTCTTCCCTCTCCACCAAGAGACCGCAGCCAGCTAATCTCCCACACAGACGGCTGCGGACCTGCACTTTCAGGTAGCTTCAGGCCGCTTCCTCTGACCACCTCAGGTTCCTACTTTCTTGCCCTCACCTCTTGTTTCTTCCACTTTTTTAATAATCTCAAAACTTTTACTACACAGCTGTCCCCAACTCCTGCCTTTCCCTTGGAGGGGCCACATTTGTGTTCCTCCAAGTCCTCTGGACACTCACCTCCCTTCCCTCTTATACTTTCCTTTTGGCCAAAGGAGTAACCAGGGTACTGCCTCTCTGCCACTAGGGGTCACTGCCACATGTTAAAAGAAGGGAGAGGGGGTGGATTCCGAGCCACACACAGGTCAGGGAACTTGGGGAGATACCTCCAAGGCTTTGGGAGATCATCTCAACCCTCCCTCTGCCTCCACCTTAACATAATTTTGGATGGATAGGTATTTTCCAAGACATCTCCAGTAAAGGAGATGTTTGATTTATTCCTGCACCTGTGTCCTGTTCTCCTTATATCTGTATGTTACCAATGAGTTCCAGGAAATACCCGAAGCGTCTAACTTTTTGTTGGGGGAGTGTTAGCATTCCTCTCTCGTCTTGCTCAGTGGAGGGGGAAAACAGCTGTGTCTCCACCTCCAAGCCCCGCTCCCTCCTCACCTCAGGCCCCAGGTCCTCTCCTGTAGCAGCTCAGGCACCTTCCCGGTTCTTGTGTGTCACCAAGCTCCTCGCCTTGATGGCTTTAGGGCCCAGAACTGGGTACTGTGATCCCGTTTTATGGCCCACTTTGGGTCCTTGGAGAACTAGAAATGAGAGGACACAGCCAGTCTCTCACTGGGCTGCGTCCAAACCAAAGGAGTAACCAGGGTACTGCCTCTCTGCCACTAGGGGTCACTGCCACATGTTAAAAGAAGGGAGAGGGGGTGGATTCCGAGCCACACACGGGTCAGGGAACTTGGGGAGTTTTCCCAAGACAGTAGGCCAGGCACATGTAGGCAGAAAGGCAGGAGAAGCAAAGAAGTAGGAATGCAGAAGGAGGAGTTAGGAAAATCTGGGGTGGAGGAGGAGGGGCTGGGAGGATAGTGTCCGGTTGTTGGTATTAAAGGAACAGAGCTGTAAACCAAAGTCTGTACAAATGTCACCCTATCCCTATCCAGTGGCTGGGCAGCAGGTGGTTGCTCACAACCTCTTTCTCTTTCTCCCCAGTTTCTAAGAGGGACTGAGGCCTCTTCTCTCAGCATGCTGCAAACCTGTGGTCTCTGATGCTAACTCCCTCCCCAACCCTTGTTGTTCGATTATACTATGTTTGATGTCTTCTCTTACTCTGTATCTCTTTGTATCGGTATATCAAAAGCTGCTACTATGTCTCTCTTCTGTCTTACTCTCTAAGTATCTAATGATGTATTTAGCAATTTCTAAACATAGTATACCCTCCTCATTTGGGGGAATAGGGAGGAGGGCAAATGTCTCTTCTTTCTCTCACACTGTGTGGTGTTAGTCACGGAGATGATAAAAGGTAAAACGGGAGCTAGAGGGTTGTGACCCTTCACACACACACACACACACACACACACACACACAAAGCCTTAAGCAGAAGAATGTCTTAACATCACAAAAGGATACAGAAATAGACTCTTCTTCCTGCCTCCTCTTTCACATATAGCACAGGGGAGGGTAAAGTGGGAGGACTACTAAATTATATGTAGAATTTTCTTCATACACCCTTCGCCCAAATCGAGGGATTCCAGGTGTGCACCTCTGCCCTTGAAGTCTGCCTTTTGCCTCCCTCTTCCTGTTCTCTCCTGGATGACTAAGAACAGAGATTGCCCAAGGGACCACTTCCCTTGCTCCTCAAAACTCCTTTTGATATTCTTGACCCCAGAGCTCCTGACCAGAACCTACAGGGCTTTGAAATATTTTGGAAGGTTGAGGAGGCAGACCCTTCTGACAGTCAGTCAAGTAGCTGCTCATCTGTCCATGGTGATATTTACAGGCAAGCATAGTCAAGTGAGTGCTTCTTCGGGTTGAGGGTGAACAGGCTGGGAAATTCCTAAGTATTTTTGCCATGGTGATGAGCTGGGTTCCTTTCTCTGCCCCATATTGGGATGCATTTCTTCCCATCTCCACCTTTTGGTTTGGGGGCTTCCAGTTCATTGGCAAAATGTCTATCTTGCGATGCCTTTCTTTCAAGCTGGAGCCTGCCTTTTCCCCAGTTTACACGTAACAAACTTTTTTTTTTTTTTTACAAAGAGTTCCTTCTATAATATCCCCATCTGGTAAGTGCACTTTAAAGAAAGGGGCAGGACAGATTTTCCAGAGGTAGAGGAACCCCAGGGCTGAAACTGGGTGTCTCTTCCCCCAAGCCCCTCAATCCTCATGTAATGGATAGGACTACTGTTTTGGTTTCAGACATCTTTTCCTTCTACATGGTGCTAAGGTGGTTTTCCAGGTAACTGCAGGGATGGAGAATGGAGGTCATAGGCCAGCCCAAATTAAGGAAGTCTGATGCCCAGATACCCAGTCTTATCGAGGATGGAAGAACAGGATCCACCAGCAGCAGGGCAACCATCCCCGAGCTTCTAAGTCAGGGAAAAAAGCTCATTGTGAGAGGCTTTGCAGGACTCCAAGGAAAGAGTCCTTTCTCCCTTTTAGCAATTAAGGAGCAATGCAGCGGGGAGGGGAGAAATGCCAGAGGATGTGGAATAAATCCAATGCAGTGATATTCAAACATTTTTCAAAAGAAATCTTATATAGAACCCTAATAGAAAAAATTACTAAAAGTGATGCAGACCTGGGCAGTTTGCATTTTCTTTCTTTGGTAGTAAATGCTTCACTCGTTGAGGAGTCCTTGAACAGTCCTAAGAAACTTTGAGAGTTCTGTAGAGTAGTTTGAAAACCACTGCTCTGAGGAATGGAGTTCAATCTGACTTCCCTGTCCTAAGCTTGCAGCTCATAGCAAAGAGGGAAAAGGTGGGTGGATGAGCCATCCTCTCTCCGAGACCCAGGTGGGCAGGAAGAAGATACCTGTGCCCCTGTAGACTTGTGCTAATATTTGCCAGGAGGGCATTTAAGAATCCAGTGGGTTTTACATAATCTTGCCACCAAATGATTCTTTTAAAACACATAAGAAAATGTGAAGGTAGGGCAGATGCAGAGGGAGGTGATAGAGGAAGCAGCCTTCTCTTTAGCAAGAAAGATGTAAGAGAAATAGAATTCACTTACATTCGTCAGAAACAACACACACACAAAGCCTTCACCGGAAGGTTCACTCTACATCTTCCTCCTCCCCCCGACACTCACTGCATCCCTTTCAGAGAGCCAGGGTTACCACAAGGGGCCCCTGGCCAGCCCACTCACATCTGCCAAATGTTGCATGCCAGTGTGGAAGACAAACCAAAATGCACAAACCCCAGTGTGTATTTATTTGATGTACATAGATACCTTTAAAATAAAATAAATTCAATGATATCTGTATGGTGGTGTAAATCTTTTCCTTCCTGTCTCTCTTTTCCTTGCATATTATGGCATTTGACAGTGTGGTATATATCCTTTCAGATGTTTTTCTATATATTTACACACAGAGTGTTTTCCCCCCCACTTGACAATATCCTGGGAATCGTTTCATGTCAATATACATAGATTTACCTTATTAAAACATATATATATATGTATATATACATATACATGTATATATACATATATATACATACATATGTATATATATATAATTTCATATATTTACCCTATAATTTTTTGTTGTTGTTAATCCTCACCTGAGGATATTTTTTCATTGATTTTTAGAGAAAGTGTGTGTGTGTGTGTGTGTGTGTGTGTGTGTGCGCGTGTGAGGGGGGAGAGTGAGAGAAAAACATCAATGTGAAAGACACATCAATTGGTTGCCTCCAAAACACGCCCTATCCAGGGCTGGGGATTGAACCTACAACTCAGGTATGTGCCCTTGTCTGGGAGTCAAACCCGTGACCCTTCGGTGCTGGGGTCGATGCTCTAACCACTGAGCATATTGGCCTGCGCTATTTATCCTATAACTTATTCAACCATTCCACTATTGGTGGGCATCTTTCTAGGTTGTTGGTAATTTTTTATTTATTTATTTATTTCAGAGAGAGGAAGGGAGAGGGAGGAGGAGAGGGAGAGAGAGAGAAACATCATTGATCATGCCCCATACTGGGGATCGAGCCCACACCAGGACATTTGCCCTGACCAGGAATTGAACCAACAACTTCCTGGTATAGGGGACGATGCTCAACCAACTGAGCCACACTGGCCAGGTGGTTATTGGAAATTTTTAACAAAAAAATAATATCCTGTTCTCATTTCCACCCCAGACCATCTCCTCAGTCCCAGCATCAATTTGTTCCTTTCCAGTGTGTCTCTATCTTGCCTTTGCAAACAGCTCAGTTCTTTTGTCCCATGACCATCTACCACAATCACCCTCCTTATTCCCATTTTAGAGCATACCCCTACCTGTCCTCTACTCATGCCTCAAAGCTGCTGAGATGAATGGAGACAACTGCACAATGACAACACTGGGGCAGCTAAAAACAAAAAGCCTGCAAACCTACCTGGACCTTCCATGCTGCTTCACCTTACTTCTGTGTATCCTTACAGTTTCCTCTCCTACCCCCAGGGCAACTAGTCTAAACCCTTACTCCTCAAGACCCCTTCTCACCTTCTCTCATAAGCAACAACTCTGTCTGCCTTAAAGGGAAATTTTAGCTTGGCCGGTGTGGCTCAGTAGTTGAGCGTCCACCCATGAACCAGGAGGTCACGGTTTGATTCCTGGTCAGGGCATATGCCCGGGTTGTGGGCTCGATCTCCAGTAGGGCGTGTGCAAAAGGCAGCCAATTGATGCTGATGTTTCTCTTTGATGTTTCTATTTCTCCCTCTTTCTCTCTCTCTAAAAAATCAATAAAAACATTTTTTTAAAAGGGAAAATTAAGGTTATTGAACATGAACTTCTTCATCCTCCCCATACACACACCTTTTTACTTACATATATCTGCACAGATCCTTTCCTTTCTCTCTCCCTTCTGACCAGTGATAAATCTCCCTTCTCTAGGTTAAAGCAAGTTCTTTCTAGATCTTTCATTCTTGAGATACTCAGAGATTAATATATAAAACTAGAGGCCTGGTGCACAGATTCATGCACCAGTGGGGTCCCTCAGCCTGGCCTGCGGGGATCGGGCGAACCCAGCTCTCCAACATCCCCCGAGGGGTCCTCGATTGCCAGAGGGCACAGGCCAGGCCGAGGGACCCCACCAGGGAGGGATCATGGGAGGGCTCCAGGGCATGTCCTGCCTGTCTTGCCCAGTTCATCAGGGCAATCGGGGGTCAGCCAGGGAGGGACTGTGGGAGGTTGGCTAGCCCAGGAAGGAACGTGGAAGGGCTCCAGGGCATGTCTGGCCCCTCCTGTCCAGTCCTGATCAGCCAGACCCCAGCAGCAAGCTAACCTACTGGTTGGAGCATCTGCCCCCTGGTGGTCAGTGCACGTCATAGCGACTGGAAGAATGAACAGTGGACACTTAGCATATTAGGCTTTTATTATATAGAATAAGGTAACTAAAAGTGATGCAGACTTGGGCAGTTTGCATCTTCTTTGTTAACTTCTGTCCAATGATTTCTTTTTTTTTTTTAATATATTTTATTGATTTTTTACAGAGAGGAAGGAAGAGGGATAGAGAGTTAGAAACATCAATCAGAGAGAAACATCGATTCAGCTGCCTCCTGGACACTCCCCACTGGGGATGTGCCCGCAATCAAGGCACATGCCCTTGACCGGAATCGAACCTGGGACCCTTCAGTCCGCAGGCCGTTGCTCTATCCACTGAGCCAAACCGGTTAGGGTGTCCAATGATTTCTTCCCTTGTTTTTGTTTTTGCGTTTTTATTTCAAAATATTTTTATTGATTTTTAGAGAGAGAGGACAGGAGAAGAGAGAAACATCAATGTGAGAGCATCCATCGGCTGCCTCCTGCATGCCCTCTACTGGGGATCAAGCCCAGAACCCAGGCATGTGCCCTGACAGGGAACTCAAGGAGCAACCTTTTGGTGCGCGGGACAACACCCAACCAACTGAGCTATACTAGCCAGGGCTCCCCTTCTCCTTCTAAGGTCTCCCTTAAAAGTCCCTCTTTACTGTGTGCTTCTCTTTAAGACACGCCCTATCTTGTTTTCTTAATACCAAATATCCAAAACAAAGTCCCAGGTTTCTGTCCCCACTTTCTTTCCTCCCACTCATTCTTCAACCCACCTTGATCTGGCTCTTGTTCTGGTGAAACTGCTCCAAAGGTCACTAGTTACCAAGTACAATTGGCACTTACTTCTCCATCCTTGTCTTGCTTCACCTCTCTGTAACATTTGACAGTGCTCTTCACTCAATCCTTCTTGAAACGCCACTCTCTTGGCTTCTGTGCCCCTGCTCTCTCTCCTGGCTCCTTTACTTCTCTGGCCACCCCTTCTCAGCCTTTTCCCAGAAGTCTTTTTTTTTTTTAAGACCTTTAAAACATATGTTTGTTTGTTTTTAATTTTTAGAGAGGAAGGAAGAGGGAGAGAAAGATAGAAACATCTGTACCCCTCATCCCCCGACCCCCTCCTTGCCATGGAGCCTGAAACCCAGGCATGTGCCCTGACTGGGAATTGAACCGGTGACTTCCTGGTGCCTGAGTCCACACTCAGTCACCCAGCCACACTGGCTTCTTAAGTACTGGTGTAGCCCTTGATTCTTTCCTTGCTCTCTCTGAGAGATCCCATCCACGCCCACAGATTCCACAACAATAAAATCTGTATTCCCAGCACAGACCATTCTGCTGAACTGCGGGACTGTATGTCCAATTGACCTCAGGTACCCCTACCATGTTCCAAACTGAACTCTTTTTGCCTAAACTTCACCTTTTCATGTCGCCACCATCTCTCTTCACCTCAGCCAGAAGCCTGCGATTCATTCTCAATGTCTCCCTTTCCCTCAAACTCCCCACATCACTAAGAATTTTCCAAATTGACATCAAACTAGACCTTTAGATGCCATCCCTTCTTTCCATCATAACAGCTACTGTTTTAGTTCATCACCTCGTGCCTAGACTTTGGCAGTACTCCAGGCACCCTCCGGAACCATGCAGTGACCCTTCTAAAAACAGGCACGTGTAATACCTTAAAATCATTTAAGGGTTCTATTTCGTTAAATGCTTTGGGGTTACCCTCAGCCGGGAGGTTACTCCTAGAAACTGGGCAAAACCAGCAGGCGGCGACTTTGCAGCAAAAAAGCTCCCGACCGAAGCGTGAACAGGCCAGCCCAGGCCGCACCCCCGCGGCCTCGAGGACCTGCGAGGGACCCGCGGACCGCGCGCAGCCTCCGGGGACACGGCCTCCGCGCGCCGCCCCAGCGCCAGGTGAGCCCACCCACCGCTGTGCGAGGGGCCCCCTCGCGGGGCCAGGGGGCGGAGCCAGGCCCGCCCCGCCCACCCGCCGACAGGCCCGCCTCCTGTCACGTGACGGCGGCTCAGGTGAGCACCGCTTCCGGGGTCGGGAGCCCGATCGCGGCCGGCTCCGGCTTCCCGTGGGTCGGGTACGCGGGAGGCCATGGCGTCCTCCTCGGCCCCGCCGGCCACCGTACCGGCGAGTACAGCGGCCCCCGGCCAGGGTTTCGGCTTCGCCTCCAAAACCAAGAAGAAGCATTTCGTGCAGCAGAAGGTGAAGGTGTTCCGGGCGGCTGACCCACTGGTGGGCGTGTTCCTGTGGGGCGTAGCCCACTCGGTGAGACCCGGCCCTGGCCCCTCGGTAGCCCCGTCCGAACCCCTCAAGCTCCTGCGCCTCGGGGCGCCCCTGACTCCGGGCTCCCGTCTCCGGTGCCCCTCGAGCTGCCACTTTCCCCTCCGGGCTGCCCCGTTCTCTGCTCACCAGCCTCCAGCTGTATCTTCTCACTCCAGACTTTTTTCTTCACCGTAGACTTTGTCTCCCTCTCCACCCTTGACTCATCCACGCTAGTTCCGCCCTCCCCGCCCGCAATCCAGCTCCCTGCCTCCCTGCCTCCCCGCCGGATCCAGCCCCAGCCCCAGGCTGCGGAGACCGGCCGGCCCCGGCTCCCGCCGGAAGGACTTTAGGGGGAGTGGCTCTCCTGGGTTGGTGGTGGTGAGGTCTCCGCCAGAGTAGGTGGAAGGGGAGCAGGGAGGGGAGCTCGATCAGGGGGATCGTTCACTTTCCTTTCCACCTTACTTTCCAGCTGCCGTCCTTGACTTTGGAACCTTGGCTTTGAGGGAAGCTCCAGGCTTCCCGGACCTTCTAATCCTGCTGTCCCTTCCTTTCCCTTCCGAGGTACAGCATTTTAGAGAAGCTACCCTCCCTGAGCCTGGTGGTTGCGCTCACTCAGCCTGTGGTCTTAACTGCATTCCCATTGTTGGCTGGAGTGATGGTGTTTGGTGTTAGGTGGGGGTCCTCTTGGACTGAAGAGGGGGCTGAGAAGCTCAGGTCGTGGGGACACTGGTGGTGAACTTTAGAAACTGCTGCGGAGGGTGTGCCTGGGAATCGGGAGGAGGCCCAGGAGGCCAGTGCTTCTCCTTTCCTGAGGCTACCTCAGGTGAAGGGATCATGGCCATGGCACCCTTCCCTTAGGCCTGGAGTCGGAGGGATGCAGTGACCTTGAATGTGACAGGCAGTATTTTATAAATCAACTTCCTTGAATTGTTATAGTTATGGCAGGGTTGTGGATGTGGAAGGGGTTGAGGAAGAATACAGTTTTTGTCACATTCTTAATTTGTGGTTTAAAATATTGTCTGGGGTCTGTCAGCCCCCTTTTGCACTTGTGGCTCCGTGGACTGCACCCAGCTCCCTGGGTATGGTAATGTCTTATCAGTCTAAGGCTCTGGGTATGGGCAAGGCTGATGGAAGTAGGGCCGCCTCTCAGGTGTACCTTCCAGGTGACTCATCCATCCCTTTGGGAAGCTTAATAAGAAGGGTTTTCTTTTAGTAAGAATTGAGGGAATTACACATAAGACCTGCCTCAGCTTCCCTAGGTATATATACCTTAGCCTCAGCATGCTACCCTCCAGCCAACACACATTTACTTCAAGTGTTTGGAATGGAGAAATTCTTTGAACATATGTCTTAGTGATGACTCAGCCTGTGTTACAGCCGATGGCAGAGGGGACATGAAGAACTATAGCTGAATTTTAGGCTGGGAATCTCAACTGGCTTTTTTTTTTTTTTTTTTTTTTCCTCTGCAGGACTGTGCTCTGTCCTCCTTTTCTACCAAGAATAAGAGGATTTGGGTTTCACGGTAGTGTATGGGATTTAGATTAGACTGCACTTCATAACCTCTGTCAAATGCTCAAGTAAGGATCCCTCTATTCATTTAATAAACACTGAAAGACCACTGTGTGCCCAACATTTTGCTAGCTAGGCAGCTGAGAGATGCAGGCACCTAGCACTGGTCCTTGTGCTGGAAGAGCTCACAATCTAGATGGGGAATTTACATAAACTAGCGATTAGGCTTATGATAAGTGCACTGTTACAGGTGGGTGAAAGATACTGTGGCAGCACTGGAGAGAAGGCACTTCTTCTCAGGAACCCCCTTTCCACCCTGAATCGGCAGACTGCTGATTCTGGAGGCTGAGGAAGCATGTGATGTATCCATCCTTTGGTTGTGGGTTGGCTTGACTTTCCCTCTTAAATCAGCTGCTCTTCTTTTACTTTACACCTAGGTAGGTGGGACCTACTGCAGAGGACTCGGTCAGAGTGGTCTGGAAGCACTGGTCCTCTTTGTAAGGAGATGCCTCTTGCAGGATGTGGACATCTTTGTTCTTGTTGCTGTTGACCCCTCAGAGTCCCATTAACTCTCTTGTGTACTTTTAAAATGCCTTTTGTTTTTAATGGAGCATGGAACTGTTTGTCTTGGGTCTGCTGAGGATACTTTTTTTTTTCCTCTAGAATTTCTCAAGCTTTAAAAATAGTCCTGAGTTGCTTACAGGGTTTGCCTGATATAAAATGACTGTTGTGAGCATGAAGTTCCTCGGGGGCGGGAGTGTGAGGGGCTCTGTGTGAGGGTTGCTTACTGTAATCCTTGTTGGGCAGCAGAAGAGCTCAGAGACCGTCTCTCTCACCTCTATCAAGTGAATGCATAAGCAGTGTTTTTTTAAAAGAAGGAGGTTTGAGTTGCCCTTTTCTGACTCTTGCTCCGTTGCCCTTTTCTGATTCTTGCCCAGACACAGTATATGAGTAGTTCTCTACACCCCTACTCACTCACTCCCTATTCTTGTTTTGGCTTATCAGATCAATGAGCTCAGCCAGGTGCCTCCCCCTGTGATGCTGCTGCCAGATGATTTTAAGGCCAGCTCCAAGATCAAGGTCAACAATCACCTTTTCCACAGGTATGTGGGAATTCCCACCCTTCTCACATCAGTCTTTGTAGAAAAGAGTAAATAATTTAAGAGTTAAGATTTAATGAGTTGAGGGTTTTAGATTTAGAAGGCAACTTATAAGTTGTATTGTCTAACCTCCTTCCCAGTGCACAAATTCAGTATTGTGCAAAGAAACCATTAAAATAGTTTTCAGTGTTCCCTATACTCTTATATGTATGTACTAGTTTATCTCTTCTCTTGCCTAGCAATTCCATAAAATAAATTCATTTGGATGCCATTACCATTAAGTTTCTGATAGGGACTCCCTGAAAAAAAAAAAATCTCACTAAACCCTCCTAGTATCAGAAAATGCCATTCTAAAAAGTGGCATGTATTGCCAATTTTAGGGTGTCTCTTACTTGATTGAGATTTGGGAAATGCTGTTGTTTGGATGGGCAATAAAACCTAATTCTACTTAACTCATTTACTAGTCAGGTGACTTAAGCAGCTCGCCCAACTATCCTGAACCACAGCCTCCCCTTCTATAAAATGGGAATAATATACTTTTACAGGACCTCACAAGGGTTTTATGAGAATCAAATAAGGTAATATATGGGAAGGTACTTTGTAAACTGTCAAGTCCTCCATAAATGTAAGGTAATATTGTTACTTTGGTTTTTTTAACCTTGAAAACCCCTTTTTCAGGGAAAATCTGCCCAGTCATTTCAAGTTCAAGGAGTATTGTCCCCAGGTCTTCAGGAACCTCCGTGATCGATTTGGCATTGATGACCAGGATTACTTGGTGAGAGTTTATTATGGGCTGAGGTTGGTCCTCTCTCCTTAACAACTGGGGAAGCCTTGTGACAGCCATGTTTGGAGAAATGAGACCCTTGGCAAGTATGATTCTTTACCTTTTTGTTGTCACAGACATCTTCAAAAATCTGCTGAAAACTATAAACCTTGTCCTTGAGGGGGAAAATGTAGATACATTAAAAATTTTGGCCCTGGACGGTTTGGCTCAGTAGATAGAGCTCTCGGACTGAAGAATTGAAGGGTCTCAGGTTTGATTCTGGTCAAGGGCACAGTACCTCAGTTGCAGGCTCGGTTCCCGGCCCCAGGCAGGGCCTATGAGGCAAGCAATCAATGTGTCTCCCTAACATTGATGTTTCTATTTCTCTTTCTTCCTCCCTTCTACTCTCTCTAAAAAAATCAATGGAAAACTATCCTCAGGTGAGGATTAACAACAACAAATTTTTTTGGCCCTGGCCAGTATGGCTCTGTTGGTTGGAGTGTCATCCTGTACAGAAAAAGGTCGCAGGTTTGATTACTGTTTAGAGCACATACCCAGGTTGCAAGTTTGATCCCCGGTTCAGGTGCATGCAGTGGGCAACTGATAGATGTTTCACTCTCACATTGATGTTTCCCTCTATCTCTCTCTCCCTCTTTCTCTCTCTCCCAAATCAATTTTTAAAAGAGCATGTCCTCAGCTGAGAATTAAAAAAAAATTTTTTTGCACCACTTTCAGTCCCTATATAGATACCAGATTAAGAAACCCTGCTCAACTTGTTATGCCAGGGTTTTATCTACTTTCAGACATATTCAGTTGACCATTATCCTATGACTTGCATCTCTGTATAAAAGGGGAAGAAAGCCCTAGCTGGTTTGGCTCAGTGGATAGAGCATTCATTAGCCTGTGGACTGAAGGGTCCCAGGTTCAATTCCAGTCAAGGGCACATGCCCAGGCTGTGGGCTCAATCCCCAGTAGGGGACATGCAGGAGGCAACCAATCAATGATTCTGGTCATTGATGTTTCTATCTCTCCCTCTCTCTTCCTCTCCGAAATAAATAAAAAGATATTTTAAAAAAATAAAAAGAAAAAAAAGAAAAGAGTCTCTGGCTTATTGTGTGTCCCTAACAGGTATCTCTTACCCGAAGTCCCCCGAGTGAAAGTGAAGGCAGTGATGGTCGCTTCCTTATCTCCTATGATCGGACTCTGGTCATCAAAGAAGTATCCAGTGAGGACATTGCTGACATGCATAGCAACCTCTCCAACTACCACCAGGTGAGGCCTTATTTTTCCCTCCTCTCTCTAATCATAGCTCGGCTGCCAAAGCACACAGGGAGACTTCCTATCCCTTTTCCTCCTTTACAACCTATTCTGCTCCCCAAGAAGTACTTGACACCATGTTTTTTTGTTTTTGTAATTGGAAAAAAATTTTTTTAATTTATTAAATTGATTGGGGTGACGTTGGTCAACATGAACATAGAAGTTTCAGGTGTGGGTGGGTTTCTTTTATTTTTATTTTCTTATACACCATGTTTTTTAAAAACTAGAAATTTCTGCCCAGGTTGGTTTGGCTCAATGGATAGAGTGTTGGCCTGTGGACTGAAGGGTCCCAGGTTCAATCCTGGCCAAGGGCACATGCCTGGGTTGCAGGCTCGATCCCCAGTAGGGGGCGTGCAGGAGGCAGCCAATCAATGGTTCTCTCTCATCATTGATGTTTCTATCTCTCTCTCCCTCTCCCTTCCTCTCTAAAATCAATAAAATATATTTTTTAAAAACTAGAAATTTCAAAAAAAGAGCCTCTGTATAGCTATTTGTGTTTGTTTAAATAGAAGAATTTAGACCATGTTCTTTCTCATTTGGTACTTAATGATCTAAAACCACTGTGGATTATACATAAAGTCCACGTGTGTAACAAAGTCTAAACTATAGATTTATAATTAGGTGAAGTGTTAGCACCAAATATACTATCTGGAATAAATGCAGTTTAGGGAGAAAACCAGGGTAAGTACACAATTGGGATAAACTGTAAAGTAGAAGCCATGATCATATCCAGCCCTAAAAAGGATTAGGGAGCTATTGTGGCTGATTAGCTTAACCTGGCATGTGGAGTTTGTGGAATATTTTGGTGATAAAAACACTGCCTAGCCCTGGCCCAGTGGCTCAGTCAGTTGGGAGTGTTGTCCTATGCATCAAAGGATTGTGGGTTCGATCCCTGGTCTGGAAGTATATGGGAAGTGGCCCATTGATGTTTCTCTCCTTTACTCTCTCTCTAAAAAGCAATAAAAACATGCTTGGTTGACAATTAAAAAAATAATAATAATAATGAAAGGAAAAACACTGCCTGAATGTTTTTCTAATGAAGAAAAAAAATCTCACTAAAACCAGTGAACAAGGAATAAATGAAAAACTCTAAAAGGAATATTTGTTTTATCCAACAAATATTGAATGTTTTTAATTGCTAGACCCTGTGTTGGGCTGTGGAGAAAGAGGTGAATGAAATGGTCATGGCCTTTGAGGATCTCTTAATCTAATTGCAGAGTCCAGTAAGTTAGCATTAGCATGCAGCAAAATGTGTACAATAGTAGAGGTAGGTACAGAATGCTCTGGGGGGTGCAGAGGAAGAGCATCCCAGCCCATTGGCGGAAGGAAATATACTTGAGAGGCTCAAAGAGACTTTTTTTTAGAGGGGGTATCACAGTAGTTGATTCTTGAAAGACTGGTAGAGACTAACCATTGGGCAATGTGCTAGACAAAGGAAAAACAGCACTTGTAAAGGCACAGAAGCATGAGAGAGCCTAGTGTTACAGAACTGCAAGAAATTCAATGTGGTTGGAATATGGTATTGTGGAAAAAATAGGCAGAATCCAGATTGTGAAGGGTTTTATAAACAACAGAGTTTGGACTTGATCCTGAAGGTGGTTTGCAGGAGAGTGATATGTATGTTACTTAGAAATATCCATGTGACAGCATTTTACAGAATGGATTGGAGGGAGGACTATTGGGAATGGAGATACCAGTTAGGATCTATACTAATAAAAGGGTAATAAGCAAATTGGTCAGGACACCCTCACAGTAATGACCAAACAGCAGGCTGTGTGGGGCAACCAGGCCGGCAGGGGTGTCAGTGAGGGACGACCAAACAACTGAACAGCAGGCTGCATGGGGCGACCAGGTCAGCAGGGAGGCAGTGAGGGGCGACCAGGCCGGCAGAGGGGGGCCATGAGGGGCGACTAGGCCGGTGGGGGGCCAGTTGGGGTGACCAGGCCAGCAGGGGGGGCAGTTGGGGGCAACCAGGCCAGCGCGGGGGGGGGGGGGGGGCAACCAAACGACCAAACAGCAGGCTGCATGGGGCGACCAGGCTGGCAGGGGGGCAGTTGGCAGCAACCAGGCCGGCAGAGGGTGGGCAATGAGGGGCAACCAGGCTGGCAGAGGGGGGCAGTGAGGGGCAACCAGGCCGACAGAGGGTGGGCAGTGAGGGGCAACCAGGCTGGCAGAGGGGGGCAGTGAGGGGCAACCAGGCCGACAGAGGGTGGGCAGTGAGGGGCAACCAGGCTGGCAGAGGGGGGCAGTGAGGGGCAACCAGGCTGGCAGAGGGGGGCAGTGAGGGGCAACCAGGCTGGCAGAGGGGGGCAGTGAGGGGCAACCAGGCTGGCAGAGGGGGGCAGTGAGGGGCAACCAGGCCGACAGAGGGTGGGCAGTGAGGGGCAACCAGGCTGGCAGAGGGGGGCAGTGAGGGGCAACCAGGCCGACAGAGGGTGGGCAGTGAGGGGCGACCAGGCTGGCAGAGGGGGGCAGTGAGGGGCAACCAGGCCAGCAGGGGGGGCAGTTGGGGGGCGACCAGACTGGCTGGGGTGGGGCAGTGAGGGGCAACCAGGCTGGCAGAGGGGGGCAGTGAGGGGCAACCAGGCCAGCAGGGGGGGTAGTTGGGGCGACCAGGCTGGCTGGGGGGGGCAGTTAAGGGCAACCAGGCTGGCAGAGGGGGGCAGTTGGGGGTGACCAAGCCAGCGGGGGGGGGGGGGTAGTTAGGGGCAACCAAACGACTGAACAGCAGGCTGTGTCAGGTGACCAGGCCGGCAGGGGCAGCAGTAAGGGGTGGCCAGGCCGGCAGAGGGGGGCAGTAAGGGGCGACCAGGCTGGCGGGAGGGCAGTTAGGGGCGGCCAGGCCGGCAGGGGGGGCAGTGAGGGGCGACCAAATGACCGAACAGCAGGCTGTGTGGGGCAACCAGGCTGGCGGGGGCAGTTGGCGGTGACCAGGCTGGCAGGGGGGTGGGCAGTTAGGGGTGATCAGGCCAGCAGGCAGAGGCAGTTAGGGGTGATCAGGCTGGCAGGGGGGCAGTTAGGGGTGATCAGGCAGGCAGGCAAGTGAGCAGTTAGGAGCCAGCGGTCCCGTATTGTGAGAGGGATGTCCGACTGCCGGTTTAGGCCTGATCCCCGAGATCGGGCCTAAACCTAAACTGGCAGTGTCGGACATCCCCCAAGGGGTCCCAGATTAGAGAGGGTGCAGGCTGGGCTGAAGGGGAAACACCCCCCATGCATGACTTTTGTGCACCAGGCCTCTAGTGTAATTATAATTGTCTAGGTGAGACATGACAAGGACCTGGAGAAATAATGGCATTGGAGATGGAAAGGAAGACTTAGGGTAGAGTTGTGGGAATTAAGGCAAAAGCACCTCTAAATTCCCAGTTAGGGGGGTCAGGAAGCTCATTCACTAACACTTGGAAGCAGAAAAAAGAAACAGGTTTTTGGAGGAAGACAGTTCTGATTTAGACATGTTGAGTTTGGGGTTTCTGCAGTTGATCCAGATATCACTGTCCATCAAGTGTTTGGGAAATGGAGTCCAGGAAAGAGGATTAGAGTAGAAGTCTAAATTTTCAGAGTTAAAGGTGAAGAGGTGGTAATTAAAGCCATGAGTATAGATAAGATTATTGAAGGGAAGTGTGGAGTGAAATGAGAAGAAAATTGAGGACAGAACCTTAAGGAGCAACTAGAGAAAAGATCCTTTAAAGAAGATTAAGGATCAGTGGACACTTGTAATTATGCCCCACTTCATTTCACACAGGATTTGAGGACAGAGGGGAGGGGAATCAGAAGAGTGGTCTAATGGGAACTGAGGGTGAAGAGAGTTTTAAGGAGACACTGGTCAGTAGTATAAAGTGCCATTCAGTTGCTACAAGATAATGACTAGATATTCATTGAATTTGGCAACTGAGGGATTTGGGGGAAGGAGGAGTAGAGTGATTCCAGAGGAGACATGAGGGCATATATCTGACTTCACTGGTTTGAGGTATGAATGAGAGATAGGAAGTGAATTGATTGCTGACTACTTTTCTGGGAAGTTGGTTATGAAGAGAAATAGGTAGTAATACTGAGAGAAGCATTGAAAGAAGAAAAATTTTTGCCCAGCCAGTGTGGCTCAGTGGTTGAACATCAACCTATGAACCAGGAGGTTATAATTCGATGCCCAGTCAGGGCACATGCCCGGGTTGCGGGCTTGATCCCTAGTGTGGGGGATGCAGAAGGCAGCCAATCAATGATTCTCTCTCATCATTGATGTTTCTATCTTTCTCTCCCTCTATCCCTTCCTCTCTGAAATAAATAAAAATATATATATAGAAGAGGAATACTTTTTTAAAATTGATTTTAGGGAGAGGAAGGAAGGGGTCGGGGGAGAGAGAGAGAAAATCGATGTAAGAGAGAAACATCAATTAGTTGCCTCCCATATGTGCCCTGACAGGATCAAACCCGCCACTCGGGTATGTGCCCTGACCAGGAATTGAACCTGCAATCCTTTGGTGCATGGGATGACACTAATCAGTTGAGCACACCAGCCAGGGTGAAAGAGGAATAATTTTTTTTAAGAATCCAAATGATAGGCCATCAGGCAAACATTTTTACTGGGGGAATTTAAGAAACATTGATCTGGATAAAATCAATTTGTTGATAAACAGACATAATTTCTAATTTTGTGACCATTTGCATATAAAGGTCTAATATAAGGAAAATAACACCCCCATTCCCCATCTGAAAGAAAGATAAATATGAAATGAGAGAAGGTACTTTAAAATTAATAATTTGTATAATGTCTAGTTATGCAAATGATTAATCTGAGGAGATGAGTATTCAGAAACTTCACAGATGACCAGAGGCATCTTTAGAAAGTTCCCATCACTTTTGACCTTGTAACCTCTCTATTTGAAGTTTTCTGCTCAGTCAGGAATGATAGTGTTTGAATGCCCTTCCCTAAGCTGTTTGTGTATCTGCTGCTCAATCTCTTTCCATTTCTTCCTCTCTTCTGCCCAGTACATTGTGAAGTGCCATGGTAACACGCTGCTGCCCCAGTTCCTGGGGATGTACCGAGTTAGCGTGGACAATGAAGACAGCTACATGCTTGTGATGCGCAACATGTTTAGCCACCGTCTTCCTGTGCACAGGAAGTATGACCTCAAGGTACAGAGAGGATAGATAGGGTGGAGGGGGAGGCTCCTGGTGGCCTGAGAGTGGGGAGGGTCTGGGAAGCTACTGGATGATTTATTTTAAAGGAAAGAAGCCTATGGGTTTGAATACTCTTCTTAGGAGCTGGATCTTGACTGTTCTTTTAGACACTTCTGCGAACTTGGTCTTTGGGTCTCTCCACAGGGCTCCCTAGTGTCCCGGGAAGCCAGCGATAAAGAAAAGGTAATACTAATTTTAGGGTGAGAGATGGGGGAAGGCAGGTGAAAGGGATCTTCTTAGGATAAAGAGGAAGGGATTACCAGTTGTTAATTCTTGTCTTAAACCGATGACAAGAAGAGAGATGTAAACTTGTCCCAATCCATGGATTGTGTGGAAGGGAAAAATGGGAATGGCTGCTTTGTCATTGGTTATTCCCTGTGCAAGGTTTGGGGATGGGTGAGGATATCAGACTTGAAGAGCAAAATGCTTACCACCTCCCACTCTGGGCTCTCCTATTCAAGCAGCTATTTTTACTTACTAAGAAGAAAGAAATGAAAACCATAAAGAGAAAGTAGTGGGATGTGATTTGGGGTACAACTGGAGTGACTGAGTCTGGGAAAAACATTAGAGGTGAGAACAGACTCCGAGTCAGCATCCCATTGTGGAGATCACTGAGTTAGAGACAGAGCCCTGGGTACAGCAGGGTTTTCTGAGACCTTTGGGGAAGAGATATATATTCCCAAAATGTCCCTTTACCTCTTCTCAGGTTAAGGAATTACCTACCCTTAAGGATATGGACTTTCTCAACAAGAACCAGAAAGTTTATATTGGTGAAGAGGAGAAGAAAATATTTCTAGAGAAGCTAAAGAGAGATGTGGAGGTGATGATTGGGGTGCTCTGGGAAATGGCTTTGTTTTCGTCTTTGCTCCCCTCAGGGTAGTTGTCTCTCCATTCAGAATATGAGGGAACTCCTCCCGTTCCCTTTATTCTTTGGGTTCTCTGCATTTAGGGAGTTGGGTATGAGACAAAAAAACCTAGAGGTGATGCATAGGGGGCAGGGGGAGGGAGGCGCTGGAATGAGCTAAAAGGATGATTTTAGACACCAGGACATTTAGGTACTAAAGGCCAATGTTATACTACCAACCCTCAATTTTTACACTTCCTTTCCCAGGAGGGCCCCAGAAATTCAGGGGTGGTGGGAGGTATAAGGGTGGTACCTGGGATTGGGGAGGGAGATTTGGGGTTTCTGATTTGTTATTGGGGTCTCAGTTCCTAGTGCAGCTGAAGATCATGGACTACAGCCTTCTGTTGGGCATACATGACATAGTTCGTGGCTCTGAACCAGAGGAGGAGGGGCCTGTGCGGGAGGAAGAGTCAGAGGGGGATGGGGACTGTGGCCTGACTGGACCTCCTGCTCTGGTGGGCTCCTATGGCACCTCCCCTGAGGGTATTGGCAGCTACATGCTTTCTCATCGGCCCCTGGGCCCTGGAGAGTTTGAATCCTTCATTGATGTCTACGCCATCCGGAGTGCTGAAGGTAAGAGAGATCCTGGAAATTTTAAGGGTGGGGAGGGTAGTCCTTGTAGGACAGAGACCGGGTTGCTGGTTGGAGAGGCTGGTTAGCTTTCAGAGATCTGACTGGTTCCTGGGGAAAGGGAATTGGGACTATACTTGCTCTTCATTGCTGGTTACTCTCTCCAGGGGCCCCCCAGAAGGAGGTGTATTTCATGGGCCTCATTGACATCCTGACGCAGTATGATGCCAAGAAGAAAGCAGCTCATGCAGCCAAAACTGTCAAGCATGGGGTGAGGGTTCCCCGAGGCCTTTCCTTTCCTATCTTGACTATTCCTTGGGAAGAGAGAGCCTCTTGTGCCAGAGCAGTGGGGTGACAAAAGGATGAAGTGTTGGGTATGGAAAGGGTGGGGAGTGGGATAGAGGATGAGGAATGCAGAAGAGTGGCGGGATGGCCTGACACCATGTTCCATACCTCTTCTCATAGGCTGGGGCAGAGATCTCTACCGTCCATCCTGAGCAGTATGCTAAGCGATTCCTGGATTTTATTACCAACATCTTTGCCTAAGAGACTTCGTGGTCACTGCTACTTTATGTTCAAGGTGGTGGGGTTCTGAGAGCCTTGGGGGAATTGCGGATATTCTGGTCACTAGTTCTCTTCCTCTGCTAAATTCAGGCTACAGGCTCCTTTCTTCCAAATAACTCCATCTTATTGAGTAGGCTCTTCCTGGCCCTCAGAAATATATCATCTTCTCTCCCCTTTGTCCAGTTTTCTCCCCTCTCTTTCTCCCCTTCAACATGTCTGCTTGCTTCATTAGAGTGTTACTGTTGATTCTCTCCCAAGTGCCTTGATTTTTGTAAAATGTTCTGTTGTTTCTATAAAAGTAGAAGAATCTGGCGGGAGGGGGTTGTTTGCTGTCTTCAGGACCTGACTGGACAGATGGAACTGGCTCAAGCAACTACTCTGGATGCACTTTGTTCTGTGGGATGAACACTAAGTGTCTGAATTTTGCTGATAACTTTATAGAACTCACTGGGGCATACCTGCTTCCTGGTAGGCCCTGGGATGAAAGACTTTGAAGATACTACGGGTGCAGGCATGCACACATGATGAGATATGGCCAATCTTACACACACAGGTGGGGTGGAGAGTGGTCAGCAGGCTTGCACCTCATGGAGGTGGGAACTAAGAGGCCTCTTGTGATTGATTATGTAGAAAACTGGAGAAAGTCTCTGTCAAGGATGGACTCCTCTCTCCAATCTCTTCCCTCACCCCACTTCGACCCTCACCTCTGTACTTCTGGACACAGGAGCCCAGAGATGGGTGGCCAGAGTGTTCAAGGCCAGGTGAAGGTGTTCACTGCTGCTGTTCCTCCTCAAGACCACACACCCCTTCTGGCGCTGGAACCCTTCAGTGGAGGAGTGACCAGTTCTGTAGGCTGGGATGATAGGCCAGGGGTCTAAGGTTCATCCCCCACGTTAAATTTCTTTCCTTCATGTCTAGCCATCCCTGAGGTGTTATTCCCAGGAGAAGGTAATGTCTCTACCTGGGTCAACCCTGGACATTTCAAGAGAATGGAGGTCTCAAGTATAGGAACCTCCTCTACCCACTGGAGGTGTGTGCCTAGCACACTTCCTTCCCCCACTCCTTCTCAAACCCTTTTACCAGTTGGATTTGTTGTTCTGTTCTCTTCTACCCCATCTTATTGCTACTGTGTCTCCCAGTCATCTTCACTCTCTATTCCCAGAGAGGAATCAGAGCTGTAACTCCATCACCCAGCCTCCTCCAAAGACAGTGGACTGGATGCATGATATTCTCAGAATGTAGAGGATCCTGATGCGCCCAGATAGTGTCCTCCCCACCCTCCAGTGCCTTTGGGGCAAAGGCAGCCATTCTTCTTGCTATCCTCCATACCCCTGAGGCTTCTACATTTTAAAAAATATATAAAGATGGATACCAGCAACTGGCCTGTGGGGATGCAAAGATTATTTGCTCTGTATCTGGCTGGACTGATCTGTCTCACAAGAAGTCACGAGGTCATAAAGAAGAATTCCTGCCCTGGCTGATGTGGCTCAGTTGAAGCATCATCCGATACACCAAAAGCTTGTGGGTTTGATTCCCAGTGAGGGTACATACCCAGGTTGCGGGTTCGATCCCTGGTCAGGATGCATATGGAAGGCAACCGATCAGTGTTTCTTTCTCCCTCTCCAAAATAAAAGAATAAAAGTAAAAACAACAACAACAAAATCCCCTTCCCCCCTCCCCCTCCTCCATCTTTGGCTCCAAAGTAAGTAACTAGAGGAGTCCCAGTTAAGGATTGGGACTTACAATACCATCCTGCCCAGAGCCTACCTTTCCCCTGGTGAATGCTCTAAGACTCCATAACACCAGCAACCGTTGTTCTTTAGGAATGGGTTTTCTGACCATGTAGCTGATGTATCATGAGCAGTGTGGTCTTCCATTTGTTGCTTCTAATTTTCATCTTTTTTATCAACTAATACAAAAGATATTGTGTATTTACTCCCATTGCTGTCACTATATAGAAATTAAATTATGGAATCTAAATCCCTCCACAGAAATGCCTCTTTTTTTTTTTTTTTTTCCTTTTCAGAAGAAGCCTGTGCTTAGGATTGCAGGGACCAGATGACAAAATCTGATCTTTAAGATGTTGAGCCCCTAAGTAAGGATGTAGGTTTCTACTTAGATGGCTGTGAACTTAAAAGGTTGTGAGGGCCCTAACCGGTTTGGCTCAGTGCACAGAGCGTCGGCCTGCAGACTGAAGGGTCCCGGGTTCGATTCTGGTCAAGGGCATGTACCTTGGTTGCGGGCACATCCCCAGTGGGAGGTGTGCAAGAGGCAGCTGAATGATGTTTCTAACTCTCTATTCCTCTCCCTTCCTCTCTGTAAAAAATAAGGTATATATATTTTTTTTAAAAAAAGGTTGTGAGGATTGTGGCCCTGGCCAGGTAGCTCAGTTGGTTAGAGCATCGTCCCAATACGCCAAGATTGCAGGTTCGATCCTGGTCAGGGCACATACAAGAATCAATCAATGAATGCATAAATAAGTGGAACAACAAATCAATGTTTCTCTTCCTCTCTAAAAATCAATCAATAAAACAAAGTTTTTAAGTTGTATTGTGCATTCTCCAACTTTATGAAAGTTGAACTATGGGAGCTAGGAAGAACAGAGAAGTGACCCTCCCTGGTCCCCCAGCATTCTGGGCTTGGTCACACCCCCTATCTCTGTCAAGGTGTCTCTCAGCCCACTAGCTAAAAGAAGGAATTCAGTTTTCCCCCAGGCTTCTTGGGAAAGATGTCCTCTGCCTGGAGGGCAGAAATAGTACAGCAGGGTCCTGGGAAAGTGGAGAAGAAAGTGACCAACCCTCCCGCCCAGAAGGGGAGTGAAGAAAGGGGGTGGTGGACAGAGCTGTTGCCAGGCTGGGAGACCGGCACCTCCTGGCTGAGGAGGTCGGCTGGTGGGAAAGCCTGGCTCGATGTGGCCCCAGGGAAGCGAGTTGGAGTTGGGCCGGGGCGGAGAGGGCTCTGACGTGGGAAGCAAACAGCAGAGCTTTTTTTTTTCCTTTGAGAGTTTTTAACTATTTGAACCATAGACTTGAAGCCACCCCCACCCCAATGCATTTTTAAAAAACGCAATCGCTTCCCATTCTGCACCAGCCTCAGTATCTCTGTGGAAAGAAAGCAATCAGAGGCACCAGCCCCCAGCTGGGAGGGGGCACAGGCGGCAATCTAGGAAAAGGGAGAAGGGGAGGTGACAAGCAGTTTATTCCTGGGGTTTATTGTTATTTTAGTTCCACTGCTTTTCACTGTGACTCTTCTTCCCATCCCACGTTCTTCCTCAAAGGCCCTTCCAGCACAAGGATCCCAATTTGCCGTCTCCCCGTGCACCTCGACAGGCACCCCTCGCCCACCCGCCGCCGCCGGCACCCGGGCGGCCGCGCAGGGGCGGGGGGAGGGGGCGGCGGGGGGAGGGCGTCTCCGAGGGATGTAACCTCCGACCCTCAGCTCCGCGACGCCGCTGCCTCCCCAGCCTGGGACGGAGCCTCCATTTTTGTTTTGGGGGCGAAGGGCAGGGGCTCGAGGGCGGCGGGGGTCAGAGGAGACAGTGACTGCCACCTGGGAGGGGTGCAGTCCCCTCCCTTTCCCTCAGTTCGCACCCCTGCACAGCCCCCTCCACCTTCTCGGGTCCCCCCCCTTGTTGCTAAGGCCCAGGCCGTCATCCCAGCAACAGCCTCAGTCATGTGACCGGCAATGGCGGCGCTGACGGGAGGTAGGTGAGCCCGGCGCCCCCACACCCACCGCGCGCCCCCCGGGCCCCGTTCGCCCCCCACGCACTCTCCCGCGGCCCCTGCGCCCCCTCCTCCGCCTCCTTCCCCGCGCGCGGCGCCGGGGACCCCTTCACGCCCGGAGTTCCTCCTTCTGTCATCCTCCAGCCTTGGCCTCCATTTGGGGGTTCTAGGGGCCGCGGTCGGGCAGACGAGCACCCACACCCACTGGAGGGGCTCCGGGGGCTCCGCGAGCGGGGACACGGGGAGCTGGTTCCGGGTCGCGTCTGGCGGGAGGTCGCCGGGGAGGGGGCGCAGCCTCCGTGGGCGCCCCCGGGGACCTGTCCTTCCCGGCGCCCCGCCCCCAGTGCGGTCCGCAGGGAGGGACCGGCCGCCGGGCCGGGGCTGCCCAGGAGGCACCGGAGACCCAGCGCTGACGGCGGCCCCGCCTCCCCGTCCTGTGCCAGCGGGACTTGGAGCAAGAACGCCTAGGTCCTGGGTTCCCTCTGATGGGGGGTGGGGGGGCCCACCTGGGTAGACAGCATGAGCTGAGGGAACTGTTCCCTTCTGGCCTTGAAGGAACTATGATGGTGGCACAAATGGAGAGCTGCACCCCTTGGGATCAGTCAAGGAATTGAGGTCACACCAGTGGCCCCTCTTTTCTATTTGAGCTGCATTTGGAGGTGGTGTAGGGACAGCTCTGTAGCTGAGCATGGCAAGACTGGGGGGAACATCACACTCCTCCAGTGGAGTCCCTGCGTGACCCCACCCCCACCCCCACCCCCACCCCCACCCTAAATACAGACCAGTGGCTGACAGACTTGCACTTGGTGTGCTGGTTTAAAAGGTGAGAGTGAGAACTTTATTGCAGGGGCTGCTGCCACTTAGTTTGCATTCCAAACAGATTTCTGTAGAAGAAACTGGGATGGCTCTCAAGGAAGGTCCCCCAGCAATGGGGGCTGGATTACTTGGAAATGTGGAGCAAGGCGGGGAGTTGGGGAACATAGGAAATATTCTTGTCCATGTGATCGGAGGGAGGTGGCGAGGAAAACCTCCATCTGTGTGGGCTTTTCCCTTCCTGACTTCTCTTTTCTGTTCCCTGGGCTTTCTTGAGAGCCTCAGAGCTGGGAAAGAAAAAAGGAAAGTTAGCATGTTAAAATTCCTTCTTAGCAACTTAGGGAGAGGCTGGGGATGGGATTCCACGGAGAAGGAGAGGAAATAGAGGAGTTTTTCTTTTGTTTCTGGGCTGACTGAGGAAGATGGTAACATTTGTCATCATAACCTTTTACTCTCCCCTTCCCCCCCAGTCCTGGTCAGCTGAGTGTGGAAATAGAGGGATTCCTGCTGCTGTTTTTGTCCATGGGCTTTCAAGGTATCTGCCTCCCAAGGGAACCTCAACGTTCACCTTTAAGTTGGTTTTCTCCATTCTGTGTGCCAAGCAATCCCATTCCCAGTAGTTTCCATCCAGGTTCCCGTCTTTGTTATGTGGGTTGTTGGGTTGGGCATGTGGGAATGGGGCCAGGGGGGTTCTCACTGTCTCTCCTTTTCCTGTCCACCCACCAGGTCACACCACCTACAAGTAGGGAGCAGGGACAGAGAAAGAGCCTGCATGCCATTTCTAAGGTCTTCAGGATCAAAGTGAGCAAAAAGGAGGGTCAAAAATTCTCTCTCCCTTTTTCAAAAGACCGTTTTCACTCAGAGGGGGGAGGGGCAGGTTGTTTCTGTGACCTTGGGAGGAGTGGAAAGAGAACCAAGACTGATGCTTGGTTTAGATGAGAATAATAATGTTATAGAAACTTTCTCGCTCTTCAGTGGGTGCTGGGGATTTGAAAGAGAAGAGGAGACAGAAAGTGAACTTGGGGGAGGAGTTAGTTGGGTGTTGGACTTGGAGAAAGCAGAGATAATACAAGGTTGGAAAGGAACCTAAAGTAGGAGGCACTGATGTTTGTGAAATGGGGGACCCCCCACCCTGAGTCCCTTTCACCCTGGGGGCAGTGTCGTTCGTCCTGTCCAGAATGGCAGCCTGTGGAGGCACCTGCAAGACCAAAGTCACTGTCTCCAAGCCTGTGTGGGACTTCTTGAGCAAGGAGACACCAGCCCGGCTGGCCCGGCTCCGGGAAGAGCATCGTGTGTCCATCCTCATCGATGGCGAGACTTCTGACATCTATGTTCTCCAGCTTTCCCCACAGGGCCCTCCCCCCGCCCCTCCCAATGGGCTCTACCTGGCCAGGAAGGCTCTTAAGGGGCTGCTGAAAGAGGCGGAGAAAGAGCTGAAGAAAGCTCAGAGGCAGGGGGAGCTTATGGGCTGCCTGGCTTTGGGGGGTGGGGGGGAACATCCTGAGCTGCACCGCCCAGGCCCACCCCCGCTCCGAGCAGCCCCACTCTTGCCCCCAGGGGCACGGGGGCTTCCTCCTCCCCCTCCTCCCCTGCCCCCTCCCCTTCCTCCCCGCCTCCGGGAGGAGGCAGAAGAGCAGGAGAGTACCTGCCCCATCTGTCTGGGGGAGATCCAGAACGCCAAGACATTGGAGAAGTGTCGGCACTCTTTCTGTGAAGGCTGCATCACCCGGGCCCTGCAGGTGAAAAAGGCCTGTCCCATGTGTGGCCGCTTCTATGGGCAGCTGGTAGGCAACCAGCCCCAGAATGGACGGATGCTGGTCTCTAAGGACGCCACACTCCTACTGCCCAGTTATGAGAAGTATGGCACCATCGTCATCCAGTATGTCTTCCCGCCCGGTGTCCAGGGGGTAAGGAGACTACCGCCTGCCTTTACCCTTTGTTTCCCTCTCTCCCCCAGCTCCTTCTCTGATCTAGGAAAGCTAGGGGAGGGTGAGAGTGTTTTTGAGATGTGATACAGTTTTGCTGTTTCCACTGTATGCCTTTTGCTATATGACTTCCCACTCAATGCCCTGGAGCTAGGAGGTCCCATGAGGCCCAGCTTTTCCATCCCCCCAACCCCATAGCACACATGAAAATCGGGTATCAGAGGAAGGAATTAAATACTATTTCCAATTCTGTAAAGATGATGGCTCAGGTGCAAGCAGGCACAGCAGGAAGGGATCTAACCTTTCTCCCAGAGCTGGGAGTGTTACTCCATGCCAGACTTATGAGGGAGGAAAACCTTGATGACCGTAGATTCAAATAGAAGTGGTCAAGAGCCTACAGGTGACTTCCTGCTTGACAAAGAGTAATTTCCAGTCCTGCTTTGCAGAGGGATGAGGAAGCTCTGAAGAAGAATAGAAAAATGGAATAGGTTAGGCAGTGGAAAAAGCATTGGGCGTGTCTTCAGGTAGAGAAGGGAAGGCTGAAAGGTAAATTAGCCTGTCTTCACATTTCTGCTGAGTTATCCGGAGAGTAAGGACCAGCTACCTTCCATCACTTCTGGGACTCCATTTGTTGCTGAATTGAGACTTGAAGGATTGAGACCAGGAGAAAGAGCCTCTTAACAATAAGGACTTTGTCCAGAAATAGGCTCCTGCCGCCCAGACCCTAGAGTCTCTCCTTGCCTGAAAGGCTGTCAGCCTGTCGCTGCCCTGTCAGCCTTCGCTGGGTGTGCACAGACAAAAGGCTGGCCAGGGTGAACCTCCATTGGCATTATGGTCTTAAGAGGTCCAGCTACTCACTGCCCACTTCGCTTCCCCCTCCTCCCAGGCTGAACACCCAAACCCAGGAGTTCGGTATCCTGGCACCACTCGGGTGGCCTACCTCCCGGACTGCCCTGAGGGTAACAAGGTGCTGACCCTGTTCCGAAAGGCGTTTGACCAGCGTCTCACCTTCACTATTGGCACGTCAATGACCACAGGGAGACCGAATGTCATCACCTGGAACGACATCCACCACAAGACCAGCTGCACAGGGGGACCCCAGCTGTGGGACACTTCTTCATTTCCCTCTACTTGGCTCCTCCCCTTTGTCTGTTTCCACTGAGAGAACAATTGCCTCTCTCTGGGAGCCTCCTAACTGGAGTGGGCCAGCCCCAAACTATTCAACCATCTCTTCCATCCCAGTTTCTCCTACATTTAACCTGGTCCTGATATGCCCAGTTTAACCTGCAAAAATAAGCAGAATTGGGCTGATTTATCTCGGATTTGGATTACATTAGGGGAGGGAGCAGAGGGCCCACAATGGGGCACCCAGAATGAGTGTGAGCATGGGGATAAGGCTGAACAGCTGACCCTGACCCTCATTTTTCTTTGCTTTCAGGTTTGGGTACCCAGACCCCACCTACTTGACCCGGGTGCAAGAGGAGCTGAGAGCCAAGGGTATCACAGATGATTGAAGGACATCCCTTTGCCAAGGCCCCTGCCTTTGTCCTCCACTAGGACCCAACAGAAGCCTCTGTTCTCTTCTCTCCCTCTGCTCCCCCATACCACACAGTAGGGGACCTGTCTGACTGGGGAGGAGTTCAGAGAGGGATGGGGCAACCCCTTCCTCTGTCCCCACAGGCCAAGTGCTTCAGTGCAGTGTGAGCTGCTCCCTGCTGGCAGAGGCTGTTTCTCAGGCTCTGCTCCCCTCTGGTGTACATACTCCCAGTCTTCCTGCCCCCTCCATTGCCCTTGGCTTTTTCTGGTCTGTCTGTGCTCCAGTGACTAAGCTGAGAAAGGACCTGGGTGGGCAGGGGAGGGGTCTTGAACGCCACTCCCATCCCATACTGCTCCACTGCTGAACTCTGGTGCAGGGGAGGGGGAATCAGCTGGTGTGAGCCCCCATGGAGCGGCCCTGCGTGTTCTTAACCAGTTCCCCATCTACCTTAACCTTGTCCTTTCCTGTGTCTTTGTTTCTGTCCGTCTGTCTCCTGCTCTTCTCCGCCCCCTGTAAGGAGCCTCCTTACCCTGTTCTGGAACTGCCGCCAAACTGTAGCTTTTAATTTAATAAAAATAAAGTAAAATATGCAACTCTCTGCCACACCCGTTCTGTTCTGTGGGCTGGTGGGGGTGGGGTGGGGAGCGGGACCTGCTGAGAAGGGGATGGGGGTGGATGAGGAAATCCCTGTGGGCCTCCCGAGTCTCTGCCGGCACAGGGCCTGGGGAAACGGCATGTACTTAGTGCGATCCACAATAACACGGCGAAGCCCCAGGTCACGCTTCGACTTGGAATCAGTATTAAGAGGGGTTGTTGATGCACTACGGTTGTAGGAAGGAACAACCCTACCCCTTCTGAAAAGTTTGGCTGGGGTGGGAGTGGGGGCGGAGCCGGGCAGGGGGCGGACTCGTCGGCAGCAACTCCCCGGACGCACGCAGGCCTCAGAGCCCCCCAGCTTCCGTACCCCTCGGCCTGAAACTTGGAGCTGGGTAGGGGTCCAACATGAAGCCCCCAGACCGCCCCGCCCCTGGCCGCACTGACCGGATACTGGGGGTCATGGGGGGCATGCTGCGCGCATGCGCCCTACCCGGGCAGGAGGGGGTAAGAAAGGGCGAATGTGGTGGGGTTCGGCGGTCTTTAGGGGGCTTCAGGACGGCTGCACCCCACAACTCAATTTACCCGCAAAAGCAAATTTTGCGGGGCGCCCGCAGGAATCCAAGAGTTCCATTAAGAGGGCCACAGCCATGCTCTGGGCGAACCGTTCCCTCCACCCCAGCCTTGGCGACCCTTTCATAACAATGTGGGTTTTGACAGCGGGGAGAAGGGGAAGGGGAAGGTTAAGGCTGGGCGTGAAGGGCGGGTGCCTGACGGTCATTCTATCCCCGCAGCCTCCGAAGAGAAGCCCCCTAGGGCCGGAGGGGACCGAGCCAGAGTCCGCCTGTACGGAGGGGGATCAGAGAGGGGAGCGCGAACCTGAGGTCCCCGCTTGGGATCCGCTGCCCGGTAAGAAGCTGGCGGTGGGGTGGGGCACAGTTGGCCATCCTGCGCAAAGTGGAAAATTAAGAAAAAATGCTGCCCTTATTAGCATAAAGGTTCGCATCTAATTTGCATGAGACCCGTTTAATCGCTGAGACCTCCACGCTTCTTCTCGCCCTCTAGCCTGCTGTGTGTCCCCCACTCAGCCGGTCCCGCGCCCCCGCAGGCGGAGTGTCCCCGCGCCCCACCCCTGGCCCCTCGCCAGCCCAGGCTCCAGGACTTCGCCTTAATTGGTGATTAGCTTCGGCTGGAGTCCCGGGCCAGGAGGAAAGAAGGGTCGGGTGAGAGGGCGGCACCTGGGCTGTCTTCCCCACAAAGAGCCCCCCATTCACGCACCCCCACCCGGGGGGGGGGGCCTTGTCCACCTCTGCCCAGCTAGGGGCAGCCCAGCTCCAGGCCATCTTCGCACAGGCCAAGGCCGCATCCTTCGGGCTTTCTCCACCGCAGAGGCCGAGTGGCGATCCGCGCAGACCCCACCACGGGCTTAACCCCCACCCCGCGCTCCGCAGTCCGAGCCGGAGAAGCAGGAAGGAGGGGAACCCCCGGGCTGGGGCGCCCAGGATGCGGAGGAGGGGCAGAGGCGCTGGGGACGTGGAGTGGGAACGTGGTGGTGCCTGGGGGAGGGGGGATTGGGGCGGGAACCCGACACTGGCTAAAGGGGGAACGCGAGGGAGAGGGCGGAGCTGGGGCGCAGAGGCCCCTCCCCGCGGCGGCACAGCGGCTGGGCCTGTTATTCGTCTCGCCGCTCGGCCGGGACCCGCGCAGCGCCAGGGACTCGGGGAGTCGCCCCCCCCACCTCCTCCCCTGCCCGGGCCTAGAACCATCCCCAACCCGAGTGGCCGGAGACGGAGCTGAAGCGGCTGCCGCATCCCGGCCCAACCTCTCCCACCATCCCTCCCATCCCCGCTGGACATCTGGACCCTGGGCCCCGCACCGACAGGGCTCCGGAAACCCTCCCCGCCCAGCCCCGCGGTCCGGCCCGCACCGCCCTCACTGCGGAGCCCCCAGCCCTCCTCCAGACTAGACTTCCGCCTCCCCCTGGACGCCCCCTCCCGGTCCCCTCCCTCCCCCCCTCGCCCAGCCTGGAGCGGGGGTAGGAGGGAGGGGGGGTGTGCGCCCTGCTGCGTCCCCGCCCCGCCCCGCCCCCCGTGATTCCCCCTGCATGGCCGGCCCGGGTGGGGGGAACGGGGGGGCCCGGGCGCCATGCGGGAGGGGCACAAGGGGGGTCGCTGTGCCTGTCCCAATGTGATCCGAAAAGTGCTGGCGAAATGCGGCTGCTGCATCGCCCGGGGGGGACGTGGTGAGTGTGAGGTCTCCAGGGCTCAGCGTTGAATGGGGGGCGGGCTGAGGGTTCAGGACTTGTTTGCCCTGGCCCTAGGGATTTAGAAGCTGGAGACTACCTATATTTTCCAGGAAATACTTAATAGATGATCTCTAAGATCCCGTCTGCCTCCCAATTTTCTAGTTAAGGAAATTGGGGAAGGGGCAGGGCTTTCCTGTAGTCAGCTGGGTCGGAGAAAAACCCTCCACCATCCCCTTAGGCCTAGAACCGCATCTTCCCTCAAATCCTTGTGCTAAGATCCTACTTGAGCTCTGAAGAGGGCCAGGGGGGTGGAGGAATGAGGAGCGAGAGGATCTACCAGGGGCTTTCTCAAAAATCGCAGCTCCTCTGTCCCTGAACCCAGGCCAGAAATAACCCAGATAAGCTTTCCTAACTTGCCCTTTCCATTGGGTTTGCGCATGTTGGGGAGGTGGGCTGCAGACAGTCTTTTTTTATGATAGTGATCACTGACGTGGGTGGAGGAGGGGATGGGGGTGGCAGATGTGCTCTTAGCTCTTCCTACCCCCCTTCTCAGAGAATGGTTTGTACCCATTGGAAGGGGGAGGGTTGTAGGAGAGCAGATGGCCACCCCCAGCTTCCAGTGTCTGTCCAGATGGCTGCCCCCACCCCCATATCTGTGCCATGCTCAGGATATCAAGGGAACCTCCACGTATTACTGGGGGTTCCAGGCCTGGGGAGCCAGGCATTTACTGTCCTTCCAAGGGTGCCCTGGTGAAATTTTCTGTCCTGGCTAACTCAAATGAGGACGGTAAGAGAGTGAGCCCTGGGAAGAGGGGCTGAGCATCGGAGAGAGGAGACTCTGAGAGCTTCCTAGGGATCCTGAGTCTGGAGCTAGAGCAATATCTATCACCCCTTTTCTCTCTCCCCACCCCATTAGAATCCTACTCCATTGCTGACAGTGAGGGGAGTATCTCGGCTTCAGCTGCCTCGGGTCTGGCTGTCCCCTCTGGCCCCAACTCCGGCCTCAGCTCTGAACCCTGTTCCCCGGGCCCCCCAGGGCCCATCAGTGGCCTGAGAAGATGGTTGGATCACTCCAAACATTGTCTTAGTGTGGAAACTGAAGTAGATGGTGGCCAGGCTGGACCATATGAGGTGAGTAGGGAACACCACAGAAGCATGTAGGACATCCGTGCAGGACACTGGGAGAGAAGACAAGTTGGGGGCTATTGGTCAATGGGGAGACACAGACACTGTCCCTGACCTCGGGCACTTGACCTTGGCCCCTAGAACTGGATGCTGGAACCAGCTCTAGCCACAGGAGAGGAACTTCCAGAACTGACCCTGCTGACCACACTGTTGGAGGGCCCCAGAGATGAGACGAAGGTATGATGATGAAACGGGTCTGGGGGGCTCCCCTCACCCAAGAGGCATCCATTTGCTTCCTCTAGGATGTTCTTTTCTCTCAGCTACCTGAGGAGGAGAGTCTGTCCCAAGCCCCTGAGAGTGAGGAGGAACAGAAAAAGAAGGCTCTGGAAAGGAGTATGTGAGTGTCCGCACACCCTCCCTCCCTCCCTGCCGCTGCACAGCGTCCAGAAGACTGCCCCTCACGTTTTAGATTTGAGAATTGGAATTTCCTCTGAGGTTGGCTGTGGAAAGGAAGGGGCTTCTAGTCCAGGAGGGAGAAAGTGGCTAAACCAAGGATGTGCACTCCTTTCTTCCCAGGTATGTCCTCGGTGAACTGGTAGAGACAGAGAAAATGTATGTGGAGGACTTAGGACAGATTGTGGAGGTAACTCCCCTTTCCTTTCCCAGCCCTTTCCCTCTGCCCAGGGCTAATTTTAAGAGATGCCTTGCCCAGCTGGCATAGCTTAGGGGTTGAGTGTCAGCCTATGAACTAGGAGGTCATCGTTCGATTCCTGGTCAGGGCACATGCCCAGGGTTGTGGGCTCCATCTCCAGTATGGGGCGTGCAGGAGGCAGCTGATCAATGATTCTCTCTCATCGTTGATGTTTCTGTCTCTTTCTCTCCCTCTCCCTTCCTCTCTGAAATCAATTAAAAAAATTTTTTTTAAATAGAAAAAAAAAGGAAACAAAAGAAAAAATTTTTAAAAGAATAAAAGATGCCTTGATGCTCCGTTATCCCACCTTCCCAATCCCCCTACATCCTGCACTTATTATGGAGGGAGTGTTCCCACCAGGACTGGCCCCACATACCTATGTGCCCACCCCAAACTTCCCACAGGGTTACATGGCCACCATGGCTGCTCAGGGGGTCCCAGAGAATCTTCGAGGCCGTGACAGGATTGTGTTTGGGAACATCCAGCAAATCTACGAGTGGCATCGAGAGTGAGTGGTGGAGCCCTGAGAGCAAGAGGGAGGGGCATTTGTCTGGTTGTCTCAGTGTCCAATCCATGGCCCAGGAGCTATTGTTGCCTGAGGAGGGTTTGGAGAGGCTTCAAGGGGAGCATTACTAGGGCAGACAACCCTAAGTTGCAGGGGTGGGGATATTTGACCTATCTTTTCCCTGCCAACCCCACTAGCTTTCTCCTGGGGGAACTACAGCGGTGTTTGAAGGATCCTGATTGGCTGGCTCAACTATTCATCAAACATGTGAGGCTTGAGAGGGTAGGGCGGGGAGGGGCTTGCGAGTGGATGGGACTGTGGAAGTGCTCTTCCTTTTCACTCATCCTGCTCTTTCTTAAACTTTACACCTCCTAGGAGCGCCGGCTGCAAATGTATGTGGTATACTGTCAGAATAAACCCAAATCAGAGCATGTGGTGTCAGAATTTGGGGACAGCTACTTTGAGGTCAGTGGCTGAGGTACCTTGGGAAAGGAGGGACGGAATCCTCATGAGCAGGCTTTCCAGGCTGCATAACCACTGTGTATCCCTGTCTCCAGGAGCTCCGGCAGCAGCTGGGGCACCGATTGCAGCTCAATGATCTTCTCATCAAACCAGTGCAGAGGATCATGAAATACCAGCTGCTGCTCAAGGTCAGGACCACCTTCCAGCTGGCTGGGACAGCTCTTTCTTCATTCATCTCCTCAGGGTTCCTAAGGCTTCCCCCAGACTTCCTAGAGGCCTCCACCTGTGTCCTGGGGGTGGCTGTGAGAGCTTCTGAGAATGTCCTCATGACTTCCCTGAACATTCTTTTCTGTGTCTTAGGATTTTCTCAAGTATTACAGTAGAGCTGGGATGGATACTGAAGAGCTGGAGGTGAGGACTTCTAGGTCTTCCAGGACACATCACACACACCTTTATCTTCTTAGCCCCCTGGATTCCCCCAGCTCCTTGGGTGGTATAGAGCTGTCTGGTTTAAGGGGAGGCTGTAGGGGGTCAAAACATGATCTGAAGTCAAAACATGGCTCCTTCCTAATGACACTGCTTCTCTCTTCCCTTGCATCCCAGCGAGCTGTGGAAGTCATGTGCTTCGTGCCCAAGCGCTGTAATGACATGATGACCCTGGGGAGACTGCGGGGATTTGAGGTATGGGGATGGAGCAGGAAACCTGAGGACCAGTGCTCTTCTGTCTCAGTTTGAGATTCAGGAAGTCCTTATGGGGAATTGTCCTTTCCTGGTGCTACCCTATGGTTGGTTGGGAGTGTCAGGGGAAGGAGGGAGGAGCAGAGAGTTCCCTCTTTTTTCTTCTTGTTTTTTTTTGTGTTTTTTTTTTTTTCTGGAAGACCACTGTCCTTTGGTTCTAGGGCAAACTGACTGCTCAGGGGAAGCTCTTGGGCCAGGACACATTCTGGGTCACAGAGCCTGAGGCTGGGGGGCTTCTTTCCTCCCGGGGTCGAGAGCGGCGTGTCTTCCTCTTTGAGCAAATCGTCATCTTCAGTGAGGCCTTGGGAGGAGGAGTGCGAGGTGGAACACCGCCTGGATATGTGTACAAGAGCAGCATCAAGGTGGGGAGGGGGCTACAAGGGACGGGTTTGACTGGGATGGGGGGAGGCCTCTGAGAGGATGCCCGGCTCTTGGATTTGTTGGAGGGGGCAGGAGCTAGAGAGGGCCTGAAGAATTTGGGGGCACTATCTCCTATTTGCCAATCCAGGTGAGCTGCCTTGGACTAGAGGGGAACCTCCAAGGTGACCCTTGCCGCTTTGCTCTGACCTCCAGAGGGCCAGAGGGTGGGATCCAGCGCTATGTCCTGCAGACTGCAGATGCTGCAGTTAGTCAGGCCTGGATCAAGCAAGTGGCTCAGATCCTAGAAAGCCAACGGGACTTTCTCAATGGTGAGTTCTCACCCTCTCTCCTCCACATGCTCCCTTCTGAATCCCTTACTGCCCAATCTCCCATCCCTGCCCTCTGACCCTGGCTTCACTTGGTCCCCTATTCCCACTTCTCCACTAATAGCTCAAGAATTGGTAACTCAGCCCTAGCTGGTTTGGCTCAGTGGATAGAGTGTCGGCCTGCGGACTGAAGGGTCCCAGGTTCGATTCTGGTCAAGGGCACATGCCAGGGTTGTGGGCTCAATCCCCAGTAGGGGGTGTGCAAGAGGCAGCCGATCAGTGATTCTCTCTCATCATTGATGTTTCTGTCTCTCTCCCTCCCTCTCCCTTCCTCTCTGAAATCAATAAAAATATATTATGTATATAAAAAAAGAATTAGTAACTCAGAATCCTCTAAAGGTCAATTTACATGGATGACACCTTTGGAGGGAGAGCAAAATGGGAGGATGGCCTGAGCAGAGCCCTGAGGGAAAGAAAGGACCTGTCTCTGCTGTAACCCTCCTTCTGTTCTTCTCTTTGCCCCAGCATTGCAATCACCCATTGAGTACCAGAGACGGGAGAGCCAGACCAACAGCCTGGGGCGGCCAGGAGGGCCTGGGGTGGGAAGCCCTGGGAAAATGCGGCCTGGAGACCGGGCCCAGGTCAGCACACACAGGCCCATCAATGGCTCTCTCCCTTCCCTGCTGCTGTTACCCAAAGGGGAGGTGGCCAGAGGCCCCCTGCCCCTGGACACACAGGTACGAAGAATGGTGTTGCCTGGTTATAGGGGTAGAATGGGGAGGGCCTCTCTTGTTCCAGGATCCCCAAATCCTTCTCCCCCGTATCATTCCTCTTCCACCGCCTTCCTTCTGTCTACTCCTTTCTACTTCCCATTTCTTACCCTCCTCCCTCCACTTTAACTGATGGTCTCAGGTAATCTAAGATGTCTCTCTGGCAAAAGGTGGCTTCACTAGGGGCTTACACTGAAAAGAGAGGAGTCGGGGTGGATTCCTGAACTTTTTTGATTCTCTAATTTGAGTCTTTCTTCAGGCCCTCAGTGACATCCCCCAGATTCCTCGTGACTCTCCTTCAGTTCCACCAATTTCAAACCCTCCCTGCCAGGCCAGACTTGCCAAGTTGGATGAAGATGAGCTGTAACTGGTAAAGACCATGGGGGTGGTGCTGACTCAGCTACTCTCTTCCCCAAGGAACTTCAGGGCAATCCTTCTGGCCCTGCTCCAGAATTCCTCCCTCTTGGTGTATCTGGAGGTGGGCAAGGCTGGGAGTGGTGTCAACTTGGAGGAGGGTACCTAAACTCAAAAAGACTTCTTTCTGTCCCGGGAACACAGGTTCCTTCAGCTCCCACCCCTATGCATGCATCACAGGTCCTCCACAAAAGAAGGATATGTGGGTGGGTGGGAGGGCTGGGGCAAGGGCCAAAATATTGGTTTTGATTTTGTTTTTTTTCTGTTTTCTGAGAATAAAGGTTTTGTTATATCACTGAGGCTACTGTCTTGGCAGAGGGAAGGGGAGGCTTTGGTAGGGTAAGTGGGGTGAAGTGGTACGGAAGAGATCAGCTGACCTCTCAAATCAGTTTGAGCAGGGGCTGGTGAAAGGAGAAGGGCACTGGCTGTAAGATAAAAGCTGACGTTGCTACCTCTCAGTCCAGGCCTGGGACTTGGGGCCACTGGAAACTCTAGATCCTTGATGAATCCTCCACCTTACCCAGCCCCTCTTTCTCTCCCATTTGGCCTCTGATCTAGACCCCCACTGGAAAGCCCAATGTAATGATTGCCCACCACTCCCCCAAAATCCAGACGCTAAAGTACCAAATGCCAACGTACCTTTCCTTCTGAGGCTTCCATGTTCAGCTGAGGTAGAATGGGAAGGTGGAGAGGATGCTGGAGACCACGGCCCCTTCTGCCTCTGGGTCTTCTTATTTTTGCTGTCTGGGAAGTCATAAGGCATGTCCACACTGAACAGGAATGGATTTCTCTTCAAGCCATAGACCCAAGATTGTAGAGGCCAAAGGGGTCTTCACCCCTCCCAACTTCTGGGACAGCCCCAGGGACAGAGAAAGCTAAACGTGCAGAGATCCATGTCCAGATTCCCTGTCCTGGGTCCTTGGTCATCGGTGTGCCACTGTCCCTTTGTCCCCTGGGCCGGGTCACGTGTACTTGGGCTTCCTCAGCAGACAATAGACTGCTAGGGTGGGGGTGGTGAGGAGGAGCTGGAGCCTCCCTGTGGGGCTGAGGTCCCTCTGGCCGACAATGGGGGGAGGGGCCTCTTAAGGGGGAGACAGGACGTACAGCCCAGATAAGACTTAGGGGGAACAATAGAAGGAATTGAAGAAGAGAGACCCACCCTCACTGTTCCCCACCCCCAGGACTTTGGGGTCAGGGACTGGGGACCAGAGGGTGATGGGGAGGGGTGCTAAGGATTCCTGAGAGTGGAGGAGGGGATGGGGCAAATAGGATGCTAGAGCTCAGAACCTCTGCATCTCTTTAGGGATCAATGGGGTACATGAGGTGGGTGGACAGGTGACTCTTTTGTACCTAATATAACCACAAATATGCATTTGAGTGCCTACTTTGTGACTTGCACTTGTATGTAATCTATGATGTTTTGGGTTTTTTGGCTTCTAAGGAAAAAAAAAATTTCCTATCAGTTCAGTATTCTTTCTGGGGTCCTGAACTGGGGATTTAGGCTCAGGCGCTCCCACAAAGATGTGGAGTGGTGGTTCTCTGTCATCCTGTCTAATACATATATCTGCTTCCCACCTAGTTGTTCGTGGAACTGAAGAGGCCAGCAGACCTCCTTACACTCTCTTGGGGATAACCTGAGCCCCAAGAGGCTGTGGGTCTGGGGAAAGGAGACGCTGGGGTCGGAACCGCTGAACTCTTGCTCAGTGGCTCTAGGAATGAACCTAGAGGAGCCAGCTTCTAATTCAAAGGGAACTCAGTGAAGAGGTGCAGAGTGAAAAGGCTTAGGAGTGGAAAAGTGGGGGTTAGGTGTTGAGGATGTGCTTGCCTTTTGGCTTACCTCTCTGGTCCCTAAACCTTTCCACAGCCCTCTCCCCTAGCTGACTCCAGAGCTTTTGACTTGGCCAAGGATATCTGAGGAAGCGCCTAACACAGAGACACCCCCTCCCCAAGCTCTCTTCAGCTGGTAGAAGGGCGCCTCCGGGGCCGGATTGGGCCCTGCTTCAGGGAGGCGGGACTCAGGCTAGCCGGTGGAGGGGTATTTAAGACTGGGCGGAGTTGGAGGTGGCCCAGGGCAAAATGAGTGGGCTACTGGGCGCCAGGACCTGCTCAAGCCCAGGAGAGGCCTCCGACCTTAACTTCCCACTGGGCGCCAAGCTCAGGGAACCTCTCACCCAGGCGCGGTTCCAGCAGCTCTTCGGGGGCGCAGAGCAGGCGCAGGAACTCCTGGCAGAGTCCCGCCGGCCCGGGCTGTGCGGACTGTGGAGGCGGCGGGCCCGCGCCTGCTCCGGGCCGGGGGCGTGGCGCCTGCTGCTGGCGCGGCTGCCCCCGCTGCGCTGGCTGCCTGAGTACCGCTGGAGGGCCTGGCTGCTCGGGGATGCGGTGGCTGGAGTGACCGTGGGCGTCGTGCACGTGCCCCAGGGTGAGCGGCCCCAACACCCGCCTGTCAGAGGGCTGGGGAGACCCAGGGGGTGGGAACTCGGGAGCGAGGTGGTGGGTTCGTGTGGTTGAGGGTTCGGAGACAAGTTCTGGGTAAGGACTACGGAGCTCCATCAGATCCCCGCCCCCAGCTGCCCTCACGTGCGCAATCCTTGGAGAAGTCTTAGACTCGTTCCGGCTCAGGGAACTGGAGAGAAGAGAGAAGCACAACGCCTGCCCCCCCAGGTCTCCGCTGGGGTTATGGATCTGTGACCTTGTCCACCCAGCGACTTCCCACCAGGCCCGTTAACCCCTCAGTTCCCTCTGCCATCCCCTTGCCAGCCTCTGAGAGTGGAAAGAGGGCAGCATCCTGAAGCTGGGCACCCTTCATCCCTCCACCCCATCAGACCTTTCCTTCCACCTCCCCGCCCCCCTCCAGGCATGGCTTTTGCCCTCTTGACCTCCGTGCCCCCTGTGTTTGGCCTCTACACGTCTTTCTTTCCCATCCTCATCTACACCTTGTTGGGGACTGGAAGACACCTGTCCACAGGTGAGTGACCCAGTGACCTCTGTGGGGTGAAAACGGACAGGGGTTTGAGGCTTCCGCTCTTGTAAGCTTCCTAGCTCTCATCCCCCAACGCACCGCCGTTCCCCTGCCATGACCCTCTGACCTAGGCAGTGCTTATTGGGGGTGCAAAGAGGTGGGAATTGACTCGGACTTTTCCCTCCTCATGAAATTGGGTTAAGTTTTCTGGGATTTGGAGGAGGGGAGAAGGGATGTGCAGTCACCCCAAGGAGCACGCAGTGCCGGCGATTGCAGGAGGGGGTGGGGGTGCAGTCGGGACAGTGTTCGCCGCTTGCTGCCCTCTCCTAGCCGCCCCGGTTCCCGGCTTCCGCACCGGCTCAGCCTCGCGGTCTTCACCCGGGCACAGCTTCTAGGGCCCCGCCGCCTGGGCCGAAAACGCAGAGCCCGGGCTGTCGCAGCGCCCCAGGCGGCACAGCGGGTAATTTCTGCGTCTGTCCTGCGGCCCTAGGAACGTTCGCCGTCCTCAGCCTCATGACGGGCTCCGCCGTGGAGCGGCTGGTGCCCGAACCGCTCGAGGGGAACCTGAGCGGAATCGAGAGGGAACAGCTGGACGCTCAGCGGGTTGGGGCAGCTGCGGCCTTGGCCTTTGGGAGCGGGGCGCTGATGGTGAGGGAAGACCCTGGGGGAGCAGGGGGTCCACGCTGGGGGCCTGGGGTAACTGAGCCAGGGGAAAGGGGGGGGAGGGGGGAAGCAGGTCGCCCGCGCCGGTCTCGGTCAGAGGTGCGCCGAGAAACGGGCACCCTGCGCCCCAGCTGGTCCGCTCCTCCTCCGGCAGTGACCGGGCATCTCCCCCCCGCCCCCCCCCCAAGCTGGGGATGTTCGCGCTGCAGCTCGGCGTCCTGTCCACCTTGTTGTCCGAGCCAGTGGTCAAAGCGCTGACCAGCGGGGCCGCGCTGCACGTGCTTGTGTCCCAGCTGCCGAGCCTTGTGGGGCTGCGCCTCCCGCGCCAGATCGGCTGCTTCGCTCTCTTCAAGGTGGGCCGGGACGGGAGGGCCACGGGAAAGAGGCTTCTAGCGGTCCCGGAGGAGGGCAACCGGAAAGGGATGGAAGGAAGGACGAGAGGAGAGACGTGTGTCACGGGGGCGGGGCGGAGGAAAGGTTAGACCCTGAGGCTGAAGGAGGGTCGCCGCGGAGGCGGAAGCCCTGATGGGAGCCGGGAGAGCCTTGCTTGGGTCTGGTGGGCCCGCCGGGCACAGTCGCCCCCAGCTCGGGGCCCTCTGCTCACCGCCCGCCCGCAGACGCTGGCCGCTGTGCTGACCGCGCTGCCCCAGAGCAGTCCGGCCGAACTGACCATCTCCGCACTCAGCCTGGCGCTGCTCGTGCCGGTCAAGGAATTGAACGTGAGGTTCCGAGACAGGCTACCCACCCCGATCCCAGGGGAAATCGTCATGGTGAGGATGGCTCTTGGGTACCGGCCCCCTGCGCCTCACAAACCCTGCCCATCCTGTAGGAACTGGCCGCTGCCGCCCCCTAATGGAGTGCTGAGAGGCCACAGCCAGAGGTCCTGCTTACACAAGTCCTTTGCTAGGCTTCTTCCCAGAACTCTTTGACCCCCCGGAATCCCACACCCACACGTTTCCTCTCCTCGCGCCGAGTTCCCTCCACAGCTCCTAGAGCGCCTTCTTCCTCCTTACAGCGCTCGCCTCCACTCCCATCTCGCTCCTTGCCGGGTCCTTCTAACTCCCTTTCCCTTTCCACACCTACCTACGTTTCTCTTTCCAAGTAAATAAATGTTTAACGTCTCCAAAGACACACTACGCACCCGCAGACATGGCCAAACTTCCCTACGGAGAATGGCTTGGTTTTGCCTCCTAATACCCACATGCCTCCCTCATAGGACCCCCCCCCCCCGCCCCATGGGGAGGTAACATTAGGGGGTTGTCTCCTGAGTGAGAGGGACCCATCCATCTCTCTCCATAGCCCCAGAGAGGTATCACTCCTCTTTTCTTTTCTTTTCTTTCTTTTCTTTTCTTTTCTTTTTTTAATATATTTTATTGATTTTTTACAGAAAGGAAGGGAGAGGAATAGAGAGTCAGAAACATCGATGAGAGAGAAACATCGATCAGCTGCCTCCTGCACACCCACTACTGGGGATGTGCCCAGAACCAAGGCACATGCCCTTGACCGAAATCGAACCTGGGACCCCTCAGTCAGCAGGCCGACGCTCTATCCACTGAGCCAAACCGGTTTCGGCATCACTCCTCTTTCCATCCCCACTCTCCTTCACTCTACATTAGTTGTCGGGCAGCCATCCCAAACACACCCAAGCTCCCCCAGTTGCTAGGCTCCGGCAACCACCTAATCCCGCATTTTGATCCTCTCTCATGTTGGGCCCTTGTAGCCTCTGCCAGGGGACCCGTTTCCTCCCACGCCCTAATACACGCTCTTCCCCAGGTGCTTCTGGCCTCTGTGCTCTGCTTCGCCTCTTCCCTGGACACGAGATATGATGTCCAGATAGTGGGGCTGCTGCCTGGAGGGTAAGAGAGAATGAAAGAACGCCAGCGTGGCTCCTCTCACACCCAATACCCCCTTTTGTCCTGCTCCACCCTTTTGGTCTCTGTCTTCCCTATAATCCCTGGTACACCCAACCCATCTTCACCTTGGATCCCTCTCTCTCCAGATTCCCTCAGCCTCTCCTCCCCAACCTGTCTGAGCTACCTAGGATTCTGGGTGACTCACTGCCCATCGCGCTGGTTACTTTTGCTGTGTCCGCCTCCCTGGCCTCCATCTACGCAGACAAGTATAGCTACACTGTTGACTCCAACCAGGTGTGTTTCCGACTGAGGTCTCCAACCTCACTCAGGAGACAACCCCCTAAGGTCACCTCCCCATGCCTTTGTCTCTCTCTTCATCTCACTGTCCACCCCAGGAACTCTTGGCTCATGGTGCCTCCAACCTCATCTCCTCGCTGTTCTCTTGCTTCCCCAACTCGGCCACATTGGCCACCACCAGCCTACTAGTGGATGCTGGTGGGAACACCCAGGTAAGCATGCGTCCCTGAGTGAGGAGAAAGGGTGGGGCGGGGAAGAGGGGCGTCCAGGTCCAAGTGGTAGAGAAACAGGTGGCAACTATATAAAGGAGGCTGGGCCCCAATCGGTTTGGCTCAGTGGATAGAGCGTCGGCCTGCGGACTCAAGGGTCCCAGGTTCGATTCTGGTCAAGGGCACGTACCTTGGTGCGGGCACATACCCAGTGGGGAGTGTGCAGGAGGCAACTGATTGATGTTTCTCTCTCATCGATGTTTCTAACTCTCTCTCCCTCTCCCTTCCTCTCTGTGAAAAATCAATAAAATATATTTTTTTAAAAATTAAAAATAAAGGAGGCTGGGACTCTGTGAGGGAGGGTGAGGGAGGGGATGGGATTATCTAGGTCGGGGAGAAAGAAAAAAAACTAAGTTCCATTAAGACCTTTACTGTAAGCACTTACAAAACTTATGGTGCCCCATGTGTAGTTCAAAGTAAAAACATTACTAAACTGTAAAATAAATTGAGACAAAATTCTAATTTTTTTCCCCATAAGGACATTTTCACTTAAAAAGAAATATCACATATCAAAGTTCCCCCTCATATTTTTATATTTTTGGTTCCTGTTACTCAGTTGGCGCCCTAAGCATGTGGTTAGCCTGCTTTTAGGGTAATCCCACTGTGGCTTTTAAGATGGAGGTGGGTTACACAAATAGAAAAGTTGAACTACATCTAGGGGAGACGAGTGAAGGAGGCATTTAACTGGGGGAGAGGGAAGGGTAGGTGTACATGGCAGAATATCAGGGAGCTCGTGAAGAGTGAGGAATATCTGTGTGGGAAGGGACTTGGGAGGACAGAGACTTTCAGGGAAGATGAGGCCCAGTGGGCAGGGAGACCACCTCTCACAGGAGGTGGGGGAGGCTCCCTCCCTTTGCTGCTTCCATTGACCCTTCCCTTCAGCTGGCAGGCCTCTTCTCCTGCATGGTTGTCCTGTCCGTGCTGCTGTGGCTCGGACCCTTCTTCTACTATCTGCCCAAGGTAAGGCGCAGAGGCCGTGTGGCGGTGACCTGGAGGGGCGGCTGTAATCCAGAGTATTGGGGTGGTTAGTTCCTTTCCTCTGCCCCAAGGCTGTCCTGGCCTGCATCAACATCTCCAGCATGCGCCAGATGTTCTTCCAGATGCAGGAACTTCCACAACTATGGCGCATCAGCCGCATGGACTTTGTGAGAAACAGCAGCATTGCCCTCTCCCACTTTCCCAGCATCCCCAGCCTCTGCCCTGGATCAAAGCTAATTGTCCTAGTCCTAAGTTCTGTAACCCCCCACCCACGCCCCCAACATGCATACTTCTTAATCCCTTTCCTCCGAGACAAGATGAGGGGTGGGGTTGGAACCCCTTCAGATCTGAATATTTTTAACTCTCCCGGTGGTGCCAAGTCTGGGGTCAGTGTGCTTGGTGTGTATCCATCGTTGGGTCAATCCTATCCCTTCCTTCTGTCTTTCTTTCTGCCTTCTCCTGAGCCATCCCTCCCCTTCACTTACTCTGGCAGCCACTGCCCCTGGATCCTTTCCCTTAGCAGTGATGGCCTGGCCTTTCTCCTAGGTATTTCACGTCCATCTATGTCCTGCAGGCGGTGTGGATGGTCACATGGGTGTCTGTGGTGACCCTGAGCGTGGACCTGGGCCTGGCCATAGGTGTGGTCTTCTCCATGATGACTGTGGTCTGCCGCACCCAGAGGTGGGAGTAGAGATGAGGGGAGTCAAGATGAAGGGGTGGGGGACGAGAACAGAGTGCTTGGGGTGACTTCTCAGCCAGGCCAGGCTGGGAATCTGACCCCAGCTCCCTGCCTAGGGTGCAGTGTGTGGCACTTGGACTAGCTGAGGGGACGGAGCTCTACAGGCCACTCAAAGAGAGCCACAAGGTGGGTGGGCTACAGCCAAAGAGGGGAGGGATGATTAGACCTGGATGTTTCTCTGACCCTCTGACCCCTTAGCTCCTCCAGGTCCCAGGGCTCTGCATCCTGAGCTATCCAACACCTCTCTACTTTGGGACCCGTGGGCAGTTTCGGCATCACCTAGAGTGGCACCTGGGGCTTGGCAGAGGCAAGGTGAGGGACTTGGTCAAAGGGGAGTGTGGGTTCTCTGTGAGTGGGAGGCAGGTGGGTTTCTGAGGGGGATCCTTGTGCTCAAGGTGTGCACGGTCATGCTTGTGCCTCCCAAGTGGTGACCGCTCTTTTCTACTCACAGGAGACTCCAAAGATAGAGGGCCCACCTGATGCAGGTGAGATGGGATGACGAGGAGGAAGGTTTGGGAATAATGCCTGGGAGCACCTGGGTACTCTGCCTTCTCCCATCCTAGGTGCTGAGCCTGTCAGAGTGGTGGTCCTAGACTGCGGTGGTGTCACCTTCGCAGATGCTGCTGGGGCCAGAGAAGTGGTACAGGTGAGGAAGAGGGGGGTTAAGGAGAAACTCCCCTTATCATCCCAGGCATACTCTCTGATGTAGGGTGTAACCCACTGCCCCACCTCTGCAGCTGGCCAGCAGATGCCAAGATGCTGGGATCCACCTTCTCCTGGCTCAGTGTAATGGTGAGGTGTGGAGTATGGAGGGAACTGGAGCCTGGGGAATGGCCGGACACTTGAGGGAGAGAAGAGGACACAGTGTGGACTTAGAGCCTGAGAGCATGACCCCCTCTCCACACAGCCTCAGTGCTCAGGACACTGACCCAGGCAGGACTCCTGGACAGAGTGACCCCAGAGCAGCTGTTTGTGAGTGTCCAGGATGCAGCTGCTCATGCCCTGGAGAGACTGGTGAGGGGACAGTAGCAACAGGGGTGGAAGCCAGGAGGTGCTGGGCTGTAGCAAGTGAGGAGTGAGTCAGGGGCTGAAGATCCAGGCAGAGGGATTTAAGAAGGGGGCTGAGGAGGAAGATGAAGGAAGGGATGGGGATGAAATGATTAATTTATCAAGATTAAGCCAGGGAACCCTGGCTGAGTAGCTCAGCTGGTTGGAGCATCTTCCTATATAATAATAATAATAATAATAATAATAATAATAATAATAATAATAATAAATTTGCAGGTTTGATTTCTGTTCAGAACACATACCTATGTTGTGGGTCCAATCCCCAGTCAGGGCGCATATAGAAGGCATCTGATGGATGTTTCTCTCTCACATCAATGTCTCTCTCTTTTTCCCCTCCCCTCTCTCTCTCTAATCAATAAATGTATTTTGGGTTGAGGATTTTTTAAAAAATGGGTGAAGAGCCGAGTAACTCGAGGTCCCAGAGGTGTTGGTGTGCCCCTCAGACTGCCAAATCCTGGACGAGGAAGAGAGGCGCACTTCATCCATTCCTGACACGTGCCCTCCCTTTTTCAGGAGCTCACTGGTCCGAAGACTTGCACAGTATGGGTCTGACCGGGACCCTTGGAGTATGGAAGGCCCAACAATACGTGTGTGAGGGCCTTGGCCCATGAGCCCCCTTACTTGATGTAACTAATAGAATAAAGCTGAGAGCCTCTGGGATTCATGAAGTGAGTCTGGGTGTCTGCACACCGCCCCTGGTGCCCCTTCCTCCATGCCCACAGCATCGCAGAGACACAACTAAGAATGCTTTCACCTGTGTGTTCACTGGCCCTCACCCCAGCTCCAATCACCAGGTCTCTCCATGGGGGTGGGGCTGCGGCCGGTGCACAGTCCTGGATCCAGAGATGGGGGAGGGGGGCACAGTCCTGGGAATACATGTTGGGGCCTTCCCCACGCACTCAGTCACCAGGAGAGGAGGGTTTCCACTTGAGGTTCTTAGAGTCCTTTGGGCTCTTTGGCACTTGGAAAGTGACGCCCCACCTCCATGACAGGGGTGGAGGGAGGACTTGGCACTGGCTGTGGGAAGAGTTATGGCTCCATCACACCCCTGGGCACTCACAGGAAGGAGGAGTGTCACCAGGACTAGCCCCTATTTGGGATCAGGTTCTGAAGGGGATTGGGGACAGTCAGTGGAGTGGTCGCTGGGGGTAGTGGGGTTTGCTAGAAATTTCTGGCAGGGACAAGAAGGCAGGCCCAGCCTGACAGTTGAAAGGCCCCGAGTGGCCGTCACTCCGCAGTCATGCACTGCAGTTGGTGTTTGAAGAAGAGCAGGCGGTGTTTGGCCACGTGACTTCCGTCCAGCGATCCTGGGTAACGGTACCGGGCATAAGTCTCTGTCCCAGGATCCCTGGATGTCCAAGGCAGCTTCAATTTGGACGCGTGATCCACTACGACGTCTGAGCAGGATCCCACCCGAAGGGAACCGAGTCCATCCAGGAAGAATTCTGGGGGTGGAGGAAAGGGGAGTGCACAATGAAGCGTCTTGAGAGTGCAGAAGGCCAACCCTCAGGGAGAACTGAGATTTGGGGTATGGAGGGTGCGCATGCACAGACTCCATTTCTAAGGGCCAGGGGAAGTGGGGTAGAGGTGGCAGTGACCACAGTGGTAGTGGAGTTCAAGGTGGACCCAACAGCTGTTTTGGGTGCGAAGATTTACGTGGTGTGCAGGCCAGGAGGCAGAAGCTCTTTCTCTTGGTAAAACTTCGAAGAACTGCTCTAGGGGAGCCGGATGGCAGCCTTGGGCTCCGCTGGGGGGCGCCCTTGGCGCCTGGCCGCAAGGAACCTCGCCTCGGAAGGGGACCCTGCCGGGAGAGGGCGCCACTCACCCAGGTGCGCCACGCGGTTGAGGCGCGGGTCGAAGCCGACCTCTCGCACTTTGTCGGTGCGTGCCAGGAAGAAGTTGACCACGCCGTCGGTGACCACGCAGCCCGGGAAGCCGACGAGCTCGTGGTGAAAGCCACGCCTTTGCCGGAGGCAGTTCCCGCGGCCCGGCGCGCCCGGCTCCACGCTCAACAGCTGCCGGTAGGTGGTGGCGAAGCCCGAGATCTCGCGCACAGCGCCCCCCACCTGCGGTGAATGGGAGGATGGCTCCAGGAGGGGCGGGGACTGGAAGGGGGTAGGTCTGTGCTCCCTCCTCCCTCTCCCCCCCCCCCCCGGGCACCCCGTGGTTCCCCTGCCCTGTCCTTTTCGACTCTACCCCTTCGGGGCCTAGATATACCCCAGGCTCCGCTTCTTCATCCTCTCTGGTCCCAAGGGCTGGCTGCTCTCCAGCCGGGGTTTTAACACCGGGAAGCCCTCTTTCTCCACCCCCACATCCTGCGGCCCCTCCCCTACCAGGTCCAACGGCGTCCGTTCCAACACATCCACAAGCCTCTCCAGCTGCGTCCGAGCGGTGAAGATAAAATCGTCGTCCACCCACAGTACGTACTTGGTGGTCACTTGGGACACGGCCAGGTTCCGGCCTGCGAACCAGCCCTGGGAAGGGTATGTATGGTTGGCGAGGCCGTGGTTAGGACATACCTCTTTGCCACCTTTCCTTTTCACTCTTGATCACTCTAAACAGCCTGTACCCCTCTCCACACTTCGAGTTCTTGTGACTTGCGGGGAGCTAGGTAAAAAATACAGTTTCCCATTGTCAGAGTCAGTGTTGGGGGGGAGGTGTCTTGGAATGCATTTAATTCCTGAGTGCATTCATTCAACTATTTATCACGCACAAACTAGGTGCTAAGCACCATTCCAAGAATGCAGCGCGAATAAAATAGACACAATTACATGATTTCTGCTTTCACCGAGCTTACATTCCAGGAAGCCTCAGGGTTCACAGGCATCCCAGTGGTTTTGAGGCAGATAATCCGGGGAATCACTCACTACTCTGGAGCCTGCGCGCGCGCGCCCCCTCCCGGTGCCCTGGGGCGCTGGGTTCAGTCTGGCTTGCGGCGCACCTTCCCAAAAGGCATGAGATAGTGCTCGATGTGGGGACCGCTAATGATCTCTGGCTTGTCGCTGTCGTCGGCGATGATCACTGTGACGGTCGGGTAGAAGCGGCGGATGCTGGCGATGAGTGCCCGCAGCCGATTATAACGAAGGAAGGTCTTGGTGGCAATGGTGACCAGAGCGCTAATGTTGTACTGGGCTGGGAGTGAGGGGCAGAATTAGGTGCAGACAAGGAGAGTGGATAGTGAGGAGCAAAAAGACATCTTCTCCCAGACAGCCCTCTCCCAACTTGTTCCCACTGGGGCCGCACCCCTGTCCCTGCATGCACAAGCCTCACCTCCCTGTGGTAGAGAGCCAGGTGGGTACAGCCGAGGGTTGGGGAGATGTCTTATGTGAATGGTGAAGGACGCTTCATGTCCCTCGGTGGAGAACCGGACTGGGAAGAAAGGACGTGAAATGTGGAACAGCATTCTATTTTTAGTAAATAAATATTTAAGTGCTTATTCTGTGTATCACCTTTCTAAGCCCTGGTGGACAAGAACGCAATGTTCTTACCCCCATGGAACTTACATTCTAATGGAGGGGAGTGAGATGAGAAAACATTTAATTTAAAGCTAACCTTTATTGAGCATTTACTATGAGCCAGGCACTTGTTAAATTACCTTAAGTGGTAATTTAAATATGGACTCATTTAATCTTCACAATATGAAGTAGATTCCTACTACAGAAAAAAGAAGGCACAAAGAAATGAAATAATCTGCCACATTTAGACAACGATTTAAGCAACAAAGCTGGGATAGAAACCTAGCCTGGTTTCAGGTTAAGTAAATAAGAAAAGTTCAGTTACTGGTAAATATTGAATAGAAAATACGACAAGTAATGTGATAGTGAAGAGGAGACATTTGAGCTGAGATCCAGATGACAAGAAGGAGCCAGCCATGCAAAAATCTGGGGGAAGAACATTCTAGGCAGAGGAACAGCAGGGGCAAAGGTCCTAAATGGGAGCAGGTTTGGTGTAGCAAGCCTTGGCGGGTAGGTCCCTTCTGCTTGAAGTGGGAGCTTTGGGAGATAAAGCCCTTTGCCCTATAGGAAGTGGTGGGCTGGGAATAGAGCTTGTCTTCTGGCTCCTGGGGCAGATCACTTCCTGGGGCCCCCATGGTTGGCCTGAGGAGGGGACACACCCAAAGCTCAGATTTCCCTCTGGCCTGCTCCGGCCCCAGATGAACAAAGGCCTCTTCTCTCCCTCCTTGGCCCCGCTGGCCTAGCTGAAATGCCCATTGTGTGGCTGGGCAGCTCTGGCCATTGCCCGAGTATCTCCCACACCCTCTGCCATTTGCCTGACCCCGCCTTTCTGGGTTCTCTCTGTTCACCCAGACTGCCCCTACCTCCACCCAGCGCCTCGCACCTGTGTCTGCTGTGTTTGCCTGGTAGCTTCGGCTGCTATAAGTGACCAGTTGCAGCTGCCGATTGAGTTGGTCCAGTCCTGAGCTGGTGAGGGTGAGATTTGGCTGCCCCTCCCCCGTGAGAGTCACTCCAGTCACTTCCCCTGCCACGTCCCATGTGCCCAAGGAGGCAGTCAGGTTCACCTGGGAGAAGGTATAGGACAGTGCAGCGTTAGCCCCCAGACCTACCTCTTGCTGCCCTGATTCCTCCATCCCTCCTTTGTCAGCCCTGTTTTCCTTCTAGCATCCTTTTTAAAAAATATGTATATTTTTATTGATTTCAGAGAGGGAGGGAGAGAGAGATAGAAATATCAATGATGAGAGAGAATCATGGATTGGCTACCTCCTGCACGCCCCCTACTGGGAATCGAGCCCGCAACCCAAGCATGTGCCCTTGACCAGAATCAAACCCAGGACCCTTCAGTCCACAGGCCGATGCTCTATCCACTGGGCCAAACCTGCTAGGACCCTCCCAGCATCCTTGATGCCCACTTGGCCTCCCCACCCTCCTGTTCCTTCTCACCTGATATACTTCCTGACCAGAAGCAGCCTGCAGGCTCAGCCCTGGGAGGAAGGAGGGGGATGAGAATCACAGACAGCTTTGCTCACTTTCTCTTTCCTTTTTCACAACACAGAACTTATCCCTTCCTCTTGTTGAGGCAGCTGGGCATAATAGCTGAAGTAGCCTAGAGTAACTGTTTAACTCCTTCACATCAAAGCAGTAGCTCTTCTATGGCCTGCCCTACCCTTGATCAGTCTGCAAAGAATAGATTCTTTTCTCCAAACTTCCCTAGTTATAGTCTTCTGCAATTCTTGACAACTAAGAATCCCTTCTGTCCCATCTCCCACCTCATGATCCCCCTGCTGACCTCAAGTCCCTCTTGCATCAGAAGACCCGTGCCTCGAATTCCAATCTTCCCTCATTCCTCCCCACCCAGGTCAGGCGCTGCCACTCCCATGGTGGCTTAGGTCATCCCCTAGGACCTTTCTCCCCACCTGGCACCAAGATGCTCCTGAGGGGCTGTACCTCCACACCCTGCACAGGATATTGTAGGGGGCAGTTGGCAGGGGCAATGAGCAGTTGGTCAGCAGCAGACTGGCTCCTGTCAGTGGAGGAGGGGAAGAACGGAGGGAGAGTCAGGAGGAGAGGGGCTCTCCCTCCTGTCCGCCCCCCCCCCCCCCCCCCCCCCCCGCCTCAGGGCCACCTACTGCTCTCCACCAGCACAGTCATGCTTTCCTTTCATGCTGGTACCTTGAAAGGAAGGCCTGGAACTCCTGTTCCCTTGAGGCAGAGGCAGCCTTCAGCTCCTCAGGGTCAAAGGCCTTGGTGAAGTCCGTGGCTTGGACCTGCCTCTGGAAGGGGAGGTGAAGGCTACCAGCGCTGGACTCACAACTGCAATTGTTTCCAGACAGCAGCCTGGAGCGGGGGAGGGGGGCAGCGGGGAGGGGGAGTCATCAGAGCCCAGCCATACAGCTCCATTCACCCCACAAAACATTTACACAGCACCCTTCAACCCTGCCCAGCCAATATCTGTCCCCCTAAACACTGCTCTCCAAATAGTCCCTGGGAGGAGGGACCCTAAATAGGATGACCTATTCCTAAATCAGGATTTCCCAGAGGTGCAGAACAGGGCCAAAACTGCTAAGATTTCAGGGTTTTCCACCCACCATTCAGGACCCCACCGGGACTTTGCTTTATGTGGACATCATAGAGAGTTTCAGAGCCATCGCCTGACTGCACACCCTTCCTTCCCCATCACCATGACAAGGTTCAGGGAGAGCAGATTCTCCCCCCCTCCCCCAGGCCAAGACTCAATAGCCCCCTCCACCTCCCACCTCACCCCCACCACCAGCCAACCAGCTGGGGAAACCCAGGCATCAGAGCGCAGCAGTGGAGAGAACAAAAGCGCCCCCCCACCCCCCCACCCCGAGTGAGTGACGCACTGTGGCCACCACTCCTGGCACTCACCCCACCACTTGCTCCTTGATCCTGACGGGGATGTGGGCATAGCGGGGCTCGGGGGTGAGGTCCGGCAGCTCTGGCCTGGGGGGACCCTGCAGGGGCGCCCACAGCGAAAGAGGTATCCGGAGGTCCGAGGTTTCCCGGGTCCTGGCGTACAGGAGCCCCAGCGAGGCGCCGACGAGCAGCAGAACAAGCACACAGAGGGCCCTGCGGCCCAGCCGCATCCTGGGTGGGCAGTCGGGATGGGAGGGTGAGAAAGGTGGGGCGCAAAGGCGTGAGCAGACCCTGATACCCCCGCCCCGCTTCCCAGGGCGCTCTCCACATTTTGCGCGCTAGGGTTTGTACAGCGAATCGTCACCCCCTACCCACTCCCCTCACTCCCCCGGCCTTGTGTCTCCCAGCCTTCTTCTCGCCCTCTCTCTCCCGAATCTCCGTCTCCTCTAACACCCGAGGCCCAGCATCGTGACGCGAGGGACCTTTGGATGCGGAGGTTCCCACGCGGCCGCGCATAAGGAGAAGAGCCCCGCTTTATTAGGGCAGCGGGGGCCCCCAAGCTCGTCGCCCCCCCCCCCCCCCGAGCCCGCGCATCCCCCCACTCTTCGGTCACCTGCCCCCGGGTGTGCTACCAAGGGCGGCTCCACACGTTGCCTGTCATGACAAATGCAGAATCACGCCCGCGCTCCTGGGTGGCCCCGGCGGAGGTGACCCGGTGAGTGGCCTCGGGGGGGACCGAGTGGACGCGCGAGTGCGCCTCCTCCCACCTTCAGCTCGGCCCGCACCCGGCCCGGGCACTAACCTGTCTAACGCGCTAAGGCCGCGGCAAGATTTCGATCCGGGCTGCGCCAGGCTCCCAGCGCCGGCCTGGGGGTCCTCATGAGGCTGGAGGCGGCCCGATGGGAGAGCCGGGGTGAGCCTGAGAGCGGGGGGGATCCTCCTGCCTCCCCAGCGCGCCAGAGCCCTCCCGCCTCCGGACTCCCTGGGCTGTGTAGATTACGGTGCTGGGGTGGTTCTGGGCGTTTCCTGCCAGGGTGGCCGACGGCGTTGAGAAACCGCCACTCGGCGTTGAGACACCAGCTCCAGGGAACAAAGCCAGGTCTCCCCCGTCTCCCTTGCTCGGGAGGGCTCGGGCCGCCGCCCGCCCGGCGCTTCAGATCGCGGCGCCGCGCGGCTCCGCTTCGGGCTCGTTGCGGCGAAGGCTTCGGCTCCGCGCGGGGAATGCGGGCGCCTTCTGGTGGGAGCGGAGGACATTGCGGGGGCCCGGAGCCGGCGCCCAGAGGTCCTTCTCCCTTCACCCCCCATCCCAACCCCCCCAGCCCTTCGCCTCTGAACGGTTGGGGGCATCTCAACCGTCTGCACCCAACCCTGTTCTCTGCCCTATTCGTTAGGAGCCTCTTTCTCATCGTTGATTGGTGTTCATTTTCATCATGAGCTTTGGCATCTTAGTTTGTTAGTTTGTCTTTTGTGAGAGTTTCTTTCGTGTGTGTGTGTGTGTGTGTGTGTGTGTGTGTGTGTGTGTGTGTGTGTCTTGGTTAGAGGTCCTTGTAGATGACAGAAACCACTCTAGGGGTTTTTTGCTGGGTCTGAGGTAGCGTCCAGAGTGTTTTGGGGGGCTGGTTTTTGCGTGGGTGATAGTACCTTCCACAGGCTTTTGGAAGTACTTGGGGGCATTTTTGTTGGTCACAATGACTGGCAAAGCTACTGGCAATTGATGGGCTAAGTGTCCTACCACGAATAGCACAAGCCTAAGTAAGAAAGACTTGTCCTTCTGTTAGATAGGGCAAAGGTCTCAAGGGTCTGGGCCAGCGATTTTCAACCATTTTTTAAAATATATATATTTTTTATTGATTTCAGAGAGGAAGGGAGAGGAAAAGAGATAAAAACATCAATGATGAAAGAGAATCATTGATTGACTGCCTTCTACTCACCCCCCACTAGGGATCCAGCCAAGGAATCCAACCTTGACCTCCTGGTTCAAAGGTTGATGCTCAACCACTGAGCCAGGCAGGCCGGGCATTTTCAACTTTTTTTTTTTTTTAAATCTCATATCACACTTAAACTAATTACTAAAATTCGACAGCACAAAAAAGTATATTTTTTGCTGACAAAAAAAGTAGGTATAATTTTGATTTGATTCATTTACACCAGACGGCTGTTATTGTGTTGGCAGTTGTCATTTTAAAAATTTGACAATCTAGCCAAAACCGGTTTGGCTCAGTGGATAGAAGAGCGTCAGTCTGCGGACTGAAAGGTCCCAGGTTCGATTCCGGTCAAGGGCATGTACATTGGCTGCGGGCACATCCCTGGTGGGGGGTGTGCAAGAGGCAGCTGATCGATGGTTCTCTCTTATCGATGTTTCTAGCTCTCTATCCCTCTCCCTTCCTCTCTGTAAAAATCAATAAAATATATTTAAAAATTTTTTGACAATCTAAGGGAAAAGTCAAGTATTGCATGTTTAAAAAAATTTTGTGGACCTGTTGAAATCATTTGTCTGGGCCATCCTTACAAAATGCTGTTCTTGCTAAATGTTAAAATGTTGCACAATATTTTTCAGACCAACTACAACAGTGTAAGCTTCACAGGAACCACTCTGATAAGTGTAGCCAATTGCAGAAATGAAATCAACATGTAATTGGCCAAACAGTGTCTATAAGCAATGGCTAAGCCGCCCTTCCCAGCAGCAGAGCTTCGGCTCTGCGGCCCGTCTTTTTTACTTGCTGCACGAAAGTAAGAGCTACCTTGCAACAACTAGTTCTTGTTTTTGAATAGAGCACTCCGAGCAGCAAACCTCGAGTTTGGTAACAAGTTTGGTAACTCAGATGGGACCCTTTTTTTTTTTCTTTCTTTTTGGATGGCACACTCTTAAAAGAACTCCTTCTTGGTCTGGTGGGGATGCTTGTCACGAAGTCCGCAGCAGCACTCCTCACCTGTGTCTCCTCCACTGGACCGAGGACCTGTTCTATGGGCGATGCCCGCTGTCTGGCCTGCCTCCACAGCAAAGTGGACCTGTTTCGCTCAACGCTTTGGGAGGGAGACAGGTGGGTCAGGCCCCTGAATTAGTGTTCCTATTCGCATTTTGGGTACGGGGTTGTCGGAAAGATAGCTTCAGTTCTGGTGTGTGTTTGGTTTCTGGTTGGTTGGGCAGGATTCAGGGCCTGAATTAGGTCTAACTCTGGAGGGTTGAGAAACGCCTGTGGGGAAATCCAAGACATCCTTGTGTGACAATCTCTGGTCCGGTTGTCTGTCTGTCCTGCAGGAGTTGGATTTTGTTCTTTGTATGGACATTTTTGTTTGCCTTATTTGTCTTATATGTAAATGTGCTGGCTATGGGAAACTCAAATTTGATCCCTGAATGGAGCCCTTTGGGGGTACATTCTTCAGAATTGGATAAAAAGAACCCTGTTTATTTGACTTAAAGAAATGAAAGTGCTTATATAAATTAAGAAATATAGTGCTTGACTGGTGTGGCTCAGCAGTTGATCATCAACCTATGAACCAGGAGGTCAAGGTTTGATTCCTGGTCAGGGCACCTGCCTGGGTTTCGAGCTCGATCCCTAGTAGGGGGCATGCAGGAGACAGCCGATCAATGATTCTCTCTCATCATTGATGTTTTTTTTTTTTTCTCCCTCTCTCCCTCTCCCTTCCTCTCTGAAATCAATTTTTAAAAAGGTATGACTCATTTGTTATTTTTTAAAAGTAATTTACTGGTACCCTGTCCATTAATAAAGAGCATATATCTGCAAGGATGGTTTTGAGATCACTGACTCTGAGCAGGTGCAGTCATGCATTTTCTTGTGTCAGAGCCCAATCAAGTAGCTCAACTTCTGAGTAGCAGCTCATTAGCTTCCCTCCTCTCCTCTGGAGTGGGGCAGGTCGAAGTGAGAAAAGATTGCTCTCTTTATCCATAGGCAAGATGAGGTGCTTCTAAGCTGTGTCTCCTCCTTGGGGAGTGGCCCCCGCTCAGCCTGGGGCACAGGCCCTATGGTTGTGGGGAGTCTTCTGACTGGCAGTGGAATGGGCGGACCTGCGTGCTCTCTCAGCTGTGGACGCAGCAGGGTGGAGCAGCCCAGCGCTCTGTCACAGCCACGGGCAGCCATTGACATTTAGGAACAGAATGCTGTACTGCTAAGGCAGTGGTCGGCAAACTCATTAGTCAACAGAGCCAAATATCAACAGTACAACGATTGAAATTTCTTTTGAGAGCCAAATTTTTTAAACTTAAACTTCTTCTGCCGAAACCGATTTGGCTCAGTGGATAGAGCGTCGGCCTGAGGACTCAAAGGTCCCGGGTTCGATTCTGGTCAAGGGCATGTACCTTGGTTGCGGGCACATCCCCGGTAGGGGGTGTGCAGGAGGCAGCTGATCGATGTTTCTCTCTCATCGATGTTTCTAGCTCTCTATCCCTCTCTCTTCCTCTCTGTAAAAAAATCAATAAAATATATTTTTAAAAAAACCGAAACTTAAACTTCTTCTAATGCCACTTCTTCAAAATAGACTCGCCTAGGCTGTGGTATTTTGTGGAAGAGCCAGACTCAAGGGACCAAAGAGCCGCATGTGGCTTGCGAGCCGCAGTTTGCCGACCACAGTGCTAAGGTGTGAGCTGGAAGGGAGACAAGTGAAGGGAGGCCACACCACCCAGGACCCTCCTTTTAGCAGGTTGGGTCTGAATTGTGACATGTGAGTCAAGCTGTTAAAGCAGGCATCCCTTTGCCTCTCACAGTCCCACCTGGGTGAGATAGAGGGGAGGCCTTCTCAGCCCATCTTCCCTAGGCAAAGTCCCGGAGAGCCAGAAGTGAGAGGGCTGAGAGGAGCCACGATGTGTAAGGGCAGTAGGGGGTGCCACTGCTCAGTGTGGGTAACTGAGACCAAGAGAAGAGGCGAGGCAAAGCGGCGCCTTGTGTGAGCAGCCCCTGTGGCATCGCTGACCCTTACTTTGACCTCCTGTTTCATTCTGATTTTAATAACCGGAGCCTGCAGTTATTTCAGTCTTCACTTTCAGTCTTGAGTTCCTGTTTCCAAACTGGGGACAAGTGGTGGAGGAGCCACAGTCTGTGAAGGATGGAAACTGTGCGTTATATAGACCTCTGGTGATCTGCTCATCTTAAGGCTTGTCCCAGTTCATAATGGGCAATGGGTTTAGGGGGGAAAAGAGGTTGCAAGTAAGTGTGTTCTCCCTGCCACCACGAGTGGCTTTTCTGCAGCGCCCTGTCCCAAGAGAGCAGATGCAGTGGGCCATGTCAGGACTTCCTCCCCATCTGCCCTCCCTCCCAGGCAGGTACAGCTCTTTACTTGGCCCCGTGGCAAACATCACTGTGCTTGAGAAACCACGGCTCACCGACCAGATATTGTGTAGAACTGTCATATCTGGCATCCCTTCCCCCTCTGGGATTGCTGTGCTTCCCCACTAGGCTCACCCTTTGTGCATGGCCACTTCCTGCCCAGATCCTACCTGTCCTTCAAAGTCTTAGATACACCTAGCCGCTCAATAAGTGATTTCTGAATAAAAACTATGGCTTGGTGTCCTGGATCATATGGGAAAAGATTCAAATATGACAGCACCTTCCCCCTTCTCTCCCTTGTTGGTGTCTTTGTCCTTAGGGAGGCCATCACTCTGGCCCACCTTGCTTACTAGATCCCCACCAGGGTGGGAGTTTCTGAGTGGCAGGGCCCCAGTCTCCTTGATTTCCCCCCTGCTTCTGCCTCACCTCTATGGCACATGTCTCCTGTTGAATGGTGCTCTCCTTATGCACTTCTGTTCTCAGGAATCCAAGAACCTAGGGGACACTCATAAATCAGGCAGCCAGAGAATTTCACTCCTCCAACTCAAAGACGTACGCTGTCATGTTCCGCAGGTAGCAGTCACAGAAGTGTGACTTGTCCCTATTCCCTCAAGAATGAGGAATAGCCAAAACCGGTTTGGCTCAATGGATAGAGCGTCGGTCTGCGGACTGAAAGGTCCCAGGTTCGATTCCGGTCAAGGGCATGTACATTGGCTGCGGGCACATCCCTGGTAGGGGGTGTGCAGAAGGCAGCTGGTCGATGATTCTCTCTCATCGATGTTTCTAGCTCTCTATCCCTCTCCCTTCCTCTCTGTAAAAAATCAATAAAATATCTTTTTTAAAAAAAGAATGAGGAATAAAAAATCTGGCAGAAGTGGGGGGTGGGGAGGCTGGTTGGTGTGGTGACTCAGTTGTTTGGATTGTTGTCACCCTTACACCAAAAGGTGGGGGGTTCAATTCCTGGTCAGGGCCCATACCCAGGTTGCGGGTTTGATCATCAGTTGGGGCACATGTGGTAGGCAACCCGATCGATATTTCTCATATCAATGCTTCTCTCTCTCTCCCCCCCCCTTCCTCTCTCTAAAATCAATAATAAAAAAATTTAAAACTTTTAAAAAAATCTAAGGGGGGAATTGTTAGGTAGGACAAAGGTCTCAAGGTCTAGGCCATTCTTACTATATGCTATCCTTGCTAAATATTAAAATACTAGCGGCCCAGTGCACAAAATTTGTGCACAGATGGGTCCCTAGCGGCTGCCGGCTGCTGGCCAGGGCCTTCCTACATTCCTCACTGCCCCCTGGTAGTCAGTGCACGTCAAAGCGAGCAATTGAACTCCTGGTAGGTCGAACTCCGGAGGGACACTTTGCATATTAGGCTTTTATATATATAGCTAGCATATCCTGCTGCAACCTGAACACCAGCAGGCTGGGTGTTCACCATCATGCCTCCTGCACTGCCCTCCCCACTGCTTCCCTTTTGGCACCCCAAACCCGGTGTCCCAACGGGATGTGTGCCCAAGCTGCCGTCTAGCTCTCTAATGCCAGCGCCACCTACAGCTCTAGTAGAAGAATAAGGGGGCGGGTAAGTAAGGAGGTCTCTGTACCACAACTCATACAAAGCAAACTGCCTGCAAATCGACGGTGGTAAAGCACCAAGGAAGCAACTGGCTGCAAAAACTGCACACAAAAGCGTGTTCCCTCTGCTGGAGGGGTGAAAAAACCGCATTGCTACAGGCCTGGTACAATGGCACTCCGTGAAATGAGACGTTATTAGGAGTCCACTGAACGTCTGATTCACAAAATTCCCTTCCAGCATCTGGTGCGAGAAGTAGCTCCAGACTTCACATCAGATCTGTGCTTTCAGAGGGCAGTTATTGGCACCTTGAAGGAGGCAAGTGAGGCCTGTCTGGTTTTTGAAGACACCAACCTGTGTGCTATCCATACCAAACTTGTAACCCTTAGACACCTAGCTAGCACTACGCACACATGAAGAAAGTGCTTAAGAATTCACTATAACGGAAAACATTTCATTCTTTTTTTTAATTCTCATCCGAGGACATGTTTATTGATTTTTAGATAGAGAGGAAGGGAGGGAGACAGAGAGAGAGAGAGAGAGAGAGAGAGAGAGAGAGAGAGAGAGAAGAACATAGATGTGAGAGAGATATCCATCAGTTGCCTCCTTCATGAGCCCTGATGGGGACCAGGGACCTAACACACATCCTTGATATGTGACCTGAAGGGAAACAAACCTGCAACCTTTCAGTGTACTGGATGATGCTCCAACCAACTGAGCTACACTGCCCAGGGCTTTTGGATTCTTTACTTTTCAAAAAAAGTTTAATTTTTGTGTTCAGATAAATTATCTTCACTTATATCAGCTAACTTCATAAAAGAGAGGTCAGAAGGAAGAGTTTTTATACAATATTTATGATGAAATTATATATTTAGCATGAAATTATATAATCTGTGTTAAAAGTCATTTTATGTCCTTCCATAGAGAGGAATTTCAGTTGCATTAGTCTTTTCCATTGAAAATAAAATAATTAAAAAGAATAATCTTACTGCCCAATAACTTCATTATGTCATTGTGAAGCCCCACAGGTTCACAATTTGGATTTCAAGAAAAGTAATGCACTCTGTTTTCCATATTAACTGCAATACAGGAACATAGCCCTTTATAATGAGATAGTATGATTCATAGATGCTTTTCAACAATTAAGTTATTCTGAATCTAACTCTTTAAACAAGTAAGCAAAGATTTCCACAGTCATACAGGGGGACTTCAGAGGGCATATTAGGGTTGGTGGAGTTCTTGAACATTATGTATGTTCTTTGACATTGAGCCAAGAGCTAAATCTACTATTTTTTAAAAACGTATCTGAGGTTACGATGCATTTCAACTTATTTCAGGAATGTTTTAAATACACAGAAAGAAATGATGAATTGCCCAGTAGATATTATTTTTTTCTTTGCAGGGTGGTGGTGTGGTGGTGGTAGTAGGGGAGCTCTCTTTGAAACATGTTTCAGAAAAAACAAATATCCTATATAATATCCTATATAATAAAAGCCTAATATGCTAAGTGTCCGGTCATCTGGTCGGCCTTTCAACCAATCAAAGCGTAATATGCTAAGGCTGTTCGCTATGATGTGCACTGACCACCAGGGGGAAGATGCTCTGACCGGTAGGTGAGCTTGCTTCTGGGGCCCAACCAATTGGGACTGAGCGAAATGGGCCAGACATGCCCTGGAGCCCTCCCACAGTCCCTCCCCACCTGGCCAACCTTGCACGTCCCTCCCTGGCCCCGATCATGCACCAGTGGGGTCCCTTGGCCTGGTCTGCACCCTCTCGCAATCCAAGGACCCCTCAGGGGATGTCAAAGAGCCGGTTTCAGCCTAATCCCACAGGCCAGGCCAAAGGACCCCACTGGTGCATGAATTTGTGCACCAGGCTTCTTGTATGTGTGTGTGTGTGCGTGTGTGTGTGTGTGTGTATATATTTATATATATATTTAAAAAGGTACCGAGGTTAAACAAATCTTGCTAATTTAGCTATATAAGAAAAACAGTGTGGTTCATGCTCAATTGCTTATGCTACTCTTTGTTAATGTGTTTGGGTTTTGCCACAGCTAGAATCATTCATTGATGCATTCGGTCACCCCAAATATATTGAACACCTGTTATGTATCAGTTTCCAGTTCCTGGAGTTGCAGAAGGAAAGAAAGCAAACAAAGTTACTTCTCTCCTGAAGATTATATTCTAGTAGTGAGGTAAAATAAATGAAATACATATTTATGTTAGGTGGTGATATATGCTATAGAGAAAATAAAGAGGAGTATAGCGGTGGGGGCAACTAGTGGTAGCCCAAAATTAAATTACTTTAAACTTTGAAGCAGAATTTGAAACACACCTGTCAGAGCCACTATCTGGAGAAGAATACAAACTGTGTATCATATAACCCAATTACAATCAATGAATTCATCAATAATTGTTGTTGAGGAGTCCTCAAAAAACAATTATAATACTAAAAACAGCAAAAGTTATTTGTTGAAAATGTATTGAAAATATAGATACTGCATTAAACATTTTATACATATTATTTTTGTTACAATATAATTTTAGGTATATTTTATGTTTTCCATTTTAGAGATTGTAGTAGATTAAATATGGCTTTATATGACTTATAGGTTCCATCAAGAAGTGGAACCTAGCCTTGGCTGGTGGCTCAGTTGGTTGGCGCATACACCAAAAGGTTATGGGTTTGATCCCCAGTTGGTGGGCATGTACAGGAGGCAACCGATGTTTTTCTCACATCGATGTCTCTCTCTCTCTCTCTCTCTCTCTCTCTCTCTCTCTCTCTCTCTTTCTCTTTCACTTCCTCTCTCTCTAAAAATCAATGAAAGTATATCCTTGGGTGAGGGTTAAAAAAAAAAAAAGAAGTGGGACCTATTTCACAATTGGTGCCTCGGGCCATTGGGTGACAATATGTTTCCTGGTAGCAGTTGTTCCAGGATGTTAATGACTCCAGGATGCTTATGGCTGGGCCTTGAGCTGAATTTAGCAACAGGTTTGGCAATTTAATAGCAGCTCAGAGGTATAGTCCCTTTCATACCATTGTTGATGTGAGTTTTCCCATGGCTCATTGACAGCAATTTGCAATAACTTCACCTCTAGGGCTTGCTCCATCCTTTTGTGACCATGGATGGACCATAAAAAGACAGCTATCAACAAACCGAGAAGCAGGCCCTCACTAGACACCAAATCCTTCGGAACCTTGATCTTGGACTTTCAGCCTCCAGAACTGTGAAAAATAAACTTTGGCTGACAAGTCCAAAGTCTGCTGAGCAGGCCAGCAGTCTGGAGACCCAGGGAAGAGTTGATATTAATCTTGAGTCCCGAGGCACTAACTCATTCTAAAAAAATTCTCTTCCTGTTATTGGTAGTTCTGAACGTTAGATTTATTTATTATTATTATTTTTTTTTTTACAGAAATCAGGTATTGGCAGTGTTTCCATTTCCTTTTGTGTATGAATTTTTAAAATATAAATGTGGGACATAAAGCATTACTTCAAGGCAAAATGTTTCGGTGAACAAGTTTCAGCGGTTCAACTTTATAACAATTATAAATAAACCTGTTGGCACTGGCTGGGTAGATCATTTGGTTAAGAGTGTTGTCCCAATACACTAGGGTTCAATACCTGATCAGGGCGCATACAAGAATCAACCAATGAATACATAAATAAATGGAACAACAAATCGATGTTTTTCTCTCTCCCTCTGTCTCAAAAATCAATAAATAATAGATAACTAAGTAAACCTGTTAAATTTTTCTGGGCAATGCCAGCATTTGGATTTTTTTAAACAAAGTAAATTTCTTGCCCAAATGGTGTGGCTCAGTGGTGGAGCGTTGACTTATGAACTAGGAGATCATAGTTTGATTCTGGCCAAGGGCACATGCCTGGGTTGTGGGCTCGATCCCCAGTAGGGGCGTGCAGGAGGCAGCCAGTCAATGATTCTCTCCTCATCATTGATGTTTCTATCTCTCTCTCCCACTCCCTTCCTCTCTGAAATCAATTAAAAAAATTTTTTTTTATAAAAGTAAATTTCTTGCCCTAACTGGTTTGGCTCAGTGGATGGAGCATCGGCCTGCGGACTGAAGGGTCCCGGGTTTGATTCCAGTTGGGGGCGTGTGCCTTGGTTGTGGGCACATCCCCAGTGGAGGGCAGCTGATCGATGTTTCTCTCTCATCGATGTTTCTGTCTATCCCTCTCCCTTCCTCTCTGTGAAAAATCAATAAAATATATTTTTTTAAAAAAGTAAATTTCTTAATGATGGCAAAAAACAATGTAGCACAATATGTTTCAGACCAACTGTATACAGCAGGGTTGGGGAGCCTTTTTTCTCCCAAGGGCCATTTGGATATTTATAACATCACTAGAGGCCCGAATATCGTGCACTGGCGGGGGGCGGAGAAGGGCAGGGTCCCTCAGCCTGGCCTGTGCCCTCTGGCTGTCCGGGACCCCTCGGAGGACATCCCCCAGGGGGTCCTTAGCGCTGCCACAGAGGTGGGAGAGGTTCCCGCCACTGCCACTGCGCTCGCCAGCTGTGAGCCTGGCTTCTGGCTAATCGGTGCTCCCCTGTGGGAGTGCACTGACCACCAGGAGGCAGCTTCTGCGTTGAGCATCTGCCCCCTGATGGTCAGTGTGGGTCATAGCGACCGGTCTTTCCACTGTTCGGTCAATTTGCATATTAGGGTTTTATTATATAGGATTTTCAGGCTATAAAAAATTATCAATTTAAAATTAACCTGCTATATTTGGTCAAACATTTAATTAACTCGACCCTAATGCCAAACCAAATGATATCGCAGGCCTTATATGGCCCCTCGGGGCCTGGAAGTTCCCCACCCCTGGTACACAGGATAAGCTTGACAGGAACCCAACTTGATGAGTGTAGTCAACTGCAAAGAAGGAAATCAACATGTAATTGACCAAATCCTATCTAATAAAGAGGTAATATGCAAATTGACCATCACTCCAACACACAAGATGGCTGCCCCCATGTGGACACAAGATGGCCACCACAAGATGGCCAGCAGGGGAGGGCAGTTGGGAGGGACCAGGCCTGCAAGGGAGGGCAGTTGGGGGCGATTAGGCCTGCAGGGGAGGGCAGTTAGGGGTGACTAGGCCTGCAGGGGAGAGCAGTTGGGGGTGACCAGACCAGTAGGAGAGGGCAGTTAGGGGCAACCAGGCTGGCAAGGGAGGGCAGTGAGGGGTGACTGGGGCAGCAGGGGAGGGCAGTTGGGGGTGACCAGGCCTGCAGGGGAGAGCAGTTAAAGGGGGACCAGGCTGGCAAGGGAGGGCAGTTAGGGCTGACCAGGCCAGCAGGGGAGGGCAGTTGGGGGCAACCAGGCTGGCAGGGGAGGGCAGTTAGGAGTGACCGGGCCATCAGGGGAGGGCAGTTGAGGGAGACAAGGCTGGCAGGGGAGGGCTGTTGGGGCAATTGGGCCAGCAGGGGAGCAGTTAGAGCTTTGGATGTGAATCCCCTGTCTCCTTCACTTGCTGTAAGTAAATAAAACTACCTTGCAACAACCAGGTCTCATTTTTGAATAAAGCACTCCAAGTGGTGAATCCTTTGAGTTCAGTCACTCCCCTAGATGCCAATAGAAACTCAATTGGGAACACTGCTTTAGGTAGAACTTTTAGGAAGAGCTCCCATGCTCCAGAATTATACAAGTCTGTTGGTATCAGCCAATCAGGCAACAACCACAAGCTTTCAAGCACAGGAAGCTGTTAACTGCAGTCCCCGCCCCTGCTACCACAATTCACTGACACCTTCCACTGGGAGTACTCCTCCCTCACAACGCTGCCTCCCAATTTAAGGCCTATTCATGTTTCTCTGGCATGCATTTATTTGACAAAGGAACACTAGCTGTAAGGGACTTGGGAAAATACAGTTTTTAGCACTTCAGCTCCTGCCTAGAGCAGATACATTAGAAAAAGGTTGTAATGGGTGCTAATATGCCAGTCCACTTTGGAGTTGTAGGTTTCCCTTTCTGACCTCTGCATCCTTCCATGCTGAGTGGTTTTGTGACTCTCTCCCAGTCCAGAGACAGAGTTTACATTGAACATACAGGGATCTGATCCAGGGGAGATCCTGTCCAGCCAGGTGTAGATGTAGTTCATACATCCTGTCCAGCCAGGTGTAGATGTAGTTCATACATCCTGTCCAGCCAGGTGCAGATGTAGTTCAGTTCAGCTTGGTAGCCTAAAGGGCTGGCTAGCCTGGTCCTCTCCGCTCTACAGTCCCTCCAGGCAAGCAGCTCCTCATGGCTAGACCCCAGTTACAGTCACAATATCACCTGGCATGCAACATGACAATTGTCCCTGTGGGTTCAGCTCCTGGCCTTAATATTTCAAGGAGAGACTTATTTTGTTTTTGTTTTATTTATTTGTTTATTTATTTTCTTTATTTTTAAAAATAAATCTTTATTGTTCAGATTATTACAATTGTTCCTCTTTTTTTCCCCCCATAGTTCCCCTCCACCCGGTGCCTACCCCACCCTCTGCCCTTACCCCCTTGCCCCACTGTCCTCATCCATAGGTGTACAATTTTTGTCCAGTCTCTTCCCGCACCCCCCACACCCCTTCCCCCCCAAGAATTGTCAGTCCATTCCCTTTCTATGCCCCTGATTCTATTATATTCACCAGTTTATTCTGTTCATCAGATTTTTAAAAAAATATATTTTATTAAGTTTTTACAGAAAGGAAGGGAAAGGGATAGAGAGTTAGAAATATTGATGAGAGAGAAACATCGACCAGCTGCCTCCTGCACACCTCCCACTGCGGATGTGCCTGCAATCAAGGTACATGCCCTTGACCGGAATTGAACCTGGAACCCTTCAGTCCACAGGCCAACGCTCTATCCACTGAGCCAAACCAGTTAGGGCAGTTCATCAGATTTTTTATTCACTTGATTTTTAGATTCACTTGTTGTTAGATATGTATTTGTTGTTCATAATTTTTATCTTTACCTTTTTCTTCTTCTTCCTCTTCTTAAAGAATACCTTTCAGCATTTCATATAATACTGGTTTGGCGGTGATGAACTCTAGCTTTTTCTTATCTGTGAAGCTCTTTATCTGACCTTCAATTCTGCATGATAGCTTTGCTGGGTAGAGTAATCTTGGTTGTAGGTTCTTGCTATTCATCATTTTGAATATTTCTTGCCACTCCTGTCTGGCCTGCATAGTTTCTGTTGAGAAATCAGCTGACAGTCGTATGGGTACTCCCTTGTAGGTAACTAACTGTTTTTCTCTTGCTGCTTGTAATATTCTCTCTTTGTCTTTTGCTCTTGGCATTTTAATTATGATGTGTCTTGGTGTTGTCCTCTTTGGATTCCTTTTGTTTGGGGTTTTGTGTGCTTCCTGGACTTGTAAGTCTATTTCTTTCACCAGGTGGGGGAAGTTTTCTGTCATTATTTCTTCAAATAGGTTTTCAGTATCTTGCTCTCTCTCTTCTTCTGGCACCCCCAAAATTCGGATGTTGGTATGCTTGAAGTTGTCCCAGAGGCTCCTTACACTACCTTCATATTTTTGGATTCTTTTTCTTTTTGCTTTTCCGGCTGGGTGTTTTTTGCTTCTTTGTATTGCAAATCTTTGACTTGATTCTTGTGATCCTCTAGTCTGCTGTTGGATCTCTGTATATTATTTTTTTATTTCAGTGTATGCTTAATTTCTAGTTGGTCCTTTTTCATATCCTCGAGGGTCTCATTAAATTTATCAGTCTTTTCTAGAAAATTCTTGAAAAACCTTATAACCGTGGTTTTGAACTCTATATCCAGTCGTTTGATTTCTTTCATTTGTGACCTGTTTCTTTGTCTCCACATTTTGGCTGCTTCCCTGAGTTGATAGAGTGGCTTTGTGTGCTAGGTGTCCTATAGGGCCCAGTGACTCAGCCTCCCCAGTTACCTGAGGTGGACACTCTTGGTGCACCCCTTTGTGGGCTGTGTGCACAGTCTTGTTGTAGTTAAGCCTTGACTGTTGTTGGTATCACTGGGAGGAATTGACCTCCAGGCCTATTGGCTGTGAGGATCAGCTGTGTCTACAATGGGAGAACTTCTGTGCTGGAGACACCCTTATGAGGCAAGACTTGCTTCAGTGGGGCTTTGGTGCTCACTGAGTCTGCCCCCTGAGTGTGTCCCTTATGGATCTGAGGAGTTGTAATCTGGATGGTCCTACTCTGACCCCTAGCTCTTGGATCTCCAAGGAGGTGCTAATTTAGCCTCTGCCTAAGGCCACCCAGCAGGAGCTACAGAGAGATCTGCAGATTCCTCTTCTTTGTTTGGGTTTTGGAGGTGCCCAGATGAGGCCCAGCTATGAAGCAATGAAAGCTGCTGCAGGGCCTTGGGCTTTCTTTTGGATGTTCTGAGTCTCACTGACTCAGCTGCAGTTTGTTAGGTAAGTTTAGATTTCAAAGGACCAGGCCATTCATATACAAAAGCCTCTGCACACAGTTTGGATGGGGCGGAGTCTCAGGGCGGAGCAAACAGCAATGGCTTCCCATCAGCCCTGCCCTAAGAGACCCCCGGGTCTCAGTGTCCCTTGGTAATCACTGCAAGCACCTCTGAGAGAAAGCCGCCCTCGAGTTCCACCCGCTGCCAGATAGTCCAATTTCACCCCGTATGAGTCTGTGTCCCCAGAGTCTTGCCCGAAACTGGAGTTCAGAGAAGTCGGGAGCTTGTGTCTCCCTCCAGATTGAAAAAGCCAGCCGCGTACTCAGTTGCCAGCCCTCTACATGCGCGCCTCCGTACCTCTGCCTTTGCTTCCTCAGCTCCTCTGAGTCTCAGTGTGCTTTTCTCTTCCCTTATAGTTGTAGAATTTCCACTTAGCCAGCCTTCCTGTGGTTCTGGATGATGTCCGTTTTGTCTTTTATTTTTATTTTTATTTTTTTTTTCATTTTTTTTATTAAGGTATTATATGTATACATATCTTACCATTCATTTTGTCTTTTAGTTGTAGTTTTGAAGTGGTTGTGTGAGGCAGCAATTTCAGGTGTTTACCTATGCTGCCATCTTGGTTTCTCCTCAGTTTATTTTGTTTTTGTTTTCTCATGAGTTGTCTTTTTAACATATATTTGGCATATATTATCTATTATTTTTTCTGTTCAGAGTGAAGAGGGTGTTTTCTCTTGAGTTCATGCAATCTTTTTTATGGGAAGTGACCCTATAAAATTTGTCTACTTATAAACATTTTTTTTTAAATATTTTTATTGAGGTATTATATGTGTACATATCTTACTATTACCCCCCCACCCCACACCCATACATGCCCTACCCCCCCCAGAGTTTTGCGTCCATTGTTTATGCTTATATGCATGCATACAAGTCCTTCGTTTGATTTCATAACTCCCCCACCTTTCCCAAACTTTCCCCCTGTAATTTGAAAGTCTGTTTGATGCTTTACTGTCTCTGTATCTATCTTTTTGTTCACCACTTTATAATGTTCTTTACTATCCCTAAATGAGTGAGATCATGTGGTATTTTTCTTTCATTGACTGGCTTATTTCACTTAGCATAATGTTCTCCAATTCCATCCAGGTTGCTGCAAATGATGAGAATTCCTTCTTTTTTATGGCAGCATAGTATTCCATTGTGTAGATGTACCACAGTTTTCTGATCCAGTCATCTGCTGATGGGCACCTAGGCTGTTTCCAAATCTTAGCTATTGTAAATTGTGCTGCTATGAACATAGTGGTGCATATATCCTTTCTGATTGGTGTTTCTAGTTTCTTCGGATATATTCCCAGGAGTGGGATTACTGGGTCAAATGGGAGTTCCATTTTCAGCTTTTTGAGGAAACTCCATACTGTTCTCCACAGTGGCTGCACCAGTCTGCATTCCCACCAGCAGTGCACGAGGGTTCCTTTTTCTCCGCATCCTCGCCAACACTTGTTGTTTGTTGATTTGTTGATGATAGCCATTCTGACAGGTGTGAGATGGTACCTCATTGTTGTTTTGATTTGCATCTCTCGGATAATAAGTGACTTTGAACATGTTTTCATGTGTTTCTTGGCCTTCCTTCTGTCTTCTTTTGAAAATATTCTGTTTAGGTCTGTTGCCCATTTTTTTATTGGATCATTTATCTTCCTCTTATTAAGTTGCATAAGCTGCCTGTAGATGTTGGAGATTAAACCTTTATCAGTGATAGCATTTGCAAATATGTTTTCCCACGCAGTGGGCTTTCTTGTTGTTTTGTTGATGGTTTCTTTTGCTGTAAAAATACTTATAAACATTTTTAACAGAAAATGGATTATATTGTACTAACTGAACCACACACTGCTTTTTTCCCCACATTACACATATCCTGAAGGTCTTTTTATAAAACCACATAACAATATGTCTCGTTTTAAAATTTTGACTTCATATTATTTATTACTAGAGGCCCGATGCATGGACTCGTGCACCGGTGGGGTCCCTCGGCCTGGCCTGCACCCTCTCACAATCCGGGACCCTCAGGGGATGTTGGAGGCTCGGTGCAGGGATTCAGCCCGATCCCCACAGGCCAGGCTGAGGGACCCCACAGGTGCACGAGCCTGTGCACCAGGCCTCTAGTATGCATGTAAGATCTTTGGTTAATCTCTTCCCGCCCTCCCCTCTTCCCTCCTCCCCTCTGAGACTCATCAGTCTGTCCATGTTTCCATGCCTGTGCATTGAGTGTCTTCCCCCTGGTGGTCAGTGCGAGTCATAGCTACCAGTTGAATGGTTGAATGGTTGCTTAGGCTTTTATATATGTACTAGCAGCCCATTTGAACCAAGATTCGTGCAATAGACCTTCATTCACCTGGCTGCCTGCACCAGTTTTCTGCTGGCACCGGGGACCCAGGCCTTGGCTGTGGCCACCGCCTTCTGCCTTCTTTCAGGGTTGGGCTTGGCCCCGGGCGGCGGCCTTGGGCTCGGCTGCACCCCAGCGTCCCTGCTACGGATGGCAGGAGCCGACCCCCGGTGGTTGCCTGTGATCCGTGCAGGCTCCCCGCTGGTGCCCAAGGCCTGCAAAGCCTCCGCCCTAGACTTTCCCGGCCTTGGGCTCAGTCGCATCCAGCGGCCCTGAGAAGGTTTCCTGGTGGGCATGTCTGGTGGGCATAGCGAAGGTCCAGTCAATTTGCATATTACTCTATTATTAGGTAGAATAGATATTTTCTGTATATATTATAAGTTATTTAAACAGTCCTGATTGACTGATACCTTGTTTCCTTTACAAACATTGCTGTAAAAACATACCTGGTGAGCTTTTGTAAATACGTTTGTTCTATTTAAACCAAATGCCAATTATTATACCTGAGAGTGCTCTTTAATTTAGATTTTTGGCTTTGGTTACAACAAAAAACCAGTTCAGCCCAGCCGGTGTTGCTTAGTGGTTAAGCATTGATTCATGACCAGGAGGTCAAGATTCGATTCCAGTCAGGACACGTGCACGGGTTGTAGGCTCGATCCCCAGTAGGGGGCATGCAGGAGGTAGTCAACCAATGATTCTCTCTCATCATTGATATTTCTATTTCTCTCTTCCTCTCCCTTCCTCTTCCTGAAATCAATAAAAACATATTTTTAAAAATCCATTAAAAAAAAAAAAGCCAGTTCAAAAGTGTCAGTCTAAAGAGGCAACCAAAAAAACTGTGAACCACTTGTTGCTTTGTTGCTTGCCCATACACACATTTATTGTCGTTCAAGGAGGTAATAAACAATCAGTAATTGATCAATTAAGGAACAATGAGAGCTGACAAAAGCCCTCTACTACCTTATTACCAGGATTTGGTCAAGTCTTTACTGGCTTTTAGCCACTGTTTGGTCCCAACTGATGCATCAAGGCAATACTTTGCTCGCCGTACCCCAAATTGGGGATTCCTGTTGGTGTTGAATTGGTGCCTTGGACCATTGGGTGACAATACGTTTCCTGGTAGCAGTTGTTGTTCCAGGATGTTAATGGCTCCAGGATGCTTATGGCTGGGCCTTGAGCTGAATTTAGCAATAGGTTTAGCAACTTAATAGCAGCTCTGAGAACCAAGGCACAGATGTGTACAGATTCCACTTCCCTAATGGCCAACTGACTCTATTTTAAGTGACTCTTAAAAACGTTTATTTCATTTTATTCTTTCCATCATCACTAGCTTGGCTTATCTTTGAGTATAGTAGCCTAGCAGACTTGTTAAATCTCAACCCTTAACTGTATATATTTTTATAAGTTTAAGATAACATGTTTACATACAAATTGCTCCTTTTTCCTTTTCCCAACACATCACAACAAATAATTCAGAGTGATAGAATATATCACATTACTCTGACTTTATATATCTTATCATCCTATATTTATAAATTACATTTATCACCATATCCCTAGGATAAGTTCCCAGCAATAGAATTTTTAAATGAAAGGGTTATGACAAATTAAATTTGGATAGTTAGTGCCAATTGTCCTCCTGAAAGGTTATATCAATTTACATTCCTTCCACTATATTATCATTTTTGAAGCTGCCTAGTATTGCATCATGTGGATGTACCATAACTAAAATTCTTGTAAAAGTGACAGTGGGGAAGGGCAGGTAATAAGAATAGAGCCACAGTTGTCTAATAATCACTCACCTTCCTAACTATAGATAAGTAGTTTTCTTACAGACCCTGGGAAACTGCAGGATGAAACAAGGCTGTAAAAAGATAAGATGCCTCGCCGGTCGGTGTGGCTCAGTGGTTGAGCGTCCACCTGTGAACCTGGAGGTCACGGGTTCGATTCCTGGTCAGGGCTAATATGCCTGGGTTTTGGCTAGATCCCCAGTGTGGGGCATGCAGGAGGCAGCCGATCAATGATTCTTTTTCATCATTGATGTTTCTATCTCTCTCTCCCTCTCCCTTCCTGTCTGAAATAAACTCAATAAAAATATTTTAAAAAAACTTAAAAAAGGGGGGAAACCAAGATGGCGGCATAGGTTAAACACCTAACCTGCAGCCGGGCACAACAATTTCAAAAATACAACTAGAGGTCAGAACGGACATCGTCCAGAACCACAGAAAAGTTGGTGGACTGAAATGCCCACAGCTGGGGGGAAGGAGAAGGCCACGGGGACAGTCGGGGAAGCCGTAAAAGCCTGAGGTATGGAGAAACGGGCGGAGACACGAGCACACGCGCCTGCGGGGAGGATGGAACCGGAGAGGAGGGGGCGGCTGATGACCTGGCCGGAGTTCACTGGCAGGAAGGAGATAAAGGCTCCGGAGTGCGCTGAGCGCCGGCTCCGATTGCACTGAACCCCATTCCGGGCGAAACCCTGGGAAACTCACTCACTTTCGCAACTCCGCCGCCCCCGCAGGCCGCCCGGCCCGGGACGCTGGGGTCGCCGCCGCAGCGGCGGCGCCCGGAGCCCGGCGGCCTCCCAGCATCCGTCCCCGCCGCGCAGCCCCCGCGCGCCTGGTCCCGCGGGCCGCGCGCCCCACACACCGGACGGAGGCCCGGGCGCCCTCTCCGTGCACCTCCCGGCGGCGCTAGACTTCAGTAGAGTTGACTGAATTCAAGGGATTAAAAAGTATAAATTGGGGGGACGCCGCGGCGGCGACGTCCGGAACACGGTGATGGCGGTGCCTGGAGCTCGGCGGCCGCCCAGCGCCCGTCCCAGCCGCGCAGCACTCGCGCGCCTGGTTCCGCGGGACGCGCGCACCGCGCACCGGACGGAGGCCCGGGCGCCCTTTCCGTGCACCTCCCGGCGGCGCTAGACTTCAGTAGAGTTGACTGAATTCAAGGGATTAAAAAGTATAAATTGGGGGGACGCCGCGGCGGCGACGTCCGGAACACGGTGATGGCGGTGCCTGGAGCTCGGAGGCCGCCCAGCGCCCGTCCCAGCCTCGCGGCCCTCGCGCGCCTGGTTCCGCGGGACGCGCGCACCGCGCACCGGACGGAGGCCCGGGCGCCCTTTCCGTGCACCTCCCGGCGGCGCTAGACTTCAGTAGAGTTGACTGAATTCAAGGGATTAAAAAGTATAAATTGGGGGGACGCCGCGGCGGCGACGTCCGGAACACGGTGATGGCGGTGCCTGGAGCTCGGAGGCCGCCCAGCGCCCGTCCCAGCCGCGCGGCCCTCGCGCGCCTGGTTCCGCGGGACGCGCGCACCGCGCACCGGACGGAGGCCCGGGCACCCTTTCCGTGCACCTCCCGGCGGCGCTAGACTTCAGTAGAGTTGACTGAAATGAAGGGATTAAGAAGTACAAATTGAGAAGTTTGAAAAAGATGGCGGTGGAGGTTAAAGGCTGTTCTGTTGCCTCGCACCCAGCGAAATCGGAGGGGATGAGGTGTGGAGGTGCGTGGGTCTGGCTGGTGGCGGGGGAAAGGGGCTTTTGTTCCAAAACTAAGGGAGATTAGCTCTCCATCACCCTGAAACCCATCTTCTGGCGAAACCCGGGAGACCCAGATGCCTGCGGGGAGAGGCGGGACTCTTGCAGAGGTGCGCCCAGCAATCAGTGTTTGCTGCGCTGGAGTGCGGAACGAGGGGACTTAGATACATGGAAGGCAGAAGGACCAGACTCACAGCCATCGAGGCTCGCCGCACCATGGCCTGTTGGCGCCCTGAGACCCCGCCCCGCCCTGGGACCCGCCCCGCATGTTTTGAAGACCTGCCCCGCAAGACTTGCAGGCACACCTGCGCCCCAAGCAACGGCTTATGCATGTGGGTGGCCTGCCCTCTGGCAGCGGACCAGATGATCTGCTGTTCTAGTCGGACTGCTCCAGGGCCACTCAGACAGGAGGAAGAAACTACAGTTTTTGCTGTAATCCTTGCTGAGTGCCTAAGGCAGTAGCTGATCTACACCCCATTGGAGACCCAGAAACGAGGGCATCTAGTGGTCTGTGGGAGATGACACCAGATTTCAACCACGTGCATAAGGGACACATTCAACGGGAATATTCAGTGAGCGCCAAAGCTTTGCTGCACCAAGACCCGGCCCATAAACGTGTCTCCTGCACAGCAACTCTTCCTTTATAGACAAAGAGAGCCCCCCCAATGACACCAACAACAATCAAGACTTAACTATACAAAGGAGGACCAAGATGGAGGCATAGGGCGGAAGCCTGATTGTTGCCTACCACAACAACTTTGAGACTACGACAAGAGAGCAGAGCAGACACCATCCAAGACCACCATAGGGCTGGCTGAGTAGATGCTCTACAACGAGAATAAAAGAGGGGTATGTGGGATGATGCTGATGCCGGTGACCCAAAGACCACACTTTAAGAACTACAGCTCAGGCGACACAAAAGAACTATGGCTCAGGCGATACAACAGCGGCCTGGAACGTGCTCGGCGCAGTTCCCCCGGCGGTCTCCGGCTGAGGGGACGGCTCCACTGGCAGCCAAGCACGGACAGACGAGCCCCTATGAGACATGGGGTGGGAGACTCCGCGCTTGCTGACCTCTGAGTCCGTCAAGAATCTCAACGCCCCGGAAGCGGCCAGGTGCGCATGCTCGGCGACCGGCCACCGATGCAGACCCAAGGGCCGACGCAGCGACGCCAGACTGGCCCACCGCCATGCACCGGGTGCACCGGAGCTTCGCCGAGCCGCCGCCCGACGAGTTCTGCAGCAGCCATACTGGAGCTCTGGAAGGATGGCCAGGGGAATTGCTGAGGGGGGATTGACCGGCAGGAATTGGGATCGGGAAGACGGGGCCCCGCTGAGACCCGGGTGCGGGCGGGGTTGCGCGCCTCTGGACTCGGGTGTGGTCACACGCCTCTGGGTATAAGTGAGGCCTCACGTCCCTGGGTCTAGGTGAGGCCACATGCCCCTGGGTCCAGGTGAGGCCGGACTCCGGGTCCGGGTGAGGCCAAGTGCCCCTGGACCCGGATGACGCTGGATCCCGTGCCCGGGCGAGGCCAAGCGCCCCTGGGTCTGGGAGAGCCCACACACCCCTGGGTCCAGGCGAGACCATGTGTCCCTGGATCCGGGTGAGGCTGCGTGCACATAGGCCCGGGTGAGCCCAAGTGGCCCTGGGTCTGGGAGAGGCCAAGCGTCCCTGGGTCCGGGTGAGACCATGTGTCCCTGGATCCGGGTGATGCCTTGTGCACCTAGGCCCGGGTGAGCCCAAGTGGACCTGGGTCTGGGAGACGCCAAGCGTCCCTGGGTCCGGGTGAGACCATGTGTCCCTGGATCCGGATGAGGCCTCGTGTACCTAGACCCGGGTGAGCCCAAGTGGCCCTGGGTCGGGGAGAGGCCAAGCGTCCCTGGGTCCGGGTGAGACCATGTGTCCCAGGATCTGGGTGAGGCATCGTGCACCTAGGCCCGGGTGAGCCCAAGTGGCCCTGGGTCGGGGAGAGGCCAAGCGTCCCTGGGTCCGGGTGAGACCATGTGTCCCTGGATCTGGGTGAGGCCTCGTGCACCTAGGCCCGGGTGAGCCCAAGTGGCCCTGGGTCTGGGAGAGGCCAAGCATCCCTGGGTCCGGGTGAGACCATGTGTCCCAGGATCCGGGTGAGCCCTCGTGCACCTAGGCCCGGGTGAGCCCAAGTGGCCCTGGGTCTGGGAGAGGCCAAGCATCCCTGGGTCCGGGTGAGACCATGTGTCCCAGGATCCGGGTGAGGCCTCGTGCACCTAGGCCCGGGTGAGCCCAAGTGGCCCTGGGTCTGGGAGTGGTCAAGCGTCCCTGGGTCCGGGTGAGACCATGCGTCCCTGGATCTGGGTGAGGCCTCGTGCACCTAGGCCCGGGTGAGCCCAAGTGGCCCTGGGTCTGGGAGTGGCCAAACGTTCCTGGGTCTGGGTGAGACCATGTGTCCCTGGATCCGGGTGAGGCCTCGTGCACCTAGGCCCGGGTGAGCCCAAGTGGCCCTGGGTCTGGGTGAGGCCAAGCGTCCCTGGGTCCGGGTGAGACCATGTGTCCCTGGATCCGGGTGAGGCCTCGCGCACCTAGGCCCGGGTGAGCCCAAGTGGCCCTGGGTCTGGGAGAGGCCAAGCGTCCCTGGGTCCGGGTGAGACCATGCGTCCCTGGATCTGGGTGAGGCCTCGTGCACCTAGGCCCGGGTGAGCCCAAGTGGCCCTGGGTCTGGGAGAGGCCAAGCGTCCCTGGGTCCGGGTGAGACCATGTGTCCCTGGATCCGGGTGAGGCCTCGTGCACCTAGGCCCGGGTGAGCCCAAGTGGCCCTGGGTCTGGGAGAGGCCAAGCGTCCCTGGGTCCGGGTGAGACCATGTGTCCCTGGATCCGGGTGAGGCCTCGTGCCCCTAGGCCCGGGTGAGCCCAAGTGGCCCTGGGTCTGGGAGTGGCCAAACGTTCCTGGGTCTGGGTGAGACCATGTGTCCCTGGATCCGAGTGAGGCCTCGTGAACCCAGGCCCGGGTGAGGCCACGTGCCCCTGGGTCTGGGAGAGGCCAAGCGTCCCTGGGTCCAGGTGAGACCATGCGTCCCTGGATCCGGATGAGGCCTCGTGCACCTAGGCCCGGGTGAGCCCAAGTAGCCCTGGGTCTGGGAGAGGCCAAGCGTCCCTGGGTCCGGGAGAGACCATGTGTCCCTGGATCCAGGTGAGGCCTTGTGCAACTAAGCCCGGGTGAGGCCACGTGCCCCTGGGTCTGGGAGAGGCCAAGCGTCCTTGGGTACGGGTGAAGCCAGATCCTGGGTCCGGGTGAGGCCGTGCGCCCCTGGATCCATCCGGGTGAGGCTGGGTCCCAGGCCCGGGTGAGACCACGCGCCCCTTGGGTATGGGTGAGGCCACGTGCCCCTTAGTCCAGGTGACGCCGTGCCCCTGGGATCGGCCGAGACCAAACCAGAGGGAGTCAGACCTCCATTACCACCATTTGTCCACCATCCATGGCTGAGGGGTCAGTGCTGACATGTACACATAAGGAACTACTGGACATCGAAATTGGGTCTCAAAAGAACTGTTGGTCCAGGGGGAAGCTCGCTACAGATTGATTCATTTGCCTGTCAGCATAAATATTATTGCTCGTCTCACATTCAGTTCTTATTAGTACATATCTAGTGACATTTGATTTCGTTCATCTAGAGGAAATGAGGAACAACATAGACTGAGGAACAAGAACAGAACCAGAAGCAAGGAGGCATCGATCGGACTATCGGGCCGCAGAGGGAGGAGAGGGGAGGGTAGGGGGAGGGTGGGGGGAGGGGGAGAGTTCAACCAAAGGACCTGTATGCATGCATATAAGCCTATCCAACGGTTAAGTTCAACAGGGGATTGGGGCATGCGTGGGGAGAGGGGGGGGATGGGAATGGGGGGATGAGGACAAATATGTGACACCTTAATCAATAAAGAAATTTAAAAAAAAAAAAAAAAAAAAAAAAAAAACTTAAAAAAGGCCGAAACCGGTTTGGCTCAGTGGATAGAGCGTCAGCCTGCAGACTGAAAGGTCCCAGGTTCGATTCCGGTCAAGGGCATGTACCTTGGTTGCGGGCACATCCCCAGTAGGGGTTGTGCAAGAGGCAGCTGATCGATGTTCCTCTATCATCGATGTTTCTAACTCTCTATCCCTCTCTCTTCCTCTCTGTAAAGAATCAATAAAATATATTTAAAAAAAAAACTTAAAAAAGAAAAAAAAAAAAGATAAGATGCCTCAATGGGTCCATTACTCAGAAAAGAAATACATTTTGAGAACACACCAAGGACAGGACATGCTTTGATTTGGTTGCTGTGCCTGGACCCTGACCCCCTCTGGGAGTTTTTCTCAGGAATGCTGACCATTCTCCGGTCCCAGGAATGTGCCGAGCTGTTTGTAACATCATAGGAGATTAGCCACCTTGTTATCGGACTTTGAGCTCCTGAAGGCCGGGGCCACAGACCCTCCCCTCCCCTTTCCCTGTTACACTTGCAGCTCGCAGCTGCACTTAGCAGCTATCTTCTCCCTCATGTGTATATAATCAGACAACTTGCAAGGGGGGTCAGAGCAGAATTTCCAGGGTGTCCGACTGCTCTCCCCATACTGCCGGCATTATTGGAATAAACACTCATCTATGATTCAACCCTATCTCTGCTGAATTTGGCTCAAGTAGTGACGGGCAGCCTCGGACCCATTGGGTCCCGTTTCAAAAGAACCTGGCACAAGGAGTGTTAGCTATTATGATTGCTGTTCATTTTCATTGGACATTTTCACTTTTTTGTGCTAATATTATATTTTATTATTGATATTTTATTGGCACTTTTGCCATTTTCATTTTTATTTTAAAGAAATATATATAGCCGAAGCCGGTTTGGCTCAGTGGATAGAGCGTCGGCCTGCGGACTCAAGGGTCCCAGGTTCGATTCCGGTCAAGGGCATGTACCTTGGTTGCAGGCACATCCCCAGTAGGGGGTGTGCAGGAGGCAGTTGATCGATGTTTCTCTCTCATCGATGTTTCTAACTCTCTATCCCTCTCTCTTCCTCTCTGTAAAAAATCAATAAAATATATTTTTTTAAAAAGAAATAAATATATATAAAGAAAACACACACACACACTATAGTTTAAAGAAAAATTATAAAATTAACTCCTGGGTACCTATCGTTTGATTTAAGAAATAAAACATTTCTTGTTCCTTTAAAGCTGGCCCCTTAGCAGGAATCAAGATGGTGGCACCAACTGCATTAGGCATTGTTTTCTTTCCTGCTTGACACTGCAATAAATAATACCAGTTTCACTTAAGAATGTGCCCGATAAGCCCTAGCTGGTTTGGCTCAGTGGATAGAGCATCGGCCTATGGACTGGAGGGTCTTGGGTTCGATTCCAGTCAAAGGCACATGCCCAGGTTGCAGGCTCGATCTCCAGTAGGGGGCGTGCAGGAGGCAGCCAATCAATGGTTCTCTCTCATCATTGATATTTCGCTCTCTCTCCCTCCTCCTTCCTCTCTGAAATCAATAAAAATATATTAAAAAAAATAAGAATGTGCCCGATAAAACAGTAAAAACTATTCATTTTGTTCATTCTCAACCCTAAAATGTATATATTTTTAAAATTCTGTGTGACGAAAGGGAAGGGCAAATAAAGCACTCCGCTGCAAAGTATGGTCATTTGGAAGAAAAGCATACGCATTATTTAGATGCAACACAAACTAGTCTTTTTTTTTTTTTTTAATTGATTTCAGAGAGGAAGGGAGAGAGAAAGAGAGCTAGAAACATTAATGTTGAGAATCACCGATCAGCTGCCTCCTCCACGCTCCCACTGGGGACTGAGCCTGCAACCCGGGCATGTGAACCGTGACCTCCTGGTTCATAGGTCGAAGCTCAACCACTGAGCCATGCCCGCTGGGCTAGTCTTTTATTTATTTATTTTTAATGGAACACCCTTTTAGCCTCAAAGCACAATGCACTGCACCATTTTTTTAAAAAAATTCAGATTTGGGTATTTGGTAGGCATTTAAAAAAAACATTTTTATTGATTTTTAGAGAGAGAGGAAAGAAGAGGGAGGGAGAGAAACATCCATGTGAGAGAAACATCGATCTGCTGCCTCCTGCACGCCGCCTACTGGGGATGGAGCCCACAACGCAGGCATGTGCCCTGACTAGGAATCAAACTGGCAGCCTTTCAGTGCATGGGGTGATGCCCCACCAAGTGAGCGACACAGGCCAGGGCTGTTAGGCATTTTACAAAAATGAATAAAGTGAGTCTGTTACTTCAAGGAAAATGCATCGACAGTATTTATTTCCAGTGTCAAAATGGGAACTTTCAAGCCAAAACTAGAATTTTGGAAAACTGTACCTGTCACCTGAGCTTGACAGTTTCCTGATACTTAAAGACTTTTCCGATTAGATTGGTGATGGTATTAATGAATACGATTTATGTTGGGAAATGAGATGTATCAACATTTGGAAGATCTGCATAACTCAGTGAACCAATGTTTTCCAAATGACCAACGCATGACGTTACAAAATTGTAGTATGTGGGTAAGAGATCTGTTAGAGTAGGCAGCTAGGCAGATCTGAGCTGAGAGAGGCAGCTGGGGCTTGGAGGGAGTATGTAGGAGAGGTTGCAGACTAAAAATAGACAGTGATGTTGGCAGGCCCCTACAGAAGGAGGAAAGACTTGGAGCTCTCCATGATGTGGTCTAACCTGAGGCATAGCACCTACGAGAAGGAGCCTTAGAATGTGAAGATCTTTTTTTTTTTTTGAGACCTGAGGGAGGGGTGGGTGACTTGCTCCTTGCCTAGGGGCGTTCCAGCCTAGGGGTATAAATCCTCGGAACTTCCAAAGGCCCAAAGGCCGGGCATTTGGTTTGGTTTCAGCCGTCTGAGTTACCCGCTCAGGTTCTATCTGAGTGTATTTCTTCACTACAAAAAAATTCTCGCCTGCATTTGTTTTCTCTTGTTCGAATTCATTCCTACAAACAAAACAAGAACTGGGGGCACAGAGCACTGCCCCCAGCCAGGAGCTATCTCCAGCCAGAGATCAGCCCAGCCACCGCTGACGCTGAAAGGACTTTCTGCAGCTTGGAGCGGAGAAGACGCAGCAGAAGAGGAAGTTGGAGAGATTTTCTTTGTATCTATTGAGATGATCACAGGTGTTTAATTATTCTTAAATTTTAAGTTAAATTAAATTATTTTACCACTTTAATTATCTTAACCATTTTTACATGTATTAGTTCAGTAGTGTTAAGTATATTTTCCTTGTGCAATGGATCTCCAGAACTTTTTCATCTTGCAAAACTGAAACTCAACAATTATTAAATAACTCCCTATTCCTTCCCCCAATGCTTAATTTTTTAAATATGGTGAATTAAATTAATTCATTTTCTAAGTTTTTTTCTTTTGTCATTTCATATAGTTTTTAAAAATATATTTATTTATGTGATAATCCATGGTCACAAGGTATTTTTTAATACTTTGCTATATTTAGTACCCCAATATTTTTATAGTAGAGTAAGCAGCTAGGAAGATCTGAGCTGGGAGAGGCAGCTGGGGGTTGGAGGGAGCATGTATGAGAGGTGACAGACTAAAAATAGACAATGGTGTTGGCAGGCCACTGTCCCTCATGAGCTCATTCCTATCCACATATGACAAATAACCATTGCTTTCTTATTTGTATTCTTGCAGATATTATTTTAGTGCATATACTATACAAAATATTAGTTCATTTATTTTTACAGTTATTTTCTTTCTTTTTTTAAAAATCCTCACCAGAGGATTATTTTCCCCCCATTAATTTCTAGAGCAACTGGAAGGGAGGAAGGAGAGGGAGAGAGAGACTCACACATACATACACTCACATCAATTGGTGGCCTCCTGCACGTGTCCCTACCAGGGCTGGGGAACCTGCAACTGAGGTACTTGCACTTGACTGGGAATCGAACCCTCAACCCTTCAGTCCATGGGCCAATGCTCTAACCACTGAGAAAACCATCCAGGGATATTTTCATACATGACATTGGTCCATAATTTTTTATTTTTTGTACTGTTCTTTTTTTTTGTTTTGGTATCAAATTATTTAACTTCATAAAATGCCTTGAGGAGTTTATCTTTTTCTGTGTTCTGAACAGTTTGCTAAGATAGAAATTAATCTAATCTTCAGAGATTTGATAGAACTCTGTAAAATCACCTACTGTGGGGATGGCTCTTACTACTAATTTAATTTGTTTAATGATTATATGACTTTTTAGGTTTACTACATCATGAAGTTTCAACAAATTAAAATTTCATAGGCCATTATTCAGTTGTCTAAGTTTTCAAATATATTAGCATAAAGTTGTTTGTGGTATTTTCTTATTTTTAAATACTGTCTATTTTTTGTAAATATATCCTTTTCTTCATTCTAAATATTGACTTTTAGCTTTTTTCTTTTTGTTGGTCTGTCTTACCAGAGGTTTGTCTATTTTATTAGTTCAAGAACCACTGTTGTTTTTGTTTATCTCTCTATTGTCTATTTACTATTTCATTAACATCATTATTTACTTTATGTTTTTGTTCTTTTTCTTTATAAATTTACTAGTAGCCCGTTTGCACGAAGATTCGTGCAATAGACCTTCATTCACCTGGCTGCCTGCACCGGGGACCCAGGCCTTGGCTGTGGCCACCGCCTTCTGCCTTCTTTCAGGGTCGGGGCTTGGCCCCGGGCGGTGGCCTTGGGCTCGGCTGCACCCAACGTCCCTGCTACCGATCGCAGGAGCCCACCCCCAGTGGTTTCCTGCGATCGGCGCAGGCTCCCCACTGGTGCCCAAGGCCGGGAAAGCCTCGGGCGGCTTTCCAGGCCTTGGGCTCCGCCACACCCCAACGTTCCTGCAACGGTTTCCTGGTGGGCGTGATTGATGGGCGTGGCTTGGTTGGTGAGCGTGGCTTGGGCATAGCGAAGGTGCGGTCAATTTGCATATTTATCTATTATAAGGTAAGATACAGTTCTTTTTCAGACTGGACAAATTTTGTGCTTCATTTTTTGAATAGGTATTACATACATATACATCAAATATAGAAATGTTTAAAAAGGTATACAGAGAAAAGTCTTTTTTTAAAAAATATATATTTTATTGAGTTTTTACAGAGAGGAAGGGAGAGGGATAGAAAGCTAGAAACATCGATGAGAGAGAAACATCGACCAGCTGCCTCCTGCACACCCCCTACTGGGGATGTGCCCGCAACCAATGTACATGCCCCTGACTGGAATCGAACCTGGGACCCTTCAGTCCGCAGACCGACGCTCTACCCACTGAGCCAAACCGGTTTCGGCGAGAAAAGTCTTCTTAAAACCCACTGTCCCACATATGACAAGTAACCATTGTTTTCTTCTTTTGTAATCTTACAGAGATTATTTTAGTGCATACACAAGTATATATCTATGCTCTCTTTCCAAATCACTATATAAAGTACTTCCTCATTTTTATTTTTAATTAAGATGAAAATCACATCATATAAAATTAGCCTTTTAAAATGTAAAATTCAGTGGCATTTAGTACAATCACAATGTGTGCAAATACCACCCCCTACCAAGTTATAAAACATTTTCCCCCAAACATTTTCATAATCCCAAAGGAAACCTTGTACTCACTAAGTAGTCACTCATTATTCTTCCTTTTCCCCAGCCCTGGCAGCCAACAATGCACTTCCTGTCTCTATAGATTTACCTAGTCTGAGTATTTCAAAAGGAATCACAAGATAGATGACCTACATCTTTTCCCACCTCCACTTAGCATAATGGTTTCTAGATTCATCCTCGTTTAGCATGTATCCGTACTTCATTTTTTATTTTTATTTTTGTGGCTGAATAATGCATTACATACATATACCACGTTTTGTTTATCCATTCATCCATTGATTGACATTTGGGTTGTTTCCACCTTTTGGCCACTGTGAGTACTGCTACTTTAAGATAAGACAAGAGTCTCAAGGTCTGGCAGTCCTAAATGTTACTACTAAATGTTCTTCTTGCTAAATGTTAAAATGTAGTACAGCATTTTGCAGTCCAACTGTAAACAGGATGAGCTTGACAGAAACTCAACCTGATAAGTGTAGCCAACTGCAAAATAAGAAATCCATGTGTAATTGACCAAATAGTGTATGTAAGCAATGGCTAAGCCTCCCTTTGGGGAGACAGAGTTTTGGATATTAATCCCCTGCCTCCTTTACTTGCTGCAAATAAATAAAACTACCTCATGCCCTGGCTGGGTAGTTCAGTTGGTTAGAGGGTCGTACCAATGTACCAAGGTTGCGTGTTTGATTCCCGCTCAGGGCACATACCCCGGTTGCAGGTTTCATCTCTGTTCTGGGCTCAAGGCAACCGATTGATGTTTCTCTCTCTCTCTCTCTCTCTCTCTCTCTCTCTCTCTCTCTCTCTCTCTTTCTCTCTCTCTCTCTCTTCTTCCCCTTTCCTTCTCCGGGGGAAAAAGGAGACATATGTAATACTTTAAACAATAAATAAATAAATAAATAAAAATAGTGCCATTGGTGAAAGATGACACTTTGGCCATGGTAATACCTATCTAGATACACCAAAGACACCAGCCATAAAAGAAATAATGAATAAGCTGGATTTCATTAAAATTAAAAACTTCTGTGCCTGGCAAGCGTGGCTCAGTTGTTGGCCTGGGTTTTGAGCTTAGTCCCCAGTGGGGGAACAGGTCGGGGGGCAGCTGATCGATGACTCTCTCTCATCACTGATGTTTCTATCTCTCCTTCTCCTTTCCTCTCTGAAGTCAATAAAAAAATATATATTTTTTTAAAAACCTCTGTTATGTGCAAGACACTGTCATGAGAATGAGCGTATAAGCCACACACTGGGAGAAAATTTTGCAAAAGACATCTGATAAAGGAATGTTTTTCAAAATACATAAAGAATTCTTTAATTCAACAATAAGAAAACAAACAGCTTGATTTAAAACTTGGAAAAAGACCTGAACAGACACCTCACCAAAGAAGATACACAGGTGGCAAATAACCATATGAAAAGATGCTTCACATCATATATCATTAAGGAATTGCAAATTAAAGCAATGAGATACTGCTATGCAGCTATTAGAATGGACAAAATCCAGAACACTGACCACGCCAAATGCCCGTGTGGAACAACAGGAGTTCTCACTCACTGCTGGTGGGAAAGCAAACGGTACCTCCACTTTGGAAGACAGTTTGATAGACTAATACAAAACTAAACATGCTCTTACCATACACTCCAGCAGTTGCACTGTTTTGTATTTACTCGAGTGAACTGAAAATTTCTCTGCACGAATAAACCTGCATGTGGATATTTACAGGAGCTTCATTCATAATTACCAAAATCTCTGAAGTAACCAATATGTCCTTCAGTAGGTGGGTGGATAAATAAACTGTGGTACATCCAGACAATGTAATATTATCAAGCCATAAAAAGGATTGAGATATCAAGCCATAAAAAGACATGGAGGAACTTCAAGTGCATTTTACTAAACGAAAGAAGCCAATCTGAAAAGGCTCCATACTGTATGATTCCAACTATATGACACTGTGGAAAAGGCAAAACGGTGGAAGTGATTTTTAAAATTAGTGTTTGCCTGGAGTTGGGGGGAGGAGGGATGTTCAGACAGATCACAGAGATATTTAAGGCAATGATACTATTAATAGTAAATACATGTCATTGTAGATTTATCAGAATTCGTAGAATGCACAACACCAAGAAGGAACCCTAGTGTAAACTGTGGACTTTGGATGATAATAACGTGTCAATGTAGGTTCATTGATTGTAATTAATGCACCACCCTGGTGTGGGTTATTGATGGTAGTGGGGACTGAGCTCTGGACTTTATGCCCAATTATTTTTCTGTGAATCTAAAACTACCATAAAAAATGAAATAAAATCTATTTAATAGGGGAAAAAAAAGAAATGTAGTTTTCAGAATACCAGCCCCAGCATCACAGCAGTGTATAAGAAGCGTGGATTTGAAACCGAAAGACATAGTTGTAACTGCAGAGAAATCTTATTTTCTTTAATCTGGCCTTTCTTTTTTATTTTTTCCCTTCGACTCATACTAGCCTCACCTAGCACGCTGGCTCATCCACTTCCTTCTCCCTTGCTTAACCATCGAGCCCTCAGGACAATGAGGTTCTGGTTGGCGTCCAGGGGTCTTAGAAACAAGGTCCTGGGTCTGTTGACTATTGAGACAGAGTTTTCAATCAAACTAAACACAATATCTTGGCCTCAGTTGTGATTTTGCTCCAGACCCAGGAAAGCGGAACGCTCCCACAGAACAAATCCTTGTGAAGTTGGACAGGGCAACTCCATGGCTGACATCAGGACCAAATGTAATAATCAATTAGCCCTACCCTAGCACCAACCAATCAGTAGAGACCACCACCCTGACCCTGTTAGTCATCATGATTAATGGTATTTCCCCCTCTGTAATTCATCCCCTGGAAGCCATCGGGGAGCCAGTCTCAGAGCATGAGCTAGCTACCTGTGACTCTAGGTGTGTTGCCATCTCTTTAATAAATCCTTACTGTCTTGGCTGCACACTCCAGTTTGTATCTTATTGGACTTTGGTGTGCTCAGGCCAATGGATCCCTTCAGTCTGCAAACCTAGTTAGATAATCAGCACACTCTCCTTACAAACAATACAAGAAAACTAGAAAATTTAACTTTATTCATCAGCCTCCCAATGTATATATTATTGTTTTGGTGTGTCCTAATTCTGTCTTCAGAGTTAAACTTTAGAAGACACTAACTTAGTATAGTGTGTGCATTTTTTTACTGTCAACAATCACGTAGAATTTTACCTATTCTCCACTTCGTTCTTTGAAGGCAATCTGTTTCTATGGCTGCTTTTAATTTAATTTAATTTAATTTTTATTGTGGTAAAGTTGACATGCAGTGAAATGCACAGGCCTTATATGTTGTAGGTGTATGAGTTTTGACAGTGCATATACCATATAACCTTACTCTGGATGCTTTAAAGATATGCTGGGTGTTGTTTTTTTTTAATTAAAAAAATTTTTTTTAGAGAGATGAAAGTAGAGGGAGGGAGAGAGAGAAACTTCTATATGAGAGCGAAACATCGATCAACTGCCTCCTGCATACCCCCTACTAGGGGATCAAGCCCGAAACCCAGACATGTGCCTGACTGGATTTGAATTAGTGACCTTCCAGTGCACAGGACAAGGCCCAACAAACTGAGCCACACCCACCAGGGCAATACTGTACTATTTTTCCATCTAGAAATTTTAACATAACATAACAATACCACTTTTACAATTAGCAAAATTAACAATGATATCTTTTTCTTTTTAAAAAAAATATATTTTATTGATTTTTTACAGAGAGGAAGGGAGAGGGATAGAGAGTCAGAAACATCAATGAGAGAGAAACATCGATCAGCTGCCCCCTTTACACCCCCCACTGGGGATGTGCCCGTAACCAAGGTACATGCCCTTGACCGGAATCGAACCTGGGACCCTTGAGTCCTCAGGCCGATGCTCTATCCACTGAGCCAAACCAGCCAGGGCTCTTTTTCTTCATTCAGCAAATATTTATTAAACCTCTACTAAACTACAGCAACCAGGGATAGAGCAATGGATTGGATGGACACAGTGCTCTACCCTCATGGATCTTACAGTTTGATGGGGACCACAAACAAACATGTAGTAAACCAGGTGGCGGTAAGTGCTCCAGGTGCTCCAGGGACTACATTTAGACCTCGTCCTCCCTGTCCCCTTTATAACAGTAACCCAGGTTCCCTTTGGTAATAAAACAATATCTTAATATCATATAATATCCAGCCAGTATCCAAGTTTTTCCATTGACTCATACAAGTTTTTATTTTAGTGTTTAATCTCAGTTGACATTCAATATTATTTTATGTCAGTTTTATATCAGTTTCAGGTGCATAGCATAGTGGTTAGATAATTATATAATTTACAAAGTGATGCCCCAAGTACCCACCTGGCACCATACATAGTTATTATACTATTAACTATATTCCATACGCTAAACTTCACATCCCTGTAACTATTTTGTAACTACCAATTCATATTTCTTGATCCCTTCACCTTTATTTTACCCAGCCCCCCAAAACCCCTTCCCTCTATCAACTGTCAGTGTGTTTTCTGCATCTATGACTCTTTCTATTTTGTTTGTTCCTTTATTTTGTTCTTTAGATTCCACATATAAGTGAAATCATATGGTATTTGTCGTTCTCTGTCTGACTTATTTCAGTTAGCATAATACCGTCTAGGTAGGTCCATCCTAGTAAGCAAATAAGCAAATAGTAAGACTTCATTCTTTTTATGGCGAGTAATATTCCATTGTATATATGTACCACCACTTTTTATCCACTGTCTATTGATGGCCACGTGGGTTGCTTTCATATCTTGTCTATTATCTTCCATAATGCTGCAATGAATATAGGGGTGAATATATCTTTTTTTAAAATGTATATATTTTTTATTGAATTTTTACCGAGAGGAAGGGAGAGGGATAATTAGAAACATCGATGAGAGAGAAACATTGATTAGCTGCCTCCTGCACACCTCCTACTGGGGATGTTCCTGCAACCAAGGTACATGCCCTTGGCCGGAATCGAACCTGGGACCCTTGAGTCTACAGGCTGACGCTCTATCCATTGAGCCAAACCGGTTAGGGCATATCTTTTTTAAATAGTGTTTTGGGTTTCTTCAGCTATATACCCAGAAGTAGAATTTCTGGGTTTATAAAAGTCAGGATCCAAACAAGACCTATACATTGCATTTGGATGATGTGTTTCTTAGATTTCTTTTCATCTTTAACAGTTCTCATACCCCTTTTTTCTTGTAATGTATTTGTTGAAAAAACTGGGGCTTTAAGTCAATTTTATTCCTGATTACATCAGAATCACACCATATAACCCTACTCTGGATGCTTTAAAAATATACTGTTTGTTTACTTATTTATTTATTTATTTGTTTCTCATATTTCCTGTAAACCAGTAGTTATATTTAAAGTCCTGTATTTTGCCCTGGCCAGTGTGGCTCACTCAGTTGATTGAGCATCCTTTGGATTCCCCATTAGGGCACATGCCCCATTTGCAGGCTCAATTCCCAGTAGGGGGAGTGCAGGAGGCAGTTGATCGGTATTTCTCATTGATGTTTCTTTCTCTCTCTCTTCCTATCCCCCCCTCTCTCTCATATCAATAAAAAGCATATAAAATAAAATAGTCTTGTATTTTTGGAAAGAACCCTTCATAGATAATGCTCTGTATGGCCTATTGTATCCCATCAAGAAGCACATAATGTCTCGTTGTTCATCTTTACATGATGTTAAGTTTTATCACTGTATGTACATGGTGTCAGCTTGATTTACCTATAAGCCTCTTAACTAATGCTTCTGAAAGTCATTGATGACTATTGCCTAGATCAATTATTTCATTAAGATTGTAAAATGATGACAGTATATAATTCCTTCTGTACTTACTAACTGGAATTCTTATATGAAGACTGATTGCTTCTTAAACTAGCTTATTCATCCAGGGTTTTCGTGTGTGTGTGTATGTGTGTGTGTGTTTAATCCTCACCCGAGGATATTTTTCCATTGATTTTTAGAGAGAATGGAAGAGAGAGGGAAAGACAGAGAGGAATATTGATGTGAGAGAAACACATCAATTGATTGCCTCCTGACTCGACCAACCAGGACCCAGGCAGGGGAGGAGCCTGCAACCAAGGTATGCACCCTAGAATCCAACCCAGGACCCTTCAGTTCACAGGTCTATCCACTGAGCCAAACCGGCTAGGGCTATCCATTCCGTTTTTAATTGAAAACTTTATATTTTTCATTTTTAGAACCTCTATTTTAAAAATGTTAGGTCATATTTTATAGTTTTCTGATATATTTTCAAATTGGTTTCATTTAAATATAGTAAGCATAATTATTTTAAATGTGTCAGATAATTAACAATATTTGAAGTCTTTGAGGCTCAGTTTCTGCTATTGTTTCTTCTGGTTTTCATTCATAGTATCTTACCTTTTTGTGTGTTTTGTCATTTTTACTATGAGCTACTAACTTTACTGGAAAGTGATTTTTAGGAGTTCTTTGGTGCCTAGGATGAAGGGACATTTTTTCAGAATGGATGTGTTTGCTTCTGCCAAGTGCCTGGGATCACTTAAATCTAAATTTACTGCTTGAATTTTTTTTAAACCAACCAATTGGTGTGAAATTGGACTGCAAATTTCTTTATTATTTTTAAATAAATACGTATATGTATATATATATTTAATATATTTCTTTATTGATTTCAGAGAGGAAGGGAGAGGGTTAGAGAGATAGAAACATCAATGATGAAAATCATTGATCGGCTGCCTCCTGCACGCCCCCTACTGGGAATTGAGCCTGCAATCTGGGCATGTGCCCTTGGCCAGAATCGAACCTGGGACCCTTCAGTCTGCAGGCTGATGCTCTATCCACTGAGCCAAACCAGCTAGGGCTATATATATTTATTTATTTCAGAGAGGAAGGGAGAGGAAGAGTGAGATAGAAACATCAATGATGAGAATCATTGATTAGTTGCCTCCTGCAACGCCCCCTACTGGGGATCAAGCCTACAACCCAGGCATGTGCTCTGACTGGAATCCAACTGTGACCTCCTGATCCATAAGTCCACGCTCAACCACTGAGCCACGCCAGCCAGGCTGCAAATTTCTTTAAAAATGACTTGTGGTCCCAAATTCCCCTGTTCCATTTGGCACCAAACCAAGCTTCCTTGCAGTTTCCTGGGATGGAAAGCTGGGGGCAGCTTCACTACAGGGGGGTTTTCCTCTCAGACTCACCATCTTGAGTGGGCCTTCTGTCCCTTTCTTTGGAAAGCAAAACAAACAAAAACACAACAACAAAGCTCAATTTTGCAATTCTTTAATGGGCCTCCGAACAAATGAGATGGCAATGTTTCAAATACCTCTCTAGGTTTTTTATTTCATTTAGGTTTAGGCCTATTAATTCTTCCCCGTCTTGTTAGTTTTACCATCCTTTTAGGTTTTTCCAGCACAACTTTTTCCTTTCATTGGAATTAGTCTTCTCCTCCAGCCCCTTAGCTTTCTAGATACTTATCATTAATACAGCCCCAAACTCTCCTCTGATTATACAAATCTCTTCTCAATAAGTTCAAATGCGTTAGGTATTCTCTCAATTTTCTTTCTTGAAGAAATAACTCCCGGGGACGCTTTCCCCCTCCCCACATGGGAGTCTGTGCTGTGGGACGCTTTCCCCCTCCCCACGTGGGAGTCTGTGCTGTGGGACGCTTTCCCCCTCCCCACGTGGGAGTCTGTGCTGTGGGACGCTTTCCCCCTCCCCACGTGGGAGTCTGTGCTGTTGGACGCTTTCCCCCTCCCCACGTGGGAGTCTGTGCTGTGGGACGCTTTCCCCCTCCCCACATGGGAGTCTGTGCTGTGGGACGCTTTCCCCCTCCCCACGTGGGAGTCTGTGCTGTGGGACGCTTTCCCCCTCCCCACGTGGGAGTCTGTGCTGTGGGACGCTTTCCCCCTCCCCACGTGGGAGTCTGTGCTGTGGGACGCTTTCCCCCTCCCCACGTGGGAGTCTGTGCTGTGGGATGCTTTCCCCCTCCCCACGTGGGAGTCTGTGCTGTTGGACGCTTTCCCCCTCCCCACGTGGGAGTCTGTGCTGTGGGACGCTTTCCCCCTCCCCACGTGGGAGTCTGTGCTGTGGGACGCTTTCCCCCTCCCCACGTGGGAGTCTGTGCTGTGGGACGCTTTCCCCCTCCCCACGTGGGAGTCTGTGCTGTGGGACGCTTTCCCCCTCCCCACGTTGTGGGAAAGGGCCTATTATCTTCACTAGCAGAGAGGTGTGGACAAGGAGCCCGGAATGCTGGTGACCCTGAGCCCTGGCAAAGGTCAGAGCTATGCACCCACTGTTTAGTTGAGACAATGGTAGCTGAAGCAACTTCCCCACCAGACAGTCATGTAAATCCTTACTGATAAGATAGTCTGCCTGTTACTGGAAATTGCCTGCCTAAGGGCTCTAGGTGTATTCCAAACTGAATAAAAGGGATGGCAAGGCCTGAGCACAAGCGGAGTCCTTCCTCTTGAGTTGGGCTCCCGCCTGGTCCCCCAATATTTCCAAATTATTATTTCTTGTCTCGTCTCTTTCATTTGCGTGCGGCCCCTCTTCCAGAGCCCAAACCCTGAACCACGCAGAACATGGGTATTCACACCACGTCAGAGTCTGTGCTTGTTTCTCAATAAATTTCCACCTTTGCTATAAAAAAAAAAAAAAAAGAAAGAACTCCCAAATCATCTGAACTGTTGTAATTTTTCTTAATCTCTTTCTAAAAATATGTTTTTATTGACCTTTAGAGAGAGAGGAAGGGAGATGGACAGAGAGATAAACACATCCATGATAGAGAAACATCATTGATTGGCTGCCTCCTGTACACTCCCCACTGGGGATCAAGCCGGTGACCTCTTACTTCCCAGGTAGAAGCTCAACCACTGAGCCACACTGGCCAGGCTGAACTGCTCTAATCTTTTTTTTTTTTTATGATTCAAAGACAGGAGTCGCAAGTTTTATTAAGGACATTATATACAAATCAGAATATTCCCTAGAAATGGCATCCTGAGTAAAAATGGGTAAGGGGCCCTTGGCTTTAAGAAGTCATTGGGGACCCAAAGAAATGTTTCAAGTTACAGGGACTAGAATGAGAAATCAAATCACACCCTGGCCAGATAGCTCAGTTGGTTAGAGCATCCCTGATGTGTCAAGATTGCAGTTTTGATCCCCAGTCAGGGAACATGTAAGAATCAACCAATGAATGCATAAATAAGTGGAACAAATTGATGTTCCTCTCTCCCTCTCTCTCAAATCAATTAAAATTTAAAAAAAGAATCAAATCACCATAGATTGCAACACATTTAGTTAAAACGCACAGGAAAGGTAAAAGCCATTTTCAAGTGGCAGAAGTTTTAAATATTCCTGTAAGCTGAGAGGAATGAATAAGAGGCTCAAGAACTGGAGTTTTATTACTTTGGAGATAGGAAAAAGCCCAGTAAGATGGAGCCAAATATAGTTCACTTTACTCTGATAAGTAAAACAATATCCTAGAGCAGTGATTTTCAACCTCTCTCACCTCATGGCACATACAAAGTAATTTCTAAAATTCTGGGGCACACCAAAAAAAAAAAATTTTTTTGCTAATCTGACCAAAAAAAGTTTAGCTTTGATTCATTCACACCAGACAGCTACTGTGTTATTTTTTTAAATCCTCACCCAAGGATATGCGTATTGATTTTAGAGAGCAGGGTAGGGAGAAACATTGATGTGCGAGAGAACATCAATTGGTTGCCTTCCATAGGTGCCCCGAACAGGGACTGAACATGCAACCTTTCTGTATACAGGACAAGGCTCCAAACAACTGAGCCACACAGGCCAGGGTGGCTGTCATTTCTTATTTAACAATCTAAGGGAAAAGAGTGCACCTGACTAAATAACCAGGTGTGACATGTTTTAAAAATCGATGTCCTAAAGGGCTGGGTTTCGAGGGCTTCTGCTAGATAGTCTTATGACCACACAAGGTTTTAAATGCAACATCTGGCCTGGATGTGTGATTAAATAACTATTCTCTTCTTCTGTTCTGGCCAATGCATAGATCAATGTGAAGATTCAGGTGTCCTCCAGAAGTTCATGGGTTCTTACCAGATCCTCTTTACCCTCTTTGTAGTGCTGGCATCAACAGCTTTCATCTTTCTAGGTAAGGAGTCCTATTATCCTTCATTTCAAAAATGCCCCAAATGACTAGCAGTCCACTCTTCTGGTTGGCCCTGAATACTTGAGGTAAGGACTTCCTACCAGTAAAACAAGACAATAAACAGGATGTATCCAGAATGTGTTTATTGGGATGGTTTCCCACGCATCTTGCTTTGAGGTGCTTCTAGAGCTGCTTCCTTCTGAAGGATCGTCCTTCTGTCAGCCTTGCTTTTCCTCCTGTTGGCGGACAGAGGACAGTGGAGCAACCAACACACAAAACCACCGTTTGTGCGTGGCTGAAGCCGGTGGTGATTTACAGCATCCTGGCCATGTCACATCCATGAAGTAGGAATTGGGGCTCTGCACCAGGCGCTTCTTCTTGTGTTTCCTCTTCTCCTCTTCCGGAGAGGGATGGAGGAGGTCCTTAGCGAGAGGCATATTGCCGTGGGGAGGGGGGAGGTCGTCACCGCCGGAAAGGCTGAACTGCTCTAATCTTGATCTCTAGTCGTGCCCTACAACTTGGAATCTCCCTTCACCATTGCTCTCAGGATTCCTTATGTTTCTCTTTTGTGCTGGATCTTCTGTTTCTTGGGTTCCATACCTTTCTTTCTTTCCCTTTTAAAATATACTTTTATTGATTTCAGACAGGAAGGGAGAGGGGGAGAGAGGAGAGAGAGAGAGAGAGAGAGAGAGAGAGAGAGAGAGAGACATCAATGCTGAGAATCATTGATCTTCTGCCTCATGCATGCCCTCTCCTGCAACCCAGGCATGTGCCCCGACCAGGAATCAAACTGTGACCTCTTGGTTCACAGGTCAATGCTCAACCACTGAGCCATGCCTGCTGGACACTTGCGCTCTCGCGCGCGCTCTCTCTCTCTCTCTCTCTCTCTCTCGTTGTTAATCTTCACTCAAGGATATTTTTCCCGTTGATTTTTAGAGAGAGTAAAAGGGAGAAAGGGAGGGGAGAGAGAGAAACATCAATGTGAGAGCGGGGCCAGGAATTGAACCTGGGACCCTTCCATCAGAGGGCCAATGCTCTAACCACTGAACAATGCTGGCTGGGGCAATACCTTTCTCTTTACTGACTTACTGATTTGTTTTGGTGTAATAAATCCTATCCTATCTTTCTAAAAAACAATGTCTGAAGTATCAATATTTTAAGACCTTACATATCTGAAATTATATTTATTCTGAACTTAAAATTAAACCATTTTGGCCAAGTGTGGAATTTTAGGTTGAAAATAATTTCCTTCTAAATTTTGAAGGCATTTCTTCATTGTCTTATACCTCACAGTGTTGATGAATTGATAAGCCTAAAGCTGTTCTTATTTTTGACCCTTGTATGCAACTTGTTCTTTATCTCTGGAAACTTTTGGAATTATTTCTGTGTCCAGTATTCTGATATTCTATAACGATGTGTCTTGGTGTGGCCGTGATTTGTTTTGCTGGATACTTACTATGCCCTTTTAATTAAGAAACTCAGTTCTTCATTTCAGGGGAATACTTTTATTTATTTTATTTTATTTTTTGTTCATCCTCACCAGAGGATGTTTTTCCATTGGTTTTTAGAGGGAGTGGAAGTGGAAGGGAGGGGGAGAGACAAAGAGAAACATTGACGTGAGAGAGGCACATCCATTGGTTGCCTCCTGCATTCGCCCCAACCAGGGCCGGGGATGGAGCCTGCAACCGAGGTCCGTGCCCTTGATCGGACTCGAACCCTGGACCCTTTAGTCCGCTGGCAGAAGCTCTATCTATCCATTGAGCTAAACTGGCTGAGGCTCAGGGGACTACTTTTAAATAATTTATTTGATTATTCTTCCCTCTGAGTCTCTGTTCTCTTTCTGAAACTCTCATTATTTAGATGTTTGACCTTCTGGACAGATCCTCTAATTTTTATTAATTTTCTCCTAAAGGAGTATACTAAAGACTTTCCTCACCCTAGCCAGCTTGGCTCTGAGGATAGAGCGTCGGCCTGTAGACCAAAGGGTCCCGGGTTTGATTCCGACCAAGGGCATGGTTGGGGCTCGAGCAGGCCATCGGTATTTCTCTGTTTTTCCCTCTCTCCTCCACTCTCTCTAAAAAAAAAAACAAAAATGGAAAAATATCCTCCGGTGAGGATTAACGACAACAACAAAGTTGAAACAAAACAAAAAGACTTTCCTCAAATGTCTAATGATCCTTGGCTGTCTGCTTCTATTTAAGAGTGAGGACATTAAAGAGCTTATTGGAAAGACTGTGTGTGTGAGGATGGCTGCGCATGTAGGACAAGGGCTTAACTGTAGGATTCCCTCATCTATTTCATTGAGAGAACCCTGAGGAGAGTATCTTTGGGATTTTTCTTGGGGGCTGGTCAGATTCCTCAGAGTTTTTCCAAGGTATAATCATGCTCTTGTTTACCTTTGGTTAGGAATCAATTTCTCAGGTTTGCTAAACCAGTTACCATCCCTTCATTTCCTTTTTAGCTTCTAAAATGTTGCTGCTGTTGTCTCCTTTCCCCTTCTCTTTGTTTTTATATGGCCTAGAGCAGTGGTCGGCAAACTCATTAGTCAACAGAGCCAAATATCAACAGTACAACGATTGAAATTCCTTTTGAGAGCCAAATTTTTTAAACTTAAACTTCTTCTAACGCCACTTCTTCAAAATAGACTCGCCCAGGCCGTGGTATTTTGTGGAAGAGCCACACTCAAGGGCCAAAGAGCCACATGTGGCTTGCGAGCCGCAGTTTGCCAACCACGGGCCTAGAGTAAGGTGACCAGACGTCCCGCTTTTGGCGGGACAGTCCCGGTTTTTAACAGTTTGTCCCGCGTCCCGCGGCGTTTTTAAAAAGTCCCAATTTTTGGAAAGAATGCACGACAAGCTAGGGAATGGCGGGAGAACGGGAAGGGAATATACGGTTTTCGGCGGCCATGTGGCTATTTAGCCAGGATATGAGTTTTATATTATTTTTGTTAATTTTATAATGTTAAACTTTAATAATAACAAATAATTGTTGAGAACTGATTATCGAGAACTGCTTATCAAAGTTCGCATTGTTGATCAGTTGTTAGAATTCGACCATCATTGTTTGGACTTAATGAACAATGGCATTTTTTGGGATTGGCAACGACGAAAACATTTTGTAACTGTCTCTCAGACGATACACATTGTATTGCGTGCTAGTAAGCTAGTTAAACAAGTGATGTCATTACAAATCAGCTATTCAGATAATTTAGGTAAGTAATTTATTTATTTCATAAATACATAAATTTTCTTGAATTTAGCAGACAGTACTCGTATTATTTATATTTTATAGTGGTGGCAAAAAGTCTAGCGCCGGCCTTGAAAGTGACACTTATGACTTACGTTACAGCAAATTCAGAGGAAAAATAATACAAGTTAGTATTGTTATTATTTAGAAAGAAATATAGGATTAAAATAATTTTTAAAATATAGTTACTTTATAACAATCAAATTAATTTAATTTATAAACTAACAATAAAATATGTTCATGTAATTATGTACCTACTTACTGTGTTTTTAAGCAATATGTATATAATCTAATCTAATAATAGACAAATATGCAAATTGACCGCACCTTCGCTACACCTAAGCCACGCCCACCAGCCAAGCCACGCCCACCAACCAATCAGGACAAATATGCAAATTGCCCCAACAAAGATGGCGGCTAATTTGCATATCAAGACAGTGTCGAAAGAAGCCAAGAGCTGCAAAGGGGAGTAAAGCTTCGAAGAAGCAAGCAAGCCAGGGGGGCGGGGGGAGGAGAAGGGAGGAGCGAAGTCAGAGCCGTAGGCGAAGGGAAACGAAGGCGGGCTGGAGGAGAAGGCGGGGCCGGCGGCAAGGGCGGAGCAGAGGCGGGGCCGGGGCCGAAGGGAAACGCGGGCGGGCTGGAGGAGAAGGCGGGGCCGGTGACAAGGGCGGGGCGGAGGCGGGGCCGGGGTGAAGGGAAACACGGGCCGGGCTGGAGAAGAAGGCGGGGCCGGCGGCAAGGGCGGAGCAGAGGCGGGGCCGGGGGTGAAGGGAAACGCGGGTGGGCTGGAGAAGGCGGGGCCGGTGACAAGGGCGGGGCGGAGGCGGGGCCGGGGCCGAAGGGAAACGCGGGTGGGCTGGAGAAGGCGGGGCCGGTGACAAGGGCGGGGCGGAGGCGGGGCCGGGGGTGAAGGGAAACGCGGGTGGGCTGGAGAAGGCGGGGCCGGTGACAAGGGCGGGGCGGAGGCGGGGCCGGGGCCGAAGGGAAACGCGGGTGGGCTGGAGAAGGCGGGGCCGGTGACAAGGGCGGGGCGGAGGCGGGGCCGGGGGTGAAGGGAAACGCGGGCGGGCCGGAGGAGAAGGTGAGCCGGGTGACAAGGGCGGGGCGGAGGCGGGGCCGGCGGCAAGGGCGGAGCAAAGGGAAACGCGGGCGGGCTGGAGGAGAAGGTGAGCCGGGTGACAAGGGTGGGGCGGAGGCGGGGCCGGGGGTGAAGGGAAACGCGGGCGGGCCGGAGGAGAAGGTGAGGCGGGCGGCAAGGGCGGGGCGGGGCGGAGGCGGGCGACAATGGCGGAGCAAAGGGAAACGCGGGCGGGCTGGAGGAGAAGGTGAGGCGGGTGATAAAGGCGGAGCGGAGGCGGGGCCGGGGGCGAAGGGAAATGCGGGAGGGCTGGAGGAGAAGGCGAGGCGGGCGGCAAGGGAGGAACGGAGGCGGGGTAGAGTGCAGCAGGAAATCCCATTGCAGGAATTTTCCTGCAACGGGAAAGCTAGTTTATAATATAATTTTAAATTATTTTTTTTAGATTTTTAACATAATGAGTAAGAAAAGAGGATGCAAATTCAATGATGATCTAAGAAGTGAATTTCCTTTTATTAAAAAAAACCAAAAGCGATTACAATATAGACCAAATTTTTAATCAAGAACCCCCCTCCACCCCCCCCCCGCCCGAAACCGGTTTGGCTCAGTGGATAGAGCGTCAGCCTGCGGACTCAAGGGTCCCAGGTTCAATTCTGGTCAAGGGCATGTACCTTGGTTGTGGGCACATCCCCGGTAGGGGGTGTGCAAGAGGCAGCTGATTGATGTTTCTCTCTCATCGATGTTTCTAACTCTCTATCCCTCTCTCTTCCTCTCTGTAAAAAATGAATAAAATATATTTTTAAATAAAGAACCCCCCTGCCCCCGGTCAATGGTGTCCCGCTTTACCAATGTTAAAATCTGGTCACCTTAGCCTAGAGCAGTGATGGCGAACCTATGACACGCGTGTCAGCACTGACACACGTAGCCATTTCTGATGACACGCGGCCGCTGAGGCGGCTGCATGCCGAGGATGAAACATTTGCTGCTCCTGAGGATGAAACATTTGCGAAATAATGTTTTTTCCTCAAAGTGACACACTACCCGAGTTATGCTCAGTTTTTTGGCGAAGTTTGACACACCAAGCTCAAAAGGTTGCCCATCACTGGCCTAAAGGCTAATTTGTGCGCGCGCGCGCGCACACACACACACACACACACACACACACACACACGCCCCTTCTGTCTTTAACGGACCCCACTGTTTATTTACAATTTTATTGGAGGACAACATATTATACAGACATAATTGTGTAGAAAGGTTTTGACAGTTACCAGATGGCCTTAAAGTTGTATGTATACACTGAGTGGCCAGATTATTATGACCACCCCATCAGTACTTCGTTGGGCCACCTTTTGCCTTCAATACTGCGGCGATTCTTCTTGGCATTGACTCCACGAGATGTTGAAGGGTGATGCGAGGAATCTGACACCATGCCTGATGAATAGCACTGTCCAGTTCTGTGAGATTTGATGGTTGTGGAACCAGCTGCCTGATGGCTCTTTTAACTTCGTCCCACAAATGCTCAATTGGATGGAGATCTGGTGATTGTGGGGGCCACCTAAGCAAGGTAAAGCCTCCCTCATGTTCTTGAAACCATTCCTGCACAATACGAGCACCGTGGCATGGCGCATTGTCTTGTTGGAAGAAGCCATCTCCATTGGGATACGCCATCAACATGATAGGATGAACTTGATCAGCAACGATACTTAGGTATGTTGTGCTATTCAGACGTTGTTCCACACGAATTAAAGGGCCCAAATCATGCCAGGAAAACATGCCCCAAACCATAACACTGCCCCCACCAGCTTGAAGGGTTGTACTCATGCATGTGGGGTGCTTGCTTTCATGCTGTTTCCGCGAAATTCCCACTCTGCCATCTGCATGATGCAACTGGAAACGTGATTCATCGGACCACATGACTTTTTTCCAATGCTCGACTGTCCAATCCTTGTGTTCCTGTGCGAATTGGAGACGTTTTATCTTGGTAACTGCAGACAGCAAAGGTGTTCGAACAGGCCTTGGGCTTCCATATCCCATACGATGCAGTGTACGGCTAATTTGCCTACAAACGTCAGGTGGTCATAATCATCTGGCCACTCAGTGTAAATTGAAAAGAGAAATGCTTTTATGTAATCGTTTGTTTTGCAACAAGTATTATCTTTCAGGGGCGTTGTGTGCACCCACCCATTGGCGTCAATCCTCCGCATGGCGAGGGTCGGATAAAATTCAAGAAAGGATAAAAAAGGACTAAGAGATGCAAGCGACAGCTGAGCGAGGACAGAATCAAACCGCCCCTGGGAGAGGGTGGGAGGGAGTCTGATCTCGTCGATGATTGGTTGACGTCTCGGGCCAATCACGCGTAGAGAGTGGTTTTGCTCGTCGTGGTGACCCACCTCCGCTTGGGCTTTGGGGCCACGCTTACAAATGGGACGCGGGAACGTGAGAGGGACAGCACACCTAGCCAATGAGACTTTGGGGTGTTCATAGACGTGTGAGGCCGCTGCCAGGTTTAGGGCGGAAGGAGTTCTGGATACGAAGAGGAGCGAAAGATGGCGGCAGAACCTCTGCCGTCCAGGCTGTTGGGGCTGCTGCTTTTGGGGTTCCTGTTACCCGCTAGCCTCACGGGTGGTGTCGGGAGCCTGAACCTGGAGGAGCTGAGTGAGATGCGTTATGGGATCGAGATCCTGCCGTTGCCCGTTATGGGAGGGCAGGTGAGGAGGCGTAGAGCGGCGAGGGTCCGGGGCAAGGGGCAGGGGGAAAGGTAGAGGAAGAAAGGCTGCTGTGGAGTCCGCGGCGCAGCCTACGGAGAATCGGGAAGAGTAGGTGGGAGTTTTACGACGTTTGCTGCGAATCGCAGACGGAGACCCACTCCCTGGGCGCCGGGGCCGGGAGGGCGGGGCTTCCCGCTGTCAGCTTGGGTCCTAGTTCCTCTTCGGAACACCCCCACCCTCCGCTCCCTGGAGAAGTGGGAGCACCCTCTCCCCTCGCGCGGCGAGCACGTCTGGAGGACCTGTGGCTTGTTCTGTTTTGGCTGGGCTTTCCCCCAGGATGCGAAGAGGGCTCTCATTGTCCTCACTGACCCCCGCCTCTCTGTGCCTCCCTGTCCCCCGACTGTCCCTCACTTCTGCCCCAGAGCCAAGCTTCGGACGTGGTGATTGTTTCCTCTAAGTACAAGCAGCGCTATGAATGTCGCCTGCCAGCTGGAGCCATTCACTTCCAGCGTGAAAGGGAGGAGGAGACACCTGCTTACCAAGGACCTGGGATCCCCGAATTGTTGAGCCCAATGAAAGATGCTCCTTGCCTGCTGAAGGTAAAGGGGACGGGTGGATGGAGTGAGGGCTTGGGAACTAGCTGTCTGCCTGAGAACCAGAATGCCAGTGAGTAAGGTGGGATGAGGAGGACCTGTCAGAGTTAAGAAGGCCATTGGAGCCCGGCTGGCGTGGCTCAATGGTTGAGCATCGACCTATGAACCAGGAGATCACAGTTCTTTTCCCCCGTCAGGGCACATGCCCGGGTTGTGGGCTCCATCCCAAATAGGGGGTGTGCAGGAGGCAGCCAATCAATGATTCTCTCTTATCATTGATGTTTCTCTCTCCCTCTCCCTTCCTCTCTGAAATCAATAAAAATATATTTTTTAAAGAAGGCCATTGAAGGAGTTGACATGTTGTACAGACAGGAAAGAAGTAAAGAATCTTGCAACCACTGATGCTGAATGTAGAGGAGGATCAGGATAGATCTCAGCATAAGGGTTAAGCCGAGATTGAGGTGCCTAAAGCAGGTCAGTGCCTGGTAAGAGGAGCACTCCCCGGGAGAAGCCTTCCGGGTGAAGTCACTCGCTCTCCTTATCACTCTGCCCCAGTGTCCTATTTTATTTTCCCTATGGCACTTCTCATGATCTGAAATCATCTTATTAACTGAATCATAAGTTTATTTATTTTTGGTTTGAGTCCAAGCATTAGAATGTAAGTCCATGAGGTCAGAGACTTTATCTTGTTCATAACTGTATCCGCAGTGACTAGAATAGCACAAGAAATGTTGTAGAAGTTCAATTAACATTTTATGTTTCCCTGGTCTGAGTGCTTCAAGAATACCATGATTTCTTACTTTTATGTAGAACAAAAAAAGGTTTTTAAAGAAGAGGTGTAGAAAGCCCACAGGTGGAAAACGGACTCTTTTTTTTTTTTTCTTTAAGATTTTTTAAAATTTTTAGAGAGAGAGAAACATTGGGGATGTAAGAGGGAAACTTCAATTGGCTGTCTCCTGCATGCCCCCTGCTGGGGATGTGCCCTGAGCCTGACTTGAACCGGCAGCCTTTCTGTGCACTGGATGATGCCCAACCAACTGCGCCACACCGGCCAGGGTGAAAACAGATTTTAGAGGCAGCTCTTTGAGTCACAGAGTAAAACAGCCCTCCTTCCACTCTGAGAATCTGGCGAATTGAGCGTGGAAGCAAAGGGAGATGAGAAGTGGCTGAGAGGTTATATGTCTTGGAGCCAGGAGTGATCTGGTTCTAAGAAGAGACATCTGCACTCCATCTCCATGATTGGTGTATGTTTGTTTGTTTTTTTAATTGTCAGACCAAGGACTGGTGGACATATGAATTCTGTTATGGACGCCACATCCAACAGTACCACATGGAAGGTGACTCACACCTACATTTTCCCTAAGCCCTCAGCAACCCATCATGGAAGGTGACCTGCCTCCCCAGTCCCCTCCCCTGCTAGTCTTTTTAGAAAAGAATAACTGTGATTCACTGTGGTTTGTCTTTCTCTTGCAGATTCAGAGATCAAAGGTGAAGTCCTCTATCTGGGCTACTACCAATCAGCCTTCGACTGGGATGATGAAACAGCCAAGGTGGCAGGAGTGTGGGACTGGGAGGGAAGGGTTGCTGGCTTCAGACTAAAAGCCCTGACAAGAAGGGGAGGGTCAGGATTAGCTGCCATGTTTCTTAGAGCTTGGTGGCCATTCTTCCTCCTTTCTCTCTTTCTCACATCCTCCCTCTCCTGCCTGATGTCCTCCCCAGGCCTCCAAGCAGCATCGCCTGAAACGCTACCACAGCCAGACCTATGGCAATGGGTCCAAGTGCGACCTCAATGGGAGGCCCCGGGAGGCTGAAGTTCGGGTGAGTCTTGAAAGAGGGAAGTTGATACTTCCTCGGTGACAATTCACATTCTAATGGAAGAATACAAGGTTGCATTTTATAGTCAAGAGGGTCTTTCCCAGGCCCTAAAGCCTAAGTTGAAGACTCATATTTCCAGCTATCAGCTGGATGTCACTGCCTGGAGATTCAGAAGCACTTCTAGCCCTCATTTCCCAAATCCTGCCCTCTAGAAGCCCAAACACGCTTACTCTTTTGTGCATGTTTCTCCTTTCTGTCACCTAAGCTAGAAACTTGAGTGTTGTTATTGACTCTTCTTTCTCCGTCTCTGTCCTTTCTTCATGTAATGACTCTTCCATGAGGCCCTGCTGGCGTAGGTATTGGGCTCCGCTCTGGGGATACATTGTGGGCAAACACGCAGCCCCTGCCCTCATGGAATGCATGGTCTGGAAAGGAAGACAGATGTTTGCACTCGCTTGCTTTTTTCTCGATTCCTTTATTCTACTCGGGATTTAATTTTTTAAATACCCCAGATTTTACAAAGCACGGCAGTAGAATAAAAAACTGGAGTTTCTTTTCATACAAACTTATTTATTTGGATTTTTTTATATTTCAAATTATTGATACATTCAAAGAGTATAAAAAGAGCTGCTACCGATGCTAACCGTGTCGAGTCACACTCGACATCCGAGTGCAAAAGGTTAAAGGAATCACAGAGTCCTGCCAGTGTGGCTCAGTGGTTGAGCATCGACCCATGAACCCGGAGGTCACGGTTCGATTGCCGGTCTCTGGTGGGGACACATGCTTAATCCCCAGTAGTGGGTATGCAGGAGGCAGCTGAGCGGCGATTCTCTTTCATCATTGATATTTCTTATCTTGCTCTCCCTCTCCCTTCTTTTATCTGAAATCAATTTTTTAAAAAAATCACAGGAATGAGCCGAAACCAGTTTGGCTCAGTGGATAGAGCGTCGGCCTGCGGACTCAAAGGTCCCAGGTTCGATTCCGGTCAGGGGCATGTGCCTTGGTTGCGGGCGCATCCCTAGTGGGGGGTGTGCAGGAGGCAGCTCATGGATGTTTCTCTCTCATCGATGTTTCTAACTCTCTATCCCTCTCTCTTCCTCTCTGTAGAAAATAAATAAAAATATTTTTAAAAAATATTTTTTAAAAAAAATCACAGGAATGAGTCTGTGATTACAAACTGAGGAGTGATGTGAAGAAAAGGAATTTAGTTCTCAGTAAATACCAAAGCCCATTCATTCTATTCTAGATTTATCTCAACTCTCCTCTTTTTTCCTATGCTTGGTACCTTCATCTCTCACCTGCATAACTACCAATAGCCTCTAAATATGTCTTCCTGATCTAGTGGTCCTTAGTGAGTTCAGGCAGGCAGGCAGATGCATTGTGGGAAAAGTTTCTTAGGTGATTCTAATGTGTATTCACAAACACATCTGTAGAGAGCCACATGACACAAGAATTATCTTTCTGCCCTAACTGGTTTGGCTCAGTGGATAGAGCATCGGCCTGTGGACTGAGGGGTCCCAGGTTCGATTCCGGTCAAGGGCTTGTGCCTTGGTTGCGGGCACATCCCCAGTGTGGGGTGTGCAGGAGGCAGCTGATCGATGTTTCTCTCTCATCGATGTTTCTAGCTCTGTATTTTTTTAAAAAAAGAATTATCTTTCTGTAATTCAGATTTTCACATGCAATTGTGTGCTGGTAAATGTTGAACAGCCAGTTGCCAGGGTGTAGGGTAAAGGGGGAAAGAGGGGAGCCCTGATTTATAATGTTTGCCAATATCCATAGTATAAATATTCTCACCATGGCTCAATTCGTGCTATCACCATGATGTCGACTGTCTTACAACATTCCTGAAAATTTCCCAGTGGCTCTTGTGAACTGGTGTGAGCACACCAGCACACCACTGTAGGCATCTGTCACTTCTCTGCCCAGACTGGAAAACCTTTGATGATTGTGCCTTGTTTAAAGGGTAAGGTCCAGCCGAAACCGGTTTGGCTCAGTGGATAGAGCGTCGGCCTGCGGACTGAAAGGTCCCAGGTTCAATTCTGGTCAAGGGCATGTACCTTGGTTGCGGGCACATCCCCGGTGGGGGGTGTGCAGGAGGCAGCTGATCGATGTATCTCTCTCATCGATGTTTCTAACTCTCTATCCCTCTCTCTTCCTCTCTGTAAAAAAATCAATAAAAAATATATTTTAAAAAAGAGTAAGGTCCAAATATTTCAACTCACATCAACGTGGTAGCAGTGAAGGTGGTGGAAAGCAGTTAGATTCTGAAGGTATTTTGAAGGTAGAGCCAATAAGATTTGTTGATAGATTGGATGTGGGGTGGAGTCAAGTATGACTCCAGGGTTTTTAGCTTGAGCAGCTGGGAGAATAGAATTGTCATTTAGTAAAGTGGGAAGGAACAGGTTTGGAGGAGGAAGCTAGGTTGGTGTTGGGCATATGAAGGCCAAGTTGCCTATTAGACATCCTAGTGGTGATATCCAATTGGTAGTTGGCTCTGGTATTCTGAAGTTAGGGATGAGGTCTGGCCTGGAGATAAAAATACTCATTGTGTTTCTGTCCCACTGGCCCTTTTTCTGGCCTCTGAACCAGCAGGTCTCATTGTTGCTATCACATAGAGCTAATTTTCCACAGATATTTGAATGGCTGGGGCCATCCTCTCATTCAGATTACATATCCCTGTGACACCTCCACAGGGAGACCTGACGTAGGCACACAAACACACCCATGAGCAAACACGTGCGCACCCCTTTCTCCCATTCTGATACTCACCTATAGAGCTTTATATTCTTCCAAGTATCCATATCATTTCCTGAAATTATCTTCTTTGTTTGAGTTTAATCTCTCTGTCTACCCACACTAGAATAAGCTCCAGGAAGGCAGGGACAATGCCTGTCTTATTTTCTGATGTATCCTCAGTGCCTGAAACAGTGCCTAGCAACAAGTAAGATGATGGTGGCTCCTGTTACTGAGACAGCTATACTGGAAAGAGGAGTAGGTTTGGTGAAGGGAAATGATTTTGGTTTTGAACAGGATGATTTTAGTGCCTGCAGGTATCCAAGTTAGAGATATCTGAGGAGGCTGTTGGATCTGTGGGCCTGGAGCTCAGGAGAGTGATCTGAGTTGAACACAGAGGGCTGAGAGTCGTCAGCGTATTGGTTATGATTGGAGTCATGGTATGGATAAAGTCCCCCCCAAAGAAACAGTACGCTAGTATAGTGAGAAAAGTGGGACAGAACTTTGCGGGAGCTGACGTCGAAAGCAAGGGCAGAAAGGAGCTTTGCCAAGGAGAAAGGGCCAGAGAGAAGACTGGTGACATGGAACCCAGGAAGGACATATCTCAACCAGAGACTGGTCCATGTTGTTGGCTGCACTGAACCTTCAAAGAAAAGGAGAATTAAAAACTGTGCATGATCATGGGAGTTATTATTTTAATAAAATGAAAGGATGCACATAGAAATAAAAAATTCAGATGGTAGGCATGAGAACCAGATAAAGATTTCTAACTCCTCTACTCTTTATCACCCCCGACCAGTCCTTTGGTTGGATTTAATGACAGAGGTCATTGGTGTCTCTGCTAGAGCAGTTACAGTGGGTGGTGAAGATGAGGTGTTGAGGAAAGTGATGAAGTCTGGCTACGAAGAGAGGGAAAGGTGAGTGCTAGTGAGAGGGGCTGTGGGTTTGGGGAGGGTGCTACTTTATTATTTTTTGTTTCAAGATGGGGCCTTTTTTTTTTATAGCATAGTGGTTAGACATTTTGTAACTTAGGAAGTGATCCATCTGATATAAGTCTAGGACACACCTGACAACATAGGAAGTTATTACAATATTATTGATGGTATTCCCTATGCTGTACTTTACATCCCCGGGACTATTTTGTGATTGCCAATTTGTACATTTGTACTTCTCTCTCTCTCTCTCTCTCTCTCTCTCTCTCTCTCTCTCTCTCTCTCTTATGGTTTTATTAACACAAAGACAGCGTGCACACAGTCTGTCTATTCATTTTCTTCGCTGCACAGCCTGGCATTGGGATTGGTGGCTCATAATCATTGACTGGCTGCCTCCTGCACGCCCCCTACTGGGAATCGAGCCCACAACCAGGGCATGTGTCCTTGACCAGAATCAAACCCGGGACCCTTTAGTCCCCACAGGCTGACGCTCTATTCACTGAGCCAAACTGGCTAGGGCTAAATATTTTTATTGCCCAACCAGCGTGGCTCAGTGGTTGAGTATTAACCTATGAACCAGGAGGTCACAGTTTGATTTTTTTAAAATATATTTTTCATTGATTTCAGAGTGGAAGGGAGAGGAGAGAGAGAGATAGAAACATCAATGATGAGAGAGAATCATTGATTGGTTGCCTTCTGTACACCCCACACTAGAGTTTGAGCCCACAACCTGGGCATGTGCCCTGACTGGGAATCGAACCATGACCTCCTGGTTCATAGGTCGGCGCTCAATCACTGAGCCATGCCGGCCGGGCTGGAGTTAATTTTTGTACATATAGTATGAGTTAGGAGTCCATCTTCATTCTTTTTTTTTTTTTAAGCTTTTTCTTTATATATATATATATATATATATATATATATATTGATTTCAGGGAGGAAGGGAGAGGGAGATAGAAACACCAATAATGAGAGAGAATCATTGATTGCCTCCTGCACAACCCCCACTGGGGATCAAGCCCACAACATGGGCATATGCCCTTGATTGGAGTTGAACCGAGGACCCTTCAGTCCACAGGCCAACATTCTATCCACTGAGCCAAACCAGCTCGGGCCATCTTCATTCTTTTATATGTTGACATCCAGTTGTTGATCATTTGTTGAAAACACTTATTCCCATTGAATTATCTTGGTAACCTTGTTGCAAATAAAATTATGATAAAAGTGAAGGTTAATTTCTGGACTCTCAATTCTGTTTCATTGGTCTATATATCTATACTTATTTAAGTACCAAACTGTCTTGATTATTGTAGATTTATAGCAAGTTAAGTGTGAGTCTTCCAGTTTTGTTCTTTTTCAAGATTGTTTTGACTATTTAGATTAGAATCCCTTGAATTTTCATATGAATTTTAGGATTAGTTTGTTAATTTCTGCAAACAAGGAAACTGGAATTTTGATGGAGATTGCATTGACTCTAAAAATCAATTTGGGGAGTATTGTCATCCTTTTAAAAAAAATTTTTAGGGAGAAACATTGATTTGTTCCACTTATTTATTCATTCATTGGTTGATTCTTGTATATGTTCTGACCAGGGATCAAACCCGAAACCTTGGTATACTGGGATAACACCGTAACCACCTAAGCTACCTTGCCAGTGTAGGAGTATTACCATCTTAACAATATTAAGTCTTGAGCCCTAACCAGTTTGGCTCAGTGGATAGAGCGTCGGCCAGTGTACTCAAGGGTCCCAGGTTCTATGGTCAAGGGCATGTACCTTGGTTTTGGGCACATCCCCAGTAGGGGGCGTGCAGGAGGCAACTGATCTATGTTTCTAACTCTCTATCCCTCTCCCTTCCTCTCTGTAAAAAATCAATAAGGTATATATTTTAAAAAAAGAACCTTCATATTTAAAATATACATATATTAAGTCTTATAATTTATGAACATGGATGTCTTTCCACTTATTTAAGTCTTTAATTTCTTTCAACAATGTTTTATAGTTTTTAGAGTATAAGTTTATACTTTATTTTGCTACATTTATTCCCAATTATTTTATTTTTTTGATGCTATTGCAAATGTAATTATTTTATTAACCTTTTGCACTCGGATGTCGAGTGTGACTCGACACAGTTAGCATTAGAATAAAGGAATCGAGAAAAAAGCAAGCGAGTGCAAAGGGTTAATTTTATTTTTGAGGGTTGTGCATTGCAGGTATGTAGAAATACCGTACAATTGATTCCTCTATTCTGCAACCTTATGGAACTCGTTTATCAGTTCTAATAGTTTTTTTAGTGAATTTCTTTGGATTATCTGTACACAAGATCAGGTCATCTGTAAATAAAGGTCATTTTTCCTCCCAACCTAGTTGCCTTGCATTTCATTTTATTGTCTAATTGCTCTGGTCAGAAGCTCCAGTACAACTTTGAATACAAGTGACACAAGCAGACATCCTTGTCTTCTTCCTGATCTTAGGGGGAAACTGTTCAGTTTTTCACCATGAAGTATGGTGTTAGCTGTGGATTTTTAATAGATGCCTTTAATCAGATTAATGAAGTCCCCTTCTATTTCTAGTTTGTTGTTTTGGTCATGAAGAGGTATTGAATTTTGTCAAATGCTTTTTCTATGTCCATTGAGATGAACATGTGGTTTTTTAAAAAATATTTTTATTGATTCTTTACAGAGAGGAAGGGAGAGGGATATAGTGTTAGAAACATCGATGAGAGAGAAACATCGATCAGCTGCCTCCTGCACACCCCCCACTGGGGATGTGCCCACAACCAAGGTACATGCCCTTGACCAGAATCGAACCTGGGACCCTTCAGTCTGCAGGCTGATGCTCTATCCATTGAGCCAAACTGGTTAGGGCTGAACATGTGGTTTTTGTCCTTTATTCTATTGATAGGGAGTTTTAATTACATTAATTGATTTTTTTATGTTTTCCCAACCTTTTAATCCTGGAATAAATCCTTCTTGGTCATGGTGTGTAATCCTTTTTACATGTAGCTGAATTCAGTTAACTAGTATTACTTAAGGACTTGCGGTAGGTCTGTATTCATAAAAGATTTTATCCTGTGGCTTCCTTTTCTTATGATATCTTTGTCTGGATATGGTATCAGGGTTATATTGGACTTATTGAATGAGTCGGGAAGTATTCCCTTCTCTTCTATTTTTTGGAAAGAGTTTGAGGAGCATTGCTTTTTATTACTTTAAAAAATATATATATGTTTTTCTTGATTATTTATTTATTTATTGATGAGAGAGAGAGAGAGAAACATTGGTTTGTTGTTCCATTTAGTATTTATGCATTCATTGGTTGACTCTTGTATGTGCCCTGCTGAGAGATCGAACCCACAACTTTGGTGTATTGGGATGATGCTCTAAGCAACTGAGCTTCCCAGCCAGGGGTTCATTCATTTTTTAGAGAGAGAAGAAGGGAGAGAGAAACATAGATCGGCTGCCTCCTGCACGCCCCCTACCGGGGATTGAGCCTGCAACTTCTAGGTCCATGGGATGATTCACTAACCAAGCCACACTAGCCAATGCTATTTATTACTTTTTATTTATTTATATTTTTTAATATATTTCTATTGATTTCACAGGGGAAGGGAGAGGGAGAGAGATAGAAACATCAGTGATGAGTGAGAATCATTAATTGGCTGCCTCCTGCATGCCCCCTACTGGGGATTGAGCCTGCAACCTGGGCATGTGCCCCTGACCAGAATCCAACCTGGGACCCTTCAGTCCGCAGTCGGACGCTCTATCCACTGAGCCAAACCAGCTAGGGCCACAAAGCCTTTTCCATATGGTAGATGGTAGTGGTGGGCTGCATTCTCTCCAGACAAGCCTTATACCTTTCAGACATCTGCTTTAACTCTACATCTCTTTCTTTGCATGTTCCATAATTTTTTGTTGAAAATTGGACATTTGAGGTAATATATTTTAGCAGTTCTGGATACAAATTCCCAAGAACTACAGGAGATTATTGGTGGTAATTACTATTTATTTGCCCTCTTTGTCTTGTCAGTTCCTCTGTGACGAGGGGGCTGGCATTTCCGGGGACTATATCGATCGTGTGGATGAGCCCTTGTCCTGCTCCTACGTGTTGACCATTCGGACTCCTCGGCTCTGTCCCCACCCTCTCCTCCGGCCCCCACCCAGTGCTGCTCCCCAAGCCATTCTCTGTCACCCTGCCCTACAGCCTGAGGAGTACATGGCCTACATTCAGAGGCAAGCTGGTGAGTGATTAAGAAAGGAAGGAGAGACATGGGGAGGGATAAGCAGAAGATAAAGTACAAAGAGCCCAGAGGAATGTGTCCCTGTCCTGCCTACCTGCTGTTTCTCAGTAGACTCAAAGCAGTATGGAGATAAAATGATGGAGGAGCTTCAAGACCTGGACCCTCAAATGTGGAGTGAGACCAAACCTGGGGTGATGCCCACAAAGAAAGCAGGTAGGACCTTGCTTCACCTGTCCCATGAAATTTGTCTCCATTTCTTTCCTCCCCAGTCTTGTCCTGGACTGACTTTCCAGTGTGGGGTGAAAAAGTGTATGGGCCCTTCTCCCTTGGTAATGGAGGAGGGAATGTCCTCATTCTATTTGTTCCCTTCCATTTCTCCCCTGCTTTCTGTTCCCTCCCTGTTCTCTCTATCCCAGCTGCAAGCCCAGCCAAGGATGACAGTAAGGAATCAGATTTTTGGAAGATGATTCATGAGCCAGAGGACCAAGTCCAAGGAGGGGAGGAGGCACAGGCTGAGGTGAGAGACAGCTTCCTTGCCATTTCTCTGATGAGGTTGAACCTGGGCTTTGGGATGGAGGGTCTCTCAAGCTGAGGTCATTATGACATGACCTGCATCTGTCCAGGGATGCAAGGATATAACCCAGAACCATTGCCTTAAGAGCATAAACAGCCCGGCTGGCATGGCTCAGTGGTTGAGCTTGACCTGTGAACCAGGAGGTCACGGTTAAATTCCCAGTCAGGGCACATGCCCAGGTTGTGGGCTCCCTCCCCAGTGTGGGGCCATGCAGGAGGCAGCCAGTCAATGATTCTGTCTCATCGTTGATATTTCTATCTCTCTTTCCCTCTCCCTTCCTCTCTGAAATCAATAAAAAAAATATATTTTTTAAAAAGAGTATAAATAGGTTTGCATATTTGACTCTGACTCTTCTCATCAGGACCAGGAACCAAACATTGAGCCAGCAGATCCAGCTCCAGGCTCTCCCAGTGGTGAGTAAACCTCCATGTCTCTTTTACTGTTTGAATGTATTTTCTGGTGGGCAGGGATCGCGGTAAGGGTAAAGGTAAACACTGGGAGGGAAGTTGGGCAGCCAGGCCAGCAGGGAATTCCTTTTTACAGGAATGTCCTCTGTAAACAATAGTTCTCTTCTATGGAGGTAGCAGACACAGTGGTTCCACTACTTACTGACTTTGTAATCTTGGATAATTTTACTTAACCTCAGTTTCCTCACCCCTAATGTGGATAATACTCCTACTTTAGAGGGCTGTTGTGAGATTCAATGGGAATGAATCTGTAGTTCATAGTAGAATGTCTGAAACTGAGTAAACTTCATGGAGAATAGGATCCAGGGAAGAGGAGCACTTGGCCCCAAAATGTCTTCTGGAGTCCTGAAAACTGGGGTGATTGCCAGAAGGGCCTCAGCAGTACGTGAAAGAGCGGGGGCCTTAGCAACTTGTAAGCATCCTTCTCTCAGCTGTGAGGCCACCTTACACCAGTGCTATGTTGGCCCCTATCTCGCTGACCAGTTAGCTCCTGGAGACCGGGACCATGTTCTTCCTTGGTCTCCTCAACTCTTCTCCTTAGGAGGTCAAAATAGAATTTAGAACACAACGGGGTTCTAAATTCTATTTTGGGTTTAAATAGGGTTCATTCCTATTTTTCCATCTCAGATTTTCAGAACAACGTGCAGGTCAAAGTCATCCGGAGTCCTGCGGACTTGATTCGATTGATAGAGGAGCTGAAAGGTGGAGCAAAAAAGGTATGGGCCCTGCTTAAGGGAGGGGTGGAACCTGCCTCCCTGGCGGCAGCCTTTGGAGAACCACCCTGACCTCAGCCTGAGCTGGGCCACATAGACTCACTCCCTGCCTTTACTCTTCTTCCGTCCCCCCTGCCACACCCCAGCTACTGTGTGTCCCCCACCATGGGTCTCTACTAAAACCCCACCCAACAATCTACCTTTTTCTTTTGGTCCCCAGGGGAAGCCAAATGCAGGCCAAGAGCAGCCTGAAGAAGATGCTGCAGAAGTCCCTCCAAGGGAACCAGAGGGGAAGGAAAAGGGTGACACCGAACATCAGAATGAGGTGGAAGAAGAGGAGGACGACGAGGATGAAGATGAAAATGATGATGAAAGGCAGTTACTGGGAGAATTTGAGAAGGAACTGGAAGGGATACTGCTCCCTTCAGACCGAGAGCGGCTCCGTTCAGAGGTGAAGGCTGGCATGGAGCGGGAGCTGGAGAACATTATCCAGGAGGTGAGCACAGCTCTTCCTCATTTGCTTCTGCAGCGTCTGCTCCTGTGGGCAAGACAGGCTGCGGGGCTGAAAGAGAACAAAGGTTAGCACCTAGCATAGCCTGGGGCCTGGGACAGGGCTCTCTGAAATGATCGCTGTTTATTTAATTAAAAGTGGGGATGGTGGGGAAGGGGGATCGGAAAGAGGGATGGGTCTTAGACATGACTCTCCTGTGGAGCACGGACCATTGCCTTTTACTGCCTTTGACTCTCCACTCCCCCTTGGGCACTCCAGACAGAGAAGGAGCTGGACCCAGATGGCCTGAAGAAGGAGTCAGAGCGGGATCGGGCTATGTTGGCCCTGACATCCACTCTCAACAAACTCATCAAAAGGCTGGAGGAAAAGCAGAGTCCAGAGCTGGTGAAGAAGCACAGGAAAAGGAAGGTCGTCCCCAGAAAACCTCCCCCCTCCTTCCGACCAGCAGGTGAGAGCTGTCATCCGGGAAGCCAAGTCCCTTGTTCTTTCCCTCCTGAGGGTGCTCACTCTCTTCCCTGTTTCTGAAACACTGTTCTCATTCCTGCCTTCTTCCCACCACCTCCATCCCTTTGCCTGGTTACCTCCTATTCATCCTTTGGAAAGCAGCTTCCAGAGCATGTCTGTCTTATTTCTGATGGCTTCCATGTGCACAGTGCTTAGCACTTTCACCGACACATGGTGGGTGATCAGTAGATCTTAACTGAGTGACAGTGCGCCTGTGAGCTGAAGGCCACACATCTGTGCAGGAGGCAGCCTTTCAACAGTTAGGACTTTGCACCAGGAGAGACCCCAGCTGGCAAGCTGTGAATAAGCAGCCAGCTGCTCGTAAGCCAATTGCCTGGGCAGACTTGAAGTTATTCCTTCTTCTTGCACCCGCCTTGTGTCCATTCCGTGGGGTTCGATGGCTGTGGAGATCAGACACCCCAAATGGAATGTTTGAGTTTCAAACCTTCCATCTTACTTTCTCTGTAAACAATTTGAGCACCAACAGGGGGAGAAGCAAACCACAGTTTTCCAACCTGCTGTTTCTTTTTTTGTTGTTGTTCAAATTGTAAGAGAAAGTTTATTAGGAAGTTACAGAGGTAGCAGAAATGAGCCAGCTGGGCTGCATGAGCTCAGGAAACAAGTTACAGAAGCAAAAGAAGGGTGCTTGGAGCTTAGGAGAGGGAAAGGCCGGAGAAATGCAGCTGGGAGGAAGAAGATGAGGCGGGGACAGGCACGGTCAAGCTCCCCAGAGGGAGAGCGTGCCTTGCTTCTTTAAACAAAACTTCTTTGATTTTTGAGAGGAAGCTGTAGGTGAGGAGCAGAATTATTGGGTCTGGATGGAAAAAGGGAGCTGCAAGTGGTGGAGGGAGCTTGCAGGCTGGAAGGGGTGGGGGGACTCGTTTACTTTGGGCCCTGGCTCCTACACATGTTTGAGGTGGAGTAACTGCCAAAGCCAATTGGCGGCTTAGGGAGAAGTGACCACGACAGCCCCGGAGTCACGGCTCTGCTTTGTGTCTCCCTGTGTGTCTCCCCCTCTAAGAGGAGGATCCCGAGCACAGAGTCCGGGTCCGGGTCACCAAGCTCCGTCACGGAGGCCCCAATCAGGATCTGACAGTCCTCGAGATGAAACGGGAAAACCCACAGCTGAAACAAATCGAGGGGCTGGTGAAAGAGCTGCTGGAGAGGGAGGGACTCACAGCCGAAGGTGGGCCCTGGGGGCGGGGCTGGATTCAGAGCTGTTGGAAGGGTTTGCTGCTGGAAACAGAGGGGCTGGGTCAAGGTGGACTGGAAGCCTGGCGGCTGGGGCCCTGGGGCGGGCAGAGGACCTGCACTGAAGCTCCCCCACTCCTCTCCTCTCACTGCCCATCCTGCTTCTTTCCAGGGAAAATTGAGATCAAAATTGTCCGGCCAGGGGCTGAAGGGACTGAGGAGGATGCACGCTGGCTGACTGATGAGGACACGAAAAACCTTAAGGAGATTTTCTTCAATATCTTGGTGAGAGGCATCCTACCTCCAAGTCCTGCACCTCCAGCCTGCCCCCTCCTCTAGTGCGCTGTGGTGTTGAGAGCATGGTTGAGTGACACAGGCACATCCCAGCCTTGCCGCTTTCTGAGCTTCAGTTTCCTCATCTGTATGGCAGGCTGGTGGTCCTGGCAGCGGGGCGTTTGGGCCCTTGGCAAGAACCCTGTGAGAAGTGTGTGCCCCTTTCCTGCCTTCCCCGTGCTGCTAGTTCTGGATCCTGCGGCTCACCCTGTTTCCCCCTCCCTTACCAGGTACAGGGAGCCGAAGAGGCGCAGAAGGAACGGCAGCGACAGAAAGAGCTGGAGAGCAATTACCGCAGGGTGTGGGGCTCTGGAGGCGGGGAGGGCACGGGGGACCTGGATGAGTTTGACTTCTGAGACCACTACTACCATCGGTTCACCAAGGAGTCCAGAGTCTTCCTCACCTGGCCCCACTGCCTCCCCACCCATCTCCTACCCCCTGGGACCCTGAAGGCAAAACAGCAGAGTAGAGCTGAGCTGTGGACTTCCGGGCCCCAGCCAGGGTGTGGAGGGGCCATGGGGTGAGTGCTGCTGCTACTGCTGAGAGCTTCCCTGAAGACCTCCCTAGGCCTGTGAGTGTTGCTCTCTCAGGCTCCTCCCCACAGCCCCTCCCTGTTATGTCCCCTAACTTGGTCCCTGTCCCCCCGACCCCCCTAGAGATCTTTGGAGTAGAGTAGAGCAGGGGAGCGTGGAGCCTGTGCTGTGGAGCAGGCCCTAAGAGACAGGTCCGACCCTGCCCCTGCTGCTGTTGGGAGTCACCTACCCCCTTCTTTGGATTGGCTTGGGATTTCCTGCTCCTTTCCCTTTCCACACTGTTCCCTACAATCTGAGTTGAGGCACCTTCCTCTGTGGCTGAGAAATGGGGAAAAGTTGCCCACCACCTCTGATACAATCCAGTGAAAAGGGTGGGGTACAGACCCGCCCATCATGTTCTTGAACAATCAGGTTTCTAAATAAAGAACTGGACCGTTACTCCATCAATCTTCTTTTTCTTTTTTTTTTTGGGGGGGGGGTGGGGCTTGGGCTGGATAGGTGGGGGGGTGGGGCTCAAGTAGGGAGGGAGTTGGTGCTCTCTTCAGGGCGGAGCACATGGTCTCATCCTCTTCGGTGCTCCACTCCTCCCAGGTGGTATCAGTGGGGCCTGGATTACAGAGGCGGCCAGGGCAGATAAGCAAGCCAGCCCAGTGGCCTGGCAAGGACTCAAACGCCTACAGTCCTGCCATTCCCTCCTTTTCCTCATCTGTCCATTTCTGTCCCTTCTCTTCTCCCCCTTTACTTCCTGAAAGCCAAATGCACACTACAGTGTTAGCCCCCCACGGGGCTTCCCCTTCTGCTGAACTCTCCCTGCTGCATCCTGCAGATCCTGTTTGCCAGCCACAGCCCATCCCCACCTGGCCACACCACTCCACATCTCCCAGAAAAGACCTCTACCTTTGGCCATGCCCAGAGAAAGGGCTGCTGCCCACAGCGGCTAGTTTCCTATATGCCAAGGGTCGGTGGGCCGGGGGAGGTGTCTCCACCTCTTCCTCATTGCCAAGTGCAGATGTGGATTCACCCAACCTCACCTTTCTCTCCCTCTCTGAGGTGTACAGCCTTTCTGACTGTACAAGGTAAGACAAGAGCTAGAGGGCATGAACTCCCAGGTCTCCAAAATGGAAAGTGAGATTCGTTATTGTTGAAGGAGGTTGTATGAGACTGACCCTTGTCTTGTTGTGCGGTTATTGCGCGCGTTACACATAAATTGTTTTACTTAGAAATGTAATGGGTAGATGTATAAAACCCCGCTTCCCCAGATCCATTTGTGTATCTTGAAGAGAAGGATGCTTCACTTGTGCAAAATCAGGCAACTGTAGTCAGCATGCTGGGTTCAAATCCTCACCCCGCTTACAATCAGCAGAGCCTTGGACAAGATATCTAACTTTTCAGGTGCTGTTTCCTCTAGGGTAAATTATGGATAATTATACTGGCCTTGTAGGGTGGTTTTGAGGATTGAATGAGACAGGATGTGTCATGCTCCTAGCCCAGTCTCTGATCCACAGTAAGTGCAGAAGAGACTGGATGGAGGCAAGAGCCTTAGAAGGAATCCCAAAATTGATCAGAAGTCACAATAGAATCTTTTAGGATGTGAGGTAGGGAGAAGCTGGGGCAGGAGGGTTACTGGTTTGATGCAGATGGAGTCTTATCAGAAAACAGAGTTCTAGAATCCTCATTAGATGTAATCATTTTGTACTTCTGATAGTAAATTCTTTTACTTTCCTTTGGCTGGTGGTGAAAATCCCATGGAGGAGCTTGGTCTGCCCCAGCTGTGCTAAGGCAAACTAAAGGAGTGGAGCAGGGTGTGTGGCAGATGGCAACCAGATGGGGGGGTGGGGTAGGGCAGATGGTAGTAAGAATTGAGGTAAGGACACCCGAGGCAAGCTGGGATGGTGGCATGGGTATCAGCTCTCCTTCAGCCCCACAGGGAGTCCCCTTCTAGAGTCCCATCCTGACATCAGCTGGAGGGCATGGTATTTTGTCACCCATCCACTACCACCCTTTACATCTCCAGCCAGACCAAAGACACAGCCCATGAAGAAAGAATCCTGTGGGTTACTCAGTGTTGGGATTTGCGGTGGGAGTTGCTGACACCCTACCTTTCACCGGCTGGATATGAAAGAAACTTACCCCTGGCCTGTGATTCCCTGTAGTAATTCCATTCTCCCCAGGGTCCCTGTCTCCTTCCCATACTCTCTCACTGCTGAGCTTCTGAGGAAGGGAGTAAGCTTCTGCCACCGAGAAGGAAAGGAGATGAAGTGGGGGAATCCAGGGTCTCTGAGTCGCAAGGGAGAATGGCCAGGTCTTCTAGTTGAGTCTTCTCTGCCACTTGCCCCTCTTCCTCTCCCTTTGCCTTCCCAAATCACACAACTGCATCTGCATTTTCAATGCACTGCACCCCTGAATCCATCTTTTCAACCGAGCATGCTGTCCTTGATCAGGCTACTGTACCAGGTGGTCACCCAGCCCAAGAAGCTGCAGAACCAGGGCCTCCATGTGGATGGGACCTGGGCCCATTGCTGTAGCCACATCTAATTAGCTTGGTGGCTCACCTGCAGCTGAATGTCCATCGTGGGGCTGAGAGCCGGAAGACAATGGGCCGTTGACTGGTCCATCAAGGTGGATGACAACACGTGGGTGGCTGTGCCAAGCCTGTGTTGGCTGCTAGCCCAATACCACCCCACCCAGCCCTCTCCCAGGGCAAACACTTTGGCTGCACATGAAGAATGAACAGCAGAACTGGCTACATGCTAAGCAAGTGCTGCAGCTATTGGAGGCAGCACTGGCCATAGGACGCTATGGCCTCACTGGTCCTGTGGATGATGTGGAAGTCTGCATCGACTGGGCATGGATTTCATGGACGTCAGGGACTCTGCAGTAGGGAGATCTTGTACCTCTTCCCTCTTGGCCAAGAGAAGAATCATAGTGTAATAAGCTCTACTTCCAGTACCAGGTGCTCAAGGTGAGCAGGCCAGCCTGGGACAGTCTTCCACGGGCTGGCCCTAGAGCCCTTACCAGGTACCCAGGACATACCACCAGGTAACCTAACCAAGGCAACCTGGCTATGAAGTGGAGGGCCTAGTTTCAAAATTAGATCTGACTCCAAAGTTCCTGCTCTTAACCAAACTACCCCATCCTCTCACTTCTCCAAGCAGCCCCCACTCCCTTCCTCTCCTCTAAACTCCACGCCCTAACTCCTTTCCAGAACCGGGGTCATCTTGGGAGTCACTTCTCTGCTCCCTGGATCCCCACTGTTGCTCTGACCTGCCTGTCTCCTTCTTCTACATGAACCAAAGCTGTTGTACACGATGGCGTATCTGACCTATCACCTCGGTGCCCTGAGAGACTGAGAATAATACCCTGCCACCAGCCACAGCAGGAGGCACCCTCTAGGGGTGGCCCTCTCCCACCTCCAGTTCCCCACCTTGCCCAAGGCCATTCCCTGACCCACTTCTTCAAGAACAGACCAGCAGCTCACCCCCTAGACAAAATCATTTCCTCTTTAATTGCTGTTGAAGATTCACACCACCTGTCTCTGAGGGGATGGGGGCAATGCCCCCTCCCCTTCCCAATTACCTGGTCCTTTGCAAAATATTTTAGCCAGGAAAAAAAAAAAAAAAGACCGGAAACCACTGACACAGAGGACCCAAGGGCTGGGTTGACTGAGGGAGGCAGGGCTGGGCCAGGTAAGTCCACCCCGCCACCCATTTTCTGGGGACAGGGCAGGGGGCCTGGAAACCCTCCCAGCCACCTCACATCTTCTTACCCTGGCTGGGAGGGATCGTGGGGTTGAGGGATGGGTCTGGAGAAGCTCCAGTGGGAGGGAGGGGCTGTATATGAAAAATAGTGGGACAGGGGTCCCATTGTAGGGGTGCCCCCTACCCCAGATCACCACGGGCGCTGCACAGTCACAGGTACGCAGTCACGGTCACAGACACTCACAACCCAAGAGCACCCCCACCCCACCCCACCCTCTTCCCTCCCTTGGCTTTCCCTACCCTGAAACACCCTCCCCAAGCCCCTGCCCACCCCTGTCCCCTTGTTGGGGAACAAAGCAATAAATTACAAGGCTGCTACCCAGCCCCCGTAGCCTGCTCCTGCTCCATCCCTTCTCCCTCCTAAGATAGTAACGAGGAGGGACCCAGGCTCTTGGCTCCCCCAGCCCTTTAGCTTCCATCCATGGGTGGCTTTAGGGGGACGTCTTGATTTCCACTCCTCATGGTCCCTTTCACGGAAAGGGTTGGGGACCCCCCTACCCCTCATGGGCAGCAGGGGTCCTGCCCCTCGCTGCCCTTCCCCTTCACTGGGCAGTGAGATTAGCATGGAAGGGGTGGGGTCCCTTATTGGCCCCAAGTCCCGGGGCTAGCCCTCCCCGAATTAAGCCCTCCCTCTGGCGTGGCGTCGCCCCAGGAGCCAGCCTGGGGATGTGCTCCAGGCCTTGGGATTGTCAAGCACAGGCAGGACCGGATCGCTCCCCCGCCCTTAGGGGGCGCGAGTGGGCATAGTTGGCCCAGGAGCAGGGAAGCGCGGGCGTCCCCTTCCTCAAACACCAAACGGGTAGACCCAGAGCAATCCAAGGGTGCAAACAGTGGAGAGGGGGCGTGTCGGGCGGGGTCTCCATGCCTCGTTGGGGAGAGGGAGGTGCGTTTGTGTCTTCTGGGGCGGGGGGGGGCGTGAGGGCTGTGCCTTCGTGGGGGGAAGAAGTGCTCTCATGGGGCGGGGGGCGGATTGGAGTGGTGAGTGGGTGCATCTGTCCAGCGGTCCACCCGGTGCGGTCGTGCCCGGCCCGTGGGGGTGTCTCTCCCGCTGGGCAAACTATACCAGCGCGACGGGGGCGTCGGCGCGGCCCATGCTGGCGGCGCTGCTCCGGCGGCGGGGGCTGGGCGTGGCGATAATGCTGGGCGTGGTGGCCGCGCTGGGCGTGGTGGCGGCGCTGCCGCCCTCGCCGGGGCAGCCGTGCTGGAGGAGGATGTCGGCGCACAGCTGGCTCCCGGCCTGGCGGGCGTAGAACAGCGCGGTGCGGCCCTGCGCGTCCCGGGCGGCCACGTCGGCGCCGTACTGCGGGCGGAAACGGCCGGTTATCGCGCAGCCCCGGGGGGCCACCTGCACGCCGCTCCCCAAGACTTCCGGGCCCACGGAAAGGGTCCCTGTGAGGATACCAGGCTCCCCCGGCCTGGCTGTTTCCCAGACGGAGCCCCCCAAGACCCCTTCACCCACCCCCACTCACGTACCCACAGCAGCAGCTGCGTGATGACGACGTGGGCGAGCTCGGCCGCCAGGTGCAGTGGGGAGCGAAGCTGCGGGTCTTCTACGCTGGTGTCTAGCGGCCCGTGTCGCGCGTGGGCCAGAAGCAGGAGGACGGCGGCCACGTCCTGAGCCTGCACTGCAGCCCACAGCTGGCGGCCCAGCGGCTCCTCCGGAGAACCCAGCGGCGCCAGGAACAGCAGCTGCTCGTACTTGGCGCGAATCCATGACTCACGCTCCTCCCTGCAAGACCAGGATCAATGGGAAGGGCTCTCGGGACCCCCCCTCAGGACCCCTCCCGTGGACCCTCTCGGGAGCCCCCCGCCCCAATCTGTTCCCTCGCACATACCGCGAGGAGTCCCGCGTGGGTTTGGCTCGGCCCCGCGTGTTGCTCTCCCACACGCGGTTGGCCATATCGTTGCCAATTGCCGTCAGCACCAGGGTCAGCTCCCGAGGCCAGTCGTCCAAATCCAGCGAGCGGACGCGGGACAGGTGTGTGCCCAGGTTCCGGTGAATGCCCGAGCACTCGATGCAGATGAGTGCGCCCAGGTTTAAACTGGCCCACGTGGGGTCTGGGGACGGAGTGAGAAATTGGCTCCCCGCAGAGCAAACACGGGCACCCACCCCGAAATCGCCAACGCCAGCGAACCACAGTCCCTCCCTGGCCCCTCCACTGCCCCCTTGCGCTCACTGGGAGCCCCGCAGTCCACGCAGGTAGAGTTCCCCTTGGCGTTCCGGATCGCCTGGATAGCCACGGCTTCGCTTTGGCTGTCTGTGCGCAGCTGCAGAAAGGGCTGGGTTATTACTGACTCTCCCTCGGAGCCCTTCTCCAGACACTCACCTCTGCTTTCCCCCCAAACCGTTCACCCCCATTACCTTGACCTTGCTGCTCTCACAGCATTGCAGACTGGCTAGGATCTGGCTCTCAATTGCCTGGACCCAGGCATCCCGCTCCTCAAAACTGGCGGCCTCAAAGTGCCACGTCTGACCAGTGCTGGACACGATCAAGAACTCGAAGTTTTCCTCTGGGTGGGGGGATGGGATGGGGTCATGAGGGAGAGAGTTCAAACAGGAGCTGCCTTCCCCAAACCTTCCTCCCTGATGTCCACCCCAAGCCCCTGGGAGTGGGCAGAGGGGCTGGGGAAGCAGAGGTGGGGGAGAGCAGGAAGCCCGAGCACATGCAGGGGAAGGCAGGGGCACCCCCACCCCTCTGCACCCCAGCTGAGCGCCCCTCCCAGCTCCCCGCTTGTTACCTGCTTTATAAATATTTCTTAAACTACCAAAGGATTTTAGTTTCCACATTTTGCGCTTGGCTGGTTTCCCGAAGCGAAGGATATAGAGATAGAATAGAGAGCAGAACAGAGAAAAAGACCAAGAAAGAGAGAAAGAGGTAGATGGAGAGATGGAGAGAGAGTGACAGAGTGCCAGAGACAAAGCAGGACAGACAGGTGGGGAGAGAAAGCAGAACTAAAGTCAGTGGCCCCGGAGCAGAGTAGAGCAGAAGCCAAGAGCCATGAGAGCAGGCAGATCTGGAGACTGGGGTCTGAGCACCCAGCAGAGAGCAGGGGCGGTGGGGACCGGTTATCATGGTCAATGAGGAGCCGGGTCTCTGGGAGGGGAAGGGATGGTCAGGATCTGAGTAAACATGGGGAAAGGGTACAGGCCTTGGGTGAGGGGGTCTGAGGTTGAAAAGTCTTGAGGATTTGGGGGCTTCACTGGGGTCAAGAGCTGTCAGGGGAGCTTGGCGAGCATAGGAAGTTACTGGGAACAGGGGCTGGATGGTCAGGAGCTGAGGAGTCAAAGGGAGACATTGAGACCAGGGGCTGAGTCCCTGGGGGTCATGGGGCTCTGGGTGCAGGAGCTGAGGTGGTAAACAGAGTTGAGGGCAGGAAGGGGAAGTAGAGGGTCATTAGGAGAGGGGTCATTGATCAAGGGGTGCTGGGGACTGCTGGGGTAAAAGGCATTGACTGGGCAACGAGAGGAAGGACAAGGGCTGAGGGGTGTCCATTCATTTTCTCACTAAATTATGTGCAAAGTGGTAATGATAGTCAAGCACTCAGCTCAGACACTTTTCCTCCTCCTGCAGGAACTAGGCCAGGGATCTAGAGTTGGGGGTGAGGGTCCAGAGTGGGAGTGCAACTGCCCACCAAGGCCTCACCTTCAGCCTGTCCAGCGGAGCCTTCAGTCTTGGACGGTGTTGTCAATTTTTTCCTCCTCTGCTTCTTCACCATGGGAGAAGGAGGAGGTTCCCGACTCAGGGGGCTCAGGTCTCCAGATGGGGTACAGTCTTAGGAAGGGGGACACAGCTGCCTCAGTGTTGCCCCTCCACAGATTTCCTGATTTCATCATAGCCTGTCTCCTCCCCTAAACTAGCTTTGGCATTTTAGGGTTCCCTCCTTTCAACTGTCCCTCTCCAGGAGGTCCCCCTTGATTATTCCTGAGGAGGTGGGCAGATGAGTGGTTTAGAGTCAGACCTGTACTCAGATCCTGGCTCTGCCACTTACTGGCCTTGAGACCTTGAGCAAGTCACTTAATCTTCTGAGCCTCAGTTTCTTCATCCCTAAAATGGGGATAATAATCTTGACCTGACAAGGTTGTTGTAAGGATTACTTGTTACAATGTTACTTGCTATTTTAAATAAATTAAGAAAAAATAAATAAATATATATATTTCTAAACATTTCAAATACTGAATGCTGACTATGTGCTAGACAATGTTCTCAGTTTTTTTAAGCCTTAAAGCAACCCTTTCAGGTAGAAACTGTTTATCTCCATTTTATAGATGAGGAAACTGAGTCATGGAGAGATCAAGTAACTTGCCCCAGTGGCAAGCCAGGATTCAAGTTCAGGCAGTTTAGCTCTAGAACCCACTTGTCTTAAACATCATGATGAACACGATAATGCTGAGCTTGGTGCCTGCACCCAGTAGATGCTTAATGTATGCACTCATGCATTGGATTCCAGTCTCCAAGCTTCCACCCCAATTTCATCTCCCACCCACATCCCATCTGGATCTGGAAGATAGTGGATGGAAGATGGGTCCTCACTGACCAGTGCTGAGGGCTCGGGCCAAATTCCGGTCTGGCTTCAGCAAGTGCTTGGATGTCTGATCTGATGGTGGCTGCAGGGAACTGGGGCTGGAGCTTGAGCTTGGCGTGGGAGTAGTGGCCTCTGTTGGAAGGAGAAGAATATAAAACCTCAGTGAGCCACTCAGTCTCTGGGCCCATGCCTTAGTGGTACATCTTTATCACCCACCTTCTCACTTATCCAGTCCCTACTTCCCTACCACCCCTCCTCTCCCCTAGCCCTGGCTCCTCTGTCCTGAGCCCCACTCACCAGGGCCTTCACCCATCTGGACAGTGCTCATGTCCTTGACGAGCCCATTGATGCTGGCTGAGGGGCCAAAAGCAGAGATGGCGCGTGGGGGCCGCTTGCCAGGGACTTTGACTGTTGTTCGTAGCAAGTCCATCTCCTTGCCGTGGGTACTATGGATGTAGTCCTGGAGGGGCACAGGGGTTGAGAATATAGGGAAGGTTGGTGGTGCTGGGAAGCAACTAATAGTGGGAAGTAGAGAAGGACTCAAGAGGGGGCGCTCGTAAAAAAAATTTTTTTAAAGAAAAGAAAAGAAGCCTGGCCAGCATGGCTCAGTGGTTGAGTATCGACCGAAGTCACGGTTCAATTCCAAGTCAGGGCACATGCCCGGGTTTTGGGCTCAATCCCCAGTAGGGGGCATGCAGGAGGCAGCCAATCAATGATTCTCATCATTGATGTTTCTATCTCTCTCTCCCTCTCCTTTCCTCTCTGAAATCAATAAAATATATATATATATATATATATATATATATATACTAATAAAAGGGTAATATGCTAATTAGACCAGATCGACCGGATGTCTTCCAGACGTCCGACTTCCTTCCAGACAAAGCCATGGTAGCGGGGGCTGAGGCAGAGGCACTTAGGGACAATCAGGCCGGCGCGGGGGAGCAAGCAGTTAGAGGCAAGGCAGAGGTGGTTAGGGGCAATCAGGCTGTCAGCAGAGCAGTTAGAGGTGATCAGGTCAGCAGGCAGAGGCAGTTAGGGGCAATTAGGCAGGCAGGCAGACGAGCAGTTAGGAGCCAGTGGTTCTGGATTGGAGAGGGTGCAGGCCAGGCTGAGGGACCCCCCCACCCCCGTGCACGAATTTCGTGCACTGGGCCTCTAGTATATATATAAAGGGGGGGGTTCATAGAGCTCAGTGGGCTGAGATGAGCTTCTAGGGGATGAGCCAAACAGTATTGGCTCAGCATTGTCTCCCCCAGAAAGCATTCCCTGAGTGGCAGGCCAGGTGGAGGCCCTTTCTCCATGCTCTCCCACTAGGCTGAAAGTTCCTGGGGAGATATCGTTACCTTTTCATCCCCGGGATGGGCACCTGGGAGGTACCTAACCTTCAACATGCTTGCTAAACTTAAGAGAACCAGACGAGCTTCCCAGAAGTATTAGTGTTTGTCGGAGGCACAGACTCGTAGAGCTGGAAGGGCGTCTAAGGCCAGCCACTGTGGCCGGCCAGCCTCTGCCACTCACGTTAATGCTGGGGTGGTAAAGTAGGAAGCCATTACTGGACAGGGTCACGTATTTCTTCTTCCATTCTTTGTTCAAGGAATTGCCACTTCGCTTTAGTAGAAAGCTCTGTGGTATGGAGAAAGACATGTGGGTGAGCCCAGTTAGGATCAGCTGCCTCCAGCCTGCCCTCAGCCCCTGGACCACCCACCTGTTTAATGGGAATGGCTCGCCCACTCCCTGTTGTCTCTCCCCGACTGTCCAAGCTCCGCTTTTCAGAGTCACTGCCCCGGCGATTCTGGAATGGTTATTGGCATCAGTTAGAGGATGCATGGAGGGATACACTGATGGAAGGACAGGAAAGACAGATGAATAAGGGCCCAAAAGAGGGGTCTAGGGACCAGGGAAGATGGGCAGGTAACAGGGGACAGGGGATGGGGGTCAGCATATCCAATACCGCAAAAAGGCTGGTCCTGCGCTTGGCTGCCCGGTGCAGGGACCCTGGGGTGCTCAATCCAGCCACTGCCACTGCCTCAGCTCGGAGCTCGCGGTGACCAACATTGGGTGAGGACGGGAGGGAAGAAGAGTAGTCGCTAGTGTGGCCCCCGTTACTAGCCTGGAGAAGTCAAAATAGCTGAGATGCTCCCATCCCACCATGCTTCAGTTACATCTAGTTATGAGGAACCTGAGAAATTCCTTGATCTCATCACCATTTATGTGTATTAGCATTAATAAGCAAACTCCTCACTAGCATAGTCATAGTGCTTTAGTTTTACAAAGTTGACTTCACAAGTTTTTGCCATATAATTTTCCTAACAACCTTGGGAGGTTTAGGTGACTTGCTCAAAGACATTGCAAACGATGTTTGAAACAGTGCGGTTTTCCAGTCCAATGCACTTTTACAAGTGGTGTCACTACCATTCCCACCTGTCTCCCCCCGCCCCACAGCCTCCTTGGGCACTCTGAACCTATTCTTGCTTGAATCACCAGCCACTCAGATTCTTACCAGCCCCTCTGTGGACCCTGAAACCCCCAACTCACCTGCCCAGCTACGGGAGTGGAAGCAGCTGAGTGGCTTGGGGAGCTGGGCAGGGATTTGCAGGCAGCCAGAAGCTGTTGCTGTTTGCGTAAGGTCACCACCTTCTGGGCCACTGAAGGGGGGAGGGGAAGGAGGCGTGAGCAGGGCAGATACCCAAGAACACCCTTCGGTGCCCAGCTTTGAGAAATCCCCAAGAGATAACATAGGCCCCAAGTTCCTTATCAGTGTGGCCTGCGTGCCACATGTAACCTTTCCAGCTCCTCCAGTCCAGAAAGACCTGTGGCTATTAAGCAAGACTTCTCTGACCTCCCTGATCCCCCCTGCCTCCCACACAGGCTAATGACCTACCTATCACCCCCAGAGAGAGGCCTGGATGCGAAACCTCTAAGACTATCCCAGGCCTCAAGCCCCGCTTCCCACATTTGCTGGGATGACCACACTCACCCTCCTGGAAGACCCGGTCCACATTGAGCCCATAGGTCGCACACGTCTCGTAGTAGCTGCAGCGTTTCATGTCTGCGCACAGAGCTCTGGCACGAGCATCACCCACGACCCGAGGGGAAGAAGCACTGATCCTGTCTGAGGACACAGGAAAGAAGCGGGATCAAGGCCCTTCCCCGTTTTTCCTGCTTTCCTTTCCCTTGGGCTCCAGGCCCAGGCTGGACCCACCAGGGACAGGGTGTGAGAGAGTCTCTCTCCTGTGGCCGGTGGAATGGAGTACAGAGCCTTCTTTAAGTTCTGGCCCCAGCTCAAATGCCCAGCTGCGTTATGAGTAGGCTGAGTGCACTCTGTATCTGTCTTCAGAAAACCCTTCAGAGTCGGGTGGAGCTTCCTGACAAGATCTAAAATGGTGGAGGCTCACAAGTGACAATCACCCTGTCCTGCAAACCCAATGAACCCTGAACTGAAAGGGAGGACGCCTGGCATGTGAACTAGGAAAAGGCTGAATAGCCGCCGTGCGTAACAGGTGGCCTGCTCACTCTGCCCCGGGAAACCTGGAGGCAAGCGACAGGTGGGGGCAGACACCTGCTGGACAGGCATCCAGACAGCCCTGCCAGCCTCACACAGGTGGTCGTGGAAGAAGCTTTTCTCGGCCCTGGTGGAGAGTCTGAGCACCTGAATCACTTCTTTAAAAGGTTTTCTGCCCTCTGTGTTTTCTCCATCATTTCATGTGTGCGTTCTCTTTGTTTTAAATAGGTTCCTTTGAAAGGTGTCAGCCTGACCCAGCTGCGGCAAGGGAGAGTGGAAAAGGCTTTCTGTCAGCCCTAGGGACTGAGCTTTGTTTCCCATGGTGATGGCATCGGGAAATGAGAGCATAAGAACACAAGACAGGTGACATCTCAGAGGATGGAGATGCTACTATAGCTGTCCCTTCCTCCCAGGAGAACCTCCTTCTCTCTGCTCAGGTCCTGGGAAGTTAGTGTTGGTTTGATGGCTCCCTTATCTGGAGATCAGGCTCCTTCCAGAGGTAACTAGAATCCACGTGGCCATATCTATACCTCACCAAGGTCTCTTGTATGTTGGGCAATACCCCAGTAGCCATCAGTAGTACCTTCCCAGCCCCTCTTTACCTTGCGTCCCCACCAATGCCAGCGCCAGACCTCCTCGTCCCTCGCCCCGAAGGGAGCTCAGCTGCCCGTGGAGACGGCTCACGGCCTGGAAACTGTTCTCATCCTCCAGGCTGAAGACCAAGATCACAGCATCTGCCCAGCCTGAGAACTTGCGGGGGGTGAGGAGACAAAGAGAGGGTCAAACAAGCCCACTTCTTTCGATGCTATTCCCAGTTAGATCTGGGAAACCAGAGCCCACTCCTTTGGCCAGTGCTGACCCCAGCAAGCCTGCCTGCCTCACCCCTCACCTTGGCATCAGGTGCCCCAGCTTCCTCTCGGATCAACACCAGATGAGTCTGTCCATCCACCAACATCTCCTTCTTGTGCTGCTCACCTGTACAGAAAGGTTGGAAGTGATAGGTCAGGGGTCACAGGTCAGCAGACCACCCCATCATCCCTCTATTTTGGCTGTCATGGCCTCATCCTTCCCTCTGGTCTCCATTCCCACCTAGTCATTGATCACACTGCCTAGTCATTAATCCTGGATCCCTGACCCCAATCCTTAGTTTACTATGGCTCCTAAGAACTCACTCTCTGTCTTCTCCAGCACCTGGTATGAACCAGTCAGGAATCGATGGATGAGCGATGACTTCCCACTCCTGGCGTCGCCCAGTACACCCTGCAGACAAGTTTGTAGAGCAGAGATTACAGAAGTTCAGAGGTGGCAGTATGCTTGAGTCTGGAGAACTTGAAGAGATTGGCAGTGTTAAATCATCCAGGGAGGCTCCCACAGGGCAAGGATGACAGTCAGGAGCGCATCTGGGAAGATCAGGCCCCGAGTATGGCAAGAAATAATCCCAAAAAGCTGAATAATGTCAGCAACTCAGTACCATTTGTGTGTGTGTGTGTGTGTGTGTGTGTGTGTGTGTGTGTGTGTTGTGCTGTTTAGAAAACATACTAGATGTGTGTATAGGGGGGAGGCAGCATGTCATAGCCCTAGGCACTGGTTGAAAAGGTTTACCCAATCTAGGCAACAGAACATGAAGGACTATAGGAGAGATCCCAGAAGTGAGGAGAAGCCTGAAAGACAACCATGGATAAACAGGGGAAAAGAGACTAAAGAAAAAGTTGTGAGGTTGTAGCAAGCCTCAGGAAGGTGCCATGAAGGTAGAATCTCAGGAGAACTAAAAAACAATTCCCTTTTCTCACGGAGAGAGGGGAAGGAAGAGATGAAGGAGAGAGCGTTGAGAGCGCAGTGAACAGGAGGGCAGCCTTCCTGCAGACAAGGGGACCAGGTACCTACCAGGCGCAGTTCAGGAATGGAGCGGCTCAAAGTCCATTCCTGGCTATTGACCACAGCCTCTGTAATGGGAAAGGAGCCGTAAGAGGGGATGCTCCAGGCTCAGGAGGACTTCCAACCCGCAGCCACCCCTCCTCCTTTTGCAGCTTCTCTTAACCCTCAGATCCCTGCCTGGGCTGGGGAGCTGCGTGGAAAGGCTAGGTTTGAGAGTGGTCCTCAGTCCTCCCATCCTAGCCAGCTCTCTGCACAGCTGTTGCTGCCGCTCAGTGGTTGCTTAGCAACGGAGTCAGCAAGACGAAAATACTTCACTTGGCATCTCCCTTAAAACACATCCCCAAACTGTAAGTCCCTGCCCCAGACCTTGAGACCAGAGCTCTGACAGCGGTGGGTCCTTTCCTCTGGAAGAATTTAAGAGGGTCTCCTACCCAAATGCCTGTCTGATTCCCGGGCTGACCCTAGGAGGCGGGGCTGGGACATAGAAGGGAGTGGATCTTCCTCAATCTCCATTTCACAGGAGAGAAACTGAGGTGAGGGATATGCCTTCCCTTTTTCAAGGTCAATGGCTGAAGGCCCTGACCCCTCCCCACAGCCCAAGGAATGGTGCTTGGATTTTTCTATGCCCCCTTCTCCCACAACCGTCCCCACAAGCATGCTCCAAAAGAAACATGGGGAAGGGCTCCACTCCCTGGCGGAGAGAAGCCACAGGCCTGGAGGAGTGGGAGGAGGCAGGATGCTCCTTCCGCCCGCCGGGTCCAGCCCCCGCGCCTGACACTGGCCGGACGTTCCCGGGGTGCCGCAGCTGCGGCGGGAACTCTGGGATCCGGAGCCATCTGCTCCCACCCGCTCCAGAGCCAAACCCCGGGAGCCGCCCCCGCTCCCGGACCTGCCTCCCCTCCAGGAGTGTGAGCTAAACCATGAGTCCCTCGCCTCTCTTCCAGGAGGAAAAAGATAAGAACTAAAGACACCCCCTCCCGGGGAACGAAACACCACCTCCTCCGTACCCCTCCCAAGTCTCCAGGGGGGAAGAATTGCCTTTGCAGCAGGTCCCCCCTTGAGTCACTCCTGGCCAGCCCCCTGGGGGTTTCAATTAGGCTCTGGGGCCTGGGTGGGCCGTGGGGCAAGTGAGGCTTCCTTCCGCCCCCTCTCACTTCACGTGCAAGTGTTCCTGTTCCACACGACCCAGTCCCTAGCTCCCTGACTTCCCAATCCACCTGCATGGCAAGAAACAGTCCCTTCCTGCTGCCCCACCAGCCTGCTCCCAGCCCAGGGGAGGGCCTGCCCCTGGCCAGCAGCTGCCTGCAAGGTCATTCTCATGCCACCTGCCCCCAGTGCTCAGGGGAAACTGAGGCTTCCTAATCCCCTTCCCCTTCAATGTCCCTCTGGGCAAGGCAAAGTCCCGTTTCCATGTTCCCAGACTCCAGCTGGGGCTGGAAGTGGGGTCTGGAGCTTGAGCAATTTCCAACAGTCATTCTGACCAAGGGTATCATTTTCCCAGAAAGCTCTGAGGCTTTCTGAATCCCCCTGAAATCAAGTCATTTCTCATGTCCCACCATGGAGCTCCTCACGCCCGTCAGGACCTCTTATGAATCCTTCCCCCAGTCCTTGGCAGAGGAGTCAGCCCGGTTCCTCTGCCCACCCAGGAGAGGGGCTCCCCGGTTCAGTCCTGCACAGGGCTCCCCCGGCCCAAGCTGCGCCTTCCAGGCGCCCTCCCCGCCCGGTTCTCAGACTCTGGTCCTACTCACTAGGGGAGGTGCGGAGCTCTGCGCCCAGCAGCTCCCGGGACCCGCTGCCAGAGGACAGGCCCGGGGGTCCAGCAGGGGGCCCGGTGCCAGGAGGCCCCCCTGTGCTCTTGGTGAAGATGCCGCTGATAAACTTGAGCATCTTGCGATCCCGAGTGGATGCTCGGCCCCCCTCCCGGCCGCGTTTCAGCCCCGGAGCTGGGGGCTCCAGAGTGTTGGGAGGTGCAGGCCCCGTAGGCATCGCGGAGGCGACGGTGAGAGCGGTGGCTGGAGCCGAGGTTGCTGGGATGGTGAGTGGAGGAGGAGAGCCGGCAGGTGGTCCGGGGTGCAAGTCACTGTTGTCCAAGGTCTTACTCTTGCCTTTCCGGGGGGACAGTTTCCCTCGGGCTCCGGCCCCAGCTCCGGCCCCACCAGAGGCCGTGGCTGCCGTTCCTCCCGCCCCTGCGGCAGCGGCTCCCGTCCCAGCGCTGCTCTTTGACCCCTTGACCCTGGGCTTGCCCTCGCTTTCGGGCCATGACAGGCGGCTACCTGCGCCCTTGCCCGCGCCGGCTTTGGCGCCACTCGTGGTCACGGTCTTGCAAGGCTTGGGAGCCGGCGGAGGAGGCGCCACCTTAAGCCTCCGGCTGCCAGTGCCCGGGTGCGGGGAGGACGAGCCGGGGACGCCACCTCCCGCCCGGCCTTCGGGTTCTGGGCCCCCCCAGCTCGGGCTGCTGAGCAGGGGGCGCCGAGAGGAGGTGGGAGCGGCCCCGGGCTTGGGGTCGGGGCTCAGCCCCCCGGAAAGCGGGGGCCCCGGAGGGGCGGCCCAGAGGGAGAGGCGGCGGCCGGGAGCCGGGGAGACGGGGCGGGCGGGACTGGCCGGAACCGGGGACAGGGCGGGGGTCTCGGCGCCCTCGGCGCCCCCAGCGCCCGCGCTGCTCGTGCTGATCCACAGCGCATCCTGCCGGTGGAAGAGACGCTCGTGCCGCTTCTTGCCCGGCTCCTCCGAGCCGCGGGGGCTGCCAGGATCCCCAGTCTCCGCACCTCTGGTCCCAGGGGCGCCTGCTGCGACCGCAGACGGGGAAGGCGGCGGCGGAGGCACCGACTCGAGCTTGACCAGGGTCAGCGAGATGAGGTAGGTCGTTGTCCGGCGCTGAAGCGCGCCCGCGCCCCGGCTCATGGGGCCCCGAGACCCCCGAGCTGGGGAGGGGAGGGGGCTCCCCTGGACTGCCTCAGGGGGGCCCGGCCATGGGGCCGCCCTGCTCGCCGCCCCCAGCCCCCGGACCCCGCTGAGCCCCCGGCCCGGCTCCGCTGTCGCCGCCGCCTCCGCCGCCTCCGCTTGCGCCCCCCTCCCATCACACGGGGCGCCCCCTCCCCATGCTCCCCGCCCTGCGCCCCCACCCCGTCGGAGCCCCGGGACCTTGGTGCTGCTCCAGGGAGGCGCGCCGGGCCGTGCACCCCGGCCTGGGTGGGGGCGCTGAATGGGCGGGGAGGGCGGGGAAGACAGGAGTGGGGGCAAATAGGGGAGAGGGAGGGAAAGGGGGACCTGAGGCTTGGGGAGAAGAGGAATGGGTGCGGGGGAGGCAGAGGCGGGGAATGGGGACTCGAGGGACAGGGTGAGGGTCGGAAGGGGGTCCCTAGGAGGGTGGGGAGCTAAATGGGGCTGGTCGTGCGGGGGATTCGCAGGGGCGCGGGGAGGATGCTGGGGATGGAGATACAGTCGCCGGCGGGGGAGGAAGGGGGGAAGCCGGAGGGGTGGGAACCCACGGGTGTGGGGTCTGGGAGGGGAGGGGCGTGAGATCCGGGCGAAGGGTCCGGGGGGCTCGCCGGGGCTCGGCTCGGTCCGGATGCGCGCTGTGTCCGGGCGCTCCCCTCACATTGAGGAGGAGGCAGCCCCCACCCCCCCATCGCTCCCCCACCTTCTCTCTACCAGCACGGCTGTCTGCGAAGGCGGTGCAAAATCCAGGACTGGATTTTCCTCCCAAACCCTGGGCTGGATTCCCTGGAACTGGGACTCCCCTACTCCAGCACTCCAGCCCCCTCCCCGAACACAGCACAGTAAGGGAGCGCGGCTGTTGGGTGCGGCATTCAAGGACTGGGGTAAAAACCAGTCTAGGAGTGAACAGCCCACTGCGGAAACGGAGCAAATTCTGGGGAAGCTGATGTAGGAAGGTGGGGAACTCCGAAATGCTGTTCCCAGGACCCCTTGTGTCCCCCAGGCACTTGCACGTGTCCCTTCCCCATAACCCAGCCCCCTCGCCCACCTCCACCCCCACTCAGGCAATACATCACTGAGGCCACGTTTTGAACACAACTGTCCCAAAGTGAACTTGAAAAGTGTTCCCTGGGGACGGGGACAAACATGGAAGTTAGCAGGATAGGAAGGAGGGGAGGGTGCCTCCGGCAGGGAGAGACCTGGGGGCTCAGAACAGCCCAGGCAGAAATGTGAATCAAAGGCTGCAGCTGGAGGTGGAAGGAGAAGGAATATGTCTACAGATTGACACCCCCCCCCCATACTAAAATGCATCCCGTCTCCATAGCAACCCCAGCTCCAAGAGTGCCTCAGAAACAGCGGGGATAAGCCGAGAGGAGGGATCCGTGTACATGGTGGTGTGTGTGTGTGAGGGGGGGGGGACTGCCATGTGATTTGGGGTTCATGGAGGCACCAACTAGTTACCCACATGTGGGTTATTTAGCGCCCCCGAATATAAGGAGCCCCTCAGTTCCTGTAGCTCCCACTCTCTAGGGACCCTGCAGTGCAAGGCTCACTGTCCTCAAGCCGGGGGAGAAGGATCAAGGGGTTAGGCCTACCCTGCAAGGCTGGGGTGGGAGTTAGGTGAGGCCTCCCGCCAGCCTTGGCGAACCCACCCCTGGACTCGGGGAGTCTCAGCGTTCCCCTAATTTGGCGTCCCATCCTCCTGACGCAGCCGAGACTATAATAGTGCTGTCGTGGGCGGCTCTTGGAGCAGGAGCCCGCGGTGTGCGCGGCCTGGTAGGGGTGGAGGGTGGAGGGCGGTACCGGGATGCTGGATACCCTTTGTTTCCCCCTAGACCTGTACCCAATCCCTCCGCGGGCCTGCCCCGAGATCCGCAGCCTCCCCACGCACCCCGCCCTTGCAGCGTCAAGATAACACCATCCCCAGGACAGGAGACCCTTCAGTAGTCTTTTCTGAAAGAGAGTGAAGGAGATTTGTTGATTCTGGCTTAATTTTCTTTTCCTTCCATCGGTGGCCCCAGTTTTCCTTAAGGTGTCCCCTTAAAGGGAACAGAATCCCGACTCTTGGGGAGAGTGGAACAAATCACTTAGAAAAAGTGGAGTCTTCTCAGAGATAACAGCCTCTACCCCTCCTCACTCCCTCCTCCAGAGCTAAGCAGAGGCCTCTACCTGCCCTAGACATGTCCTCTCCCCCCTATTTTTCTACAGGAATGGGGCTTGGAGTTCCTCCCTAGGAGGCCCCATGGGGCCACTTCCCCTAGGTCTGCCTTTCCAACAATGAATGCTGTAGGGAAGGTGTCAGCTGTGGTTCTTGGCAAAGGGTGGGGGACAGGCGGCACCAGCGTCAGAAGGGCAGTAGGGAGGGTATTATCAGACTGTTCCCTTAGGAACCCGAACCAAACTGTTCCTTCCAAAAGTTGTGCTCTGGTGGCCTTTACCATCAGAGAGATCTGGCAGGAGGTCTTCTCTACCGCCCCCATCTGCCGCCCCCAAGTAGCGGCTAAAAATGGAGAGGCTGGAAGACACCAGGATATGGAGGGTGTGCTTCTCCCAGACACCTTTCCTGAGCAAAGGAGCCCGCTTTGGTTAGCTCGCTGCCACCTCGGAGGTAATGAGACGGGAACAGTCCAGAGAGACCTTCAGTTCCATCAGTTCCTTAGTGGTGGTGCCTGGTGGATGGATGAGCCCTTCCTGCCAGGGCCCCACCACAGCATTGAAGCTGGGGTGGGCAGGAGGATGTGGCGGATGGTGTTGCCATGGCAGCACTTCCTTCCTGCATTGTCATCACTTGTGTGCTAAGGGCACTAAGGAGGTAGAGCGGAAGGTGTGTGGGGGGAAGACAGGAACAGGAGCACGGAGAAGAGAGGGGACCTAGGAGAGTCCTGGGGCACTTCTCTGCACTTCGGCTGTGCAGAGCCTGCTGCGTGAATGTTAGTGTGTGCCTGGGGGCCTGAGGTTCTCTGTATGGTCGTTTTAATGTGTGCACGCATTTGTGTGTGTGTTTCTCTGTACAGCTGGAGAACAAGAGGTCACTGATCCCTCGTGGGTCCTGGGAATGAACACATTATCCAGTCCCAGAACCTCCTGCCCCAGACGGCTTCCTGCCACGGATTCCCCAGGCAGGGTCCAAGCCTACCCCATGCTCACCCACTTCTCCATTTCCAAGAAGGTCAGCTCAGCAGTGACCTGTATTTTGATCCCCTAGGAGAAGGCTCAGAGTTGGGGAAAGAGGAAGAAAGACACCTCCCATGTCTTTTCCTGTCTTTTCCAAATGTATTCTTCCCCTAAATCCCAGCTCCATCTTGGGGACTACTAGGAAATGGCTTACTGGGAAATGATGTAAGACCCATTAAACTCTTCTATGCCCCTTCTGGTCCCCGATACCCCCAAGTTGGGAGCTAACCCTTCTCTTACCTCGTATGCTGTTCAGGGAGGCCTGGATGCTGTCACGAAGTTCCGAGTCGCCCACCCTCTCTGCCAGTTTCCTGAGGCGGCTTAGAGCCTGCTTGGCTACCTCATGTCGTTTGACTTCTGCTCTCACTGCAGCTACAGCCAGCTGCCTTTGGGCGTGCATGTTACCCAAACCTGCCTTGCCAGGCTAACAGCAACCTCTGGCCCTGAAGCCCATGGCCCCACAGCCCCCAAACTCCAGAAGGCCCCTTCTGCTGTGGCCCAGAACTCCCCGCCCCTGCCCGCCCTTCCGTCTGTCGGCCTCACTTCCTGACTGGTGAGTTTCAAACCCACAGCCTGGGACAGCACTACCTCCTGCACCTCCCACTCCCTCTAGTGTTGGCTCATCAGCTCTGCCAGCCAGCCTCTGCTAAGATTCCCCTGTCAGGTAAATGGAGAAACCTTAATAAGCATCCAAGCACCCTAGGGCCTCCTGTGGGAGGTGGCTGATTAAGATGGGTGTTGGTGCTGGGAGAATGTGGCAAGCCAGGTCCCAGGTGCAATCCTAAACTCTTGGTGACCTACAGATTTGTGTCAGTCTCAAGCTTGCAGGAATCCATACACCCTTAGCCTGTCACTCTTAGAGCCCTGCATTCCAGTTTATAGTTGTAATCCCCACCCACTCTACACATCTAAAGAGCTTGCATCCTTACCTCTTGCAATGTAACCCTTCCTCAGTCAGCTACCCACTGCAACCACCTCCTGGTTAAAAGGGTCAAGCAGTTATGGGGAAAATAGATTATGGAGAAGGACCGTAACCTATAACCAGGCAAAACCACCATGCTCCATGTTCAATTACTTCCCTAATAATTAACTTGTCTATAACACAATAGTTAACAACATACCTTCATATATATCATGTTCATGACAGGCCCAAGGGGTAGGATTAGTAGTCAGCAAAGAAAACGGAAGCTCAGAGAGGCCAGAAGAAAGTGAAACAAAGAGGTGGCTCTAGGTCTTTTCATTCTGATACCCTTTTACCACACCACCCAACTGGCTGTCTGCTTGCCAACCAATCCCCCTTAACCCTAATGCCATTGTCTTGCTCTTGGTTTAGGACCAGAAAAGGAAGAGGGTAGATGAATTCAAGAACAGAACAAAGATGCAGGGAGGATGATGGGAGAAATGGTGGATGGTTTGATCTAATTACTTTGTTTCAAGACTCCAACCTTTCTGGCCCTGCCAAATGTCTGTTCTTCTGCATATCAATTTATAAAAGATAGGGGATTGTAACTATATGAATATGTCTGCAGCTGGAGATAAGGAAACTGAGGTTATTACCCACTGGAACCTGTAAAATTGTCTGAACAGTAACTAACACTTAGTATTTACTATGTGTCAGGTATTGTTCCAAGCATTTTACATATATTAACTCATTCAGTCCTCACAACAACTCAAGAGGTAGGTGTATTGTTATTTATCTACATTTTACAGATGAGGAAACAGGCACAGAAAGCTTAACTAATTGGCCAAAGATTACACAGTTAGTGATTGGAAAACTGGAACCATGCAGTCTGACTAGCAATAAGACTATATACTGCTTCTGCAGTCATTGAATCCAAGTACACACATACTTAAACCATTCTGTGGGGTTGAAGGGAGGTTTTTCATTTGTATTCTTACTAAGACTGCTTCTTTCTCTTTTCCCATTCCCATAAAAATGGCAGCGTGTCCAAGCATTTGTTCAATAATAAACATATGTTGGCCAACCATCCACTGTGCCCACCCCAGAGTGAAAATGTGTGACTCTTCCTTACTCTGATTTATTCATATTCCAGACCCCTCCCTTCGTCATTTTTTGCAAGCTCTGGACCAGGCATGTGTTCTTTTTATTTATTTATTTATTAAAATATATTTTATTGATTTTTTACAGAGAGGAAGAGAGAGGGATAGAGAAGTTAGAAACATCAATCAGCTGCCTCTTGCACACCCCCTACTGGGGATGTGCCCGCAACCAAGGTACATGCCCTTGACCGGAATTGTACCTGGGACCCTTGAGTCCGCAGGCCGACGCTCTATCCACTGAGCCAAACCGGTTTCGGCCAGGCATGTGTTCTGAAGGCATCAGGCACACCCATGTCTGTGGCTTTGTCACATACAGTAGTGCACTGACCAAGGCTGCTGTTTTACATTTTTAATATCGAGTATATTCACACCAGTTAGGGGGGGATATGGAACGGGACATGTGTACTAGTGGACATGCTTGCAAATGTGTAAGGATTTGCTGGGTGTTGCTGTGCCCAAACCCGGACCACTGTGGTTGGGCTAAATAACTCAATATTTTGCTCCTCTGGGTGTTCCCGAGTGTGATGCAATAACAACAAACAATGGCATCATCGTGAGGTCACTGCAGGACAAGGGAGGAGCCCTTTCGCCTTGCCCGGGCAGTCCTGTCTTCTCTCTCTTCGCCGGAGTTTCTCCAAAACCTCCTCTCCGGGATTAGCCTCTTCCAGCTGCGACAAGGGAAAGCTTCACTTTCAATCCGGGGTTTCCAAGTTTAGGCACTGATCTCTAGGCGAATCTTTGCAAGCCCTGCCTCCACTCTTAAGTTTCATCCTATAAAGAACCTAAAGGAGGGGCCGGGAGGCGGGTCAGTAACGCAATGCAGATTGATTGGCATTCAGGCCGTCGACGTTCTGTTTTAGCCCTGAGTTTCTCCAATCCAGAGGCAGGGGTGGGACGGTGCAGGCGCAGAGAATTGGGTTTAGGTGGACTAGATTTAAAGAGACAGAAGCTGTCGGGGTCCAGGAAGACTGTCCCTAAGACCCTCTCCCTAAGTCCTTGGGACCACTGGGGTCCCCAAAGCTGGGGAGATGGTTTGCGGTGGCTTTGCCTGCTCCAAGAATGCGCTGTGCGCGCTCAACGTGGTCTACATGGTGAGGTTTTGGAGGTGGGGAAAGCTTCAAGGTGGAGAGGCGAGTGGGGAGATTATTCAGGGGACTTCCGGTGGGTAGAGGGGTGTACTGAGTGTTCCAGGAAGATTCCCAGGAACTTCCGGCGAAGAGGGAATTCCTGGGGACTTCCGTGGGTAGAGGGGAGACTTCCGGTGATCGGAGGGTTTGTTTGGGGGTGGCGGAATGAACTAGGGGTTGTGGGAACAAAGACCTCTCCCTCCTTTTTGTGAACTTTAGTTTCTCCCAAAATAGAAGTGATGGATGAAGCTAAAGGTTCGGTTTTTATATTCATAGATTACTATCCTGCAACCCCCCACCCCCACTCCATCCCAGCCATTCTGACCTCCTAGGGTAGGAGTGCCCAGGGATGTTACAGATTCCCATAGCACCTCCTCTCCTTCTAGTCCCGGGTGCCCTGTAAGGCCTTGGGCTGTGCTGCACGCTAGAGTTCTGATATGTATCCTGCTTTCTGTTTCCCGTAGCTGGTAGGCTTATTGCTCATCGGAGTGGCTGCTTGGGGTAAGGGCCTGGGTCTGGTGTCCAGCATCCATATCATCGGAGGAGTCATTGCTGTGGGAGTCTTCCTCCTGCTCATCGCAGTGGCTGGACTGGTCGGTGCTATTAACCACCACCAAGTTCTGCTGTTCTTTGTATCCTTACCCAAAGTGATGGGGCACTAGAGAACTCTTGGGAGGGCTGAATGGGCTAGGAAGAAATTAGACCTCAGGGATCTGGGGGGACATGTCTCTGCTCTATGAAACTAGGGCTGATGGTTTTATTGCTTTCAACTGACATAGTTGTGTAAGTTCTATGAATAAATAAAATCAGATGATTGTTAGAGGTGGAACATAAAGGAATCTAGGACTTTTTCCCCATAACTCTTCCTCTCAGTACATGATCATCCTTGGTTTGGTCTTCGTCTTCCAGTTTGGAATCTCTTGGTCATGCCTGGCCATTAACCGAAGCAAACAGGTAAGGGGATAACCTTTCAAGTACTTGCATTTTTCTCTAACCTCTAACTCCCTAACAGTCTTGCCCCAAAGATCATTCTTAGATCTACCACTTCCAGACTCGAGCCATTTGCTTCCCTAGGATGTCTGGCTAATTTTCCATGACAATGTAAGAGAACCTTAGGTGGATATTTATCATTGGGTCTGTATAACTGTGATACACTCCTCCTCACCGCGCGCCCCCCCTGCCCCGCCCAATGTTGACTCCCTTTGCTGGAGTAGGGAAATTGAGGTACTTGGACTGAGATCAAAATGTAGGGAGAATCTTAAGGTTAGCAGCATCAAATAATTTCCCTCTGCCTATATATCCTCCAGACAGATGTCATCAATGCTTCTTGGTGGGTCATGAGCAACAAGACCCGGGATGAACTGGAAAGAAGTTTTGATTGTTGTGGCTTATTCAACCTCACAACCATGTATCAACAAGATTATGCTTTTTGCACTGCAGTGAGTTGGCGGGGAAGGGTGGGTAGGAAAATTGGGGAAGGACAGTGCCTAAATTGGCAGGTTTTAGTTTGAATAGGATTGCCTCTCTAGCAGCTCTTATATTGGGACTGTGTGCTGCTGTGTTGGGAGTGGGTATGGATCCAAAAGCTAGCTAAATGGGATTTCAATCAGTAAGATACTGATCAAAACTGGTAAAATTTCTAGGGTCATTTATCATAGGTGTTGGGACAGGGCATCTCTTAGCAACTCTGCATCCTCCACACACACTTTTTATCCTAGGTCTGCAAGAGCCGGAGACCCACATGCCAGATGTGTGGAGAAAAGTTTCTTAAACATTCAGATGAAGCCCTAAAAATCCTGGGGGGTGTTGGACTCTTCTTTAGCTTTACAGAGGTAACGTTCTCCAGTCCTCTCATATGCACCCTTTCTCTACATCTGTAAGTCAGCCCCAGAGATTCAGAATTGGTGCTTATCTTTTTCCCTTTGCTTCTACAGATCCTTGGTGTCTGGCTCGCAATGAGATTTCGGAATCAGAAGGATCCTCGAGCCAACCCCAGTGCCTTTCTATGAGACTTTGGATCCTTTTGACTTCTCTCCTGTTCTCCCTAAGCTTTTTCTTCCTCCCTTAGGGAAAACCCAGGGTCAGTGACCTTTTTTGTTTGAGAAAGAGGAAAGGCCCTTTGCCGTCCCCTAAAGGTGACTGAATATGAGGAATACAGAGAAGCCTCTTCTTTCCCTGAGTGGATACGGGAAGCTCCCGGGAGTGTATGAGATGGTATGGGGGTCGGAGTCATTCCTGGCTGTCTCCCCTCTTCTCCCTTCCACATGCCGGACCACCACAATACATCCTGGCCTGGCTCCAAGGGGAAACCAAGGACAGAGCCAGAGAGAAAACCACCAAGAAATCTTTCTTGTAATAACAGGACCGTTTTGGGGGAAGGTCAATGAATATAAAAATAAAAGCCATTTAAACTCCAATTCAAAGCAGCAAATTGAATGCCTGCCTTGTCTTCTCTTACCAGTTGAGGGGCTCCACTGACTATGTAGACCCTGTAACCTAAGGAGAATCTATCTGCCAAATGGTTTTTCCAAATCCCCAAATGGCAAAGCCAATCAAAGGAAGAAACATTAAAAAAAAAAGACCATATTTCTTTGTTTTGTTTTTTTCCCCCCGTATAAAAAAGGATCCCAATATCAAGGTAAGGAAGGGGAGAACAAGGGACATGCTCCTTGGTATAAGGAAACAGGAGGGCAGGAGAAGGATAATCCCCAAAGGAGGAGAGGGAGGGGAATGTCATTAAGGCAGCCAGCAAGATATTCTCTGTAAAAAGTTGGAGGAAGTGTCTCCACAGCCTCAGATAAAAAGACACAGAGCGCCTTCTCAGTGGGAGGCTCTGCACTCTAGTGTTCAAAGGAAGGTAAATGACAGCTTCTCTTGGTTCTGTTGCAGCTACTCCATTGCTCACTCTGGGTTACCTTCCTCCTTTTGTAGATAAGAGTGCTGCAGGGCTCGGAAGGCAGAGATTCGCTTGTGTGGGTTAAAAGTCAGCATTTCCTGAGAGGGGAGACAAAGGTCCGAAAGTCAGTCGTGAGGGGGGAAAAAAACCCCAAAACGACTTTTGCTCACCCTCAACAATACTAGGATGGGCTATTTTCTACATTCCTCTTTGTGGATGGCCAATCACAGTAGCAAAAGACTAGCCCATCCAACAACCGAGTCTCAGGAACCACGATGGTTTGGGTCCCTTTCCTATTACTACATTTTTCACCCCAATCTCACCCCATTCCCTTGCCCAAACCCAGTACCAGCAGCAGCTGTGCTCCAGACTTCTCCATCTCCGGGATCACCGACTGCACTGGGCAGGGCCCTCTGGGGGGGAAGGCTCCTCGGGGTAGAGACACATCTCGGGGCCAATCTTCCTCTGGAGGCAGCCCAATCAGGCTGTGGGGGATAGGAAAACTCTGGTCAGGGAGGTCCTCCAAGGCTCCACCCCAGGGGCAGAGCCAAATGCTACCAGGGCTCAGCAGTAGAAAAAGACTCAGAATGAGCATGTTTTTCCCCTTGCCAGTCACTTACTCAAAGATTTTGCCCAATTGGTCAGCTTCAGAGTTTCCGCAGAAAAGAGGCCTAAGGTGAGAAGGGACACAACATCATTTTCAAAGATGTGGTAGCAGAATGGTTAATGCTTAAGTGGTTCAAAGAGAGGGTATGGAAACTAAAGGGATAATAAGTTCCTAATTCCATTTCAGAGCTTCTAGTTACAGACAAGGTGGTCAGTAGTACTCAAGTGAAAGAATGGGCAAGATATGGAGATGATTTTTAAGAGATTTGGGAAGTTCAAAATAGTTCAGGATCCTTAGGTCCCATACTTTCGACGAAACATCTCTGCAAAGATACAGCCAACACTCCACAAGTCCACAGGTGTTGCGTATGTAGACTGCAGAAGAACTTCCGGGGCACGGTACCAGAGTGTAACAACCTAATGGGAATTAGAAGAGTGGATAGGGCCCTATGGGTTACCATAAAGCACAACTGCTTAACTGATGTCACAAAACACATGACTTCTCGACTGCTATTGGGCACTTTCCTACCCCCAACCAGAACCCATTTTGGCTAACATCTTTCTACTGACCACAGGTGTAAGTGCCATCTGGTAGCTGTAGATTCTGGCCAGGCCAAAGTCGGCCAGCTTGACTGTCCCACCACTTGTCACCAGGATATTCTCTGGCTTCAGGTCTCGGTGAACAATGCAATTGGCATGAAGAAAATCCAGGCCTCTTAGAAACTGGCGCATCAGATCCTGGTTTGGAAGGGGGAGGTACAGAGCAACTGGAAACTAGGCGCCATACCTGAAATCACAGCGGCTTCTACTGCACGGGTCCCAATGTACCTCTCTCATCGTCTGCCCACCCCACGCACCTTGATGGTCTCCACTGGCAAGCCTGGTGGGGGTGCCTTGTCCAGATATGTCCGTAGGTCTTGGTCCACATGCTCAAACACCAGGGTCACTTTGGTCTCCCGGTCAGTTCGGGCGGTGGCACAGACATCCATCAGCCTGGCCGGAACAAATGGTGGGTTACTCATGGATCAATCCCTTTTGGCCCCAACATGACCTTCCCTATTCTATTTCCTCAGGATCCTCACTCCTCTCCAGACCACCACGCCCCACATATAGGTGTCTTTCCCCCTTTACTACCCACTCCCAACCCTTCACCTTCTCACCGGACAACATTGGGATGCTCAAAAGCCTCCAGCCGCCTCAGTAAGGCCACCTCACGAACTGTGCTGATGGGAAGGCCCCCTCCGGCACCTCCTCCATTGGGGACTCTCACGCTCTTGAGGGCCACAAAGTGGCCACTGTGTGGATCACGGGCCTTGTACACCGTCCCATAGGCACCAACACCAATCTCAGCCACTGGCTCATACCGAGGGGTAGCCATTCTCAGATCAGAGAAGACCCTACAATCACAGAGACTCCTACCACCGAAATTCCCTTCCAGAGTTCGGATGGTCTGAGCCTACAGCAACAAAGTAACTCCAGAAAAAGAAAAAAAAAAAAACATCACAAAGACACACCACCAGCACCCCTCCCCTTCCCCAGTCCTCCAAGAGGCCAGGCCCGCCCCTCAGGTAATACAATGACTCTAGCCCCAACCCCTTCAGCCACGAGAGGCCCTAGAATTTTTTTTAAAAATCTCTCTTCCTTTGGGACCGTCGCGCCGGCCACAAAGGAAGAGCCCACACGACACACCCCCTGCATCGAAGATCCTACACCCCAGCCCTAACACTACACCTCCCACGACCACAAAGGACCAGATTACGCCCTGCCCCACGTCCCTCCCTCCAGCGACCCTTCTGTGACTGGCCCGCGTAGGAAGCCAGGGTGGTTAATGGTCTCCATTCCTGGGTAGGGGCTGCTCTTACTTCTCCCCGCGCCGGGGACTGCGGGGGCGGACCGTTATCGGGGCCCAGGAGCCGGTTTCTGCGGAGCCATACACTCGAGCTCAGTCCGGAGCAGCTGGACCGCACGGGCCCGACCATAGACACAGGCCGCAAGCTAGAGCGGACCCCTCACCCCCACCCGCACCATGTGACCAGCTGCCAAAGAGGCGCGCGGAAACCCGGGGGGAGGGGCGAACGCCGGACGTTCGGGGCACGTGACCAGCCACTCCTGCGCAGAGGGGCCCGGAGCGGCTTTGCCTGGTTGGGGGGCGGCGAGAATGGGGAGGAGGGACGATGGCGACCACGTGACCTGTTGCTATCCCACGTGACCGCATGCTATTGCTCTGAGGAGCAGAGGTGTGGTTACGCGGCAAAGCACGTGACTAGTTGCCACTACCCAAGCGGGGTGGGGTGGAGGTTGGGGGGGAGATGGGAGAGGGTGGAGTCCGAGGCGGTGCCATGGCAACCTGGGCCACCCAGATCCCAACTGCGGGCTGCAGGCCTTCTCCAGCCTCACTCCTCGTTTCTCTATGTGGGGGAGGGGCGCGGGTGTCGGGGGACAGGAGGTGGAGCGGTGGCCTTTCTGCTCCACTGCCATGGGAAAACGAGTTCTCACTTGTGTCTTTGTTTCATTCACTCATTCATTCAACAAGTTTTTACTGAGTGCTTGCTTCCCGTGTGGATGTGGGGTTGTTTTTGGGTCTGTTTGTTTTTTGGTGTCTCAGTCACAAGCCCTTTTAAGTAGTGATAAGACTATCTGTAAAGCCCTAGCAGGTTTGGCTCAGTGGATAGAGCGTTGGCCTGCACACTGAAGAGTCCCAGGTTTGATTCCCGCCAAGGGACTGTGCTCGATCCCCAGTGGGGGGTGTGCGGGAGCATCATTGATGTTTCTATCTCTCTCTTCCTTCCTCTCTGAAATCAAAAAATAAAAATATATATATATATATATATATATATATATATATATATATTTTAAAAGACTATCTGTAAAGATGTAGCCAACAGGGTGCACACAAAATAGGGAGTAGACCAGGCGTCCTCAAACTACGGCCCGCGGGCCACATGCGGTTGTTTCTGCCGTTTTGTTTTTTTGCTTCAAAATAAGATATGTGCAGTGTGCATACAAATTTGTTCATAGTTTTTTTTAAACTATAATCCGGCCCTCCAACTGTCTGAGGGACAGTGAACTGGCCTCCTGTTTAAAAAGCTTGAGCACCCCTGGAGTAGACAGTGCCAATGTGAGGGCAAAACTAGGATTAAAGGATTAATGAAAGGCAGATTAATCCAATAGGAAGACGGGCAATACCCTTCCCTCTTCCCAATTTCCACCCCTTCCTAGGACCACCACATGCCTTCTGGCAGAGTTTTCAATGATTGGGAGATAAGTTATTTTCAGCACTAACATATATGATATATGTGTGTATGTGTATGATATATGTCATACATAGAAAAATGTGAGTGAGCATGTGCAGTAAGTTACCACAGCCACTACCCCAGACCATCACATTACATGAGAATGACTTGTACTCTTCTGCAAACCTTGTGACTCATTATATGGCATTATTGTGCTCTTTTCCTCCAGTGCAAATTTTCTTTTTTTTTAAATATATTTTATTGATTTTTTACAGAGAGGAAGGGAGAAGGACAGAGAGAAACATCGATGAGAGAGAAACATCGATCAGCTGCCTCCTGCACACCCCCCACTGGGGATGTGCCCGCAACCAATGTACATGCCCTTGACCAGAATCAAACCTGGGACCCTTCAGTCCGCAGGCTGACGCTCTATCCACGGAGCCAAACCGGTTTCGGCCTCCAGTGCAAATTTTCTTAGCCCTTGCCCCTGCCCCGAACACAAACCTTTCCCAAATGGCCTCTGCTCACAGATACAGAGAAGTAGACAAGGGGCAGGTTTCTCTCTGGCTTTCCAGGTTTTACTGGCTCCAACTTCTTTATCTCCCAACCCTTTGCGGGGATGGGAGTAAGGGAAGGAAGGAATCAGTGTCTCATTTGTGACAACTTGTCTAAAATCTGAAACCAGCCCTGGCCAGTGTAGCTCAGTCGATTGGGCACCCTCCCTGCACAGAAAGGTTGCTGGTTGATTCCAGGTCAGGTAGGGCACATGCCCAGGTTGGTGCGGGCTTGATCCCCAGTAGGGGGCGTGCAGGAGGTAGCCAATCTATGTTAAACTCTCATGCTGATGTTTCTCTCTTCTCCCTTCCTCTCTAAAATTAATAAACTAGTCTTTAAAAATAAAATAAAATCTGAAACCATTTTATTACTCTATTTCTCATTCCTTCTACCCTAACTTCTATTCCCTTTAACCATGTGGCTGAGGATGTAAGAGTTCAGGCTTGAGAAGAATATAAAGCATGCTCCAGGGCAAAACGGAGGGTGTGTCAGTAGAGATTCTCCCTCTGCTTTCTGATAGTAACTCTGAGCCCTTGCTGGTAAGGGCCGCTGGGACTAGTAAGAAAAACCTCAAGCCCTGGCAGGATAGCTCAATTGGTTAGAGCCGTGGTCGGCAAACTGCGGCTCGCGAGCCACATGCGGCTCTTTGGCCCCTTGAGTGTGGCTCTTCCACAAAATACCATGGCCTGGGCGAGTCTATTTTGAAGAAGTGGCGTTAGAAGAAGTTTAAGTTTAAAAAACTTGGCTCTCAAAAGAAATTTTAATCGTTGTACTGTTGATATTTGGCTCTGTTGACTAATGAGTTTGCCGACCACTGGGTTAGAGCCTTTCCTGATACAACAAGGTTGTGGTTTGGATCCCCGGTAAGGGAACATATAAGAATCAACCAATGAATGCATAAATAAGTGGAACAACAAATTGATGTCTCTCTCTCATCAATAATTTTTTTTTTTTAAGAAAAACCTCAAGGTCTGAACTGGCTATGGGGCTTGTGAGGTGAAGGTTTCATTGGCTATCTTGTTAGAATTGGTTGGTTTGTAAGCCTTCAGAAATGCTAACTGAATGTGAGTGTGTCAAACTTTCTACCCTAGCAGAGTCCATCTCAGCCTCGCCTTCCACATAAGCCCACCACAGCTCACTGTCTTTAGAAGTCACACACACACACACACACACACACACACACACACACACAGCCAACAGTGTGGTGATAGCCAGAGGGAAAGGCGGGTGGGAATAGGTGGAGGTGGGCAAAGTAGGCATAAATGGAGACTGAAAGAGACTTTGCTTTGGGCAATGGGCACATGATGCGGTGTGCAGATGATGTTTTGTTGAGTTGTACACTTAAAACCTGAATGGTTTTGTGAACCAATATCACCCCCGTAAATTAAATTTAAAAAGAAGTCATCCTCTATGTTGGCTTGGGTTCCAGCCCTTTTCTGATTCATTCATCCATCCATCCATCCATCCATCCAATGCATTTGAATGTTTCATAAGAGCATTACTCTCCTCAGTCACTTTCTACCGAGGAGCCTCAGTTTGGCAGTCTGTCCCTGGTTCCATACCCTCCCTTCCGTTAATTACTCTCTTACTAATTAATTTTTTCGCAATGTGTTTGACCCAATGGGCTCCTCTGGAATCCCTTTTCCCTCAGCGTTGTAAAAGGGAGGAGAGGGAGGTTGTAAGTGTAAAGCAGACCTAGTAAGGGGGTAGAACTGGTTCTCAGGGTCAAGGCCCCCATATAAGCAAAGAGCTGTGTGTGTGTGTGTGTGTGTGTGTGTGTGTGTGTGTGTGTGTGTGTGGTGGTAAGGGAAGGAGAAAGCCAGAAAAGACACTCTTATCCCTTTAGCACTCCTATCTCCCTTGTTCACTCACCTACCTCACACATTACAATCACACATTTCGTTTCTCATGCAACTGGATTCCATCCATTACACCCTCACCTCTTTCACAGTCCCATCTCATGCACACTTTTCAGTCCATTGTGTAAAAGTGTTTATTGCTTGAGTCTCTCTCTTGCTCACTTACCTCCCTCAGACCGTAGACCCCTTGCATAGCCTCTTCTCTGCACACTCCCATTTTGCACAAGCCTCTCCCTCTCTGGTGCACCTGCGTCTTTGAGCACCCACTCCCCTTCCACCCTCACCCGTTCACACACCTATTCTCCTACCAGTGTGCACACTCTCCTTTCCCGGACACTCCCCTCCTTCCATCCTCCCCTGGGCTGCACCCCCACCCCCCCCCCCCCCGCCTCTAGGGACACCTGCTCTCGCCGGGCAGGGCGGGGATGCGCAGCCGCGGCCACTTCTCCTCTCCCCCTCCCCGCCCCTCCCTCCATCCCTCACCGGCTCCCCGGCTCCCGCCCCGCCCGCCCCTCCCGCCCGCCGCTCCGGGGGTGGGGGGGTCTCCGCCGCCGCCGCCGCCGGAAGGAGCCGCCATTTGCCACCGCCGAGCGCACGGGCCGAGCCGAGACGGAGCCGGGAGCCGAAGCGGGACTGGGGCCGGGAACACGGCGATGGGGGGCGGCTCCGCCGCAGGAGGATCCGGGCGCGTAATCCCGGGGGCCCGGCCCGCTCCGGACCCAGACCCGCGGGGCGCGGCACCCTGAGCCCCCTCCCCGCCCACCGCCCGGGCCATGGCCGCCCGCCCCGCCGCCCCCGGGCCGCCCGCCCTCCCGGCGCCGCCAGCCCCGAAGCCCCGGCGGTGGCGGCCGTGAACGGCGCTCCCAGGCCCCGAGGACCCCGGCGGGGCTGGGCTCCCCGGCGCGCGCCCCCTCTCCGGCCTTGCCCTCTCCCTTCCCCCGCCGCCCGGAGCCCCCTGCGCGCCGCCCCCCGCCCCCCGGCGCCCGGACGATGCTCAAGTCGCGGCTCCGCATGTTCCTGAACGAGCTGAAGCTGCTGGTGCTGACGGGCGGGGGGCGGCCCCGCGCCGAGCCGCAGCCCCGGGGGGGCGGGGGGGGCGGCTGCGGCTGGGCGCCCTTCGCCGGCTGCGCGGCCCGGGACGGCGGGGACGGCGACGAGGAGGAGTACTACGGGTCGGGGCCGCGCGCGCGGGGCCTGGCCGGCGACAAGGAGCCGCGGGCCGGACCCCCGCCGCCGCCGGCGCCGCCGCCGCCCCCGGGCGCGCTGGACGCCCTGTCGCTCAGCAGCAGCCTGGACAGCGGACTGCGGACCCCCCAGTGCCGGATCTGCTTCCAGGGCCCCGAGCAGGTCAGGCCCGGGCACTCGCTGGGCGGGGCCGGGCGGGGTGGGGGCGCCCACCTGGGGCGCCCGGGGAGACCGCGAACGGGGGGCGGGGCCTGGGAGGCTGGGCGGGACCCGGAACCGGGGTGGGAATAGGGTGAGGTTGGGGGGCTGGCTGGAGACGCCCAGAGCGTCTGTTTGAGGTGGAGGGGCATCAGGGGTCCCCAGGAAGGGGTGGGTCTTTCTCCTGGCCAGGCTCAAAATCCCTCCCCCATGAGCGGGGACTGCCTTTCTCCCCCATCCTCTCCCCCTGGGGTCTTTGCAGGCTGAGGAGGTGGGCCGAGGAGAGTGCTCGTTTCCACCTTGAAGGGAGGGGCCCAGCGGCGCCCTTGCCTCCTTCAGTATTTCTCTCCGTGGGGCACTTTTCTTCACTTCCCGTGCTACAACTTTCCATCTCATTCCAAAGAGTAGTCTTTGTTTAAACGTTATGGACAAAGTTGTCTCGGGATAGTGCTGGCGATGTCTCTATGCGGTGAGACATTATTCCTGGATTAAAAGGGAACACCTTCTACTCCCACCCCCCAGAATTTCTTCTCCCTTTTGTTGCTTGTAAACAGAGGACGTAACCCAGCCCAGTCTGCGCCACACCTGTGAAATACTTTACAGTGATGGAGCAGGGGAGGAAGGCAGGGCTCTGAAGCTCTAACCCTAACCCTTCAGATCCTAAGGGGTAGCCTTCCAGTTGGAACTCCTTAAAGACCACCCTCTCCAAATTCTAGGAAAAGAGAAGACCCACTTCCCCACCTCCGCTCCAGTCCCTTTTCATCCTCATCTATTTGGTCAGGGAAGTTTACCTTGAGCTCTAACTTCTTTCTTTGTCCTGCAGCCTTGGCCTCTTGCCCTGTTTGGGGTGAAAGGCCTGAGCTTTTCTAAGGTGGGAGAGTGACTGACCTGGACAGGAGGTTTTCCTCTCCCAGAGCGGAGAGAAGCGGGTCCCGGTGGTGATAGCTGACAGGGACTCTCGTCACTCTTCCTCCAGGGGGAGCTCCTGAGCCCCTGCCGCTGTGACGGCTCCGTGCGCTGCACGCACCAGCCCTGCCTCATCCGCTGGATTAGCGAGAGGGGCTCCTGGAGCTGTGAGCTCTGCTACTTCAAGTATCAGGTCCTGGCGATCAGCACCAAGAACCCACTGCAGGTGAGGTGCAAGGAGAGGACTCTCGGATTGGAGTGAGGGCCTTGCAGCATTCAGAGTCGGGAACCCTCCGGGGAGTCTATTTCATCCATTTATTTTCCCCTCCCCACAATCTCCTGTCTTCCTGTAAATCCTCCCCTTCTTCATTTATTTACAAAGACGTTATTCAGTGCCACCTTTATTCCAGGCACTGTTCTAGGCACTGGGACAACAAAAAAGGAAAAGATAATAATATCAATGATGATAGCAAGTACGTAGTGTTTTCTTTGTGTCAGGCTCTTGGTGTGTATTAACTTTTAATCATCATCATAATCCTATTAGTTATATACCATTATTATCCTCATCCTAAAGATTGATGCACAAAGAGATTTGAAAACTTGCCCAAGGTTACTCAGCCAGGAAGTGATGGCGTTAGAATTTGGAACTCAAACCTAGATGGTCTGGCTTCAGAGCACTTGCCTGATCCTGCCTTTCTACACTAAGACAGACACATGGTTTCAAACAACTTGAGCAAGGCCACAGTCTAGGTTTGATCGGGGCACAGAGGAGACAGATGTTAATCCTGCCGGAAGGGTTTCAGGAAGGCTCCTGGAGCATCCTGCTTTTCAGGGCTAACCATCACCTGTGACTTTTTGGAACCCTTTCTCCCACACAGTGGCAAGCCATCTCCCTGACAGTCATTGAGAAGGTCCAGATTGCGGCCATAGTTCTGGGCTCTCTCTTCCTCGTCGCCAGCATCTCCTGGCTCATCTGGTCCTCACTCAGCCCTTCAGCCAAGTGGCAACGACAGGATCTGCTATTTCAGATCTGCTACGGCATGTATGGCTTCATGGATGTCGTCTGCATAGGTGAGGGCACCTCTTTCCCTTTACCCTGAGGAGCAACTTCCTCTAACTCATACACTTAACTTTCCCTCCCCATTCCTTCAGCTTTATGGCCACATTTTCTACCATTGAGAGCCTTCAGGGCTATCTTGGTGCCCCTCCCTTCCCAGCTTCTCCAGGTCTTTTGCAACCCTGTCTCCTCACTCTGGAAAATGCTTGCTTAAGCACCTCTGGCCTGGGTCTGGGCAGCAGTTGACCCTGGATATCTTATCCCTCTTGCTTAGGACTCATTGTCCACGAAGGCTCCTCTGTCTACCGCATCTTCAAACGCTGGCAGGCAGTGAACCAGCAGTGGAAGGTACTGAACTATGACAAGACCAAGGACATAGGAGGAGATGCAGGGGGAGGGACGGCAGGGAAGCCGGGCCCCAGGACCTCACGGACGAGCCCTCCCTCTGGGGCCACCAGCCGCCCCCCGGCTGCCCAGCGCATGCGGACGCTCTTGCCTCAGCGCTGTGGTTACACAATCCTGCACCTCCTTGGACAGCTTCGGCCACCAGATGCGCGTTCCAGTTCCCATTCCGGCCGAGAGGTTGTCATGAGGGTCACCACAGTCTGAACTGAACTCCAGGAGCTGGGATCTTGAGTCAGTGCATCGGCCAGAGATGAGCTGTCATGGCTGCTGGAGGTACCGCCTGGACCAGATGTTTGGGGCACACTGCTCCCACCACTGAGGATCTCTGTGGGCAGCCTCAAGCTGGAGACATTGTCTGGCTTCTGCCCACTGGGTAGAGACACTTGGATGACATTCCAACCCCCACTGACAATTCCCCACACTCATCCTGGGGCAGCCAGTGGGCAAGTGGGGAGAACAGCTTTTCTTCCCCAGAGAACCGTCCTTACCTCAGCTCCTAGGGCCTCCAGCCCCTCAGCTCTACCATGGTGACTTGGTGAGGGGGAACCAATGCCAGAAGAAAGGGGCTGTAGCCCCCGCCCCCCATTCCCCACCCCATGGCCACAGGGCAGCTGGCAATAAGACTAGTATACATTGACCTCCCGTTCCCTGCATGAGGGCGGGGGGACTTCCCCTGCTCTGCCCCCCATTGCATGGGGGGAGGGCATAAAGAATCATTTATATGCACATGGAGACTCCTTTCTCATCTGGGGCTTCTCTGGAGGGTCGGGAGGTGTGGGGAGGTTTCTCTGCAGAGGTTACAAATCCCAATGCAGCAGTGGGTTCTGAGTTGGAGGTGTAACTCCCACTTGCTGGTGAATAATTCATGTTGGCTGCTAGATGGCAATGCTCAGAGGTATCTAAAGGGTGGACCTACCACGTCCAAGTTTGTGATTTACAAAAAAATCTCTCCACTGTGGTTTTCCTGTCTACCTCATAGGGTTGGAATGAGGATAAAGAAGGGGCAGGTTGCGCCCATCCGGCATGGCTCAGTGGTTGAGCATCGACCTATGAACCAGGAGGTCACGGTTCGATTCCCGGTCAGGGCATGTGCCCAGGTTGCTGACTCGATCCCCAGTGTGGGGCTTTCAGAAGGCAGCTGATCAATGATTCTCTCTCATCATTGATGTTTCTATCTCTCTCTTCCTCTCCCTCTCTGAAATAAATAAAAATATATTTAAAAAAAGAAGAAGAAGGGACAGGTTGAATGCCATTGCAAAGAAAATCAATTATGGCATAAAAAGATTTATACTGTAGATGATGGTCCATTTATTTCAAATAGTAGCTGATTAACAACTTTCAAAATGTGTTTTTTATCTGGAGTTGCACAGAGCCTTGGAAATGTGTGTAGAGTGTCATAGATATGTAAATATGAGGGAAACTAGACATTGCAAATGTGAAGGATGGTGGTTATTTGTAAGAACGAGAGCTCCTCCAACGCCCTAAACATGGGGTCAGAGAAAGGCCGGAGCTCTCCTTCTTGCTCTGGGGATCATTTGGATTCTTAGTCCTTCTCAGGTACTGTGCTCACCTGGAGAAGTGGTGTGAAGTGAATTTGGACTTATTTGGAGTGAGATGGACAGAATCCTTCCATGATATGAGTCTCCAGCTTATAGGTCTGATCCTGGTGTGTCTCAGCTAGTGGTATTAACTGGAAGTATTGTGCTTGGAGACAGCAGTGTAGAGGGCAGTTGTCTATAGAGAAAATTTGGGAAGGACTGGCTAAAATGTGGATCAGCCTGAAGCCTCAGCCCTTTCTCCTGAGTTCTTGGAGCTGTGTATTATATGAATGATGGTATCTTTTAAGTGAACTACTCATCAGCAATTAAATTAATTACTTCACACTTTGCTAAAGTCAGATCCAGAGGCCTTTCCTATTATTAGTCCTTCTCTCAGAGAAGGTCTGCTCTATATGCTCCCTGGGGATGTTTTGGGGAAAATGCTTATCTGCTAAAGGTCACATATCCTTGCCGGGGATTGGCTGTCTCCTACCGGTCTCTAAAAGGGGTCTTCGCTGCTGTCCATGGTGCTAGCACCCAGCCTTGCCTGGAGGTATAGATACCAAAGTCACCTGGACATGTGGGAAGTGTATCACCTCCAGGAATCAATGTGGAGAGGGAACTGAGGCTGAGCCATATCCCGCTCTCCCAGCCTCCCATCCCCCACTTTCCAGTGGAAAATTGTTTCTCCAGAGAAGTAACCCTCCACATTCCCTACTTGGGCAGACGGAAGAGCCAGACTTTACTGATTTGCTATTCACCGGATAGCTGGTGGGGACCAGCTATCAGATGGGAGACAGCAAATCAGAGTGACTAACTAGTGCCTATCATGGCAGATAGGGTTCAGGTAGGTATCACACAGTTGGGGTTTCCTGTGCCAAGCCCGGGCTGCCCCCGTGATGGCCCACATGGAAATTTAAAACCAAGATCATAGGCACACAAACACACTGTCTCCATTTGGACTCTGGGTCCTAAAACCAGGCCAAGTGAGACAGTATAATCCTCTTCCTTTCAGTACCATTAGATGTCCTGGTATTGAGTTGGGACCAGCAATCAGTACTGTCCCCTATCCTTCCCTTTTCTAACTTAAAGAGAATCTTATCCAGAAAAGGGGTCATAGAAGCTGTTGCCCTCCTCAAGTGAGTAGTCCAACTTGCCCAATGGGGAGCGTGGGTGTCAGAGCCTGCGTCACTAAGTTCAGGGGAAAAGGTCTGAGAGGAATTGGGGCTTTATTCTTTCAAAGCTCAAGTCTGCTAAAAATCAGGTCACTTAAGTTTGGGTTGAGTTCAGTGATAGGGGGATGGGGATGGGGATCGAGTGTAGTACAGGAGTTAAGAGAAGGTACATAAACCTTGGTATCTGTACAGAGCCTTGGGTACAACCTGCCCCTCTGTAGATTTTATATAGATAGATACTCCCCAGAAGGCTTGGTGGCTAATGAAGTTTCTGTGGTCAGGGAGCCATGTCTAGGGCAGGGGGCTGAGGTGGTGGGGAGGAGGAGGAAGTGTGAAGTGAAATCTCCATCTACATCTAGCTAATTGGAATGGGGTGGGGAGGGAGCAGGAGGAAGGGGGACAAGTCCTGACATGGGGAGGGTAATCTGGGCTACCCTCAGAGGGAGCTGTGGGGAGTGTGCTGAGTGATTTATTTATATGGAAGATGAGTTAATCTGTGTACATCACAAGGGGAGGACTGTGCCCAACTTCTGGGGGGCCAGAGAGTGCTGACCCAGGGAAACAGGCTCCCTCTGCCCAGCCCCTTTCTGCCTTGGTGCCCCGGGGCTTCTGGCCACCCCCACACTGAGCTTCCATCCTGTCTGACTTCATTTCTCTGACTGTATTCCTGTCTTTCTCCAAAGCAAAAGACCTTGGAGCAATTTTTCCAGAGAGGTGAGAGTGGCCATTCTAGGATGTCCTTCAGTTCAGGTTCCATAAACATTTCTACCAAAGAGTCAGCGGCCTCTGGTCATCTCTGCAAATCCCTAGCTCCCGACCCTTTTTTACAGCTAGCCCTTGTGGTGACTTTTCACCACCACCCTCGTACTCTCTTCCAGGGAGCCAGACTTGGCTGTTCCCACTCCAGACAGAAACGTGTCTGGGTTTGTGATGCAAACCCCTCTTCCAGGTGTCTGGACCTCCCATGCTATGGGGTCAATCCCAGGGCCTGAGAAACCAAGGTCAGGGATTTGGGTGAGGGTCTTGCCTCCAGGTCTTATAGGAAGTGAGAGTGGGAGAGAAATAAGTAAAAAGTCAAGGAGGGAACATTCTTTTTTTTATTTTATTTAAAAACTATGAATAGTTAAAAATATCAATATGTAAAAGGAAGGCATATACAGGGATAGGTGCAGAGATGTCTCTGGGAACTAAGTCAAGCCAACTTAATAGTGACCATAGAGGCAAGGATAGTTTTTAAAAAATCATAAACCAGGCAAGGGCAGACTCGCCTTTCTAGAGGCAAGGTGAGGAAGGAACGGGGTAGGCAGAGCCTGGTAAGCTGCTCCCCCCTTCTGCCACGTGGTCCAGATTCGTCTGAGAATTTGTGTGTCACCCAGGGACAGGCCCTGGCAGGGGTATAAAAACTGAATAAGGCCTCATCCTTCCTCTCAAAGAGCTCACATGCAAGGAAGGCCAGGTGCAGACCAGATGCACAATTACTTAGCTCATGTCCTGCAAAGAGCTTAGTCAGCAGCATCAGTGAACACTGTGGAGCCCCCAAAGGGCGGTGGTGGAATTCTTCCTCAGGTCACCCAGCATTACTAGTTAAAAGTCTGAGTTGGCCCTTGAAGGATGCATATGATATGATCAGGAAAAGGGCTGAGCAGGCAGAGGGGCTATGGTTTTCTCCGGGCCTGCTGGGTCAGGCCAAATGCATACTTCACACCTTGGCCAGGACTGCCTCAAACCCTTTGCTATGATCATTCTGACTAGTGTGATGAGACAGACAGGTCTCAGGGGAAATACACATCTCTTGGTCTTGTGCCTAATAAACCCCTATGATGAGAGAAAAGGTGATAACAGCCTCCTCCCACAGGACTATCTGTCCACAAACTGTAGGTTGATGCTCCTCTCAGGTACCAGGACAGTCCGGGTCATGGGTCTGATTGGGGCAGCGCCTGGCTCAGGCTGTACCTCAAAGTGAGTCAAGATCTGAAAAGTGAGGAAGAAAGCTATCATTATGGGAGGAGTCTACAATGGTGGGCTGTTTTGGTCATGGGCATTATTTGTGTTAGAATGGTCAAGGTTGGTAGTGAACTTCTTGGTTAATCAGGATAAGGGAACTATGGTAGGGAAATAGATAGTCCACATACCCTCACTCACTTTCCAGGACTATAATGAGATTGACGCATTTAAAACATTAAGTCTTCAATGTTTTCTTATGCTTGTCAGGAGAAGAGCTCCCAGCTTTAGAGGGTTAGGGTCTCTCTCGTCTGGAGAAGGTCTAGATCACTCACCTGGGCCAAAGCCATTTGCAGCTCAAGCTCTGCCAGGCGTCTCCCCATGCAGCTGCGCTTGCCGAAGCCAAAGGGAAGACAGGCAAATGGGTGGGGGGCTGGGCCTTCCCCCAGCCAGCGCGCTGGGCGAAAAGTATTTGGCTCTGGGAACTGGGCAGGGTCCCTTGAAGTGGCGTAATGACACAGAGTGACCAGCGTCTGGTGAGGGAGGAACACAAGCTTGTCGGTTCGGGCCCAGGAATGCAAGGAGGGACATGGGGAAAAGGCCATATGGACTCAGATGAAGGCAGGCTCTGGTAGGTGATGGGGAAATTTTCTGTGGCTGCTTTTGAAATGATTTCTCCACTGCCCCATTAGGTCCCAGAGAGAAGCATTTAGGCCAAGGGGAGGGTTTGAGGGGCTTATGGAGAGTTGAGAATGGGATCAGGGCCAGGATAGCGAGGGATGGCTTAGCAAAATGGACCCATAGGCTCTACTCACATTTCTGGGGATGATATAATCACCTACACGAATGTCTTTATCTGGAACGCGGGAATTTCCAGGTACTACGGGGTACAGTCTGGGTGGCAGAGCACAAGGAGAGACAAGAAGGTGAGGCTGGGGCCATTAGCCTCCCTCTCATGCCAGCAACTTCCAAACCCATTCTCGGTCAGGAGTAGAGTACCATTTTCCTCCGCGTTCTCCCTGCTCCCGTCTACTATCTACTTTCCCAGCCCTTCCCCAGCATTTTCTGCAGCTCCTTCTCTCCTTCCCCCTCACCTTAGCACTTCCTTGAGGACAGCCTTCAGCAGGGGCAGCTGGGACAGAACAGTGGCTGAGGAGTGGGCATTGGACCCCTTGCTCAAGGCAGCTGTGATCTCGGAGTGGAGAGCCGTCTGGACTTCCGGATGCCGAGAGAGTTCATATAAAGCCCAGGAGAGCGTGTTGGACACCTGAGGGGATAGGTGAGAGCATTGGAGGCAGTAAGAGCGGAAACCAGTATAGGGAGCAGAATATGACGCTGTCTGGAGTCCAGGGAGTGCTAACCCAAGCTGTTCTAGAGGGCCATAGCGAATCCTCTGCAGCCGGATTGAGACTGGGGAGGCTAAGCTCCCAAAGTGGGGCCCACAATGTGGAGGGAGAACGCTACCGTGTCCACTCCGGCCAGTAGCAGCTCCGTCACATTCCCCAGGATGGACGGGGCAGGCAACTCTTCCTGGAACAGGAAGTAGGTCAGGTGCGCCCCAGATTCCATGTCCTCCTCAGGCCTTCCCTGGCTCCTCTTGGCTACCTCGGCCTCTCGCCGCTCCACGTGCTTCTGGGCTGCGCGGGGAGAAGGCGCAGGGATGCCTCACTACCCCTGGACGGCTTTATGTCCTCCCATCCCCACTTCATGTCTGTGCCTCACCAAATGCAAACATCTGGTCCCAGTCTTGGCAGAGGCGGCCCCAGGGTCCCGGCACGAGGCGGTGCAGCCAGTTGGGCATCGCCATGGTCAACAGTGTGGACACAAACACAGATCCCACTGCACGGATGAAGGTCTCGGTGTCTGGAGGCACTTCTGTCTCCAGGCAGCCCAGGCGCGAACCCAGCAGCACAGCTGCTATGCCTGGCCGGGAGGGGGCGCTGTCAGGACACGGGGCGACCCCCACCTCCGCCCCGCACCCTTCGGGGGGTGCCTCCTAAGCTGGCCACAGCTGTCTTTGTACTCACCTTCTAGTCCAAACTTGTAAAACTCTCCGGCTACGTCACGAACCAGGGCGGGCGACCCAGTACCACGTCCCCGTTGGCGCCGCAGTCGCCGCACAAGGTCAAGGACCACGTCGTCCAGGGTCCTGGCGTAGCGGGCAGCGGCTTGAGGCCGAAGGAGGAGCGGGGCCAGGAGGCTGCGGAGCCTCTGCCATTCTTCGCCTTCCCTGTAGGGGTGCGGAGAGGGGGCGCATCGGGGCAGATGTGGAGGCCGTTCAGCGCGGCTGCCTGCGGTTGAGGAGCGTGTTCCGCTCGGGTGGCTAGGAGCGGGATTGCGTCTGCTTCTCATCCCCTTTCCTCCTTACTCATTTCCTGCCCCGGAGGGGCCTGGATTCCTGGGTAACCTGAGTCACAGAATCTCAAACTACATCTGGATCCTGGTACCCTAGCCCCTTTGGCCGGTACCCAGGATTCTGCTCTCAGAAAGATAAGGACCTAGCGGAGGGGAGTGTGGGACGAGGGCCGGGCTCTACCTGAGCTCGAGAAACAGACTGTGGTGAAAACCCCTATTTGGCAGAGTCTGGGGGAAACGGCCGTCCCTCCTCCACACCCGACTGTCTCCAGAGCCTCCACAGGAGAGGGGAGCAGTAGGGCTTCAGGGCTTTGGGCCAGAGGGGACTCACGCAGTGAGCAGTCCGCAAGCCCGCTGGCGCTGGCGCCGGTGCTCAGCCCACGGTGAGAAGCTGCAGCGCTCGGGCCTGGGCCCCTCCTGTCGCAGCAGCTGCTCGATGAGCGTAGGGGCCGCCACGTACACCGTGCGCACCTTCCCGAAGCTGGCCAACCACACGGGACCGAAGCGTGCAGCGCCCTGCACCTGGGAGAACGGCGCGGCGACACCGGAGACATGGGCAAAGGGACTCCCAGCCTGGCCCGTGCCCACGCCAAGCGGCTGGGCTTTGGAAGGGGGAGCTCCCAGCTGGCACATGGACCTAATGCTAAAAAACCCTCCTCCTCTTCCCCCACTTCCCATCCCTAGAAAGTTTGAGTGTGACGGGCAAAGCGGAAGAATTTTGCTTAGACATTCAGGACCGTTCTTGGGTCACCTTGGCCAAGCCAAGGTGGAAAAATCCCTAAAGGTTCACACGTGGACTCTCCATTTCAGGACGAGAGCCCAAAGCATAGGAGCCCGACACGCTGAATGCCCGGGTAAGATCCTGTGCGTTTCTGCCTCCTGCCCACTTGTCCTGGACCTACCGACTTCCAGACTTCCGCTCTGCGAGAAGGCGCTTTTTGAATGCTAGGTGTCGGGATGGACTCCGTGCTGCTTGAGCCAAAGCCCCAAACCCCAACTTGTCTTTCTATAATTTATGTGCATCCGTTCTCACTGGCCTTCCCTCCTACGGTCTGCACTAGTCTGTTTCCCCAGCACTGAGTCCCAGGTACAGAGTCCCAATCTACCTGCAGCTCGTGTAGGCGCGACAGCCCTCCCTTGCAGAAAAGTTCGGCAAGAAAACCCGGCGTGGAGGGGCCTGGGATGTCTGCCAAGCTCCGAGGCGCTGAGCCAGAGCCTCTGGAGCCCGGTGAGGCACCCAGCTCAGAAACACAGCGGACACGATGCAACACCCTGGAGGCGAGCTTGAGGGTCTGGGTCATGGTCTGGTTCGGGGAAATACAGCACTTCCGAGCATCTTGCCGGCGCCCCTATTTAACCCTTGGGGAAGGTAGTGGCGACGCCCCCTCTCCAAGCCACTCAGCCAATCCTCTTCCCAGTGGTCCGTGCAGGGATTAGTACCTAGGAACAGTAGGAGGGGCTGAGGCTGCCTATGCAGCTCCCTTGGGTCATGTTGCAATGACCCTCTTGGGAGGGGAGGTCTGCCTCAGTTTCTCCTCCTGGGCTGGTGCCCTAGTCCCGTAACCTGAAGATCTCTTCCTGGGAAAGGCTATTTTAGTTAAACTTTGATGACCAAGATATAGTCAGTCCCTGATATTCCCACCATTTCCCCACAGAGCCAGGCCCCTTAGCCCATTCTCAGGAATTCCCCACCCTCCAGCTCTTCCTGGAAAGGAAGCAAGCAGGGAAGAGGCACAGCCATAGCTGTCCTCATATTCTTGGCTCATCAGGCTGCTCCTTCTCTGTATGAGCAGAATTTTCTTGTACTACCACATCTCCACCATCCCCTGTACTGGACACTGGGCAGATGGCAGGTGAGTTAATGGGGTAAAATGGGTTATGGAGCCTTCATCTTTGTTCCTTGGGGATAGCGGTCCTTTTATGTCAGCCAGTCAGCCCAGAAGTTCTGGAATGGAAAGTCAATATGGCCGAAACCGGTTTGGCTCAGTGGATAGAGCGTTGGCCTGCGGACTCAAGGGTCCCAGGTTCGATTCCGGTCAAGGGCATGTACCTTGGTTGTGGGCACATCCCCAGTAGGGAGTGTGCAAGAGGCAGCTGATTGATGTTTCCCTCTCATCGATGTATCTAACTCTCTATCCCTCTCTCTTCTTCTCTAAAAAATCAATAAAATATATTTAAAAAAAAAAAAAAAGCTTTGCTTTCTTCTTAAAGTTAAAAAGAAAGAAAGTCAATATGAAAAAAGAGAGGGTCTCCAACCCCACACCCTCCCTGGGACTCTTCAGCAACAGTCACAATAAAGGGAGCATAAATTCCCCAGATCACGTCTTAGGCAGGGAGAGGCTGGGAGGAGACACATGATACACACTCTCACCTGCCCTGAGAAACAGCAGCATGGGCATGTGCCCACATATCTGTTAACTCCAGGACTACAAAGTACACACAAGTGGACAGGTGATTTGAACTTAGCAGGCTGTTTAGATGGACACTGGAGAATTGCATTCCTCACTCCAGCTGAGGAGAGATCCCAGAGGGAGAAGGAAGTGCTAAGGAGGAACAAGACCCCAACCCTCCCAAATATCCCTACTGGTTCAAGGTCTTCTGACCTTCCCAGTCAGCTTCTTCTACTTTCTGTTGGCAATGGAGGGGCAGGAAGGTAAGAGGCAAGGGTAGTAGTGAAAACTTCTTTGAGAGATTGTTGCCCCAAAGCCCCAGCAGTCTCAGCTGGGAAGGTCCAGGGGGTTGATCTCCTTTCTAGTTCCTGGAAGATGGAGTCCAGATGAAGCAAGGTAAGCAGTCAGTGACCAGGAGGGGTAGGATTGGGGGTCACCACCTGGAGGGTGGGATCCTGTATTCTTCGGAAGATGGCAGGGAAATTCTTTCCTCCATTGCGTAGAACTTTCTTTCCCTCCTCAGTTGAGGTGCCCAAATGTCCCACAATAGGGTCTTCACTCTGGGAGAAGGGTTCAATAAGTCCTTGACCACCCCTGGCCCTGAGACTCCCATCCCATCCTCCTGGCACTAAGCTGGGTTCAAAGACTATAACCAGTCTGGAATGAGTCTGTATCTTCACAATTTCCCTCAGGCCCCCAACTTACCAGCTCTTCCAGAGGCACACGCTCAAATAGGGGGTGCCCTTCAAAATGGGTACACATCCATTCATGTAGCTCCAGCACATCAGTTATAGTATATACCAGCCCCTGCACAGGCAAAATCAGGGGGGCTGTATGCAATTGAGCAGCAAGATGAAGGGCTGCATTCTCACTGAATTCTTTTTTTTTTTTTAAATATTTTATTGATTTCAGAGGTGAAGGGAGAGAGAGAGATAGAAACATCAATGATGAGAGAGAATCAGATTGGCTGCCTCTTGCATGCCCCCTACTGGGGATCAAGCCCACAACCCGAGCATGTGCCCTGGACCAGAATCGAACCCAGGACCCTTCAGTCCTCAGGCTGACACTCTATCCACTGAGCAAAACCAGCTAGGGCCCCATTGAATTCTTAGTAGAAGGTCCCTGAATAGGACACTCACCCCGCCCTTCCTCCCACTCCCAACTCACCCCAACTCTCAGCACGTAGGCATATTCTGCCAGTAGTGTGGGACTGATGATTCGCCACTTGTGCTTCGTCCGCTTGAAATGTGGGTCAGGGAAGAGGAAGAACATCTTTGTCAGCTGTGAGACAGACATGCACAAACTGGGTTGTGAGAGCCTGGCCTCCATGTCCCACCTTTCTACCAGCCTAACCCACCAGGGCCCCTCCCCACCTGGCCCTTGTAGAAGAAGTTAGGAAGGTGTTTCATGGCGTTGCTACGGAGACAGGCGATGTTCTGGAAGCCACCTCCAGGAGCTGCTCGTAGGGCTCGAATCCGATCCTGTACATAGTCTGAGACCTTTACCCGGATCTCCAGACCCAGAATCAGTGTGTCTGGGAACAGCGGTGACAGTTCCACTGGACACAGGAATAGGAATGGAATCATCAACTCATACTACAGGAACTTCAATGGAGTCAATACAGGAAAGGAAACCTCAGTCTGCAACTACCAATATCCGGAATGGCAAATGTGGACAGAGAGATCTATATGGATGGTTTTATACTGGAGTAGAGGGCTGGGGAGATATTAAAATTGTCACCAGGACTGGAAGTTGGAGGGCCTGGGAACACATGTATATTTTCAAGTGCTTTAGTATTTTTACACATTCTCTCATTTAACCCTCTTAGAACTCTGTGGTAAATTGTGAAATGAGGAAACAGGATAAGAAATGTCCAAGGTCATACAGCTAAAAAGAGACAGAACTGGAACTGGAACCAAAGTTTTCTGCCACCAAGTACCATGCACTTCCACTTTGTCATGTCATTATCTCTGTGGGAAGATCTGAAAATAGACAAGTGGCGCCCTAGCTGGTTTGGCCCAGTGGATAGAGCGTCGGCCTGGGGACTGAAGGGTCCCGGGTTCGATTACAGTCAAGGGCACATACCCGGATTGTGGGCTCGATCCCCAGTAGGGGGCGTGCAGGAGGCAGCCAATCAATGATTCTCTTATCATTGATGTTTCTATCTCTCCCTTCCTCTCTGAAATCAATAAAAAAATATATTTTTAAAAAAATAGAGAAGTGGCTTAGCAAGCATGTATTGGGGCAATACAAATACTACTAGGGGAACTAAAAAACAGGAGAGTGGAGCAGAAGGAATGAGTTCTGGTGAGGGAGGGGGGAGTGATGGAATCCCTGAGAAAGACAGTTCAGGATCACTGGCCACAGTGGCTAAACTCTGACGCTTGTGCTGACCAGCTCACTGACCCGGCACTTGGCAGGTGAAATGGCTCACGTAGTGACTGGGGCCAGGGGCAAGGCCAGACAGGACAACCCACGTTTTAAGATGCATTTGAGGCAGCCCCCTCCCTTCTCCAGGGCAAAGGCCACAGACCCAGAGTAGAGGGAAGGTGGAGACTTTCCACACTGATGTCACAGCACTATTGTCTGGTCCGAAGGGGAAAGGCCAACTATGGCCCCCACCAAATCTGCTGAGGTGGCAGAATCTAGGCATTGCCTTTCCTTGCCCAGAGAAAGGGCCAGACAGAGTGTTACCTAACAGGCCACCATAGCCACAGCCTATGTCTGCAAATTCCACTTGGGCTTGAGCTCTCTTTTCTTTCTTATCCTTTGGGTCATCGTGGCTCTGATTTTGAGTCAGTGGAGCGAAGAATTCTGGATATAGCTCAGACCAATCCATCTCCTCTGGCTTCACAGGGCTGGTGGAGAGAAGACGTGAGAAACGTGAGAAGGCTGGCCACACTATTGCAGCAGTGTCACTACATGTGCGTGGGTGGATGGGTAAGGATGGGAAGTAGATGGGTTTCTAAACAATTCTGTAACAGTGGGTCCTGTGGCTTCTAGGAGATACAGTGGAAACCACCCTGTGAATCACAGGCCCATCACGAGGCCCGCCCATCTCCCTATCTAGGGGTTGATGACTCTGGCTGGGCACAAGTTCCCCTTCTCCCAGAGACTGGCTTCCTGGAAGCGCGGGGATCTTACTTTGCTTTCGTGCTCTGGGTGAAGAGGATGGAGTGAGATGCAGGCCGGATTGGGTGTTTGTTTTTTTTATTAAATCCGACAAAGGAAACCTTAAGATGTAATAGGCATTCTGCCGCCGTCACTCCAGTCTCAGTAACAATTTCCCCGGCCAGACTTGCACCTGAACCCAGACTCGGCCAGAAGGCCACGCCCCCTCCAACCCGCACCCCGCCCGCCGCCCAATCTACCCGATCCACCCCCCAAAGCTTACGTCACCCAGCCCATCCTCCGGGTCTATCCGGAGCCCGCCCGGCACCACCGCTCTCCGCGGCTGCTTCGGGCCATTCGGAGTGCTCCGCCCCGCTCCTGCCCCTGCCCCTGCCCCTGCCCCGCACACTCACTAGCGCAGCGTGTGGTCCGCCATGGGGTTGGAGTGAGCGCGCTGCCGATAGTAGCGCTTCTGCGGCTGCGGGGCCTGGGCTCCGGCCGCGTCCCCAGCCTCGGCTCCCGCCATGATCCCCGGCCCGAGTGTCTCTACTGAACCCACGTGGGGCCCGCGGCCCGCGGCGCACGATGATGACGCAGAAACACGTTCGCGCAGACCCCGCCCCTTAAAGACCCAAGAGAGAGCACTGGGCTTGGCGGGGCGGGGCGGGGCGGACCCGAGGGGATCCGTGCCGCCTGGCGCCTCTGCATCTCGTCGGTAACGGGGCCGGCGAGTCGGGACCCGCACCCAGCCTCTTTCCTTAGCCTGCGTGGGCCTGCTCTGGGTTACTACCCTGGTTGCAGGAAACCGTGCACCCCGCAGGTAAAAGGGGTCTGGCCACCCCACTTCTACGGTAGAATGAATCCTCGCGCCGCTCCCCTCTCTCCGGGCCTCGGACCAGACCGCCCGGTCTGACCGGCGTGGTGTGGAGTGAGTCCCGTCGGGTGTGGGCTGGGGACCCGAGTGGGAGGGTAGCTCCTCATTCCACGTCCAGGAAGTCAAACTGCAGGAAGGAGGGCAAACTCAGGAGGCGGGGCTCGGTGCCACGGGGCAGCCGACGTGGCCCGAGGTCCCCCACCCCATCCCGCTACGGGTCGGGGATCCCAGGGCTGGCGGCGGTGTCCCCAACTCTCTCTGGACCTGATGGCGGACCTCCGTCCAGATCCTGCATCCGAGCCCGAATCGGTGTTCCCGCAGGAGGTCGGGCTCTTCGCCGACTCTTACTCGGAGAAGAGCCGGTTCTCTTTCTGTGGGCACGTGCTGAGCATCACGCAGAACTTCGGGTCCCGCCTCGGGGTGGCAGCGCGCGTGTGGGATGCGGTGAGGAGTGGGCGGCTCTGGGCGCGGGCCCGCGGGAGGTCCAGACCCGGACTCTCCCTTTGCCATATGGAGCTATGCCCGCGACAGTCTTTTTTTCTCTTATAGGCTCTGAGCCTGTGCAACTATTTCGAAAACCAAAACGTGGATTTCCGAGACAAGAAGGTGATCGAACTGGGTGCGGGGACCGGCATCGTGGGGATCTTGGCAGCGCTGCAGGGTGCGTGAGCTTTGTGGTCCCGAGAGGGTGTGTGTGCGTGTGTGTGTGTGTGTGTGTGTGGGGGGGGGGCGGGAATGTGGAGAGATGGTCTCTTCCTGGATCCTCGGGAGAGGGGAATGGTTTGGGACCAGCCCTCCCCACCCCCCCCACTTTAATACCTGTTTTGGGTGGAAGGCAGCGCTCATTGACTGTCAGAGCGCCCAAGGTGGTTGATTTGGGGGCAGGATATAAAAGCCCGGCAGGCCTTAATAGAAGGGATTTTCTACCTTTTTCCTTTTTGTGATTTCATGGACAAGACTGTCGCTTAAAAGCTCCTTTGGTTAATAGGATCTTAAATGGTCTGGCAGGATGCATATTTGGGGATACCCTGTAGGGGAAGTAACCTGTTGGTATTAAACCTCATGAGTGCTTTATAACTTTACTATGAGGGGTTTAAAAAGTTTTTATTTTATTTTATTTTATTTTAGGTTTTTAAGGTTTTGATTGCTTGGGAGAAAGCTTAAGAATTTCTGAGGGTTAGGGTGTGTTTTGTGGGAGGTGGGGTCGGAATTAGGTGCCACAGACTTGGAAAAGGAAAAGGCAAGGAAAACTTTGCTTCACTTTTGTCAAGAACCAGAAACCACAAAGGAGACAGTCCCTTAATTTATAATACGATAGGCAAAAGCTCACACAAAAACACTCATTTAAAAACATTTATGATGTCATCTCCCTAAAAATGCAAATTGACATTGAGGGAAGTCTTCCAAGAGGCGGGCACTCATTCTTCCATTCATTCAACCAACATGTATTTGGCGTTCTCTATGTGCCAAGGGTCATGCTGGGTATTGGAATACAAGTAAGACAGATGTCCTCTCCCTGAGGAGCTCAGGGTGTAGTTAGGAGGACAGGGAGGAAGTTACAGTACAAGAGCTCTGGTGAGGTCTGCACAGAGCCAGTGGGCATACTCTTGTCATGTCTCCCTGGTGTCCAAAAAGAAGCTCTGTTAGACGGGAAAGAGGTGAGCAGGGTGAACACAGCAGGCTCAGAAGGAGCGTCAACAGTAGTTTTCCATGAAGGATGGGTGAATGAGTGATGGGCAGTTATGCTAACAATGGAGAAAGGCATGTGACATGGTTGGGAACACCTACTTTCACTCGCTCCTAGGCTGGTTTCTCCTCCTTTGACCCTTATTCAGCTGCCAAGTCAGAAATCTGATTGTCATCTTGTCCCTTAGTCTATTCCCTCAATCAGCCATGGGTCATATGTCCTTAATGCTTACCCCGTTGTCCACTCTTCCACCATCTTTAGTTCAAACTACTGCCATCTCTTCCTTAGATTTTCACTAGAGTTTTTAGATGGGGAAGTTTGGCGTGCCCAAGCTTGATCTGATGACCTTCCCCCACCAAACCTGTTTCTTCCTCAGACTTCTCCATCTCCGTGAATCAAACCACCATCTGCCCAGTGGAAAACCTAGACAGCACCTTGGACACATCTCTTTTTCTTACCCCCATATCCATTATTCAAGTCCTATTGATTTTATCTCCTAAAAATCTTTTAATCTCTTTTTATTTATTGGGGTGACGTTGGTTAATAGGATCTTAAATGTCATGTTTCCCATTGACACTGATAGCTCCCCAGTCCCTGCCACCACCATTACTTGCCTAGACTACCACAGTTAGTCAAACTGGTCTTCCTGTTTCAACTCCTTGCTGCTGCCTACTGGTATACCTCTGCCTACTCCACCCAACAGTTAGAGTGATCTTTTCAGAATGTATTACTCCCCCCCGCCCCAACTTCAATCTTTCAATAGCTTCTTGTTGCTTTCAGAATAGGTCCAATACGTTTAGATAGCCTCCAAGGTCCTACTCCCCTCTCTAGCCTCTTTCTGTGCCTCTCCCTCCCCTTCCTCAAGCCTTGTGCTTCCTATTACCCTTCTGTCAGTTCCTCAAGTCTATCTTTTTTCTTTCTTAAATTGATTTTATTCTTTTAAAAAATATATTTTTGCCTCATTTTCAGAGAAAGAGGAAGAGAGAGGGAGAGGGCTTTTACTAGTAAAAATTGAGAGAGAGAGAGAGAGAGAGAGAGAGAGAGAGAGAGAGAGAGAGACACGAAGGGATAGAGAAACATTGATTTGTTGTTCCACTTAGCATTCATTGGTTGATTTTTATTTTATTTATTTATTTTTAATCTTTATTGTTGAAAGTATTACATCTGCCCCTTTTTTCCTCCATTGACCTTTCCCACTCCCCCTTATTTTTATTTAAAAAAATATTTTTATTGATTTCAGAGAGGAAAGGAGTGGGAGAGAGTTAGAAACATCAATGATGAGCCCTAACCGGTTTGGCTCAGTGAATAGAGCGTCGGCCTGCAGACTGGGGGGGTCCCAGGTTCAATTCCGGTCAAGGGCAAGTACCTTGGTTGTGAGCACGTCCCCAGTGGGTAGTGTGCAGGAGGCAGCTGATCGATGTTTCTAACTCTCTATCCCTCTCTCTTCCTCTCTGTAAAGAATCAATAAAATATATTTTAAAAAAGAAAAGAAACATCAATGATGAGAGAGAATCATTGATCAGCTGCCTTGTGGATGTCCCCCACTGAGGATCGAGCATGTGCCCTGACCAGGAATCGAGCCATGACCTCCTGGTTCATAGGTCAATGCTCAACCACTGAGCAATACAGGCTGGGCCATTGGTTGATTAAAATTTTTATTTATTGATTGATTTGAGAGAAAGAGAAACATCGACTTGTTGTTCCACCCATTTATCCATTCACTGGTTGATTCTTGTATGTGCTGTGACCAGGGATGGAACCTGCAACCTTGGCATATCAGGATGATGCTCTAACCAACTGAGTGACCAGGCCAGGGCTTCAAGTCTATCTTGATGTTTCCTTCCTTGGAGCCTTCACACAGGCTATGCTCTGTGCCTTAAGTCCTTGCACCAGCTGGTTCATGCACACACATCCCTTAGTGCTCAGCACAAACAGCCTTCCCAGGGAAGGCCTCCTTGACACTGCTAGCCAGGCTAGCTTAGGCTCTCCTAGCGCATACACAGTGCACTGGCTGGTTTCATGTTAAATTTGTTACTAACCTCGGTGCATCCTTAAGTGCTACCCAGCTAGCCTATTGCACCTCCCTGGTCCACTTATTCACCTCTCCTAAACATCTGATTCTTACCCTCTTGCCCTTCAAACCTCCAAATGCTTCCTCCCCTATCTTCACTCTCAGCTGATGACTTTGTTTCCTATCTCTTCTGGTTGCTTCTGTTTTCTCATAGAAAAAGTCCACATGATCTACTCACCTCACTGCATTTGGGTCTGTATGTGCTACCTTCTCTCCTGTTGTGTGTGTACCATGAATGAATGTTATGCTCTCCACTTGTCAGGAGACACCAGACCTTCTCATCTATTCCAAGCTATTGTTCCAGTAAACACTTCTCCATCCACATCTCTCAAGAATTATCAGATTTTCCTTCTCTCTGGTTCATTCTGTGTGTGTGTGTGTGTGTGTGTGTGTGTGTGTGTGTGTGTATAATGTACAAAATATATTGTAATTTCTCCTATTTCAGAAAAATGCTAGATTCTACATATCCCTCCAGGTACTACCCCATTTCTCTCCTATAAAAAAATTCCTCAGGACTTAATATTCCCTGTCTGTAGTTCCCCTCTTCCTATTATTTCCTCAATTCATTTTGAGACACCCCCTTCATGCCCCATCCATTCCAGCTGCTCTAGTCAAGCTGTGAGCTTCATTCCCAAATCCATGCAGTTAAACACAGGAGTCAGCTATGAGCCCACCTTTCTTAACTTTGCAGCATTTGACTCTTCTTCCTCCTTGAAGCACGTCCTTTGGTTTCCAGGGCACCACTCTTCTGGTTTCTGCCCACCTCCCTGGTATTCTTTTCCATTCTCTTTTGTTGGTTCCTTTTCAGCTGATAATTTGAGTGTCCCGGGGCTCAGGAGAAGTGCTGTGAGCCCTTCCCTGTTCTGTCTGCACTCACTCCCAAGCAATCCTATCATGTCATGGCTGTAAATACCCTCTCTATGCTGATGACTCTCTGGCCCATTTCTACCTTCAGACTTGTTTGTGTAACCTCCTCTCCTGGGATATCGTGTGCTTGTCTGATGGATATCTTAAATTTAATGTGTCGTCCAGAAACAGACTCATGATCTTCCTGCCCAATCCTGCTCCTCCTGCAATCTTCCTCATCTAAATGAATGGCAATTCGGTCTTCTAGTTGGTCAGGCTAAACATCTTAGTGCCAGGCTCAATTTCTTTCTCTCTCTAGTATTTCATATCTAATCTGTCAGCAAATTCTGTTGACTACCTTTAAAATATATTCAGGATCTGACCACTTGTTAGACATTGCTACTGCCCTGGTTCAAACCATGATCATCATTGCTTCTGACCTTGCCCCTCTGCCATCTTTTCTCACCCCAGCAGCCAGAGTAATCCTTTAAAAACGTAACTCAGTGTATTTCCTTCTTCCATTTAAAATTATCCAGTAGCCTTCTATCTCAGCCAGAGTGAAAGCCAAATTTCTTACAGTCTCCTGAAAAGGCCCTGTTTAGAACCCAGTCCCTACTTTTATCTCCCTCACTTACTCTGCTCCAGCCACTGGCCTTCCTGCTACTCCTCAGGCCTACCTGGCACCTCCTGCCTCAAGGTCTTTGCATTCTGTGGTCCCTCGTTTGGTACATTTTAGCCTGAGAGATCCATGTGGTTTGCTCCGTCACTTCCATCTTTCTTTGCCCAAGTGCATCTCTTCAGTAAGTCTGTCCCTAACCATCCCATTTAAAATTACATTCCCTGCCTGTCCCTCAAGCAGTTCTTATTCTCCTTCCCTGCTTGATGTGTCCTTCACCAGAGCACTTATTACCATCTCATGTGCAGTGTATTTTATATTTTGTTTGTTGTCGATTTCTTGCCACTAGACTGTAAGCTCCATGAGCAGTGGGATTCTCGATTGGTTTACTGCTGTGTTCTCAGCACCTGGCATATAGGCACATAATAAATATAAATGAATGAATGAATTCTTAATACTTGCTGTTTCTATAATGGTCATCATGGTTATGATTAAAGAGTTTTACAGTACTTAGTGTGTCTCTACCTGTAGGAAGACTGAGGTTTTGTCTTGCTCACCACTGTATCCCCAGAACTTAGAGATGCTCAATACATATATTTATTGCATGAATGACGCTTTCTGAGATGCTAGTTTGATTATCTGCACCCCCTACTTCTATATTTAAAACCTATTGCACTGCCCTAGCTGGTTTGGCTCAGTGGATAGAGCGTCGGCCTGCAGACTGAAGGGTCCCGAGTTCGATTCCAGGCAAGGGCACATGCCCGGGTTGCGGGCTAGATCTTCAGTAGGGGGCATGCAGGAGGCAGCCAATCAGTGATTCTCTCTCATCATTGATGTTTCTATCTCTCTCCATCTCCCTCTCTCTCTGAAATTAATAAAAATATATTTTTTAAAAAGCCTATTGCCCTTAGGATCAAGCCTGAATCTCCTTAGCATGTCATCATTTTTCTCTTTACTCTCATGTCTTGACACTTTTCTCCTCCCTTCCACATTATCTAAGATCCAGCCTTCCTTGAGTACTCCATGCTCTCTCACCACCAGGCCTTTGTACTCTCAGTTCTCTGCTTGGGAAGCTCCACCTGACATGTCCTTTAAGGCTCACTGAGGGCACGTCTTCTGGGAAGCTTCCCAGACCTCTGAAGCTGGTCCGAGTCCGTAGGGGGTGGATGCATAGCCCGTGTCCAGCTTATTGCTGCCCGGGCTTCTGCTGACATACGATTGTTGTGTTGTGAGCAGAGAGGTTGAAGATTAGCTCAGAGAGAATGTTGATGTTGTAGAATGTAGAGTAATGAGAATGGCGGTGGGTAAGGTGGAGGTTAGTGCAACTGAAGCCAAAAGGTGGACTTCGGCTGTCAACACATTGTCCTCCAAGCTCTGAGGCCTCTGGACCTTCGGGCAGGAGCCGCGACCCCTTTGTCGGTCCCTCTGACTTTCATTTCTCTTCCCTCTCTCTCCCAGGGGGGGATGTTACCATCACTGACCTGCCCCTGGCCCTAGAACAGATCCAGGGCAACGTCCAGGCCAACGTGCCAGCGGGAGCCCGGGCCCAGGTCCGCGCTTTGTCCTGGGGGATTGACCAGCATGTCTTCCCTGGCGACTATGACCTGGTGCTGGGGGCTGATATTGTGTATCTGGAGTCCACCTTCCCACTGCTGCTGGGGACGCTCCAACACCTGTGCGGGCCCCATGGCACCATCTATCTGGCCTCCAAGATGAGAGAGGAGCATGGGACAGAGAGCTTCTTTCAGTACCTCCTGCCCCAGCATTTCCAGCTGGAGCTGGCCCAGCGGGATGAGGACGAGAATGTCAACATCTATAGGGCCAGGCACAGGGAACGAAGACCTGTTTGACCTCATCCTTCTGCTCCTCCGAACTCCTTGTCCTAATGAAGGAACTGCCATATCTCCAAAGCCAGAAACATAAGGACCAAAAAGAATGGATTTCCCTTGCCTCTCTCTTTCCTCCTTCCCTCTTAGTTTCCCCAGATACTCTTGGGCAGGTACAGGGAGGTGCCTGCTGGCTAAGAATCCTAGAGCCCTAGCAGCGCTGGATTAGAGCACAAAGGAAGTTCCTAGCTCTCGTTCTCAGCAAAGGATGATGATGGGAGGGTATCCAGGGCTTTTAGGGGAAGGGGAGGTAGATAAGATGGGAGAACAGTGGCTGCAGAGACTGTCACTGATCACATCCAGTATTTGACCAGATTCTACTGGAATTTTTTTTTTAAAGGGAAAGAAACATGAGCATGAAAGATCTCTTCTACATCCAAAGAACTCAGGCTTTTGTTGGGGTTCTGGGAAGTAAGAAGCCTCAGATCACCCACTTCTTGCTTCTAGAGATAGTCTGGTGGGACCATGGCTCTAACTGGGTCAGGTCCTCCCAAGCCTGAAGCTGGGGATAGGCAGCAGAGCTGTCCTTTGGCCTGTACCTTCTTCATTCTTTTTGGAGTCGGAGTCCTGATCACAAAGTACTTGGTTCTTCTCTATTTTTCTTTAGGTGTCTAAGCCCTGTCAGTCCTTCCTTCCTAATGTGTTTTGCCTTCATCTCTTTTCTCTTCCCACTGCGGTAACTCTGGTTGGGGCTATCCTTACTCCATGGGCCACATATCACTTCCTCTGGCCTCCTGGCCTCCAACTTTTCCAAAATCATCCCTGATTTGCTTCTGCTGCTGCCTACAGAAGAAGCAAGAATAAGCTCCTCTGCTTGGTACTCAGTCTATCCTGTGTAATCCTAAATCACCCTCTACTTCGTTTCCTGCTGGTTTCCAAATGTATTGCAATCTCAGGCCAAAAGTCTATTCTTTGTTCCCTAAATCCACACCAAGCTTCCCTGACTTCTTTCTTCATTCTCTTTGATGATTCCTTCCCTGGAGGGGCTAGTTCTAGCTGTCAAAATCTTCACTACTATTAGCCTCTATCCTGAAAAAAAAAAAAAAAAGCTTTTCCGGAGCCCTCTGTTTGGATGTGATTTCTTTCTCCTTTGACACCCTTTAACTGTTCATCTTTTGAGACCTACCTTGTCTTGTGTGGCCATGTGTCTGCTCCCTATTTTCTCACCATTAGATAGATTACTTGGGAGGGTAGGGCTGTAGTTTATTATCTCTAATTCCCTGAAGCCTAGCATAGTTCCTGGCACATGTTATTTATTTAGTGTTCAATAAGTATTTTGCTCATTCAACAAATACTTATTGAGTTTGTTGAAGGGACCATGCCCCTACCTTTCCCAGGTGACCGCTGGCAAATTTCTGAACCCACCCACCTACCTCACAATTTTGTCTTGATTCATAAATGGATAATGAATATGAAAGAGCATTGGAAATAAAGAAACAAAGTGTTACCACATGTCTTGTATTGTTATTTTGTGACGACTTTGTCTCATGGTTTCCTATTTCACTTGGGGGTAGCAATTCCGGTCTGAAATGTCATCTCAATAAGCCCAGAGGGGGAGGCAAGTGTGCGCCCTCCGGCCAGCAGGTGGCGGCATCCCCGTTCGGCACCTCCCGGCGGAGAGGTTTGGCCCTGCCGCCACGCCGTAGGCCCGTGGCCTCATCAGTGCGCCGGGCCCGCAGCAGCGTGCGGCGGCCGGAGAGATGTCGCTGCCGCGGTCACTGCGTCTCTGTCTGGTCGCGCGGACCGGGAGCTGCCCGGTGAGGGGTCTTGGCCCCCGCACCGACCTGCTTTCCTTGCAGGTCTCCCGGGTACCCTACCTCCGACCCCCTTTCCGACCCCACCCCAACCTTTCCCCCACCTCCTTGCCTCTTCGCGGTCCAGCTTCCGCGCGCTGCCTTCCCCCATCCCCGGGCCCCAGTCCCTCTTCAGGCCGCCTCGCTGCGGACACGCTTTCGGTCCCCGGAACACCTCGCTGAGTTCTGCTTCTCGTCCCTTTTTCTTTGCCTCCTCCAGGCGGGGCCCCTTCCGCTTCAGTCGCCTCAGCCATGGCACACCTTTCACGCGGGGCACGGGCTGTCCTCGGCCTCCAGCAAGGAGCTCCTCGTGAAGTTGCGGCGAAAAACGGGCTATTCTTTTGTGAACTGCAAGAAAGCTCTGGAGACTTGTGGCGGGGACCTCAAACAGGTGTGCGGGGGGCGGGGCAGGGGACCGGGGGCGGCACCGGGGCGGGTCTCAGTCTCTTCGGGAGGTCGCGCTGGGGAGCGTGGAAGTCGGACTTCTGTCCGGTGACTCCTAACGCCGACCTCTAGGTAGGATTCTGACTGAAGTGACAGCCCCAGCCGATGACTCCGTCCTATTAGGAAGCAGTTGATTCAGGATCCCAGGCTTAGCAAACCTTCTTACATCTTGCAAAACGGCAATGCTGTTTCCTGCTGCTTAGAGCTGAAAGGGCTTGTGTGAGCTTTGGAGTCGGACGGACCAGGATTAAATATCTGCCCCATAGGGGCGTGGTGAGGATTAAGTTTACCCAACGCACCAGGCACAGTGCTAGTGTTTGGCATGTAGCCATAGGGCTGCCATAGATTACTTCAGTTTCTCTTATGGGATTGAAGGGAAGCAGGAAGAGTCAGGGGACCTGGACATAGTTTAGCGCCCCGTTCAGTTCTAAATTCTGTGACTTTGTCATCGGCCCTTTTCCTTTCCAATTTATAGGCGGAGAGCTGGCTTCATGAGAAGGCCCAGAAGGAGGGCTGGAGCAAAGCTGCCAAGCTCCATGGGAGGAAGACAAAAGAAGGTCTGATTGGGCTGCTGCAGGAAGGGAACTCCACGGTGTTAGTTGAGGTGAGATGTCCAGAATTCCATATACCAGGGACACCTGCCCCTTCAGTGTACGGCTTTGTGGTAGACTGTTGGCATTCTGAAAGAATAGATGTTTGAGAGCCGTGAAGGGTAGTTGAATGAAACCCATGAGACCATAGTTATTAGCTGCGTAGTCACTTAAGTATAGAAATGCACAGGTGTGCTGATGAGAAAAGACCTAGCAGTCTGGAATATGACTCCTAAATGTCAGAAATTTGCCAGTGGTCACCTGGGAAAGGTAGGGGCATGGTCCCTTATACCTGTAGCCTTATACCTTGTCACTGATTGTTTCCTGGAACAGTTTGATTTTAAAGCTAGGAATTATATTAATTAGTTGATGGATAGAGAGTAGCTGTTTTAGAATTTGGGGGCCACAATTAATGAAGAATCAGATTGGGATTAGAGTGGGATTAGAGTTTAGAGTGAGAGAAGGAGATAAATAAGCTGATAACAAAACTGGTTTGTAGTTGGGGGAGGCTGGGGCATCAGTTGATTAAGGCATGCAGTCACAGGCGAGTGAGTCTTTTGGGGACATTGTGGACCATCTTCTGAATGTTCAAGTCATTGCTAACTAAGGGATGCTGCGGGAATCGCTTATTCAGCTTTTGGCCTCAGCTAGGAGAGGAACTGCAGATTTAAAGTTCTGGGGTCATTTATTTCTGCTTTGTTGAGTCTACAGCTTGTTCTGTCAATACCTTGGCTTACTCTCCAACCTTAAGGCACTTTTGGAAACTATCAGTAAATAGCTTATACAGCAACATCAATTTGTTCCTACAGGTAAACTGTGAGACAGATTTTGTTGCAAGAAATCTAAAATTTCAACAATTGGTCCAGCAAGTAGCCCTTGGAACCATGTTGCATTGTCAGAGCCTAAAGGACCAAGTTTCCACTTACAGTAAAGTGAGTTTTGGGGTCTCCAGTGTGTTGTCTCCAACATGCTGGATTTGTTCCCTCTGCCTCCCCTCTTTAGAGTCTTCGTTGTTTACTTTTTCAGACAGACAGTCTCACGTCTCCCTTCTTGTCTCTGCTTAAATGTGATCTCTTTGGAGAGGTGTACCTTCCTCCTGTGGCTCTGTCCACTTAACTTATTTCATTAACATTTTTTTTGTTATAGTGCTTGGGTATTACATTTTTATTTGCTTGTATGTGTCTGTCTTTCCCAGTAGAACACAAGCTTTGTGAGGCAGGGGATTTGTCTTTTCACTTCTATGTCTCTGGTGAAAAAGAAGTGGGCCCAGCGCTTAGTTGAGGCTCAGTAAATCTGTATTAAATGAATGAATGAATGCCAGTGGGGTGGAGTCAGACAGTCAGGTATTCAGAAATCTGACCTGAGGAAAGGACTCTTAAAGAAAGATATTGGAGCTCGGGCCTAGGTGCCTCGATGGGGTGGACGTCGTCCCATGCACCAAGACAGACGTTGGTTACAGGCTCATTTCCTGGTCAGGGCACGTGCCTGAGTTTCTTGGCTCGATTCCTGGTAGGGGACGTGCAGGAGGCAGCAGATGGATGTTCCACTCTCACACCAATGTTTCTGTAAATACTTTCTCTTTTCCTTTCCCTTCCTCTCTCTCTAAAAACCAATAATAATAATAAAAAAGATATTGGAGAAGGCATAATTTAGAAGAATAAGGTTATTTTTGTTCATAGAAGGATCAAGGAATGAATGATATATTTGCTTTTGATTCAAGCTTATTTGCCTTTGTTCAAGGCAAAAATAAATGGGCTGCTTGCACAATTTTTTAAAAATTTAGTACTACCACTTTTCTCTTCCTATTTATCCTTTTCTTGAGATCTCATGGTAAATGCTGATTGTTACTGGCATTAAATAGTCACATTATATGGAAAATTGCATTGAGATTATTGTTTAGAATTGTATTGAGTAGATGAATCACTTGAACTATAAATTCTAATCTTGACTTTGCCATTGATTCTATTTGTAACACTGAGCCATTCACTTACTTTACTGTGTTTCTGTTTCATTAACTATAATAAGAGACTTTGGTTCCTTTAGCTTGATTTCCTTTTATTATTATCAACGCAATTTTTAGTTATCATCTGTTCCGTTTCCTTTATCTTTCATTAAATTTACTTTTTCTTTTTTTTATTTTTAAATATATTTCTTTATTGATTCCAGAGAGGAAGGGAGAGGAGAGAGAGATAGAAACATCAATGATGATAGAGAATCATTGATAGGCTGCTTCCTGCACGCCCCACACTGGGGATCGAGCCCACAACTTGGGCACGTGCCCCTGGCCGGAATCGAACCTGAGACCCTTCATTCCGCAGGCCGACGCTCTATCCACTGAGCCAAGCCGGCTAGGGCTACTTTTTCTTTTTAAAATATATTTTTATTGATTTCAGAGAGAAAGGGAGAGGGAGAGATAGAAACATCAATCGTGAGAGAGAATTGATTGGCTGCCTCCTGCATGTCCCACACTGGGGATCGAGCCCCCAACCTGGGCATGTGCTCTGACCGAGAATTGAACTGTGACCTCCTGGTTCATGGGTCAACACTCAACCATGGAGCCACACCAGCCAGACTACATTGACATTTTTGAAGAGTACAGGCCAGTTTTGTAGAATGTCCTTCAATTTGGGTTTGATGTTTCTTCTTATTTAGATGCACAATATGGATTTTTGTAAGAATAGAAAATAAATCATCCTGTATTTTCCTCAGAACATCACATCAGGAGGTACATAATAACTGTTGGTCCCATTATTGATGCTAATTTTGATCTCTCGGTTAAGATAGTTTCTGCTATATTTCTCCACTGTCAAGTTACCATGTCCCTCTTTGTAATTAACTTATCTCTATGGAAGATTCCTTGAGACTGTATAAACATCCAGCTTCCAAAAAACTTTTGCCTAGCCTGTGATTGAGCATTGACCTCTGAACCAGGAAATCATGGTTCGATTTCTGATTGGGGCACATGCCCGGATTTCGGGCTCAATCTCCAGTGTGGGTCGTGTAGGAGGTAGCTAATCAATGATTCCCTGTCATCATTGATGTTTCTGTCTCCCTTCCCTTCTCCCTCCATCTCTGAAATAAATAAAAATGTATTTAAAACAACAACACACACAAAAAACTTTTGCCTAATAGTTTTAGCATCCATTGATGATTCTTGGCAGATCAGTTATTACTATGATAGTTACATGAGGGTAATTTTTTTTAACTCTTATAATTTGTTTTATATATATTAATTTTGTTAGTTGGCATTCTACTGTAAGAAACGTCTCCCTTCGTTTAGTGCAACATTGATTCATCGATTCTTACTTTATACAGCAAGCTACAATTCATTGTATAATTATTTATTTATACATTTATTTTTGGTGGATTCCATGCCTGCTAACACATTTCAGATCTCTGAGTGGTTCTACAGTAAGGAAATTTGTTTAATCCAGCATTTCCCAAGCATCTTTGATCATAGCAATTATTAACATCCAATCAAATATGAAAATCTATAATTAGAAAAATATTGTCCTGCTGTTATGGTTCCATCCCTTTGCTAGAAATTTGCTTAGTGTTATTTACCTCTCACTAAAAAGAAAAAAAAAGGCAACAGAAAATGTTCCTGCTTTGTTTAGACTTCAGAAAAGTTTGAATAGCACTATAAATATGCTTGGAGGTTAAAACGTTTGAAAGGTTAAAAATATTCTCCAAAGAATTTGGGTGTCTCGGCATTTGATAGCTGAGTGGGGAGTTCGAAATGTAAATCAAGAGGGTTTTTAAAGCATTATTTATTTTGATGCTCAAATTATTCCTGGATTTGGCCAGTGCAAGGCAAACCTGTGCAGGCTGGTTCCATTGTCCTTTGAAATATCCTCATTATTTTATGAGTGTTTCTTTACTTTTTTGGCATACAAGATATTCTGGACTTACCTGTGTCATACTTTCCTTGCTCCAAACATGGAATTGTTTGCTTCTCTAAGGAATCCTGATCCGTTTTAGTCGGGGAATGGTTTTGAGAAACCAAGATCTAGGTATATTTATTTCTATGAGATGTCATTGCTGCTCTGTTCTTTTAGCAGACAGGACGTGTGTGTGTGTGTGTGTGTGTGTGTGTGTGTGTGTGTGTAGATTAGAATTTATAGTTCAATTCTAGTCCTGCACCACAGGGTTCTTCCTTTTCTTCCCCCATTCTGTCATTTTATCTTCCCTCTCTCATAGTGAGTACATTGGCTCCTAGCAACCTTGATATGTTTACTTATTTACTCCATGTTACAATACACACCAAATTGTTCCAGAGTTACTATACCTGACCACTGCAAATAACAAACTTGCTAAGACAAAAGAACATCAAAGAAATCTTGAATTTCTTTGATGTTCTTTTGTCTTTACATTGAAGTTATGTGGTCAAAGAATTGTATTGAAAGTTACTTGGATTATTCACATACACACACACACACCTGTGAGGTTATGTTGTTCATTTGAAATACAGTTAGAGTTTTATGTTTCCTTTTAGTCAATTTTCATTTTGATTCCAAAACCTTGTTAATTTAATTTTTGAATGTGTAACACATTAACAAGGTTCTGAAAGTTATCACACACACACACACACACACACACACACACACACCTGCTTTCCTCCCTCTTGTCTCCTTTCTATCCCATTTCCTATCCACTCCTATAGATAACCAACTTTATTGATTTATGGTTATCCTTTATGTCTTTTCACAAAAATAAGCATATTTATACAAATACCTCTTACACACCCTGGCTGGTTTGTCTCAGTGGATAGAATGTTGGCCTGTGGACTAAGGGTCCCGGGTTTGATGCTGGTCAAGGGCACATGCCTGGGTTGCAGGCTCAATCCCCAGTAGGGGGCGTACAGGAAGCAGCCAATCGATGATTCTCTCATCACTGATGTTTCTCTCTCTCTCTCCCCCCTTCCTCTCTGAAATCAATAAAATATATATATTTTAAAAAAGAATTTAAAAAAAACAACAAAAAATACCTTTTATACAACTGGTAGTATAATTTGTATATACTCTTTAAATTTATTTTTTTCATTTAATATAGCTAGAAATACTCCATAGCAGCTCATGGAGCTCTCCTTTTTTTCTTTTTTCAGTTGCATAGTATACCATTGTATGGCTGAGCTGTGGTTGATTCAACCAGCCTTCTCTTAGGTTTAGGCATTTAAGGCTGTTTCCAGTATTTTATGATTAGACATAATTGCTCACTGAATATGTACACTCATAATGTTGGAAGTGTATTGCCAGGGTAAATTCCTAGGAATAGGATTGTAGTTTTGTGAGCTATTGTCCAGTTCTCCTCCTTTGAATTTGTAACATTATGCATTCAAACAATCTGCAGACCTTTTTATTTTTTTAATCCTCACCCAAAGGATATTTTTCCATTGATTTTATTTTTTAGAGAGAGTGAAAGGGAGGGGGAGAGATAGAGAGAGAAATATCGATGTGAGAGAGACACATTGATTGGTTGCTTCCTGTATGCACTCTTACTGGGGCCAGGGATCCAGCCTGCAACTGAGGTCCATACCCTTGACCTGATGGAGCCTCGACTCTTCAGTCCATGGGCCAATGCTCTATCCACTGAGCTGAACTGGCTAGGACTCACAAACCTTTTAAGCTTTAAAATGTTATGATTGATATGAAAATATTATTCCTGATACCTAGGAAACTACATTTTAAGAAGTTAGGCCAGCTTGGCCGGTGTGGCTCAGTTGGTTGAGCTTTGTCCCATGCACCAAAAGGTTTGTGGCTAGATCCCTGGTAGGGGCTGTGCAGGAGGCAAGTCAGTAAATGTTCTGCTTCTCACATTGATGTTTCTCTCTCTCTAAAAAAATACCTTTTTTAAAAAAGAAAAAGGGCCAGAAGATAGGAGTGGGGTGGAATTGGGGTAGTGGAGTGATAGAATAAAATGTTTATAAAAATGGAACTGTTGTCAATTTTTAACATCCTTGGCTTAATGAAAATATCATCTATATTTAGTTGTCTTATATCATTTTCTGAGAAATAAGCTATATTTGCCTAGTTTTTGATAAATTGAGTAGTACAAAACTGATTCATGTTTGTTTTGTGTGTGTGTGTGCACTTAGGGCTTCTTGAATTCCTCTGAGCTCTCTGAACTTCCCTTTGGGCCTGAGAGGAAAGGCTCTCTCAAGGACCAGCTGGCCTTAGCAATTGGTGAGTATTTGTAAGGATTCTGGAAACTAGAAATTAAGAACTCGATCTCTTGGTGTCTTTGGTATTCCTCCAAATCTAGATGAAGAATTACAAGCTCATGTGCCTAAAAGGATCAGATAATAAGAATGTGCTCAGTGGATTGTGTGTTAGATATTAGGGAGCAGTAGGACCGAAAAGCTCACACTCTACTGAAAAGAACCATTACCAAGCGCTAGCCAGTTGTTAACCTGGGGGAAATGGGGTTCCAGTTTCATCAGAATTTTAAAGCTTCTTTAAAAGAATTTAGATTTGAGTACAAAAATTTCAGTTTTTATCTGTTTGCAATTAATAAAATTACTTTAATGCTTGGATGCATTACTGTGCTGACCAAACAAAGCATGTCTTTAGGCAGAGATGGCCTTGTGACATCTGTTGACTACTCTGGGGAAATAATACGTCAAAGGTCATTTCATCTTTATAAAGGGACCCAGGGACATTTAGGGCCATCATTTTTAGGAATTTGGTTTCTCTTTTAAAAACATCGGATCCTGAACTTGTGAAGGTAGTCTCTCAGAGCCCACGGCTATAGGAACCGGGTCTGGATCATTGTGGTGGGACTGGTGGGGATTTTACTTTTTTCCTAGGTGTCCTTGATGGCGGGAGGGAAGTAAGGCTGGAGTTTGAGCTTGCCGGGAATTTATTGCTCATCTTACATTTCCAGTCAAGGCATCAGTTTCTATCAGGTTGTCTTGAAGTATGTATAATGTTTCAGTGAGTCATAGATGAGAAACCAGGCAGACAGCCATTTATGGAGCTAATTAAGAAATTCTGGAAGAACTAGGTTTTTCAGCCTCTTGTTAATTTCTGGGAATTAACTATTGGGTAGATATTTTGAGCTGTGTAAGATTCTTTCTGGTTTCTGGATACTCCCTTTTGTGACTTTTAGATATAACTTATGGCTAATTCAGGGATATTTATCCAGACCCCTTTGTTTATTCTTTTACCCCTCCCAACCTTTTGGCTTATTTGGACTTCTCTTAGAGGGTAAAGCATCCTAAGAAAAAGGGGAAAACTGAAATCCATTTTTGGTTCTCATAAGGGCCTCTTAAAATGTGATTTTTTAAGAAATTTTGTTTTGATGAGAGGAAGTTGAAACTATGAGATGACACAGGGTTTTGGATTTTCTGGGGCTTTTAGTTGTGGACTTTTCCCTGATACAATGGATAATCCAGAGTTGTCTGTGTCAGTTATGGTGGCATTTGGGAGGGATGGTAATATGGTGGGAAAAAAAGACTTAATTGCTTTGTAGTCAGATCTGAGTTTTAATTCCAGTCTGCCATGTATTAGCTATGTGACCTTGTGCTGGTAGGTTACTTACTAGTAAGCTGTATAAGCCTATGGTTAAAACAGTAGCCAGCATTTGAGTGCTCTTATATGTATTATTTATTTCTCCCAGTAATCCTGCTTTCAGGTTATTTTAAGTGGTATCTCCATTTTATACATGAAGCAACTAAGGCTTGATAAATTAGTAAATGGAATTATATCATTAAGTTACTTTCCTAAGGTCATATACCTGGTAAGAGGCAGAACTGAGACCTGAGTCCAGGATCTGTGTGACACCATAGCTTATTTTTTAAGTTTTTATTTTTATTTGTAAATAATGGAGGATATTTTTTCCATTGAATTTTAGAGAGGGAGGGAGGGGGGAGAAGAGAGAGAAACATCGATGTGAAAGAGATACATCGATTGGTTGCCTCCCGCACGCACCCCAACTGGAGCTGGGAGTCAAACCTGCAACCCAGGTGTGTCTTAACCGGAATCGAACCTGAGATCCTTCAGTGTGTGGGCCGATGCTCTAACCATTGGGCAACCGGCCAGGGCATAGCCTTTGTTTTTAAATTTAGCCTGCCTGGCACATAGTTGGCGCTCCATAAAGGTACTCTCTGTTTTCCCCACCTCCCTGTACACACCTTTTCCTCTTTAAACTGAAAATGGTAGTTCCATCTTACAGTATATCCACAGTATAAATGCCAAAGACTGTCTCCCAAATTGGCCACCTCTTTGTGTATTTGGTACTACGATAGTCATCATATTCTGGAAGCGTGTTTTTTGTTTTTGCTTTTTTATAGGGAAACTGGGAGAAAACATGACTCTTAAACGAGCTGCATGGGTGAAGGTGCCAAATGGGTTCTATGTTGGCTCTTATGTCCATGGAACAATGCACAGTCCCTCACTCCACAACCTGGTGCTGGGGAAGTACGGGGCCCTGGTCATCTGCGAGATATCTGAGTGGAAAGCAAACCTTGAAGAACTTGGCCGCCGCCTTGGGCAGCATGTGGTAGGCATGGCCCCTCTCTCTGTTGGCTCCCTGGACGATGAGCCTGGGGGAGAGACAGAAACTAAGATGCTGTCGCAGCCATACTTGCTGGATCCGTCTATCACATTGGGACAGTATGTGCAGCCCCAGGGAGTGTCTGTGGTAGACTTTGTGCGGTTTGAATGTGGAGAAGAGGGGGAGGCGGCAGAGGCTGAATAGGTTCCAGAGACTTTAGGCCCAGGAGGAAACATTTGTTCTTAGTTCTGGGCTTTATTACAAAAAGCAGTTATTTCCTAAGCCTCATCAAACCCAGGATTTGTTTTTCTTTTGAGTTTATAATGAAATTATACATCATGAATAAAGTTATTAAATAAAATTGTTACATAATAAAGAGAGTAGAATCTTTTCCTTGTTTGCATAATGCTGGGTTCAGCTTTTGTGTGTCTTAGTAAACAACAGTGGGCCTTATTGAAGTGACTGACAGTCTCTGGGAAAAGAGTCATCCACATGTTCCCTTCTTCATAGATTTATAATGGTGTCCCTAACACTTCTAACTCATTCTATCTTACTTCTTCTGTGACATGGAAGCCTCTTGTGATGCTTTGGACTACGCCTCCATCCCGGAACTTCCCAGTTACATTGCTCCTGCCACATGGGTTCTTTTGGAATTGTTGACTCAAACCTAGAGTTGTCTGGAAATGTGGTTCATTTGTTGATGTCTGTAGTGTGCTTTGAAGGCTCTCTGTGGTGGTATTCACACTGGTTCTGGCCTCATTACTGAAATTAATAACACATGACCCTAGTTTTCTCTTGGATAATGGGGTTTCCTGGACAGCTGTAAGGCAGATTTTGGCATTCTTGTGCCCAAAACAGCAATTACAGTGGTCCAGTGATCTAGGGAGCTCACCCAACAGTGCCTCTTTACTCTCCTCGTTCTGAGACACTTCTCCCAGCAGTACGTCAGGTAATCACTAGAATGGGCAAAACATAATACTGAAAAGAACTCCCATTTGCTCATATAGGTATCTTTATTTGAAAAGTTAAAAGCTCTGGCACATACAGATCTGGACATTTGGATTTTGGCTTTGGGATATACATGTAATTAACTTCAATGATTTGTGGGTTAAATAGGTTTTGGAAATACCGATCTTAAAAATTTGAGACAAACTTAGGTTTCTGCCTTAACATTAAACACTTTAAACTTAGTTGTTGTTGTTTTTGTTTTTTATTATTACTTTTGGCTTCTCCAGACTCATGTAGTTTTAGTGCTTTCCGCTGAGGCTTTAGCCAGAAGGCCACAAAAATTAAAAAGTGGGTATATAACAAGTAAGGAATGCAGGGGTGAACAAAATGGAGAACATGCTGTGATTTGCAGACCCTGTTTTATCTAAATGAAGTGCTGAATGTTAGGCAACAATTGGTAGATAAATTCTGTCCTGATATTGGCACTACCTGCTCTCTTCTGTGCTCTTGCATATGTATATGCTTTCTTGCTTTAGAAAAGCCCCTTTTCTTTCTTCATTTGGAGCTGTTTCCAGCCAGGCAGAGCAGCAAATTGCCCTCTCGTGATGCCAAACACAGAAACAAAGTCCTGTTCAGAGAGGTAATTCTAAGAAAGAGAAAAAAAGTTTCCGGTTAAAAGGAAGCATGGCACCTATCAGTGCCAACAGTTTGGGAGAGTGGGGCTAAGAGGGATAGGACCCTGAAGGGGAAGTAGACTGGATTTTAGAAATTTGGTAATAGACTTAAATTATTCATTGGAGAGTTCTTCAGGTTGTAGAGTCCCATCTTGGCCTATGGAAGAACTGATTAGGTTCACTTCTCTTAGGAAGTCACCTGACATCAGTTTCTTGCCAGAAGGACAAGAAATGGGTTATATATTATGTATGATTTCTAGACATTAGGTTTTGGCTAAATGGAGCAATAGTTTTCCTTGCATTATGCCCATATCTGCCATTTTTATCCAGACTTTTTTTTTTCCAATTGATTTTAGAGAGAGAGCCTGACTGGGGATTGAACCCAAAACCTTGGTGTATGGGGATGATGCTCTAATCAACTGAACTACCTGGCCAGGGCCCAGAATTTCAAATACAAGATCAGGTGGATCTTGTTGAGAGCATAAAATTTTCCTAACATTTATTTATTGATGTTTAATGAGTATTTTCTATCCAAGTAACATTATTAATATACTAGAGGAGCTGCCTTCCCGCCTTCCCACGCTGCCCAGAGGCCCGGAGCGGCTGGGGTGGTGCAGAACGCCTGCGTCGTCGCAAGCCGCAAGCCTCCTGCCCTGCCGCTGGCCCATTGGTGCCTGCGTATGCAAATTAACCTGCCATTTTTGTTGGGTTGATTTGCATACTCCTGATTGGCTGCTGGGCATCACGAAGGTACGGTCAATTTGCATCTTATTAGTGTAGATGACCTGTGCTTTTAAGAAATCTAGGACTCTTCCCAAATAAAATCCTTCAAGGGAGAGATTAATTCATTCCACATGAGTATGCTAATTCATTTAACCAGAACTTAAGAAATGCCTACTATTTGTCAGGTACTGTTTTAGGTGGTGAAAAGCTGAGAATGTGATGGTGAACAAGACAGATAAGGTCCTTGATCTTAAGGACACTACTAGAAGGGGAGACAGACAATAAACAAGTATAAAGGGACTGGAGGGAGTGAGGGGAGCAGTGGTAGGTAGGGGAGTCAGGGAAGGCCTTCTTGGGGACGTGATATTGGAGCTGAGACCTAAATAATGAGGCGTTGACGGTTAGTTTTTTTCTTGTAGGAGCAATAGCAAGTGTAAAGACTCAACGGCTGGAATGAGCATGTTAGAAGAAAAGCAGCTACTGGCTGAAGGGGGCTAAGTGAAGAGGGTACTGGTGTGTGGGATTAAATCAGAGGGGGGCAGGGGGCAGATTGGATAGGGCCTTGGATGCCATGGAAAGGAGTTTGGTTTCTTCTCTATGTGCAGTAGGAAGCCATTCAAGTGTTTTAAATAGAACAGTGTCATCTGTTTCAGAAGCCCATTGGTTGTTAGGTGGGGAACAGATTGTAGGAACCAGCTGGGGGACTATTGTAGTAGGCCACAATGGCTGGACCAGACTGGCAGCAGAGCGGTGGAGAGCAGTGCACAGAGGCTAGCTGATGGATTGATGTGGGAGGTGAGAAAAACATATCAAGAAAGAGCCCTGGAGCTCTAGCTAGCCTGGCTCAGTGAATAGAGCATTGGCCCTCAGACTGAAGTGTCCCAGGTTCGATTCGGGTCAAGGGCATCCTTCAGTTCTGATCGGGCTACATGCCAATTGATGTATCTCTCTCACATCGATGTTTCTCTCTTTGTGTCTCTCTCCCTCCCTTTCACTCTCTAAAAATCAATGGAAACATATCCTCTGGTGAGGATTAACCAAAGAAAAGAAAGGAAGGAAGGGAGGGAGGGAGGGAGAGAGGGAGAAAGGGAGAGAGAGAGAGAGAGAGAGAGAGAGAGAGAGAGAGAGAGAGAGAGAGAGAGCCCGGGAGGGCGGCAAGCGGCTGGTAGCGAGCAATGGAGTCGGCGGGGATGAATAGTTACTTGTTAGTGTCAGTTGTTTGGTGGTGGCGGCTGCGGTGACCAAGAAGGGGATGGGATGACTGGTAATGTATGCCTCTCAGGGAGAGCAAGAGTGAGAGGGAGCGAGAGAAGGAGGGAGTCGGCGGGAGAGAGAGAGAAACATTTATCAGTTGCCCCCAGTGCACATCCCGACGGGATCAAACCCACAACCTAGTTATGTGCCCTGACTGGGAATTTAACCCCCCCCTTTTGGTGTACAGGATGATGCTCCAACCAGCTGAACCTCACCAGCCAGCTATTTGCCTAAACTGGAACTTAAGCTGCAGCCATTTCTTTGTGGATGTGTCTAATTTGTTACAGAAGGCACAGGATACTAAGTCATCGAAGACAAAGTTGGAGGAAGTATGACAACCAAGAATAGCCTAAAGCAGTGGTCGGCAAACTCATTAGTCAACAGAGCCAAATATCAACAGTACAATGATTGAAATTTCTTTTGAGAGCCAAATTTTTTAAACTTAAACTTCTTCAAACGCCACTTCTTCAAAATAGACTTGCCCAGGTTGTGGTATTTTGTGGAAGAGCCACACTCAAGGGGCCAAAGAGCCGCATGTGGCTTGCGAGCCGCAGTTTGCTGACCACGGGCCTAAGGAGACATACTGCTTAATGTAACAGGATGTCCTGGATAAGATCCTGAAACAAATTGGACAATGGAGAAAAACTAAGGGTATCTGAATAAAGTATATTCTATGGTTAATAATAATAAAATGAAAGAAAGAAACAGAGCCCTGGGTTTTTGAGCTACTGGTAGCTCAAATGTCTGAGTGCTTACGGTGTTCCAGAAGTGTCAGGCGTGTATGGAGACAGCCACTTTACTCCTGGAGAGCTGCACTTGCATCAGACTCACCTCCTTTTTGGCAGGGTCCACATCCTCGGGCAACTCTTGATTCTGATTTTTCAATAGAACTTCTATAGGGTAATATTTTATCTCAGAATTCAGGGAGAGAGTTGTATTCCTCATGTCCTAGGTAAGATAGATGAAAACGGAGACACAGGGTAAAAAACTGTTCAGGGCTGTACAATCGAAGTTCTGTGTGTATAATATTAAAATTTTGGTTTATACCACTTCACTCTTTGTAATTAGCTTTTAGAACAGTTGTCCCCAAACCTGGCTGCATGTCAGAATCATCAGGGAATCCAAAATATTCAGACTTTGGGGTCCTTGGGAAAGCTGATTGAATAAATATAAGGTAAATCCTGTCTAGCCATTTTGGCATCAGTGCTATGCTTAAATCTCATTAAATATTGTGATCACATCCCTTCTCTTGGCACTTAACTTGGGCTCTGCATTTCCAGGCTTTAAATGACTTCAGTTGAAGTCATACTTTTCTTAAAATACATTTTAAAGATGCTACATCACCATTAGCTTTGGAATCTTGAGTTTGCAGAGCACAGAGGACATAATTGTCAGTTGGTTTGGACAGCTGGTGCTGTCCAGCTCATCCTGATGTTAAATTGCTGTTGAATTCCTGGCAGAGGCTCCACTTCTTTTAGCCATTAAAATAGGGGTAATGACCTGAGTTTCTGTGGATTCCACTGTCAGAAACTGATAAACATATCATTTGGGTTAGAAACTTACTACTTCTGTGTGAGAAATGCTGTCAATAAATTTAATCTGTCCTGAATGACAGAGTTGAATAATAAAATTAGTTTTTGTTGCTTTTTAAAAACAGCAAGTCTGTTTTAAATTCTGGAAGGCGGTAAAATAAAGAACTTGGCTCTGAGACCTGCTTTTCTATTCATTAAAACAATCTTCATATCGGAACAGACGACTTGAGTGATACTAAGAGGACATGACAGGGTTTCACCCATGTGACATCTGTAGCACTCGCTGTTTCTCTTTGGCTCTGGCTGCCTGAGTGACTTGCTCCTCCAAGAAACTCACAGCAGTGATTCTCGTGATAGCAGCAGTGTCTCCCAGCTCTCCTTTTAACTGTTCATAGGATTTCCCTGCCTGAAAGGAAGAGAGAGAAAACATAGGGTGAAGTGCTGCATATAAGGATGGCCATCTCAGGCCTAGTCTGTACCCTCGAAAAAAGCAAAAACGCCAGGGAATCCCAAGACATGTCAGGGATGAGCAAAAATGAAAATCCCTTCTAGGCCCATGCAGGATTGGGAGGTCTGTAAACATCATATGCATTCTTTGCTGGTGGTCCCTCAGTCCTCCCTATAGGACTTAAGACAGCAGTTGACTAGGAGTCAGAAAACCTGGTTAATTGTGTCTTTAGACAAATAACTCCTCTAAGCTTCCTCATCGGTAACATGGGAAACCATGTTTACCGTAGCTGTCAGGACGGTTGTAAAGCTAAAAAACAGGTGTGTGGGTATACTTTCTAAACATTATCACTTCTACACGCTGCTTATTCCTGAAATAAGCTGTGGATTCTCCAACTGGACTTAGTGCTGTGGAGGGTGGGAAAGAGAAGTAAAAAGCAGGGGGCAGGGAGTAAGGGAAATGTGGACTTGGGTATACTCAGCCCTGGAGTACCCCACCTTCCCACTGAGCTATTAATGCTGAGCTCCCTGACAGGAAGAACGCCTCCCCGTTCTCTGTTCTTACACTCCACATGTGAGAGTCCCAGGCCAAGAACCAGCCTGTGAAGATGGGAAGCTCGAACCCCTGCTTGATGATCAGGATCGGTGTGTCAGTGTCTCGGCCACTAGGGTGAGTGTGCAGGTACTCCTGGGCTGTAGCCAGAGCTTTCTCCTTCTCCATGGCATTGGCCTCAGCCCCAATCCACAAGAACACCTGTTATGGTAGAGATGGAATATTTGTTAATGTGCTCATAACAAGTACTGTGTACTAGATCATAAACACTGCCCTCTTTTCGCCCCCCAGCAATTCACAGCCTCAGCAGAGAGCTTTTCTCAGAATCATCTTGATTTGTGATTTTAATTGCCATGTGTATCTCCCATATGTACATCTCCAGACCTGAGCTCTTTATCTGAACTTCAACTTCCTGAATCCAACTTCTTGCAAAACATCTCCTCTTGGCTGTCTTCAAGCACCTCAAATATAACACCCCAAAATGGAGCTCTTTTCTAAATTTTTGTCTGTGTCTCCATTCGTGGTGAAAGGTCATTTTTAAGGCAGTAACCTGGGATTCATCCTAGATGCCCCATATCCAGTGAGTTACTAAGGCCAGCCAGTTTACCTTCTCTGAAGTTATCAAATCTGTCACCATCTCTGCATCTCTACTCCATTGCTCCTGTGTGGGCCCGCGCAGCAGCGCTTCACTGGACTCTAACCGTAGACTGCTGACCGGCCTCCCAGCATAGTCTTCTTTTGTTCTCACCCCATCCCTCCTCCTACACTTGCTGGAATGCTCTACTCCAAGTGCAGTCCGACCTTGCCACTCACCTGCTTAAACTTCAGTAGCTTTCCAGGATAAAGCTCAGACTTTTTCACACAGTAGGTAAGGTCCATACCTACTTCTTCAGCTGCATCTCTAGGGTGCTCTTTAACTCTAGATCTTATGTTCTGATAATATTTTTCTTTCGTAGCTCCATGTATACTAGAATAATTCGTGCCTTGCTTTTACTTGTGCTATTTCCTTTGCCTGGAATGCCCTCTTTACCTGATTAATGCCTATTTATCCTTTGAGATTCAGTTGGGAGCCATTTCCTCCAGGACGTCAGCTCTGAGCTGCTAAGTTGTGTGAGTGCCCCTAATTTGTGCTCCCGTGGCACCTTTTATGCACCTCCATCATAGTAAAATGAATCTTCTACGTCCCCACCCCATCAGCCTGTGAAGTCTCAGAGCAGGATGGCACTCTTCACCTTGGTGACATCACACCTCACTCCGTGACTAGAACAGAGGAGGTGCTGAGCATGTTTGCTGAGCCAAACTGAAGAAGATGGGATGTCAGGAGAGGTTGCCTTGGAGATACCCCTTTCCCACCCCTTCGTTCCTCAAAGGACCATATTTGGGTGTGGAACCTGCTGCTATTGGTCCTGAGAGAAAGCAGTGCCTGATGACAGATAGGATGGCCTGATTTTCCCCAGAGCACGGTGGGAGAGTTCCCAGGATGGTGAGTTTTAAACAACATTCTGTTCTTACCAGCTCTGGTAAAAAGCAGGCTCCGTTGTTGGTCACCACTGATAATTGTTTGATTGACTTGGGGACGGTCCTGGGTTTATTCTGGCAGCGGAGTTACTACATAAAAATAGCCCAGACTGAGAGGATCTCTGTCTTTTGTTCCAAGCACTCTGGCTGTGTCTTACCTGGTCCCAGGTATCTAGAAGCATCACATCGCCTGGGTTCAGGTCATCCTGGGTGAATTCTGTGATCTCGGTGACAATGAACCGGCCAGTCTTATTGGAACATTCAAAGAGACGGGGCTGGACATCCAGGATTTCCTGCTGTAGTCTGCAATATAGTCCGTTTGGAGGAACTGAGCTTAGAAATCATGTGCGGTTCACAAGCCTGGGAGGCGGGGGGAGCCAAGAGGAGCCAAGAGGAGGGGATGTTGTGGTCCCATACCTTTTGTGATTGGCATAGGGAGTTTTCCCTCCCAACAGGTCCCAGAACTCCGGCGTCTCCTGGCCCTCGGCCACAGTGTCCTCAGTGCCATTACAGAGAAGCCCGGCCAGCTCCTTAGCCATTGCCCGCTCATCCCCACTAGACCCCTGAGAGGGGGGTGAGGAGAACACAGATGTTAGTTGCACATGAGCACGTTGAGGTGGAAAAAAAGCTTCTGAGACTAATAGCTTAGAGTAGCTAGGATCAGCTACTTTGTGACGGGGAATAGGTTTGTTCTAGTGCTGGGAAGGGGTGGGGTGGGGGAGGAAACCACTGTGGTGGCAAAGAATAGAACTAGGCTCTGAAACCCACATGGATGTTGACAAGAGTCACCTTTGTTTTGGTTTCAGTTGGAATTTTACCACCTACTTTTAATATTTTTAAGAGAAAAATTTAAACTTATTTTTAAAATTACATACGCAAAAATTCACTCTTTTTGGCATACGGTTTTATGCGTCTTGACAAATGCATCGAATCGAGTTACCACCACAGCAAAGAATCAGAACAGTTGCCTTGCCCCAGCAAAACATGTGCCTAGACCAGTGATGGCGAACCTATGACACGCGTGTCAGCGCTGACACGCGTAGCCATTTCTGATGACACGCGGTCGCTGAGGTAGCCGCATGCTGAGGATGAAACATTTGCTGCTCCTGAGGATGAAACATTTGCGAAATAATGTTTTTTTCCTCAAAGTGACACACTACCTGAGTTATGCTCAGTTTTTTGGCGAAGTTTGACACACCAAGCTCAAAAGGTTGCACATCACTGGCCTAGACTATCCCTTTATATTCAACTCTTCCGATCCTTAACCTCTGGCAACCACTGTTCTGCTCTCCATCACAGTCGTTTTGCCTTCTCCAGAGGTCATAAATGGAATCATACACTATGTAGCCTTTGAGTCTGGCTTCTTCACTTAGTATCACCCTTGTAGTTGTGGGTATGACACTCACTCTTTGTGTTGCTGAGTAGTATTCCATTGTATGGATGTAATGCTGTTTATCCCTTCTCCAGTGGAGCTGCTTTCCGTGTTCGGTGATTGTGAATAAAGGTGCTATGTGCTATAAACATTTGCATATGGGTTTTTGTGTGAAGACAGTGTTTTATTTCACATGGTTAAATGCCCAGGAGTGGGATTGTTGGATCGTATGACAAGTGTATGTTTTATAAGAAACATCCTCATCTGCACTTGATATTCTCAATTTTTTTAGTCATTCTAATAAGTGTGTGTCTCATTGGGTTTTCACTTGCATTTCCCTAATGACTAATGATGTTGAGCATCTTTTCCTGTTCAATTCTCTTTTGTAAAACAACTCAGTTCTTTTCAATGCAGATGCAGTCTGAATGGACAAACATCACATCTTCCGTGTTATTGTTCAGTGGTAATGCCCTGTCTTACTGTGATCCACCAAATTAGTGGGCAAAGATTGAGTTATTTAGACGTTTATGGGGTGTCTCCTGGGCCTGGGCAGGACGGTCATTGACTTGCTAATTGGAGGCCTAATTGTGGAGAACGTTGGCAGTGCCTTCGAAGACCCTTTAGGAAAAAGGTTCCTCTGTCTGTGAACTGTTCCAGCCTTGCAGACCGGAGGGTGGGCCCAGGGCTGGTGTGACCGCTGAGCCCAGCCATCCTACCTTGCCGTACCACAGGTAGTGCTCTGCCTGGGCCCGCAACAGGAAGACGTCATTGGAGTTCAGGGAGGAGGCAAAGGCTGGCACCTCCACTGCTTTGGTGTTAGATTTGTCATTTCCTTGAATTTGGAAGAGCCTTACTGGAGGGTCGGGCTCGGCATTTCCCTTCCGGGAAGTCCCACCCTAGAGAAAAGGAGAAAAGCAGAGTCTGGATTTGAGGTGCACTACGGGAGAGAGCACTGGGCTAGCTGTTGAGAACCTGGATGTATTTGACACCATATTTGCCTCTGAGGAGCTTGTAGGCTAACTGGGGGGGGGGGGGGGGGGTGACCTGGAGTTATGGTACCAATAATGTTAGCTTTCATCCTGAGACCTCTGTTATATGGAGGCTTTGTGGCTGGTGCTTTACCTACATCATTTCATTGATCCTCCAAATAACTCTGTGAAGGTTTATCCCTTCAGATAGTACAGATGGGGAAACTGAGGCTTAGAAACCTAGCTAATAAATGGCAAGACTAGGACTTGACCACAGACTTGTGTATATCAAGCATGTGCCATTGTACATTTCTGGTAGTGCTTCAGCCAGGGCTTCATGGGAGAAGTAGGACTTGAATCTGAAGGACACACTCGGTGGGAAAGGTTGATGGGGAGTGTGATATGGCATACGTGCGGCCCAGTGAGGAGACCCACCTGATGAGTGGAGCGCGTAGGTTAGGGCAGTGGTCGGCAAACTCATTAGCCAACAGAGCCAAATATCAACAGTACAACGATTGAAATTTCTTTTGAGAGTCAAGTTTTTTAAACTTAAACTTCTTGTAACGCCACTTCTTCAAAATAGACTCGCCCAGGCCGTGGTATTTTGTGGAAGAGCCACACTCAAGGGGCCAAAGAACCGCATGTGGCTCGCGAACCGCAGTTTGCCGACCACGGGGTTAGGGAGTGAGGGTAGTGCACTCACAGGGGTAATCTGGGTCGGGTTATGAACAACCTTGAACATGAATTAGGCAGTGGTTTGGACTTGAAGTCTTAGGCAGTTGGGATTCACTTCAGTGTCTTAGAGAGATTAACCCCTTCTTGTCCACGTCTACCCCAAGGCCTGCTCTCCACCCCTCCTCTCCTCTCCCGTAGCCCCTACTTGTTAGTTCGGAGCATTCTGGCTCCTGGTGTAACTTTATACTGAGGGCTCTCACCTCAAAGATAACCAGCTTTCCTTTGAAGATGGCCATGAAGTGGCGTGGCTCCTTCCCCATGGTAACCCGAACCTGCACAGGGGCCCCATCAAACTTCCGATCCACCTCCACCGCCTGGAATGCCGAGGCTGCCAGCTCGTCCTGTGAGGCGTGGCGGCCCTGCAGCGGTGACAGGAGAAATGGCTGCTGCTGCCCTTGCCCCAGCCTAGTGGCCAGAGGAAGCATCATCTCTGAAAGCTGAGAGCCTGCCCCAGGCCTACCTGCCAGATGTACAGGATGTAATGCGGCTTCGCGTAAACCTCGAACGTGTAGAGAACCAGATAGCAATCTCCCCCATAGAAGAAGCCGTACCACTGATGCTCCACGGGGACCAGCTCCAGATTTTCAATTCTCCAGACCTGGGTACAGAAGGAGACGGTTCCCCAGAGATGGGGTGCTGTGTGAAGCGACAGCTGCCTGAGGGAACGGGGCGGGGCTTAGCAGAGAATCCCCACGTAAGGCACTAGCACCTGCCACTCACAGTCCCCTGCCCCCTCTGGGGCTGCTTTCCCGGTGGCAGGGCTTATCCCATTTGCATGATTTGAATCTGGAGGAGAACTGGACTCTCCCTGGTCAGGCCCCTCCTGTCACAGCTCAGAGGTGATTTGAATAGTTCTGCCAGGTGAGTTATTGATAGCTCACTAGGGTATCTGCCTTTCACTTTCCTGAAGAATTGTGGGAAAAATGCAGACTCAGACATCTCGGAGAGAATACTCCTAGGCACCGGAGATGAAAAGGAAAGCAAATCAGACACAAAATCACCTGCCCTCTCCTCTCCAGCAGAACAGCCAGGAGGACAGAGCTGCCTGCCTGCGCTGAGATGGGAATCGTTAGGCTTACCTCGGTTTTCCCATTGCCGTCATCCACCATTCGTTCCTGGGCAGCTACTTCTGGTTTGGAGTGCAGCAGAGTCACATCAAATTTATCCTGGAAAACTTTAGCTGCAGAGAAGGGGTTGGGAGAAGCCGAGTGAGTGAAGATCATCCATGCCTGCCTTTCTACAGTCCCGGTAGGAATACAGTCTGGGGCAATCTTACCAACTTTACCGATGCTGAACGCTTTCCCCAGGCCCACGGTCTGCTCCTTCACGGACCACTTCTGGAACAGCTGCTTGAACATGGCCGACTCGGCACCATCGTTGACCGTCTCCACATTGGTGCTGCTGGGGTAGCCCTTCATCTTGATGAAGCTCTGTAGATACCCCGTCACCCCCCAAAAGGCAGGTCAGTCAGGGAATGCACCGAGTCCTTTACTGACCCGTCACTCACCCTTTTGAAGCCAGTTGGTGGGATTGCTGTTTGTTCCCTTCTGGGAGTCAGAGTCAAATTCTAACTCATTTCTGTCTAGGACGAATGTACCTCACTCAAGGAAAGGACTGAATGGAACATTTTGTCACCTGTTTATTGGCCTGTCATGATGATTATTCTTTTTTTCTGTTCTTTGAACACTCATGTAGAATACTGACTTTGTCTCACATTCATTTGCCCATTTACTGCTCTGTAAGTGCATCCTGCTTGGTTTATCTGTGGGGTCTGCACAATATCATAAGCTCCTTGAGGACAGGGCCATTACCCTTAATACGTGCTATCTGTCCCCTTCCATAGTAACAGCCACCTTTTATTGAGCCAGTGTGTGTACCAGGTACTGTTCTGAATGCCTTACAGATGTTATTTAACCCTCACAGCAACCCCAGGGGATGGCATTGAACCTGGATTTGAATCCCACTTTGCCTGACTTCGAAGTCCATGTATGTAACTGCAATGTTCTTTGCTCAGGGGCCTAGTGTGGCTCTCTGAGCACAGCTGAAGTGTTACTGACAAAATTTTTGGACAACGTTGTGCATCTGTAGCTCCTACCAGGGCCTTAGACATGGCCATCTGCTTCTCAGCCTTTGTGGCTCCTCTTCCTTTCCACACGTAGATCTTGGTTCCGCTGTGGTCCAGGATGTAGCAGTCCTGAAGCAGCCAGGGACACAAGTGGTTACGCTTCCCCCAGGGCCTGCCCTGAGGCCAGGTCTGGCCACCCCACTCAAGCTCTGCTTACATCATGGCTCAGTAGGTCCTGGACCAGCGGCCTCGTCGCTACCTCTCTGACCACCAGCTGCCCAGCTGAGTCTGAGACACTGGAGAAAGGGAGAGGTTAGCATGTGCCTTTGCTTCTGCGAAGCATCTTGTAGTCGTTTGGTATCTTCCTGGCTTTGTTTTAATATGGAGTTTCTGGGGAGAGTTTGACTTCCTATGACAGGCCTGGCTTGAATGCAGATGGGAATGTGAGGGACTCAGTTCTCCAGTGGAGACTTGTGCATCTCTCTCCAAACATCCCGTCACATCCCTGCGCAGGTATAGATCCAAGTAAAGGAACAGTTTCCCCAAGAGACCAGGAAGAGTTGCTGACAAGGACAGATGGTAGCTGCCTCCTTGAATCAGAACAGCAAGCTCTTTCGAGAAGCTGCATTGGAAAAAGACTAAAAGAAAGCCAGACTCCTGCACCCAAAATGAGCAGCCAAGCAGAAGTGTCCCCTAGTCTTCTAGGGGACACCTTCCCCCTGTCCCAGCTTCCAACCAGCAGCCAGTTTAGCTACTCACTGATATAACATGATATTTGATTTCTGCTGCTGATCTAGGATCTCATCTGGGACCGCAGGCTTGATAATAGAACGTCGGCCGAGGGTGTCCTGAAGGACCTTCATCAGCTCTGGGCTTGCTGCCTCCTTGTCTCCCTCGATCACTCCTATTTCGGCACGGCCCCCTCGCTCCCTGTCCCGAATATCCTTTGCCAGAAGCATAGCCTGTCAAAGAAACCCATGGAAGCACTTAGCTTCTCTGCCCCTTCCCCCCCTTTTCTGCCTGATGGCCTTGGGAGGAGCAGCCTGGATCCCAGACAGGAGTTTCTCTGATGCCGAGGAGCCCAGAGGTGAGTCAGAGACTCACACACTTGGCCTCTTTCTAAATCAGATTCTGCTCCAAGGCAGGGGTCCGCCTTGAATCTCAGGTAAGAGCGAGCAAGGAAGGAAGAAGGAAAAGGCACCTGAGAGAGCCATGCTCTCTGAGCAGGCCTGAGGGGGAGGAGAGCAGGAAGGCCGGAAAGAGCTGTACCTTCAGACGCTCCCCGCTGTTGCTCTCTGGACCATTCCACTGGATGATAACCTTCCCAAGGTCCAACAAGAAGACATCACCTCTGTTGAAACTGTCCCAGCTCATTTCCACCTGGAGGTAGAGGTTACTCAGGAGGAATTCTTAGGTACCAGGTAGAGGGGCCCTGGGCCCAGAAACAGTGGGGAGGACTTACCTCAGTGGCCCTGATGTTTCTCTTCCCCTTCACGTGTAACAGCCGCTCCACGTCATAGGTGTTGGTCTCCACATGCTTCATCCCGGAGGCCACACCCCCCCTCTTGTAGCTAAGGGAACATCCATTAAGTTATTTATTGGGCACCTGCTCTGTGTTAGGTACTGGGGAGACAGTGGTGAGTCACACAGATGCAGTTTCCGCCCATGTGGGTGAGAACAGTAAATAAGCAAAGTAAACCTCTATGGCAGTCACCGCTGCCACAGAAGGAGACACAGTGGCAGACTTTTTGACAGAGTGGTCAGGCAGTCTTCTCCGAAGGTGTAACAGTCCAGCTGAGAATTAAAGGGATAGGAACCAACAACAAGGATCTAGTGTTCAAAACAGAGGGAACACTGGTAATCAAGACCCCACAGCACGGAAGAGCTTGTTTGGTGCTGGGAACTGTGTGACTCAGTGTGTGGCAGGGAGAGGGGCACAAGCTGGGCAGCAGCAGGAGCATCGGTGACACCATGGCCTGAGGACCCGCTCCCTCCTGGAATCAGTTCTCCTGCCCCGGCACTCACCCAACCCAGCCTCCATACCCGGTTCCTGGTGACAGGGTGATGCCCTGTGCCCAGCAGGTCGTGGGAACTGCCAATCTGCACGAAGCTGGCCTTGGACCAGCCTCAGAATTCTTGAGCTCATTGGAATTTCTTTTTGTTTTAATCTCAAGTGCAAAGTTTTGAGTTGATCAAACTCATTAGTTCATGGAGCAGTACCAGAACCCTCTCTTGTTTTAGGTACTTACGTATTCTCTTTTATCTGCATACCCTACTCACAGGCCTCACCCCACCATGGGCAACCATTCTAACAGTTTAACATGGATTTATTTTTATTCTGGTGAAATGTGGACTGTTGTTTTGTGTGCATGTAGTTTTTTTAAAAAACAACAGAAATGGGTATTCTGTTACATAGCTCAAGGCTGTTTCTTACTGTGTTCACTAAAGCGGCCTGATGTTGAGCTCTGTCCATGTTAGGTATGTGTCTAATCCGCTGCTTACGGCTCCTGCGTAGTACTCCTTGATGTCATGGAGTATTTTTCTTGTCCAGTCTCCCAGTGATGGGCTTCCACATTGCCTGCAGCTTCTGCCACCACTAATGATAACTGCTGTGAACATCCTGGTTCATGTGCCTTTATGGAACTGGGTACGTGAGAATTCCTTTGAATTATACACCCAGAAATGGGATTTGCCTCAGGGGCAGATTACTCTTTGGAATGCTGTGCCAGTCCTCCCTCCCACCAGCAAGGCCCAAGGGCTCCTATTTCCCCACAATCTCGCCAGCACTAGCACCGCCCAGCTCAGATTTGTGCTACTCAAGCAGTGGAAATTAGAAGCTTAGTTTGGATTTACATTTCTCTGATTACTTTCTTCATGTACTTATTGGCCCTTTGGGTTTCCTTTTTGGTAAACTGCCCTTTTCCCCTGGCTCATCCTTAACTACTCACATGATGCCCTGCTTGAAGTAGCCGCGGAAGGTGTCGGACTCATGGTGCTGGACCTCTCGGTGCTGCACGGGGCTGCCCCCCAGGTAGTCATCCAGCTGTGTGGCGTAGATGGCCGCGCAGCTCTGCTCATCCTGGGAGGAGTCCTTCCCGATCCAGAAGTGGATGTCCTGGGAGAGGAGACTGCCCACTCTCCGGGTCTGGGATGTAGCCAGAGAGATCAGGTCAGGGACCAGCTCGCCTCCCCTTTGCTGCTGCCCGCTGGCACGGGGAGAACGCCGCATACAGTGGCTCCAGACCTCTCCCTCCCTGCAGTGGCCCCTAAGCAGGCCTACTGTGTGGCTCAAGCTCAGGCAGCCCTGATTCCTCTCCACATTTGGGAAAAGTTGACAGCTTATTGTTCTCAAATAAATGGAGTGCAACAGGGACCTTTTCCAACTTGGATTGCAGACTTACCTTGCACTATTCATGTGGGATGTTGTTTCCTCAACTAGAATCAGCACTTCAAGGCCTGCATTTATCTGGCCTTCTTCCACACCACTGTAATCTGGGGGCTGCCCCCTCCCCAGGATGTGCTGTTTGTGAGTTACTTATCTAAGTTCAGACTGAGGGCCCCACCCCCACCCCCACCCTCTGATGCAAAATTGAAAACTCCCACCTAAGAACGGCCTTTAAGGTCAAATTGTAGGCCTGTCCTATATAACATTGAGGAAGAGTCAAGATTGACACCAGGGATCTGAATAGCATCATTGTCAGGTCTCTCCTCTGTGGAGCCTGGCTCTGGGGATTCTGGTTCTGGGGAGAAGCGTGTGGGAATGTGGGGCGGGCGGGGTGCGGGGGGGCGCGGCGGATAGTGCTCACCGAGAGGATGATGTAGCAGTCCCCCTCATAGAAGCTGCCATGGGCACTCAGGGGCACGAGCGCCAGCTCCATTTTCTGGAAGGATAAGGGATATGCACAGGCTGCGTTCCCTCCCACCTCCCCCTCCCCGAAGCAGCCCTTTCCTCAAAGTCACAGACAGCAGGGGAGATGTCCCCACTGATCTTACAGGGTGTGGCAGGAGTAGCATGACCACCTGGCTTCTGAGCTCAGCCTGGACGCCCTAGTCTGAATCTGGGTGCCTGTCCTCGCCCCATCCTCCTCCCTGCTGCCCGCCCTGTGCTGTCTCGCTGCACTGTGAGGACCCCAGCCCGCTGCAGGAGAAAGAGCTGGGGATAAGCTACAAAATGACCTCCCTCTGAGCAGCTGCACCGCTGCCTCCGACATCGCTCTCCAACTCTGACCACCAGTGCGGCCACGGTCTGCAAGAACAGAACGCTGAGGTCCTGTGGGGCTTTGTGGGGTGAATGCCAGTCGCGTGTGGGCTCCAAGCCCAGCGTCTGGGTTGGGGCCCTGCTTTATCACCTGCATGCCTGTCTGTCTTGCACCAGGAGGCCTATTCCCATGGCCTCAGATGCAGATTTTCATCACTACCTCCAAGTGAGGTAAACCTGCAGCCATACTTGTGTGTGTTCTATGTAAAACGTGTGTGTTAAATGTAAAAACATTAAATATCCCATAATTTTTGTACTTTTTAGTACCTGTTGGAAATGTCCTCGGCTTCTCACACACTGAGCTGCTTGCTAGAGGCTGTGACTCTCCTTCCACATGGAGGGTAGTGGAGTGAGGCATCACTTCTGGGTTTTAGGCAGCACTCACTCGGCTCGGAGCAGGGACGTGAGGGTGGGTGGGGCTGACCAGGCCAGGGCAGTTCCTAGCTCTAGACTGCTGGAGCTCAAGGTCAGCCATAGCGGCTCAAGTCCAGGTGGGAGAAGGGATGAGCCGTGCCCTCTCTGTGCAGTGCCCCCAAACCTCCCCGACTACTTTGTGGGAGCCAGAGCACTCTGGTTCTGACAGAAGCAGCCAGGAGTACCAGTCTCCTGGGTGGGCCCTGGCCCCACCCATCTCCCCAGGGCATTTACTGGAAGTGCAGACTCACCCGAGCAGATGGCTAAATAAAGGACAAGCTTACTTTTGCTTGGAGCCTTTCTCTCCAAGGCTAAGAACATTTCCTCCACCTGCCACCCACCTGCTTTGAACACCCAGGAGGGGTCAAAGGAAAATGTGCACCTAGATGCTCCTGACGGGAGACAGAAGGGCTGTCCTGTAGCAGGCCTGGGTGTCTCGGGGAAGGTGTGCCCCAGCCCCGCTCACCTCTATTCTCCAGGTGATGATCCCAGGGTCGTTGCCCACAGCCCTGAAGGCGCTGCTCAGAGACATGGCTCCTGTCTTCCTGGGACTGAAACATCATAGAGCAAGCAGGGAGATGAGGCCTGTCCGAGCAGGCATTCGTCTAGCTTTCTTCCTAAGTCACTTCCGAATCTTTTGTCAGCCACCCTGCCATGTCCTGCTATTTCACAGTGATGGGGGAAATGACTTGTCCGTTATTTACTGAAGGAGTGATAATATCCTAAGCCCTGTGTTGTTCACTTTATGTTATCTCATTTATTTCTCATAAGCTGAGTGTATTTTCTTTGTCTTACATTGTAGGAAAACAGGTTCAGAGAGATTAAATAATTTGCCCAGGATCACACACTAGTATGAAATCCTTATCTGATCCTAAAATCTGTGCTTTTAGTCTTTGATGTACTGCAGCCCTTCCTAAACTTGTCTAAATTCAATGGTACACCAGGAGGAAAGCTGATGTCAAACGAAGTATTTCTAAATTGGGCTGCCTTCTCTCATTCTCATCCTCTAGTTCTTCCTGCTTCTCCACAGTCAACTTTCTGACCTTTTCTTTGAGCTTTTACTTTCAAGTAAACTATCCTAAAACTCAGACAACCCATCCTACTTGTCTTATGACTAATATATTCCCTGTACCTCACAGAAAAAGAAGTAAAATGGCAAGCAGGGCTGGGCCTGGGGCAAAGAGTACAGGTGCCAACAGGGGAAGGTGGGCGTGGCCTGGCCTGCCAGTGAGCTGCTGCCCTCCCCCCCCACCCCCACCCTAAGGAGCCAGTGGTGCTGTGTCTGGCCTTGGGGTGCAGGGGGGGGGGGAGGGGAGGAAGGCAGTGGTAAAGAGAAGTCTGTGTGGATTGTGCACCATCTCTATTCAAGACGTATCCAGGGTTATCGAGCACCTACACATGTCCATGGTCACATAGGGCCTTTATATAATTAAAAGGCATGCCTGGTTCTTGCTCTCAAGGAGCTTACAATCTGATGACAATACACACGACTGATGAATGTGGCCAAGAGGCAAAGGAAAAGGACTGGCTTGATGGGTCTATGTCAGATGAAAACCCATCCACAAGGCTGTGTGGAGCTCTGCTGTCTAGAGGCACATTGTGCTTGCTAAGAGGAGCATGTCTGTCCATTCTTTCCTTGAGCTATGGTGAATGAACCCGGGTTTGGAGAATATGCGCTGTTATTTAGTATGTATTTTGGTGAAAACACAAAAACTCCCTTTGTCTATTGCTATGGCAGGACTAAAGCTGAGCAGTGAGGCGGAGCAGCCACTGTTTGAGGATTTAATTTGATAACTTGCATCGCCCCACCCTGTGCTGCTCAGAACTGCCAGGAAATATTTGTTCAGGTTTTCTTCAGACACTCCATTTCAGTCATTCAAGGCAAATGCTGTTAGCCAACTAGGCAAAGGGAACAAGGGCCAGTGAATTCACTCCTTGAAGGTAGACAAGTGTCAACCTGGTAAAAGCCAAACCAAGTGGCATTAATTAGGGACGTCTTAGAGGCCAAAAGCAGTCCCATTTGTCAGCAGGGACTTAGTCATCAGGAAGGATCTTACGGGTCCTGGGTCCCCCAAATGCAGGAGAGGACATGCTCAAAGGGACTTCTTGCCACACGAACACCCAGAAAATGCGACTCCATCTATAACATCAAATTTCCCCAAAACTTGGTCCCTCTCTCCCTCCTCCCAGGTTCTTATAAATTCAGCACCCTTTAAGATCGATCACTGCAGAAACCCTTGGGGTGGGGTGCAGTTTTGAAATCACGAGTTAAAAGCAAGTGGCCCTTAATTCTTACAGAGATAACAGTATGAATGGACCCCAAACAGAGGTTGCTGGTTTTAACCTCTCCCTTGCCCCAGACCATCTCTCTGAGGGGTCTTCTTCATCCCCAGCTTTTAAAAACGTGCCCTATCTGTTCAGAGGTCTCTAAAAAGGGCCTTGGTTTCTCAGCAGAAGTTTGCAAAACGGGTTTCAAACTCCTGGTTCAACCCTTTAAAAGCCTCACTGAAGAAGACAGAGCAAGGGAAATCTCAATCTCCTCTCCCTTATTTCTTCCTTGTTCGGTAGGATAGCTCTACTGGACATGCACCCGTAAACGGAATAGACCTTACCTTGCTTCTCTCCCAGTCTTCCCAGTTTGCTGGTGAGTAAGCAGCAGCGCTTTTGAAGAACCACCCCAAAGCAGGAGTCTGCAGGTCTGCTGCCTGAGCTTAGTAATGGCTGCACAGACACTGGGTTATATTTGCTTGGGTTTGCATCTTAACCACATTTTCCTAGTCCTGGCCAATCACAGCCAACCTAGCCCTGGGCTTGACTTATTCAAACCAGAGGGAAAGCTTTATCTGTTCCTATTCAAAACAGCAAAAAACAAGAGCAGACTTTTAAAGGCTTTTTTTTTTTTTAACTCCAGCTCCACGCCCTGATCTAATTGATTTTTGAAAAGTGCATAGCCTATCAATAATGCAGGAAAGAGGGTGGGAGGATATGAAATTTGCCATATTGTAGATAGGGATGCATTATGCTGACAGGAGGCAAGGGCTAGAGCTGCCTGCCCAGTGCCTGGATGGCCAGGCTGGCAAGCGCCTCCCCAGGAAGCTTCTGGGCATTTCTTAGAAGGGGAGGGCAAGTCTAGATGAGGGGCCAGGAGTGTGTCATGCCTCATCCTGTTTTGCTTCTTGGTGTCATACATCACTCCAATATTTGAGTGCCATGTGCCAGGAACCATCCTGGGTTCTGAATTTCAGGCATCCTGGTTTGGGAACATCAGTAAGGGGCGCAGAAGAATGAAGTCCCCTGGGCTGCAGGTCCATCCCCATAAATCGATAGGACACCAAGCACTTGCTTATTAAGCACCTGGATAGCAATGAAGTTGGTTCTATTGGGGGCCAGGGAAGAGCTAATGTAGCCCAGCTTCTGTGACCTTGAGCAGAAGCCCGTGCCGAGTCTGCAGCTGGTCTCCCAGCCATGGTAATCCAGCTTCATCATGACGAAGGGGTTGCAAGGGGTGAAGGGTGTGCCCGATAGGTGCCCAAATGAACAGCAGGATCAGGAGGCAGCACCCCTTCCTGGATGGGTTTTTTAAACCCGCTTTTATTAATTGTAATACAAATATTCCAAAAATATAAACAGACACATAATGGCGCCCTACATTTCAAGTTTTTAAATACAAATTTATCAAACCATGAATCTGTAAGCAAGGCAGTCAGAATCCCATAGCCCAGTCACAGTAGGAAGCAGATCCCCCACCCTCCAAATGGCGTCTGGAAGGGGGAAGTGGCACTGACGTGGGATAAGGACAAGCAAAGCAGCACATGGGGCCCAAGAGGAGGGTCTGCTCCGGGGGCAGGGAGCCAGACCTGGCTTTCCTCCCCTGCTTGAATGCAAATATTTGCCTTAAAAAAAGGGGGGGGGGGACGGGACCTAAAGCCCCATTTTACTAAGTGACCGAGGGACAACAATGGTAAGGTAACCAGCTCAGGACGTAAGGGGGATAGGCTTCCCCTCCTCTGACCCGTTGCCTGGCTGGGACACGGGATGCAGGACAGCATTACGGGGGGCTGCCCTGCTGAGGCGGCTTCAGGATCAGGGAGGCTAACAGGATAGGATGGCACCCGTTTCCCAGGGAATGATGCCTTCAGATTTCCCATGCCTTTTAGCACAAAGCTTTTGGCCACTGTTAACAGAGGTGAGTTTATACACTTACAAATGGTCATAATCTTTGGGAGGCAGGAGGGAACTAAACAAAGTCCCAGGTTAACTGAAGGCAAATTTGCTCAACCTCTCTCTATATAAGGGACCCATGGGCCTACAGAGTGTCCCCTCTACAATGTGCAGAGTGAACTCTTACCTGACCCTTTCCAAACTGGTCCTGTGTCCAAAGCTCCCCCTATGAGAGGGACACGAACATCAGGCTTTTGACTTAGAAGCCCAATCAGAGAGACACACTGTGTCCCTGAAGAGGCACATTAAAGAACTGAACCTGGCAGGGGGGCAGATTCCTGGCATGGTTTGAATTGGTGCTGACCAGGCATGGCAGCCGATTGCCTTCCAAAGATCAGCCTCAAACAGGAAGGGCTGGTGGGAAGCCCAAGCACAGATCCCGAGGCGAACCGACTCCCTCCCAATCTTTTCCTCCTCAAAAACTGGGTCTGGCCTGAGTCCTCTCAGGAGCAACCTTCTCTTGCCCCCAACACACGTGAGACTGGAAACCAGACAGCAAATGGGGCTGGCTCTGGTCCGCACGGATAGACCCTGCTCGGGTTTATTTGGCCTGGTTGCTTCTCTGGGGAAGTGGAAATGGCTTATCTGTTGAGGAACTGCAGGTGGGCAAGGCAGAGTCCGAACAAGATGGGAGAACACTGCCCCCCAGCTCTTCTGGCCCTGTCATGGGTCACACTCGGGAGGGGGCTGCCTGATAGGGGGCTGCCTAAGCTCTTCGCCTGGAGGAACATGGAGAAAGGGTCCTGGGGACTGGATCCGTTTAGAGCCTCTTATTGCTTGGTCAGAAAACCTTGGCTGGGCCAGATGGCAGACTTAACCCAAGGGCTAAATTAACCCTTAGGGTGGGTCTTGAGAGAGACCCCTCCCACAGTATTAGGGTGGAGGCCTAGCCCTGGGCCTTAGAACCAGAGGCCCCCATTTCCTTCAGGAGCCTTCGTTCCTGGCTTGTAACAGAGCCCTCTTCCCCTACCTGCAGGACCCCATGGAAAAACTAGGAATGATGCTGGGGGAAGGACCCCATAGCTTTAGGGACTGTTCCATGTCTGTGACACCAGGGAAACACAAGCCTTCCATCCTTGGACAAAACAGGAGGGGGTACCATGATATGAGAAAGATGCTAGTCAGCCAGCTACCACCCAGGACACGAAGCTGCTGCTCCCCCACCTGGCTCTTCTCAGACTGGACCCAATGTGTGGAAATGGAAATGGATAACGGGGATGAGTCTCAAGTGGGAGGTGTCCTCACACCTGAAATAATGTACAAATGCTATGTAACACCTGCCTCCAGGGAAAAGAGGTGAGTGAGGAACTCCCTCCGGCCTCAGAGAGAGGGAGGGAGGGAAGAGAGAACCCCACCCAGCCCTGGGGGAAAGCACGATTAAGGCCAAGATGCTGAAATGGGGCCTCTTTTTTGGGGGGTGGGGGGGGTGGGGAGAGGTGGTCCTTATGCTCCCAATTACAACAGCAGTTCCCCTCTCATTTCCATCCTGGGGAATTCCATTTTGTGACTCCTTTTTAAAGCATTCACTATTAACAAACTTTGAAAGCAAGAGACACTCAAAGGGCAGGTGTATGAAGGGCTCATCATACCTGTTACCAGAGGCAGGAGGCATGTGTGTTAGGCTGGCACAGTAATGATAAGAATACCCACTCCCCCTCAACCCAGGAAAAGCAGGAGTGCCTCTGAGGCCCTGGAGAGAAAGAGTGACAGCCAGGAGGGATGAAGACTCAGGCCAGGCCAGGGGAAGACACAACAGGAAAGAGCCCTGCCCAAAAGAAGGAAGGGCCGGTAGGGAGCGCCCTTCCCGGACTTTGGAACCAAAGTCCTTGCACCAGCACCAGCAGAGAATCCCTGAAGACAGACTTACAGACAGTACCAAGCTCAGCTGATCTACATACAAGCTAAGGGGACACACACATTCAGGCTTTTGGGATTTTCCTCTTCCCTGCACCCCCAGTGCCACCCATATTCCTCCTAAGCCCAGGACTGCAGCTTTGTCAAAAACAAAACAGGCCCAACACTCCATGTTTAGAAAGAGAATTTTAAAACAGAGTCAAAAGAACGGAAATCAGTTATCTGCCCTCCTCCACGGCAGGAAGACCTCCTTCCCCACGGATGTGAGACTTATGGCTAGGTGGTGAGGAAGGCAGGCCCAGCGCCCAGGTCTGGGAGACAGAGGGCCCAGGCCAGGCACTCAGCTGGAAGGAAGTGCAGCCCTTGAACTGCAGGACGTGATGGCCCCTGGGGCGACCAGTTCTGGAAACAAGCTTTCATCTTCCAGAATTGTCCTCTATCTGCAGCAGCCGGCTGGAGAAAGGTTTCAAAAAGGAGTATGCCCGGGGCACCCGAAGGCAGCTGCTGACCCCTCCCTTCTCCTTGGCACAAGCCTTACAACACTGAGGAAAGGCCATGGGTTTGGCAATGGAGCCCTGAAGAGTCTTCATCCCTATGAAGCTCAAGGTGACTGGAGAGGAGACAAACTTAAGGAGGGTCTTGATCTTTCAGCTTTTTCCCCAACCTAAAACACTTATGTCCTTGAACATAGTTCAAGGCCACACACACACTCACTCACTCACTCATCTCAGGAGCCCAACTCGGGGAGTAGGCAGCTTGGGTATCATTGGTCTGATGTTTGCCCACTCGGCGTCTAACCTGTCCTAAAGTTCTTTCCCCATCACTTCTATTTCCAAGCCCCATTTGGTGAGATGTTCCAGTTTCCACTCCCGTCTGTCAGGCTGGTCAGAAAGGCACAGTGTAGGCAAGTCCCCTACTGGGATGGCCGTTGCTTGGAATCAGGGAAGGCTAAGGGGCCCGCAGCTGCCCAAGGCTGGTGTAGACATCCTCTGCTCCGCTCAGCTCCTCAAAGATTGGGATCAGGTTCAGCAACTCGGTGTCTGCCATGTCATCAAACCAAGACTGCACGGGCACCTGAGGCAGGGAAAAGGCAGCATAAACCTCCTGAATGCCAGTTCTTCCTTCCCTTGCCCCTGAGCCCCTGGAGCTGGCTGGGTCCTCCTGGGATGGTGTGCTCTTCTGGCCAAGTCCCAGGGTCCCCCCACCCACTCCCTCTCCCACTTAGGGCAGGGACGCTCTCAACCCCTGCAGTGTGGGCATCTGGGCCACTCACTGCATTCTCTGGATGGAAGATGTAAGAAGCAGGCGAGTTGTCCAAAATGAGGGTTTTCCTCAGGTCCCTTCCCAGGCGGCTGAGGTCCTTGACATAGCAGCCCTGGTGGAACACACAGGACTCACGGAATAGGCGGGCCCGGAACACCCCACACCTGTCCAGCAGATCCGTCACAGGGTCGGCATACTGGGAGAAGAGAGGACACTTCGGTCTGGTGGCAATCTGGGGACCAGCAAGGGGCTACTGGACCACCCCTGTAGCTGCCACACCTGCTCCCAGTTCTTTTCTCTCCTCCTGCCCCAGGTACCTTGGCCAGGCTGGCAGTGAAAAGAACACATTCAAAGAGCTCCCCCATCCGTCTCAGGAACTCATCCACATAAGGCCTCTTGAGCACATACACCTGAGGAAAAGCAGAGAGGCTTGTTGAAGGCATCCCTGTGAAGGTGAAACGTCACAGGATTGGTCACTGTCACCACTTCCACAAAGAGCAGCAAGTGGTTCCAGACCTTAGTCTGTCCAGACTCCCACACCTCAGCCCCTGGGACCCCCTGGCTGGAAGCCTTCTGGCCCACAGGCCAGCGTATTAGTATCACCTCCTCACCAGGCTTGTTGGCTCGGTGGTCCCAGCCTTGACCCAGCTCAGGAAGAAATGCATGCACCTGTCCTGGGAGCCAATTCTGTGTCCAGCGGCGAACCATCAGCTGCCTCCAGAAACAAGTAATCAAGAATAGGCCTCACAGGTGGAAACAGCCTATCCTGGATTACTTGAATCCAGCCACAGCCTCTGTGGGAGCTTCCTGTCCTTGGCTCTGGCAGGACAGTGTGTCCAGTCACCATCAGGCAAGGTCGCAGATGCTTCCTGAAACCTCATGCCCTCACACAGCTTCTCTGAAATGCACCAGGGAGAAGTGACTTTTCCCCTCAATGACCGCAGACCAGGCACTCTGCAGTTTCTTGCTCTAGTGCCCCCACCCATTTAGTACTCACTCCTGCTAGACAACTCTAACACTCGTACATTTTGGCCTGAAAGATCCGTTGGCTACATGTTCCTCATCAGTCTGCATGCTACTGCTTTCCTGCCTCCAGGCTCTTGCCCTCTCACACGGCCCACACAGGTGCTACTAGAACCGCTCCTTCAAAGCTCCACTCATCTATGGGACGCCCCGCTCGAGAATGTACTTGCTAGGACTCTCCCTCCTGGAGGTGGCCTGAACTGGCCACGAGCTCCCTCCTTGGTCTGCAGCAGCAGTCCTCCACTCCAGGCAGCCACAACTTGGCTCCCTTTCGTTTGCCATTTTTCAACCTTCATCAAGTTCCTCCCTCTGCTTGGCTCTTCATCAAGCTCAGCATTCCTCACCACTCTGCTGAAACCCTGTCTTCTTCATGCCCCTCCTTAACTAGGGATTCATAGTCTATATCTGCCTGCTTGAAAACATGCCTTCATCTTTTCCCTGTGGGTTTTGTTCATTTCTACACCCTCAATCAGACTGTCCAGGGCTTGGCCGAGTCCCTCAGTTGGGAGGGGGTTGGTGCTGGTGAAGAAAGCCTCTGTGCAGGATGGTGATGACAACCCACAGAAGCCCCAAACCCCGTTCCTCTCTACAAGTAACTATTTGACCAGCTGTTCAAGCAAGTATCAGGGCTACCAATACATTGTTCCTGACGGTCCCTGACTCTCAGGCCAGCTGCCAGGCCTTCTGTGCAAGCGTTTGCAGTAAATGGTTTCCCACTATCTATACCACATGGTCCTTAACGCTGGGCCGAGTGGGGTATGCAGAGCTAGAACCTAATCTTATTTATTTTTAAAAATATATTTTTATTGATTTGAGAGAGGGCAAGATTGAAACATCAGTGATGAGAGTCATTGATTGGCTGCCTCCTACATGCCCCATACTGGAGATTGAGTCCACAACCTGGGCATATGCCCTTGACTGGAACTGAACCCGGGACTCGTCAGTCTGCAGGCCTCCACTCTATCCGCTGAGCCAAATCAGCTAGGGCGAAGCTAATCTTATTTAGATTCAAGTGCTCTTTGTTTTTTTTTTGTTTGTTTGTTTGTTTTCAAGTGCTCTTTGACAGATGTGTACTAAACACTTACTGGGGAAGAAACCAGTTTAGGGACCCAAAGGGAAGGGAGTAGGAGAAAGCTTCTCAGAGATGCCTGGTGGGAGGAAGAAGTTCCCTAGCTAGATGGAGAAGGTAGACATGGGGAGGACAGAAAACAGCTAGTACTGGCTTCCTTGCCTAGAACAGGCAGAGACTCAACTCTTCAGGATTAGAGAAAATGTAATAAATTATACAATAGTGCTGGTCACACTGGGAGAGGGGGATGGTGATCAATAAATGGTAGCTATCACTATGTTTTAAAAATATTTAATTTCAAATAGCTTGGCTGCAAAGAGAAAAAAAGGTGACAGCTAGTGGGGGATTAGAGGCTGAATTTTTTTTTTTTTAAGATGAGAAAGCCTTGAGTGTGAAAAGGTGTAAAAGGTACCAATAAAAAAGAGGCTAAAGTTACAGGAAAGGAATCAATTGATGGAATACAAGCCCTGAGAAGAATGGAGGACCCCGAGCCCTCGGGGATGCGTGTGGCCTAGCAGGCCACTTACCTGGTGAGTGGTCCCCTCAATCTCTACAGGCACTATGAAGTCAGCGTTGTTGATTGGCTGGAAAGGAGAAAAATTAATGAGGTCAGTGACTGAGGGGTGGGAACAGATCTTAGACTCCAGGAAGCTCCTCCTGCCAGCCCACTAAGGGGCTCTCACCCCAGCACAGGATGCAATGTCTTGTCTGGTTTTCCCTACTTAACCCCTCCCCACAAATTCTACCTGAGCTGAGAGTTTCAGGGCCTTCTTAAGTTAACAAATTTTTTAATAAAACAGAGAGGAGCAAGATCCAAGGCTGAGTCAAGCCCTCTTTTAGGCCTGCCCTGTACACAACCCTGGTAACACTCTATGCTATGTGACTGGGGGCAGTGGCGGCCTGCTGGCAGTGGTTAGGTGGAGCAGGGATTCCTACTCAACATGCTTTGGTGTACTCTCCAGGTATTTATGATGCCAGTGTGCCCCAAATTGGAGAGGCCCCATACCTGCCCCATCCTGATCACTCTTCTATCATCTTTAGGCCACCTCAGCCAGGTGCACGAGATAGCCTAAGATGGTGGTAGGAAGGACTCCAGATGTCAAGTTACCTTAAAAGAGCTATGCACAAGGGTTTCATCCAAGTCAATGACCACACAGATCCTTCCTTGATCTTCCTCTGTCACCTCTGGGAGCAGGCAGGTCCCTGGGATCTAAAACCAGAGCCAGGTTGCTGAGATCTGCCACCAAGAAAGCCCAGTTGTTCATCTCAGCAGAACTCTGGGAAGAGCTGGGCTCATCGAGGAGATGAAAGACCCCAACTTCAACCCAGGAGAGATGCCTCTTGAAGGCCAAGAGGTAGAAAAAGAAGAGACAAAGTGGGCTCCTTGGCCTCAGCCTCCAACTGCACTATGAAGTGATCTGGACATTGGAGATGGGGGCCAGGACTGGTGTGGGATGGACCCAAACTGTGCCTCCAAAATCCACAGACTGCACATGATGGGCCCTCAGCAAACATCTGGAACAAATAGCTTCCCACGATGGGGAGTTGGCCAGCTAGACACAGAAATGAGGGCATTATCCCATGGGGTTAGCTGGGATCATAGGATCTTGGGCTTCTGAGCACGTACCCGGTCAGATTCACATACCTGATAAAACTGGTACTGGAGACACTGGAGCAGGTCAGACTGCAGGAGAAGAAGAGGCAGTCAGTGCCAACCTACCAACCCCCAACCCGTCTAAAGCCCACTGCTTCTGCCTCAGGCCTAGAGGGTAATCTCCCCAAGACCACAGCCTCCTTGAAGGTACTGACATGACAAAAATTACTTTTCTTAAGATCTGGGCAGGAAAGGCCAGAACTTCATTTCCACATTAGGCCTGATGAAGGGTGGAGAAGACACTGTCCCTGCTCTTAGTTGCCACTGCCTCAGTTGAACAAAGCAAGGAACAGGGAATTCAAGTGAGTGGTGCTTCCCAGAATAAGAGTCAGAACCAAAATTGGAATTCCTTACTGTGGTGGTTAAGCCTCTTGCTTAGTCCTGGAACCTAAGCTTCTCCTTGAGAACATGTATTTTCTATTCCTTCCTTGGGGAAGACACATAGGGGAGCAACTGAGCCTCTGCAAAACAGAAGCGAGCCAACGGGAACCCACACTATGGGTCCCAAAATGGGTGGGGAGGTGGAGTGGGAGAGATCAGCATGGCTTCCCCACCCTTTGCTAATGATAAAAACGTTGTTATGGTTGTAAAAAGTAGTGTGTTCTTAATGCAAACCTCGAAGAAAAAACCCTAGCACTTAGAAAAACTTAATTTGGCACTTCTTTCAAGTTTGTTTTAGCAGTCTCCCCACCCCCCCGCCATGGTATATAATTTTGCATTCTGCTTTTTCACTTAGTTGCAGCTCAGAACTTTTCCATGTTATTATGAACTCTTTGTAAAAATCAATTGCTTAACAATACGTCATGTTGTACTACTGGATAATGAAGTAATTTTTCACTGATGTACGTGTCATTAGCCTGGTTTTGAGAGAAGAAGGACAGCTATACCTTGGTGTTTCGTAAAGAAGTACCAATGGCATTGGAGGCAGAAGGATTTTTGGTCAGGCTTTTCCTATCCTTGAAATGCCAGACAAATTTACTGATCATTGTGAAGATCAAAGACACCTACACATTCCCAAATGTGCCACACAGGTAGAGGTGAGAGTGCTGGAAGGGGTTATCAAGAATGTGGAAGAATTTCAATTCCTTGGTTCCCTGAAAGTCTAGTAACTTGGAAGGTAGTTTTGCACAGTGAAAAGCTAACAACAGACACAGGACCTATAGCTAGAATAATCTGAGTTGGAACGCCGACACTACCATTTATTAACCGTTAACTCTTTAGGTCTGGGTCTGTTTCCACATCTGTATGTGGGAATCTGTAAATCTCCTTATACAGTTCCTGGAACCTGGAAGGATCTGGACTGCAGGGGCCCTCAGAAACAACAGGGACATCCGGGTGGCCCATACCACACGCGGAAGCAAGAAGAATAAGATGAACCAACTATGGGTCCATCAGAAGAAGGGCCTCTTCTCAGCCAGAGATCTTCGTGACCTCAGGCAGGGCTGCTTGTCCACTTGTGGATGCATGGACTCCACTAGCAGCTCCCTCCTTCATGGCATCACACCACCCTGACCCAGCTACCTTAGCAATGGTGTTGGCTTCCTCCTTGTATGCGGAGAGCTCAGTGCACGAGCTTGACTGGCCAACATGCTGGGCGCGAAAACAGCAGAAAAGGGCCTTGAAGATGTTACGTCCACGGGGCTTTTTAGGAGAGGACTTGGAGACCAGGCCTAGAGCAGAAGGAATGATGAAGCATTAACTACAAAGCATCTCAGTCCACAGGTACCTCCCCGCAACTCTGGTGCTGTATCCCCTCCAGCCTGTAAACTCCATCAGGGTACACAGTATGTGCTTGGCCAACAACCCAATGTAGTCAGCAGTGAAATGTACAAGTTTATTCCAACATCTTTTCTCTAGAGCAAAAACAGCAGGAATCCCCACTTTCTGGTTTGGGAAATGGGCTGCAGAAAATCTGCTCTTCATTTCATGGGGAGGGCACTCAAAGATGGCACCAGGTATAGAAACGGTGTCCTCCTGCTCTGTCACAGCATACTGCGGGTACCCTCAAAATTAATTCACAAAGATACAAATCCTCCCTGAACAACACCTGTTCCTACGAGACTACCCATTCTAGGTAAGTAAACTGGACCCCTTCCCTTCAAGTTAGTGGAGCTGTGGTTCTGTTCAGGGTCAGCTTCCCTAGCTGCTGGGTCAGTGTCAGCAGAACTGAGCCCAGACTAGATACAGCTGACTAGAGAACAGAAGAGCCACAGCCCCTAAGAAAAAGCTAGTATGTACTTTGTTCATACCCTTGTCTCCTCCCATACTCCAGACACTTTTCCTAATACTCCCCTCCTCTAATTTTAAACCAGAGGCAGATTAACCCCTTGGGACATACACATCTAGTGTTGGGTTCTAGCTTGAGGTCCCTGTTTCCAGACTGTAGCTGTTTAGTCCTTTTTTGATAATTCAGGCTTTGGAAATACAAAGGTGTTTTAATAGGAGGCTTGGCAAGGCAGCCCCAGGAAAGCCAAGTTGATACAAAAAGCTATGGGCATTAAAGCATGAAGCAGAAGTGACTTTAGAATATAGCATCTTTTCAAAGTTCCTTTTGGTTTTTAGATGAACAGTTCTGGCAACTCTTGATCGAGTTGGAAAACATTGTGGGTGCTGTGGCCAGGAGGTGGCGCCACACAACCACAGCCAGAATGGTCCTCAGCCACAGATCTCTTCTCCCCAGGCCTGTGTGGGAGGGAGATGGGCCTGAGGAGTAAACCTAACCCATTCCACTTTGAAGCACAAGGTAAACTGTGCAGGAAAATAAACACTGGAAAGGCCAATGTCTTTATGGAGGAAAAAAGGGCAAAGGTGTGGGAACCCCTTTCACGTCCCGCGTGGTTCAGGGTTCAATCAGTTTCCGGCACAAAGGGAATGTGGCACTAAAGACAACTTTCCCTGTGTTGTTCCCTGCTGTAAGGGAAGGGGAAGGCAATGCAGTGGGGGCCACTCAGAAACTCCCCCAAGTCCTCAGAGCATGCACCACACCACACGACCAAGGTGGCCTGTGCAGATGAAGTGATGGAAGAGCCATTTAACACCCAGTTATTGGCCTGCCTTTGTCCCTGGAGAGGAAGAGAGAAAACCAAACTCTATTCCCCAGGACCATGGTTAGTCAGCCAGTCACATGGCAGTCAGCCTGGCCCCAGTGCCACTGACTTAGCTCTGCGTCAACAGAAAGGTGGAGGGTTCCTGCCGTGCACAGAGGGTATGCCTGGTCGGTCAGTGGGCCCCCAAAGCTCACTCTCCTCTCCCTGGGTTAGGCCAGCTCCCTTGAAACTGGTATGACCATTAGAAAGCTTTTAGAAAATGATCAGGTCTCCCCAGCAATCACCCTAAAAACCTGGATATTACCAGCAAGCTCTTGGCCCTGGTGGAAGAATCAAGATTTCCAGGGGTTGGGGATTTTGTTGGGAAGAAAGCACATTGGGGACTTCCACCCAAGGCCTCTGTATCAAGAAGACAAACGTTAGAGCACAGCCCAGCGCTTAGCAGGAGGCTCCTTTGATTTTTCCTATTCACAGTAATCTATGCAGAAACCAGAGGGAAAAGACAGCTTCTCCACCTGCTTGTATGACCCACATTCAATTCCAAGCCCAGGGATTCAAGCAGACGCTGACACAAAGCTCCAACACCGAAGCTGAACCTTCACTTTTCCTTTGGTTTATGGTTTCTTCACACAGAACCACAATCAGAGGCTTAACCCAGCCACTGAGCCTTTCTTAAAGGCCGCACAGCCCGAGCCTTTCCTTAAGAGAGGCCGTCAAGAACGCACTCGGCATCTTAGTGACAGACACTGTGAAGGCTGAGTAATCCTAAGAGGCTAGGAGGTGAAGGGCAGCAGGCTGGGGCCACAGAGGCGCCTCACTGGTGTCCATGGGGGAGGCCCAACAGGCAGAAGTGCTTCAGTCTCAGGGAGCTTCTTGGCAAGGTGGGGGTGGGGGCCAACTCAGCTTGGTCTGGGCTCTGCAGGGGATGAGGATCTTCTCAAAAACAATGTGACCAGGGCAGACTCTGGGCCTCAGAGACCACAAATGCCTTGACCTCAGGGGCTGGTGCTCAGAGCATAGAGCGGTGATGCCTAGCGGTGAAGGTACCCCAGACCCATAACAGCAAGTCAATACCCCAGACTCACTACTCTTTTCCCTGTTGGGGGCCCCACATCCTTCGATCCTTCTCCAGGTTGTCTGTCCTCTTTACCTTTACAAACACTGCCACTGAGAATCCATCAGGGCCTCTTCAGCCTTCTCTTAACATGGCTGTCTCCTGACGGGGCCTGCAATGGCCTCAACCCCGTACATTCATCAGCCTCCAGCTCTCTAGGAAGCAGGTGCTCAATAACTTTCACTGGCTGTGTGAATGACTCCAGGGGCCTCCAGGCCTGTGGAACTCTTCACTAGTTTGCAATAGCCCAGAAGAGTTCGGCGCAGAAAGGGTGCCAGTGTGTGAGAAGATGAGGTGGGCTCTGAAAGAGCTGAGCACCAGGGCAAACCACTTAGTCTTTCTGGGCCTCAGTCATGTTTACTGAGCACTGACGAGGTGCTGGCCTGTGTTAAGACACCTGACATCATTACCTCATTTAATCCTCACTAAAAACCCATCTGTAGGCACTAATGCCCATTTCCAGAAGGGAAACTAAAGCACAGGGAGGTTAAGTAACTCACTCAAGGTTACACAGAGCAGGGCAGCAGAGCCAGGATTTGAACCCAGGTCTCCTTTAACCTATGGCCCCCAACAGCTCAAAGTCATCCTGTGTGTTTACTCCTGCAACAACTGGGAGGTTGTGGGGCACTCTCAAGAATGTTTGCTCTGTTCCTCTCTAGGCTGGGCCAACAAAGGGTCAACCTAGCCCCTCTTGGGCAGGCCATGAAAAGTGCAAGGGGTAAAAACAGTACAAAGGCTCTGGAATTCCATTCCAGGGTTCGCCTCACCCACACCCCAGCCCTGCACCTGCTTTCCCTGGCAGTTACCTCTGGGAGATCAAGACAATGCGGGATGGGATGGGGAAGGAGCTGGAGCCAGAAGTTTTGGTCCAAGACCTGCTTTGCTCAGTGGGAACACACACCAGAGTGGGATCCGAAACTTGTGTCAAAGAGCCTTTCAAAGGCCTCCTTTCAGCCAGAATGCAGCATTGTGTCCCTGACAGCAAGGTGCAGGCCACCTCCCACCCTCCATGTATGATGGGGAGGGGCATTGGTCCCCTCCTCCCCAGGAGGACACAAGATTTACAAGCCTGTGAGGATTTCACTGCATCCAATTTCCCTGAGGGAGAACAGGATTCCAGTGGGTGCCATGTAGCCCCATAACCAGCTGCTCTCCCTCCTTCATCCTACTGCTACCTGTTTTGTGGATACCCAGCCCTACTCTTCCTGCTCCAAACATCTGGCTTAGGGGTGGATGTCGGCGAGAACCAGCACAGAACTAATGGGGGCAGCTCTGGCTTAAGAAGAAAGTGTGCAAGTGACTAAGAACAGGGAAGCCAGGCCACCCCTCCAGTTAGTTCACCACTGCAAGGCCTCCTACTGAGGCAGGATATAAAGAGAGAGGGGACCTGAGAGGTATCCCCCACTCTGAGGATCACCTGGGTTAGGGTCCAGGCTCTGCCAGTTACTGACTCAGGCACACAGCCTCTTTAAGCCTTAGTTTCCTCAACCATTAGTTGGGATAACAGCAAGACCTCAGTCCTGACTAAAATGATAACAAAACTTATTGTCTGAAATGTACTGTGCAAACTAAAGGTAAACGTTGTGCTCATTTTAATGAACTATCTAAGGAGAGATGACCACTACCTGACAACACTGAGGGCCTCATTCCACGGGGCCAACAAAAGAAAGGTGCAGGCCCTCCCACCCCCAGCATGTGGTTGAAGCTCAAGAAAGTAGATAAAAGGTGACAGAGGAACTCTGATCATGAGCAGGTTTCAAAAAAGTCAAAACAATCCCTATACCTTCTCCCAAATCTACTACAAAAGTTGTTTTCCAGCTTGCAACTCCTGGGCTGGTATTCTGCAAATAACAGGAAAGCAGGTGAAAGACTGTTTCATTTGAAATAAATGATGCCCTCTCCCCTGTGTCTACCACTACTGCCTCCAAGAAATACCAGATGGGGGCACTTGAAACCTGTGCATGTGCATGTACATGTGTGCGCGTGCACACGCACATGCACACGCACAGATGAAGACTGGCTTTGCCAGGACAGTACTATTTTTAACCTTCTGAAGGTCAGGTTTAGATATCACTGTTGCCAACAACACAGCTTCGTGTCCCAGCAAAGGAACGCCTTACACATCCGCCTGGGATTCAGCAGAAGACAAGCCTACCGGATTTTAACAAGCCCATTCATGTAGAAGGATGCTTTCTTGGTTCACCCCTTAGACGTACTTTATTCTCCACCATCTCCCATCCCCCCACAGAAAGGATTTAGTCTGGCTATCACTAGAAAATGGCCTCTCTGAGGGGCCTCCCTCCCCTTAGCTATTGGAGGAAGGAGAGTATTTGGAGCATTTCCGGCCCTTCTTGGCCAGCTGCCTGGGCCCTGCAGCCAAGACACATCTGACTGGGGCTTCCCATGGAGAGGATTCCTCCCAGGTCCTCAGCAAGGGGCATCTGTGCCTTGGCTAAGGACAGGCCCTAAAGTGCCAGGTGGATGGAAATGCTCTTGGACCAGCAGGTGAGTCAGCAGGGAGCAAAAGGGCGAGAGATGCCTAGACATCCCACACATAGAAAAGCCTGGAAATAATGGGGTGGTTGTACCAGTTTCCACAATGCCCAAATGCTGACACCGTTCTTTTTGGAAAACAAGGCAGGAAGGCCTCACCCAGTTTAGCAACAGTTCCAAAAGTTTCAAAGAGCAGCTGTGAATCTGATGGCAAGGAGTACCCCTCCCCCCCCCCCGCAAGGATTTATTTGTGAAAAATAAAGGATTGCATTCAGTCATGGTAAACCACGTGTACAAAGAGAGAGCAAGAATAGCATGGACTACATGTCTCCATTAATTCTCCCTCCTGGGCAGGAGGGTTCCCTGCATCTCTCTCTTTCTGACAAGGTATAACTTCTTTCAGTCCTGGGTCTTTAATGCCACCTGTGGGGTAAGGGTGGGGGTCACAGATCCCTGGCTAACTTGTCTCCAGTCTTTTCCCTGTCCCCTTTAGCAATCTAGTCACTGATCTCAACATAGGGCCTCACCTTTAAGGACCTTCCCTTAAGGACTCAGTTTTGGAAGTAGGGGATTCCTAACAATTTTTAAAACATGATCAAGATACTCTATCAATTTCAGAATCAGCCAAAACACCCTCCTGGGCTCTCTCACATACTTTAAAAATATGCTGGGGTGGGGGTGAGGTTCTCAGAAGGAGCAACAGGTCCTGGACCAGAGATGGAGGAGCCTCCAGTCCAACACCAGAGGGCTCTTGGATGCCAGGAAGTGATCTAATGGCCCACAGCAGCAGCAGGGAGAGATCTGAGGTACAACCCAGGAAAACCCAAAGGACTGGATCCTGCCCCACACAGAGCCAGCTAGGGCAGCGATGTCATCATGGAGGACTGGAAGCCATACTTGCCCACCTTGAGCCTTTCTCTCCCCACTTAAGGAGGTGCTGAGCAGGCCCCTGCGGAGACTAACAGAATCCTGCCAAGCAGGACACAAACACCCTCTGGATGGCTGTTTCAGCCTCTGCCTTGGCTCACTGCTTCCTGGAATGATTGGATTTGGTGAAAGACTGAAGAATCCAGTGTCTCTTTCCCTTCCAGTTACGGAAGCCTGCTTTAGGTGACGTGTATGAGAGAGATGGAGAGGAGGAGCAAAGGTGGCACAGGACAAAGCAAGGGACTCAACCATCTCTCCTCTGACCAGTGAACTATGGAGTGAATCCACAAGTTACCATGGACTTGGCTTTAAACCCTGGCTCTGTCACGTGTAAGGTGTGTGGCCTTGGGCCTCAGTTTCTTCATCTGTAAAATGGGAAGACTAGTATTACATATTTCACAGAGCTGTGAAAATTACAAGGAGCTTAGGGTGTGTCCTAACCCAGTAAATGCTCAGTAAGTGTCAGCTACTAGTCATTAAATACAAAGTACTTTCATATCATTATCTCAGTCTCAATCTCAAAATGTGCACATTGAAAGAGACCAGAGATTTCTTCTCATTCCAGAGGTCACACAGAGGTAGCTACATGGCCAACCCTGGGAAATGGCCTTTCCGGGACTCTGCAAAAACCAATTCCAGTCTCTCTCTCTCTCACACACACACACACACACACTCATGGGGCTGGCCAACCAGTTCCTTCCTTCCTTCCTCCCATGTCTGGCCTCTGCAGGATTGGAAGGAGTCAGCCAGGAAGGACTGTCAGGGAGTCTGCCCCATCTCTAGGGATACTGACCTGCTCCTCCCACAGCCCTCAGTTTCACCTAGGACCAACCAACCAGCATAGGTGTGCCTACCTGGAGAGCACTGGGCTAGAAGTTGGGACACCTGGCTCCTGCCCCACTTCAGCCTCTCAAACAGCTCTGTGGTCTTGTCTAGGGCACAATCTTTCTTCAGTTATTTTCTTCCCAGGTCAGTAAGGAAAGGTCTGCATTGCAAGGTTGTTCCTTAGCAGGTAGCTTCAGCTTACCTGAAGCTTGAACTCAAAGGCATTTAATGCTAGGAACAGTGCCTGGCCCACGGTAAGTGCCCTATAAATACTGTCTGCGATCATTACTGTGGTAAGTAAGCAAGGATCACTACTCAGCCCATTCATGCTGAGAAAACTTTAGAACGTCCCTTTAGAAGCCATAGGATCTTTAACAAACAGCAAAACTGGATCTCTCCAAAGGACTTTTCCCGCTCAGGGCTAAACAGGCAGTTGGGGCCACTGCTGTGCGGAGCTGGCTCTTCTCCAGGGACACCTGTCAGAATCACAGGGAGCACTTGGAACATGAGCATGCCCGGCCCACCGGCTTATGCTCTGATTCAATAGGACCCAGGTGGGTCGGTATTTTTAGTAAGTGTCACAGGAGAATCTGATGTGTGTCCCTGGCTGAGACCTAATGTCTACAGGTTGCCAGTGATCCTTGACTAGCTCTTCCAGGACTGACCTAAACTTGCTGTCTCTTCCTATGGGTCACTGTTCCTGTGAAGTTGGGCCCTAGCCCAATTCTACTGTGAACAGCTGAGCTGGATCCACCATTTGGGGGAAGGGGCTTTGCAGCCTGTGTTACATGATTTGAGCTTTCTCATGAATCTGCTTGGCTCTCACTGTGGTTAAGCCACATTTGTTTCCCCAGAACAGTGCAGGAGATAAAAGAAGGTATAGAATAAAAAGAGAGTAAGAGCAAAGTCTGATGTGGGGGATGGGAAGGACTAGGAGTACCTGGGAAGGGAAAGGAAATGTCAGGAGGTCCACTCAGAGCAGGACACCTGCACCTCCTGCACACAGGGAGGTCTGCACACTCCTGAAGAGTTCCCATTCTGTAGGCATAGGCCACTCAGACCTGAAGGGCTGGGCACTTTGCTGGCAGCATGGACTTTGTGCTAGTTGGCCTCTGGTCCAGAGAGGCTTCCAGTTCTAAGTCAACTTCTCCACGTTGATTTCTACTAGTTACTTAATAAGATTTGCATGTTAATGAGCTCATCTGCATTCCAGTTGGGAACTATTCCACCATTTCAGACAGGGAGAGAATCATGTCAGAGCCACACCCAATCCCATGTCCCCAAAACAACTGAGTTAATTCTGTGCTTCCTGAGCTGGCCAGCCTGAGAAAGGATGAAAAGCAGTTTTATGCTGCTTTTTGTGCTTTCACAATGTTGTATCCCAAAACCTCAGCAGCAAAGACATAGCTTAAGAACATCTATTTCTCTTCAAAACCCATTTATTTTTTCTCTTGTTACTAGAAGTTGCTAAAAGAAATCTGAGTATCACTGGGCTCATTAATTCTCAAAGCAAATGCAGACAGAGAGAGAGTGCACCACACAGTTGTCTCAAATCTTCATTATGTTCATTTCTGAAGGCCGAGCAACTGCTCAGTAGGTTTAGACTTCAGAGACTCTTCACAGGACGTGCATGGCCACCTGGCCTCCTCCCACCCCCAGATGCCCAGGCGCCAGGAAGAATTGCAAAAGCCCCCAGGCACATGCACTCGAATTAGTGCAGATAAAATCCCACCAAGTCACACTGGCACAAAGAAGGGGTCTGTTTAGCAAGGTCATGAGGCTGATCCTTCCAGAAGGCCCAAGCCCCCACATAGTGTCCCCTCTGACCCCTGGCCACCTGTCTTTAACAATAAAACCCACATGACTGAGTGCTGTTTGCATTGTGTCCTGGGGCAGTGGTCGGCAAACTCATTAGTCAACAGAGCCAAATATCAACAGTACAACGATTGAAATTTCTTTTCAGAGCCAAATTTTTTAAACTTAAACTTCTTCTAACGCCACTTCTTCAAAATAGACTCGCCCAGGCCATGGTATTTTGTGGAAGAACCACACTCAAGGGGCCAAAGAGCCGCATGTGGCTCTCGAGCCACAGTTTGCCGACCATGGTCCTGGGGGAATGGAGGAGGCACTGAGTAGCAGTGGTCTAGATATGTAAAAAAGGAGGCTAACGTTATCAATCACCTACTAAGTACCAGCCATTGTAGATGTGTAGATATCAATATTCCTATTTTACAGATAAGTTACTCAGAACACTGAAGTGCTCTGTCAATCAGATTTGTAAATCAGGAAAGCAGGGATGTGCATCCAGGACTGAAGCAACCAATTCTGCTCCTGAAAGATTTCTTTGAAGTAACAATGAACACTCTAACTGCTGCCCGGGCCTCACCTCCCCACCACCAACCACCACTACCTATTCCAAAATAGGAATAGAAAAGACCCCCAAATTACTCAAAAGCTAGCAGGAAGAATGTTGAGGAGGAAAAGAAAGCAATATATTTGTATATAAATATGTACACATTGTCTCTTTTTCCCATACTTAGTTATGAACACTTCTATTAATAAATTCTCCACAGAATGGCTGGGAGCATCAATTCACCTTGTCTAGAAATGTGACTAATACAGCATTTACTGGTTTAACAAAGTCCATGATCAGAAGGGATTCAAAAATTCCCAGAGAGGATGAAAGGGGACCTCTCTCACACCCAGTTTCTTTAAGTCCCCTATAGCAGAGAAGGAAGGAGACAGAAACACCATACTCTCTTGCCATCTCAGGAAGGACTTTTCACAGCAATTCCTAAGTCCTGCTCAGCTGAAAGCACTGTAAGTCAAACTCAGCAGCAGACTGTAAACTCCCCACCCCAGGATGTTAGGCATTTCAAACTTCATTGCTGAGTTAGCAGTACTCCCTTGAGCAAACAGAAGCTGAAGTCACCCCACAAGCCATTACCCACTCGAAGAAAGGGGGAGGGCGACTCTAAAGGAGACACAGAAGCTAGCTTCAGCAGCCACAAAGAGGCCAAAGCTAAAGACTGGGCAAGGAGGAGAGAAACCAGCAGGCAGGAGGAGCTAGCTACGAACAGGCACCTTGGACTCACAAGAGCCAGCTAAAGAAGAAAGCCCAAGACTGTGCCTGAGCTTTTCAGGTGAAGGGCCTAGCTGCAACCATAGTGAAAGGTATTGGAGCTCTTTCATGAGCAAGTAAGGCAGAATTTCTCCCTCATGGGGAGGAGAAAGCAGGAGCTGGAAAAACCTGCCGTAGTCCTAATTCTTAGGTATGGTCAGCTACCAGGACCAGTTCAGTTACACATTTCAGGAGACTACCCAAAGCATCCTCCTCCTCTCCCTGAAAGGAAGGGACATCAGGTCTCACGGAAAACAAGGAAGGTCCCAAAGGCGCCCGCTCCCCAAAGGGCCTGTGAGTCACGTTGAGCTCTGGAAGAGGCTGCCTCCACCCTCTCATTTCACACCGGGAGGTTACAGAGGTGGCCTGTTTCCTTGGCTTTCCAGTCTAATCGCAGAATCCACGGTACAGCCTCCCAGCAGTGGGGTGACACCCTCACATGGGCTGTAAGAAAGGGCCATTCTCTGGCCAAACGGGTAACTTTTCCTTTTTACTTTGGATATTCCACACAACCCTGTCCTTGCTGCTACCAGGAAGCCATTTCACCCATCTGTCTGGGAAGATGATCCAATTTTGGCCCTTTTATCAGCAATGCTTTCAGCAACTTTCTTCTACTTCCCCTACTGTAATTACTTTTGAATAATCAACACACCCAGCCAGTGTGAAAGACCTGAGAAGAGAATGCTAAACCAGGAAAAGAAAACAAGGACACACAAAACAACACTGCAATGGCAACTTCACTAAAAAACTACTCAAGCTAGGAACAATTTGTGTTTTCTAGAAATTTATTAATAAATTGCCTTACACTTCTTCCTCTTTTTCCAAAGGGAGGAGGGCCTAGAGATGAGGTGCTATGGAGAGAGGGGAGGCAAGGAGCTCCTAAAGTAGCTAAAACATTTGCTTCCTACTTCCACTTTTTTTTTAAGATGCAGGATTTGTAAATGATGAGGAACTCAGAAAGCTGGCTTGCTGGTTGCCCGAGCAGCCCAGGATGAAAGTATGCTTTCTCTGGACTGTAATCAAATTACATGGGGGAGAGAGAGAGACCCATGGCTGCTGGCTTAAGAATTCAGATTCCTCCGGGGATAAATCTCAAGGACAAGCCACACAAACAAAGGAAATGAAAAACGCAACTCCAACCAGCATCAACAACTAAACACTGTCAAGAAGCCAGCTGCTTTGCTTTCTGTTGTCATCTCTTCTCTTCCCTGCCATTGGCTCTGGATGAACTGTCCAACCCTGAACTCGGAGATGTCCCTTCAGCAGGTCAGCTTTCCCTCTTCTGGTGTGGTGCCCTCACCAGGCGGGCACCCTCCTGAGCCCCTACAGGAAGAGAGGACCTGAGTGGGGAGGCACAAGGGTTGTTTTTCCCTTCTCATCAACACTGCTACCTCTGGAGTCCTTCCACACCCAAATCTCTTCAGTTTTGGAGGCCTCTTGGAGTCCTTTCCTGGGGTGAGGTTGGACACAGAGTGAAGTTATCAACATGGAAAGCCTCCCCTCTTCTGCCTGGGCGCAGCTGGGCAGAGAGCAGAGGGGTGAAGTTGCAGCTGGGGTCACAGCTGGGTTTGCGATGCAGCTGGGGGAGAGGGAGTCAGGGGCTCTGGAGGGCTGGGATCCAGGTAGCCAGGTTCTCGCTCTTCTCGCTCCACAGGACAGGCTTCTTTAAAGGACCAGGGACACAGGAAGCACACGCTGGCCCCCACGTGGGGAATTTGGGACAGGCTCTCCCAGCCTCCAGCTTCTCTGCCCCTAGGCAAGTTGGGGGAGCTCCTTGGGTCTGTGAACCCCACGAATAAGTGATCTGTTGACTTCTGTTACCAAATAGGGGGGCGGGGGTTGGGGCAACACAGAGACCCCGCTGCTGGCCTCCCACAGGCTCTAGGTCTCTCTGTGTTCCACCGCAGCCCTAGCCCTTTACGCCCGGGTGGGAGGTCCAGGAAGGGCAGTAACTCTGAATTAGGACCCAAGAGCATGCTCTTCCCCAGCTCGGGGCCAGGTGGCCCCAGTCCGGGGAAGTTCTCCAGAAAAAAAAATGACGCTAGTCCTTACTCCCCGCGGAAATTCTGTCCGCTCTTGTAGACACATTCCTCAAAGCCTCAAGAAGAACGTGGGGAGGGGGCAAGAGTTTCAGGGCCTCCACCACCACCAAACTCGAGAGAGATTCCCCCCCCCCCCGCCCTCGGGTCCCAATCTCCCCGCTGCCCCGGGAAAGGCGAGGCCTCATTCCGCGGCGGCCCCCCAGCCACCCCGGAGAGGGCCGGCCCGCCGGCCTCCGCGCGTCTCCACCCGACCCTCGGCCAGGCGGGGGCCGCGGGCCGCTGCCCACAGAGAGCTCGCACTTTTCGCTGCGCGATTCAGAAACACGCCGGGTCTGATGCCATCCGGCGAATTATGTAACCAGGGACACCGCTCCCGGGCTAAACAAACGCGGCTCTGTGTGCAGAGGCGGCCCGGGGAGCGCACCCGGCAGGGAGGGGCTCGCGCCGGGCCTCGGGGTCGGGCTGGTTCGCTCCGCGACCGCGGCGGGAGGCGGCCGCGCGAGGAGGTCCCGGCCCCGCGCAGGGCCGCGGGCGGGCCAGGTCCGCCGGGCTCGGCCCTCCCCACCCCCCGCGGCCGCCCCCGCCCCCGCCCCCGGGCGGTGAACTTGGTCCCAAGTCCCGCCGGACGCCGTCCCCGCCCGCCGCCTGGGCGACCTCGGGCTGGGGGGGCCTGGGAAGTGCTGGACTCCAGTCCAGGCTCCATTCCAGCTCGGGACCCCCGCCCGCGCCCCCGCCTCTCCCCCCGGTCCTAGGACAGCGCGCAGAGCAGTGCGGGAAAGTGACGACCCACCCCCAACTCTGGAGGAGACGGACGCGGGGGACGGGTGCTCCCAGCGCGGCCCCTCGGTCTCTCTTCCCCGGGGGAGGAGGTACGGGACGGAGTGACAGCTGCGCAGATGACGCCCCTCCCCCTCGGCGCCCGCAGCTCGGGGCCCGCACAACCCCCACGGGGGTCGGAGTGCGGACCCAGGCGCGGGGGCGAAAGGACCGGGGGTCCCGGTTGGAATCGCCCGTTCTGAGCCTCGGGAGGTCAGGGGCCAGGCCTCGGTTTCGGGGCGGTGTTAGCCCCCTCCCCGATCGGGGGCGACGCAAAGTTTTGGGAAGTTGCTTGCCCCTACCTTGCTTGGTGAGCACCAGGGCGTCTTCCCTCCGCGCCTGGGTGATGATGGAGCCGTGTTCCATCTAACAATCCCGCGGGCCCGGGCTGGCTGGGCGGGAGGACCGACGGGCGCAGGCTGGGCTGGGCTGGGCTGGGCTGGGGGGCCTGGGCGGGGGCCCGCTCCGCTCCTGCTCGCGAGACTCGGGTTCCCACCGCTGTTCACATCCCTGCTCTGGTTCCCTCCCTGGGCCGGGAAGGGAGGCGGCCTGTATGGAGAGCAGGCGGCCCGGCCAGCGGCTCCCCGGGTGCCCCCGGCCCCGATCCCCCGGCGGCAGCTCCGGGCTCCTCAGTTTGGGTCCAACATGGAGAATCCGGAGCGAAAACAAGAGGAGGAAATGGGACACGGGGCGGTTTCCAGGCTCCCCCCTCCCCTCCGTACTCCAGATAAACAACCCGCGGCCGCAGCGCCCACCCCCGCGCGCCTCCGGGCTCTGGACTCGGCCTCTCCACGGCCCACCGGCGCCTCGCGTTGCGGAGCACCGTCCTAGGCCCACGGACCCTCTATCTGTGAGCAGTGAGGCTGCGGAACATGCGGAGCTTCGCTATTTTGTTACGGAAAAAGCGAATCCCCTAGGGGGGGTGGGGTGGCGGGCGGGCAAGCTGGCCGGGGAGACTTGAAACCGCTCCGGCGCTCCAATTGGCCCTCTCGGAGGAAAGGGGCGTGTCCTCTCCTTACTATGCGGTGCGAGGACCCAACAACATTCCAGTCGCTACGGCCACGCCCCCAGGCCACTCCCCTTTCGCGCAGCTGCGGCCTCCTGGTCTCCCTAGCCACACCCCCTTCCCAACAACTTAAAAGGACACTCCGAAGCTCACGTTTCCCTACGCGGTGCTGGGGTGTTCCGGTTTGTGCCGTCTCTTCGCGGGTAACCAGGGAACGCTGTGAAGCCTAACCCGGGTCTGGCTATGATGGGAGGATTCAGGGCAGTTTTCTTACTTGCTGCTTGGACCTGGAATCGTGGACCCACTGTTTCACATAAAAGAGGACAGCTGTCGAATCCCGAAAGACGGACGCTGGACTCCAAGAGAATCAGCGCTGGAACTGACCTCGTGATGTCTGACCCCCCACACTTCAAGTGAGACTTGAGGTGCAGGGATGTGCTCAAAGCCACTTATTTGCATTCAGGGTTTCCACCTTTCTTCCCCTCCTCCCAGTTCACTCCTCTGCCCCTCGTACCAACCTCAGTTTGGATGGATGGAGGTCTGGGAAGAGCTTCAGGTCTGTGGACCCTAACTGGCCTCCCTCCTTGCTCTTAGGCCCCAGGCACCCTCCATTGGCTATGGCTCCTGGACGCTTATGGCTGGCTCAAGGTGAGGGATATCCTAGTACCTTTGTCCCCAAGAAATAGGAGCTTCAGCAAGGCAAGTTTCAACTCTGTATCGGGTCTTTTTCAGTGAGCTACATCTGACCACAGGCGACATGGATGGCCTTGAGAGGAAGGGAACTGTTCAAGTCAAGGCTGGCAAGCTTGATGTAGAGTGAGATTGCACTGGGTGACTTCTGAGCTACCTCTAACCCTTAACAGTCTGTGATTCAATGGAACTCATAAGGAAGGGGCTTCCAGAAAGGTCAGGACTTTTCTGGTCCCCGGGGAAAGGAGGCCTGCTGCAGTTCCCATTGCCCAACATACACAGCTTTCACTGGGGGTGGGAGGACAAGTCAGCCACATTTTAACTTGCGAGGTACTGTCTAATACCTGCTCCCCTTGGGTGTATGCTTCTGTGTGCCTCAACAGTGTTCATGCGTGCCTGTTCCTACACATACATACACAAAGCCTTTTTACATAACACCATTTTAATGGAAATGCTGTTTTTCCAAAATGAAAGCTGTTAACAGAGGATCTGAATGATGCTTATGTAACTTTAAACACTGAGTTTGGATACATCCCAATTCATTAACAGAAGGGGAAAGGGAGGAATTCTCATATATTTATTTACCTCCCATCGTTATCAAAACATCATTAAAGCAATATAATTATTAAGGTAAATCTTCAATGGTCAGGTTTCTAAGAGTCCTGCCCGCACCCTCTTGCAAGGTAGCTCAGTTGCAGTGGGAGGACGAGGAGTGCAGGCAGGACCCCGAGGTTGAGGATTGAGGGGGATGTGCTACCCACAGCTGTATAGTGTTGAACAGGATACTTCCTTCTCTACACTTACATTTCCTCATCCATAGAAACAATCCTTCCCTATTTTCTAGTTTACAAAGTACTTTCACTTACATTATCTGTCTCATATGACCTCTTCTTTGGGAGTGACAGTGAAAATGTCCATTTTGTAGATGAGGAAACGGTGTGGAAAGGTTAATGGACTCACCTAAGATTTCACAGCTTGTTAGGAGGAAGAGGCAGGACTAGAAGTTGTCTTTAGCCTTGAAAACTAGGACTCTTGACATTTGCCCATAGTTTCTTTCCTATCTAGAGGCTGCAGGAGATCCTAGTCACTGTCTTTTCTTGCTAAGAACTCTGACTGTATCACCTCCTCTGAGAAGCCCGCCCAGATGCCCACTCTCACATCAGGGCTTTACAGCCTCCCACATACTCTCTCAAAGCGTTAAGCATCATATCCTGCAACTGTTCGTTTGCTTATTGGCTTCCCAGCCAGAAGATGGATTGAGACTAGAGACTGTATTATTCATTATTGGGTCTCTTGTGCCTCACATAGTACTTGACACAGAGCAGGCAGCCTTTGTGTGTTTGCTGTATGAGTCTTGATTCTATGTCTTAACCAGTGTTCTTTTGTCCAGTGACCCACAGCAAGAAACCCATTTTATATTGTGAAATAAAATTGTATGGGGACAATACTTATTCTTGCTATATTTATACACCCTGATATTTTCTATTGTATTGTTTCATTTTTAAAAAATATATTTTTATTGATTTCAGAGGGGAAGGGAGAGGGAGAGAGAGAAACATCAATGATGAGAGAGAATCATTGATCGGCTGCCTCTTGCACACCCCCAACTGGGGATCGAACCTGTAACCCAGGCATGTGCCCTTGACTGGAATCGAACTTGGGGACCCTTTGGTCCGCAGGCCGATGTTCTAGCCACTGAGCCAAACCAGCTAGGGCTCTATTTCATTTTTTAAAGGTGCTGGTCATAACCCTTTAAATTGATTTCATGATCCACCTCCAGGTTGTGATCTACAGTTGGAACAACACTGCTTTCATCTCCTTCCTGCTGTGGATACCGTCTGTGTGTGGGGCTCTAGCTGTACCTGAAAGGTGCAGAGGAGATGGCCCTCAAGTACCTGTTCCTTTGAGGTTAAAGAAAGGTTTGTGTATGAGAAAGCAGGCAGCCCTGGCCGGTGTGTTCAGTGGTTGAAGCATCATCCCATGTACTGAAATGCCTCGGGTGTGGTTCCCAGTCAGAGCACATGCCCAGATTTTGGGTTCCATCCTCAGTCAGGGAGTGTGTGAGGGGCAACTGATCCATGTTTCACTCTCACATTGAATTGATGTTCCTCTCTCTCTCTCTCTAAAAATCAAAACTTATAAAGAAAGAAAGCAGACAGAAACCCTTCCAAGACCATAGGTGCAAGAGTGTGAATAGAACCCACGATGGGGGTGAAGTGTGTGTGTGGGGGGTGTTAGATAAGGGAAGTTCTGGTCCGAGGACCTTTGTACCTCCAGAAACTATAAAGGCAGCGACATCTTTACTGGAGCCTGGAACCCCAAAACACAGATAGGCAGGGACTCTTGATGTCACGTGTTTCTCACTGCCCTGTCCCCAGATTAGGGGTTTCCATGACAGAAAGCTCTCTGGGGTCATGATGGCCCTCTTTCATATAGGTAAGAGGGTCGGGGAGATGGGAGGCAAGTGGACATTCTAACTTCTGTCTAAAACAGCCTTGTAAAGAACCTCCTGCCTCCAGGCCCTGGGCAGTTGCTGGCTGTATGACTTTGGGTAGGCTGCTTACTTAGGTTCAAGGGTGATAGCTGAAGCTAGGACTCTCTAGGCCTAACAACTGGTGAGAAGCAATTTGGAAACAGCACTGCCCCCCACCCCAGTGTGAAAAGTGGGGTGGTGAGGGTGGGGCTCAGAGGAGTGGCTGTCCCTGTCTGTCACCCATGGCTACTCGAGTTGGACTGGGTGTTCCTGAGCCAAGGTTTGGGAAAGGGAAACAGAAACTTCCTCTGTGGGAGTTGCATGTTTACTCCAGAACTCTGTCCCTTTCCCCACAGAAAACACAGGGTTGGGCTGACGGAGATCTTTCGTGACCTTATGATGTCGTTGAAATGTTCCATTAAAATTAAAAATAAGATTTGCTACAAATGGAAAACATCCATTTTATTGGTTTCTCTGATTGTTCCTGCAGTCTCGCATCCATTATGTATTGTAACTGGGAAGGTGGGGGTCTCAGCTCCAGGGTTCCGGAGCCCTGTGCACGCCTGTCAGAAGCTTGTGCGGTTCCGTTCTGGTTGCTCGGGGCAAGTTGCTGGGGGTGAGGTGGGGTGGGTTGAGGGAAGGAGACCTGGCGACAGTGACTGAAGAGCTGTGGGGGTGCCCGATACTGGGGCTGTGGAGGAAGGGAGGAGCCTGTAGAGTAGTCTGGGGAACCTCCCTGGGGCTTCAGATTGGGGATAATGCATTCTGCTCATCATCCCACCCTACCACTTAGTCACTTAACCTCTTGATTTAGTCTCCTCACATTAAAGTGGGGATAACAGTCGTGCCATTTAATGAGACAGTGCCTGAGACACTGGAAGTGCGCCTTAAATATCACTCTCATCATCAACCTTTTCTCCAAACCTGTTCCTTCTGCATCCATCATCCAATTCCCCAAGCCAGAAACCTGAGGTCATCCAAGACTCTTCCTGCGTGCTCATCACCAATCTGCCCTGAAGACCAGTGGCTCTTCCCCTCACAGGTATTTGTGTGGCCTTTTCATTCTTCCCATTTCCATTGCTGCAGTCTCCGGGGAGGCTGGCCAGAGGCTCCTCATCAACCTCTTTGCTTCTCTAGGTCACAAATCCAAATCCATCCCCAGCTCTCCTAGGGGATGCAGATCCGGTCCTGTCTATATGGAATGCGTTAGACCCTCAGAGCAAGGATGATGGGCCAGGTACAGAAACTCACCAGGACAGAAAGCTCCGGATGCCTCGCAAGGGGAGGTTACCCACTCCACTGCCAGGGTAACCTTTCCGCCGCTAGCGTAGCACTCACTGGTCATGCAGTTTGGACCCCGGATCTTCATGTCACTGGTCAGGCGGTTTAGACACCCTGACCCTTTCCTCCCTAAAGATAACATCTAGGCCTCAATTGTATTTCAGCTCCAGGCCCAAAAAAAGCAGCAAAACCAGACAAGTGGCACTGTGGCTGGCTGCCTCAGGACCAGCTACATTGACTAATGACCCCCTCTGGCACCCCCTCTGGCACCGGCCAATCAGTGGAGACCACACCCTGAAAGAGCACACCTGGAAAGCTGGTGAATATTCTGTTGAGACACTCCCTCACGACCTCTCCTTAGATTTCTGCCCTCAAGAGATAAACACTCTCAGGACAAAGGACCCAGTGCAAGCTCTCCCTCCAAGGAGCATGCCTGTGCCATTCCGCCTCGGGCACATACCCCCAAACCTCTAAGGGACCCTAGGAGACGTACAACCAGGGGAGCAATGGACAGTGGCAACTTGTCCCAGACTTACCCCTGACCCTGTCTTCAAGGCCCCCTTTTTAACTCTATTTTTGCTGCCATCATCGTCCCAATGTCCCATTGGCTGGGTGCTGTGCAGCCCTTCCCTTTGGATATCCCACGCCCCATCCACTTTCCTTAAATTCAGTTTTCTTAAATCACCGTCTGATACGGCTATTTAGCCTGCCTTCGTGCACCATCCACCATATTCACCTTTCGGAATGATTCGGCAGTTCTCCTAGGACTTGTAGGGCCAAGCTCAGATGCCAGCTCTGGCTCCGGTTGGCTTACCCGCCCCATGTCCTACTCCTTCCCTGCACTTGTCTTCTGTCTAGAGGTCCTAAGCACCAGGGAATCTGAAGCCCCGTGCCTCCACATTTCCCCCCTCCTGTGTGATGATCCTCACCCTTTAAAATACGATCCGGGTGCCCTCTCTTCTTCTCATCTCCCAGGTCCCAGCCTGACTTCAGTGCTCCTTTGTGCTTCTGTGTTTTCATTCTGGTTTCCTTGACTGTCCCCCCCACTCCACTGTCAGCTCCTAGAGGGCAGGGACTGTCTTTTTCCCCACACCCTCATGCCTCTGACAGAGCCTGGCGCCCAGTAGGTTCTGTTGGAAGGCAGTCCCAGCAGGCTCTTCCTCTCTGGGCACTGCTGATCTCCTGGGCCAGGGAGGCAGGCACGGGGAATGTCAGCCTCCGAGGCACCGTCCCCACCACCCAGGGTGGGGAGTCCCAGACGCGGAGCCTCGCCTCGCAGCCTGACCACCGCCACGTGCACAGGAGTCGCGTCCTCACCAGGGCTTTGTGAAAGCCACGGACAGGCCGCACCCAGGCGTTCCGCAAGGGCGCGTGGGGTGGGCACACCGGCCGCAGGGCACACCGTGGACCGCCCACCCCGCGGACAGCGTGCGAGAGGGCAAGCAGATAAGGACAAATGGAACTACTGGGGGAGGGAGCCCCAGGGCCTCGCTGGGACGCCTGCCTCTAGATCCGGGCTCCGCAGGAGCACAGCCTCCCCGCCCTCCGCCGAGTCCAGGGCGGTCACGTGACCCGCGCCCCTAGCAGCCACTAACTCGCCGGGCTCCGGCCCTTCTCCTAAATAGGGAAGCTCCGGGAGCAGATCGGGTTTCCCGGCCCGTATTTACAGGCTCCCTGCACGAAGCCAAGCCTCCCCCTTCCCTCGCTACCCCTGCTCGCGCGGCGGGGAAAGGAGAGAAGGGCCTCTCCTGTGCCCCCCCCACCCCCAGTCCTCCCGCCCCGGGTGCGGCCGCTCCCTCCCTCCCTCCCTCCCGGGGCGCCGCTGAGGTCGCTGCATTCCAAACCCCGCGCGGCCCTTCGAGGTCACGTGGTGCGGTGGGGGTGGGGCGCCCCGACCCAGGCTAGGCTGGCGAGTTCCAGGCTTCCAGCGGTGCGGAGTCTGGTCCCTTCTGCCCGGGCCTCGGGAGGCCAGCTGCGCTTTGGCCTCTAGAGCTCAGGGAGTGACGCGCGGTGGGCTTTTACCCTCCTGCACCCACCGCGTGTCTGGCCCTTGCCTAGCATCCAGGCTTCTTGCCTCCGGTGCTCCCTGCACCCCAGGCAAGGGTCGCATACCTGTCCAGCGGAAGACACTGGCCGGGAGCCACCCAGGCCTGCCCGCTCGAAGGGCCAGCATCTCAGCCCTTGGCCTGCAAAATGGACAAGGCGGTGAGAAAACTGGGTAGAGCCAGTCGCTCCATTAGGCAGGCCAAAGCAAGAGCCAGCCGTGTCCCCTCTATTTAGCCTGGGTCCCAGACCGCGGAGAGCTGTACTTTGGGCCCGGACAGAGAGACTAAGAGGGGATCGATTTCCTTGTCAGCTGGGCAGACAGACAGTCCCCAACTAGCTCACACCATTCTAGACAGCCTGTACTGGGGCTGCGCCTGCTCACAGGAGGGAGCCCTGGCTTCTTTATGGGATGGAGGCAGGAGTAAGTAGATTGTAGTTGAGGCACTGGCCACAGCCAACTCGCCTGCAAAGTCTGACCTTGGACGGAGGGCGCGTAGACAGAATGGAGATGGCAGAAGGGAGGCATATTTTGGATGGAGGCAGAGGTCTGAATATTTTGAGAATCATTAATTTACTCATTCTGATATTTATTAAGCCATTATAAGTGTGGCCATTAGTTAGCCATTTGCATAGTCATTGACTATTTTACCATGCACCAGGCCTCGTCCTGGGGCTAGAGTGAGTAAGACAGTTTCTTGCCTTCTAGAGTTTGTAGTCTAGTGGAAAGCCAAGCAGGCGAGGGGCATTTACAGGACAGTGTGCTAAGAGGGACAGCGGGAAGCACAGCTGCAGGAAAGCACAGGGGAGGTGCATTTTTTGTCCTGATGAGGTTGGGGAGAAGGATGGCTGTGGGGGAAGTGTTACCTAAGGTCAAGCCTAAAGTAAAAACCATCATTAATCTGTTGGGGCGAGAGTGAAGCAGGGAAGAGTAACCTTGCAGGCAGAGGGCACAGTGGGTGCAGTCTGAGGCACTACCTGGAAACTGACGGTTCCGTAGGGCTGGAGCACAGCCATCCGGTCCCTGGCTGATGGAACAGGAGGTGGAGAGGTTGCATCTGGGAAGAAGCTGAGCTGATGAGTAATGCCCACCCTGGAGGGGGTGAGAGTGGAGAAACCCTTACTCCTTTGAGTTCACACGGGGTCCCTCAGACATGCTGTAGTGGAGGATGTGGCACTTCCTTTGATAGATGCTTTATAAAGTTAATATTTATTTTTATCAAGATAATACATACACATAGCTTAAAAATCAAGTCGTTCTAAAGGGCTTGTCACAAACACAGAAGTCACCCTGGCCTTTCTCCCAGTCTTATCCTACTCCCCAGGGGTGACCACTTCCAACTCTTTTAGCTGCTTCTGCTGGTATTCCCTTCCAGATTTCTAAATAGTATATGGATTGCCATACTGGACTCATCTATCTACTTGGTTGGCTTCTTGTTTTGGTAGATGAGGATTTTTATTCTCTTACGTGCTTCTTCCTCTCTCCCATCCCCATTATGTTTATATTATAACTTATGGTTCACTCTATGTTCCATGACTTCCTTATTGACTTTGAAAATATTGTTTACTTTTGAGGCAAGTATTCTGGTTATATTTCTTTTTCCAATATAACTTTCTGTTGTGTGCTCTGTTTACATTTCCTTTCTGATACAATGTTTTTGTTTTTTTCCTGGAGTTAATTGCCTCTTTTTTTTATCCCTTTCATTTGCTTAGTTTTCTTTGAATTCCTGGCTCCATCTTCCCACACCCTTCAACAGTTCTGTAAAATGCCTTCTCAGGACAGTTACGCATATGGCCAAACCTGTCATGTATTCATATTGGTTCTGTTTTGGTTTTCCTTGGAGACATTTTTCCTGGGATGCTTTTCTCTGGATGTGTTGCTCTCCAGGCCAGCATACTTGTCACTCTCAGACTTCCCGTTGCCAGTAGTTAAGAGTTCCCTATGCCTGTTCCTCTTTCTAGGACCCCGTGTCTTCCTCTTTCTCAGTTTACTCCCTTGCTGGATGAAGCACATCCTCCAGTAGCTTTCTAAGAAAGAGTGCCTGGTAGGTAACATTTTAGAGACTTTTGCATATCTAAAATGATTTTATCCCACCCTCACCCATGAGGAATAGTTTTAGTTGGGTATAAAATTTTAGGTTGAAAATGCTTTTTCTTCAGAATTTTGAAGACATTGTTCCTTTTCCTTTCAGCTTCTGATTTTGCAGTTGAGTCTCATGCTATTTTGATTCCTGAGAGTTTGAATTCACCTCCTCCCACCCACCTCCGCTTTTAGGATTTTATCTTTTCTCCCTGATATATTGAAATGTCACAATATATTGTCATTCATTTTTCTAGGCACTTGACAGTTTTTTTTATTGTTTTTCAAATAATTTTTATTTACTGATTTTAGAGGGGGAGAGAGAGAGAACGAGAGAGAGAGATTTGTTGTTTCACTTATTTATGCACTCCTTGGTTGCTTGTTGTATGTGCCCTGATGGGGGATCGAATCCACAATCTTGGCATATTGGGACGACACTGTAACCAACTGAGCTACCCAGCCAGGGCGACTGGATAGTTCTTTTTTTTTTTTTTTTTTATATATTTTATTTATTTTTTACAGAGAGGAAGGGAGAAGGATAGAGAGCTAGAAACATCGATGAGAGAGAAACATTGACCAGCTGCCTCCTGCACACCCCCCACTGGGGATATGCCCGCAACCAATGCACATGCCCTTGACCGGAATCGAACCTGGGACCCTTCAGTCCGCAGACCGACGCTCTATCCACTGAGCCAAACCGGTTTTGGCTGCATAGTTCTTTTTAATCTCACTGTGGTTTTCAAAGTGTGGTCCCTGGACCAGCACCATCAGCATCACCTGTGGGAAAATGTTAGAAATGCAGATACCGGGCCCCATCCCGCAACTACTGAAGCAGAGACTGGTGATAGGGCCCAGCAATCTGTGTTTAACAAGCCCTCTAGGTATTCTGATTCATGCTAAATTTTAAAAACCTCTGTTCTAACAATTTATGTCCTTTCATCCTGGGAATTTTATTATTTCTTTGAAATTTCTGCAACTCCTATTATTTGGAATACTGGACCTCTTGGGCTGATCCTCTAATTCTTTTATTATTTTCCTGTTGACCATCTCTTTCTTCTGTTTTCTGGGACTTTTCCTCAATGTCCTATCCCAATCTATTTGCTATGTTATGGTCTTTTTCTTTTAAAAAAATTTTTTTCAAGAGTGCTTTCATGTTCCCTGTTTTTTCTTTTTCTTTCTTTTTAAAAATGGTTTCATGCTTTTGTTCTCTGGCTTCTTGCAGTATCTTATGTCTCTGAGGATATTAACCTGAAGTGTTCTTCTTCCTGTATTGTCTCTGTTTCCTCTGACTTCATGCTTTCTGATGTTTTGGTTGGTATCATGCTGGAGACTTTCCTCAGATGTCTGGTCTTCCTGGGCTGTCCATTCATATTCGAGAAGGAGGCTCTAGAGAGCCAGCTGGAAGTTCTCAACTTGGGCTCCTGGTAGGGCAATTAGGTGGCTGGCTGGACTCTTTCACTGGGGAGCTCTAATTGTCAGTATCAAATGGCACAGTTTGATTTTTTTTTTTTCCATAAAAGGATCCTCTAGCCTTGACCCTCCTACTCGAAGGTTATAAGCCCACCTTCCCAGAGTCCCCGAGCTGGGTGCCGTGTGGGAGTGGCAAGAGGTGTGTGGCAAGCAGGCTGAGTAACACAATTCAGAATGCCAGGTTTCACTCATTTAAAAAAATATATTTTTATATTAATTTCAGAGAGGAAGGGAGAGGGAGAGAGAGATAGAAACATCAATTATGAGAGAGAATCATTGATGGGCTGCCTCGGAGCCTGAAACCCAGGCATGTGCCCTGACCGGGAATTGAACCGTGACCTGCTGGTTCATAGGTCGATGTTCAACCACTAAGCCATGGTAATCGGGCGTTTCACTCCATTTTTTATCCTAGTCCTTCTTCTCCACCCCCACCCTCTCTACTGTCCAGCTTCTCTCTGTTACAGTGTCTCCAGAATCGATCTTTCTGTCTCCTGCATGAGTCCGGTAGGGGACACAATAAGTCACTTGATTGTGCTGGGAATGGCTGGGTTTCCAGACTATCTAATTACTCTTTAAGTAGGTCTTTGAGCAATTCCTGTTTTTAGACCCCAGCCTTCTGGTTCACTTGCTACTTCCTGTTCATGAGCTTCTCCGGCTTCAGAGGGGGGTGTCTGCCTCTGGATGTGTCGGGCCAGCCTCTGCTAGTCGCCCGCCACTCTCCCACCACCTTCTGTTTTTCTATGATGTGGTTCAGGACGCTAAACGTCTCCTGGTTTAGTTGAAGATGGAGTTTGGGTTTCTGTTTCTTGTCATTTGGGGTGAATTCTGAGTGAAAAGGGACAGAAAGGGCTTTACTCCAGCATCTTGTCACCAAAGTCTGAGACGTCTTCTTGAGGTGGACAGCAGTGAGGTCCGCGCTGAACACTCCCGATCCTGCTGGCAGAGCTGGGAGAGGGTTGTCCGTGGGAGGAAGGTGAGCAGGGGGCGGAGCGGAGCTTCAGGAGCTTAGAAGAGCTGCTGAGGGAGCTTGATTAGGAACCTGCAGAGGTGACAGGGGTTAGTACTGGGTCCAGTGAAGCCTAGTTGAGGTGAGACAGAATCAGTGGTGATACAGCTGGGAACAGGGATGGAGGTAGTAAGCATCGGTGAGTAACCCCAGCTCAGAGGGAGTGAGGGAGCGGGGTGCGGGGCATTCCAGAACCAGAGCGAGGGGCAGCAGAGTGGCTGGCTTTGGAGCAGTCCATTTGCCACGAGGCAGAAGAGGACAAGACAATATTGACAGCCGCTAATCAGATGGTGAATGGCCAGGGACTGGACCAGGTTCTTCAAAGCAGGCTTCGTGGAAGTGGGGAGCCAAGAGGAAGAAGGAAAGGAGTTTGCGGTCAGAGAAGGAAGGTCTGAGTCTCAGATTGGAGGGTGGTGATGATGGAGCTTTGGGTCCAGCGTTGGGAGAGCTGCTCAAGTGCAGAACCACGAAGCAGCGTGTCTCTGAGGGTGAGATCTGGGTTGGGAGGAAAATGGCTGCATAATCGCTCAAGTCTTCTGAAGGGAAGGCTGTGGGTGGGAGAGGCCAGTTAGTCATCGAGATGGATAGCCTCTTGGACACCGAGGAAAGACAGAACTTAAAAAGGGAGGGTGCTTACTTCTGTCCACTGCAATATGAATATCCATGTGACCCACCTCCCCCAGGTCACGGAGCCTAGGGACACAGAGTAAAGTCACCTGAGATGTACAGCCTTCCATCCAGCTCTCAAAACCCTGTTTTTCCCTGGGTCTAGGGCTACTTTATGTCTGCGTCTGTGTGGCCATTCTGTTCTGTTTCATGGGTGTGTGCTGACATCACTCCTCCTGGCTGTGAATGCTGCGCCTGTCACTCCTCACTGAGGAGCCCCAGAGCTGCCTCAGCCAGAATTCTGTGGTTACAGGCCACAGAAACCAACTCTGGCTAACCTAAGCAGAAAAACAATTTGTTGGAAGGTTATTGGGCAGCTCATAGATTCAGCAGCCACTCCCTACCCTTTTTTTTTTTTTTTTCCCCTGTGCTCGTAAGCTCAATTTTGTTCCCGGATTTAGCTGTCCTGTACCCAGGGAAGGAGACCCTTCTCAGCCACAGGAGATGAATGTTGATAATTCTAAGCAGCCACTCATGTGCTTCTGTCTCCTTGCCAGTGATTGGTTAGACCGAGGCATGTGATACAACCCTGGCAAATGAGACAGAAGGGGAAGCCCACTAGGCCAGGGATCTGGACAGAATCACAGAGAAGCTGACTGGAGTCTTGACTTTATTGAAGATGGAATTAATCCTCTCTGCCTCTGAAAAATGATATGCTTGCTCATTGTTTAAGCCACTTTTAGTTGGTTCTTCTGTTGCTTTCAAGCAAAAGGTCCTAACTGACACATACATGCTAGGCATCCTTCCTGGGTACTTGGTGGAATAAAGGAGGCGAAAATAAGCTGATGGCTAAAGGGCAGGATTAATAAGTTTTCTATATAAAGGAGACACGAGATTTATCTGTTAGATACGAATTACTGGAAATGCCAGGGAGAAGGGGAAGAACTGAGGGAGGAGACCACCCCTCCAAGCAGACACTGTACATCAGACACCGTGAAAGGGTCTAGGATAAACCGATGAGCAGAAGAGAGATCCTGCTTTTATGGAACCTTCAGTCTGGGTGGGGTGGAGAGACAAGGAACATGTAAATAGCAAAATAAACAGGTTAAGATAATAAAAGGTAGTTTGGGGAGGGGGGAGTGGTTAATTTTGATAAAGGGTGGTTTCCTCTCAAGAGAAAACCCAGAGGGTGAGAGTAAGCCAGCCACGTGACGAACTAAATGGAGGTTCCAGAAAATGTCTCCGCAGCATTGCCTCTGTCCTGGCTGGGAGTCCAGTGCCCATTCCAGAAAGGGAAGGAGGTGGCAGCAAAGCTTGCCTTGGAGGCTCGTGCTGGCCAGGAGGGACAGAGTAGCTGGAGACGGATTTTCCCAGGTCTGGAATGGACACCACCTCCCTAGGGCAGGCTGGGGACCTGGGTGTCACTGACTTTCTCCAGGCTGGAAAAATGTGAATGGAGTATTTGGAGAGAGAGCATGTGGGTTGAAAGAAGGACACCTGGGGCCAGCACATGACCCTCTGGCCCCTGAGTGTCAGCTGTACTCCTGTCTCTCCTTGCCCATCCAGTTTGGAGTTTCAACATGTCCTCCTGTTCTTACTTTTTTGATTGATTGCTTTTAGAGAGATGAAAGGAGAGAGAGAAACACTGATTTGTGGTTCCACTTATTTATGCATTCATTGGTTGCTTCCTATGTGTCCTGACGCCTGCGTCTGTGTGGCCATTCTGTTCTGTTTCATGGGTGTGTGCTGACATCACTCCCCCTGGCTGTGAATGCTGCGCCTGTCACTCCTCACCGCCACCCTAGCCTCCACCGTAAACGAAGTAGATCATACTGATGACAAAGGAGTCTCAGTCCAGCTGACTGTCCCTCTCTCCTCCTCCTCCTTCACGTCCCCGAGAGACAGGAGATCAAACCCACAACCTTGGCGTATCGGGATGACAGCCTAACCAACGGAGCAACCTGTTCCCCTGTTTTAGCACGTCTTAATTCGGGCTACTGTAGCAGAATGCCGTAGACTTACAGGCTTATGAGCCACAGGAATGTATTCCTTACGGTTCTGGAGGCTGGGAAGCCCAAGACCAAGGTATTGGCAGACTCAGCGTCTGTGAGGGTCTGCCTCCTGGCCCTAGATGGCTACCTGCTAGCAGAAGGGGCAAGAGGGCTTGCTGGGGTCTCTTTTCTAAGGGCGCCAGTCCCATTTGTGGGCCTCCTGGCCTAACCACCTCCCTAAGGCCCACCTCCAAATACCAGCACATGAGGGGTTAGGATCTCAACATAGGAATTTGGGGGGACACAAACATTCAGCCCATCACAGCAGCTCAACCAAATCAATAAGCACACCCAGAGTATTTAGGTTTTGTGTAGCTTCTGCTGGGAGTTTGTGTGGGGGAGATACCACAACAAAAAGACAAGACCTGATCCCAAGGAGCTTGCTGATTAAGAACTCAACAAGCCTGCATCTAATACAGAAAACAACTTGGGAGTAGAAAATCAGGGACACCCATAGGGTCATATGCCAAAGGCAGCGATCGCAAGTCCCTCAGTGTCTACTGCATCCGTCCCAACCTCGCAACCTAGCGCCAGCACTTCTCCTTTCCTAGCCCACTACTCCCTTCTTCCCTCGGGGTGAGGGCAGACTATTTCTTACTGGCCCCACCCCCCACCCCATCCCCGGATCTCTTTAGGGCTGACTCATTACATTGGAGCCTGACACGTAATTTTTGTTCATCCTGTGCACCTTTCTCCAGCCTCCTGGGGATGTGAAGGAGCAGGAGGAGAGAGGGACCAGTCGGCTGGACCGAGACTCCTTTGTGCAGAGGTGACAGTGCCACAGTGGGGCTCTTCCAGGCCCTACCCAGCACAGCAGCCTCCTCCGGGGGATCCTGTAGCTGTACAAGTAAGACAAATATGGAATGCTTACCTTTGTGGCCTGTGGAAAAGGCAGACAGACCCCTAACATTTTCCTCACATCATCTCATTAAATCCACACAACAGTCCTACAAGGTGGGGAGTTTATTCTATTTTACAACTGAGGAACCGAAGGCACAGAGAGGGAAAGGCACTTGCCCTGCCCAGAGCGTAAGCGGTGCCGCCAAGATTTGAACCCAAGCAGTCTGGCTTCAGCATCCCTGGTGGACACCACTGTGCACGCTGCCAAATCGGCTCATTCTAGGAATTTCCCTTTTCCTTGCCACAACGTTAGGAACCGAGTTACAGGCCATTCTGAGTAAGGACCAGTTCCCCTCCTCCCTGAATGAGGAAAGGGAACTGGGGCCCAAGAGAAGAGGATTTCCAGAAGGGACTGCCATTTTTGGCTATTTCCCCTCAATGCTCCCCAGGCAGGGAGCGAGCTCTAGCTTTTGATTTGTCAGGTGTCTGTCTTTCTAATGAACGCCAGCGTCAGCCTTTTTTTTAGCAGGAGCCCTTCCTATAGCTGGAATCCCAAACCCTGTGGCTCAGGATCCAGTCCTCTGTGAGAGCCAGAGACAGCACAGCAAGTACTGGCGCGGGGTAGAGTTTCCGGTGATGATGTTCCCTTCGCCTCGTCTATAAAAAGCATCAGCATGATCTACCCCATTTATGGTGGAGGCTAGGGTGGCGGAGTGTGCGGGAGGAGGAAGAATCAGGCTGAAACAGCTCCTCTTTGCCTCCCTAGATTCTCTTCCAAAATCCTGTCAGCACTGCCAGTTGGAAAATATTTTTCTCCCTCCCTTTGTCTTCTTTCTTATTTAAAAAAAAAAAAAAAAAAAAAAGCCATCTGGTGTCAGATTCACTCCTGGCACATCATAAAGGGTAGCACTAAAAATGTCCCTGAAAAACTAAAGCAAACCACAGCAGTACACATGGGACTTAATCTTAGCATCCTAGAATTTCCGAGTTGCTAGGGGCCTCAGAGATCAAACGTTCCCGGTCCACGGAGGACACCAGGCCCGGCGGGATTAGAGCATGCTTTCAACAATGTTTATTGAGCGCCTACTATGCTCACGGCGCTCTTCAGGCCGGAGAGATTAATCGTGAGCACAAAAGACAAAAATCCCTGGCTGCTTGGACTGTTCAGCGGGAGGTTCTCGCCTGGCCTTCGGGCAGGCCTGTGTCTCAGCTTCCCGAACGGCCCGGTGCTCCCAGCCCGGCCGCGCGGCGGCCCCCTCCGCGCTGAGCCCGCCGGGCCTGGGCGGCGCCGCTTCCCGCCCGGCCGCGCTGTTTACATTGGGGCGCAGCTGCCGCGGCCCCGCCGGCCGCGTGTAATCTCCCACCGCTTCCTCCCGCGCCGCCGCGGCTCCGCATTCCTCAGGCTTGAGCAACAACTTTCCCCCCGAAGGCGGCTGGGCCCGGGCCAGCGGGCCGCGTCGCCAGCAGGGCCTCCTAAGGGGGTGCGGGCTGGGTCTCCGGTTCCTCCGCCGGGGCCGGCGTGGCGGGGCGGGGCGGGGCGCAGCGCCCTAGTCCCTCCCGCCCGCTGTGCGGGGCTGGCCTCGGACCAGGTGGGTGCGTGGGCCTGACCCTGGCCTTGACCCTCCAGCTGGTCCAGGCTGACCGCCCAGCCTGGCGCCCTGCACCGGGAGAGCGCGCAGGGCTTCGTTTTATTTTTCACTCCAGTTCTGAAGATTTTTTTTTGACGTCGGAAAGAGGAGGGTGTGTAGTAACTACAGAAGAGAGGTCCTAACCTATTTCTTGGTCTGGATCTAAATATTATAACAATCATATAAATACAAGCGCTTTTATCCTTTTAAAAATATATATATTTTTTAAAAATTGATTTCAGAGAGGGAGAGGGAGAAAGAGATAGAAACATCAATGATGAGAGAGAATCATTGATGGGCTGCCTCGGAGCCTGAAACCCAGGTATGTGCCCTGACCGGGAATCAAACCGTGACCTCCTGGTTCATAGGTCGACGCTCAATCACTGAACTACACCAGGCCAAGCACTTTGATCCTTTAAGTACTCTCATGCCTACTGAGCTTCAATGTAGCCCTTGGTTTCTTACTACTTTCCTCATTTTACAAATGAGAAAGCCCAGAGACATAGTTCCGTGACTAGTCAGGAGCAGAGAAGAAGTTCGTCCTACTCAGTGTCCTCTCTGGTCTCCTAACTCTCAGGTCCAGCAAAGTCCCCCCCGGACTCTGATGTAATGGGAAGAGAAACTGGCCCCATTTTTCAGTCCTGGAAGCTGAGTGTGGGAACCTGTGGGTGGTGTGGGGTTAGATGAGCAGATTAAACTCTAGAGTCATTAAAATAGCAACTCTAGGAGGGCAGGTCACTACTGTACTGTCCTCTTGGCTCAGAAGACAATGCTTGGCACATAGTAGATGCTTAATAAATATTTGTTCAGTGGATGAATGAATGTAGCAAAGGTCTTCAGATTCTCAACTAAGAAACATGTATCCTCTCTTTTTGCTCTTTTACTTTCCATGTAAACTTATGCTGTCTCTCTTCCTACCTCTTAAACTTTGACTTATGTTTTTGTTGTTGTTGTTGTTGTTTGGTTAATCCTCAGCTGAGCATATTTTTTCCATTGATTTTTAGAGAGAATGGGAGGGAGAGGGAGAGACAGAGAGAAACATTGATGTGAGAGAGACACATCAATTGGTTGCCTCCTGCACGCACCCCGACCAGGGCTGGGGAACCTGCAACCAAGGTATGTGCCCTTAACCAGAATCGAACCTGGGACCCTTTAGTCCAAGGGTCAACACTCTATCCACTGAGCCAAACCAGCTATGGCTTGACTTGTGTTTTAAAGTCTGTTTTGGTTTTGTTTCATTTTAATATGTAATTTGGGATCATTTTAGTCGTACCAAAAAGTTGCAAGTCCCTCCCGCCAGCTGTGGTGGGCTGGACTAAGGACCAGGTGGATGGATGGGCCTGACCCTGGTAGTTCTCATATACTCTTTCCCAGCTTCCCCCAAAGTTAACATCTTACCTACCTATGGTACATTTGTCCAAATAAAGACATTAACATTGGTGCAATATTATTAACCAAACTGCACACTTTATTTGGATTTCATGCTTTTCCATGCATGTCCTTTTTCAGTTCCAAGATCTAATCATTGCATTTAGGGCTGGAAGCCTATTAATATGTAATCTAGATCTCATTGTGTAGGGTCTCGCTCCTTGGCAATGAGGCAGGAGGCAGAGTACCTGGCACTGGACTGAGCTCCCTGTCCTGGGGGCCTAGGACACACTTTGAGCCCTGGATTTCCTAAGAGAGCTATTAAGGCATCTCTTCTGGATCTGCCTGCTGTCTCTGGTAGCATCTGATGAAAATCCAGACCCTCTTGGCCCCTCTCCCCCACCGTATACACACCTGAAAAGAAGATGGCCATGCTGCTTCAGCTGACCCAGGTCTGCATTGCCTTTGGGAACTGACTTCTCTGTGCCGCTCGTCACTTACCTCCCATTCCTCGTTCTTCCTGAGGGGCAAACCCCTACTCATCCACCTCCATCCTCATTGCTCCCTTTTCTCCATCCTGGAACCATCTTCCAGCCTGAAGCCCTCAGGGGAGCGACTTCTATTTGGGGCTGTTCCTTGGTCACGGCTCACCATTGAGCTAGCCTTGGAGTCGGACATGAGTGGAGTGAGGGGCAGTCCATTTATTCGGATAACCAGGAGCATGGCTGGGTCACAGAGATGAACAATTCTGACCCCTGCTCTCCAGAATCTTACCATCTGAGGACAGACACTTGCCTACATTGTGGGATGTGCCTTAATGGGGACACTGTGTGTGCAGAGCCGTGTGGCGGCACAGAGGGGCAGGGCCCAGCGGCTGGGACTGGAGGAGCATAGGGACTGTTTCTAGAGGAGGCCATGCTTGAGTTGGGTCTTGAAAGATGGAAAGGTAGTGGTGAGTGCCCAGGAAGGGGGCAGAGAGAGGAGAGAGGAAGGGCGTTCCCAGAAGAATAGGTAATAGGTGTGGAGTGCAGAGGCACTTGAGAGCAGGGCATTTTCAGTGAACTGCGGAGTCGCTCAGAGTGGCTGCAGCCGGAGGGTGTTTAGGAGAGGCGGGGTGGGAGACAAGCTGGACAGGGAGAACAATCAGGTCTTAGGTGCCACAGTACTTTGTTCAGCTGGTGGTGAGGGCTATGAACCAACTTACGTCTTAGAATGGTCTCTTGGGCAGCTCTTTGGAACCTGAACTGAATTTGGGGGCCACCTGGTGGGCGGCTGCTATGAGACTCCAGGCAAGAAGCACTGGGGTCTGAACCAGGGCAGTGGGGTTGGGTCAGAAGGGACAGACACCAGAGAGACTTCGGAGGCAGGGCTTAGTGATTGTGGGGTGGAGGGGGGCTGGTGAGAGGTGATGGGGCTTAAGGGGGCTTCAGAGCTCTGGCTTGCAGGATGAGAAGGAGACAGAGGGGAAGCGAAACGAGCTGGAGTTGTTCCCCTTGACACACACGTGAGCATCTTGAGGAGGGGGTGGCGATGGGTGCTGCATAAATAGGATGGCTGAGCCCCAGTTTCACAGCCAGAGGAGGACTGTCTTAGGGTGGGGAGGTAGTTACAGAACAGGCCAACTGAGGTTGTAGCTCCAGGGGCATCTGACCTAGGAGACGCTGGTGGGAGGGTGAGGTAGAGGGGAGGGCAGGAGAGGGGGAGGCGTGGCGCTGGAGGAGATGGAGTGGGGGACGGAGAAGAAGGTGCAGTTTGGTTCAGGAAACTGAGGGCAAGGTCACCAAGTCATTCCAGATGCAGAAGCCAGAGTGGGACTCAACACCTCCTCTAATCTGGGAACCGACTAGATGGGGACAAGGCGGTCCACGGGGCCCTGAGAGAACGCTCAGGGCTGGGATGTAAGCAGGTGTGTGAGCTTCCCTGTCGTTGGCCGTTTCAGGACCTGCTGGGATTCTGGAAGTGGCTGGAATCTCACGTGAAGGCTGCTTCCTCTAGTTGTGGGAGGGGAGAAGGCACCTGAAACACCCATGGGGACAGCTCAAGCAGCTGGGAAGGGAAATAGAGCAGATTTCTAGTAACGAGCCCTGCAGAAATTTCGATTCTTAGCTGAACACTGTCAAGAACTTTGAAGATCTGAGATTTTATCTCACTTACAAGCTAATAAATTAGTCCCTGTCATGGTGCTGGCAGGAGCTGAGACTCCGGGGTCAGAGACGAAGGACAGTTCATGACTCACAGCAGTAGCAGTAGGAGAGCATCAGCCGCAGTTCCCGCAGGGCCACAAAGAGGGCAGGTGAGGCCTGGACACACCGTGGCTTGCATTTTAGGAGAGGAACCCGAACATGGGGAACCTACATCTTTTAAAATGGGCAACATGACTGCTCTTTGCTCTGGAGGAAGGCACTGTATCCTTTCCATGGATGTTCCTATGTCCTGGAAACGAGAGTGGAACAAAGGACAGTCAATGCTTCACTTGAAAGATGTGCAGAAATGGACTAGAACCCTGGAGAAATGTCTGCCAACAAACACATGGTCATATAAAACAAACAACACATTTCCAGCCTCTCTTGCAGCTAGGTGTGACCATCTAAATAAGCCGTGGTCTATTAAGCGCGAGTATTTTTGTGGCAGCTTCTGGGAAATTGCAAAAATGCTGGCATGTGCCCTGGGCCCCTTCTTCCCATCTCCTTTGCTCTGGTGGCTGGTGGGACGTGGAGATCATGTTGGAGCGTGAGCACCATGTTGGGCCAGGAGTGGCATGTAAGGACTAAGAATGGCAGAACCACAAGAGGCAAGGGGCCTAGGTCTCTGCTGGTGGTGGAGCAGACAAACTAGGTCTGTGATGATTGTCTTCGGACTTCTTTACATGAGAGAAAAATAAGTTTCCATCTTGTTTTAACTTTATTTTTTTTTTTTTTTGCTATATGCAGCTGGATTTTATTCTAACTGATACGGGGCTGCTAGCACAGAGGAAGACCCATGGAAGGTAAACCTGTCAGCAGAGAGAAGGGTTTGGGGCACTTCCTTCTCCCCCGCCCCTCCCCCCCAGCCTCAGCAGTGACAGGGGGAGGGACAGGGAGTCACCTCTGGCTTGTTCACCACCCACTGGTGATGCCCCATTCACAAGGGGGCCCGGCTGGCCACGCGACCCAGCGGCGTCCATTTGAAGGCAGCAAGCAACAAGCTGGCTCCATTCACAAACCCTGTCTTCCTTTGAAAACCAATCACCGTGTGAAGCGTGACTGGGTGGTGGCCAGCGCTGGCCCATCTGTCACGCCCTTTCAGAGAACCAAGCGATGGCAGAGGCCTGGGCCCAGCCAGCCCCTCTCCCTTTGTACCCCAGGGACACGCACCGTAATGAGATCCCAGCGCCTCCTGAATTATTCAGAGCTGCCCTGAGTGTCAGTTTTATTATAAACATGCAGATTGCTCCCAGCTCCAAACTTCCAAATGTCCAGCAGCCTCTCCCTCCAGCACTTCCCACTGGCTGCTCTGTGCCTGTGGCTTCAGACTCCCCGGGCCTTCACGGCCTAATTTGCCTTTCATTGGTTCCTACCTGCTGGCAGGCATGAAGGCCTTCGTGCCCTTTACCCAGGGCTTCTTCAGGCCCCATTCTTTGCTCAGCAGCTGTCCTCACCTCCACCCCAGCGATCCTGCCTCTTCCCTGTCTCCTCCTGGCTTCACCGCCCAAGTTGGTGACATCAGACTCTTCCAAGCGCCTGCCGGCTGGGGACGTGTTAATAACAGGATCCTCCACTTCCGTGGGCCTCTGTGTAATCTGTGTCCTTGAGAGGCCTTAAGCCACTAGGCCTCCCCTCCCATCCTCTGTGTTCTAGTCCCAACTCCACCTCTCCCCTTGCCCCACAAGCCCCAGGGTCCCAGTTCTCTGCGGAGTTGGTCTGGTACCCCCCGCCCCCCGAAGCTGGTAACGAGGCAGAGATGGTAATGCACATTTAAGAGTAATGAAATGCAGTGATATTTCAGGCCTGACAGGCCTATTTCTGGCAGCCTTAGAATTAAAGTGTGAGGCTTTGTACTGCAGCTGCTACTAGGAGCCTTCAGAGTTTTTCTAAAGATGTGAATAAAGCTTCCAGGGTTTCAGCTCAGATCACTGTGGCTATTTATCCTGCTGCTGCTTTCATTGTACCTTTTTATTTGAAATTTTAGAGCTTTTAGATGAAGGGAACGCAGCAGCAAGTGCAAAGCATACAAAATACCCTGGTGGGGGAGCATGTCCTGGTTTTCTCGATTGTTCCTGGCAGCTCTGGGGAGGAGGAACGGCTCATGGGGCTGCCTCGCCCGGAGCGCTGCCTCTGTCTGTCCTGTGAGTGGGCTCCTCCTGGACTCTAGCCGTGTGGCAGGGCGTGGGGCCCCCTGAGAAAGCTCTGGGAGGAAGTCCATGGCACCAAGATTGATGGGGCCGGGCACGGGCTGGCCCTCCCTGGCCGCCTCACGGCTGTGCGCTGTGTATGTGCCGTCCTTGGTTGGGGAACTTGGCAGGAAGGAATAGATCCACTCCGGGCCAACAGTGAGAGCTCACGCTACAGACTCCATCCAGGAAAACCGGCCTGCCGATTCCTGTCCCTGCACCCATACTCACCCCACTGTGGCCACCGGGAGAGCTGGAGCCATCCACCAGGAGAGGCCACGTGGGACGAACTTGGGGGTGAATCTTGGCTCTGCTCACCAAATGCAGTGCCCGGGCAAACCACGTCCCCTTTCTGGACCTCAGTTTCTCTCCCGTAAAATGGGGACAGTGATGCAGCATTTATGGCTCAGGTCCTTGTGATGTATGTCAGTCTCAATATTGAGTATTAATACTTAGGAGTCGAGCTGGCTAGGCTTGCTTCCTAGCACTGCCACTCATGTGGCAAGCCCACCCCACCCTGGGGCAGTGAAAAGAGAAGGGGCTTTGGCATCAGAGGCAAAGCTCCTGCAGTTCCGGGCTTTGTGAAGTGGACAGGTGAGAGTGAGTCCTAGTTTCTTCACCTGTCAGACTAGGGATAATGAGTACTCTCCTCAAAGGGTGATGCTGAGGGTTACGTGAGATCATCTTTGTAAAGAACCCACACAGTGTCTGGCACATAGTAGGTGCTGTGCAAAAAATGGCCCGCTCCCCCCTCCTATTCTTGCCCCTCTGCTTCTGTTCAAAGGAGGGAAGCATTTGGCCCAGCCACCAGCTCACAGGAAATGCAGGAGGAAGCAAGCATGTCAGATGTCAGCAGGGGTATTCCACCAGCAAAATTTAGAATGTGGGGAATGCTATAGGACCAATGACCCAGAATCCTCAACTCGTAAATGACAAGGGAGAGGGAGACGGAGAACCAACGGGAATATGTGGATGGTGTTTGGATTCAGATGAACCAACTGGGGGGAAATGAGAGACCATGAGGGAAATGTTGCTAATGGCTGGATGTTTGATAACCTTAAATAGTTATTGTTAATTTATCACAGACTGTAGAAATTACAGATTAAATGATATGGTAACTAGGATTTGCTTTAAAAGAATGTACTGGAGTCCTGCCAGCATAGCTCAGTGGTTGAGCGTAGACCTGTGAACCAGGAGGTCGAGGTTCGATTCCCGGACAGATGGCAGGCTCTTTCTCAGGGCGGGGTGTGCAAGAGGCAGCCTAGCGATCGTTCTCTCTCGTCATTGATGTTTCTGTCTCTCTCTTCCTCTCCCTTCTTCTCTGAAATCAATAAAAAAAAATGTTTTTAAAAAATAGGCAGTATCTTTTCTGGATAGGAAGTGTCTCTCCCATCTGTCTCTTCCTCAATGTCCTGCTAGCCCCTCCCACGTCTCGTTTCCGCCTCAGGGCTTGCCTGGACTATGACAACAGCTTCCTATAGTCTCCTAGCCTTTGGTCTTTCCAATTTCCTTCTCATTCTGTTGCCAAAGTTATTTTCCTAAAAAACAAACAAACAAACAAAAAAAACCCCCAACAACCCATGCCCAGCCAGCATTGCTCAGTGGTTGAGCATCTACCTATGAACCAGAAGGTCACGGTTCGATTCCCGGTCAGGGCACATGCCTGGGTTTCAGGCTTGATTCCCAGTAGGGGGCGTGCAGGAGGCAGCGGATCAATGATTCTCATCATTGATGTTTCTATCTCTCTCTCCCTCTCCCTTCCTCTCAAAATCAATACAATATATTTTAAAAACAACAGCAACCTGATCAAATCCTGTTACTTACCTGCTTAAAAACCTTTTGGCAGCTTCCTGTTGCCAAAAATCTATCAGAGTATACATCCTTATCATGACATTCAAAGCCCTTCACAGTCTAAACTCAGCCTTCTTGCCCAGTTCCAATCCCAGCCCCACCTCTGCCCCCTCAGGAAGCCCGGCTTCGGCCACACTAGCCAGCCTCTGGGACTGCTTTGATAGAGCTCTCCATTGGGCAGGCCCTCCTCCCTTGCCCCTAATTTCATCTATTGAAGACTAACATTTTTTTTCAAAGCTCGGTGCAAATGTTATTCTTCCTTCATGATTTCTGGAAGTTTTTACACCAAATATCCCTGCCTCTCTGTCTTCTGACATATGGTAGAATCTAGCTTCCTGGCTCTCTGAGGTTGATTTGAGCCACGTGACCAGTTTCAGCCAATGGGTTGTCAGTGGAAGTCATACATTTTACTTCTGAGCCAAGAATCAGTTGCTAATTCAAAACCCTCCTGAGCTCTCTCCCTCTGGCTCAGCAATATCCCGATATTGGCTGCTTCACCAGACTGGGTTCTGGTGTGAAAATGATGCCAAGCAGTAGAACCTCCTGTCCACCATGAGGCTGTGTCGTGTGGGATAAATAAATCTGCGGGGCTGTTTGTTTCTTTAGTACTGCCTAGTCTACCCAGACTGATCATTCTTCTCTCCCTGATTTAGAATTAGCTGTTTAACTGTGCTATTCTCCGTACTTTTGCATTATAGTCCTGTGTATGTAATGCGTCTTGGTGATACAGCCCTTCAGGTCAGGAATCCTATCTTATGGTCTTTGCATGTTGGCCCCCAGCTCTTAGCACCGTGCCCTGCAGAGCAGAGGTATAAACTGAGCACCCAGCAATATGGCGCCATGGTCGGTGCAGAGGGAGTGTGTGCAGGGGTTAAGATGTGCCACCCTGGCCCGGTGCTGCTCAGTGCTTAGAGTGTCAGCCTGCACACCCCAGGGTCACAGGTTCAATTCCCAGTTGAGGGCATCTACCTAGGTTGCAGGTTCAATCCCTGACCCACCCAGGTTGGGGTGCAGGCAGGAGGCAATCTATCAATGTATCTCTCACCTCTCTCTCTCTCTCTCTCTCTCTCTCTCTCTCTCTCTCTCTCTCTCTCTCTCCCCCTGTCTTCCACTCTCAATGGAAAGAAATATCCTCGGATGAGGATTAACAACAACAAAAAAAGATGTGCCACCCCTGTGGAGGCCCCCCCACCCTACTTAGTCCTGGGAACTGTGATGGTTTGGAAATGGAGCCCGGATCTGGCTTCGTGTTCTCAAGGGATGGTATGCCCAGCCCCAGGGAATGGATCATGAGGGGTCTAAGCCAGTCATAATAACCCCCTTCCCTTGTGGTTATGATTAGTGTACACATGGGCACAGGAACCTCTGATCAATGAGATGTAAGGGAAAGTCTCCTTCCCTCCTTGAAAAGCAGAAAGAGAAGAGAAATGTAAGACCTGCTCCGGTTTGGATTTCCCAGAAAGCAGAGCCTGAGGATGCAGGCGAATGGAAGGGACGGCGAGAAGCAGGGGAGAGGCAGTAGAGAGAGGGGAGTAGGGAGAATGCAGCAGGACAGGAAGACAAGCTGATAAAGGGTGCACTTCTGACCTTGTTCCATTGGGGCTCGATCCTGTTGGGGACCTTCTGAGGGACATCGGAATTGTCCCCCAAATGGCGGGAGGCCAGGGCATGTATCCAATGACTTTCACCGGTTGCCGGTTGCCCCTCATTTTACTGGAACTGGATGCTCACTAGCGATCTCCTAGTGACCAGCATCCACGGGCCTGGTTCTCTCCGATGCCTTCTTTGCTCTGCCTGTCCCCCACTTCCGGCTCCTGCACTGTCTTCTGCCCTGGTTTCCCCTCCAGCGCTTCCCGCAGCCTCTCTGGCCACATCTCCTTGCTTCCCGCCCCAGGCTCCTTTTTCCCCTCCACCCTGTAGATGATCTCCGGGATTCTATTCTGGTCTCCCGCACTTCTACCCACTCTCGCTGGGCACACCAATTCATGTCATGGTTGCAACTGTTACTGTTGTGATGCCAGCTCCCAGATCTACACCCCCAGCTCGCTCTCTCCTGGATTCCGCAGGCATATATCTACTCACGCACCCACCAAATACTTACTGCGCGATTTGAATATGCCAGGAGATGAGAGAAAGCCGTGAACAGGAGCACCTTCCAGGAGTGCTAGGCGAGATGGAGCTAGTGGACAAAACCGAAGTCAACAGAAATAATTTTAGATCCGATAAGACAATAATACAGGTCAGTGGGATAGAGCGTGTGCGCGCGCTTTGCTGGCACTATTTGAGAGTGATGCTTTGAGGGGGTGGCATCCGAGCGGAGACCAGGTAGTGGCATCTGTCCTTGGTGGCGGTGCAAGCGCAAAGGTCATAGATCACTGATTAGTGTGTTTGAGGATGAGAAGGAAGGCCAGTGTGGCCAGAGCTATGTCAGCGCAAGGCAGCGTGGTGAGAGATAAGTTCAGAAAAACAGCAGGGCAGGTCAAGTAGGCCAAGGTGAGCTGGCTTTTAATAGGACCTCAGGTGATGACTGTGTATGCTTTGCACACATTTGAGAACTGGGGTAGACGGAGAAGAGAAACTCATTTTAAAATGTTTTGTTTTTTTTAATTAAAATGTATTCTTAAAAAGTATTTTGGGCCCTGGCTGGGTAGTTCAGTTGGTTAGAGCATTGGGCTGATTCACCAGGGTTATGAGTTCAATCCCCAGTCAGGCCACATGTAAGAATCAGCCAATGAATGCACAAATAAGTGGAACAACAAATCTCTCTCTTTCAAATCAATAAATAAAAAGTTTTTTTGAAGTACTTTGGAAAGTATGGAACAGTATAAAATACAACCACCACTGCCTAGTGTCCATCATCCAGCTTCAACACCATCAACTTCATTTTACAAAAGTAGCCAGGAACATAGGAGGAAAACCAGAGGAGTATTGTGTCCGTAAAGCATGTCCAAGAGAGAGAGGCCAGCAGTGGCAAATAAAGGCGGAAAGCCACGATAGGTTTAGCAGAGGTTTTATCCCTGTGGTCCCACGAGCACCTCACCGTGAACATGGCGGTTAAGGCGCTGGCATTGCCCACACTTCCCTTCAACCTCTTCTCCTCTTGTTTCCTGTCAAATGTCTTCAGTGACTCCTGTGTGGGATGAAAGCAGGCCTGAGGCTTGGGTGTGGTTTCTGGGAGGTGACCCCGGGAAGCAGGAGTGGGGGGAGCAAGGAGAGTGAGGCAGGGAATGAGGAAAAGCCATGAAGAGTGTGGCTACCACTGTGGCTCACTCTGCCTGGGCCCCGAGGAACTGGGTGGAACGAGTCTCAAATTGCCCTTCAGAAGAGCAGAAGCTTAGGGTATCTATGCAAAGGTCTCTGGTCCCCACTTCTTTTTTTAAAATACGTTTTTATTGATTTCAGAGAGAAGGGAGAGGAGACAGAGAGATAGGAACATCAATGATGAGAATCACTGATCGGCTGCCTCCTGCACGCCTCCCACTGGGATTGAGCCCGCAACCTGGGCGTGTGCCCCTGACCAGAATCGAACCAGGGACCCTTCAGTCCACAGGCTGACACTCTTTCTACTGAGCCAAACCAGCCAGGGCTGGTCCCCACTTTTTGAAGGTTGTGCCGGGATCATTAACCTCCCTTTATACTGGGCTGCCCTGCACGCTGGCTGAGGGAGCTCCCCAGGCTTCCTCAGGCAGAAAGGCAGAGATGTGGGGGCCACCGAGGAGGGATGCTATTAGTGCTGGGGGACTGTCTGCTGCAGCTGCCGCCGAATACGAGGTGGCCGAAGGCAGGTACCCAGGGCACCTAAAATTGTCTGCTGCAGCTCCTGTCACCTGCACGATAGAATCGACACTCCTCATTGTGACATTGATATCCCTCTATCACCTGTGCCTGAAACGTGGGAGTCATTCTAAATATGTCACTAATCGCCTCTTCCTTGTTTGTCTCGGCAGCCACCCCTTTAGTTCAGGTGGTCATTTCTGGAGGACCTTGATGATGATCTTTCTATCTTTTATTAAGCACCAGTGCCACCAAACAAATGATATAACTATGAGGAGTTCAAGGTGCTGTAAGCACAAGGGAGTAGATGGAGGGTATCTAACCCAGTACTAGGGGCTCAGGGAAAGCTTTCCGGAAGAAGTGACATCTGAGATGAAACCTGAGGATTGCGTAGGAATTAGCCAGGCAAAGAGAGGAAAGCATGTGTGAGAGCTGAGGAAGAGCATGGCAAATTTGAGACCCTGAAGAAAGGTCAGTTCATTCGAAGTGTGAGGAAGAGAAGAGAGAGAGGTTGAAGATAAACAATGACCAGATCATACAGCATCCTGCAAACTTTATTAACAAGCATTGACTGTATTCTAAAGGAAATGGGAAGCTTGAAGAATTTAAAACAAGAGAGTGATGAGGTCGAATCTTTGTTTTAGTAAGATCACTTCGGCGTAAGTTTGGGAAAACAAGCTAGTGGATCACATGAGATTAGAAAAAGAGACAGCAGTTGGCCAGACAAGAGAGGATGATGTTCTGGACTAGGCCAGTGGCAGTTGCGAGGGAGAAAAACAGATTAATTGGAGAGAGATGTAAAGGTAGACTCAGAAAGACGGTGCGGAGTGAGAGCAAGGAAGATGTCTGTGATGATGCCCAGGTTTCTGGCGTGGCAGAGGGGGGTGCATTAGTTAGGATGGGTTAGGTCATGGCTGCAGCAAAGAACTCCAAATCTCAGTGGCTTAATACAACAAAGATTTACTTCTTCTTCTTGCTCCATATCTATCACAGATCGATACATGGTTCTCGGTACACACTTTCATAATCACTTTAGACAGAGAAAGAGGGAATGTGGCAAATCCCTTAAAATTAGTGCTTGGTGTTCTTTAGCCAAAACAAGTCTCGTGGCTTTTCCTCATGTCAAAGGGGCAGGAAAGTGCAGTCCTATCATGTGATGGGCGGGGGGCTGGACGTGGTGGGGGAACAGCACTAATGATTATCACAGAGAATTATACTGCCATTCACAGAGATGGGGAAATGGGTATGACCAAGTCTGGGATCTAACACCCCCCTCCAACGTATCTTCTACTGCGTGGCCAGAATCTTTGTTCTGATAGAAGTCTCCTGTCATTCCTCTGTTCAAACTCTCTTCAAAAGCTCCCTGTCACCTACCTGGTAACTTCATAAATCTACAGTGTGGCTCTGGGGCCTTTCATGGCTTGGCCCTTGCCTACCTGTCCATCCCCTCTGCTGGCATTCCTCTCTATTCCAGCTTTTCCCTCCCCCTTTATTCTCCAGCAGGACCTGAGTGCCCTGAGTATGCCAGACTTTCTTAGTTTCTATGCCCTCAGGCATGCTTTTATCTCTGCCTGAAACGCCCTCCTTTATCCTTTGCCTCCTTATCTACCTGGAAAGTACCTGTTACTCTTTCCAGAAACCTCCCTAAATTTCTCCAGGTGTTAGTCCACCTTCTTTTATTCCCTCGGTTAATGTTATCCCCATTTCTGTTATAGTGCGGACCTCCTTTTGGTGACACCGTGTGGGTCTCTGTTTTCCTTTCCAGTTGATTATAAATTCCTTGTCGGTTGCCTACCTGGTAGCCATTCCCTTCCTTCTTCCATAGGACAAGGTCTCCCCTTAGATTATTTCACCCATTCCCAGCCAGGGGATTTGGGTGGGATGGGCTCTCATCCCAACTATCCTTAAGCTAACCAGTACTCCGGCCACAGTAGTTGGTTCAGGGTCGAGCACTTGACTTTCAAATGAATGAGAAAATATGAGTCTCTGGACTTGTAAGGCAGTTACTAGTATTAGGATATGAGTCTGGAATATCTGTATCCACTTTATGACTGTAATGGGAGAACCTGGAGGTGCTGGAACCTGAAGGCCACTGTATGAAACATGGTGATGAAGCCACTGTGAAAGGCTGCTGATAGAAGAGGGGGAAACTGAGTCCTTGGTGACAATTGTATGAACTCTTGGATCAAGCCTTGCTCAAAGCCAGCTCTTTCTCTGGACTTTAGAGCACTGTGAGCCCATAAATTATTTTTATTATTTAATCAGTGAGTTGGATTTTTGTTTATTCTAACCTAAAGAGTCTTAACTAGTATAGCAATTAGTACCATGAGTGCGTGTGTGTGTGTGGGAGGGGGGAGGGGCGGGATGCGGTTTCAAGGGGCAGGTCCCAGTGTGGTTTAGTGAATTGTGAGTCATCCCATTCACCAAGAGGTCACTGGTTCGATTCTCCATCAGGGCACATGCCCAGGTTATGGGCTCAATCCCCAGGAGGGAGCATGCAGGAGGCAGCTGATCAGTGTTTCTCTCTCACCCTCTCCCTTCCTCTCTATCTAAAAATCAATAAAAACTATTTTTTAAAAAGGCAGGACCTAAAAGATGGAATTGATTCAACCAAGGAGGTATGAGGAAGGGCAATAAGAACCCCTATGTCTTGGGTTGAAAAACGGGCAACCTAATACATCTAGTTATTCAGTTTCCTGTTGAATCTTGGGATGCAGATCATGTGCCTACTGTGGCTGTAGCAGTACATTACTTAGTAGAGATATTTAGTGTTAGATTGGGCTGGCTCCTTGTTGCTACTAGTAAAGTACTGCAAAGGGAAAACTCATGCTCAAACTAGCCTACCCAAAGGCAGAAAAGGAAGAAAACACAGCTTAGCTACAAGAAGCCCTTCCTGCCTATGATCAAAGTTGGCTGATATTCTGGCCCTGGCTGGTATTCTCAGTGGTTAGAGCGTTGGCCCTCGCACCAAAGTGTTGAGGGTTAGATTCCCGGTCAAGGGCACATACGTGGGTTGCAGGTTCAATCCCAGGCCTGGTTGGGGCACATGCAGGAGGCAAACAGTCAATATGTCTCTCTCACATAGATGTTTCTCTCTTTTTTTCTCTCTTCTTTCCCACTCTCTCTAAAAATCAATGGAAAAAATGTCCTCAGATGAGGATTAACAAACAAACAAACAAACAAACGAACAAAGATGGCTGATGTTCTGGAAACTGGCAGGATTAGAAAACCCTGGAAACTTTGCCTCTAGATATATTAGTATAAGCAGAAATAGGGATAGGGGAATCCATTCTGTGAGATAAGACTGATATAGATGCATCTTGCTCCCTGGCTCTTTCCTGGTTTTATATTCTAGCTCATAAAACCCACCAGAAGCAAACAGACTGGAAGCCCACCAAGGGACTTCTAGTATCAAAGAAACTCTAGGCCCAGGTGACAATGGCCAGAGGCTTTTTAAAAAATCTTCACCTGAGGATATTTTTTCCATTGATCTTTAGAGAGAGAGTAGAAGAGAGGGAGGAGAGAGATAGAGAGAAACATCAATGTGAGAGAGACACATCGACTGGTTGCCTCCCGCATGCCCTGAGCCAGGAATCAAACCTGCAACCAAGGTCCGTGCCTTTGACTGGGAATCGAACCTGAAACCCTCGGGTCTGTGAGTCAGCGCTCTAACCATTGAGCAAAACAGGCCAGGGCTGGCCAGGTTTTTGAACTCCTAGCAAATCTTAGGTCCCTAAACACAGTGAATCAATCCTCATAGGAATATGCTAGAGCAATAATTCTTATACTTTTATGTATATAAGAAGTTTATTAAAAATATCAATTCTTGGGCTTCATCCCCGAAGAATATGATTCTTTCTATCTGGGATTGGGCTGGGGAATCTGCATTATTAATGAATGTCCCTGGTGATTCACATGTAGGTGATAGGGAACCCCACCGTGGGAGACGTAGCCTTTAGGGAAATGATTCAATTCCTTCAGGACTGGCAGCAGGACTGCATTGTCCGCACAGAATCTCGCAGTGTGTAGGGCACAGGACGGGAGCTTGGCAGAGCCTGGTCTACTAGACCTGAGAGGATGGGTCTCCAGAGCCAAGGGTTTGGGAAGCATGCAGGCTGTGATTCCAGAGACCGGCTTGCCTGAGCCCCTGCTCCCCTGCTCCTCGATTCTGCTTGATCCTGCTTTGCACCTACGGGGGGCAGCCTTCCCCAGACTCTGAGCTGGCAGCGGAATGTGCCCAGGATCCCCCGTCAGTGCCCCTTGTTCAGCCAGAGAGTTCTGGGCACATCTGTGGGGGTGAGGGATGTGCCAACGTTGGAGAGAGTGTTTATTAGGCTTCTCCCTGTTTATTTTCCTCCTCTACCACCTCGGGGCAGGGAGTGTTCTGGGAGCCTCAGTGAAGCAGTTCCACTTGCTGGCACCTTGTGTGACTCATGTGTCTCAGGTCCACACACCCTCCATCAAAGGCCTTGGAATTGTCAAGGTCAGGATATTTAAAACCACATTCTTGGGAGCGCTCTGGACACTGCCGACTCAGCTCAGGAAGAGGGAAGTGCCCAGAGGACAGCTGTCAGTGTTCCTGCCACCATGTATGGCACGTCTAACAGCACACACCAATTATGGGTATGGCCATATTGTTGTTTAGTTCTAGCTGGTGATGCCCAAGGGACCATATATTTCTCTTTATTCATTATCCTAAAGATTTAATTCAGCACCTACTGTGTGCCCGGCACCAGGGAGGATACAAAGATGTGTAGACACGATCCTACCCCAAATGGGAGCTCCCAGACTAGGAAGCAACATAGAGGCCCTGCAGAGAGACTCATGAATGATAATCAAACTCATAGTTATTACATGCTCACTATGGAGGGGTGTCCAACTTGGAGTGGTGGAGATGATGGTGGGGTATAGGGAAATATTCTGGAAGCAGGGTCCTGGGTTGAATATATAAAGTTAAGTGGAAGTTACCCAGTCTAAATTCAGTTTCTGGCAAAGATGGAATAACAGGGATGGAATTTGCCCTCCCATCTGAAGCAATGAAGAAGTTGTATATGAAGCAATAGTTCTGGACATCAGACAGCACAGGACAGTGATCCTCAAGGGAGAGGAAACAAATGAATGAGCCCTGTGGTCGCCTCGTGTACTGCCTTGAGAGTTTTAAGGCTGCAGCACAAAGAGGAGGAACCCAGGTGGGGTCCAACAGTTTCTCTGAGTTGAAGAGATGGAGCAAATAGTCCAGGGAGGTCATGGCAGCTGGAGTTTTCAAGGCAGAGTACCAGAGAGGAGTGAGATGTGGAGAGAGGAAGGAAGAGAGAGGAGGTGGTAGGGTTAGAAGGGTGGGGGAGAAAGATACCCAGGAATCTGCAAAGAGTTCCCTTGAGTCTTTAGCTGAGTACTGGTCAGAGCATTCTGTAACGAAACTACTTAGGGAAACAACCACGCAAAAGCAGAGGAAATAATTCTTGGAGCTCACACGAGGCAAAGAACAGTTTATGTTCCATTAGCCAGAATGGCAAACCTCATACACCACAAGGCATCAGATGGAGTACTCAGAAGGGGATTACCTCTGCATCGGATTAGTTCTTGAGTAGTTGATATTCTGGTCCCAACTAGCAAAGCTTAAAAGTGAGACTCAGAATAATCAAACACAGTAACTTTACTGTGTCCCAGAACATAGCTCAAAAGTATTTATAGAAATACAAAAATATCCAGCACCTACCAAGGCAAAATTCACAATGTTTGCCATTCAGTCCAAAAATCACCAGGCAGGCCTTAACTGGTTTGGCTCAGTGGATAGAGTGTCGGCCTGCGGACTGAAGGGTCCCAGGTTTGATTCCTGGTTGCAGGCACATCCCCAGTAGGGGGTGTGCAGGAGGCGGCTGATTGATGTTTCTCTCTCATCGATGTTTCTGTCTCTCTATCCCTCTCCCTTTCTCTCTGTAAAAAAATTAATAAAATATATATTAAAGAAAGAAAGAAAGAAAGAAAGAAAGAAAGGAAGGAAGGAAGGAAGAAAGAAAGAAAGAAAAAACAAAACAAAATCACCAGGCAAGCAAATAATCAGCAAAATATGACCCATAACAAGGAAAATCAAACAATCAATCAGTGGAAGCAGACCCAGAAATGACACAGATGTTAGAACAAGGACATTAATAGACAAAGACATTAAAACAGTTATATGTTCATGATAGTAAAAGAAAGATTAAGCGTGTTAAGTATAGGCATGGAAGATATAAAAAAGATCCAAGTCTAACAGAGATGAAAAATATAATGTGAAATATTTTTAAAGAGTACTGAATGTGCCCTAGCTGGTTTGGCTCAGTGGATAGAGCGGTGGCCTGTGGACTGAGGGGTCACGGGTTCGATTCCGGTCAAGGGCACATGTCCAGGTTGCGGGCTCGATTCCCAGTAGGAGTCATGCAGGAGGCAGCCAATCAATGATTCTCATCATTGATGTTTCTGTCCCTCTCTCCCTCTCCCTTCCTCTCTAAAATCAATAAAAATATATATTTTAAAAAAAGAGCACTGAATGTGATTAACATCAGCTTAGACACTGAAAAAGCAAACATTGGTGAACTTGGTGATACAGTCATAGAGACGATCCAAAATGAAACACAGGAAGATTAAAAATGGTAGCGAAGTAAGTGGATGCTGCATGGATATGCTCCCAAGAACAAATTGGAATTACAACTAAAATACAGAAAAACTCCCTGAATAATCCATGGAAGACTCGCAGGAGAGAACCCTGATACCCGAGGACCGAAAGTGGAGACTGCACAGAAACCAACCACTGGCATAAACATTATGGATCCAAGCCTTTTGAGAGAAGGGGAGCTGTTCAAAAAACGAGCTCTTTCCACTCCTGTAGTAGAACAACGTTCAGTATCTTCTGAGGCATCAACATTATCACCATCGAAGAAGAAGAAAGCAAAGCTAGAACATGGAGGATCATCTTCCTCTAAACAAAACTCAGCAGCGGGCAAGCACTTCATAAAGGAAAGCCAGCGCCACTAAAGATACCACTGTAAATATAAACAAAAGCAGAATGACAAAGCAGGCAGTGTTCCAGTTATCATGGGAAGGGTAATGTGCCGGGGCAGCACAGCCAAGGATTCGGCGAGCCTGAGTGGGCGTGGCGAAGGATGTAGAAAAGACAGACAAAGAGAATAAGCTGGGTCTAGGTGGATCTCCTGTGCCTGGCTGAGGCCACAGAGAGAGATCCAGACGGCCAGCTGAGCCTTTATTTTATAGCCAGAGGTAAATAAGGTAGTGGTCAACATAGTTACAATGTTCTTGTGAGTTTCACTTGTTTTGGCAGCACTTGCTGCACCTCCCACAGCCCATTAGCTACCCAGATAGGATCTAGGCATAAACGTCATAAGGTCAAGCTTAATTATGCTAAGAGGGCTGTGCCCTCTAAGCTGGGACTTGTTTGTGGCTGTGCCAACAGGTCAGTCCGAGGCTTAACCCTACAGCAGCTCCCTACAGGGTAAATTTTTTGAACTTGAAAACCAAGGTACTGATAAACAGATGTAGTGGTTTCATTCCATGGGCTGGAGCTCAGGGAGGCCATTCTTAGGATTCCACTTCTTGTATTGCCCTTTTGAATCTACAAAGAGATAGAAAATGAACATATGTAATCAGACTCTACAGATTTATCAATACAAATCTCAATGCTAAGATTTGTTAATAATTTATAGGCAATCGGAGTCTTCATTCTTTTCTGCCAGAATTAATCCCTGAATGGTATTAATTTAATAAATAAATTAAATACACACACACACACACACACACACACACACACACACAAGAAACACAGAGGGGGAAAAAGACTGAGGTAAGAAAAAAAGAACAGAGCATCAGTGATCTGTGAGAAAACTTCTGAGGGCCTAATATATGTATATTTGGAGTCCCAGAAAAAGGGGAGGGCAGAAAATATGTTTGAAGAAATAATAGCCAAATATATTCCAAGTTTGATAAAAAACTATAAACCCACAGATCTAAGATGCTCAGTGAACCCCTAACACAAGAAACTGAACTACACCAAAGCATATTATAATCAAATTGCTTAAATCCAGTGCTAAGTAAAATATCTTAAAAGCACCCAGAGAAAAAAGGCATTTTATGTACAAAGGAACAAAGATAAAAATGACAGTAAATTTTTTTTATCTCAATGAAAGCCAGAAGTCAATGGAGCAACATCTTTACAACACTGAAAGAAAAATTGTCACCCTAGAATTCTATACCCAACAAAAGTATCTTTCTTTCAAAAACTAAGGTGAAATGAAAACTGCTCCAGACAAAATGTGAAACAATTCAGCCTGGCTGGTGTGGCTCAGTGGTCGAGCATCAACTTATGCATCAAGAGGTCACTGGGTTCGACCCCTGGTCAGGGCACATGCCCGGGTGTAGGCTTGATCCCAATGCGGGGACGTGCAGGAGGCAGAAGATTGATGTTGATGTTTTTCTCTCATTGATGTTTCAGTTCCTCTCCCCTGCTCTCTCGCTAAAATCAATAAAAACACTTTAAAAAAATGTGAAAGAATTCATCAGCAGCAGACCTGTACTATAAGAAATGTTGACAAAATTCCTTCAAGCAGAAGGAACATTATACTAGATAGAAGTCTAGCTCTATACAAGGCAAGTAAGAGCACCGGGAAGGAGGTGTTCTATGATATATAATAATATAATTAGAATACCACAATTTTGAAACCCATAATGAATTAATGAATCTAGGCAATGCTGAACAATAGCTGACAATTCGACAAAAAGAGATACAACCAAATATTATATACATTGACAGAGGCACATTTCACCACCTATGTAAAAAACAGAAACAAAAAGAGATAATAATAATCAAACCAGAATCTGCCTTCGAGATCTAATTATCAATTTACAAGGTACACAGGGGACAAAGAAATGTGTTAAATAAAACCACTGTGTTTTACTTAAAAAAAAAAAAAATCCAGATAGGAAATTCTGTAGGATAAACAACCAGATTTGTTTTCATAAAAAACAAAACAAAACAAAACAAAAGCAAATTGCAGAGAGAGAGAGAGAGAGAGAGAGAGAATGAGAGAGACTGACCTTTACGTGGAGGGGGGACTACAAGAGACTTAAGAGACATGTCAATCAATCAATCAATCAATCAACCAATCACAATGTATGGATCTTGTTTGGATTCCTAGTTCAAACTCACTAAAAAGGAAATAAGATGATAAGACATTCAGGGAAATGTGAACACTGACAGGCATTTAAAGAATTATTGGAGAGAAAAACAGTTACCCAGGCCCAGAGGACGAAGACCCTGGGCCAGCATGGGAAAAGGCGGGCCACTTAGTAGGGAGGTGGGGGGACAGTTTGGCAGTTACAGGAGCAAGGCCTCGGCTTACCTTTCCCTCCAGGCTAGGCTGGCTGTGGCGCTCGGGTTTCTGAGAGAGGAAAATGCAGAATATTGACCTGGAGACTATTTTTGTTGACTTCTCCTGGCCCCCTGGGTGGGTGGGTGGGGGGCGCGTTGGAAGCAGGGTCTCATGGAGGGCTTTGAAGGCCTCCCTCAGCAACTGGGGACATGGACCTGGCCGCTTGGGAGAGACAGAGGCTTTGAGCACTTTAACCTCATCCCACCCTCCCAGCTCTGCCTGCGGGTGGAAGGCCAGGACTTAGCATGGAGCAGAGGGAAGGAGAGAGAGAGAGAAGAGAGGCGGAGAAGAGGGAAGAGAGCAGGAAGGCTGACGTTCAAGCTCAGTATGCACTCAGTGGCTTCAAAGTACCAATTGACTTTTGGTCTCTAAACATTAGGTAGGACGCTGCCCTCCTCCCCTTGTGCTCAGGTCAGAGACAAGGTGCCTGGGAGAGGGAGAAAGGGGACGGGCGCTCGGCCACAGAGACGAAGGGGCTTGCTCGGGTCGACAGGCAAGTTGAGATGATGAAATGGCTGAAGGACGAGCCGGGGCACCGGGTCATTTGTCCCTGACCCCTCAGGGTCAGTCATGTGTGCCACTGCGCCTTTGTCCTGTGGTTCCTTGCTGCATCAAGTGCCCAGTGAGAAATAATAACAAGGATTTTATTAGCTAACACTAGAGGCCCGGTGCAGGAATTCCTGCACGGGTAAGGGGGGGGGGGCAATAGGGGGCGGGGCAGGCCTGGGGGGGCCGCCCCCTGGTCGAACTCCCAGTTGAGGCGAAAATTTGCATATTAGCCTTTTATTATATAGGATTATTGAGCACCCTCGATGCCAGGCCCTATTCTAAGTGTTTCACATGTTACTTCACTTCATCCTCTCAACATCTTTGAGCAAGGGACTATTATTAAGCCCATCTAAATAGATGATGTAACTGAGCCCAGAGAGGTTAAGTAACTTACTTAAGGTCACACAGATAGTAGGGGCCCAGCTGTAACAGAACCTAGAAAAAGTCTAGTTTCAGAGCCTCAGCTCTTCTTCCCAACTACCCTGGACAGCAGTGGTGAGCTGGTCCTGCTGAGTGACTTCAGCCCACTCCCCAGACAGAGCTCTGCACAGGCTCCTCCCTCCCCCCAGAGCAGCTGGGGCCCAGGCTGGAGCTGAGGCCAGAAGAGACCTGTAGCCACACTGGAAAGGCCGCCCTGCGCACGCACCGAAGGCTGTCCGGGCCCCCAGGCTGGAAAGAGTTGCCAAGAACAACAGCGGGCCTGCCCTAAACTGTTCTCAGCTGCACAGCCTGGATGCAAGGCTGCGTGTCCGCGATTCTTATCAGCTCCGCGAGGGAGAACTGAATTGCGAGCATTCCGATCCCAGGCTGCGAGGGGCCTGGGCAAGGGGTGTCCAGGCCGCATTCCGCCGGGGGGAGGGCTGGGGAGGGCCGCACGTGAGGCCCAGCCTTGCTCTGGGTGGGCAGCGGGGTCCCCTCCCCAGGTTCTGGCAGAACAATTTGGCCTGGAATAGCGAAGAACTTCTTTCCCATTTCCCCCGCCCCCCAGGCTTTTGGATGAAATTATATTTTACAAATGACTCATTATTGTATTTATAGCTTCTCTCCAAATGATTCAAATTGTGGTTTGTCGCCTCCCTGTCTCTCAGCTCCCCCAGCTCGACGGGAAGAAAGGCTGCTGACTGTACGGCCAGGGGTGGCTGCGAGCGCGCTGCGCCTGTAATTACGGTCCCTGAGCCCTGACCGGCACCCCGCGCACGCCGGCCTGCGCGCCTTTGTTCCAGCTCGCTGTTGGGGGACAGTCCCCGACAGGAACGCGGCCTGGAATCTGCTCCCGTAGGAAGTGCCCGTGTGGGGGGAGTGGGGCGAGGGTGGGCGGCTGCGGGAGGCCTGTTCTGGGGAGGCCGAGACAGAGGGCGCTTTGTGAGCGCACAGGCTGGAGAGGCACCCAGTCAGGAGCCGGGGGAGGGCCGGGGCCGGCGAGGCCTCCTGGGGGGCAGTGCTCTGCCCCACCCCCGCCCCACCCCCGCCCCGTGGAGCCGGGGAGAGGGCAGCTGGGGGAGGAGAGGGGGGCCCAGACGTTCCAGGCTGCCCTAGTGTCCGGCTGTTTGCGCTTCACGGTTTCTTGTGAGGAACCACTCCGGCTCTTTCAGGAATGGGGGTTGTGGGGAGGTGTCTTGAGTTCCCTCCTCCTCCCAGTCCGAGTGACTGCTCCGCTCCCCAAGCCCTACCTTCTCCCCCCCCCCCCCCCCCCCCACTCCCGGGAAGGTGTGGTCAGGTGAGCACAGCAGGCCTGCTCTTAGCAGCCGCCTAGAGGAAGGGTGGAGAGCAGGCCGGATGAGGCCCCATTTGCAGTAACAGTTTATTCCACCCCGTGCCCCTGGGATCAAAGTCCCCTTGGTCTGCCCTGCCTGGGGAAGTAAGAAAAGTTAAAAGCCCACAAAATGGAAGAGAAGGACACTGTGGAACTCAGAGTGACATTCTCAAAGCCTCACAACTCTGGGTCTTTGGACCCAGAGCCCTCTGGCTGGTGTGGGTGAGGCTCTGGGGCCCAAGCAAGGACAGGCCACCCGCAGCCACCGGAGGCCCCGCAGGGGAGGGAACAGGCCACTCCAAAGGGAGCTGGCTTCTCTGGAAATCTCTGCCATCCATTCCTGTGCTTTGAGGAGAGATTCAGCCCTTTGATGTTCCAGATTCTGCAGCTGGGGTGCAGGGGCTGTGCGGGAGGCTGAGCTGGGCCGGGTCAGGGGCCTGAAGTTGTTGGCAGGCCAAGCGAACAACTTCAGGGTGTCAGGGTGCCTTCAGGCCTGTCAGGGTGCCTTCAGGTCTGCCTCCATTTCCACTTCTTGGCACCGGCCGCGTGAGTGGGAAGGGGCGAGGGAGGAGGTGATGTGGGAATGGGTGTGGGTGAGCATAACGTAATTATGGGTGAAATCAGCGTGCAGCCTTCACCAGATGATTTCCATCTGGGCAGAGCTGGTTCCTGTGAGGCAGTCTCGAGTTGTGGCTCAGGCTGGAGACTTGGAGTCCTGGGACCTCTCTCTCTCTTGGGGTGTTGTATGGAGGTGGGGAGTGGCCATTGACAAGTCACTTCTCGAAGGAAAGGGAAGGCTGAGAGAAGCACCAGACAGGGTCCTGGTGACGGAGGGGTGGCAAGAGGGAGGCAGGAGAAGGGGCAGGTGTGGATTTACCGGGCCATGGTGACCTGAACTTCCTTCTTAGGCCTGAGGGAAAGAGAGGCCCTTATTGGAGAGAAGGGCTGTGACCTACGTCCTGCGGAAGCAGAGCCCGGGCTGGTGGTTCTAACATCAGTGAGACCAGCCGGCGGTCAGACTGAGGGGCAGCCAACTCAGCCAGCTGCAGCCACCTTTCACCACCTTCTTCTTGGGGTTTGTGGTCTGTCTGGTGCTGGCACCATTCCACCAGTCTTTCGACAGTCATGTCAACGTATTAGAGCACTTCGAACATGTTAATATGTTTTTATTGATATTTAGAGAGAGAGAGGAAGGGAGAGGGACAGAGAGATAGAAACATCCATGAGAGAAACTTCATCAATCAGCTGCCTCCTACACGCTCCCTACTGGGGATGAGCCCGAAACCCGGGAATCGAACTGGGAATCGAACCAGCGACCTCTTGGTTCCTGGGTCGACGCTCAATCCCTGAGCCACATGGGCTGGGCTGGAAGGAGCCATTTTTGAATATGTACTCATGGGATACAACTCCTATGTACGCTTCTCCCATACTCCCTCTCCAATTAGCTCCTGCTCAGAGCCCCACTCCACGCCTCATTGAGGCAACGCCGTGGCCATCCTGTGGGCAAAGCTGGAACCTGGCTCTGAATCAAAGCTAATCATGGAGAAAACCAGTATTTGGACTGTAGGGTCCAGCACGGAAAAGGAATGGTTCCGGTTCCTGAGTAGAGGAGCTGGGAGTTGAGAAATAAAAGAAAGAAAGAAGACGCAGAGATAGATTTATAAAGCTGGGAGCCGGGTGACAGGGACCCCGAGCCCACACAGCCCATTTATTTATATATCCCCAAATACCAGGAAGTATCACCAAAACTTAGGATCAAAGGAACTTATTTGCATTCTTGAGTAGGCCCGAGCATTCCTGGTGCTTGACTGGATTTACATATCTAAGCCAGCTACCACCGACACCTGGGCAAGGTTAAAAGTCAGTACTGATAACATGTCCAGCCTTTTTGGGGAAGCATGTTCCCAGGGCGTGGCTCTGCCTGTCGCCCTGAGTTCAGCTGACAATAATTATAGAAATGCCCATGTGCCTTCCCAGGGGGCCCTCAACACTGGACAAAATGGGGTCTCGGGGTGGGGACAGACTGTGCAGAACCGCTTCATTCCACCTTGGATGAGGATGGTGACTGAAGACCAAAGCATTCGTCTTTGGTTGTATTTACTGAGTTATTGGCTGTCTACCTCCTTATTTTCAGGAAGCAACTTCCTTCTTATGTTCCAGATGTTTGTATTTGACCAAGTGCAGTAGGAGATGATGAAATCAGCTTGCACACACTCTCAGTGTTCACATCCATTATCTCCCTCAGGGCTGCTATTGTCTCCTCCGATTTCTGTATAAGGACGTTGAGACAGATTCAGTAACTCGCCCAAGAGTGCACAGTTAGTGACCAAGCTAGGTTTAGTCTGAAGCTCCTGCTCTGGTTGCCACTCATCTGTGGTTCTGTTTTCAAATTGAAAGGGAGCATATGGCCCTGTACTCTGGGTGAGGTCTGATGGTGAGTCTGGGAGCAGAGAACCCTGGGACAGGGGCTCACAGAGCTGCTGTGACCCAGAGTGGCTGAGGGAAAACCCCCATTTGCTGAGTTAACTGAAAGTGTCTCTGGGGGTCAGAGTGAATGTTGCTGTCATTACTTCTTTATTGTGGTAAAATATAAATAACATAAAATTGACAATTTTAACCACTTTTAAGTATATAGTTCAGTGGCATTAAGTATAGTCCCACTGTTGTGCAACCATCACCACCATCCATCTTTAAAAACGTTTTTACCCAGTCAGGGTGGCTCAGTGGTTGAGCATCGACCTATGAACCAGGAGGTCACAGTTCGATTCCTGGTCAGGGCACATGCCTAGGTTGTGGGCTCGATCCCCAGTAGGGGGAATGCAAGAGGCAGCTGATCAATGATTCTCTGACCATTGATGTTTCTCTCTCTCTCTATCTCCCTCTCCCTTCCTCTCTCTGAAATAAATTAAAAAACATTTAAAAAATGAAATAAAAATGTTTTCATCTTCACAAACGGAAACTTCATATCCACTGAACACTAACTCCCATTCTCTCCTCTCACCAGCCCCTGGCAACCACCATTCTGCTTTCTGTCTTTAGGAATTTGACTACTAGGTACCTCAGAGTGTGTTGTTCACATGCAAGTGGAATCATACAGCATTTGTCCTTTGGTGTTGGTCTTATGCTGACTTATTTTTAATTGGATCATTTTCTTAAAAAAAATTATTGATTGATTTTAGAGAGGAAGGGAGAGAAAGAAAAATATTGATTTGTTGTTCCACTTATTTATGCATTCATTGGTTGATTCTTGTATGTGCCCTGACCAGGGATCAAACCCACAACCTTGGCGTACCGCAGGGGTCCTCAAACTTTTTAAACAGGGGGCCAGTTCACTGTCCCTCAGAGAGAAGGAGGGGAGTCGGAGAGTGCGGCGCACATTCCACACATGCGCACTGCGGGCCCGGGACGAGTCGGCTGCTAAGCAGGACAGGCAGCGGCAGCAAAAACACCCGGCGGGCCGGATAAATGTCCTCGGCGGGCCTCATGTGGCCCGCGGGCCGTAGTCTGAGGACCCCTGGCGTACCGGGACAATGCTCTAACCAACGGAGCTACCTGGCCAGGGCCTAATTGGATCATTTTCTACAACAAGGATACGGGTTAGCGGTGCCCCATGACCATAGAGGAGTCAAAACAAAACAAAACAAAAAACAACATGTGAGAACAGGAATGATTTGGGGTGGATTTCTTGACTGTCAGGGATACCAGATATGAGGGGATGGGGGGGCGGGTGCTGGTGGCCAGGGAGAAAATATTACCTTGAAAACAAAACACTGAGCTGTATCATTCTGGTGGCCAGGTACATCTCCCTGGAGGTGAATGTCTCTGTCTGAAGGATGCGGCTGAGATGAACCCTGATGGGGAAGCCATTCTGGTGAGAACTGTGAGATCCTCTGGGCTTGCTGAGGGCAAGACAAATGGTTCTGCGGGAGAAATCCATGGGAGCGTGGGGTCTGCTTAGAGGGGTCTGGAGAGGAGAGAGGCTGGAGCAGGTAGCAGAAGTTGTGACTTAGGGAATAGTGAGAAATTTTCTGAGGCGGGGAGTGGTTGATTGAGTTTTAGGAGAGTTATGTCTATGAGTAGATTCTTCTCTTTTTTTAAAAAAAATATATTTTATTGATGTTTTCATAGAGAGGAAGGGAGAGGGACAGAGAGCTAGAAACATCGATGAGAGAGAAACATCCGACCAGCTGCCTCCTGCACACCCCCTACTGGGGATGTGCCCGCAACCAAGGTACATGCCTTGACTGGAATCGAACCTGGGACCCTTCAGTCCACAGGCCGACGCTCTATCCACTGAGCCAAACCGGTTTCGGCTCTTCTCTTTCTTAAAAAATATTGTTTTAATGATTTTAGAGAAGAAGGGAGAGAGAGACAGAACATCAATGATGAGAGAGAATTATTGATTGGTTGCCTCCTGCACATCCCCTACTGGGGATCGAGCCAGCAACCCAGGCATGTGCCCTTGACCAGAATCAAACCTGGGACCCTTCAGTCCGCAGGCCGACGCTCTATGCACTGAGCCAAACCAGCCATGGCTATGTGTAGATTCTAATGCAATTACTGTGATCCCCCTCCATGACCCCAAACTGTGAGTAAAATCTGCTGCTGTGCCTGTTGGCCTTGTATGAGCTGGAGGGGGATGCAGGAACGGAGAGGACATCAGCTATGGGAGGCGGGATGCAGATGGAGGGGAGAGGGGAAAACAGGAAGTCAGAGCTCCAGGTCACAGAGGAAGCGTGAACCCTGTGAGAATCCTGGGCACAGCTGGTAGTAGGGGCAGGAGGCAAGAGGGACTGTGAGGTTAGAGGGAATACAATGATGAGGTGCCCACAGCTGGTGGGCTGGGCCTCAAGTCATTGTCTTGAATATTAGGTGGCAGGCATTCCAGTGAGACAGCCTGAAGGGAGGACCAGGCTGAAGGCCTTTTCATGGAGGCCTTCCAGCAAAATCCAGACGGGGCACAGCCTGGGGAGCTGAGGAAGCTGCGGTTCCCTCGGCTGGGCTCACTGCCTCCGGGATTTCCATAGTCACGGAAGATTTTTGAGAGGCGTAGATGAAGCTAGAACCAAAGGCAAGCCCAGAACATGTCTTGAGCTTTCAAAACACCGTTCTCTTTAAAATGGTCTCAAAGCAGAGATCTGGTGCTGTCTCTGATGGAGAGAGATGCTTTCTGGACCTTCCAGACACAGCAGGAGCCCACAGAGAGGGTCTGGCTGCCCCCCCCCACTCCCTCCCAGGAGCCTGCACGAAAAGAGCATCAGGTTCCTGGGATACTTGGAGAGTCCCTGACCAGGTCCCGGCTGAGTGTGGGCTGGGGATGGAGCCCTGCCTGGAATTACTGATGCATCCTGAGATCTCGGACCAGCCTGCCTGTGGTGGCGAGGCCAGCTGAGGACATGTCCCTCCGGACCTCTCCAGACTTGGCCCAGAGGACCAAGGCTTGGGGCTTGTCTGGCTGGACCCCATTTTTGTCCCAACCTAGTATCCCTTTGTCAATTGGGTCCTGGGGAAAAGGGCCTGGCTTGGCTCACACGCGGGAAGGTTTGCCACTAAAAGCTTGTAAACTGGGACACAGGATGTTGTGGGGCCTGGGCAGGCCCGAGGATGTGCTGTTTAGAAGTTCCAGAAGTTCCCTGCCTGTTGGGAGAGAGGAGTGTCTCTGCAGAACGGGAGGGGGCCGACTGGGGCGGGGCCAGCCTTCCCTCTGGCGGCCCCTCAGCTCTGGGGGAGCTGTGTGGGGAGGTCCTGTTACTCCGCAGCTGGGAAAGACCAGAGGCCCTTTCAGGGGAAGGAGAAAGAGGGAACCAGGCCTGACAGCACAGCGGGGAAGCCGGCATTTTCTACTCAGAATGTGGGGTGCTCTAAAAGGCTATGGAGGGGGACTGTAGAGCTCAGAGCTTTGGTGCTAGGGGGATCTTACAGTCCTAGCTGGTCTATAAGGCTAATTTGAAACAGTGGAATTTGTTAGTGGTTGGGATGCCTTTTCCTTGAGGCCCCATTTCCTGAGAGAGACATTATCTAAGAGGAGCTGATTTCTGCCCAGGCCGGTTTGGCTCAGTGGATAGAGCATTCGCCTGCGGACTGAAGGGTCCCAGATTCAATTACAGTGAAGTGCACATGCCCGGGTTGTGGGCTCAATCTTCCCCGCCCCCGGCAGGGGGCGTGCAGGAGGCAGCTAATCAATGATTCTCTCTCATCATTGATGTTTCTATCTCTCTCCCTTCCTCTCTGAAATAAAAAAAAAAAAGTTTCAAAAAAAAAGAGGAGCTGATTTCATTCATTCACTCATTGAACTCCTTGGTGCATTAAAAAACAAAACAAAAGCAACAAACCTCAGAGGTCTGGCTCTGGCTTCTTTGAAGGTAACGGAGTTTGTGGCTTTGAGGGTGTTTTCAGTTTGGAGCCATCATTTCTGTTTGTGCCTGTAAAATGTCCGCTCACCACAGGCATTGCCAGGTCTCCCCCCCGCACGCTATCAGGCTGTGCTTGTGAGCGGCCAAGGGGAGTCAGCAGCAGGACCCGGGAAAGGAACCCGGCAGGGCTGGTGTGGTCGAGGAGGCGGGAGGGTGGAGGCTGACAGGACTGCGGTTAAGGGGGGACATCTGAGCACCCTCCGCGCGGACCCTCACAGCCACAGAAGGGTCTTGCAAAGGAGTCTGTGCTGGGCTGAGGGGTTCCGGTCCCCTGAGGATGTGGGTGAACTGCCTTAGGAAGGTGGCACCTGGGTTCAGCAGGGTGGGCGCAGAGATGGGCAGGCCCCTGGCACGGGAAGCTTCCGAAAGAGGAGACCTGGATGGGGGCAGCCAGACAGATCAGAAAAACAGCAGAGAAGGAAGAGAAGAAGCCAGGGGCACTGGCTGCAGTGGGGCCTGAACTAAATGATCAATCTGGGGAGGGGCCCAGGAGGCTGCCAACTTTTCTTTCCTTTTTTTGGAGGCAGCCAACTTTGATCTCATTTTCTGAACAGGCCTTCGGGTTACTTCTCATACCCACCACCCCATCACCGGAGAGTTACCGCCTTCGGGTGGAAGCAGCTCTTGGCAGCCCCGTGAGCCTGTGCAGCTGGACCCGGGGCCGCACAGGCTGGGTGCGGGCCGGGGAGGGGCTTCCACTTGCTGGTGGAGCAAAGCCTTCCCCAGGCTCTGTCCGAGGCAGAGCCGAGCGGGGGAGCAGAAAGGCAGGGCTCAGGGCCAGGGCGGTGTCTGTCTCGTCCCCGTTGTGTCCCCACTGTCCAGCTCAGGGCCAGGCTCACAGTCAGCACCACTTGGAACTGAATGAGTGACGTCAGTGTCTGAGCACAGGGAGGCTTAGCCCGCGGATCCCGCTAACGCGCATTGTGCGTCCTCAGGGTTTAGAGGATAATTGCGAATGTTTTCCTGACTTTCCCGTCAGGAAGGAAGGATCCTCTCTCTGTGGGTGTGACACGGGGGAGGCACGGCTCCTGACCGTCTCAGCATGAAGACAGGAGGAGGTCAGAGTGACCGCTCAGGGCCTGGCCGGCTCCGGGAGGCAGGAGGTGGACTGAAATGTACCAACGCTGCTGGCCACGGCTGAGGTCTCGGCAAGATGGTGTGTTAGCAACTCCTAATGACATCATGTTTTCCCTCCGTGTGAGCGCTGGGCGTGTGCCTCACCCCCACCCCCCAGATGGCCAAGGGAGGAAAATAAAACGGAATTTAAACCTTATCCCTGACGAGGTTTAACCCTGAAGTGAGTTACTCTGAGAAGTCCCGGGTTTGTCTTCTAGGGCGTGGCGCTGAGAGCTCTTCCCTCCCCTCCTGCTCTCCTCCAGGGAGCCCCCTCCTCCCGGGCTGGGCTTTGGAGGGGATGGGGAGTCCTCTCCTCCGGGAAGCACTTCCGGAGAGGGCCTGCTCACACATTCCTACAGGATGGCCTCAGGGCAGGGGAGGGGACCTCAGGGGAGGGAAGGGGACCTCAGGGGAGAGGACCTCAGGGGAGAGGACCTCAGGGGAGGGGAGGGGACCTCAGGGAAGGGGACCTCAGGGGAGGGGAGGGGACCTCAGGGGAGGGAAGGGGACCTCAGGGGAGGGGAGGGGACCTCAGGGGAGGGGACCTCAGGGGAGGGGAGGGGACCTCAGGGGAGAGGACCTCAGGGGAGGGGAGGGGACCTCAGGGGAGGGGAGGGGACCTCAGGGGAGGGGAGGGGACCTCAGAGGAGGGGAGGGGACCTCAGGGGAGGGAAGGGGACCTCAGGGGAGGGGAGGGGACCTCAGGGGAGGGGACCTCAGAGGAGGGGGAGGGGACCTCAGGGGAGGAGAGGGGACCTCAGGGGAGGGGAGGGGACCTCAGAGGAGGGGAGGGGACCTCAGGGGAGGGGACCTCAGGGGAGGGGAGGGGACCTCAGGGGAGGGGACCTCAGGGGAGGGGAGGGGACCTCAGGGGAGGGGAGGGGACCTCAGGGGAGAGGACCTCAGGGGAGGGGAGGGGACCTCAGGGGAGAGGACCTCAGGGGAGAGGACCTCAGGGGAGAGGACCTCAGGGGAGGGGAGGGGACCCAGGGGAGGGGGAGGGGACCTCAGGGGAGAGGACCTCAGGGGAGAGGACCTCAGGGGAGGGGGAGGGGACCTCAGGGGAGGGGAGGGGACCTCAGGGGAGGGGAGGGGATCTCAGGGAAGGGGGAGGGGATCTCAGAGGAGGGGAGGGGACCTCAGGGGAGAGGACCTCAGGGGAGAGGAGGGGACCCAGGGGAGGGGGAGGGGACCTCAGGGGAGAGGAGGGGATCTCAGGGGAGGGGAGGGGACCTCAGGGGAGAGGACCTCAGGGGAGAGGAGGGGACCTCAGGGGAGGGGAGGGGACCTCAGGGGAGGGGAGGGGACCTCAGGGGAGAGGAGGGGACCCAGGGGAGGGGGAGGGGACCTCAGGGGGTGGGGAGGGAACTTCATGTCTCCCCTATTTCAGTTTCTGCCTCTCAGGAGGCTCCAAGCGCATCCCTTCCTTCAGAAGCTGTGGAGTGAACTGGGCGGTGGGCTCCTGGTAGCTCACCACCCTCCCTGTAACATGGGAACGATCTGACTGGTTCCTCGGGCCTCTGAATCATGCACTTATTTTCCTTGGCTCTGTCTGAAAAGGCCACATCGGGTTTTTTCTCTGAAAGCTAGGTCCTCTGGCTGAACACAGCCACCTCTCAGCGCTGGGAATGGCTGATTTTCATTATGCTTTTCGCTACCAAATTATTTCAAAAGTTGCCCCCGCTCCCTCCCCGCCGCTGGGTGTTGGGGGACACAGAAGCCAGTCTGTGGGAGTCTGTGGGGGCCCCTAGCTGTTCTTTCTCCCTGAGAAGTTGGGGGAACCCTCAGTTCCTCCATCGAGTGGTTTGAACGGTTTCGCTGGAAAGGGGCGAGCAGCCCCGCCCGCGGGGGCGGCGGCGACCTGGCCTTTGTGCGGCCGGCGGGGCGCCTCCCGCGCTCCCGGTCACACCCGCCGCGAAAGTGCCGGGGAGCAAACTTGCTGCGGCCCCGGGGACGCGCCCCGCCCGGCCCCCGCGCCTCCGCCGAGCCCGCGGGCCGGGACCCTCAGGGAAGGGCTGGAGGTGACGCGGGGAGGGGGCCGGGGCGGAGGGAGCGTTCCTGCAAATCACATGGTTTTCCCGCTTATATAAATCACGGCTTGTTTTTCCCAGCCGGCTGCAGACTTAAAGGTGCAGCGTCTGCTTTCCCTCCCAGGGCTGCGGGGGGCGGCACCAGGGAGGGAGTCCGAGTCCGGGGTGCCGTGAGCCCCTGCCTCCCACACCCCGGGTGCTTGCTGGGAACTGGAGGCCAGGGAAGGACAGGGGCACACCTGCACCCCTAAGCAGGCAGAGCCGGGCTGGCCTTGTCGGTCGGAGACCCCCGAGCCGCCCCGCGGGCCGCCGGTGCCGCAGGCCGCAGGTTAACGCGGAGAGCAGGCTGCCGGGCGGTGCAGCCTCACCAGCCCTGGCTGATGGTTTGGGGCCAGTCCACGTGGGGACAAAAAGGGAGTCAACACACGTATGAAGCACCTACTGCCGCGTCCTGCTAGGCCCTGTGGGGGGAAACCAAGCCCCGTTAGGTTAGGCAGTCTCCACCTTGGAATGGTTTGCTGCCTGGCGAGGAGCCCTAGACTCGGGAGAGGAACCGGCACCGGGACCTTTCAGGGCCCGGTCCAGGCGGACCCGCCGTGAGGAGGCCGCGCACCGCCGCTGCCCGCCGAGCAGTGCAGGCCCTGGCCGGGCTTTGCCTGGAGGACGCTGGAGGCTTTGGCCGAGAGGTGGCCGGAGGGAGGCGGGCAGCCGGAGGACCTGGGGCCGCAGTGGGGCGAGGAGGAGAGGAGCGTGGGGCTGGGGGAGGGTGGTGCACAGTGAGCGACCCTTTTGCTAAACTGAGGCGCTGGAGGGTGGAGGAGGGGGCACGAGGCCGGAAAGCCAGGGGCAGAGGCGGCAGCCTGGGGTGCAGGGCTGGTGTGGGCCTGGGCTGCTGGAGGCCGCGCGTGTCCTGCCGGGGCGCAGGCAGGTAGGGGTGAGATGACGCCGGCAGCAGGGCGCAGGCTGCGCTGGGAGCCCCGGCGGGCTAGCGGGAGGCTTCCGCCGGAACCGAGCAGACGTAAGGCTCTGGGGTGTTAGGAGGAAAAGTGAGAGGTAAGAGATACTTTGAAGAAAGAATTGAGATAATGGAGTGATATATGGGGAAGGGGAGAAATGACCAAAAGTGCTGCTGATTTTGAGCTTGGGGGCAGGGGAGAAGAGAGCTTCCCCCAGGAGGGGTGGAGTGTGAGTGGCTAGGCCAGGAGCTACTTTTAGAGACATTGTGTTTACACGGGGGTGGGACCTCACCTGGGAACTGTCCAGGGGGCTGGAAATCAGGACAGAGGATCTGCACCGAGGCAGTAATACAAGGGATGAAAGAGGTACCACAGATTTTAAAGGAAGGTAACAGGAAGGGAGAGAGAATAGCAGGCCCGGGGCTCACCCACGTTAGGAGGAGCCGCCAGCCGTAAGGCTGTGGAGGGGATATGTACCCTGGAAGCAGGCCAGCCTGGTGGGGAGTGTTTCTGCCCTACCTTGGCTAAAGAGTTTATTCCCTCTGAACCTTGGTTTTCTCATCTGTGAAGTGGGGATAACAACACCTGCATCATATTCTGTGCAGATGAAAGGGAATAGTGAAGCTTCTCGCACTGGACGTCCTTGGCGCAGTCTCCCTCTCCACGCGTCCCTCCCCACTGTGTCCCCTTCCCCATTTCCTTTAAGTGGCCGGCACTTGAAGACAGTTCCTCCCTTTTTAAATGGTAACTGAGCTGTTGCTGCTGTCATTGTTTTGCTTCTTCTTATCCGGACTCCTTGTCATCTCCTCCTCCTCCTTCTCCTTTTAAAAGAAACACACGGTCTTGTTTACATGACTAATATTTGAACTGGATCTATCCTCCATTATAAAGGAAGGAAATAATAAATTTGTTTCCCAAGGGCCTCTTAGCTGAAGATGGCTGTTACCTCATTTGATCCTTCCAGCAGCTCTGTGGGGTTCTGGAGAGCAGGTATTACCAGCCCCCCACTTTTTTATTTTTTGTTAATCCTCACCCAAGGATATTTTTTCCTTTGATATTTAGAGAGAGTGGAAGGGAGTGAGAGAGGAAGAGAGAGAGAGATAAAGAAACATGGATGTGAGAGAGACACCTGATTGGTTGCCTCCTACACATGCCCCAACTGGGGTCGGGGATTGAACCTGAAACCCAGGCATGTGCTCTTGACCGGAATCAACCCAAGACCCTTTGGGCCACAGGCCGACACTCTAACCACTGATCCACACCGGCCAGGGTGAGGATTCTCCGCCGCCCACCCCCACCCCCCCGCTCATCTTTTATTCCTACAGCTGAATAGAAATGGAAGAAGGAAGAATTGTTGTAAAAAGTTCTATTATTATATTCAAGAACCACTGTCTATCAATATCCTCTAATTCAAAGATTTCCAAACTCCAATTTTTACCCCTTTATTTTTGGAAATAAATTTTACCCGGTAGTAAAACAAAATTTAATATAGGTAGCAGAGCTCTGGGCTCAGCGGGGTGGGGAGGTTCCGGGTCTCAGTGGTTCAGCTCTGGCAGGGGAATGGGGCTCTGCTTCTGCGGTAACCTGGCCCCCAGCCTCTGTCTCTACTCAGCTTCTTTCTCTTCCCTTTCAGACACAAACTTCCGGACTTCCAAGGCCAGGCTGGAGCCCAAGAAGGCTTTGCAGACCCCGAGTGGCCCAGTGTGTGAGCCAAGTGCTGTCTCTGGAGATGAAGCCAACAGCTCAGCTCTGCCTGCGTGTCAGCTGCCTGGCGCGGGAGCCAGCTGAGCAGGACCGGCGCGGCCCCGAGGCGGAGGCCAGGTGTGTGTCTCTGGTCAGGCCGGCTGAGCGGCCACGCCTGATGTCACCCGGTGTCACCGAGCCCAGGCCCCACCCGGGCTGGGCTATGCGTGCTGGCCCGCTCTGCCAATGCGCTTAGGGCCCTTATTTCCTCTTTGAATGTGTTTCTGAAAAACATATTCTTTCAGGTGAAAAAACAGTTTATGTTTTTTAGGATGATGATTTGAAATAAAGCAAATACTGGTGACATAGTTACAGAGAGCTGTGAAAGAACCACAGACAATCTACTCTAACTGCAGTTCTGTTTATCATTCTATAAAAGCAGCCACCTTTGGGATTTGTTTCTGTGAGTGGTATCAATTCCCCAAAGAGATCAGCATAAAAAAGCGATTAAAAGAATTTTGTGGGATTTTTGCTTTTAAATAAAATCTTGGTAAACCAACATCTGAGTCTTATGCTGTTATTTACTTTTCCCACTGATTTATCTATCTATTTGTTGGCATTATACTAGTAAAGGCAATATGGTAAAAACAGAAATGTAAATCACTCTGAAGGGGGTAAATGAAAAGCAGAAGTCCCCTCTCATTACCCAGGCTCAATTCCCTGAGATGATAGGAGTGAATGGTTTTGTGTGACCCAGAAATTTGTTGTTATATGTGTGTGTGTGTACATCTAATATTTCTCTATAAACGGTCTAGTCCTGTGATCTCCCCTCTCACCACTTGAATATGTCTTGACATACAAGTCTAGCTTATCCTATATAATAAAAGCCTAATATGCAAATCGACCGAACTGCAGAACCACTGGTAGAACAACTGCCCACTATGATGCGCACTGACCACCAGGGGGCAGACGCTTAACGCAGGAGCTGCCCCAGCCCATAGGCCCCAGGCCAGCCAAGGCGGGTGCCAGGGTCCCCCCTCCCCAATCGCCCTGCTGCTTGCCCCGCAGAGGGAGGCGACTGGAGGCGGCAGTGGGTGGTGGGGCCAGCCGGCAAGTGGGCAGGGGTGGGGGGCGGGGCTAGTGAGCAGGTGGTGTCAGGCCAGCCAAGGCGGGTGCCAGCGGGGCCCCCCCCGATCACTCCACAGATCAGCCCTAATCACTGGCCAGGCCTAAGGACCCTAGCTATGCATGAATTTCGTGTACTGGGCCTCTAGTTCTTCTAAATGATTGTCTAGCTCTGATGTTGCTTTGAATTTATCTATATAAAAGGCTAATATGCTAAGTGTCTGACTGTCCGGGTAATGACATCATCTAGCAACACCTGGGTTCCTCTCCCTAGCGACTAGCTTCCTTTCAGTTTCTTCAGCCCAGGAACATGACTTGCTTCATAGCCAGGTGGAAACACTTTACACTTTAACCAAATGTCTGTGAAGCATCTTCCCATGCCTCATCTCATTTGATCCTCACAGAAGTCCTGGAGTAGGTAGATAGGAGACTCGATGGAATCCTATTTTCTTTTCATTAGCCAGAAAATTTAGAAAGCTTAGAAACTTGACCCGACTGAAAAGAAGTAAGACGTGGTGGACCTTGAAAATGACTTCAGGTTTTCTCACTGCACAGAATATAGTCACACACTGCTGCAGTTAAATATTTTACCCTTTGTTCTCCCTGCGTGATCTACAATAATAATCTGCTTTGTGTTGATATTTACTGCTGTGTTGCTGACAATTACCTGAAAAAGAAGTTGGGGTGCTTCACTGGGCTGGAAAAAGTTTAGCTAAATCAGAAAGCAGGTCTAATTAAGCAAGTTTATTCTATATCTATAAAAGGCCAAGTTGACTCGCACATGTGCGATACATATAAAGCTCTCGCTGGCGCCAAAAGCACACGTGTGTTTCCATCTGTCATTGTCGATTGTGAATTTGGTTGACACTTCTACTACAGAGAAAGGGCGAATAGCGATATAAAAATATTTCTTCTAATTAATTTCCTTTCAATGTGCACGACTTTGTGCACCAGGCCACTAGTGTTTATATAATATCCCCATATTTAGGTTGTTCCCAGTTTCCCCCATATAAACCACCACAATAAGCATCTTTGTATATATTGTTGCCTTCTTGTGCATATGCTAATACATATGTAAGATAAATTCCTAGCAGTGAAATTAGGTAAAAGTATATGTATATTACATTAAAAAATTTTTGTTCTTCCTTACTTATGAGATACGAAAAGACACAAAGACCAAGAACAGCTTGGGAAACAATACTGTCAACACACATAAATGTTCCTCTGGTTTTGGCCCCTCCTGCTCCACCCAGAGGGTGCCAGGAGCCTGAATTTGGTAATTATTTCTTTCTCATGAAATGCTTTGAATGATTTTACATTTTACATAAATAATACTTTGCTGTAAATAGTACTTTGCTATATATATTTTTCATGCTTAGACCTGAGGATATGCTGAGAGAGAGAGAGAGAGAGAGAGAGAGAGAGAGAAGATAGGCAGATTAGTTGCCTTCTGTATGTGTCCTGACTGGGGAATCAAACCTGCAACCCAGGTATGTGCCCTGAACAGGAATCGCACCGGCAACCTCTCAGTGCACAGAATGACACTCAACCAACTGAGCCACTCCAGCTGGGCTAATATCCTTGTGTATATCTCTTGGCTGTACATGTATGGAGGGATTTCTTTAGAGTATTTGCAGAGAGCGGAATGGCTGGTTCATAGAATATGAAAATCTTCAGCGATATTATAAATATTCTCCAAAGTGGTTTTACACTCTTACCTGCAGTCAGTTACTCCATATTCTCACCAACTTGGTATTATACAACCTTTTATTTATTTATTTTAAAAATATGTTTTTATTGCTTTTTAGGGAGAGTGGAAGGGAGAGGGGATAGAGAGAGAGAATCATGGATCTGCTGCCTCCTGCAGGCCCCGTACTGGGGGAGGATCAGCATGTGCCCTGACCAGGAATGGGAATCGAACCAGTGACCACTGAGCCACACCAGCCGGGCTGCATTCTTATTTCTTTAGCTGACTGTTATTAATGCTTGAATAAGTCTGAGGTGTCTTGGGTAGCTTGGCTACTCTTGGCTGGTGATGGGAGAAGGGAGTTGAATAGACCCGAGTGTCCAGCATGTGTCAGGCAGAGAGCCCTGAGGGGAGAGGTTATTAGGTGAGGAAATGGAAGCTCAAGAAAGCTAACTTGCGCCAGGCCTTAGTAGCTCCATGGTTGAGCATCATCCATGAACCAGGAGGTCACGGTTTGATTTCTGGTCAGGGCATCATGCCTGGGTTGCAGGCTCAATCACCAATCGTGCAGGAGGCAGCCAATCAATGATTCTCTCTCATCATTGATGTTTCTCTCTCTCTCTTCCTCTCTCTTTCTCTCTGAAATCAATAAAAATATATTAGAAAGAAAGAAAGAAAGAAAGGAAGGAAGGAAGGAAGGAAGGAAGGAAGGGAGAAAGAAAGTTACTGTAAGTGGCCAAGCTGGGACTTAGCTCACTCCCCAGCCCAGCTCTTCACAGTATACTAATTGTTCTGCTATGATTAGGCTCAATTAGGGGAGGACTTGGCTTTAATAAGGAGATTTATCAGGAGAACCATCTAACAAGAGAGTAAAATTAAGACATATTTTAAATCGATTGCCATCTCAACAGTGAAATTTCACATTTCTATGTTTTCATGTTAATAACTGGCTGAAGTAGTCCTTCCAGGAGAACACAGGTAAATGAACAGTAATTGTAATTGGACACTATTGAAAAACATAAGGCAACTTAATAGTTCTGTTAACTCCTAAAAGAATGTTTGACATAGATACCAGCCAGGATTCCATTTCCCCCTCTTGCATTTGGTAGAATTTGGATGACATTGAACTTACTCTCTACTCGTTTTTTCATTCAACAGCTGTTAACTGAATTCACACTTGGTGACATTTCGCTAAGAGCTGAGAGTGGTGAGCAGAGCAGACCCAGGTCCTACCCTCATGGGGCCTGCATTCTAGTGGAGAGGATAACCAAGGAACAAGTCGACAAACAGATGGAATACTTAGCGACTGTCCTTAGTGCTGTGGAGGACATTTACAGGTGCCGAGACAGAGAAGTATGGGGACAACTTTAGATGGGCTGAGTTGGGGAATGTCACAATCATTTTGTGGGTGATGGGACTAACATTTATATTTTTGGTTAAAAGTAGCTCCTACAGTCCAGCCTACATGGCCCAGTGGTTGAGTGTCGACCTATGAACCAGGACAGGGCACATGCCTGGGTTGTGGGCTCGATCCCCAGTAGGGGGCGTGCAGAAGGCAGACGATTAATGATTCTCTCTCAGCATTGATGTTTGTATCTCATTCTCTTCCTCTCCCTTCCTCTTTGAAGTCAATAAAAATATATTAAAAAATATCTTCTATAATCAGCCTCCCTAAAAACAGTTTTCTTTTAGCACAGAAGAAACAGCACCAGTCTATGAGGAAAAGCAGGAATGAAATTGTTTCTTCTGGGGCCTACACAACTAAAGTAATGAGGCTCCAGGGTCAGCCTCCCCAGCTCCGCTCTGATTGAGAGTACCACACACCCTAGTGCAGTCTTTCCATACTATCTGGGTCGGAATCTGATTTTTTAAAAAAATATATATATTTTTTATTGATTTCAGAGAAGGAAGGTAGAGAGAAAGAGAGAGAGAGAGAGAGAGAGAGAGAGAGAGAGAGAGAGAGAGAGAGAACATCAGTGATGAGAGAGGCTCATTGATCTGGCTGCCTCCTACACACCCCTTACTTCGGATCGAGCTGCAACAGGGGCATGTGCCCTGACCAGAATCCAATGGAGACCTCCTGGTTCATAGGTCTATAGGTTGACACTCAACCACTAAGCCATGATGGCTGGGCGAGAATCTGACTTAATGGAGATTGCTTACTTGAGGTAAATCATGACCACGCATCTTTAATGGGAAGACCTGAAGGCATTTAAGTAGAATATAAACCAGAGTTCCATCCAGAACTAACATGGAAAATCCTCCCAAGTCTGCTGCCTTTCACGGTAAAAGCAGCTTCTGCCTAGCAGGCTGCAGAATCGCTTTCTGCCTCCCACCCCCACTCCACTTCCCACAGGCCAGGCCCTCCAAGGCCCTGGGAGCCGAACATGGCTTCACCGTTTTCCTGCCCAGCAAACATCTCTCGGAAGGAGGTTCTTCAGTTCACACACACCTAGTATTTTGGAGTTGGAGGCATGATGAGTGCCAGGCTTTCAGGAATGTAATTTGATGATCATGGTCAGGAATCACCAACCATCTCCCAGGACTTTGGGGGGACTTTTAGTTCATTTGTTTTGCTATTAGTTATCTGTATTTGTTATTTTCTTAACCAAAACACGACTAACAGACTTAAAATTTTGATAATTCTTAGAACTCACCTAAAGCCCTCAATCCACATTCAAATTTCCAGTTCTTTTCTTTGGACTTGAAGAAGGCATCTAAAACCAATTTTTTAGAAGTTTTTAGTGTGGCTCCTCTTTTCCTACATTTCCTCGTCTTCAGAAAAGTAACGTATAGGTCTAGACAATTCCCAGCTATTTGTCTGGTCAACTGTAGGAGAGAGTTCACTTTTCAGGGAGAAGGAATAAGGAAAACCAGGCGGAAGTGCATCTGATGTAAATGGAAATCTTGACTCCGTTAAGCTGGTGTTTGGGGGCCATCTGGTGGCTAGAAGGGTTTTAACACAAACTGGGTCTCCTTGTTGCCCTCTCGTGGCGACAGGTGGTGTAATACCCTAGGAATCCGTTCCCTGCCTTGTTAAGGATTACAGAAATAAAGATACAGATCAGGAAGGAACTGAGTTAACAGCTAACGTTTTCTTAACACCCTAAAGCAGATGGGGCTCAGAGATGAGGCAGGAGAGTACCAACACTGGTATGGCAATTGCAGTTGTGATTGTTACCTGCAGAATATTTAAGAAAACATCAAATATGAAAATTCAAATGGACAATTTTGTGTAGAGTGGGATGTGAATATATGTTGTCATAGTCTCAATTATTATTTTATTAAAAAAATTTTTTATTGACTTTATTTTTTGAAAATTTATTTATTGATTTATTTTTTTTTTTTTGAGAGAGAGAGAGAGAGGGAGAGGGAGAGAGATTTGTTGTTCCACTTATACATTCATTGGTTGATTCTTGTATGTTCCCTGACCAGGGTTGGAACCCACAACCTTGGAGTATTGGGATGGTGCTCTAACCAACTGAGCTACCTGGTCAGGGCATAATTATTACTTTAAAATCTTTATTCTGTGCTTGAATCATGGAATTTTAGAGCTGGAAAAGATCTGAGAAATCAGTCAACAAAATTGTATTGAATGTTTACTTTTAGCCTCTGTACTGAGTGTTGTTAGGGATGTAAGATGAATTAGATATGTTAAACCTTGTCCTCAAAGAATTAAAATGTAGAGGTAAAGATGGATAAATGAACAAGCAAATGCCATGTAGTGTGCAATAATAGTGGAAGAACAGGCATGCTGTGAGGACGGAGATGCAGAATGGCCACCTCTACCTGGAGGTCAGTGAAGGCTTGAAAGAGAGGAGGCAGCACCTGCTCTGTGTCTTGCAGAATAGAGAGTTTTCAGGTAGGCTGGGGGCGGGGCCAGAGAGAAGAAGACGGCTCAGGCAGCTGTAAAGGGAGCCAGGATGTGGCATTGAGTGTCCAGGTATTGCAAATATGGCTGTAGCATATGGTTTGAGGTGCATAGTAGATGGTCTATAAATCCTTGCTGAATGAAAATGAATAACTGATGATGGGGGGAGTGGTGAGAGAGGAGGGTGAAGAAGTTATGTGGGTGGCAGATCATAACACTAAGGAATGTTAATGTAGAAGAGGTGAGGGAGAGTAAGGTGGAGGTTTTAAGCAGCAGTTACAGAATCAGATTTCTGTTTTAAATTTGATTTAAAACATTTCTTCCTCAGTGTTCCCATTTCCACTGTCTTAGACCTTCATCATTGTTCACTGAATTATTATAGTACCCTAATTAGTTATCTGCCTTCTCCTGTTAACAAAATGATTTTTTCTTTATTTTTTCTATCACCATTTATCCCCCCCCAAAAAAAAATGATTTAAAAATATATACTTTTATAGATTTTAGAGAGAGAGGAAGGGAGAGGGAGATAAAAACATTGATGAGAGAGAAACATCAACTGGCTGCATCCTGCACACCCTACACTGGGTATCGAGCCTGCAACCCTGGCCTGTGCCCTGACTGGGATTCGAACCAGTGACCTCTTGGTTCATGGGTCAATGCAACCACCAAGCCACACCAACTGTGCCAGATTTTTAAAAAAATATGTTTTATTGATTTTTTTTTACAGCGAGGAAGGGAGAGGAATATAGAGTCAGAAACTTCGATGAGAGAGAAACATCAATCAGCTGCCTTCTGCACACCCCCTACTGGGGATGTGGCCGCAACCAAGGTACATGCCCTTGACCAGAATTGAACCTGGGACCCTTCAGTCTGCGGGCTGACACTCTAACCACTGAGCCAAACTGGTTAGGGCAGTTTTTTTTTTTTTTCTTGAGATAATTTCTAAGATCTACTCTCTTAGCAACTTCCTGTTAGCTCTCAGCAAAGGAGAGTGCTTAGCTGACTTGCATTGAACGAATTCAGTTTTAATGAAACAGGTTTCCTATATATTGAAGCTGAAAGGCAACCATCTCAGCTTGAGCTGTCATAGATGGACTGACTCATTGAAATGAGGCCACACTACTGAATATGACAGTGTTCACCAGGTAGCTACTGACATCTAGTGATTTGAGGATCACTCCCAAAAATTAAAATATAAAATGCACTAAGAATGGGTATTGATTTTATTCCCTAGAGAGTATGCACAGAAAAATACCTTATAGGTATTGTACCTCAGTAAATTAAATTTACTAAAGTTAGTGACAATAATATTTTGGAGATTACTAACGTTATATAGACTTCCTATTTGTTTAGAGCAACAGGAACATAATGTGAGCCACTTAGGTAATTCTAATAGCCACATTAAGAAAGGTGAAAAGAAGAGATGAAATCAATCTTAATAATACATTTTACTTAGTCTAATACAGTGTTCGGCAAACTCATTAGTCAACAGAGCCGGAAACCGCGGCTCGCGAGCCACATGTGGCTCGCAAGCCGCAGTTTGCCGACCACTGGTCTAATATATCTCAAATATTATAATTTCAACATGTAATCAATAAAAGTATCAATGAGATACATTCCATCCTTTTTTCCTCAAATTAAGTCTTTGAGATCCAGTGTGTAGTTTACATTACTGCACGTCTCAGTTCAGACCAGCCACATTTCAAGTGCTTAGCCACACGTGGCTAGTGACAATCATATTAGAGGCCCTTTCCTGATAGCCCACCAGGCGAGCGGGCTCTGAGGAGGTGGAGAGGAAGACATTGGTGAGTTGCCAGGCTCCTTTAAAAAGGAGCAGTGCCTGTGGCAGTCTTTGCTCAGTGACAGATATGCTTTTTCCTACCTGGGATTCTGAGGATGATAAGAACAAAGTGAAGGTTAAAGATACCTGCCCTCTGTTCACTCAACATCTTTGAGCTTCTTGGGATTTGCACATGCATTTAGTTCGACCCAAGAAATATCTGATGTCTGCTGTCTTCTTGCATATCTTTTGATGACATTTAATTTCATACCCGCAGGTTTAGTTTTTCTCTTGGTTCTTTGTGCCAGTTTCCAAAAGTGGAAAATTATTTTCTTCCAGGATAAAAATATGTGAATGAAACTAGGATATACTTTGCAGGGAAGATATATATAACACCCAGTCTTTGAGACAAGGATAATAACAGGGCTGTGTGGATATAAATTTGATAGTTACCCTCAGGGCATAAGATTGCTGCTGGGTGACAGCCAGACTGACTGTAAGTTTTGGGCATACATCATTCCTTGTTCCAGATTCTCAACCCCACATTGTTCCAAAGCACAGCTGCAAAAAAAAAAAAAAAAAAAAAAAAAAGGCAACAAAATCCACATGGTTCCAAATCCACACAATGAAAACCATGGACACAAGGGTGCTTATCATTCTGTGGACTTCCATGATATCTTGGATTTGCTTAAAAAACCCCCACAAAACCGGAGTTCAGGAGGGAGTGGGTGGGAATACAGATGAAACAAGATTGGGTACAAGTTGAAGTTGAATGGGGGCACACGGGAGTTCATACATTCTCTCACTTTTGCATAAGCTTGAAACTCACTTGAAATGCCACCAGATTTCCATTACTAATGTTCTGTTAAATATTACTTCTATGTGTACTTATCCATAATTTACATAAATAAGATCACAGTGAACTTGTTTTGTAACAAGCGCTTTTCACTCAAAAGTACATTTAGTCTCTTATTTATAAGCCTTTTAATTGTTTCCAATTTTTAACTTCTTATAATCAAACTTCTTGCACATGAGCCTTTTGATTTGTATTACTGCTGACTCAAAGGTATGTGTATTTAATATTTTGGTACGTTACCAAACTGCACTTAAGAAAGGTTGAACCTATCTAATCTCATATCTAAGCAACACCAACCTTTGTTAATTAGCTTTGCTAATACAATGAAAACATGTTATTTCATTGTTCAGAGTATTTGTATTTCTTAACTGTCAAGAATAAAAATATTTTCATATGCTTATTAGCCATTTGTAGTGCTTGTTCATGTTCTTTACCAGATTGTCTGTTAAGGTGTTGAAACTTTTTATTGACATACTAGAGGCCCGACGCACAAAATTCATGCAAAGGGCTTGGCCCTTCAGTGGCTGCCTGCCTCGGCCCTCCCAGCCCCGGCTTCGTTCAGAAGGTCGTTCCGCTGTTCGGCCATCTGGTCTAATTAGCATATTACGCTTTTATTATTATAGATAATAGCTCTTGGCATATTAATGACATGTACCTATTGTCATTTATGTTGCAAATATTCTCTTGGGTTATTGCTGCAACTTCAATTACGGTATATGTGTGGGTGTTTTCCCCTACCATGTAGTAATTTTTAATATTATGTAACCTAAACTTTAATATTTTGAGGCTTTGGAGTCATGTTTAAAAAGTCCTTTCTCAATACAGGACTATGAAACTATTTATTCCAATATTCATTTATTCTTAGTTTACCTTTTCATTATTAAAATGCTGTTGTAAAATGTGAACATTATAATACTTAACATAGACTATTTCTTGTAATTTTAACCCCACAAATAAACACCATCAATAGTTTATATTTATAGCCCTAGCTGGTTTGGCTCAGAGGATAGAGCATCAGCCTGCGGACTGAAGGGTCCTAGGTTCGATTCCAGCCAAGGGCACATGCCCAGGTTGTGGGCTCGATCTCCAGTATGGGCTGTGCAGGAGGCAGCTGATCAATGATTCTCTCTCATCATTGATGTTTCTATTTCTCTGACCCCTTCCCTTCTTCTCTGAAATCAATAAAAAATGTTAAAAAAATGTCTACTGAGAATCAGACTTCAATTTTTTAAAATATATTCTATTGATTCCTTACAGAGAAGAAGGGAGAGGGATAGAGAGCCAGAAACATCGATGAGAGAGAAACATCGATCAGCTGCCTCCTGCATACTCCCTACTGGGTATGTGCCCGCAACCAGGGTATATGCCCTTGACCAGAATCGAACCTGGGACCCTTGAGTCCGCAGGCCAATGCTCCATCCACTGAGCCAAACCGGTTAGGGCCAGACTTCAATTTTTACATGTAAGTCATAAATCCATTTGGAATGTTTTCTGGGATGGTGAATAAGGTAAAGTTCTATTTTTCTCCCACAAATCTAGCTGGTTGTCCTTAAATACTTTATTGAATTAATATATTTTTTAAAAAATATATTTTTATTGACTTCACAGAGGAAGGGAGAGAGGGATAGAAACATCACCGATCAGCTGCCTCCTGCACACCCCCCACTGGGGATGGAGCCCACAACCCAGGCATGTGCCCCTGACTGGAATCGAACCCGGGACCCTTCAGTCCGCAGGCCGACACTCTATCCATTGAGCCAAACCAGCCAGGGCAAATTAATATTTTTTGATTGACCATATATCAAATATGGTAAATACTCTTATATATACTCAGGATTGAATTCTACACCATGACTGTTTATTCCTACTCCATTACCATCCTATATTTATTATTCTTGCTTTACAATATGCTTTGCTATCTGATCATATAATTCCCTTTTATGAATTTTCCCTCTATTTTCTTGGCATTTTAATATTTTTTTTGTATGAGTGAATTTTGGAGGAATTTTGCTTAGTTCCAAAGCAAGAAGACAATAAAAAATTCTATTGGGACTAAGATCGGAATTGTGCTAAATTTGTGGACTAATTTAGTGAGAACTGAAGAATAGATTATAGAGTAACAAATTTCAAAATAAGTCATAGAAGAATCAGAAATAATGTTGATTTAATGAGGTATACTTGTATTAGGATGTTTTGGGTAGTAAATGACAAAAATCCAGATAAAATCCAAGTTTAAACATAAAAGAGCTTATTAAATCATTTAACTGAGAAGTCCAGTGGTAAAGCTTTAGGCATGTCCAGATCCCTGGACTCAAATAATATCCAGGTTGGCTTTTTTAGCTTCAATTATAGATAAACCTCTATGTGATAGCAGAGGTGGCCTGTCTGTTCCATGCTTATTTAGTCTTTAGCACCTGCAACATCAGAAGAAGAGTCTTGTTCTTTATCATGACGGTGAAAGTACCAATGATGGTTGTCACTGGCTGGATCTGGATCAAGTGCAGAAGTGGGGGTAGGTGGGAAGGTGGGAATCAGGTGGACGGGAACCACAAAAGCTACAGTTGGGGAGGGGTGCTTTATTGAAAGGGAGTGACTGTTGAATAACCAAACAAAATACAGAAGTTATATACTATTATACCCATTTACTTATAAAAAGAGGATTTTAAAGAAGCATTAAAGAATATTACTAAGTTTAAGTTCTAATACTATTTTTTAGCATATCAAAAGTTACTTTGGGGCTGCCCTGGTGTGTCTAAGTGGTTGAGCATTGACCTATGAACCAGGAGGTCAAGGTTCATTCTGGTAGGAGCACAAAGCTTGGTCCCTGATAGGGTGTGTGTGTGGTGGTGGCGGGGCGCAGCCAATCAATGATTCTCTCTCATCATTGATGTTTCTGTCTCTCTCTCCCTCTCCCTTCCTCTCTGAAATAAATTTTAAAAAATCCTTTATATAATAAAAGCCTAAATGACCATTACGGCAGAACGACCAGAATGACCAGTCACTATGATGTGCTCTGACCACCAGGGGACAGACGCTCAATGCAGGAGCTGCCCCTGGTAGTCAGTGCACAGAAGCTGGGCTCACGGCTGGCGGCTGGCGAGCACAGTGGCGGTGGTGGGAGCGCTAAGGAGCAGTGAGACAGAGCGGTAAGGAACAGTGAGCAGGCAGGCAATAAGGAGCGAGGGCTCCCGGACTGTGAGAGGGATCCTTAACTGTGAGAGGGCTTAGGCTGGGCTGAGGGTGCCCCCTGCCCAGTGCATGAATTTCATGCACCGGGCTTCTAGTATAAAAAATATATATTTTTTAAAAAACCTCTTTAAAAAATAGTAGAGGTTGAAAATTAGTGAACCATTGACTGTATCTAGCTGGCAGAGGTGTTTTCTTTGTTCTGTATAATACTCTTAAAAATATGGTGTTTTGTCCTGTCTGGGTAGTTCAGAGCATCATCCTGATATACCAACGTTGCAGGTTTGATTCCTGAGCACATACAAGAATCCACCAATGAATGTAAAAATAAGTGGAACAACGAATCTCTCAATTTCTCTCTATATATACAAAAAAAAATCAATAAATTAAAAAAATATGGTGGTCTTGTTTTTCATGGGGAAAAAAATCAGATAATCTGGCAACACTGAGTCCTCATTCCTGCAAGAACTGGCTGGACTTTAGATGAGACATCTAAACTATCACTCTATTCTCTATCACTCCTTATGTTCCTACATTTAGTTTATTCACTTATGAAACCTTCTTAGTCTTTAATTTAGGTGTTTGAGTCTGCAATCTCTGGCCTATATGATTACAGAATGCTGGTACGGGAAGAGATAATAAGAGGTCATCTTGTCTAGCAGGCTCCTTCCTCCTCTCTTTATCCTCTAAGGCCGTGGTCGGCAAACTGCGGCTCGCGAGCCACATGCAGCTCTTTGGCCCCTTGAGGGTGGCTCTTCCACAAAATACCACGGCCTGGGTGAGTCTATTTTGAAGAAGTGGCGTTAGAAGAAGTTTAAGTTTAAAAAATTTGTCTCTCAAAAGAAATTTCAATCGTACTGTTGATATTTGACTCTGTTGACTAATGAGTTTGCCGACCACTGCTCTAAGGGATGGAGAAATTGAGGTCCAAAAGAATTTACACACCTGACAAATTTTATACAATTTATGCAAACAGGATTCTATCATATGCCATTAGCCCCCTTCCTCATATCCTAATATAGGTCTGAGGTTAAAATTTTCAGGTTCAAGGTCTCTGTGCTTAAAACTCTTGCTTTATCAGGCCCTGAGGCTGAGACCTTTAATCAGGTAAACTAGGCTCTAAGTGAGGCCACTTGCCTGTGAGGTTCTAGATTACGAATCTTAAGTATCTGTCCCTAATCTTCACAGCCTTATTCTCTATTGCTTACCTGCATATATCTCATATTCCTGGGATGTGTGTGTATGTATATGTGTGTGTTATTCAAACATACCTATGACATAATTTAAAAATATATATATATTTTATTGATTTTTTTAAAGAGAGGAAGGGAGAGGGGTAGAGAGTTAGAAACATCGATGAGAGAGAAACATCAATCAGCTGCCTCCTGCACACCCCCCACCGGGGATGTGCCGGCAACCAAGGTACATGCCCTTGACCAGAATTGAACCTGGGATCCTTCAGTCCGCAGGCCGATGCTCAATCCACTGAGCCAAACCGGTTTGGCTGCCTGACATAATTTTTTCCATCCTTTAAAGTCTACTTGAATGCCATCTCATCATAAAGTTTAGTAGTTAAGAGGGTTGTCTGCATGAAACAGACTTGGTTTGAAATCCTGGCTCTTCTCTTTACCTGCCATGTGATGTTGGACAATTTATCTCATCTCTATAAGCCTCAGTTTCCTCATCTGTAAAAGAAGAATAACATTTCCTTTTACAAATGGGTTGACCATAATTTCACTTGTTAACAGTATTTCTATGTACTATAGGAATCCTGTCTTTAGTTATTCATAGTAGTTATTCTAATATTCATCATACTAATTATTCATCTTATTAGTTATTCATCACATATTATAAATATGCTATTATATCTTACTAGAGGCCCAGTGCATGATTGAATCATGCATGTGTAGGGTCCCCTACATGCTTTCGCTTTCGATCACGGGGGAGCTGGGTGCCTGTCCGCTGGTGCACCAGGCCTTTCAGAAGCCTCCGGCACGGCGGAGGCTTCCGAAAGGCCTGGTGCCGGAGCGGACAGGCACCCAGCTCCCCCGCTTTTGATGATCCGCGGCGGGACGTGGGCTCGCTGCCCCAGAGGCCCCTTCTGTGCCGCAGCACAGCCATGGTGCAGACGCTGAGCTCGCGCCTCCGCTGGCGACGCGAGCTCAGCGTCCCGCTGGCCTAATCGGCTACCCCAGCCACCCCAAGTCCCGCCCCCTGTGCCTCCCGCTGGCCCAATTGTGGGCGTAGCGGAGTGATGGTAATTTACATATTACCATTTTATTAGGTAGGATAGTTTTACTAGAGGCCCGGTGCATAAAATTCATGCACGGGTAGGGTTCCTAGGCCTGGCCAGCGATCAGGGCTGATCAGGACCTTCCACCTGCCGGCCGGGGGCCTTCCTTCGTTCTGCGTCGCCCCCTGGTGGTCAGTGCATGTCATAGCGAGCGATCAAACTCCTGGTCTCCTGGTCGAATTCCTGAGGGGACACTTTGCTTATTAGCCTTTTATATATATAGATTTTCACAATAGATGAGGACAGGGACTTAGTCTTACAGGTGTTTATATTTTTCACAGTACTTAATAAGAGCTTGCAATTTTGTAATTACTGAGTTAATGAATATGAGTATAACCTTTCTGAGATGTTCATAAATTCTATAAAAACCAGAATACAATAGTAATAGCTGGATCTCATATTATTACCTTATGAGGACCTTGGGAGATTCCCCCCAGGTTTCTATACCCAAACTATACTTCTCTTAAGCAACTTATGCTAAGAACCTCAGAGCCTAATTTGTGGTGGCACCCCTCTAGCACACAAGATTTTTTGGCATGATTTATTTATTTTTTTTGTATTAACATACCCCCACCTTTATTTTGTTTTCCAATTACTTTTTGTGTCTATTTTCTCTTCTAATCATTTTTTTCTATGACAGTCTTTCTCTTTCTGAGCACATTTAATCTTTTGTGAGAGGTGGAGTATCAATAAATAATATACATTATAAAATACATAAAAAATAGTTGTTAAACCTTGTTAAAGCATCTTATTTTTTAAAATCGAATTCAGAGAGCTGTCATCTACTTCAAGGCCACCAGGAGAGCACTTCTCCAATTTCCTATCCCACTTAAAAACTCATTCTCATCTTTAAGAGAACAACATCTTATTTGTCCTTATAAAATACTAGAGGCCCAGTGCACGGATTCGTGCACCGGTGAGGTTCCTCAACCTGGCCTGCGGGGATTGGGCTGAAACTGGCTCTCCAACACCCCCGAGGGGTCCCGGATTGCGAGAGGGCGCAGGCCAGGCCAAGGGTCCCCCCTGGTGCACGATTAGGGCCAGGGAGGAACCGCAGGACGGCTCCAGGGTGTGTCCAGCCTGTCTTGCCCAGCCCCGATTGGCTGAACCCCACCAGCAAGCTAACCTACCAGTCGAAGTGTCTGCCCCCTGGTGGTCAGTGTGCGTCATAGTGACTGGTCGAATGGTCAAACGGTTGGACACTTAGCATATTAGGCTTTTATTATATAGGATATTTACCATGTAGAATACAGATAAGTAAAAAGCAGAGTAGCTAAAAAACAAACAAAAAATACCATCTAGTAAGAATGGTACACACTGCTGCTTTCATAACCCACTTTTCTCTCTTAACAATGTATTTTACATTATCTTTCATTATCATTAAAGAGTTTTTTACATCACAATTTGTGTGTGTGTGTGTGTGTGTGTGTGCTAATCCTCACTAGAGGATATTTTTCCATTGATTGTTAGAGAGAGTGGAAAGGAGGGAGAGAGACAGAGAGAAACACTGATGTGAGAGAAACCCATCGATTGGTTGCCTCCTGTATGCGTCCTGACCAGGGCCAAAGATCAAGCCGCAACTGGTATGTGCCCTTGACTGGAATCAAACCTGGGACCCTTCAGTCCACAGACTGACGCTCAATCCACTGAGCCAAACTAGCCAGGGCTACATCATCAGCATTTTTTTAAAATGTATTTTTATTGATTTCAGAGAGGAAGGGAGAGGGAGAGATAGAAACATCTATGATGAAAGAGAATCGTCAACTGGTCGCCTCCTGCACGCCCCCTACTGGGAATCGAGCCTGCAACCAAGGTAAATGGCCCTGATTGGAATCAAACCTGGGACCCTTCAGTCCACAGACCGACGCTCTATCCACTGAGCCAAACTAGCCAGGGCTACATCACCATTTTTAATTGCTCAAAGCATCCCACTGATTCTGAATCAAGGTAGTCAATCAGACAGACTGCAACTCCACATTCTCTACGAGAAAACCTGAGAATGCTCTTATTTAAACCAATATGAGTGACCTTCTCTTATCTGCAACCATGTTATCTCTGTCTAAGAAGTATGGGTGTAATATATTTAACTTATCTTTTGTTGGGGGACAAGCTGAATTGAACTCCACCCAGCTTAATGAGTACATGCAGTTTTGATTATTTCCTTTTGAGAATTTCCTAGAAGTATACTTACTTAGTCAAAGTATATACACATTTTAAGGATTTTGATACATAGTTCTAAAATGCCTGGAGGAGAGGAAAGATGTACCAATTTCTATTCCCACTTGCAATACCTGTTTCACTGAACTCTTATCCAACACATATTATTTTCTTTCCAATCTTTGCCAATGTAATAGGCATCGAATATGCTATTTATATCACTAATGTGGCTGAACATACCTATTTATTGGCCATTTTATATGTACCTTTTGCTATATACTTTCTATTTTTGTTACTCTTGCCAATTTGTAAGTTTCTAAATGATTACCATCCATACTTACCTTGACATCTTCCTTCCCAGTTCTGCCTCCTATCAAAACTAACGTATATACATGGTTTACGCACTAATCTCCTATTTCTTTAGGAATTCATGGTTATCCTTTCTTGCCAGCATCTGTAACTCTGACTGCCAGTTTTTCCCCTCTCTCGCACTAAGAAACATCACCAAGTCTTCTTAAAGAAAAGCCCCAAGTCTTTTTCTTTCACTTGCCGTTTTCCTCTGGCCACTGACCTTTCTCTTTTCCTTTACAGCCAAACTTCTAGAACGAACGGTCTTCACATGCCGCGCCCCCTTCATTTCTCTCTTCACCTCACCACAGATTTACGTTAAGCTCTTCAGTGCCTTCTTTATTGCAAAAGATTTCAATATCAGAATTATAGCATATATACATATATGAGTGAAAAAAAAAAAGCAGGATACAAAATGGGTTTTCCCCAATAAACTCAACTATGTAAAGAATATTCATGCAGAGAAAACACTGATAAGTAACCCATGAACACTCTACGTTACTTCTGGGTAGTTAAATGGTGAGTTTCCGTTTTTCTTTTAAAATTTTTTCCGCAACATTAAAAGCAAGAATAATTTGCTTTGACATTAGACGACATTACAATGTAAATTAGAAATTCTCAACTTACATTTTCTGCAAGGAGGCAGAAAACGAGCAGTGACAGTGAGGAGCTATGGGCCACACCTCCTTTCCCTGCGAGGCTCAGAACTAGAGGGCGGGACCGCGGGCGGGCGGGGGCGGGGGCGGGGGCGGGGGCGGGGGCGGGACCCACCCAGATCCCGGCCGGCGCTCCCGCGGGACTGGGCTGGAGAACCTCCGATTGGGACAACCGCCTCTTAAAGGGCCTCATGCCCTCTCCGCTCATCCCAACACTCTGAGCATCTCAGCCTATCCTGCTCACTACTCCACACCGCGGGTAACCGTCAATCGCCTCCGGTTGCCCTGGTAACAGTCAGCGGACCCCAACGCGTACCTCCTGACTCTACCCAGAATGCTGCGCACCCTCTCTCATTCACTTCCGGCTCGGAGGGCTAACTCCTCCGGAAGTAGATGCCGGTTATTCCTAGCCTGGCATTGGTCCGTGTGCTGGGCTCCCGCTGAGGGCGCCGGACTGTTTTGTCCTTTCCCAGCTTTCGAGGTGATGGGAATGCCGAGGGAAGGCTATAATCTCACCGAGTTTCTGTTAGACTAGATAAATGGATTGCCTGTTAATTATTAACGAGCTGAAAGGCGTCAAGCACTTTAAAAAATGATTTGCAGTGTCATTTGTTGCTGAGGTATATTTAGAGAACTTTAAACAACTTCTTATAAAAACAATTCGTTTTGCTATAGAAGATGAAGGCAAGCTAAGCAAAACAAACCCACGCCCAAATCGAACCCATCAGAAACAACCACTATGGACACTTTGGAGCAGTCTTCCAGGAGGAATCACGTTGTGTATGCTGTTTGGTAACTTAAAAACTTTCTGAACACATTTGAGAAAAGACACTTAACAACATGGCTGCATGTATTCCATGGCACCTCTTGTTGGACATGTAAACTTTTTATCCTTTTTTTGCTTTTAATTAGTGCTGCCATCCAGAAATGAAAATCCTTAGAGCTAAATCTTTGCCCATACTCTCATTTCTTTGCGGTAATTATTTTTATTTTTTAAATTAGTCATTGGCATTTCCTCGAATGCCCATTCCACCCCCATAAATTCAGAAGAACATAATAAATAATATTAACACCTGGGCAACTATTGATTATGTTTTTTTGGGCATAAATTATTCTAGGTTTCTCTCTGGTGCCTTCAGAATGAATATTGAAAACATGTTTGCTAATTTGGGAGGGAGTCATCTTTTAATTTGCATTTCTTTGTTTATTCATGTACCTGAATAATATTTCAAATGTTTATAGGCCAGCCCTGGCCTGTGTGGCTCAGTAGGTTGGGCGTTGTACTGTGCACCAAAAGGTTGCTGGTTCAATTCCTGGTCAGGGGCACATGCCCAGGTTTCAGGCTCAATCCCCAGTGGGGGCATGCGGGAGGCAGCCGATTGATGTGTCTTTCTGACATGGATGTTTCTCTCTCTCCTCCCTTCTCTCTCCCCCTAAAAAAAGGGTCAGTGGAAATATTTAAAAAATTTGTTTATAGGCTATGGTCCATTTCAAGCCCATTTTCTCTAGCTGGCCTCCCTTGCGTTTTCCATACTAAACACACTAATTTGTAATGATCTAGTTTTGCATATATATGTGTTTCATTCCATACTAGATTGGAAGCTGGTTGTGTGGTCCTGGATAAATTATTCAGTTTTACTGAGCCCACTTTCCTTATTGGCAAAATAGTGATAATAATACTTATCTTGCTGGGTTGTAGTGGGAATCAGAAATAATGTATCCAAGGTGAGCTCAATAAAAAGTGGATTTTAAAAAACGTATAGCTTTAGCATTCTAGTACACAGGAGGTGTTCATATTTTTATAATATTTCAAATGAATAAATCCTAGCATCCCATCCAGTTTAGATATTTATTAAGCATCTATGACACATAAGGCACTGTTCATAATCCTCAAGGTCTCTTGAGCTTTTATTTAGACTAGAGGCCCAGTGCATGAAAATTCATCACTGGATGGGGGGTCCCTCAGCCCGGCCTGCCCCCTCTCACAGTCCGGGAGCCCTCAGGGGTGGGAGGCGACCCGGCGATCAGGGGAAGGTGATGCGTCCATCATACCTCTGCTGCTGCCACTGCTGGCAGCACAAGCCTCTGCCAGACCTGGTTACTGAACCTTGGGTGGCCCTGGGTGGCTGGGCAGCCGACATCTGAGGCTTGCCTGCGTCTCGGGCCGGCCCTGGGCGGCTTGGGGGCTGAGGGGACTGGGGGACTCTGGAGGCAGGCACGAGGCCCAGCCTTGCCACATGCCTTTCACCCTGGTGGGGCTGAGGGGACTGGGCGCCACCATCCTGTGGCTGTGGGCACCGCCATCTTTGAGGGCAGGGCAGTCAATTAGCATATTCCCTCCTTATTGGCTGTGGGCGCCGCCATCTTTGTGAGGGTGTGAGAGTCAGTTAGCATATTCCCTCTTTATTAGCTAGGATACGTTTCTCAGATAAACCATAATATCTTCTTCAACCTCAGCAATTCTCTTATTATTCTGTTTCTGCCACCATACCTGACACATCATAGTAGGTGCTGAATAAATGTGTCAGCTGAACTAAGTAATTAATTAGTTAGTTTTTAGAGAAAGAAAGGGGGAGAGAGAAAGAGAAACATCAATCTGTTGTTCCACCCATCCATATATTCACTCTTGATTCCTGCATGTACCTCCACCTGGATCAAACCCACAACCTGCAACCTTGGTATATGGGGACAAGGCTCTAACCAAGCCTGAACTGAATAATTTAGTGTGAAAAGGAAACTCAAATAAATTAAAATCTGATAGGCTGCGATGAAAGCCATAACAGGTACAAAGTACTTTGCATATTGGGAGATAAGGACAGGTTAACTTTAAAAAAATCCTCACCTGAAGATATGTTTGTTTTTAAAAAATTGATTTTAGAGGGAGTGGAAGGGAAAGAGAGAGAAACATCCATCGATTGCCACCCCTACGCACCCCGATCAAACCCACAACTTAGGTATATGCCCTGACCTGGAATTGAACCCGAAACCTTTTGGTGTATCGGATACCACTCCAACCAACTGAGCCACCCTGGGAGGGCAAGGAGAGATTAATTTTGATTACAGTATCTGGAATGCCCTGTGGAGCTGGTAGATGTGATAAGGACTGAGGAAAGGGGCTTAAAGATGGAAGTATGAGTTAAGAAGGTAGAGTGGGTCAATGGGCCCAGATGAAGCAGAAAAAAAGTAGTTGGTCCTATAGTTTGGGGATTTTGATGTGACCAGTCGTTATAATTGTCGCTGTCAAACATTTCTGAAAAACCCCGCTTTCAATAGGGCTTTGGGGCGTGAGGGGAGAGGCAGGTCAGAGGCTGCAGGGGTAAACTGCGGGGAGAGGGCGGGCGGCAGAAACCTTCCGAGGGAGAAGGGGACTCCTTGGCCAATATCGCCCACGAGGAGGCGGGCTGCGGGGCGACGCTTGTGGGACTCAACCCTGAGGGGCAGCGGCGAAGCCCACAGCTTCCCGCGTGCAGCCTGCAAAGCTGACGCCCCGCCCCGCGCCCCGCCCAGGGCCCCCGCCCCGCCCGCCCCGCCCCGCGTCCGGTCCGCCCTGCGGAGGGCGGGCCCGGCGGTGCGTTTGGCGCGGGGGTGGCTACCTTTGCCGGCCTCAGCCCGGGCGCCGGAGGCGGGAGGCAGCGGCGCCGGGTCCGCGGATGGCATGGCAGGGGCTCCGGGCGCCGCGGGCCAAGCCTCCGCCGAGCAGCTGGCTCCGGAGCAGCCCCAGCCGGGCGTCCTCGCCAGCTTCCTCACCAGCGACCAGAAGTGCCAGCTCATGCTCCTGAGGACGCTGCAGACCAGTAGGAGCCGACCCGAGGCTGGGGCGGCGGGTGGCGCAGACCTCGGCGGGCGGGGCAGGGCCGGGCGCCCTGGTTCCGGGGCTCCGGGTCGGCCCCGGGGGCGGCTCGGGCCGGGTCCTAGGCAGCTCAGCGGAGAGACCAGGCTGGGTCGGCATTATGGGGGCGGCGGTGGGGGGCCTGGGCCTGTTCCCTTTTCCAAGGTGGCCCTATTCCTGCCCGTGGAATGAATGGGGAAGCGGGTTAGGAGTTTGCCCTTTTCTGTCACACTCACTGGTCTGACAGGTAATCTGATTTTGTGTAAGTTTTGCAGCAATATGTGGACTGCAGGTCTGGTGAAGCAGAGTGTTTTTTTTAAAAAAATATATATATCTTTTATTGTTGATAAGGTGAAGCGGAGTTTTGAAGAGCCACGTTAATTAAGGCGTACTTACTGCTGGCAGTGCAAAAACGACAGTTTTACAAACCTGCCCTTCGTTGGAAGGGGCCGGTAGCCTTCCTACGTGGATGGGCTGCAGAGTGTAGAAACCCCTGAAATGGACTGGGAAATCGTGTGTGCACGCACCCAAGTGCATTTTCTGGAGAGAGAGTTTATAGCTTCATTATATCCTCAAGACGCCCACGACCCGAAACGGTTAAGAGCCACTGCTGTGGGTTCCATAAGGACTCAACTACCTGCCGACCAGTGCCTCTCTTCCCAGGGGCCTTGCACTAGAGAGTTCTTAACGTATCGACATTGACAAGTTGACTTCAGACACATTTAGAAATCCGTCTCAAACGTACTTGTCCTAAAGCAAGGTTACTGATTCTTAGTTGGCCAGTCACAGTTCAGAAGTCAGCCACCCGGCTCTGGCTGGGTAGCTCAGTTGGTTTGAGCATCATCCCCATACACCAAAGCCGTGGTTTGGTCTCGGGTCTGGGCACATACAAGAAACAACCAATGAATGCATAAATAAGTGGAACAGCAAATCAATGTCTCTCTCTCTCTCTTACTCTCTCAAATCAACAATAATAAAAAACCCAACCACCCCAAGGTTTTCCAACGAGTTTACCGGCATATAGGGAATCAAGGGAGGTGGGTGGAGGAAGGGCAGTAGAGGGAATAATGACATTGTATGTAGAGTATGTATTGGATACCTCCTAGGTTCTGGTGTGGGAAAATAAAATGCCAAGATGCCTAAAGACCTACCTTGCTTTTAAGATGTTTCAGTGGCACACAGTGGAAAGAACATGGGATGCAGATTAGACATTGGTTCAAATTCTGGTCCCTCTCCATTAGATGTAGAAGAGTGATTTAACTCTCTGATCCCCTCTATTCCTATCTGCAAAGAAGAAAGGGGAGGGGCGGGAGAGGGCTGAAAATACCTCTTTTAGGGTTGTGAGGAATAGGTTTTATGAATGTAAAGTGCCAGCGTATCAGGAGCTGAATAAAGGTGGATGTTCTTGCAGTGGAAGAGGCAAGCGGGGGAGGAAAAAGTTGAGATGGGATGTGAGGTGCTGGACATGAACCCCCGTGGGAATGAACAGGCCTCAACCTTCCCGGGGAGGGCTACTGGGAGGGCTACTGGGAGAACCTGTTGGTATGAAAGCTTCAACCTGCAGCTTTGAAATTCTATCCCTGAGGCTGGGGTGACCGGAGAAACCAAGCCTCATGGGAGACTTTTGTTTTCTTTTTCTTCAAAGCAAATGGTGTGACCCTTCAGTCCTCAGGCTGATGCTCTGACCGCTGAGCAACTGGCTAGGGCAGCTCTCTGTTCCTTGAGGCTACTCGTCTATTGTATCAAAAGCTTTAATTCTTGGAAAAATCCTTTCTCATACTGAGTTGAAATTTGCCCCATGTAACTTCTACCCCTTGGTCCTTGTGTGTCCTCTTAAGAAATAGCAACTGAATCTATTCCCACACGGATACCCCTGTAAATACTTGAAGCTCCTGTGGTCCTCGTTATGTCTTGTTCCTCCTTTCCAAATCCACAAATCCTTGCGTCTTACTGAACATGGTCCTGGGCTGTTCTGATCGCCTTCCCTAAGGAAGAGCTTCAGCTGGCAGGTCCCGTGGAGAGTGTGGTACTCAGACTGGGACACCGAGTTTCAGTGGGTCTGACCCGATAGAGAGCAGTGGGGCTACTTACTGCCTTCCTCTGAATCTGGACACGATGCTGCTGTTTGCTTCTATGGCTATGGCCCCAAATCCCCCCAGTCTTCGATCATTTAACTAAAAATGGCCTTTAAAAACATATTTGGTATTGTCTAAGATGTTTGGTAGTACCCATCTTGGTATTTGTATCAGTGCTTCATTTCATTAAAGACTTGCTTTTATGTTAATTTAAGCGTGTCTTCTAAAAAACACCAAATTTTAATGTAGTATAACTTCATTAAGATTTGTGAATTGCTTTTTGATAATATCTTATACTGCTGTTTGGATAATTTAATTGGCTGTTTATTCCAATTAGCATACATAATCGAATCAATATCTTTTTAGATCCATATGTCAAACTTCTACTTGATGCCATGAAACACTCTGGTTGGTAAGTAAATCTGTTTGAAGTGCTGCTCTATATTCTGCCTGCTGAAACCAAAAATCCAAAACACTGGAACCACATATATTTCACTTTAGGCCACAGAGCCTTTTCTTTTCTTTTTTTAAATACATTTTTATTGATTTCAGAGAGGAAGGAAGAGGGAGAGAGAGATAGAAACATCCAAGACGAGAGAGAATCATGGATCGGCTGCTTCCTGCACACCCCCTACTGGGGATTGAGCCTACAACCCAGGCATGTGCCCTTGACTGGGATCGAACCCCAGACCCTTCAGTCCACAGTTGGACGCTCTATTCTCTGAGCCAAACCGGCTAGGGCCAAAGCCCTTTCCATATGGTAGATGGTAGTGATTGGCTGCATTCTCTCCAGACAAGCCTTATGCTTTTCAGACATCTGCTTTAACTTCACATCTCTGGCTCTACCGTTCAAATTGGTTATTTATTGAACACAATACTTAAAACCTTTCTTGTAAGTAATTACTAAACCTGACTTTTCCACTATGCCAGCCTCAGCATTCTCCTAAATGGAGAATAGATCTCAACTGGTTATGTCGGAACCGTCCAGGTGTTGTTTAACTTTGAGGGTATTAAAGGAAGCGACTTTTGAGGTCCACTTCTTACCATTCTGGCCCAAGGACAGGAACCCCATCATATCTCCAATATGGTCTTAATTAGTTGACCGAATGCTTTGTGGAATCATAACGTTCATAGAATTTGAACTAGGATAGATGTCAGAGATAATATCCTTACTTTACAGATGAGAAAACTGAGGTCTGAGGGTGTTAAGTTGCTTTCCCAGTGTTTCCTGTGTGTCAGTGTGGAGGGGATTTGATGCGGGTGTCCTGGCCCAGGGCAGTTCCCTGTGCCACGTGCACACTGCTTCCGGACATTGTCTCCCATTCCTTCCTGCCTTTTAGTGCTGTTAACAGAGAAAGACACTTTTCTTGTGAAGACTGTAATGGGAACGTCAGTGGAGGCTTCGACGCGTCAGTGTCTCAGGTAGGCATTTTTGCCAAGTTGTTTTCTTTCCTCCCAATTCTCCTGATGTTTGCTGAGGACCTTCCACCTGCTGGGGATCGTTTGGTGGACTTTGTGTGGCATTCAAAAAATGGATTAGTCATGGTCCTTGCTCGTAAGGAGCTTACCTCTTCACAGGGGAGATAAGACATGCACACAGACAAGGACACAATGGGAGGCAGGTTAAACTATTAGGTGGGCATGGTTGCCACAATGGGACAGTGACATGATGGACTGAAAGATGCCAACAGATGCAGCGAGAGGTTATAAAGCCTCTCTCTTCAGGGCAAAGAAGACAAAGACTGTTTGTTGCCCACACAGGGGAAGCATGAGCCAAGGTGGCGTGTTGGGGAAGAACAAGGTGTATTTGTGGAATGGCGTGTTGTCTGGTTTGCTGGAGGGCAGGAATACATGGGAAATAGGGGAGATAGGATTGGAATGAAGGTAAGCCATATGGTGGGAGGCTTTGAATGCTAAGCTAAAGAGTTTCACCTTTACATGGTGAGAAGTGATATATACCTTTGACAATTTTTGATTAGAGGAGTGAGATATCTCATTTGTAAAGCATGGGCAATGATTGTATCTAATAGCCTCATTAGTTGTGGGGTGTGGGCAAGTTATTGCCTTATTCTCAGTCTCCTCACTTGTAAATTAGTAATCACAATACCTATAGCGCTCAGATTGGGTCTTGGTAAGTTCACCCCCCCCCCCCCCCCCCCCCCCCCCTCCGGCCAGGATTAAATAGAGTGGATATTTTGAACCTTCATTTTACTTCTCAGCAGTTTTGAACACAGTAAGCACTCTCTTACATTATTTTAAAATTAAAAATTGTATTGTAAAGCATCTCATTTACACCGACAGGAATAAACCTATATGTACATCTTTGGTCATAATAAAGAATGAATACCTGTGCGTCTGCCACCCAGATGTGAGTAATAGAGCATTGCCAGGACGTTGGAAGCCCGTGTGCCCCTCTTAGATCACATGATCTCTCCTTCCTTATTCTAACTCTTGTGGTACTCATCCCCTGCTTTCTGAATTGCTTCAACATCCAACCATGTGTTACTTAGTTGCCTGCTCTTAAGGTTTATTCATGGAATACTTTGAGTTATAGGTAATACTTTGTAGTTTTATGAAATCATACAGTATATCATCTTCCGCAACATTTCTTTTGTTCAGCATTGTGAGATTCTTCCGTGTTGTTGTGTATACCTTTGGTTTATTTGGTTTCACTGTTGGATAGTATTCCATGGTGTGTCTGTACTACCGTTTACCCTACCTAATATTGATTCTTTCCAACACTGTTACTTTGAGCAATACTGCTGTGAATATTTTTTTAACTTTTCTCCTGGTGCACATGTGCAAAAAGTTACTGCAAGCTATATATTTAGGAGTGGAATTGCTGGGTCATATGGTATGCATACATTTGACATTAGCAGGTAATGCCAAACACTTTTCTTCCCGTGGTGCCCGGTGTACAGCACTCTTCTGGTAGTTCTTTTGCTAGCTCACCTTTCTCTGTCAGCCCTTCAATGTTGAAGTCCCTTAAATATTGGAGTTAGACCCCTTCTTTTTTACTCTATACTCTGCCAAGGGGATCTCATTTATTTTCCTAGGTCAGAGCTCTCTCTTGAACTCCACATTCGTATATCCAAGTGCCTACTTAATACCCACTCTTGGTTGTCTTAAAGGCACCTCAGATCTGACCTGTCCAAGTCCAGATTAATGATTTCTTTTTTCAGATTGATGATTTTTACCATCCCCTACCCCACCCAACCTGGTCTTTTAGTTTTGCATATTTCGGTGAATGGTACCACCATCCATCCTATTATACAAACCAGAAATTCAGGATCATTCTTTTATTTATTTATTTATTTTTATTTATTTATTTATTTATTGTTTTATTTTATTTTATTTTTTTAATATATTTTATTGATTTTTTTTACAGAGAGGAAGGGAGAGGGATAGAGAGCTAGAAACATTGATGAGAGAGAAACATCGACCAGCTGCCTCCTGCTCACCTCCTACTGGGGATGTGCCCGCAACCAAGGTACATGCCCTTGACCGGAATCGAACCTGGGACCTTTCAGTCTGCAGACTGATGCTCTATCCACTGAGCCAAACCGGTTTCGGCTTTATTTTTATTTTTATTTTTAAAATATATTTTATTGATTTTTTACAGAGAGGAAGAGAGAGGGATAGAGAGTTAGAAACATCGTTGAGAGAGAAACATCGATCAGCTGCCTCCTGCACATTCCCCTACTGGGGATGTGCCTGCAACCAAGGCACATGCCCTTGACCGGAATCGAACCTGGGACCCTTGAGTCCGCAGGCCGATGCTCTATCCACTGAGCCAAACTGGTTAGGGCCAGGATCATTCTTGATACCTCTGATTCCCTTCCCATATTCTATCCATCACCAAATTTTTAATACATTTTTAAATTGATTTCAAAGAGGGAGGAAGGGAGAGAGAGAGAGAGAGAGAGAGAGAGAGAGAGAGAGAGAGAGAGAAAGAAAGAAAGAAACATTAATGATTCTATCTCTCTGGGGGATTGGGCCTGCAACCTGGGCATGTGCCCTTGACTGGAATCGAATCCAGGACCCTTCAGTCTGCAGGCCAACTCTCTATCCACTGAGCCAAACCAGCTAGGGCCATCACCAAATTAAAAAAAAATTTTTTTTTTATTGATTTCAGAGAGGAAGGGAGAGAGAGAGAGAGTTAGAAACATCAATGATGAGAGAGAATCGCCCATTGTCCACCTCCCTCACGTCCCACATCGGGGATTGAGCCCGCAATCCGGGCATGTGCCCTGATGGGGAATCAAACTGTGACCCTCTGGTTCATAGATTGACACTCAACCACTGAGCTATGGCGGCTGGGCCCATCACCAAATTTTATCTAATTTACCTCCTAGATAACATTGTTGGCTTCCTGTATTCTAGCTCAGTTCCCATTACCTCTTGCCTAGAATACTTCATTAGCCTTCAGCTAGTCTCTCTGAATCAGTTTTGGTCATCTTCTGCTTATTTTTCCAACTACAGTCAAAGGAATAAAAACAAAATAAAATCAAAGCACCTCCTATTTCACTACTTCCTTTCAGTGACTTCCCACTGCTCTCAGGATAAAGGCATGGTGTTCAATTATTTGGCCACTGCTGACCTCACCAGCCATATCTGATACCTACCACCTCAAACGTTGTGCTTCAGAAACATAAGCCTGCTTCTCAAACATTCTGTTCCTTCAACCCTCCCCATGCCCTTTGCCTACGTGTTCTCTCTGGTATGCTCCCTTCCCCTCTCCTCAAATTTAACCACCATTCACCCATTGGATCCCAGTTTAAACATCCTTCTGCGGAGAAGCCTTTCCCAGCCTCCAGACCAGGCCAGGTACTCTCATTGTAGGTACTCATGCCAACCTGGGTTTTTCCTCATGACAGCTGTCATTGCATGTATTTAAACATTTTGGTAAATAATGATTAATTTCTATCTCTGTTAGTAGATTATAAATCTAAAAGGTCTCCATAAATATCAGTTGAATAAATGGATGTTGAATGGTGACTATTACTATTAGGATCTCTCATGTCTTTATTATTCTTATAGGGTCCTCTTCAGTGTGCTGTGGGCTTTTTGCACTTCTTTCTGAAGGTCTTTCTGAGCATTTTTTTCTGGCAGTTCTAGTAGAGTGGGACAGTGGTGGTCATTCATTGTATTGCTCATTCAGAACCTCAATCAGAAGCATTTTACATATATTCTCATTTAATTCTCACAATTCTATGAGGTAGGTACTCTAATGATTTCCTTTCATAGTTGAGGAAACTGAGGCACAGGGAAAGTAGGAAACTTGCCCTCGGTCATTGAATTAGTAAGGAATAGGGCTAGAATTTGAATCTGTCAGCTTCTTCCAAAGTCCACACTCTAAATACAATGCTGTGGAGTCCAAGACACACTGATACAGTCAGCCAATGAGGACAGTGTGTGAATACCTGTCCTCAATCTAAGTGCTCTTACAGTCCAGAGAGGAGAGAGGGGAGAAGTTAGTTATCGGGAAGGCTTAATGGGGCATGTAGTTAGACTGGACCTTGACAGATAGAGAGTTGTGGGGTCAGTGGAGAAAAGTGGGTGGAAGCAATGCAAGCAGGTAAGTCCTCCTCATGTGTGAGAGAGGATAGAATCCATGAAATGAGAGTGGATTTTAGACATAACTGAACTTCTCTTATTTTGGTGCCTCCTAGATTGTTTTGTGCCAGAATAATATCCGTAATCAGGCCCATATGAACAGAGTGGTCACCCACGAGCTCATTCATACGTTTGATCATTGTCGTGCTCATGTCGACTGGTTCACCAATGTCAGACATTTGGCCTGCTCAGAGGTGAGTTTTATTGTAAACGATATCTTTTCCCCCTGCAGAACACTGTGTTTGAACAATTTATTAAAGTATTTTATTTAAAAAAAAAAGTATTTTATTTAAACACTAGAGGCCCGGTGCATGAATTTATGCACCAGAGGGGTCCCTCGGCCAGGCCTGAGGAATCGGGCTAAAACTGGCCCTCCGACATCCCCTGAGGGGTCCTGGATTGTGAGAGGGTGCAGGCCAGGCCGAGGGACCTCACCGGTGCACAATCGGGGCTGGGGAGGGACGTGGGAGGTTGGCCAGCTGGGGAGGAATGCAGGAGGTTGCCAGCTGGGGAGGGATCACGAGAGGGCTCCAGGGAATGTCCAGCCCATCTTGCTCAGTCCTGATCGGCCAGACCCCAGCAGCAAGCTAACCTACCAGTTGGAGTGTCTGCCCCCTGATGATCAGTGCACATCATAGCGAGCGGTTGAACGGCCTTAGCATATCACTAGCATATTATGCTTTGATTGGTTGAACGGCCGACTGGACAACCAAACACTTAGCATATTAGGCTTTTATTATATAGGACTATAAGATACTCCTTTTCTTACTGTGATAGCTCCACGTTTGTCTTGAATTTCTGTTTCTAACTATTGAATACAAATTTTTGAGACACAACAGAGAAATTTTAAGTATTTTTTTTAGAATTGTATTAAATATAATCTTTTTAATCCTAATAGTAGTGATTAACTTTAATTATAATAAACTATTTCTTATGGAATAAACTATGTAACATAAAAATTAAGGGCAGTTAACATTTACTGAGGTTTGTGTGCCAGATACTGTTCTGTTTGTGGATTCTTTTTTTTGAAGTGAATATATCCTCAAGATTTTATTTTTACATAATAAAACAAAACACGAAGCTTAGAACTAGATCACTAGGCCCTTTCTCTTCTTATCTGCTCCTAGTTCAAAATGCTTGCGTCTCTTAATAGCCAGCGTTCTCTTAGACCTTCAGTAGGGCTCAACGCATTCAAGCCTCAGTACAATCTTCTTTAAACAAATTAAAAAAAAAATTATTTTAAAAAAATTTATTGTTGAAAGTATTACATATGTCCCCTTCCCCCCATTAACCCCCTCTACCCTGCCCCCCCCCCCCAAAAAGAGAGAGAGAGAGAGAGAGAGAGAGAGAGAGAGAGAGAGAGAGAGAGAGAGAGAAACATTGATCTGTTGTTCTGTTATTTAGGCATTCATTGGTTGATTCTTGTATGTGCCCTGACTGGGGATCGAACCCATAACCTTGGTGCATTAGGACAAACTCTCTAACCAACTGAGCTAACTGGCTAGAGCTTCAGCACAAACTTCTTTGTAGTTTTAGCTTTTTTGTGGAAAATCAGCTTAGTCTGCCTACCACAGCCACTCTGCTTCCTGTCGTAATGCCGCTTTCCCTGTGCACAGAGAATCCTTGCCCATCTTGTATTGTTACTTTGTGGGGTTTTGCTCGCCCCACTTCTTACAGAAAGTCCAGCGGGGTTTAGGAACATTCTCCATGTTTGCAAGAGCGCTATCAGCACGGAAAGCGTTTGTGGATCCTTATATAGTTGTCACAACAGCCCATGGAAGTGGATACTATTATCCTCATTTAGTATCTGTGGAAAGTGAGGCATTTGTTTAGATTCCATACTTCAGTAAGTGAAAGAGGCAGGTTTACAACCGGGGTTCCTAACTGGCTTTCTGCGCTGCTTTCTTTAAGTAAAGATCCTTTCTTGCTCTAGAGTAAAACGTAAAAAGATATTTATGAAAAAGCACTTTGGATTGCTCTAAAAAAATATACATATATAAATATACATATAAATATACTCCTAGAGAGACATAAGTATTTCATACTTGCATTTCATTAATCAAAGAGTGCAATATATTGAGAAGTTAAGAAACTAATATAAATTTCAAGCTTATATTTTGTAACTTAGATTATTTTCTCTTTCCCTTAAAATTAATAAGCAACCTCACTGTATCTAATTATAACTCATTATTTGGAGAGTAGACTGAATCCTGAGTTGTTTTTTTTTAAACTTTATTTTTATTGTTGACACTATTACAGATGTCACCCCCCACCCATTGCCCACCTGCACCCATCCCCTGCTCCCCCTTCCCTCTGGCCCTCACCACACTGTTGTCTGTATCTGTGGGCTAGGCATATATAGTATTCTTTGGCTAATCCCTTCACCTTCTTTCATCCAGTGTCCCCTTCCCCACTCCCGCCCCGTTCCTCCTGACAGCTGTCAGTCTGTTCCATGTATCCCTGCCTGTGTTTCTATTTTGTTCATCAGTTTATTTTGTTCATTAGTGAATCCTGAGTTTTTAAATAGGTCTCTCTCGGGTGTTATGAGGATTAATGCCTGTTGGCTAAAATGTGTAAGTGCCTTGAGCTCTTCAGAGGAATAAGACCGTGTTATTGTAAAGTAACATGAAGTGGGTCATTCTGTTTGCAGTGAATTAGCAAAAATGTGGCCAGGTTAGCTGTAGGATCTACGTGGGTAGTTCCAAGATTTTTTTATCCATTAAAGCTGCTTTTTCCTTTAAAAATGTAGTAAATTAGAAAATATGTCCTAACTTCAGGTTGTCATGCACACTCAGCCCAGTGCCTTTGGCATTGTCTGACCTAGCTCATGGATAGCTGCTCTCTTTCTTACTGAAGAACTTCTGGAGTCAATAGAGTTAAAAAAGTTCTTTTTTTTTTAAAATATATATTTTATTGATTTTTCACAGAGAAGAAGGGAGAGGGATAGAGAGCTAGAAACATCGATGAGAGAGAAACATCGACCAGCTGCCTCCTGCACGCCCCCTACCGGGGATGTGCCTGCAACCAATGTACATGCCCTCAACCGGAATTGAACCCGGGACCTTCCAGTCCACAGACCGACACTCTATCCACTGAGCCAAACCGGTTTCAGCTAAAAAAATTCTTTCAAAAAGTCTTACAGTTACTCTGATCTCAGAAAAGCATGCTACTTTTACATATTTTTTACAATTAAAAAAATTGGTTGTTATAAAGGTAGAGAGCCTGGACACTTATTTTCTTTTTGTTTGCCTTCTGTCTTTGTGATAGATTCGAGCTGCTAACCTCAGTGGAGACTGCTCACTTGTGAATGAAATATTCAGGTTACATTTTGGATTAAAACAACACCATCAGGTAAAAACTAACATGAAATCACTTACCTGTAAGAGTGCTAAGAGTGGAAATAATAAAGAAATGAGAAGTACATTTAGTATTTGAAACTTGGAAGAACTACTTACATGAAAGGAATACAAACTGTATACCGTTTAAGCCAAATAGATGGAATTTAGTTCTGTTTTATAATTATGGGTGAGCTGTGTGACTGACAAGAGATTTTAATAGTGAAAAGAACTATGATGGTCTCGCTCTTGGGATACTTGTGGATGGGGTGGACAAGGAGTGGAAGTGAAGTCACAGCCTGTCTTCCTTTTATCCTGGCAGTCCTGGGCTTACATTTTAAAACTACCACTGTATTCTCAAGATAAAAAAGTAATACCTGGCCCTAGCCGGTTTGGCTTAGTGGATAAAGCGTCGGCCTGCGGACTCAAGGGTCCTGGGTTCGATTCCGGTTAAGGGCATGTACCTTGGTTGTGGGCACATCCCCAGTAGGGGGTGTGCAGGAGGCAGCTGATCGATGTTTCTCTCTCATCGATGTTTCTGACTCTCTATCTCTCTCCCTTCCTCTCTGCAAAAAATCAAGAAATCAAAAAAAAAAAAAAAAAGAAAGAAGTAATAATACCTGTCAGAAGGGACTTCACTGCAGCACAGGTTACGGCTTTGTGCCAGTATTAGTGCGCCTTTAAAGGATGTATGACGTCATAGCAAAGTTTTGGATTAGTGCAGATTGAGTATGATAAACTGAGCTGAGAGGGGTTTTGTAGTCAAAACTAAGAACAAAAACCCAAAAGAAAATTAGAGGCGGGATCATCCTGTTAGAGAGCTTTGCTATCACATCATACATTTATCCGCCACAGCTGGACACGGGGAGAGGAGCATGGAACCGATGGACCGATAGTGAATGAGCAGTTCTGCCCATAGCAACCAGGGGGCTCTGAGTTAGGACAAAAGCTGGTGAGAGGTTTTCTGTGGGAAGAGCTTGCTGGGCCGATTGGTGAGGGTCATGAGCATCAGGATAGCAGTTTCAACCGGATAGTAGATGCAAAAAAGGATAGGCTTGGAACAACCACAGGAAAGCCCTTGGTTCTGTAGAGAAGAGTCACTCATCTCTGGGGCGGAGGGAAGAAACTCACAGTGAACTACTAAGAGAAGGTGTGACTTTGTGAATGGGAGCTAGAGGAGAAGTCTGCTGCCTAGAGAGGGTAATGCCTTAGGAAAGGCTCTTAAGCTTTCAGCCTGTGTAGGTCAGCTTAGTGATAGGGCGCTGAGCTGCTGTGCCACATGTCTTCTGTGCCCTGGGATCCTTGAGCCTCCCCTCCAGTAAATACAGCTTGGGCTGCATTTGGATGGCCTGTGTGTTCAGGCTCTCAGCGGGAAGGTTGGAAGAAGAGGATAATGTGGTTAAAGCATGTGATCCAGGGCCCAGAGTCTTTGAAAGAGAAGTCTCTCTGTCTCTCTGTCTCTGTGTCTGTCTCTGTCTCTGTCTCTATCTCTCTCTGTCTCTCTGTCTCTCTCTCTCTCTCTCTCTCAAAACCTTGGGTAGCAGCAGCAGAAAATGAATAGAACTAGCAACAGGAAGTAACTACGGGGAGGTAGTGGGAGCCTGGTTGAGGGAGAAGAGTGTTAGGGAATGGAGTTCTGCTTTTGTACCCAAGAAGCATAAACAGCAGCCCAGCTGGTGTGGCTCAGTGGTGGAGCATGGACCTATGAACCAGGAGGTCACAGTTTGATTCCCGGTTGGGGCACATGCTCAGGTTGTGAGCTTAATCCCCAGTGTGGGGCGTGCAGGAGGCAACTGATTAACGATTTTCTCTCATCATTGATGTTTCTATCTCTCTCTTCCTCTCCTATCCTCTCTGAAATCAGTAAGAATATATTAAAAAAACACACACATCAACCACAGTAACTGATTGTAAATTTGCACACTTTTAACAGAAATTTATTACATCTAGAAAGAAATGAATCTGAATTGTGATCTATACTTGTATCTCCCTGTGTCTCCAGGAGACAAAATTTTACCACCATTTTTTCCCTCTGGAGGGGAGAAATTTCCTCTCTGGCAATTGCGGTTGTGGCTTTGTACCAATCTTTCTCTCCTTCTTATTCCTCTATGCCTAGGATTTATTTTAAAAATCAGTGTTTGGTGTAATTTAGGTTGAGAAGCACTGTTTTATATTCCAGAATCAGTGAGCATCTCCAGCCTGGGCATGCTGACCAGGCCAAGTAAAACTGGGAACATGCAGAGAAAATCAATGATTGACAGGATGCACAGTCTTCAGAACCAGTGTTTGTTTTTTTCAGGAAAATGTTAAATGCCATTCTTTTGAGTTTTAGTTTGCGCCTGTGGGGAAATAAAATGAGTAAAAGTTCTTCAAGAATTGGAATGGTAGGACCTTATCTTTCTTTCCATTTTTCCTTTTTAAATAAAAAAAATATTTTTATTGATTTCAGAGAGGAAGGAAGAGGGAGAGATAGAAACATCAACGATGAGAGAGAATCATTGATTGTCTGCTTCCTGTATGCCTGCCACTGGGGATCAAGCCCACAACCCAGGCATGTGCCCTGACTGGGAATTGAACCGTGACCTCCTGGTTCATAGGTTGACGCTTAACCACTGAACTACGCTGGCCGGGTGACCTTATGTTTCTTAAAATATTTAGAATACTGAGAAATTCTAGTCTATTACAATGTATATTAGGTAAATTTTTTTCTTAGGAAGAAAACTTGAACACCCATGCAAAGAACACTCAGAAACAAACAAAAAAAAGTTGTTTGATTTGTTTTTCCCCTGAAAAATGAAGACATCTTCAAACTATGTGTATATATGTATGATTTCCTATTGCCTGCAGGGGATAGTGTTCTCTCAAAGGAAAAGTTACCTAGCATTTGGTCAACTGCAAAGGAAGAGAGTTACAGAAGTAAAGTATATTTTACATTTATTTAAATTTTATTAAAAGTCCAACCAGGCCGAAACCGGTTTGGCTCAGTGGATAGAGCGTTGGCCTTCGGACTCAAAGGTCCCAGGTTCGATTCCGGTAAAGGGCATCTACCTTGGTTGCGGGCACATCCCCAGTAGGGGGTGTGCAGGAGGCAGCTGATCGATGTTTCTCTCTCATCGATGTTTCTAACTCTCTATCTCTCTCTCTTCCTCTCTGTAAAAAAAAAAAAAAAAAAAAAAAAAAAAGCCCTAACCGGTGTGGCTCAGTGGATAGAGCATCGGCCTGCGGACTGAAAGTTCCTGGGTTCGATTCCGGTCAAGGGCATGTACCTTGGTTGCGGGCACATCCCCAGTGGGGAGTGTGCAGGAGGCAGCTGGTCGGTGTTTCTCTCTCATCGATGTTTCTAGCTCTCTATCCCTCTTCCTTCCTCTCTGTAAAAAATCAATAAAATATATATTTTGAAAAAAAAAAAAAAAAAAAAGTCCAACCAGAACCTTATTTATCCACTTTTCTATGATTTTGCCAATTGGGAGTTATTGTTTGGCAAACACTGTCTAGAACTTCACAGAAGGACATCTGCTTATGTTATTGGAAAGGATGAGAAAATTGAAGGAGGTTTTACTTATACCTAAATAATTTTAGAGTGAGCTAATTTCTTCTTTGGAATGACAGAATGAAATAATAGGAAAATGAGTTTTTTTTCATTATTATTTTTGAAAAAATATTTTTATTGATTTCAGAGAGAAAGGGAGAGGGAAAGAGAGATAGAAACATCAATGATGAGGGAGAATCAGTGATTGGCTGCCTCCTGAATGCCCCCCACTGGGGATGGAGCCAGCAACCCAGGCATATGCCCTTGATTGGAATTGAACTCAGGACCCTTCAGTCCACAGGCCAACGCTCTATCCACTGAGCCAAACCAGCCAGGGCAAAAATGAGTTTTGATTATGGTTCAGATATTATATAAAATGTTGTTATTTCATGATTAAATTTTCATATAAAACTAAAGCCACATACTCTTTTTCTTTTTTTTTCCTCTTTAGACTTGTGTCAGAGACAGAGCCATTCTTTCTATCCTGGCTGTTAGGAATGTCAGCAAAGAAGTAGCTGAAAAGGCTGTTGATGAAGTTTTTGAATCTTGTTTCAATGACCATGAACCTTTTGGAAGGATCCCACATAACAAGACATATGCAAAATACGCTCATAGAGACTTTCAAAATCGTCATCGGTATTACTCAAATATATGAAGGCAATGACATTTTATATTACAGAGCCTCAGTGATCATGAAGAAAATATGGTTCTCAGGTGCACAAATGTATGAAACATAAATGATCAATTAAATACAGACAAGACAGAAGATGCTGATTCTAGCATATTATCAGAAAATGTAACTGGTGAAAAATGAAACTGCCTTAAACTTCAAGGCAAAAATTATATCTGTATAGCCAATCATTTGGTGAATAAGGAAAATCAATTATGTTTTTGTATTTTCTACATTGTACTTGTGTTTTTGATTCTTGTGATTTTATTTTTATTACATACTAGAGGCCCAGCGCATGGATTTGTGCACTGATGCGGTCCCTTGGCCTGGCCTGTGCCCTCTCGCAATCCGGGACCCCTTGGGGGATGTTGGAGAGCCGGTTTCGGCCCGATCTCTGCAGGCCAGGCTGAGTGACCCCACTGGTGCACGAATCCATGCACTGGGCTGGTTTCGGCCCAATCCTTGCAGGCCAGGCCGAGGGACCCCACCGGTGCACGTGCACTGGGCCTCTAGTATGCATATAAGATATTTGGTTAATCTCTTCCCACCCTCTTCCCTCCCCGCTTCCCTCTGAGATTCATTAGTCTGTTCCATGTTTCCATGCCTGTGGTTTCTGCTCCTGCATTGAGTGTCTGCCCCCTAGTGGTCAGTGCGTGTCATAGATACTGACTGGTTGGCCAATCGGCCGGTTGCTTAGGCTTTTATATATATAGATGATTATTTTAATATTTGATTAAGAAAACTGTGAAGTGGTACCCTTGTGTAATGTTGATAGGAGACCACTGTTGGTATTTACATTAAGTGTAAAGAAAAATGTACTGATCTTATTTATAGGATATTTGTTGAGATGTTATGATCAAAACATATAATGGATGAAAGTTGAAAATAATTCATTCAGTGATCAATGCCTACCCCACTCTCTGCTCTTCTTTCAACATGTATGTGGAGACTATATGGTTTAGTTTTCTGGGGACAGTTTTTTTTTTTTTTTTAAATATGTTTTTATTGATTCTTTTTTCATTTTTTTTTAGTGAGAGAAGAAGGGAGAGGAATAGAGAGATAGAAACATTGATGAGAGAGGAACATCAATCAGCTGCCTCCTGCATACACCCCACTGGGGATTGAGCCTACAACCAGGAATCGAACTGGTGACCTCTTTTTTATTTTTTTTAAAATATATTTTATTGATATTTTACAGAGAGGAAGAGAGAGGGATAGAGAGTTAGAAACATCGATGAGAGAGAAACATAGATCAGCTGCCTCTTGCACCTCCCCCCCCCCCACCTGGGGATGTGCCCGCAACCAAGGTACATGCCCTTGACCGGAATCGAATCTGGGACCCTTGAGTCCGCAGGCCGACGCTCTATCCACTGAGCCAAACCGGTTTCGGCCGAACTGGTGACCTCTTGGTTTGTAGTTGTCACTCAACTGCCGAGCCATACCGGCTGGGTGTTTTCTGGGAACAATTTTTATTAGATTTTTAAATTTTTTAAATTTTTAATATTTTAAAGATTACTTTATTGCCCTAGCCAGTTTGGCTCAGTGGATAGATCATCGGCCTGTCGACTGAAGGGTCCTTGGTTCAATTCTCGTCACGGGCACACACGTGGGTTGCGGGATCGATCCCCAGTAGGGGATGTGCAGGAGGCAGCCGGTCAATGATTCTCTCTCATCATTGATGTTTCTATCTCTCTCTCCCCCTCCCTTCCTCTCTCAAATCAACAAAAACATATTTTATAAAAAGAATAGTTTATTGATTTTTAGAGAGAGAGGAAGGGAGAGTAAGGGATCAAGCCTGCAACCTGGGCATGTGGCCTGACCAGGAATCAAACCGGCAACCCTTCCGTGAATGGGATGGTACCCCACCAATTGAGTCACACCGACCAGGGCTTTCTTTATTTTTAGTAAAGGCCAGTACATTGAATTTACAATGCAATTTAAACATATATGTGTGTGTGTGTGTGTGTGTGTGTGTGTGTGTGTGTGTGTGTATTTTAATCCTCACTTAAGGATATGTTTTTTATTGATTTTTAGAGAGAGAGGAAGGTGGGGGGAGAGAGAGAAACATTGATCAGTTGCCTCCTGTGTGCATCCCGGACCGGGGATCAACCTACAACCTAGGTATGTGCCCTGACTGGAGATCGAACCCACAACCTTTTTGGTGTATGGAATGATGCTCCAAGCAACTGAGCCACTTGTGGCCAGGGCTAATTTTTATATATTTACAAGATTTTTCACATAATCATTCTTAAATCTTTTGTCAAGCCCTGATCTGAGTTTTGAATTCAGAAAACATGGTCCTTTTATCTGTCCCTCTTTTTTTTCTTTTTAACTGGTAACTGCATCTTCTAGCTGTCCCAGCAAACATCTCTTGGCCTATGTCCAGACTGAAAGACACTGTGTGTATAGGTGGTTAATTAAAGGTTTAAACATAATGAAGTTAGTAGGATTCTTTCTTTTGAGTTAAAATTTGATTAAATATAAATTATAAAGTGATAACTCAAGCTTGATAACTTACTAAACATTAAAATATGGTTTGAAGATTCTTGGGAAGATGGTGGAATAGGAAGCAACAGAAATCTATCTCCCCACCTAGATAAAATTACACTGGCAGAATCTGTCTAATGTAAATATTTTGGACTTCTAGAGTCTATTAAAGGCTTGTAACTTCCAGGGGGAGGGTTGGGAGGTAAATTGAAACTAATTTTGGCCATTTTCAGCTGTTAGCACAGTATTAGTTGCTCATCTCTCACTAGTGTGCCTTGTGGCACACAGCTTGTATACAGATTGTGGGAACCAGGCAGGAGGGGTGGGGGCAAAAAGCACCCTGTCCTCCATCTATTTGGGAACTGCTCTGATTGCTCATTGCTGCTGCTTTTCACAGAGGTTCAAAGAGATGGTGGCATTGTTACACTTCCTCCCATTTTTGCAAACTGCTTCTCATCTGTCTGAAATGACCTACAGGGTATTTAAAGGGCTGATGCCCTTTTTTTTCTCTATTAATTTTTCTCTTTCCCCCCTTTTGGGAACCATACATTAAAGACTAGAACATTAAAAACAATGGCATATACAAGGGAAATTAGAAAGTCACTCTGCATGCCTAGGGAAAGGTACAGGCTCAGAAAAGACACAAGAAGACCTTAAGTTTATACCTTTAGGCAGATCCTTGGTACAGGGACAACAACAACAAAAATATCCAAAAACAACAACAACAACAACAAACAATGAACAACAACCCCCCTCCCCAACCCCAAAACAACAGCAAACCCTGGGGAAGAGGGAGAATCTGATTTTCAGAGTTACCTTATTAAATTCAAATGTCAAGTGTTCAGTCTTTCACATTGAGTATGAGGTTTGGTGTGGGTTTTCCACATATGGTTTTTATTATGTTGAGGTAGTTTCCTTCTATTCATAGTTTGTTGAATGCTTTTATCAAGAAAGGATGTTGAATTTTGTCAAATGCTTTTTCTGCATCAATTGAGATGATCATATGGTCTTTTTCCTTCATTGCCAATGTGGTATATTACATTGATCAATTTTCAGATGTTGAACCATCCTTGCACTCCAGGAATAAATCCCACTTCGTCATGGTGTGTAATTCTTTTAATATGCTGCTGAATTTGGTTTGTTAGTATTTTTTGAGGATTTTTAAACAATGTTCATGAGAGATATTGGTCTGCAGTTTTCTTTTTTTGTAGTACCTTTGTCTGGCTTTTGTATCAGAATAATTCTGGCCTCATAGAATGAGTTGGGGAGTGTACCTCCTCTTCAATTTTTTCAATAAGTTTGAGAAGGATTGGTATTATTCTTTAAATGTTTGGTAGAATTCACTAATGAAGCTAGGAATTTTCTTTGTCAGATTTCTGGTTACTAATCAAATCATCTTACTAATGATAGGTTAACCATATTTTCTAATTCCTTATGATTTGGTATTGGTAGGTTTTGTGATTCTAGGAACTTGTCCATCTAGGTGATCCAGTTGTGGATATATAGTTATTCACAGTACTCTTCTTTGATCCTTCTTATTTTTGTTGGATTAATAGTAATGTTCCCACTTTCATTTCTAATTTCAATAATTTGAGGTCTCTCTTTTTTTAGTCCATCTACCTAAAGGTTTGTCAAGTTTGTTGATTTGTTCACAGAACCAATTTTTTGTTTCATTGATTTTCTATATTGTTTTTAAGTTCTGTTTTATTGGTTTCTGCTCTAATTTTTATTATTTATTTATTTTTGCTAGCTTTCGGTTTAATTTGCTCTTCTTTTTCTAGTTCCTTAAGTTGTAGGTTCAGTTGCTGATTTGAGATCTTTCTTGTTTTTTAACATAAACATTTATAGCTATAAATTTTTGTCTAATGTTAGTATAGCTACCCTTGCTCTCTTTTGGTTACTTACTTGCATTCTTTCACCTTTTAAAAAAATGTTTTTATTGATTTTAGAGAGAGAGGAAGGGAGAGGGAGAGAAAGAGAAACATCAGCATGAGAGAGAAACATCTATCTGTTGTGTATCCCAACCTGGGGTTGAACCCCGGGTATGTGCCCTGATTGGGAATCAAAATGCCAATCCCTCAGTGCATGGGGTGATGCTCAACCAACTGAGCTACATGGGCAGGGCATCCTTTCATCTCTAATCTATTGTGTTTCCATCTTACAAAGATGCCAAGACCATTCAATTAGAAAAAACCCCTCTAAGATGGTGCTGAGAAAACTGGATATCCACATAACAAAAATTAACTCAAAGTGGGTCAAATTGCATCAAAGACACAGAGAGTGAGAAGCATAGGATATTTTTTATTGATAAGTTAGTCTTCGTTTAAATTAAAGACTTCTATTCATTGAAAAGTATTAAGAAAATGAATAGGCAAACTATGGATTGGGAAATATGTATATTTATCTGAGAGAGACCTTTTATGTGAAAATATAAAAACTTTGTATACCTTAAAAAGACAAAACACTTGAACATATTTTACAAAGAATGAGACAATTGAACAATGATACAAAGAACACATGAAAAATGTTTAATATCATTAGTCATCAAAGAAATGAAAATTAAAACCACAACGAGAAACCACTATACACCCACTAGAAAAGCAAAATATTTAATAGACTGCTGAAAAAATTTATTAGGTGTGAAGCAAACAGAACTTTCATACATTACTGGTAAGAATGTAAAATAGAATCACTTTGGAAAAAGGTTTGGTAGTTGCTTGTAAAGTTAAACATACACCTACCCTTTGACTCTGCTATTCGAAGCTAGGTATTTTACTTATTAGAAATGAAAACATCCACAAAAAGACTTGTACAAGAATGTTCATAACAGCTTTATTTATAAAAACCCAAAACTGAAAACAACCAAATGTCTACCAATAGAAGAATGAATAAACAAACTGTAATATATTCAAACCATGGAACACTTCTCAGCAATAAAAAGGAATGAATTACTTATACAATAAGATGAATGAAGCTCACAGACATGCTAATTAAAAGGAGCTTAAGATACAAAAGAGTACTTACTTGATGGTTCCATGTCTATGAAATTATAGAACAGGCAAAACTATTCTCTGTTGGGAAAAAAACAATCAGTATAGTGGTTGCCTGGAGGGTGGGGGAGTGGACAAAAAATTGGAATGAAAGAGAAGGAACTTTTTGGGGTGATGGAAGTGTTTTATATCTTATTTGTGATGTAGGTTACACAGATGTATCCATTCATTGTCAAAGTTGTACAGTTAATATTTGGGCACCTCAAAATATGTAAAATTTATCTTAAAAAATAACAGCCTGGCTGATGTGGCTCAGTGGTTGAGCATTGACCTGTGAAACAGGTGGTTGCTGGTTCAATTCCTGGTCAGGGCACATGCCCAGGTTGCAGGCTTAATCCCCAGCAGAGGGCATGCAGGAGGCAGCTGATTGATGTTGATGTTTTTCTCTCATCCATGTTTCTATCTTTCCTTTCCCCTCTCTCTAAAATCAATAAAAAAATATTAAAACAAGTAACTGTATGGCAGGTGGAGAGTAGGTGGAGAAATAGATTAAACAAAGTGGCACAATATTGATAATTGTCAAACCTGAGTGATGGGTATAAGGATATTCATTACATTATTTTGTGTACTTTGTACATATTTGAAATTTTCCACAATTAAGTTTTTTTTTTTAAGATGGGGGAAATGAGTTAAAGATTAATATGCACTGAATTTTAAATGCAATAATGTTTTTTAAGATCTTAATATTTTGTTAATCCTCACCCAACGATATTTTGCCATTGATTTTTTTTTTTTTTAGAGGGAGTGGAGAGAGAGAGAGAGAGAGAGAGAGAGAGAGAGAGAAACAGTGATGTGAGAGGGACACATTGATTGATTGCTTCCCGCATGTGCCCCAACCAGGGCCAGGGAGGAAGCCTGCAACTGAGGTACATGCCCTTGACCAGAATTGAACCCAGGACCCTTCAGTCCATGAGCCAATGCTCTATCCACTGAGCCAAACCAGCTAGGGCTGCAATAATATTTTAGTTTTTTTTAAAACAAAAATCACATGAGCAACAGCATAACTACAGTCTTTGCTAGGCAGAAAATTGAGCGCTAAACAATTAGAAAATCATTATTTTGTTCATTTCTGCCCTTGGGAGAGAGAAGGAAGGGCAGACAGAAGAATGAAACAGGATAATAATCTTGGTCTGCAGCAGTCAGACAATGTTACTTCAACTATTCAACTTCCACTTCTCAAGGGGATAGAGATATCCAGCCAAGATATTACCAAACCTAGTTATTTGTTAATTAAACTCACTTCAGAGCAATACCCTGAGTGTATAATTAATTAAATGTTAATTTATGTTGATAATATTGCACTTGAATTTTTAAACTTTTTTTCTGAATTTAAAATATTTGAGAAGCAAGAGCCAGGCATTCTGCTGCTAATTTGCATATTTTCACATTATTGTCTTTCTTCTTTCTCTTCCCTGCTGATTTCTACTTCTAACTTTTACAATGCAAGTGTTAAATTCCCAAGAGCAGAATTTGATTTTATAGAAATTACCTAGTAGAATATCTGGGATTTTATAAGGACAATATTGTTCATTTGACAGGTACCAATGCTAAGTTAAAAGGAAAAAGTGAATCATATGACATCCTAAGTGCAAGTGATAGCTTCTCTTGAGTGTTAACTGCATTCCTATCACCTCACATCCAAGGTGGTGAAATGAGAGGGGGGAAAAATCAAATAGGGTTAAGGAAACTCTCCTAACATAATGCTTCTTTTTCTGAAAACTAAGAAGTCCCAGAGTTCCAGAGCAAAGGCCAAAGCTGTATGCACCCTCTGGGTCTGGGTCTGTAGGGTCAAAGCCAGACATGTCTGGAGGGAGCCAGTCAGGCCACTGGAGTGGCCACTTATTAGAAGGAGGCCTTGAGGAGCCTGTGAAAGGTGGCTGCCTCAGGGCTCACTAAGGAACCACAGCTCCCCTCATTCTCCCAACCACAGCAGCAGGAGGAGAATCAATCTGAGGGAAAATAGACATTGCATTCATTCAACAAATTATCCTAATATATAAAAACCCAGGGTCCGTAACGACTGACTGAAGGCTCGACCGAACACCGGAAGTCAGTCCTGCAGTCAGTGCTGGCACAGCAACGCAGCACTGACTACCGAGGGGGCTGTGGATCAGGCCTGGAGAGAGGCCTGGAGAGAGAGGCAGGGTCTGATCTTCAGCCTCCATGGCAGCTGTTGATCAGCCGTTGCCTCTCTCTTTCTCTTCAGGCTTCGCCAGCAGCTGCGCCTCTGTTTCTCTCTGGGCCTCTGTGGGGGCTGCTGGCCATCTCTGCCTCTCTGATCAGGCCTGGAGATAGGCCCAGAGACGCTGACTGGCATAGAAACTGACCAATCAGAACCAAATCTGGGTGAACTGTGAGGCGCCAATGGCTGCCTGGGAGGCAGAGCTTTTGACGCTGACTGGCATAGAAACCAACCAATCAGAACCAAACCTGGGTGAACTGTGAGGAGCCAATAGCTGCCTGGGAGGTGGAACTTTTGACACTGACTGGCATAGAAACCGACCAATCAGAACCAACTTGGCCAGCAGGAGAGGGCAGTTGGGGGTTTGATCAGGCCTTCAGGGGAGGGCAGTTGGGTGCGAGATAAGGTCGGCAGGGGAGGGCAATTAGGGGTGATCAGGCAGGCAGAGGCAGTTAGGGTTGATCAGGCCGGCAGGGGAGAGCAGTTGGGGGTGAGATCAGGCCGGTAGAGGAGGGCCATTGGGGGTGAGATCAGGCCAGCAGGGGAGGGCCATTGGGGGTGAGATCAGGCCGGCAGGGGAGGGCAGTTAGGGGCAGGGGAGGGCAGTTGGGGGCGAGCAGGCCTGCAGGGGAGGGCAGTTAGGGGCAAGATCAGGCTGGCAGGGGAGGGCAGTTAGGGGTGATCTGGCAGGCAGAGGCAGTTAGGGGCGATGAGGCTGGCAGGGGAGAGCAGTTAGGGGTGATCAGGCACGCAGAGGCAGTTGGAGTGAGATCAGGCCAGCAGGGGAGGACAGTTAGGGGTGATCAGGCATGCAGAGGCAGTTGGGGGTGAGATCAGGCTGGCAGGAGAGGGCAGTTAGGGGCGATCAAGCAGGCAGGCAGAGGCAGTTAGGGGTGATCAGGCAGGCAGGCAGAGGAGTTGGGGGCGATCAGGCAGGCAGGCAGGTGAGCGGTTAGGAACCAGCGGTCCCAGATTGCGAGGGAGATGTCCGACTGCCGGTTTAGGCCCGATCCCACAGCCCACAGGGATCAGGCCTAAACCAGCAGTCGGATATCCCCCAAGGGGTCCCCAATTGGAGAGGGTGCAGGCTGGGCTGAGGGACCCCCCCTCTGTGCACGAATTTTGTGCACCGGGCCACTAGTATATATATGTTTTTATTGATTTCACAGAGAGGGAGAGGAAAAGAGAGAGAGAGAAATATCAATGATGAGAGAGAATCATTGGTCAGCTGCCTCCTGCATCCCCCCTCTCCCCCTGACTGGGGATTGAGCCCTCAACCCTGACCCAGAATTGAACCCTGACCTCCTGGTATATACCTTGACCCAGAATTGAACCCTGACCTACTGGTTCATGGGTTGTCTCTCAACCACTGAGCCACATTAGCCAGGCTCAACAAATATTTATCAAGCACTCACTGTCCATTATGTACTGATGTAGGCACTGGGATACTGAAGTGACCAACATGGATTGCATCTTTGTCATTGTGGGAACAACTACCCAAAGAGGAAGAGGTATGGGGTGATTTGGGGATATATAACATGGCACCCAACCTAGAGAAAGTGATTTAAACTGAGACCTGAAGTATGAAGAGGAGGTAGCAAGTCAAGGGGGTGGGGAAGGAGACTTCTAGACTAAGAGGCAACCCTTTGTGTGAAGGCCCAAGGATGGGGCAGGGGCAGTGGAAGGGCTATGGAAAGGGATAATGTTGAACAAAATACCTACTTCACAAGGAAACTTATACCCAGTTCCCAGGGAGAGGACAAGCTATGTGACCTGAGTTTCAATTCAAAAAGGTAAACATAGTGGGAAAGAATGAAATATTCTGTAAGTGGTTTGGAGAAAACTGGGGACATCTGGAAAAAATTAAGTTAAATTCCTAACTCATTCCTATCTATATATAAAAGCCTAAGCGACCGAATGAACGAATGACCGAACAACCGGTCAACCAGTTGCTATGATGCGCACTGATCACCAGGGAGCAGACACTCAATGCAGGAGCTGCCCTCTGGTGGTCAGTGAGCTCCCACAGCGGGAGTGCCGCTCAGCTGACTGACCCGTCCTGGCAGCCTACCAGCCTGGTGGCAGCCACTCCCTCCCTCAGTAGTCCTGCAGGTCCAATCTTCGGAGAATGGGCCAGGCACTGATGGACCAGTGCCGCTGGCACGATCTCGACAGTGTCACCAGCTTCCTGGAAGTCAGCCTTGGGAACCGTGGCCGCTTCCCCTCCCTAGATGCTCTGCAAGGAAGAAACGATATAAAAGCTGCCACCCAGTGGCTCCTGACAACTGGTGCAGACGCCAGCAGGATGGATCCGGATCCCGGGCTGGCAAGGGTGTCCCACTGTCCACCTGGAGGGGCGATCACATCCTGGAACCCCCCCACCCCATCTCCCTTGGGACGGGCACCAGATGCAGGGCTCACAGCTTGAGTTCAGTCAGTCCCGATTGGGAGAGGCTTGCACTGCTCCAGCAGTGCTCGCCAGGCGTGAGCCCTGCGTCTGGTGCCGGTTAGTCAGCTGAGCAGTGCTCCTCTGTGGGAGCGCACTGACCACCAGGGGGCAGCTCCTCTGTTGAGCGTCTGCCCCCTGGTGGTCAGTGTGTGTCATAGCGACTGGTTGACCGGTCGTTTGGTAGTTTGGTGGTTCAGTCGCTTAGGCTTTTATATATATAGACTAGAGGCCTGGTGCATGAATTTGTGCATGGGTGGGGTCCTTTGGCCCCGCCAGGGATTGGGGCTGATTGGGGCAGTCTTGCCCAGTCCAGGGGAAGGGACCGTGGGAGGTTGGCTGTGGGAGTGCAATGACCACCAGGGGCAGCTCCTACATTGAGTGTCTGCCTTCTTGTGGTCAGTGCATGTCATAGCAACCCGTCGACGGGCTGTTTGGTCCACTGGTCATAATGGTTGCTTAGGCTTTTATATATATAGATTGTTATCTAGGTATCTCTGTCCAATTGAACTTTCTGTGATGTTGGAGATGTTCTTTATCTGAACTATCCACTAGATATATTAGACATATGTGGTTTTTGAATATTGAAATGTGGCTAGTGTGAGGAATGGAGTTTCTTTTTCAATTTAAATTCTTTATTGTTTCAAGTATTACATATATCTCCTTTTCTCCCCATTGACCTCTCCCCAGCCATCCCCATCCCCCAGCACATGCCTTCACCCCCCTATTGTTTGTGTCCATGGTTTATGCTTATATGCATGCATACAAGTCCTTTGGTTGATCTCTTACCCCACCTCCTGCTTTACCTCTGAGGCTGAACAGTCTGTTCAATGCTTCTATGTCTCTGGATCTATTTTTGTTCATCAGTTTATGTTGTTCATTATATTTCACAAATGAGTGAGATCATGTGATATTTATCTTTCTCCAACTGGTTTATTTCGTTTAGCATAATACTCTCCAGGTCCATCATGCTGTTGCAAATGGTAAGAGTTCCTTCTTTTTGACAGTAGTATAGTATTCCATTGTGTAGATGTACTACAGTTTTTTTTTTTTTTTTTAATGTGCCTCAGGCATGAAACAGCTCTGGCCACTGACACAAGCATCAAGCTAGGATGAACTAAGGACTGTACATCTGCTTTGTCCCTGAATGATATAAGAGCAACACCACCAATCAGGTGTCTCCTTGCCCATTGCCAGGGGGTTGTACTACAGTTTTTTTAATCCATTCATCTGCTGCTGGGCACTTAGGCTGTTTCCAAATCTTAGCTATTGTAAATTGTGCTGCTATGAACATAGGGGTGCATATGTCCTTTCTGATTGGTGTTTCTAGTTTCTTGGGATATATTCCTAGAAGTGGGATCACTGGGTCAAATGGGAGCTCCATTTTTAATTTTTTGAGGAAACTCCATACTGTTTCCCACAATGGCTGCACCAGTCTGCATTCCCACCAGCAGTGTGAGAGGATTCCTTTTTCTCCACAACCTCGCTAGCACTTGTCATTTGTTGATTTGTTGATGATAGCCATTCTGATAGGTGTGAGATGGTACCTCATTATTGTTTTGATTTACATCTCTCAGATGATTAGTGACATTGAGCATGTTTTCATATGTCTCTTGGCTTTCTGTTTGTCCTCTTTTGAAAAGTGTCTATTTAGGTCCTTTGCCCTTTTTGTGATTGAATTGTTTATCTTCTTTTTGTTAAGTTGTATGAGTTCCCTATAAATGTTGGAGATTAAATCCTTATCAGAGATAACATTGGCAAATATGTTCTCCCATACAGTGGGCTCTCTTGTTGTTTTGTTGATGGTTTCTTTTGCTGTGCAGAAGCTTTTTATTTTGATGTAGTCCCATTTGTTTATTTTCTCCTTAGTTTCCATTGTCCTAGGAGCTGTATCGGTAAAGATATTGCTATGACATATGTCTGATATTTTGCTGCCTATGGATTCTTCTAAGATTTTTATGGTTTCCCTCTTATGTTTAAGTCCTTTATCCATTTTGAGTTTATTTTTGTGTATGGTGTAAGTTGGTGGTCTAGTTTCATTTTTTTGCATGCTTCTGTTCAATTTTCCCAACACCATTTATTGAAGAGACTATCTTGATTCCATTGTATGCTCTTGCCTCCTTTGTCAAATAATTTGTTAATTGAACATAATGGCTTGGGTTGATTTCTGGGTTCTCTGTTCTGTTCCATTGGTCTATATGTCTGTTCTTGTGCCAGTGCCATGCAGTTTTGAGAATAGTGGCTTTGTAATATATCTTGATATTTGGTATTGTGATTCCTCCAACTTTGTTCTTCTTTCTCAGGATTGCTGCAGCTATTCGGGGTCTTTTTTATTCTATATGAATATTTGGAGAGCTTGTTCTAGGTCTGTGAAATATGCCATTGGTATCTTAATGGGGATTGCATTGAATCTATAGATTTCTTTGGGTAGTATGGACATTTTAATGATGTTGATTCTACCAATCCATGAACATGGTATATTCTTCCATTTGTTCATGTCTTCCTCTATCTCTTTTTTTAGTGTCCTGAAATTTTCTGAGTTACAGGTCCTTTGTCTCCTTGGTTAAGTTTATTCCTAGGTATCTTAATTTTTTTGTTGCAATGGTAAATGGGATTTTTTTTTTTTGGTTTCTCTATCTGTGAGTTAAAAAACCATAGATTTCTGGGTGTTAATTTTGTATCCTGCTACATTGCCCAATTCATTTATTAAGTCTAGTAGTTTTTTGATGGAGACTTTAGGGTTTTCTATGTACAATGTCATGTCATCTGTGAATGATGACAGTTTTACCTCTTCTTTTCCAATTTGGATGACTTTTATTTCTACGGGGCAATTAAAAAAGAGTGGTAAGATTGTTCATAAGATGTGGCATAAATCAGCATATTTCTCCTAAGGACTCATTATAATGAATAGAGAAGGAACATTTTGAGACACTAGCAGAAAGAACAGAGTTAATACAAAACAATTTGCTATTTTCCACCATTGAAAATGCAGAGTTGCTTCCCAGGACAAAGGGACAATTTCAGTATTTCTAGTTGTACCTCCTTTCCTACATAGACCAACATCCAGGGTGCCAGGCTGAGGGCCTCACCTCAGGTGACTCTAACGTTCCAACCAGGAGTAGTGCAGATCCTGGGTGAGTGGGAAGGCAGTTCCTATGAACTGACCAACATGTCGTAGGGATTGTGCAGAACAAAGAGCTCTCGCGCTGCAGAGATTATTGAGCCACTTATGCCAACCTTGTATTTATCCTGGGGGACCCTAAGTGGCCAAGTCTGGCAGCTTCCCATGCATCCCTTTCAGACAGGCTGATCGCTAAGGGGGGTCTTCTTTAGTACGTCGCCTGCTTCTTTGCCCTGTTCTCTACTGGGTTCTTGGTTGTAGCCACCTGGACAGACTGTTGGATGGTGAATGCCAATGATTCCTGTGTATAAATCTCCGATGTAACTATCTTGGTTATTGCTGTATCCGTAGCATTTAGTTAGCCTGTTGACTCTTCCAGCTTCTAGTGGCTGTGAGCATTCCTCGACCTTTGTCCACATCACTTCCATCCCTGCCTCCATGCTCACTGTTTCTCCTTCTCTTCTGTCTGTGTCTCTCATGAGGAATGGAGTTTTAAATGTTATTTATTCTTAATTAATCTTATTTATTTATTTAAAATATTTTAAATTGATTTCAGAGAGGAAGGAAGAGGGAGAGAGAGACAGAAACATCAGTGATGAGAGAGAATCATTGATCGACTGCCCCCTGCATGCCCCACATTGGGGATTGAGCCCACAATCTGGGCATGTGCCCTGATAGGGAATTGAACCACGACCTCCTGGTTCATGTGTCTTTGCTTAACCACTGAGCAACACCAGCCAGGCTATTCTTTTTATTTTATTTTATTTATTTTATTTTTTTTAATTTAAATTTCTTTATTGATTAATGTGTCACATGTTTGTCCTCATCCCCCCATTCCCATCCCCCACCCCTCCCCACAGATGCCCCCACCCCCCTGTTGTCCTTAACCATTGGTTAGGCTCGTATGCATGCACACAAGTCCTTTGGTTGATCTCTCCCCCCTACCCCCACCCTCCTCTACCCTCCCTCTGAGGCCCGACAGTCCGATCGATGCCTCCTTGTTTCTGGGTCTGTTCTTGTTCATCAGTCTATGTTGTTCATCATTTCCCCTAGATGAGTGAGATCATGTGTTACTAGAAATATACTTATAAGAACCGAATGTGAGACGAGCAATAATAGTTATGCTGACAGGCAAATGAATCAGTCTGTAGTGAGTTTCTTTCTGGACCAACAGTTCTTTTGAGACCCAATTTCAATGTCCACCAGTTCCTTATGTGTACATGTCAGCACTGACTTTTCAGCTCTGGATGGTGGACGAATGGTGGTAATGCAGGTCCGACTCCCTCTGGTTTGGTCTCGCCCAGACCCAGGGGCGCGGCTTCACCCGGACTCGGGGGCGCGCGGCCTCACCCGGTCCCAGGATCCAGCCTCACCCGGACCAAGGGCGCGTGGCCTCACCTGGACTCAGGGGCATGTGGCCTCTCCCGGACCCAGGGATGCAGCCTCACCCGGACCCGGGATCCAGCTTCACCCAGACCCGGGACCCAGCCTCACCCGGATCCTGGGGCGCACGGCCTCACCCGGACCCGGGATCCAGCTACACCCGGACCCAGGGGCGCGTGGCCTCGCCCGGACCAGGGGCGTGGCCTCACCCGGATCCGGGACCCAGCCTCACCTGGATCCAGGCTATTCTTAATTAATTTAAATTAATTAGCCACATGTGACTAATAGCTACCTTATTTGACAACATGTATCTTGAGCTTGGAGGAGAGGCCAGGCCTGGACTTACAGATGGAGTTATCACATGCATGATAGTTGAAGCCATAAGAATGAAGCGGGTCCTAACTGGTTTGGCTCAGTGGATAGAGCATCAGCCTGTGGACTGAAGGGTCCCAGGTTTGATTCCAGTCAAGGGCATGTACCTTGGTTGCAGGCACATCCTCAGTAGGAGGTGTGCAAGAGGCAGCTGACCGATGTTTCTCTCTCATTGATGTTTCTAGCTCTCTATCCCTCTCCCTTCCTCTCTGTAAAAAAATTAATAAAGTATATATTTTTTAAAAAAGAATGAAGTGTGTGTGTGTGGGGGTGGTAAATAAAATGGGAAGGGAAAGGGCTGAGGATTAGAAACTGGGGCATATCAGCATTTAAGGTTCTGTCAGAGAAAGAAGAGATGGAGCATGGTCAAAGAGACCAAAAGAAGAAGTGGTACCCTATAAAAAAAACAGACAAGTGAGTTCCAAGAAAGGGAGCGATCACCAGTGCTACATACCAATGATGAGTCATTAAAATGAGAACTGAAGATATTGTTGGCCATACTTTTGTGCTCCCATCAGGTCTTGTCACTCTGAAGGTGGTGGCCTGGGGAGACTGGCCATCCGTGGAAATAGTGGACTGTGAACTCCTCTGCCTTTTCTGGTGGATATGTGCATTGGCTTTGAGGTAAAATAGAAGTGCTTGAGGAAGACACATTTTTTTTTCTTTTTTAAAATTAATTTAATAAATCTTTCTTTTAAATTTAATAAATCTTTATTGTTCAGATTATTACAATTGTTCCTCTTTTTTCCCCCCATAGCTCCCCTCCACCTGGTTCCCACCCCACCCTCTGCCCTTACCCTCTCCCCCACTGTCCTCATCCATAGGTGTACTATTTTGTCCAGTCTCTTCCCGCACCCCCCCACACCCCTTTCCCCCCGAGAATTGTCAGTTCACTCCCTTTCTATGCCCCCGATTCTATTATATTCACCAGTTTATTCTGTTCCTCAGATTTTTTTTATTCACTTGATTTTTAGAGTCACTTGTTGATAGACATGTATTTGTTGTTCATAATTTTTATCTTTACCTTTTTCTTCTTTTTCCTCTTCTTAAAGAATACCTTTCAGCATTTCATATAATACTGGTTTGGTGGTGATGAACTCCTTTAGCTTTTTCTTATCTGTGAAGCTCTTTATCTAACCTTCAATTCTGAATGATAGCTTTGCTGGGTAGAGTACTCTTGGTTGTAGGTTCTTGCTATTCATCATTTTGAATATTTCTTGCCACTCCTGTCTGGCCTGCATAGTTTCTGTTGAGAAATCAGCTGACAGTCGTATGGGTACTCCCTTGTAGGTAACTAACTGTTTTTCTCTTGCTGCTTTTAATATTCTCTCTTTGTCTTTTGCTCTTGGCATTTTAATTATGATGTGTCTTGGTGTGGTCCTCTTTGGATTCCTTTTGTTTGGGGTTCTGTGTGCTTCCTGGACTTGTAAATCTATTTCTTTCACCAGGTGGGGGAAGTTTTTTGTCATTATTTCTTCAAATAGGTTTTCAGTATCTTGCTCTCTCTCTTCTTCTGACACCCCCATAATTCTGATGTTGGTACGCTTGAAGTTGTCCCATGGGCTCCTTACAATATCTTCATATTTTTGGATTCTTTTTTCTTTTTTCTTTTCCGGTTGAGTGTTTTTTTTTGCTTCTTTGTATTTCAAATCTTTGACTTGATTCTTGCGATCCTCTAGTCTGCTGTTAGACCTCTGTATAATATTTTTTATTTCAGTCAGTGTATGCTTAATTTCTAGTTGGCCCTTTTTCATATCCTCGAGGGTCTCGCTAAATTTATCGGCCTTTTCTAGAAAATTCTTGAAAAACCTTATAACCTTGGTTTTGAACTCTATATCCTATAGTTTGCTTTCCTCCATTTCTTTCATTTGTGACCTGTTTCTTTGTCTCCACATTTTGGCTGCTTCCCTGAGTTGATAGAGTGGCTTTGTGTGCTAGGTGTCCTATAGAGCCCAGTGGCTCAGCCTTCCCAGTTACCTGAGGTGGACACTCTTGGTGCACCCCTTTGTGGGCTGTGTGCACAATCTTGTTGTAGTTAAGCCTTGATTGTTGTTGGTATCACTGGGAGGAATTGACCTCCAGGCCAATTGGCTGTGAGGATCAGCTGTGTCTACGCTGGGAGAACTTCTGTGCTGGAGACACCCTTATGAGACAAGACTTGCAAAAGCCTCTGTGCTCAGCTTGGATGGGGCGGAGTCTCAGGGCGGATCAGACAGCATTGGTTTCCCATCAGCCCTGCCCTAAGAGGCCCCTATGTCTCAGTGTCCCATGGTAATCAATGCAAGCACCTCTGAGAGAAAGCCGCCCTCGAGTTCCGCCCACTGCCAGACAGTCCAGTTTCTCCTCAAATGAGTCTGGGTCTCCAGAGTCTTGCCCGGAACTGGAGTTCAGCGCAGTCGGGAGCTTTTGTCTCCCTCCCACTTGAGAAAGCCAGCCATGCACTAAGTTGCCAGTCCTCTCCGCGCGTGTCTCAGTACCTCTGCCTCCTGCAGCTCCTCTGAGTCTCAGTGTGCTTTTCTCTTTCCTTCTAGTTGTAGAATTTCACTCAGCCAGCTTTCCTGTGGTTCTGGATGATATCCGTTTTGTCTTTTAGTTGTAGTTTTGAAATTGTTGTGCGAGGCAGCAGTTTAGGTGTTTACTTATGGCGCCGTCTTGGTTTCTCAAGGAAGAAACATTTTAATACCAATTCTCCTGACTAATTCTGGAGTATTTTAAAGACAACATTATATGCACTGCTTTCTACCACATATTGCCACAGGACATTGTTAGAAGGCATTGAAAGATAATGGTGGCTGTTTCCATATTAAAATGTTAATGTATGAGCCAAATTGATGGTTTTTGAACCTGAAGGATCAAATAGTTTCATTTAATTGTATTAACAAAATTGATTTGAAACCAGCAGAATTATTTGCAGTGCCTAAGAAGTCATTATGCTCCATCCAAGCGAGACGAATGGGTCACCTTGGGATTCGCAGTTGGAATTTTCCTTTATGGTAAATACATTGGGAACCAAGTCATTTGTCCTAAAGAGACTCTCTCAGCAAAGGTTCACCAAACCTGTCTTGATTAATTTTTCAAAAGCACATGAGGAGATTTACCAATTACACTTTCAAGGGTTGATTTGATCAGCTTCACATGGTTGCACAATCTGCATATTGCTGCTCTAAGCTCCAACAGACTAAAATAGTTAAAAAAGGTCTGATGGAAATGAACTATGAACTAAATTCTAATGTGATCTAAACTTGTATGCTTTAAATTACTGCATATTTGAGGTGCTGCATATAAAATGATCTAATGCAAATTCTCATACCGTTGCTGAAAAAGTAGCCAGGCTGCAAATATTAACTCCTCTTGGCCAGTGGGGGATACTGACATCAAACAGTGAGGTAACTGAAGGTGATAGAGTAGCCCACTGCAGAACTATTTTAAGGTAAGTTTTTCTCTCACCTCTATCCTTTGTTTTTATGGTAGTTATCGTTACAGTAATGTGGTTGTAAGTACTCTGCATTTTGAACTCACACAGACATTGTATTATTTCATATTGAAATCAGCTGCCTTTTCTTTTTTGGCCTCTTCTAAAATCTGCTCTAAGTGTGGTCCTTGGCCCAGCAGTGACTGCATGGGAGCTGGTTAGAAATGCCCATTGATCTGCACGCACATCAAAGGCAAGAAGCACTCTCTGAAGGGCTTGCCACCCTGGCTGCATATTAAAATTGCCTGGGCTGCTTTTAAGTCCTCAGATTCCTTGGGATCCCAACCTTGGGGATTCTGCTTTAATTGGTCTGCAGGTGGGGCCTGTGCTTCCTTGAGATTTAAAACTTACACAGGTGCAGGCTTGAGACTCACTGACTTATATTGCATCGAAGTGCTCTTATTTTCAAATTTACCATTCTGAAAACAAACCAAAATGCAGCAAAACACTTCACATATTTTATATAGCTTCCTTGCGGTTGGACAAAAGATGTCTAGAAATTCAGGATTTTTTTCATACAATCCATCCATTAATTAAATAACTTTTTCTTTTAAGAACAAATGTTTTTTTGCCGAGACCGGTTTGGCTCAGTGGATAGAGCGTCGGCCTTCGGACTCAAGGGTCCCAGGTTCGATTCTGGTCAAGGGCATGTACCTTGGTTGCGGGTGCATCCCCAGTAGGGGATGTGCAAGAGGCAGCTGATCGATGTTTCTCTCTCATCGATGTTTCTAACTCTCTATCCCTCTCTCTTCCTCTCTGTAAAAAATCAATAAAATATATATTAAAAAAAAAGAACAAATGTTTTTAATCTCATGCCTAGCTGGCCCTGCTAATTCAATCTTTTGCTTTAGGCTTTGTTATGTTAAAACCTATGCGGTGTCTCACAAAATGTGAGGGCAGAAATAGGAAACTGAGAAAGACATGTTTTGCTTTTATTCATTATCATGGTAGGATAAACACTGAATATCACAAGAGAAAAGAATTTCAATTGTGAGATTCAGAGTATAAACTAGGTGAGTTCTCCAGGTAAAATATAGGCAACCCAGTTAAATTTGAATTTCAGATAAGCAATGGATACTTTTTTACTCAATAACTTAGTATAAGTATTTAGTATAAGTATGTCCCATGCAAGCACAGGAGAATATTTTTATTTGCTAAATCTGGTAGCCCTAAGAATAGGTCATGTGAAATACACAGTAAATTATATCTGTAATTAATAAAAATTGGAACCTATATGCCCTGATAGCAGTATACCTACACAAATGGCCTTTATGGAATATTTTATAATTTAAAGAACAATAACATATACTCCTTGATTATAGCCCAACAGGAAATCTAAGTGGTTTTTGACAAAGACCCCTCTTTGAGGTGAGGATTGAAACATGAGCTAATAATTTTAAAATAATTCCATGCATTCTGATTACCATTCTACTAATATTTTTTACTAATTTATGTGTGAAAAATCGAACCCCAAACAAAACACTTTATGTTCTTAACAAAACAAAACAAAACAAACAAAACAAAACAAAACAAAACAAGGAAAAGGAAAAGCATTACTAAACATTCTGAGATGTTGGAAAATCTAGCCAGCAGAGGGTGCTAATGTATCACTGATTAATTTTGAGCCACAAAAGGCTTTTACAATGCTTTGTGCAACTTAGATTTTATTTAAATATTTTAGTCAGCGTTGGCATGCAATGTTGCTAAAACAGATTAGAAATTAAATGCAGTTCTAGTGTACTGTTCAGCACTCGCATTTCCCTAAATGATATATTTCTTTTGCTCAAGATCCTTGGCTAAGGAATATACTTTAGCCCACGTTGGCAATCAGAAGCACTGTGCTCTGGATTTAGGCTTGAGTGCTGGGGTCTCTGCAGGTGTGTGTGACTGTGTGAGTGATCATAGGTCTAATTCAGAAAGGCAGTGGCGGGTGAAGATTTATCAAGTGAAGGAAGTAAAAATCCCAGTCGGGGTGCTGAAGACCACGGCTGTCCTGACTTGACTCCTGAACTGGAGAATGCGTGTCACACGCCGCAATTCTGACCTCAAATGTACGCACCTCAAAGGTAGTGTAGGGCTAGTTAAGTTCAGGACGATTTTATTTTTCTGACAGTAGAGAAAAGGAGCATTTCTTGTGGGCTTTTGTGCTAGGCTTGACCTTTTATATCTATGATTTCATTTCAATCTCATGACAACGCTGTGAGACAGGTATTATGATCATCTGTTTACAGATAAAAAAATAAAACCCTAGGCTGAGAGAAAAGGTGTTTGCATGGACACTATTCTTGTCTGCAGTGGGGACTCATTTAACATTTGCCCAAAGTAGCCTTTCCCAAAATTTGTTCTGAAGGACACTGGTGCCCTTCAAGGTTTTATAAGTTTTCCTTATTAAACGATTTTGGGAAATGTTGCAAATTTTAACCCTCATAGTTTCACAATGCACAAACAAGTTTTAAAGCTTCTTCAGAAAATCTGTGGCAATGAAATAGATTTAATTTTTTCCAACTCAGGCTTCTCAATACTAATGGACTAAGGAATTCTGCTTCTCCCTCCATTTTTAATAGAATGACCATCAATATTGCAAGACATGTACCTTTTGTGGCACATGGTTTGAGAAACATGGGTCTAATTGAGTAAATATATGGGATATATTTCATGGTAGGAATAAAAGAGTCATGATCATCATCATCATCAAAAACATGTATTCAGCCTCTTTGGTTTATTGGGCTTTGGGTTAGGACCCAGGGATATGACATAGACCCAATAGGTTAAACGAGGAGGCAAAATGCCTTTTATTTGAATGGGAAGATAGCTTTAATTTCTGTGATCTTATTTCTCCAACTTTTTAAAAAATATATATTTTATTGATTTTTTACAGAGAAGAAGGGAGAGGGATAGAGAGTTAGAAACATCGATGATAGAGGAACATCGATCAGCTGCCTCTTGCACAACCCCTACTGGGGATGTGCCCGCAACCAAGGTACATGCCCTTGACCAGAATCGAACCTGGGACCTTTCAGTCTACAGACCGACGCTCTATCCACTGAGCCAAACTGGTTTCGGCTATTTCTCCAACTTTTATAAGAGGAAGGTGATAATGGATAACTGGGTTTCCAATGATTTCTTAATGTGGCATTCTGTTTTGTTCCCGAGTGAACAATTAATTACTTCTTTCTTCCATTAATTTAGTATGGCTCAGATGTTCAGAGATGAGAAATTGGAACACTTGATTATGAGTAAATCCTAGATAGAAGTCATTAAGAATCACACATCTTTGACACACCCTGGGAAAACAGATGTTCTCTTTTTCACATATGTGTGCACACATGCACATGCACACTCAATTTCGTCTCATCAGTGCATTACCTCTTCATGCAATTTGTTAGATGAATAAAAGCAAATGAAGGACGTGGATATCTGTATCAGGAGAGTGGTCAAAGATTTGAAGTTTAAAGGACACAAATTTCAGATGTTATTCAGTAATTTGAGGGCTGGCAAATGATCACGAAGCCACACATCTCTGGCCTTTTCTTCTCCAGAGATGTGTTATTCACATGATCTGGTCCCTTTTCTCTAAGAACCTTTTAAAACCTTATCAAGCAATGTACCATACTGCCGATGGGGGCAAATGAAATTAATTCATACGTGCACCATTAATAGACATTAGAAATGAAATATTCAGTTGTGATTCAGTATGCAAAAGGAAACTTGAAAACAATGAAAAATAATGCACATAATTCAATCTTGAAATATATTTTCCTGAGGTATTCACATGCCTGTAACAAAAAAATAATTTTTCCTCCTGAATCACCTTATTCAAGCCAGCTCCATTAGTTCATTCTGTGCATCCCTTTGAAGTCGGGCTCTGCATGAAAAGCTCTGGGCACACAGCCACACTTTTGGAAGTATCATGACTTGTATCTCCAGCTAATCAAGTTCATCTTCTTGGGGAGAATATACAAAAGGCTTTATCTTTGCTTCTACATATCTTACCAGCCTTCTCTTCCTATTAAACTACCAGGCCTTATTTATTCAGCTCATAAATAACGGAGCAGAATAGAAATAATAGGGTACTGATGGGAAATTGTGTTTTTCCACATCATGACTGTAGATAAGTTATCTGAGACAACTTTTCAGAAGCCAATTTCAGTATAATGGTTCAACCCCAAATCCAATGAAAAGAAGTCATTTTTTTTTTTCACATAATGCTGCCATGATTAGGAGTGATTATTTCCTCTTTACGTTGATAACACCTAATCCTTAATCCTCCTTGTGAGATTTGCTTTAGCATCTAAAAATAATGGACATTTCTGAAAATGTGCTCTGGCACCTGGTAGCTGTTCAGTCTTAGGTAACTTATTTTAGTTTTTTGGGTATTCTCTTGATTAGTAAAATGGGGACACCGCCACATATTTCACAGGGCTATAACGGGGAAGAATGAAGTGATCTGTGTAAGACACTCACCAAGTGCCTGGCAAACAGCCGGTGGGCAGATGTTCGTGACTCTCCCTCCCGAAGCTCTGTGGTGAGGCCAGCTCTTGGCTTGGCGGGGGCTTCCTCTGGGAAACCTTTCTTTCTTCTTTTTTAAAAAAATTCTTTATTGATTAAGGTGTCACATATTTGTCCTCATCCCCCCATTCCCGTCCCAAACCCCTCCCCATGCATGTCCCCACCCCCCTGTTGTCCGTGACCACTGGTTAGGCTCATATGCATGCACACAAATCCTTTGGTTGATCTCTCCCCCTTATCCCCAACCTCCCCTACCTTCCCTCTTCTTCTTCTTCTTCTTCTTTTTTAATTTCTTTATTGATTAAGGTATTTGGGAAACCTTTCTTGGCACTCCCTACCCCTCCTGACCACACTTAGTCAAGTTTTCTCCCCCCCGTTTTTGTGTGTGTGACCTTTACTGCACCATTTAGAACACAGTGTGGTGATTGGTTATTTCATTTCTCCCTGACTAGATTGTAAACCCTCAGAAGTTGGGAAATATCACTTTCAGGAAGGTAGAATAGCATAGTGATTAAGGGTGTGGCTTGAACCCAAATTTCTTGGGTTTGAATCCAACTCTACTGTGCCTGCTGCGTGGTCCTGAGCAATTTACTTAATCTCTCTGTGTCTTGTTTTCTCATTTGAGGAATGGAAGTGATCCCAGTACTGACATAGAGGGTGAGGATTAAATGAAATAGTTCTGATAAAGTTGTGGATACGCACCTGGCACATAGCCAACACTCCATAAATGTTCGTTATTTCAAGGACAGTTTTGAAGCCGCCGCAGTGCCTGCCTGAGACAGGTGTCCTAAAGGAGCTGGTGTGTGAAATGACTGAACAGAGTAACCAAAGGGAGAACATATACTGCCTAGATGGGTCAGTATATCACAGAGAAGAATAATTTGAGATGGTCTTCATAAAAAATAAAATTTCAGAAGTTACACATAAAAACATTCTAATTAAAAATTCAAATAATGTAGAATTATATCAAGTAAGAACAAGAAGTCCCCATTCATACTCTTCCTTTATTTTTTAAAATATATTTTTATTGCTTTCAGAGAGGAAGGGAGCGGGAGAGAGAGATCGAAACATCAATGATGACAGAGAGTCATTGGTTGGCTGCCTCCTGCATGCCCCACACTGGGGATTGAGCCCGCAATCTGGGCATGTGCCCTGACCGGGAGTGGAACCATGACCTCCTGGTTCATAGGTTGACGCCCAATCACTGAGCCACACTGGCTGGGCTCCTCCCCAGTTTCTCACCACTCTATACATTCCAATGTTAAGTTTGATGTGTAGCTTTCCAACCTTTATTATTTTCTGCATTTATAGTTTACTCTTCGTGTTTCAGGTGTGTGCCCTCATGCCCATAGACTGAAAACCAAAATCTACTACCCATTCACCCAAAATGTCAGAGATTAATTAAGCAATTAGAAGTCATTAGGAATTAATTCTAAGTTACGTTAGAAACTTACTACTAACTACTCATTTTAAAAGTAACCGCTTTATGCCTGAAGCACATCTTTCATTTTCTCTTCAGGCTGATTTATGTGCAGAGAAAGGAGACTGCCCTTGTTTGGAGATAATGGAAAGAGTGCCTGTTCACAGATTCTCTCCCACTACTCTGTCCTGTGCAATGTTCTTTTTAGAGCTGACTTTCTCCGAGTTAAGGTTTTACTGCCAGAAAGCCCTTGTGAAGCTGCAGTAAGCAGAGTTCCTGGACAAGGCAGCTTATGGGAAGGGAGGGCCCTGAGGATCCCGGGAAGCTCTGTTCATGTCAGAGTCTGGCCTTTGGCCTGTCCTGCTCAAGGCATCAGAGACCCAGCTCTGACTCAGAGCGTTAACTCTCTTGGATCCTGCTCCTTGCTTTTGCCGTGTTCTGGTTCTTTAGGGAACGTTCCTGTGGATGGACTGCTTTCATATTTTGAAAAACCAGTAGGAGGAGCTCTTGGATGAGCCGAGGCGATAGCTGTTCTTTGATAATACATTTTTTATTTCTAAGGCACTGTGCACAGACCTAGAGGCATTTTAATGTGGTAGGTTTTTTTTTTTTTTTAAAAAAATCTCTTTAAAAAGTAAATAGAAAGGGATACGTGAATTTTTATCGTCATTAATATAAAAACAAAGCCTTGAATGTTGCCTCATATTTTCTAATAATGTTTTATTACTAACATTTTCTTATTGTTATACTTCTCTTCTGATTTTAAATTAATGGTTTGAACATTATTATAGCTGTTTCAGATTTGAAGACTTATTTCAGGCTTGGAGTAACATCTTTTGGGAAAACATGATTGTATATTCATAGATGTTGCTGGTTTCCTAATTAAATCTTGTATTTTTGTTAATCCTCATCCGAGGGTTTATATATAATATATATAATATATATCTTACCCCCATTATTTTTAGAGAGAGTAGAAGGGAAGAAAGGGGAAGAGAGATAGAGATAGATAGATAGATAGATAGATAGGTAGATAGATAGATAGAAACATCGATGTGAGAGAGATATGGGGATTGAACTGGCAACCAGGTATGTGCCCTCGACCTGGAAGTGAACCTGTGACCCTTCAGTGTGCAGACCGATGCTCTAACAACTGAGCAACACTAGCCAGGACACTAATGAAATCTTTTAGTTTTTATAATATTTTACTACTTTTATTTGCCTAAATATTTACATTATCATTAAACTAAGGGTTAGTGCTTAAATGTCATTGTATTTAGGACAATGTATTTTATACTGATAATTCAAGGACCCCCTCTCTACTTGATTATAATAAATTGTGAAACCTCATTGGTTGAAATCTAGGTAGATGCTATTGTTAGGACTCTCTCTCTTCTTCTTTTTAATTTTTTTAAAAGATTTTTAAAATTGGTTTTTATTTATTTATATTTTTATTTTTGAAACTCAAATATTTATATTGAGTCAAGCATTCTTTTTTTCAAGAAAAATGATTTTAAGTATAACAATATTACATGCAATAAACATTAATATTTCAAGAAAAAAGATTTTAAATATAATAACATTACCAAAACTACTAACATAGTATAATAACATAAAAGTTGTAGGAAATATTAAAAATCTGCAAATAACAGGATTGCTTCTATTATATTCTAAAACTAGAGGCCCGGTGCATAAAATTCATGCCCCGGGGGGGGGGTCCCCTCAGCCCAGCCTGGACCCTCTCCAATCTGGGACCCCTTCGGGGGATGTCTGACTGCTGGTTTAGGCCCGATCCAGGACCCTCTCACAATCCGGGACCGCTGGCTCCTAACTGCTCATCTGCCTGCCTGCCTGATCACCCCTAACTGCCCCTCCTGCTGGCCTGGTTGCCCCTCACTGCCCCCCCTGCCAGCCTGGTAACCCCTCACTGCCCCCCCCTGCCGGCCTGGTCACCCCTCACTACCCCCCCTGCCAGTCTGGTAGCCCCATGCAGCCTGCTGGTCAGTTGTTTGGTCATCCCTTGTTAACCCCCCTGCCAGCCTGATTGCCCCATGCAGCCTGCTGGTCAGTCGTTTGGTTGTCCCTCACTAACCCCCCTGCTGGCCTTGTCATCCCACACAGCCTGCTGTTCGGTTGTTACTGTGAGGGCGTTGTGACCAATTTGCATATTACCTTTTTATTAATATAGATATTTTTTCCTCCCGCTGGCTCTATTTTGGTTCATCACTTTATGTTCATTATATTCCACAAATGAGTGAGGTCATGTGATATTTATCTTTCTCTGACTGGTTTATTTTGCTTAGCATAATGCTCTCCAGGTCCATTCATGCTGTTGCAAATGGTAAGAGTTCCTTCTTTTTTATAGCAGTGTAGTATTCCATTGTATAGACGTACCACAGTTTTTTAATCCACTCATCTGCTGATGGGCAGTTAGGCCGTTTCCAAATCTTAGCTATTGCAAATTGTGCTGCTATGAACATAGGGGTGCATATATCCTTTCTGATTGGTGTTTCTAGTTTTTTGGGGATATATTCCTAGAAGTGGGATCACTGGGTCTAATGGGAGTTCCATTTTTAGTTCTTTGAGTAAACTCCATACTGTTCTCCACAGTGGCTGTACCAGTCTGCATTCCCACCAGCAGTGCATGAGGGTTCCTTTTTCTCTGCATCCTCACCAGCACTTGTCATTTGTTGATTTGTTGGAATTCATTTATTAAGTCTAGTAGTTTTTTGATGGAGTCTTTGGGGTTTTCTATTTACAATATCATGTCATCTGCAAGTAATGACAGTTTTATTTCTTCTTTTCTGACTTGGATGCCTTTTATTTTTTCTTCTTGTCTGATCATTATGGCTAGCATTTCCAGTACTATGTTGAACAGGAGTGGTGAAAGTGGGCATCCCTGTCTTGTTCCTGTTCTTAGAGGAAATGGTTTTAGTTTTTGCCCGTTGAGTATGATGTTGGCTGAAGGTTTGTCATATATGGCCTTTATCATGTTGAGATATGTTCCCTCTAATCTCACTTTGCTGAGAGTTTTTATAAAAAATGGGTGTTGGATTTTGTCAAATGCTTTTTCTGCATTTATTGATGTGATCATGTGATTTTTGTCTTTTAATTTGTTTATGTGATGTATCATGCTTATTTATTTGAGAATATTGTATCAGCCTTGTATCCCTGGAATAAATCCCACTTGATCATGGTGTATGATCTTTTTAATATATTGTTGGATGCGATTTGCTAATATTTTGTTGAGGATTTTAGCATCTATGTTCATTAGGAATATTGGTCTGTAATTCTCTTTCTTTATCTGTTTTTTGGAATTAGGATAATGCTGTCCTCATAAAAAGAGTTTGGAAGTGTTATTTCCTCTTGGATTTTCTGAAATAGTTTCAGGAGTACAGGTGTTAGTTCTTCTTTTAATGTTTGGTAAAACTCCCCTGTGAAGCCATCTGGACCTGGGCTTTTGTTTGGTGGGATTTTTTTTTATTTTTATTACTGCTTCTATTTCATCAATTGTTATTGGCCTATTCAGGTTTTTTGATTCTTCCTGATTCAGTTTTGGGGGTTTGTATTTTTCTAGGAATTTGTCTTTTTCATCCACATTGTCCAGCTTTTTGGTATATAGTTGTTCATAGTATTTTCTTACAATCCTTTGTATTTTTGTGATGTCAGTGGTTACTCCTCCACTTTTGTTTCTGATTTTATTTATTTGTGTCCTCTCTCTTTGTTTCTTGATGAGTCTGGCTAATGGTTTATCAATTTTGTTTATCCTTTCCATGAACCAGCTCTTGGTTTCGTTGATTTTTTTTGTATTTCTTTTTTAGTCTCTATGTTATTTATTTCTGCTCTGATCTTTATTATTTCCTTCCTTCTACTTACTCTGGGCTTTTCTTGTTGTTCTCTTTCTAGTTCTTTAAGTTGTAGGGTTAAATAATTTATTGCTGACTTTTCTTGTTTTTTTTTTTTTTTTTTAGGTATGCCTGTAGTGCTATGAACTTCCCTCTTAGGACCGCTTTTGCTGTGTCCTAGAGATTTTGGGTTGTTTTGTGTTCATTTTTCTCCCATCCAAGTACTAACCAGGCCCGACCCTGCTTAGCTTCCGAGATCAGATGAGATCGGGCGCGTTCAGGGTGGTATGGCCGTAGACTGTGTTCATTTTTCTTTGTTTCCAGGAAGTTTTTGATTTCTTTCTTGATCTCGTTGGTAACCCATTCATTGTTTAATAACATGCTATTTAGCCTCCATGTGTTTGAATGTTTTTGGGTGTTTTTACTGTAGTTGATTTCTAATTTCATTCCACTATGATCTGAGAAGATGCTTGATATGATTTCAATCTTCTTGAACTTGTAGAGAGTTATTTTGTGTCGTAACATGTGGTCTATCTTTGTGAATGATCCATGTGCACTTGAGAAGAATGTATATTCTGCTGCATTGGGGTGAAATGTTCTATAAATGTCAATTAAAGCCATCTGATCCAGTGTGTCCTTTAGAGTCTCTGTTTCCTAGTTAAGTTTTTGTCTGGACGATCTATCCAGTGAAGTCAGAGGGGTATTAAAGTCCCCTAATATGATTGTATTGTTGTTGATCTCTCTGTTAAAGTCCTCTAGAAGTTTTGTTTTTTTAAAAAATATATTTAGGTGCTCCTATGTTGAGTGCATATATGTTTACCAGGGTTATATCCCCTTGTTGGATTGATCCCTTTAGTATTATGTAGTGACCTTTGTTGTCTTTTGTGATGGCCTTCATTTTAAAGTCTATTTTGTGCCCTAGCTGGTTTGGCTCCATGGATAGAGCATCGGTCTGTGGACTAAAGGGTGATCAATGATTTTCTCTCATCATTGAAGTTTCTATCTCTCTCTTCCTCTCCCTTCCTCTCTGAAATCAATAAAAATATATTAAAAAAAAAAGTATATTTTGTCAGATATGAGTATTGTTACTACAGTTTTTTTTTCTTTTCCATCCCTTCACTCTCATCCTGTGTGTGACTTTTGTTTTGAGGTGGGTCTCTTGTAGACAGCATACAGTTGGGTCATGTTTTTGTATCCATTCTGCTACCATATGCCTTTTGATTGGAGCATTTAGTCCATTTACATTTAGGGTTATTATTGATAGGTACTTTATTTATTGCCATTATATTTTGTATGGATAGGTTTCTCTCTCCATTTCTTCTTCTCATTACAGCAATCCATTTAGCATTTCTTGTAATGCTGGCTTGGTGGTGATGTACTCCTTTAGCCTTTTTTTTTTTTTTGTCTGGGAAGCTCTTTATTTGACCATCTATTTTGAATGATAGCCTTGCTGAATATAGTAATCTTGGTCTCAAATTCTTGCTTTCCATTACCTTGAGTACTTCATGTCATTCCCTTCTGGCCTGTAGAGTTTCTGATGAGAAATCAGGTGTCAGCCTTATGGGAACTACTTTGTAGGTAACAGTTTTCCTTTCTCTTGCTGCCTTTAAAATTCTCTCTTTGTTTTTAATTTTTGGCATTTAATTATGATGTGTATGAGCATGGGCCTGTTTGGGTTCTTCTTGTTTGGGGTTCTCTGTGCCTCCTGAACTTGTGTGACTTTTTTCTTTACCAGGTTACAGAAGTTTTCTGCCATTATTTCTTCAAACACCTTCTCTATGCCTTTCTCCCTTTCTGCCTCTTCTGGCACACCTGCTATTCTAATATTGTTATGTTTCATATTGTCCCACAGCTCCCTTAAGCTGTCCTCCTGTTTTTTCTTTCTGGTTTTCTGATTGAGCTATATTTTTAATTCTGTCTTCTAATTCACTGATTTGATCCTCAGCTTCCCCTAATCTGCTGTGTATTCCTTCCAGTGTATTCTTTATTTGTATTATGTCATTCTTTATCTCAAACTGTTCCCTTTTCATAGTTACTATGTTTTTTTCATGCTGTTGAGCATCTTTACCATCATTACTCTGAACTCTGTTTCAGATACATTTCTTATCTCTGCTTTATTTATCTCTTCTTCTGGAGAATTCTCTAGTTCTTTCATTTGGGGCTTGTTTCTTTGTCTCCGCATTTTGGCTTTCTGTTTGGGTTTGTGACTATGTATTAGGTCGATCCTCTACACCTCTCAATCTCTAGTGCAGGACAGTGTTAAATGCTGTTTCTGACTAACTAGATCAGGCAAAAACTCAAAGCCTCCAGAGACCGCCTCTGACTACAGACTGATAGGATTCTGACTTGAATTGCCCCCCAGGCAATCGTCCTCAGGTGTGGCAAGAGTTTTTTTTTCAACAGGGTGGGGCAGTTGCTTCTGCCTGGAGGCTAATTGTTATTTTTAATCTCTTAAGTGGCCATAGGGCAAGGTGTTTTCCAATCAGGTGTGTCAACTGTCTTCCTCCCAGGCAAGGCAGATGTCTATGTGGGAATGATGTCCTTCACTGAGTGAGGGAATGACTCAGCCCAGGAAACTCGGGGTGTCTGCCTTCTGAGCTCTAGCCCCAGAGTCCCCAGTCCTGGCTTCTGCCCTCACAGCTCCAATCCACTTCACCCTCCCTCTTCCAGAGCACAAGGTGGGTGGCTCCACAGGGTATTTTGTGTGTTGGACCTTTAAGAGAGTGCCTGAATTTCCAGCCATCTCTCCCTGGCAGACAGTGTCCTGCTTCTTTTCACAGCCAGATGTTATGTGGGTACCCTCCTCAGTTTTGGTGCTCTCTGCTGGGGGGCCCAGCTTGGGGATTAGATCCCAGAGTTCTCAGTGGCAACCCCCTCCAGCTGAGATATCTCTCTGGGGCTTCAGTTGCTGTCTGTGGGCCTATGGCCAGCCCTTTTGAGCTTCCGCCCTCCTACCAGTCTCTATGCGGTCTCCACTTTCGGTCCTCTGGTGTCAGGGTTTTCTCCTGCGAGTTTTCTGTTGATTATTCAGGAAGTTTTTCTGTATTTTAGTTGTAATACCAGTTTGTTCCTTGGAACATGTCCATGCAGCATCCACTTACGCTGCCACCATTTTTAATCTCCTGGATTCTCTCTCTTCTGTGCGCAGTATTTTATGTGGAAGTTAGCAGCTATTAAAATCCACCCCTATTTTTTCAAATGATTATAATGTTTTGATGAAGTAAAAAAGCATTTCTCACAAAAAGATATAATCGGAAAAGAAGTTCAGTTATGTACCAATGATTGTGAAGAAGTGGGCACCACGCTAAGTACTGGTGAGATATGAGGTCACAGTTATCTTAGCTTGGTTCCCCTCTTAAAGCAGAGCCTGACAAGGGCTTGCTGGTAGGGAATTTTATTTTGGGAAATAAACAGGAGAGGAAACTGGAAATAGTGAAATAGGGAAGGAAACAAAGTATTACTGAGCTGGCTGACTACAGGGAAACAAGGCTTTAGTGCCACTGGGAACCCCTGAGAAGCTGTGTAAGACACCCCTCAGAATTGCCCACTTGAGATATGGAGGTGAGTAATACACAATCACTTGAATAAGGATTGTCCTTGGAGGTGTTAACTTTCTCCACTTCCAAATTTGTGTAAGAATCTGAATGTCTGAGTGACTCTTGGTGCCCCCTAGCAGAGACAGAGAACCCCAATAGAAAGCAAGAGATACTGGTGCAGCTGTCAGTTTTTATCTGCTGGTTGCCATGGCCAAGGCTGGACTAAAAAAATGGGCCAAGAGGATGCGAGATAAGGCAGAAGAGGATTCTGATAACATAGCCATATGCTCATGGACCTTATTGTCTAGTGGTAGACTCAGACAATAAGTAAGCTACTACAAACAATACAATGTGAGACAATAAGACAAAAGGAGAGTTTATCAGCTAGAACTGTGTTGGACTACATATAATAAAAACTCAACAGTTGCAAATAAATTACATCTAGAAAATTTTTACTTTAGAAAATTAACTTTCATTTGTAATGCTAACAGCAAGTCACCCAGGTAAAACATACATGGTGTCAAAACAAGCCAAAGGAAAATCATTTGGGCAAAAAAATGAAAAAGGATCGCAAATCAAATTTATAGAAAATATTCCTTTATTAACTTTTGGTCGAGAATATGTTTGTATATTTTCACAAAACAACTCCGAGACATGTGGATTCCTGCAACAGAGAGGAATTGACAGGAGTGCTCCAGCCATGAAGTCAGAAGAGAAACAGTCCAGAGATGGAAGACGCTGACGATGCCTTGCCATACTAGCAGTCAGCAGATATGCGTCACTGCAGATTGCCCAGGACCAAACCAGAGAGGGTCAGACCTGCAATACCACCATTTGTCCACCATCCAGAACTGAAATATCACTGCTGTTATGAACACATTAACAACTGTTGGACATAGAAACCAGGACTCAAAAGAACTGTTGGCCCAGAAAGAAACTCACTACAGACTGATTCATTTGCCTCTCAGCATAACCATTATTGCTTGTCTCATTTTCAGTTCCTATAAGTGTATTCCTAGTATCACATGAGCTCACTCATCTAGGGGAAAAGATGAACTACATAGACTGAAGAACAAGAACAGCATCCATCAGACTGTCAGACCTCAGAGGGAAAGTAGGGGAGGGTGGGGACAAGGGAGATAGATCAACCAAAGGACTTGTGTGCTTGCATATGAGCCTAACCAATGATCACGGACAACAGGGGGAGGGGGGCTTGCGTGTGGGGGGAATTGGGAAGGGAACGGGGGGAGGGGGTTGATGACAAATATGTGATACCTTAATCAATAAAGTAATTAAAAAAAAAAAAACAAAAAAAAACCTCAACAGTTGTAACAAGAAGTCCCAAGGAAGGCACTTCAGGGCTAGTACTAATGCTCAAGGAAGTCATACAGTACCAGGCTCCAGGCTCCATCCAACTTCCTGCTCTTCCATCCTTGGTGTCTGGATTTCATCCCCATAGATTGTTCTAATTCTGGATGCTTTGACTGTGTTCTAGGAAGGAAGACAGGGAAAGGGTAAATGGCAAGGGCATATGCCAGTAAGTCCATATGTTTTTATTAGCGTTTTATAGCTTTCTTCAAGCCAGACCCAATAGAATTCTACTTACATATATTGATCAAAGTGGGCCATATGATCATTCTTGGCTCAAGGGAGTCTGGAAAGATGAACACTTTTAACTAGACACATTGTACTCTGAACAGAGTTATTCTGTTAATAATAAAGAGGGGAGAAAGGATACTGAGTAGGAAACTTATAGTTTTTGCCTTAGAAGTTCAGAGTGCTGTGGGAGTATGAAGGAAGGAATCAAGGTCTGGACTAGGGTAGAGGAAGGTTAGTTAAAGAAAGCTCTTGAAGATGACTTTTGAGCTATGTCTTGAAAGATGAGTTAGCTAAGTAAAGAATATGTGAGTTTGTGTATGATGTCAAGGGGCAGAAAGGGGATGAGTGGAAGGACAATCTAGACATTATGTAGAAGAACATGGAAATATAAAAAAGTTATAGCATTTAAGAAAAATTTCAGAGAGATACACCATGTCTAGAGAATTGAGTGCAAATGGGTAGTGATGAGGTATAACTCTGACAAGTCTAGAACCTGACTGAACTAAAAAGGACCTTATAGGCCATAATGAGAAATTTGGATTTTATCTGGATGATTATGGAAAGATGTTGAAGTATTTTAAACAGGCAGGTGATGTGCTAAAATCTGTAATCCAAGAAACAGTGGTATGGAACTGACTTTACAAGGATAGAGATAAGTGGACAGATTAAAAAAAATTTGGAGACAGAATTGATGGGACTAGGTGGACAACTTTGTGATGTGATTTCTCTAACCCAGCAACACAGGAGGAGAGAAGATTTTGAGAATAAGATGATGTAGGGATATGCTGAGGTGGAGGCTCCTATGGGACAGTCAGGAGGTGATGTCCAGTAGGTAATAAGAATGTTGGAACTGGAACCTTCGCAAGAGATGAGCTGAAATTGTAGATTGGAGGTCATCAGCATAGAAGTGGCAACCGAAGCCTGGAGCATGGGTGAGGGCCTTCAAATGGAGAGGTATAGGAAAGAAGAGCATGGGAGATAGTACCATAGGGTGTGCCAACACTTAGAAGATGGATAGAAGATAAGCCATAAAAGAGACAGAGAAGGAGGGGAAAGAGATACAAGTACCTCCAGGAGAAAGTGATGTAGTGAAAGCCAAGGAGGCGGGAGAGTCAGCATATGGTGTAGTGGCTAATAACACGAGCTTCAGAGTCACAGAGCCCTCAAGTCCAGACTATCTTCTACTCATTATTAATTGTATGACCCATATCAAATTTACTTAGCCTCTCTATGCTTCAGTCTGTTTCCTCGTTTTAAAAATGAGGTTCATAATAGACTTGCCTCAGCATTGTCTTGAGCATTAAATGAGATGATGTATAAAAACTGCTCAGGACTGTGCCTGGCTCAGAGAAAGTTCTTAAAGAATGGTAGCTTTCATATTAATATGATATTAGAAGAGTATCTTCAAGAGTGTCAGGAGATTCAGATAGGTTAGAAGAATGACATAAAAGGGTTGGAAAACATCCATTGGACTATGATTCAAGGGGGTCATTGGGAGCCTTGATGAGCTTCAATGGCATGGTGGATGCAGAAGCCAGAATGGCGGGGGAAGGGGGGGAAGGACTTGAGGGGGTAAATGGATTGCGAAGAGGTAGATGATGATGGGTTTATCGGGATTTATTATACAGGGGTGGATAAAAGTAGGTTTACAGTTGTGAGTACATGAAAGAGTTAATTAATTAATTATTGTATTACTTATTATTGTTTTATAACTATAAACCTACTTTTGCTCACCCCTGCACTTTTCTGGATGTTTAAAAATTTCATAATAAAAAAATTAAAAGAGGCTTGAATAAAGGCCATTGATTATAAAATTATTTTACTTTTCCTCCAAAATATTTAACACATGAGAGAAACAGCAGAAGCCCTTGGTGAGGAGGAGGGCTCAGGCTTTGCCTGGTGGGAGAAGCTGGCTATAGCCCAAGTAGGATGATTTCCAGAGTTATGATGTTGCCAAGAGGAAACTCAATTGTTTGTATTTATCTATTAAGCTCAGAGTATGCATGTATTGATCCCCACACCAGTGTGTACTTTGGAGTCAGACTGGTGTATTCAAATCCTGACTCTGCCACTTGCAAACTGAAATCTTGGATGACTAACCACTTTGTGCCTCAGTTTTATAAATTTATAAAAGAAGAATAATAGCCCCTATCTCATATGGTTGTTATAAAGAATACATGAACAAATACATATAGGGTGCTTAGAACAGTGTTGGAGACTAAGTGTTCAAAAATATATTTATTTTAAATAAAATTTTATCGTTCTATCTAAGCTAAATTTTTACACTTAAAAAATCTTACATTGAGTGATTTTTTTCCCGAGGAAATTCAGAAGTGGTGTTATCTTTCTTTCTATTATTCTTTTCAGGACTGTGGCAAGTATAACTATGATGTTTCTCATGATGAAGTGATATACACCACTTAATTGAAACACCTCACACCATGTTAGTCAGGACAGGATATATTACCATATGCTGCAGTAACATATTAGCCCCAAGTCTCAGTGGCCTAATCTGTAAAGCTTTCTTTCCTATTCAAGCTGCACATCCAGTTTGAGTGGGCAGGTAGTGGGGCAAGGCGTGCGGGGTAGGCTAGTGGTGAGCTCTGCCCCACAGAGTCATCAGGGACCAGCCTGACAGCAGGTCCACTGCCTGGAATGTCTCTGTCCCCACAGGGCAAGAGACAGACTGGAGAGAGGTTGGAGAATTGGACACTGCCTCAGCGTACGAACGAAACAAGTTACTTCTCACATGTTATTGGCCAGAACCTAGTCACAGCGGGCCTTCTAACTGTACGAGGGCTGGGAGGTGTCATCTTCTGAATGTCCATTAAGAAAAATAAATCTGTATATGGATGAAGGTGGGCAGTGTCTATCAAAGCACATGGATATTTAGGCTGCTAGGGTGGCTGCTTATAGGTGGAGGGGGCAATCTGAGGGATCATGGGGTTCACTCTAAGAAACCACAGAGAAGTCACTGAAACTTCTGGGTACTAGTAAATTGTACCAGGATATATCTGGCTTTTAAATAATGAGGCAAACTAGAGTTAAAACATAATTGCACAATCTATGGAAGCCCAAAGCCTCAAATAGATGGTTGAGAATGGGCTGGACATTAAAAATAGACTTACTAGAGCATGTGGTAGAAGAGAGTCAGGAGCACCCATCCTCACTCATGGACCCCAGGAAGAGTTCTGAGCTCAAAGACCAGGGCACTGAGGCATCATTTTTTGGGTTAGTAACTTGTCCTTTACTTTAACATTTGGCTTCAGTTGGCAAACAATAACTCTGAGCAATAACAAATTAATTGCAGTCAGCTGTCCAGCAGTTCAGGTTTTCAGATTTAAATGTAGGCAAATGCTAATTTATTCATTTATGCCTGTCTAACTGCTAAGATATGGTAATATACCCTTTCTTGTAAATAGAAAATAGCAACCAAAGTGCCCTTGGCCAAGAAGTAGCTCCTCCCCTCCCCAAGAGGTAACTTTAAAATAGGACCTGAATTAGTTTTTAATATTTACACAAAAAGCTGATTTTCATTTACAAAATATTTTTATTGATTTCAGAGAGGAAGGGAGAGGGAGAGAGAGAGATAGAAACGTCAATGATGAGTGACTCCTGCACTCCCTCTACTGGGGACCGAGACTGCAACCTGGCATGTGCCCTTGACTGGAATCGAACCTGGGACCCTTCAGTCCGCAGGCTGACGCTCTATCCACTGAGCAAAACTGGCTTGGGCAAAAAAAGCTTTTTTTAAAAACAATTTTTAAAAACATTAAAATAACCTTGGTTGCAGGCTCCTCCCCAGCCCGGCGCATGCAGGAGGCAACCAATCAACGTGTCTCTCTCACATTGATGTTTCTCTCTGTCTTTCCCTATCTCTTCCACTCTCTCTCTTTTTTTAAAAAAAATATATGTTTTATTGATTTTTTTTTACAGAGAGGAAGGGAGAGGGATAGAGAGTTAGAAACACCGATGAGAGAGAAACATTAATCAGCTGCCTCCTGCACCCTCCCCTCCCCCCGCCACTGTGGATGTGTCTGCAACCAAGGTACATGCCCTTGACCGGAATCGAACCTGGGACCCTTGAATCTGCAGGCCGATGCTCTATCCACTGAGCCAAACCGGTTAGGGATCTTCCACTCTCTTTAAAAATCAATGGAAAAATATCCTCGGGTGAGGATTAAAAAAAAAAAAAGTTAAAAATATTATTAAAACATGAACATGGAATAAATGAAGTCTTATCAGGGTGGATTGTGTCAGTAGAAAACATTTGAATAATTTCATTATATGACTGAGTCAAGAATTCTTGTGGTGTGAAAACTTCAGAGGATTTGTCTCATCTAAGCAGAGTTCTCCATACTTTGTTGACATAAATCCTTTCTCTTCATTATTAGAGAATGATGGCAAAGTCAGCACGCCCTGCCCAGTAGGAAGCCCTACCAGAGTGATGGTTTGGGGCCTCCTCCTAGAAGATATTTTACTTGGCCAAACTCCTCAGTGGGCCAATAAATGATGACAACATATTCATCCATTTTTGTCTTTTAAATTGCTAGAGTATGAGAAGCTAGGGGTCTCAAGAGAGAGTGTCAAGGTGGTTCATAGGCCATTTACTGCTAAAGTGACTATAAACCCCTTTTCTTTCTTTCTTCACTTTTAAACATGTGAATTTGGAAACAGCCTATTCTAGATGAAAATCTGAAGCTGATCCAATGGCAAAAATGAGCTGTCACCCGAGCTGACTGCATTTTATGTTTTGTTTTTTTTTAAAATTCTCTCCTGAGGGCATGTTTTTTTTTTTTTTTAAATTTTAAATTCTTTATTTTTTAAAGTATTAAATAAGTCTCCTTTTCCCCCCATTGACCTCTCTCTGGCTGCCCCCAACCTCCAGCACATGCCCTCACCCCCTGCCCTGCCCCATGTGTGTCCATTGGTTATGCTCATATGCATGCATACAAGTCCTTTGTTGATCTCTTACCCCCTCATCCCCTCCCTTCCCTCATAGGTTGTACAGTCTGTTCAATGCTTCTATGACTCTGGTTCTATTTTTGTTCATCAGTTTATGTTGTTCATTATATTGCACAAATGAGTGAGATCATGTGCTATTTATATTTCTCTGACTGGCTTATTTCACTTAGCATAATGCTCTCCAGTTCCATCTATGCTGTTGTTAATGTTAAGAATTTCTTCTTTTTTTACAGCAGTGTAGTATGCCATTGTGTAGGTGTATCACACTTTTCTAATCTACTCATCTGCTGATGGGCACTTAGGCTGTTTCCAAATCTTAGCTATTGTAAATTGTGTTGCTATGAACATAGGGGTGCATATATCCTTTCTGACTGGTGCTTCTGTTTCTGAGAACATATTTTTATTGATTTTTTTTTTTGAGAGAGAGAGAGAGTGAGAGAGAGTGAGTGAGAGAGAGAGAGAGAGAGAGAGAGAGAGAGAGACATTGGTGTGTGAGAGAAACATTGATTGGTTGCCTCCTGTACACACTCTGACGGGGGATCAAACCTGTAACCTAGGTATGTGCCCTGACCAGGAATTGAACCACGACCTTGAGGCTTAATATTTTTGAATTGTTCATTTCAATATTCTGTGGATCTGAAAGTGTAACCTCAACAACTGCTTGGGCTGCAGACATCTGTGCTGGTGAGGTAAACCTTGGGTGGAATCAGGTGAGCTATTGGGCATGCAGGAGAGAGGATTAAGATTCTGATCTGATGGGCAGGAATGCCCCAGATGTGAGGAAAGTTTGAAGGGGATAATTTTATAGGTGGCCGGTTCATTGGTGGATTATTTCTAGTTCTAACAACTTTTGTTTCCATCGTAACAGATTTAGAATGAATGCTCTGAAAATGAGGACTCCAATAGGGCATGAGATGTCTGTTATATTCATTTCAAAGCAGTTCATTTGGTCATTCCAAAAGTATACTCCACCCATGCAGATGGTGGGGAAGGAGGAGGGTGTTTCTAAGCAATAATCTAAACTTGCATTGAAGACCACGGATAAGGTACATGGAAGATGCCCTTCACTCTCTCTGCAGAGGGGAAGGTGAGTCCAAGCAGGTCCTGGGGGAGGGGGACAGGGATGGGGAAAGCCTTCCTCCAGTGTGGCTGGCGGCTCGGCGGCCCTGTTAAGTTGGGCCTCCATGCTACGCTTTGCAGTCATGAATAGCACTTGGGAGACAAAAAAGTTTAGTCATATATATGTTAAGATTATATTTATGTAAATAAATACAATGTATTGAGCCCCTGCTATGTGTCAGGCCTTGTGCTAAGTGATTTTCATGCTTATTTCAGAACCTGACAAACTTTTTCTAAGGGCCAGATAGTAAATATTTTAGGCTTTGCTCTGCCGTTGTAGTGGGAAAGCAGCCGTAGACAGTACAAGTGTGAATGGCTGAAGCTGAGTTCCAACATCACTTTATTTGTGGGCTTTGGAACTTGAATTTTACATAACTTTCACATGTCATGAAATATTATTCTTTTGATTTTTAAAAACTATTAAAAATGTAAATGCCAATCTTATGTTGTGGGCTGCAAAAACATAGGGGGTGGGCTAGATTTGGCTTGTGGTCCATAGTTTGCTGACCCCTGCTTTATCTCATTAAATCTGCACAATATATCTCACGAGGTAGTTATAATATCTCATGTTATAGATGAACTAGAGGCCCGGTGCATGAAATTCGTGCACGGGGGGGCGGGGTGTGTGTCCCTCAGCCCAGCCTACACCCTCTCCAATCTAGGACCCCTCGAGGGATGTCCGACTGCCCTACCAGGATTGGGCCTAAACAGGCAGTCGGACATTCCTCTCACAATCCAGGACTGCTGGCTGCCAATTGCTCGCTTGCCTGCCTTCCTGATTGCCCCTAACCACTTCTGCCTGCCAGCCTGATCACCCCCTAACCACTCCCCTGCCAGCCTGATTGATGCCTAACTGTTCCCCTGCCAGCCTGATTGCCCCTAACTGCCCTCCCCTGCAGGCCTGGTCACCCCTAACTGCCATCCCCTGCAGGCCTGATCAACCCTAATTGCCCTCCCCTGCAGGCCTGGTCCCCCTCAACTGCTCTTCCCTGAAGGCCTGGGTCTCCTCCAACTGCCCTTCCCTGCATGCCCGGCCACCCCCAACTTCCCTCCTCTGCCTACCTGGTCACCCCTAACTGCCCTCCCCTGAAGGCCTGATCCCTCCCAACTGCCGTCCCCTGCTGGCCATCTTGTGGCGGCCATCTTGTGTCCACATGGGGGTGGCCATCTTGTGTGTTGGAGTGATGGTCAATTTGTATATTACTTTTTTATTAGATAGGATAGAGGCTTGGTGCATGGGTGGGGGCCAGCTGGTTTGCCCTGAAGGGTGTTCTGGATCAGGGTGGGGGTTCCCTTGGGGCATGAGGCGGCCTGGGCGAGGGGCCTGTGGTGGTTTGAGGCTGGCTACACCCCCTGGCGACCCATGCGGAAGCTCTGGTATCTGGGATTTATTTATCTTCTATAATTGAAACTTTGTAGCCTTGAGCAGAGGCCTGGGCCAGCCAGGAAGCTTGGCTTCCTCCATCACCGGGGAAACCCAAGCCTCCTGTTTACTCCGTGGCTGCAGCCATTTTTGTTGGGATTTATTTATCTTCTATAATTGAAACTTTGTAGCCTTGAGTGGAGTCCAGGGCCGGCCAGGGTGTGCAGGAAGCTTGACTTCCTCCATTGCCAGGAAAACTCAAGCCTCTTGTTCGCTCCGTGGCCGCAGCCATCTTGGTTGGGTTAATTTGTATACTCACTCCTGATTGGCTGGTGGGCATGGCTTGTGGGTGTAGTGGAGGTATGGTCAATTTGCATATTACTCCTTTATTAGATAGGATATTGCGGAGATTTAGTATTTCTTCTAATCTTTGGCAATCAGGTAACATCCCACCAAGAAGTTAGTGTGATTTTTTTTTCCTTTTTACTAATGTCATGTTCATGATGTATAATAGAACAGTTTCCATTGTTTTCTGAGTATATTTTAAATATCACCAATACAGAAGGAAGACACCTTTATCTTATTTTTCATGATTTCAAGCACATTGTTAATGCTTAAATTCTTTGATTATGACATATAACAAACACTTTGTTTTAAGCTTCTCTTCCATTTAGTTGTGTTTTATTTGGGCTAATGCTAAAATGTACTGATGTCTCCTGAATATACTTTGAGGAGAGAGGAGGGCAGTTCTGAGTGATAGCAGGGAAAATCAGTGTGGGATGAAAACGTAGTCATCGTAACTGCAGTTAATCGAGAATAAATGTAGACTATTAATGCATGTGCATGCACACACATACAGCTCTCTCTCCCCCTCTCTTCCTCTCTCTCTCTCTCTCTCTCTCTCTCTCTCTCTCTCTCTCTCTCTCTCTTTCTCTTCCTTCCTGGAGAAAGAATTCCCTTCCTAAACTTGACAAACCCAGAAAAGATATAAAGGAAGTTTTCTCTATTTTACATTCTCAGTGTGGTGTATTACTGATGCCTCAGTGAGTTTAAATCAAACAACTGGACTCATAAGAATTCACACATATTTCCAGCATATTACATTTTACACGATAATAAAATTCCTTTATAATATGGATTTTTTGTTTAAATGGATTTAGATAGAATATGAGCCAAATAATATTTCTTGAAACACAATCTCTGCATACATTAAAGGTCTGATCCATCATGGATATTAGGTTTAGCTCCCAGAATTCTCCTATATTTAAAAAACTTGAAACTTTTAATTTAAATGATAGGCAATTAAAAATTTCAGAACACATCCATTGCATATGACTAAGGCATTTAAACCAAAAGGGCTACAATACAGGGACAGGAGAATCTCGTGTGCTAATGAACAACATATCCACTGTTTGTATGTTTGAAAAATCTAAATTGTCCAGCATGGCTGTGTCTAATTGTACATCAAAATATCAGTAGGTAATTGTGCTTTCTATGAGAAAAATTTGTTCCAAAGTCAAAATGTCATCTTGCTGTCAAATAATCCCACAGATTACTAGAAACAGAGCTAGAGAAATTGTGTTAAGACAGAAGATGTGATATGAATCCTGCTCATTTCCCAAGACATGACTTCCATTGTAATGATCTACCTAGCACAGAAGCTTCCTTCTTCGGTCTCCAGCTCACTTGCTGCCACACGCACAACTCATTAATATTCGGTCAATACAGCACCATTTGTGCAGTTAACCTCTGAGCAAAGTGAGGTCATTACTTCATTATGATGAATTCTCTAATAACACAACTTGCATCAAGAATGAATATTTCTCTTTTCCTCATTTATGGTTAAATGAGTAGTTAGTGTAACACCTGGGATTCATTATATTATTGTTCGTCTGATCTTGTGTTGAGAATTCAATGGACTTAGAGGAAACTTCAGAACCCTCTTGCTAAGGAAGAGTTACATTTATCTTTGGCTACATCTACATCTACTTTATTTATTTATTAATTTTTAAATATATTTTATTGATTTTTTACAGAGAGGAAGGGAGAAGGATAGAGAGTTAGAAACATCGATGAGAGAGAAACATTGACCAGCTGCCTCCTGCACACCTCCTACGGGGGATGTGCCTGCAACCAAGGTACATGCCCTTGACCGGAATCGAACCCGGGACCCTTCAGTCTGCAGGCCGACGCTCTATCCACTGAGCCAAACCAGTTAGGGATACATCTACTATAAATAGTAGAAAAACAATAACAATCCCTGGAATCTCGGGAACTGGTCCGGAAGGAGACCCTTGTCTGTCAGGGCATTACAGGGGAGGAAGACCCTCACACATGCAGAGGAGGACCCTTAGGATCTCTGCGATGAGGACAGATGTGGCCATAATGAGTTTATCTGTGAGACCAGATTCTTACTCAAGAAGCTGAAGCCGAGCCGAAGGAAGAACTTCAATATCTGTCTAGAGCCGGCGATCCTGGTGAAGTGTGGGGACCACCGGGTCCACCGGAGGCATGGCCCTTTGTGAGGAGGAGCAGGTGGAGTGCATTGGTGACACAGGAACATGGCAAGATCCTGTGTGCCTCGTGGACAGCACACAGCAGGGAGGCCTCATCGTGGGCATCCTACATTGCAGCACCTGGCCCCAGGGACACCAATGGCTACTCAGATTCATTCGTCAAGCTCTGGCTGAAACCAGACATGGGAAAGAAGGCCAAACACAAGACTCAAATTAAGAAGAAAACGTTGAATCCTGATTTTAATGGGGAGTTCTTCTATGACATCGAACATAGTGACCTGGCGAAGAAGTAGCTGGACATCTTGGCCTGGGGCTATGACATTGGCAAGTCCAACGATTACATTGGAGGCTGCCAGCTGGGGATCTCGGCCAAGGGAGAGTGTTTAAAACACGGGTATGAGTGTCTGAAAAACAAGGACAAGATTGAGCGCTGGCACCAGCTACAGAATGAGAACCACGTGTCCAGCCATTAGAATGGTGCCCAGGTCCCCAGCTCCATGCCCGTCCCCTGCCCAGGTCACCCTCCAGCCTGCCCCAGCAGCCAGTTGAACTCTGATCTTTCGCCACCTTCCCTGAGCCTTTGGGGCCTCAGGCTGAGGGGCTGGCTGCTGGCACTGCCCCAGGTGCAGGACAGCATCCCAAAGGCTGTATAGGTGCCCACAGGGTGGCTTTCTCAGCCCCTGGCCTCCCCAGGTGGTTGCAGAAAGTATTTAGAAACCAGAGCTCTGGGTCAAGGTGGGGGGGCTCTCCAAAGCCCCCAGCAATAGGTTTCTCCTTCCTTTGCTCTTAGTTAAATGAACCTACCATTCCTGTTCCTGACACTTGACTCTGCTTCTTTGACTCTCTTGTGCTGTGTGTCCCACTCAGAATCACCTCGAACCTCTGTCTCTGTCTGTCTCTATGTCTCTCTATCTCTAGCACCCTCTTCACCAATTGTATAGGAAGAATACAACACCAATTATCATGGATCTAAAACTTTAGTGACAGATCCTGATGCCAAAGGCTTTTATTCCAGCATGAATCATCCAGTCTTTTCCCTAAGAAAATATATATATATTTTTTAACAGGAGAAAAAGACAGTAAGGATAAACATAAATTTGAGGTTGGGTCTGGGCAATCTTCAGTGCCCTGTGAAAATCACTCCCTCTATCAAATACCCCACCACTATCTGTAGAAGTCATCATATGGACTCTTTCTCCAAACACACACCTTTAACCTCCCCTAAAAAAAAAAAAGTGGAAAAAATATTTGGCATCAGGTCTGATCTAAATATGAATAACTTTGTTATATGAAAAAAAACAAAACGAACATACAATCTAGTAATTCCATTGTGGTTTTTGGAAATTGAGATTAAACTAGGTGAAAGTTCTAGCAACTTGTTCATTGGGATGAGAGACTTGAATCAGTTCATCATACTGAAGTGTGCAGATCTCCAATTTGAGCTCTATTTTCACAGTTCTGTACTGTAGCATCGCAGATCCTTCAGTAAACTGTTGTCAACAGCTGCATTCTATGTAAAAAGTGGTTCATTTTCTTGTAAGTAGTTATTTGAACATTTAAAGTTGAGAATAGAATTGTTATAGAAAGTTGAAAGAATTGTTATAAAAGAAGACATTCCCTTTTAAGAGGAAAGGGAATTTCACTTTTAAAAACTATCTCTCATTATAAAGAATAATGGAATAAAAGGGAGGGGCAGCAAGGGGGAGAGGCAATGTTTCTGAGAATCTCTATTAACGTTTGGTGTCTGTGCCAATTACTATTTTTCCCCCAACAACTCTGGACTGTTGTTTAGAAATTCTATGGTACTTAGTGGGACACTTTACGAAGTTTTATTTCATGCTTCCATGGCTGTCTTTGGCGTGAAAGTTTGAATTAATTTGTCAGGCTTATAATTTTTTACCAGAGGCAGTTGAATAAAATCCATAACTTTTGTCAGGGGCAGTTGAATAAAATCCATAACTTTTGTCAGAATTTGATACCAGGTCTGCCTGACAGAGAGCTGATGCTATTTCCATCATGACATACCTTATGGGCCATTAATTCATAATACAGACAAGTAGAGGAAGACAACAATTGTGTGCTTATCTCAGAAAGAAAAAAACAAAGCAAATACTAAGAGGCAAGAATTTAAAGTGAATAAAAATCAGTTGAACTTATAATTATACTAGAGGCCCAGCACACAAAATTCCTGCACAGGTACGGTCCCTAGGCCTGGCCTGCGATCAGGGCCACCATCCCCGGCTGCCCCTAGCCGCCCCTGCCCCCGCCACCACCCACCCCTGGGCTCCCCTTTTGCCATTGGGTGATTGGTGACTGACAGCCGGGGGAAGGGACCAAGAGGTAGGCTGTTCCTGCCTGCTTGCTGGCCCCGCCCCCACCACAGGTTGCTCTCAGTGTGTGGGGCGACTGGTTGGGTGGGGGCCTTGGCTTGGCACTGCCCGCATCCCCTGCCACCTACCCTTGGTTCCCTGTTTGCCATCAGGTGATCGGAGCCTGCTGGCCGGGGAAAGGGACCGAGAGGTGGTCAGTGTGCCTCATAGTGACTGGTCCAGTGGTTGTTCTGCCATTAGGGTCAATTTGCATATTACTCTTTTATTATATAGGATAGAACATTATGTACTGAGACCTACACAGGGCATTCTTTAACCAGAGGACCCTCCAGTGCCCTAAATAAATGTTCAGGTGTTTTCTTTTTTTTTTTTTTTTTTGGTGTTTTCTAAGTGTAGATATTCAGAATGGATAGACTATCTTTTTCAGAACCTGGAACTTAACATTTAGGTGTGATTTTGGATTTTTAGGGGTGGGAGGGTACCTTGTATTAGAAAGTAACAGCACTTAGAAATGTATTAATATTGCAGTTCACTAACAGTTTATGTGGCAAATATTGCATCCAAATAAGAAAAACTGGTGCCAGTTATCAATTTATTGCCTCTCAATTTCAAATCCATTCATCATTGTCTGCTCTATGAAAATGGAGTAGGGCCCTTGAAATATTCCTTTTTTGCCAGCTGGCATTGATGTTAAGCTTTGTCACTAGAGGGCGCTGGACAGATACTGGAGGAGAAAGGTGTTGAAGATGGTCACCTAGAGGACATGACTGCAGTTGACCTGTAAGTTGGACCTGGGTAATTGGAGGCTCCTCCCCTATCCTTGGAAAGTACATTCTTCCCACCATTCCCAAGGTGGTAGCCATTTTCCATGATGCTAGGATATGGAAAGACATTTGGGTTGGTCTGCAAGAATCTGAGGTAAGAGTCTCATGCTCTACAGAGGGAAGGCAGGGGAGGATGGGTGGGAAGAGATCAACCAATGAACTTGTATGCATATATGCATAACCCATGGACACAGACAATGGGGTGGTGAGGGCCTGGGAGAGGGGGTGATGGGAGCGGTCAGGAGAGGATAATGGGAGAAAAAGGAGGACTTATGTAATACTTTCAATATTACCAATACATAATGATTAAAAAAAGAAAAGAATCTGAGGTAGACCTCACTGTCTTCCGTGTCCTAGCTCATAAGGTGCTGACACCTCCTGGCAATTAGGAAGCTGATGCTCTGGCTTGGGTACCAGCCCTAGCAACTGACCCTTTAGTAGACACAGCAGTTGGGTGAATAGAAAGAACTGTTACCATAGTGCCCAGGTGGGATGGCATATTATCAATGATGCCAGATTGCTTTGAAATACAATGACTTGTTTATGCAGTAAGAGTATGTCCTTGTGTTCTGAACAACACCCAACGCAACTACCCAAGTTATCTGGGGCCATTCACCAGAGTCCCCAACCGATGAAGGACTGGAAGATTGGTTTTGGCTCTCTCCCTTTGAATTTGGTTTCTAAATATGGTTTACACTGCTTCTGGTCTAACTCAAGCTTTCTCCTGTCACCATGCAAACCAGACTACCACTATTAGGGGATTAAAGAAGCTGAGTACCATGTATGGATACTCTCATCAAATAGATAGTAATTGGGGGTCACATTTCAAAGATCATAATATGCAAGACTGGGCAAAAATACATGACATTGAATGAAGGTTCCATCTCCCCTATAACCCACAATCAGCAGGGTTGATAAAAAAGAACAGAATATTAAAACAGCAAATTAAATTAGCAACAGATAAAACCACTATGACCAGGTGGACTTAAATACTGCCTCAGGCTTTAATACTTGAAAAAAAAATCTTCACCTGAGAATGTGTTTTTATTAATTCTAGAGAGAGAAGAAGGGAGAAAGAGAAAGAACTATTGATGTGAAAGAGGAACATCAATCAGTTGCCACCCATACTCACCTTGACTGGGGATCAAATCTGCAACCTACTATGGGATGACGCTCAGACCACTGAGCCACCAGCCAGGGCCGAGGCTTTAATACTTTGTAGTGATCAACCAGTAGGGCCTGTTGCTCCATATGTCAGTCTGTGGACCCCTGTCCAATACCAACAGCAGGACCTGTTGAAATACACTATACCTGAAATGGAACACACCCCATGGAAAGGGGAAAAATGAAGGTCCTGGTTTGGCGTATTTCTATGTGCCTGCCATGCTGCCTCCCCTGGCCAACATGATGGAATGCACAGCCAGGTCAAGTTCCTAAGGCTGCAGCCACACTAACATCTAAGGATCAGGCCACACATGTAATTATATATTTTTTATATATGTTTTGATTGATTTGAGAGAGAGAGAGAGAGAGAGAGAGAGAGAGAGAGAGAGAGAGATGAGAGGGAAACATAGATTGGTTGCCTCCTGCACATGTTCCTGTGTGGGATAGAACCTGCAGCCTGGGTATGTGCTCTGGCTGGGAATTGAACCAGCAACATTTTGGTGCACCCGATGACACTCAACCAACAGAGCCACACTGGCCAGGGCCACAAGTGTAATTCTTATAGAAGGGGAAGACCTTCCCATGCAAGTTTCTACTAAATATCTGCCTTTCTGACCTTAGACTTCTGCTGCTCCTGTGGTTTCCCACTTCCAGATGGACACCTGATGGGTATACCTACAGTGGGCCCACTTGTATGCCTGGCAAAGCAATCAAGCCAACTGTTGGATATGTGGGTAGCTGTCCTCTCTAGCTTGTCAGGATTGCTGTGGTGGGTATTATCACTCTAGGTAGGGGACTGGAAGGCTCTAAAACAGTACATTAAGGAAGAACAAACTAGGACTAGTACTTTTAATTCATTTGATATTACCAATATTGACCCAGAAACCTGGCCTGTGGCACACACTATCAATAGCAATTTTTTTCAGGGCGCTCTTCTCTGGGCACAATATGTCAGCCCTCGGGGTAGCAGCTGCTCCTTATGTCGGCAATTCCTATATTCCCTACCGTCTTTTTCACTCCCATGCCCCACTACTCTAATCTGTTATAGTTAAACTCTCACTGTTAAAAGGACTGTGTGGTTTCTGTCTCCTGGTTGGACACTGACTGAGGTGGCTGAGCAGCAATGGTGCCGAGTTAGATAAAGTCTAGGCATTGCAGCGCTTTGGTCACCTAGGAAGTGTACAGATAGCCATACCCTTCTTAATAGTACCCCAGTTTTGCTTTGATGGGGCTATTAATCAATGACATGATGGCTCCTGACCCAAGCCAGGTGGCTGGAAGGCATTTACATTCTTGGGAGGAGTGATGTGATGACCCCAATGGCTGGCACTGTGTATCTTGGCAGCACTCCCTGCAGTGACCATTCATCAGGGGCTGCCTCTGTTTTTCTCTGGGGTTGCTTGAGTTTTGCACTTTCTGAGTCTGTTTATTCCACTTTTTTTTCTTCATTCTGTGAATTACCCTATCTTCTTCCCATGCTTTCTTTTTTTTCTGCTTAACTTAGCTAAGAATTTCTATTTCTTGCAACCAAATCTTCTTAACTGATAAAATAATTCACTGTATCATTAGAGGAAAATCTGTATTTTATTTTACAGATTGAATACAATGTGCCCAAGTTAGTTATTCTGTAGAACATATACTCTTTAGAATAGTTAATATTTAACATAAAAATAACAACTTTTGTTAGTGTATTTCAGTCCTGATAGAGTAAAGGCATTTAGGCAAATCAAGAAGTAGAAATGTTATAACCTCTGCTCATGTTATATTAGACACAACACATTATATTTTGGATGCCTCCTCTACATTTCTTGTTACCATCAGTGGTTTTAGAATGAGTGATTGATATACTTAAATACTGGTAAAGAAGGCCTCGGTGATAGAAGAATGAGAGAATCTGTAGTAAATTTATGCCACAAAACAGCATGTTACAGACTGTTTCACTACACAGAGAGCATCTTCATTCTATAATAGCTAGAATAAATTTTAAAGAATAATGGAGAAATGGTCCACATACTTTATTTTCAAAACAATAGCAAAGTATTTATTGGCATAATGAGAAGGTGAAAGAAATCTATTGGTGATGAGGTTAAGAAAGTTGGCACATTTTTCAATTCAAATTAACTCAATACATCATCATAACAAATATTGTAAGTCATTGTTAAAATGTCATAAATTCTGGAAAATAATATCTGATACCTATGAAAAACAAATTATTAGGAAAATGTTCTTGATAATAGAGAACATTTAACTTAAAAGTAAGTTAAGATCAAATAACTTTTTTCCTGAAAAATTGATGTAGTTTCACTTGTTTATTTTTGTTGCTTGTGTTTATGGTATCATATTTTAAAAAGTCCACACTAAGGCCAATGTCAAGGAGAATTTTCCCAATGTCTTCTTTAGGAGCTTTATGGTTTCAGTCCTACTGTTAAATCTTTAATCCATTTTGAGTTAATTTTTGTGAGGGGTATAAGGTAGGGGTCAGTTTCATTCTTTTGCATGTGGATATCCAGTTTTCTCAACACCTGGATTTTTTAAATTAAGAACTTTCTCTCATCCTAGCCGGTTTGGCTTAGTGGATAGAGCATTGGCCTGTGGACTGAAAGGTCCCAGGTTTGATTCTGGTCAAGGGTATATGCCCGGGTTGTGGGCTCGATCTCCAGTGTAGGGTGTGCAAGAGGCAGCCAATCAATGATTCTTTCTCATCATTGATGTTTCTTTTTTTCTTTTCTTTTAAAAAATATATTTTATTGATTTTTTTACAGAGAGAAAGGGAGAGGGATAGAGAGAAACATCGATGAGAGAGAAACATCGATCAGCTGCCTCCCGCACACCTCCCATTGGGGATGCGCCTGCAACCAAGGCACATGCCCCTGACTGGAATCGAACCTGGAACCCTCCAGCCCGCAGGCTGATGCTCCATCCACTGAGCCAAACCAGTCAGGGCTCATCATTGATGTTTCTATCTCTCTCTCCATCTCTTTTCCTTTCTGAAATCAATAAAAATATATTAAAAAATTTTTTCTCTCATCAACAATTTGGCTACTCTGAGGAGAGGCAGAATCCTACCTAATAAAAGAGTAATATGCAAATTGACCGTACCTTCGCTTCACCCACAAGCCACGCCCACCAACCACACCCACCAGCCAATCAGAGCAAGTATGCAAATAAACCCAACCGAGATGGCTACAGCCACAGAGAGCAGGAGGGAGGCTTGGGTTTCCCAGGCAATGAAGGAAGCCAAGCTTTCTGCAGGCCCTTGCCGGCCTAAGCCTCCACTCAAGGCTACAAAGTTTCAATTATAGAAGGTAAACAAATCCAAACAGAAATGGCTGCAGCCATGGAGCTGGAGAGAGCAGGCTAGGGTTGCCCCCAGCAATGGAGGAAGCCAAGCTTTCCACCTGCCCTGGCCAGCTTAGGCCTCCACTCCAGGCTACAAAGTTTCAATTATAGGAGGTGAATTAACCCCAACAGAAATGGCTGCTGACATGCCACGGAGTGAGCAGAAGGCTAGGCTCTGCTCCAGGCTACAAAGTTTCAATTGTAGAAGGTAAATAAATTCCAGATACCAGGGCCTCCACTTGAGTCGCCAGGGGGCGTGGCCAGCCTGCAAACCACCACAGGCCCCTCGCTCAGGCCGCCCCATGCCCCAAGGGAACCCCCACCCTGATCCGGGACACCCTTCAGGGCAAACCAGCTGGCCCCCACCTGTGCACCAGGCCTCTATCCTATCTAATAAAAGAGTAATATGCAGATTGACCATCATTCCAACACACAAAATGGCTGCCCCCATGTGGTCAAAGATCCTGACCCCATGTGGACACAAGATGGCCACCACAAGATGGCCAGCAGGGGAGGGCAGTTGGGAGGCACCAGGCCTGCAAGGGAGGGCAGTTGAGAGGGACCAGGCCTGCAAGGGAGGGCAGTTGGAGGTGATCAACCCTGCAGGGGAGGGCAGTTAGGGGTGACCAGGCCTGCAGGGGAGGGAAGTTTGCCCCCAACTTCCCTGGCAGGGGAGCAGTTAGGCATCAATCAGGCTGGCAGCGGAGCGGTTAGGGGGTGATCAGGCTGGCAGGCAGAAGCGGTTAGGGGTAATCAGAAAGGCAGGCAGGCAAGCAGTTGGGAGCCAGCAGTCCTGGATTGTGAGAGGGATCCCAGATTGGAGAGGGTGCAGCCTGGGCTGAGGGACACCTCCCTCCATGCACGAATTTTGTGCACCGGGCCTCTAGTATATATATATATATATATATATATATATATATATATATATATATACACACTCAGGAACAATTCTACTTGTTCCACTGCCATTGCTGCTGCCTTGTCAGGGAGCCTTATCATTGCCTCTGATGTTGATCCCCTTCTTGAAAATGCCAATGTATGTGCCAAGGCTGCCAACAGCCAGTGCCTCCACCCCGCGGTCCTGGTGTGTCAATGCAGAGCTGGGTTCTGGCAGCAGTGGGGAGGGTTCTCCTTCCCCTGTCTTAGCGGTGGCACGTCATCTCCTGGGTTCTGGAAGGGCACTACGTTGTGACCAGGGTCTCACTGAGTCTTTTAGGAAAAAAGTTTCTTCACCTTTTGACTTCATCATTTTTTCCCTTACTGGAACTGAAAACACCACACCTTCCATTGTCCTTATTTCTTCCTTTCTCTTCAAACACTCATGCACGGAAACCCCTTATTCTTTAGCAAATTAAACCAAACCGCAAACAAACAAAGCAATCTTCCCACCCATCCTTCCTATCAATTTGTGAAAATAAGTTTCTGGAAGGATCACTAGCTTGTCAGTTTCACAAAAAGAGAGACCTTTGTTTCTCAATAAATTTGATGAGCAAATTTATTACCGGAGAGTATCTTGTTAAAATGCAGATTCTGATGCTGCAGGATGGGGAGGGGGAGGGCCGACGATCTGCGTTTCTCACGAGCTTCCAGTGCGCGCCCTTGCTGCAGGTCTCAGTGCTTTGAGTAGCGAGGAGCTAGTGTATAAGCAACCAGCTGGATGTAGTCACAGCAGAGTTTTGATACAAAAACCAAATTCCCCTGCAGGGCTCCGGCACAGCACGTGGTGGTGCAGGCGTCTTTGCTGGGCTGTCGGGTCCCGCTCGTCTGCACCTGCCAGGTGACCTGCTCTGGGAGGTTTCTTTCTACAATCAGGGTTTAGATCTCTAGCCTCTGTGTAAGCTTTCCCCACATTCTAAATCAGTTCTCAATCACAGCTGTGCATCAGAATCCCTGGCGGAGCTTTTTTTTTTTTTTTTTTGTAAAAATTGCAAACTCTCTGGGATGGGACCCAGGCATTTCCATAAAAACAATCTCCCCAGGAGATTCTAATGTGCAGCCAGAGTTGAGAGTCAATGTGTTAAATACCATTTTATGTTGCTAAAGAGATTTCCTTCTTCAAAACAAACAAACAAACAAACAAACAAACAAACAATTGGCTCTGCAAAAAGCCTGCTGTTAATCCTTATGAATTAGGGAATTCCTACTCAGGCTGCTTAGCGGGTTTGGCCTCGTCTCAGCGCTCAGTTCTGGGTGGGTTATCGATTCTGCTCTCTTTATATGCCTGCTGACCAAATGAAAGGACTTTTATTTCACCCTCTTTCACACTACGAACAACGTTCCTGAAGTCCAAGCTAAAAACAGGACATTCCCATTAGGCAGGAACTGGGATACCAGGAGAGACCCCGTGCTATTAAATGGCTGGTGGTTAATGTTCAGATGGTCTGCGTTAGGTGTTTTTCCCGATATAGGCAGTGGGCAGAATTTTTAGGCCCATCAAAACAGAGGCTGCAAAGTGTGCTGGAGACACCAGCCAGAAGGTGGGAAAGAGGAATGGAAAGGGCAGTTGCTAGTGAGGATTTAAAAGGCTTTGAAAGGTTGCCAACCAAGAAACGAGTTGTGCTGCTGCCCAATTATCCACCTATGTTCTCTGTCCGTGGGCTCCCTGCACCCCTTTGGACTGTTTGCCAGAGTCTAACATTAACTACGTTGAGGTTCACCCTTTCCATTTTTTGGAGGCATCTCTTTGTGTACTGAGCATTTACTGAATTTAAATGCTCATGTATTTCCAGGTATTTGCAGAATGGCTATTCATTTTATCTTTCTGTTGCTTCAAGTAATTTCTTTAGCAAATCTTATTTCCTAACAAATTTACTGAATTTAAATGCTCTTATTTTTTAAAGTGACATAAATAAATTCCAGTTCCCCCTCTCTTTCCTGGGCCAAACAAATACTATATATTGTTCCCAAATCTTTCCCCTGTCGCGAGGAAAAGAAAAAACCCTATTTGAAAAAAAGGAAAAGATATTGACTCAGAGATCCTGCCTAATTGAAACTGTCCAGCCGCTCTCTGAGAAGAACAAATTTAAAGTCATTTTGGGTTTGAACTGTATGATTCGAACCCTACAACTTAATGGCTTCTCTGTGCCTGGAGAGGCACTGGGAGGTAAACTGGCCGGGTGTAAATCAAGGCATCGGGCGCCTGGACAAGGGAACTAACTGCTAAAGTCAGGACTGAAAATGGCGGAAGGAGGGGAAGGAAGAGAGCAGAATTGGAATGAATCCAGTGGTTAAACCCTAGAGACAGGGTTTTTTAGATCTGTGAGGAAAGAAGACAACTTCTGGTGAATGCCTTTGTGGGGAAGTGACATGCCCCTTGAAACTGCCTCACTTCATAGAATTGCATGGTGGAGACTTTTGTTATTTATAGTCTTCAAAAATGCCAGGCTAAGGTGTGTGTGTGTGTGTGTGTGTGTGTGTGTGTGTGTGTGTGTATCTGTGTGTGTGTGTGTGTGTGTGTGTGTGTGTGTGTGTTGAAACATACGGAAGACCAAAGGATAACAAGACTTGCACAAGAAATTGACTTTGTTGCATTAAGCAGAGGAGGAGAGACTGATGTTTTTGAGCATTTCTGGTGCTCTATAAGTTATTGCATTAGTCTTTATAATACCTCTGAGGTTGATATTAAGAAAGATTAAACAGTTATTATTAATCAGGAGAAATTTTAGTGTGAAATTCAAATTGGAAGTGAACTTGACAGATGGAAAATTTTGTCTTTTCTCTTTCTCCATTTTCCCCTAAGAATGTCAAAGCAGAATGGCTTTGCATGGCTGTGAATGTATTTCCAGGTATTTGCAGAATGGCTATTCATTTTATCTTTCTGTTGCTTCAAGTAATTTCTTTAGCAAATCTTATTTCCTAACAAATAATTTCTCCTCCCTCTTCTCCTATTTTCCTAATAAGAGCCAGGTTCACTTATATGGAAGATGCAGGTAATTGTCTTCTTCAAAGAAAAATGGAGAACCTAAATTGGTTCTCTTAAATCATGGATTATCAAAGTAAATAAAACCCTGGGAACTTCCCCTTCCCATTTTGTTACCTGGGTTTTTGGGAGAGGGTGTTTTCTCAGAGGAGACTGGGAAAATATTGTAAGGTTCTGGCTTATAAAACCTCTGAGTTGGGTATGATTGGAATGAGACTTGACTCCCAAGGCTGGACCTCATCTATACTAATAAAAGGGTAATATGCTAATTAGATCGGTTTGACTGGACATCTTCTGGATGTCTGACTTCCTTCAGGATAGTTAGGGGGTGACCAGGCTGGCAGAAGTCAGTTAGGGGGCAAGCAGGCCAGCAGGGGAGCAGTTAGGGGGTGACCAGGCCGGCAGGGAACCAGTTAGGGGGCGATCAGGCCAGCAAGCAGAGGGAGTTAAGGGCGATCAGGCAGGCAGGTGAGTGGTTAGGGTAATCAGGCAGGCAGGCGAGTGATTAGGAGCCAGTGGTCCCGGATTGCGAGAGGGATGTCAAACTGCTGGTTTAGGCCCCATCCCTTCGGGTAATATGCTAATTAGACCAGACATCCCCTGAGGGGTCCTGAATTGGAGAGGGTGCAGGCCAGGCTGAGGGACCGTCCCGCCCCATCCCCTTCCCCCCCCCCGCCCCGCCCCCGTGCACGAATTTCGGGCACCAGGCCTTTAGTTGTTTTTAATAAAATCTAAGATTTTTTTTCTTGACCAAACATGTGTAAAAAATTTTTTTTTGAATTTATTGGGGTGACATTGGTTGATAAAATTATGTAGGTTTTAAGTGTACAGTTCTATAATACAGCATCTGCATATTGTATTGTGTGTTCACCATATTTTGTCTGTTTTTAAGCCCGGAAAGACTCTGAAACCTAAAGGAAAGTCTAGAGTGATAGATGCAGAATTTGAGGCTCAGAAAGTGTATTTATTAGTTTTCTAGCATTGCCATACAAAATCACAGACAGGATGGGTTAAACAATATAAATTACTTTTCTCCCAGTTCTGGAGACTGGAAGTTCAAGATCAAGGTATTGGCAAATTTGTTTTCTCTTGAGGCTTTTCTCCTTAGCTTGTAGATGACTACCTTCTCATTGTGTCCTCATATGACCTTTCCTCTGTGTGAGTGTCCCCTGGTGTCTCTTTCTCTTATTAGAACAACAGTGATATTGGATTATGGCCTACTCTTATTACATTTAAACTTAATTATCTCTTTAAAGGCCCTATTTCCAAATGCAATCACATTCTAAGGTACTAGAGGTTAGGGTTTCAATGCATGAATTTTAGGGGAATACAAGTCTGTCCATAGCAACAAAATTAAGTGGCCATTGTCACATAACTGGAAAGAGATAGAGTTGGGACAAGAACCCAGGTGTGTTTGACTGTAAAATCTGTCCCCTTCTATACCACACCTAAATTTGTAGGGCTATTTCAGAGTCGAGGCATCATGGGTCAGAAGATTGCATTAATTTAGGTTTTTAAGTCTTTTTACTATATCCCCTAGCCAAGTTTCCAAGACCCATGAGGTGTTTTAGTGACAATCGAGACATGTTTCTGTACTTTGTTATTCTGCTAGTGTGATTCTGATGAAGAGTGTGTCTAAACTCACCCCCACTCACAAATAAGCCTATCCCCCCAAACCACAAAAACTATACACTCACAAATCCTATTTTAATTTAGTAAGTACAAATCTACTGGTAATAAAACTCCAGTAACCTTAGGCAACAGCTTTTTATTAGCCGTTACACTTGCTTACAGATGATTTGTTCAATCAAAGCTATATTAGTTATCTACTGTTTGTAACAAATGATCTAAAAACCCCAAAGCCTTATAACAAAGACAACCATTTATTATCTTTTACAGTCTCTGTGGGTCAGAATTTGGTGTGTGTCAACTTGGCTAGGTTAAACTGTATGCCTTAGACATCTCTTTCTAGTATGTTTCTTGACAGGGTGGGCTACTGGAGAGGTTGTCTTTTTTTTAAAAAAATATATTTTATTGATTTTTTACAGAAAGGAAGAGAGAGGAATAGAAAGTTAGAAACATCAATGAGAGAGAAACATTGACCAGCTGCCTCCTGCATACCCCCTACCGGGGATGTTCCCGCAACCAAGGTACATGCCCTTGACCGGAATCAAACCTGGGACCTTTCAGTCCGAAGGCTGACGCTCTATCCACTGAGCCAAACCGGTTTTGGCAGGAGAAGTTGTCTTATGAGAGTTGGAGGATAGAAAAGAAGCTACAACCATTCCATAGTGTGTGCATACTCACCTTCTCCCTTCTATTTAATTGAGCACTAATCTATGTGCTACTGTGGAGGGATTTTGCAGATGTAATTAAAGTCCCTAATCAGTTGATTTTAAATTGGAGAGATTTTCTTGGGTGGGCCTGACTTATCCAGTTGGAAGGGAGATTATTCTTGGTGAGTATGACTTAAATAATTGGAAGGACTTGTAAAAGAGGGTTCAGGCCAGAGAGAGGGGATAAGTGAGGGGAGAGAGTTAGAGAGTGAGAGAGCAAGAGAGACAATAGCTGTCTGTGGACAATAGCTTCTGCCTGCATCCACCTTGCTTGCTTGCTTGCTATATTCTCTTCCTGATTGCCTATGTGTCCTTGGGGTTCCAGCCTGCTTGTGATCTTTCCTTCCTGATTGCTTACCCTATGGACTTCAGACTTGCTGAGCCAGGCCCTATAATTTCATAAGCCAATTTCTTATAATAAATCCATATATTATCTACTGGTTTCACTTTTCTGATTGAACCCTGACTAACACAGAGTAATTATCCGGGTTGTTGTGCCTTGAGGTCTCTCATGAGGTTGTAGCCAAGATGTTGGCTAGTGTTTCAGTTGTCAAAGGTTTGACTGGGACTGGAATCTGTTTCTAATATGCTCATTCATGTATCGGGCAAGCTAGTGTTGACTGTTGGCAGGAGGCCTCAGTTCTGTGTCACATACACCTCTCCACAGAGCTGCTTGAGTATCATCATGACATGGCTACTCACTTCCCTCAGAGTGAGTATCCAAGAGAACAATGAAGAAACAGAAATGTCTTTTATTATCTAGCCTTTGAAGTCACATTGGTTTCTATTGGTCACTCAGACCACCTGAAGCAATGTGGAAGGGGACTATGCAAGGGCATGAATATCATGAACAAGGATCAATAGTAGTCATATTGTAGGCTAGTCCCACAAAACCTTTTTAAAAAAAATGCTTTATTGTTGAAAGTATTATGTATGTCTCCTTTCCCCTGCATTGACCTCTCCCTGCTCACTCACCCCCAGCACATGTCCTCACCCCTCCGACTGTCTATGTTCATGGGTTATGCTTATATTTATGCATACAAGTCCTTTGGTTGATCTCTTACCCTTGCCTTCCCTCTGTGGTTGGGTGGTCTGATTGATGCTTCTATGTATCTGGATCTATTTTTGTTCATCAGTTTATGTTATTCATTATATTCTACAAGTGAATGAGATCATATGATATTTATCTTTCTCTGACTGGCTTATATAGCTTAGCATAATGCTCTCCAGGTCCATCTATGCTGTTGCAAATGGTAAGAGTTCCTTCTTTTTTACAGCAGCATAGTATTCCATTGTCTAGATGTACCAAATGGTTTTAATCCATTCATCTGCTGATGGGCACTTAGCTGTTTCCAAATCTTAGCTATTGTAAATTGTGCTGCTATGAATATAGGGGTGCCTATATCCTTTCTGATTGGTGTTTCTGGTTTCTTGGCATATATTCCTAGAAGTGGGATTACTGGGTCAAATGGGAGCTCCATTTTAATTTTCTTGAGGAAACTCCATACTGTTTTCCACAGTGGTTGCACCAGTCTTTATTCCCACCAGCAGTGCACAAGGGTTCCTTTTACTCCGCATCCTCACCAGCACTTGTTGTTTGTTGATTTGTTGATGACAGCTATTCTGACAGGTGTGAGATGGTACCTCTTTGTCGTTTTGATTTGCATCTTTTGGATGATTAGTGATTTTGAGCATGTTTTCACATGTCTCTTGGCCTTCTGTCTGCCCTCTTTCGAAAAGTATCTATTTTGGTCCTTTGCTCATTTTTTGATTGGATTGTTTATCTTCCTTTTGTTAAGTTGTATGAGATAGGAACTCATTCATTATTGAAAGCTTCTTTTCAAAAGGATGTCCGAGACTCATCTCAAAGCATGTTCTGCCCCAGACTTGGAGTGAGTCATTTGATTAAAGAGCTCTTTTCCTTTTAGTGAGAAGTTGTATAAACCTGGTACTAGGGGTGCTCACTGCTACTTCAATATTTTGGTAAGGTTATTTTACCACATGCTCAATAAGGCAGCAAATAAAATGGCTGGATGTTCCATTTTTAATTTAGTCCAATCTGACATTCTGTAATCCATGTTATATAAGCCACTGAAGCAGAATGTCAGATAGGAAGTCTTTAAGGTGGAATGGGCCACCACTAGGTTACATTGCAGACAGAGTTCTTAGAAGTCAAACTCCAGTGATTGCTAACTCAAGACAAAAGTGAAGTGGACATCACTCTTTGACACCTCCTAGCTTCCTTATCTGTGCCCTTTCCCGCCTTTCCTGTGTCCTCATCTCTTCTGGCTCAGTGTTTTCATGTACTGATATCTTTCCTCTCACTTAAGAAAATTCCTTTACATTTACTTTGTTGGTGACTATTTTCCAAGGGAAACAGCACATTGTAGGGGAAAAGTGCAAGATTGAAACTGGGTTTCAATTCTGGCTCTGCTTGCTGCATTTTGTAAAAATGGTGCCTGGACAGAGACTGCTGAACTCCAAATAGTGCATTATTCATGGAGAATTTTCAGGTCTTGGGAAGGAGGATATTTCTGTGTTGAGAATACCTTTCAGATGTCTCAAATTCTACCTTTTACTCATTTAATCTATTTGATAAGAAAATAAGAGCTCTTTATAAAGGTTTAGCTCATAAAAAATCGTATTTCCCCCTTCTGTATGTGTTAAAAAATAATGCTTTAAAATTATCTAGATGTTGAAGGGCATTAAATACCTTTTTGTAGAAAGACTCAGATGATGGAAAACCATACATCCCATAATTCTAGGGGTTAAAGAAGAAAGGATAGGTTTTTTTTTTTTTTGCACTAGAGTAAATATGCCAAGTACAGCCATATTTGCATATGTTGTATTTTAAAATCATGTTTAAAACTGCCTCGTATATTCTGAAACTGGCAAGTGGAAGGCAAGGAGGTCACCTGTGCAGCTGGTGCAAGTAATGGAATTCCCATCAGGCACTTTTAGAAGCTCCAAAGTAACGTGACAAACAGAGCTCTCCATCTGTTGGTCGCCCATTGAGATGAGCACCAGATCTCCAGACAGTTTAATATGGGCGTGTGTCTTGAGGGTAACCATTTATATTAAGTATCTTTAATTTCATTTACTTTCATGTAATTATTCTAGAAGTAGTCACAAGTATGAACTATACAGGAGTACACAGGCTGGTGAGCAAATATAACATTTCAATCCTAATTGTACTACATGAAGAAATAAATGGAAATATGTTTCAGCACAAGGCACTTTATAAATCATGTTATTGAAAACCATTTCATAAAAGCATGGTGACAGTTAATGCATGATATTCAAAATGACCATGAGCAGCTACATGAAAAATATTTGTGATGAGAAGATGTAATAAACTATTCCTAAATCATGCTGTCCTTTTAAACATGTTGGATCATTGAAGAAATAACATAAGTAATTAAATAGAAAAAAATTTAAGTGAATTATAAAGTATAGCATATAACAACATAGGCGATAGGCTAGGTTAGGTTATTGCAAATTCTACTAATAACTGACACTCAGCATCAATATTTAAACTAATTCCAGTGTCCCTTATCTGGAGCAGCAGTCCTCAATTGAGATGTCTTTTGGTGAGGTGTATCACAAATAGGTTGTGATTAATAAAGTTACCAAAGTTTTAAAATGAATTACTCACTAGAAATTAGAGCAAACAAAGAATGATCTATTTAATGAGGCCATCCAAGGACATGGGACTCACAGGCATTTCTGTGAGCCTTACAAAACGAGAGTGAACTGGAGAAGGGGGAATTGTATACAACCTTCAGTATATTTCATTTGTGCAAAAGCCCTTAATCTTAGTGCTGCAGATGAATGCCATTCATCATGTATTCGCAGTGGGTTTTATAAGGTTAGGAACTGCCAAATACTCCAGCAAAGGTTGATCATGGCGTTCTAGTCCCCTTGTGGGCTGGCCTGATACAATCACGTCTGTTTCTTGCTCAGCTTCTAATGGCTCTCCAAGATAAGGGATGATGCTTAATGTTTTGAGAGGCTATGTTATCGATGTTGTGTCAATTCAGCTTCCTTCTACAATACTTGTGGGATTAATGCTCACAAAGGAGAGTGCCTTCCTTCCTTCCTTCCTTCCTTCCCTCCTTCCTTCCTTCCTTCCTTCCTTCCTTCCTTCTTTCTTTCTTTCCTTCCTTCCTTCCTTCCTTCCTTCCTTCCTTCCTTTCCTTCCTTCCTTCCTTCCTTCCTTCCTTCCTTCCTTCCTTCCTTCCTTCCTTCCTTCCTTCCTTCTTTCTTTCTTTCCTTCCTTCCTTCTTTCTTGGAGGATGTATTTTAAAAATATTTATATTGATTTTTAGAGAGAGAGAGGAAAGGAGAGGGAGAGAGAGAGAAACATTGCTGTGAGAGTGGAACATTGCTGGTTGTCTTTGCACAACCCTTAATGGGGATCGAGCATGCAACCCAGACACATGCCCTGACCAGGAATCAAACCAGCAACCTTTTGGTGCACAGGGGGATGCCCAACCAACTGAACCACACTAGCCGGGCCAGATATGTATATTTTCCTGGATTATTGAATAAGGATCTAAGAGAAGCAAAGCGTGACATCATTTGACAAAAGTGAAAAGTAAAGTAGTAAACAGTAATAATGGTCTCTTTCTTGATCTCTTTTTATGATCCATAATATTACACATTCATTATTATCTCCATTTTGCTGATGGTATAATTGACCCTCAGGGAGGTTAAGAACCTTGCTAAGAAAACAAAAACAAAAACAAAAACAAAAAACACTTTTGTTAAGTGTCTCAGCCAGTGAGTGACAGAACCAGGTTCAAATCTATGTCTTTGTGTTGCCAATGGTCACAGTCATATCTACTCTGCTGTATTGTTGCAAAGTAAGTGGTGATGGGGGGTCCTGTATTCCATGAATGTACCAGTTCAAGAGATGTAATAAAAAAATCATCATCTATACTAACATCAACTTATACTTTTTTTTTTTTTAAATTCTCACTCTAGGATATGCCTCCCACATGTGCCCTGACTGGGGATTGAACCTGGGTATGTGCCCTGACCAGGAATCGAACTTGAAACCCTTTGGTGCATGGGGTGATGTGCCAACCAACTGAGCCATGCTGGCCAGGGCTCAACTTACACTTTCAAAGCCTATTTCAGACCACAAAGCTGTTCATATATGCTATCTTGCTTATCTCATTGACTGTTAAAACAGCTGGGGGAGTACCCCCATCTCTGTTTAAGAACTGTGTGTGTGTGCATTTTGACAGAGAGAGAGAAGCTGAAGACAGATAGATAACTTTTCCTAATAAATAAGAAATAGGGCCCAACCCTGATTCTTTAGACATGACCCAATTCTTGGTTTCTTTTCAATTCTTGATTGATGGAGTGTCCCTGGAGAGCCAGGCTTGTGCTCTGTTTGGTCAGCATCTAGCATCTGTGAATCTCAAGCCCCAGGTTATAATACTCTTGACCTGTGGGAAAAAGGCATCAGTGGGCTCTGATGTAAGGATCTGGGACCAAAAAGGCAGAGGAAACGTGGGGGAATGACAATCAGGACCTTTTCAAAATATTGCTTTATAGATCATACATTCAGTATTCCAAAAGTATTAATTAGGCTAGACATTTGGGGAACAAGAGATAAATCAAGAGCTTGACCTTTTTTTTTTTTTTTACAGTGTAATATTTTTATATTTAGAATTAGGCAGCTGGACTAAGTTTATTTATTTTATTTTATTTTTTCATTTCATTTTTTTTTAAATTTCTTTATTGATTAAGGTGTCACATATTTGTCCTCATCCCCCCATTCCCATCCCACACCCCTCCCCACGGATGCCCCAACCCCCTGTTGAACTTAACCGTTGGATAGGCTCATATGCATGCACACAAGTCCTTTGGTTGATCTCTCCTCCCTCCCCCCAACCTCCCTCTGAGGCCCGCTAATCCGATCGATGCCTCCTTGTTTCTGGTTCTGTTCTTGTTCATCAGTCTATGTTGTTCATCATTTCCCCTAGATGAGCGAGATCATGTGTCCCTAGAGATATACTTATAAGAACTGAATGTGAGACGAGCAATAATAGTTATGCTGACAGGCAAATGAATCAGTCTGTAGTGAGTTTCTTTCTGGACCAACAGTTCTTTAGAGACCCAATTTCAATGTCCACCAGTTCCTTATGTGTACATGTCAGCACTGACCCCTCAGCTCTGGATGGTGGACAAATGGTGGTAACGTAGGTCCGACTCCCTCTGGTTTGGTCTCGGCCGGACCCAGGGGCATGGCTTCACCCGGACTCAGGGGCGCGTGGCCTCTCCCAGACCCAGGGGCGCGTGGCCTCACCTGAAGCTAGGTGCGTGAGGCCTCACCCGGACCCGGGACCCAGCCTCACCCGGATCCAGGGACACATGGCCTCACCCGGACCCGGGGGCGCGTGGCCTCTCCCAGACCCAGGGGCGCGTGGCCTCACCCGGACCTAGGTGCGCGAGGCCTCACCCGGATCCAGGGACACATGGCCTCACCCGGACCCAGGGGCTTGTGGCCTCTCCCAGACCCAGGGGCACGTGGCCTCACCCGGACCTAGGTGCGCGAGGCCTCACCCGGATCCAGGGTCACATGGCCTCACCCGGACCCAGGGGCGTGTGGCCTCTCCCAGACCCAGGGGCGCATGGCCTCACCCTGGACTCAGTTTAGATGATCCAAATTTTGTTGGCAACATCCAAAGCATCATAGTCAGGAGCTAGTCGAACATATGCCTTCTTCTCTCCATCAGGACTGATCAGGGTGTTGACCTTGGCCACATCAATATCATAGAGCTTCTTCACAGTCTGTTTGATCTGATACTGGTTGGCTTTGACATTCACAATGAACACAAGTGTATTGCTGTCTTCTATCTTCTTCATGGCTGACTTGGTAGTGGGGGAATTTGATGATGGCATAGTGGTCAAGCTTGTTTCTCCTGGGTGAGCTCTTCTGAGGATATTTAGGCTGCCTTTGGAGCCTTAGTGTCTTTGGCTGTCGGAAGGTGGGTGACGTGCAGATCTTCTTTTGTGTGTGTATGTGTGTGTGTGCGCGCGTGCGTGTGTGTGTGTGTGTGTGTGTGTGTGGCTGTGGATGCTTTCAGCACCGCTTTCTTTGCCTTCAAAGCCTTTGCTTTGGCTTTGGCTTTGGGAGGGGCAGGGGCTTCCTTCTTAGCTTTCGGTGCCATCTTCATAAAAATGAAGAGCTTGACCTTTCACAGATCAAGTTGTGGAGGCAGCATGTATAAAATATTTACATGGGGAAATAACTTGAAACATTGGACCACAAGTTCAACTTTCCTTTGGTCATGACTACCCACTCATGCATCATCCAAGTCCACACCCAATGACAGCTTGTCAGGGGTGTGCCAAAATGACTGTGCCCCTCCCCCCCCCAAAGTGGTTCAACTTCCTCCTGCCTGAAGGGGAAAATATAAGGCCATCTGGAAAAGGAGAAGGGACTTCTTGGAGAAGGCAGAGGTCATGGGGTGTTATATTAGGCACCTAGTCTCTTCCCCTTTCTCCCTTCTGTAGAGGTATAGAACGTACTTGACCTATTCTCTCTGCTGACCCCCAACCCAGAGAGTCCCTAAGAGTATCACGTGGGGTTTGAAGGGTGATTCTAGAACACGAAGCTGGTGCCTACTTCTTGCCAGGAGCTCCTCTGGAGACTAGGCTGACAGATGTGCTCTCCTACCATTGGGTATGAAGGAACCAAGGAACAGTGCAGCTGAGAGGGATGAAGAGAGTGTTGGGTCCCCACCACATGGCCTGGCAAGGATGCTTGACTTTTTCTGCAGGGCCCAGAATCTGCCTCAGAAGTGAGTGAGGCACTCAATCCTGCCGTTTCTCCAGGGTGTAGAGTCAAAGGGAAGGAGGAGAAGGAAGCTGGGAAAGAGACTTGAGTGATACTAACTGAGACTAATTCCTGAAGTGAATTAAAAGACATTGCTGGGCTGGGCCAAGTGGATTGGACTAAATTTAGTTTCTTTGCAGTCAAGTGGAGTGGAAGCTCATCAAAGAAAAGTGTGTGCATATATGAAAATAAAGGGAATGACATGTTTCCACATTGCTGATTTGTCATCATCCAATTCATACCATTTATACTAGATTTGTTAAGTCTACAGTGAGGCAGTTATTGAAAGCCAGGCTCTGTTGAAAAAAACAAACAAAAACACAACACCACATCTTTCTAAATTCCAAAGCTTCCTTTTAAAAAACAAAACCCCAAAATTTGGAGGGCTGAGCTTAGAGCTCAGGAGGAGTGGGTATGGGAGAGGAGAAAGGCAAAGGACTTAGCCTGTGGGCCTTGGCCCACCTTCTCCGATTCTCATTGAGAGTCTTTAGGGGATGGGGGCTAGAAGTAATTAGAGCATTTCAGGGAAATTCTGAATAGGAATCTTTCACCATCACTGGGAGTAGGGCTCCAGAGGGAGATGGGATCAGTTCTAGAAAACATATCCCCCGCTTCATGCATTTGAGTCACAGAGTGGTAGCTGTATTACTACTGCTCACAAGCATGCAGTGGGCCTTCTGGAGGGAGGATCTGACGTCCCTCCCCTATTGAACTCAGGCATGGCTGTGCAGCTTGCTTCGGCAAATGGAATGTGAGCAGAAATGGAGGATGTCCCTTCCAAGCAGAAATGTTAAAAACACGACTTGTCATGCTTTTTAAAAGAACTCTCCCTCTCAGCACGGTGAAAGTATGTGTTGAAATGGAGCTTATGCCAGCCTGGGCTCTTGAGTGACTATGATGAGCAGACTCTCCTTGTTAATTTCTCACGAGCAAGAAGTAAACTTTGCCAGGCTACGGTCAATAGCAGGCACACTGCACTTCTCACACTATGTGAAATTATGGGATGCAAAGTGACAGAATGTACTCAACTTTACAAAGCATGCCAGAGCAATGTAGCATTTAAGCTGGCATTTAAAAGGCCCACTTTGTTCAGACTGCTTACGGATAAAATGTGACTTCTCAGGATTTATTACTGTTAATCACTGCAACCCTAGTATTTGGTAGATTGTGGGCAGGTTTATATAATAACAGGAAACCCTAGTATTTGGTAGACTGTGGGCAGGATTACACTAATAACAAAGGAAAGCAACAGACATGTTTTTAATAGTTAAATTATAATTACAGATAATTAATGTAACATTTTTAATTAGAATGAAAGGGCAAGGTTAGCATATTATAAAATATTTAATGTGTTAAATGCAGACATGATATTCTTTCGTCATTTTGTAATTACTTATTCTGCTTATAATAAGTAATTTGGTAATAGAGTCAGACTGAATTTGGGAGAAAATGAAAGGCATCATTGCTTACCTCCTGGTGTCTAGGAAGGAGAGAGAATAAGCTATATTTAAAGAGACCTCTGAAAAAAGTTCATTTAAAAAATATGCCAGGACTCAGGTCTATTATTATTCTCCTGGGACACACACTTTGGAATGATATTTTCACACAAGGTAGAATCTGAAATTTGAATCCTTTCATAGCCACAAAATCCTGAAAGTTCAGCTCTCACAGGAAATAATATTTAAATATTAAAAGTCCATGTCCGAGGCAGATATGACAAGAATAAAAATGATCCCATTTAAAGTGAGATCTCCGTCCTCTTTGTTTTTTAAACTGGGTTAAATTAGCATTTTTGTTCAGTCTGCCTGGCAAGAATACAAAGTAAATATGTTAAGCAGCAAAGAGTTGAGAACTATAGTGTTAATGAGTCTCCAGTTCACTGAAGGCCCTCCTTTTCATGGAAGCAGAGATGGTTATTTATGGGCTGTGTGGCCAAAACACCTGACCCGTCAGTCAAACTGGATGCTTAGTGCAGTGGAAAAAATTAAAGAGATGATTAACTGAAATCTTCACATTGCAACCAATTGTTTTGGTGTCAGAGAAGTGGTCTTATCACTGTTTGTCCCTTTCTTCCATTTTTAGGATCTGTATCTTACACATACATGCTGGCCACTGGGGGTCCCGAAGAGCTCCAGCCTTATTGAGCTACCCTTTCCTTAAATATTTCAATAAGATTAACCAGAGTCCCCACATACCATGTGCTAGAGTACCCGAGGAGCCCCTTTTCCTCACTTAAGTTCTCAGTAAGTGGAGAAAAAAATACAAGAGAACCCTGGCTGGTGTGGCTCAATTGGTTGGAGCATCATCCTGGGCACTGGAAAGTCACAGATTCCATTCCCAGTCAGGGCACATATTTAGGTTTTGGGTTCAAAACCCAGTCGGAGGGTGTACAAGGAGGCAATGGATCCATGTTTTTCCTACATCGATTTTTTTTTCTCTTTCCCTCCCTCCCTCTCTAAAATCAGTTAAAAAATTACAAGTGACTATTATATCATGTGTCTATTCAACTGATTTCAGAAAGGTGTCAAAATATCTCCCCGAAAAAGAGAAGGCTCTGCAACAGGTCCAGGTTGCTGTGTAAAGTGCTTAGCAAGTGGATCTGATGGTGCTTGCAGTGGCTGTACAGATTGAGATGTGTATAGAATCTGCAGACCCTTCCGCTGAATTCCATTGCCTACTGCTGTTAGAATTTGGAGCAACACTCTGCCATCCTTTGTAGATGGCTGTTCTTCTTTGAGAGACAGCTTATGGTTGCTACTGGGCTTTCATAGACACCCAACACTTTATCATGGGCCATCACACGAACATGAGGTACCTATTACAAAGTGGGTGTCAGCTGGCCCACCAAACCATAAAGTTAGGCATGGAGTACAGCTTCAGCAGGGCCTGAAGGCAGAAGTAAATTGAATGAGCAAGTGGCCCAGATGTTAATGGCCCTTACTTTTTATTTTTTCCATTTAAAAATTATTTTTATTTTTCAATTATAGTTTACATACATTATTATATTAGTTTTAGGTGTACCCCCTGACCCCCCGTGATTAGACATTACATAACGTACTAAATGATCATCCTGATAAATCTCACACCCATGCGACACTGTACACAGCTATTAGAATATTATTGACTATATTCCCTATGCTGTACTTGGCATACCCATGACTATTCTGTAACAACCAATTTGTACTTCTTAATCTCTTTCCCTTTTTACTCAGCCCCTAATCCCACTCCAATCTGGCAACTATCAAAATGTTATCTGTATCTATGAGTCAATTTCTGTTCTGCTTGTTCATTTATTTTGTTTTTTAGATTTAACTGTTGATAGATAGGGCCCCTACTCTTGCTATCTTGCCTTCTCTTTCTCAACGCACACATATGGTCTCATGCGGAATTCTCTATGATTTATGTTGACTGAAGAATAAAAATATTCAGACCTGGTTTATAGATATGCATGGTACAGTGGCACATCTCCAAAGCATATAATCAGTATTGTTGGCCCACCCTGAGATAGCTCTGAAGTACTATAGCAATGAAGGGAAATCCTAGTGTTGGAAGTACTTCAAGGAGTGCATCTAGTTATTTATTTTTTCCTAGAAGAAGAGATGGCCGAAGATATGGCTCTCCACTGATTCATAGACAGTGACTAGTGCTTTGACTAGATGGTTAGAATTATGAATTGAATGCTTGTGTGCACTCAAGAAGAAGTACAACTTGAAAATTGGTAGCAGAGGTATGTGAATAGATTTTTCCGAATGGGCACAGAGCATGAAGATGTTTGTCTCATGTGGCTGCTCATTAAAGAGCAATCTCAGTAGAGGAAGATCTTAATAATAAGATGGACAAGATACTTTGCTCTGTGGATGTTAATAGGCTCTTTCCCTAGTCATCCCATCTTTGCCCAATGGGCTCATGGACAAAGTGGCCATGGTGTCAGGGATGGAGGTTACACATGGACTCAGCAACATGATCTTCCCCTCACTAAGGCTGATCTGTCTGAGTACCCAACCTGCCAACAAGCAGAGAACAATTCTGTGCCCTGATTTGGCACCATTTCCCAGGAAGATCAGACAGCCACCTGATGGCAGGTTGATTGTGTTGGACCACATGCATCTTGGGAGAGGCACTTGCTCTCAATGCTTTTGCCAAAACCACCATCTGTGGACTTACATAATGTAATTCCCTTCAAGATATTCCCACAGCATTGCTCCTGATCAAGTAACTCATTTGAAAGCAAGTAAAGTGCAGCAATGGACTCATGCTAATGGAATTCACTGATCTCACCATGTTTCTCATCAACCTGAAGTAGCTGGAATGCTGGAATAGCCTTTCAAATAATTAGTTTCCATGCAGGCTTGGTAGAAACACCTTGAAGGGTTAAATGTGGTGTGTGCTTTAAATCAATGCTATCTTTTTAAAGGGCTGAAATGTCTTTAAAAAATCCTTTTTTTTTCATTTATAGTTGACATACAATATTATATTAGTTTCAGGTGCACACCCCAATAATTAGACATTATAAAACTTAGTAAGTCGATCGTCCTGAAAAATCTCATACCCATTTGACACCAAAAATAGTTATTAGAATATTATTGACTATATTTTCTATGCTGTACTTTAGACCCCCATGACTACACTATTGTCCTTCTAAATCCCTTCACTTTTTTCATTCCTCCTCCAAACCCCTCCCATCTGGAAACTGTCAAAATGTTCTCTGTATCTATGAGAATGTTTCTGTTTTGTTTGTTCATTTATTTTAATTTTTAGATTTAATTGTTGATAGATATGTATTTATTGCCATTTATTGTTCATATTTTTGATCTTTTTTCCCCTTCTTCTTCTTAAGAAGACCCTTTAACATTTCATGTAGTATTGGTTTGGTGGTGAAGAACTACTTTAGCTTTTTCTTGTCTGGGAAGCTCTTTATCTGACATTCAATTCTAAATGATAGCTTTGCTGGATAGAGTAATTTTGGTTGTAGGTCCTTACTTTTCATCACTTTGAATATTTCTTGCCAATCCCTTCTGACATGCAAAGTTTCTGTTGAGAAATCAGCTGACAGTTGTATGGGCACTCCCTTGTAGGTAACTAACTGCTTTTCTCTTGCTGCTTTTAAGATTCGCTCTTTGTCTTTAACCTTTGGCATTTTAATTATGATGCGTCTTGGTGTAGGCATCTTTGGGTTCCTCTTGTTTGGGACTCTCTGTGCTTCCTGGACTTGTATGTCTATTTCTTTCACCCAGTAAGGGAAGTTTTCTGTCATTACTTTTTCAAATAGGCTTTCAATTTCTTGCTCCCTCTCTTCTTCTGAAACCCACATGATGCGAATGTTTGTATGCTTGAAGTTGTCCCAGAGGCTCCTTATGCTATCTTCATATTTTTGGATTCTTTTTTCTTTTTGCTTTTATGATTGGGTGTTTTTTGCTTCCTCATACTCCAAATTCTTGATTTGATTCTCAGAGTCTTCTACTCTACTGTTGAGTCCCTGTAAATTATTCTTTATTTCAGTTAGTGTATCCTTTATTTCTGACTGGTCCTTTTTTATGATGTTGATGTTCTCACTAAGTTCCTTGAAGCTCTAAGTAAGTTCCATGAGCATCCTTATAACCATTGTTTTGAACTCTGAATCTGGTAGTTTTCTTGCTTCCATTTCATTTAGTTCTTTTTCTGGAGAGTTCTTCCATTCTTTCATTTGTGACATGTTTCTCTGTCTCTGCATTTTGGCTGCTTCCCTGTGTTTGTTTCTATGTATTAGGTAGATCTGCTATGGCTCCCAGACTTGTTAGAATGGCCTTCTGTAGGAGTGTCCTGGAGGGCCCAGCCTCCCTAGACAGCTGAGCTGGGTACTACAGGTGTGCCCCCATGTGAGCTGTCCTATTGTAGTTGAGCCTTGATTGATGTTGGCATCCATTGCAAGGATTGACTGGGACTACAGTAAAAGAGCTGCTGTACAGGAGCTGACCCTATGGAGCAAGACTTGCTTCAGTAGGGTTTTGGTGCTCACTGAGTCCACCCCTTTAGTGTGTCACTTGTGGAGGTGGTATGGTTATAATACTGCATGGTTTGAAGCTGACCACTGGGTACATTGGCTCTGGGGCCCCCTGGGAGATGTAAAGTCAGCCACTGTCTGTGCCCTGTCTTTGGCCACCTGGCATGAGCTAATGAGCAATCTGCAGGTGGCTGCTACTTATGTTGGGCTTGTAGGTTCCTAGGAGAAGCCAAGTTCTGAACCAAGGTGGGCTGCTGCTAGACCTGGGCCTGGGACCACTTATTGAGAGGTACGAGGCTGCTTGTTTGAGAGATTTTAGGAAAGTTCGAAGCATAAGGCAAGAGAGACCAGTTGTATGGAAAAGCTACTGTAAATGGCTTGGATGAGCCAGTCGCAATGTGCTTTTTCTTTAATTCCCTAGTTGTAGAACTTTGTTCAGTTAGATTTCATCTCAGGGTTTCCCACTAGGCCCCTTAGTCGTGGTTTTCAGAATTTTTTTTTTAAATATATTTTATTGATTTTTCACAGAGAGGAAGAGAAAGGGATAGAGAGTTAGAAACATCGATGATAGAGAAACATCGATCAGCTGCCTCTTGCACAACCCCTACTGGGGATGTGCCCGCAACCAAGGTACATGCCCTTGACCGGAATCGAACCTGGGACCTTTCAGTCCGCAGGCCGACGCTCTATCCACTGAGCCAAACTGGTTTCGGCTCAAGTGTTTCTGAATGATGATGTTCTGTATTTTAGTTGTAATTTTGATGTGGTTGTGGGAGGCAGCGAGTACTGCATTTACATACTCACCATCTTGATTGGACCCCCCTATAGTGCCAGTTCTTGTATCTCTAGGATCCATGGGTCCAGGAAAACCATGTGAAAATGAGATGGTTCCTTTCATTATTACTCACAGTGAGTCACTATTTGTTGAAGTTCAGTGTGGGGTACCAGTCACTCTTGGAGTTCATGCATGTTGACTCTGATCTGCTGATGTATCTTGTTGGTTTAAGGCAGCAGCCAAGGTCACAGCTGCTCTAGCTCCTGCTGGATCACCTGCTTCAGCTTCTCTGAATCCTAAGCCAGGTGTGTGTGCAGCTCTGAGGTAAGGAGTGCCAACTCCTTCTGTAGATCACCTGTGTTGTCGATGTTGGAGGTGAGAAAGAGAGAGAGAGAGAGAGAGAGAGAGAGAGAGAGAGAGAGAGATGGAGAGAGAAGGGGAGAGAGGGGAGAGAGAGGAGGAGAGAGGGAAAGAGAGAGAGAGCTATGAGGGCTCCAGTTTGTCCTTGATCTCCCCTTTCCATGTCCAATATTTCTTCTCATCTGCTAGTCCTGAGGCTCTGCAGAGACTTCAGGCCAACAACAGACAAGGAGGCAACAGCCTTCCATAGAATTCCTCAACAGCTCCCACAGTTGTGTAAGGTGTTATCCCTGTAGTAAAGCCCGTAGAGTGGTTCTGCTTGTTTGACAAAGCCCAAGTGACACAGCATCCCTCCAACATCTCAGGGTTTCCCACTTGGCCCCTTAGTCATTTACTGGTTTTCAGAATTTTCCTGCTTTTCAGAAATTTTCTGCTTTTCATAATCTTCAAATTCACTGTCATCTTGACTGTGTGTCTTTTCCCTTGTCTATGCCCTGAGTCAATTAAAATGTGGAACATCATATTTTTTCCTTCATTTACTTCAAACACCACTCATAAAAGCGGGGAATTTCATAAAGATGTTATGGTAAAATGGCAGTTGCACTGAAACAAAATACTTACAGCTGATTACTTAAAATTGAATGTTAGTTGCCCCTGATTGAAAAGTCCAGCTCCCTGGCCTTCCAACTGCCAATTTACTCTTCCCCCTTGTTCTCTCATCTCTTTGTTTCTCTAATTTGCAATTCCTTCCTTGCTCCTGGCAACTCAAAATTCCTTTTATAAAAAATGTACAATTTAGCGCTCTCATTGTCTTTCCCTCAATCATGCTATTGTGTGCTTTCCCTTTCATAACCAAAGAGCCCATCAGAATAAAGACAAATTTCTCCTGAAGAGGAAGTTTACTGCCAGTGAAAATATATAGTCTCCTGTCACCTCACCTCCATAGCTTGAACTATCTTATGTTAGATCTCAGTGGAAAGGGACACCATATTCCTTTGTCATTCTGTCACAGATTTACTCTAAATCAATTTTATGAAACCAAAACCTTAAATGAAAGATTGGCAAAATGAGTGTAATAGGAGATGTAGGTCCTGCTAAGACACATCTTTGAGAAAGTTTTGAATTACATGTAGTGTGTAACAGCTGTGGGTTGCAACATTTTTCCTGGTGAGTTGTTTAGGGTGCCATTGTTTATAAATTTCAAGACTTAGTCTAGAGCTTTCATTTACAAAGTTGGTATTTCACTGCTTTAAGAGTGAAAAGGAAACTCCAGGCTGTGCCTTTGTATGTGAAATTGTGGGCAAATTGTAGCATGTCAGCCTCTCTTTTGGAGACATGTATATTTGCCAATTTTTAAATACAAGTTAAAGAAGCAACAGAATTGTAGCAATTCTGTTTAATTCAGAGAATGGGGAGAAAATATAGAGAAAACTGAAGAAAGAAGGAGAGTTATTTTTTTTAATTTATCAAAACATGAATTTAAGCACCTTATTTCAACAAAAGCATGACTAGTTGTACTGATGTGAGTCTGCCATTATATCAAGAATTTGTATATAGTCTCATAGATTTTCAGATTGGACAAACTGCTAATGTTCCATTGCCTCTTTGCTATTTTTGTATTACTGGTCCAGAGCTTCATCACAAAGTTTTGAAATTTAACAAATTAAAATAAAAAGTGAAAGAGAAAAATATATTGTCAATATGTTGTACACCTTACGCTTACATGATGTTGTATATCAAATATAACAATAAAAAATAAGTGAAAGGGAAACATTTTATTTTATTGATATTTTAGAGAGAGAGAAAGGGAGAGGGAGAGAGAGAGAAACATTGATGTGAGAGTGAAACATCGATCGGCTGCCTCCTGCACACCCCCTACTAGGGATCCGGCCCGCAAACCAGACATGTGCCCTGTCCAGGAATTGAACCAGCAACCTTTTGGTGCAGCTCCACCAACTGAGCCACACATGCCAAGGCAGGAAACTTCCTTTTTTAAAAAAATTAATTTATCTTTATTGTTGAAAGTATTACAGATGTCCCCTGTTTTTTTCCCCATTGACCCCCTCAACCCTGCTTCTGCTCCAGCCCCAAGTCTTTCCCACACTATTATCTGTCCAAAGATTATGCAAATATGCATATGTGTTCTTTGGTTAATCTCTTCCCCTGCCCTCCCCAATTCCCCTCTGAAATACGTCAATCTGTTGCATGCTTCAATGTCTCTGGATCTATTTTCTTGGTCAGTTTATTTTGTTCATTAGATTCTACATATGAATGAGATCATGTGATACTTGTTTTTCTCTGACTGGCTTATTTCACTTAGCATAACACTTTCCATGTTTCTCCATGCTGTCTCAAAGGGTAAGAGATCCTTATTTTTTTGCCGCTGCATAGTATTCACTACATAATATCCATGGTGTGAATGTAACACAGTTTTTTTAATCCATTCATTTACTGATGGACACGGGCTGTTTCTTGATACATTTTTCTCTTTCACTTTTTATTTTAGCTATTATAAATAAAGTTGCTATGAACATAGGGGTGCATATATTCTTTCTGATTGGTGTTTCAGGTTTCTTAGAATATATTCCTAGAAGTGGGATGGCTGGGTCAAATGGGAGTTCCATTTTTAATTTTTGAGGAAACTCCATACGTTTCCCACAGTGGCTGCACCAGTCTGCATTCCCACCAGCAGTGCACGAGGGTTCCTTTTTCTCCACATCCTCACCAGCACTTGTTTGTTGATTTATTGATGGTAGCCATTCTGGCAGGTGTGAAGTGGTTCCTCATTGTTATTTTAATTTGCATCTCTTCAATAATTAGTGACAATGAGCATTTTTTTCATATATCTCTAGCCATTTGTATGTCCTCTTTGGAGAAGTGTCTATTCAGGTCCTCTGCCCATTTAAAAAAATAAGTAATTAGTGATTTATTTTTGTCCTTACCTGAGGATATTTTTTCCATTGATTTTTAGAGAGAGTTGGGGGAGGGAGGGAGGGAAGGAGGGAGGGAGGGGGGAGAGAGAGAGAGCGAGAGAGAGAGAGAGAGAGAGAGAGAGAGAGAGAGATCAACATGAGAGAGACACATTGATTGGTTGCTTCCTGCTGGAGCCCTGACTGGGGGCTGGGGAACAAACCTGCAACTGAGGTATGTGCCCAGAGAGTAATCTCACTAATGATGGGGCAAGAGTCTAACACGCACTGGCTCAGATTTCCCCATTAGGGAGGATTAATGTGTTCATGTCACTGCTCACCTGTGACTTGTCTCTCTGGGCTTAAATCTAGCCACAACGCCCCATGCCACTGGCTCAGCAGTGTCCGTCCTGTCTATCCAATAATAACCATCACAATCATACCATAGCTTATTTTGTGCCAGGTTCTCTTCTAAGCATTTCAAACTTCATGATAACGCTGAGTCAAATACAAGTACCTCCATTTTATGGATGGGAAGCCTGAGGCACAGAGAGAAAAAGTAACTTGCCAAGGATCACATGGAAAATAAGCTAGTAAGTGGCAAAGCTGGGATTCTAACTCAGTTAGTATGCTCTGATGCTTCCCAAGTGGGTCCCATGACCTGGAGATGGCTGAAGGGTTGGGGATGTGGGGAGGGGAAGGAGGATAAGTTTTTTATTTATTTTAATTATTATTTATTTATTTTTTTTTAGAATAAACACCTTTACTACCTGAGCTAAGATAGGAGGGAAGAGGATTTATTTGCCTTTCTGGGCCGTGAGCTTCCTCAAACAGAACTCCAGCTCCTGGCCCTGGAGCACATAGCCACCTGCTCGGCCACACTGGCCTGGTCTTGAAGCGATGCATGCAAGAAGCTTGCCCTGCTGGAACTGCTGCTTGGGAAGACTGCTGATTGTGGCATTCTTTTTCCTTCCATCATATTTCTTCTGAATTTTCTTTGATCATTTTTTGTTCAAAATCTCTTCCTCTTCAGGAGTCAGCTTGGCCCCCTTCTTGCAGCCCAGAGGCAGTGCACAGTGGGACTCGTACCGCTGTCGGACTGGTGTGCTGTCACCGAGCACGATGCAGTTCTCTACTAGGGTCTTGGTGTGGACCAGTTCGTTGTTGGATGCATTGTAGACAACATCAATAATCCTTGTTGTGTGTACAACACTCGGAGCCCCAGGAGAAGTTGCCCACATTCAGCCTCAAGGCTTGATACTTCTTTTTGCCTCTGCACCCTCGGACTGTGTGTATGTGGCAGGGTCCAATCTTAGGGTTGGCAGCCGGGCATCACTGCTCATATTTTCGCTTCTTGTGGTAGGACTTTCTCTTGCCCCTGGTCGTGCGGCGCTTGTGCCAGTTGTCCCGAGAGATGCCTATAGCTTGGCCCCGGCTGGAAAGAGTGGGGATAAGTTTTTAGTGGCCCATTTTGGTGTAGGGTTCAAGCTACATTTACTAACTGAGCTTTAAGCTTTAAACTGTGTTTTAATTTTTAAGCTGTTTGTAAATTCCTGTCTGACTCCTGCATCTACTTTTCAGTTGGTTCAGAGTTGGACAAGGAAAGATTTGTAAACTACTGTCTCCCTTAGAAACTCCAACACTAACCTGGTCCAATTTCACTGAAGTAGATAAAAAATTAGATAGCCTGGAATACTACCTATAACTAGAGGCCCGGTGCACGTAATTCATGCATGGGGTGGGGGACCCTCAGCCTGGCCTGCACCCTCTCCAATCTTGGGAATGGCCAACTGCGGGTTTAAACTGGCAGTCGGACATCCCTCTCACAATCCGGGACCGCTGGCTCCTAACCGCTCTCCTGCCTGCCTGGTCATCCCTAACCACTCTGCCTGCTGGCCTGATGCCCCTAACTGCTCCCTTGCTGGACTGATCACCCCTAACTGCCCTCCCCTGCTGGCCTGATTGCCCCTAACTGCCCTTCCCTGCAGGCCTGATCACCCCTAACTGCCCTCCCCTGCCGGCCTGATCACCCCTAACTGCCTTTACCCCCGTCACTGTGGCTTTGTCCGGAAGGACGTCTGGAAGATGTCTGGTCTAATTAGCATATTACCCTTTTATTAGTATAGATAATAAAAGCGTAATATGCTAATTAGACCGGACACCCTTCTGGATGTCCTTCCATCCTTCCGGACGAAGCTGGGGCTGCGAGGGAAGCCCAGTCCCGAGTGCCTGCTGGTGGCTGGAGGGAAGCCTGGGTCCTGAGTGCCAGAGGGAAGCCTGTGCCGACAGCCGGGGGAAGGAAGGCATACTCTTGCACTAATTATGTGCATTGGGCCTCTAGTGCAGCTATAAAAAAGAAGGATCTCTTACCCTTTGAAATAGCGTGGAGGGACCTGGAGAGTATTATGGTAAGCGAAATAGGCCAGTCAGAGAAAGATAAGTATCACATGATTTCACTTATCTGTGGAATCTAATGAACAAAATATACTAATGAACAAAATAGATCCAAAGACAGAGAAGCATGGAACAGATTGATGAATCTCAGAGGGAAAGCAGGGGATAGGGTGGGGAGAGATTAACCAGGAAACTTATATGCATATATGTAATACTTTCAACAATAAAGATTATTTCTTCAGTATAGATTCCCCAAAGCAAAATTACCTTGTCAAATAATATAGATATTTTTAGGGCTCTTGATAAATTGCTTTTGGGAGAAGTCATACCATAATAACTCCTCTATTCCCTATCCCAGAAATGTGAGAAGGTGCCCATATGTTGTTGGTATTTTTACATTTTATAGTTGAAGAAACAACATTTTGGAGCAGGTAAGTAGGTGTTCAAGTTGGTAAATAATCTTTCTGTCCAACTCCAAATGAACTGCTTTCCCGTACACAGCACTATGACTATTGAGAACTAACAGAAAATGTGACAAGATTGGCCTTTGGCTTAGGGCTAGGTGCCCTAGGGATAGAACTGGGGAGTAGGAGAGTGGGCTGGATTCAGGCTCAGGGATTCGAGAAGAGCCACAATCACCTTCTTTCATGCTCGGGACCATCCAGCCATTTCCCTGACCATACTTCTCTAGTCTGCTTTCAGCAGACTTACACATTCTCAAGTTTAACCTTGTCAGGCTTGATGATCAACAAGGTTGCAATGAGTATTCATGGAAATTGGTACAGAAGTTACTGTCCAGATCCACATGAAACGCAGGCGGAAATGAAGACAGTGACACTTACCAACCTTGACAGAAGGGACAAAAGCCTAAACTCTACAAGGAAATGTTTATAGCTCTCATCACTGTGGTGCTGCATATTGCAGACAATACACGCACTTTAAAATCACAGGATCTAAGCATTGTGGAAATGACAATGACAGCCTCAGGAGAGCTGTGGTCACTGTGGGGAGGTGGTTAGAAACATGCACTGCTTTTTTAGCATCCTCAGGATAGTACCTTGGTCTTAGGAACTTTCTTCTGTAAGTTTATAAGATATATCTCAAATTCTTAGCTCCTAAATATTTATAAGTGGAGAAATGAAAGGAGCAAAGCGAACACAAATTTTACACATTATTTAAAAATATTTTCTGAAAAATTATGGGACACACTCATATCACCTAGAAGACATTCTCTATTAAGGCATGGAGAAGAATAGATAAATCCACAGTATGCAAAGTGAAAGACATTTCCCTTAATGAATATTTAAAATATGCTCACTAGAAAAATTTCAGTTTTCTGGCTTTAGTTGGTTTTGGGTGCTTGGTTTTGTAGGTCATATGTAAAATGGTGGTCTTTTTTGCTTCACTAGGTATGAACTTGTATTATTATAGCATCCAACCCAGGACCAGTGGAATTCTTTTAGGGGCTCTCCAGGCCTACCTCTAATTAGAATTGAGCCTGCACAAGATAAGTGACTTCTAGAACCTTTACATTATCTTTTGCCTGGAAATGGTGAAGAGGCTATTACCAAAAAAGGAAATATATTAAGAAAAAAGATTAGTTAAAAGTGCTTTTTTTTACTCAATGGAGATATAAGTCCTAGATAATTATTATGACCAATAACAATACCCATTATTGTTCATACTGTTTCATGGGATGTTAACAACAACCCTGTGAGTAGACATTATTTTTATCGATATTTAATAGATAGGAAACTGAAGTTTGGAGAGGTTTAGGTGACTTGCTCATGGCTACACAACTAGTGAGTAGTGAAGAGAGGTCTCAAACCTAGATCTTCTGAGATAAAATAATTTTCTTTTTTTGTTACGTCATGTTCCCTTGGTTTAAGCTAGGTATATTATTGAAGTATTCATCCTTAAATATTATTTTATTTAATCATTATTATGCTTTACCCAAAAGATGAAGGGACTTGGTTTTGCAGGTCAAATATTAGCATGTGTTTCTAGCTAAAAATTAAAAAGCCAAAAAGTGTGAAAGTAAGACACTGAGCTTTGACCATTAGGATGTGAAAATAACAGTCTAGTCGAAATTCCATGGGGTAAAAGGAGAACAATGTGTCTGGTAGGAATGCATTTGGCTACAAGTAATAGAAAAATAGAAAAATCTGACCACAGTGCCTTAACCAAACAGGGATTTGTTTATTTTTATTTTATTTTTTTTAAAAATTTTATTGACTTTTTACAGAGAGGAAGGGAGAGGGATAGAGAGTTAGAAACATCAATGAGAGAGAAACATCGATCAGCTGCCTCCTGCGCACTCCCTACTGGGCATGTGCCTGCAACCAAGATACATGTCCCTGACTGGAATTGAACCTGGGACCCTTGAGTCCTCAGGCCGACGCTCTGTCCACTGAGCCACACTGGCCAGGGCTATTTATTTTTCTCATAACAAGAAGTCCAAAGGTGGACAGTCCAGGACTGGGAAGCATCCCCACAGTGCATCAGAGTTCCAGCTCCTTCTGTCCTTCCACACTGCCACACTTAGCATGGGGCTCTTGTCTTCAGGTTTGTTGCCTAATGACTGTGATCAGCTTTTCTGTCTCTAGCTCCATATGCACATTCCATCCTGGAAGAAGGGCCCAGCTTGTTTGCTTCTGAGTCTAACATTTTGTTTGAAAAGGGATACTTTTCTCCAAAGATTTTCTTCTGCATCTCTTGGCCAGAACTGGATCGCAGGGCCCTAGCTGCAGGGGAGTCAGGGAAGGAGAATATTTTCATTTCAGCCCACTTCCATACTGAATGGAATTAGGGTTATGTGAGGAAGAAAAAATAAGGGAATATATGTTTGCTCTATCTTTTTTTTTTTTTTTTGGTTGGAGAGGTTGGGAGTGAGTGTGAATGGATGGTAGTGATTGAAAATCACTTAAACCAAACATTGAGTTAGGATAGACTGCTGAGGAGGGAACTAGGACACTGTATTTGGGTGTGTGCTAATGAATGAGGAGCTACATGGGTCTACCTGGGCAGGGCTCACTGGCAACTAGCATTGAAGAGCAGGCAGAGCTAAGTGGTGGAATAGTGGTGAGAGGTTATGGAAGCAAGTTGGAGTCCAGTCAGGAAACGGCCAACACCAAGAGGAAATGCCAGAGTTTATGGGGTGTATTTTTAGAAGTCATATCAAATAGTCAAGGTGGCTTCTGGAGGCTAGACTTTACCATCCAAGAGGTAGTATCTTGCCTGTCTTAAAGTGGCCTTGTTTGCAAGCTATCCACTTATATAACTCAGAGTGTCTCAGGAAACTGGTCTGCTTTTCAGCAGAAAGCCCCACATGGTGCTAGATTTTTTTAAAAAAAGTAGATTATTGTAGGAGCAATACAGTCATGGTGCTGGATTTTGAGCAAGAAGACCATGATTATGCAATGCACAGCTCCTAGGAAGATTATGCTGCATTCCGTTGCTTGCAGAACATGCATTTTGGAATTATTTGTCCAGCCACTAATCACCTCCACTTTTTCCTTGTGTCCCCTGTGAAGAGCTTTAGGTTTTTGCAGCAATGCTTGCAAGTCACCAGGCAGTACACTTGTGACCACAGAATGGCAGGCTTCCTGGGGCCTTGGTCTGTGACTCTGTTCTCCTTAGCCCCATGTTCAGGCCATCAGTGTCACACAGAAGGACGCTAGAGTTCACTGCTACAGGAGCTGCTTGCTAGAGTGGGAACTGGGGTCATGGGCATCCAGCCTGCTGAATGCGTCAAAGCTGGAACTCTGATATGCACTGTGGGGCTGCTTCCCAGGGCTGGACTGCCCATCTCTGGGCTGGTTAGGGTCTGTCCTATGGAATAATGCGTGGAAGTGTTGACCGTCGGCTGGGTTCAAGGATGACCGGTGAAGTCAAAGTTGCGGAGGAGAGTCCTGTGGTTAGATATACCAATCCAAAGGAATAAGCAGAGACGATCCAGAAGCCAAAGTCAAGGAAGATCAGAACCATTGGGGGCTGAGATAGGGGATGGGTGCTAGGCCCTAGAAGCCAAAGTCCTAAGACAGAGTAGCTTGGGTGGTGGTGGTGGTTGCTAGTGGGCCAGCTGTGGAAAGGTGCTGGGGGAAGGTGTTGAAAATGCATAGGTTTGGTTCTTCCAGCACTGAGGCTTGTCCGACAATGGTGGCCTGATGGTGCTACTGAGGAAATGAGGCGCCTGTCCCAGTGTGCTTGGAATCTCTCTAAGGGGATTGTTGAGAGTTCTGCTCTTACTAGGGAAGTACTTTCTTATCTGTTTGGTGCAAGGTATTGTCTGAACGCTATCTGCCTCCTCCTTTCCATTGTTTAAAATGGAGACATTTCCTACGTGGTGGCTCCTAGGAGAGATGTTATGAGTCTAAATAAGATTATGCAGTTCTTGGAATTCCACTGAGGAAATAGCTTTGCAAATTCATTGTATTGTTATTCATGACAGGTGTGGTTGAGCAGCTGAAAACTCTAGCTACTCCCCAACCTTGCAAACCGTAAAATTAGACTTCCTATACTGTGCACAGTAATTCTCTTTCTTACAGTAGAAACCACAAACCAATTTTGCCTTACAGAAATGCGCTCTCATCCAAAATTTTAGTACACATTTTAAAGACTGGCTCAGTTTTACTGTGAAGTTACAACTGAGCAAAATGATACCATCAAAAAAATGTGTTTTACATACAGGACCATGCATGTTTAATATTAATATGCTCACCAGGAGCCAATTATGAAGATCATCAATCCAATAACTTTCTTTTTCACATCACTAGTTTAATTAAGAAATAATTTGCAGTAATACGGTTGCAAATATTTTACATTTCTGATCCTACATACATCCATGCTGTGGGCCTTACTGGATTTTTTTTATTACTCCTTAATTCTTTAACAGTTGCAATTTTTCTCTGCAAATGCATTGTGGGTAATTTATGTTGTTTTGACCATTTGTTTCTTTGATATAATTTGCAATTCTTCACCCAGAGTTGTAATATACTACAGTTTAGATAAATGGCATGGTAACACAGGGGTTATCTATGTAAAATGATTAATATTTCAAAATAGGGATGTCTGTAAAATTAAAAAATACGTATTGCTATTAATAAAACTTTTTACATTACTTTTATCCTTGACTGAGATTTATTGCATTTACTATTGTAACATATTTCCAAAACATCATTAAAAGAAATGGAAAATCATGTATTTATATTTTATGGAAAAATGTGTGGATATATTTTCAATTTTAAGCTATAAACAATGGCTTTTCTTGGATGATTGGTCCATTTAAAATGAGCTACATAATAAAAGTGATGTGTAATAATAATTTTACAATGCTTAATAATGCAAAATGTTTTGTCTGAAAATGCCTTTTAAAAGGTTTTATGCATAACTCAAGCATTTCTATTCTGTATAGAAAATAAGTGAGTGATGTGCAAGCAAAATCAGGAATTGGAAAGGACTTCAAAAATAATTTAAAAAGCCAGCCTTGGAGATATCTGCCTGTTGGCTAGAATTAAGAAGTAGTAACATGTTAGAAGGTTTTCCAGTGTTGTCAATTGGGGGAAGTAGGGCAGAGTGACACATTAGAAAACATTAGGTCTAAACTTTCTCTAATACAGGCTTTATGGCTTAAAAAAAGGAGGTCCAAAGGGTTATTGAAGTTTGTTGAATATGTTTCTGTTGTCAATTCGTGTCACTGAAGGGAGTTTGCCCTTGCTCACAGGAGAGAGGAGCATTTAGATCTTCAGCCAGACGCCTGCCAGAAGTACCTTTAACATGCAGACTAGCCAAGGGAGCTTGCCTGCTTCTAGTCACCATCAAAGCAGAGACCCTGAAGAAAACTGTGCACATCTTCCCCGGCTGCCCCTGAGCTGTCCCTCACGAAGAGGCAGGAGAACCAGGTTAGAGGATTGTAATGTGTTTATTAATGAAGGTTGGACTATTGTTCATTTAGAATCATCCAAAAGATTAAAATAATTTTGAAAGAAGCTAACAGTATGAAAAGAGGTATGGAAAATCAGCCCCAGTAGGAACAGATTAATTATTAATCCACAGTGGAAATCATGATCTATAACTTTTTATTTTTGTAAACGGAAGACATGGCCAAATAATAATAGATTTAAAAAAATTGCATGTTAACTAATGACTAGATGGTCAAATGTAATAAAATTCCAGAATATCCTAATTGCTTCAGTAAGAATATTCAGTATGTTGTGTTAACGAAAAAAACCATTGAAACCTGTAAAGAATTTTAGTGAGTTTATTTGAGCCAAAATGTCGACATATGCCGGGAAGCAGAACCTCAATGAATTGAGATAATGCTCCGAGGAAATGGTGGGTTACATCTGTATTTATACATTGCCATCAAAGGAGGGACATAGGTCGGCTACATGAAATTCATTGGTGACGGATTAAGGAGGTGGGTTAAAGTCAAACGGTGGGAAACCCCTGGGATTGGATAAAAAGCAAAATGATGGACACATACTTAGGTGGGTACAGGAACAATTAACATGATAATGAAGGAATTTGAAGTATCTGTCCTGGCGCCCACCACATTTGGTTGTGCCCCAGGGGCTCCAGCAAAAGAAGGAAGTTACAAGTTACCCAGACATCTCACAGATATGTTATCTTAGAGGCAAAAAGGCAAATGGGCTCAGTAAGGAAGATCTAAGTTGATCTTTGTCAGGGAAGATATCGGACTAGGACATGACTACCCACTATAACCTGTTTGTAGTTAAATATTTAATTTTCAAACCATCCTTTGTGGTTATTTCAGGTCTCTGAGTTTGCAAGACGGCCACGCAGGCCTCCCCTGAGCTTGTCAGGTTAGCATGTGGCTCCTTTCTTTCACAGTTGTTTGTAGATTTTATCTCCTGCACACCATTACTTCTGTTTTAGTGCATTTTTGTTTGCACTTGAAGGTTTTGGTTGTTTTGTCTAGCTTATTTGGGTTGGACAGCCATATATCTTTTGTTTTGATGCAATCTCCCATGAACAAATTCCTAAAAAGACATAATTTATAAATTTTGTTCTTCTCAGAGGTTGTTTTCTTAATAATGTAATTAAAAAAAAAAGGCAAAATAAAGCCTGAACTTACTGAACGTGATCTAGTTATAATCTCACCTGAAGGCAGGATTGTGTGTGTGTGTGTGTGTGTGTGTGTGTGTGTGAATTACTTCATCAGAGCCTTAGAAAATTCAGACAGAGCTTTGTAAATAGTCTCTCTGAAGCCTTGTTTGTAAAAAAAAAGTAAAAAAAAAAGTTGGTTCCTCTGGTTTCTACTACCTCATTTTATCCATTCTAAAATCATTAGTGGCACCCATGTTCTGATGGATCAAGTTTAATTAAGATTTGCTAACCTGATGTGGGGGTGGGAGGAGAAATAGAGAAAAGGACAGAGAAAAAGGGGGGAACAGATAAGCCTCTCTTTCCCTCCATGATTTCCAGCCTTCTGTATTTGGCCTTTTCTTTTATCTTGACATTTTGTATTGAGGGGTCTACAGTCATCACTTCTTTGGGACCAGTTATGACATCCTTTATAGGTCTCAACACAAGACAGAGTAAACAGCGGCACTCAATAAATATTTGTTGGTTGGTGTAACCTTAGTGAAAATGACCTTGCCCCTTTTTCATTTAGCCTAAATGGACAAAGGATATTTGTTGTATTGGAGTGAAATTCATAAAATTTCCAATACAACTTAAAGAGTAAAAATGTATTTTACTGTAGTTTATCTTTGGTCCATCCTTTTATAAATGAAAACTGAGACTTTTAGTTGAGGATCACTTTGTTTCCTCTCCCTTTTATATATGACACTCACTTTTAAAACAATGAGACTTTTTGAACTCCTTAGCCAAGTTTAAGTCAATTCTGAAAAATTACTTGTTTAATATTGCCCTTTTTCCCCATCTGATGTCATTTATTTTGCTTTTACTTATTTATTTTTTAACCCAGAGCAACTCCTTAGGAGAGCATTACATGGGTGGAAATAAATAATGGCTGGTTGATTGGCTATGATTAGAGAGTGTGTATTCTGAAGCTGGAGGTTAAAGCAAGCCAGTTCCGCAGCTCTTAAGTGGGGTGCATGAAGGGTTGATTTGATAAAGAACCCAATTCACTGCAGAGAGGGCCAGGTGAGATGCCTGCAGGACTCTGGACTACTCTTGATTCCTAATCTACATAAATTACTTTGGAACGGACTGTAAACTAGTTAAATGGTTGGCTGGTGACAAAAGGATGAAGAAAATAATGAATGCATATGAGGCCGCAGAAAAGATTTAGAGGGATTTGTAACCAGACTGACACATGGGAAATAAAATTTATTGTTGCTAAACATTGAACAATACTCCTGAGGACTAAAGTAATGAACACAAGTGAAAAATAAATAGCACTGAACTAACTAGAGCAGCAAGACTTTCAAAAGAGCACTCAGGAGAGAGGAGGGAGAGGTTTTTCTCTAACACTGTCTAGATGACATAAAGCCACAAGTCACCTATGCATAGCATTAGGGTAATTATAGCTGCTCAGATGGCAGGCCAAAGTACTCAGTCAGACCCAATTCATTGACTCTGTCCTCCTAAATTCCAAAGAAAGCTTCAATATTTGTTAAAATATACACATCAAGATTTTATATCCTCAAGTTTAGAAAACATAGCAAAAATTATAATACAGTTTGAGTATTATTAGACAGGTTTCAATTCGGCATCCGTGTTGAGTGGTGAATAAACCCATTAGGCCTTGAAATATTGCCTTGGAAAACATGAATGACAATGAAAAGTATTAGTTTAGGGAGTAGCCTCCCCAGGAAAGAGTCAGAAACTCTCATCACTAGAGACATTCAACATGGATATAAAGTGAACCAAGCAAATTATTTTCTCTCTGATGTAATTCTGAGTATATATAGTAAAAGAAATTTATTTTTATTTTGTCAATGTGTTTCTCTCTATCAGTTTACCACTCAGTATATTACAAATCACTTTTGAACCTCACAATAAATGTATTTTTCTGTGTCTCCGCATCAGGCCCATATAGTCAGAGATTAATTATTTAGGACAATGTCAGATTTGTCACTTACCCAGGGATTGAGTTTCAAACTGTACCTCAATTTAGGAATAAGATTAATTTTTTTGGGAGTTTCCTACTAAATGCATTTGTTTCTCTTTACCGAGGTACGCTCTGAATAGCTGTCTTTGTACTTACTGAAGCACGGAGGTTGATGAGTTTGAATGAAAGAGAGACTTCGAAAGGTGATATAATGCTTTATATTGGTATCACCAGATCCAGGTGGTATTGCAGTGGGGTTTCTAGTTTTAGCTCTGCCACTAAAAAGCTGTTGGACTCTGGGCCAGTCAATTAGCATCACTAGACCTTAGCTTCTTCATTTGTAAATGAGAAAAATGTCTTTCCCCAGATTGAGATGCTCTCTTAGAACTTTCTGGATCCAAGAGACGAAATGTAATGAGCAGTACTGCTCCCTCGAGGTCTCATCTAGAGCAAGGATTGGAAAACTTTTTAAGGGCCAGAGAGTTAATATTTTAGACTTGGGGGCCAAGAGGCAAAATCGAAAGTATTTATGTAACCATTAAAAAATGTAGAAACTATTTTAAGGGTGGCACAAAAACAGGTGGTGGGCTGGATCTGGTCCTGTTGTAGTTGTCCACCCCTGGTCTAGAGAAATAACAAACAGATAATCACTCCAATGTGCAAGCTGTGCTGATAGAAGTCTGAGGTAAAAAATTCATTGGAACTATTTTCTTCCTTGAGCCAACCAGACGTTTTGGTGAAAATAGCCTTTCCTGGTTGTGTGAGAGCCCTTTGCCTCACTGGGGAACATGGAGAGGCCTCCAGGGGCCGGCCGTCTTTTCTTTTCATTCCTTTCTCTCATCTTCCCTTCTCTTTGTTTTCTTTGACCTTAAACTACCATTTCCATTTGCTCCTAAAGCTCTTTTATTGAGGACAAGATGAGGAGGCTTGGGGGGAGGGGGGGGTGGTGGGGCGGGAGGAAGGGAATGAGGAGGCCCAGACAAGAATTTTAATTTCCCATGCGCCAACATAATTACAGAGCAGATACAAATCCCTCCAAATCTTTTGTGCTGCTTGATATGCATTCATTATTTTCCTCATCTTTTTGTCACCAGCCAACCATTTAACCAGTTTACAGTCAGTTCCAGGGAAATTTATGTAGATTAGAAATCACCGACCTAAACTGAAGCCCTAAAGACATCTTACCTGTTACTGCCTTGATAGAGAATGTGTTTTAATAAATTCGTTCTTTCAGAAGCCTAGTGTCAGCTGCACAGCCTGTCTGATCACAAAGGTCTGTGAAGGGCCCTGAGCAGGGGGTATAGACGATCAGAAAGTCTCATCTCAGATTGTTCTGGAGTTTTTCACCAACTGGAGCCCATCATTTTGGGAATTCACTTAACAAGGAAGAAGGCAAACATTAAGAGCCTAAAAAATGCATTTAACTCCGTTGCATTTTCCTTCCCTGTGATTAATTTCATTTCCCCTGGGAAACGTTACCCTTTGAAGTTGTAGATGAATTAGAATTTTTCTCCCAGAATTATTAGCACATCCCATTCCTGACAAGCAGTGTGCTCCCTGTGGCTTTTTCACACAATTAAATGCAGTTAATATTGAATAAACTATCTGTTGTCCTTATTAGTGCTTATAGTTAATGTGACTTGAACACCAGCAATATTTCCTTTTTGAAATATATAGTTCTAGAATAAAACCTTTTTCTAATACATTCTGGCCAGTGTTGGGTATGTATAAAAAATGACGTGCTTGTGCATTTGCAGTCTGGTCAGACCAGCTCTGTCAATGCAAAGGAAAGCGGTAGGATTGGGGTGGCAGTTTGTGGCTTGAGCCCAAGCAATGACTGAAATGGGACATACAGTACTAAACTCGTGTGGTGAGCTCATCTCTCGAACTGGTGGGACTCCCCTGCAAGGAAGCCGTTTGATGATGAGTAGATGAGCTCTCATATATGAGAGAGACAGAGAGAGGCTTGATACAGGGTGACCCATGATCAAAACCAGAGTCACAGCAAGTGTGTGCGCACGCATAAGTGTTGGTATAGAGGGCAGATGTCTGACATTTGGCGTTGTACCTGGCCAGTTCCCCCTGGACTCATGGCTGGGTCACAGGAGGCAGAGGAGCCTTTGAGTGCATTGTCTGTGAGTGGAAGGCTGCTACTGTTCACTGCCTCTTCACCCCCAATAGCCAATCTCATTCCTCTGGACAGAGTTCCCCTTCCCCAGTGCTCTCCGGAGACAGGGTGACCATGTATGCAAGGAGTTCTGCTCAATGCTGTGTATGGAGAATCTGCAGGTGGGCTTCCGGGAAAATCTCTCCTAGCTTTTTGCTCAACTGATGTTTTCTGAAGAGGGGCTGCTTGGATCTGTGGCAGTTATTTTGTGATCTAGGGGGTGATATGCCTAAGAATAAGAAGCTGGCCCTCGCCGGTTTGGCTCACTGGAAGAGTGTCAGCCTGCAGACTGAAGGGTCCCAGGTTCGATTCCGGTCAAGGGCACATGCCTGGGTTGCACGCCCAGTAGGGGGCGTGCAGGAGGCAGCCTATCAATGATTCTCTCCCACCATTGATATTGATGTTTCTATCTCTTTCTCTCTCTCCCTTCCTCTCTGAAATCAATTAAAAAAAAGAAGAAAAAAAAAAAAAAGAAAAGAAGAAGAAGAAGAAGAAGAAGAAGAAGAAGAAGAAGCTGACAGATGAGAAAGGCAAAGACACAAAGAAATAATTAGATGTTCGATGGTGTTGTGAATCTGCTGCACCAAACCTGGAACTCTCTACTTCCAGACTGCTTGTCGTGTGAATTAGGTAAATGCTTTTTTTGCTTAAAGCCACCATTCACTGGGCTTTTTCTTTCTGTGAGTTGCTTGAAGCCAAATGAGTTTAACATCAAAATGGAGAGAGGCTCTCTCCCTTTACCACAAAGCTTGGAGGAGTGAGTAATTTGAGGGCTCCAGCTGCGGCAGGGGCCGGGCAGGGCCGGAGTGCCAGCTCGGAGCATATGCAATATGCAGAGTATACAGAGGATGGCAGTGGAGGCAGCCGTGCCAAGCAGCTGTGGCCGCAGTGTCCGGTGATCACAGCACCAGTGGCAGATGTGCCTGACTGAGGTAGTGTGAGTGGGGAAGCCCGGCAGAGGGAGTGGTGGTTCCTGGTTGACACTAGGAATAGAGCAGAAGGAGGAAATAGAGCTATGGCACACAGGAGCTCACTGAAAGCTGATTTGGCTTGTTTATGAGCACATATGACTCATCCTCTGGTTTCTGAGAGAGGATAACTTGCTGCAACATCTACACCCAAAATGTCTAATGGCTCAATACAATAGGGATTTCTGTTTTGCCTTCATAACAGTGTAGTGGTCAGTGATGGTTCTCCACCCAGGATCTCAGGAGACTTCCATGTGGAGATTCACGCTCCCTGTGGACCTGTGAGCTGGCAGGAGGGGAAAAGAGAGCAGGGAGGAGAGCTGCTTGCGTCTTAAAGGCCTGGCTCCAGAGTGGCACATGTTACTCCTGGCCTATTGCACAGTGAGAATGAGTGATGGAGTGGGAACTGGGTTTCCCTGGCTGGGCAGCTGCTTCCAGGTTACAACTTTATATCATGAAACGGGAGAATGGACATCCAGGCCTTCCCAGAATTGGGGTGGGGCAGATAATTTGCAGATCCCTGGAGTGCTGAACTGGCTGGTGGGGTAGGCCAGTGATACAGGGGTGACAAGGCCAGTGATTTTCTCATTGATCTTCTAAGTGCAGAAGTGACATTTCCACTCCCCCTTCCTTGGAATTATCTGCTTGACTATATAAAATTACCAAATAATTAAGAACCCTCTTCTTTTGCCTAATTATTTTGATCTGGGATGGCCATAGTATTGAATTTCATTTACAATTTAACATAAACCATATATCAACAGTCTAAACTGTAATATATGCACCTGTCAAGTCCTTTTATTTAAGAAGAAAGCACTTAAAAGCATGTGATAGTTTTATTTTAAAGGATTTTTGATGACTGAATGGCGTATGACCGTTAAGAAATGAAATTTCAAAATGAACATCAGACTTATTTTTCAAGTGCCTGTCATAAATGTGTTGCTACCCATGTAATAAAGTAATTTTCCCTTGTGTGATAAATGTAGCACTGAAGAAGAATGAGCCTTGTCTGATAAAATGGTTTTTATTAATCTCCTCATGTTTTTATTTTGTTCTAGAATTATGATTAGTTTCAAGAGAGTAGCAAACAGGTTATGATCAGAGTTGAATATTATTGCTATCCAGATATCTTTGGCTAATGCCTGCTGTTTATTTCAAAAGCAAAATGCTTCCATTAAGAAAAATCAATGATGATGGTCTGACTTTATTATGAAGAAATTATACCTGTTATGTAAACCTCGCTAATTATAAGCGCTTGAATTCATTTGGGTGATATAACAGATGAAAAAGGCCATTTATTAGAAGTGCTTGGTGTTTGTACCAGCATAATAAAACTGAAATAATAAAAAACAACCTAAAGAAAGCAGGAGTGTTAATGGAATGGAAATTGCCCAGGAATGAGTTATACTGAGACACCGTGGAGTGTGGGATTAACACAGAGGGCCTCATCTTGGAAAGTGATTCCCCTCCACAGCCCATCCTCGTCTTCCCCTCTTCTCACTTTCCTCCATAATTTCCCTGGGTGACCTCATGGGTGGATCTGCTCGAGTTTCTCTTGACTCCTGTCTTTATGACATTAGCACCGACCTCTTGCTCATGGTCCGGTCTGCTGGATGTCTTCTGACCATCATTCTGGACGTCTTGTTGGAACCTGAACTCTACGTGTCCAAACAGAATTCATCTGTTTTTCTTGAATCATCTATCCTAACTTGAATATCATAGACACCCTTGACTCTTCCCTCCCTCATAACTCATATCCAATTAGCCACATCCTCTTGTTTCTAGTCAGAAATTTCTCTCAAATCTAGCTTTTACACTCACTCCCACAGCTTTCATCTGGGCCGTCACTATTTCTCATTTTAATGACTAAGCCTATATACTGAACCAGATTTAGGATGTAACCATGAAAGCAATTGTATTTTTGTTTTCTATAGCTCTTTTGTTTTAAATGTTCCCTCAATGTTTTATTTAGAAATATTTTAAACTATAGAAAAATTGAAATAATAGAACAAAAAGATGTATAATCTTTGCCTTCGAGATTCACCAACTGTTTATACTTCTATCTATCTATCTATCTATCTATCTATCTATCTATCTATCTATCTATCTATCTATCTATCTATCTATCTTTCTCTCTCATTCATCCCTCATACCCCTGCGTAGAACCCAGCCCTGCTCTGGCACCCTGAGGATTTGTGGCTTAGGTTTGGTGTCTACATGGACATTCCCATCTGTTCCTGTTTGTCTGCCTCTGATAGTATAAGGCATTTCAGGCAGCAGTGGTGGGAGACAGTAGAGAGGAGGGGTCACTTTGATGAGGGGTGCTGTAAGCCTTGGCAAACCAATAGCACCTGCCTGGGTGTCTGGGTGTCAGCATGGCGAGGAAGCCATTTCCCCAGGATGCATCTTGGCACCTGAAGGATCAGGGTGGCAACAAAGTGTCAGGTGAGAGTGTGGTCCTTAGAGTCCCATGTCCTTACGGTGGACACTGCAGGTGTGGTGGGGTCTGGACACCTCCCCCCAATAGACAGTGGACATTTGGAGCAGAAGAGCATGAACAGCAGTTATTTCTCAGCATAACAATTGGAGATTCTCAGCGTGGGTGAGACTTTTGGCTGGGGAGGTAGTAGGAACTGCAAAATCTCGTGACTGTAAATGGAGGCTAGAAGACAGCAAGATGCAGGCATTGTGTTACTGTGACCTCACAGGCTGCTGAGGTCTGAGGACATTCGGTACAAGATATTGAAAGAAATATAAGCTGCAAGAGGAATAGTTCCTTTACCTTATAGTTTGTTGTGCCCCTCATGGTATAGAAGTAATTCCTAAATCATCCATGATCACACTCTTCCATTTTGACTGTATACATGTGACATAAACACATTGACAGTCTGTCTGTCTGGTCATTTGATCTTCAAAGCCATTGAGCACTATTAGTTTTGATTTTATTTTAATAGAAGAAAATATTTTTGTCTACATTAACCATATGACCCTGCTTTTCAAGTCGTTAAAGCAAAACTCTGAAATCCTTACTGTGTCAAAAATATTGCTAATGGGTTTATTTATTTTAAAAATCTGCTTTTTATTGAGGGAACTAGACACATGTTGCAGATTGTGTTTTCCAAAGATGATAGCAATGATATCTCCCATCCTATATCTCCTACTCTGATGTTCCTCTCATCAAATGGTGAAATCTGTGTCTCCTCTTCTTGCACCTGAGTAGACCTTTATGACTGTCTTGACCAATGGAGTATGATGGAAGTGATGCTATGTGGCTATCGAAGTTAGTTCATAAAAATGCTGTAAATTTTTGCTTTACTGTATTGGGACATTTGCTCTTGGTACCCAGCCATCATGCTATGAGGAAACCCAATTAGCCCACATGGAGAGGCCATATGAAGAGGCTATGTATAGGTATTCCAGGCAACAGCCAAGCTGAGATCTCAGCTGAACACTGGCATCGATCATTAACATCAATCACATGTCAGTATCAATCCTGCCAGATGATTTCACCTCTCAGTCATTGAGTGACCCTCAATCTTTGATGCTTTCTAGTTGAATAATCAAATATCAGAGAGCAAAGACAAGCCCTCCCTGCTGTGCTCTGTTCAAATTCCTGACCCACAGAATCAAGTCATAATGTGGTGAACATAATGAAATGTCTGTTGTATGCCACTAAGTTTTAGGTGTTTGCTACGCAGCAATAGTAACCGAAACAGCATACACACCCTTTTCTGTTTTGTTGACAATTCTGTGAGTTTTGATCATCTCAAAATGCTTTATTTTCTTTATCCCATATTGTTGAGGTCTTAATTTAAGAATCGTGTCTATAAAGTCCTTTAGTTCAAACATGCCTGGGTAGTCAGTGGGGGGGTCTGTCTGTGGGGTAATTTCCCCAGGAGTCTTTGCACAAAGGACCGATGAGTCTCCTATGAAAGAACTCAAAAGAGACTCACTGTTCAGGAAGTTGGTGCCTGAGTAACGGTCCAGTATTAGAGGGCTGGGTTAACTGAGTACCATCACTCTACCTGCCTTTCAGCTCAGCCACTGTGGACTCAAGCCTGAATGCCAGAGAGAGGGGATTGGCAATACAATCATAACTAAAAGAAGAGAAGCAGCTTCAGTTGATCTTCCTTTGGGATGTGAGAACATAAACCAACAGGTTCAGCAACACTGGTGCCAGCTGCCGTGACCAAATAAAGAGACATCTGACCTTGGCTGTTGGGCATTGGATATACCATTGTTGACTTTGGTGACCTTGGCAGAAAGCCAGAGAAGGTGAGGGGCAAATGATGTTTTGCTATGTGGAAGTTGGGAGGATTTTATTTATTTATTTATTTATTTATTTATTTATATTATTTATTCATTCATTCATTCACCCATTCATTCACTATGTGGTGGGGACTCTTAACTGCCCAATGTATTCTGTTCTTTCCTTCTATAATAACAAAATTGTATCCTCCATTTATCAACCTCCCCTTCCACGTGGAATGGGAGAAGTGATGTGTGCCACTAGCAGTTCTGGGACTTTAGACAGTTAGATAGGCATCTCCAAGCTTGTTTCTTTCTTTCTATTGGTTGGAACCCATCAACTCAACCTTGACATGCAGTGGAGAACAACATCCAGGGTCTCTGAATGACTATGTGGAGCAGAGCACCCACTGACGTGGAATGGTCACCACTAATTTTTAGGTGAAAAATAAACTCTTTTAAAAAATCTTTAAATTATTGTTGAGTCTCTTTGTTTTAGCCTTTTAGCCTTACCCTAATCAATACACTTATCCATCCAACAAATATTTATTGACCCATATATCAGGTTCTGTAAAAGATGATGGGGATACAATGGTGAACTTAAAATTCACTGGGCAATGCAGACAAATAAATACATAAATCACAACTGTGATATACATTAAGGGCTCTGGAGGAGATGTGTATGGTAAATGAGAGTTTATAGTTAGGGGAATTGACCTAGTTGTGGAGATTAATAAAGGCAAATAACAGGAACCTTACTCCCCCTGCCCAACAAAACAAAGCCTAACACTCAAATCAGAGGCAAAGCAAAAGCAAACAGTCTAAGACTGTTTGTTATCTGTCCAAATAGGACTGTGGGAAGACAGGAAGCTAAATTTTAAACCAGGAAAGTCAGAGACTGAGGGGACTCTGATATTGCAAGGACCAAAGAAAACAGAGGGCAGATGAGGCCTGAAATAATTTCCAAGCTACTGTGCAGATGCCAAGGTAGTCTAGGAGGAGGGGACACACGTGGCAGATAGTCCCCTATATTTTGCTAACTGCATCACAACTAATTGCCCCTGTCTCCACTATAAAATATCACCAGACTTAATGGGGGGAAAAAGCACTCCCCTTTTCAATATATATGAAATACCAGTGAAGGGGAGCATGAGTAAGAGCAGCGGAAACAACAATACAAACATCCTACACTGTGAGAAGCTCACCCGAAGACCCTGTCCCGAGGACTGTCTTGTTTGATCACTCTCTTCCGAGGAGTCATTGGCCCTTTTGTTAAGTCATTGGCCCAGTTCCCACTGCACAACAAGCATTTGGTGGCCGCGTTTCCATATGGCAGTCAAAAATCACTCTCAGTTTAAGCTGCTTACCGGAATCATAATTGACCCGTGGAAAGAGTTAACTTTCATGCTGTGCAGGATTTCCTATGGAACGGAATCTTAGTGTAGTAAACATGAAGAATATTAAATTTGATTTTGGAACAAATAATTAAAGAATGGTGTTCGGTAAAGGGAGGGAAGCAGATATGAAAGAGGAATTATATAAACAATTTTCTGCCTTCATAGACATGTGGTAAATGCCTAAAATATGTATACTAAAAATCAACCATCATTTTGGTGTTTTAGAGAACTGCTCTTATCGATCAAGTGGAAATTGCTCATTCTAATGGCTGGGAAACATTATTCAAATAAAGATGGTCATCTCTAATTTTCCTTAAAATTCTTCAGCTTATAAAAAGTTGAGTTTAAAATAATGACCTTTTCTGATATCAAAAGTAGACACAGTTACAGAAAATTTGTAGTAGGTAACAAGTGGACTACATATGCTTCTATAGAGCCTACTTCACTAATATAAAATTTTTGATAATTTCTGAAGGGGAATTAGAAAACAAGTATAGCATAACATAGACTTTGGAAGCAGACTGATTTGAATTTTGGCTCTCTTTTTATTAGCTAGTGACATCAGCAAGTTACTTAACCATTTTTGCCTCAGTTTGCTTATCTGTGAAATGGGGATGATAATGTCTACTTGTATCACAAAGTTGTGAGGATTGAATAAAGTAATACCGGTGAACTGCTAAGAATGGTGCCTGTGGGAGAACATATTTGCAAATGTTATCACTGATAAAGGTTTAATCTCCAACATCTACAGGGAATTTATACAACTTAATAAAAGGAAGATAAATGATCCAATAAAAAATGGGCAATGGACCTAAATAGAATCTTTTTGAAAGAAGACAGAAGGAAGGCCAAGAGACACATGAAAACATGCTCAAAGTCACTAATTATCCGAGAGATGCAAATCAAAACAACAATGCGGTATCATCTCACACCTGTCAGAATGGCAATCATCAACAAATCAACAAACGACAAGTGCTGGCGAGGATGCAGAGAAAAAGGAATCCTCATGCACTGCTGGTGGGAATGCAGACTGGTGCAGCCACTGTGGAGAACAGTATGGAGTTTCCTTAAAAAACTAAAAATGGAACTCCCATTTGACCCAGTAATCCCACTTCTAGGAATATATCCCAAGAAACTAGAAACACCAATCAAAAAGGATATATGCACCCCTATGTTTATAGCAGCACAATTCACCATAGCTAAGATTTGGAAACAGCCTAAGTGCCCATCAGCAGATGAGTGGATTAGAAAACTATGGTACATCTACACAATGGAATACTACGCTGCTATAAAAAAAAGGAATTCATTTGCAGCAGCATGGATGTATCTGGAGAGCATTATGTTAAGTGAAATAAGCCAGGCAATGAAAGAAAAATACCACATGATCTCACTCATTTATGGAAAATAAAGAACATTATAACCTGATGAACAAAAAGATAGATACAGAGGCAGTAAAGCACCGAACATACTGTCAAATTACAGTGGGAAGGCTGGGGAGTGTTGGGGAGGGGGGGGGAGAAAGAGATCAACCAAAGCACTTGTATGCATGCATATAAGCACAACCAATGGACACAAGACACTGGGGAGGGGGTGGGATGAGGGCATGCGACAGGGGTAGGGGAGGCTGGGAGAAGGTCAATGGGGGAAAAAAAAGGATTTATATGTACTACTATGTGTAATACTTTAAACAATAAAAAAATGGTGCCTGATATATAATAAGCACTCTCTATCTGTTAGTGGGCTGAAATTACCATTGCTAATTAAATAAAAAGGGATGGGAAAGCTTACTGAACAAAAAGCAGAGTCAACAAGATTTCAAAGAAGAATTGGTTACTTGCCTAAGAGAACAAACTCTTTCAAGCATATTAAATGTACTTTTCCCCTTTGATGTTGTTCAAATATGAGTAGAGGCCACTAATGAATAAAGAAGTATCTTTATTAAGCAACTTACATCTCCCCCAAAACAACAACAACAACAACAACGCACATCGATTTGGTTATTCTGATTCTCTTGAAATTCCACATGCACTTTAGGATGGGCTTTTTTATTTCTGCAAAAGCTATCTTTGGGATTTTGATAGGGGTTGCTCTGAATCTGTGGATTGCTTTGGCTAGTATTGACATTTTAATAATATTGTCTTCCAATCCATGAAGTTTTCACATCCATGGGATGTGTTTCCATTTATTTATGTCTTCTTTAATTTCTTTCAGCAATATTTTGTAGTATTCATTGTACAAATCTTTTATCTGCCTGGTTAATTCCTAAATATTTTATTTTTAATATTTTTATTTATTCATTTGAGAGAGGGAGACACACACACACACACACACACACACACACACACACAGAGAGAGAGAGAGAGAGAGAGAGAGAGAGAGAGAGAGAGAGAGAGAGAAACATTGATTTGTTTTTCCATTTATTTATACATTCCTTAGTTGATCTTTGAATGTGCCCTGACTGGGGATTGAATCTGCAACCTTGGCATATCAGAACATCGCTCTAACCAACTGAGCTACCTGGCTAGGGCCTAAGCATTTTATTTTTTGAAGCTATTTTAAATGGAATTGTTTTTGTAACTTTATTTTCAGATTATTTATTGTTAGTGTATAGAAATGAAACTGATTTGGGTATTGACTTTGTATTCCACTACTTTGCTATCTTATTCATTCGTTCTAACAGAATTTTTGTTTGTATACCCAGAGTGGTGAAGTGACTGGTCACCCAGGTCACATGGTCTCTGATGTCCCCTTCAGTCCTCTGTCCTCTGTACTGGTAGGGCCACTGCATGTTCTCTGTGCAGTGAGGACAGGAATCCTTCTGGCTTGTTGCACACACAGAGATGAATGAGAGTCTGGTATGTGCAATCCATGTCGGTCAAATCTGCTTGCTTCTAAGGAGGCATTTCTATTTTATAAAGGGGGGTTCGCTGAGGACAGCTATAGCAGCAGTAGAGGGGATAGGCAGGTTAGCTAGAAATCTCTTTGTGGCAAATGAAAGGAACTGAATTTGAACTAAGGGAAGCAGAAAAGAGCAGGGGTGAACCTGGGGACTTAAGCATTATGAGGACTCCTGCTCTTATTGCTTATCCTGGCTTTTTTGAGCATCAGCCTGTTTGCTTGAACTGGCTTTTCAAGTGGCTGGAGCCATTGTGGCTGCAGCTCGAGTCTCACCTATTTATAGTTCCAAGACCAGAGGGGAAAGGTCCTCTGTCCTCAGCTCAAGTTTGGAAAAAAAACACGCCACCCCAGCATAGAATTTGATTGGCTTTACTTGGATCATGTGACTATTCCTGAACCAATCCTAGTGACCGAGGGTTGAGACTTTATGATTGGCCCATCTTGGATCAGGTACCCACCTCTTGGCATGTGTTGGAAACATGCATCAGAGCAACATGATTTAAGAAAGCACCTACCTGCAGATGCTGTTCTGGGAACCAGTTTTAACAAACTTTTTCTTTTAAGTTCTTTTTCCCCTTTGTTTCCTTATATTCATATATTTATAAAATTAACATCAGGAGCGAGAGTCTCTCTTTACCTCATGGTTGCATCTGAGCGTTCTTAACAAAGGTGAGATGCCAATGTGTCTTTTAACAAGAAGGGAGAGCTCCGGCAGGAGCCCCAGGAACTCAGGGTGGGGCTGGGGCTGGCTGGCACCAGAGAGCAGGACCCATTGAGTGTGTGTTGATTGGCAGGACACAGGAAAGGGGCTATAGTAGAAATGCCGAGTCTGTGATTCTGGAGGGGCTTCTGTGTTTCTGGCTGCTGGTAGATAAGAACCAGACATTTCTGTGTGCTGAAAAGTAGAACATAGATTCCTGCTTGGATGAGAGGAGCGAGGGAAAGAGAGAGAAAAACTATGCCTATCCTATTTTGGACCCTTGTGTTCACAGCTTTCCTCTCTTTCTTGGCATGTGTCCCAACTCAGGAGCTTCTCCAGCTAGTTTTCAGCTCTACAAGGCAGGGAAAAAATGTGATTATTATTTTGGTCTAATTTTTAATCAGTTCTCAAATTTAATCAGAAAAATGCCAGGTACCTACAATTATAAAAACAATTATTAATTACATAACCACAGCCGGGCCTCCTCAAATTAGGTTTCAACCCTGAAGATAAATGACACACAGCTCTGTTCTGTATCTCTAGGCATGGAAACCACTGGACCAGATGAAAGGAGCAGTGTGATCCTGCTTTGGAGAGACTCAGATTTTAGAGAAGAAGAGGTTGCGAGAGCTCATTACTGGATCACTGAACTGGTAAGAATGATACAGAGCTCCCTTTTCTCTTTAGTTTATATGTGCACTGAATTTATTGTTATTATTTTTATTGGGTGTAACAATAATGCTCATACATAGCCACACATTCACTCTGCTAATGACACTTGACATTTCTAGTGACCTGAGACACAAGGATGCCTACTTTCAGGAGCTGCGCATAAAGGTGATAACAATCAGCTCGCAGTGTAGACTCTTTCAGGAGCTAAACACTCAAAATATACTCCGGCTCAACTGAGCTCAGAAACACATTTCAAATACACAGTGGAGCCAATTTGTCTGCAATACCTAACTTCTCTTGCTGCCCATGGCCTTTGGTTCATCCACCGCCTCCAGAATTCAATCAAGGGCGGCCTCTTGCCTCCGGGATGGCCAGTCCACTGCCAAACAACCAGCCAATTAAATTATATCCTTATTCTTATTCCCTCCTTCCCTCCCTCCTTCTCTCCCTCCCTCCCTCCCTCCCTCCCTCCCTCCCTCCCTCCCTCCCTCCCTTCTCCTCTCCCTCCCTCCCTTCTTTCTCCCCCTCTCTCCCTCCTTCTTTCCCTCGTGCCCTACCTCTGCTAAAATGCAGATTCTGATTAGGGCTGGGGTGAGGCCTGAGATTCTGCTTTCTAACAAGTTCAGGTGATGTAATGTTGCTGGTCGCTCTGGGTAGCATAGAGACAGAGGGCATTAAGAGCTCAGACACCTTAACTGTGATGCTGGTGTGAAGGGCAGGGAACTTGTGCTGCAGAGCTTCTCAGACAAGCTCTGGTTTTGTCCTTGAGGTTTGTTTTTATTTTTGCCATGCTTTTCCACAAATTCCACAAGAGATGTATCCTTTGAACAGAGCCCCCTTTCTTGAGCTAATTTGAAAGGGATTCTGTTCCTTCCTCACAAACAGATGTGTCTGAGCTAGGTCAAGAAGGAGATACATCAGCATCTAGAGAGGAGCCCACCGGTCAGGCCTGTGTGAGGTACAAATCCCTGGGCATCGCTCCCCCTCAGGCTGCAGCCTGGCACCTTTCCCACTGTTCCATCGCTCCGTCAGGTGACTCCACGTTTGTGCTTCGGGCAAGACCTTCTTCTGACCCTGTTAACTTGTTCGTTCTTTCAGTGCCAGCTCCTCCAATAAGAGGTGCAGTTTCAAAACAGAAATACTTCCAATACTGCAAATTGAAGAAGGCAGAAAATTTAGCTGTTTGATATAAGAACAATCAGAAAATACAGTAAATGAATCCGTGGTTACAATGCTAAAGAGTAAATTTATTTGCAACGTGAATAGCACATCAGTTGTGCTTTTACTGCGGCCCAGAATAATTTCCAGATATATAACCACACTAAATAGAAACTAGCTTGTTTTCTACTTAACATATTCACAAAGTGGGTAGAGCAATATTAGCATGTGACGGCTTGGGTTGGTTTATTGCTTGGCTTTATATGGCATCCACATTCAGTTTGGCTCGGGCAGTGAAAACAAAATGGATAAATATACTTGTAAATGCTAACAGTAAAGGTAATCAGTTCTACTCAGCCCTTGGCATGTGGAAGTGAAAGAAATGCAAATCCTTTGGGCAATATTCAGTCACTCAAGGCATACTTACTGAGCACCCACTTTTGAGCAAGGTACCACACTAGGTGCTTGGGGGTACCTTGGCGGTGCCTTGATCCAAACACACAAGTGGCTCTTAGGATCTAGGAAAAAATAATAAGAAACGGTTTCTTCCTCTACCTCCGTTTTCTCTTAACTGACAACTTCATTGACTTTTCTCTTAACTGACAATTCCATTTCCTTAGCTCAATGGAATAAGTTTTAGTTCCAGCATCTGCCCATTGAAGGAGGTATTTTTTTTTAAAAAAATGTCTTTATTGATTTCAGAGAAGAAGTGAGAGGGAGAGAGAGATATCATTGATGAGAGAGAATCATTGATCCGCTGCCTCCTGTGTGCCCCCAACTGGAGATCGAGCCCACAGCCCTGGGCACTTGCCCCGACCAGGAATCAAACCACTATGACCTCCTGGTTCATAGGTCAATGCTCAACCACGGAGCCATGCCAGCTGGGCAGGAAGGAGGTATTTTTAATAGGCATTTTCAGTGCATCTCAGATCTTATGATGCAGTAACAGTGCACAGTCAGAGCCATTCTTTGCTTAGAGAACCATAGCCACCGCTTTTGGCCAAATGGCCCTTCCATACTCCATCAACCCGTAGAGCCTCCCTGAGAAATTTCTATCTTGGCTCTGCAAGGGGCCACCTGGAGAAGCTGTTTCAGGAACCAAAAGGCAAAAATGAAACAGCCTGGTGAATTGTTACCCACCAGACACTCTTCCCACACGGCTTCTTCAACCCCCCCCCCCTTTTTTTTTTGTATGTGAAAGAATACTGTGCCCTGGTGAATCAATGTGCCAGCCATGAACTGAATTGTGCCACCCCCCCCATTCATATGTTGAAACCCTAACCCCCATGTGACTGTATTGTACAAAGGGCCTTTAAGGAGGTGATAAGGTTAAACGTGGTTGTAAGGAGGAGCCCTTATCTGATAGAACTGGTGTCCTCATAAGAGGAGGACACAGCGAAAAGGTGGCCATTGCAACTAAGGAGTGGGCTCTCGCCAGCACCCACCAAGCTGGCACCCTGATCTCTGACTCCCAGCCTCCCTAACCATGAGAAAATAAGTGTCTATTGTTCAAGCCCCCCAGCCTATGATATTTGTTATGGCAGCCTGAGCAGACTAATACAAGGGATGACTCTGAATGAGAGGCAGGATGCGATGGGCAGGGGGAGAAAGCAACGAGGCTGTGCATGAGTTGGTGCTGAGGACTGGTGACTGGGACAGTTCCCAGTGGAGATCAGCTGCATCCTTTCCTTCAAAGGGTTTAGATCCTACAGCTGGGAACCACGACTTCAGTGCCCCTGGCTGTGAAGCAACACAAGCTTCTGGGGACAAGATGAATATTTAATTTTGGGTGGATAGCAGGAGCATACTTTTGCGTGAACTACAAAGATGATGCACTTCCTCTGCACTTCAGATAGTGAAGAAGCCTCGTGAAAATAGTCCTTTGGCTGCAGCACCAGTCCTGTAGAAGTCAAAGTTTGAACACTTCTTAATTTTTGATGGCCCCAATAAACCACACATTAAAGCCACAGCCTCCCAATCTACTGATCTGATCATTAGAGTTTCCATTTCTCAGGAGTTATTAGGAGAATAAAAAACTCTATCCAAGCTACCAGGAGATGCACAGCCATTGATAATTAGAAAGAAATAAAATCGATGATTAAATGAATGTGCAGTTTATGCACAAAGGTAACCTTTTATTCTTTCCAATTAGGATGTTGTTTCTCTGTAGACTTGGCAGATGTGGCTGTGTTATAAATAGAAGTGACATTTTGTAGGGTTCTTCTAACTGAAATGTGCATGAGGTCAAATTACAATCAAGGTAATATATATATAAGTAATGAGCTGAGCCCACATTCCCAGGCATTTATCCATTTGATGCTAATAAATGAGCAGAGATGAAAAGACTGCTTCTGGACAAACACAGCAAAATAGTTACTTGTGTGGTTGGAGCACAGCAACGTATCTCTTTGTAGTGAATGCTTGCTAGTGATAATCAACTTCATTTGTTAATTGTATTTGTGCTATTAATGAGCTCATTAGCATAATAGTCACATCCTATTCTCCTGTGGTCAAAGTCTGGGGAATCACAGGTTTATTTTTTATTTATTGAATTTATTGGGATGACATTGTTTAATAAAATTATATAGGTTACAGGTGTACAATTCTATAATACATCATCTGTACATTGTATTATGTATTTACTACCCCAAGTCAAGTCACCTTCCATCACCATTTGTCCCCTCTGTACCTTCTTTTACCTCCCCGATCCTCCTTTCCTTTCGGTAATCACTATATTGTTGTCTGTGTCTGAGATTTTTTTTCCTTCTTAATCTCTTCACCTTTCTCACCAGCCCCCTCTGACAGCTGTCAGTCGGTTCTTTGTATCCATGAGTTTGTTTCTATTTTGTTTGTTAGTTAATTTTGTTCATTAGAATCCACATATGAGTGAAATCATATGGCACTTGTATTTCTCTGACTGGCTTATTTCACTCAGTATAATACTCTTCAGGTCCATCTATGCTGTGCCAAGGGGTAAGAGATCCTTCTTTCTTTTTGTGTGGCCGAGTAGTATTCCGTTGTGTAAATGTACCAGTGCGTCTTTATCCACTAGTCTGCTGATGGTTGGGAAGGCCACCAGCAGTGCACATGGCAGGGAGATGGCCAGATAACTTGATTTAAGAAAGTAAAGACTGACATTGATTACATTTTGTTTTCACACAGCATCAATGATCATTAATCCTCAGTGCCATGAACAGGGAGACCTGACTGGAGAGTTTATAAGACTTGCCTAGAACCACCCAGCAGGTAAACAGAGAGTCATGAACTTGGTCCCAGGTTTTCTGACTCAAATCAACTTCTCTTTCTACTACACGGACGTTGCATTACAATAGTTGAGTCAATCATTGTTTATACCAAAATTGTACCCTACCCTTTCCATATTCTTTAACTATACATTTTGATTTGTGGTGTAAGACAAGCCTATTTGTGAAGGACCTATTATAGTTTTGCCTAGGTCTTCAATAAAGACATCTAATTAACACATTGAAAAGAAGATAAACATATTCCCATATCATACACTATATTTTCACATCAGGAGAGATAACAGCAAGAGAGAGAGAATCAAGATATTTGTGGATCTTTAGCTTGACATTCAGTAAGATGTTTTAAATTTTCCATTTTTATTTCAAAACATATTTATTTATATTTTTTGTTGGCTTTATTGGGGGTGACATTGGTTAATTTTATTTATTTTAAAAAATACTTTTATTGATTTCAGAGAGGAAGGGAGAGGGAGAAAGAGAGAAACATCAACGATGAGAGAGAATCATTGATCAGCTGCCTCCTGCATGCCCCACACTGGGGATCGAGCCCACAACCTGGGCATGTGCCCTTGACCGAGAATTGAACTGTGACCTCCTGGTTCATAGGTCCACACTCAACTACTGAGCCATGCTGGCTAGGAGGGGTGACATCCTATATAATAAAATAGAAGTGTCTGATTGTCTGGTTGGCCGTTCAACCAATCAAAGAGTAATATGCTAATGATATGCTAAGGTTGCTCAACTGCTTGCTATGATGGCACTGACCACCAGAGGGCAGATGCTCCCATCGGTAGGTTAGCTTGCTGCTGGAGTCTGCTGATCTGAACTGAGGGGGATGGGCCAGACACGCCCTAGACCCCTGCATCCCTCCTCTGTCCCTATTGTGCACCGGTGGGGTCCCTAGGCCTGGCCTGTGCCCTCTCACAACCCCTTGAGGGAGTCAGAGAGCCGGTTTTGGCCTGATCCCACAGGCCAGGCCGAGGGACCCACTGGTGCACGAATTTGTGCACCAGGCCTCTATTGGTTAATTAAACCAATTCTGGGTCAGTGGGAGGGAGGAGTGAAGATGGCAGCAGTGCGGCTCAGGGGGCCAGGTGCAGAGAGCCTCAGGAGCTGAGGGGGTGGGCCAGGACAGCTGTTTGATGTGGGCCTGCATTACTCGCAGCTGCAGTACATTGGCCAGGGTGCGTAGGGCATGGTCACCTCAGCTTAGGACCACTTACACAAGACACACGTGGCCATCGAGAAAATCAGCCCCTTCAAGCATCAGACCTACTGCCAGCGCTGCGGGAAATCCAGATCTTGCTGCATTTCCACCATGAGAATGTCATCGGCATCCAAGACATTCTTTGGGCACCTACCCTGGGTGCCATGAGGGATATCTACATTGTGCAGGACCTGATGGAGACAGACCTGTACAGGTTGCTCAAAAGCCAGCAGCTGAGCAGCGACCACATCTGTTACTTCTTCTACCAGATCCTGCGGGGCCTCAAGTATAGCCACTGTGCTCCACCGGGATTTAAAGCCCTCCAACCTGCTCATCAATACCACCTATGACCTTAAGATCTGCGATTTTGGTCTGGCCTTGATTGCTGATCCTGAGTATGACCACACTGGCTTCCTGACAGAATATGTGGTCACACGCTGGTACTGGGGCCCAGAGATCATGTTTAATTCCAAGGGCTACACCAAGTCCATCTACATTTGGTCCTTGGTATGTATTCTGGCTGAAATGCTCTCCAACCAGCCCATCTTCCCTGGCAAGCACTACTTGGACCAGCTCAATCACATTCTGGGTATCCTGGGCTCCCCATCCCCAGAGGACCTGAATTGTATCATCAACAAGAAATCCCAAAACTACCTACAGCCTCTGCCTTCCAAGACCAAATTGGCCTGGGTCAAGCTATTCCCCAAGTCAGACTTCAAAGCCCTTGACTTGCTGGACTGGATGTTGACCTTTAACCCTAACAAACAGATCACGTTGGAAGAAGCCCTGGCTCACCCCTACCTGGAGTAGTACTACGACCCAACAGATGAGCCAGTGGCCAGGAACCTTTCACCTTTGACATGGGGCTGGATGATCTACCCAAGGAGCGGCTGAATGAGCTCATATTCCACGAGATAGCCTCCTTCCAGCCTGGGGTGCTGGAGGCCACCTAACCTGAACAGATGCCTCTGCTCCCTGGGGCTTGGCCCTGCCTCCTGTCTTCCCTTCCCCTGATGGATTATTAGAAAGTGGACGCTGTGCCCAGCCCGGACCCTGGCAGTCCAGGTCGGGGCACAGGGCAGGCCTGGCCACCTTCCCTCACTTTGCTCAGGCTTCCTGCTTTAGGCAGGCCGAAGCTCCTCCTACCCGCCTCCTAGGACCTGTGGGGTTCAGGTGGCCTCAAGAAAATTCCCCTCAGCTGCTCTGCCTTCCTCTCCCCCAGCTATCCCAGTCTCTGGTGGTTCTGGAATCGAAGGGTCTCTGGCTGCCCTGTGACATCCTGAGGGATAGTGGGGGATGGGGGATACTGAGTAGGGACTCAGGGCCAGCCATGTCCCACTCACCTCATTCAAACCCCACCCATTTTCCCTCAAGGAACATTCCGAAGGCTCATCCTTGAGGAGCAGGGCCCAGCCTAAGCCCCCTCCCCCTAAGCTGCCACATCTAAGTACTGCTACTTCTGTGTGTGGGTGAGCAGAAGTGGAAGTGGGGACACGGAGAGCGCCGTGCCCCTGCCCACCTGTGCCTGTACCTAATATCTATACTAATAAAAGGGTAATATGCTAATTAGACCAGACATCTCCTGGATGTTCTTCTGGACATCCTTCCTGATAAAGCCACAGTGGCGGGGGCCGAGGCAGAGGTGGTTAGGGGCCATCAGGCAGGCAGTGGAGCAGTTAGGGGCGATCAGGCCGGCAGGGGGAGCAAGCAGTTAGGGGTGACCAGGCGGGCAGGCAGAGTGATTAGGGGAGATCAGGCAGGCAGGCAGGCGAGTGGTCAGGAGCCAGCAGTCCTGGATTGGAGAGGGTGCAGGCCAGGCTGAGGCCCACCCCCGCCACCCCCCCAGCCCTGTGCAGGAATTTTGTGCACTGGGCCTCTAGTATAAATATAAAGATGTGTATATGAAAAAAAAACAAACCCAAAACAAACAAACAAAAAAACCACACACACAATTCTGTAGGTTTCATAAATTTTTAAAAAAATTTCTTTATTCATTCAGGTATTACATATATGTCCACATTCCTCCATTAACCCCCCCAACCCCCCCTCCCCCGACTCATGCCCTCACCCTCCCTGGTGTTCGTGTCCATTGGTTAGGCTTATATTCATGCATACAAGTCCTTTGGTTGATCTCTCTTCCTTTCCCCCACCCTCCCCTACCTTCCCTCTGAGGTTTGGCAGTCTGATCGATGCTTCTCTGTCTCTGGATCTGTCCCTGTTCGTCAGTTTATGTTGTTCATTATATTCCACAAATGAGTGAGGTCATTAAAATAAGAAGTAAAATGATTACATTTAAAATTGTATTTAAAAATATATGCTCAAATAAATAAAAACAAAACCACAAGTAAATGGATTTTTCCAAATTCTCTGCCTCAAATCACATCTGGCTGGGAAGAAAATGGGAGAAGTTGTAGCATAAAATATAATTATTTTGGAGCCAATATGACACAAGGAACAGAGATTAAGAAAAGCCTATTTTTTTTTCAGCCACAAAAGTAATAAACAGAAGAAGAAAGTCATGTATTTTGGCAGGAATAAATTATTTTTGTACAGAATTTTTAATACAGACTATGCAATCTATAAAAATATCCAAATCACTGAATGTTTGTGAGGAATCCATTGCACGTGGAAGTTGAACCAGGCTATCACCACATAAAAATGTAGAGAAATCACTAAACAGGCTAAAGGAAATTACCCCTCCACCCTGGCCCCCTGCCTTCTGTTAGTTTTATTTGAAACCTTTAAGGAATAATCAACTACACAAAAGCTACATCTGCTTGACAGATTTCCTTTTGTCCTGGAGCCCACTGACCTGTTCTGTCCCACTGAGCATGTTTATATGAACGAGTGAGCAGATTCCAGAGGAAGCACAGATGTATTTATTTAACTAGTGGCTTACTTTTTTGGCATTGCCTGCCAAACCCTGCTCAAACGAAGGCAGCGGTTTTGGGGCTGGACATGATGGGTGGCGATATCCACTTGGGGAAGTGTTGAATGAGGGATAAAGTAACAGCTGCAATACGTATTTGGCAGAATGGAAAATGGCCTAGATATAACTCCCTTGAATGCATGGCTAGGTTTTGATTATTATTTTCGGGTGCTGAGGTCAGAGAGTTGTTTTTTAGCCAAAGCACTCACCAAGGTCAGAATGTTCACGTTTGGTAGTTTATTGTGCTTTTAAGAGCTAGCACATCTTTGTTTCTGCTTTTTGCAAGTCACTTTCTGAGTTCATGGGTTTCAGTGTGGCTGGAGCAAAGAATGGAGGGAGGCTGTGTAGACAGCTGATGCTGGGAGGGAAGAAGGATGACTATGGTGAAGAAAGAGAAGACTCTGGCAATTCTATAGTAAAAGATTTACCTCTTTAATGAGAAACTACTGGACAGGGAGCGAAATGATCATAATGGTGTATAAAAAGGATCCCATGCTGCTATGTAAAGAATGGACTGGAATCTGGGAAATCTCTTAGGAGCCTGGGAATAAAATGAGGAAGACTCTAAGAGCTTTTGAGGAGGCAAATGCATAGGTCTTGGTGACTGGGGGCTGGCTGAGGGATGGAAGAGAGGATTGCTCCCTCTATATGAATGTAGGTCTGCTTCAGACACCATCCATTTCACTTCTTCAGTGACCCGGTGGGCTGCAGTATCACATTTTGCCAGCAGGTGCTGCTCTCTGACGTCTGAATTCAGCTTTAAAATTCTCCAAGGTTTTAGGCAATTTTTTTTTTAACTTTAACAATTCAAAAAGGTGTGGAGTATTTTTTAATACTTAGGAATACCAGCAATGTTTTTTAACTTAAGACTCAATAACACAAGTTTCAGTTTATAGTTCAGTCCTATGGCCATAGTAAGACTTCGTTGGATTTTAACTTGGTGCTGTTCTGCTTAGGCATAGCTGGGACTTAATTCACTAAAGACTGGTAAAGATGGAGTTGGTCTATTGTTGGAAGGTTGATCCCTCAAAAAAAAAAAAGTTCTGGATTTTCATTTCACAGACAGTAGTACAATTGTATCATTGCTTCCAAGAAGGATCTTTCTGCTCTGGCCAGTGTTGCTCAGTTGGTCTCGGGTTAAATTCCCCATCAAGGGCATGTACCTGGGTTGCGGGTTCAATCCCTGGCCCGTGTGCCAGAGGCAGTTGGTCGATGTGTCTCTCTCATGTGGATGTTTCTCTCTTTCTCCCCCTCCCTCCCTCCTCTTCCATTTTGTCTAAAAATCAGTGGAAGAAATGTCCTCAGGTGAGGATTAACAACAAACAACTCTCTCCTCCCCCCTAAAAAGGATCTTTCTCCTAGACTGGGAGAAAATGTGAAGAGAATGTTTATTTATTGAGTGCCCATTTTTATTTACATACTTTATTTTATTTTTATTTTTATTTTTTTTAATTACTTTATTGATTAAGGTATCACATATTTGTCATCAACCCCCTCCCCCCGTTCCCTTCCCAATCCCCCCCACACGCAAGCCCCCCTCCCCCTGTTGTCTGTGATCATTGGTTAGGCTCATATGCAAGCACACAAGCCCTTTGGTTGATCTATATTTACATACTTTAAGTAATTTAGTCCTGACATCAAATTTTGAGGTAGACTTTAAAAAAAAATTTTGATTTTTAGAGAGAGAGGGGCAGGGCGGGAGAGAAAGAGGAACATTGATTTGTTGTTCCACCTACTCAGGCATTCATTGGCTGATTCTTGTATGTGCCCGGACCTGGGATTGAACCCACAACCTTGGCGAATTGGGATGACCAACTGAACTACCCCGCCAGGGCTTGAGGTAGATCTTTTTATTCCCATTTCATAGATGAAGAAATCTAGGGAAAAGGAGATTAATTAACGTGCCCAAGGTCACACAGCTGCCAGCTCACTGAACTGAGACTTTGTTCCACAACATACTTTCTGCCTCCACTTTATTGTGTCAACTCTGCTAAGTCCCACACCCACATCATGTCATCTTGAAAGATGCATGATTAAAAGGGAGCTCTCTAAGATCCAATTTCAATTTCAGTCAACTATCTTTTAACAATTTCATTTAATCAGTTATGGCAGGCATTTGCAAGTAAGGTTAGTAGGTTCATGTTCATAATGAGCTTGATAATTGAAAAAAGGATACTATTTCAGCTTCAGACATTTTGAAGTGGTTATTTGTATACTTTAATTGATAAAGAAACAACTTAGTATAGGACCCTTTTTGAGGCTTCATTGCTCAGGGAAGATAGAATTCCATCAGTGCAGCTTTCAGACAAAGAAAGTTGGCCACCCGAGGTAAAGGGGCAATGCCTATATCTATGTATAGTTGCTTATAGGGCCACTGAATGGAAGCTTGGGCGAGGAGGGGGAGAGGGAAGTTGGCCATGCTGCTATTGTTGTGGCCAAAGATAATCATTTGAAGGCTGCCTGCAAGGAGAATACACCCATAAGAAGCTGTTATGTTATAGCACGGGAAAACAAGGTGCTGGAGTCATTTGGGCCTCTTGAACAAAGAAGTAGTGACATCGCTACCCATTTTCAATTCCTCACATAGACTGGTAACCATAATAAAATGCACAGGATCAGGAAAAGATGGTGTAGCAATATTAAGGGACATAAAAGAGGCTTAAAAAAAGAGTATTATTAGAGATGAAGAGGGTTGCCACATAATAAAGATTCAATTCACCATGGAGATATGAAAAATATAAACTGGTAATATACTAATAACATACTTTAAAATTTATAAAGCAAAAATTGACAGAGATGCAAAGAGACAAGAGATGGAGCCACTGGATATATCTGGTAGCTAAGTGGAAGATTTTAACATCTTTCTCAGTAATTAAAAAATTAAGCAGATTTAAAAAATCAGAAAGAATATAATACAATTGACAATCTTGGTCCAATGGATACACCTATAGCACTGTACCCACAATCTTAAAAAAATTTAAAACACTTCTAAAAATTTAAAGGAGCAATGATAATAAAAGATACCCTATATAATAAAGAGCTAATATGCTAATTAGACAGAACAGCAGAATGACTGTCCTGATGACCTTCCGGATGAAGCAGGGGCTGCGAGGGCCCAGCCCCTTGCACGAGTTTCGTGCATTGGGCCTCTAGTTAAACAATAATATAAAACAAATAATTTGAAAGATGAAACCAAAATAACACTTTGAGGAAAATATATAGTCATAAATGCATATATTTAAAAAAAGGCCAAAAATGGTAGAATCAAGCATTCTACTTAAGACATTAAAAGAATCCTACAAAAAAAACAGAATCCTATATAATAAAACCCTAATATGCAAATCAACCAAATGGCAGAACGACCGGTTGCTATGCCATACACTGACCACCAGGGGGCAGATGCTCAATGCAGGAGCTGCCCCCTAGTGGTCAGTGCACTCCTACAGTGCTAGAAGCTGGGCTCATGGCTAGTGAGTGCTGCGGTGGTGGCAGGAGCCTCTCCCACCTCTGCTGCAGTCGGGCAGTAAGGAATGCGGGGTCCTGGACTGGGAGAGCCCTGGACTGTGAGAGGGTTGTCTAACTAAGCTGACAGGTGGATATCCCCCGAGGGGTCCCGAACTGCGAGAGGGTGTAGGCCGGGCTGAGGGACCCCCCAGTGCATGAATGTCGTGTCCCGGGCCTCTAGTAGCAAAATAAACTCCTTCAAAGAGGAGTAAGACAATAGTAAAGATAGCACACATTAATGAAACAGAAAACAAAGATATCATAGAAAGACAAAAGAGGCAAAAATTGTATTTTGAAAAGATTAATAAAATTGACAAACCTCTGGGAAGAGCGATCAAAAGGGAGATATGGCACAAATAGGTTTTATTTGGAATGAAAAAGAGAGCATCACCACAGATGATGTGGAATTTGAAAGAAAATGTAAGAATATAATGAACAACATTTTGCCTACAATTTTTTTTTAGCCAAAATGGACACATTTCTTGAAAAATACAAATTCCAAGTAAACAGTAAATGATCTTTTTAGAAAACCTAAACAATATTATAATGACTCAAGAAATTAACTTAGTAGTTTAACATCTTCTCTGAAAGAAAATAAAATGCCAGATGGCTACACGAGCAAGTTCTATTGAATATTCAAGTAGAAGATTGCTATTCTTGTAATATTCAGACTATTCTAGCACTAGGAAAAGAGGGAATATTCTCAACTCATTTTGTGAAGCTTGTATATATCTTATACCTCTAAGGAAAGACACCTTCTGGCTCTTAGCTGATGATTGTTGAGATGGTGATTCAGAACTAGTGTTTTACCCCCTGAGGGGGCTCCCTGGGGTTTGGCATTTGGGACACCAAAAGTCTTAGAGAGCTGAAGCTGTTCTGTTTGCTGCTGTAAGAAGAACATCAACAGGAGCTAGAAAACAGGAAGTCTCTTTTCCTCAAATCCCACCCTCTAATTTCCCATCAGTACTACCTTATTGGCAGAATCTAACAAGAAGCTTGTGTCTGGGAAATGTAGTATGTAGGGGTAGGTCTGGGCCAAGAGACAAGAGGTAAATTATAACACAATATTTAATGTTAAATTGTTGAAAACCTTCTGTTTAAAAAATAAGAATAAATGCTATCACTACTTCTATTCAATTTTGTACTAGATAACAGAACAAAAAAAAATTTGGAAGGATGCAGAAAAATTGCAATTTTTTTCAAATGATATGATTTCTTAACTCCCAAGAATCTGTAGACAAATTATTAGAATAAGAATTTTACAAGGTTGCTGGATATAAAACTATTATACAAAAATCAAATGCATTTCTGTGCATCAACAGTAAATAGTTAAAAAACAAGATTTTAACACCTAACATTTATAACTAGTGGCCTGGTGCACAAATTCGTGCACATTGAAAGATAATTAATTAGAAGAAATATTTTAATATTGCTATTTGCCCTTTCTCTATAATAGAAGTGTCAGAAATTAAAGAAAAGTAATAAAATGTATATGAAAATAATATATAAATTTTTAATAAATAAACAATAACATGATATAACAACAACAAAGATGATATAAAAACAACAAAAACATGATATAAAAACAACAAAACATGATATAAAAACAACATTGATATAAACAATGACTGATAAATTTATTAAACTTATCCTAATATCTCTCTGTATACCACATTAAGAGTAAAAAACACTTTCAGAGTGCTTGACTAATTTCCCTGGTGATGAAGTATTTACAACTTTAACTTTAACATCACATGCTCTTTGAATTCGAGAGAAAGCAACATACAATTGACCATGTCTGAAAATGGGTTCAGGTAGGAGTATTCCTACTCTGTCTAGAGTTTGTCCTTGTGATTTATTAATTGTCATTGCAAATGCTGGCATCATGGGAAACTGTATTCAAATTAATTAAAATGGGAGGCCAGTGTCAGACGGGGACAAATCAATTCTTGGAATCAGAACAACCTCTTCTTCTGCAGAAATCTAGTACCATTACAAAGACCCCATTTACTATTAATATTTCTCAGTAGCATGATGATTGCACCTACTTTCAATTTTAATTTATGACACGGCATTCCCGAAGGAGTAATACTATTAAGAAATTCAATGGGAAAATTTTCCTTTTTGTCATCATCCGTTGAATCGATGGAATCATCACTCAAATAGGTGTGAAAATCTCCACTGAGTATATCCAAAATTTCTTCATTTAATTTATGAACGTGCTCATTTTTAGGACAAAGAATTGAACGTTTAGATATATTTTTAATATTATCTATAGATATACTGTTTCCAAAAGGTAGCTTCAATAATAGATCTGTTACAAATCATTTAATGGAGGATTTCAATAATATTCATTCCTAAATGAAAACTGCTATCAAGTTTGCCATCTCCAAGTTTTACTAACCATTCACTATTAGCAGAATCCTCTGATCTCATATTTATTTTAAGAGACAACTTTCTGAAACATCCCCAAACACTACAGTACTTTAAACTTGTTTGTACTATGGCTGATTGCATAGCATGTGGCACAATACTGAGACATGCCGTGGTGTTATCCACATCTAGAAGGGTTCAGGAATCTGGAGAAGGGGCTGTGAGTAAATTAAATAAACTAGACATGAAATATAAATTTGGAAGGCATGTTTTTGGGGGAGCCAGGGAAGGCTTAGCTTTAGTAGCTAAGTTCTTCGAGTCTCTAGGCCCCTCGCTTTTTATTAATACATTTTGCCCTATAGCAAAGCAGATATACATATCAAAGGTTAGGTTTGGTAAACAGTAAGATTATTAGGTTGGGGGAACTGTCTCAGCTGTCTGGCAGCAGGCAATAATATATGCAGATTTTTAGGTTTGGGGAAATGCTTTCAGCTATTCCAGCAGCAGGTAATATGATTCAGTCCTGCTGAAGCCCCAAGGTTAATCAACCTTTTGATGAACTTGTTGCATTTATGACCCACTGGAATTAGCCTCCAGCATAGACATTGTTGAAAATCCCCTCCGAGAAGGAGAACTTTCCCACCAAATGCAACATTCAAATTCATAATTTCTCTTAGTAATCTATCTATGGTGTTTATAGCATGACTGGATGCCATGGTGCATTCATCAATAATGAGAAGTTGGGCCTTGTTAATGTTTTTAGCAACTTCACTCTTTATATCGAGTCTAGAAATTGAAGTTTCATTTAATGGAATTGGTAGTTTATATTGGGAATGAAAGGTTCTTCCATCAAGAAGTAAATTTGCAGCAATTCCTATAGATGCTGTGGGTAAAACAGTACCACCATGACCTCTAATATAATGTATTAAAACTTTATAAAGATATGTTTTTACACTACTGCCTGGACCATCCAAGAAACAGCATTTGGGGTGTACAGTTTGATCTTCAATGGTGATAGTTATAGTCTGAAAGGCTGATAACTGTTCATTGTTCAGAGAACTTATCAAAACCTCTGCCTGTTGTCGCTCGTGCGATTCATCACATGTAGTTGTATTCGTTAATAAAGGATAGTTTGAAAGTTTGAAATGCGAAAATTTCATTCCATGCAATGTGAATACTTCTTGAATTTCATTAAGGGCATGCATTTCAGAGTTCACACAGGCACCTTCTCTTTGGTGTAATTTCCAACAAAAATCTTCAATAAAATGAGATTGTCATTCCATAATTTGTCTGCATCAGAAGACATCCAAACATGCATATATATGCAAAAAGTTGCTGTAGTTGTTTGGACATATTAAGGATGATTGCATCGTCAATTGTATCTTTCCAGATAGTGTCATCAATTAATAATCCTCTATGTTTAGCAGCTTCACGAAATGTATCATAAATTACACCTCCTACAGTTCACAGATCAGCAAAACTTATCACACCTTTTACATGTAGAAGCAAAAGTCTAAGGTAATATTGTTCTGGTTCTCTAAAGCTCACAGTGAACTGTCTACCCAACACTTTATTCCCATCTTTTTTGGCATTTTCTCCATGAAGAATTATTAAACACATAATGTTGTGGAATCTCCTAATAATAATAATTACACATGTCAGAATTTTCTCTATTCAATAAAAATCAAGCCATCAAAGTTGAGTTATGCCTTTTAGCTCTATTTATAACTTCAGCAAAATCATCAGTATGAAAATACAAATTCTGATCATTTGGCAAATGAATAGCTATTCTTGTGATTGCATGAGATTGGTCATGCATTCGCATTGCAAAAAGTCTCCAAACAGCCTCAGGAGCACTCACATACCTGGAGTCAATGAAGTCCTGTACGTCATCATGATTGATAATATTTTTTTTCAGAAATTTGGATATTTGCACAATCGTGCCCTTGATAGATGTATTTAAATAAATATTTAACACTCTTAATCGATGCACAGACTTCACCGTTTATATGACAGTTATATTTAAGGCACAGATATGGGTTATAAGGGACAACGGCTGAATTCGTGAGAAATGGGGCTCCCTCCTCCCTGCTGTCAGGGTCTGGGGTGCAGGTGAATGGGATTCGGGGCTGTCAGGGCACCAACAGTAAGCTGACCAAGGTTGATTCCAGGAGGAATGGGGCAAGTGCCTTCCTGCTGTCAGGGTCCGGGGTGTGGGTATCCGGCTCCCTCCTCCCTCCTGTCAGGGTCAGGGGTGCGGGTGAACAGGATTCGGGGCTGTCAGGGCACCGACAACAAGGTCTGGGTCAGTGCTCGTCATAGCTACCGGCTGGTGGTCTGGTTATTGGACGTTCTGGTCGTTGTGCCATAATGGTTGCTGGGCTTTTATTATATAGGATAGGTAGCAAAATAAAAGGTATCTAGGAATAAATTGCACCAAAGATATGTGGAACCTTCATGGAGAGAATCATAAAACTTTATTGAAAGACATTTAAAAAATAAAGTCATATCATTTTCAAGGATAGAAATACTCAATAGCATTAACAAGTAATTTTTTCCCAAATTGATCAATAGATTCAATAAAGTTCCAGTAAAAATTCTTAAAGAAGTTTTTGTGAACCTTGAAAAACTTACTATAAAATTAAAATTGAGAAGCAAAAAGAGCCAAGAATGGCCAATGCATTCCTGAAGAACAACGTGTTGGGGGAACTGACCCTCCTGTAAAACTTACTGTACAGTGTATAGTTTTTAGACAAGGTGGCATTGGTGCAGATAAACAGGTCAATGCAACAAAGTGGAGAGTCCAGAAACAGATCCATCCATATATGAAAAGATATACAGTAGGTCCTCGGGTTACGTTGGAGATCCATTCCCATGGCACGATGTATTGTGATTTTCACTGTAAGTCAGAACCCACCTACATAAGCATCTATGTCACTCACATGGAGCACATACATAGCAGTAATGAAGTGAAGCAGTAAAAAAAAAAATTTAAAAGAATGATAACAATTCCTGACCTTTACTTGTGGTAAATAAATAATAAAAAACATAAAGCACATATGTGCATGTCAAAATGATGGAACTTTTTAAAAAAAAATAAATAAATGGGAGATGGCGACATAACCACGAAACGACATACGTCGAGTCCAATGTAACCTGAGGACTGTCTGTAATAGGAACGGTATATTTCAGAACAGTGGTGAAAAATGGGGCATTCAATAAAAAGTGCTGGGAAAACTGGCTGTTTTATAGCAAAAAAAGATTACTACTCATGCTATACACAAAAATCAACTCTAGAAAGATTAAAGACTGAAATGTTAAAGGTGAAAACTTACAACTTCAAGAAGAACCTACTGGAGAATGTCTTTATGACAGCTCTGGAGGAGGTGGGTATTGGGTGGGAGCGGAGTGACTGAGCAAAAAAAAAAAAAAAAGGAAAAAATAAAAGGTAAGACTTTTAAAACAAGAGACAAAGATAAAGGAAAAGCCTGATAAATTCAACTACTTTAAAAACAACTTCTGTTCATCAAAAGGGATACAATGAACATGAATAGATAATCCACAACCTGGCAGAAGATAATATCAATTCCATATACCTGACATGGGCTGAATTTCCAGAATATACACAGAATATCTAACGTCAATAAGAAAAAGATAAACATACAGTCCAGCTCATCTAGTGGCTTTGGCAGTGTCTGTGGCAGGGCCCTACAGACAAACACGAGTGCAGGCCTTTAGGCTTTTGAGCAAAGCTCTGCCTCCTCTCCAGGAAACCATTCCCTTGATAATGACCTTCTGGCTTCCTAATGGACCTTAAAAGGGATTGAACGTTGACCATAGGTCACCAAGTTACCATGTGACCTGAGGTGCCCAGCATGGACACTATGAGGAAGAGGCACACTTCTAGTTGTTTCTGTTATTTTTTCCTGGCAAGCATGGTCTTGTGGATGTTGTTTCTCATGGCAGCTGTAGTAGAGACCTCAGTGTCTCTTCCAAACTGTGGGTGCTGAACGAGGTCATGGTGGCTCAGATAGCATCTGAGGTACTGTGTTCCTTGAACCCAGCCTTTGAGATGATGGCTACCCAAGCCTCTAACTTCCTGAATGTGGCAACCGTGTGCTCTTTGGTGGGCCAGTTTCATCGCATCGTTCTGGGAGTTGTTCTTGGAGGCAAAAACTGAGTGAGTCAGTTCAGGTCATCCAGGAAGCAGATGTCAAAATGGAATTAGATGTATAAGAGATTTTTTTTGGGGGGAAATGCCAAGAGGGAGGCAGCAGGTGCGGGCAGAGAGAGCTTCATGATGGAGTTCTGACATCTAGAGGGAAGGAAGGAGAACTGGGCCGGAAGAGCCCTGGACTGCAGTGTAGGTCTGAGAAAATCTTGGCCAGGCTGATGGGATGCTCTGAGCAAATACTTTGTTAGAGGAGCCTGGCACTAGGCGGGAATAGCACGGTCTAGAAGCCTGCTGTGCTCCGGCCCTGGAATGCGTGGCCTCGTGTGCATGCTGCATTGGCCACTGACTGTGGCAGCTGGAGGCTGTCAGCCAGCGAATGTTCCTTGGAGCAGTTTCTTTCTCAAGAGAGATCTGAGCAGCACACTCCTGTGGCTGCGTTGTTCAGCCTGGAGGCATCTCCTCCTATTTTTTTCAATGACTTTTTAAATAGAGTATCTAAATTCTGTTTTAAATCACTCTCTGCTTAAACTAGCTGGTATAGTTTCTGTTGTCTGCAGTTTAACCCTGACCAATATAACATTCAGAGGTTATATTGGTCAGGGTTAAAGCTTAGCAGAGTATTTGGCATATTTTAGATGATCAGTACATATTTCTTGTATAAATGGATTTAAGTGGAATGGCTAAAAGCCTTTTAAAAATATTTTATTCATTTTTACAGTGAGAGGATGGGAGAGGGATAGAGAGATAGAAACATCGATGAGAGAGAAAGTCATTGATTGGCTGCCTTTTGCACCCCCCCGCCCCCGCCCCCGCCCGCACTGGGGATCGAGCCTGCAACCTGGGCATATGCCCTGATCAGGAATCAACCAACGACCTCTTGGTTCCTGGGTTGACGCTCAACTGCTGAGCCACATCAGCCGTGCATAAAAGCCTTTTAAGAACAGGATATTTAATACTTAATTGCTGATGGTTTGCTTTGCTGCAAACAATCCTTTGAGCAAAATCTAATAGTCTCTCAGTACTAGGTATAGGGATGATGTGAGGAAGTAAAGAAGTGGGTAGCAAAGGGAAATGATGCTGTGTTGAGGCAGCAGGAGGGGTCCCCATCCCAGGGTTCCAGGCTGTGGCTGGAGTGAACAACAATCTGTCTTGGTGCAGAGAAGCTGCTGCAGCTTGAGTTCCAAGCAGGAGCTGATCAAAGGAAAAATATGCTGGAAGGAAGTCACCTTACAATGGGTGATGGGTGGCAGCAGATGCTGATATCTGGGCTTATATGCAAACCCATGAATTCTATATATATCTGTATAGCTCTTCTTAAAAAACCAGCCATAGGAGACACCTCCTTTTTTCTCTTTTGCTGTTGTCCCAAGGGATCTTCCGTTATTATTATTTTTTTTTTTAGCTGAGCAGTCCCCTAAAACAGAAGGATTAGGGCAAACACCCCAATTCAGTTCACTCTTGGGGAGGCTTGGTGTGTTTATAAAATCTCAGCTGTTTTCTGAGAACTATGTTTAAAACACTATGAACTCTACTCTCAAATTTCAAAGGATATTGAATATAATAAAGACAAATATTCCTGAAAGAGGCAGATCTCAATGAAGTCTTGCTGAAAAATTCCAGAGCAAAGGTGAAAACACACTTAACATATCAAGACTTCTAAAATTAAAATTTAGTCAGCGCTTCTGTTTGCTGAGAAAACTACAGGAAAAGTAGGTGGAAGTGGTCATTTGTCCAGATGACAAACGCTTAAGAACAAGTGCAGTAATCAAAGATTCTCCTCCACAAATCTCAGGCTAATGCAGCCGGGTTTCCTAGTCAGGCATTCTTCACTCCTGGTCCCGAACCACCCAGGCCGGAGAAACGGATCTAGTGTTTACCTTTGCCAAGCAGTGTTTAATATTTCAGTTGAAGGGCTGTGGAATCTCACTTGAAAAGGAGGACAAATTTAAACCAGTGTCCAATTCTCAACCTTCCTTTTTTCTTTCCCTCACAGTGGCCAGGTATTTCCTGCAGCCCAGTGCTTTGGTTCATTATTATGTCTAATTACAACTAATTCCGACAATGAATGAAGGGACGGCAGCCTCCACATATATAATTTAGACAAAATTATTTATTTATTATAAAGTTAATTCTTTAATATTGTAACATAGCCAATGAGTGTTAAAATGTCCAATTATCTCTTAAATGTTATAGGGCTTTTTAGTCTCACAGTTTGTTCAAATCAAGATCTAAACAAGGTCCTTGCATTATAGTTGGTATGTATACAGGGTGTTTCCCCACAATGTATACACACTTTGAATAATTTATTAAGGCAGTGCTTATTAAAAATATATTTCATTTTCAAAATGTAATAGAAATCAGCTGTTAAAGTGTGTATACGTTTTTTTGAATAACCTGTATATATTTAATCCTCTTTTTATCTACAGATTCTTCTCCATCCCTTTGTCTCTGTCTCTGTCCCTCTTCCTCTGTGTCTCTGTGCAGTTTATTTGTTTAAGAAATGAAACAATTGTTCTGTAGAGGTTTCATAGTCTGGATCTTGCTGATAGCATCCTTGGAAGGTCTCTTAGCACATTCCTCTGCTCTTTGTATTGCCTATAAACTGGTCAGTGGTTGGAGGTTTGATTACACCCACATCTGCCTTTTGGCGAGACGCCTTCTGGTGCTGTGTGCTTCCAGCAGGAGGAGCATCCTATCTAGTTGCCTCTTTTTCTTGTCAGCTATTGGGGATCACTGACTAGATTCAATAATTTATGAGATGGACTCTGATTTTTTATTTTAAAATAATTATGAACTCACAGGAAGTTACAAAAATAGAACAGAGAGTCACATGTACCCTTCATCCAACTTCCCTCAGCTATAAAAGTTACTTCTTTATATAACCCAAGTTCAGTATCAAAACTAGGAAATTGACACCAGTACCATAGCAATTGGTTTTTAAAAGTTTTCTGATAAGAACATTTTTCCTTTACAAGTCCAGTGAAAGAATTAAAATAAAAACTGTCCGTGATTTGATTAATTAGATGTGAGTTTCACAATTCTGTTCCACCTCAAAATAAAGATTTTTCTCTGAAAGTTAAATTATGAAGCTAGGTTTAAAATACATCAAAGCTAGCTTTATTTTGGTCTGAAGACAGCACTGGCACCGTGCGATCCTGTTCCAGGAGATTTATTTGTAATTCAATGGTATAAATTTGGATCCTGGGTGTCCAGGAAAAACATGCCCAAGGCCCACTTTCTTTTTGTTAGATGCAAAAGAAACAGCCTTTCAGAGGTGAGGTCACCTCTCTTTTCCTTGAAATTCAGGGAATGCACTTATATCATGATTTCATGGAGAAGTAGCACATCTACAGTTACAGGAAGGACAGAAGCATTTTCAAGTGCTTTCTAAATTACAAAATACTTTAGTTAAATAAAACTACACTTGTTACAGGGTGTCGGAGCATAAGTCAATGGCATATTTTTTTCTTGGAATAGAAATCCTTTCCTTCGTTACAGTAGAAGAAAACTTGGCAGTTTGGACATGTTAATAGTGCTGCTTATAGTAGTTTAAACATCACTACTTGCTGAGACATGTATGAAGACTCTTGTCTAGTTTTAAAATTTAAAGTTATTCTTTAAGATTTATAACTTGCAAAAGCCGGAAGAAATTATAGAGAGCATATGGGCTACCTGGTCAGAAGGACTGAAGCTCAGAGAGGTGAAGTGATTTGCTCAGGGTCACCCAGCTAGCCAATGGCTGGGCCAGTGAGGTTGTGGTTCTGACAAGCCAGGACTGGGGGCAGGTGAGGCAGCAAGTGTCAAGGTACAGAGGCCAAGAGACTGTGCTATATTCAATGACCTGCCAGGGCACTCTACGTTCCTGGAGGGCCGGGGCCATGTCTTACTGTTCACTGTTGTATCTTTAGTGCTTACTCTATATAGCATGTGGCCCAGAGAAGGCGTGTGGGCATTCATGAGTTGACTAATGTGGCTAGGATAGGATTTGTATGGGGCGGGGGCGGGGGGGTGATGGGAAAGGAGACTGAAAGTGCTGGTAGGGACAAATGATCATGCATGTTGTACACCATGTTAAAAAGGGTTTGAACGTTGTGTTGGTGAATGATAGCCCTGAGGAATTTTAATGCAGCATAATCAAATGACCATTTTAGAAAGATCATTTGACAACAGTGGAAAGATGAGCAGCTAGAGGCTGATGAGGCTGGAGCAGAGATCCCACATAGAGAGCTATTGGGGGGAGGAAGGAGCAACGATAGATTCTGAACTAAGGCAGTGACATGGAGCATGGAGCTTACAGAGTTGCATTTGGAAGGTGCTTAGTACATAGAATTGGTCCAAGAGTGACTCACTGTAGAGGGGGAGGCTGAGAGGAGAGAGGGCTAGTACCTATGTTTCTGGTTTGGGTGTGGTTGATGGTGTTTTACCTGTTAAGATAAGGAAGGCAGGCTTGCTGAGGGGAAGATGAGGAGTTTAAATGTGGAGGTGACAGATGTAGGTCTGGAGCTCAGGGAAATGCCAGCCTCTCAGGGATGAGATAGTAGAGTGGAAGTTTATAAATTTAAATGCATTTTAAAAGCGTTTCCTCTACACAATATAGATTTCAGTGAACTTCGCACATTAACAACAGACTCAACCACTGAGCCATGCCGGCTGGGCTCTCACTCCTTCTTTATAAAAACCTCTGCCTGCACTAAGGTGGGGAGATGGGCTTTGGACAAGAGTCCCCCATCTTTTCAGGTGGTTGACACTTGAATAAACCTCTTTCCCTTTTTTTTTTTTTTTTACCAGCACCTGTGTCATGAGGTTGGCTTTTGTGGTGGCAGGCAGTTGAACTTTGGTTTAGGTTACAAAAGTTCTCAGAAAGGCTTCTGGGAAATATCTTTATTCCTTGATAAAAAAAGAGTCACAAGGAGATTTTTCTCCACCTTGGTTGCTTTCCTCACATCCCCAACTTTTTGCCTTTGAAGACAATTACTGATTTTTGGAGATTGTAACCACTTTGAGACCATAAGGCTACAGGCATAAGGATGGGAAGTCAACATGCAAAGTATATTAGTCAATTTTTCTAACAAACCTTGAAATCTCAGTGCATTACAACAATAAACATTTATTTTCTTGCTTAAAAGTGTGCAAGTCACCTCTGGCTCTGCTGGTTTTGGTTCCAAACTGTGAGTTCAGGTTCAAGTCTATTCTATATATTTCCTCATTCTTCTGTGTCAGTGGCTTCCAAGTTCTTCTTATGGTGGATCACAGTAGTGCCTGAGAGTGAGATATCTCTTAAGAACTTGGCCTAGAACTAGCACACACAGTTCCTCCCACATACATTCAATTGGCTAATGCATGTTGCAAATCCAAGTCCAACATTAACCCATTCTAGCACGCTGCAGGGTTACACTGCAGAGGAGAGCGAACGGCTGAGAACAATAATCCAGGATAAAGGAGCAGAAGGATAAAAAGACCCTGGGTCCTTGATGACAACGTGGAACAGCTGAACCAATATTGGCACTAGTTTCATCCAGACTTCAGTTATGTGATAAAAACGAGGCCCTATTCATTTAAAGCACAATTTCTACTTGCAGCTGAAAACATTTCAAAATGATAAAATGCAGCTGGGTTCCAATGTAACTATTTATTGATGGGCATTTAAGTGGTTTCTAATTTACCATTATTGCAAATAATGCTACAATACACATTTGACATAACACTTGACCAAATGTGTTTGTATTTCTTTCAGATAGATCCCCAGATATGGAATTGCTGGGTGAAAGCATATTTACATCTTAAATTTTGGTAGATAATATCAAATTGCTCACTATAGGACTTTGTCAGTTCATTCTTTATACCATTACTAATCCTGATAGCATCACATTAAAAAAAATAGTTACAATCTGATGGGTGAAATACACTTCTGATTCATTTGCATTATTATGCCTAGTGAAGTTGAATGGCTTTTTATATATTTATTGGCCATTTGTATTTCTTATTGTGTGACCTGCATATTCATACCCTTTGCTCATTTTTCTACTGTGTATTTTTTCTCTTAGTAATTGATAGGGGATAATTTTATTTTATACTTTTAATCCTTTGTTTTAAATATGTGATAAACATGTTCTGTCATTTATTTGTCTTTTCTTTAAACATTTTTAAATTAAATATTACAGCTATAAAAGAGTATACTAGTATATGAAATGTTTTTAAGTGCTGAAGAATGACATTACAATAAATTCCCAGGAATTCATGACCCCGCTAAAGAACTTGTACTTTCTCATTACCTTTGAAGTCCCCTGTGCATCCCTCCTGTCCCAACCTCTTCTCTCCACATTCAGAGTAACATGAATTAGTCTGTGTGTATAATGAATTTCTTATGTCCTTGCTTTTCTTTATAGTTTTGCTACATGTATCTGTCTCCACAAACAATATATTGTTTTATTTACATGTTTTTGACCTTTATAGTAATGGAATCATAAGTATTCTTTGGTGAGTTGCGTGATATAAAACTTGCTTCTAAGATTCACCCACTTTGTTGCATGTAGCTGTAATCCACAGCAGCAAAGAATTCCATGATATGAAATAGTATAATTGATTTATCCAGTCCTCTATTGATGACCATTGAGTTAGTTCTGCTTTTCTCCCTTAGAAAACAGTAGTGCTCTGCACATTCTCATACTTGGTTCCCATGGGTAGGCGGTTCTCTAGTTTATCTAGGAGTGGAGCTAACACACACCTTCAGCCTCACTAGATGATGTCAAAGTGAATCTACCAATTTACACTCCTACCAGCAGATAGAACTGTTTCTGTTATTCCACCTCCCAGCCAGTGCTTGATAATGTGATTAAAAATTTTTGCAAATCTGGCCAGAGTACAGTCATATCTTACTCTGGTTTTTAAAAAATCCTCACATGAGGATATATTCCTTAATAATTTTTAGAGAGGGAAGGAGGGAGAGAGAGAGAGAGAGACATCGATGTGATAGTTGCCTCCCATACATGCCCAATTGGGGATTGAATCCGTAACCTAGGTATGTGCCCTGACCGGTGTTTATTGTGTGCCAGGAACTTTTGTATGTTAATGCTGACCTCCATGACAATCTACTAGAAATATATTGTGTGAAAGTATATATCTGTACAATGGTGATCACCACTATTGTGATCTCTTTTTACAGATAAGAAAATTGAGGCAGAGTCAGGTTAAGTAATTCATCATAACACTGCTGAGACAAGATTTGAACCCAGGAGGACTGTGTCTAGGTCCGTCGCCTTAAGTTTTACTGTCTCAACTTTGCCTTTCAATTACAACAGTAGGAACATCCACACTTTCCATCTTGTCTTCCATAATATTTTTGCTCTACTAATTCCCTTAGCAAATCTTTTTAAATAGAGCCTGAAAATGCCATCCAACATACTGCCCAACATATTAAAAGTTGAGATCAGTGGCATCTAAATTTACAAATTGAAGGACAAGCTTGTTTTATTGATGGTGGTTTGAATCCTGAAATAGTTGTATGTATGCATATGTCAAAAAAGTGTTATTTAAAAAAGCAAGTGAGAGAGACAGAGAGAGCCTCACATATACACAAACTCCGCAGTGATAAACTGGAAAATTCAGTGATGTTAATCCTCTTAAGGAATGGATTATCTTCTTTAGTCTTTGAATGTTCATACTGATATTTAGAGTAGTGTATCCTCATGAACCTGTTCTATTAGATGCTGGTTTACAATTATGCTTCCGTTGTGCTTCTGTCCTCCCTGAGGAAGGGAGAGATGATGGATTCAGCATAAAGCTGGACCTCACTGTATAAGTAAGTAGTCTGACCGCTGTGCACATCAGGATAGCTTTCATGATACATAGAGGTAACACAATGGAAATCACAGTTCAGAAATCCAATTTATCTCGCTGTGAATAGAATTGCCTCCAATACAGACAACAATTAGTTTTGTTCCATAACACTGTTATAGGAATGTGACATTGAAAAACTGCTTGCCATCTATTAAAGCCTTCCTCTACCACGGGTTCATGCCACGAAGGGAAAAAATGTTAATTCTACGTAAGTGAAAACACATAAAAGCGTTTTTGTACAAAGAGCAGCCAAAAGGTCAGGATACAACTGCTGAGGTAATGAAGTGAAGGCTTCCCTGAAACTTCTAGTTGCTTATACATTCTATTAAAGTTGCAAAATTCTGCTGATTCTTGTTTCTCAAAACCCCTGGGGTTGCGGCTCAGTCGCATTATGGATTAAGTGGGGAATGATGCCAGCCTTTAATGTTTCCTCGAATTGCACCAGAGCCTGCCTGCCGCGGATGCTCCTGCCGGCCTTGGCTCTCCTTTTTGGCTCCAGCATCCTCTTCTACTTCTCTCGACATCACCAGTCAAATCACTTCACTGCTTACACTATTACATAGAAAATCCCTGAGATGCACCTTCACATTCATTGTGAGAATAAAAGAAGCCTCTGCTCTGGAGTACTTTAGAAATTAAAACAACAACAACAACAACAACAACAACAACAACAACAACAACAAAAATCCCCAGCAGCCCTGAAATATGGGCAAATCTGTAGGTAGGCACACATCTATAGGTAAGCATACTTCAAAAGAAAAAATCCATAGTTTAATAAGATTGGACTCAGACATCTTGCAACTCAACTGAATATGAGTTTATTGCTCACCTATGAGGGGCAGGCACTATCCAGGGAGAACACGGTATAGTGGGAAGAGCATGAGATCTGGGGTGGGGCAAACTTGAGTGGGAATCCAAACTGCAACATTTACCAGCTCTGTGAGCCTGGGCAAATACTGAATATGTCCTCATTCTAAATGGGGATAATAGCTATCTTGTATGGTTATTGTGAGGATTAGTCATTATGTATACAACGTGATTGGCACATCTTAAGTATTAAGTGCTTGCTAATATTATTAGGCTATGTGAAGCAAAGAAAGATGAGACTTAGTTCCCATCCTTAAGTAGCCCATTCTAGAAGAAGAGAGAAAATGTGCACAAATATCTATGCTTCAAGGTGAGAGGGATAAAGGCTATGAGGAGCTTCAAAATGCCTCGATGTGGGTGCTATGGAGATAAACTATTGGCTGGGATATTGTAACAACCTCCTACCCCATCTGCTTGACTTGTCTTGCCCCCTCCAATCTACTCCTCACAACAGCCAACATGTTCTTTCTCAAATGCAAATCTGACTATGCTTAAAAATAATCATGGATTCTCATTTTCTTTGGGATAAATTGTTCAATATATGAATTTCTGCTTAATTCTCCAGTTTCATCTCTTTTCCTCCACTTCTCTCATTCCCAAACATATACTTCATGTGCTAGTCCTACTAAACATTTTTTTAAATTTAGTAAATCTTTATTGTTCAGATTATTACAATTGTTTCTCCTTCCCCCCTCCCCATATCTCCCCTCCACCCGGTTCTCACCCCCCCCCCCGTGCACTTACCTCCCCCCTGCTGTCCTCATCCATAGGTGTATGATTTTTGTCCAGTCTCTTCCTGTACTCCCCACACAGACACCCCTTTCCCCCTGAGAATTATCAATCCACTCCCATTCTATGTCCCTGATTCTATTATATTCACCAGTTTATTCTGTTCCTCAGATTTTTAATTCACTTGACTTTTAGATTCACTTGTTGATAGATATGTATTTGTTGTTCATAATTTTTATCTTTACTTTTTTCTTCTTTTTCCTCTTTTTAAAGAATACCTTTCAGCATTTCATATAATACTGGTTTGGTGGTGATGAAGTCCTTTAGCTTTTTCTTATCTGTGAAGCTCTTTATCTGCCCTTCAATTCTGAATGATAGCTTTGCTGGGTAGAGTCATCTTGGTTGTAGGTTCTTGCTATTCATCACTTTGAATATTTCTTGCCACTCCCATCTGGCCTGCATAGTTTCTGTTGAGAAATCAGCTGATAGTCGTATGGGTGCTCCCTTGTAGGTAACTAACTGTTTTTCTCTTGCTGCTTATAAGATTCTCTCTTTGTCTTTTGCTCTTGGCATTTTAATTATGATGTGTCTTGGTGTGGTCCTCTTTGGACTCCTTTTGTTTGGGGTTCTGTGTGCTTCCTGGACTTGTAAGTCTATTTCTTTCACCAGGTGCGGGAAGTTTTCTGTCATTATTTCTTCAAATAGGTTTTCAGTATCTTGCTCTTGCTCTTCTTCTGGCACCCCCATAATTCTGATGTTGGTATGCTTGAAGTTGTCTCAGAGGCTTCTTACACTATCTTCAACTTTCTGAATTCTCTTCTCTTCTTGCTTCTCTGGAGGAGTGTCCTTTGCCTCTTTGTATTCCAAATCTTTGAGTTGATTCTTGCATTCCTCTAATCTGTTGTTGGGTCTCTGTATAATATTTTTTATTTCAGTCAGTGTATGTTTAATTTCTAGTTGATCCTTTTTCATATCCTTGAGGGTCTCATTAAATTTATTGGCCTTTTCCAGGAAATTCTTGAAAAACCTTATAACCATGGTTTTGAACTCTATGTCCAGTCATTTGTTCTCCTCCATTTCTTTTGTTTGTGATCTGTTTCCTTGTCTCCTCATTTTCGCTGCTTCCTTGAGTTGGTAGGGTAGCTTTGTGTAGTAGGTGTCCTATTGGTTCAATGGGTCAGCCTCCCAGTTACCTGAGGTGGACACTCTTGGTGCACCCCTTTGTGGACTGTGTGTACAGCCTTGTTATAGTTAAGTCTTGATTGTTGTTGGTGTCACTGGGAGGAATTGACCTCCAGGCCAATTGGCTGCGAGGACCCGCTGTGTCTATAATGGGAGAATTGCTGTGCTGGAGACACGTTTATGAGGCAGGACTTGTTCCAGTAGGGCTTTGGTGCTCACTGAGTCTGCCTCTTGAATGTGTCCCTGATGAGAGTAGTTGAAATGTGGTGTCGTCTCACACTGACCACTAGATACACTAGTTTGTGGATCTCCAATGGGGTGCAGGTCAGCTACTGTCTGAGGCCACCGAGCAGGAGCTACAGCAAGAACTACAGTTTTCTCCTCTTTGCTTGGGGTTTGGCGGTTTTGGAGCAGTCTGACTGGAGCTTCAGTTGATTTGGTTAAGCTGCCACAAGGCAGGCCATTTATATGCAAAAGCCGCTGTGTGGAGCCTGGGCGGGTTTGTAGAATGTGTGGGGTGGGGTCTCAGGGCGGGGTGGGGTCTCAGGGCATCACTAGGCTAGGGCGTGGCAAACGGCGATGGCTGCTGTCAGCCGTCTCTGCCTTTCCGCGTTTCCAAGTCCTTGCGTTCCACGCTCCAGTGCAGTAAACAATGATTGCTGGGTGCACCTCTGCAAAAAAGTCATTCTCACTTTCCGACCCGATGGCCGACAGTCCAGCTTCTCCCCGTAGGCGTCTGGGTCCCCCCCATGTCCCCAGAAACTGGATTTCAGAGTGATTGGGAGCTTGTCTCCCTTCGGGTATAAAAAAAGCCACGCGCCCAGTCGCCAGCCACCAGCCCGATTCGTGTGCCTCCGGACCTCAGCTTTTCAGCGTTTGTGCTCCTTTCTCTTTCCTTCTTAGCTGTAAAACTTCCACTCAGCCAGCTTTCCCATGGTTCTGGGTGGTAGACGTTTTTGTCTTTTAGTTGTAGTTTTGAAATTGTTGTGCGAGGCGGCAGTTTAGTTGTTTACCTTTGCCGCCATCTTGGTTCCTCCCTCCTACTAAACATTTTTCAGATCTGTATTAGTCAGGGTTCTCCAGAGAAACAGAACCAAAAGTGTATGTATATATGTGTTATAATAGTAAATTATTATTATTATTATTATTATTATGATTATTATTATTATTATTAGGATTGGCTCCCGTGATTATGGAGGCCGACAAGTCCCAAGATCTGCAGTCAGAAAGCTGGAGATCTAGGAGAGCCAGTGTGTAGCTCTAGTCTGAATCCAAAGGCCTGAGAAATAGGATAGCTGATGGTGCAAGTTCCAGTCTGAAATGGCCAGGCAGGTGAAATTCTCTCTTAGTTAGCCTTTTGTTCTATTCAGGTCTTCAATTGATTGGATAAGGCCCACCCACATGAGGATGGCAATCTGCTTTACTCAGTCTACCAATTCAAATATTAATCTCATTCAGAAACACCCTCACAGACACACCCATAATAATGTTTGATCAAATGTCTGGGCACCCCATGACCCAGTCAAATGGACACATGAGATTAACCATCACAATTTTCAAGAATATGCCTTGTTCTCATTTATGTCTGTTTTTTTTGCACATGCTGTTTCCTATGCCTAGACTACTCTTTGTCTCTTGACCCCTGGTTCACTCCTAAGGTATCTCTAGGTTTCAGTGCACAAATCACTCCTTCTAGGCTGAGTTAGGTCTCTTTCTTATATCTTCCGGTTCCCCTATCAGAGCACGCTTCTTTGTGCATTGTAATTTCCTCTTTGCTTGTCTCTGTCACATAGAGTGTCAGCTCAGAGAGAATCAAGAACTTGTCTTTATTGCTTCTACAATATCTTCTGTGTGTAGCACAGGATCCATCTAGCACATTGAGGTCATCCAATAGTTATTTGTTAAATGAATGAATGAATAGACTTAGTGGAGCAGATGGCAGTTGATATAGTATTTAGAGGAAAGATTTCAGAAGAAATATAATACCCAATTTGGGGAAAACAGTAACAGGGAGTACTAAAATATTCACCATGAATTTAAGACTTCAGATGCTTATAGAGAGATTCTGAAAGCCAAAGGTCATTTTCCTAAAATGAAAGTAATTATAGCCATCCAGGAGGCAAGGGCTTTTAAAAAATCACATTTGAAAAAACTTTTCTTTTAAATTTTTGTTATTAAAAAATTCAAGCATATAGAGGTTGAAAAATAGTGTAGTGAAGCTCTACATACTCATCTTAAATAAATATTACCATGTTTGCTTTTCCCCCTTTGGCTGAAGAATTTTAAAGCAAATCTTGCACAATCTGATATTTTTTGTCCTTAAATATTTCAACATATTTTTATATCTTTACAAATAAGGAAATTTTCTACTTAACCACTCTACCATTATAATGTCCAACAAAATTAGCGATATTTCCTCATTATTTAATACTCAGTCCATTTTTTAATTTCCTTGGTGTTCTTTTTTATTTTAAGAATTGTTTTGTTTAAGTCAGAATACAAATAAGGTGTACACATTTGATTATTGTGCCTCTGGAGTATTTTTTTAATATTTAAAAGTATCCTTAACCCCCTTTTCACTTATGCCATTTACTTGTTGAAAAGACCAGGTTAGTTGTCATGGAGAATACCTTTCATTCTGATTTATATGATTGCTTCTGAATGATGGCATTTAACATGGTTTTATTTTCTTATATTTCTCATAAACTGAAAGTTAGAGCTACATACTTGATTAATTTCAGGTTCAACATTTTCGACAAGAATACTTCATAGGTGTATATGAGTACTTCATACTACACCATATCAGGAGGCAAATGTTGTCTTCTAGTTTTAAGGATGCAAAGAATGATCATCTGATCCTACTGTTGTAAAGTTGCATTTCCTCCCTTAAGCTCAGCAAATAATCAATGGGGTGTTACTTGGTAGCCTATGAATGTCAGTTATCATTATTCTTTCACTTAATTGTTTTAGCAACACTTAATGGTTGCCTGAATAATTATTCCACTAGGGCCTAGTGACTAGGGGTTGTAAAATGGTGATTTTTTTAGTGCTGAAATTCCTACTACATTTATTAGTTAAGATTCTTTTGTAAAGAAGAGCTTTCTCAGCAATATGGACGTTCCTTGAAAAATTAAACATGGACCAAAAAAAAATTAAAACTGGGAACTGCATTATGATCCAATGATTTCACTTCTGGGTATATATCAGAAGAAATCCAAAACACTAATTTGAAAGAACATATGTTCCCCTATGCTCATTGCAGCGTTATTTACAATAGCCAAGATATGGAAACAACCCAAGTGCCCATCAAAAGTGGTGGTACATATATACAACGAAATATTACTCTGCAATGAAAAAATGAAATCTTACCATATGTGACAGCATGGATAGATCTAGAGGGTATTATGTTAAGTGAAATGTCAGATAGAGAAAGAAAAATACCATATGATGTCACTTATATATGGAATCTAAAGAGCAAAATAAATGAACAAACAAAATAGAAGTAGACTCATAGATACAGAGAATAGACTGATGGTTGCCAGAGGGGAGGGAGATTGGGCAATTGGGTGAAAAAGGTGATGTACTAATTCGGCCTGGCTGTCATGGCTCAGTGGTTGAGCATCAACCTATGAACCAGGAGGTCATGGTTCAATTCCTGGTCAGGGCACATGCCTGGGTTGTGGTCTCAAACCCCAGTATGGGCATGCAGGATGCAGCCAATCAATTATTCTCTCTCATCACTGATGTTTCTACTTCTCTCTCCCTTTCCCTTCCTCCCTGAAATAATAATTAAAAAAAATCCTATATAATAAAAGCCTAATATGCTAAGTGTCCAGTTGTCTGGTCATCTGTTCAACCAATCAAAGCATAATATGCTAATGACATGCTAAGGCTACTCAACTGCTCACTATGACGTGCACTGACCTGGGGGGCAGATCCTCCGACCGGTAGGTTAGCTTGCTGCTGGGGTTCGCCAATCGGGACTTTGAAAGATGGGCCGGACATGCCCTAGAACTCTCCTGCGGTCCCTCTCTGGCTAGCCAACTTCTCCTGTGCCCTCTGGCAATTTGGGATCCCTCAGGGGATGTTGGAGAGCTAGTTTCGTGCCAATCCCCCAGGCTTGCGGAGGGGTGGGGGTCCCTCAGCCCGGCCTGTGCCCTCTTGCAGTCCGGGGCTCTCCCAGTCTGGGACCCCTCACTCCTTACTGTCCACCTGCAATGGAGGCGGGAAAGGCTCCTGCCACTGCTGCTGCGCTCACCAGACTTGAGCCCGGCTTCTGGCTGAGTGGTGCTCCCCCTGTGGGAACTTACTGACCACCAGGGAGCAGCTCCTGCATTGAGCATCTGCCCCTGGTGGTCAGTGCATGTCATAGCAACTGGTCATTCTGCCATTTGGTCAATTTGCATATTATGCTTTTATTATATAGAATATACACTGAGTGGCCAGATTATTATGATCTCTGAATGCATAATAATCTGGCCACTCAGTGTATAGCCTATATAATAAAAGGCTAATATGCAAATTGTCCCCTCGACCAGGAGTTCAACCAGCAGGCAGGCCAGCCAACCGCCCATGTACCCTCCCCATGGCCAGGCTGGCTGGACCCCACCCATGCACGAATTCATGCACTGGGCCTCTAATATATATACACTGAGTGGCCAAATTATTATGTGTTCAGAGATCATAATAATCTGGCCACTCAGTGTATATATATGTACTAATTGGTAGTTATAATATAGTCAAGGGCATATAATGTACATTATAGGGAATATAGTCAATAATGTTGTAGTAACTATGAATGGGGCCAGGTGGGTACTTGAAATATAGGGGGAACACTTTGTAAAGTACATGATTGCCTAGCCACTATGCTATATACCTGAAACTAGTACAAAATAATATTGAATGTGAACTGTAATTGAAAAATAAAATAAAAATATAAAAAATATGAGTAGAAAAAAAAGAAGAGCTTTCTCTTATCAACTGGAGCCATTTGGTATACTGAAAGAAAGTTTTTTTTGTTTTTTTTTTAAAGAAGGGAAGGTAAATTCTAAGTTCATTTTCCTCAAAGGTTTTTCTGTCTCTAAAAAAAATTTCATCATGGATTTTGATATATTCAGTGTATTTCAACCAATTGCAATCATTATTCATTTTGATACTCAAATTGTCCCATCCCTGGCCAGTGGGAGTCCTCTGAAGGTACTTTCTGTGACGTTGAATACCTTTAAACTTAGATGGCTTCCTTGCTTTCCAGAGCAACAAAATGCTCCAAGCTCATCTCATCTAATTTCCTGCTGCAGACCTGTAATCAGCTTTTCCCCAAGGAGTCCTGGTTCATTTTTGTGGTTTATTATATTTGAGTCCCAAATCTGTTCAGCAGGGGTGTTCATTACTGGGCCATTACTGCTTTCAAGCTCTAGAGTTTTTACTTTAAAAAAATTTACACATTTGCCTTTTTTCTCTTACACTGAAAATCTTAATTTCTAATAACAACAGGTATGTTTTTCATATCATTATCATATTATATATTTAAATACTTAAAACTACCAATACCAATATTACTGCTAGCGATTAGACTACCGGATAAAGTTTAAGTTTTTCTTTTTCTTTTTTGTCTTTGGACTATATCTCATTAAATAAGTGTGGCTCAAATACTGTGTTTTAAAAATATTTGCATGGTTTCTTTTCTCTGTGTGGTAAACTATCTTTTCTAATGACTTATAAACCACCACTAATGAGCCTTCATTATACTTGAAAAAGCAAGTTACAAAGGTTTTCATTCTAAAAGACTTAGTTCCTGGTGTGGAGGGGTGCTAGAGATTAGAATTGTATTCTAAATTAATTAGTTGGAGCAACAACACTAACAATGACAACAAAAACCCAAAGAAAAATCTGTTTTGTAAAATGTGGTCACAAAACAGATTCTCTCTTATGAGCCTTGTCAAAGAGTGGAGAATGACAGATGTAGAGTTTTCTGCCTGTGTGAATTATTGGGCTTCTTGGTTAATGCAAGGACTTCTGTGAGTTTCTTAATACACAGAAACCTATTGATTATAACAGATTTTCTATCGCCTTCTTGGTTTCCAGGTCATTTTGGCATAAGCATGTACTGAGCAGAGGGTAGGAAGTGGTTGGGTTACAAGGCAGTTGTCTTTCACAGTGTTGATAGCCAGGATGGAGATGCCTGGTGATTCTACTGATTCACTAGGGTATCTTTTGAGTACAGCGTGGGTAGGAGGAGTGAGAGAGAAATCAGATTAATCCTAGGGAAAGGAGATGGAAAGAGAAAGGAGGGATAGGAACATAAAAATTATTACAGCTCTTTCCTACTATACCAGACACGGAGATCAGCAATTTAGTTAATGTAAATAGGTATCAGAACTCAAATCACTTTCACACTATCTCTTTAGAATACACTGGAGGATATGTATTATCAATACAGTCGTTTTAACAAAAAAATTTAGCTTCTTACTGAGTCTTGTATAATATAGTTATCTGTTAAATTAAACATTTTCTTAGGCTAGATGTGTACTTTGGGTTGAGGCCGAGATGTGTACAAGTATCCACTCCATGATTTTGTAAAGAAATAATTAGTTACATCAGTATTGTAATCACTTTCATTTTATTTTCTCAAGCACCTAGCTTAAGGCCTGGCACATGATAAGTGCTCAATAAATGTTTGTTGATTGATCAAATGACCTAATTACTTTCCAAAATCCTTCCAATTTCAAGATGGAATGGGAAACTAAAAATATATTTATAAAAATTGTATACAGGTATACATTTTTTTCAGGTGTACAATTTAAATAAGAGACCATACTGATTGGAAACACCATAAATGTTAAAAAAAAAAACATAAACAGATGGTACTGGACTTTTGATGGTTCAACTTATGATTTTTTGATCTTATGTTGGTGCCAAAGCTATACTCATTTAGTAGAAACTGCACTTGGAGTTTTGAATTTTTATTTTTTCCTGGGCTAGTGCTAGGTGGAATGATAATCTCTCCTGATGCTGTGCAGTAGCAGCGAGCCACAGCTCTCATTTAGCCACGTGATCACAAGGGTAAACAACCTTTAGTTACTCTACAGTATAGTATTAAATGCATTTTCAATTCATGATATTTTCAACTTAGGATGGGTTTATCAGGATGTAACCCCTTCTTAAGTAAAGGAGCATCTATACTCTCTACAGTAAAAGAAAATGTCAACAAAATCTATGGATAATTTAATAAGCTTTCAGTGCTAAAAAGAGCCTTAGAAATCATCCAAATCCTCCTCATTCAGTAGATGAGGAACCTCAGGATCACACATAATTGTGACTTGCACAAGGCCACCTTCCAGGTAAGGGACAGAGTCAGCTGGATCTAGTTTTCTGATTCCTGAATCCAGACACATACTCCGCCCTATGCTAGTGCCCAACCAAGGACAGAGAGAAGGAACTGACTTCCATGTTCACTCAACCCCATGCAATTACTTTTAGAGCCAGGAGAGAAAATCAGGCCATTCCCTGGGATGAGAATAAAGTACATCGAGTCATGCATTTCAGAAAACAAATGAGAAAATTCAGCAAATCAAAATAAGCCTTTAAAAACTGAGAATCAGATACAGAATAGTTTCTCAAGAGACCAGATAGATGCTGCAATATTAGGGACATTTCTGCAAGGACATAAAACTATTGGGATGTCTGGATGAGAGTTAGTCTTCCATCCTATCAAGAACTTGGATAGAATTACTGTTTTCAATTTCCGTCATTTTCATGATCTGTGTTTAGGATGGACAATCACAATCTTAATTATTTCTGTTTGGGATACGGGTGGAGGACAGTGCTAATGATGTCAGCAGAGGAAGCACACAGAGAGAATTTACCATCCTGGAGATCAGTCAACTGAACATTTTGCTAGCACATCACTCTTAGGGCGATGAATTCAGTGGGAGCTCAGAGTAGCAATGAGTTGTGCCAGCAACCCACTGAGGGTGACAGTTTAAAAACAATGGACTGAAACATGTCATAAATTTGAAAAACAATGAACTGCCTGGTGTCAGGGTTTAGAGATTGATGGGTCTGGTGCCTGAAAAGCCAGATAGAAGGAGTGTAGAAATTCACACCATTTTAACATTCAAAATGTCCCTTGCAATGATTCATTAGGAGCCATATAGATATAAATACATATCTATGTGTATATGTGTATATACACACACATACATTATTTATGTTATTTAAAGCATTCAGGAGCTGAAACTTGTTTGGAAGTGTTTAGTCAAAGAAAATGGTTCCTTTTGCAATATGCAGTTAGTCTTGGCAGCTCATGCGGCCTTTAACTTTCATTTCCTTTCTCCCTATGTAATTAAAGGTGAAGGGCAAGCAGGAGAGAAAAGTTTTACTTATTCTGGTGCTCTCCCAGCAGTGCTTCTGCACATGGCCATTTAGGCTCTGCATCACACAACTGGATGGGGACTTGGGGTTTAGAAGTGTATCAGTTAGCTATTGCTGCTGAATACTTCCTAAACCTTGTGGTTTAGCACAGTAACTGATTATTATATCTCATGAGTTAAAGGGTCAGCTGCGTGGTTCCACTCATTTTGACTAGGGTTCATCATACATCTGTGTGGTCAATTGATGGGTAGGCTGGTGGCTGGTGGGTCTAGGATGAGCTTGGCAGGGACAGTTCACCTGTCCTCCATGTGTTTCTCACATGCCTCCAGCAGGCTAGCTCAGGCTTGTTCTCATGTCAGTGGCAGTTAATGTGCAAGTGTTTTTTCAAGCTTCTGCTTAGTCAAATTTGCTGCTTTCCTATTGGCCAAAGCAAATCACATGGCCAAGTCCAAAGTCAATGTGAGAAGGCACTACCAAAAGGTGTTTATCAGGGTGGTGTGAAAAACTGGAACTCTTAATGCAACCAATCTAACACAGAGTGCAAACAGAAGGCTCAGAGAGACTATCATGAATGCCATGGTCATTGCTGTTCAGGTCAGCTGTGTTTTACTCTGGAGTTTGTGTTTATTCTTTTATTCATCCATCCAACATTTATTAGGGGACTACCATGTTTAGACTCTGTTCTAGAGGCTGAGACAAACTTTGTGCTTAACACAGTTACCTGGCAAGACAGGATTTTCTTTGTTCCTGACAGCTTCTATTTCTTCTCTCATCGCAGGTATGAAGGGGATCTTTTGTAAATTGGAATAAAGTGGTAGAGACTTTATTCCTACCTCTAATATTAAATCAAAAGGAGGGATTAAGCAAAAAAAAAAAAAAAAGAGAGAGAGAACTCATGAACATGGACAGTGTGGTGATTGCCAGGGGAAGGGAGGTGGGTGGTTCATGGGCCAACTTGTAAGAAACACTGCTCTAAATGATACTCATAGTACTTACCATATACCAATTTATGTTACATATATATTACTTTATTTTTGAACATCTATACTTCTCTACTAAAATAAAAACTCTGTGTACAGGAACTTCAATAGTATAGGCAGCCCTTTAAAACGTATGCCGAATGAATCGATAAGTAAGAGCATCGTTTTCATGGACAATAACTTCTCAATTCCAAACTGAGACTGACCAAGTAGAATTTTTGGAATTTGGAAGCTCAGTGATAAATTGAACATTGCAGCAATTGCTTTCTTAATTAAGAAGGCAGTGAATTTTGTAGATATTTGAACTTGGACAAATCACATCAATTGTTTTCACAAATTATTTTCTTGAGAAGTGCTAAGTAGTCAAACTCTAGCAAAATGTGTAAATGAAACTTTTACCTCAGATGCTTTGGGAGAAAGGAGGGAAAACACTGAGCTGCAAAAAGACATGAAGTTGTAGATTTTAGGTTAAATGTCAGCAGTTTTATCATCATGGATCTTTTTAGTCTCAAGGCTGATAATCTACAAACGTCTCTACTTTCTCTGCCATATGGCCATTTGCCTCTTGTGCATAAAATAGGTGTGGGTTGCCAGGACTGGTGAGCCTGGTTCAGACACAGAGGTCTCAGATGGTTCAGACCCCAAGAGGTCTCAGATGGCCTCTGAGTTCCTGTGGTGTGAGGTGGTTCCCCGGTTGGTAAATTAACATTCTCTTACCTAGAGGAACTGTGAGAAGCTAAAACAATCTTGTGGAAGAGAAAGGTACAATAGGATGTTAGGCTATACTGGCACCATTCCAGTTTTCTGCCAGAAAGTAATGGATTAAGTTGTAAGCTCAGCAAGTCTCTAGTAGAATTTAGTTAATTGTCCTGTGCCAAATGAAAGATCATTAGACATTGGTTAGTAATCACAGGTTCTGTTTCTCAGTGCATTGTATAAATAGGTGTTAGTTTTGAAATACACCATAATATTTCTGAGCTGTATTTATACCAAATACATTTATTAGAAATAGTGGAACTTGATTGCAGCATTCAGGAAACAGAGAGTGACATCATGAAAGAGTTTGTTTGTTTATTTATTTATTTATTTATCTATACAAAGCTTAATTTAGGTATAATTGATATGTAATGGACTTTATGCTTTTAAACTATACAGTATGATGTCTTCACATATGATTATATCAAGGAAACCACCACTTCAGTCAGGATAATGAACACATCTACTTCCCCTAAAATTTTCCTGTAATCTTTTGTAATTCTTCCCAGCTATCCCCCTGCCCTCCCACCCCAAGAAATCACTGATCTGCTTTCTGTCAATATAATTAGTTTGCATTATCTAGAATTTTACATAAATGAAATCAGTGTTCATTTTTTTGGGGGAGGTTCCGGATTCTTTTATCTAATATAATTATTTTTAGATTCATTATGTTGCAGAGTTTACAAATAGCTCATTCCCTTTTATTGCTGAATAGTATTCCACTGTATGGATATACCATAGTTTGTTTATCCAATAGCCTTCTGCAGGACATTTGGGTTGTTTCAGCCTTTGGCTATTACAAATAAAGAGTCTAAGAACGGTCATGTACAAGTGTTTGTATACTTTCATTTCTCTTGGGTAAATATATAGGGGTAGAGTGGCTGGATCACAGGGTTCATATCTGTTTAACTTTCTAAGAAATTGCTGAACTGTGTTCTTAAGGGCTTGTACATTTTACATCCCAGCAGCAGTGTGTTCCAATTGCTCCACTTACTTGATGTAATCGCCTTTAAAATGTTAGCCATTCAATTAGAAATTAGGTCTAAGATTTACTATATCTAAAAGAGATGCCAAGGATTATAACACACAATAAGTTGCTCACATAACTCTTTCTGTTCTGTAAATTACAGTAGAACCAGAAAGGAGGAAGTCTCTGGGGAAATCCATCTGTTTTCAACTGCTGGCGATCATGGCAGTCCTGGTTTCCTGACCATCCTCTCTATTTTCCTCTACCTGCCACTCTCGAGTACAGATGGATTCCTGGGCAGTCTAGAGTTTGCACATGGTGCATTAGGAGGCAGGTAACTCACTGTAAAGGAAGGGATAGGAACTCTATATAAGGATGCTTAACAAAGAGAGAGATAGCCTCTTTCCCTCTCAGATTTGTGGCACACATTAGCAGAAATACATGGATAAATGTGCAAAATTGTTTTGGGAAATATTCTTACGTAGAAAATTTGCCTGGTGACAGACTTTTTTTCTAAAGTGATATCTGAGAAACACCATTTTATTCTTTTTTTCTCAAGTGCTGATGGATGATCTATGAAAAAACATTGTTTTGTTGTCCAATGTTTGTGCATCTTGGTGTTAATCAGGTGCATTTACTGCAGAGCTTCTCAGAGCCTTGCTATGCTGATATGCAGTTCTCCAGGAGGGGTGCACAGTGTGAGGCCTTTTCCAATCTTGTTTAACTCCAGGACCATGTTTACTTGGAGCATCTCTTGGAGTTGGTGCTCCACAGAATACATGTTAAGAAATGCTGTATTAGAGATGCACGAACAAGTAGATTTTAGATTGTTTTCTAGAACATTCCACCAAAAGCCTTTCAAGTCAGGACCCAGAAAAAATTCCCCCCCTCCTTACTTACTTTTCTAATCATTGCCAAACAGAAATCCTGAATCAAGCACTTGCTATGTACCATGACAGGTCAAGGGAAGTAAGATAAATTATTTGTTTGGTATAGGTCTCAGTTTATTCATCTGTGAAATGAGAAGGTTAAATAATGACTACTAATGTCTCTTCTAGCTCTTTAGTTCTATGCTTTTTTGATTCATAAAGCACAATCCCTGGCCCCAAAGTGCTAACTGTCCAGCTTGGGGTACAAGACTAATACAAATGACATAACTAGCAAGCAGTTCAACATGGCACATATCTCTGTGCCAAATTGTGTGGTGCAGATTAAAGGGGCTATCCAAGTGCAGAGAGGGGAAACCAATGAGGCCGGAACACTTCTAGCTCTCTGTTTTTTCTTGCTGCATTAGGCACTCAACAGAGCCCTCAAGACAATCATTAATGAGAATGTATTTGGCTATGGAGATATAAAATGAATTTACTACATGGAAAGACTTTGTTCCATGTCTAGTTAAGCTCACTTAATAACAGTGCAGAGGTTAGTTTCAATGTGAGATTAATGAAAACATCTCTGTCAATGTAAGCATTTAATACTTATTAAACTAATCATTAAGTCACTAATGCCTTTTGCAGAACTTGAAGACTTAACCCAGTGATTTTCAACCAGTGTGCCTCAAGAATTTTTAAAACATGCAATATCTGACTACTTAGTCAGGGGCATTGATCTCTTTTTCCTTAGATTGTCAAATAAAAAAGTGGCAACAGCCAGCACAATAGCCATCTGGTGTGAATGAATGAAAATTATACCTATTTTTTTTTGTCAGATCTGCAAAAATATATTTTTTGGTGTGCTGCAGAATTTTAGTAATTAGTTTATGTGTGCCATCAGATGAAAACGGTTGATAATTGCTGACTTAAGCTAAAAGATATTTTAGGCTGAAGGCATGAATAGGATCTTAGACTATTAGAACAAGAAGAGTCTTAAGGGATCTTCTAGGTAAGGAGTCAGCAAACTTTTCTGTAAAGGGACAGATAGTAAATATTTTAGGCTTTGCAGGTCATTAGATCACTGCTGCAACCACACGACTCTGCCCTTGTAGTACAAAAGCAGCCATAGGCAATGTGTAATAATTGGGCATGGTTGTGTTCCAATAAAACTTTATACGCAAAAATAAGAAGCCAGCTGGATTTGGCCTTTGAGTTATAGTTGCCAAACCTTAATCTGGATGAAGACCAGAGTAATAAAGTGGATTACTCAAGACCTTATAACGCTATGGACTGAATTGTGTGCCCCTACCCCAAAATTCATATGTTGAAGCCCTAGTCACAGTGTAACTGTATTTGGAGACAGAGCCTACAGAAGATAATTAAGGTTAAGTGAGGTCATGGGGTGGGGCCCTATGCTCAAGTCTTCTGATGTCATTCCAAGCAGCTTTGGGCAGGAGAAGAATGAACATATTGGCTTAAGTTTGAAAAGAAAAATGCATACTTTTTTTTTCCATTTCACCTTTTTATACTTTTGTTCAACATACAGATTATTAGATCAAAGAATTAGATTTTTATTTTGGAAAGCCAAAGTGTTGAGTAGGATATAAAATATAACTTGTTAGGAGACTGAAGAAATGTATAGATAAAAGTTGGGAATTTAGATCACCTTTCTTAACCTTGCCCCCTTCTCCTTTGGGAAATTAATCTCTTCCTGCAATTTCTATTACTGATGCACTTCTCATATCTTGTCTGTTACTACATGTCTGTTTTCATCTCTAAATCTTCTGGAATGTAAGATCACATTTTGTTACTTTACATTAACCATAGCACCTAGCTTGTGCCATGCATTGTGAGTGAATGGAATGAGTAATATGGATGTTACAACTCATTCACTCAGTTAACAAATATTTGTTGAGCATCTCTTAGGTGTCCAGCTCTGTATTAACTGCTGAAAGTAATGGTGAACCATGGAGCTCATAGACTGGTAGGGAAAACTGATCCAATAATGTGATCATTCAATTTAACATACATTCATAAATTCTGATAAATGATATAAAGAAAAGGTTTATATGTAATGAAGGCATAAGCCAGGAAACTCAAGAAAGCTTTCCGAAGGAAATGATGTTTGTGGTGAGATCTAAAAAATGAGTAGGCATTAACCAGGTGAAGGAAAGGTGGGCTGGATGAACATGGGCAGAGGTCTAGAGATGAAAGAAAGCATGACGAATTTGAGGAATTGATAAGAGCCAGGATGGCGGGAGCACAGATACACAGATGAGTCTGGAGAGAATGACAAAGGCCTGGCAGTTCAAAACCTTGTAAACTTGATTAGTGGCTGTCCTAAGCATGTTTAGAAGCCATTAAAGAGCTTTAAGAGGGAGTGGGGGGGGGGAGGGAAAGTGGGGGATAACAACACATATGTAATACCTTAATCAATAAAGAAAAAAAAAAGAGCCTTAAGCATGTTTAAGATCAGTCAGCCTGCAGTGCATTGCAGGAGAACAAAGGTGACTGAGAAGGAAGTTCAGACTCACATGCTGTCTAATGGTGGTTTGAATCAAAGATCTCAGTGGTGGTTGAGCTGGAGAGAAGCAGATGGAATTGAGAGAGTCTTAGGAGCACCTGGTGAAGATTGACTATAGGGTTGAGGGAGTACAAGGTGTTGGATAATTCCCCAGTACCTGGCTTGTAAAACTGGAGAGGTGAGGGTGTTATTCCTTGGGTGGGGCACTAGAAGAGAGCTGGGTTTCAGAGAAGGACGGGTGGGAGTGTGTTGTGGTTGACTTGGACGTACCCGTGGGGATGATGAATAGGCAGTTGGGTATGTGAACCTTGGGTAGGCTCTACCTTAACTGCAATTAAATTTTGTGATGTTTTCAAAAGGAAAAGGAAAAGCAAAAAAAATTAATACAGAAAGAGTGCCTTGCTTGCCTCTGATTCATGATCTTTGGGAGGTACCCTGGAGCTGTGTCTGATCAGAAATCTCAGCACTTGGCTTGAAGTAAATGATATATTGGTATATGAGGACTTTTCAATGTCTCTCATATTAAAGGAGGGATCATCTTCCTTAAGTCTTACAGAACAGATGGTAACTTTTTTTCCAGGCATTTTCTCATCCACATTTAAATGAAATCTGAACTTCCTTCTTACAAGATCTTGCATGATTTGGCTTCAGTCTACCTATCCAATGTCATTTGGCACTCCTTGCCCTAGATTTTAACCAGGCTGGCTTCCTGCTTGTTCTGTTCACAAACCAAACTTGCTCTTTCTCAATCCTTTTGAACTTGCAGTTCTCTTAGTGTGCTTCTCCCTTGCTCTCTTAATGGCAGCTTCTTTTCTGAATGAGGCTTAAATTTCTCCTCCTCAGTGGAGCCTTCCCTATTTACCCAACCTAAGTACTCACCCCCATTGCTGTCTATTCCATTACCCTGTTTTATTTTCTGCATTGATCTTACACTAGCGGATCCTGGGTTAATGTATTTACCCTGTTTTCCCCTATCAAATGGAAGTTTTATGAGAATAGGTGTTGTGCCTGTCTTGTTCAGCACCTTATCACCAGCACCCATTACAGTGCCTGTTAAATGTGCTCAGTAAGCTTCTGCTGAGTATGTTCTGTTAGGCATTGAGAAAACACAGATGAATATTGAGGAAAAATCTAAATCTAAATGTCAGACTTTGGAGAACTGTTGATGCTTTGGTGAAGAGTAGGGTGTAGGGACAAGCACTGTGCAGAGATACTTAGGCCACATAGTTCCATAAAGTCCAGTAGAAGCATCCTTAATCCCCTTAGACCAGTGGTCGGCAAACTCATTAGTCAACAGAGCCAAATATCAACAGTACAAAGATTGAAATTTCTTTTGAGAGCCAAATTTTTTAAACTTAAACTTCTCCTAATGCCACTTCTTCAAAATAGACTCGCCCAGGCCGTGGTATTTTGTGGAAGAGCCACACTCAAGGGGCCAAAGAGCCGCATGTGGCTCGTGAGCCTCGGTTTGCTGACCACTGTCCTAGACCAAATTGAGCTACTATATTAACCCACACTCCCTTACCCTATGTGACACACACTCACAGATGCCTCCAGCACCTAAACACCACAGATGGAAGGCTAATGTCTAATACCTGGGTACTGCCGATGCCAACCGGTAAACTGTATGTAGAAACAATATAAACTCATTCTTTGATAAAGTAAATATAAAATCAGAAGCATGAGTCTCCTTTAAGAGGGAAATCATTTTTAATTAAAGGAAAACTAGTAAACAACCTACTTGGACCTAAAATTGATTAGTTTCTCTGTGCTGTTAAATTGGATTTATGATCTAATAAACCAAATGAAGAGCTTTGGATAGCTGAACAAAATCAATCAAGATGGAGATTTTTGAGAAAGATTAAAATTTGATTATACTCTCTGTCCTCTACCATCCAGGAACAGATTTCTTCATTAGATTTTTCTTCCATGGGTTATCAAGAGATAAGGACTGTCTTGCTGTCAAACTATCTTGTTACAAGACTAACCTATGCTTGAAAAGCCTATTTTAATCATCACAGAAATCATAAAATGTGGCCAGAGTCAGAGGTAACTACAGGTAGTATATTTTACCTACTTCAATAAGTTCAGATACAACTGAACCTAAAATTAATTTTCTAGCAACAATGTAGAGAATTAACAAAACAAAAACAAACCAAAATGAAATGAAGAATTAGTTATAATCTGAAATCTTAATAACACCAGTCAGCGTCAGCCTACTGCACTTGTCCCTAGTATCAGCCAGGGTCCTCTCCAGGATCAGACCTCAGGTGCTACTTGTAAGCTCTTGTCAATGTTTTTCCCTTTGGCCCTCTAACTCATCTTTTTATGTACTTCAACCCATGACCAATCCTCTTATGATTATGATATTCTTTAATAAAAACCATAATTTTTCTGAATATAAAGGTTACATGTGTGTATTAGAGAAAATACAGAAAAATGTAAAGAGAATAAAAATCCTTGTATCATAGCATCAAGGGGAAAAAAAGGTTACCATTTTGTGGTATTTTTACCAGGCTAAGTTGTTTTACCCTTAGAAAATTTGTCTTATAATGTATTATTTCCTGTTCCCCCTGTTTGATATTATATCATGAACATTTCCTCATGACATAAAATAATTTTCTTTTTGTGAAAATAATTTTTCATAAAATAAATACAAAATAAATATTTTTCATAAAATAATATTCTATTGTATAGATTATTATTCCCTACTTTTGGACAGAGTTGTTTCCAATTTCTTCTTTTCTTCTCTTCTTCTCTTCCTCTCTTGAATTTTGTAAACCTCAATTCATATGTTAATTTTTTCCAGGATGTCAGATTGAATTATACAATTAAACCATAACTTGATACTTTTAATAACATAACACATTTTATTAAAAGTGATTTATTTGTAAGTGATCATGAAAAATTGAAAAAATGGAAGGCGGGGAGACACATGCAAGGTCCTGGACTCCAGGTTTAGGATGAAGCTGGAAGAAATCTTCAGGGGTCTGTCATGAAGATCTTTCCTTCCATGTTCAGAAAGAGGTGACAAAGGGGAAAGCGTGACAGCCCTTGGTCTTCTTTACCCATTTTCCAGGGAGAGCTGCATTCTTCAGAGAAGTTGCTGCAATAACAATGGCAGAAAGTGCCACATGGGACAAAACAGTGAGTCTGGCAGCGAGTGGCTTCAGTACACCTGTGGCCTGGAGAGAGAAGTAGGCAGCTGTGGTGTTAAGAAGGTGGCTTCTAATTTTTTTATCAGTCATTTTCATGAACATTTTTGTTAGGTCAGAGTTCTAGAAGTATTTGGGAAGACATAAACGTCCAATCTGTTTTTCATATGAAAACTCAATCTTCTTTTTCTGTTTCCTTTTTGAACTATGTTGGCAGAAGTCATACTGTCAGTCCTTGGGCAGAGTCTTGGTAAGGTTAGGCCAGTGGCCAGAGCTCACAGAGCCCGTGAGGAGGCCCTGGGTCCAGGCTGCTTCTCCTCAGCAGCAGTGACATGCTAGGCTGAGGGGTATGTTTGTAGCTGGTGTTTCCCTTTGGAAAACATTGTTCCCTGCTCAGGATTGCAGGTCTCCTGTCTCCACATGGCGGCAAGTTCAACAAAAGGCAGTGTAATCAGAATGGAAACAGGTACTTGGGGCCTGTATCAGGAGCGAGCAGGAGTAAAGCGTGTGTACAATTACAGGTGGTGGCATCCTCACAAGGTTGATTTTGTGTATTGATGGAAGACCTTGCTGACCATGGTATTATTCATGCCAACAGTTTTAGCTAGTTAATCATTTATTGCATTCCCCTCCCCCAATAGATGTAATGGGACAAGAATTTTTATACAAGGACTATACCAATGTTATCCTTCAACCTTATACAATGGAAGGCACTTTTGCCAGTTAAAGATAATTGCTATCATTAAATATTGATAGAGCATTTAAAAAGATTTCTAGAAGTAAAAATGATAGGACCAACTATGGGAAATAAAATCAATGTGCCCTGGACTTTTCATCCAATGAGTACCAGGCTTCAAGGAAGAAGAAAATCATCTAGAAGGAGGATGCCTTCCTCTTGGTTTTTCACTAACAGACTTCCCAGGTACTAATTATTGTCTGAGATGTGAGAGAAAGGAGGTATTTTTCAAGGCAGAAATGAAGAAAGAACTAACACTTTAATATCCAGCCCGACTACAAGGGTTGTGTTCTCTAACCGGGGCACGCTGCCCCAAAGGTGCAGAGGGAACGTGTAAGTCAGCTTCTGCGATAGGAGCAAAGCTAATTAGAAGAAGGCAAAGGTCTCTGACATCCTACCTATCATGGTCTCAGGCTTGAACAACTAAATTCGACACAGTGGCAGGCCCCAGACAGATGAAAGCAAAGGAAGTTGTGAGCAGGAGTCAACCTTGACTACAGCAGGGGAAGGAACAGAGAAGTCAAATCACAGGGCCTCCTCCTGTAGGGCCTTGGCCTGCCTGGTGAAAGGCACACCTCTGCCTCTTCCTCCAGTCCCAGGTTAATCTGAATGGTTTTTATTTTTATAAAGATACAATGAATTTATTTATTCACTTTCTCTCCACAAAAAGGATTTGAAGGGGTTAATGGAACATTAAGGGTGAGCTTGAGTGAAGGAAAATCACAAAAGGGTAGTGTGAAGTCTCAAGCAGGATATTGTGCACGTGGAACAAGGGAAGGGACGGGTTTGCCTGCTTGCCTTGGTGGTAGCATACTATGGTGGTGGTAGGGAGCTGTTTAACAGGTGATTGCTGTGTGTGTGTGTGTGTGTGTGTGTGTGTGTGTGTGTATGTGTGTGTGCGCGCGCACGCTTGTAGTGGCAGGTCAGTCTGCAGCTACTGTTCAAGGCTCCAGAGATTTGGAGGTGATGTGTGTTTCATTTAGGACCAACAGGATAGGGAAATTTAAAGGCCTCCTTTAACATTTAGATGCCCGCGGAGCCCCCCAGCCTGGTGATGAATGTTTCAGCGATGAGTGTCAGAGCCCCTTGGCCCCAGAGGGTGGAAACACACACACACACACACACACACACACACACGCACACGCACACGCACACGCACACGCACACGCACACGCACACGCACACGCACACACACACCTTTCTCCCTCTGATTGTGTTCTAAAGACATTGTAGCTTTTGGACCTCATGGCCAGATGTCTGTCTTTCCAATGGTTTTGTGAAGGCAATGTTGGGGTTTGGGAGGCATCGTTTTCTAGCTCTCAAAATTTTCCCAGGTACATCTTGATGAGATGAGATCCAGTAGAAAGAAGGAACTCTTATGTTCAGATTGACAAAACCCCCAAACACTTGAAATAAATTGAGTATCTCAGAATTGGATGGTGAAAAGCAGAGCTTAGGACTGTGGGTAGTGGTCTGATAAATTCACTTGCCTCACACAGATGTGCGAAGCAAATGGAGTTTCCTAAAACCGATGTAATCTTCCTCACCTGGGTGGTGGTAGTTAGGGGCCGATGTAAAAAGTAACTTTAGTTCTCAATTTATATAATCCCAATACCTTCAGGTTTAAATAATCTCTTTTGGTAAATGTCTAGTCTTATTGATTCCCACCCCCTTCTAATGTGGCACCAGGATAGATCAGGGTGTGGGGCATGTGTGACCTCATGTTAGCAGGGGAGAGATGGGAGTTTTGACCCATAGAGTGTCTTTGGCTCCTCACTGGCCTTCACTGTGCTGGGGCTGATCTAGTCTGTTCCTGTGCTAAGGTTGGAGACGGGCCTATCTGGCCACTTGGAGGTCAGGTCTGCAATATGGAGATCATGCTTTTGCCTTTGATCACGAAGTCCTTGAGTGCTGCAACCATTTTGTCCTGATTGTAGTTCTCCATATGCTGCCCTGGGTCTCCGAATCCCTGCTCTACAGCAGGTTGGAGGTCCTAGATTTCTTGCATGCCTTGCCAGGCCTCAGGAATCCAGGAGCGCTGCCAGGGCACCTCTGGTTAGTCTCCTTCCTCTACCAGTGCAGCACTTTTGTTCCCATACTACTGAGGATGAGGCTTGGCCTGTAGCCTCCCTGCTTCCCAAGCTATGCCCATGTTAGCACACCATTCACACATCCTAATGAAAGCTCTTGCGCTTCCCCATATCTGTTGGTCCAGATGTTTCTATCATGCTTCCTATTTCCAGAGTTCCACTTTAAAGGGAACAAGTAAAGTCATAGGCATTTGATCTCTTCTCCCCATATTCCACTGGTATTTGGAAGAAGAAGGCTTCCCATTTTCTCTTCCTGTCTGGTAGGGCCTTCCTAAACAGCTTATTTTCCTCCTTCTCGGGGTGGCATTGACATTCCCTACTCCTCACAATGTAATTATGGAATGGCTGGCTGTCAGGAAACATGAACCATACTTCAGCAATAGGTTCAAAAACATTCTCCCAATTATGTGTGTACATCAGGGGACAGTAGGGAGCCCCTTTGGTCCTTATAATTGTAGAAGTCTTCTGTTGTAATAATTGTTGGAGAATGGAAGAGGAGGGGTGACTGGTCCTATCCTATTTATGATTTACTATTTAAATATTAAAATAATAAATGTGGGAACTGGAAACCTTTGCCTTTGCAAATTGAGCATCCACAGTTTTTGTGTCAGAACCTACTATTAGCTAGCACTCCTTGTTTGCAGGACTTGAGATTCTCTGAAGGTCCTGAAAAAATTGCTATTTGGCTTGAAATGGTCATGCTTGGATTCAACACATTCATAGAACATTCATAGGATGTAATTGCAAGTTCACACAATATGCTCCATGGATGTGATTCAGATAAGCTCTCAAGAGCACAGAATAAAGGCTCTCAGCCATTTATGCAAGGAAACATTATAATAATGATGAAAGTACCCCAGAGTGACTGAGGGAGTGGAAAATAATTAGAGATTGAGGCACAGGTCCTTATCTTTTTTGGGATCAAAAGCTACTGGTCCCACCAGTGGATTTGAACTTCTATTGAGAAGTATTCTTAGGGTTTTAAGGATTTGAGTAATGTTAGTTTTTTTTAAATTTAATAAATCTTTATTGTTCAGATTATTACAATTGTTCCTCTTTTTTCCCCCCATAGCTCCCCTCCACCCGGTTCCCACCCCACCCTCTGCCCTTACCTCCCCCGCACTCATCCATAGGTGTACAATTTTTGTCCAATCCCTTCCCACACCCCCCATACCCCTTTCCCCCTGAGAATTGTCAGTCCACTCCCTTTCTATGCCCCTGATTCTATTATATTCACCAGTTTATTCTGTTCATCAGATTTTTTATTCACTTGATTTTTAGATTCACTTGTTGATAGACATGTATTTGTTGTTCATAATTTTTATCTTTTTCTTTTTCTTCTTCTTCCTCTTCTTAAAGAATACCTTTCAGCATTTCATATAATACTGGTTTGGTGGTGATGAACTCCTTTAGCTTTTTCTTATCTGTGAAGCTCTTTATCTGCTCTTCAATTCTGAATGATAGCTTTGCTGGGTAGAGTAATCTTGGTTGTAGGTTCTTGCTATTCATCACTTTGAATATTTCTTGCCACTCCCGTTTGGCCTGCATAGTTTCTGTTGAGAAATCAGCTGACAATCGTATGGGTGCTCCCTTGTAGGTAACTCACTGTTTTTCTCTTGCTGCTTTTAATATTCTCTCTTTGTCTTTTGCTCTTGGCATTTTAATTATGATGTGTCTTGGTGTGGTCCTCTTTGGATTCCTTTTGTTTGGGGTTCTGTGCGCTTCCTGGACTTGTAAATCTATTTCTTTCACCAGGTGGGGGAAGTTTTTGGTCATTATTTCTTCAAATAGGTTTTCAGTATCTTGCTCTCTCTCTCTTCTTCTGGCACCCCCATAATTCTGATGTTGGTACTCTTGAAGTTGTTCCAGAGGCTCCTTACACTATCTTCAATTTTTTGGATTCTTTTTTTTTTTCTTTTCCAGTTGAATGTTTTTTGCTTCTTTGTATTTCAAATCTTTGACTTGATTCTTGCGGTCCTCTAGTCTGCTGTTAGATCTCTGTATAATATTTTTTATTTCAGTCAGTGTATGTTTAATTTCTAGTTGGTCCTTTTTCATATCCTCGAGGGTCTCGTTAAATTTATCAGCCTTTTCTAGGAAATTCTTGAAAAACCTTATAACCATGGTTTTGAACTCTATATCCAGTTGTTTGCTTTCCTCTATTTCTTTCATTTGTGATCTATTTCTTTGTCTCCGCATTTTGGCTGCTTCCCTGAGTTGGTAGAGTAGCTTTGTGTGCTAGGTGTCCTATATATGGCCCAGTGGCTCAGCCTCCCCCAGTTACCTGAGGTGGACACTCTTGGTGCACCCCTTTGTGGACTGTGTGTACAGCCTTGTTGTAGTTAAGTCTTGATTGTTGTTGGTATCACTGGGAGGAATTGACCTCCAGGCCAATTGGCTGTGAGGATCAGCTGTGTCTACACTGGGAGAACTTCTGTGCTGGAGACACCCTTATGGGAGAAGACTTGCAAAAGCCTCTGTGCTCAGCTTGGATGGGGCGGAGTCTCAGGGCGGAGCAGACAGCCTTGGCTTCCCGTCAGCTCTGCCCTATGAGGCCTCTGGGTCTCAGTGTCCCTTGGTAATCGCTGCAAGCACCTCTGAGAGAAATCTGCCCTCGAGTTTCACCTGCTGCCAGACAGTCCAGTTTCTCCCTGAATGAGTCTGGTTTCCCAGAAACTCGCCCGGAACTGGAGTTCAGTGCAGTCAGGAGCTTCCGTCTCCTTCCACTTTAGAAAGCCAGCCGCGCACTCAGCCATCCGTGCACTCAGCAGTCAATCCTGTCTGTGAGCGCGCCTCCCGACCTCTGCCTTCCGCAGCTCCCCTTAGTCTCAGTGTGCTTTCTCTTTTCCTGACAGTCCAGATTCCCCCCGAATGAGTTTGAGTTCCCAGAGTCTTGCCCAGGACTGGAATTCAGCACAGTCGGGAGCTTCCGTCTCCCTCCCGCTTTAGAAAGCCAGCCGTGCACTCAGCCGCCTGTGCAGTCAGCTGCCCATCCTCTCTGCGTGCGCTCGTCTCCATACCTCAGCCTTTTGCAGCTCCTCTGAGTCTCAATGTGCTTTCCTCTTTCCTTCTAGTTGTAGAATTTCCACTCAGCCAGCTTTCCTGTGGTTCTGGATGGTGTCCGTTTTGTCTTTTAGTTGTAGTTTTGACATTGTTGTGCGAGGCAGCAGTTTAGGTATTTACCTATGCCGCCATCTTGGTTTCTCTCTGAGTCATGTTAGTTTTGTTTGCTGAATCCTGGTCATAATAAAATTTTATTTTGTGGGGGAATAAAAGGAGGCAGGAACAATGAAGGAGCACAGAATGGGACTACTCTTTATAAGAAAACAAGTACTAAAGATTTGAGACTTTACTCTTGCCAAGTAGGGAAGAAATTTCTTTTATGCAGCCAGTCTTGTCTCCCGAGGATCCTCTGAGTACTGAAACTCAATCTTAAACACTATGAGGGCCAATGCAAGAAAGACGTTCACCTTAAGATTCATATAAGCTATTTTGGGAGGTAGAACATGTTTATGTGGAATGACAACTTCACAAAACTAAATACAAGTTAACACAAATTAAGTTGTGCCCAGCCTAAGAAACAGAAATCTGAAAACTGGAACCTGGAAGACTGAAATCATAGAGTGTATAGAACAGCTCTCCTCTGCTAACATGAGGTCATACATGCCCCACATCCTGATCTATCCAGGTGCCACATTAGGGAATCAATTAGATGATGAAATATAAGATAAATCAAAGGTGTAACTATATAGTTCAATTTAACAATAATTATAGTTCATATCTATGTTGCACCTTACAGTTTTCATAGCATTTTCACTACTCTTGACTTATTTACTCATTTTTTTTTTTTCTGGGAGGCTAATATCAGGCAATTATTAGAATTTCATACAATTATTACATTGTAGAATCACCACCATTGTTTCCACTGTTAGAATAATACCTAACATGTAGCGGGTTCTCAATTCTTTTTAACTACTTAAAACAACATTTATCATCTCACACAGATTCTGTGTGAGATGCCTTGTGACATAACAGCTAGCTTTGTCCAGGGTGAGCAATCCAAAAGAGAGAAATGATTATTTGTTGAATAAATAAATAATGGAATTTAAAAGAGCCTCAGAGACATTCTGGATCTTCCTTCAACTCAGGAATGTCCCTTCACTGATTATGTGTAAACATTTCCATTGATAGTGAGCTCATGGCCTCACGAAGTGGCCCATTCCATTGTCAATAATGAAATTAGCTAGCTCTTGTTGGATGTAACAAAAAAGTACTAGGGTTACTTTTTTACTTTAAATTGTAATCTGCCCCTTACCACCTTCCTTTAATTTTATTAATTTTGATCTAAGCTTTAGATGGGGATGCCCATCAGGACACTTTTGAGGAAAATTAAAACAGTTTGCAGGGTGAAAAGGAGTGAAAGGAGCTACAAATAATTAGAATGCATACTTTTTTGAAGTATTTTCTAACTGATAGGCAATGCTGAATATGTCTCCCACACCGGAGATGGAATGATGTTTTTCCTAAGTATTTGTATATGGGTATCTTTTGTCATATGGGCAAGTAAGTACCCTGCATTCTGTTCCTGAAAGGGAAATATTAGTCACATTGTTTCTGGAAAAGGTTGGGAAAAGAGAGATAAGTTGTTTATCATCTTTCAGTTAGAAACCATGTATTAAAGTTAGGTTTCTGTTCACTACATATGGGTCTTACACAAAGCTCAATGAGAATTGTGACAGAAGCTGGAAACCTATGCTGAGTCATCTTAATGAAGCCTTAATAAAAATATTTCCAATGGGACGAATGCTAAACTGGTCCTGAGCCAACAGAAATAAGTCAGAACTGTCCCAGGGAAAAGGAGAGTTATGGTCACTCTAGTTAAGGAGAAGTGACTGCTTTTCTTCACAAGGCCTTAGCCCTTTACATATTTGAAGTTTCTTTGCCACACATTGACCTATTCTCTAAGCTAAGCTGCCTCATTTCCTTCTTTTTTTCATCACATGAAAGGGATCTCTGTATTGTGTGGTGAAGTGTGGGCCTATTCAATGTCCTTCATGTTTGATGAGCTGCTCAACCAGTTGTTTCTATCCATGTGGATCAGCTTCTCTGGCTCTGCTGTTGAATCTGATGGGCTATATGGGGTTTACAGGAAAAAAGAATTCAAGGACAAGATGGGCAGCCATTTAATGCTCCCAACGCTGCATGGAGAACAGATGTAATTTCCCCAGCCCAGCCCTGTTTGTTTTACTTCTATCCTGTACTCTCTTCTCTGCCAGTCTCCTCCACGGCACTTCAGGAGCTCTACTGTGCATCTGACTCTGTCCCAAGTTATCTAAAAGCTGGTGGGGAGCATAATGCATCACCTTCCTCTATCTCTTCACTAAGGTCTAGCTCAGCTCCACTCTTCCTTTAACCTATGGCATGGACATGCTTACACCCTGTAGTACTTACAAAACTGTGTTACTGTAAATGAGTACCTTCATAATGGCAGAGAAAGAAGAGGCACACATTATCCTGGAAGCAGAATTGAAATTATTTTTTAGACGTTGTCTATTGCTTATTTCCACAAAGTATTCTATGTGCTCTTATAGGACTGCTGGTTCCTCTTTAATTTAGATGTCTGTTGTATAAACCATCAGGCATGAGGAACACAGTATCTACTCTCTTGTTGGAGATGTTTCACTAGGTCTCCTTTCCTGATCTCACCCGTGCTCATTCCATTCCTGCCCACACTGGTCCAGGCAGAGGGTGAAAACATTAGAGGGAGATACTAAGAGGGGAGTACAAGACTGGACAACTTTGCAAAGTGACCAGACAGAGCAGATGACTATAAGTGATCCTGTCCCAATTTTCACCCATAAAAATGGTGTAGAGTCTAGATTTGCAAATAGAATCACAGAATGCTATCGCTGGTCAGAATCTCTGCAATCATATGTTTCCAATCCCTTCATTTTATAGAAGATAAATCGGAAGTCCAGGGAGGTGTCAGTCTGGAAATAGAATATGGGTTTCTTGACTCTGTCACAGTGTCTTCTTATTAATGGGTACCTGGCATAGGAAAAGCTGGGTTATTACAGAATTTACCAGGCGACCAGAAAATACACACAGGGCTACCCAGAGATTCAGGATAAACCCATTTATTTTCAGATGTACTAGTACAGTGACTCAGGGGTCAGTTCTCCAAATCCTGAGTGAGTGAATATGGAGGAAGCTTTCCCTTTATACCCTTTGGTTTCTTTGTTTTCTGTCTGTTTCCTAACTACCAGGCTGTTGTGGTGGGCCTCCACAGCCCCTCCTGAGTCAGTTAGACTGGGGAAGTTAGATTGTATCTAAATGCCTGGTCTGGGTGGTGCCGGTGACCTCCCCTCTAGCTAAGCTGTTACATTCTTTGTTTATGGCCCCTTTGTAAAATGGGAGTATTCTGGGAAACAGGTTCTGCAAGACAAGACAGGCATCAATGGAGTTACCAGTAATTATCTATCGGCTAGCAAGAGTGTGCAGTTAGAAAGCGGTTTACCGGCACAGATTCAGATTGCTAGATCCTCCCCCCCGCCCCCCCCCCCGCCCCCGCCCCGCAAATGTCTTATATTCCCCATCAGGGTTACAGAAGAGAAAAGAGCAACAATGTCAGAAAGAACATTGGTTTGGGAGTTAGGAAATCTGTGTTCTAGTACCAGTTCTGCCATCAAATATCTGTGAGATTTTTAGGAAGTCTTTTCACTCTCTAAGCGTCAGTGTCCTTAGCTATCAATTAATAACGTCTGAGGTCTTTTCTATCTCTGAAGTATGGCTGTTTTTCTTCTAGCAGTTGTTGAGAATTCTGATGAGCTAGAGTCTGTGCCAAACACATAATCATGTTTGATTATGTAAGTGATTCTGAGGTACATTCTATTATTACCCAATTTTACAGATGAGAAATCTGGAGAACAGAGAGGTTAAGTAACTTGCTAGTAAGTGATAAGGGGGAGAATTTAGAACATAACTCTAAAGCCCATTGAGTGAAAGATAAATGTATGTGTGTGTGCAAATGATGGAGCTTCTGAATCTGCAATATTCATCAGGCCACTGGGGAGGATGTCCAGAAATAAAGAGCTGAGTAACATCGATTTGAGTTCCACAAGCAGATATAAGATATCAATTTTTGGATAAATTTGTTGACCGTTGATGCCAATTGAAGTATTTGTGCAGAGTGTTGAAAATGGAATTATTTTGTTGTAGAGCAAAATGCTGTGCAGCTTTTAATTCATAGATCTCAAAGCACTACCAAATCACTTCTGCTTCATAAAATGCCTTTGTTCATTGCCACTTGCAATGACATTTCCCTGATTTCCTCTTCAAGTTAAAATATTTTTCTGTACCCTCATAAAAAAGAGGCTAAAAATAATGGGTAATATTATAATAGGCAATTCATAATCAGAGAATTGATTTAAGATCTATTATGACAGGCATGCAAAAGTAAATTTTAATGCAGTCATTTGAACAACAATTTTTCCTCTTTGGAATGCTCAACAAACTGACAATTTGTCATTTTTAAAGGGTTTATATTTTGGATTGTCATTATGTTAGGTAATATGCCATATATTCTCTTCTATGAGGTAATGTCTCAAGTAGAACTTACTTGAGGTTTTCCATCTCCCAAGGAAAAATGCTTATTGCATTACTTCTTGAAGTGCATTTTTCTTAAAAAATAGTAATTCTCAAACTTTGTTTTTTATTGAGGAATAATTTACAAATAGTAAAATAGATTTTAAATTCAACGACTTCTGATATATATATCCTATCTAATAAAAGAGTAATATGCAAATTGACCATCACTTCAACACAAGATGGCTGCCCCCATGTGGACACAAGATGGCCGCCACAAGATGGCCAGCAGGGGAGGGCAGTTGGGAGGGATCAGGCCTGCAAGGGAGGGCAGTTGTGGGCAATCAGGCCAGCAGGGGAGGGCAGTTGGGGGTGACCAGGCCTGCAAGGGAGGGCAGTTGTGGGCAATCAGGCCTGCAAGGGAGGGCAGTTGTGGGCAATCAGGCCTGCAGGGAAGGGCAGTTAGGAGTGACCAGGCCTGCAGGGGAGGGCAGTTAGGGGCAAACAGGCCGGCAGGGAGCAGTTAGGCATCAATCAGGCTGGCAGGGGAATGATTAGGGGGTGATCAGGCTGTCAGGCAGAAGCAGTTAGGGGCAATCAGGAAGGCAGGCAGGCGAGCAGTTGGGAGCCAGCAGTCCTGGAATGTGAGAGGGATGTCCGACTGCCCTTTTAGGCCTGATCCAGGTAGGATCAGGCCTAAAAGGGCAGTCAGACATCCCTTGAGGGGTCCCAGATTGGAGAGGGTGCAGGCTGGGCTGAGGGACACACACACCCTGTGCACAAATTTTGTGCACCGGGCCTCTAGTATACACACACACACACACACACACACACACACACACACACACACTGAGTGGCCAGATTATTATGATCTCTGAACGCATAATAATCTGGCCACTCAGTGTATATTGCCACAGATGTTAGTATTTCAACTTTTCTTATGGCACATAGTATTCCATAGTACATATGTATCACATATTCTCTCTCTTTTTAAAAAAAATATATTTTATTGATTTTTTACATAGAGGAAGGGAGAGGAATAGAGAGTCAGAAACATCGATGAGAGAGAAACATCAATCAGCTGCCTCCTGCACACCCCCTACTGGGGATGTGCCCACAACCAAGGTACATGCCCTTGACTGGAATCGAACCTGGGACCCTTGAGTCCGCAGGCCAAGGCTCTATCCACTGAGCCAAACCGGTTAGGGCAACATATTCTCAATCCAATCTTCTACTGAAGGACACTTTAGTTGTTTCCGTATCTTGGCCAGCATGGATAATGCTGCAATGAACACATAGGTACATACACTGTGTGTGTGTGTGTGTGTGTGTGTGTGTGTGTGTGTGTGTGTGTGTATACTGTATATATCAGTGTTATCATCATTCAAATTAAGATAAGAAACATTTTTATAATCTTCACAGGTTTCCATGTGCCCCTTTTTAGTCAAATTCTCCCATCCAAGGCAACCACTGTAGATATGTGTGTGTTTTTTTTTTGCCTATTCTTTAGGCAAAAAACAACAACAACATATAAATGCCATAATTAATGGACATTGTTTTGAGATTCATCTGTATTTTTGCAAGTTTTTCCTTTTTATTGCTGGATAGTATTCCTATCCCATTATATGAATACTAGAGGCCCGGTGCATGAATCATGCATGGGGAGGGGTCCCCTCAGCCCAGCCTGCACCCTCTCCTCGAGGGATGTCCAACTGCTGGTTTAGGCCTCTCACAATTTGGGACCACTGCTCTTAACTGCTCACATGCCTGCCTGCCTGATTGCCCCTAATTGCACCCCCTGCTGGCCTGGTCACCCCCAACACCCCCCTTGCTGACCTAGTCGCCCCCAACTGTTCCCCCACTGCCTGCTGTTCAGTCGTTTGGTCGTCCATCACTAACCCCAAAAATGTATACACACACTTTGAATAATTATAAAGGCAGTGTTTATTAAAATACATTTCATTTTCAAAATTGAGCTATCAGCTGTTAAAGTGTATATGCATTTTTTGGGGACACCCTGTATTTGGGGTAGGATGTTCCTGATATCCACGATCTGATTTATTCATTTTGGGAGTAACTTGTCTTTGATTTTGAGTCCACTCAGATCATGGAAGACATCCCTTTAGACAGCTGGTTACTTTTTGATTAATTGATTATTAATTAATTTACCAGTAACTTATTTAGAGGCTAAGATATCTAAGTTTTAAGTGATTGGGATATAAAAATATGTGATGCCTACTCTTCAAGAGCTCACAGTCAAGAGGGGAAGACAGATATGTAAACAAATAACAGCACCAGGAAAATGCTGCTATGGCTAGTAGGTCAGTGGGGGCATTTATCTCTATCTGTGGAGGTCATGGAAGGCTTTACAGAGGAAAACACATTTGAGCTGAGTCCTGAGGCATGTCTACAAGTCCAATTGGTGGCAGGGATGTCAAACACTGCAAGGGGTAGGAATATACAGCTCGACACATGAGGAACTGCATGATAGAATGACCTGCATGGACCTCAAAAGGTAGGTAAGAGTTTGATTGTGAGAGGTTTTGCAAGCTCTTTAGATGCATGATTATAGATGGAGAGATTTTATTAAAGGAAAACAATATCACAAATCACTGTTGGCTGCACTGGTAAAGAAAATCCCTTACAAATCTAGTCTTTGAACAACAGCCACATCACTCTGGATTAACCAAGGTGTCAAGAGACTTTATGTTCCATGGCCACACTGGGGACCCTTGCTCTCCATGGGGATAATCCTGTGCATGTCTTTTCCTTCAAGAAGCTTTTCTTACTCACATCCTTGGTTTTAGCAGAGAGTATGATAAGGGGATCCCTGTTTCTATCCCTTACTGACACTATCATTTTTCTTCCCTACATTCTCCAGAAGAGCAACAAAAACTCCCTTCTTCCCATGCCAAGGAACTAAGGAAAACCAAAATCTTTTCCAGGACCATTTTCTTCTTCCATTTTCTTGTACTCATCATCAAATCCAGCCCAGTTCCTGCTCTCTGGCCCCCAGCAGGTGTGTCCATTTTCTAGGTTTACCAGGCCACTGGAGGAGTTGAAACTCTGTAGCAATTCACCGAGGACTATAAGGACCAAACCCACAGTTCAGTAGCAAAACTGCTACCCCAACCCCTATTGGATTTTTCTGGTGGAAACTTTTCCTCTGCTTCTGCCCTGTCCCCAATGTTTTGGCTGCCTTAACCCATTCTGGTTCCAGACTACTGCAGCATCCTCCTTCTAGATAGGCCCAGGAAGCTTAAGATGCATTGCCTAGGGCAGTACCTTAAACCTCCCTGGTGGGCAGACTGTCCTTTTGAACTCACACTCTGAGGCAGTAACAACATGGGGATAATAGAACTTTAGCATTTTAGAGCTGGAGTCCAGACCTTATGAAAGTAGATACAGAGAAAAATTTTAGCAGCAGCAGCAACAACAACAACAACAACAACAACAACAACAACAACAACAGAGTTGTACAGGAAAAGCAAGCCATAACAGTAAATTAAACAAATTTAGAAGCTTATTTCTCTTTCCGGTAAAAAGTCTGGGTGGATGTATGAGGGATTTGCCACTGCAACGTGTCAGAGACCCATACTCCTTCTATTTGCTTGAGCATGTGTGACAGTAACCTTATGGTCCAATATGGCAGCCTTGTGTTCTAGGTTGTAGGAGGAAGGAACAAAGAAGAGGCAAAGGGTGTACTCATCCTTCTTCTTAAGGATGGTGAACAAAAACTACAATTTGATACTGCTGTCTGCTTTCCATTGGTCATAATGTAGTCACATGCCTACACTTAACTTCAAGAGAGTCTGGGAAATATAGTACTTATTTCAGGTAGCCAAGAACCTAGGTAAAAATTGAGAGGCCTCACAGCAATCTCTGCCACATATTCATTATTTTATTTGATCCTTATAGTGACATAGTCAGATGGGTGTTGACCCATTTTTACACAAGGAAAGTGAACATGAGAAAGGCTACAGAGATGAAGGTGCCAGAACAAGATCCCAGGTTGTCTGATTACTAATACTGTGTCTCTCCCAATAGGTTACATTGCCCCTAATGTTGATCACATGCTTCACACATAGTAAGTACTCAGTAAATGACAATTATTTCTTTGGATTCTTTTAGGCCTCCTTTTAATTCCTGGAGTCCCAGTTTTCTGCACTGTGCACCCTTTCTAGTACTGCAGGATGATTTTGGCCTTATGGCAAGACCATTTCCCTCCCAGGGAGAAGAGTCTACTTAAATATTTAAATTTCTTGGATTTACATTGCTTTCCAAAGTGAATCAAGCCATTGGTGTATGAAGGGAATGGATACACCCAATTCTTCATAATTGGATGGGTTTTCTCATTTTGGTCTTATTAGTCAATTCAGTGCAGTGCAATTAAATCAGGAGAGAGGGGGGCATTCAGTTAAACAGCTCCTCTCCCAGCCTCCAGCCTCTCTCTTCTGCACTGGATCATTGTTGGATGAGAAATTTCCTTTCTTTTCTGCCTGAGGTGGTCCACCTGCAGTGGCTTAATTGATTTGTATGAGTTTCATTTCTATGGGGCCAAAGGTTATGAGATTATATTAGAAAAAGGGTTAATACAGGTGTTCGAATTAATCTACTGATTAACTCTTGTAAATCTGGCCCTAGAGGTGGCTCACAGCAATCGAGTGCTATCTCCTTAGTTTGTTTTTTTAAAATCACCTTGTCATGTGCCTGAGAATGTACTATGGACACCAAATTAAATATTAATTCTCTGCAATTCAAACGCATTGTCTTACATGTGTTAATCTTCCTGTAGCCAGTTAGATATTGCCTGACTAAAAGAAAGTTCTTGGAGTTTATACATATTTAAAAAGCCATTTTATTATGGTCAAAACATTTTTCTCACCATCAGGTTTTCTCTCCTCTTTATTTCCCCGTTAGGTCTTACCAAAGAAAATCCAAGTCCAGAGTGTTTTATACAAAAAGTACCTGAGCATACAAACAGAATATCTATTTATTGAACTGAATAATTTATCTCTATATCCCCAAACACTTTGCAAAGAGGTGTGTTATTTCCAAACCTCAAAGAGTAGAGTTGCTTCAGAAAGCCTTGGTCATTGCTTTGCGCAGAGACAGAGCGGAATGTGAAGAGAGCTGCACTGTAGGCGTGTGACTACATTATGGTCAATGGAGGGTGGTGCTGGGTGCCCTGGCCTTTGGCACCAGCCTGTTTGCCTTTGAATCTCATCTCAGCTTTTCTACTTGCCAGTCATGTCCCTTAGGCAATTTACTTAATTTCTTTATGTCACAAATTATTACCTACAAATTAGGACTAGCAGTAATACTAACTAGTAGGGCTTTGAGGGTTAAAAATAAATATGTATTATATTTAGACAGTGCCTGACACAAGTTGTACTACATCAAGTGCATGCTATAATTATTTGGTCTTTGTCTCCAAGACATGGTTTTTACTCAACATGAACATTGATAAAAGATATACAGCATCCCTAAGATGGCCTGAAAGATGCACAGCACCACTCCAAATGGCCTGATTGCTGATTGGGCCATTTTTTTTTCCCCCTCAGAATGGCTCTGGGTTCATGTGAGTTGAAGCCAGAGTGCAATTGTCATGAGTGAGGGCTTTGGAGTAAAACGGGTTAGGGATTAAATCTTGGCTCTTCCACTTGTGCACTGGGTGACCTTAGGCAGGTCACTTACTCCCTCTGAGGTGTGGTTTCTTCACCTGCAAAGGATCATTGGGGAAAGGATCAAAAGGGACAAAGTATGGAAACCCTGCATAGTACCTGGTCAACGGTAAGGGCTCAATAAAAGGTAGATATTTATTGTTGTGATTAAGTCCTAGAGGGAGAAAATCCAACAGCTCAGACCAGGAAGCATGGAGCCTTTTCTCCCTTCATGTATGCATATCCCTGGGTGCAAGGATAAAAAAGTCCTTTGCTGAAATAATGTCTCAAAAAGCTACTAATGTTAACTTTATGTTGGCTAGTTAAATTCAATTATTCGGGGTAGGTGGGAAATCTTTCGACAAATTAGTCCAAATTACAGCTGAAGTGTAGGAACATATTCCAGTTTCAGCAAGCATGAAATTCCACTGTAGGGCTGTATCTATGCACATACAACTAAAAAACCTATATTTTTCTAAATCAACATTTTGATGGAATTTAAAAATTCTTCAAAAAGTTGTGTGTGTGTTTGCTACATTATAAGCTGAAGTACAAATTAAGCTATGTAGACATTTAAATGTAAAATCACTATTGTTGATAATTTGCCTCCAGTTTTGTATAATACACTTGTAACTATTGTGATGTGGGAGCACAATTACATTACAGTGCTGAATACAACTGTCCCATACCTGTCACATCACTGTATGTTATTTTGGTTGTCTTATATTTTGCATAACACATGATGTCAACAAATATTTATTGCAATTCATACGCACAGTAGCATGATAAACTTCTAGGAAACTTAAAGTAAAGCCTTAGAAACTTGCTTTACGTAAGTGGCTTTTTATTTGAACCCAGTTGAAATAATTACCTAAGAGTGGGAGAAATTCTCTAATGGGCCATGATGTGAAAAGTGGTGGAGAAAGTAACGGAACTCCAGCAGCCTGGGAGCCAAGCTCTGGTCTTCTCCTCTCCTTTTGCTTCCCTGGGGACCATCCATTTGTCCCAGAAGGTACATCAGCTTCTTGCAGAAACCATCTGGTCACTCTCACAGGCTCCCTTTGGGCTGCTAGTCATGTGAGACAGACATTAGTGGCAAAATTTGTTCAGTCCACTTATGCTATTCATTGAATAGCAACTAATGATCAGAAGAAGATCTTATTAAGGAGTTCTCAGGTTTCAATATTGACTTCATTGTAGATCTTTTTATTTTCAAAAATATCTATGAAAAACGATGAAAATAAAACATTAAAAATACTGGTCATAAAAATTAGAAAATTTTATAAATATAAGAAGGTAAATAAGACCCACGATCACAATTGATTTGGAAATATTATTAATGTCACAGTGCATAGCTTATTGTAAGGACTTTAAAAAACATATGGCCTGGGACTAAGAAAACTTGGAATGGCATCATATTATTTAGGTGAAAAGTGCTGAAACTTTTAAGTGAAAAGTGCTCAACATTAACTGGTCTTCGCTCCAGCCTTTTCTGTACCTTGATTCCCTTCTATTCCCACCACACTGCACATGTTGCATTCCTCATCTCACAGGCTTCCACTCAAACGTTTTAAGTTTAAATCTAACTTGCTATCATGACATAATAAGAATAGCATTAATAATACTGACCATTTATTGCTAGCCAACTAGATACAGGCACCATGTTAGGTTTTCTAACCGTCCCACTTCACAACTACTACATAAGGCAGGCATCCTCATTTCACAGATTTTAAAAAAGGTAAAATGCAGTGAAGTGATTATCTTGTCCACAGTCACATGTTAAGTAGCAGACTGGGAGAATCAAACTCCCACCTGAGATTTCAGGCCTTCTTCCAACAAGACCTTCCTTCTGTTCAGAATCCCTACACGCTGGCCCAATAGGTCTATTTTTTAAAAAAAATATATTTTATTGATTTTTACGGAGAGGAGAGGAGAGGAGAGGGATAGAGAGTTAGAAACATCGATGAGAGAGAAACATCGATCAGCTGCCTCCTGCACACCCCCTACTGGGGATGTGCCCGCAACCAAGGTACATGCCCTTGACCGGAATCGAACCTGGGACCTTTCAGTCCGCAGGCCGACGCTCTATCCACTGAGCCACACCGGTCAGGGCCGAATAGGTCTATTTACTGTTCTTTAAACTCTCCATCAGGATTCTGCATACTACTATTCCATTATGTAAAATTCAGTTAAGACCCATCTTCATTTATCCATCCATTCATTCATTTAACATTTATGGCATACCTTTCTATGCCAGGCAATGTGCCAGGTGCCACTTTGGATCATTTCTCAGCCTATGCTTACTGTTCCCTGATTGTCAGATTTTTTTGGATATTTTGTCTCCCTGGCTACAGTGTAAAATTGTACATCATGAAAAATCAAAGTGTCTCAACTAGTGGTGGTGCTGCCCCTTTAAGGAATATTGGAAAACATGTGACAATCTTTTTTTTAAGGCACATTTAATTTAATATCAAGAATGCAATACAAAAGGCCCCAAATACAATGAAGGAATACATTCCCCAATTAACACCAATGACAATGCTCTTTCAACATGTGCCTGTTGAATGAAATGGGGATTTAATAAATTTCACTACTAAAAACCCAGTGAGTCTCATCACAGCCAATATCCTTATACAATCTAGTTGTGAAATGAATGTTTATAATGCTTCAAACAGTTTAAACCTGAATTTTAAACTGATTTTGATACCACACCTTCATGTCTGTACAGTCCTCAGTAAGATTATCTACAATATTAGCAACCATTCAAAGAACAAATCATTGATTCAAACCACATTGATTTAAGGCTTAATCAAGTAACAGAGAGACCCAAATGAAATGGTTGAATATGTGAACTACTTGTACTGATATCTATAAGTAGTATTTTTAGAAAATAAACCGTTGAAATGCAAAATTCACCTCATTTAAGTTTTGATCAAGAAGTTCAACAACAATCATGAAGTCCACAGTCTGATAGGCAAAACTGATATACAGTGTCTCTAAGTCACTATACTCATGGTTAAGAGCGATGCATATTCCATTTTTACTGGAATTTTACATGTTCAATTCATGATTTTAAATCTCTAGGTTTTCATTCCTCCAAACTGTCTGAAGACACATGTGCCACAGACTTAAGACTTCTGTTTCTCCCTCTATTTTCTTCAAACAGAAACATTTCTCAAGTGTCTACATGTCCTAGAAGGGGAATTTTTCGGAGGTGGCCACTTCTTCGGAATAGTTGGAAGCTATCAGGCCTCTGAACCAAAAAAAGAGGGAAGAGGAAAAAGCTGAAACACAAGGTTTATCTGGTAAGTTTTACATTAACCATTACAAGCTGCATGGTATAAGATTGTGGATTTTTTGGCTCAAAAAGTCTGAGTCTTGGTGTGGAAACAAGTACTTGGCTGTCCCACCACAGCTTTCTCGTAGTGGGACTGTCAGGAAGTCTTGACTGGGGAGTATGATTTGTTTACCTATCAGGCTTAAACTTCCAGGCACTCAGTTCATTTTGGGCTTGCTCCAGTTTGTCTTTAGTTTGTTCCAGTTCACCTTTCATTTTTAGGAAAAACAAGTTGATCACGGGGTCTACCATTGTTGATCTCAGTTGGGCGACATTGGGCTGCTGGACTTGCTTGAGGTACTGGATTTGAGTAGTACACTCTTCCATCTCTTACTCCTTCGTTGCTAGTGGCATTAAAAGGATGTTTTCCCTTTGTGCAGACTCTTGCTGTTGCTTTAGTTTTTCTTCCGACTCCCTTAAACCAGTTACATCATTGGAGTTCAGATCTGTTTACTTGCCCTCCAAAGCTTGCACATATGCTTCATACTGTTTCCATCTTAAAATGAACTCATCTCGTGCCATAACTTTGAAGTCTGTCTCACTCAGTGGGACCTTTTTGGGAAGAGGTTCCTCGTTGGTCATCCTGAATCCTCTCCACCTGGAGGCCGCCCAGTCACACAGGCCCAGGCCACGCTCCCCAATAGCTGCCCAATTGCGCCCCCATGCTCCCCTTTATTCCCATGTGACAATCTTTGTTACTACAATGACTATATGCAATGGCTCTAATGTATATTATAATGAGATGCAACTGGTATTTAGTGCCTGGAGGATTGGGATATTAAATTTGCATACTGTATGGAGCAGACCTACACATGGAGAATTGTCCCACCACAAATGACAATAGTATCTTCCTCCAGAAACACTGCTGCAAAGATCTTTCTTTTAATAAATCCGCTGTGTCTTTATCAAGTCTAGTATCCTGCTCATAAAAAGCATTGGATGTCTATAATGATCATGTTTTTTTGATTAACCAAAAAGTTTAAGCAAGATTTTCAGAGAGATTCATTCATGGAGACATGGAATGTGATGATTTCTAAGATTGATTTAGATGAAGGAAAATTATGTTTTCTAAATAAATAAAAAAACTTCTCCCTACCCAGATGTGAAAACTTGAGGCTATAGGTATATAGAAGCTACTTCCCTGATTCATAAAACATCCCCCACTCCCCCAATATTTCTATGCATCTCTTAAAGAAGGTGATAGAGTTCACTGCTATTCATAAGGTTACATCTACTTGTTTTCTAGTCACCAGACCATGAGCCAGGGCCACAACCCCTCTAAAATCCATTGGTTTTCAGGAGATTAATAAGATGCTTTGATTAAAAAGTAGCTGAGAGAAATTGTATCCTCCCTGTAGTGGATATTTGTCATTATTATTTGGTGCTCCAGTTTCTGATTTGCTTCTTATTTTTGGTGAATCCCTCATCAGGTGTAGTCCTGGAAAATCATCTATTTTTATTCTTTTTTTTAAAATATATATTTTATTGATTTTTTACTGAGAGGAAGAGAGAGGGATAGAGGACTAGAAACATCGATCAGCTGCCTCTTGCACACCCCCTACTGGGGATGTGCCCGCAACCAAGGTACATGCCCTTGACCGGAATCGAACCTGGGACCCTTGAGTCCGCAGGCCGATGCTCTATCCACTGAGCCAAACCGGTCTTGGCTATTTTTATTCTTACTAGTAGGAACTTTTGCCTACAAAGGCAGCAGCTACATTAGGAAACTTGGTAAAAAAATTGATGATATTGGCATATTTTAACTTCATTTTAAGCTTTAGTCTTACTAAAAGGGATATACTTAGTCTGAAATTGAAAAGAGAAGGAAAGACCCTCACAACTTTGCAGAGAGAGGTCTTTTATGTAGTAGTCTATAATCCAAAGTGGGTTAAGGGCTAGTGGGGCTGAGAATTTTTTTCCCAAGCTAAAGTTAGTGCAAGCAAGAGCAAGAAGGCAAAAGACTCAGCTGGAAATAAGAGAAGCCTGGTTCCCCCAGACTTCCCCAGGTCCCGCCTGCTATGTACTCCCTGCTGGAGAGCAGAAACATTAACTGCTTTCCTGAGAATGCAGCGGGGATGCAGCCTTCTCTGCAGTCAGCTTGGAATTGGCCCGAGGTGAAGAGCATTGAACCGAGAACTATAGCAGATCATTAGAAGAAAAAAAAAATTCCCAGTCTCAGACTTAAAGTCTATGACTTGGTATGTTATCTGCCTTGGTTACTTGTCACATTGATTAGTTCAGGGATAGGCACAGGGTTAGCAACAGTGAGAGGTAAGGAGATGTTTCTGGAATCTTCTGGAAAGGGAGCTTTCCTGAGTTTCTGTGGGAGGTACCTAGAAGGCTGCCCTTTGCCTATGAGCTTGAATAAGGAAGCAGCATGTAGCCTTGGGAGGTACTTATGACTATGAGAGAGCTGGAGCCTGAAAGAAATTGGGTATTTCCTACCATAGTTGGGTGGTCTATCAAGCTTGTCCTAAAGCTCTCTTTATCTATGGCCTTTTTAGGTAACTGAGCTAATAAAAATCACTTTGCTATTCAATCCAGGCCAAACTGAATTTTTTCTTAGTTGCAATAGAAATTATCATAAGTAATATATCTTTTTCTCAGTCACCTGGTCTTTCTTTTATCAATGGAGAATTTGCAAGGTCTATACTAATATTACCCAAACTGGCTTATGGTAAGTCTTGCCAATGAGAGATTCTTGTAAGTGCTGAATATCTAACACTAGATTCAACCTTCCCCCAAGAACTCACCATCATCTCATTAAGGCCTGAATGGTTCTTGCAGATATTGCTAAAACCCCAGCACTTTCTCTTCCACCTTTGTAGTTATCCCAGTCAATTCTGTCAATAACACCCCAATTTGAGGTGCTTCCTGGCGCAGAGCATTTCCCAGAGTTGCCTTCAGTCTTCCCACCTGCAATGAGAACTGTCACCATTTCGTCTAGGAACCCTTCGTGAAGTCACCAAAACAATCAGATATTTAATGTTTGTCTTAATTTTCCTTGGGAAAGATTTGAAACTAACAAATTGTTTGTATGTAAATATCACCAAAACTGGTATGCACTTTCCTCAGAAGACAAAGTTTATATTATTGCATCAAACAGGATATTTATACTTGCAAAATCGCTGCAAAACATCTTGTTCCAAAAATGTTGCCAGATTGCTCTTTAATGTGGTTAGTAAAGATTGCAAGGAACCTGCTCATGTAAAAATCCTCCAAGGGGTAATTGAGTTATGACTGGATTTCATTTTTTATTTCTGAAGAGATTATGAAGGGCACTGGGTCATTTCCTGCTTGGGAGCCAAACCCTCTGTATGTACTTACCAGAGTGAGAGACCCTAATATGCTTGTTCACATGAAAGGAGAATCCACCTCACATACAGGGCTCAGACAAGAGCAGTAACATCAGGATGCTATGTAGGGTTATTTTGAGTACAGAATTAAGGCCAGCACAACTGTTGAATCATCTCTGTCTTTGGTCAGTTCTGAAAATTCTACCCCACTGCTTGCATTAAAAACATACAGTAAAATTAGGTCCCGCCTAAAGAAGGGAACACTGCAAAGTTGTGGCACATGCCTGTCACACTAGTGGACATTCTCTAGCAGGGAGGTGCTACTCCTTCCTAACCCCATGAAATAAAAGGAACCACCAACGATGCCATTTACTCTCTTTTGGGGATTCAACAAAGTGTTTATTCAGTGATCTAAAAATGACATGATGAGGTGACACTTTGGAATAAGTCATTTGTATGCATAAAGAAAATGCATTTTTGCTTTGACACCTCTTCTGTTCAGAAATTATGATCTGTGCCCTGGGCTATCAAACATCAGTGCACAGAACTATTCACAAAGGGTTTATGGTTCAAGTGGTAAATCCAGGCATTTGCAAAATGTTGACCCAAGTGAGTCAGCACAGAAAGCCTGATCTTTCAGTTTGATGAAAATGTAATTTTATGGATGTCAAGTTGAAGTTCAAAAGTGATATATCGTGTCACGCAGATAAATAGTTTTGCCAAAAGCAATGCCACAATTCATAAGCACTTGTCTGGCCAATAGCAACTATCAGGCTGATTAAGCCAAATGCTTGCTAATAAATGCAGTCTTTATCCCATATTATGCATTAGTCTTTTCTGACTAATAAAGATTGCCCTATTTAAGCACTGAAATTAGATCTACAAGTCAATATCCAACATAGAAACACTTAGAGATGTGCTTCTTTTGCCCTCACAAAGATTAATTTCAAAACAATTCCTAACAATAAAGTATGAGTATCTGATATGCTTTCTCTCCTCAGCTCCTCACAGACCCAATGGGATAGCAATGCTGGGGGCAAAATAAATGTAAAGAAAATCATTAAAAAATTAGCTGTTTTTTTGAATGCATTTTTAGTGCTAAGGAGGAAACAGTATATAAATACGCTTCTTTAGAGCCCAACCCCCCATTGGCTTCCTATCAGACCTCCCACGGTCCCCAGACATTTTTCTGGCCCTCAGGCCCAGCAGCCAGCTCCGTCACTCGGGACTTCCTGCAGGTTTGGAAGCCCCATGTGCGTTTCTATCTTTGTGGCCTGCAAACTTTGCACGGTTGCTATGCCTGGGTGGCCTTCTCTTTATGGAACTTCTGTTCCTCTCTCAACTCTCAACTCAGTTTCTGTCTTTTGAAAACATCTCCCACTTGCCAGGTAAAACAGCACCATTTGTCTCTTGTAACTTGATGACACTGTTACCACTGTCATCACTTTGAATCAGGGGACTGTCTCCTCTACTACACTCTCTGAGGACAGGATTCAGGTATTTCATTTGTGTGTGTGTGTGTGTGTGTGTGTGTGTGTGTGTGTGTGTGTGTGTGTTTGTAGTGCCCTGTTCAGTGACTGACAGACACATTCTAAGTAGTGAATGAACAATTGAGGCTTAACTTGCTTCAGAATCTTTCCCAGAATAACAATCCGTCTGCTTCCTAATTTGACAGCCACCATTCCTTTATTTGTTATTCTCTTAGCTGTTAGACACATTCTTTGTAGCAACTAATTTTGCCCTTGGAGATATTCTTTTGCATTTTAATGTCCTCTTATTAAGAATTTTGCCTTCCGAGGCAAATTCTTTGGCCCCCTTAATACAATTTTTGCTTTATACTGAATTCCTTATTTTATTATTTTTTTTTCTAACTCTCCTCCCTCATGTTCCTGCTCATAGAAGGAACTGCATACATACTGTTGAAGAGATGAAATTATAGAGACTTTCTGGTGTATTGAAATTCTATTTTTTATTTTCTTCTCTCATCTCATTATTCAACAAAAAATAAAAATGGTAGTCAGTACATCTTTAATTTTAAAAAGTTGATTTATAGTAAAAAAAATAGTATGGTCATTATCTTGAATTTATAAGGAAAGCTGCTCTTTGAATTTCTGTGGAAAGTAAAGGTCAAACCATAAATAATTAAGCATATTAATATTGGCTATTTCTGCCAGTCAGGAAACATAGTGGGAATGTGTATATTTTCTGTGGAGAGAACTTTTGACCACAAATCACTCTATTTTTCAGACATCCTTGACAAATTGATAGTAAGGACATTTAAAAAAAAATGGATTTGCCGATCTTTGCTTTAAGGCTTTTTTTGGGAACGTTTCTTTTCCTTTTCTTTTTCTTCTACTCTTTATTGATTAAAGTATTACATATGTCTCCTTTTCCCCCCATTGACCTCTCCCTGGCTACTCCCCCACCCCCCAGCACATGCCCTCACCCCCCTAGTGTCTGTGTCCATTGGTTATGCTTATATGCATGCATACAAGTCCTTTGGCACATTTCTTAAAGTGATACAGGTGAATTTCTTATTTCCTAAATGATTTGACCTTTGAAGGTATGCAATAGCTGGTGAAAAAGGAGAGGGCCATTGCAATTGTCATTGTCAGCATCGAGAAAGTTCTTTCTTTGAATTTAGGAAATTTGATATTATTACATTTCCCTGAAAATGCTTATTTATGCATTAATAACAGCAGAGTTGGTGCACATCTGAGGCTTTTTACTAACAACAGTAGAGACACTCCTGGAGTCCCAAATCGGCATTGTGGGAGAAGTTACCCACTGACAACACAGACTGTGTAATTGACTGAAAAAGTTTCACTTTGTGGCTTAATACATTTCTTATGTAGTTCTTGTCCTCAGACCTAGTTTTCAACCCTTGGAAGCTCCTAAAAATATTTATTTTTTGGGGGGAGAGATAATAGTTCAAAGAGAGCATATAGAAGCATTTCCACTTTAAGAGAATGCGTGTTTCTGTTATGCTGCCTTTACTAATGAACTCAACCACATGTGCTACAGATACTCCACTGGATCACTAAGGTTTAGTCTGGGCTATTTTGATTATGGCTGTAACATATTTACTATTTTGAGACAGATCTAGCTTCTTGCTAGTTTCACTTGTTTTTCACAAGAATATTACTTAATACTTTACTGTGAATATGTATATACTTAGAAGGACCTTTCAGTTTCAAGTATTTTATCCTATCTGTAACCTGCATTTTGCTTTCAGTTAAACACATTTTATATTTTGATTAATGGTCTTGAGAAGTTGTGGGTATATAAGAGAGTCTTTATTGTAGAAGCCAGTGGCCAGTAGCCCTTGCTATGAGTGGAACTATTAGACAAAGCAGTTCTTCATAGTAAAGTCCCATACTGTAGCCACACACTGGCTGGGTAACAATACATCTTTCCTACAAAGTAGCAATGGCCTCCAGCCTAGGAGCTATACAGGAGCCATTCTTAGAGCTACAGCCTCACCAAGCAGCAGACTCAGAGCCCGCTGTCTGCTGGTCAGAAATATACTTTAATACTAACTTAGACAAAAGAGGCTTCTTGCCAATAGTGACCTCAGTCTTTTGGGTTATAGAAGGGTGCCAGAGACTAAGACCAACAGGTAGTTAGCATAATTAGGCAAGAAGTCCACTGGAAGGCTAATGGACTTTGATATTCAGCAAGGGCTGAAAATCTGCATAATATTGCCCTGCTTTTGGCTGAATGGCTGAAGGCAGTCCCTTAACCTGATAACCCCTTATTGTTTACCAAACTTTACCTTTGCTATGCCTGTTTGCTTTGCTAAAGGGAAAATATGTATTCTAGTAATAAAAATCTGATGGGTCCAGATATTCAGAGAGCCTCTCCACTAGAGAGCAAGGCCTCTGCCTGGCTCCCCAGGCCTTCTAAATTTATATTTCTTGTCTAGTATATCCATTTGTGCATAGCCCCTTCTCCATACCTTGAACCCTAGCTGCAAATGGATGCGGCGTTCACGGAAGCTGTGCAGTGTACATACAATAAGAGAGCTGTGCCCTTGCTTCTTGCACCTGCGTATAGCAAAGTAAACTGGAACACCCTGATTAAGATTCCCATGCTCAGAGTGACCTTGAACATCTGGCACACTCTAGACAAAGCCCCCACAATAGTAAACTATCTTTTGCATGATCTCTCCCCCTTTCAAAAGAAAATCAAAGTAAATGAAATAAAAAGGAAATGTATGCACAGGCACCAAAACGCCAAGTAAAGCTGATGCTTAAAGAAGTAAAGGAACTTGTTTGCTCAGCTTAATCCCCATCACCAAAGAGTGCCTACTTGAATTTGGCACCTTAGAGATCAAGTTCAAAGGCATGGTTTCTGTTGTTTGGGGGTTTTAACAGACATGTAAATTTTTCCAAAAATTAAATAATGAACACTGAACAAATACAGTAATAAATATTCATATTTTACAAATAACGGTGAATAATGGAACAGTATGATTAACCTCTACAGCATAAAAGTGCTTTAGAAAATTCTTTTCTCCAGTTTGGTTTTAGGATTCTGTTTGTCAGCTTTAACCAGAGCATGATGAAAATTCATTATGCCACTGTACCATGGTTCACATCTGGCTTTATCACGTGCTAGGCCCTATTCTTAGCCCATTATAAGTACAAATTCATTTAATCCTCAAAACAACTCTAGAGGTAAGTACTATTATTATTTCCCTTTTCCTACATGGGGAAACTGAGACACACAGCAATTAAGCAGGTTGCTTAGGTCACTTACCTTGTTAACGGCAGAACCAAGATGGAACCCAGACACTCAGGGGTTCAGGAGACAAAAAATTAACTAAATGGTATCCTCCCTCCTGAAGTTTCAGAGGCAGGCCCAAAAGATGAGTTTGAAAGCTGATGTGGTTGACATCATATACATCAATGACATTGATGTCAATGACATAACCATGCGGACTCCTAAAAAGACCACACTGCTTTTTGCTGTTTCCCTGTCATTGAAAAACACACACCAAAAACCCATTTTATTCTTATTTGGATACAGCTCATATTTGCATTCAATTATTATATAAACTATTTGAGATATTGACAATCTTACTTGTTAATATAAATACAAACCAAATAAAATTCTTGTTAATTGAAACACATTTTTTACATGATAATGATGAAAAGAAAATATTATTATTGGCAATAATGATTGTCCTGGGTGCTCACAAGTTCTATGACCAGAGGCAAGACCGCCCCTCTTCCCCCATCTCCTCATGTGCAAAATGTGGTTATTGGATAGGTGACCTCTAAACTGTCCTTTTCAGAGCTAATACTACACTAGTTTATAATTCTACATGCAAACAATAATTTGCAAATCAGTTTTCCATACTGTCATCCTAAATGGACAGTCTTCTTTAGCTGCTACATATATTTTGAATTCCTATTCACATATATTTATAATTTATAAACACACACACACACACACACCCTTTGCTCTTTAATGGTTCCAATTATTTCAGGATCAAGTTGAAGCTCCTTGGCTTAGCACACAAGGTCCACCATGATCTATCCTTTCCCACTTCTCCAGTCTCTTCTCTTCCCAAACCTCTTCCTCTTATTCTCTACAAATCACTTATTATTCCATCGAAATGGGTATTTTGATACAGGTCTCTGCCTTTTCACATTATTCTCTCTTCCTAGAAACATTTTTCATATTCTCCCCTTTTTGTAAACTTGTATCTCCAGAGTCAATTAACTTCTCGGGAAGCATTCTTTGGCTTCCCTCTCCCCCTCCCACCCATGGAATGAATCAGGGGTCCATCCTCTGAGCCCCGTTAGGACCCTGTGTGCCCCTTTCATTGCACCTGCCACATTCCCTGGCAATCACTAGCTTTCTTGCTTGTCTTCCACATTGGGATGTGGTTGGAATGCAGTCAGAATATTTCAGCTGACTCCACCAGTGACTAAAACTGTGACCTCCTGTCAACGCGTTAATCTCACTGAGAATCAATTTTTTTCTTTCTTAAAAAAGGAATAATACTACTGGCTTTGTCTACCTTTGCTGGTTGTAGTGAGATAAATGAGATTTGTGTAGATATTCCTGTTTGACTGTCACAAAGTCCTATGTACTTTTATTGGCTCTTTTTTTTTTTTTAAATCCTTACCATAGGATATGTTTTTATTGATTTTAGAGAGAGAGGAAGGGAGAGAGAGAGAAATGTCGATGTGAAAGAGAAACATTGATCAGTTGCTTCCCTATGCGCCCCAACCAGGGATCAAGCCCCAACCTAAGTATGTGTCCTGACCAGGAATCAAACCCGCAACCTTTTTGGTGTATGAGACCACGCTCCAAACAACCGTGCCACCCAGCCAGGGCTTTGGCTTTTTTATATTTACCACTGCAGAAGATTGTTGTGAAATTTATCTGCTGTGCTATTACAGAAAGAATATTGCTTAATTTTAAGACTTAAAAACATCTGGTAAGCCAATCGAAAAGATTAAATTTGCCTCTAGTATCAGACTGTCAAACAACAACAAAAAAAAATTAAAGATTTAAATCAAAACTAGGTCAAAGCTTAGTCCTGTAACAGGCTATAGGATTTTAGTGATAAGACTACGGTAGCTATTTTTCTTGCACTGAATTTGCTAAAAGCAATTTCCCGTTTTTAACCCAAGTAGATAGCCCTGGTCCCCCAGGGGTTCATTAGCTTGGTGCTCTGAGGCAGTTTCTTTCCTGTTATTTGTCTGCAGCATGAAGGCACAACAGATGGCGAAGGTTCAGCCTCACCTTTGTGGTTAATACTTATAATCTCATTAAAGGCTGAAGAAACACATGATCAGCTAACTCCTTGTATCACTAAAAGCTGATTTACCAGCATCACATCAAATATTTACCTCGCCCTAAGCTACCAGTAATTACAAGCTGATTTTGTTCAGGCTCGAACAAACACAGAGTAATGAATTTCTGCTAATTATTAGGCACTGATGAAAAATGTGACTGGCCCACTCCCAGAGTCCTCCTGGGCATCTCATCTTTCTGCACAAGGGAAAACGTCAATTGTTATGAATATACTCAGGGCTGCTGGAAAGCGCTTACAGTGGTGTCAACCAGAAGTTGTTTTACTGGCGTGTCTGGGAAAGTGATTAAAATAGCTTAAAATTAAAATTTTGGTTTGCTATAGTTATTTTTATGCAAATATGCCACACTTTTCAACCGACACAGGTATCTTAATAAAAAAACAGGTTAAAGTTTTAGGATAACAAGAGATGTTTAAATTCTGCCAAACCTCACGCTATAAAAGTAGTGATGCCAGTCTTAGCTTGCAAATGAAAATGATCTTTCTCCTTGTTGTAGATCTATAGGCTTTTTTTTTTTTTTAAATATATTTTATTGATTTTTTTACAGAGGGATAGAGAGTTAGAAACATCGATGAGAGAGAAACATTGGTCAGCTGCCTCCTGCACACTCCCTACTGGGTATGTGCCTGCAACCAAGGTACATGCCCTCGGCTGGAATCAAACCTGGGACCCTTGAGTCCACAGGCCGACCCTCTATCCACTGAGCCAAACTGGTTAGGGCCCTATTGGGCTTTTTAAAGGTACACTGCAGACTGTTACTGAGTCATGCATTTCCTAGTGGAATACTCAGATATTTCAGACACTTTACCTTGGAGTTCCTCTGTTCAAAGACAGGGGGAACAGGGAGTCTCTGGTCTGTCTGTCCCGCAGAGAGAGTCAGATGGTATCTTCTAGTATTTTTCCTATAGTTGGCACCAGCAAGGGACTTCCAGAAACAACTGATTTCTTTTCACTTCTAATTTGAAGGGCGAGAGGAAAGAGTACAGAAACCTACAGTGGACTCAATCCCCAGACCCCAACTTGAGGCCCTCCGGTTTTAATTTTTTTGCATTTCTTGTTTCTGTTTCTCTTATCTGTCTAATTGAATCAGATCTTGGGTGTACCTGCTGTGCTATTACATAAAGAATATTGCTTAATTTTAAGACATATCAGGGATCCTTGAATGTTCTGTAATTCTTTTGGGCCCAATCTGAGGAATCCTATATAATAAAAGGGTAGTATGCAAATTGTCCCCTTGACCAGGTGTTCATCTGGGAGTTTGACCTGGGGGTGGGGCCAGCCGGGGGGAAGGGAGGGAGTACTTGGCCGGTAGTCGGCAGCTGCTAGGGACACTATCAGTGCACGAATTTCATGTACTGGGCCTCTAGTCAATTATAAACAAAGGTTTATTAAGGTGGTCACAAACCCAACAGGTAGTACCTGTTTCTTGTTTCATACAAGTTTTTGTCCCCCATCTCTCCTGTACTCCCTCCCTTGGTCCCACCTGGCATTACTTTTTGTCCATGTTTTATTGTGTCTTGCTTAGGCTAATAGTTTAACTCCTATCCCTGAATTTCCTTCCTCCAATCCCTTCATTACTTTTTTCCATCCATTGTCCTTATACCTCTTGCCTGATTAAGGTTCTTCTATGATTATTTATTGCCTACAGATGAAGTTGAAACTTCTAGCTATGATGGGGTGGATATCACATTGTGCCCTCCCTACCCCTGGCATCCATTCACTCCTCTAGTTTTGGTAGCGATGTTACTGATTCTGTCTTTATTTAAAATTAGAGCTGCCTGACTGGCGTGGCTCAGTGGTTGAACATGAACCTATGAACCAGGAGAGCACGATTCAATTCCCAGTCAGGGCACATGCCCCAGTGGCGGGCTCAGTCCTCATTGTGGGGCATGCAGAGGCAACCAATCAATGATTGTTTCTCATTATTGATGTTTCTATTTCTCTCTCCCTCTTCCTTCTGCTCTGAAATCAATAAAAAATATATTTAAAATTAGAGCAAAAAATGTCAGTAATACTGATCTTGTCTTTAGTTAAAATTTTGGTATGTTGTTCACAGATTTCTTTGTTTTCATTTTGAATTCTTAAAATATTGCATTAAAATATTATTTATCTTGATTACTGAGTTTTTGGGTATCCCCTTAAATTTTGTGCCTCCCTCGCCTTATCCTAGTCTGGGCCCTGGGGTGTGATCTGGTTCTGGAAATTTCCATGTGGAATTGGAGAATGAAGCCAACCCAGCAGAAGGCTGGGGAGAACGTGAGCCCTAATGACCTCATTTGAACCTTGAACCCAGCTGTGCCTAAAGCCTACACCCAGACTGTTCAATTTTGTGAAACAATAAATTCCCTCTTTCTTTGCTTAAGCCAGCTGGAACTAGGTCTTTTTTCTTGTGCACAGGAAAGTTGATGAATGATAAATGAGGCATACATGTTCCTTATGACATGGACCCTCCTTTTACTTGTCCAGCTTCGTCCCCTTGTTATTCCTACAAACACCTGTCATACTCATGGCATGCTGGTCCCTGAAAACACTCTGCCTTTTTGTAAATGGGGTTCCCTCTTCCTGGAACATTCTTCCCCACCTGGTTTATCTGCTGAAAATCCACTCATTCTATAATACAAAGTTGAAATGTCACCTCAGGTGTGTCTGAATAACATCTATGATTATTTTCTTTGTTCCAGGCTTTGTTTTTCTTTACATTTTCAAATATATGAAATGATCACTCATCCATTTGCAATGATATTAAATTCTCTACTTGGTCTATTTTGCTTTGCTGAGTTAGAATTTTTATCCCGAGATGATATTCTATAAAATACGAGAGGCCCAGTGCACGAAATTCATGCACTTGAGCGGGGAGTGGGGGGGTCCCTCAGCCCAGCCTGCTCCCTCTCCCAGTTTGGGAGCCCTTGGGGGATGTCCGATTGGGGCCAGGGAGAGACACAGGAGGTTGACCAGCTGGGGAGGGACCGTGGGAGGTCTCCAGGGCGTGTCTGGCCCATCTCACTCAGTCCTGATTGGCCAGACCCCAGCAGCAAGCTAATCTATAGGTCGAAGCATCTGCCCCCTGGTGGTCAGTGCACATCATAGTGAGCAGTTGAGTGTCCTTAGCATATCATTAGCATATTATGTTTTGATTGGTTGAATGGACAACCGACGACTGGACACTTAGCATATTAGGGCTTTTATTATATAGGATAATGCAACTTTACTGTGGAAATTAAAAAGTTGGAACACTCTAATGGTAAGCAGTGCCAAATTCTAGATGTCTCTTCAGAAAGGCACTTTTACCTGTCCCCTCTCTTAATACACACTGGCCCAATAATGAAAATTTTCTTCTTATAAACTAAATTTGGTATTTACTAATATAGGTGACAAATGCTGGGTTTTCTATATCTTAGCCATTAACAGCCTCATAATTATGAAGAGAAAATGAACAAAAGAAATAGTTTAGCAGACCCCATATTTCTGAGATTTAACCATCCTCTTCCATTGTATTTTTTTTTTTTGGGCACATGAAGTCACAATTAAGCACAGACTGTAAACTCCTTGGGATAGCACTTCCCCTTTTATCCTGTTTTATACTGCATGTTCCACAACTTTAGAACCTATGCTGCCTCAGCTGCTATATTGGGAAAATAGTCATCCCTTTACAAGATTAGAGCCCAACATACCACCCCGAATATAATGAATCCACCTTCTTTCCCACAGTTCTACATTTTGCACTTGGTTTTCTTAAGCAATAGAAAGAAGAGTAATCCTAATGTATAAAAAGCCAGGGGCCGACACGACTGAAACAACCGGATGGACAATTGAATAGCAGGCTTGTGTGGGGCGACCAGGCTGGCAGGGGGGTTAGTGAGGGGTAACCAAACAACTGAACAGCAGGCTGTGTGAGGTGACCAGGCCAGCAGGGGGGGGGGGGCAATTGGGGGCAACCAGGCTGGCAGGGGGGGCAGTTGGGGGAAACCAGGCCAGTGGGGGGCAGTTGGGGGCGACCAGGCAGGCAGGCAGGTGAGCAGTTAGGAGCCAGTGGTCCCAGATTGTGAGAGGGTGCAGGCTGGGCTAAGGGGACCCCCCCCACCCCTGTGCACGAATTTCGTGTACCAGGCCTCTGGTGAAAACATAAAAGACAAAAGCAAGCCTGACACTTGAAGGTCTCTCCAGTGTTCTCAGAGGCTGAAGTTCGGCATCAGAATTTCTGCTCAATGGCTCATATGCTCAATCATTCAAGGCTCCCAGTTCCTGGTGTGGTTCCCAGGGTACTGGGCCCCACTTAGTGAAGACTCTCTTGACCCTTTCCCAGAGCTTTCTATCGTTACTTCAGGTAATGAATGTGAGGAAAGGCAGGTTCCATCCTGATTTAATGACATTGGAATTGGCTTCTGGAAAAGTGAGGTAGGGAGAAGGAACAGGCTTTACCATAGGGAAAATTTTGGAGCAGACTTCTTCCCAGATCCTTCTTTGTCCTTGTTTTGTTTGCCACTCTTTCTTACAGGGTACTCTTTGTCCCATCCTCTCATGCTGTCTCCCACATGTATAAAGACCCCCACTTAGGGTTCCCTCAAACCTGCTTTCCTCAAAGAGGCCCTTTACTCACCTTCTTTCTTGAGCAGCCATACCTATTAGCGCTGAAGGATCACCTTGCCAATCCACTATTTTCCATTTAGGGTAATATTTGCTGTAGGTTTTTGGTTTATTTATCAGGGTAAGAATATAGATCAATATTAAATTTTTTAAAATCACAGGTTGATGTTGAATTTTATAAAATGATTTCTTGCATTTTTAAAGATGGTCATGTGCTATTTCACTTTTAATACATTAATGTTATAGATTATATTTCTGGATTTTTTAATATGAAACCATACTTGTATATTGGGAAAATCCAAAGTTGATAATGGTATATTGGAGTTTATATTGAAAATATCATTCTATTGTGTTGTATCTAGTGTTATCCAATTTTTCTTATTCCTTTTTATGTTGATGGCTCTTTTTCTAAGATTTAGAATTTTTTCTTTGTTCTTCACATTTTTTTTTTTTAATGGCACTAAGTGTGAGGTATTTTTAAAAAATATCTCCTCATTGGTTCCTGATAGCACTTTAAATCTAAGGTCTTCTTTGTGTCAGGAAATTTCTTTTCATTTTTTCTCAAATATTTCTAATCATCTTAAAATTTTTATCTTTGAAATTTCAAACATACACAAAAATAGAGAGATCATCTTTCTTCTTTTTTTCTTTGTCTGGAATTTCTACTATCTGGATACTAGCACTTCTACTTCTAGCCTCCATCTTTGTTAGCTTTTATTTTCTATTTCTTTTCCCTTTCTTTCTTTTGGAAGTTTTCTACAATTTTTTTCTTTTGGTTCTCTGATTTGAACCCTGAAAGTTTGTATCCTACCACTTATTTCTTCTGTTGCATTCTTTATTTCACTGTTGTATATTTTATACTTCATATCTCTTCTTGGTTCTGGGTTTTTTCTCACCCACAAAAAAACTCCCTAAGTCAGAGTTTACCCTTTGCCCCTCCTCCCCAAGTAGAAGCAACCTTGGGATGCTCTCCTTCCCTGATTATTTACCATCCCTGGAGCTTGGATGGGGGCAAGGTTGGAGAAGCAACTGCCCAGGGCTAGTTTGTCCTCACCTATGTCCCTCAGCTCTTCACTAATGGTTTTCATTCTGCCCTGATTTCACTTTGGAGGACACCTGGACCAGGTGTGGGGCAGCACAACTCAAGCATCTATGCCTACCTGTTTTTCACACACATAAGCCTTTCTCACCATTTGATAGATATTTGACCCACTAGAAACCCATTAGACCAGTGGTCGGCAAACTGTGGCTCGCAAGCCGCAGTTTGCCGCTCTGTTGACTAATGAGTTTGCTGACCACTGGATAGGGGCTTAATCACAAGGAACAACAACAGCCTGTCATTATTGGAATCGACAGTCTAGGTCAGTGGTCGGCAAACTCATTAGTCAACAGAGCGGCAAACCGCGACTTGCGAGCCGCAGTTTGCCGACCACTGCATTAGACCAATGGGACACATGCTATGGAACAGTCAAAAGGAAGCTTCGGTTTGTGTTATCAGATATCTGAGTCCTAGACAGAGGGTTTTAGGAGAGGCCTTGGAGCAGGATTTCTCAATCAGCAGCAGCAGTATGTTATTGAGTGTGTCCCATGTGATAGGTACTATATTAATAAGATCTCTGTTTTTCTCTGGACTCTAGATATTCCACAGCTTTAATATGATATTAAACTTTACTTAGAGTTGTATTCAGATTATTTAATTTGAGGAAGTTCTTCAGTCATTATGGCTAATCACTTCTCTCAGTAAAAGTTGATTTCATAGTCTTAACTCTCAGAAAGAGATCTTATTTTTCTTATTTCTAAGTTCTTGGGAGACAGCTTTCTGTAGTCCTCCAGTATCAATAAGAGATTAACGAACGAAATGTAAATCCTATATAATAAAAGGCTAATATGCAAATCAACCAAACAGCGGAACGACCAATCACTATGACGGGCACTGACCACCAGGGGGCAGACGCTCAATGCAGGGGCTGACCCCTGGTGGTCAGTGTGCTCCCACAGGGGGAGCACATCTCAGCCAGAAGCCAGGCTCACAGCTGGCAAGCACAGCAGCGGTGGCAGTAGCCTCTCCTGCCTCCATAGCAGCGCTAAGAATGTCCAACTGCCAGCTTAGGCCCAGGGGGAGTGGGCCTAAGCCATCAGTCAGATATCCCCCAAGGGCTCCCAGACTGTGAAAGGGTTCAGGGCTGAAGGCCCCCCCCCCCCCAAGTGTACAAATTTCGTGCACCGGGCCTCTAGTATAATTATATGACTTAATTTAGAAAGCATATATACTGTGATGATAATGTCCTATAAATATTAATTCTAGTTTGAAAAACTCTATGTGATTAAAGGCACATGTAAGAAAAAATATCCAAACATTTATTGAGCTTTGATCAGCATTGATGATTTAGCCAGCATGCTGTGGTATAGTCCTAGGAAAGGTTTATAGCTGGTGTTTGTTCTTATTGGTGGAAGACCATGCCATACTGATGGTAACATATTTTAAATATCATCCTTGGTTTCTCCCAGGTTCTGGGCTCTGTTCTGGGTGCTTTTACATGTTAGTCAATTAAATCTCAAAGTATTAAATTCTATTTTCTCCTGCAGACCTGATGGCTACAACTCTGACACTTTTGAAAGTTTATCATCTACTCAAAAACCCAAAGTAGTTTGAAGATCAAAAATTAGGGATAAATGTGTGCACGCATGGTGTGTGTGTGTGTGTGTGTGTGTGTGTGTGTGTGTGTGTGTTATAGGAGTACAAAATACATGATATATTTAAGTCAAACCCAAAACTTGAAGAGACCTTTAGAGATCACCCATGTCATCTCTCCATCTATAGGAAAACGTTTGATATATTTTATATTATGTGGTCACCCACCTGTGACATAAAGAAATATATACTTGGAGTCTGCCTCCAGTTCCTGACACAGAGTTCTAAGACCCTTGTAATTTCCTGAGTTATGGGCATATTAGGAACTTCTAATATATGGTAGAGCTTCTAAATCCCTTGGAAGATCTTGGGTGATAAGAATATCTTTTGTTCTAATGACATTACTCTTGGTGGGCTTCTGGATAGCTTTAGGTGAGGGTTGGTCACCTGAGACCACGCTGTAATTAGAAGCTTGAAACTTTTAGCCCATTCCTCATCCTCCAGGGAGGGTAGCAGGCTGGAGATTGAGTTAATAACTGATCATGGCTATGTGATGAAGCCTCCATCAAAACCCCTGAACTATAAGGTCAGGAGAGCTTCCAGGTTGGTGAAAGTATCCACATGCTGTGAGGGTGGTGCACCCCAACTCCATGGGACAGAAGCTTCCTTCTAGACCTCGCCCTACTTTACCTCTTCATCTGGTTGTTCATTTGTATACTTTGTGATATCATCATTTATAATAATCCAGGGAACATAAGTAACATGTCCCGGAGTTCTGTGAGACATTATAGCCAATTATTGAACCCAAGGAGGGGTTGTGGGTACCCCTGATTTGTAGCTAAGTCAGATAGAAGTGTGGATAATATGGGAACCCACTACTTGAGACTGGTATCTGAAGTGGGGGACAGCCTTATGGGACTGAGCCTTTGATCTGCCGGGTCTGTGGTAACTCAGGGTAGTTAGTGTCAGAATTTAATTAAATTGTAGGACACCCAATTGGTGTCTGCAGAGAATGGGATAATATCTTGGTGTAGAACACTCACATATTTGTGTCAGAAGTGTTGTGAGTAGAGAAACACCCTATATTCAAAATACTTGAGGGGTTGAATATAAACACCCTATATTCAAAACACCCTGTAACCACCCTATATTCAAAATACTTGAGGGGTTGATATCCTGCTTGGAGACCCATTAAGAAGCATTACTTGGCACCCAGACCCATCTTTCTTGCTGAACTCTTATTTCAAGTGCATTCAAAATATATAGTGGGATTTACATTTTGGTCCTAAGCTCTGGAAACAAGATGGGCATTTGGTTGCACAAGCATATGCCCCATCAATTTACAATGCAAAACAGTATTCAAAACAAGAAATCAGATTTTTGGAGACAGTAGGGATGGGTTATACCATTGTAGAATTGCTTGACAGCTTCTCTATTTTCTCTCAAGACAAAACAACCTTCCTACCAGTAAGAAAGTTTCAGGGGGATGCTAATAGCCATGGCTGTATTTCAAATTATAGTTGATGTAGCTATTTTCTCAAACTGAATTTAAGGTATACTGAATTGTCCTCTTCCTATGATTGGAATGGAAGGGTTGGCGTTTATTGATAGCAAAATACAATCTTTATTATGACCGAAGAGCACAAGTAGTGCTAGTGAAACATCTCTATTAAGCAAAAAGGGCAGCTCCACATTCTGAAGTGGAATGAGAAATAATTAGTCCCTGAGAGTGCTCAAATTCTCGTCAGAATAGCCTCAACACACGTCTGCCTGCTTCCTGGGATGACATTTCTTTCTTCATCTTTCTGTCAGACTCCTGTTCATCCTTTGAGCACTGGATCAGAAGTCCCCTCCTTTGCAAGGACCCTCTTGATCTCCCCAGGCGGTTTGTGCTCCTTTAGCGCTAAGGGCATCTCTCTAACCTTCTCATTCTCTTTGTTTTCGTATCCCTTTCCAGACTTCTGGAGCTTCTCAGAGGCAAATAACTCAATTTGGTGGTACCCGGTATATTCTTGTTAGAAAAGTACTTATTAAAACCGCTTTTCTTTAAGCATCAACATTCAAGATAACTAAAAGCTGGTTACTTACTTTGGAACGGATTGCTTTTATATTTTATCTGAATTGTTAATTACAAGAATTGCAAAAGTATTACTTTGACAGTATTTTCTGGAATGCCTATGGCACTGCAGTTTTATCATAATTTAAATATATTTTTATGGGCTGTCTTGATGCTAACCTATAACTTCTAATACTGTTTCTAAGGGAAAGATACTATTCCAATTGTACCCCACTGATTTACAAAGGTTTTGAATATAACTTGGTTGTAAACGCAGGGGGCCTTAATAGTTAAAACAGGGTATTGAGCACAGTAAACTTTTAGTTGAAAAAGAAGAAGCCACTCCTCCAGTACCTCTCATCCTTTAGTACCAATAGCGAAACGGCGCGCGGGGAATGACATTTTACTGAGTGGATTTTAATCTGAAGTCACTGTCCTATAGTGGAAAGAGCACTTGTAAGGAGAGAGGTGACCTTGGGAAAGTTGCCGATATTCTTTGGGTCCCATCGTCCTCATCTGTACGATGGAAAAATAGGATGAAGTGATTTCAAAGAACTCTTCTAGCTGCAACAGGCTACAGTGAATAAAAGCCCAAATCACTATGTGAACTTGTGATTTTTCATTCCAAGTTTAAGTTTTTTGTTTTTTTTTAAAATAATTAAGTCTTTATTTCAAACAGAGTAATGAAAACACTGTCAAGGTGAACTGTGACTCCAGCGGAATTGAGGTCAGAGCTGACTACAGAAAGCTGCAGCTGTTGGAGATTTTCCATTTACCCACTAACGGTGCTTCCTCCAGGTTTATCCTTGAAGTCATCGGGCTGCTGACAAAAGTAATTAAAACCAAGTGCACAATTCACCCAATCTGCTTTTCCATAATAAATATCAATCGTTACTCTCCATGGATGGACTACACTGCTATATTTATCTCATCCAGGAAAAGGCACATTAGGGATGTTAACTAAAGAAATCACAGTGTGTAGCCACAGGCTGGGGTTCTAGACAAGACTGAGAGCTGTGTATCGAATGGGGGACGGGTTGCCACTCTTCCTCTGATATGCAGGCGATTCTAGGACCTGTTAGCGACTTTCATTTCAATTGTGACCTCAGGAATAGGGACCTTTGGGAAGTTTTCAGCTGCATTCTGTTTTCCTTTGTTGGAAGGTGAAGGGGATTAGAATGAAGGTAATTTTCTGTTTTGTTACACTGCTAATTGTAAGTCTTCCCCTAGGAAGTTTCTGGACTTTGACTTGGCAGCTGACAGTCAATTTGTCAAAAATGTTCAGATGGTTCATGTAAACAAGACTAAGGCTCTGTCTGTACACATATAATATTTCGTGAAAAAGATGGCATTCAGTCAAATACTAGGCTCTTTGGGGAAATACTTGTTAGTGACCATTTGAATTTTGGTTCTTTGACTCAGTGAAAGCATGTCTGTAGAGCAGCCTGAAGCAACATTTTTGAATTTTCTTTTTTTTAATCCTCACCAGAGGACATGCTTAGAGAGGGAGAGAGAGAGAGAGAGAGAGAGAGAGAGAGAGAGGAGCATGGGTATGAGAGAAACTATAGGTGCTCCAACTGGGGATTTCACCCCCAGCCCAGGAATGTGCCCTTACTAGAAATGGAACTGGCAACCTATTGGTGCACAAGATGACATTCAACCGAGCCACTCCAGCTGGGCTTGAATGTTCATAGGAGGTCACTCTTGGGTCATATTCATTTTCTGGAGTCTTTAACTTGGCACTTTCAGACAAGCCAAGGCAAAATGGGATTCTGACTCTAGGCCTGAACTCCTCAAGTCACTGTCAGAGGAGTTTGGGCTTATGGGTTAGACGTAGCCTCCTCCACAGCCCTATGGGGCCTCCCACTCACAGGGGCAGGTTCAAATCCCATGGCCCCATCGGTTTTAAGCAGAGTTGTTGTCCCTGCTCCTCCGGGTGAATGTCTAGCCCAGATTCTCCTCTGCCCCATATCAACCAGTCCCTGTGACTGCTGTATGCCCTTGGAAGATTTAATTGGCAGAGCAGAAACGTCATTATATATATATACACACAGCCAGTAAGTGTATATTCAACCCGGCCCTGTGGCTACTGATGTTCCCCTCCCCGCCGGGAGACAGCTTTTCATGCATCCCAGAGGTCTCAGATCTGTGATAGCTTTTACTATTCCAAATAATAAAATAGGATACATGTGAGCTGTGTTTTCACAATACCACCCTAATAGTCTTTGGCCTGTGTGTTTAATCAAAGCACACCTTTTCGGATACATATACATCTGCTTTTCACATTCTGTGATTTACTCGAGTTAATGTGTCTTTTTCTAGTTTTGCATTCAGGTTGCCACAAAAATCAATTATTATTCCTTTTTACTCTCCCTTCCTATCTAAGTGGCCACTTAATTTGTAACTTTTCCCCAGAATGACATTAAGGTGCCATGGTTCTGGGGAGTGTTCTTCCTTACAAGAAAAGAATAAACAATATGAGACTAAAGTTTTTCTGATACACACACACACACACACACACACACACACACACACACACACACACTGGGATAGGGAGGGTTTGTGTCTTCTGTTCTCTGAATGTAGAAAAGGGTTGTCTAACTGACCTCTATTTCCAGGTAAATTTGTAGGTAACAATAGATGTCTTCTATAGGGCTAAGTTCTTTTTCTTACATCATCTCATTCTCCTCTCCAACAATTCTGTAAGGCAGGTACTACTAGCATTCCCATTTTACAGACAAAAAATTGATGGCCAGAGAGATTGTAGCTTGCTCAGGTTCACATAGCCAGTAAGTATATATTCAAACTGACATCTGTATGAGTCTAATTAATGTGTTTAGTTTCTGTGCTCACAATGTATGGATCCATTAAATCCCAAAGAGCCTCCTTTTCCCTCACAGTATAAAGCAGACCTTCACTTTCTGTGGGGGAGTGTGAGTGGTGGGGCAGGGAGATGGCTGGGTGTGCAGATTTCTCTGTCCTATCTTCAAGATCCATTGATCTCTTTCTTTGGCCAATCTCCTGCTACTAACACTTCCTGCCACCACTCCAATTTCTCTTTTTATTACTGCTTATTTTACTTTGAATGTGTCACCAATTAAATCTTCCAAGGGGATAGGGAGTGAGAAAATGACTTTTCAAGTGTTGAGTCAAATTTCAGATATTGCGTCAACCTTATAAGAAGGGGGAGAGTGGGAGGTTGGTCAGTGGATTCATGAATGCAAATCACACATTGTGGTTTAATTTTAGACCTTTCCACTCGATGGAGCCAACTCTTTCAAAGGTCACAGTCGGGTACAGAAGCCTTTCTGCTGTGTGCCAAGCACTCCACAGTGTGGCACCAATCAACCGTATTTGAACTTGCAGCCCAGGAAACCAGTGCCAGTTCTGGAAGATACGTACCATTTTATGCCTTTTCTGGTGCCCCATCTTCACCTGGTGTCACTCCACCCAGCCTAACTATCTCAAATGGCACCCAAGGAGTCATTGTTGTTGCCTTTGAACACTTCAGAATCTTTTTTTTGTGTGTATTATATTTTACTGACAATTGCAGCTATTAATGTACTTGCCTTATTTCCCTAATTAGATCATGAGATCTTAGAAGGCCGGAACTATTTCTGAGTCAACTCCAAATCACCAGTGCATAGTACAGGACCTAGTACTTGCCAACTGCTCCAGGAATTAGATACAGGGATAAAATTAGGAAAATCCACATTGAAACATGTGTCTGATTATGCCCTTTATTCTGGGGTCATACCCTTTTGCCGGGACTGACCTGCAGACCCTGAACGGCAGATGAATGATTACTCTGATGCATGTTTCTATGAAAGAGAGGCTAAGGGGCTAGCTGGCATAAGGAGCCAAAAAGCCCTGATTGCCTGCCTCCTTAGGCTTTTATTAGAACAACAGCTTGAACTACAATTAACTATTAGATACTATCAGCAGGGTAAGCATCCTTGAGAAAACACCTGCATCTGTAGTGTCTTTCAAACAAGGATGTTTTGAAGTCTAAACATAAAGATTCTAGTAAAACACCTGGGGGCTCAGACTTGTTTGGAAAAGTCAAGGCAGCATTGCCACCTTCAGCAAGGTCCCCCAGAGGCCTCTGACCTTTCAGAGAATCCTCCTTACAGACTTTCCAACCAAGCCCTGTGCTTCCCCATACCCCTTCATTTTCCATATCTCTCCTTCATTTTGGCTTTAGGTGGAAGAACATAGAAATGATGTTTCTGCTATGCCTCTAAATTGTAGTGCCTGGTTTACCTTCATAGGGAAAGTGGCCCTCTATCACTCTCAACAGAGACTTATTTTATTTTTTCCTGTTGCTTTTGCTAGTTGTTTTCAGTAGACACTTGTTCTGGAAAATACTCTAGAGAACATCATGTATATATGGTTGGATGAGGAAGTACTATAAGTCACTTTGTAATTCTGTAATTCTATGGTAAACCAGATAATCTGTAAATTTTTAGATATCATGAGTTGCTTGTTTTTAGTATAGATCACATTTAAAAAATATTATGATTGTTTATTTTTTAAAAATTTAACATTTTGTTTACTGTTTTTAGATTAACATTGTCCATCAATACCACTAACCATTAAGAAGCATAAAGGTAGGAATCAAAGACTTGAAAACATTTTTTTTTTGAAAAGAAAAAAGCTAATTTAAATATTAGGCTAATATGAATATAAATAATGAGCTAACATGCCAAATTCCTTATTTTGCTTTTAAAGATGAACACCACACAATTAGTCATATAATAGATTATAGATAAGAGAAACCTAATTTCTTGGATCTAAACCAAATCAGAAACATTTAAAAATAGTTATCTTACTGTCTAAAAATAGTATAATTATGAAATGGTATTCATTATTTTCATTTGATAACCACATATGTTCTCTAAGTCTGAAGTGAATTTTTAAGGTAAAATGTAGAAAACAATATATGTTAGTTCTTTCATTTGAAAGGTTTGGTAATACACACACACACACACACACACACACACACACACACAGAGAAAATAGTAGAATGGTATTAAAGCTAAGTGAAAACAATAGAACCAGGGAGAAGAGTAATTGTGAGAAGATTCATTTCCCAATTATGAGGAAGCAGCCTCATTTTAATGTTGGCAAAAATTATTTGCTATCATTAGTTCCAAGCTAAAGTACACTGATAGAGCTGTACACGGTTAGGATGCTGGAAAACCATTCCTTAGAGGAATTGGCCGGAGCTAGAGAATTACACTGTGTGCATTGAATGCCTACCTTGGGTGATCCCTGGACAGGGATGGGGTGTAGCCTATGCTCTGCCTGTCCAGCCAACCTGCATCCAGAATTTAGATAAAGTAAGAATTCTGTGCAACTTCGACGCTCTCTCTCTAATTTATATAGACACTAGAGGCCGGATGCACAAAAATTCGTGCAAGAGTAGGCCTTCCTTCCCCCAGCTGCCGGCACCAGCTTCCCTCCGGCACCCGGGACCTAGGCGGCTTCGCTCCGGCCCTGGCTTTGTCTGGTCTAATTAGCATATTACCCTTTTCTTATTGTAGATGCTATGGAGGTTTTGAAGGGGAAAAGACCACTCTTTAATGAGGGTCTTCACAGAGGAGATGAGATAGAATTGGGTCTTCAGTGATGGATACTATTTATCTCCCCAGTTGTTATGGTGGGAGGGCTTTCCTTGCAGAAAAAACAAAATCAACAAAGATAAGAAGATGGGAAAACATGTAGGTAGTTGGAACAAAATGTATTTACAAATGAAAAAGCCACAATTTCATAAAATAAGAAGCTTTCAGGTTTGAATTGGTGAGTTGAGTGCTAAAAGGTGTGCAGTGGTCAACATCTCAAAACCATTGTGTGGGGCCCTGGAGTAGACTCACGGCACACATGTTTGCTACTTGCACACCTAAAGCCTGCTGGTGCTCTTTTCATCACTGAAAAGCTCCTGGTCCAGACCTCAGAGCTGCATGTTCAGCAAACTGCAAAGTAGCTTATGATTATCTTTAGTCAACCCCATGTCCTTTCTTTCCAGAGCCTTCCTTATTTTTTCCCTTCCTCCTCAGACACCCCCTGTTCTGTGATGCTTTTCCAGATCCTCTCTCCAGAATTAGGCTTGTCCACCTAACTGTGTTTTTATTAGCAATACCATGCCTTGGGTGTTTGGTTATGGGCAAAAGCTGTTTTAACTCGGTGACTCATCTGTGACAGGCCATTGGGGGAGGCAGCGTTGACTGGTTCGGAGGCAGAGTATGGGCTTTTCCATTACTCAGAAAACACCATCTTGGAGCCAGTCAGACATTCAGGGGAATGTTGGGCATCCCCCTGGGAGGAAGCCATGGTCACAGTGGATGCTGAGTGTTTCTCTATGTCACGGGAATGAAGCTGTTCATGCCACATCCTCCCAAGTGTAGCTCTTTTTTGGGCCTCTCACGTGCAATCCTTGGAGCCTGACGGTGGGAGGGGAAAGCTAAGAGCCTGGAACAGAACTTGTCACCTGGAATATCCAATAGTAATTGGTAATCAGAGTGCACTTCGTGTTTGAGACCTATTTGATATTTGAGAGATTTGGAATATGAATGTTTGACAGACTGAGATGATTGATGACATGTGATGTCTCAGGAGATAAAATGTGCAAGGCTGGAACACATGTTGTTTTTCTGACAGGGGACTTTTAGAAGGCATTAGGGAAGCATAAATATGTTTCTTTAACTGACACCTTGGTTTTTTGGTCTTTCACCTTGACTGACAAATAGACCTCCCAGTCTCCCTGCCCAACCCCTCTCTGGGGAATAAACCGATTGTGTGTAGCAGTGACCGTGGCTTCGGTTTAGAACCTGGCTTGCTTTTAAATCAAGTGGAGCTTTAGTTTCAGTTATTTCACTGTGAAAATTGTAAAAATTGTGTTTGGAAAAGATTTTCTTTCTCTATTTAAATGTCTTTTCTCCTTAAAAGTTAAGCTTATTTTAAAAAGAAAATTTTTTTTCAAGCCTCATGAAATGAATTCTGATGTTTACAATTCTATGACTATTTTGCTGGAGATTAAGATCTCTGCTCTTCCAAGGAGACTTCATTAACCAAGGTAACAATCGTGGTGGAAAGCTTTTGTGGCACCAGCTGTGTTGATGATTATTAGCAAGCAAGTTCCTTTCAAGGCATCAGTCATTTTAGGTGCAGCTGGAGAGATGAGCAACAACACTTGTTAATTGGGGCGGGGGTTCTTCCAATTATAAATTGAGCTTTCATTCCTTAATTCAGGAGAATGGTTTAGTAACTTATTTTAATTTTTTTGCTTCTGAGTGTGATAAATGAGATTTTCAGGGCCACTGTTTATCATGTTTCTTAGTTATAGTAGTTATTCTCCCTTCTTCCCCTCTCCACCCGCCCTGCCCAGACCCAAAGAATGCTTTTGTGATATTTTCTCAAGGAGGCTATAAAATTACCATGGAAACTTTTATATATTTATTCATTGACCAAAAAAGTTATTGGGTGCTTCTATTTTGCTAGGCACTGTGTTAAGTATAAGGGGGGAAGAAAGAGGAACTGGGCACAGATCTGCCTTTAAATTACTTATAGGCCAGGAGGGGTGGTAGGACTCCCCGCCCCCGCCAAGCACATCATACTAACATAGATCTTTATTTTATCCTGCAGAGTTGGGCCAAAGGCCATTGCTCAATCAATGCTTTTTGGCTGAGAATTAACTAGAAGAGATCATGGATACCATACTGTCCAATTAGTCCATGTCACTGACGAGGAAGCAGACTCAGAAAGGCTAAGCGACACGCTCAAGGCAACACGGCAAATGAGAGACCAAGGAAAAACGTGTGATTCTGAGTCTCAGGCACTTCAGCTTTCTAAAGGAGCTGCGTTTCCTGCTTTCACTGCATACAGATTCATGATTCAGACTCATAACCAGCCTTAAGTCAGTGACTGACCTTGAGGACTGCCATGCTCACAATAAAGTTAGAAGTTGGGGACTCTGGATTGAGTCAATACAAAGAGATCACACTTGGCTTTTGTACCTTACAGAGTCTCATTTCAAATATGTAACTATTTCCCCTTTCCTTCAAATTTTTTTTTTGCATGTTATAGTTTTGTCCTTAGAGATGAAATTGGTAAGAAGATTGAAGTTGTCAGCTTCAGGGCCTGCCAACCCTGCTACCATATGTAATTATTTTCAGCGTGCAAAGAATATGATGGAGGCAGTATGAGTGTGGAAAGAAATGGGGGAAAACATCTCAGAAAGTATAAGTATTCGTGATCACTTCCACATTTTTTTGCCTTTAATTAAAAATCAGGTTGAAATTATTTCTGGTTTGAAATCAGTCTTATTCATTGAACAGTTATTGCTGAATTCTCCAATTTCAACTTACTCCTCTCACAGGCATCACAGTTGGTCTGATGCTAGACTAATGTGTGTGAAATAGATTCCTGACAGCCGAAATACCTAGACCCATTTGGGGGAATACATTTTCTGTATATGTATGTTTCCCCAAATGCGACACAAGACCTGTATATTTAAAATACATAAAAAGCAGCTACAAAGCACATTGCAAAAAGTAGAAAGGGGGAAAATCAATATTCCATTAGCTATAACATTACACAGAACTTCTATTCATAGGTAAGAGAAAAACCCCTTTTGAGTTCATCTTTTGTTAAAATAAAGAGCTAGCTTTGTTTTAAAATCAATTTCCCCCTTTTACATTTCAGTTCTTGAACCTTTAAAACTGTATACAAAATGACAGAACAGGAACTAAAATCATTAATACCACTTATAAGTTGCAATTATCATGTGCTGCAGTTGTTTTCTTAAATCAATTCTCTAATGCTATCTCTGGTGGAGTGAAAGGTAGAACTCAAATGAGCATATTAAATTCAACACAACCTTGCTATTTGAGAAGTTAATATTATAAGAGCTACTTTCCTTTCATTGTCAAAAGAAAGTGGCTATCTAATTAAAGGAAAGGGGTATCCTGAGCATATTGTCAAATTATTGATTAAATAGGCCTTGGTTTCTCTCTGACTGAACTCAGACTGTCTCCACAGAGAAGAATGGAGATGTGAGTGTCTGAGGTGTAGGAGAGAAATGCACATCTTTGCACAGCTTTCAGTCTACATCCATTTATTCCATTCTTCTTTCCTCCAGTTCTCTGTTGTCCAAGCTGTGACTTGGATAAGCATGGCCAAGAAAGGAGAAAGAAAGGGAACAACTCAGGGTCCTTCTTGTCCTGAGCATTTCAACCTTGGGAGGAACCTACCAAAGTTGATCTTCTGAAATCAGTTACAAATGTACAGAAACCTCGTAGTTTTCAGCATGCTTCTGCTACCGATTTCTGTGAAGGCAAATACCTAAGACATGTTTATCCCTGAATATTTGACAATTTATTAAACAATCACATTTTGCTTTCTTAATACTTTCCCTGTGAATATCTTCCAAAATTTATAGAAATTGGAGCACAATCCCATAGATGACCAAGCTCTGTCTTAGGCCTCAGTTGGACCACAGGTTTGCTAGGAGGTCTTATAACTGGCAGAGGTACATGAGATAAATCCCATGGCAGGAAAAGAGGAAGCACCCCACCCCAGCATGGAGCCAGCTAATCATCAATTCCGAAACCAGCTAATCATCAATTCCCAAACCAGCTGGTGCTCCATGCCAACTACTGCATAAGAGAAAAAGAGCCCATGATGAGAAACACTTAAAATGATACAAATTATTTATGTGTGAGGGAAAAAAAGTCAGCAAAATGTTCTGAAAGTACTGATGTTTCATCTTTCTCTTTGAGTGGGGGTTTGTTGTTGGAACTATTTTATCCATCAACTAGAGGCCTGGTGCATGAAATTCAGTCACAGGGGTGTGTGTCCCTCAGCCCAGCCTGCACACTCTCCAATCTGGGACCCCTCGAGGGATGTCTGACTTCCCGTTCAGGACCGATCCCGGTAGGATCGGGCCTAAATGGTCAGTTGGACATTCCTCTCACAATTCAGGACTGCTGGCTCCCAACTGCTCGCCTGCCTGCCTTCCTGATTGCCCCTAACCACTTCTGCCTGCCAGCCTGATCACCCCCTAACAACTCCCCTGACAGCCTGATTGATGCCTATCTGCTCCCCTGACAGCCTGATTGCCCCTAACTGCCCTCCCCTGCAGGCCTGGTCAACCCCAATTGCCCTCCCCTGCAGGCTTGATCGCCCCCAACTGCCCTCCCCTGCAGGCCTGGTCCCTCCCACCTGTCCTCCCCTGCTGGCCATCTTGTGGTGGCCATCTTGTGTCCACATGGGGGCAGGATCTTTGACCACATGGGGGCAGCCATCTTGTGTGTTGGAATGATGGTCAATTTTCATATTACTCTTTTATTAGATAGGATAGAAGCCTGCTGCATGGGTGTGCCCTGAAGGGTGTCCCGGATCAGGGTGGGGGTTCCCTTGGGACGTGGGGTGGCCTGGGCGAGGGGCCTGTGGTGGTTTTCAGGCCGGCCGTGCCCCCAGGTGACCCAAGTGGAGCCCCTGGGATCTGGGATTTATTTATCTTCTATAATTGAAACTTTGTAGCCTTGAGTGGAGGCCAGGGCCTGCCAGGAAGTTTGGCTTCCTCCATCACTGGGGAAACCCAAGCCTCCTGCTCACTCCGTGGCCTCAGCCATTTTTGTTGGGATTTATTTATCTTCTACAATTAAAACTTTGTAGCCTTGAGAGGAATCCAGGGCCGGCCAGGGTGTGCAGGAAGCTTGACTTCCTCCATTGCCAGGGAAACCCAAGCCTCCTGCTCGCTCAGTGGCCACAGCCATCTTGGTTGGGTTAATTTGCATACTCGCTCCTGATTGGCTGGTGGGCGTGGCTTGTGGGTGTAGCAGAATGATGGTTAATTTGCATGTTACTCTTTTATTAGTGTAGATTGTTACAGAAAAAGTGTTTAACGGACTACAAGTTTTCAAGGGCCTACAAAATGTTTGAAGTTTAAAATATTTTTGTTGGCTTTAAAATTAAAAAACAAAACCCATCCTGAAAAAATGAAATTAATTAATATTTAATTTAAATACCTCTAGAACATAACATTATATCAACTAGTCTACTGCAACTCAACCCATAAAGTTGTAAGTGATTTGCATAAGTTATTTTAATATGTTTGCCATATTATGCAGTGGTAGCTCCAAAGTAAGAACTACTAAATTTTTCAAAGGTCTTAAAATTCTCTCTCTGTGTGGAGGGATGGTAATGGTGTGGAGTTTAAGGGTGGGTGGGAGTGAAGATGGCATAAAGTTTATGGAGGGGATGAAGTTTTGGGTGCAGGGAAAACTTCAAAACCATGGCCAAGATTAAAAACCATGGTCTTAAATATGATAATTTCTGAGATACTTGGACCAAATTGCCTTTTCTTTTTTTTTTAAACAAACACAACAACTTAATTTCGAAAGGATAAATGGGATTAAACAGAAGTTGTGACATACAATTCCAACAAGTTTCAGAATTGGCAGTCATCATTCCTGGAGCAATGAATTGAAAAATTCTATAATGAGCATATGCACAGATGTGCTTTTCTTGGAGGAAAACCCGATATACTAAAATTGGAATTCACAAAACAGATATGCTAAGGTGTTGCTTTATCAAATTTTTCTTTATAAAAGGGGTTTCTTGAAATTATCTCATTTTAAAGGCATGCACAAACTTAAAGCATTTGTTTAGAGACCACTACTTATTTGAGGGTGGGGATGATTATAGAATCATAAAACTCAAATTCGACATATCTGACCTAGTCCTTTTGGGCTGCTATAACAAAATACCATGAACTGGTGGCTTATAAATACAGCCATTTATTTCTCACAGTCTGGAGGCTGGAAGTCCAAGATCAGCATGCCATCACGGTCAGGTTCTGGTGGGAACCTACTTTCTGGTTCCTAGATGGTGTCTTTTTGCTCTCCCACACAAGGCAGAGGGGCAAGGGAGCACCGGGAGGCCTCGTTTATGAGTTACTAATCCCAATCATGAGGGCTCTGCCTTCATGACCTAAGCACCTCCCCAAAACTCCACCTCCTAATGTTATTTTAAGGATTAGGGTTTCAACAAATGAATATTAGGAGGACACAAGCATTCAGATACAACTAAAACTAAAACTAAACATATTGCCGTCCTTCCTCATAGCCTCTACTCATCCTATCCTCTATCTTGCCTACTTCAGTTCTAGGCACCTTTGTTCACTCAGTTGCCTAAGCCAGAAGACTCTTTCCCCCCATCTCCCAGTTCTTCTCTTCTCACCTTGCACAATTACTACTTAATTCTATTACCTGTGCCTCATCCATATGTCTTAAGTCTTAGAAGAATATCTTTTTGTTATGTGTTATTTTTTAGCAATCCTTTTTCCTATGGAAGAATTTTTGCAATGGGTTAGATGCTCCAAACATTTTCTATGCATCATCCTATAGTAATAATTCCAGTTTTCTTCTAATATAGGTTATCCAGGTTAGGAACCAAGGCAGAGAGAACTTATTGACAGTGGAATTGGCACAGCATATATGTAGGTGAAAGTAAAACACCAAGAAGTGGTTTAACTCACAATAAGTGGTCAAAAATAGATTATTTATATTTAGTTTAGGATCCCTGGTAGTGTGTTAAAGAGGGAACACACATAGAAGATGCTCGGTTATTTAGGAAAACTGGAATTACCTTTTCCACAGGAGGCTGACATGCACTCCTGGGGCTGCCCCCATGTCTCTAGTGATCCCTGAGTAGTTCCAGCATATTTTGCAGGTACTCAGCACCAATATCAATGGGCGGCGGAAAATAGCCTTTGCCATCACTGCAATTAGGGTGTGGAGTGAAGATGTCTCCTATGGTGTTGAGGAAAGCACACATCAACCTCAGCAAGAGGGCAGGAGAGCTCACTGAGGGTGAGGTGGAATGTGTGATCACCATTATGCGGAATCCATGCCAGGACAAGGTTCCAGACTGGCTCTTGAACAGACAGAAGGACATGAAGGACAGAAAATACAGCCAGGTCTTGGCTAATGATGTGGACAACAAGCTCCGTGAAGATGTGGAGTGGCTGAAGAAAATTCAGGCCCACTGAGTGCTGTGCCACTCTGGAGTCTTCGTGTTTGAGGCCAGCATGCCAAGATCAGGGTTGCTGGGGTCGCACTGTGGGTACGTCCTTTATCTGTAGGCCTTGTCTATTACTAAGTAGTTTATACACCAAAAAAAGGCAAAACTGGAACTAGGGAAAATTTGCCCCTCTTTTTGGTTGAAAAAAATCCCGATTTTGGGAATCCAAAGATCTATACTATCTTTGCCATTAGCTCACCACATAAAGTTGGGTGAGTCTCTTAAGAACATTTTCACTTTCCTTTGGGTAAATAGAAGGGTTAGACTAACTCTCTGGGGTCCTTCCAGCTTTCACATTCTAATATACTGTATACCAAGATTCAAATTTGTTGTGACAGTTCTCTTCACCTCATAAAGAGAAAGATAATAATTCACTTCTTTCCATATTCATGAAGATTAATGTCATAACAGCGCTCAGTGTTCACATTCGTTCTCTTTATGAATTGCAACCCCAGAACTTGTGCTCTGTTGGATTCATGGAAAAACAAATGACTTTCATGCATAATGAGGCTCATATCTTGCTAATCTATCTTGTATAAACTAAGTCCCTAAGGTATAACAATCATTCCTAACCACACATTTGTTTAGATTTTCTGACACGGAACTGTAGTTATTTAAAAAGAGGCTTATGCTTTTATAATTCTAGTATAAGACATTGATTTGTTATTATGACTTTTCTGGAAATGATTCCATCTATTTGCAAAACCATAGTTGAACTGAACCACCTTAAATAATATAAATAGGTATCATGAATAAGGTAAAAATTCAACTGTCCCTTAGAACATGATTTATTTTCTAGTAAATTTATGTTTATATGCCAATTAAGACGAAAGGTCAAAATTTAGTTCAAAACCCCAGGAAAGAATTAAGGAATTGCTGTACCTAGCAGAGCAAACTGCAAAAGATGAGTTCTAACAACTAAACGCAACTTCTCCCCCTGTCCCTCATTCTGGTCTTCATTGCTGGATCATTGCAGCTCTCCATAGGGGAGGAAATGAAAGCTCTCAAGTCCCAGGCAGCCCTGGAGAGGCTGCCTCGCAGGACATTTCTGAGGAGATTTTGTTTGTGAGCTACAAAATTGCATCCACAACAGAGCAGGTCACTGAGGGGGAAAAGAACGTCAGAGATTTACAGGGCAAACTAAAGTGCTTAAAAATTCTTCATGGAGGAGAAACACTTTATGAAGCTGAATGAAGCAAGTAGTAGAAGATTGGGCCCAGCAAAAAGTTTGAAGTGCAACTTGGCCGCATTCAATTTTTAAAATAGATTGATCCCTTTAAACATTGGGCAACTATAAACAAAAGGTTCTCTTTAGGGAGATGAGCCATTAGCAATTGCATTGTGTGAGGGCCAAAGCTGAGTCCCTCAAGTGAGACGCTGGTTGCCTTTCCCATCCTCAGCCCCTTCTCATCTTAGACCTTTCCACAGGAAATATACTAAATACTACTTGTGTTATTATTGAAAAAATTAAAAATTTCAGCTAATTCAGACTGGATAATGAATGTGGGTGATTAAATTGCATGCTTGAATATAAAGCCTACTCTTGAATATGAAAAAGAATGATGACCAGGAATAGCAGAGGAAATTGAAATGCCCCCCGCCCAAATCTATATGTCTTATTTTAATATCATTTTTTTCAGCATCTCACACTAAGCTTTTTAGCAAGCAGCAGGGGAACAGAATGGATTGACTGGACTGATGACTTCTCCAGTCCCTGTTCACCTTCCCACAGATATCCCAACCTGCAGTACAAAGGCCAAGAGCCCTGCAGCAGGAGGCATAAAGCGAAGCAGAGATCTAGTTGATTCTCAAATTGCCCTGTCAGCTCCTGGAATAATTGAGAATCAGCTGTAACAAATCTGGTTTCCTCTCAGGCACGAATAATGCTGGCTGTCAACTCTGTATTTTTTTTTTTTAATGTCTCAAAAACATCCCCAATCTTCTTTTATAGTTCTTAAAAATAACAAAATAAAGATAAAATTTTATCTTTTTGGTTCCTACATTGTATTTTATCTAGAGAAATAAAAATCTTAAGAGCAGTTCAGCAAATAACAAATAGAACTCCCCCCCCCCCCCAATTTTAGTGTGATACCTGGGATGAGTATATTTATCTTTTTTTCTCACTTTTTTTTTTTTTTTTGCATCTGAGAAATGAAGAACTAGTTCTGATTCATTACTTGCAAATGCATTGGAGATTTACAGCTCTGTCAGGAAAAAATTATATAAAGTAATGGATATTTGCAATTGTACGTTCCCCTTACCTTCCATGGAGGAAAAATCCTTTGTTCTCTTGGCCTGAGATAGGGCCTCTGTTGTGCTAAATGAGGTGTGGGGTGGGAAGTGGGGAGGAGAATGGCAGAAACCAAAAAATAGGCCAGATAACTCTGTGTTAGAAAGGAGAGGAGAGGGGAAGACAAAGAGATTCAGAGCAGAGGTATGGAGGGAGGGAGAAGAGGGAGAGAGAGAAATGAATAAACATGGGGAGGGGTGGAGTATGAGGAATAGCTGCTGAGAGGTGAGAGACAGACTTTGGAGGCTCCACGGTGCTCAGGCTGGCCTCCAGCAAGCCCAGTTTATGCAGGTTACATTATTAAACTCAGAGAGCCCAGCATTCATAAGAATGTGAGAATTCTCACAACTAAATATATACAAAGTCGCCATGACTTTGTTTTTTCCCTCAGGTCTTTTCTGTAGTGTACTTTCGCATTGTCTTTCATTCTCTTGAGCATAACAAAAAACAACAGTGACAGACATGTTGTCTTTATAACATACAGTTCTATTGAGGATGAAATTTAATTTTATAGTCTGGGATTGGAGTGGTTCCTCTCCGAAACTCGTAAATAAAATTTTCCCTTTAACATATTTTATGTATTTATAAATTTTCATTAGTTGAGAAAGCTTCTTTGGGAAAATGAACTAAGTCATGGTCTGCACTCTGAGAATGTTAATTATGCATCAATATTACTATGATTTTGATACTATACCAATGTGATTTTTTTCCCAATTTTTTCCTACAGAAATCAGTTTTTCCCCACTCATTCTTAATATAATTTAAAATATGTATTTATCTTATTTTAAATACTCCTCTCCTTGTCATTAACCCTGTTTCATTCATTAGATATTTTTGTTCTTGCTGGTGCCTTACTTTTTATCCCTTTGTATAGGTTTTTGTGCAATAAACTAACTTTCCTCCAGCGCACAACACAGGGCTTGGCACACAGCAGGTGTTCCTGTAATGCCTAAAGGTAGATTAATAGAGTTCCTCAACTAGCTTTAGGAGACAGGGTATGATGGCTTCTTGTTGTGTCGACTTGACTGGGCTGAACTATATTTCTTAGTTATTCAATCAAACACTAATTTAGGTGCTATCGTGAAGGGATCTTGCAGTTTAGAGTCTCTGGTCAGTTGACTTTAAGTTAATCAAAAGGAAAATGATCCTCGATGGGTCTGACCTAATCAGATGAGCCTTTTCAGAAGTCTTTCCCTGGGCTCAGAGACTCCCACAGCAGCTGGGTCTACATTTACTCTCCCTCTTCTCTGGATCTTGGGGTGGCAACCTGCGCATAATTACCCCTTCTTGAGGGCCTGTGGACAACAAGCTTCAGCTTGTGTTGATCTTTCTTCCTGACTGCCTGTGGACAGGAGCTTCCGCCTGTGTCCACGACTAACAGCTTGCTCATTTCTCCCCTTTTTGAAGTTGGCCTATGGACTTGGGACTTTATTTTTTAACCAGGCTTCATAATTGCATAACCCTCCCCGCCCCCCATACCTACCTATTGGTTTTTCACGGGTTGAACTGTGACTGATAAAATGGTTATCTGATTCCTTTTCTTCTACCTCCAGTGACTTTTATTGAGTTTAGTTCTCATAAGTCTTGGCCAAGTGGTTTCTGAAATTCTCAAAGTCACTTGCAGTAAAATTTCAATAAACATGTAGGCTTTAGACAACCAGTGTGCCTTGGAAGTTCAATGTTTCCCTTTTAATTTCAAATGTTTTTCCTTTTATTATTTAAAAAATTTCCCCTTTATTTTGATGAAAAGAAAATGGCTGAAAAGTTTTGAGCATATTTGTCTTAGTTTCCCTCTCACGTGTCAGAATTCAGTGAGCCAAGAAACTAACTATGGACCCAGGGTAGAAAAGACTGCTCTGTTGGAGCTATAAACAGCTCCATCCCAGCTAGTGAAAGATGCTTGGGTTAAGGGCTGGTCTTATGTGATGGTGCTGAGCCAGAAGGGTAGTCATCACACACTCATTTCTAGGGAGAGGTCAACGTCCTCTCCAGCCACCTTATTTGACCTGTGAAGAATCAAGGATAAAGTAAAATGCTCAAGGGCATATAACAAGGTCACTAAACTGGGATGGAAAGTAAGAAATGTAGCTTTTAATTGGAAACATGGAGGAGTTATAAATAGAACTGATCAGGAACAAAATCTTTCTGCCTGTTTGGCTCCCTTCCTTCCTTCCTTCCTTCCTTCCTTCCTTCCTTCCTTCCTTCCTTCCTTCCTTCCTCACTTTCTTCCTTCCATCCATTTTTCCTACTCTCCCCCTCCCTCTCTTGGTTTCTTCTTTCCTTTCTTTTTTTCTCTCTCCCTTCTCCTTCCTTTCATAGAGAAATTATGGTGAGGTAAAATTGTGATAAGATGCATCAGGAAACACTTCTCATTGACATGTTATTAGAGAGTTGGAAGCTCAAGCCAGGCCTGGTCAGGTGGGGTTGGGGATCAACATGTGAGAAAAGGAAACAGGAATTGGACAGTTTGGTCCTGTTCTGATCAGGGATGAGGCTAAAGGAATTTGATTATCTGGATTTCTGCTTGTGTTTGCCTAGGGAAGCTGGTACTAAGAATGCCTCTAATCTGGAAGCATCCTGGGGAAGGAGTAAGGCCATAGTGGGGCCCAGATGGAGGTAGGGGGAAAGCTGGCTGTCATCCAGTCCTGTGCCAAAGGCAAGAGAGAGTTTGAGGCCCATAGCTGGCCTGGCCCAGTTCACGAGGGCTGGAGGGAGGCATGTTCAGGTGCTAGGCCACAAAGCACATTTCCCTGGAGTGTCTCCTTGGGAAACTATGGAGGTGAACTGGCCCTGGTGCTGGAGGAAGTGGCTGCCTTGTGGCTGTCGACAAGGTGGTCTTGGACAAGGCTGTCGACAAGGACAAACAGGTGGTCTTGCATTTAGGGACTCAGAATCCTGCTTGTCTTTTGGACACACACTAACGGAAAGGTGTCCTAGTTCTGGAGCATAAGCTGGGACAATAGGAAAACCTTTTCAAAGATGTCCTGTTTCACTCAGCGCTAATCCTCCAGCCTTGGCTTCATAGGAGCAACATAAACAGAGGAATAGATGACTACCTAGACTTCATTTGAGGACCTATTTAGTTTGGCATGCGGTAAAGAATAATTCTGAGGAACATTATGCTAGAGCAGCGATTTTCAACCTTTTTCATCTCATGACATAAACTAATTACTAACATCCTGCAGCACACCAAAATAAAATATTTTTTTTGCTAATCTGGCAAAAAAAAAAGGGTATAATTTTGATTCCCTCACATTGGACGACTATACTTGTGTTGCCTATTATCACTTTCTTTATTTGATAATCTAAGGGAAAAGAGGTTGTTGCTCCTGATTAAATAGTCAAGTATGGCATGTTTTAATAATTCTTGTGGCACAGCAGTGTGCCACAGGTCACTGGTTGAAAATTGCTGTGCTGGGGAGATTAAGAAGATTATTAAAATGTTCTTTCTTGGATATGGCAGAGGTTTGTAACACTTTTAAATCTCTGTCAAGAAAACAAAAGGATGCGTTATTAGGTAGTGTTGAATGAAATACACAGAGCAGGATGTTTTAATATTAATCTATGTTTTACTTCCAGGAATAACAAATGATGGAACAATTGTGTTATGCACCCCAAAATTATAGTTTATCATAAAAGGGTCATATGCTCCATTGTCTTACAAGAGAAATTTTATTTGAATTATAGCACATTTCTAAACCTCGTGAATGAATGGTAGGAGGTGCAGTCTTTTGTAACACAAAGAGCTGCTGACTAGAATTACAGTTCCCATTAAAAAGAGTATAAGTGAAATAATTTTGTTCCAACAGTCATGTCCTAAGGGCAAATGGGTCACAGGGAGTGATTAAATTGAAAACATGAACTCAGTAATAATCACTATATATCTATCCCTGTGGATGACCTCACTTTTTTCCTCTCTCAGGATTTGAGCTTTCTCAGACATTTACCATTATATCAAGATATATAGATAACAATAATAGGGTGATTAAATATGCCATTAGCTTTTTCACCATAAAAGAATTCTCGGCACAAGAAACAACATATTGATATTCCTATCTAAATTAAAACATTATACAGAGGGGAAAAGGATTAGATGGATGTAGCAAATACTTTGATGGCAAGAAAAATACCATAGATCAGCAACAATAAGCTTTTGTAGTAAAAACACAAGTGCAGCAGTGATAAAAACCATGCTTTGCAAAGTTATAGGGTACATAGTCGAAGCAGAACAGCTCTTCACACAGGAAATGATGGAAACATTATGAATGTTTTCTTAAAGCAGATATTCTGACCTGATAATCAATTGGCAAAAATGGGGATGTATGTTTGAGCTCATAAAATGAAGATTCTCCTTCAGGAAATTATGTGTCTTCAGAGCAATATGACTCTTGAAGGCTGCTTATTCCAAATGCATTTTTGGAGTTCCCTTGGCGTGGGCCACAATGGCACTCTGAATTTTTAATGTGAGGTTTTATATAGACATTAACTACTCTGTCTATCCTCCTTGCAGCTGGGAGAAGAGGAACACCGTGGCTGACAGACTTGGCTGGCTGATTTGTGTAGGTCTCCCATGTGTTAATGGTGCACTAAGACCTTGTGTGCTTTTTAGAGTCAAAATAGTGTGGAAAGAGGAACAAGAGCAGGAGCAAGACATGAGTGAAGAGACAGAGAGACCCTCGAGCACAGAGAAGCTTATCTAGAGATGAGCATTCAGATGCACGGAGAAACAAACAGCATGAGATGTGTCTGAATTAAGCCACCGTGATAGAAGAAAAAGACAAAGGAGCTATATCAGGAGGAGATGGTGGTGTAAAGAAAGTCTGGAAACTTCCATGAGGCCAAGAAGGAAGATGTAAACACATTTGCACGAGTGTGTGTTCATGTGTGTTTTGCGTTACATTGACTGCAGGAAGCTTTGGCCCTTTACTTTGGATGATTTTACTGCCCCAAACAGGCAAATGCACTCCTTTTCCTGAAAGACTCCTGATGTTTTGATTTAAACTTTGTTGGCCCTTGGAAGAAGGACCTGGAGTGAGAATTGGCGATGGAGTACTGGAGGTGAGGCAGTGTGGGGTGGAGGGGCAGTGTGCTAACCTTGCCCCCTTCTTCACCCTTGTGCTCCAAGTTGTTTCTAATCAACCCTGTCCAGAGACTTCTGAAATAGCTCCCTCAAGACTTGCCATTTGGGTCATCCACATTTAGCTGTTTCGGAAAACAGCCTACACCATTCTTACAGCAAGACAAAGAACTTTGTAGCATCCCTTCCTTACCCACCCACCTACCCACCAAATTCTCTCCACAAAGTAGAATAAAAGGGTTCCTTAATTCAAACTGTTTATTGATTGAGCAAATGATTGAACGAATGGCTTATCTTCTCCTGCCTGCTGATTGCATTTAGCCATTTCAAACTTCTGTTCTAAGCATTCTTCTCCACTTTTCCCTCAGAGGATCTCCTCTCCCTCCCTGTGCTGAACTTTATGGTACCATATGTACAGCCCTCCAATTGTATTCTTCATAACTGTCATCTCTCTCAAACTTTAGATCTGAATTTATAATTGTTTGTTACATGTCCTAAAAGTTTTAAAACTCAACATGTCCATGTGGAATAAATTATCTTCCTTAAGTCCGATCTTCCTTCTCCTTTGTGCTATATCCTAAAATTCATGATCTTACCTTCCCCTTTATTCGCCCCATACTTCTTGCATCCGGTAAGTCAAGAAACCACATTCCTTTTGCCTATTCAAGATTTCTTGACCCATTCCCTCTTTGGCATTTCCATGGATACTGCCCTAGTTCAGAACCTCATTATCTCTACATTGTCATTTGAATTACTTTCTAAAACCCCATGGCCAGGTCATCTCCCACCTGAAGTGCTTTGCAGAGATGCATTAAGATAGAACTTGTCCCTGGCCCTCTGACTCGATGAAAGTTCCAAAGAGCCCACTCTCTAAGGGTGATGCATGCTTTTCAAGTGAGGATGTTCTGTAAAACGTACAACTGAAAAATCCTTTAAAAATTCAATATATTCTGCAGATGGAGGTGCTTCTGACTTGATTCAGCAATGACCTAATTGTCTTGGTGAGAGCTATTAATATGTTGGAAAGAATTGCTTCAGGTCCTCTCCTTCCCAGAATGAATATTTTAAGGGCAACATTTAAAATCAAGGTCAGCTCACAGAGGCATCATTTGCCATGGTCGCAGGTAGAAATTTTAAGCCCGTCTGATTCTGAGGTTCAAAAAAGTTTTCATGTAAAAGCTAGCTATAGTTAATTTCATTAAAATTACAATACATGTAATACAAAGAGGCCCTGTGACATTTATTTTTCCCGTGGCAATACCAAGAGACGTCTGAAATGGTGGCCCGAAGGCACTGGGTACAACAGAAGGGATTTCTAGATCATCAGACAGCTGTCATCTGCCTTCATAATATGTGATGCTTTTTGTTGACTTGTTTCCATTGCCACCTTGGTATCCTTGGTTCACTGACATTGTCTCCTTTTTAGGGATTCTTGGCTCAGGTTAGTTTTCAAAACATGTTTGTTTCAATGGATCAAAATATTTAATTGCATTAACTAGGGCTTTGGAGTTAAGTGAATGTTTCTGTGTTTTAATTTTAAGGATAATTTTACAGCATATTTCAGCAGCTCAGCCAGTACTTAACCCCCAAACTGACAGGCATTAAAAAACGTTTGCTTTGTGCTTAGTAGAGAGTAGACTTTTTTTTTTTTTAAATAAGAGGAGTTTTGGTTTTGATAAAGGGCTTTGTTTTATTTAATAATTGAAAATAGAAACTTAAAAGCAGCAAGGGAACCAGTTTCAAAAAGGGAAGAAGTTGTAGGATTCTGAGCAGAGAGAGGTTAATTCCCTGCTATGGGATTTGGTTTCAGGTGTGTGAGGCACAGAAACAGGAATGTTTGCAGTTTCCTCAAGCACTTGAGTCCCTAACTGGGATTGAGGAAGTGAAATACCAGGCCACCATCTCTGCCCTTCATTGTGCAGGGAAAACTGCCTTTGCTTAGTCCAAGGTCTGAGCATGCATGTCTCACGGAATTATTACGACTGTTGATGCTTTCAGACTCAGAAGATTACACAACTTAAAAAGCTGATTTATAGATTGATCCCACTTTAAGCATGTAACATATCAAAATCTGGTTTTACAAAACAAAAAAATTAAGAGTTAATAATTTGCTTTACCAAAAGAGTCACCATCAGGGTATTTAAAATTCAAACTCCCTTAGCATATTTCCAAAGTGCTAGATTTACATCACTGCAACTACCCAGAACTATCTGAACTTAGCACAGAGTGAGGAGAATCTGCAGTAGCACATATAAACTTGGAATGAACCTGCTTCCTACTTGCTTCTGTGTACTTTTTGCATGCAACTTGTAGCATCGTCCCACTTGACTGGGCCATGTGATTTGGCTTTGGTCAATGGCAAATGTGATGCAAGCAAGGGCTTGAAAAAATCTTGTGTGACTGGGTTTGTTCTCTCTTAACACCTTTGCCTTGTCATGAGAAGCTAGCTGGCTGGATGATGGGAGGCACATGAGCCAGGGCCAAATTGCCCCAATTGTATAAGTTGAGACTATCCAAGATCAGCCAAGCCCCAGCAGAGTCAACCCACAGACATGAGCAGGACAGCCACACTGTTGGCACATGAGTATGCACAGCTAATCTTGATTGAACTCAGCCTGAATCAACTGAACCCCACAGACTCATGAGCTAAATGGATGTTTATTATTGTTTGCCACTGAGAATTTGTTATGCAGATAATCAATACTGCAAAGTTTGTGTTACCGATCATCTTTTTATAGATGAAGAAAATGAGGTTTAGAAAGGGTAATCAATGTAACTAAAGTCACATAAGTAAGTGGCTAGGCCAGGATTTAGCCCAAACCCTCCTGACTCCCCCTGAATTACAATGAATGGGGAGTACAGCCAGGAAAGGTGACATGATAAGTTCATAATCTTTAAAATAGGAAGCTTAGACTCCTCTTGCCCCAGTGCCGATCCTTTAAAAACATGGTTAAATATGAAAAGAAACCCAATAGCAGATTAGTTTTGAGGAAAATAAAGCCATTAAAAATGTATTTCTTGCACTTACTATTTTTTTCTTTTTATGTATTTTAAGCTGAAATTGCTCCTTACTCAAGTACTAATCCCTATCTCTTTATATGCTATATGTCATGAAGACTATGTAAACTCTTATCTTTCTTAGGCAAAGAAAATAAAAGTATTATGTAGTTTTCTCTGTTGGCATAAATGAGCAGATTAAGCATAAGTAGGAGATTGAGCATATTTCTATTTCCCTGACATAAAAAAATAGTGCGTTAGTATACATTTGTCAACAATCTTTTATTATATATAAAAACTCCCATCTCTACTCCTTATAGAAGTTTTACAATAATTTCACAGCTCAGTGGAACCCTAAACAGAACTATCGTAGTGTAATGAAGCAGAAAACAATTGCTTCTTAACAAGACTGGTATATGGTGACAAACAGCTCATAAAAATCCCATCTGCCACAAAATGCTTCTATTTTAGTTGTCTTAGAGTCTAAATAGCAGATTTCCCATTTCTTTTCAGAAACAACAAAGGAAATATAAAGCCTTCACTGCCATTAACTTGTCCTCTGACAAGAAAAGCACTTGACTCTTAATGTACTGACATGGCTCATTCACAGGACCACACATGTCTGGTGAAGCCCTTTAGACTTGCAGGATTTTGACTGCCCACTACAGGCTCCAACAGGGTCATAAATAATGCAGTGACATATCTGATGTTTTTTTTGATTCTCACCTGAGGATATGTTTATTGATTTTAGAGAGGGGGACGAGCGAGAGAGAGAGAGAGAGAGAGAGAGAGAGAACATCGATTGTTTGCCTTCCATATGTGCCCTGACTGGGGATTGAACCAGCAACCTTCCAGTACATGGTACAATGCTCCAACCAACTGAGCCACACCAGCCAAGGCACCATATCTAGTGTTTTAATAACAGAGAATGGCCTGCATACCAATCAGCTTTAGGTTTTGTTTAATAAAAATGAGACAACTCCAGAGTTTGAAGAACAAAGAAATGGGACCATTAACAGAGCCACTGATTTTATGAAGAACATTTTGCATTTTGTGGATGAGGCATTGTCATTAACTTCCACTTGACAATTATATATATATATACTAGAGGCCCAGTGCATGGATTTGTGCACTGGTGGGGTCCCTTGGCCTGGCCTGCGGGGATCGGGCTGAAAACAGCTCTCCGACATCCCCTGGGGGATCCCGGATTGCAAGAGGGGTTCTCGGGTGATGCACCCTGGAATCAGGCTCCCTCCTCTCTGGTTCCAGGTGTGACACCTGAGAACTTCAGCTGCCATGTCACTGCAGCTTGGCAGCTCCTGCATGGACATCTGCCCCCTGGTGGTCAGTGTGCATCATAGCTACCGGTCGGACAGTCAAATGGTCACTTAGGCTTTTATATATATAGATAGATATCTGCTTCATTTGAGTGGCTTTTCAAAATGTTTTTCCATTTCACATTTTTATTTCAATCAAACAGCCTTCAATTTGTTGAAACATTTAAGCTCAAATAACTTGATAAAGGTTTAAAATGAAAATATTATGCTTTTTCCTAAAATGGAACCATTAACCTTTGTACAGAAAATAAATGTACCAGAACTTTCAACAACTTTTCAAAATGCCATATATCTATAGGTGGTCTAGTATGACTTTTAAAATGCAAATACACTACTTTGTGAAAGAAATAAATCAACTCTTTCAGTTAGGATATAAAATACAATATACACTATCTTATTTAAAGACATTTACTTTTAGAAAAAGTTAGGAAATTTTCTTGTAAAGGGCCAATGAAAACTGCTATTTAAATACATTTAACTTTCAAGTAGAATATTATGGAGTTTTCTGGTCTGAAGGTATGATTGGCATTCATGAATTGGTTGTAAACCAGCTCTCATCTTACTTGATATCAGGTGGAATTTTGTTTTATTTATTTCTTAAAAATATGTTTTTATTGATTTGAGAGAGAGAGAGAGAGAGAGAGAGAGAGAGAGAGAGAGAGAGAGGAAGAGAGAAGGAGAGAGAAGAAAAGAAACACTGACATGAGAAAGAAACATCAATTGGCTGCCTCCTGCATGCCCCCTTCTGGGGATCAAACCTGCAACCCGGGCATGTACCCTGACTGGGAACCGAACCAGTGACCTCTCAGTGTATGGGTGACACTCAACTAACTGAACTACACCAGCCAGGGCTGGAATTTTATTTTAAACTAGAGGCCTGGTGCCCAGTGTCCCTCAGCCCAGCCTGCACCCTCTCCAATCTGGGACCCCTTGGGGGATGTCTAACTGCCGGCCAAACCGCTCCCCTGCCAGCCTGATTGACACCTAACTGCTCCCCTGCTGGCCTGATCACCCCCAACTGCCCTCCCTTGCAGGCCTGATTGCCCCCAACTGCCCTCCCCTGCAGGCTTGGTTGTCCCAACTGCCCTCCCCTGCAGGCCATCTTGTGACAACGTGGGGGCGGCCATCTTGTGATGACGTGGGGTGGTCATCTTGTGATGACATGGGGTGGCCATCTTGTGACGACGTGGGGGCGGCCATCTTGTGAAAACATGGGGCGGCCATCTTGTGATGATGTGGGGGTGGCCATCTTGTGATGCTAGAGTGTGAGGGTCAATTTGCATATCACTTCTTTATTATATAAGATGATACTGCACACTTGCTTTCTATTGAATGATTATTGTGACACTGACTCTTGCATTATCTCAATTATGCTTATAGAGAATCTCTGAGGTGCATCCTATTACTTGTCTTTAACACAGAAGGAGGTATGTAGGCTGGGAGAAGTGGAGGTTACACAGCTGGTCAGTGGTGGAAGATCAAGATTTGATCCCAGATGTGGGATGGGGGAGGGTAATGGTAAGATATGTACACATATAATACCTCAATAAAAAAAAAAGTAAAAAAAAAAAAAAAGATTTGATCCCAGAGCTCTTCCCACTATGTTGTACTGCACCATGGAGCAGCAGAGGGATGAATGCAGTAGAAAGATCTCTGAGTGGGATCCAAGATGGTGGCAGAGTATGTGGAAATTACACTCATCTCCTCCCAAGACCAAACTGGAAGTACAACTAAATTATAGAACAATCAACGAATAACCAACTGAAGACTAGTGAAACAGAAGTCTTATAACTAAGAATTTGTAGAAGAAGACATGTTGAGACTTGTAGGAAGGACAGAGACACAAAACGGGCTGGCTCTGCTCCCACAGGTGACTATTGAGAATCCGGAGAGATATTTCAACCCCATGCCGGGGTCCCCAGCCCAGAGCACCAGAGCTGGGAAGAGGCACCCACATAAGATCTGGCTGTGAAAATCAGTGAGGATTCTGTCCACCAGGGAGAGACAGGAGTCTGCCAAGGCTCCTTCTTAAAGGACCAGTGCACTAAATCTCATTTGCAGCCAGACTGAGTTGTGTGGCTCTGTGCTCTGGTGGAGGGAGAGTAGAATTAACTAGAGTCATGGAGACTGACTGGTGTTTGTGGCTCTAGGTAGAGAGCTGAAGGGACAGCTTTCAGGGCCCCTGAACTGAGTCCCTCTCCCACACCACAAACACCATCTTTCTTGGGTGGAGCATTCGTCTACATACAGCATAAGCTTGGGGGAAAGTAATAGACCCATCCTCTGGGCTCCCTATCACCCCACCCTGCAAAGCTCATGTCCCTTGGAGGAGTCAGCTGCCTAGGGTTGGAGTGTAAAGGTCTGGGCAGACTCATGGAGTGTCAGTGACTGAATTGTGTTGCTCTAGGTTTGGGACCATTCCCCTCACCTTTCCCTGAGCCTGACTGGCTCCTCCCGGTCAGGGAAATCCACTAGCCTCACCCTCCCTACTCCCAATGGCCCCACCCTGCCAAGTTCTGGCTCTCCAGGAAGTCCAGGCAGAATCTAAGACAGACTGAGTTGTGTGGTTCTAGGACAGGGGAATTTTTTTCCTTGCATGCCTGAGTGGAATAGAGCCTCCCATCCACATGGCCAAGTCTTGGTCTATTTGGGCCTGTTGAACACTGCTGATCTCACTCTGATGACTATCTGAGACCCTTGCCACCACATAGATCTGTGTGCATCTTGTGGGTGGAGGCTAGTGTTGGTATACCCTGGGATTTTTGCTGAGGAGCCTAAGACCCAGGACTGGCACCGAGTATGAACTTGTATCAATCTGGTGAACACTACTCGCCCTTACCTGGTGACTCACTGAGAAGCTACCTCATGCAACTCAAGTATCACCGGAGGCTCTTTCAGGGACTGAGGCTAATAGGCAGCTGGAAGACAGAGGCAGGCAAAAGAAGATCTTGGGGTGCCTTGGCCATTTTCTGATCTGCCCCTGGGATCAGTGCTAGTGGAAGCTGGCCATGATGTGCAACTTGGTCCTTCCCATGCACACCAGGCCCAGACGAGGCTGCCACAAAGTGTGGATCACTTAGTAGCTCCAAACAGGTTGCTTAGGTCCAGTTACAGGCAGTGTCTGACATTGAACTACACCAGAGTCTCTCCCAAGAGGCCCCAGAACCAACACACCCAGTGGCCAGCTTCACATCAGAGCAGGATCTAATTAACTTCACAAGCAGCACATCCAAAGGGAGATTTGGCGGGCACCAGACTCTTCTTGAGGTGAATTCTGCTTTGTGTGGCCAGCACCTACATAGTAGCTCATACACTGTGGACAGGGTTAATTCTCAGTCAGCCAGCATGAAGGTTGACCCCATGCACAAACAGGCCAATAGCAATCAAGACCCAATTACAACAGGAGGGCTCACATAACTCATACAAGAGACATTCCTAAAGCACTCCATTAAGGTGATCAAGGAGACAGCACCACTTGGTTCCATAGGACACCTACTACGTAAGGACATCCTACCAAAGTTGGGACACATTGCAAATCTACCTAGTACACAGTGAAAGAATAGTTGAAATCTCCAGAAAAAAAGCTAAATTAAACAGAGGCAACCAATCTACCAGATATAGAGTAAAAAAACAAAAAAGGATACATGGATGCTCAAGGAATTTAGTGAGAACTTCAACAGCATGAAGAAGGACATAGAAACCATAAAAAAACACACCAATCAGAAATGAAAAATACCCTAGAAGGATAAATGTAGGTTGGATGAAGCAGAGGACTGAATTAGCAATTTAGAAGATAAGGTAGCAGAAAACACCCAATCAGAGCATCAAAAAGAAAAAGAAAAATGAGGATAGTTTAAGAGACCTTTGGGACAACATGAAGTATAACATATGCAACATAGGGATATCAGGAGAAGAAGAGAGAGAGCAAGAAATCAAACACTTATTTGAAAAAATAATGACTCTTCTTTAACTTGGTGAAGGAAAAAGACACCCAAGTCCAGGAAGTGCAGAGAGTACCAAACAATATGAACCCAAGAGGCCCATACTAAGACACATCACAATGAAAAGGGCAAAAGTTAAAGACAAAGAGAGACTACAAGGAACTACAACCAAGACTACTTTACCCAGTATTATTTAAAATTGAAGGATAAAAGAGCTTTGAAGACAAGATAAAGCTAAAGGAGTTCATTACCACCAAGCCAGTGTTATATGGTATGTTAAAGGGACTTCTTTAAGAAGAAGAAAGAAAAAAAAGAGGAACATAGTAATAAAGAATAAAATGGCAATAAATATGTACCTATCAATAATCACTTTAAATGTAAATGGCTTAAATGCTCCAATCAAAAGACATAGGGTAGCTGAATGGATAAGAAAACAAGACCTGTATATATGCTGTCTATAAGAGACCTATCTCCGAATGAAAGATACACACAGACTAAAAGTGAAAGGATAGAAAAAGATATTTCATGCAAATGGAAAGGAAAAAAAGTTGAGGTAGCAATACTTAAATCAGACAAAATAGACTTTAAAACAAAGGCTGTATGGACTAGAACAAAGAATATCCTTACATGATATTATTCTACACTGTCATTAAAAATTTTCCCCGACTTGGATCACCCCCATTACATATAATAATTCCTCACACCCATTGGGGGGGGGGGGGGCGGGAATCATCTGTTTGGTGCTTGGAGACAAACGTAACACATCTCTAGATATTTTAGAATTACAACAGCATATTATATAATTACCCCAAACAAACTTACAAACTAATTCTTTGAATGTCTGGCAGCAATTTAAAAAGGACATGAAAGGATTTAATCCCTTCCACTATGTAGAGGGCCCCCTGGGAAGGCACCTGAGCATTCTAAATTGGCCCCTCTTGCCCTTTTAGCCAAGAGGGACCTGCTTCTCACAATCCAATTGTCCACAGCTGTTGCCTGAGCTTCTGTTCATGCCAAGGGTGAAACCTCATGATGGCTGGTACCATGGATGTGTCTCTCGCCCAGTGGGGTGAGCTGGGCCTCCTTGGAGAAGAAACCTGGGTTCCACAAGATATGTGATCAGTGCTGGGACCCTGCCAGCAGGCGAGGGGATCCCAAGACAGGTGCTGGGCGCGGAGGCCATGGGGGCATAGGCGACCAAGGAGACAGAACTAAACCTCACATCACCCTGCTTGGCCCCGGAGAATGCCTGGTTAGCCAGAGACGGGTAAGATTCCTCAGGGAAGGAACAACCTAAGACAGGCACAGTCGCACAGGGGCCATCAGGAGAGAACTTGGGGGTCAACAGAGGTGGGGCACAGACCTTCACCCCCCCCAAGTTTGCAGGGGCCTGAACCCTCACCCCTGCTGAAGGAGATCTCCTGCCCCCATGGCTGCTCAGCTTCACATGCCCAGCTCAAATCGGGACCCAGGTAACAGAGACTTGGCCGACAGCAGATGCCCTCTCACCGCAACAAGACTTGATGGAGATGTCTTGCACCCATGATCCGGGGAACTGGGGTCTAGGATATCTAAATCCAGCCTAGCACCAGGAATGCTCAGGGCCTACTCAAGAAGGCAAATAATCCTCTCCACTAATAATTACAGGGTAAAAAAAGATGGTTGTTAGAATATTAAATTTGACAGTAAAATAGTAGTCAAGTTTTCAGACTAATTTAAATTGGCCAATCAAAATAAGCAAATACTCTAGAAAAATCAATTGTACTGGACAAAAAAGCTGTTACTAAAGTGTTAACTAAAATTTTTATTGGTAGTTCATCTCATGGTAAAATTGCATAACATATAATGAACCTAAAGCAGTCACATTTTAGTGCAAAAAAGTAAAATTTAAAAGCTATCAAGATTACAGTATACAATTTCCAAAAGCCTCCCAATATTTAAACCAAAAAAGGGGGGATAGTAGAAGAATATCATGTAAGGAAAAATATCCTGCAAATAAATTACATCTAGAAAATTTTTACTTTAGAAAATTAACTTTCATTTGTAATGCTAACAGCAAGTCACCCAGGTAAAACATACATGGTGTCAAAACAAGCCAAAGGAAAATCATTTGGGCAAAAAAATGAAAAAGGATCACAAATCAAATTCATAGAAAATATTCCTTTATTAACTTTTGGTCGAGAATATGTTTGTATATTTTCAGAAAACAACTCTGAGACATGTGGATTCCTGCAATAGAGAGGAATTGACAGGAGTGCTCCAGCCATGAAGTCAGAAGAGAAACAGTCCAGAGATGGAAGACGCTGACGATGCCTTGCCATACTAGCAGTCAGCAGATATGCGTCACTGCAGATTGCCCAGGACCAAACCAGAGAGGGTTAGACCTGCAATACCACCATTTGTCCACCATCCAGAACTGAAATATCATTGCTGTTATGAACACATTAACAACTGTTGGACATAGAAACCGGGACTCAAAAGAACTGTTGGCCCAGAAAGAAACTCACTACAGACTGATTCATTTGCCTCTCAGCATAACCATTATTGCTTGTCTC